>NC_133692.1:11562806-14453970 GCF_048934315.1 Petromyzon marinus
CTAGTATACACTACACTATACACTACTATACACGACTACACTATACACTACTATACACGACTACACTATACACTACTATACACTACTACACTATACACTACTGTACACTACTACACTATACACTACTATACACTTCACACTATACTATACACTACACTATACACTACTATACACTACACTATACACTACACTATACACTACTATACACTACACTATACACTACTACACTACTATATACTACACACTATACTATACACTAAACTATACACTACTATACACTACACTTTACACTACTATACACTACACACTATAATATACACTACACTATACACTACTATACACTACACTTTACACTACTATACACTACACACTATAATATACACTACACTATACACTAATATACACTACACTATACACTACTATACACTACTATACTATACACTTCTATACACTACACTATACACTACTATACACGACTACACTATACACTACTATACACTACTACACTATACACTACTGTACACTACTACACTATACACTACTATACACTTCACACTATACTATACACTACACTATACACTACTATACACTACACTATACACTACTATACACTACACTATACACTACTATACACTACTACACTACTATATACTACACACTATACTATACACTACACTATACACTACTATACACTACACTTTACACTACTATACACTACACACTATAATATACACTACACTATACACTACTATACACTACACTATACACTACTATACACTATTATACTATACACTTCTATACACTACACTATACACTACTATACACTACACTATACACTACTACACTATACACTACTATACACTACACTATACACTACTATACACTACTACACTATATACTACTATACACTTCACACTATACTATACACTACACACTACAATACACTACACTATACACTACTATACACTACACTATACACTACACACTACTATACACTACACTATACACTACTATACACTATGCACTACTATATACTACACTATACACTACTGTACACTACTACACTATACACTACACTATACACTACTATACTATACACTACACTCTACACTACTATACACTACACTATATATTACACTATACACTACTGTACACTACTACACTATACACTACACTATACACTACTATACACTACACTCTACACTACTTTCCACTACACTATACACTACACTATACACCTTTACACTATATACTACTGTACACTACATACTATACACTACTATACACTACACTATACACTACTACACTATACACTACTATACACTGCACACTATACTATACACTACACTATACACTACTGTACACGACTACACTATACACTACTATACACTTCACACTATACTATACACTACTATACACCACTACACTATACACTACTATACACTAGACTATACACCACTATACACTACACTATACACTACTATACACTACACTATACACTACACTACTATACACAGACTACGAGCTCTTCCTGGGGGCCATCCGAGCGACATCGTCCCGCCAGCAGCAGCATGTCCTGGGCCGGCCCCGGGGTCTTCGCCCAGTTCACTTGTACACTAATAATGATGATAAATGAAATCCTATTTGTCGATCAACTGCTGGATGGAGGCCTTCTCGCGCCGCGCCGGGCATGGGAGTCGTGTAACGT
Source organism: Petromyzon marinus (assembly GCF_048934315.1). Lineage (NCBI taxonomy): Eukaryota > Metazoa > Chordata > Hyperoartia > Petromyzontiformes > Petromyzontidae > Petromyzon > Petromyzon marinus. The sequence goes on from NC_133692.1 coordinate 11,564,515, forward strand.
TCACCCAGTTGGAGTCCAGGCCCGGTTCAAGATATGTATTCCTCGTCACTGATGTGAAGAGCGCAGTGCGCCAAACTCTGCCACACCACTCCATTCTAACACGCAATGTAGAGAGCCCTATCCATGTGTTTGCCATAGTAATCAGAATATTTACTTATATTGGAGAAATCTGATGAGCTATAAAAATATTTTTCACCGATGTCCGGTAGTAGGGGGGGGGGGGGCAGTGAGGGGTGAACCTCCACTCTCCCCCCCACCCTCTGCTGAGGCTCAGCCCCCTCTCTGAATCCCTGTCTCTCCTCTTTCCCACTCTACACAAATTAATATTGAGTCTCTTGTTTTCCCATTGCATGGCCAAGAAATCGAACCTGCTTTACTTTTTTTTTGTAGTTACTTTCCGTAATACATTTATGTTGCTAATCTTATCTGTCTATTATATTAATTTTTTTTTACATCCTGAATACTTACAGATCTGTCCAAAAAAATGTTGGTCTCACATTTTACACGCGCGGTGGCTTTACACACAGCGGGAGTGAGAGCGAGAGCAGAATGCATGATAGACGCATGCATATCGTATCGCTGTCTAACCTGTTGAGCGTTTAATATTTGTTGAAAATTCGTTGAGCGTTGACTGTATCGTGCCCCCCCCGGCCCCCTTGAGTTATTGTGTGATGAGATGTTGACTACCTCGCCTGGTATACAGGAGGCCATGAGTTATTGTGTGATGAGATGTTGACTACCTCGCCTGGTATACAGGAGGCCATGAGTTATTGTGTGATGAGATGTTGACTACCTCGCCTGGTATACAGGAGGCCATGAGTTATTGTGTGATGAGATGTTGACTACCTCGCCTGGGTTACAGGAGTGCATGGGTTCGATCCCGACCCTGACACCTGCTGTATATTTGGAGTATCCGCGTCTCTCTCTCTCTCTCTTCAAGTGGTCGAGTGGATTTCTCTCCGGATCCTCCGGTTTTCCCTTCCACATTTACAATCAACATCACCACGCGTTTAGAGTGTTTGGCTGCTCTGAATTTCCACGTGATAAGCCACTTCGTTGAGCTCTCATTTGTGACCGGGAAGCTTCTTTAAAAGAGCCACGTAGCTCAGTGGACCTTACCTGGTAAAAAAAAATGTATAGTATATTTTGAATAGTTTTAGTTTAAACTAGGTGCAAGTGACGAGGTTGGTTGGCCCGTGTTGGTCTCCATCCAGTATTTGACGAAACGTGCCCGTGTCTGCATCAGCAGGGCGATGGGTTTCCCCTATGTGTGTGTACATAGTATGGACGAAGGCTATATGGTACATATATATGTGTCTGTGCATACTATGTACACACACACACATATATATGGGTGCTGCTGTAGCGTAATGGGCGTTGTTTACACACCGCGCGAGGTACTCATTTGAGGCTGAGTCGACCTAGAGGAGGTCCAGCACCGGTTTAGATAATTGTCACACACAGACATATATTCAAAGTAGTCTCGTAACTACACGTAGTGTGTGAAACAGGGGAAAACCTTCGGGAGTCGCACCCCCACTCGCCCCCCCCCCCCCACTCTATGGTATACACTCCTTGCAATTGCCCGTAATTGATGATGAATTCAAACCTTAGCGCTAAATCAACCCTGACATGTATTGGCGTCGCGGCTCGGCGAGACGTAACTGAAGCCGATTGAAAGCTGACGAAGGCTGGAATGAAGTGGCGGGGTAATATACAGTGCCTAGCACTCAGGGTCCGTTGAGTGCCTTTAATAATGAGCACATGAATAACGTTTACTTCACCAGAGGGGGGGAGGGGAGGGAGGGGAGGGAGGGAGGGAAGGGGGGAGGGGGGGAGGTGAGGGGGGAGGAGGGAGGGGAGGGAGGGAGGGAGGGAGGGGAGGGAGGGGGCCTGGGTGAGACGAAGTGTGGCTCATGAGGATGACCCTGGTTCACCGTGGGAGAACTCATATTTAGTTGTTCGTGTGTTTGTTCCTCCCTCCTCGCAATCGCGTTTAATCCCAACAACGAACGGATAAACATTGTCCGTGCCTCGGGTAATTGTGCGGATTTGTTTAAGGACGAGCACTGCCCGTGTGTGTGTGTGTGATTTTGTTTTTGCGTGCGATGTCACTGAAATGAATCGCGAGCGATTCGACGCAACGACGGCAATTACCATCAACAACAACAACAACGGCGTCCTGTGAACATCAATAACATCGGGAACTCAATGTTCACAAAGTTAGACGGGGGGACAAGGCGTGGGGACGCGTGAGACAGCGGTGCCCAAGGGCAGATCGCATCACAAGAAATGACCACGGTCATGATCGATCCACTGCTGGAGGAATGACTCCCAAAGTCGTCGCCGTCCGTCACCGCTCCTGGGATATAACACTCTCTTATAACAGAAACGTGAAGAACACAAATAGTCGCATTCCTTATTGACCCCGTGACCATGTAGGAAAAATGCGACAATCGCCGCATTCATCGTCACCCCTGCCGCGTAACAAAAGTATTTGTCTGACGTTTCGGGCATCGGTCCTTTTGCAGAGTTACGGCCAAATACCAGTTTTATAGTTGTATGTTTTGTGGGCCCTGTTACGATGTGTTTGGCATCGTGATATATGTAGTGTGTGAAAAAATACATTTAAATTATCTAGCCACTAAAATATATATTCATAACGTGTGGTTTATTAGAATCAAACACATTGAGCGATAATCATCTCCGCTGGTTGCATTGAGCCAATTGTAGAAACTCCACATTCCTATGCCAGGTGATATGCTCTCAATAGCAACCCCCGTAATATGTTGACTGGGCTCGTGAGACTTGACACGCGCGTGAATCATCAAAACGTGTTACAAAAGTTCAGAGCTAAACGGCCAGTTTAATGATTCTCATTCGTAACACGGACACGCACATCATAAACGCATCAACACGCCGACGAAAACACGCGCCGCGTCGCGAGCACTTGCGCGGACTTGTGGCAATGCGATCCGAACGCGTTGGAACCAAATTGCTGACGATTTGCGTGGCGGCGAGGCGATGCTTCGTGATGCGCCCCTCCCCTCCTCCCCATCCCCCCGTAGCAGCTTGGCGGAACAAAACGCGCAACTCACCCGTCCCTGGCTCGCACTCGCCATCGCCTTGCCCAGGCGGCCGTCAATTTGTCTCACGGGCAGAGTGGAGTCGCACGGGAGGGATTTTGGACGCGAGTTCTCTCGTGCGCGCAAAGCGGGGCGCGCGTCCACAGCATTCCGGCAACAGCGCGTTGTGGGGAACAGTGATCGGTGTGCATTTATCAAATGGCTGTGTGTAGCTCGCCGAGTGAGATGGGGGGGTGGCGTGGGATAGGGGGGAGGGGGTGCGCCAATAAATTGCCACCCCTCCCTCCCCCCACTAAAGTTACCCCGACATCGCGTTCGCCTCGAGCAGATAACGCAGCAGCGAACAGTAGCCGTGTTGATCCGCGCCGCATTTTAATTGCGCTCATTGGGGGGTCTCGCATACAGGAGACCTCTTTTTTTTTCATCCGTGCGAGCATGTTGACTTGCTCGTTTATCGCCCGAGAAAGCGCGCTCGGGGATAAATATAGGGCGCGATTTGTCTGCCCGCCCCGTGCCTGACGCCAGCCCCCTTCATCTAATCCCCGTTTGTCTGCCCGGACACCCCCCCCACCTCAACCTCCCACCTCCTCCTCCTCCGCTCCCTCCCTCTCTTCTCTTGTGGGCGCGGAGCTCCGAAGCTGTCTGTCTGTCAACGGCACAACTACTCTCTCTCTCTGCTCTACCCCAGCGAAACCCTCCGCCTCCTCCTGCCCCCCCCCACCCCTCTACTCGCATTAGGTTAGCCTGGGGTCACCCTCTCCGCGGACCCAAAAGTGCCCGGTTCATTTGCCGCGGGAGTCGTGGAAAGCCGCGCCACTCGCAGCGCCGCCTGCCCCTCGTGTTGGCAAAGACGACACCTCGGGGCCCGATTTCTGCCGTGCACGGTCGCTTTTGTTACGCACCTCGCTTATCAATCAGCGGCCCCTCGACACGCAACAACAATGAGCCCATTAAGGAGTCAATGCCCCTGCGAGAGTTCAGCGCGAGTAATTAACGGCGCACAAAGGGCGACTCTGTGTTTCTAACCTACAACACCTTGCAGCGCGCGCAGCTACACTCGATTAATAGAACAAAGTGGCACGGCATTGATCTTGTTTTGCCATCGCATCAATCTATGTAGCAATAGTTTAATGACTGCGAGACAGGTGTGCGGAGCGTATTTTCTACGAAGGTTATTTTGCACGCAAATTTAGACTTAAAGCTTTCGTGACTGCAGGAATTCATATTCTTTGTGTCTTTCGGTAAAGTCGCGTCGATAGGTAAAAAAAAATTACCCCCCTTTTTTCCACCTGATGACGATCGCTTGCGTATGCGATCAAAACGTCGTAGTTTTTTCGTTCATTTTATGAAAAAAAAATGTTTGAACCTATCTCCGTGACTTTACCGAAAGACCCAAAGAATATGAATATTTTTGCACACGTCTTGCAGCGTCACTTTTCCCCGCCAGGATACATTAGGCGCGTACGTTCGGCGCCGGAGTGACACCCGTCGCAACAGCTCGGTCTGACAGGCGCCCACGCTGAGCCGAGCGGGCGCATCAGCGTCTCTGGGCACAATTTCGATCTGTTCCTAATGCGCCGAACGCGCGCCGCCGGCATAGACGCATCAACGCCGGCTGCAGTGGCGCGGTCCTCAAACGCCTGCCGCTCGGCGGGACCGATGGAGAACGCGAGTCTCAGGCAGCAAGGCCGCAGAGAGAGAGAGAGGAAGGCGAAGAAAGGGAGAGGAGAGAGAGAGGAAGGCGAAGAAAGGGAGAGGAGAGAGAGAGAGAGGAAGGCGAAGAAAGGGAGAGAAGAGAGAGAGAGGAAGGCGAAGAAAGGGAGAGAGAGAGGAAGGCGAAGAAAGGGAGAGGAGAGAGAGGAAGGCGAAGAAAGGGAGAGGAGAGAGAGAGGAAGGCGAAGAAAGGGAGAGGAGAGAGGAAGGCGAAGAAAGGGAGAGGAGAGAGAGAGAGGGGGACGGCCGGAGGGAGGGAGAGAGAGAGAGGAGGAGAGGGTGTCGCATGAGGGAACGGAAGAAGAATGGGAGCGCGGACACGGGAGTTGAGCAAGATCCTCAGCCGAGGTCGGGCGCAGCATGCTCGGGCATGGTATGTGCTCTATTTGGGAGGCGAGCCGACAGAAGTAGCAGCTGGGTGTCAGGTATCACGGGATCTCTCTAGGGGCGCTCCGTGCGTGGACCGCGGCCAGCGCCTTAAGAGCGAAACATTTTGCGCGCTCTCCGCCTATCTGCACGCCAACTCGACCTGCGCGCACCGTTCTGACAAATAGGCGCGGTACAAAACAAACTCCGCCTCCGCTTCTCCGAAGACCCCCACCACCACTACCCAATCCCCCCCCCCCCACCTCAACAACAACAAAAGTAAGGACAGGAGAGGGCACACTAAAAAAGCGCCTAAGAACTTAAATGAGTTGTTGGGAGAAAGCGCGGGAGCGACTGCGCTTGGAGTGAGATAATTCTGCCGTGCGCGCAAAGGCGAGTTGCGCTTGACCTGCTTTGAACAAAACCTCTAGACTTCTGGAATAGGGCAGCAGCAGCAGGAGGAGGAGGAGGAGGGAAGAAGAAGTAAAAAAATCAACGAGCATTCCTGGACGTGCACTTTTTTTTCTTTCTCGTAAACAGCGCGCTCGCGTGGAGTGAGTGTGTGTGTGTGTGCGCGCGTGTATCTGTACGTGTGTGTGTGTGAGCGCGCCTCTGCTGTGCGCGCGCGCGTGCGTGTGTGTGTGTGCGCGTGTGCGTGCGTGCGTGTGTGTGACGGGAAGGAGACCCGCCTGCCCGCGACGCGCAACAGTGGAGCGCAGTGTGCTGGGCGCCGCACGGCGAGTGGCATACGAATCGGGGGCGCCGCTCAATGGGCTGCGCGCTCGTCTCACGCCACTCAAAGCCACGCCGTCTAGACAAGTTGTCGCTGCGCGGAGCCACACGTTGCCATGGCGTTTTAAATGCATCTGCCGTGAATCTGGCCCGCTTATATTAGCCGGAGCGGGAGGATTGCCTGCGAGTGAGTGAGAGAGAAGGCGGCTCCAATAACGAACGCGGGACCTCCGCCGCCTCGTGGGTTTTTGGTGTGCGGGGCCGCTGCAACCGCACGGAGACATCCCATCCCGTTCTATTAAAAGCAGCGGGCTCCGTACGGGACTGAGCTATTTGTGAACGCGATTCAATTTGGTGGACTCGCGTATGCCGAACAAATGGAGCAGTCGCAGTGTTTGTTTGTGGCCTGCTTCTTTTTATTCTTCATGAGGAATCACCAAGGACTGTGCCAGCATTACTTTCATCTGCGGCCGGTCCCGAGTGAAAACCTCCCTGTTATAGATTTGGTGGAAGACCCGGACCCGGAGCTCGACCCCAAGGCCAAGGACTTGGACGAGAGGGCGCTCCTCAAGAAGCTTGGCAGCAACTTCGACCACAACTTCATGTCCATCGCGACGCCCGAGTCCGAGAGGCAGCCGGGAGGCGAGTCGACAACCACAACCACCACCACCACCACCGCAGCCGTGACCGCCGCGGACAGGAAGCCAAAGCCCACGGGGCCCATACCCAGCGACATCAAGAGGCTCGACCTCACGGAGACGCTGTACGGCCAGAAGCTGAAGCTGGGCAAGCGAGCGCGCCGCAAGTTCCTGCAGTGGCTGTGGGCGCACACCGCCTGCCCCGTGGTGTACTCCTGGAAGGAGCTCAACGTCCGCTTCTGGCCCCGCTACATCAAGGAAGGGAGCTGCTACAGCGCCCGCTCGTGCTCCGTCCCCGAGGGCATGGTGTGCAAGCCGGTCAAGTTCAGCAACAAGACGTTCCTGCGATGGCACTGCCAGGGATGGGGCCGGCAAAGGTTCTGCACGTGGATTCCTATACAATATCCCGTCCTCACCGAGTGCAAATGCTCGTGCTGATGGGGGGACATCTGGGGACGCGTGGTTTTTTTGTACGGGTGATTTCGCACTTGCCGTCGCTGCGGGTTGAGGCCGAGCGGATATCTCTGCGGTTGCCGAGGAGCCGAGACGTCCCGGAGAGCTCTGGAGGGCTGATGGTGAAGGGGGGGAGACCGAAGACTACGGAGGAGGCGGCGGCGCCTCTACGGGACCTCACGCGCGCGCGCACTCGCGCGTGCGCGCGCGCGCACCCGCGCGTACTCAGTTGCTATGACATTCGTGTCCGGAGAGGATACGCGTGGATGTGTGCATCGATATCTCCCCGTGGCAGGGAGAGAGGGAGAGAGAGTGCGCGCGCACAAGGGTGGAGGATGTCATCGATGTTGGGATGGAACTTAACACAAAAAAACAAGGTGGAAGAAGGAGATGATGATGATGACTACGACGATCGACGACGAAAGGAGAGCAAGAATAAGAAGAAAGGCAATGAATTGGAGCAAAACGACAAAGCTAATAAGTAAAGAGACTGATGTGATGTGTTAAAAGACAACATAACTTCTGCTGCTTGGCGGAGTAAGGCATCTGGCCTGGATGCGATTCGAGATAATTACGTGTAGCCTTGTACACTAGGTGATGTCGTTTCGTTATTTTTCTAAATATACAGTATAAACGAAACGAACATTGGACACATATCTCCCACGTGGTATATATGTACATATATACCGTATTGTTTGCTAGTCACATCATATTTTGTTACCTTGCAAAAAATACCGATGATAATAATATTAAGTAAAAGAAGGAAACTGACGTTAATAAGAGATAATGTAAATGTAATATGTTATATTTATTTATCGATTTATTTGCCTAGATGTTTAATTTTTTTCGAAATGTAAAGGTAATGTGAAATATGCAAATATTCTTCCATAAAGTCACCTCCGCTATACTCACGCAAGTCTCGTGTCTCGTGTGCAGCGCGCGTCTCAGCATTAACGCGACCATATATAGCCGGCTTAGACCATTAATTGGGAACTAAAATAACACCCCCCTTAACCATGAGTGCTCCGCTTGCAAATCACCATGAGGCGAGGTTAAACATCGCTAACTGCTGCGCTCTGTGTGCAATATTAAACACAAGGTCGGTTGAAATCCACGTCGTTTTGAGCTTTGTTGCGGTCGATTCATCATCACCAACATCAATCCGTCGCTTTGCAAAGTTTTGAGTGCTGCGTCCCTTAACGCTCAACAAAACGCTTCAATTCCTAACTCAAGGGAGACACCTCTAGGCGGCCCGCGAAAGCATTGCGCGCGTTCCTCGAGAAGTGTGGAATCCTTGGCATTTCAGACGAGGAGTTGGTTGCCTTCAAGTTATGTGCTCACGCACGCACGCATGGGTGTCGCTAAAGGCAAATCATAGCAACGATCGTTCTCGCTTAGCTCCCCGGTGCTGAACCTCGCTCACGATGTAACCTGTGATTGTCATTGGTTGTTACCGCTGTGGGGGAAATGTGCTTCGCACACGACGCAGCATCTTCATATTCTGAAAATGCGTAAAACTCTTCGATAGGGTCGGCGGGCATCATTATTGGTTGCGCAACAACAACAACTAAAGCAAAACATCACCAATGGCGCGACTGCGTTTTTTTAATATTTCACAGCGCCCCGGTTTTTGTCTGCCAATGGACGCTCTTTATTGCTAACTTGCAGGCTTCTTTGTTCGCATAATTGAGACAGCCGGTCAGGGTTTCCAGGACGTTGTAAACGATACGCGTTTTCTTTATTTTTTTTGTTGCGTTAACCTCCGCGAAATTGACCACAGGGCGCGTTACAAACCACCCTCGTGATTCGCAACGTAAACGCGACGAGCTGTCAAGCATTGCTTCGGATTGCCGCGGCCCCCCCCCCCCCCCCCCCGTTACGTGCGGGTGCTATTCGTCAAAAAGAGGGACAAATTTTCCGCGCGCTTGAGCCGTGATTATGTTAACGGGGCGCAGATTCGCGGCACGGCCCGGAAAAGACACGTGGCGAGCGAACGGCGCGCGGAGCGGGCTCATTCCGTTCGTAATTTCATATTCCGAGGACAAATGTTTGGCAGAGGTCGTGAACCGACAAATGCAAAGGGGGAGAAAGAAACGTGGGAGACAATCCACAGGCAGTAACGAGGACACAATTTGGTTAACATCTTGGAAGAGAGTGTGTGTGTGTGTGCTTTTTTGTCTGTCTGGCTCCACGTATCTGAATTATAGCCCAACATTGATGTTAACAAGTCAGTAAATTTAAATCTACAGAGCAAAATGTGGCCTTCCGGATTGGTCTATGCGGGCAGCAATGGACAATGTGATCCCTATTCACAAGCAGCACAGCCAATACGCCAAATGTAAAGTAAGACTATAATCGCGCCACTGTGAAAATAGCCTGCACGTGGTGTCATGTTTTTTTTATTATTATAATTATTTATGTATTTAATTAGTCAATTGTTTATGTATTTATTGAACGAAAGTTAACTGTTTATTGATACGTGGGTATATAACGGTGCTTCGATGTTGTTCTACAAAAATAGATGGACTATTTAAAATATTTTGTAAAAACAAAATTGGCAATGCATAAGAAAAAACAATGGTTTGTTTCACGTTTCTGCCACACAGATGTGTCGTTTTAAATAAAGTGCACGCTCAATTACTGCCGTCATAATTAATCGATGCGTGGTACAGAAAGCCCCGCGCGGCAGCGCTGCAGGGTCAACGCGGTCGCTGCTCCAACCCAAACTTCTAACGCCTTGAGACGCGGCCTCCCGGCACGTCAACGGTGAAGACGCGTGACTCCCACCCATAGTAATGTACTTCACCCTTCTCTCAGATCCTCATCACCCCCCCCCCCACCATTGACCCCCACCCTCTCCAACATCCCAACTCCAACCCTCCACCACGCCTAACCTGTAGGCTCACAACTCCTATGCGACTCCATCAAATGCCCGACCACGTTGTGGCGTGTAAGCGCGCGTGTGTGTGTGCGCGCGCCTTTGGGGATGTGCGTGCGAGTCCTCGCTCATGTTACACGTGGCCGCGCGCGCGTGTGTCTCTCGAGGACTTTTCACAGCATGCACCCGGAGAGCATCGTTTGTGGATGCGCCCGGAGGGCATCGGATACCGGCCAGTTACCACCATTATTGTGGATGCTCTCATTCTCTCTCGAACCGCGCGAACACTCTTTATCGCTCTCACCGCTCATCTCTCTCTCTCTCTGGCCGCTCCCCCCGGCGTGGCCGATGGTGATGATGATGATGATTATTATCAAGTCAGGTTTAGTGACGATGCCGTTATGAACGATGAACTGAGTTGAAACGAAAGTGTTGAATGGCCGTGCGTGTTCTCAACCCATCCTCGCCCCTGTGGTTGAAAATCCAAGGGCGTGTCGAGCATACAGGTGTTTCAGTATCACCCGCGTGGATGTGTCCCCTTCAGGCAATGAGTGCAGGCCGGCTGCTGTCCACGGTGCGGCAAATGGCATGGAGCCATGTCTAGCCATTCCAGTTGATTCTTGCGTAACGGCGATCTGTTCATGAGCTGAATGCCAACGGAGGTCTGTCCATTGCTGTCGCTTCCGCGACGCGCGTAGGCTCTGCGCACCTTACACCCCAATGTTGCGTTACGCTATACAATCAACACACTTTGATTCAGAGAGCGTCCGAATGCGATCGAATATCGAGACGCGTTTACAAAACAACTCGGTGTTTGTGGACGTGTCGTTATGTGACTGCTGTACGTGCCAAATACACACCCAAGACATTCCTTACAGACGAGATGTCCCATGTCAAGGGAATGCCCAGGTTCATCTGGATAGTTTGAAGATGGGGTGGGGTGAGGGTGGTTATTTACATTTAGGAAGGGAATGGTGTGTGAAGGTTTAAAGGTCGAAGAGGGATTGAGATAAGACTGGTAGAAGTGCAAAGATGAGAGAAGAACCAGTCAGCCACATTCAGAACGAGAGCAAGGGCATTCTTGAAGCTGGACTTGAATGGGGGATTGGACCTGCTAGCAGTGTAGATCGGGTTTACCAATCATGGGAGCGTTTAACAAGTCCTGTACGCACTGTGGTGCAGAAACTCACTAATATGTATTCGTCACCGCTATATGAACCCGGCAGCCTGAGTTCGATTCCTGGCTATGGCTAACATCAGTCGCACGTGATCTCAACCGGTCCCTCTTCCCTCCACCAACACACGCTGATAAGAGTGGTGAAGTATGGTCAATGACCCTCCATGGTCTACACAGGTATTGGGAGGCCTTCATCCAGTATATAAATTGACAAGGGGCTGTGTTTTATAATGTATAACAAGTACATGTACTATACCGCACTTAGAAGCATAGAGCTGTTTGGCTGGTGCTGAGATTTGTATGACTGTATAACTATCCGTGGGGTGGTTATTTTAAGGAGGTACAAAGTTTGGAACGGTTTGTTCCGCATTTGTCTCACCTGGCGAAGGTGACCATGATTTCAGTCGCAGGCAATGCATGATAATGTAAACACGAAATATAAAACACACAATCGCTGTAAATCGCCATGGTGTGACATTCTCAACCCTTGTTTAATTTCACGGCCTATAAAAAACGCCACTTTTAACTTATTTTTTTTTAAGAATCGACACTAAAAATAAATCGCAACTCAACGCGATTGGAAGTGCAAATTCAACTCGAGGGCTTGACAAACACTGCCGGCTGAATGCTCACGTTTAGCTTTCTAGAACAACGCGAACGGTTTGAATTCGGAAGATGGAGCGGTTCACCTATTGCCCACCTTGTGTGCACAGGATTTAGCGTTCCTGCCAACTCACAATGTCACATTTACATGGGCGACTCGCCAAAGAAGGACAATAAAAAACCATCGGATCAAACTTCTCGTGCGCAATTGTGTAAATCGACCATCTGCGTCATCACTCTCAGCGCTTTTGCCAATCTACTTGCTGGGTGAAGGTCTCCCCGTGTGTGTGGATCACGTGGGGGGGATCTCACCGCCACTTCACCGCAGTGTTCCGTGTGGCCTGGTGAAGGAAGGGGTGGCGAGAGAGATGGGGCACGCGCAGATGTCACTTGCCACTGATGTTAGCCGTGGCCAGGAATCACATCTTGAGTCACCCTGGCTCGCAGCACAGCGCCACGAACACCAAGGAGCCACTTCTCCAGCCCCTATATCCAATTGGAACTGCGAAATTTGTTTCACCCTATTCATTGGAAGTTACGCGTTGCTAAAATTGCATTGAATCTCCTCGCTTAACAGTTTGTACAGAGAAACACAAAGATGCTGTAAATAACCCCACTAGAATCAGTGGATTTTCATTACGGCCTCACCAGAGCACTCGGAATCTTTGTCTTCATGACTTCGTGTGGATTTTCTCTAACGGAATTTATCATTGTTCATACACACGGCCGCTTTTACAGCATGCCTCAAAGTTCTGGTTTTCTGGTTTGCATTTGTCATTTAACATCATAAACACATTGGAGTGATGGCCCGGTATTGTATAATGTAGGCTAAAGTATCAGTCATAATCAAGGAATTACAATTCGCAGTTTGAACTCCGTGGTTGAATGTTAAGTGCATTGCTCATAATAAAGCGTATTGCCAAATAAATTGAAAGCTTGAGTGATGTTTAGTCGCGCACAACAGGAATATTCTCGTCCAGTGGTTCTTAACCGTTACTGTAGCCTTGCACCATTTTGGTTCTTAATCGTGAAAAAAGATGTGTTAATAAATACAGAAAGGTTTTGATGAAACGAAGTAGTTGTACTTACGTGCGCGTGTTTAATTTGTGTTTAGATTCTTTACCTTCCAAAACAAATCTGGCACCCCCAGAAAGGGCATCACGCACCCCCAGGGGGTGCGTGTACCCCAGGTTAAGAAGAACCACTGTTCGAGACGATCAAAGCCTTGGTGGTGGTGGTGGTGGTAGTAGTGGACTTGAGTATGGTTTGCATTGTCATTGCCACGGCAGGGATGAAGCCCACGAGCTCACCTCTTAAAATATTCATACTACCAAGCGCGCGCGCGTGTGCGGATAGTTTTATCGGTCGACCTCTGTTAAATGACAATAATTCATAATGGATTGATGCACAGCGTGTAGGAATATGCTGCGAATGCGATGATTTATAACTTTGAGGAGGCTACGACGCCTCTTAGCGGTTGGTTTCTGAATAACGCACACCAGGGTTCACGAACAGCATTTGTGGTGAACTCAGTGGAGTTTGTTCACGGGAAACGTGATGGATTATTTAGGCGTTGGTAAATGCGCGGTGCAAACAGCCTGTGTTCATCCCTTGATGGACGGACAGCGGATATGGCGTAGGGAGGAGTGATACTGCAATGGTTAACGCAATGTGCTTTGGACCCCAACAAATTAAGTGAGACTCCCAGCCCCAGCTAACAACAGTGGCGAGTGGTGTCAAAATCGGTGTTGTGCCTGTCTTTTCACGAACTCGCACTCTCACGGATGGTGAAGTATGGTTAAACAAAACCTCCACGAACAACACATCTTGGGGAGATATTCAGCCGCAACGATGGTGGCAAGGGGCTGTAAATTAATTCATTTGTAATTAAAATCGTCATACTTTGATCGTATTGGCAATATTAGAAGAGAATCTGGCTGCTGGGCAATAATAGCAACTGAGTTGGCACCTGGGGGAGAGAAGGCGCCCAAGAGGACATCCATCGTGGAGATGGAGCACTGAGCGAGATCGGCTCGTGTGTTGGTGCCGGGTGTTTATTTGCATTGCAAGACCACGAGGGATGGTGACAGCTTGGCGAGGCCTTCATCCAGCAGTGGAGCGATCATGGCTGATGTTGATGCTTAATGGCCATATGAGTTAACACAAACAATAACGATCAGCAACACCGGTGGTGGACCTGACAGACTGAGAAGGGCTGACAACACCAGGACAGTGTCTGACAACACCAGGACAGTGTCTGACAACACCAGGACAGTGGCTGACAACACCAGGACAGTGGCTGACAACACCAGGACAGTGGCTGACAACACCAGGACAGTGGCTGACAACACCAGGACAGTGGCTGACAACACCAGGACACGATTGTGACAGAAGGAACGTTGAGAATAGGAGGTCGAGGGACGTGGATTAAACAGTGTCATCAAGTTAGAGAATATGATTGTTGATCTCTGGACAAGAAGGGAGTTTCAAAGTAGTGCCTCTCCTAAAGTGATCCACCATCAGCCAGACCTTCATTGTGAGCAAATATAAATGCCCTCTCGCGACATTCAATAAAGAACACCTAAATTTTGATTTAAAGCTTTCGTGACTGCAGTAATTCATATTCTTAGCTCTTTCGGTAAAGTCACGTTGAAGGGAAACAATACAATAATAAAATATATGCTTTATATATATTATTTTATTGTTTCCCTTCAACTTGACTTTACCGAAAGAGCTAAGAAAAAGAACATCTAATTGAAAGCGTATATCCTGCATAATGACCAAATCACACTCAACACACCGAATCTCGTCAGTTCTCGAAAGCTAAGTATGGGTTTATCCTGGTTTTGACTGCCAGGGCTTTGGCATATGGACTGAGGGGGTATGTCAGAGTCCTGTAGATTTAAGTACAGCAATGGGTGCAGTCCACAGATAGATGTGGTCCACTCACTGGATTGAGGCCGCTAGCGGATTGAATTTGCCTGCGTGAAGCTTTGAGTGTTTCCTCTCGTGTGTGTGGGTCTTCTCTTGGTGCTCCGGTCTCATCCCACAGTATTGGCATTGTCTGATCGTCCCCAATGCAGAGGGTTCTCCCAACAAAGAGCCTTGAGACTCGGTGAAGTTTTCCCAGACGAATAATTGGCAATCGTATTCCGTTTAGAGCCACTAGCCTTCAAAATAATGAGTGCCTGACATGGAAACAGTGTGAACAAGCTAATTAACGGTCTTAAATGCAGTATTGGCAGCAGCACCAAATATCGAATAATTTTCTAAAAGGCTTATTGTCTGAGCAAGTGTGACGAGCTGCACCACTCGCTTCTGTAATAGGGCTTCGGGGATCTCTCTGTGTTTGTACTTCTCGTAATAATTCGGGCTGTCTTTGTATTGTCTTTTCGCACGACAATCGGTGGCAGCAGCAGCGCTAAAAATGCCACGTGCTCCAGAACCAATTGGAATTAGCGAGATTTCATTCGGCTAAGTCGGGCGTTTCGGCACCGCTGACACAAAGCCCGGCCATTCTTACGAAGCGCCGCACCCGGCCCAAAGCGTCGGGGATGGACGTCCACTTCGCTGGAGAAACTCAAGCCCACTTTGTTGGAAAGAGGAGGGCCTCTTGGGAAATCACAAATGGTTGGCTGCAGAGCATGCCATGCACCATATGGAATGTCTTGTCTGAAACTGTTCGGGGAGAAACCAGTAGATGTATTGCAGGGGAGTGGGGGGGGGCACAAGCCAATTCTTGGAAGTGAAGGGCGTTCGGCAGGTGAGTCCTCCTCCTGGCAACTGACTCGGCACCGAGATGGCTGGGCGTGCGCTACTGTGCATTTAAACGTGCGGTCATCGGTTTTTACGTCGCCCTGTTGCATAAAGACAAGCCACAGTTAGAGCGACTTGTGGCTATGCAACCCAATCTGGTGACCGTATAGCAAAAGCCACGGAAGTCTTCGCTCCTTCAACGGAGGAGGAGGAACAGCGGAACAACACGAGCTCTCTGCTGAAACCCTCTCGTCGTGGCCAGTAGAGCCCCCAGACATTGGCATTTAGCTCCTGAGCCATACAGCTGCTGCCATCACGATGTGCACGAATATAAAGCGAATGTCACCTTGTTAATGGGAGAGAGAAGAAAAAAAACACTCAGACTTAAAACAAAATACCGTGATATTGTATCGTACGTATGTATATGTGTTGAACTCATTGCGCAGCATATATAGCCAACGGCGCTTATCAGAAGTACGGGATTAGAATCGCTTTGGAATCACACAGCTACGTGCGAGCGGGAGCGGGCGGGCGGGCGGGCGATTTCCCCTGCACGATCTCCACTCTGTTGTATCCGTGCACAATGCCGAGATGTTGTGGGTGGTCTCTTCGTGGTTTCAAGTCGTGTCGGGGGATGTCCGGATCACCCACAGTGGCTGAGGCCCTGTTTTATTCTAATTATGGCTGATACTCTTTTTTTTGTTTTAACGACCTCTGAAATTGTTCGACTAACGTTGTGGACATTGTGTCCAGCCTTGTGCTGGAGTCTGGTAAAAAGTGTAAAGGTAATAAATAGCACTGTCATTGTCGAGTTTATTGGCAAAGGGGGAAGCCGGAGGGAGGGGAGGTGAATGGGAGTTGGCCTGCCCCACCCCCCCCCCTCCCAAAGCACCAGGGGGGGGTCAGAGATTCCCAAAAATATCTGAGCAGATTGTCCAATGTTCCCTTCGGCCGCCGTGGGAAAGAGTGCGTTGGGAGTCGGGCATGAAGGCCGTTTTTATTATTTCATGTTGTGTCTGAAGAGCTACTTGAACTCGGGTGGTTTATTGGCGTGAGGGGGGGTGGGGTCGGGGTTGAGTTAGTGGGAATGGAACGGCAATAATTGTAAATCTACGGCTATCCCCAAAGCAAGCGGCCTTTTTGTGTCGAGCTCCCTCTGAGATGGGAAGGCGGCGGCTTGGTAACGAGACGAGAGCGTGTCTGACCGAGAGGGGCCTCGTGTGGATGGGGGTAGATGCTCGTAAAGCCTCCAAAACACACAAACAGAACAATATGTGGAGGGGAGTTACTCATTGGCTCGTCTCAGAAGTGTCCGCAAGCCATTCATCAGTGGACACTGGACAGCTCGTTTTGTCGTAAAAAGTGATTTTGTGCAAACTATTTAATTCTCCCTTTGCCGAAACTCATTTACGTTGCAGACTTGTTTATAGTTTTAAGATAGCCTCTCAATATTTACACTCTAATATCCAAGCGCCGCATGTTAATGGATGTCAAAACGTAGTTTAAATATTCTAGCTCGATACATACAAATGTCCGTGTGGTATTTCTTGGCGAGAATGTGTTTGTCGTGGTTCAATTTAGTCTTCGAAGTGGGGAAGACGGAGAAAGAGGTTAGAGAGTTTTGGACAGAAATATGATGTTCTATTCCAAAATTCTCTTCCCAACAGTCCCTTCATTCACAATGAAAGGTGATGTACAGCAATTTAAATTTTTCTCCATCACTGAGATATGTAAGCTAACGTATTGGAGACATTTATGGGCTGCCAAAACTATCGTAAAAAATATATCGTGTATCATAATCGTCTCTAAACACTCATCCATCAACCCTCTATGTTAACGACTTTCATATTTCACAATCTTCCAAGATATGAGACGTCATGTGTGTTGGAAGACAAACAGCTGCAAATACAACATACATAAACAGAATACATTTAAGCGCAAATTAAAACGCAAGTTTTCGGGACCGGGAGGGCAGAGATGCCATTCATGGTCACGCCTCTCTTCACCTCTGTTACAATTGGTTCACATTTCACCAACGTAAATTTTAGAGGTCTCTTGACTGGACATATGGAAAAGCCATCGTGGTCGATTCACTCTGCCGTGGATCACAACCACTGTTCCCGGGTGGATCGTGGCTGAGTGAAATAATGTACGCGTCACATTAACTCGAAGCCTGTGACCAAAAGTTGCCTTTCCGACGTGTGGCTCGGCCCGATGTCCATGTGGAACTCAACTTTCGGCATCGCTCTTAAACAACACGCGACGTGACCTGAAAGACAACCGGGAAGCCACACAGCGCGGCTGCGAATATACCGGGTGTTTAAAAACATACAGGGTGTTTAAAAAAAAAACAATCTTAACACTATAATCTTTGGTTCTATTGGGTAAAGTCACGTAGGTTAAAATAAAATAACAAAAAATCACGACGTTTCGGCCACAACACAAGCGGCCTTCATCAGGTGAAGGGAGTGGAATAAGCCACGCTTAGATCACGACCTTTAAGCTGTGTGAGAAGAAGGTCGTGATCTAAGCGTGGCTTCTTCCACTCCCTTCACCTGATGAAGGCCGCTTGTGTTGTGGCCGAAACGTCGTGATTTTTTGTTATTTTATTTTCACCTACGTGACTTTACCCAATAGAACCAAAGAGTATGGATCCTAGCAGTCACGAAAGCTTTAAATCTAGAAATGTTAACACTGCTGAGAATTTGCAACAACACCACGAAAAATGTGCCACCTCCTCCGAGCTCGGAAGACCACCTGGGAGAAGTTTCCAGGGCATGTGTTGACAATGATGGCGAACAAGTGGGAGCCTCTTTGTCTTTTTGAAGCTATTAACATACATTTGTTATCACGATACAGTGTAGTATTATCCGTTCTTTTTCCATTAAAAACGATAGTCCCATATAAGTGTCAACAATCCTTTGAAGCAGCCTGCATGCCCTGCAGTGGCATTGTGACAGAATCACCCAAAATACGCCCTCATAGGGCATAAGTCAAAAGCTGAGCAGGTCAGAGACTGGATATCGCTTGCATTGGTGACCACCACACATGCCAGGTTTTCACAGCCGCAGCAGGGGGCAATACGAGATTATCCATTGTCTCGCTGTACTTCTATGCTTCCATCGTTATGCCCATGTCTATAAAAAAAATAAAAGCAAGGTAAGAAAATCATGTTTCTTATCCCTGTAGGTGGCACAGCAAACTTCAGCTGCGATGTGTGCTGCAAAGATGATTTATTACGTGTCATTCACAACTGATTGCAACGTCATGTATGTGTACTACCGTCAAAACTATAAATATGTATACAACGCTTAAAGTAACAGATTGCAATTTTTGACCAATGAGTTATTGCCTGTAATCACGTGTGTAAAACCAATGGTGTTAAAGCTAAATCTCCATTTTTTTCCCCATTGCAATATAAGCGTCACGTCATGAGACAGAGCATCCATTGGATCTCTCGCAGAGTGGTGCAATCCTTCGTGACAAGGAATAGCCCGTGGAAGCGGATACCACAGAGCTACCTGTGAGATACAGCAAAGTGACTCCTTGTCCACATGGTAAACGGTGGCACTTTCCACCTGCTCTGCATATGAGAGTGAAGTTTATCGCATGACTGATCATATTATTCTCAATTGTTGAAATTTATCCAAATTATTAGCAACCACTAATTTAACGTCTTGGGATTTTTTTCGTGCAGTCATTGGTGACCAACTCATTGGTGACCAACTCATTGGTGACCACTCATTGGTGATCACTCATTGGTGATCACTCATTGGTGACCACTCATTGGTGACCAACTCATTGATGACCACTCATTGGTGACCACTCATTGGTGACCACTCATTGGTGATCACTCATTGGTGACCAACTCATTGGTGACCAACTCATTGGTGACCATTCATTGATGACCACTCATTGGTGACCACTCATTGGTGACCAACTCATTGATGACCACTCATTGATGACCACTCATTGATGACCACTCATTGGTGACCACTCATTGGTGACCACTCATTGGTGACCAACTCATTGGTGACCAACTCATTGGTGACCACTCATTGGTGACCACTCATTGGTGATCACTCATTGGTGACCACTCATTGATGACCACTCATTGGTGACCACTCATTGGTGACCACTCATTGGTGACCAGTCATTGGTCACTACTCATTGGTGACCAACTCATTGATGATCACTCATTGATGACCACTCATTGGTGACCACTCATTGGTGACCAGTCATTGGTCACTACTCATTGGTGACCAGTTATTGGTCACTACTCATTGGTGACAGTCATTGGTGACCACTCATTGATGACCAACTCGCTGCACTTGACAACCCGGTTTAATCACGGGCAACTGCCTGGATTCGAACCCAGTCCTCTGACCTCTGAGCCGCCCAGCCACCGATACCTCTTCTATGCGTGCAAGAGTAATCTCGGTGGAGGCTTGTTGAACCTCTATTAAGGATGAATGTTGCAACATAAGTGAGGGCAATTGTTTGATTGCCATATTAAACACTTTTTTTCACATTCGATGTGATTTGAATGTAAGAGACGAGTTGTATCTAACTAGAAAAAATAGCCAAAAGCTGAAGTCACACTGTGATTAAATGCAGGAATAAAAAGTCAGACCAATACATTTCACAATGGCCTCATAATAACTTTATTTATACATTCCTTGGACATTTCAGGTTACATTATATTTCCAGGGGAGAATACAACAACAATTCTAAGAAAACGTTTAATAGAATTCCAAATGTAACAAAATAAATATATTGCTATTCATGTGGTTCTTAGTTTAATGTGTGTACACATATACTGTTTGTCTTTTTACATAACACATTGGGAAAGTTGAATTCTAAATATGCCCGTTATTGAAGGCACAACAACCATCCCAGACTTTGCTTGTCAATGAATTATTAGAACATCATGTCTCCAGCCTTATTTATAGCAGAGAAACCTAAATTGCCCCTAATTTTCTGAAACTCTTCCAAGGTAGCCAATAGTGGATTCTTTATTGATAACAATAAAGTCCCTTCTTGAAGGCTGGCATGCCGTTTCCCTCGAACACTATCAACTATGGCGGAAATTCGCATAACACAAACCTTTATGTAACCAAGAAGGCGGAAATTCGGCGTTCGAACTCTGCCACACGCGTTGTCGCAGTTTTTATTTTTTATTTTACTTTAAACGAACCGCGTATGAAAGAACACAGCGCCGGCAGATTGGGCCCCTCGTGCCGCCGTGTAACGTGCGCTTTGCCGGGCCCCTTCTGGGTAGTTGCGGTGGAAATCAACCGGTAAATTAAAAAAAAAGATCTTAAGCGTTGGCTTAGCAGTACAAATTAGGAATTTTGTTTGGTTTGAAGAAGAAAAAAAGATCAAAGGCTATAAATTCTGTAAACTGATATCGAACATAAAACGCAAATTGGAACACTATTGATATGGGCATTATGGAAAGGCATGTAGGTAGGACTGAACCCCTTGTTTTCTGTCCGTATCCTTTTTCCCTGGCTCACCAATTACTCTCTCGCTGCTCCCCTTTTATTTCATTCACGCTTGGCGCCAACGCACAGCCCTCTCCTGGATCTGCCCCCACAATGCCTGGTTTCGTGCCAGGGGACTTGAAGGGGAGCGGGATCGGAGGTGAGTGGCTTGGTCTCAAACAATGTGGCCCTTTGATGCCACGGTGCGAGTGGAATTCCAACGGCATTTTTGGCAAAGCGCACGATGCTGTGATAAAAACAGGTTGAGACCTTCTCAAAATATGATAGCACCTCATGTTTACGCTCAGGAATTTCATTTAAGGTTGTGTTATTCTTGTTGTCGTTGGTTGGTGATTTGATGATGGTGATAATTCCATCTCACCAGTCATATTTCGATGACGATGACTATGACGATTGGTGCAGAAATAACTAGACTGGGTTATCGTTTCTGTTGAGCGTTTGCAAGACTCATGAAATGTAATTTACGTTAGTTATGTTGCTATGTACGCAACAGCATCGTACAGCTGAGTGTGAAGGAAAACTCAATTTGGAATGTCTTAACCTGAGAATGACACACTCATTTAGAGAGAGGTTTCATTGCGAGTAGGCTTTCAAGAAGCTTGCCAGATAAAACTTTGAAAAACATTCCCCCCCCCCCCCCCCCCAGAACAATTTTGTTTTATTTCCACGCAAGTAGTGAAAAAAGAAATGCAACAAACATTCCTGGCAGTGTTTTACGTGCGTGGATTAAAAAAAAAACACGCACATTTCCTAAATATTTGCGGCGTACAACCTGTGATTAGAAACTCACGTGATTTTCGCATTTTGTTTTGGCTTAGTCCGAGGGGCACTGCGTCAGACCGTACTTTAAAATACTCCGGAGAATGTCGCCGTGCTGTATAAAACGGTCAGCTACCGCTGGGTTTACAATCCAGATGTCGCCCCTTTTCCATCTCGGCGACGGTTGAAACAACGGGCAAGTTCCTTCAACCCTCTCACCTGTGTCAACCCAGCGGTGTAAACGGGTCGCGCCGTGGGCACGTCTATCGGCAGGTCGAGCGCGCTCGGGGTAACGCGTGGGGTATGCTCCCACCTCTTCAAAGATGTTTGGCGAGCGTGGATGATGAGGCCAAAATACCACCGAGTGGAGGCCCTTCTGTATATGTTGAACTTCTTTGGCACCCGGGCACTCATCGGTGGTGCGGGGAAGGACAGCAATCTCGTGCCATCAGCGGCGCGGGCAAGAATGCACCTTCACATCTTCAAATGCTGGAGATTGATGCTGGAAATAAATCAATGCATGCATGCATACACACACAGAGAGAAACTTCTTCTTGTTTAGTTAGACTATTGGGAAACAGTGCCGTTGTTGAACATCTATTAATGTCAGCATAGGCCACACGATGGCAGTGACGTCGGCAGCATGCCTGCCAACGTTTGTCTTCCCAGTGCTCATGCAGTCACAACTCAAACTCGTCTGAGTCAACTTAAAGTAGCCAGAGGTCAGGATTTGATGTCAGCTTCCGCTGACTGCATGGCCAAGGATGGCACCCAGGTATATATGCGTAGATGAGTCACATAATTGTGAATCGATTCAATAATAAAAATCGATGTCCTTAAACTCATAACACGTGCATTGAACTGTATGAGTAGGAATCAATCATACAGTCGATAGGTGCAGGTGTGACACAGTGGTTAGCACACCGCACTATGACCCCGTCCACCAGAGTTTGATTCCCGACCACAGTTAAAGTGAGTAGCGAGCGCTATGTGAACCGGTGCAAGGTGGCCCCCTTCACCAAACAAACCCCTATGACCGACAGAGCATCGGCGACGCAGAGGGCAGTAGATAAGTTGCATCCGATTGGTTCACATAAAGCACTCAGGGCACAAGAGACTGTAATTCGCTACACTGGGGGAGGGGGGGGGGTTATTTGGATAATAGAATCGAATCACAACCACATCAAGTCTTGAAAATGCATCAAATCACCTGGGAAGAGTGTTCCATCTTGCTTGTGGCAAGGCTGCTGGCGACTTCACGATCTGTGTACAAGTTTGAAAGCCACGCGATGGCTTCGCGTGAATTAATTTCGCCGCTGCGAATGCTGCTGAGTTGCCAGTAGGTCACATTGTGCTTCAGGGTTTGGTCAGAATTATTAAATGCCCGGTATATATCCAGCCTGGTGGCTTGTTGGCCAGGCGCTCATAATCTAAAGGTTGCGAATTCATATCCTAGGGTGGGTTGTCTATCGTCGTTGTGTATCGGCGGTGCCGGCAGCGGTGGCAGCGGCAGCAGCCGCAGCCGCTATCTATTCACTGCTGGAGGAATGTCGCCAACCCTCACAGTCCTGTGATGCCAAAATCCACGTCGCTCCTTCTGAGTTATGGGCAGATGTCGTCGCTTCGTCTCCACGGTGGGTTACCTCGGGCACGTGCTCTCTCCGTGGACTCCAAAGTCGATCAAATTATCATGAAATATTTTAAGGATCTCACGAGAGGCTGTCTTAAGCATAGACCTGCTCAGTGCACCAAACGGACGTTGTGCAGGGCTACGTTGCCAGCAAATGACATTGCAGCAAAACACATGATTATACTTTATTATACTCCAATCGTTATGGCCTCTGCCTTCACACCCCACGCTGACCAGCATGGTGAAGTATGGACGAATAACTATCATAACCCTCACAGGACGAAGAGGCTGTCATCGAGCATTGGTTTGATAAAATAAAAAAAATCTGCAGAAGCCAACAACATCTGAAAAAAAAGTCTGCATAGCTCCTAGAATCGTTGAGTAGTCACAAAACATCTTGATTTGGCCTGGAATGGGAAATCATGTAATGCCATATCCTCTTTGAAAGACGACGTGCAAATATGAAGCTGTCATTTTAGTGAAGTGAAAATGCACGTAGTTATTCTGAGCACAAAGGGTGGGAGTCGACTACACAGTTTACTCTTTTCTCTCTTTACTCTGTCAACTTTTGATCAAAGTTACTTCCGTGCCCTTTTAAGGCTTTTTTTTTCATACCATACCGACCCATTAGGCACTGCCGTTTAACATTCTTTGTCAGAACAGTTAAATCTGGGTACATGGGATTTTTTAAAAAATACTTTCTCATCAAATTAAACTTTTCAGGTGGATACACAAACATGTTGTGCGTGCAACGTTTTCATTGGTTTTATTTTGGCACAGGTAAAACCCATTGGACAATGTTAATTTTCGGCAGGGACCTAGTTACACCATTGAAACCATTGTTAGAGCCAAAAACAACGACATGAACACAATAATTCACAGACTACTGGACAGGGTCAAGCTCTGAACGGCAAGGTCGTGTATCAACATCAACATTGTATAACGAGGCGAAAACAATACAAGGCAACAAGAACGCATCGCAAACCAAAAAAATTACAATGCACATCTGAAGGCAATTTGAGCAGATTGGCAAATCCCAACTAATTGCAGCAGCATTGTGAAGTCAAGGCATGAAGACAACATAATCTGCGATATTGCATCCCATTTCAAATATACAGCAAACAAATTCCCCTTCCTTGCCGTTGCGCTGTATTAAACGGGACTATTATTGTTACGCTTGTCTGTGTGTCGGTCATTTGCACATTCGGTGCCCTGGTTCTGTGC
The DNA here is from genome assembly GCF_048934315.1 of Petromyzon marinus. Lineage (NCBI taxonomy): Eukaryota > Metazoa > Chordata > Hyperoartia > Petromyzontiformes > Petromyzontidae > Petromyzon > Petromyzon marinus. The sequence goes on from NC_133692.1 coordinate 11,589,037, forward strand.
TTTTCTGTTGTTGAAAAGAAAATACTGCAAAATAACGGGCAAAAAAAGTTATGACATTGAGTGTGGTGATATGCTTATCTGGTTGTCCGTCTTCACACCTGCCTTGCCTGTCTGGTCACCTGCTTCTTCACTGCTTTGCCTGTCTGGTTGCCTGCTTCTTCACTGCCTCGCCTGTCTAGTTACCTGCATGTTCACTGCCTTACCTGTCTGGTTACCTGCTTCTTCACTGCTTTACCTGTCTGTTTACCTGCTTCTTCACTGCCTCGCCTGTCTGGATACCTGCTTCTTCACAGCCTTGCCTGTCTGGTCACGTGCTTCTTCACTGCCTTGCCTGTCTGGTTGCCTGCGTCTTCACTGCTTCGCCTGTCTGGTTGCCTGCTTCTTCACTGCCTTGCCTGTCTGGTTACCTGCTTCTTCACTGCCTTGCCTGTCTGGTCACTTGCTTCTTCACTGTCTTGCATGTCTGTTTAATTGCTTCTTCACTGCCTTGCCTGTCTGGTTACATGCTACTTCATTGCCTTGCCTGTTTGGTTACCTGCTTCTTTATTGCCTCGCCTATCTGGTCACCTGCTTCTTCACTGCCTTGCCTGTCTGGTTACCTGCTTCTTCACTGCCTTGCCTGTATGGTTACCTGCTTCTTCACAGCCTTGCCTGTCTGGTCACGTGCTTCTTCACTGTCTTGCCTGTCTGGTTGTCTTCTTCTTCACTGCCTTGCCTGTATGGTTACCTGCTCCTTCACTGCCTTGCCTGTCTGGTCACGTGCTTCTTCACTGCGTTGCCTGTCTGCGTGCCTGCTTTTTCACTGTCTTGCCTGTCTGGTTACCTGCTTTTTCACTGCCTTGCCTGTCTGGTTACCTGCTTCTTCACTGCCTTGCCTGTCTGGTTACCTGCTTCTTCACTGCCTCGCCTGTCTAGTTACCTGCTTCTTCACTGCCTTGCCTGTCTGGTTACCTGCTTCTTCACTGCCTTGCCTGTTTGGTTGCCTGCTTCTTCACTGCCTCGCCTGTCTGGTTACCTGCTTCTTCACTGCCTTGCCTGTTTGGTTGCCTGCTTCTTCACTGCCTCGCCTGTCTAGTTACCTGCTTCTTCCCAGCCTGGCCTGTCTGGTTACCTGCTTCTTCACTGCCTTGCATGTCTGGTTACCTGCTTCTTCACTGCCTTGCCTGTCTGGTTACCTGCTTCTTCACTGCCTTGCCTGTTTGGTCACCTGCTTCTTCACTGCATTGCCTGTCTGGACACCTGCTTCTTCACTGCCTTGCCTGTCTGGTTGCCTGCTTCTTCACTGCCTTGCCTGTCTGGTTACCTGCTTATTTACTGCCTTTGCTCTCTGGTCAGGTGCTTCTTCACTGCCTTGCCTGTCTGGTTACCTGCTTCTTCAGTGCCTTGCCTGTCTGGTTACCTGATTCTTCAGTGCCTTGCCTGTCTGGTTACCTGCTTCTTCACAGCCTTGCCTGTCTGGTTGCCTGCTTCTTCACTCCCTCGCCTGTCTGGTTACCTGCTTCTTTACTGCCTTTCCTGTCTGGTCACCTGCTTCTTCACAGCCTTGCCTGTCTGGTTACCTGCTTCTTCACTGCGTTACCTGTCTGCTTGCCTGCTTCTTCACTGCCTCGCCTGTCTGGTTACCTGCTTCATCACAGCCTTGCCTGTCTAGTCACCTGCTTCTTCATTGCCTTGCCTGTCTGGTTACCTGCCTCTTCACTGCCTCGCCTGTCTGGTTACCTGCTTCTTCACTGTCTTTACTGACTGGTCACCTGCTTCTTCACTGCCTTACCTGTCTGGTCACCTGCTTCTTCACTGCCTTGCATGTCTGGTCACCTGCTTCTTCACTGCCTTGCCTGTCTGGTTACCTGCTTCTTCACTGTCTTGACTGACTGGTCACCTGTTTCTTCATTGCCTCGCCAGTCTGGTTACTTGCTTGTGCACTGCCTTCCCTGTTTGGATACCTGCTTCTTCACGGCCTTGCCTGTCTGGTTGCCTGCTTCTTCACTGGCTTGACTGACTGGTCACCTGCTTCTTCATTGCCTTGCCTGTCTGGTTACCTGCGTCTTCACTGCCTTGCCTGTCTGGTTACCTGCTTCTTCACTGCCTTGCCTGTCTGGTTACCTCCTTCTTAATTTACTTGCCTGTCTGGTCTATTGCTTCTACATTGCCTTGCCTGTCTGGTTACCTGCTTATTCACTGCCTTGCCTATCTGGTTACATCCTTCTTCATTTACTTGCCTGTCTGGTCGCCTACTTCTTCACTGCCTTGCCTGTCTGGTTACCTGCTTCTTCACTGCCTTGACTGTCTGGTTACCTGCTTCTTCATTGCCTTGCCTGTCTGGTTACCTGCTTCTTTACTGCCTTTGCTGTCTGGTCACGTGCTTCTTCAGTGCCTTGCCTGTCTGGTTACCTGCTTCTTCACAGCCTTGCCTGTCTGGTTGCCTGCTTCTTCACTGCCTTACCTGTCTGATTACCAGCTTCTGCACTGCCTTGCCTGTCTGGTCACGTACTTCTTCACTGCGTTACCTGTCTGCTTGCCTGCTTCTTCACTGCCTTGCCTGTCTGGTTACCTGCTTCATCACAGCCTTGCCTGTCTAGTCACCTGCTTCTGCACTGCCTTGCCTGTTTGGTCACCTGCTTCTTCACTGCCTCGCCTGTCTGGTCACCTGCTTCTTCACTGCCTTGCCTGTCTGGTCATCTGCTTCTTCACTGCTTTGCCTGTCTGGTTACCTGCTTCTTCACTGTCTTGACTGACTGCTCACCTGCTTCTTCACTGCCTTGCATGTCTGGTCACCTGCTTCTTCACTGCCTTGCCTGTCTGGTTACCTGCTTCTTCACTGTCTTGACTGACTGGTCACCTGTTTCTTCATTGCCTCGCCAGTCTGGTTACTTGCTTGTGCTCTGCCTTCCCTGTTTGGTTACCTGCGTCTTCACTGCCTTGCCTGACTGGTTGCCTGCTTCTTCACTGACTCGCCTGTCTGTTTTCCTGCTTCTTCACTGCCTTGCCTGTCTGGTTACCTCCTTCTTCATTTCCTTTGTTGTCTGTTTGCCTGCTTCTTCATTGCCTTGCCTGTCTGGTTACCTGCTTCTTCACTGCCTTGCCTGTCTGGTTACCTCCTTCTTAATTTACTTGCCTGTCTGGTCTATTGCTTCTACATTGCCTTGCCTGTCTGGTTACCTGCTTATTCACTGCCTTGCCTATCTGGTTACATCCTTCTTCATTTACTTGCCTGTCTGGTCACCTGCTTCTTCACTGCCTTGCCTGTCTGGTTACCTGCTTCTTCAGAGCCTTGCCTCTCTGGTTACCTGCTTCTTCAATGCCTCGCCTGTCTGGTTACCTGCTTCTTCACTGCATTGCCTGTCTGGACACCTGCTTCTTCACTGCCTTGCCTGTCTGGTTGCCTGCTTCTTCACTGCCTTGCCTGTCTGGTCATCTGCTTCTTCACTGCTTTGCCTGTCTGGTTAGCTGCAACTTCACTGCCTTGCCTTTCTAGATACCTGCTTCTTCACTGCCTTACCTGTCTGGTTACCTGCTTCTTCATTGCCTCGCCTGTCTGGTCACCAGCTTCTTCACTGCCTCGCCTGTCTGGTTACCTGCTTCTTCACTGCCTCGCCTGTCTGGATACCTGCTTCTTCACTGCCTTGCCTGTCTGGATACCTGCTTATTCACTGCCTTGCCTGTTTGGTCACCTGCTTCTTCACTGTCTTGCCCGTCTGGTCACCTGCTTATTCACTGCCTTGCCTGACTGGTTGCCTGCTTCTTCAATGCCTCACCTGTCTAGTTACCTGCTTCTTCACTGCCTTGCCTGTCTGGTTACCTGCTTATTCACTGCCTTGCCTCTCTGGTTACCTCCTTCTTCATTTACTTGCCTGTCTGGTCGCCTACTTCTTCACTGCCTTGCCTGTCTGGTTACCTGCTTCTTCACTGCCTTGACTGTCTGGTTGCCTGCTTCTTCATTGCCTCGCCTGTCTGGTCACCTGCTTCTTCACTGCCTTGCCTGTCTGGTCACCTGCTTCATCACTGCCTTGCCTGTCTGGTTACCTGCTTCTTCACTGCCTTACCTGTCTGGTCACCTGCTTCTCCACTGGCTTGCCTGTCTGGTTACCTGCTTCTTCACTGCCTCGCCTGTCTGGTTACCTGCTTCTTCACTGCCTTGCCTGTCTGGTCACCTGCTTCTTCACTCCTTTGCCTGTCTAGTCACCTGCATCTTCACTGCTTTGCGTGTCTGTTTACCTGCTTCTTCACTGCCTTGCCTGTTTGGTCACCTGCTTCTTCATTGCCTCGCCTGTCTGGTTACTTGCTTGTGCACTGCCTTCCCTGTTTGGTTACCTGCTTCTTCACGGCCTTGCCTGTCTGGTTGCCTGCTTCTTCACTGACTTGACTGACTGGTCACCTGCTTCTTCATTGCCTTGCCTGTCTGGTTAACTGCGTCTTCACTGCCTGGCCTGTCTGGTCGCCTGCTTCTTCACTGCCTTGCCTGTCTGTTTTCCTGCTTCTTCACTGCTTTGCCTGTCTGGTTACCTCCTTCTTCATTTCCTTTGTTGTCTGTTTGCCTGCTTCTTCATTGCCTTGCCTGTCTGGTTACCTGCTTATTCACTGCCTTGCCTCTCTGGTTACCTCCTTCTTCATTTACTTGCCTGTCTGGTCGCCTACTTCTTCACTGACTTGCTTGTCTGGTTACCTGCTTCTTCACTGCCTTGACTGTCTGGTTACCTGCTTCTTCACTGCCTTGCCTGTCTGGTTACCTGCTTCTTCACAGCCTTGCCTCTCTGGTTACCTGCTTCTTCAATGCCTTGCCTGTCTGGTTGCCTGCTTCTTCACTGCCTCGCCGGTCTGGTGACGTGCTTCTGCACTGCTTGCCTGTTTGGTCACCTGCTTCTTTACTGCCTCGCCTGTCTGGTTACCTGCTTCTTCACTGCTTTGCCTGTCTGGTTACCTGCTTCTTCACTGCATTGCCTGTCTGGACACCTGCTTCTTCACTGCCTTGCCTGTCTGGTTAGCTGCAACTTCACTGCCTTGCCTTTCTAGATACCTGCTTCTTCACTGCCTTACCTGTCTGGTTACCTACTTCTTCATTGCCTCGCCTGTCTGGTTACCTGGTTCTTCACTGCCTCACCTGTCTCGATACATGCTTGTGCACTGCCTTGCCTGTTTGGTCACCTGCTTCTTCACTGCCTCGCCTGTCTGGTTACCTGCTTCTCCACTGCTTTGCCTGTCTGGTTATCTGCTTCTTCACTGCATTGCCTGTCTGGACACCTGCTTCTTCACTGCCTTGCCTGTCTGGTCACATGCTTCTTCACTGCCTTTCCTGTCTGGTCATCTGCTTCTTCACTAATTTGCCTGTCTGGTTGCTGCTTCTTCACTGCCTTGCCTGTCTGGTTACCTGCTTCTTTACTGCCTTTCCTGTCTGGTCACGTCCTTCTTCACTGCCTTGACTGTTTGGTTACCTGGTTCTTCAGTGCCTTGCCTGTCAGGTTACCTGCTTCTTCACAGCCTTGCCTGTCTGGTTGCCTGCTTCTTCACTCCCTTGCCTGTCTGGTTACCTGCTTCTTTACTGCCTTTCCTGTCTGGTCACCTGCTTCTTCACAGCCTTGCCTGTCTGTTGCCTGCTTCTTCACTCCCTCGCCTGTCTGGTTACCTGCTTCTTCACTGCCTTGCCTGTCTGGTTACCTGCTTGTTCACTGCCTTGCCTGTCTGGTCACATGCTTCTTCACTGTCTTGCCTGTCTAGTCACCTGCTTCTTCACTGCCTTGCCTGTCTGGTTACCTGCTTCTTCATTGCCCTGCCTGTCTGGTTACCTGCCTCTTCACTGCCTCGCCTGTCTGGTTACCTGCTTCTTCACTGTCTTGACTGACTGGTCACATGCTTCTTCACTGTCTTGACTGACTGGTCACCTGCTTCTTCATTGCCTCGCCGGTCTGGTTACTTGCTTGTGCACTGCCTTGCCTGTTTGGTTACCTGCTTCTTCACTGTCTGGACTGACTGGTCACCTGCTTCTTCATTGCCTTGCCTGTCTGGTGACCTGCGTCTTCACTTCCTTGCCTGTCTGGTTACCTGCTTATTCACTGCCTTGCCTGTCTGGTTACCTAATTCATTTACTTGCCTGTCTGGTCGCCTACTTCTTCACTGCCTTGCCTGTCTGGTTACCTGCTTCTTCACTGCCTTGCCTGTCTGGTTACCTGCTTCTCACTGCCTCGCCTGTGTGGTTACCTGCTTCTTCATTGCCTTGCCTGTCTGGTTACCTGCTTCTTCATTGCCTTGCCTGTCTGGTTACCTGCTTCTTCACTGCCTTGCCAGTCTGGTTGCCTGCTTCTTCACTGTCTTGCCCGTCTGGTCACCTGCTTCTTCACTGCCGTGCCAGTCTGGTTGCCTGCTTATTCACTGCCTTGCCTGTCTGGTTACCTGCTTCTTCATTGACTCGACTGTCTGTTTACCTGCTTCTTCACTGCCTTGCCTGTCTGGTTACCTGCTTCTTCAATGCCTTGCCAGTCTGGTTACCTGCTTCTTCACTGCCTTGCCTGTTTGGTCACCTGCTTCTTCACTGCCTTTCCTGTCTGGTTACCTGCTTCTTCACTGCTTTGCCTGTCTGGTTACCTGCAACTTCACTGCCTTGCCTTTCTAGATACCTGCTTCTTCACTGCCTTTCCTGTCTGGTTACCTGCTTCTTCACTGCCTTGCCTGTCTGGTTACCTGCTTCTTCACTGCCTTGCCTGTCTGGTTACCTGCTTCTTCACTGGTCTACCTGTCTGGTTTCCTGCTTCTTCACTGCCTTGGCTGTCTGGTTACCTGCTTCTTCACTGCCTTGCATTTCTGGTTTCCTGCTTCTTCACTGCCTTTCCTGTCTGGTGACCTGCTTCTTCACTGCCTTACCTGTCTGGTTACCTGCTTCTTCACTGTCTTACCTGTCTGGTTACCTGCTTGTTCACTGCCTTGCCTGTCTGGTTACCTGCTTCTTCACAGCCTGGCCTGTCTGGTTACCTGCTTCTTCATTGCCTTGCCTGTCTGGTTACCTGCTTCTTCATTGCCTTGCCTGTCTGGTTACCTGCTTCTTCATTGCCTTGCCTGTCTGGTCACCTGCTTCTTCACTGCCTCACCTGTCTGGTTGTCTGCTTCTTCACTGCCTTGCCTGTCTGGTTACCTGCGTCTTCATTGCCTTGCCTGTCTGGTTATCTGCTTCTTCACTGCCTTGCCTGCCTGGTTACCTGCTTCTTCACTGCCTTGCCTGTCTGGTCACCTGCTTCTTCACTGCCTTGCCTGTCTGGTCACCTGCTTCTTCACTGCCTTGCCTGTCTGGTTACATGCCTCTTCAATGCCTCACCTGTCTGGTTACCTGCTTCTTCACTGCCTTGCCTGTCTGGTCACCTGCTTCATCACTGCCTTGCCTGTCTGGTTACCTCCTTCTTCACTGCCTTACCTGTCTGGTCACCTGCTTCTCCACTGGCTTGCCTGTCTGGTTACCTGCTTCTTCACTGTCTTGACTGACTGGTCACCTGCTTCTTCCCTGCCTTGCCTGTCTGGTCACCTGCTTCTTCACTCCTTTGCCTGTCTAGTCACCTGCTTCTTCACTGCTTTGCCTGTCTGTTTACCTGCTTCTTCACTGCCTTGCATGTCTGGTCACCTGCTTCTTCACTGCCTTGCCTGTCTGGTTACCCGCTTCTTCATTGCATCGCCAGTCTTGTTACTTGCTTGTGCACTGCCTTCCCTGTTTGGTTACCTGCTTCTTCACGGCCTTGCCTGTCTGGTTGCCTGCTTCTTCACTGACTTGACTGACTGGTCACCTGCTTCTTCATTGCCTTGCCTGCCTGGTTACCTGCGTCTTCACTGCCTTGCCTGTCTGGTCGCCTGCGTCTTCACTGCCTTGCCTGTCTGTTTTCCTGCTTCTTCACTGCTTTGCCTGTCTGGTTACCTCCTTCTTCATTTCCTTTGTTGTCTGTTTGCCTGCTTCTGCATTGCCTTGCCTGTCTGGTTACCTGCTTATTCACTGCCTTGCCTCTCTGGTTACCTCCTTCTTCATTTACTTGCCTGTCTGGTCGCCTACTTCTTCACTGCCTTGCCTGTCTGGTTACCTGCTTCTTCACTGCCTTGACTGTCTGGTTACCTGCTTCTTCATTGCCTTGCCTGTCTGGTTACCTGCTTCTTCACTGGATTGCCTGTCTGGACACCTGCTTCTTCACTGCCTTACCTGTCTGGTCACGTGCTTCTTCACTGCATTTCCTGTCTGGTCATCTGCTTCTTCACTGCTTTGCCTGTGTGGTTGCCTGCTTCTTCACTGCCTTGCCTGTCTGGTTACGTGCTTCTTTACTGTCTTTCCTGTCTCGTCACGTGCTTCTTCACTGCCTTGCCTGTCTGGTTACCTGCTTCTTCAGTGCCTTGACTGTCTGGTTACCTGATTCTTCAGTGCCTTGCCTGTCTGGTTACCTGCTTCTTCACAGCCTTGCCTGTCTGGTTGCCTGCTTCTTCACTCCCTCGCCTGTCTGGTTACCTGCTTCTTCACTGCCTTGCCTGTCTGGTTACCTGCTTCTTCACTGCCTTGCCTGTCTGGTTACCTGCTTCTTCACTGTCTTGCCTGTCTGGTTACCTGCTTCTTCACTGCCCTGCATGTCTGGTTACCTGCTTCTTCACTGCCTTGCATGTCTGGTTACCTGCTTCTTCACTGCCTTGCCTGTCTGGTTGCCTGCTTCTTCATTGCCTCGCCTGTCTGGTCACCTGCTTCTTCACTGCCTTGCCTGTCTGGTCACCTGCTTCATCACTGCCTTGCCTGTCTGGTTACCTGCTTCTTCACTGCCTTACCTGTGTGGTCACCTGCTTCTCCACTGGCTTGCCTGTTTGGTTACCTGCTTCTTCACTGTCTTGACTGACTGGTCACCTGCTTCTTCACTGCCTCGCCTGTCTGGTTACCTGCTTCTTCACTGCCTTGCCTGTCTGGTCACCTGCTTCTTCACTCCTTTGCCTGTCTAGTCACCTGCATCTTCACTGCTTTGCCTGTCTGTTTACCTGCTTCTTCACTGCCTTGCCTGTTTGGTCACCTGCTTCTTCATTGCCTCGCCTGTCTGGTTACTTGCTTGTGCACTGCCTTCCCTGTTTGGTTACCTGCTTCTTCACGGCCTTGCCTGTCTGGTTGCCTGCTTCTTCACTGACTTGACTGACTGGTCACCTGCTTCTTCATTGCCTTGCCTGTCTGGTTAACTGCGTCTTCACTGCCTTGCCTGTCTGGTCGCCTGCTTCTTCATTGCCTTGCCTGTCTGGTTACCTGCTTCTTCACTGCCTTGCCTGTCTGGTTACCTCCTTCTTCATTTACTTGCTTGTCTGGTCTATTGCTTCTACATTGCCTTGCCTGTCTGGTTACCTGCTTATTCACTGCCTTGCCTCTCTGGTTACCTCCTTCTTCATTTACTTGCCTGTCTGGTCGCCTACTTCTTCACTGCCTTGCCTGTCTGGTTACCTGCTTCTTCATTGCCTTGCCTGTCTGGTTACCTGCTTCTTCACCGCCTTGCCTCTCTGGTTACCTGCTTCTTCAATGCCTTGCCTGTCTGGTTGCCTGCTTCTTCACTGCCTCGCCGGTCTGGTGACGTGCTTCTGCACTGCTTGCCTGTTTGGTCACCTGCTTCTTCAATGCCTCGCCTGTCTGGTTACCTGCTTCTTTACTGCCTCGCCTGTCTGGTTACCTGCTTCTTCACTGCATTGCCTGTCTGGTCATCTGCTTCTTCAATGCTTTGCCTGTCTGGTTAGCTGCAACTTCACTGCCTTGCCTTTCTAGATACCTGCTTCTTCACTGCCTTACCTGTCTGGTTACCTGCTTCTTCATTGCCTCGCCTGTCTGGTTATCTGCTTCTTCACTGCATTGCCTGTCTGGACACCTGCTTCTTCACTGCCTTGCCTGTCTGGTCACATGCTTCTTCACTGCCTTTCATTTCTGGTCATCTGCTTCTTCACTAATTTGCCTGTCTGGTTGCCTGCTTCTTCACTGCCTTGACTGTCTGGTTACCTGCTTCTTCACTGCCTTGCCTGTCTGGTTACCTGCTTCTTCACAGCCTTGCCTCTCTGGTTACCTGCTTCTTCAATGCCTTGCCTGTCTGGTTGCCTGCTTCTTCACTGCCTCGCCGGTCTGGTGACGTGCTTCTGCACTGCTTTGCCTGTCTGGTTATCTGCTTCTTCACTGCATTGCCTGTCTGGACACCTGCTTCTTCACTGCCTTGCCTGTCTGGTCACATGCTTCTTCACTGCCTTTCCTGTCTGGTCATCTGCTTCTTCACTAATTTGCCTGTCTGGTTGCTGCTTCTTCACTGCCTTGCCTGTCTGGTTACCTGCTTCTTTACTGCCTTTCCTGTCTGGTCACGTCCTTCTTCACTGCCTTGACTGTTTGGTTACCTGGTTCTTCAGTGCCTTGCCTGTCAGATTACCTGCTTCTTCACAGCCTTGCCTGTCTGGTTGCCTGCTTCTTCACTCCCTTGCCTGTCTGGTTACCTGCTTCTTTACTGCCTTTCCTGTCTGGTCACCTGCTTCTTCACAGCCTTGCCTGTCTGTTGCCTGCTTCTTCACTCCCTCGCCTGTCTGGTTACCTGCTTCTTCACTGCCTTGCCTGTCTGGTTACCTGCTTGTTCACTGCCTTGCCTGTCTGGTCACATGCTTCTTCACTGTCTTGCCTGTCTAGTCACCTGCTTCTTCACTGCCTTGCCTGTCTGGTTACCTGCTTCTTCATTGCCCTGCCTGTCTGGTTACCTGCCTCTTCACTGCTTCGCCTGTCTGGTCACATGCTTCTTCACTGTCTTGACTGACTGGTCACCTGCTTCTTCACTGTCTTGACTGACTGGTCACCTGCTTCTTCATTGCCTCGCCGGTCTGGTTACTTGCTTGTGCACTGCCTTGCCTGTTTGGTTACCTGCTTCTTCACTGTCTGGACTGACTGGTCACCTGCTTCTTCATTGCCTTGCCTGTCTGGTGACCTGCGTCTTCACTTCCTTGCCTGTCTGGTTACCTGCTTATTCACTGCCTTGCCTGTCTGGTTACCTCCTTCATTTACTTGCCTGTCTGGTCGCCAACTTCTTCACTGCCTTGCCTGTCTGGTTAGCTGCTTCTTCACTGCCTTGCCTGTCTGGTTACCTGCTTCTCACTGCCTCGCCTGTATGGTTACCTGCTTCTTCATTGCCTTGCCTGTCTGGTTACCTGCTTCTTCATTGCCTTGCCTGTCTGGTTACCTGCTTCTTCACTGCCTTGCCAGTCTGGTTGCCTGCTTCTTCACTGTCTTGCCCGTCTGGTCACCTGCTTCTTCACTGCCGTGCCAGTCTGGTTGCCTGCTTATTCACTGCCTTGCCTGTCTGGTTACCTGCTTCTTCATTGACTCGACTGTCTGTTTACCTGCTTCTTCACTGCCTTGCCTGTCTGGTTACCTGCTTCTTCAATGCCTTGCCAGTCTGGTTACCTGCTTCTTCACTGCCTTGCCTGTTTGGTCACCTGCTTCTTCACTGCCTTTCCTGTCTGGTTACCTGCTTCTTCACTGCTTTGCCTGTCTGGTTACCTGCAACTTCACTGCCTTGCCTTTCTAGATACCTGCTTCTTCACTGCCTTTCCTGTCTGGTTACCTGCTTCTTCACTGCCTTGCCTGTCTGGTTACCTGCTTCTTCACTGCCTTGCCTGTCTGGTTACCTGCTTCTTCACTGGTCTACCTGTCTGGTTTCCTGCTTCTTCACTGCCTTGGCTGTTTGGTTACCTGCTTCTTCACTGCCTTGCATTTCTGGTTTCCTGCTTCTTCACTGCCTTTCCTGTCTGGTGACCTGCTTCTTCACTGCCTTACCTGTCTGGTTACCTGCTTCTTCACTGTCTTGCCTGTCTGGTTACCTGCTTGTTCACTGCCTTGCCTGTCTGGTTACCTGCTTCTTCACAGCCTGGCCTGTCTGGTTACCTGCTTCTTCATTGCCTTGCCTGTCTGGTTACCTGCTTCTTCATTGCCTTGCCTGTCTGGTTACCTGCTTCTTCATTGCCTTGCCTGTCTGGTCACCTGCTTCTTCACTGCCTCGCCTGTCTGGTTGTCTGCTTCTTCACTGCCTTGCCTGTCTGGTTACCTGCGTCTTCATTGCCTTGCCTGTCTGGTTATCTGCTTCTTCACTGCCTTGCCTGCCTGGTTACCTGCTTCTTCACTGCCTTGCCTGTCTGGTCACCTGCTTCTTCACTGCCTTGCCTGTCTGGTCACCTGCTTCTTCACTGCCTTGCCTGTCTGGTTACATGCCTCTTCAATGCCTCACCTGTCTGGTTACCTGCTTCTTCACTGCCTTGCCTGTCTGGTCACCTGCTTCATCACTGCCTTGCCTGTCTGGTTACCTCCTTCTTCACTGCCTTACCTGTCTGGTCACCTGCTTCTCCACTGGCTTGCCTGTCTGGTTACCTGCTTCTTCCCTGCCTTGCCTGTCTGGTCACCTGCTTCTTCACTCCTTTGCCTGTCTAGTCACCTGCTTCTTCACTGCTTTGCCTGTCTGTTTACCTGCTTCTTCACTGCCTTGCATGTCTGGTCACCTGCTTCTTCACTGCCTTGCCTGTCTGGTTACCCGCTTCTTCATTGCATCGCCAGTCTTGTTACTTGCTTGTGCACTGCCTTCCCTGTTTGGTTACCTGCTTCTTCACGGCCTTGCCTGTCTGGTTGCCTGCTTCTTCACTGACTTGACTGACTGGTCACCTGCTTCTTCATTGCCTTTCCTGCCTGGTTACCTGCGTCTTCACTGCCTTGCCTGTCTGGTCGCCTGCTTCTTCACTGCCTTGCCTGTCTGTTTTCCTGCTTCTTCACTGCTTTGCCTGTCTGGTTACCTCCTTCTTCATTTCCTTTGTTGTCTGTTTGCCTGCTTCTGCATTGCCTTGCCTGTCTGGTTACCTGCTTATTCACTGCCTTGCCTCTCTGGTTACCTCCTTCTTCATTTACTTGCCTGTCTGGTCGCCTACTTCTTCACTGCCTTGCCTGTCTGGTTACCTGCTTCTTCACTGCCTTGACTGTCTGGTTACCTGCTTCTTCATTGCCTTGCCTGTCTGGTTACCTGCTTCTTCACTGGATTGCCTGTCTGGACACCTGCTTCTTCACTGCCTTACCTGTCTGGTCACGTGCTTCTTCACTGCCTTTCCTGTCTGGTCATCTGCTTCTTCACTGCCTTGCCTGTCTGGTTACGTGCTTCTTTACTGTCTTTCCTGTCTGGTCACGTGCTTCTTCACTGCCTTGCCTGTCTGGTTACCTGCTTCTTCAGTGCCTTGACTGTCTGGTTACCTGATTCTTCAGTGCCTTGCCTGTCTGGTTACCTGCTTCTTCACAGCCTTGCCTGTCTGGTTGCCTGCTTCTTCACTCCCTCGCCTGTCTGGTTACCTGCTTCTTCACTGCCTTGCCTGTCTGGTTACCTGCTTCTTCACTGCCTTGCCTGTCTGGTTACCTGCTTCTTCACTGTCTTGCCTGTCTGGTTACCTGCTTCTTCACTGCCTTGCATGTCTGGTTACCTGCTTCTTCACTGCCTTGCATGTCTGGTTACCTGCTTCTTCACTGCCTTGCCTGTCTGGTTGCCTGCTTCTTCATTGCCTCGCCTGTCTGGTCACCTGCTTCTTCACTGCCTTGCCTGTCTGGTCACCTGCTTCATCACTGCCTTGCCTGTCTGGTTACCTGCTTCTTCACTGCCTTACCTGTCTGGTCACCTGCTTCTCCACTGGCTTGCCTGTCTGGTTACCTGCTTCTTCACTGTCTTGACTGACTGGTCACCTGCTTCTTCACTGCCTCGCCTGTCTGGTTACCTGCTTCTTCACTGCCTTGCCTGTCTGGTCACCTGCTTCTTCACTCCTTTGCCTGTCTAGTCACCTGCATCTTCACTGCTTTGCCTGTCTGTTTACCTGCTTCTTCACTGCCTTGCCTGTTTGGTCACCTGCTTCTTCATTGCCTCGCCTGTCTGGTTACTTGCTTGTGCACTGCCTTCCCTGTTTGGTTACCTGCTTCTTCACGGCCTTGCCTGTCTGGTTGCCTGCTTCTTCACTGACTTGACTGACTGGTCACCTGCTTCTTCATTGGCTTGCCTGTCTGGTTAACTGCGTCTTCACTGCCTTGCCTGTCTGGTCGCCTGCTTCTTCATTGCCTTGCCTGTCTGTTTTCCTGCTTCTTCACTGCTTTGCCTGTCTGGTTACCTCCTTCTTCATTTACTTGCTTGTCTGGTCTATTGCTTCTACATTGCCTTGCCTGTCTGGTTACCTGCTTATTCACTGCCTTGCCTCTCTGGTTACCTCCTTCTTCATTTACTTGCCTGTCTGGTCGCCTACTTCTTCACTGCCTTGCCTGTCTGGTTACCTGCTTCTTCATTGCCTTGCCTGTCTGGTTACCTGCTTCTTCACCGCCTTGCCTCTCTGGTTACCTGCTTCTTCAATGCCTTGCCTGTCTGGTTGCCTGCTTCTTCACTGCCTCGCCGGTCTGGTGACGTGCTTCTGCACTGCTTGCCTGTTTGGTCACCTGCTTCTTCAATGCCTCGCCTGTCTGGTTACCTGCTTCTTTACTGCCTCGCCTGTCTGGTTACCTGCTTCTTCACTGCATTGCCTGTCTGGTCATCTGCTTCTTCACTGCTTTGCCTGTCTGGTTAGCTGCAACTTCACTGCCTTGCCTTTCTAGATACCTGCTTCTTCACTGCCTTACCTGTCTGGTTACCTGCTTCTTCATTGCCTCGCCTGTCTGGTTATCTGCTTCTTCACTGCATTGCCTGTCTGGACACCTGCTTCTTCACTGCCTTGCCTGTCTGGTCACATGCTTCTTCACTGCCTTTCATTTCTGGTCATCTGCTTCTTCACTAATTTGCCTGTCTGGTTGCCTGCTTCTTCACTGCCTTGCCTGTCTGGTTACCTGCTTCTTTACTGCCTTTCCTGTCTGGTCACGTCCTTCTTCACTGCCTTGACTGTCTGGTTACCTGATTCTTCAGTGCCTTGCCTGTCTGGTTACCTGCTTCTTCACAGCCTTGCCTGTCTGGTTGCCTGCTTCTTCACTCCCTCGCCTGTCTGGTTACCTGCTTCTTTACTGCCTTTCCTGTCTGGTCACCTGCTTCTTCACAGCCTTGCCTGTCTGTTGCCTGCTTCTTCACTCCCTCGCCTGTCTGGTTACCTGTTTCTTCACTGCCTTGCCTGTCTGGTTACCTGCTTGTTCACTGCCTTGCCTGTCTGGTCACATGCTTCTTCACTGTCTTGCCTGTCTAGTTACCTGCTTCTTCACTGCCTTGCCTGTCTGGTAAACCTGCTTCTTCACTGCCTTGCCTGTCTGGTTGCCTGCTTCTTCATTGCCTCGCCTGCCTGGTCACCTGCTTCTTCACTGCCTTGCCTGTCTGGTCATCTGCTTCTTCACTGCTTTGCCTGTCTGGTTAGCTGCAACTTCACTGCCTTGCCTGTCTGGTTACCTGCTTCTTCATTGCCTCGCCTGTCTGGTCACCAGCTTCTTCACTGCCTCGCCTGTCTGGTTACCTGCTTCTTCACTGCCTCGCCTGTCTGGATACATGCTTGTGCACTGCCTTTCCTGTCTGGTCACGTGCTTCTTCACTGCCTTGCCTGTCTGGTTACCTCCTTCTTCAGTGCCTTGCCTGTCCGGTCACCTGCTTCTTCACTGCCTTTCCTGTCTGGTCACGTGCTTCTTCACTGCCTTGCCTGTCTGGTTACCTCCTTCTTCAGTGCCTTGCCTGTCTGGTTACCTGCTTCTTCACTGCCTCGCCTGTGTGTTTACCTGCTTCTTCATTGCCTTGCCTGTCTGGTTACCTGCTTCATCACAGCCTTGCCTGTCTGGTCACCTGCTTCTTCACTGTCTTGCCCGTCTGGTCACCTGCTTATTCACTGCCTCGCCTGTCTGGTTGCCTGCTTCTTCACTGCCTTGCCTGTCTGGTCACCTGCTTCTTCACTGACTTGCCTGTCTGGTCACCTGCTTCTTCACTGCTTTGCCTGTCTGGTTACCTGCAACTTCACTGCCTTGCCTTTCTAGATACCTGCTTCTTCACTGCCTCGACTGTCTGGTTACCTGCTTCTTCACTGTCTTGACTGACTGGTCACCTGCTTCTTCACCGTCTTGAATGACTGGTCACCTGCTTCTTCATGGCCTCGCCGGTCTGGTTACTTGCTTGTGCACTGCCTTGCCTGTTTGGTTACCTGCTTCTTCACTGTCTGGACTGACTGGTCACCTGCTTCTTCATTGCCTTGCCTGTCTGGTGACCTGCGTCTTCACTGCCTTGCCTGTCTGGTCGCCTGCTTCTTCACTGCCTTGCCTGTCTGGTTACCTCCTTCTTCATTTACTTGCCTGTCTGGTCGCCTGCTTCTTCATTGCCTTGCCTGTCTGGTTACCTGCTTATTCACTGCCTTGCCTGTCTGGTTACCTCCTTCTTCATTTACTTTCCTGTCTGGTCGCCTACTTCTTCACTGCCTTGCCTGTCTGGTTGCCTGCTTCTTCATTGACTCGACTGTCTGTTTACCTGCTTCTTCAATGCCTTGCCAGTCTGGTTGCCTGCTTCTTCACTGCCTCGCCTGTCTGGTTCCGTGCTTGTGCACTGCCTTGCCTGTTTGGTCACCTGCTTCTTCACTGCCTCGCCTGTCTGGTTACCTGCTTCTTCACTGCCTCGCCTGTCTTGTTACCTGCTTCTTCACTGCCTTGCCTGTCTGGTCACCTGCTTCTTCATTGCCTTGCCTGTCTGGTCACCTGCTTCTTCACTGCCTTGCCTGTCTGGTTACCTGCTTCTTCACAGCTTTGCCTGTCTGGTTACCTGCAACTTCACTGCCTTGCCTTTCTAGATACCTGCTTCTTCACTGCCTTGCCTGTCTGGTTACCTGCTTCTTCACTGCCTTGCCTGTCTGGTTACCTGCTTCTTCACTGCCTTGCATGTCTGGTTACCTGCTTCTTCACTGCCTTGCCTGTCTGGTTTCCTGCTTCTTCACTGCCTCGCCTGTCTGGTTAACTGCTTCTTCACAGCCTTGCCTGTCTGGTTTCCTGCTTCTTCACTGCCTTGCATTTCTGGTTACCTGCTCATCACTGCCTTGCCTGTCTGGTTACCTGCTTCATCACAGCTTTGCCTGTCTGGTTACCTGCTTCTTCACTGCATTGCATTTCTGGTTCCCTGCTTCTTCACTGTCTTGCCTGTCTGGTTACCTGCTTCTTCACAGTCTTGCCTGTCTGGTTACCTGCTTCATCCCAGCCTTTCCTGTCTGGTGACCTGCTTCTTCACTGCCTTGCCTGTCTGGTTACCTGCTTCTTCACTGTCTTGCTTGTCTGGTTACCTGCTTGTTCACTGCCTTGCCTGTCTGGTTACCTGCTTCTTCACTGCCTTGCCTGTCTGGTTTCCTGCTTCTTCACTGCCTTGGCTGTCTGGTTACCTGCTTCTTCACTGCCTTGCCTGTCTGGTTACCTGCTTCTTCACTGCCTTGCATGTCTGGTTACCTGCTTCTTCACTGCCTTGCCTGTCTGGTTTCCTGCTTCTTCACTGCCTCGCCTGTCTGGTTAACTGCTTCTTCACAGCCTTGCCTGTCTGGTTTCCTGCTTCTTCACTGCCTTGCATTTCTGGTTACCTGCTCATCACTGCCTTGCCTGTCTGGTTACCTGCTTCATCACAGCTTTGCCTGTCTGGTTACCTGCTTCTTCACTGCATTGCATTTCTGGTTCCCTGCTTCTTCACTGTCTTGCCTGTCTGGTTACCTGCTTCTTCACAGTCTTGCCTGTCTGGTTACCTGCTTCATCCCAGCCTTTCCTGTCTGGTGACCTGCTTCTTCACTGCCTTGCCTGTCTGGTTACCTGCTTCTTCACTGTCTTGCTTGTCTGGTTACCTGCTTGTTCACTGCCTTGCCTGTCTGGTTACCTGCTTCTTCACTGCCTTGCCTGTCTGGTTTCCTGCTTCTTCACTGCCTTGGCTGTCTGGTTACCTGCTTCTTCACTGTCTTGAATGTCTGGTTACCTGGTTCTTCACTGCCTTGCCTGTCTGGTTTCCTGCTTCTTCACTGCCTTGGCTGTCTGGTTACCTGCTTCTTCACAGCCTTGCCTGTCTTGTTACCTGCTTCTTCGCTGCCTCGCCTGTCTGGTTACCAGCTTCTTCACAGCCTTGCCTGTCTGGTTGCCTGCTTCTTCATTGCCTTGCCTGTCTGGTTACCTGCTTCTTCACAGCCTTGCCTGTCTGGTTACCTGCTTCTTCACTGCCTCGCCTGTCTGGTTACCTGCTTCTTCACAGCCTGGCCTGTCTGGTTACCTGCATGTTCACTGTTTTGCCTGTCTGGTTACCTGCTTCTTCACTGCCTTGCCATTCTGGTTACCTGCTTCTTCACTGCCTTGCCTGTCTGGTAATCTGCTTCTTCACTGTCTTGCCTGTCTGGTAAACTGCTTCTTCACTGTCTTGCCTGTCTGGTCACCTGCTTCTTCATTGCCTCGCCTGTCTGGTTACCTGCTTCTTCACTGCCTCGCCTGTCTGCTAACCTGCTTCTTCACTGCCTTGCCTGTCTAGTTTCCTGCTTCTTCACTGCGTTGCCTGTCTGGTTACCTGCTTCTTCAATGCCTTGTCTGTCTGGTCACATGCTTCTTCATTGACTTGCCTGTCTGTTTACCTGCAACTTCACTGCCTTGCTTTTCAGGATACCTGCTTCTTCACTGCCATGCCTGTTTGGTTACCTGCTTCTTCATTGCCTCGCCTGTCTGGTCACCTGCTTCTTCACTGCCTTGCCTGTCTGGTTACCTGCTTCTTCACAGCCTTGCCTGTCTGGTTGCCTGCTTCTTCACTCCCTCGCCTGTCTGGTTACCTGCTTCTTCACTGCCTTGCCTGTCTGGTAACCTGCTTCTTCACTGCCTGGCCTGTCTGGTTACCTGCTTCTTTACTGCCTTTCCTGTCTGGTCACCTGCTTCTTCACAGCCTTGCCTGTCTGTTGCCTGCTTCTTCACTCCCTCGCCTGTCTGGTTACCTGCTTCTTCAAAGCCTTGCCTGTCTGGTTACCTGCTTCTTTACTGCCTTTCCTGTCTGGTTACCTGCTTGTTCACTGCCTTGCCTGTCTGGTCACATGCCTCTTCACTGTCTTGCCTGTCTAGTTACCTGCTTCTTCAGTGCCTTGCCTGTCTGGTTACCTGCTTCTTCACTGCCTTGCCTGTCTGGTTGCCTGCTTCTTCATTGCCTCGCCTGCCTGGTCACCTGCTTCTTCACTGCCTTGCCTGTCTGGTTAGCTGCAACTTCACTGCCTTGCCTGTCTGGTTACCTGCTTCTTCATTGCCTCGCCTGTCTGGTCACCAGCTTCTTCACTGCCTCGCCTGTCTGGTTACCTGCTTCTTCACTGCCTCGCCTGTCTGGATACATGCTTGTGCACTGCCTTTCCTGTCTGGTCACGTGCTTCTTCACTGCCTTGCCTGTCTGGTTACCTCCTTCTTCAGTGCCTTGCCTGTCTGGTTACCTGCTTCTTCACTGCCTCGCCTGTCTGGTTACCTGCTTCTTCACTGCCTCGCCTGCCTGGTCACCTGCTTCTTCACTGCCTTTCCTGTCTGGTCACGTGCTTCTTCACTGCCTTGCCTGTCTGGTTACCTCCTTCTTCAGTGCCTTGCCTGTCTGGTTACCTGCTTCTTCACTGCGTCGCCTGTGTGGTTACCTGCTTCTTCATTGCCTTGCCTGTCTGGTTACCTGCTTCATCACAGCCTTGCCTGTCTGGTCACCTGCTTCTTCACTGTCTTGCCTGTCTGGTCACCTGCTTATTCACTGCCTTGCCTGTCTGGTTGCCTGCTTCTTCACTGACTCGCCTGTTTGGTCACCTGCTTCTTCACTGCCTCGCCTGTCTGGTTGCCTGCTTCTTCACTGCCTTGCCTGTCTGGTCACCTGCTTCTTCACTGACTTGCCTGTCTGGTCACCTGCTTCTTCACTGCTTTGCCTGTCTGGTTACCTGCAACTTCACTGCCTTGCCTTTCTAGATACCTGCTTCTTCACTGCCTCGCCTGTCTGGTTACCTGCTTCTTCACTGTCTTGACTGACTGGTCACCTGCTTCTTCACTGTCTTGACTGACTGGTCACCTGCTTCTTCATTGCCTCGCCGGTCTGGTTACTTGCTTGTGCACTGCCTTGCCTGTTTGGTTACCTGCTTCTTCACTGTCTGGACTGACTGGTCACCTGCTTCTTCATTGCCTTGCCTGTCTGGTGACCTGCGTCCTCACTGCCTTGCCTGTCTGGTCGCCTGCTTCTTCACTGCCTTGCCTGTCTGGTTACCTCCTTCTTCATTTACTTGCCTGTCTGGTCGCCTGCTTCTTCATTGCCTTGCCTGTCTGGTTACCTGCTTCTTCACTGCCTTGCCTGTCTGGTTACCTCCTTCTTCATTTACTTGCCTGTCTGGTCGCCTGCTTCTTCATTGCCTTGCCTGTCTGGTTACCTGCTTCTTCACTGCCTTGCCTGTCTGGTCGCCTACTTCTTCACTGCCTTGCCTGTCTGGTTACCTGCTTCTTCACTGCCTTGCCTGTCTGGTTACCTGCTTCTTCACTGCCTCGCCTGTGTGGTTACCTGCTTCTTCTCTGTCTTGCCCGTCTGGTCACCTGCTTCTTCACTGCCTTGCCAGTCTGGTTGCCTGCTTATTCACTGCCTTGCCTGTCTGGTTGCCTGCTTCTTCATTGACTCGACTGTCTGTTTACCTGCTTCTTCAATGCCTTGCCAGTCTGGTTGCCTGCTTCTTCACTGCCTCGCCTGTCTGGTTCCGTGCTTGTGCACTGCCTTGCCTGTTTGGTCACATGCTTCTTCACTGCCTCGCCTGTCTGGTTACCTGCTTCTTCACTGCCTCACCTGTCTTGTTACCTGCTTCTTCACTGCCTTGCCTGTCTGGTCACCTGCTTCTTCATTGCCTTGCCTGTCTGGTCACCTGCTTCTTCACTGCCTTGCCTGTCTGGTTACCTGCTTCTTCACTGCTTTGCCTGTCTGGTTACCTGCAACTTCACTGCCTTGCCTTTCTAGATACCTGCTTCTTCACTGCCTTGCCTGTCTGGTTACCTGCTTCTTCACTGCCTTGCCTGTCTGGTTACCTGCTTCTTCACTGCCTTGCATGTCTGGTTACCTGCTTCTTCACTGCCTTGCCTGTCTGGTTTCCTGCTTCTTCACTGCCTCGCCTGTCTGGTTAACTGCTTCTTCACAGCCTTGCCTGTCTGGTTTCCTGCTTCTTCACTGCCTTGCATTTCTGGTTACCTGCTCATCACTGCCTTGCCTGTCTGGTTACCTGCTTCATCACAGCTTTGCCTGTCTGGTTACCTGCTTCTTCACTGCCTTGCATTTCTGGTTTCCTGCTTCTTCACTGTCTTGCCTGTCTGGTTACCTGCTTCTTCACAGTCTTGCCTGTCTGGTTACCTGCTTCATCCCAGCCTTTCCTGTCTGGTGACCTGCTTCTTCACTGCCTTGCCTGTCTGGTTACCTGCTTCTTCACTGTCTTGCTTGTCTGGTTACCTGCTTGTTCACTGCCTTGCCTGTCTGGTTACCTGCTTCTTCACTGCCTTGCCTGTCTGGTTTCCTGCTTCTTCACTGCCTTGGCTGTCTGGTTACCTGCTTCTTCACTGTCTTGCCTGTCTGGTTACCTGGTTCTTCACTGCCTTGCCTGTCTGGTTTCCTGCTTCTTCACTGCCTTGGCTGTCTGGTTACCTGCTTCTTCACAGCCTTGCCTGTCTTGTTACCTGCTTCTTCGCTGCCTCGCCTGTCTGGTTACCAGCTTCTTCACAGCCTTGCTTGTCTGGTTGCCTGCTTCTTCATTGCCTTGCCTGTCTGGTTACCTGCTTCTTCACAGCCTTGCCTGTCTGGTTACCTGCTTCTTCACTGCCTCGCCTGTCTGGTTACCTGCTTCTTCACAGCCTGGCCTGTCTGGTTACCTGCATGTTCACTGTTTTGCCTGTCTGGTTACCTGCTTCTTCACTGCCTTGCCATTCTGGTTACCTGCTTCTTCACTGCCTTGCCTGTCTGGTAATCTGCTTCTTCACTGTCTTGCCTGTCTGGTAAACTGCTTCTTCACTGTCTTGCCTGTCTGGTCACCTGCTTCTTCATTGCCTCGCCTGTCTGGTTACCTGCTTCTTCACTGCCTCGCCTGTCCGCTAACCTGCTTCTTCACTGCCTTGCCTGTCTAGTTTCCTGCTTTTCACTGCGTTGCCTGTCTGGTTACCTGCTTCTTCACTGTCTTGCTTTTCTGGTTACCTGCTTGTTCACTGCCTTGCCTGTCTGGTTACCTGCTTCTTCACAGCCTTGCCTGTCTTGTTACCTGCTTCTTCACTGCCTCGCCTGTCTGGTTACCTGCTTCTTCACTGTCTTGACTGACTGGTCACCTGCTTCTTCACTGTCTTGACTGACTGGTCACCTGCTTCTTCATTGCCTCGCCGGTCTGGTTACTTGCTTGTGCACTGCCTTGCCTGTTTGGTTACCTGCTTCTTCACTGTCTGGACTGACTGGTCACCTGCTTCTTCATTGCCTTGCCTGTCTGGTGACCTGCGTCCTCACTGCCTTGCCTGTCTGGTCGCCTGCTTCTTCACTGCCTTGCCTGTCTGGTTACCTCCTTCTTCATTTACTTGCCTGTCTGGTCGCCTGCTTCTTCATTGCCTTGCCTGTCTGGTTACCTGCTTCTTCACTGCCTTGCCTGTCTGGTTACCTCCTTCTTCATTTACTTGCCTGTCTGGTCGCCTGCTTCTTCATTGCCTTGCCTGTCTGGTTACCTGCTTATTCACTGCCTTGCCTGTCTGGTTACCTCCTTCTTCATTTACTTGCCTGTCTGGTCGCCTACTTCTTCACTGCCTTGCCTGTCTGGTTACCTGCTTCTTCACTGCCTTGCCTGTCTGGTTACCTGCTTCTTCACTGCCTCGCCTGTGTGGTTACCTGCTTCTTCTCTGTCTTGCCCGTCTGGTCACCTGCTTCTTCACTGCCTTGCCAGTCTGGTTGCCTGCTTATTCACTGCCTTGCCTGTCTGGTTGCCTGCTTCTTCATTGACTCGACTGTCTGTTTACCTGCTTCTTCAATGCCTTGCCAGTCTGGTTGCCTGCTTCTTCACTGCCTCGCCTGTCTGGTTCGGTGCTTGTGCACTGCCTTGCCTGTTTGGTCACATGCTTCTTCACTGCCTCGCCTGTCTGGTTACCTGCTTCTTCACTGCCTCGCCTGTCTTGTTACCTGCTTCTTCACTGCCTTGCCTGTCTGGTCACCTGCTTCTTCATTGCCTTGCCTGTCTGGTCACCTGCTTCTTCACTGCCTTGCCTGTCTGGTTACCTGCTTCTTCACTGCTTTGCCTGTCTGGTTACCTGCAACTTCACTGCCTTGCCTTTCTAGATACCTGCTTCTTCACTGCCTTGCCTGTCTGGTTACCTGCTTCTTCACTGCCTTGCCTGTCTGGTTACCTGCTTCTTCACTGCCTTGCATGTCTGGTTACCTGCTTCTTCACTGCCTTGCCTGTCTGGTTTCCTGCTTCTTCACTGCCTCGCCTCTCTGGTTAACTGCTTCTTCACAGCCTTGCCTGTCTGGTTTCCTGCTTCTTCACTGCCTTGCATTTCTGGTTACCTGCTCATCACTGCCTTGCCTGTCTGGTTACCTGCTTCATCACAGCTTTGCCTGTCTGGTTACCTGCTTCTTCACTGCCTTGCATTTCTGGTTTCCTGCTTCTTCACTGTCTTGCCTGTCTGGTTACCTGCTTCTTCACAGTCTTGCCTGTCTGGTTACCTGCTTCATCCCAGCCTTTCCTGTCTGGTGACCTGCTTCTTCACTGCCTTGCCTGTCTGGTTACCTGCTTCTTCACTGTCTTGCTTGTCTGGTTACCTGCTTGTTCACTGCCTTGCCTGTCTGGTTACCTGCTTCTTCACTGCCTTGCCTGTCTGGTTTCCTGCTTCTTCACTGCCTTGGCTGTCTGGTTACCTGCTTCTTCACTGTCTTGCCTGTCTGGTTACCTGGTTCTTCACTGCCTTGCCTGTCTGGTTTCCTGCTTCTTCACTGCCTTGGCTGTCTGGTTACCTGCTTCTTCACAGCCTTGCCTGTCTTGTTACCTGCTTCTTCGCTGCCTCGCCTGTCTGGTTACCAGCTTCTTCACAGCCTTGCCTGTCTGGTTGCCTGCTTCTTCATTGCCTTGCCTGTCTGGTTACCTGCTTCTTCACAGCCTTGCCTGTCTGGTTACCTGCTTCTTCACTGCCTCGCCTGTCTGGTTACCTGCTTCTTCACAGCCTGGCCTGTCTGGTTACCTGCATGTTCACTGTTTTGCCTGTCTGGTTACCTGCTTCTTCACTGCCTTGCCATTCTGGTTACCTGCTTCTTCACTGCCTTGCCTGTCTGGTAATCTGCTTCTTCACTGTCTTGCCTGTCTGGTAAACTGCTTCTTCACTGTCTTGCCTGTCTGGTCACCTGCTTCTTCATTGCCTCGCCTGTCTGGTTACCTGCTTCTTCACTGCCTCGCCTGTCCGCTAACCTGCTTCTTCACTGCCTTGCCTGTCTAGTTTCCTGCTTCTTCACTGCGTTGCCTGTCTGGTTACCTGCTTCTTCAATGCCTTGTCTGTCTGGTCACATGCTTCTTCATTGACTTGCCTGTCTGTTTACCTGCAACTTCACTGCCTTGCTTTTCAGGATACCTGCTTCTTCACTGCCATGCCTGTTTGGTTACCTGCTTCTTCATTGCCTCACCTGTCTGGTCACCTGCTTCTTCACTGCCTTGCCTGTCTGGTTACCTGCTTCTTCACAGCCTTGCCTGTCTGGTTGCCTGCTTCTTCACTCCCTCGCCTGTCTGGTTACCTGCTTCTTCACTGCCTTGCCTGTCTGGTTACCTGCTTCTTCACTGCCTTGCCTGTCTGGTTACCTGCTTCTTCACTGTCTTGCCTGTCTGGTTACCTGCTTCTTCACTGCCTTGCATGTCTGGTTACCTGCTTCTTCACTGCCTTGCATGTCTGGTTACCTGCTTCTTCACTGCCTTGCCTGTCTGGTTGCCTGCTTCTTCATTGCCTCGCGTGTCTGGTCACCTGCTTCTTCACTGCCTTGCCTGTCTGGTCACCTGCTTCATCACTGCCTTGCCTGTCTGGTTACCTGCTTCTTCACTGCCTTACCTGTCTGGTCACCTGCTTCTCCACTGGCTTGCCTGTCTGGTTACCTGCTTCTTCACTGTCTTGACTGACTGGTCACCTGCTTCTTCACTGCCTCGCCTGTCTGGTTACCTGGTTCTTCACTGCCTTGCCTGTCTGGTCACCTGCTTCTTCACTCCTTTGCCTGTCTAGTCACCTGCATCTTCACTGCTTTGCCTGTCTGTTTACCTGCTTCTTCACTGCCTTGCCTGTTTGGTCACCTGCTTCTTCATTGCCTCGCCTGTCTGGTTACTTGCTTGTGCACTGCCTTCCCTGTTTGGTTACCTGCTTCTTCACGGCCTTGCCTGTCTGGTTGCCTGCTTCTTCACTGACTTGACTGACTGGTCACCTGCTTCTTCATTGCCTTGCCTGTCTGGTTAACTGCGTCTTCACTGCCTTGCCTGTCTGGTCGCCTGCTTCTTCACTGCCTTGCCTGTCTGTTTTCCTGCTTCTTCACTGCTTTGCCTGTCTGGTTACCTCCTTCTTCATTTCCTTTGTTGTCTGTTTGCCTGTTTCTTCATTGCCTTGCATTTCTGGTTACCTGCTCATCACTGCCTTGCCTGTCTGGTTACCTGCTTCATCACAGCTTTGCCTGTCTGGTTACCTGCTTCTTCACTGCCTTGCATTTCTGGTTTCCTGCTTCTTCACTGTCTTGCCTGTCTGGTTACCTGATTCTTCACAGTCTTGCCTGTCTGGTTACCTGCTTCATCCCAGCCTTTCCTGTCTGGTGACCTGCTTCTTCACTGCCTTGCCTGTCTGGTTACCTGCTTCTTCACTGTCTTGCTTGTCTGGTTACCTGCTTGTTCACTGCCTTGCCTGTCTGGTTACCTGCTTCTTCACAGCCTTGCCTGTCTTGTTACCTGCTTCTTCGCTGCCTCGCCTGTCTGGTTACCAGCTTCTTCACAGCCTTGCCTGTCTGGTTGCCTGCTTCTTCATTGCCTTGCCTGTCTGGTTACCTGCTTCTTCACAGCCTTGCCTGTCTGGTTACCTGCTTCTTCACTGCCTCGCCTGTCTGGTTACCTGCTTCTTCACAGCCTGGCCTGTCTGGTTACCTGCATGTTCACTGTTTTGCCTGTCTGGTTACCTGCTTCTTCACTGCCTTGCCATTCTGGTTACCTGCTTCTTCACTGCCTTGCCTGTCTGGTAATCTGCTTCTTCACTGTCTTGCCTGTCTGGTAAACTGCTTCTTCACTGTCTTGCCTGTCTGGTCACCTGCTTCTTCATTGCCTCGCCTGTCTGGTTACCTGCTTCTTCACTGCCTTGCCTGTCTAGTTTCCTGCTTCTTCACTGCGTTGCCTGTCTGGTTACCTGCTTCTTCAATGCCTTGTCTGTCCGGTCACATGCTTCTTCATTGACTTGCCTGTCTGTTTACCTGCAACTTCACTGCCTTGCTTTTCAGGATACCTGCTTCTTCACTGCCATGCCTGTTTGGTTACCTGCTTCTTCATTGCCTCGCCTGTCTGGTTGCCTGCTTCTTCACTCCATCGCCTGTCTGGTTACCTGCTTTTTCACTGCCTTGCCTGTCTGGTTACCTGCTTCTTCACTGCCTTGCCTGTCTGGTTACCTGCTTCTTCACTGCCTTGCATGTCTGGTTACCTGCTTCTTCACTGCCTTGCATGTCTGGTTACCTGCTTCTTCACTGCCTTGCCTGTCTGGTTGCCTGCTTCTTCATTGCCTCGCCTGTCTGGTCACCTGCTTCTTCACTGCCTTGCCTGTCTGGTCACCTGCTTCATCACTGCCTTGCCTGTCTGGTTACCTGCTTCTTCACTGCCTTACCTGTCTGGTCACCTGCTTCTCCACTGGCTTGCCTGTCTGGTTACCTGCTTCTTCACTGTCTTGACTGACTGGTCACCTGCTTCTTCACTGTCTCGCCTGTCTGGTTACCTGCTTCTTCACTGCCTTGCCTGTCTGGTCACCTGCTTCTTCACTCCTTTGCCTGTCTAGTCACCTGCATCTTCACTGCTTTGCCTGTCTGTTTACCTGCTTCTTCACTGCCTTGCCTGTTTGGTCACCTGCTTCTTCATTGCCTCGCCTGTCTGGTTACTTGCTTGTGCACTGCCTTCCCTGTTTGGTTACCTGCTTCTTCACGGCCTTGCCTGTCTGGTTGCCTGCTTCTTCACTGACTTGACTGACTGGTCACCTGCTTCTTCATTGCCTTGCCTGTCTGGTTAACTGCGTCTTCACTGCCTTGCCTGTCTGGTCGCCTGCTTCTTCACTGCCTTGCCTGTCTGTTTTCCTGCTTCTTCACTGCTTTGCCTGTCTGGTTACCTCCTTCTTCATTTCCTTTGTTGTCTGTTTGCCTGCTTCTTCATTGCCTTGCCTGTCTGGTTACCTGCTTCTTCACTGCCTTGCCTGTCTGGTTACCTCCTTCTTCATTTACTTGCTTGTCTGGTCTATTGCTTCTACATTGCCTTGCCTGTCTGGTTACCTGCTTATTCACTGCCTTGCCTCTCTGGTTACCTCCTTCTTCATTTACTTGCCTGTCTGGTCGCCTACTTCTTCACTGCCTTGCCTGTCTGGTTACCTGCTTCTTCATTGCCTTGCCTGTCTGGTTACCTGCTTCTTCACAGCCTTGCCTCTCTGGTTACCTGCTTCTTCAATGCCTTGCCTGTCTGGTTGCCTGCATCTTCACTGCCTCGCCGGTCTGGTGACGTGCTTCTGCACTGCTTGCCTGTTTGGTCACCTGCTTCTTCAATGCCTCGCCTGTCTGGTTACCTGCTTCTTTACTGCCTCGCCTGTCTGGTTACCTGCTTCTTCACTGCATTGCCTGTCTGGTCATCTGCTTCTTCACTGCTTTGCCTGTCTGGTTAGCTGCAACTTCACTGCCTTGCCTTTCTAGATACCTGCTTCTTCACTGCCTTACCTGTCTGGTTACCTGCTTCTTCATTGCCTCGCCTGTCTGGTTACCTGCTTCTTCACTGCCTCGCCTGTCTGGAAACCTGCTTCTCCACTGCTTGCCTGTCTGGTTATCTGCTTCTTCACTGCATTGCCTGTCTGGACACCTGCTTCTTCACTGCCTTGCCTGTCTGGTCACATGCTTCTTCACTGCCTTTCCTGTCTGGTCATCTGCTTCTTCACTAATTTGCCTGTCTGGTTGCCTGCTTCTTCACTGCCTTGCCTGTCTGGTTACCTGCTTCTTTACTGCCTTTCCTGTCTGGTCACGTCCTTCTTCACTGCCTTGACTGTCTGGTTACCTGATTCTTCAGTGCCTTGCCTGTCTGGTTACCTGCTTCTTCACAGCCTTGCCTGTCTGGTTGCCTGCTTCTTCACTCCCTCGCCTGTCTGGTTACCTGCTTCTTTACTGCCTTTCCTGTCTGGTCACCTGCTTCTTCACAGCCTTGCCTGTCTGTTGCCTGCTTCTTCACTCCCTCGCCTGTCTGGTTACCTGCTTCTTCACTGCCTTGCCTGTCTGGTTACCTGCTTGTTCACTGCCTTGCCTGTCTGGTCACATGCTTCTTCACTGTCTTGCCTGTCTAGTTACCTGCTTCTTCACTGCCTTGCCTGTCTGGTTACCTGCTTCTTCACTGCCTTGCCTGTCTGGTTGCCTGCTTCTTCATTGCCTCGCCTGCCTGGTCACCTGCTTCTTCACTGCCTTGCCTGTCTGGTCATCTGCTTCTTCACTGCTTTGCCTGTCTGATTAGCTGCAACTTCACTGCCTTGCCTGTCTGGTTACCTGCTTCTTCATTGCCTCGCCTGTCTGGTCACCAGCTTCTTCACTGCCTCGCCTGTCTGGTTACCTGCTTCTTCACTGCCTCGCCTGTCTGGATACATGCTTGTGCACAGCCTTTCCTGTCTGGTTACGTGCTTCTTCACTGCCTTGCCTGTCTGGTTACCTCCTTCTTCAGTGCCTTGCCTGTCTGGTTACCTGCTTCTTCACTGCCTCGACTGTCTGGTTACCTGCTTCTTCACTGCCTCGCCTGTCTGGTCACCTGCTTCTTCACTGCCTTTCCTGTCTGGTCACGTGCTTCTTCACTGCCTTGCCTGTCTGGTTACCTCCTTCTTCAGTGCCTTGCCTGTCTGGTTACCTGCTTCTTCACTGCCTCGCCTGTGTGGTTACCTGCTTCTTCATTGCCTTGCCTGTCTGGTTACCTGCTTCATCACAGCGTTGCCTGTCTGGTCACCTGCTTCTTCACTGTCTTGCCTGTCTGGTCACCTGCTTATTCACTGCCTTGCCTGTCTGGTTACCTGCTTCTTCACTGCCTCGCCTGTGTGGTTACCTGCTTCTTCATTGCCTTGCCTGTCTGGTTACCTGCTTCATCACAGCCTTGCCTGTCTGGTCACCTGCTTCTTCACTGTCTTGCCTGTCTGGTCACCTGCTTATTCACTGCCTTGCCTGTCTGGTTGCCTGCTTCTTCACTGACTCGCCTGTTTGGTCACCTGCTTCTTCACTGCCTCGCCTGTCTGGTTGCCTGCTTCTTCACTGCCTTGCCTGTCTGGTCACCTGCTTCTTCACTGACTTGCCTATCTGGTCACCTGCTTCTTCACTGCTTTGCCTGTCTGGTTACCTGCAACTTCACTGCCTTGCCTTTCTAGATACCTGCTTCTTCACTGCCTCGCCTGTCTGGTTACCTGCTTCTTCACTGTCTTGACTGACTGGTCACCTGCTTCTTCACTGTCTTGACTGACTGGTCACCTGCTTCTTCATTGCCTCGCCGGTCTGGTTACTTGCTTGTGCACTGCCTTGCCTGTTTGGTTACCTGCTTCTTCACTGTCTGGACTGACTGGTCACCTGCTTCTTCATTGCCTTGCCTGTCTGGTCGCCTGCTTCTTCACTGCCTTGCCTGTCTGGTTACCTCCTTCTTCATTTACTTGCCTGTCTGGTCGCCTGCTTCTTCATTGCCTTGCCTGTCTGGTTACCTGCTTCTTCACTGCCTTGCCTGTCTGGTTACCTCCTTCTTCATTTACTTGCCTGTCTGGTCGCCTGCTTCTTCATTGCCTTGCCTGTCTGGTTACCTGCTTATTCACTGCCTTGCCTGTCTGGTTACCTCCTTCTTCATTTACTTGCCTGTCTGGTCGCCTACTTCTTCACTGCCTTGCCTGTCTGGTTACCTGCTTCTTCTCTGTCTTGCCCGTCTGGTCACCTGCTTCTTCACTGCCTTGCCAGTCTGGTTGCCTGCTTCTTCACTGTCTTGCCCGTCTGGTCACCTGCTTCTTCACTGCCTTGCCAGTCTGGTTGCCTGCTTATTCACTGCCTTTCCTGTCTGGTTGACTGCTTCTTCATTGACTCGACTGTCTGTTTACCTGCTTCTTCAATGCCTTGCCAGTCTGGTTGCCTGCTTCTTCACTGCCTCGCCTGTCTGGTTCCGTGCTTGTACACTGCCTTGCCTGTTTGGTCACCTGCTTCTTCACTGCCTCGCCTGTCTGGTTACCTGCTTCTTCACTGCCTCGCCTGTCTTGTTACCTGCTTCTTCACTGCCTTGCCTGTCTGGTCACCTGCTTCT
Organism: Petromyzon marinus; assembly: GCF_048934315.1. NCBI lineage: Eukaryota > Metazoa > Chordata > Hyperoartia > Petromyzontiformes > Petromyzontidae > Petromyzon > Petromyzon marinus. The sequence continues at coordinate 11,619,475 of NC_133692.1, forward strand.
TCATTGCCTTGCCTGTCTGGTCACCTGCTTCTTCACTGCCTTGCCTGTCTGGTTACCTGCTTCTTCACTGCTTTGCCTGTCTGGTTACCTGCAACTTCACTGCCTTGCATTTCTAGATACCTGCTTCTTCACTGCCTTGCCTGTCTGGTTACCTGCTTCTTCACTGCCTTGCCTGTCTGGTTACCTGCTTCTTCACTGCCTTGCATGTCTGGTTACCTGCTTCTTCACTGCCTTGCCTGTCTGGTTTCCTGCTTCTTCACTGCCTCGCCTGTCTGGTTAACTGCTTCTTCACAGACTTGCCTGTCTGGTTTCCTGCTTCTTCACTGCCTTGCATTTCTGGTTACCTGCTCATCACTGCCTTGCCTGTCTGGTTACCTGCTTCATCACAGCTTTGCCTGTCTGGTTACCTGCTTCTTCACTGCCTTGCATTTAAGGTTTCCTGCTTCTTCACTGTCTTTCCTGTCTGGTTACTTGCTTCTTCACAGTCTTGCCTGTCTGGTTACCTGCTTCATCCCAGCCTTTCCTGTCTGGTGACCTGCTTCTTCACTGCCTTGCCTGTCTGGTTACCTGCTTCTTCACTGTCTTGCTTGTCTGGTTACCTGCTTGTTCACTGCCTTGCCTGTCTGGTTACCTGCTTGTTCACTGCCTTGCCTGTCTGGTTTCCTGCTTCTTCACTGCCTTGGCTGTCTGGTTACCTGCTTCTTACACTGTCTTGCCTGTCTGGTTACCTGGTTCTTCACTGCCTTGCCTGTCTGGTTTCCTGCTTCTTCACTGCCTTGGCTGTCTGGTTACCTGCTTCTTCACAGCCTTGCCTGTCTTGTTACCTGCTTCTTAGCTGCCTCGCCTGTCTGGTTACCAGCTTCTTCACAGCCTTGCCTGTCTGGTTACCTGCTTCTTCATTGCCTTGCCTGTCTGGTTACCTGCTTCTTCACAGCCTTGCCTGTCTGGTTACCTGCTTCTTCACTGCCTCGCCTGTCTGGTTACCTGCTTCTTCACAGCCTGGCCTGTGTGGTTACCTGCATGTTCACTGTTTTGCCTGTCTGGTTACCTGCTTCTTCACTGCCTTGCCATTCTGGTTACCTGCTTCTTCACTGCCTTGCCTGTCTGGTAATCTGCTTCTTCACTGTCTTGCCTGTCTGGTAAACTGCTTCTTCACTGTCTTGCCTGTCTGGTCACCTGCTTCTTCATTGCCTCGCCTGTCTGGTTACCTGCTTCTTTACTGCCTCGCCTGTCTGCTAACCTGCTTCTTCACTGCCTTGCCTGTCTAGTTTCCTGCTTCTTCACTGCGTTGCCTGTCTGGTTACCTGCTTCTTCAATGCCTTGTCTGTCTGGTCACATGCTTCTTCATTGACTTGCCTGTCTGTTTACCTGCAACTTCACTGCCTTGCTTTTCAGGATACCTGCTTCTTCACTGCCATGCCTGTTTGGTTACCTGCTTCTTCATTGCCTCGCCTGTCTGGTCACCTGCTTCTTCACTGCCTTGCCTATCTGGTTGTCTGCTTCTTCACTGCCTCGCCTGTGTGGTTACATGCTTGTTCATTGCCTTGCCTGTCTGGTTGCCCGCTTCTTCTCTGCCTCGCCTGTCTGGTTACCTGCTTCTTCACTGCCTTGCCTGTCTGGTTACCTGCTTCTTCACTGCCTTGCCTGTCTGGTTACCTGCTTCTACACTGCCTCGCCTGTCTGGTTACCTGTTTCTTCACTGCTTTGCCTGTCTGGTTGCCTGCTTCTTCAATGTCTTGTCTGTCTGGTTACCTGCTTCTTCACAGCCTTGCCTGTCTTGTTACCTGCTTCTTCACTGCCTCGCCTGTCTGCTCAACTGCTTCTTCACTGCCTTGCCTGTCTAGTTTCCTGCTTCTTCACTTGCTCGCCTGTGTGGTTACCTGCTTCTTCATTGCCTTGCCTGTCTGGTTGCCTGCTTCTTCACTGCCCTGCCTGTCTGGTCACCTGCTTCTTCACTGACTTGCCTGTCTGGTCACCTGCTTCTTCACTGCTTTGCCTGTCTGGTTACCTGCAACTTTACTGCCTTGCCTTTCTAGATACCTGCTTCTTCACTGCCTCGCCTGTCTGGTTACCTGCTTCTTCACTGTCTTGACTGACTGGTCACCTGCTTCTTCACTGTCTTGACTGACTGGTCACCTGCTTCTTCATTGCCTCGCCGGTCTGGTTACTTGCTTGTGCACTGCCTTGCCTGTTTGGTTACCTGCTTCTTCACTGTCTGGACTGACTGGTCACCTGCTTCTTCATTGCCTTGCCTGTCTGGTGACCTGCGTCTTCACTGCCTTGCCTGTCTGGTCGCCTGCTTCTTCACTGCCTTGCCTGTCTGGTTACCTCCTTCTTCATTTACTTGCCTGTCTGGTCGCCTGCTTCTTCATTGCCTTGCCTGTCTGGTTACCTGCTTCTTCACTGCCTTGCCTGTCTGGTTACCTGCTTCTTCACTGCCTCGCCTGTGTGGTTACCTGCTTCTTCTCTGTCTTCCCCGTCTGGTCACCTGCTTCTTCACTGCCTTGCCAGTCTGGTTGCCTGCTTCTTCACTGTCTTGCCCGTCTGGTCACCTGCTTCTTCACTGCCTTGCCAGTCTGGTTGCCTGCTTATTCACTGCCTTGCCTGTCTGGTTGCCTGCTTCTTCATTGACTCGACTGTCTGTTTACCTGCTTCTTCAATGCCTTGCCAGTCTGGTTGCCTGCTTCTTCACTGCCTCGCCTGTCTGGTTCCGTGCTTGTGCACTGCCTTGCCTGTTTGGTCACCTGCTTCTTCACTGCCTCGCCTGTCTGGTTACCTGCTTCTTCACTGCCTCGCCTGTCTTGTTACCTGCTTCTTCACTGCCTTGCCTGTCTGGTCACCTGCTTCTTCATTGCCTTGCCTGTCTGGTCACCTGCTTCTTCACTGCCTTGCCTGTCTGGTTACCTGCTTCTTCACTGCTTTGCCTGTCTGGTTACCTGCAACTTCACTGCCTTGCCTTTCTAGATACCTGCTTCTTCACTGCCTTGCCTGTCTGGTTACCTGCTTTTTCACTGCCTTGCCTGTCTGGTTACCTGCTTCTTCACTGCCTTGCATGTCTGGTTACCTGCTTCTTCACTGCCTTGCCTGTCTGGTTTCCTGCTTCTTCACTGCCTCGCCTGTCTGGTTAACTGCTTCTTCACAGCCTTGCCTGTCTGGTTTCCTGCTTCTTCACTGCCTTGCATTTCTGGTTACCTGCTCATCACTGCCTTGCCTGTCTGGTTACCTGCTTCATCACAGCTTTGCCTGTCTGGTTACCTGCTTCTTCACTGCCTTGCATTTCTGGTTTCCTGCTTCTTCACTGTCTTTCCTGTCTGGTTACCTGCTTCTTCACAGTCTTGCCTGTCTGGTTACCTGCTTCATCTCAGCCTTTCCTGTCTGGTGACCTGCTTCTTCACTGCCTTGCCTGTCTGGTTACCTGCTTCTTCACTGTCTTGCTTGTCTGGTTACCTGCTTGTTCACTGCCTTGCCTGTCTGGTTACCTGCTTCTTCACTGCCTTGCCTGTCTGGTTTCCTGCTTCTTCACTGCCTTGGCTGTCTGGTTACCTGCTTCTTCACTGTCTTGCCTGTCTGGTTACCTGGTTCTTCACTGCCTTGCCTGTCTGTTTTCCTGCTTCTTCACTGCCTTGGCTGTCTGGTTACCTGCTTCTTCACAGCCTTGCCTGTCTTGTTACCTGCTTCTTCGCTGCCTCGCCTGTCTGGTTACCAGCTTCTTCACAGCCTTGCCTGTCTGGTTACCTGCTTCTTCATTGCCTTGCCTGTCTGGTTACCTGCTTCTTCACAGCCTTGCCTGTCTGGTTACCTGCTTCTTCACTGCCTCGCCTGTCTGGTTACCTGCTTCTTCACAGCCTGGCCTGTCTGGTTACCTGCATGTTCACTGTTTTGCCTGTCTGGTTTCCTGCTTCTTCACTGCCTTGCCATTCTGGTTACCTGCTTCTTCACTGCCTTGCCTGTCTGGTAATCTGCTTCTTCACTGTCTTGCCTGTCTGGTAAACTGCTTCTTCACTGTCTTGCCTGTCTGGTCACCTGCTTCTTCATTGCCTCGCCTGTCTGGTTACCTGCTTCTTCACTGACTCACCTGTCTGCTAACCTGCTTCTTCACTGCCTTGCCTGTCTAGTTTCCTGCTTCTTCACTGCGTTGCCTGTCTGGTTACCTGCTTCTTCAATGCCTTGTCTGTCTGGTCACATGCTTCTTCATTGACTTGCCTGTCTGCTTACCTGCAACTTCACTGCCTTGCTTTTCAGGATATCTGCTTCTTCACTGCCATGCCTGTTTGGTTACCTGCTTCTTCATTGCCTCGCCTGTCTGGTCACCTGCTTCTTCACTGCCTTGCCTGTCTGGTTGCCCGCTTCTTCTCTGCCTCGCCTGTCTGGTTACCTGCTTCTTCACTGCCTTGCCTGTCTGGTTACCTGCTTCTTCACTGCCTTGCCTGTCTGGTTACCTGCTTCTACACTGCCTCGCCTGTCTAGTTTCCTGCTTCTTCACTTGCTCGCCTGTCTGGTTACCTGCTTCTTCACTGCCTTGCCTGTCTTGTTACCTGCTTCTTCACTGCCTCGCCTGTCTGCTCAACTGCTTCTTCACTGCCTTACCTGTCTAGTTTCCTGCTTCTTCACTTGCTCGCCTGTCTGGTTACCTGCTTCTTCACTGCCTTGCCTGTCTGGTTACCTGCTTCTTTACAACCTTGCCCGTCTGGTTACCTGCGTCTTCACTGCCTTGCCTGTCTGGTTACCTGCTTCTTCACTGCCTTGCCTGTCTGGTCACCTGCTTCTTCACTGCCTTGCCTTTCTGGTCACCTGCTCCTTCACTGCCTTGCCTGTCTGGTTACCTGCTTCTTCACTGTCTTGACTGACTGGTCACCTGCTTCTTCATTGCCTTGCTTGTCTGGTTGCCTGCTTCTTCACTGCCTCGCCTGTCTGGTTACCTGCTTCTTCATTGCCTGGCCTATCTGGTCACCTGCTTCTTCACTGCCTTGCCTTTCTGGTCACCTGCTTCTTCACTGTCTTGACTGACTGGTCACCTGCTTTTTCATTGCCTTGCCTGTCTGGTTGACTGCGTCTTCACTGCCTTGCCTGTCTAGTTACCTGCTTCTTCACTGTCTTGACTGACTGGTCACCTGCTTCTTCATTGCCTTGCCTGTCTGGTTGCCTGCTTCTTCACTGCCTCGCCTGTCTGGTTACCTACTTCTTCATTGCCTTGCCTGTCTGGATACCTGCTTCTTCACTGCCTTGCCTGGCTAGTTGCCTGCTTCTTCATTGCCTTAACTGGCTGGTCACCTGCATCTTCACTGCCTTGCCTGTCTGGTCACCTGCTTCTTCACTGCCTTGCATGTCTGGTTACCTGCTTCTTCACTGAATCGACTGTCTGGTCACCTGCTTCTTCACTGTCTCGCATGTTTGGTTACCTGCTTTCTTCACTGCTTTGCCGGTCTGGTTACCTGCTTCTTCACTGCCTTGCCTGTCTGGTTACCTGCCTCTTCACTGCCTCGCCTGTCTAGTTTCCTGCTTCTTCACTGGCTCGCCTGTCTGGTTACCTGCTTCTTCACTGCCTTGCCTATCTGGTTACCTGCTTCTTTACAACCTTGCCCGTCTGGTTACCTGCGTCTTCACTGCCTTGCCTGTCTGGTTACCTGCTTCTTCAATGCCTTGTCTGTCTGGTCACATGCTTCTTCATTGCCTTGCCTGTCTGTTTACCTGCAACTTCACTGCCTTGCTTTTCAGGATACCTGCTTCTTCACTGCCTTGCCTGTCTGGTTACCTGCTTCTTCATTGCCTCGCCTGTCTGGTCATCTGCTTCTTCACTGCCTTGCCTGTCTGGTTGTCTGCTTCTTCACTGCCTCGCCTGTGTGGTTACATGCTTGTTCATTGCCTTGCCTGTCTGGTTGCCTGCTTCTTCTCTGCCTCGCACGTCTGGTTACCTGCTTCTTCACTGCCTTGCCTGTCTGGTTACCTGCTTCTTCACTGCCTTGCCTGTCTGGTCACCTGCTTCTTCACTGCCTTGCCTGTCTGGTCACCTGCTTCTTCACTGCCTTGCCTGTCTGGTTACCTGGTTCTTCACTGCCTCGCCTGTCTGGTTACCTGCTTCTTCACTGCCTCGCCTGTCTGGTTACCTGCTTCTTCACTGCTTTGCCTGTCTGGTTGCCTGCTTCTTCAATGTCTTGTCTGTCTGGTTACCTGCTTCTTCACAGCCTTGCCTGTCTTGTTACCTGCTTCTTCACTGCCTCGCCTGTCTGCTCACTTGCTTCTTCACTGCCTTGCCTGTCTAGTTTCCTGCTTCTTCACTGGCTCGCTGTCTGGTTACCTGCTTCTTTACAACCTTGCCCGTCTGGTTACCTGCTTCTTCACTGCCTTGCCTCTCTGGTTGCCTGCTCCTTCACTGCCTTGCCTGTCTGGTCACCTGCTTCTTCACTGCCTTGGCTGTCTGGTTACCTGCTTCTTCAATGCCTTGCCTGTCTAGTTACCTGCTTCTTCACTGCCTTGCATGTCTGGTTACCTGCTTCTTCACTGCCTTGACTGTCTGGTTACCTGCTTCTTCAATGCCTTGACTGTCTGTTTACCTGCTTCTTCACTGCTTTGCCTGTCTGGTCACCTGCTTCTTCACTGCCTTGCCGGTCTGGTCACCTGCTTCTTCACTGCCTTGCCTGTCTGGTTACCTTCAACTTCACTGCCTTACCTTTCTAGATACCTGCTTCTTCACTGCCTTGCCTGTCTGGTCACCTGCTTCTTCACTGCCTTGCCTGTCTGGTTACCTGCAACTTCACTGCCTTGCCTTTCTAGATACCTGCTTCTTCACTGCCTTGCCTGTCTGGTTACCTGCCTCTTCACTGCCTCGCCTGTCTGGTTAATTGCTTCTTCACTGTCTTGCATGTCTGGTAATCTGCTTCTTCACTGTCTTGCCTGTCTGGTAAACTGCTTCTTCACAGTCTTGCCTGTCTGGTCACCTGCTTCTTCATTGCCTCGCCTGTCTGGTTACCTGCTTCTTCACTGCCTCGCCTGTCTGCTAACCTGCTTCTTCACTGCCTTGCCTGTCTAGTTTCCTGCTTCTTCACTGGCTCGCCTATCTGGTTACCTGCTTCTTCACTGCCTTGCCTGTCTGGTTACCTGCTTCTTTACAACCTTGCCCGTCTGGTTACCTGCGTCTTCACTGCCTTGGCTGTCTGGTTACCTGCTTCTTCACTGCCTTGCCTGTCTGGTTACCTGCTTCTTCAATGCCTTGTCTGTCTGGTCACATGCTTCTTCATTGCCTTGCCTGTCTGTTTACCTGCAACTTCACTGCCTTGCTTTTCAGGATACCTGCTTCTTCACTGCCATGCCTGTCTGGTTACCTGCTTCTTCACTGCCTTGCCTGTCTGGTTGTCTGCTTCTTCACTGCCTCGCCTGTGTGGTTACATGCTTGTTCATTGCCTTGCCTGTCTGGTTGCCCGCTTCTTCTCTGCCTCGCCCGTCTGGTCACCTGCTTCTTCACTGCCTTGCCAGTCTGGTTGCCTGCTTCTTCACTGTCTTGCCCGTCTGGTCAACTGCTTCTTCACTGCCTTGCCAGTCTGGTTGCCTGCTTATTCACTGCCTTGCCTGTCTGGTTGCCTGCTTCTTCATTGACTCGACTGTCTGTTTACCTGCTTCTTCAATGCCTTGCCAGTCTGGTTGCCTGCTTCTTCACTGCCTCGCCTGTCTGGTTCCGTGCTTGTGCACTGCCTTGCCTGTTTGGTCACCTGCTTCTTCACTGCCTCGCCTGTCTGGTTACCTGCTTCTTCACTGCCTCGCCTGTCTTGTTACCTGCTTCTTCACTGCCTTGCCTGTCTGGTCACCTGCTTCTTCATTGCCTTGCCTGTCTGGTCACCTGCTTCTTCACTGCCTTGCCTGTCTGGTTACCTGCTTCTTCACTGCTTTGCCTGTCTGGTTACCTGCAACTTCACTGCCTTGCCTTTCTAGATACCTGCTTCTTCACTGCCTTGCCTGTCTGGTTACCTGCTTTTTCACTGCCTTGCCTGTCTGGTTACCTGCTTCTTCACTGCCTTGCATGTCTGGTTACCTGCTTCTTCACTGCCTTGCCTGTCTGGTTTCCTGCTTCTTCACTGCCTCGCCTGTCTGGTTAACTGCTTCTTCACAGCCTTGCCTGTCTGGTTTCCTGCTTCTTCACTGCCTTGCATTTCTGGTTACCTGCTCATCACTGCCTTGCCTGTCTGGTTACCTGCTTCATCACAGCTTTGCCTGTCTGGTTACCTGCTTCTTCACTGCCTTGCATTTCTGGTTTCCTGCTTCTTCACTGTCTTTCCTGTCTGGTTACCTGCTTCTTCACAGTCTTGCCTGTCTGGTTACCTGCTTCATCTCAGCCTTTCCTGTCTGGTGACCTGCTTCTTCACTGCCTTGCCTGTCTGGTTACCTGCTTCTTCACTGTCTTGCTTGTCTGGTTACCTGCTTGTTCACTGCCTTGCCTGTCTGGTTACCTGCTTCTTCACTGCCTTGCCTGTCTGGTTTCCTGCTTCTTCACTGCCTTGGCTGTCTGGTTACCTGCTTCTTCACTGTCTTGCCTGTCTGGTTACCTGGTTCTTCACTGCCTTGCCTGTCTGTTTTCCTGCTTCTTCACTGCCTTGGCTGTCTGGTTACCTGCTTCTTCACAGCCTTGCCTGTCTTGTTACCTGCTTCTTCGCTGCCTCGCCTGTCTGGTTACCAGCTTCTTCACAGCCTTGCCTGTCTGGTTACCTGCTTCTTCATTGCCTTGCCTGTCTGGTTACCTGCTTCTTCACAGCCTTGCCTGTCTGGTTACCTGCTTCTTCACTGCCTCGCCTGTCTGGTTACCTGCTTCTTCACAGCCTGGCCTGTCTGGTTACCTGCATGTTCACTGTTTTGCCTGTCTGGTTTCCTGCTTCTTCACTGCCTTGCCATTCTGGTTACCTGCTTCTTCACTGCCTTGCCTGTCTGGTAATCTGCTTCTTCACTGTCTTGCCTGTCTGGTAAACTGCTTCTTCACTGTCTTGCCTGTCTGGTCACCTGCTTCTTCATTGCCTCGCCTGTCTGGTTACCTGCTTCTTCACTGACTCACCTGTCTGCTAACCTGCTTCTTCACTGCCTTGCCTGTCTAGTTTCCTGCTTCTTCACTGCGTTGCCTGTCTGGTTACCTGCTTCTTCAATGCCTTGTCTGTCTGGTCACATGCTTCTTCATTGACTTGCCTGTCTGCTTACCTGCAACTTCACTGCCTTGCTTTTCAGGATACCTGCTTCTTCACTGCCATGCCTGTTTGGTTACCTGCTTCTTCATTGCCTCGCCTGTCTGGTCACCTGCTTCTTCACTGCCTTGCCTGTCTGGTTGCCCGCTTCTTCTCTGCCTCGCCTGTCTGGTTACCTGCTTCTTCACTGCCTTGCCTGTCTGGTTACCTGCTTCTTCACTGCCTTGCCTGTCTGGTTACCTGCTTCTACACTGCCTCGCCTGTCTAGTTTCCTGCTTCTTCACTTGCTCGCCTGTCTGGTTACCTGCTTCTTCACTGCCTTGCCTGTCTTGTTACCTGCTTCTTCACTGCCTCGCCTGTCTGCTCAACTGCTTCTTCACTGCCTTACCTGTCTAGTTTCCTGCTTCTTCACTTGCTCGCCTGTCTGGTTACCTGCTTCTTCACTGCCTTGCCTGTCTGGTTACCTGCTTCTTTACAACCTTGCCCGTCTGGTTACCTGCGTCTTCACTGCCTTGCCTGTCTGGTTACCTGCTTCTTCACTGCCTTGCCTGTCTGGTCACCTGCTTCTTCACTGCCTTGCCTTTCTGGTCACCTGCTCCTTCACTGCCTTGCCTGTCTGGTTACCTGCTTCTTCACTGTCTTGACTGACTGGTCACCTGCTTCTTCATTGCCTTGCTTGTCTGGTTGCCTGCTTCTTCACTGCCTCGCCTGTCTGGTTACCTGCTTCTTCATTGCCTGGCCTATCTGGTCACCTGCTTCTTCACTGCCTTGCCTTTCTGGTCACCTGCTTCTTCACTGTCTTGACTGACTGGTCACCTGCTTTTTCATTGCCTTGCCTGTCTGGTTGACTGCGTCTTCACTGCCTTGCCTGTCTAGTTACCTGCTTCTTCACTGTCTTGACTGACTGGTCACCTGCTTCTTCATTGCCTTGCCTGTCTGGATGCCTGCTTCTTCACTGCCTCGCCTGTCTGGTTACCTACTTCTTCATTGCCTTGCCTGTCTGGATACCTGCTTCTTCACTGCCTTGCCTGGCTAGTTGCCTGCTTCTTCATTGCCTTAACTGGCTGGTCACCTGCATCTTCACTGCCTTGCCTGTCTGGTCACCTGCTTCTTCACTGCCTTGCATGTCTGGTTACCTGCTTCTTCACTGAATCGACTGTCTGGTCACCTGCTTCTTCACTGTCTCGCATGTTTGGTTACCTGCTTCTTCACTGCTTTGCCGGTCTGGTTACCTGCTTCTTCACTGCCTTGCCTGTCTGGTTACCTGCCTCTTCACTGCCTCGCCTGTCTAGTTTCCTGCTTCTTCACTGGCTCGCCTGTCTGGTTACCTGCTTCTTCACTGCCTTGCCTATCTGGTTACCTGCTTCTTTACAACCTTGCCCGTCTGGTTACCTGCGTCTTCACTGCCTTGCCTGTCTGGTTACCTGCTTCTTCAATGCCTTGTCTGTCTGGTCACATGCTTCTTCATTGCCTTGCCTGTCTGTTTACCTGCAACTTCACTGCCTTGCTTTTCAGGATACCTGCTTCTTCACTGCCTTGCCTGTCTGGTTACCTGCTTCTTCATTGCCTCGCCTGTCTGGTCATCTGCTTCTTCACTGCCTTGCCTGTCTGGTTGTCTGCTTCTTCACTGCCTCGCCTGTGTGGTTACATGCTTGTTCATTGCCTTGCCTGTCTGGTTGCCCGCTTCTTCTCTGCCTCGCACGTCTGGTTACCTGCTTCTTCACTGCCTTGCCTGTCTGGTTACCTGCTTCTTCACTGCCTTGCCTGTCTGGTCACCTGCTTCTTCACTGCCTTGCCTGTCTGGTCACCTGCTTCTTCACTGCCTTGCCTGTCTGGTTACCTGGTTCTTCACTGCCTCGCCTGTCTGGTTACCTGCTTCTTCACTGCCTCGCCTGTCTGGTTACCTGCTTCTTCACTGCTTTGCCTGTCTGGTTGCCTGCTTCTTCAATGTCTTGTCTGTCTGGTTACCTGCTTCTTCACAGCCTTGCCTGTCTTGTTACCTGCTTCTTCACTGCCTCGCCTGTCTGCTCACTTGCTTCTTCACTGCCTTGCCTGTCTAGTTTCCTGCTTCTTCACTGGCTCGCTGTCTGGTTACCTGCTTCTTTACAACCTTGCCCGTCTGGTTACCTGCTTCTTCACTGCCTTGCCTCTCTGGTTGCCTGCTCCTTCACTGCCTTGCCTGTCTGGTCACCTGCTTCTTCACTGCCTTGGCTGTCTGGTTACCTGCTTCTTCAATGCCTTGCCTGTCTAGTTACCTGCTTCTTCACTGCCTTGCATGTCTGGTTACCTGCTTCTTCACTGCCTTGACTGTCTGGTTACCTGCTTCTTCAATGCCTTGACTGTCTGTTTACCTGCTTCTTCACTGCTTTGCCTGTCTGGTCACCTGCTTCTTCACTGCCTTGCCGGTCTGGTCACCTGCTTCTTCACTGCCTTGCCTGTCTGGTTACCTTCAACTTCACTGCCTTACCTTTCTAGATACCTGCTTCTTCACTGACTTGCCTGTCTGGTCACCTGCTTCTTCACTGCCTTGCCTGTCTGGTTACCTGCAACTTCACTGCCTTGCCTTTCTAGATACCTGCTTCTTCACTGCCTTGCCTGTCTGGTTACCTGCCTCTTCACTGCCTCGCCAGTCTGGTTAATTGCTTCTTCACTGTCTTGCATGTCTGGTAATCTGCTTCTTCACTGTCTTGCCTGTCTGGTAAACTGCTTCTTCACAGTCTTGCCTGTCTGGTCACCTGCTTCTTCATTGCCTCGCCTGTCTGGTTACCTGCTTCTTCACTGCCTCGCCTGTCTGCTAACCTGCTTCTTCACTGCCTTGCCTGTCTAGTTTCCTGCTTCTTCACTGGCTCGCCTATCTGGTTACCTGCTTCTTCACTGCCTTGCCTGTCTGGTTACCTGCTTCTTTACAACCTTGCCCGTCTGGTTACCTGCGTCTTCACTGCCTTGGCTGTCTGGTTACCTGCTTCTTCACTGCCTTGCCTGTCTGGTTACCTGCTTCTTCAATGCCTTGTCTGTCTGGTCACATGCTTCTTCATTGCCTTGCCTGTCTGTTTACCTGCAACTTCACTGCCTTGCTTTTCAGGATACCTGCTTCTTCACTGCCATGCCTGTCTGGTTACCTGCTTCTTCACTGCCTTGCCTGTCTGGTTGTCTGCTTCTTCACTGCCTCGCCTGTGTGGTTACATGCTTGTTCATTGCCTTGCCTGTCTGGTTGCCCGCTTCTTCTCTGCCTCGCCCGTCTGGTTACCTGCTTCTTCACTGCCTTGCCTGTCTGGTCACCTGCTTCTTCACTGCTTTGCCTGTCTGGTCACCTGATTCTTTACTGCCTTGCCTGTCTGGTCACCTGCTTCTTCACTGCTTTGCCTGTCTGGTTGCCTGCTTCTTCAATGTCTTGTCTGTCTGGTTACCTGCTTCTTCACAGCCTTGCCTGTCTTGTTACCTGCTTCTTTACAACCTTGCCCGTCTGGTTACCTGCGTCTTCACTGAGTTGCCTGTCTGGTTACCTGCTTCTTCACTGGCTCGCCTGTCTGGTTACCTGCTTCTTCACTGCCTTGCCTGTCTGGTTACCTGCTTCTTTACAACCTTGCCCGTCTGGTTACCTGCGTCTTCACTGCCTTGCCTGTCTGGTTACCTGCTTCTTCACTGCATTGCCTGTCTGGTCACCTGCTTCTTCACTGCCTTGCCTGTCTGGTCACCTGTTCCTTCACTGCCTTGCCTGTCTGGTTACCTGCTTCTTCACTGCCTTGACTGTCTGGTTACCTGCTTCTTCAATGCCTTGCCTGTCTGGTCACCTGCTTCTTCATTGCCTTGCCTGTCTGGTTGCCTGCTTCTTCACTGCCTCGCCTGTCTGGTTACCTACTTCTTCATTGCCTTGCCTGTCTGGTTACCTGCTTCTTCATTGCCTTGCCTGTCTGGTTACCTGCTTCTTCACTGCCTTGCCAGGCTAGTTGCCTGCTTCTTCATTGCCTTAACTGGCTTGTCACCTGCTTCTTCACTGCCTTGCCTGTCTAGTCACCTGCATCTTCACTGCCTTGCCTGTCTGGTCACCTGCTTCTTCATTGCCTTGCCTGTCTGGTTACCTGCTTCTTCACTGCCTCGCTTGTTTGGTTACCTGGTTCTTCACTGCTTTGCCTGTCTGGTTACCTGCTTCTTCACTGCCTTGCATGTCTGGTCACCTGCTTCTTCACTGCCTTGCCTGTCTGATTACCTTCAACTTCACTGCCTTACCTTTCTAGATACCTGCTTCTTCACTGCCTTGCCTGTCTGGTCACCTGCTTCTTCGCTGCCTTGCCTGTCTGGTTACCTGCAACTTCACTGCCTTGCCTTTCTAGATACCTGCTTCTTCACTGCCTTGCCTGTCTGGTTACCTGCTTCTTCATTGCCTCGCCTGTCTGGTCACATGCTTCTTCACTGCCTTGCCTGTCTGGTTACCTGCCTCTTCACTGCCTCGCCTGTCTGGTTAATTGCTTCTTCACTGTCTTGCCTGCCTGGTAAACTGCTTCTTCACTGTCTTGCCTGTCTGGTAAACTGCTTCTTCACTGTCTTGCCTTTCAGGTCACCTGCTTCTTCACTGCCTCGCCTGTCTGCTCACCTGCTTCTTCACTGCCTTGCCTTTCTAGATACCTGGTTCTTCACTGCCTTGCCTGTCTGGTTAACCTGCTTCTTTACAACCTTGCCCGTCTGGTTACCTGCGTCTTCACTGCCTTGCCTGTCTGGTTACCTGCTTCTTCACTGCCTTGCCTGTCTGGTTACCTGCTTCTTCAATGCCTTGCCTGTCTGGTCACATTCTTCTTCATTGCCTTGCCTGTCTGTCTACCTGCAACTTCACTGCCTTGCTTTTCAGGATACCTGCTTCTTCACTGCCATGCCTGTTTGGTTACCTGCTTCTTCACTGCCTTGCCTGTCTGGTTACCTGCATCATCATTGCCTCGCCTGTCTGGTTACCTGCTTCTTCACTGCCTTGCCGGTCTGGCCACCTGCTTCTTCACTGCCTTGCCTGTCTGGTTACCTTCAACTTCACTGCCTTGCCTTTCTAGATACCTGCTTCTTCACTGCCTTGCCTGTCTGGTTACCTGCTTCTTCATTGCCTCGCGTGTCTGGTCACCTGCTTCTTCACTGCCTTGCCTGTCTGGATACCTGCCTCTTCAATGCCTCGCCTGTCTGGTTAATTGCTTCTTCACTGTCTTGGCTGTCTGGTAAACTGCTTCTTCACTGTCTTGCCTGTCTGGTAAACTGCTTCTTCACTGCCTCGCCTGTCTGCTCACCTGCTTCTTCACTGCCTTGCCTGTCTAGTTTCCTGCTTCTTCACTGGCTCGCCTATCTGGTTACCTGCTTCTTCACTGCCTTGCCTGTCTGGTTACCTGCAACTTCACTGCCTTGCTTTTCAGGATACCTGCTTTTTCACTGCCTTGCCTGTCTGGTTAATTGCTTCTTCACTGTCTTGCCTGTCTGGTTAACTGCTTCTTCACTGTCTTTCCTGTCTGATCCCCTGCTTCTTCACTGCGTCGCCTGTCTGGTTACCTGCTTCTTCACTGCATTGCCTGTCTGGTTACCTGCATCTTCAATGTTTTGTCTGTCTGGTTACCTGCTTCTTCACAGACTTGCCTGTCTGGTTACCTGCTTCTTCACTGCCTTGCCTGTCTGGTCACCTGCTTCTTCACTGCTTTGCCTGTCTGGTTACCTGCAACTTCACTGCCTTGCCTTTCTAGATACCTGGTTCTTCACTGCCGTGCCTGTCTGGTTACCTGCTTCTTTACAACCTTGCCCGTCTGGTTACCTGCGTCTTCACTGCCTAGCCTGTCTGGTTACCTGCTTCTTCAATGCCTTGCCTGTCTGGTCACATGCTTCTTCATTGCCTTGCCTGTCTGTGTACCTGCAACTTCACTGCCTTGCTTTTCAGGATACCTGCTTCTTCACTGCCTTGCCTGTCTGGTTACCTGCATCATCATTGCCTCGCCTGTCTGGTCACCTGCTTCTTCACTGCCTTGCCTGTCTGGTTGTCTGCTTCTTCACTGCCTCGCCTGTGTGGTTACATGCTTCTTCATTGCCTTGGCTGTCTGGTTACCTGCTTCTTCACTGCCTTGCCTGTCTGGTTACCTGCTTCTTCAATGCCTTGTCTGTCTGGCCACATGCTTCTTCATTGCCTTGCCTGTCTGTTTACCTGCAACTTCACTGCCTTGCTTTTCAGGATACCTGCTTCTTCACTGCCATGCCTGTCTGGTTACCTGCTTCTTCACTGCCTTGCCTGTCTGGTTGTCTGCTTCTTCACTGCCTCGCCTGTGTGGTTACATGCTTGTTCATTGCCTTGCCTGTCTGGTTGCCCGCTTCTTCTCTGCCTCGCCCGTCTGGTTACCTGCTTCTTCACTGCCTTGCCTGTCTGGTCACCTGCTTCTTCACTGCTTTGCCTGTCTGGTCACCTGATTCTTTACTGCCTTGCCTGTCTGGTCACCTGCTTCTTCACTGCTTTGCCTGTCTGGTTGCCTGCTTCTTCAATGTCTTGTCTGTCTGGTTACCTGCTTCTTCACAGCCTTGCCTGTCTTGTTACCTGCTTCTTTACAACCTTGCCCGTCTGGTTACCTGCGTCTTCACTGAGTTGCCTGTCTGGTTACCTGCTTCTTCACTGGCTCGCCTGTCTGGTTACCTGCTTCTTCACTGCCTTGCCTGTCTGGTTACCTGCTTCTTTACAACCTTGCCCGTCTGGTTACCTGCGTCTTCACTGCCTTGCCTGTCTGGTTACCTGCTTCTTCACTGCATTGCCTGTCTGGTCACCTGCTTCTTCACTGCCTTGCCTGTCTGGTCACCTGCTCCTTCACTGCCTTGCCTGTCTGGTTACCTGCTTCTTCACTGCCTTGACTGTCTGGTTACCTGCTTCTTCAATGCCTTGCCTGTCTGGTCACCTGCTTCTTCATTGCCTTGCCTGTCTGGTTGCCTGCTTCTTCACTGCCTCGCCTGTCTGGTTACCTACTTCTTCATTGCCTTGCCTGTCTGGTTACCTGCTTCTTCACTGCCTTGCCTGGCTAGTTGCCTGCTTCTTCATTGCCTTAACTGGCTGGTCACCTGCTTCTTCACTGCCTTGCCTGTCTAGTCACCTGCATCTTCACTGCCTTGCCTGTCTGGTCACCTGCTTCTTCACTGCCTTGCATGTCTGGTTACCTGCATCTTCAATGCTTTGCCTGTCTGGTTGCCTGCTTCTTCATTGCCTTGCCTGTCTGGTTACCTGCTTCTTCACTGCCTCGCTTGTTTGGTTACCTGCTTCTTCACTGCTTTGCCTGTCTGGTTACCTGCTTCTTCACTGCCTTGCATGTCTGGTCACCTGCTTCTTCACTGCCTTGCCTGTCTGGTTACCTTCAACTTCACTGCCTTACCTTTCTAGATACCTGCTTCTTGACTGCCTTGCCTGTCTGGTCACCTGCTTCTTCACTGCCTTGCATGTCTGGTTACCTGCAACTTCACTGCCTTGCCTTTCTAGATACCTGCTTCTTCACTGCCTTGCCTGTCTGGTTACCTGCTTCTTCATTGCCTCTCCTGTCTGGTCACATGCTTCTTCACTGCCTTGCCTGTCTGGTTACCTGCCTCTTCACTGCCTCGCCTGTCTGGTTAATTGCTTCTTCACTGTCTTGCCTGTCTGGTAAACTGCTTCTTCACTGTCTTGCCTCTCAGGTCACCTGCTTCTTCACTGCCTTGCCTTTCTAGATACCTGGTTCTTCACTGCCTTGCCTGTCTGGTTAACCTGCTTCTTTACAACCTTGCCCGTCTGGTTACCTGCGTCTTCACTGCCTTGCCTGTCTGGTTACCTGCTTCTTCACTGCCTCGCCTGTCTGCTAACCTGCTTCTTCACTGCCTCGCCTGTCTGCTCACCTGCTTCTTCACTGCCTTGCCTTTCTAGATACCTGCTTCTTCACTGCCATGCCTGTTTGGTTACCTGCGTCTTCACTGCCTTGCCTGTCTGGTTACCTGCATCATCATTGCCTCGCCTGTCTGGTCACCTGCTTCTTCACTGCCTTGCCTGTCTGGTTGTCTGCTTCTTCACTGCCTCGCCTGTGTGGTTACATGCTTCTTCATTGCCTTGCCTGTCTGGTTGCCTGCTTATTCAATGCCTCGCCTGTGTGGTTACCTGCTTCTTCACTGCCTTGCCGGTCTGGCCACCTGCTTCTTCACTGCCTTGCCTGTCTGGTTACCTTCAACTTCACTGCCTCGCGTGTCTGGTCACCTGCTTCTTCACTGCCTTGACTGTCTGGTTACCTGCCTCTTCACTGCCTCGCCTGTCTGTTTAATTGCTTCTTCACTGTCTTGGCTGTCTGGTAAACTGCTTCTTCACTGTCTTAGCTGTCTGGTAAACTGCTTCTTCACTGTCTTGCCTGTCTGGTCACCTGCTTCTTCATTGCCTCGCCTGTCTGGTTACCTGCTTCTTCACTGCCTCGCCTGTCTGCTCACCTGCTTCTTCACTGCCTTGCCTGTCTAGTTTCCTGCTTCTTCACTGGCTCGCCTATCTGGTTACCTGCTTCTTCACTGCCTTGCCTGTCTGGTTACCTGCAACTTCACTGCCTTGCTTTTCAGGATACCTGCTTTTTCACTGCCTTGCCTGTCTGGTTAATTGCTTCTTCACTGTCTTGCCTGTCTGGTTAACTGCTTCTTCACTGTCTTTCCTGTCTGATCCCCTGCTTCTTCACTGCCTCGCCTGTCTGGTTACCTGCTTCTTCACTGCATTGCCTGTCTGGTTACCTGCATCTTCAATGTTTTGTCTGTCTGGTTACCTGCTTCTTCACAGACTTGCCTGTCTGGTTACCTGCTTCTTCACTGCCTTGCCTGTCTGGTCACCTGCTTCTTCACTGCCTTGCCTGTTTGGTTACCTGCAACTTCACTGCCTTGCCTTTCTAGATACCTGGTTCTTCACTGCCGTGCCTGTCTGGTTACCTGCTTCTTTACAACCTTGCCCGTCTGGTTACCTGCGTCTTCACTGCCTTGCCTGTCTGGTTACCTGCTTCTTCAATGCCTTGCCTGTCTGGTCACATGTTTCTTCATTGCCTTGCCTGTCTGTGTACCTGCAACATCACTGCCTTGCTTTTCAGGATACCTGCTTCTTCACTGCCTTGCCTGTCTGGTTACCTGCATCATCATTGCCTCGCCTGTCTGGTCACCTGCTTCTTCACTGCCTTGCCTGTCTGGTTTTCTGCTTCTTCACTGCCTCGCCTGTGTTGTTACATGCTTCTTCATTGCCTTGCCTGTCTGGTTGCCTGCTTCTTCACTGCCTCGCCTGTCTGGTTACCTGCTTCAACACTGCCTCGCCTGTCTACTCACCGGCTTCTTCACTGCCTTGCCTGTCTAGTTTCCTGCTTCTTCACTGGCTCGCCTGTCTGGTTACCTGCTTCTTCACTGCCTTGCCTGTCTGGTTACCTGCTTCTTTACAACCTTGCCCGTCTGGTTACCTGCGTCTTCACTGCCTTGCCTGTCTGGTTACCTGCTTCTTCAATGCCTTGCCTGTCTGGTTAATTGCTTCTTCACTGTCTTGCCTGTCTGGTTAACTGCTTCTTCACTGTCTTTCCTGTCTGATCCCCTGCTTCTTCACTGCCTCGCCTGTCTGGTTACCTGCTTCTTCACTGCATTGCCTGTCTGGTTACCTGCATCTTCAATGTTTTGTCTGTCTGGTTACCTGCTTCTTCACAGACTTGCCTGTCTGGTTACCTGCTTCTTCACTGCCTTGCCTGTCTGGTCACCTGCTTCTTCACTGCCTTGCCTGTCTGGTTACCTGCAACTTCACTGCCTTGCTTTTCTAGATACCTGGTTCTTCACTGCCGTGCCTGTCTGGTTACCTGCTTCTTTACAACCTTGCCCGTCTGGTTACCTGCGTCTTCACTGCCTTGCCTGTCTGGTTACCTGCTTTTTCACTGCCTTGCCTGTCTGGTTACCTGCTTCTTCAATGCCTTGCCTGTCTGGTCACATGCTTCTTCATTGCCTTGCCTGTCTGTGTACCTGCAACTTCACTGCCTTGCTTTTCAGGATACCGGCTTCTTCACTGCCATGCCTGTTTGGTTACCTGCTTCTTCACTGCCTTGCCTGTCTGGTTGTCTGCTTCTTCACTGCCTCGCCTGTGTGGTTACATGCTTCTTCATTGCCTTGCCTGTCTGGTTGCCTGCTTCTTCACTGCCTCGCCTGTCTGGTTACCTGCTTCTTCAC
Source organism: Petromyzon marinus (assembly GCF_048934315.1). Taxonomy (NCBI): domain Eukaryota; kingdom Metazoa; phylum Chordata; class Hyperoartia; order Petromyzontiformes; family Petromyzontidae; genus Petromyzon; species Petromyzon marinus. The sequence goes on from NC_133692.1 coordinate 11,638,806, forward strand.
TGCCTTGCCGGTCTGGTCACCTGCTTCTTCACTGCCTTGCCTGTCTGGTTACCTTCAACTTCACTGCCTTACCTTTCTAGATACCTGCTTCTTCACTACCTTGCCTGTCTGGTAACCTGCTTCTTCACTGCCTTGCCTGTCTGGTTACCTGCAACTTCACTGCCTTGCCTTTCTAGATACCTGCTTCTTCACTGCCTTGCCTGTCTGGTTACCTGCTTCTTCATTGCCTGGCGTGTCTGGTCACCTGCTTCTTCACTGCCTTGCCTGTCTGGTTACCTGCCTCTTCACTGCCTCGCCTGTCTGGTTAATTGCTTCTTCACTGTCTTGCCTGTCTGGTAAACTGCTTCTTCACTGTCTTGCCTGTCTGGTAAACTGCTTCTTCACTGTCTTGCCTGTCTGGTCACCTGCTTCTTCATTGCCTCGCCTGTCTGGTTACCTGCTTCAACACTGCCTCGCCTGTCTACTCACCTGCTTCTTCACTGCCTTGCCTGTCTAGTTTCCTGCTTCTTCACTGGCTCGCCTGTCTGGTTACCTGCTTCTTCACTGCCTTGCCTGTCTGGTTACCTGCTTCTTTACAACCTTGCCCGTCTGGTTACCTGCGTCTTCACTGCCTTGCCTGTCTGGTCACCTGCTTCTTCAATGTCTTGCCTGTCTGGTCACATGCTTCTTCATTGCCTTGCCTGTCTGTTTACCTGCAACTTCACTGCCTTGCTTTTCAGGATACCTGCTTCTTCACTGCCATGCCTGTCTGGTTAATTGCTTCTTCACTGTCTTGCCTGTCTGGTTAACTGCTTCTTCACTTTCTTTCCTGTCTGATCTCCTGCTTCTTCACTGCCTCGCCTGTCTGGTTACCTGCTTCTTCACTGCATTGCCTGTCTGGTTACCTGCATCTTCAATGTTTTGTCTGTCTGGTTACCTGCTTCTTCACAGACTTGCCTGTCTGGTTACCTGCTTCTTCACTGCCTCGCCTGTGTGGTTACATGCTTCTTCATTGCCTTGGCTGTCTGGTTACCTGCTTCTTCACTGCCTTGCCTGTCTGGTTACCTGCTTCTTCAATGCCTTGTCTGTCTGGCCACATGCTTCTTCATTGCCTTGCCTGTCTGTTTACCTGCAACTTCACTGCCTTGCTTTTCAGGATACCTGCTTCTTCACTGCCATGCCTGTCTGGTTACCTGCTTCTTCACTGCCTTGCCTGTCTGGTTGTCTGCTTCTTCACTGCCTCGCCTGTGTGGTTACATGCTTGTTCATTGCCTTGCCTGTCTGGTTGCCCGCTTCTTCTCTGCCTCGCCCGTCTGGTTACCTGCTTCTTCACTGCCTTGCCTGTCTGGTCACCTGCTTCTTCACTGCTTTGCCTGTCTGGTCACCTGATTCTTTACTGCCTTGCCTGTCTGGTCACCTGCTTCTTCACTGCTTTGCCTGTCTGGTTGCCTGCTTCTTCAATGTCTTGTCTGTCTGGTTACCTGCTTCTTCACAGCCTTGCCTGTCTTGTTACCTGCTTCTTTACAACCTTGCCCGTCTGGTTACCTGCGTCTTCACTGAGTTGCCTGTCTGGTTACCTGCTTCTTCACTGGCTCGCCTGTCTGGTTACCTGCTTCTTCACTGCCTTGCCTGTCTGGTTACCTGCTTCTTTACAACCTTGCCCGTCTGGTTACCTGCGTCTTCACTGCCTTGCCTGTCTGGTTACCTGCTTCTTCACTGCATTGCCTGTCTGGTCACCTGCTTCTTCACTGCCTTGCCTGTCTGGTCACCTGCTCCTTCACTGCCTTGCCTGTCTGGTTACCTGCTTCTTCACTGCCTTGACTGTCTGGTTACCTGCTTCTTCAATGCCTTGCCTGTCTGGTCACCTGCTTCTTCATTGCCTTGCCTGTCTGGTTGCCTGCTTCTTCACTGCCTCGCCTGTCTGGTTACCTACTTCTTCATTGCCTTGCCTGTCTGGTTACCTGCTTCTTCACTGCCTTGCCTGGCTAGTTGCCTGCTTCTTCATTGCCTTAACTGGCTGGTCACCTGCTTCTTCACTGCCTTGCCTGTCTAGTCACCTGCATCTTCACTGCCTTGCCTGTCTGGTCACCTGCTTCTTCACTGCCTTGCATGTCTGGTTACCTGCATCTTCAATGCTTTGCCTGTCTGGTTGCCTGCTTCTTCATTGCCTTGCCTGTCTGGTTACCTGCTTCTTCACTGCCTCGCTTGTTTGGTTACCTGCTTCTTCACTGCTTTGCCTGTCTGGTTACCTGCTTCTTCACTGCCTTGCATGTCTGGTCACCTGCTTCTTCACTGCCTTGCCTGTCTGGTTACCTTCAACTTCACTGCCTTACCTTTCTAGATACCTGCTTCTTCACTGCCTTGCCTGTCTGGTCACCTGCTTCTTCACTGCCTTGCCTGTCTGGTTACCTGCAACTTCACTGCCTTGCCTTTCTAGATACCTGCTTCTTCACTGCCTTGCCTGTCTGGTTACCTGCTTCTTCATTGCCTCTCCTGTCTGGTCACATGCTTCTTCACTGCCTTGCCTGTCTGGTTACCTGCCTCTTCACTGCCTCGCCTGTCTGGTTAATTGCTTCTTCACTGTCTTGCCTGTCTGGTAAACTGCTTCTTCACTGTCTTGCCTCTCAGGTCACCTGCTTCTTCACTGCCTTGCCTTTCTAGATACCTGGTTCTTCACTGCCTTGACTGTCTGGTTAACCTGCTTCTTTACAACCTTGCCCGTCTGGTTACCTGCGTCTTCACTGCCTTGCCTGTCTGGTTACCTGCTTCTTCACTGCCTCGCCTGTCTGCTAACCTGCTTCTTCACTGCCTCGCCTGTCTGCTCACCTGCTTCTTCACTGCCTTGCCTTTCTAGATACCTGCTTCTTCACTGCCATGCCTGTTTGGTTACCTGCGTCTTCACTGCCTTGCCTGTCTGGTTACCTGCATCATCATTGCTCGCCTGTCTGGTCACCTGCTTCTTCACTGCCTTGCCTGTCTGGTTGTCTGCTTCTTCACTGCCTCGCCTGTGTGGTTACATGCTTCTTCATTGCCTTGCCTGTCTGGTTGCCTGCTTATTCAATGCCTCGCCTGTCTGGTTACCTGCTTCTTCACTGCCTTGCCGGTCTGGCCACCTGCTTCTTCACTGCCTTGCCTGTCTGGTTACCTTCAACTTCACTGCCTCGCGTGTCTGGTCACCTGCGTCTTCACTGCCTTGACTGTCTGGTTACCTGCCTCTTCACTGCCTCGCCTGTCTGTTTAATTGCTTCTTCACTGTCTTGGCTGTCTGGTAAACTGCTTCTTCACTGTCTTAGCTGTCTGGTAAACTGCTTCTTCACTGTCTTGCCTGTCTGGTCACCTGCTTCTTCATTGCCTCGCCTGTCTGGTTACCTGCTTCTTCACTGCCTCGCCTGTCTGCTCACCTGCTTCTTCACTGCCTTGCCTGTCTAGTTTCCTGCTTCTTCACTGGCTCGCCTATCTGGTTACCTGCTTCTTCACTGCCTTGCCTGTCTGGTTACCTGCAACTTCACTGCCTTGCTTTTCAGGATACCTGCTTTTTCACTGCCTTGCCTGTCTGGTTAATTGCTTCTTCACTGTCTTGCCTGTCTGGTTAACTGCTTCTTCACTGTCTTTCCTGTCTGATCCCCTGCTTCTTCACTGCCTCGCCTGTCTGGTTACCTGCTTCTTCACTGCATTGCCTGTCTGGTTACCTGCATCTTCAATGTTTTGTCTGTCTGGTTACCTGCTTCTTCACAGACTTGCCTGTCTGGTTACCTGCTTCTTCACTGCCTTGCCTGTCTGGTCACCTGCTTCTTCACTGCCTTGCCTGTTTGGTTACCTGCAACTTCACTGCCTTGCCTTTCTAGATACCTGGTTCTTCACTGCCGTGCCTGTCTGGTTACCTGCTTCTTTACAACCTTGCCCGTCTGGTTACCTGCGTCTTCACTGCCTTGCCTGTCTGGTTACCTGCTTCTTCAATGCCTTGCCTGTCTGGTCACATGTTTCTTCATTGCCTTGCCTGTCTGTGTACCTGCAACATCACTGCCTTGCTTTTCAGGATACCTGCTTCTTCACTGCCTTGCCTGTCTGGTTACCTGCATCATCATTGCCTCGCCTGTCTGGTCACCTGCTTCTTCACTGCCTTGCCTGTCTGGTTTTCTGCTTCTTCACTGCCTCGCCTGTGTGGTTACATGCTTCTTCATTGCCTTGCCTGTCTGGTTGCCTGCTTCTTCACTGCCTCGCCTGTCTGGTTACCTGCTTCAACACTGCCTCGCCTGTCTACTCACCGGCTTCTTCACTGCCTTGCCTGTCTAGTTTCCTGCTTCTTCACTGGCTCGCCTGTCTGGTTACCTGCTTCTTCACTGCCTTGCCTGTCTGGTTACCTGCTTCTTTACAACCTTGCCCGTCTGGTTACCTGCGTCTTCACTGCCTTGCCTGTCTGGTTACCTGCTTCTTCAATGCCTTGCCTGTCTGGTTAATTGCTTCTTCACTGTCTTGCCTGTCTGGTTAACTGCTTCTTCACTGTCTTTCCTGTCTGATCCCCTGCTTCTTCACTGCCTCGCCTGTCTGGTTACCTGCTTCTTCACTGCATTGCCTGTCTGGTTACCTGCATCTTCAATGTTTTGTCTGTCTGGTTACCTGCTTCTTCACAGACTTGCCTGTCTGGTTACCTGCTTCTTCACTGCCTTGCCTGTCTGGTCACCTGCTTCTTCACTGCCTTGCCTGTCTGGTTGCCTGCAACTTCACTGCCTTGCTTTTCTAGATACCTGGTTCTTCACTGCCGTGCCTGTCTGGTTACCTGCTTCTTTACAACCTTGCCCGTCTGGTTACCTGCGTCTTCACTGCCTTGCCTGTCTGGTTACCTGCTTTTTCACTGCCTTGCCTGTCTGGTTACCTGCTTCTTCAATGCCTTGCCTGTCTGGTCACATGCTTCTTCATTGCCTTGCCTGTCTGTGTACCTGCAACTTCACTGCCTTGCTTTTCAGGATACCGGCTTCTTCACTGCCATGCCTGTTTGGTTACCTGCTTCTTCACTGCCTTGCCTGTCTGGTTGTCTGCTTCTTCACTGCCTCGCCTGTGTGGTTACATGCTTCTTCATTGCCTTGCCTGTCTGGTTGCCTGCTTCTTCACTGCCTCGCCTGTCTGGTTACCTGCTTCTTCACTGCCTTGCCGGTCTGGTCACCTGCTTCTTCACTGCCTTGCCTGTCCGGTTACCTTCAACTTCACTGCCTTACCTTTCTAGATACCTGCTTCTTCACTACCTTGCCTGTCTGGTAACCTGCTTCTTCACTGCCTTGCCTGTCTGGTTACCTGCAACTTCACTGCCTTGCCTTTCTAGATACCTGCTTCTTCACTGCCTTGCCTGTCTGGTTACCTGCTTCTTCATTGCCTCGCGTGTCTGGTCACCTGCTTCTTCACTGCCTTGCCTGTCTGGTTACCTGCCTCTTCACTGCCTCGCCTGTCTGGTTAATTGCTTCTTCACTGTCTTGCCTGTCTGGTAAACTGCTTCTTCACTGTCTTGCCTGTCTGGTAAACTGCTTCTTCACTGTCTTGCCTGTCTGGTCACCTGCTTCTTCATTGCCTCGCCTGTCTGGTTACCTGCTTCAACACTGCCTCGCCTGTCTACTCACCTGCTTCTTCACTGCCTTGCCTGTCTAGTTTCCTGCTTCTTCACTGGCTCGCCTGTCTGGTTACCTGCTTCTTCACTGCCTTGCCTGTCTGGTTACCTGCTTCTTTACAACCTTGCCCGTCTGGTTACCTGCGTCTTCACTGCCTTGCCTGTCTGGTCACCTGCTTCTTCAATGTCTTGCCTGTCTGGTCACATGCTTCTTCATTGCCTTGCCTGTCTGTTTACCTGCAACTTCACTGCCTTGCTTTTCAGGATACCTGCTTTATCACTGCCTTGCCTGTCTGGTTAATTGCTTCTTCACTGTCTTGCCTGTCTGGTTAACTGCTTCTTCACTTTATTTCCTGTCTGATCTCCTGCTTCTTCACTGCCTCGCCTGTCTGGTTACCTGCTTCTTCACTGCATTGCCTGTCTGGTTACCTGCATCTTCAATGTTTTGTCTGTCTGGTTACCTGCTTCTTCACAGACTTGCCTGTCTGGTTACCTGCTTCTTCACTGCCTTGCCTGTCTGGTCACCTGCTTCTTCACTGCCTTGCCTGTCTGGTTACCTGCAACTTCACTGCCTTGCCTTTCTAGATACCTGGTTCTTCACTGCCGTGCCTGTCTGGTTACCTGCTTCTTTACAACCTTGCCCGTCTGGTTACCTGCGTCTTCACTGCCTTGCCTGTCTGGTTACCTGCTTCTTCACTGCCTTGCCTGTCTGGTTACCTGCTTCTTCAATGCCTTGCCTGTCTGGTCACATGCTTCTTCATTGCCTTGCCTGTCTGTGTACCTGCAACTTCACTGCCTTGCTTTTCAGGATACCTGCTTCTTCACTGCCATGCCTGTTTGGTTACCTGCTTCTTCACTGCCTTGCCTGTCTGGTTACCTGCATCATCATTGCCTCGCCTGTCTGGTCACCTGCTTCTTCACTGCCTTGCCTGTCTGGTTGTCTGCTTCTTCACTGCCTCGCCTGTCTGGTTACCTGCTTCTTCACTGCCTTGCCGGTCTGGTCACCTGCTTCTTCACTGCCTTGCCTGTCTGGTTACCTTCAACTTCACTGCCTTACCTTTCTAGATACTGCTTCTTCACTGCCTTGCCTGTCTGGTTACCTGCTTCTTCATTGCCTCGCGTGTCTGGTCACCTGCTTCTTCACTGCCTTGCCTGTCTGGTTACCTGCCTCTTCACTGCCTCGCCTGTCTGGTTAATTGCTTCTTCACTGTCTTGCCTGTCTGGTAAACTGCTTCTTCACTGTCTTGCCTGTCTGGTAAACTGCTTCTTCACTGCCTTGCCTGTCTAGTTTCCTGCTTCTTCACTGGCTCGCCTGTCTGGTTACCTGCTTCTTCACTGCCTTGCCTGTCTGGTTACCTGCTTCTTTACAACCTTGCCCGTCTGGTTACCTGTGTCTTCACTGCCTTGCCTGTCTGGTTACCTGCTTCTTCACTGCCTTGCCTGTCTGGTTACCTGCTTCTTCAATGCCTTGCCTGTCTGGTTACATGCTTCTTCATTGCCTTGCCTGTCTGTTTACCTGCAACTTCACTGCCTTGCTTTTCAGGATACCTGCTTTTTCACTGCCTTGCCTGTCTGGTTAATTGCTTCTTCACTGTCTTGCCTGTCTGGTTAACTGCTTCTTCACTGTCTTTCCTGTCTGATCACCTGCTTCTTCACTGCCTCGCCTGTCTGGTTACCTGCTTCTTCACTGCCTCGCCTGCTTGGTCACCTGCTTCTTCACTGCGTTGCCTGTCTGGTTTCCTACTTCTTCACTGGCTCGCCTGTCTGGTCACCTGCTTCTTCACTGCCTCACCTGTCTGGTCACCTGCTTCTTCACTGCCTTGCCTGTCTGGTTTCCTGCTTCTTCACTGCATTGCATGTCTGGTTACCTGCATCTTCAATGTTTTGTCTGTCTGGTTACCTGCTTCTTCACAGACTTGCCTGTCTGGTTACCTGCTTCTTCACTGCCTTGCCTGTCTTGTCACCTGCTTCTTCACTGCCTTGCCTGTCTGGTTACCTGCAACTTTACTGCCTTGCCTTTCTAGATACCTGGTTCTTCACTGCCGTGCCTGTCTGGTTACCTGCTTCTTTACAACCTTGCCCGTCTGGTTACCTGCGTCTTCACTGCCTTGCCTGTCTGGTTACCTGCTTCTTCACTGCCTTGCCTGTCTGGTTACCTGCTTCTTCAATGCCTTGCCTGTCTGGTCACATGCTTCTTCATTGCCTTGCCTGTCTGTGTACCTGCAACTTCACTGCCTTGCTTTTCAGGATACATGCTTCTTCACTGCCATGCCTGTTTGGTTACCTGCTTCTTCACTGCCTTGCCTGTCTGGTTGTCTGCTTCTTCACTGCCTCGCCTGTGTGGTTACATGCTTCTTCATCGCCTTGCCTGTCTGGTTGCCTGCTTCTTCACTGCCTCGCCTGTCTGGTTACCTGCTTCTTCACTGCCTTGCCGGTCTGGTCACCAGCTTCTTCACTGCCTTGCCTGTCTGGTTACCTTCAACTTCACTGCCTTACCTTTCTAGATACCTGCTTCTTCACTGCCTTGCCTGTCTGGTCACCTGCTTCTTCACTGCATTGCCTGTCTGGTTACCTGCAACTTCACTGCCTTGCCTTTCTAGATACCTGCTTCTTCACTGCCTTGCCTGTCTGGTTACCTGCTTCTTCATTGCCTCGCGTGTCTGGTCACCTGCTTCTTCACTGCCTTGCCTGTCTGGTTACCTGCCTCTTCACTGCCTCGCCTGTCTGGTTGATTGCTTCTTCACTGTCTTGCCTGTTTGGTAAACTGCTTCTTCACTGTCTTGCCTGTCTGGTAAACTGCTTCTTCACTGTCTTGCCTGTCTGGTCACCTGCTTCTTCATTGCCTCGCCTGTCTGGTTACCTGCTTCAACACTGCCTCGCCTGTCTACTCACCTGCTTCTTCACTGCCTTGCCTGTCTAGTTTCCTGCTTCTTCACTGGCTTGCCTGTCTGGTTACCTGCTTCTTCACTGCCTTGCCTGTCTGGTTACCTGCTTCTTTACAACCTTGCCCGTCTGGTTACCTGCGTCTTCACTGCCTTGCCTGTCTGGTTACCTGCTTCTTCAATGCCTTGCCTGTCTGGTCACATGCTTCTTCATTGCCTTGCCTGTCTGTTTACCTGCAACTTCACTGCCTTGCTTTTCAGGATACCTGCTTTTTCACTGCCTTGCCTGTCTGGTTAATTGCTTCTTCACTGTCTTGCCTGTCTGGTTAACTGCTTCTTCACTGTCTTTCCTGTCTGATCACCTGCTTCTTCACTGCCTCGCCTGTCTGGTTACCTGCTTCTTCACTGCCTCGCCTGCTTGGTCACCTGCTTCTTCACTGCGTTGCCTGTCTGGTTTCCTACTTCTTCACTGGCTCGCCTGTCTGGTCACCTGCTTCTTCACTGCCTCACCTGTCTGGTCACCTACTTCTTCACTGCCTTGCCTGTCTGGTTTCCTGCTTCTTCACTGCATTGCCTGTCTGGTTACCTGCATCTTCAATGTTTTGTCTGTCTGGTTACCTGCTTCTTCACAGACTTGCCTGTCTGGTTACCTGCTTCTTCACTGCCTTGCCTGTCTGGTCACCTGCTTCTTCACTGCCTTGCCTGTCTGGTTACCTGCAACTTCACTGCCTTGCCTTTCTAGATACCTGGTTCTTCACTGCCGTGCCTGTCTGGTTACCTGCTTCTTTACAACCTTGCCCGTCTGGTTACCTGCGTCTTCACTGCCTTGCCGGTCTGGTTACCTGCTTCTTCACTGCCTTGCCTGTCTGGTTACCTGCTTCTTCAATGCCTTGCCTGTCTGGTCACATGCTTCTTCATTGCCTTGCCTGTCTGTGTACCTGCAACTTCACTGCCTTGCTTTTCAGGATACCTGCTTCTTCACTGCCATGCCTGTCTGGTTGTCTGCTTCTTCACTGCCTCGCCTGTGTGGTTACATGCTTCTTCATTGCCTTGCCTGTCTGGTTGCCTGCTTCTTCACTGCCTCGCCTGTCTGGTTACCTGCTTCTTCACTGCCTTGCCGGTCTGGTCAACTGCTTCTTCACTGCCTTGCCTGTCTGGTTACCTTCAACTTCACTGCCTTACCTTTCTAGATACCTGCTTCTTCACTGCCTTGCCTGTCTGGTCACCTGCTTCTTCACTGCCTTGCCTGTCTGGTTACCTGCAACTTCACTGCCTTGCCTTTCTAGATACCTGCTTCTTCACTGCCTTGCCTGTCTGGTTACCTGCTTCTTCATTGCCTCGCGTGTCTGGTCACCTGCTTCTTCACTGCCTTGCCTGTCTGGTTACCTGCCTCTTCACTGCCTCGCTTGTCTGGTTAATTGCTTCTTCACTGTCTTGCCTGTCTGGTAAACTGCTTCTTCACTGTCTTGCCTGTCTGGTAAACTGCTTCTTCACTGTCTTGCCTGTCTGGTCACCTGCTTCTTCATTGCCTCGCCTGTCTGGTTACCTGCTTCAACACTGCCTCGCCTGTCTACTCACCTGCTTCTTCGCTGCCTTGCCTGTCTAGTTTCCTGCTTCTTCACTGGCTCGCCTGTCTGGTTACCTGCTTCTTCACTGCCTTGCCTGTCTGGTTACCTGCTTCTTTACAACCTTGCCCGTCTGGTTACCTGCGTCTTCACTGCCTTGCCTGTCTGGTTACCTGCTTCTTCAATGCCTTGCCTGTCTGGTCACATGCTTCTTCATTGCCTTGCCTGTCTGTTTACCTGCAACTTCACTGCCTTGCTTTTCAGGATACCTGCTTTATCACTGCCTTGCCTGTCTGGTTAATTGCTTCTTCACTGTCTTGCCTGTCTGGTTAACTGCTTCTTCACTGTCTTTCCTGTCTGATCCCCTGCTTCTTCACTGCCTCGCCTGTCTGGTTACCTGCTTCTTCACTGCATTGCCTGTCTGGTTACCTGCATCTTCAATGTTTTGTCTGTCTGGTTACCTGCTTCTTCACAGACTTGCCTGTCTGGTTACCTGCTTCTTCACTGCCTTGCCTGTCTGGTCACCTGCTTCTTCACTGCCTTGCCTGTCTGGTTACCTGCAACTTCACTGCCTTGCCTTTCTAGATACCTGGTTCTTCACTGCCGTGCCTGTCTGGTTACCTGCTTCTTTACAACCTTGCCCGTCTGGTTACCTGCGTCTTCACTGCCTTGCCTGTCTGGTTACCTGCTTCTTCACTGCCTTGCCTGTCTGGTTACCTGCTTCTTCAATGCCTTGCCTGTCTGGTCACATGCTTCTTCATTGCCTTGCCTGTCTGTGTACCTGCAACTTCACTGCCTTGCTTTTCAGGATACCTGCTTCTTCACTGCCATGCCTGTTTGGTTACCTGCTTCTTCACTGCCTTGCCTGTCTGGTTACCTGCATCATCATTGCCTCGCCTGTCTGGTCACCTGCTTCTTCACTGCCTTGCCTGTCTGGTTGTCTGCTTCTTCACTGCCTCGCCTGTGTGGTTACATGCTTCTTCATTGCCTTGCCTGTCTGGTTGCCTGCTTCTTCACTGCCTCGCCTGTCTGGTTACCTGCTTCTTCACTGCCTTGCCGGTCTGGTCACCTGCTTCTTCACTGCCTTGCCTGTCTGGTTACCTTCAACTTCACTACCTTACCTTTCTAGATACCTGCTTCTTCACTGCCTTGCCTGTCTGGTTACCTGCTTCTTCATTGCCTCGCGTGTCTGGTCACCTGCTTCTTCACTGCCTTGCCTGTCTGGTTACCTGCCTCTTCACTGCCTCGCCTGTCTGGTTAATTGCTTCTTCACTGTCTTGCCTGTCTGGTAAACTGCTTCTTCACTGTCTTGCCTGTCTGGTTACCTGCTTCAACACTGCCTCGCCTGTCTACTCACCTGCTTCTTCACTGCCTTGCCTGTCTAGTTTCCTGCTTCTTCACTGGCTCGCCTGTCTGGTTACCTGCTTCTTCACTGCCTTGCCTGTCTGGTTACCTGCTTCTTTACAACCTTGCCCGTCTGGTTACCTGCGTCTTCACTGCCTTGACTGTCTGGTTACCTGCTTCTTCACTGCCTTGCCTGTCTGGTTACCTGCTTCTTCAATGCCTTGCCTGTCTGGTTACATGCTTCTTCATTGCCTTGCCTGTCTGTTTACCTGCAACTTCACTGCCTTGCTTTTCAGGATACCTGCTTTTTCACTGCCTTGCCTGTCTGGTTAATTGCTTCTTCACTGTCTTGCCTGTCTGGTTAACTGCTTCTTCACTGTCTTTCCTGTCTGATCACCTGCTTCTTCACTGCCTCGCCTGTCTGGTTACCTGCTTCTTCACTGCCTCGCCTGCTTGGTCACCTGCTTCTTCACTGCGTTGCCTGTCTGGTTTCCTACTTCTTCACTGGCTCGCCTGTCTGGTCACCTGCTTCTTCACTGCCTCACCTGTCTGGTCACCTGCTTCTTCACTGCCTTGCCTGTCTGGTTTCCTGCTTCTTCACTGCATTGCCTGTCTGGTTACCTGCATCTTCACTGCCTTGCCTGTCTGGTTACCTGCTTCTTCAATGCCTTGCCTGTCTGGTCACATGCTTCTTCATTGCCTTTCCTGTCTGTGTACCTGCAACTTCACTGCCTTGCTTTTCAGGATACCTGCTTCTTCAATGCCATGCCTGTTTGGTTACCTGCTTCTTCACTGCCTTGCTTGTCTGGTTACCTGCATCATCATTGCCTCGCCTGTCTGGTCACCTGCTTCTTCATTGCCTTGCCTGTCTGGTTGCCTGCTTCTTCACTGCCTCGCCTGTCTGGTTACCTGCTTCTTCACTGCCTTGCCGGTCTGGTCACCTGCTTCTTCACTGCCTTGCCTGTCTAATTACCTTCAACTTCACTGCCTTAACTTTCTAGATACCTGCTTCTTCACTGCCTTGCCTGTCTGGTCACCTGCTTCTTCACTGCCTTGCCTGTCTGGTTACCTGCAACTTCACTGCCTTGCCTTTCTAGATACCTGCTTCTTCACTGTCTTGCCTGTCTGGTAAACTGCTTCTTCACTGTCTTGCCTGTCTGGTCACCTGCTTCTTCACTGCCTTGCCTGTCTGGTCACCTGCTTCTTCACTGCCTTGCCTGTCTGGTTACCTGCAACTTTACTGCCTTGCCTGTCTGGTTTCCTGCTTCTTCACTGCATTGCCTGTCTGGTTACCTGCATCTTCAATGTTTTGTCTGTCTGGTTACCTGCTTCTTCACAGACTTGCCTGTCTGGTTACCTGCTTCTTCACTGCCTTGCCTGTCTGGTCACCTGCTTCTTCACTGCCTTGCCTGTCTGGTTACCTGCAACTTTACTGCCTTGCCTTTCTAGATACCTGGTTCTTCACTGCCGTGCCTGTCTGGTTACCTGCTTCTTTACAACCTTGCCCGTCTGGTTACCTGCGTCTTCACTGCCTTGCCTGTCTGGTTACCTGCTTCTTCACTGCCTTGCCTGTCTGGTTACCTGCTTCTTCAATGCCTTGCCTGTCTGGTCACATGCTTCTTCATTGCCTTGCCTGTCTGTGTACCTGCAACTTCACTGCCTTGCTTTTCAGGATACCTGCTTCTTCACTGCCATGCCTGTTTGGTTACCTGCTTCTTCACTGCCTTGCCTGTCTGGTTGTCTGCTTCTTCACTGCCTCGCCTGTGTGGATACATGCTTCTTCATTGCCTTGCCTGTCTGGTTGCCTGCTTCTTCACTGCCTCGCCTGTCTGGTTACCTGCTTTTTCACTGCCTTGCCGGTCTGGTCACCTGCTTCTTCACTGCCTTGCCTGTCTGGTTACCTTCAACTTCACTGCCTTACCTTTCTAGATACCTGCTTCTTCACTGCCTTGCCTGTCTGGTCACCTGCTTCTTCACTGCCTTGCCTGTCTGGTTACCTGCAACTTCACTGCCTTGCCTTTCTAGATACCTGCTTCTTCACTGCCTTGCCTGTCTGGTCACCTGCTTCTTCATTGCCTCGCCTTTCTGGTTACCTGCTTCAACACTGCCTCGCCTGTCTACTCACCTGCTTCTTCGCTGCCTTGCCTGTCTAGTTTCCTGCTTCTTCACTGGCTCGCCTGTCTGGTTGCCTGCTTCTTCACTGCCTCGCCTGTCTGGTTACCTGCTTCTTCACTGCCTTGCCGGTCTGGTCACCAGCTTCTTCACTGCCTTGCCTGTCTGGTTACCTTCAACTTCACTGCCTTACCTTTCTAGATACCTGCTTCTTCACTGCCTTGCCTGTCTGGTCACCTGCTTCTTCACTGCATTGCCTGTCTGGTTACCTGCAACTTCACTGCCTTGCCTTTCTAGATACCTGCTTCTTCACTGCCTTGCCTGTCTGGTTACCTGCTTCTTCATTGCCTCGCGTGTCTGGTCACCTGCTTCTTCACTGCCTTGCCTGTCTGGTTACCTGCCTCTTCACTGCCTCGCCTGTCTGGTTGATTGCTTCTTCACTGTCTTGCCTGTTTGGTAAACTGCTTCTTCACTGTCTTGCCTGTCTGGTAAACTGCTTCTTCACTGTCTTGCCTGTCTGGTCACCTGCTTCTTCATTGCCTCGCCTGTCTGGTTACCTGCTTCAACACTGCCTCGCCTGTCTACTCACCTGCTTCTTCACTGCCTTGCCTGTCTAGTTTCCTGCTTCTTCACTGGCTTGCCTGTCTGGTTACCTGCTTCTTCACTGCCTTGCCTGTCTGGTTACCTGCTTCTTTACAACCTTGCCCGACTGGTTACCTGCGTCTTCACTGCCTTGCCTGTCTGGTTACCTGCTTCTTCAATGCCTTGCCTGTCTGGTCACATGCTTCTTCATTGCCTTGCCTGTCTGTTTACCTGCAAATTCACTGCCTTGCTTTTCAGGATACCTGCTTTTTCACTGCCTTGCCTGTCTGGTTAATTGCTTCTTCACTGTCTTGCCTGTCTGGTTAACTGCTTCTTCACTGTCTTTCCTGTCTGATCACCTGCTTCTTCACTGCCTCGCCTGTCTGGTTACCTGCATCATCATTGCCTCGCCTGTCTGGTCACCTGCTTCTTCACTGCCTTGCCTGTCTGGTTGTCTGCTTCTTCACTGCCTCGCCTGTGTGGTTACATGCTTCTTCATTGCCTTGCCTGTCTGGTTGCCTGCTTCTTCACTGCCTCGCCTGTCTGGTTACCTGCTTCTTCACTGCCTTGCCGGTCTGGTCACCTGCTTCTTCACTGCCTTGCCTGTCTGGTTACCTTCAACTTCACTACCTTACCTTTCTAGATACCTGCTTCTTCACTGCCTTGCCTGTCTGGTTACCTGCTTCTTCATTGCCTCGCGTGTCTGGTCACCTGCTTCTTCACTGCCTTGCCTGTCTGGTTACCTGCCTCTTCACTGCCTCGCCTGTCTGGTTAATTGCTTCTTCACTGTCTTGCCTGTCTGGTAAACTGCTTCTTCACTGTCTTGCCTGTCTGGTTACCTGCTTCAACACTGCCTCGCCTGTCTACTCACCTGCTTCTTCACTGCCTTGCCTGTCTAGTTTCCTGCTTCTTCACTGGCTCGCCTGTCTGGTTACCTGCTTCTTCACTGCCTTGCCTGTCTGGTTACCTGCTTCTTTACAACCTTGCCCGTCTGGTTACCTGCGTCTTCACTGCCTTGACTGTCTGGTTACCTGCTTCTTCACTGCCTTGCCTGTCTGGTTACCTGCTTCTTCAATGCCTTGCCTGTCTGGTTACATGCTTCTTCATTGCCTTGCCTGTCTGTTTACCTGCAACTTCACTGCCTTGCTTTTCAGGATACCTGCTTTTTCACTGCCTTGCCTGTCTGGTTAATTGCTTCTTCACTGTCTTGCCTGTCTGGTTAACTGCTTCTTCACTGTCTTTCCTGTCTGATCACCTGCTTCTTCACTGCCTCGCCTGTCTGGTTACCTGCTTCTTCACTGCCTCGCCTGCTTGGTCACCTGCTTCTTCACTGCGTTGCCTGTCTGGTTTCCTACTTCTTCACTGGCTCGCCTGTCTGGTCACCTGCTTCTTCACTGCCTCACCTGTCTGGTCACCTGCTTCTTCACTGCCTTGCCTGTCTGGTTTCCTGCTTCTTCACTGCATTGCCTGTCTGGTTACCTGCATCTTCACTGCCTTGCCTGTCTGGTTACCTGCTTCTTCAATGCCTTGCCTGTCTGGTCACATGCTTCTTCATTGCCTTTCCTGTCTGTGTACCTGCAACTTCACTGCCTTGCTTTTCAGGATACCTGCTTCTTCAATGCCATGCCTGTTTGGTTACCTGCTTCTTCACTGCCTTGCTTGTCTGGTTACCTGCATCATCATTGCCTCGCCTGTCTGGTCACCTGTTTCTTCATTGCCTTGCCTGTCTGGTTGCCTGCTTCTTCACTGCCTCGCCTGTCTGGTTACCTGCTTCTTCACTGCCTTGCCGGTCTGGTCACCTGCTTCTTCACTGCCTTGCCTGTCTAATTACCTTCAACTTCACTGCCTTAACTTTCTAGATACCTGCTTCTTCACTGCCTTGCCTGTCTGGTCACCTGCTTCTTCACTGCCTTGCCTGTCTGGTTACCTGCAACTTCACTGCCTTGCCTTTCTAGATACCTGCTTCTTCACTGTCTTGCCTGTCTGGTAAACTGCTTCTTCACTGTCTTGCCTGTCTGGTCACCTGCTTCTTCACTGCCTTGCCTGTCTGGTCACCTGCTTCTTCACTGCCTTGCCTGTCTGGTTACCTGCAACTTTACTGCCTTGCCTGTCTGGTTTCCTGCTTCTTCACTGCATTGCCTGTCTGGTTACCTGCATCTTCAATGTTTTGTCTGTCTGGTTACCTGCTTCTTCACAGACTTGCCTGTCTGGTTACCTGCTTCTTCACTGCCTTGCCTGTCTGGTCACCTGCTTCTTCACTGCCTTGCCTGTCTGGTTACCTGCAACTTTACTGCCTTGCCTTTCTAGATACCTGGTTCTTCACTGCCGTGCCTGTCTGGTTACCTGCTTCTTTACAACCTTGCCCGTCTGGTTACCTGCGTCTTCACTGCCTTGCCTGTCTGGTTACCTGCTTCTTCACTGCCTTGCCTGTCTGGTTACCTGTTTCTTCAATGCCTTGCCTGTCTGGTCACATGCTTCTTCATTGCCTTGCCTGTCTGTGTACCTGCAACTTCACTGCCTTGCTTTTCAGGATACCTGCTTCTTCACTGCCATGCCTGTTTGGTTACCTGCTTCTTCACTGCCTTGCCTGTCTGGTTGTCTGCTTCTTCACTGCCTCGCCTGTGTGGATACATGCTTCTTCATTGCCTTGCCTGTCTGGTTGCCTGCTTCTTCACTGCCTCGCCTGTCTGGTTACCTGCTTTTTCACTGCCTTGCCGGTCTGGTCACCTGCTTCTTCACTGCCTTGCCTGTCTGGTTACCTTCAACTTCACTGCCTTACCTTTCTAGATACCTGCTTCTTCACTGCCTTGCCTGTCTGGTCACCTGCTTCTTCACTGCCTTGCCTGTCTGGTTACCTGCAACTTCACTGCCTTGCCTTTCTAGATACCTGCTTCTTCACTGCCTTGCCTGTCTGGTCACCTGCTTCTTCATTGCCTCGCCTTTCTGGTTACCTGCTTCAACACTGCCTCGCCTGTCTACTCACCTGCTTCTTCGCTGCCTTGCCTGTCTAGTTTCCTGCTTCTTCACTGGCTCGCCTGTCTGGTTGCCTGC
The DNA here is from genome assembly GCF_048934315.1 of Petromyzon marinus. Lineage (NCBI taxonomy): Eukaryota > Metazoa > Chordata > Hyperoartia > Petromyzontiformes > Petromyzontidae > Petromyzon > Petromyzon marinus. The sequence continues at coordinate 11,655,917 of NC_133692.1, forward strand.
TTCTTCACTGCCTCGCCTGTCTGGTTACCTGCTTCTTCACTGCCTTGCCGGTCTGGTCACCAGCTTCTTCACTGCCTTGCCTGTCTGGTTACCTTCAACTTCACTGCCTTACCTTTCTAGATACCTGCTTCTTCACTGCCTTGCCTGTCTGGTCACCTGCTTCTTCACTGCATTGCCTGTCTGGTTACCTGCAACTTCACTGCCTTGCCTTTCTAGATACCTGCTTCTTCACTGCCTTGCCTGTCTGGTTACCTGCTTCTTCATTGCCTCGCGTGTCTGGTCACCTGCTTCTTCACTGCCTTGCCTGTCTGGTTACCTGCCTCTTCACTGCCTCGCCTGTCTGGTTGATTGCTTCTTCACTGTCTTGCCTGTTTGGTAAACTGCTTCTTCACTGTCTTGCCTGTCTGGTAAACTGCTTCTTCACTGTCTTGCCTGTCTGGTCACCTGCTTCTTCATTGCCTCGCCTGTCTGGTTACCTGCTTCAACACTGCCTCGCCTGTCTACTCACCTGCTTCTTCACTGCCTTGCCTGTCTAGTTTCCTGCTTCTTCACTGGCTTGTCTGTCTGGTTACCTGCTTCTTCACTGCCTTGCCTGTCTGGTTACCTGCTTCTTTACAACCTTGCCCGTCTGGTTACCTGCGTCTTCACTGCCTTGCCTGTCTGGTTACCTGCTTCTTCAATGCCTTGCCTGTCTGGTCACATGCTTCTTCATTGCCTTGCCTGTCTGTTTACCTGCAAATTCACTGCCTTGCTTTTCAGGATACCTGCTTTTTCACTGCCTTGCCTGTCTGGTTAATTGCTTCTTCACTGTCTTGCCTGTCTGGTTAACTGCTTCTTCACTGTCTTTCCTGTCTGATCACCTGCTTCTTCACTGCCTCGCCTGTCTGGTTACCTGCTTCTTCACTGCCTCGCCTGCTTGGTCACCTGCTTCTTCACTGCGTTGCCTGTCTGGTTTACTACTTCTTCACTGGCTCGCCTGTCTGGTCACCTGCTTCTTCACTGCCTCACCTGTCTGGTCACCTACTTCTTCACTGCCTTGCCTGTCTGGTTTCCTGCTTCTTCACTGCATTGCCTGTCTGGTTACCTGCATCTTCAATGTTTTGTCTGTCTGGTTACCTGCTTCTTCACAGACTTGCCTGTCTGGTTACCTGCTTCTTCACTGCCTTGCCTGTCTGGTCACCTGCTTCTTCACTGCCTTGCCTGTCTGGTTACCTGCAACTTCACTGCCTTGCCTTTCTAGATACCTGGTTCTTCACTGCCGTGCCTGTCTGGTTACCTGCTTCTTTACAACCTTGCCCGTCTGGTTACCTGCGTCTTCACTGCCTTGCCGGTCTGGTTACCTGCTTCTTCACTGCCTTGCCTGTCTGGTTACCTGCTTCTTCAATGCCTTGCCTGTCTGGTCACATGCTTCTTCATTGCCTTGCCTGTCTGTGTACCTGCAACTTCACTGCCTTGCTTTTCAGGATACCTGCTTCTTCACTGCCATGCCTGTCTGGTTGTCTGCTTCTTCACTGCCTCGCCTGTGTGGTTACATGCTTCTTCATTGCCTTGCCTGTCTGGTTGCCTGCTTCTTCACTGCCTCGCCTGTCTGGTTACCTGCTTCTTCACTGCCTTGCCGGTCTGGTCAACTGCTTCTTCACTGCCTTGCCTGTCTGGTTACCTTCAACTTCACTGCCTTACCTTTCTAGATACCTGCTTCTTCACTGCCTTGCCTGTCTGGTCACCTGCTTCTTCACTGCCTTGCCTGTCTGGTTACCTGCAACTTCACTGCCTTGCCTTTCTAGATACCTGCTTCTTCACTGCCTTGCCTGTCTGGTTACCTGCTTCTTCATTGCCTCGCGTGTCTGGTCACCTGCTTCTTCACTGCCTTGCCTGTCTGGTTACCTGCCTCTTCACTGCCTCGCTTGTCTGGTTAATTGCTTCTTCACTGTCTTGCCTGTCTGGTAAACTGCTTCTTCACTGTCTTGCCTGTCTGGTAAACTGCTTCTTCACTGTCTTGCCTGTCTGGTCACCTGCTTCTTCATTGCCTCGCCTGTCTGGTTACCTGCTTCAACACTGCCTCGCCTGTCTACTCACCTGCTTCTTCGCTGCCTTGCCTGTCTAGTTTCCTGCTTCTTCACTGGCTCGCCTGTCTGGTTACCTGCTTCTTCACTGCCTTGCCTGTCTGGTTACCTGCTTCTTTACAACCTTGCCCGTCTGGTTACCTGCGTCTTCACTGCCTTGCCTGTCTGGTTACCTGCTTCTTCAATGCCTTGCCTGTCTGGTCACATGCTTCTTCATTGCCTTGCCTGTCTGTTTACCTGCAACTTCACTGCCTTGCTTTTCAGGATACCTGCTTTATCACTGTCTTGCCTGTCTGGTTAACTGCTTCTTCACTGTCTTTCCTGTCTGATCCCCTGCTTCTTCACTGCCTCGCCTGTCTGGTTACCTGCTTCTTCACTGCATTGCCTGTCTAGTTACCTGCATCTTCAATGTTTTGTCTGTCTGGTTACCTGCTTCTTCACAGACTTGCCTGTCTGGTTACCTGCTTCTTCACTGCCTTGCCTGTCTGGTCACCTGCTTCTTCACTGCCTTGCCTGTCTGGTTACCTGCAACTTCACTGCCTTGCCTTTCTAGATACCTGGTTCTTCACTGCCGTGCCTGTCTGGTTACCTGCTTCTTTACAACCTTGCCCGTCTGGTTACCTGCGTCTTCACTGCCTTGCCTGTCTGGTTACCTGCTTCTTCACTGCCTTGCCTGTCTGGTTACCTGCTTCTTCAATGCCTTGCCTGTCTGGTCACATGCTTCTTCATTGCCTTGCCTGTCTGTGTACCTGCAACTTCACTGCCTTGCTTTTCAGGATACCTGCTTCTTCACTGCCATGCCTGTTTGGTTACCTGCTTCTTCACTGCCTTGCCTGTCTGGTTACCTGCATCATCATTGCCTCGCCTGTCTGGTCACCTGCTTCTTCACTGCCTTGCCTGTCTGGTTGTCTGCTTCTTCACTGCCTCGCCTGTGTGGTTACATGCTTCTTCATTGCCTTGCCTGTCTGGTTGCCTGCTTCTTCACTGCCTCGCCTGTCTGGTTACCTGCTTCTTCACTGCCTTGCCGGTCTGGTCACCTGCTTCTTCACTGCCTTGCCTGTCTGGTTACCTTCAACTTCACTACCTTACCTTTCTAGATACCTGCTTCTTCACTGCCTTGCCTGTCTGGTTACCTGCTTCTTCATTGCCTCGCGTGTCTGGTCACCTGCTTCTTCACTGCCTTGCCTGTCTGGTTACCTGCCTCTTCACTGCCTCGCCTGTCTGGTTAATTGCTTCTTCACTGTCTTGCCTGTCTGGTAAACTGCTTCTTCACTGTCTTGCCTGTCTGGTTACCTGCTTCAACACTGCCTCGCCTGTCTACTCACCTGCTTCTTCACTGCCTTGCCTGTCTAGTTTCCTGCTTCTTCACTGGCTCGCCTGTCTGGTTACCTGCTTCTTCACTGCCTTGCCTGTCTGGTTACCTGCTTCTTTACAACCTTGCCCGTCTGGTTACCTGCGTCTTCACTGCCTTGACTGTCTGGTTACCTGCTTCTTCACTGCCTTGCCTGTCTGGTTACCTGCTTCTTCAATGCCTTGCCTGTCTGGTTACATGCTTCTTCATTGCCTTGCCTGTCTGTTTACCTGCAACTTCACTGCCTTGCTTTTCAGGATACCTGCTTTTTCACTGCCTTGCCTGTCTGGTTAATTGCTTCTTCACTGTCTTGCCTGTCTGGTTAACTGCTTCTTCACTGTCTTTCCTGTCTGATCACCTGCTTCTTCACTGCCTCGCCTGTCTGGTTACCTGCTTCTTCACTGCCTCGCCTGCTTGGTCACCTGCTTCTTCACTGCGTTGCCTGTCTGGTTTCCTACTTCTTCACTGGCTCGCCTGTCTGGTCACCTGCTTCTTCACTGCCTCACCTGTCTGGTCACCTGCTTCTTCACTGCCTTGCCTGTCTGGTTTCCTGCTTCTTCACTGCATTGCCTGTCTGGTTACCTGCATCTTCACTGCCTTGCCTGTCTGGTTACCTGCTTCTTCAATGCCTTGCCTGTCTGGTCACATGCTTCTTCATTGCCTTTCCTGTCTGTGTACCTGCAACTTCACTGCCTTGCTTTTCAGGATACCTGCTTCTTCAATGCCATGCCTGTTTGGTTACCTGCTTCTTCACTGCCTTGCTTGTCTGGTTACCTGCATCATCATTGCCTCGCCTGTCTGGTCACCTGCTTCTTCATTGCCTTGCCTGTCTGGTTGCCTGCTTCTTCACTGCCTCGCCTGTCTGGTTACCTGCTTCTTCACTGCCTTGCCGGTCTGGTCACCTGCTTCTTCACTGCCTTGCCTGTCTAATTACCTTCAACTTCACTGCCTTAACTTTCTAGATACCTGCTTCTTCACTGCCTTGCCTGTCTGGTCACCTGCTTCTTCACTGCCTTGCCTGTCTGGTTACCTGCAACTTCACTGCCTTGCCTTTCTAGATACCTGCTTCTTCACTGTCTTGCCTGTCTGGTAAACTGCTTCTTCACTGTCTTGCCTGTCTGGTCACCTGCTTCTTCACTGCCTTGCCTGTCTGGTCACCTGCTTCTTCACTGCCTTGCCTGTCTGGTTACCTGCAACTTTACTGCCTTGCCTGTCTGGTTTCCTGCTTCTTCACTGCATTGCCTGTCTGGTTACCTGCATCTTCAATGTTTTGTCTGTCTGGTTACCTGCTTCTTCACAGACTTGCCTGTCTGGTTACCTGCTTCTTCACTGCCTTGCCTGTCTGGTCACCTGCTTCTTCACTGCCTTGCCTGTCTGGTTACCTGCAACTTTACTGCCTTGCCTTTCTAGATACCTGGTTCTTCACTGCCGTGCCTGTCTGGTTACCTGCTTCTTTACAACCTTGCCCGTCTGGTTACCTGCGTCTTCACTGCCTTGCCTGTCTGGTTACCTGCTTCTTCACTGCCTTGCCTGTCTGGTTACCTGCTTCTTCAATGCCTTGCCTGTCTGGTCACATGCTTCTTCATTGCCTTGCCTGTCTGTGTACCTGCAACTTCACTGCCTTGCTTTTCAGGATACCTGCTTCTTCACTGCCATGCCTGTTTGGTTACCTGCTTCTTCACTGCCTTGCCTGTCTGGTTGTCTGCTTCTTCACTGCCTCGCCTGTGTGGATACATGCTTCTTCATTGCCTTGCCTGTCTGGTTGCCTGCTTCTTCACTGCCTCGCCTGTCTGGTTACCTGCTTTTTCACTGCCTTGCCGGTCTGGTCACCTGCTTCTTCACTGCCTTGCCTGTCTGGTTACCTTCAACTTCACTGCCTTACCTTTCTAGATACCTGCTTCTTCACTGCCTTGCCTGTCTGGTCACCTGCTTCTTCACTGCCTTGCCTGTCTGGTTACCTGCAACTTCACTGCCTTGCCTTTCTAGATACCTGCTTCTTCACTGCCTTGCCTGTCTGGTCACCTGCTTCTTCATTGCCTCGCCTGTCTGGTTACCTGCTTCAACACTGCCTCGCCTGTCTACTCACCTGCTTCTTCGCTGCCTTGCCTGTCTAGTTTCCTGCTTCTTCACTGGCTCGCCTGTCTGGTTACCTGCTTCTTCACTGCCTTGCCTGTCTGGTTACCTGCTTCTTTACAACCTTGCCCGTCTGGTTACCTGCGTCTTCACTGCCTTGCCTGTCTGGTTACCTGCTTCTTCAATGCCTTGCCTGTCTGGTCACATGCTTCTTCATTGCCTTGCCTGTCTGTTTACCTGCAACTTCACTGCCTTGCTTTTCAGGATACCTGCTTTATCACTGCCTTGCCTGTCTGGTTAATTGCTTCTTCACTGTCTTGCCTGTCTGGTTAACTGCTTCTTCACTGTCTTTCCTGTCTGATCCCCTGCTTCTTCACTGCCTCGCCTGTCTGGTTACCTGCTTCTTCACTGCATTGCCTGTCTGGTTACCTGCATCTTCAATGTTTTGTCTGTCTGGTTACCTGCTTCTTCACAGACTTGCCTGTCTGGTTACCTGCTTCTTCACTGCCTTGCCTGTCTGGTCACCTGCTTCTTCACTGCCTTGCCTGTCTGGTTACCTGCAACTTCACTGCCTTGCCTTTCTAGATACCTGCTTCTTCACTGCCTTGCCTGTCTGGTTACCTGCTTCTTCACTGCCTTGCCTGTCTGGTTACCTGCTTCTTCAATGCCTTGCCGGTCTGGTCACCTGCTTCTTCACTGCCTTGCCTGTCTGGTTACCTTCAACTTCACTACCTTACCTTTCTAGATACCTGCTTCTTCACTGCCTTGCCTGTCTGGTTACCTGCTTCTTCATTGCCTCGCGTGTCTGGTCACCTGCTTCTTCACTGCCTTGCCTGTCTGGTTACCTGCCTCTTCACTGCCTCGCCTGTCTGGTTAATTGCTTCTTCACTGTCTTGCCTGTCTGGTAAACTGCTTCTTCACTGTCTTGCCTGTCTGGTTACCTGCTTCAACACTGCCTCGCCTGTCTACTCACCTGCTTCTTCACTGCCTTGCCTGTCTAGTTTCCTGCTTCTTCACTGGCTCGCCTGTCTGGTTACCTGCTTCTTCACTGTCTTGCCTGTCTGGTTACCTGCTTCTTTACAACCTTGCCCGTCTGGTTACCTGCGTCTTCACTGCCTTGACTGTCTGGTTACCTGCTTCTTCACTGCCTTGCCTGTCTGGTTACCTGCTTCTTCAATGCCTTGCCTGTCTGGTTACATGCTTCTTCATTGCCTTGCCTGTCTGTTTACCTGCAACTTCACTGCCTTGCTTTTCAGGATACCTGCTTTTTCACTGCCTTGCCTGTCTGGTTAATTGCTTCTTCACTGTCTTGCCTGTCTGGTTAACTGCTTCTTCACTGTCTTTCCTGTCTGATCACCTGCTTCTTCACTGCCTCGCCTGTCTGGTTACCTGCTTCTTCACTGCCTCGCCTGCTTGGTCACCTGCTTCTTCACTGCGTTGCCTGTCTGGTTTCCTACTTCTTCACTGGCTCGCCTGTCTGGTCACCTGCTTCTTCACTGCCTCACCTGTCTGGTCACCTGCTTCTTCACTGCCTTGCCTGTCTGGTTTCCTGCTTCTTCACTGCATTGCCTGTCTGGTTACCTGCATCTTCACTGCCTTGCCTGTCTGGTTACCTGCTTCTTCAATGCCTTGCCTGTCTGGTCACATGCTTCTTCATTGCCTTTCCTGTCTGTGTACCTGCAACTTCACTGCCTTGCTTTTCAGGATACCTGCTTCTTCAATGCCATGCCTGTTTGGTTACCTGCTTCTTCACTGCCTTGCTTGTCTGGTTACCTGCATCATCATTGCCTCGCCTGTCTGGTCACCTGCTTCTTCATTGCCTTGCCTGTCTGGTTGCCTGCTTCTTCACTGCCTCGCCTGTCTGGTTACCTGCTTCTTCACTGCCTTGCCGGTCTGGTCACCTGCTTCTTCACTGCCTTGCCTGTCTAATTACCTTCAACTTCACTGCCTTAACTTTATAGATACCTGCTTCTTCACTGCCTTGCCTGTCTGGTCACTTGCTTCTTCACTGCCTTGCCTGTCTGGTTACCTGCAACTTCACTGCCTTGCCTTTCTAGATACCTGCTTCTTCACTGTCTTGCCTGTCTGGTAAACTGCTTCTTCACTGTCTTGCCTGTCTGGTCACCTGCTTCTTCACTGCCTTGCCTGTCTGGTCACCTGCTTCTTCACTGCCTTGCCTGTCTGGTTACCTGCAACTTTACTGCCTTGCCTGTCTGGTTTCCTGCTTCTTCACTGCATTGCCTGTCTGGTTACCTGCATCTTCAATGTTTTGTCTGTCTGGTTACCTGCTTCTTCACAGACTTGCCTGTCTGGTTACCTGCTTCTTCACTGCCTTGCCTGTCTGGTCACCTGCTTCTTCACTGCCTTGCCTGTCTGGTTACCTGCAACTTTACTGCCTTGCCTTTCTAGATACCTGGTTCTTCACTGCCGTGCCTGTCTGGTTACCTGCTTCTTTACAACCTTGCCCGTCTGGTTACCTGCGTCTTCACTGCCTTGCCTGTCTGGTTACCTGCTTCTTCACTGCCTTGCCTGTCTGGTTACCTGCTTCTTCAATGCCTTGCCTGTCTGGTCACATGCTTCTTCATTGCCTTGCCTGTCTGTGTACCTGCAACTTCACTGCCTTGCTTTTCAGGATACCTGCTTCTTCACTGCCATGCCTGTTTGGTTACCTGCTTCTTCACTGCCTTGCCTGTCTGGTTGTCTGCTTCTTCACTGCCTCGCCTGTGTGGATACATGCTTCTTCATTGCCTTGCCTGTCTGGTTGCCTGCTTCTTCACTGCCTCGCCTGTCTGGTTACCTGCTTTTTCACTGCCTTGCCGGTCTGGTCACCTGCTTCTTCACTGCCTTGCCTGTCTGGTTACCTTCAACTTCACTGCCTTACCTTTCTAGATACCTGCTTCTTCACTGCCTTGCCTGTCTGGTCACCTGCTTCTTCACTGCCTTGCCTGTCTGGTTACCTGCAACTTCACTGCCTTGCCTTTCTAGATACCTGCTTCTTCACTGCCTTGCCTGTCTGGTTACCTGCTTCTTCATTGCCTCGCGTGTCTGGTCACCTGCTTCTTCACTGCCTTGCCTGTCTGGTTACCTGCCTCTTCACTGCCTCGCCTGTCTGGTTAATTGCTTCTTCACTGTCTTGCCTGTCTGGTAAACTGCTTCTTCACTGTCTTGCCTGTCTGGTAAACTGCTTCTTCACTGTCTTGCCTGTCTGGTCACCTGCTTCTTCATTGCCTCGCCTGTCTGGTTACCTGCTTCAACACTGCCTCGCCTGTCTACTCACCTGCTTCTTCACTGCCTTGCCTGTCTAGTTTCCTGCTTCTTCACTGGCTCGCCTGTCTGGTTACCTGCTTCTTCACTGCCTTGCCTGTCTGGTTACCTGCTTCTTTACAACCTTGCCCGTCTGGTTACCTGCGTCTTCACTGCCTTGCCTGTCTGGTTACCTGCTTCTTCAATGCCTTGCCTGTCTGGTCACATGCTTCTTCATTGCCTTGCCTGTCTGTTTACCTGCAACTTCACTGCCTTGCTTTTCAGGATACCTGCTTCTTCACTGCCTTGCCTGTCTGGTCACCTGCTTCTTCACTGCCTTGCCTGTCTGGTTACCTGCAACTTCACTGCCTTGCCTTTCTAGATACCTGGTTCTTCACTGCCGTGCCTGTCTGGTTACCTGCTTCTTTACAACCTTGCCCGTCTGGTTACCTGCGTCTTCACTGCCTTGCCTGTCTGGTTACCTGCTTCTTCACTGCCTTGCCTGTCTGGTTACCTGCTTCTTCAATGCCTTGCCTGTCTGGTCACATGCTTCTTCATTGCCTTGCCTGTCTGTGTACCTGCAACTTCACTGCCTTGCTTTTCAGGATACCTGCTTCTTCACTGCCATGCCTGTTTGGTTACCTGCTTCTTCACTGCCTTGCCTGTCTGGTTGTCTGCTTCTTCACTGCCTCGCCTGTGTGGTTACATGCTTCTTCATTGCCTTGCCTGTCTGGTTGCCTGCTTCTTCACTGCCTTGCCGGTCTGGTCACCTGCTTCTTCACTGCCTTGCCTGTCTGGTTACCTTCAACTTCACTGCCTTACCTTTCTAGATACCTGCTTCTTCACTGCCTTGCCTGTCTTTTCACCTGCTTCTTCACTGCCTTGCCTGTCTGGTTACCTGCAACTTCACTGCCTTGCCTTTCTAGATACCTGCTTCTTCACTGCCTTGCCTGTCTGGTTACCTGCTTCTTCATTGCCTCGCGTGTCTGGTCACCTGCTTCTTCACTGCCTTGCCTGTCTGGTTACCTGCCTCTTCACTGCCTCGCTTGTCTGGTTAATTGCTTCTTCACTGTCTTGCCTGTCTGGTAAACTGCTTCTTCACTGTCTTGCCTGTCTGGTAAACTGCTTCTTCACTGTCTTGCCTGTCTGGTCACCTGCTTCTTCATTGCCTCGCCTGTCTGGTTACCTGCTTCAACACTGCTTCGCCTGTCTACTCACCTGCTTCTTCACTGCCTTGCCTGTCTAGTTTCCTGCTTCTTCACTGGCTCGCCTGTCTGGTTACCTGCTTCTTCACTGCCTTGCCTGTCTGGTTACCTGCTTCTTTACAACCTTGCCCGTCTGGTTACCTGCGTCTTCACTGCCTTGCCTGTCTGGTTACCTGCTTCTTCAATGCCTTGCCTGTCTGGTCACATGCTTCTTCATTGCCTTGCCTGTCTGTTTACCTGCAACTTCACTGCCTTGCTTTTCAGGATACCTGCTTTATCACTGCCTTGCCTGTCTGGTTAATTGCTTCTTCACTGTCTTGCCTGTCTGGTTAACTGCTTCTTCACTGTCTTTCCTGTCTGATCCCCTGCTTCTTCACTGCCTCGCCTGTCTGGTTACCTGCTTCTTCACTGCATTGCCTGTCTGGTTACCTGCATCTTCAATGTTTTGTCTGTCTGGTTACCTGCTTCTTCACAGACTTGCCTGTCTGGTTACCTGCTTCTTCACTGCCTTGCCTGTCTGGTCACCTGCTTCTTCACTGCCTTGCGTGTCTGGTTACCTGCAACTTCACTGCCTTGCCTTTCTAGATACCTGGTTCTTCACTGCCGTGCCTGTCTGGTTACCTGCTTCTTTACAACCTTGCCCGTCTGGTTACCTGCGTCTTCACTGCCTTGCCTGTCTGGTTACCTGCTTCTTCACTGCCTTGCGTGTCTGGTTACCTGCTTCTTCAATGCCTTGCCTGTCTGGTCACATGCTTCTTCATTGCCTTGCCTGTCTGTGTACCTGCAACTTCACTGCCTTGCTTTTCAGGATACCTGCTTCTTCACTGCCATGCCTGTTTGGTTACCTGCTTCTTCACTGCCTTGCCTGTCTGGTTACCTGCATCATCATTGCCTCGCCTGTCTGGTCACCTGCTTCTTCACTGCCTTGCCTGTCTGGTTGTCTGCTTCTTCACTGCCTCGCCTGTGTGGTTACATGCTTCTTCATTGCCTTGCCTGTCTGGTTGCCTGCTTCTTCACTGCCTCGCCTGTCTGGTTACCTGCTTCTTCACTGCCTTGCCGGTCTGGTCACCTGCTTCTTCACTGCCTTGCCTGTCTGGTTACCTTCAACTTCACTGCCTTACCTTTCTAGATACCTGCTTCTTCACTGCCTTGCCTGTCTGGTTACCTGCTTCTTCATTGCCTCGCGTGTCTGGTCACCTGCTTCTTCACTGCCTTGCCTGTCTGGTTACCTGCCTATTCACTGCCTCGCCTGTCTGGTTAATTGCTTCTTCACTGTCTTGCCTGTCTGGTAAACTGCTTCTTCACTGTCTTGCCTGTCTGGTTACCTGCTTCAACACTGCCTCGCCTGTCTACTCACCTGCTTCTTCACTGCCTTGCCTGTCTAGTTTCCTGCTTCTTCACTGGCTCGCCTGTCTGGTTACCTGCTTCTTCACTGCCTTGCCTGTCTGGTTACCTGCTTCTTTACAACCTTGCCCGTCTGGTTACCTGCGTCTTCACTGCCTTGCCTGGCTGGTTACCTGCTTCTTCACTGCCTTGCCTGTCTGGTTACCTGCTTCTTCAATGCCTTGCCTGTCTGGTTACATGCTTCTTCATTGCCTTGCCTGTCTGTTTACCTGCAACTTCACTGCCTTGCTTTTCAGGATACCTGCTTTTTCACTGCCTTGCCTGTCTGGTTAATTGCTTCTTCACTGTCTTGCCTGTCTGGTTAACTGCTTCTTCACTGTCTTTCCTGTCTGATCACCTGCTTCTTCACTGCCTCGCCTGTCTGGTTACCTGCTTCTTCACTGCCTCGCCTGCTTGGTCACCTGCTTCTTCACTGCGTTGCCTGTCTGGTTTCCTACTTCTTCACTGGCTCGCCTGTCTGGTTACCTGCGTCTTCACTGCCTTGCCTGTCTGGTTACCTGCTTCTTCACTGCCTTGCCTGTCTGGTTACCTGCATCTTCAATGCCTTGCCTGTCTGGTCACATGCTTCTTCATTGCCTTGCCTGTCTGTTTACCTGCAACTTCACTGCCTTGCTTTTCAGGATACCTGCTTTTTCACTGCCTTGCCTGTCTGGTTAATTGCTTCTTCACTGTCTTGCCTGTCTGGTTAACTGCTTCTTCACTGTCTTTCCTGTCTGTTCACCTGCTTCTTCACTGCCTCGCCTGTCTGGTCACCTGCTTCTTCACTGCGTTGCCTGTCTGGTTTCCTGCTTCTTCACTGGCTCGCCTGTCTGGTCACTTGCTTCTTCACTGCCTCACCTGTCTGGTTACCTGCTTCTTCACTGCATTGCCTGTCTGGTTACCTGCTTCTTCAATGTCTTGTCTGTCTGGTTACCTGCTTCTTCACAGACTTGCCTGTCTGGTTACCTGCTTCTTCACTGCCTTGCCTGTCTGGTTACCTTCAACTTCACTGCCTTACCTTTCTAGATACCTGCTTCTTCACTGCCTTGCCTGTCTGGTTACCTGCTTCTTCATTGCCTCGCGTGTCTGGTCACCTGCTTCTTCACTGCCTTGCCTGTCTGGTTACCTGCCTATTCACTGCCTCGCCTGTCTGGTTAATTGCTTCTTCACTGTCTTGCCTGTCTGGTAAACTGCTTCTTCACTGTCTTGCCTGTCTGGTTACCTGCTTCAACACTGCCTCGCCTGTCTACTCACCTGCTTCTTCACTGCCTTGCCTGTCTAGTTTCCTGCTTCTTCACTGGCTCGCCTGTCTGGTTACCTGCTTCTTCACTGCCTTGCCTGTCTGGTTACCTGCTTCTTTACAACCTTGCCCGTCTGGTTACCTGCGTCTTCACTGCCTTGCCTGGCTGGTTACCTGCTTCTTCACTGCCTTGCCTGTCTGGTTACCTGCTTCTTCAATGCCTTGCCTGTCTGGTTACATGCTTCTTCATTGCCTTGCCTGTCTGTTTACCTGCAACTTCACTGCCTTGCTTTTCAGGATACCTGCTTTTTCACTGCCTTGCCTGTCTGGTTAATTGCTTCTTCACTGTCTTGCCTGTCTGGTTAACTGCTTCTTCACTGTCTTTCCTGTCTGATCACCTGCTTCTTCACTGCCTCGCCTGTCTGGTTACCTGCTTCTTCACTGCCTCGCCTGCTTGGTCACCTGCTTCTTCACTGCGTTGCCTGTCTGGTTTCCTACTTCTTCACTGGCTCGCCTGTCTGGTTACCTGCGTCTTCACTGCCTTGCCTGTCTGGTTACCTGCTTCTTCACTGCCTTGCCTGTCTGTTTACCTGCAACTTCACTGCCTTGCTTTTCAGGATACCTGCTTTTTCACTGCCTTGCCTGTCTGGTTAATTGCTTCTTCACTGTCTTGCCTGTCTGGTTAACTGCTTCTTCACTGTCTTTCCTGTCTGTTCACCTGCTTCTTCACTGCCTCGCCTGTCTGGTCACCTGCTTCTTCACTGCGTTGCCTGTCTGGTTTCCTGCTTCTTCACTGGCTCGCCTGTCTGGTCACTTGCTTCTTCACTGCCTCACCTGTCTGGTTACCTGCTTCTTCACTGCATTGCCTGTCTGGTTACCTGCTTCTTCAATGTCTTGTCTGTCTGGTTACCTGCTTCTTCACAGACTTGCCTGTCTGGTTACCTGCTTCTTCACTGCCTTGCCTGTCTGGTTACGTGCTTCTTCACTGCCTCGACTGTCTGGTTACCTGCTTCTTCACTGTATTGACTGGCTGGTCACCTGTTTCTTCATTGCCTTGCCTGTCTGGTTGCCTGCTTCTTCACTGCTTCGCCTGTCTGGTTACCTGCTTCTTCATTGCCTTGCCTATCTGGTTACCCTATTCTTCACTGCCTTGCCTGTCTAGTCACCTGCTTCTTCACTGTCTTGACTGACTGGTCACCTGCTTCTTCATTGCCTTGCCTGTCTGGTTGCCTGCTTCTTCACTGCCTCGCCTGTCTGGTTACCTACTTCTTCATTGCCTTGCCTGTCTGGTTACCCTATTCTTCACTGCCTTGCCTGTCTAGTCACCTGCATCTTCACTGCCTTGCCTGTCTGGTCACCTGCTTCTTCACTGCCTTGCCAGCTGGGTTGCCTGCTTCTTCACTGACTCGCCTGTCTGTTTACCTGCTTCTTCACTGCCTTGCCTGTCTGGTCGCCGGCTTCTTAATTGCCTTGCCTGTCTGGTTACCTGCTTCTTCAATGCCTTGCCTGTCTGGTTACCTGCTTATTCACTGCCTTGCCTGTCTGGTTACCTGCTTCTTCACTGCCTTGCATGTCTGGTTACCTGCTTCTTCAATGCCTTGCCTGTCTGGTTACCTGCTTATTCACTGCCTTGCCTGTCTGGTTACCTGCTTCTTCACTGCCCTGCATGTCTGGTTACCTGCTACTTCACTGCCTTGACTGTCTGGTTACCTGCTTCTTCACTGCCTTGCCTGTCTGGTTACCTTCAACTTCACTGCCTTACCTTTCTAGATAACTGCTTCTTCACTGCCTTGCCTGTCTGATCACCTGCTTCTTCACTGCCTTGCCTGTCTGGATACCTGCAACTTCACTGCCTTGCCTGTCTGGTTACCTGCTTCTTCATTGCCTCGCCTGCCTGGTCACCTGCTTCTTCACTGCCTTGCCTGTCTGGTTACCTGCCTCTTCACTGCCTCGCCTGTCTGGTTAATTGCATCTTCACTGTCTTGCCTGTCTGGTAAACTGCTTCTTCACTGTCTTGCCTGTCTGGTCACCTGCTTCTTCATTGCCTCGCCTGTCTGGTTACCTACTTCTTCACTGCCTCGCCTGTCTGCTCACCTGCTTCTTCACTGCCTTGCCTGTCTAGTTTCCTGCTTCTTCACTGGCTCGCCTGTCTGGTTACCTGCTTCTTCACTGCCTCACCTGTCTGGTTACCTGCTTCTTCACTGCATTGCCTGTCTGGTTACCTGCTTCTTCAATGTCTTGTCTGTCTGGTTACCTGCTTCTTCACAGACTTGCCTGTCTGGTTACCTGCTTCTTCACTGCCTCGACTGTCTGGTTACCTGCTTCTTCACTGTCTTGACTTGGCTGGTCACCTGTTTCTTCATTGCCTTGCCTGTCTGGTTGCCTGCTTCTTCACTGCCTCGCCTGTCTGGTTACCTGCTTCTTCATTGCCTTGCCTATCTGGTCACCTGCTTCTTCACTGCCTTGCCTGTCTGGTCACCTGCTTCTTCACTGTCTTGACTGACTGGTCACCTGCTTCTTCATTGCCTTGCCTGTCTGGTTGCCTGCTTCTTCACTGCCTCGCCTGTCTGGTTACCTACTTCTTCATTGCCTTGCCTGTCTGGTTACCCTATTCTTCACTGCCTTGCCTGTCTAGTCACCTGCATCTTCACTGCCTTGCCTGTCTAGTCACCTGCTTCTTCACTGACTCGCCTGTCTGTTTACCTGCTTCTTCACTGCCTTGCCTGTCTGGTTACCTCCTTCTTCATTTTCTTGCCTGTCTGGTCGCCTGCTTCTTAATTGCCTTGCCTGTCTGGTTACCTGCTTCTTCAATGCCTTGCCTGTCTGGTTACCTGCTTATTCACTGCCTTGCCTGTCTGGTCACCTGCTTCTTCACTGCCTTGCCTGTCTGGATACCTGCAACTTCACTGCCTTGCCTGTCTGGTTACCTGCCTCTTCACTGCCTCGCCTGTCTGGTTAATTGCATCTTCACTGTCTTGCCTGTCTGGTAAACTGCTTCTTCACTGTCTTGCCTGTCTGGTAAACTGCTTCTTCACTGTCTTGCCTGTCTGGTCACCTGCTTCTTCATTGCCTCGCCTGACTGGTTACCTGCTTCTTCACTGCCTCGCCTGTCTGCTCACCTGCTTCTTCACTGCCTTGCCTGTCTGGGTACCTGCTTCATTACAACCTTGCCCGTCTAGTTACCTGCGTCTTCACTGCCTTGCCTGTCTGGTTACTTGCGTCTTCACTGCCTTGCCAGTCTGGTTACCTGCTTCTTCAATGCCTTGCCTGTCTGGTTACATGCTTCTTCATTGCCTTGCCTGTCTGTTTACCTGCAACTTCACTGCCTTGCTTTTCAGGATACCTGCTTCTTCACTGCCATGCCTGTTTGGTTACCTGCTTCTTCACTGCCTTGCCTGTCTGGTTAATTGCTTCTTCACCGTCTTGCCTGTCTGATTAACTGCTTCTTCACTGTCTTTCCTGTCTGATCACCTGCGTCTTCACTGCCTCGCCTGTCTGGTTACCTGCTTCTTCACTGCCTCGCCTGTCTGGTCACCTGCTTCTTCACTGCGTTGCCTGTCTGGCTTCCTGCTCCTTCACTGCCTCACCTGTCTGGTTACCTGCTTCTTCACTGCATTGCCTGTCTGGTTACCTGCATCTTCAATGTCTTGTCTGTCTGGTTACCTGCTTCTTCACTGCTTTGCCTGTTTGGTTACCTGCTTCTTCAATGTCTTGTCTGTCTGGTTACCTGCTTCTTCACTGCCTTGCCTGTCTGGTTACCTGCTTCTTTACTGCCTTGCCTGTCTGGTTGCCTGCTTCTTCACTGCCTTGCCTGTCTGGTTACCTGCTTCTTCATTGCCTTGTCCATCTGGTCACCTGCTTCTTCACTGCCTTGCCTGTCTGGTCACCTGCTTCTTCACTGTCTTGACTGACTGGTCACCTGCTTCTTCATTGCCTTGCCTGTCTGGTTGCCTGCTTCTTCACTGCTTCGCCTGTCTGGTTACCTACTTCTTCATTGCCTTGCCTGTCTGGTCACCTGCTTCTTCACTGTCTTGACTGACTGGTCACCTGCTTCTTCACTGCCTTGCCTGGCTAGTTGCCTGCTTCCTCATTGCCTTAACTGGCTGGTCACTTGCTTCTTCACTGCCTTGCCTGTCTAGTCACCTGCATCTTCACTGCCTTGCCTGTCTGGTCACCTGCTTCTTCACTGCCTTGCCAGTTGGGTTGCCTGCTTCTTCACTGACTCGCCTGTCCGTTTACCTGCTTCTTCACTGCCTTGCCTGTCTGGTTACCTCCTTCTTCATTTTCTTGCCTGTCTGGTCGCCTGCTTCTTAATTGCCTTACCTGTCTGGTTACCTGCTTCTTCAATGCCTTGCCTGTCTGGTTACCTGCTTCTTCACTGCCTTGCCTGTCTGGTTACCTGCTTCTTCACTGCCTTGCATGTCTGGTTACCTTCAACTTCACTGCCTTACCTTTCTAGATAACTGCTTCTTCACTGCCTTGCCTGTCTGGTAAACTGCTTCTTCACTGTCTTGCCTGTCTGGTAAACTGCTTCTTCACTGTCTTGCCTGTCTGGTAAACTGCTTCTTCACTGTCTTGCCTGTCTGGTCACCTGCTTCTTCATTGCCTCGCCTGTCTGGTTACCTGCTTCTTCACTGCCTTGCCTGTCTAGCTTCCTGCTTCTTCACTGGCTCGCCTGTCTGGTTACCTGCTTTTTCACTGCCTTGCCTGTCTAGTTTCCTGCTTCTTCACTGCCTTGCCTGTCTGGTTACCTGCTTCTTTACAACCTTGCCCGTCTGGTTACCTGCGTCTTCACTGCCTTGCCTGTCTGGTTTCCTGCTTCTTCACTGGCTCGCCTGTCTGGTTACCTTCTTCTTCACTGCCTTGCCTGTCTGGTTACCTGCTTCTTTACAACCTTGCCCGTCTGGTTACCTGCGTCATCACTGCCTTGCCTGTCTGGTTAACTGCTTCTTCACTGTCTTTTCTGTCTGATCACCTGCTTCTTCACTGCCTCGCCTGTCTGGTTACCTGCTTCTTCACTGCCTCGCCTGTCTGGTCACCTGCTTCTTCACTGCGTTGCCTGTCTGGTTTCCTGCTTCTTCACAGCCTTGCCTGTCTGGTTTCCTGCTTCTTCACTGCCTTGCATTTCTGGTTACCTGCTTCTTCACTGCCTTGCCTGTCTGGTTACCTGCTTCTTCACTGCCTTGCCTGTCTGGTTACCTGCTTCTTCACAGCCTTGCCTGTCTGGTTTCCTGCTTCTTCACTGCCTCGCCTGTCTGGTTGTCTGCTTCTTCACTGCCTTGCCTGCCTGGTTACCTGCTTTTTCACAGCCTTGGCTGTCCGGTTCCCTGCTTATTCCCTGCCTCGCCTGTCTGGTTACCTGCTTCTTCACTGCCTCTCCTGTCTGGTCACCTGCTTCTTCACAGCCTTGTCTGTCTGGTTACCTGCTTCTTCACTGCCTCTCCTGTCTGGTTACCTGCTTCTTCACAGCCTTGCCTGTCTGGTTACCTGCATCTTCACTGCCTTGCCTGTCTCGTTACCTTCTTCTTCACTGCCTTGCCCACGCGCCTGTGCATGCGGTGCGTCTGTCAGTCGGGCCAGTCGCACCCTCCATCATGTTGAGTAACGATCGCCTCGCGCTCGGCTCCCCGACGGTTGTTTGCCCCCTCGCAACCCCTCGCCTCTCGAGTTTGACGGAAGCGTGACGTGAGCTCAGCGTCTGCACGGACGGTCCGGCCGCCTCAGCGCGAGACGCGCGTGGAATTCGGAGCAAGGCGCCTGCCCTGTCATGTTTAAAACATGTGTGTCCAGCTCCGTGTCCTCCCCGAGGTGAATACTTTGCATTGTCCCGGCAGAGGATTATTGGCGAGCGACTAAGTTTGGGATTTGCCTTTTTTGCCAGCAATGCCTTGGCCCGTGTTATTCCACTTAAGTAACGTCGCACTTGTATATTTATTACCGTTTGCATGTTAGAAAGTAGAGGGCAGGGGGGGATATGAATATGGGTCCGTGGTGCATATTTATGGATAATTTATTTATTCTCCTACATGTTTTTAAATGTTAAAACATTGCTCTATCCAGGCAGGGTTGGAGATGCACAGGACACTATTTATGTACGTGTTCATTTGTTTCGTGGGGGGTTGTGTCTTTCCGCTAGGCCATTAGGACAATTCATTGGTTTTTTTTCGGTAAAGTCACGTATGTAGAAATACAATAAAATTATATTAAAACAAAACAATCACGACGTTTCGATCACAACACAAGCGATCTTCATCAGGTGTCAAGAACAATTCATGGAGGTAAATACAACAAAAAAGATGAGAGACGAGAAAAAAAACAATGAGTAATTTTATGCAGTCACGAAAGCTTTAATACTCCATTAGGACAAATTTCAATTTCACATTGCAAATAATTTGATGAAACTATGAATGTGCCTGCACACTTTATTTTCAGTGGTTTAAAACGCAAGCAACGTTTACGTAACAGTGTGGACAGCTGCACCGCACATAACTAGCGTCAATCTGCATGCGGTGCCCTGAGTTCAATTCCTGGCCATCACGAACATCAGTGGTGAGTGACATCTGAACCAGTGCTGGGCCACCCTTCACCAACCCGCACTGACCAGCATGGCGAAGTGTCGTCAAGCAAAACCCATGATTGACATGACGTAGGGAGGCCTTCATCCAGCAGTTGATTGACAAAAGGGACCCAACTATTATTTTTACATGTAAATTAGGTTTTTTTTCTACGTACTCTGTTACATTCTTATTTTCTCACGGATGAAAAGTTGAAGACATTTGGATTCCGGGGGCTGAACGTTCCACGATTTCTGCATCTCGTGACATATCTGATGTGAATAAGGCGACTGATATCCACGCGATATTACTCCTCGAACGCCCACTGTAATGTAAACTGAGCCTCATGCCCTGATGGTTTGTGCGCCTCCTGTGAGTGACAGCGCAGCCGCCGGTGTCCCAATCGCGTGGGATTTGAATCTGAAACCACAAAGCCTTGTGGATAAACACTGCACTGGACGCGTAATTATTATCAGTCTTCCGTTCCGGGATGTGTAGACGGTGGGACGCTGAACTTTTGGCAGTAAGCGCAGTCAAAACCATTTGCCGCTGAAATGCATATAAGGAGATGCGCAATGAGGACGCGTCGTGGCCTCATTCTGGTTATCTATAGACCATTTTAAAGGATAATAAATCCCTGTCAGTCAAACTGGAATGCTGCATACTGAGCGGGCAGCCATCCTACCAAAGCCATAATCCTGACCTCTACACCCAAGCTTCTTTCAGTGCCCGATTGAATGTGTTTGGTTGAATGACTTCAGTTAGTCTTCAAGTGTGCACTCAAGCACACATATACACGTGTAATACATACCGTATTCTCCAGATTATAGCATGCACCCCCCTCCCCCACTGTATTTTAATGAAAAAAGTGGGGGTGCATATCGTAATCTGGTCTTTTCTTGTGTGGAGCGGGAGTGCCCTCGATAGCGCGCCGCGCAATGAAGAACCCGGAGAACGAGTTCGATTCCTGCTCAAAGCCAACGCCTGAAAAGGTCCTGGACCTCCGTTAGGTTGACTCAGCCTCAAATGAGTACCTGAAATGGTGCATAAACATCAGCACTAGGGACACAAAGGTGACCTGGCGTATTGCTGGCCACACAACCTCTTGTGTGCTAGGCCGGCCTTCAAAGGTGCTCGCTAGCAGCACTTGCCCCAACAGTCTGTTAAGGAGATACGGGGGAGCTATGTTTATATTACTTGGTTGGTACCTGGCATACGTATTTGGTGCTTCTTACTTTGCAGAGCGTCGAGAAATTCGGGGAATACCGTATTTGTACTGTATTCCAATATAAACCCTTGCACACACAGAGAGAGACTATATGCACATTTTGCAATATGTATACAATATGATTTTGTAGTTTACAAGTGGTGTGTTTAGATATTGTCATTAATCACCATTGTACAGTTATATCTGGCCTCGTGAATCACCACAGCATTGCATTGTAGCACGATGGGGTTTTTTTTTTCATGACATAAATTCAAACTTCATCTCTTGGCCTGAAGCATTTTCAAGCAATGCCAAGAGTCCCAGCGGTAATAATGTTAGACATATGCTAATCAATACCCCCACAGCATGCTTCGCATTATTCATTAAATGTGATATCCGTTTGTATGTAAAATAAAATAAACAAACGGCCTTTTAAATTTTGATTTAAAGCTTTCGTGACTGCAGTAATTCATATTCTTGGTTTTTTCGGTAAAGTCACGTTGAAGAGAAACAACAAAATAACAAAATATATATAAAACAATAAAAAAAATTCTCACGACGTTTCGACCATAACTCAAACGGTCATCATCAGGTGATGATGAGAATTTTTTTTATTGTTTTATATATATTTTGTTATTTTGTTGTTTCTCTTCAACGTGACTTTACCGAAAAAACTAAGAATATAAACGGCCTTTTGTTTGTATGTTCCAGTTGCGCTATTGGCACGGTGTAGTGAAATTGAAATAATATGCATCTCGAACTATGCAGCTGGCCCGTACGTCGCTCTGGCGTCTGAGGACTGCTATGGAAGATGAGGTCACGAAAATCTGCGTCTGGGGTCACTTGGAATCAGCATCGCCTATCAACGCTATGAGAGTGCATCACGTGTCAATACAGGTCGAATGTTTGAGTCTCAGCGATGCCATTTTAGCATACAATTCTTAGTCAAAAGGTAGATTGAAATGTTTTGAATGGGATTGGATTTATGCACTCGTTGTGACCAAGCTGAGACGATCAATTCACTGCGCTTGAGAACCCACGGGGATGGGGTGGGCAGGCGGGTGGCTTAACTTGAATTCAAATTCAAGATCTCAACGGTGCCAGCTCAATGATCAATGAGCCCCTGGGCCACCTCGTGCAACAACTGCCTTTAGTTATTCAGCGCTCGAAGCACTTGGACTCGATGAGCAACGCGATGACACATTGCAAACGCCACGAGCTTCTCATTGTTTTTAAGTACGGAATCGTCTCTCCAGGCCGTGCAGTGTAAACTCAGCCTCCAGCCTGCAGCTTCCCAGTGCCCTCAGTGTTGCATGGCGCTCCAAAAAATAAAAGCGCTCCGGACCAAATTTGAAGTAGGGTTTGCTAGAATTACATTGATGCATGGCAGCAAGGAATGGGGAATGAGTAAAAGTCTGCAATATGATTTACATGCGCAGCAGCAGCAGAAAAATGTCTCTAATTGATGCATTTATTGAGCACTAATCATATATAATTGCCAATTATAATTAGCTATGTCGCCGAATAGAATAAAGCAGCTGTACATTTCGGCTCGTCCTGAACATACAGGTCGTGGCTGTAACTCGCTCCATCTCGTTTAATTGCAGCTGACGCTCTCTGCATATAAAGGGCCACTTCAGGACGTTTTTGTTCAAAAGCTCACGTGGTTACATTTGGGCAAAATTTGCTGTTTGCGAGCTGATGTGCTGCATTGTGCCTAACCCTCATAAACGTGTGTGTGTGCTGCTGGGATAAGTTAAGTGTGCGTATCTGTGGTCATATCGAAGCACTCATTCCTCTGCAAATGTTGTTAACCCCTTACAACACGCGACAGCTCCATTGGGGGCGTGGGCAGGCTCCCTCCTTCATTAAAAAACGTGGAATTTTATAAGAGCATTTTATATTCGATTGCTACTCAAAACATGCACTCTCATAGGCTGTTAAACGGTATTATGCTTCTGCTATAAGCAATCTTTAAATCACCTTTCAGAATGTTCTGGTTGCAGAGGGTGAACTTGAACTAGCTCAATTAAAGACAAATGCAAATGTGTCGGTGGTTTTCAAATGTGTTTACTTCACTGACATGGTTTCAAAACTCTCGAGAGTAGAGGTCTCTAATGGTATACCGGGTAAATTATAGTCGACCCTGAAGCATGCATCACTCATGGTGCTGAGGCCCCATCTACAGGTGGCTTACATTTGCTACATTTGTTCGTGAACTCCGATGAGACCAAATGACGCATTGATCAACGAATTCCCATTAGTAACTAACGTCAATTGTGACTTATGTGCATTGTACTCTCAGCATTGGGCGATTTGGAAATTTCACTGAGAAGTTGTGGCCCCTTGTGTCCGACATCCGCAGAATAGATGTTGTTGTTGTTGCAGGAAATCTCCCGAGAAAATCCTTCAAGTGACAGTAGGAGTCGCACTTTCCCATACGGATATGAAATTGTTGCGTGACAGTCGAACGTAATATATTTTATTCTCAGAGCCGGCAATGTAACTCAGTTAAGTACAACATTTTTTTTAATTAAATCTGATGCCTTTGTGCATTCATTGTTGAACGAGCTGAGACTACAAACTCGCTACACACGTGTACAAGTTTAACTAGTGGTGACTGACCAGATTTTAACCCAGGATCTCAGTGGTGCTGGTTTAGCACTGCACCCTTGAGTCACCCAGCCACCTAACTTGTTGTTTATAGGTTTATTATATATTTATTACCTACCACAGTCAGTTGTCGGTCATATTTGTCCAACACTCGTTTGAGACATCGTTGTTGATTTTTAAAAAAATTCATTGCTCAATGAGTACAGCAGTGCCCATTCTTTCCATGATATAACGCCGCTACAGTGCAATGATGTTAAGCCACGCCAATACTATACTATCAGGTGGTTATACTCATTACCAAAGCATAATTCTTATGCGAAGTAAAAATGCCTGCATAAAAGCTATTTGATTTTTGGATTACATATTCCTTGGAACCATTAACAGTGGAGATATTTTCTACGGGGTGTGATTTAATATACAGTAGTGCTTGATACTGCCATCACGTGAAAACAATATTAGGTATTTAATCGTTCGATCATTAAATTATCCTCCCGATTTAAATGAAAGGTTTACCAAAATCAAAATCAATCGTTTTCCCAGCAACATTAATTACGACTTAAACTTGGGACTCATATGAGCCAAATTGCAAAGGTATCACGTTTATGATTAATTTGATTTGCTTTTTCCTACCATGCTCATACATAACTAACTTGGCACTGGTAATGCAGCATAATTTCACAAACAAAAGGAAATCAGTGTTGGAGGAGCAAAACTGGACAGCACAACCAAGGCAATCACTTAAGGTGGATTGAGATTGGGATTATTGGTTAGGATTATTAAACAGAGGCTACTAAGCGCAGGTTGGATTGCTTTTGGAAAACTGACTTTGATAATAAACAAAAACAACAACAACAACAACATTGATATACCAATTTATCGAAAGGATATTTTCAATCACTGCCTATTACCTGCTAAGAAATGTCAAATGGAAGTATATACACCGACAAAGCAAATGGAGCAAAAAACTGTTCAGTGCAAAAGATTATAATGGAGAGATGCACACTTGGAATCGAACAAGAGACAGAAGGGGAGCGCGAAGATCAGACAACAAATACAAATTAGAGACTTCATTGAATGTATAGATACATTATAAGTGGGTTTTGGGAAGAATATTTACCGCTCAAAGAATTGTCGCCGATGGGATGAGAGGGGGGAACATGTCCGAGAGAATGACGGCTCGTGGTGGATTTGGGGCAATGAAGTCGGCTCATGTGCCGGGCACAAGATGCGTCGTCGGATAGCGAGGGATGGTGAAGAAATGGAGAGGTCTTCATGCGGCAAGACATATACGTTACGGCTGATGATGATGAATCTGCATTTTGACTGAAGGAATTCGATGAGCTATGAATCTCTTTTTTCACGGCTGTCCAGTAGATGATGATGATGATGTTATCCTGCATGATGTTATCCAGACATTAACAGGTCCCTGCAGGGTGGGCTGGTAGGACAAGTCTCTGCGCTGTCTATTGCTGCTTTTACACCCAACAGCACGAGATTTCACTTCGTTAAAGTATTGAAAGGGGACGGACGGACGGACACATTAATCTATTGCAGGCTGGTACACTCAGTTTACAACTTCGTTCCTACCAGTATAAGGCCTTCTAACCATTTCAAACAGATGTCAACATGTTGGCCTAAAGACGTCGTGTTTTAGTATTGCCATTGCACAGTCACATTGCTACAGCCATCCCCAGCCACTTCGAGAGAGAGGAAGTCACATCACAGAATGCTCGACCGTTCACATCAATCTACTGAAATATTCATCCGGACGATCGCATTGATGAATGAGGTTGTACGCCTACAAGGTTGAACAATATGTAGACATTATGTTTCCTTTCATTTAATTCTTGCAGACATTGACATTTTGACATTCTTACCCTGACTGCAATACACAATAACCCTTTCAGTGCAAGTCAGTCCATTGAGCTAAGAAAACAGTATTTGGCAAGTGAGATTTTTTTTTCTCTCGCAAATGTGGCTACTGAGTCATTCTCAAAATTTGTTTTAAGTATGCATCACAATTACATTCCGATCACAAACATAGTGGTACGGTCTGTGAGTTCTTCGTGGTTCTAAGAAGGCTTAAAATAACTTGTTTTTATTGTACTTACTCGTAGGACCATTAATAGGTCTCCAATATTTTTGCAGTAAATAATTATTCAATTGTGAGAGTAATTCAGACTAAATAATGCATTTATTGAACGTCAAAAACGTTGTGCTTATGGAAGCGAAACATTGTTATATTAAGGCAGTCGTTTTTTTATATTCTTATTATTCCTTTTTGAGGTTTGTAATGTATGTATTTTGGAGAGAAAAAATTAGCGGGCCTGTTTTTTGTTATTTTTGCTAGATGCTCACAGTGTGCGCTGGAAATGTTTCCGCGCTTACAACATAGTGCCTCCATGGCTTGCATTCTTAACTGCGGAATCTGTAACGCGAATAAAGCATTCAGAGTTTTCAGGTAGAACAGACGTTGTTCCCGTAAACATTTAGTTTAATTTGCTCCAGCCACTGGTGCAGAGCAATTACGCCACCTTGGTGTAACGGGGAGCACACTGGACTTCGAGCCAGACGTCCTCCCGGTTCGATTCCATCTCCCGGCGCAGCAGTTCAGAATCAGAATATGTATTTATAGTGGAGGAATCCGATGAGCGGTAAAACTCTTTTTCAAACAGATGTTCAGTGGAAACAATGGTGCATGTCCTTAAATCCCCCACCCCACCTCTATTCACCCAGCAGTACCAATGGGAACACCAGAGTTGGTAGATCATCTGGGATCATCCTGTCACCATCCGAGCATCTCACCCGGATCCGGAAAAACGCTGGTCAACAGAGTGGAATAACGCGGACGTGCAGAATATACACATCATATTGTCACCTAAATATCATGTCACCTAAATATCATGTCACCTCCTGGCTTTAACATTTCCCAAAAACACCGGTGTAGCCGTCAACCGAATCAGAATACCAACAGACATATGCGAACATCCCCTTCACGAATGGAAATTGAAAGACGAGTCACGGTAGTGCGATTGTGGCCATGCAATCGACACTATGGACCGTGTAGTAAGCCACTTTATTGCCAGATACTGGCAAAAAATATGTCCCTTGATAAACCACTTTAGTCTGCATTCCTTCAATGGAGGAGGAACAGCAAAACTGCACAAACTGCCTCCCGAAGCCCTCTCGTCGATACACGCAAGAATGGTGGATCGTGTGAGGTGGGGGTAAAGGGTGGGTAACTCTCACCTCTTCCAAGACGGTTCGGCCAGCATGCAAGAGAGGAGGCCAATCACCCGCCAGAGGTATCCAGTGCTCCCTCTAGTGGAGGCCCCTTGCGCCTGCCGTGGCGTGAACAAGACGCAAGTTTCGCGATCGCGCTTTATTTCTTGCAACCAGAGGCAGTTGCGGATGATGAGTGGGACCGTCGCGTGCTCCTCGCTGCGGCTAAAATGTGTCGAAATTCTGGAGAGAGAGAGAGAGGAAAAAAGCCCGTCACTGTGACAGCACTTACACGCGACAGTCGGACTGGTAAATGTGTAAAATTCATCAACACCAGCAGCAGTATCCGTGATTAATCCACGGCTGAATGGTAAAAAGGCATTCCCAAACCACTGCCGTCTCTATCTCTCACGGTGAGAGACTTTGAGGTGCAGATCTTGGAGGTGGCTGCGCGTCGACTGTGCAGACAACTGTGCGATCTGGCAGATGGGAAAGCGCGTTTAGATTAGCGGGTGCATATAATTAATTGATTTGTAATCATTTAATTGTAAACTACTGGACAGTAAATTTATCAAGTTGCCCAGTTTGGAGGGAGGTCACCACGCCCATGGACGTGGTGACCTCAAGGGCCCGGTTAAAATCTTGATCTTGAAATGGAACAAGAGCATAGTTTAGCGTGGGTGCAACAAAAACAACAACAGGTCTCGAGGCTGCATGCGTTTTGTAAAAATATTGTTTGCTAGGAGGGGGCTGTGGTGCATTGGTGGGAGAACTGCACCCTGATTCTATATGTAGTATAGATGCAAGTCTGGCTCAAGGCAAATTTAATATCGAATCAATGTGTGTTGTTGTAGAGGCCGTGCGCATTGAATGAGAAGGAAGTCTGAATACCTGGAATTAAGTTATATTGGTCCAAAAGGAAAGTGTGACCCTCCAACGCAGTGTTTACCTCTGTTTCCTGGAAGTGAATTTAAAGAGAAGAGAAATTAAATATGCTACCTATCCCCAGCCTTTGGTAAGATTTTCCATTAACCTTTAAGATTAGCTTCCTTTCTTACTAGCAATAAATTTGGCTCCAGCTCAGTGACACAATATTCATTCACACTCTGCATTGGTTTCTTCTTAATGTACACCTTTTGATATGTGTAATATTTTCATGTACAAAAGTGTCCTTTCATGATTCGCGATTAACTGTTCCTGACCAAGGACGCGTTGCTAAATGCGTTGTTTCAAATCAGGGAAAGGCTTCACACTGTACGTTGTGCAAAATTGAACACTTTACTACAAGTGCGAGCACGATTTCAGTGAATTAATTCACGGGACACACAACCAACGTGTAATTACGTTATTTTTTTATCACAAAACACACTATTTAGCGATGCTGCTGCATTGGCAGGGGTGCACAATCGCAAATAACAACAATAACAACCTCAACACATTCGTCGATAATAGTGTGGCCTTAAGAAAGAAGAATGAAACAGGTGACGTTATGGGCATTGGCTCTTCACAGCACATAGTGCGGTGGAATGTCTCTACCTCTGTATGTTCTGGCCGGTAAACGTCCGTACAGGCGACAATAATACTTGCTTGACTACGTTGAGTGGTGGAGGGTCACACGACAAAAAAATTGCTCATATCATTAAGTGGACTGACTCACAAATATATTATGATGTGTTATGATGGCTTTGCGATCATCCGACTAATGAGTGCCATTCAACTCGACAAACATGCGATAAACCTGCCAAGGGTTTAAATTGCATCGTTTAACACTTGCGACCATGACTGATTTCATCTTGAGCCATTTTATCACTTGATTCAGGGGGACATATTAGAGGTGGTGCCATCTTTGAGCCATTTTATCATTTAATGCAGCGAGGGAGACATATTAGAGGCGGTGGCTACGAACCCCGACCCAGGGAAATGTAATCAGCTGGGCTTCCCAGCGCTGCCGCCCCGCTTTGTGTGGGAGGTGAGATTGAGATGGGCCAGCTGTGGCATCTGGGAGTCTGCACCTTTCCACACGTCGACATTTGCATACCGCGAAGCCGATTGTATTTTCTCAAACAATTCATTTGCTTAAAACGGACAATTGAGTTTGTGAACAAAGGGAATGTTTTTTGGACTTGTTGAAGGTCACCACTGACCACCAAACAGAATTTCCATTAAAAATCATATATGGCACATGTTCATGTATTTTTCTTCCCCTGATAAAGTTCACGCTGACAGATTGCACAACATATGCATCCAAAGGTCTTGCATAATTCCCACGTTCTCCAATATGCAGTCTGATAACCATAGCTTCAATGCCTTTGTGTAATCTGATTTGCAATTATGAAGCTTTAAAAGAAACACATTTAAGGTCAACTCCTGGCAATATACTACAGATTACACTGTGTAACATGCTTTTTCCTCGGTAGGAAGTGTTATTTCCTAATTAATTATGCCTCAAAGGTACAGAACGTGGCTAATATTCTCCACAAACTTTGCTGTTGTGACCAGGACAGTGATATTTAAAATGTACCCACTTCCCAGAACATTCCAGAAAGATTCATTTAGTGCTGAGTAAACTTGGAGTAACTTCTTGAACATTCTAGAAATTTCCAGTATTATGAATAGTAGTAAAAATACAGGGGCCTTAAGCCCACCAATTCATGTTCTTGGTGCTTTCGGTAAAGTCACGTAGAAGGGAAACAATAAATAATAAAAATATAAAACAAGAAAATTCTCACGACGTTTCGACTGCAACACAAGCAATCATCATCAAGTGTGAAAACCACGGCAAGAAAATTTGAAAAAAGTGGCGGGTCTTTTTTAACGCTTGCACCACGGAGAGCGATTTGGCAGTTATTCAGATGGACGAGTCCATCTATGTTCGGAAAAGAGGAGGGAGGAGACGAAAATAATGGATGCGGTCTGAAAGCCACCGTAAGCATGAACAATCAGTTAAGACCCGAAATGGTTTATGAAATCATTCCAATGATTGCTAAGCCAGAATCCATCTTCTCGGTTGAAATTGTCTCTGTGTTTGTATATGTGTATAGCCTCATGAACGAATATTTCATGATAGCTGGATGGCTTGCAGAGAACCTCTATCTTGGAGAAGTCAATGTCATGTGAGCCTACTGAATTATAACAGTGATCTGCCACGGCCGAGCTGTTGGTCCTACCGTGTTTTAGGTCTGTTTTGTGTTCATGGATGCGGTCCGAGACATGTTGTTTGGTTTCTCCAATTTAACTACTAACACAGAGGAAACTTAGTTTGTAGACGCCAGGGTACTCTATGTCAGGAATCACATCTTTTACAGACGGAACCAGATCACGGATTTTATATAATGTGTTGAATCGGACCTGGATCTTGTGTTTCTTCAAGATTTTGGAGATATTTTTTATGATCCTGCAATGTAGGGTAAAATGATGGTTTTGAATGGCCCCTCAAGAGGGTCCTTCTTCATGGTTGGAGTGATAGCTTTGCGGATTGTGTAGTCGGAGTAACCATTAGCCTTAAGAGCTTGGTGCACTGCTTGAGTTCACTGGCTATGTGTTCCTGGTCGAATATGCATTGGGCTCTATGGTGCAGAGTCTTTATGAGGGAATTCTTCTGGGATGGATGGTGGTGGGAATCTGGTTTCAGGTAAGCATCCGTATGGGTAGCTTTCCTGTAGACAGAGTGGCTCATTGAACCATCAGGTCTCTTTTTTATTAGGACATCCAAAAAAGGTAGCTTGCCATCTTTTTCGACTTCCATGGTAAATCTGATGACTGGGTGTATGGAATTGATGTGGTCAAGGAATTGGTCTAGAGCAGGCCGGCCATGTGGCCAGATGACAAAGGTGTCATCCACGTACCTCTTCCATAAGGTTGGGCGCAGAGTGGCAGTCTGGATGGCGTCAGTCTCAAATTTCTCCATGAAAATGCTGGCTACAACCGGAGATAGGGGGGAGCCCATTGGGGTGCCCTCAGTTTGTTTGTATAAAGTTCCATTCCAAGTGAAGTATGTATTGGTTAAGCAGTGTCTCACCAGGGGGGGTACCTCAGTGTTTAGTCCTTGATGAACTAAGTCTTCAATGATTGCGATGGTGTCAGGTACAGGAACCTTGGTGAATAAGGAAACTACATCAACACTGACAAGCAGGTCGTCTGGGGACAGGGAAATACCCTTGATTGTTGATACCAGGTGAGTAGAATTTTGTACCGCAGAGGTGGTTTTTCCAGTGAAAGGCCGCAGGATTTCAGACAGAAAACGAGCCAGTTTGTAGTTGGGGGAGTTGGTAGTAGAGACGATGGGACAAAGGGGTGTATCTACTTTATGTATTTTTGGTAAGCCGTATAATCTTGGTGGCCTGGCAGCAGAAGGTTTCAACGAGAACTGTTTGGTTTGATCAATTAATGCGGTTGAATCAGAAATTATTTTGTTGGTTTGTATGACGAGGCTGTTGGTGGGATCTCTATTTATTTTTGTACAGCTGCCATCGTTGAGTAATTCTTGAATTTTGTTGTTATATTCTATTTTTCCATGATGACAGTGGCATTGCCCTTGTTGGCTGAGAGGATGACAATGTCATCCCTCTTTTTTAATTTATATAATTCAAAACGCTCATCTTTGCTGAGATTGCTAGCTGGCATCTTAGCGTTTTGAGGGTTGCAGCGATTTCAGATCTTGCTGCGTCTGCAGCGATGTGATCCAGGCCCTTGTGAGCCACGTATACTTGGGCAATGATATCATTAACTGGTATGTGTTAAAAAAAACCCGCCACTTTTTAAAACATTTCTTGCTGTGGTTTTCACACCTGATGATGATTGCTTGTGTTGCAGTCGAAACGTCGTGATAATTTTATTGTTTTATATTTTTATTATTTTATTGTTGCCCTTCTACGTGACTTTACCGAAAGAACCAAGAATATGAATCCCTGCAGTCACGAAAGCTTAAACCAAAATTTAAACGCCTCTACGGGAGGGTTTCCACATAACTTTGAGATCCTTCAACAAACTCCGGGATAAGAAGGCTCAGGTGATCGAGTCTCTCACCTTTCTGAAGAGATGCCACTACTCTGGGGTAATACCAATCGCATTTACACTGACCTCTGCTGTTGTAACTTCTTCTAATGCGAAACGAATTCTATCCAGAGCTAGCTTAGCTCTTATCTCGGAGAAAATCAGACTTATACGCACCGAACTAGATCAGTTAGACAAGACACTCTAAAATCACACTTATTATTGACGACAACAATGTCCACATCGGATTGGGAACATGTAGACAATATGACTGCCTCTTCAGCAGCCACTATGTCGACCAAATGTAAGGACAACCTGATTTACAAATTTAGCCTCCTCTCCAACAAAAGACCGGACCCACACACCAAAAAGTTAGACGTTAACAGAGTCGTTATTAATCGTAGTAACAGTTCTATTTCCGATGGTCTGAAATCCGTTTTAGATAAAGGGTTCAACTTTGCAGTCACACCTAGACATGGCTCTCAAGGGCCTGGGTCACAGGCCCTTGATGGCAGCTATACAAAAATAAAAAGAGATCCCACCAACAGCCTCATCATACAAACCAAAAAAATCATTTCTGATTCAACCGCATTAATTGATTAAACCAAACAGTTCTCGTTGAAACCTTCTGCTGCCAGGCCACCAAGATTATACGGCTTACCAAAAATACATAAAGTAGATACACCCCTTCGCCCCATCGTCTCTACTATCAACTCCCCCACCTACAAACTGGCTCGTTTTCTGTCTGAAATCCTGCGGCCTTTCACTGGAAAAACCACCTCTGCGGTACAAAATTCTACACACCTGGAATCGACAATCACGGGTATTTCCCTGTCCCCAGACGACCTGCTTGTCAGTTTTGATGTAGTTTCCTTATTCACCAAAGTTCCTGTACCTGACACCATCGCAATCATTGAAGACTTGGTTCATCAAGGACTAAACACTGAGGTACCCACCCTGGTGAGACACTGCTTAACCAATACATACTTCACTTGGAATGGAACTTTCTACAGACAAACTGAGGGCACCCCAATGAGCTCCAACCTATCTCCGGTTGTAGCCAACATTTTCATGGAAAAATTTGAGACTGACGCCATCCAGAATGCCACTCTGCACCCAACCTTATGGAAGAGGTATGTCAATGACACATTTGTCATCTGGCCACATGGCCGGCCTGCTCTAGAACAATTCCTCGACCACATCAATTCCATACACCCAGCCATCAGATTTACCATGGAAGTCGAAAAAGATGGCAAGCTACCTTTTTTGGATGTCCTAATAAAAAAGAGACCTGATGGTTCAATGAGCCACTCTGTCTACAGGAAAGCTACCCATACGGATGCTTACCTGAAAGCAGATTCCCACCACTATCCATCTCAGAAGAATTCCCTCATCAAGACTCTGCACCATAGAGCCCAATGCATATTCGACCAGGAACACATAGCCAGTGAACTCAAGCAGTGCACCAAGCTCTTAAGGCTAATGGTTACTCCGACTACACAATCCGCAAAGCTATCACTCCAACCATGAAGAAGGACCCTCTTGAGGGGCCATTCAAAACCATCACTTTACCCTACATTGCGGGGATCGTTAAAAATATCTCCAAAATCTTGAATAAACACAAGATCCAGGTCCAATTCAACACATTACATAAAATCCTTGATCTGGTTCCATCTGTAAAAGATGTGATTCCGGACATACAGTACCCTGGCATCTACAAACTAAGTTGCCTCTGTGGTAGTAGTTACATTGGAGAAACCAAATGGCATGTCTCAGACCGCATCCATGAACACAAAGCATACCTAAAACACGATAGGACCAACACCTCGGCCGTGGCAGATCACTGTTATAATTCAGTAGGCTCACATGGCATTGAGTTCTCCAAGACAGAGGTTCTCTGCAAGCCATCCGGCTATCATGAGAGATTCGTTCATGAGGCTATCCACATATACAAACACAGAGACAATTTCAACCGGGAAGATGGATTCTGGCTTAGCAATCATTGGAATGATTTGATAAACCATTTCAGGTCTTAATTTATTGTTCACGCTTATGGTGGCTTTCAGACCGCATCCATTATTTTCATCTCTTCCCTCCTATTTTCCGAACATAGATGGACTTGTCCATCTGAATAACTGCCAAATCGCTCTCCGTGGTGCTAACGTTAACAAAACGCCACTTTTTTCAAATTTTGTTGTTGTGGGTTTCACACCTGATGATGATTGCTTGTGTTGCAGTCGAAACGTCGTGATAATTTTATTGTTTTATATTTTTATTATTTTATTGTTTCCCTTCTACCTGACTTTACTGAAAGAACCAAGAATATGAATCTCTGCAGTCACAAAAGCTTTGAATCAAAATTGCCACCAGTTCAGTTTAGTTCCAGCTGCCTAAGTGGCTACATACATATCTACATTTTTATGAAATGGCATCAAGATGCTGCAAGCATCCGTAAGACGCATTTTGCTATGTCTGCGGCCAATTTATCAAAACAAGAGCGAAACAGTACCCTGTGGAAGCATCTTCTAAGATGTGTGAGGCCTACAAGGCATATTTCAGCATGCCTGTCGGGGATCAAGACAAACCCTGGGCACCTCATTTCACCTGCGAGCAATGCAAAAATAAACTCTGGAAGGTGAGATGGACAATTGTTGCTCGGAATTTTACGTTTAAAAATTTTAAATTGTAAAAGTTTAAAATGTTTAAATGTTTTACAGTTTTTAATGTTATTGAAAAAATATAACATATATGACAAATGTTGCAAGAATCTCTTACACATTAGTCATGGGTGAAATAAATGTATTTTTGGAGGATGGCACATAGGGAAAAGAGAGCCATGAGGTTTGCTATCCCAATAATTTGGCGGGAACCCACTGACCACTCAAGCAACTGCTACTTCTGCATGATGGACCCTTCCAAACGTCGGACTGGCAATAATGCACTTGCTATCACGTACCCAGACCTTCCTTAATCCATCGCCCCGGTGCCACACTGCCATGAGCTCACCATACCCACTCCTCTGAAGAGAGATCAGCCGTCTTTAGAAGAGAGCAGCAAGTCAGAGAGCGGGGAAGACGTTGTAGATCCAGATGACAATTTCAGAGGTGGAGCTGATGAGAGAAACCCATACTACCCCAACAAAAAGACCTCAACGACTTGATCAGAGATCTTGGTCTCACCAATTCCAATGCCGAGCTTTTGACGTCTAGGCTCAAGCAGTGGAACTTGTTGGATAAAAGTGTGCAAGTCGCAGATCAGAGGAAGCGTCACCAACCTTTTTGCAGCTTCTTCACCTGTCAAGATGGGCTCTGTTTCTGCTACAATGTGACCAGTCTGTTCGAGGCAATCGGAATCGCTTGTAACCAGAATGAGTGGCGCCTCTTCATTGACAGCTCATCCAGGAGCCTCAAAGCCGTGCTGCTCCATAATGGTAACAAGTACCCGTCTCTTCCCCTGGCCCACTCGGTGCACCTCAAAGAGGATTACAACAGCATCAAGACCTTGCTGGACGCCTTGAAGTATGATGAGTACGGCTGGGAGATCATCGAAGACTTCAAAATTGTGGCATTCATGATGGGTTTCCAAGGCAGTTTTACCAAGTTTCCTTGCTATCTTTGCCTTTGAGACAGCAGGGACACCAAGGCGCACTACCACAGGCGGGACTGGCCACAGCGGACCGAGTTCTCTGTGGGGAGGAACAACGTCAAGTGGGAGCCATTGGTGGACCCCCGGAAGGTGCTGATGCCACCACTGCACATCAAATTGGGCCTTATGAAACAATTTGTCAGAGCTGTAGATAAGAAGTCGGCAGCCTTCAAGTACCCTCAAGCCTTCTTCCTGAAGCTGTCTGAGGCAAAGGTCATAGCCGGTGTCTTCGTCGGACCACAGATAAAGAAGATCCTGGAGTGCAATGAATTCCCCAAGAAGCTCACTAGTAAGGGGAAAGCGGCTTGGAACAGCTTTGTCGCAGTGGTTCGTGGCTTCGTGGGCAATCACAAGGTCAAAAGCTATGTGGAGCTGGTTGAGACTCTTGTGAAGAACTACGGCACAATGGGCTGTAGGATGTCCCTCAAAGTCCATATCCTTGATGCTCATCTTGATAAATTCAAGGAGAACATGGGAGCGTACTCGGAGGAGCAAGGCTTACACCAGGATATACTGGACTTTGAACGCCGCTACCAATGACAGTATAACGAGAACATGATGGGAGCCTACATATGGGGGCTGATTCGTGAAAGTGATATACAGCATAATCGTCAATCTCAAAAAACTACTCACCTTCTAAATGTTTTGTAGTAATTTTTGTATTACTTTAGTATAAATGTAGTGGATTAACACGCGCATACAGGGGGGAATGGTAAAGACGCGCGAGTTATGGACGGTGGGGTTACGTCGGGCCGGCCAGGTGTGGCGGCGGGGAACTGTGCGGTAATGACGGGCCAATTAAGCTGGAGAGTGATGTACGGCTGTGATTGGCTGGAGTTGTTGTCAAGGGCGGAGTGGCGCCGGGATGTCTGGGGATAGAGGGGGGCAAGTAACAGGTGCGGGGGGACGCGGGGCGTCGGTGGCACGCGGCCTAATTAATTGGTTGGTAATGAGAACGGGGATATATATTCGGGAGACGGGAAGAATGAGGGGAGTTTTGGTTGGGACTGGAACGACGCAGGTGTGAGAGAAACGGGGAGAAGACATAGGAGACAGAACAAGCTAGCAGTGGAGTAGAGACAAGCAGAGACAAGGAGCGACTGAGAGGTATAGAGACAAGCAGAGACTAGGAGCGACTGAGAGTGATAGAGAGAAGCAGAGACAGAGCAGGACAGAATGAGACAGAGAGAGACATAGACACAGAGAGGGTACAGAGAGAGACAGGTAGAGATAAACGGAGTGAGACAGAGAGAGACAGAGTGAGAGACAGAGAGAGACAGAGATGCAGAGTGGGAACAAGACGGAGACAGAGTGAGACGGAGACAGAGACAGCGAGCGATGTAGACAGACAGAGACCGCGAGCGACGGAGAGTGACAGAGACAGCGAGTGACGGAGAGAGACAGAGACAGCGAGCGACGGAGAGAGACAGAGACAGCGAGCGACGGAGAGAGACAGAGACAGCGAGTGACGGAGAGAGACAGAGACAGTGAGCGACGGAGAGAGACAGAGACAGCGAGCGACGGAGAGAGACAGAGACAGCGAGCGACGGAGAGAGACAGAGACAGCGAGTGACGGAGAGAGACAGAGACAGCGAGCGACGGAGAGAGACAGGGACAGCGAGTGATGGAGAGAGACAGAGACAGCGAGCGACGGAGAGAGACAGCGAGCGACGGAGAGAGACAGAGACATCGAGTGACAGAGAGAGACAGAGAGAGAGGGGAGAAAGCGGAGCGAGCGAGACGGGCGGAGCGTGGCGAGTGAGCTGCGGCAACAGAGGGACTGTGAAGTTAGAGACGTAATGTGGGGAGTTGTAATAAAAGTGGTGTCGGAGAAAAGAATAAAGTTGTCCACGTGAAGACGGCCACTACATAAATACATGTTAATTTTGATTCATATGTTGTTTTCTTCTGACTTTAAGTGAACGAAAAGACACAAATTCGCCTGTTTTCTCATCGAAAATTGTTAAATTTCAAAGTATCACTCCTGGTCACAAAAGCAAAGTTTGTGGGAAATAATAGACATTTTCTATACTTTTGAGGCATAAGCAATTTGGAAATAACAATTACATACCCAGGAAAAAAAATTGTGTTACATACAGTGAGGGAAGAAAGCATTTGATCCTCTGCTGATTTTGTACGTTTGCCCACTGACAAAGAAATGATCAGTCTATATTTGAACAGTGAGAGACAGAATAACAACAAAAGAATCCAGAAAAACGCATGTCAAAAATGTTATAAATTGATTTGCATTTTAATGAGGGAAATAAGTATTTGACCCCTCTGCAAAAGATGACTTAGTACTTGGTGGCAAAACCCTTGTTGGCAATCACAGAGGTCAGACATTTCTTGTAGTTGGCCACCAGGTTTGCACACATCTCAGGAGGGATTTGTCCCACTCCTCTTTGCAGATCTTCTTCAAGTCATTTAGGTTTCGAGGCTGACGTTTGGCAACTCGAATCTTCATCTCCCTGCACAGATTTTCATGGGATTAAGGTCTGGAGACTGGCTAGGCCACTCAAGGACCTTAATGTGCTTCTTCTTGAGCCACTCCATTGTTGCCTTGGACGTGTGTTTTTGGTCATTGTCATCCTGGAATACCCATCCACGACCCATTTTCAATGCCCTGGCTGAGGGCAGGAGGTTCTCACCCAAGATTTGACGGTACATGGGCCCGTCGATCGTCCCATTGATGCGGTGAAGTTGTCCTGTCCCCTTAACAGAAAAACACCCCCAAAGCATAATGTTTCCACCTCCATGTTTGACGGTGGGGATGGTGTTCTTGGGGTCATAGGCAGCCTTCCTCCTCCTCCAAACACGGCCAGTTGAGTTGATACCAAAGAGCTCCATATTGGTCTCATCTGACCACAACACTTTCACCCAGTTGTCCTCTGAATCGTTCAGATGTTCATTGGCAAACTTCAGACGGGCATGTATATGTGCTTTCTTGAGCAGGGGGACCTTGCGGGCGCTGCAGGATTTCAGTCCTTCACGGCGTAGTGTGTTCCCAATTGTTTTCTTGGTGACTATGGTTCCAGCTGCCTTGAGATCATTGACAAGATCCTCCCGTGTAGTTCTGGGCTGATTTCTCACCGTTCTCATGATCATTGCAACTCCACGAGGTGAGATCTTGAATGGAGCTTCAGGCCGAGGGAGATTGACAGTTCCTTTGTGTTTCTTCCATTTGCGAATAATCGCACCAACTGTTGTCACCTTCTCACCAATCTGCTTGGCAATGGTCTTGTAGCCCATTCCAGCCTTGTGTAGGTCTACAATCTTGTCCCTGTCATCCTTGGAGAGCTCTTTCTGTCGTGGCCATGGTGGAGAGTTTGGAATCTGATTGATTGATTGCTTCTGTGGACAGGTGTCTTTTATACAGGTGACAAGCTGAGATTTGGAGCACTCCCTTTAAGAGCGTGCTCCTAATCTCAGCTCGTTACCTGTATAAAAGACACCTGGGAGCCAGAAATCTTTCTGATTGAGAGGGGGTCAAATACTTATTTCCCTCATAAAAATGCCAATCAATTTATAACATTTTTGACATGCGTTTTTCTGGATTTTTTTGTTGTTATTCTTTCTCTCACTGTTCAAATAAACCTACCAATAAAATTATAGACTGATCATTTCTTTGTCAGTGGGAAAACGTACAAAATCAGCAGGGGATCAAATACTTTTTTTCCCTCACTGTAGTATTATTTATTATTTCCCCAAAACATAGAAATGTTGAGAGTGGTTGGGATCTTTTTTACACAAAGAAGCATGAAATTTGATTTATCTCCACATAATTGGTATAATATTTTAAATCCACATCATTTGGACCAACTACACTGTTTGTAAAATGCACATTGAACATCTGGTTGCTATTTGTTCAACGGTTTTTTTTCACAATATGGCCAAAATATGGACTGCCATAAACAGCCAGGCGCTTACACTTAATTCTAAGAGGCTGTTTCTGGGAATTTGACTCACGAACAGAGATTCGATGTTCCAAAAAATATATATTTTTTAAAATGGACAAACATTTCACGAGGCTGTGAATGTAAGTAGGTCACATTTTCGATAGAAAATACATCTTCCATGTATGTTTTTGTAATATAGGAATGTAGGGGGTCCAGTTTCAAAAGCTTACACCCCCCCACCCACTTGGGAAGTTTCTAGATCTGCCTGGGGTGTGTAAACATCAGCACTGGGGAAGTAAAGTTGGTGAAGCACAGTGCTGACCATACTTCGTGAACTACTCCGGCCTTAGTGGATAGGTTCAGAGCTGTATGCACGTATGTTGAACTTCTTTCGCACCGTACATAGCCAACCACGCTGAGCGGAGGTGGGCCACGGTGATCAATCTTTCTCAGATTGTCGCTGGGATCAAAATGCAGTGCGCTAACTGCAGCGCCACCCATGCCCCTTACATTGCAATATCTGACAATACTTTTTGAGATATACAACAACAACAAAACGTGGTGAAGGTTTGAGTGCAGGGTCACAGAGAGCACAGTGTATTCCAGGGTGATTACCAACTTGCTAATCCCCCTAATCTCTCTGCCTAATCTCTCCCATCAACATAGTGCTAATCTCCCATTAACACTTTTGTTTGTGCGCATATGCGGGGACGATACTCTTATGCGGCGATGGAAGCTCATTTCATGCTAATCTCTCTCCCTAATATCTCTCTCCCTAATCTCCCCCATTAACACAACTGACGTGCTTGCATCCGGGGATGGAATTCCTTTCCAGCTCAGACCCCGCCTGCTATCCCAGAGTGGGAATGAGACAGAGACATCTATAACCTCTTGTTGTAAACAGCTCTCTCGCTGTGCTCTTCCTGGTTCAGCGGTTCCACTGCTGGATATTTTTTCCACCTGAGGGCGACCGCTTGTGTTGCGATTGAAACGTCATGATATATTATTTTTATTTTATTTTTCTACCTACGTGAAATTACTGAAATAACCAAAGAGAATGGATTCCTGCAGTCACGAAAGCTTCAAATCAAGAATGATTACCATATGTTTTTACAGTGCCAGCAATGAAATTCGTCAGATCAAAAATTAATGACCCGCTGTAGCATTGTGTTTTTCTGCCTGCACATTTTTAGGAACCTGAATTCACCATTATTGTTTTTTGTGCACACAATTAAAGACAATAACCGAGTAACAATTAAACAAATCTCGTTTTCACTGCCGTACGGTTTCTAAATGCATACGGGTATTAAGAGTAAATAGTATAACCAATAAACAGTTTCGAGAATAATCAGTATCAAGAATAACCAGTATAAAAGGTAAAATGTGCAGTCCTCTGCAATTGCTTGTCCACGCAGAAGAGTCCCCATTGGCGGGCGTTCTCGAAAGATCCTCCACACTGACCATACGTGTTAGAAGAGGTGGGAGTACCCACACTTTATCCCACCCAGACGCAACCTGCCCAATCAACTAACTTGCGGCGAACGCATCTACACCGCAGGGTGGACATTTAAGAAACTTGTCCCAAATGTTCCAAGCTGCTGCACCGGGGCGATCCAACCGATTGACCTCTGGTCAAGTCCAGTGTGCTGACCATTACACCGCACGACACCCCACAACGGTATAAGGAAGGCAATTGAGCACATTAAGTTAAAGGAGGCCTTGTGTGTGTGTGTTGCTATTATTGGAGCTGCCTTAACTTGTCCTGTTGCGTCACATCTTGCTCAGTTACTTGATTACGTGTTGCACTGTGTTTAAGCTGCCATCATTCTCATTGTGCTTGAAATATAGTTATACTGTTTAGATAGAGATGTATTAAGGACCCATTGAAAGTATCATCAAACACACATTACGATGTTCCTATTCCTGCAAAATAAGTGATCACAAATGTAACCCTAAGGTGAGTGTGATTGACCAGATGTCATATATCATAACATCTGCAGACCTCATTGTTCCAAAAATCATACTTGAACTCCAACCATTAATTATAATTGTTTAGATTGAATTATAGTCCTATACACCTATATCCAAAATAATGTTTTATTAACACCAGCTTAATGCTAATAGTGATCATGCTGCAATAAGAACAAAAATAATCCCAGTTATTAATCCAGAAGAGCTCATCTTCAGAAGCCTCCTGCATTGCTATGTTTTGTTCATTTCCAGTGACGAGTGTTTGGCAGCTTCACGTAGGAAGAAAGCAGAGTCCGGCAATTCCCCATTTAACGTGCGGTGTTCCCACGAGAGCTCGTTGTCGCTACAACGTGATTCGTACACTCGGCAACAACGCGCATCTCGACAGCGCGGTCCCTTGAGTGGTCGATGACGAACTGCTTTCTTGAGCGGTAGAATGATCCAGTACGTGGAATTATACAGTGCAATGATACAGTACGTGTGCGGTATACCCTCATTTCGGTAATTTGTCCCACCAATGGGATGACTGCAGGCTGATGTTCCAGTCCAAATGTGATTCAGTACCAGTAATTCCTCACTTAACGTGGTTTTCGCTCAACGCAGCACTTTTCGTGAACGCATCTACCGCGTTAAACGAGTAGTTGCCGTACGTGGAGAATATCCATGCATTGTGATGGGTCGACACTCAGAACTTCCATCTCCGGAGCAAAATACCGTTACCCGGCATAGAGATGCGGATATTAGCACCACACAAAACGAATTTGAGTATGAAGACACTTTTGCTCGATTCACAGACATTCTTGAGGTCGAAACAATACAAATGCGAATGTACGTGATTGTTTTGCAAGATCATTGGCTTTTATTTACTTCACATTAATAATATTGTATTTTGTGTATTAGCTCTTGCTGCTGCTAACGCCGTGTCTGTCTGCGGGCCGAGCCACCCTTGAAAAAGAGCTGCATCAGCTCAACGAGTTATCTACTCGGATAATAAACTTCTGATTCTGACCTTCTGACAATAACGGAGATCTTTCTTGTTGTACAGCAACAACGTGAACAGAATTAATCTCGGCTGGTTCCCGCCTGGCTGTATTCAGCACGGCAATTAATAATGAAATCAGCGCCATGCAATGAAAAACTCCCATCTATTCCCGGCAATGAACGCACGTGGCGAAAGTGGTCCATTGCTTCACAGCTCAGAGCAGTCTCGCGTCATGAACTACTGCTCTCTGTGCGCACCGTCTGCCGGCACGACCCTCTCGTGGAACGCGCGCGCGCGCGCACGTACGCGCGCACACGCGCGCGGCAGCGC
This sequence comes from Petromyzon marinus, assembly GCF_048934315.1. Taxonomy (NCBI): domain Eukaryota; kingdom Metazoa; phylum Chordata; class Hyperoartia; order Petromyzontiformes; family Petromyzontidae; genus Petromyzon; species Petromyzon marinus. Next base: position 11,697,887 of record NC_133692.1, read on the forward strand.
TCCGTTTCATTGAGCCACCAAGTATCTGTCCGTCGTGGCAACAGTTGGCAGGAGAGGCTGGCGAGCTCACAACGCGCCGTCGCACGGTCTGGCGCAGCGCTATTAAAGCAGCGATGCGTCGGGGTGGCTGAAGTCGTTGAGTGCGAGAGGAGGTCACCAACCGTCCCGGGGTTTATCGGTCGAGTGCGCGTTTGTGGGTTTTTTTTTTGCGTAAAATCAAAGGTTGCGCAGTTGCTCACTGAATAGAGCCCCGGTTAAAGCAGGCATTGCTTCACTGCCTCGCCTGACACGCACACAAGACACTGAATACGCGGAACAGGACACATCGCATGCTGCCCAGGATAGCCTGCTGCCTTATCGACAACTGAGCAAGTCCATCTGAAGGATGCAATGCAGTTTGGATGGACGCTATATCGGCACAACCATCATCAGCCTCTGCCAATCCACTGCTGGATGAAGGTGTTCCCACGGCGTCGTCCATCCCTCACCGGTGCAGCTGCACGCGAACCGATCGTGTCGCTCCGACTCCGCTGCGAATGCGCTCCAAGAGACGCGTCTACAGCTTGCGTCTAGATGCCAAGCGCTGTAAGAGAGTCATGAGGGCTCATTACTCAGCAGTCGAGAAGGGAATCGCGGATGAACAATTGCGCGTCTTTGCCCCCGGCGACTCTGATGCTGCTACTACAACCGATGATGACACTGCTGGTGCTGCTGATGGTGCTGCTGCTGCTGCAGAAAATGATGATGGTGATCAACAGCACGTGCCCAGTGGGCACGTGCTGTCTCGTCTCGGCGTGGCCACGGGCGGAGTGGAAGAGTCGTGCCACCGCTGCGTCCTGCCTCTCGCGCTCGTCCTGCTGCTGGTCGGAGCGGTGGTCACCGCCCTAGGGTGCCATGCGGACGGGCCCACCTCCGTGATGGGTCTGTTCGGCGTGGCCCTCATGATCCTCGCGGGGTTCATGCTGGCGACGGGAGCAATCAGCTGGTGCTGGCGACGTGGAGGCGGCAGAGCCGCTCAGCCAGCGGAGCGACTGAGACATGTGCGCTGCTGATGGATGATCCCGATGGCTGGACGGTCAGTGGTGGTGCCAAGACCACATTCATTGGGGGAGTCCGAAGCAGACCATTATCTTTGTGGTCCACCCTCCTGTTTAACGTTTACATCCCTCGTGAAGCGACAAGAGATACAGACACGGGATCGGTGTAGTGAGATAAGAGAAATGTTGACAAATATACGGATGCAGCGAGATGAGAATCGCAACGCAGACGAGCTATGAATTGGCGTTTTTTTAAAATTCTAACTGACATTTGATGCTTCAGCCCCGCGCCGACCGCCCGCCTCAGCTCTGACTCTCGGGTGAGGTGAATGCGGGAGGTGAGGGGCACGAGGTGGCCAAGCGATTCGGGATATTTAAGCGTGGTCGGAGTTAGACCGATAAGAGAGGTGAGTAGGTTTGGGCAGGACACGTCGCTAGAACGGATTTTGGTGATGATGATGATGATGATAATCGATGATCGATAATTATTACGGTGGCACTTATCAGCGTGGTGAAGTATTGCCAAATTACCACCATGATCTGTAAGGCGTGAGGAGGGAACGGACAAAATAATGATGGTTAATGAGGTTGTGCCATGGGGTGTGTATTTAATTGCTCTGTGTACGTGCAGTATGTCATTGCGATGTGTTACTACAATGCTCGGCGGGTTACTGAGGTAGTGAATCGTGGAATGTGCGTTCACTCATTTCTTAATGGTCTTAATGCAACGTGTGCTTGATTATAAATAGGTTAACATGGCAGAGGTGCAGCCCTGCAATTTCACACTCACGCCGCTGCTGGTGAAAGTACATACAGTGAGGGAAAAAAGTATTTGATCCCCTGATGATTTTGTACGTTTGCCCACTGACAAAGAAATGATCAGTCTATAATTATAATTTTATATATTATAAAAAATTATAATTTATAATTTTCTTATAAATTATAAATTATAATTTTATTGGTAGGTTTATTTGAACAGTGAGAGACAGAATAACAACAACAAAAATTCCAGAAAAACGCATGTCAAAAATTTTATAAATTGATTTGCATTTTAATGAGGGAAATAATTATTTGACCCCCTCTCAATCAGAAAGATTTCTGGCTCGCAGGTGTCTTTTATACAGGAAACGAGCTGAGATTAGGAGCACACTCTTAAAGGGAGTGCTCGTAATCTCAGCTTGTCACCTGTATAAAAGACACCTGTCCACAGAAGCAATCAATCAATCAGATTCCAAACTCTCCACCATGGCCAAAATCAAAGAGCTCTCCAAGGATAACAGGGACAAGATTGTAGACCTACACAAGGCTGGAATGGGCTACAAGACCATTGCCAAGCAGCTTGGTGAGCAGGTGACAACAGTTGGTGCGATTATTCTCAAATTGAAGAAACACAAAAGAACTGTCAATCTCCCGCGACCTGGGGCTCCATGCAAGATCTTACCTCGTGGAGTTGCAATGATCATGAGAACGGTGAGGAATCAGCCCAGAACTACACGGGAGGATCTTGTCAATGATCTCAAGGCAGCTGGGACCATAGTCACCAAGAAAACAATTGGTAACACACTACGCCGTGAAGGACTGAAATCCTGCAGTGCCCGCAAGGTCCCCCTGCTCAAGAAAGCACATATACATGTCCGTCTGAAGTTTGCCAATGAACATCTGAATGATTCAGAGGACAACTGGGTGAAAGTGTTGTGGTCAGATGAGACCAACATGGAGCTCTTTGGCATCAACTCAACTCGCCGTGTTTGGAGGAGGAGGAATGCTGCCTATGACCCCATGAACACCATCCCCACCGTCAAACATGGAGGTGGAAACATTATGCTTTGGGGGTGTTTTTCTGCTAACGGGACAGGACAACTTCACCGCATCAAAGGGACGATGGACGGGGCCATGTACCGTCAAATTTTGGGTGAGAACCTCCTTCCCTCAGCCAGGGCATTGAAAATGGGTCGTGGATGGGTATTCCAGCATGACAATGACCCAAAACACACGGCCAAGGCAACAAAGGAGTGGCTCAAGAAGAAGCACATTAAGGTCCTGGAGGGGCCTAGCCAGTCTCCAGACCTTAATCCCATAGAACATTTGTGGAGGGAGCTGAAGGTTCGAGTTTCCAAACGTCAGCCTCGAAACCTTAATGATTTGGAGAAGATCTGCAAAGAGGAGTGGGACAAAATCCCTCCTGAGATGTGTGCAAACCTGGTGGCCAACTACAAGAAACGTCTGACCTCTGTGATTCCCAACAAGGGTTTTGCCACCAAGTACTAAGTCATCTTTTGCAGAGGGGTCAAATACTTATTTCCCTCATTAAAATGCAAATCAATTTATAACATTTTTGACATGCGTTTTTCTGGATTTTTGTTGTTGTTATTCTGTCTCTCACTGTTCAATAAACCTACCATTAAAATTATAGACTGATCATTTCTTTGTCAGTGGGCAAACGTACAAAATCAGCAGGGGATCAAATACTTTTTTCCCTCACTGTAAGCGATGCATCACGTACACAATTTAACTCGACGAATATTTACTTCAGTGGGATGGTAAGCGGCTTTCATTGTCTGTCGAATCTTGAAGAGCTGTGTCTGAAACTTGTAATACAGAGACTTAAAGTGAATTGCAGGGGTTCATGTTTCCCTGCCAACATTACAATAAATGTGTTGTTGAATACGGTACAACGTCGTATATCCAACTGCCTGAGGACTTACGTATAGGCGGATATATCAACAAGGTCGGACGTGTGAACATCTGTAGAAAATGGCATTTACTCCATGTGTACCTAAAGAACTGTATTTGTGGTTGATTGATAAGCGAGGACATGAAAAGATGTATGTATACCGAAGTGCATTCCAATTTTAAAGACTCGTTTAATATCCTTGGCGAAGAAAGCCAATCCATTGGTACTGTATTTTGTAAATAACCAATTCTGTGCAGAAGATTTCAGGTTGTGTACCCCTATAGATCAGGACATATTTTTGGGGACGTTATTGTGATCCGGAGTGATACAGTTGTTTTGTATGTTACCACTGCCGACATAAAAGGCGTTCAGAGTGAAGCTGTCCTTTGTTTTCTTGTGAAATATCCACAGTCCGCTGTGCATGCTCGAATTCCTGAGGTCAGTTATCTGTGCCTAGATGGTTATTGTGGTAAACAATAACAATACACTGAGTACATTTGTAATGGGGGAAGACCATTAAATTACCTTTGTCCCCTTGATTATCATTGTTGTATTCTGCCGTGCATTTTCTTGGTAGTGAAATCTGACATCAATGACATACTTTGGAAGCAAATGTAAAAGCTACTTGGATGTGGGTTCTGGTCAGAGGTGCAGCCACTGTGGGGTCCAACCAACCCCACAATGTTTAGATAGGGCTAAGAGACACCCATAAAATGTTGTGCCGTTGGTCAGCACACACACATGGACAACAAAGTCAGCTCACACACAGCGCACACACAATCACTCGCAGGAAACCAACAACTTTCAAATTTTGGCCGTGCATTTGATTCTGAAAGTTTACAATCTGACCATGCGATGTTAATTATGTGAATACAACTGTCATTTTACTTGTTAACCATTCAAAATTCCTTTGCATTCATTTAATATTGAAACGCGTAACGTCTTTCTCATTGCAAAAACTAATTAATTGGCACATAACAGAGTTTCCAAGACATTTCCTTCCTGTGACTCAGCCACCTGCCAGAGAATTTGAAGAGACGAACACACCCCGAAGTTATTTAACCAGGACAGTTGGCAATCCGGGTTAGATCCGGACAGGCTGCGAATTGGCTTCTGTGTGTGGGTGGCAGGACTTGATTTGTGCAGAAATCTGGTACAGGCATTGTGTTGAACTTTATTGCAGTAAACTGCACGGTTTGATATAGCTAGGCTAACGGAGAAATATATGTGGGTTTTGGTGTACAGTGGGAAAGGTGGTGACCCGAATAGAAACTAAAGCAATGAAATTCGTACTTTTAATTTAAACCAAATCACCGGTGTTCAACTCGGGGAAAACAAGTACCAGATGCACAATTTATATAATGGCATGGCCTGCCGAAAGTGATTCTGAATCGCGGCTCTAGCACAAATTCTCTTGCTGAAGCATTGTTAAAAGCCAGCCGATGAAATTTCATACCTTGTGAGGTTTTCATTTGACATGCGCATATATATTTCCAAATTGAAATGACATGCCTAGTGTTCGGTCATATTATGCATAAGCATGGCCCTTAAACACTTGATCTCATTTTAGTTTCTATTGCAACGTTAATTTACCCCGACGACAACACGTGCATTTTAATCTATTGCATAAACATTCCATATGCGAACGGTCGGCCTTGCTCCTCCGATATAGAGTTACGGATCACAATTATTGGAAAATAATCCGGTGTTTAAGCTTGCATTCCCACCGGAGGCTGCAGCCCATACAAGATGTATGAATACGAAGGCGCAATCGGTAGGGATTTGAAATTCACCCGATTCCTTTGTGAAGAGGCTTTGGAAACCAGGGGCTGAATTTAAAGCAGATTTCAATCATTCAGCACGGCAAAGAATGCAATGCCTGAGACAGCTCGCGCTTGGAATTTCCAGTTGATATCCTTTGAAAAATGCAATGACTATCGCTAACAATTGGCGACCATCACCATCAGCTAATGTACAATGCCTTACATCCGATTGTCGAGGGACTTTCTATAATTGTGAGTAATTATCATTTAAACAATGAATCAATAAAATGCCGTGAGTGAATGCCTTACCATCAGAGGTTTTATCACTGGGCAAAGTTTGCATGCAGCTGTAGGTTTAATCACAATTTCTGCAGGGAACACAATCTTCATTTGTACGTGCAATTCCAGGTGTCAATCTACCTCTCAATGCTTATTTGCACGCCTTTTAGCTGTTAATCCATTTTCGTCGTCAGTGGTTCTGTTTCTGATCAACGTGTCGTGGCATGTCATATGCAGTTGGTGAAAACATTCATAGGATTGTGCATTTCAAAATATCGATTTGCGGTTGTCATTACTGAGTCGTATGTCTTCCCAGGATCCTGCTAGAAATGTTTTAATCAGTTATCTTTCAAATATGTTTTTGAACTGCAGGAAATAAGAACACCGGGGAAATAATGGGATAACCTCAAATCACCCTTCATACTGTATATGCCAACAATCTGCTTGTTGTTATGCTTGCTATCGCTACCACTTTGCACCTCGTGTCAATGTCTCATCAATCACAACTTTCAAGTTTCTGGATTACAGTGGTGGACATCCAAATGTGATACGTGGATTAGGCTTCAGCTGAGACAAATGGCTTGCATTTCAGCAGCTATGGAAAGACTGCCTAGCCCATACACATTTCATAACAGCAGGAAACGTAATAATATCTTGACAGAGCGTACATAAATTTTGATTTAAAGCTTTCGTGATTGCAGTAATTCATATTCTTAGTTTTTTCGGTAAAGTCACGTTGAAGAGAAACAACAAAATAACAAAATATATATAAAACAATAAAAAATTCTCACGACGTTTCGACCATAACTCAAACGGTCATCAGGTGATGATGACGGTCATCAGGTGATGATGACCGTTTGAGTTATGGTCGAAACGTCGTGAGAATTTTTTATTGTTTTATATATATATCATCAGGTGATGATGACCGTTTGAGTTATGGTCGAAACGTCGTGAGAATTTTTTATTGTTTTATATATATTTTGTTATTTTGTTGTTTCTCTTCAACGTGACTTTACCGAAAAAACTAAGAATAAGAGCGTACATAGTTGCAGTTTAAGGTGCAGCTCTGCAATTAATTTTCTCATGCAACTGCTGGTGGAAGGGTCTCCACGAGAGCGTGCTCCAGAGGCCCTGTAGAGATTATTTGGCCAACCCCACCTCACGCAATCAGCCGAGCGAATGAGCTTGGGTGAACCCACTCATCCTGCTGGGTGGACGGAGATGGCAGCGGAATTTAAGGAACTTGCGTATCGTTTTAACTGGAGGAGAGCGAACGGGTTGACCTCTGGATTGACGGTGTGTTAATCATTGCACCACTGCAGTATCCCTAGGGTATATTCAATTATGCTTTCATAAAATCTGCATAAATCGTGCGTTATCCTCGATTGCATTTGCCCACGGGGAGCACAGTGGGTGGTGTATTTTGGGGTTTTTTGTCCCAAGTTAACAACACACCACAGCTGTTTTGCAAAATGGGGTATTTTGCTCGTCTCTCTTCATTCATATTCAAATATTTTTTTAATCATTCCTACCCCCTACGATTCGACATTTAAAAGAAGAGAAAAAAACCCACAAGATGTATCCATCTAAAAGAATTGCAGATTAAGGGTAGGTTCACTAAATATCTGTCGGCAAGATTGCTTTAAAATGCCACATCGAAAAAGAATGTTTTGCATTAGGTGTTCTAAACGTATGGACTAATGCAAAGCGTAAGACTTAAAATATTGAGATGCACATAATTATAAATGCTGCGTATATATTTTTACAACTGTGACAACGTTATATTATCCTCTTAATTTTGACATTTTACATATAACATTATATTTTGTATATACCAAACCAAACTACGGTTCAGTGAACATTTGAATTGTTATTCACCGGGTTTGTAGAATGTTTTACGTATAACCTTGTCATGCTACCTATAATGTTTTATAGAAGGCAAAAATTTACATCAAAGAGCCTGCATACTAAATTTTTATTTAAAGCTTTCGTGATTGCAGGGATTCATATTCTTGGTTCTTTCGGTAAAGTCACGTAGAAGGGAAACAAAAAAATATATAAAAAATATATTGTTTTATATATTTTTTATTTTATTGTTTCCCTTCTACGTGACTTTACCGAAAGAACCAAGAATATGAAAGCCTGCATTCTGTTTACATAAGAGAGCCCAAGCGAGCTATACACGATGTTATCATGGGTAATATTTTTGCATGCGGTATCAATATGGGAATCATGTGGAATTTGGAAACTGAGCAATGATGTAGACGAAATTCCACCTCTGCCAATTTTGAGTTTCACAAATTGCATGTATTGGTGACGACTTATAACAGGTGCCTGCAGGGTGGGCTGGTAGGACAAGTCTCTGCGCTGTCTATTGCTGATTTTACACCCAACAGCACGAGATTTCACTTCGTTAAAGTATTGAAAGGGGACGGACGGACGGACACATTAATCTATTGCAGGCTGGTACACTCAGTTTACAACTTCGTTCCTACCAGTATAACCGCTCCAATTGACAGAAGCAATCAAGGTCACAGGGAGAAAGTTATTGAGGAAGTTGTCGTTGCGTTTGTTATTTCCCCGTTAAAAGGTTGATTTGGAGGTTGATGTTTTTAGACGTCCGATTCAGGAATTGCATTATCGATGGTGGTGATGTGAGCACGTAAATGGATGTAACTGCTTTGAGCGCATTCACTGAACTTCAGTGGGTTGCAACTGCATTGTGCCTGATCAGGCCATTGTCCCATTGGGTAGTCACATCAGCACTTTATTGTGATTCTTAAAATATATATAACTTATACTATTGATGTGACACAATATGGTATAAATGTAGTGAGCAGGCGGTTGGAAATAATGCCATACAATAGTAGGATAGAAAAGCCTGCAATAACAAAGAATTGTATGGCCAATAACCTATAGCCATGTCATCAATGTGCTGTTATATTATTTAACAATGGGAGCTCCACGAACGTATATTTGCTATTGAATGCCTAGGACAAGCTGTTCTTTTTTCCAATTCCTACCAAACTCATCTTGCTCTCTATCCACCCCGAAGCACGTAGAAGTTTATTTTGACATTTAATCGCAATACTCGATCATTTGACAGAACCACTCATATCTCTATAGTGGCAGTCACAACGTTGAAGACACTTCGCTTAATTCATAACAATATTCGCACAGTCAAGCATGTCTCATTGTACGTGTGCACATTTTTTTGTTACATCCCTTCGATGACTCGAAGGGATGTAAATGGTCAAACGTTGTCCAGCGCACGGTATTTGCTTGTGACCAACTCAATTGCCCCGTTCTCATCAGAGCTGAGAGGCCTGAGCAGAGTTGGGCCTGGATAGTGTGTGGGTAGGTGACCATCATGCATAAAAGACGGGTGTGATGGGTGTTGCGCTCAGTCGAGGGCAGTGCAATAAAATCCACCGCTATTCCACGTTCGCCGATCCTCAGTCCAGCGTGGTGAAGGATGGTCAAATATCCCTCATGGCCCTCGCAAGGTGTGGGGAGGCCATCATCCAGCAGTGGAATTAAAACATGGGCTGTGCATTGAATATATTTGACGGATACGTGGTGAGGGGAGCATGATAGTGCGATCCAAATTTAACCGTTTTTTTTAAACGCAATGGTGTAGTCAAAGGTGAGAGGGAAAGAGGATGCCTGTTCTCTCTGTGGTCTATACATCATACATTTAAATGTAGCCAACGTGCTATGCTGTTAACTTTATTCTAAAAAGCCGTGGTTTTACTTGCATAACAGCTAAATAGACGAAGGACATTGATGACATTTACAAATATATAAATAAATTGCGTGGATGTGTGATGCGTCTAAACCTGTAAGTGTGACCGTGTTTCTGTCACAAAAAAAATAATCCTTTTCGAGAATGGCTTTGTGAGAAGGCCACAATGTTTGATGTTGGTGAAATAACCACCCTTTGTGATTGGCACCGGCAGCTTTATAGTACATGGTGGCATATCTCTACAGCCCCTCCAGGCATCTCGTTGCCTTCGCAGAGGTTGTGGCAAGATTTTGCAGACTACATAAAGAGCACGGATGCCCCGCAGAAGTGAACTTTAAGAGATTGGCAGAGGACGAACAATAAAGAGGCCCAAATAACAGAGGTGTTTTTTTTATTGAAAAATAGCACACGTCCATTTTAAAGTAAACGGATTGTGGTTTATAACGTACTGTGCACATCTTAAAACGTACCGGACCCATTTGTCAGTGCTTTCTTTTCTATCATTAACACTGTTTTCATTTTTAACCATGAATATCTAAATCCTCGTGTTTTTTTTTACCCCTATATAAATTGTTCACCAAGTTATATTATTTCAAATGTAGGAGTGCTTTTAGTCATTGCGTTCAACTATAATCCTTGGTCGAGACCAACAATGAAAACAGGAAAAAATAACGCGTATGCATGGCTATATGTGCAATGTTCTCTGAATTATTATGAGACGCGGTTTTCTTTGGTTCTTTCGGTGAAGTCACGTAGAATGAGAATAAAATAATAAATTAAGAAAATAACACAATAAAATTCTCACGACGTTTCGGCCACAACACAAGTGGCCTTCTTCAGGTGAAAGGAACAGACCTGTCGGGACGACAGAGCAGTCACAAGCTTTCGTGCAGTCACGAAAGCTTTAAATCAAAATTGAGACGCGGTTTCCTCCCTGCACTTTGAAGCGACATCTGGTGGCGCGTCTTATAATGTCGTACGCACACGTGACCATAACTTCTTAAAACGTTTCAACACCGGGAAGTCAATTACTTTCTCGCCACCACGGTACTTTTCATCAGTACACTTGCGAATCGATTTGGATAATTCAGAACCAGAATATTAACTTATGCCGGTGGAATCCGACTGAGCTATGACGCTCAAAGATGTCCAGGGGACAGTTTTGGCACAACAAACTGTACAGTCATGGTTCGCCACTCACAAATAAAATATACTAGATTTTAATAACTTCATTGACAGCGGGCAGTCAACATTATTGCCACCGCACAGCCAATTCCATCATTTCCATTATTCTTCGGATTATAATTCTATACTTGTAAGTATATGCCAACTCAATATCGTGCCCGCACTAGTACATACAGTGAGGGAAAAAAGTATTTGATCCCCTGCTGATTTTGTACGTTTGCCCACTGACAAAGAAATGATCAGTCTATAATTTTAATGGTAGGTTTATTTGAACAGTGAGAGACAGAATAACAACAAAAAAATCCAGAAAAACGCATGTCAAAAATGTTATTAAATTATTTGCATTTTAATGAGGGAAATAAGTATTTGACCCCTCTGCAAAACATGACTTAGTACTTGGTGGCAAAACCCGTGTTGGCAATCACAGAGGTCAGACGTTTCTTGTAGTTGGCCACCAGGTTTGCACACATCTCAGGAGGGATTTTGTCCCACTCCTCTTTGCAGGTCTTCACCAAGTCATTAAGGTTTCGAGGCTGACGTTTGGCACCTCGAACCTTCAGCTCCCTCCATAGATCTTCTATTGGATCAAGGTCTGGAGACTGGCTAGGCCACTCCAGGACCTTAATGTGCTTCTTCTTGAGCCACTCCTTTGTTGCCTTGGCCGTGTGTTTTGAGTCATTGTCATGCTGGAATACCCATCCACGACCCATTTTCAATGACCTGGCTGAGGGAAGGAGGATCTCACCCAAGATTTGACGGTACATGGCCCCGTCCATCGTCCCTATGATGCGGTGAAGTTGTCCTGTCCCCTTAGCAGAAAAACACCCATAAAGCATAATGTTTCCACCTCCATGTTTGACGGTGGGGATGGTGTTCTTGGGATCCTAGACAGCATTCCTCCTCCTCCAAACACGGCGAGTTGAGTTGATGGCAAAGAGCTCCATTTTGGTCTCATCTGACCACAGCACTTTCACCCAGTTGTCCTCTGAATCATTCAGATGTTCATTGGCAAACTTCAGACGGGAATGTATGTGTGCTTTCTTGAGCAGGGGGACCTTGCGGGCGCTGCAGGATTTCAGTCCTTCACGGCGTAGTGCGTTTTCTTGGTGACTATGGTCCCAGCTGCCTTGAGATCATTGAAAAGATCCTCCCGTGTAGTTCTGGGCTGATTCCTCACCGTTCTCATGATCATTGCAACTCCACGAGGTGAGATCTTGCATGGAGCGCCAGGCCGAGGGAGATTGACAGTTCTTTTGTGTTTCTTCCATTTGCAAATAATCGCACCACCTGTTGTCACCTTCTCACCAAGCTGCTTGGCAATGGTCTTGTAGCCCATTCCAGCCTTGTGTAGGTCTACAATGTTGTCCCTGACATCCTTGGAGAGCTCTTTGGTCTTGGCCATGGTGGAGAGTTTGGAATCTGATTGATTGATTGCTTCTGTGGACAGGTTTCTTTTATACAGGTAACAAGCTGAGATTATGAGCACTCCCTTTAAGAGTGTGCTCCTAATCTCAGCTCGTTACCTATATAAAAGACACCTGGGAGCCAGAAATCTTTCTGTTTGAGAGGAGGTCAAATACTTATTTCCCTAATTAAAATGCGAATCAATTTATAACATTTTTGACATGCGTTTTTCTGGATTTGTTTGTTGTTATTCTGTCTCTCACTGTTCAAATAAACCTACTATTTAAATTATAGACTGATCATTTCTTTGTCAGTGGGTAAACGTACAAAATCAGCAGGGGATTAAATACTTTTTTCCTTCACTGTCGAGGTGGGTCTAAAACACTGCCCATGCACCTGGAGTGACGTAGAATTGTTTACTACGTACCATAGCGCTGGTTGCGGGCAGAGAAGTGGATCTGGGGCCGTCCATAAATGACGTCACGCACCTAGGCAGGGGTGGGGGAGTCAGACATTTGTGACGATGTGACGTCACATCAAAATACGCATCTTTAAATAAATATAGACAACAATTCTACTTAATTAAATAGACTTTTTAATAAATGTTTTCTCCTACAACGTGAGAGTGCAGCGCCACATTAAATAAGCACTACAGTGACAATAGTTTAAAGCGATTTGAAGCATGTTTAAAAAAAAAATGGGGGGGGGGGGCAAAGCTTTGTGACGTCATATTTGAGGGGGGGGTCTGACTTTTTGTGACGCCGTGTGACGAGGGGGGGGTGGTCAAAAATCGTTCAAAATCGCGTGACGTCATTTATGGACGGCCCCTCTGCAGTTGCAGCAGCCCTGTCTGACAGCAGGTCACGTGATAAACAAGAGGGATGTAGGGGAACGGTTACAGAGGGGCACGTAAGGGAATCCCGGGAACCCGCCAGTAGGTTCTAGAAAGGGGGCGTGGCTAGGGCGGAGTGAGGTCACGCTGGGAGGATAAAAGGGGACCCCGAGCGGGAGCTCGGGGCTGTCGCCTGGAGTGGGATCCCCTCGTCGTGATGCTGGATTCTTCCCCGCCGTCTTCGCCATCTCAGCGTCGTCAGTCAAGAAGTCTGCCAGCTGTCCTGACTGAGAGCTGTCGTTACTTTGTGTGGACTGTGAAGGCTGTTAATAAATAGAGTGCCTCCTACTCTTAGTGTCTCTGAGTCAGTCACTACACACCGAAGCACTGCCCATGTCACCCGGAGTTTCAATGCAATGGTCAGGACTGGAGTTAAATAAACCCTGGATTATAGTACCTGTAGCTGCAAGATGAGCTTTTAGCATGAGAATAAACATCAACACATTCGTAAATATGTGCACGTGTCACAATGAAGGGTCATTGCGAAATGTTGCCTCTGTTACACATGTTTACTGTGAAGGCATTGTTAATGAGAAATGTTTTGATTTAAAGCTTTCGTGACTGCAGTAACTCATATTATTAGCTCTTTCGGTAAAGTCACTTTGAAGAGAAACAATAAAATAATAAAATATATATAAAACAATAAAAATTCTCATGACGTTTCGACCATAACACAAACGGTCGTCATCACACCTGATCACACCTGATGACGACCGTTTGTGTCATGGTCGAAACGTCGTGAGAATTGTTATTGTTTTATATTTATTATTATTTTATTGTTTCCCCTCAACGTGACTTTACTGAAAGAGCTAATAATATAAAATGAGAAATGTGTTGTATTTTTTTGTTTGTTATGTGTGCACTCGTGCCAACACAGTATGACTCAATAATTTGTTTTTAAACCTGGACCCTGGTCTCAGGACCCTGATATCACATCATGGCTTTTGAGTTCAGGATGGACTGGTCCCAGAGTCTGGTGCCTGGCCCCTCTGGTCCATGGGCCCCTGTTGCAGTTGAACTGCCTGCACACTCAATAGCATCACCAAAGTCTGTGTGGGTGTGAGGGCATATATCACTCGTTTCACTCATTGAGTCCGATTCACTCGTTTCACATCAGTGCTGTGGGTTATGGATAACAATGATTATATGTTTGTTTTGAAAACTGCCACGCACGCCGAAGGCGAAAAAGCCAGAGGGATAAAGACCATGTTCCTATGACTGGCACCAGCATATCCATAACACAAACATCATTGTGATATTGAGGTCCGGTGGGGGGGGGGGGTGTTAAAAAAAAAACTAATTAATTAGCCATACTGCGTTGGCAGTGGTGCACGAGCAAAAATAACAAAAAACAAACTCGACACATTCATCATTAACACTGCCTTGTATTGATCCACGGAGAGGCTGGGATCTTATTTGAATGTCGGGAGTAGGTGGTGGCGGGGTCACTACTCATGTTCATAATGGCTGTGTCGGGGGCACTGATCCAGCACCACTGGGACCCTGAATAGCATTTCTGTAATAACATCGCTGTATTAATATGGTGAAAAGGTGGTTCATGTAATTTGGAGGAAAATACGAAAACGGCATATGTTTTAATAAATATATTCAAGTAACCAAAGACGGCAAACGCCTCTAGCACCGAACGCATCAAAACTGTCTGGTGGATCTGGTGTCTTCTGTGAACACGCTTCCATGTGCTAAAGGAAACGGTGGATGGTCTCGGTGATGGTCGGCAGGACCTGCAAGCATCATTCTATGAAATTAACATCGTTTGTCATATATGTGGACCTTGTATCTTGCACATCATTCTGTTCACAATGAATTTGACCCTTGAAAAAATAGATATACTGCAAACAAATATATCCATCAACTAAGTGATAGGTTGCTTCATATCTTATTTGGACTGTCAGATGCTGACAGGATTATTGCCAACACCATTGCTGCGTTGCAAACGGTTCAGATTCTCAGCATTTACTTTCACATTCCCTGCGGTGCAATCTGTAATTTCACGTGATTAATTACTGTTAAACATACACATGCAGCACACATTAAAAAGTACATTTGTAATACAAATGCCAGACTTATTGTGATGCCATATATCATAATAAGTTTATACTCTTCTCAAAACAAAAACAACATTGTGTTGTTACATAACCACTCCAACCGGGATATGTAAATCAGACATGATTTATAATTGTCTCTTATTAAATTAGAAATATTTCTCTTCGAGCTGACTAACAAGCCAGTAATTATGTTGTCACATGCCCTGGCAAACTGGATGCAAGTCGTTCATCATAAAAAAATAACGTATTTGTTTTGCAGCGGCAGGCAGATTCAAGAGTAATAGCCACGACAGATAAGGGCGGGACATGTCTGCTACATTTTTGTGGCCTCAGGGCCCACATAGAGCTCAATATAAATGTGTGCGAGTGCAGCTTAGCGACAGATGGAGGAATACGACATAAATACCCTACACTGCATCTTCTTGGGAGCTGCTTCAGGTGAGCAAATATGGCAAAGGAGGCGCATAATTGTCTGCTTATTTTACTTTGTTGCATGTGTAGTGTTCGATTTCACTGGGACAACTTCAGCCTTTCTTCGAACGCCGCTCTGTTTACAACTCTCAGCATGTCCTACATTCCACAGTATCCAGGTCGCCACGGCTCGCTCGCCGTGCTTCACCCGACCCGCTCGCCACCTTTGTCTCTCCACTCCCCACGATCACTTCGCTTGCTTCGCGCTCAAAAACTCCGCACTCAGCACCTCCGCACTCAGCAACACCGCACTCAGCAACTCCGCACTCAGCAACTCCGCACTCAGCAACTCCGCACTCAGCAACTCCGCACTCAGCAACTCCGCACTCAGCAACTCCGCACTCAGCAACTCCGCACTCAGCAACTCCGCACTCAGCAACTCCGTACTCAGCAACTCCACACTCAGCAACTCCGTACTCAGCAACTCCACACTCAGCAACTCCGTACTCAGCAACTCCACACTCAGCAACTCCGTACTCAGCAACTCCACACTCAGCAACTCCGTACTCAGCAACTCCGCACCTCCGCATTCAGAAACTCCGCACTCAGAAACTCCGCACTCAGCAACTCCGCACTCAGCAACTCCGCACTCAGCAACTCCGCACTCAGCAACTCCGCACTCAGCAACTCCGCACTCAGCAACTCCGCACTCAGCAACTCCGTACTCAGCAACTCCACACTCAGCAACTCCGTACTCAGCAACTCCACACTCAGCAACTCCGTACTCAGCAACTCCGCACCTCCGCATTCAGAAACTCCGCACTCAGAAACTCCGCACTCAGCAACTCCGCACCTCCGCACTTAGCAACTCCGCACTTAGCAACTCCGCACTCAGAAACTCCGCGCTCAGAAACTCCGCGCTCAGAAACTCCGCGCTCAGCAACTCCGTACTCAGCAACTCCGTACTCAGCAACTCCGTACTCAGCAACTCCGCACTCAGCAACTCCGTACTCAGCAACTCCGTACTCAGCAACTCCGTACTCAGCAACTCCGTACTCAGCAACTCCGCACTCAGCAACTCCGTACTCAGCAACTCCGCACTCAGCAACTCCGCACTCAGCAACTCCGCACTCAGCAACTCCGCACTCAGCAACTCCGTACTCAGCAACTCCGCACTCAGCAACTCCGTACTCAGCAACTCCGCACTCAGCAACTCCGTACTCAGCAACTCCGCACTCAGCAACTCCGCACCTCCGCACTCAGCAACTCCGTACTCAGCAACTCCGCACTCAGCAACTCCGTACTCAGCAACTCCGTACTCAGCAACTCCGTACTCAGCAACTCCGCACTCAGCAACTCCGTACTCAGCAACTCCGCACTCAGCAACTCCGTACTCAGCAACTCCGCACTCAGCAACTCCGCACTCAGCAACTCCGTACTCAGCAACTCCGCACTCAGCAACTCCGTACTCAGCAACTCCGCACTCAGCAACTCCGTACTCAGCAACTCCGCACTCAGCAACTCCGCACCTCCGCACTCAGCAACTCCGTACTCAGCAACTCCGCACTCAGCAACTCCGTACTCAGCAACTCCGCACTCAGCAACTCCGCACTCAGCAACTCCGTACTCAGCAACTCCGTACTCAGCAACTCCGTACTCAGAAACTCCGCACTCAGCAACTCCGTACTCAGCAACTCCGCACCTCCGCACTCAGAAACTCCGCGCTCAGAAACTCCGCACTCAGAAACTCCGCACTCAGAAACTCCGTACTCAGAAACTCCGCACACAGCGTCTTCGCACACAGCGTCTTCAGCTCCGCTATCACTACGCTCTCTCCCCATTGACTATTCTCGTCTCCAGCTCCGTTATCGCTACGCTCTCTCTCCACTGCTAACTACTTCGTCTTTGTTCAGCTTCGCTATCGCTATGCTCTCTCCTTCCAAACTCTGTCTCTCCAACTCTGTCTCTCAACTCTGTCTCTCAACTCTGTCTTCCAAACTCTCCAGACTTCAATTCCCCCTGTTGACTCCAAGCTCTCCCAACTCCACGTCTTGCCTCGTCCAGCTTCCAACACCCCACTCTCTGTGTGTCTCCCCAATTTATCCCCATTCTCATTACCCCTAATTAATTGGCCCGCGTGCCTCCCCACGCTTCGCGTCCTCAAACACCTGCCTTTCCCCAGACATCTCGACGCCTCCTCGCCCTTGACAACAGCCACAGCCAATCACCGCCGTTGCCGGTCCTCTGGCTTAATTGGCCCAACCGTTACCTCATCATCCCAGCCCTTGCACCTGGCTGTCCTAACATGACCCACACTGTTTTTGCCTTCGCTACAGGCTGACCCAAGATAACCCGTACTGTCTGTGTGATCATGCAATCACGCCGCCTCCACTACGCACCTTCGTACTCCACTACACATGTATTATGTATCATACAGTGTCGGGTAAAATGAGGGCCCATATCGAACAGAGAGAGAGAGAGCCCTATAGACATCGATACACTTCTTCAAGAAACCATGACCATTTGAACCTGATGGCGGTACTCCGGGGTACCATAGTACCTCGGCTCTCGCATAATGTCCGTGATGCAGTCATTTTTAGTCTGTTGATGGTCGGCGATGCGGCAATCGACTCGTCTCGACGAGCTGTACGCTACGATGCACCACTAAGGTGCGTACGAGCGTTCAGGGTTTCAGCACAATCGTCCTCGCTGAGTTTCGACATCGCGGAGTGTGGCACTGATTTCAGATTGATTGTTACCCCAGTCGCGGAGTGAAGTACACCCCTGGAAAAAAATTGTGTCCCAGAAATAAAATATTTAATTGCCTTGGCCCATTTTGTATTATTTGGTACCCCGGGGTTCCGCCATAAGAATAATTTCACGAGTCACTGAATGTCGAACCCATTGCAAGTGTTTTCTTGTGTTGAACCAGTGCTGCTGAAGTTATGCACTCCCAGAAGGCCATGAAGCTGATGGGATCTGTAAAAAGTGTTTGTATTTTTTATGGAGAGGGACATATTGCCTGCGTATTATTTAAGATTTGCGAAACTGCAGTCCTTCTAGCACCAATGTCATTGGCTGTGTAGTATTATTACTTGAGACTGTAATGTCTTATAAACAACTTGAATATTGATCAGTTTTGATTTAAAGCTTTCGTGACTGCAGTAATTCATATTCTTAGTTTTTTCGGTAAAGTCACGTTGAAGAGAAACAACAAAATAACAAATTATATATAAAACAATAAAAATTCTCACGACGTTTCGACCATAACTCAAACGGTCATCATCAGGTGTGTCGGTTTGCATAAATTTATTTTGAAAACGGCATATTTATTTATATATATATAAAAAAAATAACGTTTGCGTCACGCGCAGCGATTGGCAGTTTGCCCAGGACTAGTCCATCTATTTTTTTAAAAGAGGAGGGGGGAGACGAAATTTGTTTTTATGTATGCTGTCTGAAAGCCACTGTAAGCGTGAACAATCAATCAAGAACTGAAATGATTTATCAAATCTTTCCAATGATTGCTAAGATAGAATCCATCTTCTCGGTTGAAATTGTCTCTGTGCTTGTATATGTGGATAGCCTCATGAACGAATCTCTCATGGAAGCCAGATGGCTTACAAAGAACCTCCGTCTTGGAAAAGTCAATGGCATGTGAGCCTACTGAATTAGAACAATGATCTGCTACGGCCGAGGTGTTGGTCCTACCGTGTTTAAGGTCTGCTTTATGTTCACGAATGCGGTCCGAGATATGGCGTTTGGTTTCTCCAAAACAAATTTCGTCTCCCCCCTCCTCTTTTCAAAAAATAGATGGACTAGTCCTGGGCAAACTGCCAATCGCTGCGCGTGACGCAAACGTTATTTTTATATATATATAAATAAATAAATATGCCGTTTTCAAAATTAATTTATGCAAACCGACACACCTGATGATGACCGTTTGAGTTATGGTCGAAACGTCGTGAGAATTTTTATTGTTTTATATATAATTTGTTATTTTGTTGTTTCTCTTCAACGTGACTTTACCGAAAAAACTAAGAATATTGATCAGTTGACAAGATACACGTTGATATTACTTAATTTAAAATGTACTGTAGTATTTTTATTGTTATTTTAGATTTCATAAAGTGTGTACATCATCATACAATCGTTTTATAACATAATAATTACAGTGCTTGGCTATGCTCGATAAATAGGTATAAGCATTCATAAGAATGGTGTTCATCCTTAGAATTGTATAAAAAGGGTTCAACGTATTTTCTGAAAAAATATATATAGAAATGATCATTGTTCTTTTTCATCAAATGTCATTCGTACGCTTTTCTGCAAATAAGGGTTTAGAATACCCCATGGTCATATTTACATGCTCGTACGTAGTGATAAATGTCTCTTATTGTTCTATATATGTTTTGGGGTTAGGACCCTGAAGGCAGGATTCCAGATTCAGGGACCCGTATTGTTGCGAGCAAGGCCATGGACAGGAGCAGCATGGCAAAGCAAGATGCGATTTCTTCCCCTGGCACAGCCGATGTGTCTGTAAACAAGAAGGTACCCAAGAAGCCACATTATATCCCGCGACCTTGTGGCAAGCCCTACAACTATTAGTGCTTCCAGTTTCCATTCACGTGCATGGCAAAGTCCCATCTGTACAACCACATGAAGTGCAGCCTGTGCAAGTACTCGGTCTCAGTGGAAACTAGAAGCAAGTCACTGCTGGGGAAATCTTGCAGCGAGAATGGGGCGGATGAAACGTCTCGGCAACAGAAGGACAAACTCTGCATCGACCAACAGCCAAATAAAATTGTTAAAGTCCCCAACGACCCCAAGAGTATATGTGAGCACAGAAGTTACCCAGAGTTGGCAAGCTCTCAAACAAAAATGAATGAGGGATTTACCGACCTCACGCAGTATAGCGAAGCTGTGGGTGACGATCTGTGGGTAAAGCGCAAAGAAGCTGGAGCTGACTTATCAAATGACGTGGAAGTAATGCAAGCTCGCCTTGCTTCCGAAATCCCAGAGAGCAGTTACTCAGGATAGACAATGAATTACAATGAGCAGTCCTTGCAACGGCCTGGAATTATTTCATACGACTCAAATTCGTGGTTGTATATTGCGGGCTTACATCCTGGGGCCAACATGCAAACCATCACCGACCGGCATACAACCCTGTGGCTGTCACATGACAACGGCTGTCCGCACTCGCACTCATGTGTAGGCATCGCCGGTGGTTTAAGATCATACCGGTATCAACAGACAGCCCTCACCACCTCTGCTGCTCTGCCTGCCAATTGCTCGTTAAACCACGATAATAACTTGGCACACTTTACATTTTATACTCCCGGGCTAAGCTACTATCAACTCACCCATCAGTTTGAGATCGTTCCATTAGCTGGACACAACCGTGCTCTTCACGAGGCACCTATAAACCAATATCATGCATTTCCTCTCGTACCCCGTGTTCAAGATGAGCAGCGTGGCGACTGCGGTGTTGCTGGTCAGCGGAAGGCAGGGTCGAGGACACTGCAGGCAGGGCAAGGCATTCAAGTTCTTGGACACGTATCTCATTTGAAGATGATGCCTTGCCGTGCAAGAGAACAGACGTCACCGAGTGCTCTTTCTCTAGGTAAAGTGCACGACCTGAGATTGTCAACCCCACGACGTGCAACCGTTGGCAGCAACAGCAGCAGTCTTGACGTGCAAATGAAATGGCCAATGGTGCCGCATCACTCGATCGAGGCATCACATTTATCCAGGGTTGAAAATTCCTTCGGTGAGCACAGGATTTGTAAAAGAGCTGCCGTGGAGAAAAGAGAGAGAAGTCATCGTGATGCTGCCTGCATCCCGTGCTTCACCAGGCTGCAACCCAATTGCAGGTAACAACAAGCAATCGTCATCTCTCCGATGCGCTTTCAGACTGTTTTGCACATTGTTCCGCACATTCGCTCCACGCGGCGCCTGAACATTCGGCTCAGAAGCTCCCCAGCTCGCTGAGAAAAACGTCGGCCATCGTGCCGAACGACGTGCCACACACAGGGAGGCACATCAGAACGCTGAAGAGCACACCGGCAAAGGTCTCCTCGGTAGTGATGATGCAGTTTATACACACCTGTCAAACCCATACGGTTTACCCGTATTCTTATACAGGGGAATTGAGTTTTCAGGTCCCATAGGGCTATTGTTGCTGTCTATTTGTTGATGTTTCTCCCTCGTCATGAGACTTTGTAGGATGAACTTTGAGATGTATAAGGGCACAGCGTGACCAATAAGGTCTGAATTGGTCTGTAATCAGCTCGGCAGTGATAGCTTTGTGCTTTAATGCACGCAACAATAAATGGACATGTACAGTATTACTGACTCTGAGGCACGCAGCATTTGCCAACATTGGCGGCATTATCATTGTTGTCATTACCATCATCACCAGCCTGGTCATAATCATCATCCATCCTCAGAGATATCAGTGTCATCATCTTAATTTACTTTGTTAGAATTCGCTCAATTGATATAAGTTGCTCTTTGGTTATGTCGATAAAGTCACATAAAAATAAAATAAATAATAGAATACACGACGTTTCGATTGCAACACAAGCAACCGTCATCAGGTGTGAATGCAAGCTCGGAGAGAGACACATACAGAGAGACAAACACAGACACAGAGAGAGACAGCGAGAAAGACAAACACACAGAGAGAGACACACACAGAGACACACATAAAGGAGAGATACATAGAGAGACACACACGCAGAGACACACAGAGTGTGCGTGTGTCTCAATATGTCTCTCCTCTATGTGTGTCTCTCTGTGTGTGTTTCTCTCTCTGTGTGTATGTGTAGTAGTCGTGTATGAGACGGAGTCGTAGTAGGAAGCAACACGTTTTATTTATATCTTTAACAACACTCACTAGGACTTAACACGAAGGGGTAATGGCCCCTTCCACCCACAACCTGTCGAGGTACAGCCTCCAGGCTATCTATCCTAGCCACTGACCTACTCCTATAGCCCTCCGGCTGGCTGGAGCTAAGGAGGCTGACCCACCGCTGGCACCGGTGGGTCTCTGACCACTGGCCCGTCCAGACCCGGCCCTCAGAAGGACGCCGGGCTGAGGGAACCTCAGGGTCCTAGCCTCTCGACCTCTGGCACCGCACTGAGCCCCGGCCCTCAGAAGGACGTCGGGGCTTGGGGTCCAGGGTCTCGTCTCCAGGTGGCTCCTCGACTTGGGCTTGAGGCGAACTGAGCTCTGCTCTCAGGAGTCCGCCTTTTATACGATTCCCCACCGAGGGGCGGGGTTCTGAGGGATCACAGATCCCCCACAGCCCCCTCCCCTCAGGAAGGGTTCTGGCCACAGGTAGTCCAACCGAACTGTGTTTGTTGATCCCGCTTTCTGCCTAGGGGCAGGGTTCTAGGGGATCACACACACACACTCACAACACACACTCACAACACACACTCACAACACACACACTCACAACACACACACTCACAACACACACACTCACAGCACACACACACTCACAACACACACTCACAACACACACACTCACAACACACACACTCACAACACACACTCACAACACACACACTCACAACACACACACTCACAACACACACACTCACAACACACACACTCACAACACACACACTCACAACACACACTCACAACACACACACACTCACAACACACACACACTCACAACACACACACTCACAACACACACTCACAACACACACACTCACAACATACACACTCACAACACTCACTCACAACACACACACTCACAACACACACACACTCACAACACATACTCACAACACACACACTCACAACACACACACTCACAACACACACACTCACAACACACACTCACAACACACACACTCACAACACACACTCACAACACTCACAACACACACACTCACAACACACACACACTCCACAGCCTCCACCCCTCAGGTGAGGTCTTGGTCAGGGTTATCAATGACCCCGCTCTGGTAGGTACTGTGTAGCGTGTGTATGTTTACAGAGTGACCACCACATATGTGTCTCTCTCTCTGTGTTTGTCTCTCTGTGTGTTTGTCTCTCTCCGAGCTTGCATTCACACCTGATGACGGTTGCTTGTGTTGCAATCGAAAAGTCGTGTATTTTATTATTTATTTTATTTTATTTCTACGTGACTTTACCGAAAGAACCAAAGAGTAATCCCTGCAGTCACGAAAGCTTCAAATCAAGTTTGATATAATTTGTTCAAGAAAGCTTGAAAAATAAGATATAGTATAACGAATAGCTTTTTCACAATTATGACCTCTTCAAATGATACCTGAAACGAAATTCACACTGGTGTTTAGATTTCCCTAGGACAAAAAAACAAACATTACATTTAACAAATACAAGTTAAAAGGGCTAATGTCTTCGAAGCACATGAGTTCGGTGCATATAGCACTGAGCCAAAGGTGAAACCTTCACATCCACTGTTGACTGCCTACAAGGTAGTCTTGGATTCAAGGCTTGGACCGATGAGGCTAAGGCTGAGGTCAAGGCCAGGGAGCCTTTTCGGACCAGGCCAATGTCAAAGGTCGGATCCTCTAGGCTGCGACTGATCACTATCAAGGCCAAAGATGAGTGCTGAGAATATGTTCCCAAAACTAACCTTGAGATTGAAGACTGGTCTCAATGATGCGAGGCTGCCACAGAGTGATACGATTTATTTTTCGCACTAGAGGACTGGGTTTTTAACTTGTACGTTCCAGGTGTAAGCCATGCACTCTAACACATGCCACCCGACCTGATTTTGCCGAGTTCGACACAACCTAACATTATTTTAGTGTTAATAATTTTAGCTCGCTGCAATGCACTGGCATAATTTAATGCATTTTGACAAATATAGGACACTTTTTGTCAGGATCAAGATGTAATATGTGCCTGGTGTTTGAACATCTTAACGCCTGTATTTATACCAGAAATGGTGAAGCCTTTAGATATACACATATAATTCGATACATTTTGACATGTTAATACAGTGGAATACTATTCGAGAATACAATTGATTATTTCAATCTACACAAGTCAGTCTAAACTTATGGAACAAGTTCATACTACGGTTTGTTGTACCATATTGAAATGTATTTGTGCCGGACTCAAGAAAATGGAAGAGTTATAAATGTTTAACGAAACTAAGGTAAACTTGAATGCCTGAAAGTGTATGCAAGAAGATATTTAACACTTATGTTTGTTTCTTTTTTTAGACTGAATACAGCATTAACATGGAATTTTTATGAAAATTTCCAAACTAAATAATTCAGCAATGAAAAATGCACAATGAACAACGTGGAGTCAACATTCATGCATCTAGAACTTCCTACTCCAAAAAATATTCCCAATCAATTTTGTTCCAAAGAATGCGATATCGCTAAAAGCCCTGTGTGTGCAAAGATGACCCACGTGGGGAGATCGAGTGAGGCCAAGACACGGTTGGCCTGCACGGAGACAATGCATTATGGGGACATTCCGAGACACCCCATATTTTACGGTTACAATGATGGCCCTCTCCACGGTAGAGAGCCACAAGAGCAAATGCAAAACATTGAGCGTGCATGAAGTCAAGGTGATACAGTCATTGACCTTTCAAATATAATTCCTGCGTAATAAAAGTAGGCTCTTTGGAATAAAAACAATATACCGTATTGAACAACAAGAGGTGGAGCGCAGTCATTAGTTCCCTACGCTCAGAACCTGGCAACCTGAGTTTCCCAGTCATGGCGAGTATTGGTGGTAAATGAAATTTGAACTGGTCGCGGGTCCTACGCTTTTAGCGCCACCAACGTGCACTGACCAGCATGGTGAAGTCGGTTCAAATAGACTCAATTACCATCACGGTGTGGGGAGGCCTCCATCCAGCAGTATACTGTGAAGAATGATGGTAGATATAGTTTTGACAATGTATGAATGGTTATAGATAAAACAAATCTGAAAATGTGAAGTGCATATGGGCATTTTATGGTTTAATATAGCTGTGTTAGAATTAAACGAAACCATTTCACAAGTCAGATGTGCAGGATTGCTTTCTTATAAAAAAAAATGTTTACGTGCCACAGATAATACGATAAGATTTAATATCACTGGAAACACGTGCCACTAAACACATTTGCTTTTGAGAGTGAAACTAATTCTTGATTTTATGGTTTTCCTTTATTTGTCAAAATAAGTTTGTTTAAGTAATTCTCTTATAACACGATACCTCTAAATACTCTACTAAACCTATGCATGGTCCTTGTGACATGTGTGTGTACATAGTCGTTGCGTTAAAGTCCACCGAGCCTGGCACAAGCGCTTTGGTGATGTTACCAATTACTTTAGCGGCGAATGGCGGTTGTTGTTGGTATGGCAAAATATGTACGTGAAAACAATTGAAATGTATGAGACTGTTTAACACGTCGGCTTTCGCCACCAATATTATCCATAATACAGGTTTTTTTGGGTTAGATCACGTAAATATGTGTCGTTAAACCCGTCACCGCCCGACACAGCCAATTAGGAAGGTCTGTCATGTAAACAGAACATGCTAATTCGTTCATAGTACAGCACACTGGTGTGGCTGTCGCCTGATGAAGCTAGTTGTAATTACTGGGGAACGTCGTACACAAATTGTAAATGTTGTGGATTTACTCTCCAACACACCGGTGTGCTGTAATAATAACGAATTGGCATGTTTTGTTTCCGTGACAAACTTTAATAAATGGCTGTGTCGGGTGGTGGCGTGTTTAACGACACATTTCTATTCATGCAATCTAACCACAAAAAAGCCGGTATTATGGATGTATGAAACTGCATTTGCTGTGAGACAAAATAGTTTCGTATCCTTGAATATTATCACACTACACACGCATTTAATTGCATTGTTTTATACCAACATAAATCAGCAACGTGTATGATATCGCCACATTTACAGTATGTGTGTGAAGCAGTCTGCATTACAATTGTATTACTTTGACTCAATATATTAAAGTGTATGTACTATTGATTCTGATTATTCCAACCATTATTCATTGAAAGCCACAACAAAAATGCTTTATCACTGCCAAAAAAATTCCATCACAGGAAGAGCAGCGCCTCTTTTAAGAGTCCTTTCAGGACATTTATCTCTTACTTTAACTGTTGGGAATATGTCGAAATTGTTTTGCACAGAACAACAACGATTGACATTTATGTTGCATCTAAATGCAATCACATCTCAAGATGCGTTATGAAATAGAAAATAACTACTTATGAAACAGAGGGAATGGGGCGTATTACACACAGAGAGTGCTTGCCACAAATGAACCACAATACCTTGCTGATCCCGTCAGGGAGCATCAACCAACACGCGAACTCCAGTCATCCTCGCAGCGGCTTTTGGCTCGCCATTGAACAAAGACGGTCACCGTATCATGCACTTTAAGGTGTGCTTTTACGGCCGTCTGGAACGCTCTTCCTTCCGATATTAGGTATCCACTGGAGCTATGCACTTTTAAAACATATAGATTGAAAACTAATTTCTTTATAACTGCTTTTCGTGGTTAGTTGTTGTCCTTCCTCCGCATCTCCAATTAACACAGTTGGCTACATACGGTGCGGAATAAGTTCAACATGCATACGTACAGGACAAAACCACACGGGAGAGAGGTTGAGAGAGCAACACGGAGCCACAGCTCCGCAAGAAGCAATCAGGGCCGATCGCCAGCAACAACAAACCCCAACTGGAGGCCCACGGACCATCACCAAACAAGTCCCAGTCCATGTTTTTCAGAGGACAGTTAACGAGAGCACATGCATAATGAAATAACTCTGCATGATGCATTTGTGTCATTACCTACGTAAGATGCAGATATTTGAATATCCTTTCACTCCTCCCTTGACTCTATATAAAAGTTCAGTGGCACATCCATAGCGATTCATATTTTGAAATGTTTCCCTCTGTTTATTGTCTTTTACCTGCCCATGAAAGGCTATTGCCAATTTTAAATACCGCAGTATACAAATGTATGTAATTAGCAATACACAGTATTGCATTTCAGTTTGATTTCAAGTCTCCCTTGGTTCACCCTGCACTACGTATGGAGTCTCTTATCCAGCACGGGATTGGTTGTGAGATTTTATAGGGTTGTTTTCCAATCCAAAACTAGGTTTACTGCCATTCAAACATTTTAAGTTAATGAGTAATGTGATTAATCAAACACTTAATATTATAGTCACCTTTAATCCAGTCACCTTACTTTGACTAAATATATGTACATTTCAATTTAATTAAATGCATTTAAATACTGGGTCACGAACGTGATTGTGCACACTGGAGTAAATTAGAATGTTGTGTTAGCAGCAGCAGGCAAACATTCACACATGACATGGGTATATTCTACACAGGTACATCAATAATACATTCGGTTGCTCATAAGTAAATCCATTGGGAAATTAAAAAAAATGTGCTGCACAGGCTCATGCCATTACAACAGGTCATATGGTTTGGTTTACATGTGCGCCTCGGTGGATCAATATTATCACAGGCGTGTCCGCTCAGGGAGAAAACAAAACGTGTCCAGACCAATATTTACCCATTTCTTTGCTTGTGTAAGGTAAGCCTGTCTTACCGGATAAGGGATGGATTGGGTATGGACAGGTTTTTTTTTATAGAAGTATATGTCTAAGAGGTATTGAGCCATTTGTGTTAAAAAATGTATGTCCAAATGCATTTGCTGGCAAGTTCTTTGAGCAATTGTTAGAAACCACATTTTTCAACAAAACTCCCCGTGACCTCTAGGTTTAATAGATTGAGAACGCCGTGAAACACAATGATCCAAAACAACAAGAACAACAATAACCCAATACTCCACTAAGACAAGACGGTCCCTCAAATACACTGCCCTTTATAATTGAACTATCGATATCATGGGTAAGGTTCATAGTTTCAAACCACAGTGGCAAATGTGTCAGTATCTGGCACTAATCAAAAGGTTTCGCCATCTCATTCAGCCATCGTTCAACTCATCCACAATGTCATCCATAATGTGACCAATCTTGTAAGAATCTGGAAGTTAAGCAGGTTTGAATCTGTTGTTGCTTGAATGGGTGAGCACCACACACGCCGCTTTGGTCTATGCTGTTGCAGGGCTGTGCTACGTGGTGGCCGGCAGAGGGCAGTGCATCAGAATTAAATGTACTGTGCTTCTTACTTTGTGTGGAGAGGCGATCGTCCAGCAGTGGATTGGATTGAGAAATGGGCTTTGTTACACTTCAGTCTGCTCCTGCCCATCTGATCTCCCCCAATGCCCGCCCTCGTCAAGACATAGAGCATTGATATTCACTTTTCAGTTGGATTTTATTGAAGTGCAGCTGTTAATTACGAACAATAAGACAGTACAAAAATACAATGATCATCCATGATCATTGCAAAATAAACTTAAACT
This sequence comes from Petromyzon marinus, assembly GCF_048934315.1. Taxonomy (NCBI): domain Eukaryota; kingdom Metazoa; phylum Chordata; class Hyperoartia; order Petromyzontiformes; family Petromyzontidae; genus Petromyzon; species Petromyzon marinus. The sequence goes on from NC_133692.1 coordinate 11,726,777, forward strand.
TGATTCACGGATCCTATCAAAAGCAAATTAATGCACGTATCTGATGCCGATGAAAAGTTGCAGGTAATAGTATGAACAGAGTTGTAGCGGTGGGGGTGTGAGTCCGGATAATAGGAGTGGCGAATAATGCCAGTTGCGGATAATGGAAGTGGCAGATAATGGGAGTGGTGGATAATTGGAGTGGCAGATAATGGAAGTTGCGGATAATGGCAGTCACGGATAATATGAGTCGCGGATAATGGGAGTGGTGGATAATGGGAGTGGTGGAAAATGGGAGTGGTGGAAAATGGGAGCGGCAGTTAATGCCTGTGGCGGATAATGGGAGTGGCAGATAATGGGAGTTGTGGATAATGGCAGTCACGGGTAATGGGAGTTGCGAATAATGGGAGTGGTGGAAAATGGGAGTGGTGGAAAATGGGAGTGGCAGTTAATGCCCGTGGCGAATAATGGGAGTGGCAAATAATGGACGTTGCGGATAATGGCAGTCACGGGTAATGGGAGTCGCGAATAATGGGAGTGGTGGAAAATGGGAGTGGCAGTTAATGCCTGTGGCGGATAATGGGAGTGGCAGATAATGGGAGTTGCAGATAATGGCAGTCACGGGTAATGGGAGTCGTGAATAATGGGTGGATAATGGGAGTGGTGGAAAATGGGAGTGGCGGTTAATGCCTGTGGCGGGTAATGGGAGTGGAGGATAATTGGAGTGGCGGACAATGGGAGTGGCAGTTAATGCCTGTGGCGGATAATGCAAGTGGTGGATAACAGGAGTCGCGGATAATGGCAGTCACAGATAATGGGAGTGGCGAATAATGGGAGTGGCGGATAATGGGAGTGGCGAATAATTGGAGTGGCAGATAATCGGAGTGGTGGATAATGGGAGTGTTGGAAAATGGAAGTGACTGTTAATGCCAGTGGCGGATAATTTGAGTGGCGGATAATGAGAGTGGCGAATAATGGGAGTCGTGGAAAATGGGAGTGGTGGATAACGGCAGTGGCGGAAAATGTCAGTGGTGGTTAAAGCCAGTGGCGGATAATGAGAGTGGCGAATAATGAGAGTGGCGGATAATGGGAGTGGCGGATAATGGGATTGGCGGATAATGGACGTGGCGGATAATGGGAGTTGCGGATAATGGGAGTGGCGGAAAATGGGAGTGCTGGTTAAAGCCAGTGGCGGATAATGAGAGTGGCGGATGATGGGAGTGGCGGATAATGGGAGTGGCGGATAATGGGAGTGGCGGATAATGGGAGTGGCGGATAATGAGAGTCGCGGATAATGAGAGTCGCGGATAATGGGAGTGGCGGATAATGGGAGTGGCGGATAATGGGAGTGGCGGATAATGAGAGTCGCGGATAATGGGAGTGGCGGATAATGTATGTTCACGCGCGTGAGAGCGAGGCAGCCAATGGCAGAGCTCTTGTGTTGAGAGACGACCAATCCGGCTGCCGGCTGCTCGCCCGAGAGAGGAAGCCGACAGCAACTCGGCCCCTAGGACGCGCGGGCGGATGAGCGTGCGCTTTTGAACATCGAGGTTTGTCATCGTTAACAAAACAACGACGATAATAATAAATTATGTATCATTGAATAGCGTTGACTGAATTAAACAACCGAGTGGCGTTTTATTATCGCTTCATACGCCGTTAACAGCAGCATCATGCGGGGTAGCCTCTGCGCTTGCCCATTCCAGAGCCTTTTGTTAGAGCGATCGCGTGCGACACTCGCCAAACATCGCAATTCTGTCGTGTTTTTTTACAAACTTAACCCTTAAACGTGCGACTAGATTATCTTTTAACCCTCTGCATGTTAGATGTTGCGCTTGAAAACAGAACCGCGCGTGTTTATTGTCTGCAGTTTTCTTCCGTCCATTCACGTGCCCATCCAACCAGCCACGGCCCCCGCGTCGAGGAGGTGCCCGCCCTGCGGGAGCCGAGACCGCCTACCCCGGCCGTGGATCTAGGCGAGGGTCGGTGTCTCGCGCGGGGCCTCGCACAAGTCGCGGCCATTTGAACGATCCGGATTTTTTGGTATTTTTGGGTACCAGCAGCGGCGGCGGCTGTCGAGGCCGTCTGCGTTTGTGTGTGTGTGTGCGCGCGACCGTGTTAACGATTTTCGACAAAGATGAGGTGGACGGCGAGGGTACAATGAGCCGTGGCAGTCCCGTCAAATCGTACGACTACCTGCTCAAGTTCCTCCTGGTGGGGGACAGCGACGTGGGCAAAGGGGAGATTCTGGCCACGCTCAGCGAGGACGGGGAGGGAGAACCGCCGGGATTCTGCTCCGGAGTCGGTGAGACCATCGCATTCAATTCCCTCCCCAGCTCTGTCTCTCTCCCTTGGCCCCCTTCTTCCTTTCCGGGAGTCTGCGGGATTCGGCTTTGCGGCTGGCACCTGGCGCACCACGTTCTCATTCTCTCTCTCGCGCTATGGCCGTTCTTGACAATGTCAATACCAGTCCGACTCCCGTTTATTCGGTTCCAAATATCCGTGATCCCAACCCGGGCATTATTCTCCCGTTCATACGAGGACGCGACCACGAATAACCACGGATAATTTGAAGTGTTTGCCGAATAAGTCCGTTTGAATGTCATTACTCCCCCTCCTCCCACCACGGATATTTTGAAGAATCTGGTTTCGCTGACCACCCGATTAGGGCAAATTAACGGATACACGAATTCACGGATGACACACGGAGTTTGTATGTTCAGGAGCCAAGTGCCAATGTTGAGGGCTGCTTGCCACGACGGGAGGGCTTCGAGAGTGGCCTTGTGTACGTTTTACAACGCCTATAATGATGGAGTGAAGACCACAGTGTGGTATACGCTAAATGGTCCAGAGTTGGATTGGATGACCACAATCACACCCTGTGGCTTGTCTTTAATGTGAGATGCGCGCATCATCGGCCTGTTCCATTGTACGATGCAGTTGATGGTACACCAGTGTCTTCAAAGAATGTCAAAGGCAGGAGGTGTGCGATGTTTGGATCTCGAATTGAGGTGTTTATTCCGGAAGTCTGCACTGTTCCAGTCGGTTTGTCAGAGGTTTATTTTTTTTTCTGGATCCAGTGAGATTCCTGATTGATGTGGCTACTCGTCAGTAGGCTTGCCACCTGGCCGGGTTTTCAAGTCGTGATTTTTATTCGGCCTTTGTCTAAAATCTTTCTTTACAGTGGGGGTGGTAGGAATGAATGTGTCTTGAAGTTAGCAAACGTTGGTGATGTTGGTGGTGCCGATGGTTCCGCTTGTGGTGTTGAAAGTGGTAGTGCTGAGGGTAATGGTGCTGCTGTTCGTTCTGGTAATGCTTTGCTAGTGGTGGTTTGCTGGAAATAATTGTGGTGGTATTTATGGTTGTTGTAATGGTGGCTGTTTACGAGGCAGCTGGAAGCTCCTTTTGAAGTTAAGACGGTAGCCACTGGGGGCCCATGATCGGTAGCCAGGGCTGCCCACATGGCTGTTGGCAAGAATAGTCAATGCATTCTTCCACTTTCCTAAAGTTTAGGGGGGCAGTTGAACCCCCCCCCCACCCCCCTCTGCTCCCTATGTTCTTACACTTTTTTTAGTCACATACTGTATTATAATAATGCAGTCCGCCTGCTGTATTTTTTCACCTGAAGACGGCTGACACGACACAGTCCAACCATGCCCACCAAACGTGCAAGATCATCGCTCGTGATTTTTTATTAGTTTATTAATTTTTCTATCTACGCGACTTGACCGAAAGATCCAAAGAGAATGCATGTACATTTTTTTCATGCCCATTTGGATTAGTGGTGGAAATTCCACAGTTGCACGACGGGTACCGGGTACCATTTTGTCCGTGGATACAGCCAGCCAATGTTTACTTCTCACCAAGTAATGCATGGCTGCCGTTGTGTGTTTTGACGAACCCAAAAGGGCCCTTAAGCCCTTAGCAAGTACAGCTCCTTGAGACAAAGGAAACTCTTGAATGGCTATGTTCATCTGTTTGGTGATTGTACCAGGGTGTGAGTACACACAGGTTTAAAGCTGAAGTTGGAGTACTTAATAATAATGGCTGTATTGTACTGATGATTCCTAGCAAAAATGAAAATGGCATAGAGTTATATGACTGTCCTATTGCCATCTACAATAAAACTAATTTGAGTTGGTAGTCTAATACAAGGATGTGTGTGCATCGTACATGAAGTGTGCTGATGTCTCATGGCATGTGAATCATGTTGGGCAATCCAATGTTATGGTCAAAATCGCACCTTTTGCTGTCATGAAATTACACTTTTGTGTGTGTTACTGATATTTTTTCCAGCCTGCACACTTTTATATCTGATGAGTTTTGCAACATTTACAAAGCGTGTTAGAATTTCATTCACAAATATATGTGGTAAATGCAGACATGGTTCCTTGCAAAGGTTTCAGTTTGGTGTTTGAACGTCTTAACACCTGTTTTAGTGCCAGAAATAGGAAAACCATATCATAACGTGTTAGAATTTGCTTAAGTAAAACAAAATAAAATCTGAGTTTTTAAACTTGGAAATTATTGTTGAACATACACAATGAAGACATTTCAATTAGCATTGTAGATGTTGGGTGGTTGCTGGTTATAATGTTCATCATTACCAGCAGCATCTATCAATTGCATAAGTATCACAATAATTAATCATCGGTAATATAATTCATCATAATTAGGAACACTAACTTTACACCATCAACATCAGTGATGTCACCGGCAGATACAGCAAAGATGGCCACTAACAATGCATTGGTCCATAGGTTTAGATTGTTATGTTCAGATACGTTTAAGAGACATTTAATATGCATGTAAATGATAGAAAATTAATATCATGCTACATTTCGGTGAATAGAACAAAAGCATTTCTACAAACTGGACAAATAAATGAAAAACAATCCAATGAGGCCAAAAAATATGATTCTGGAATCAAATCATGATTTCAAATCAAATCATTATTGCAGAATCATGAGAGTCCATCGAGTTGCTTGGGGATTTCAACACCATACGTTTAATGGCCACCATCAGCTTTGGTATCGGACACGTTGCCAGTATTGTTTTCATCAGCTGTTCCCAGTCAATTGTGGAATCAAAGCCTTTAGCATATTGGTGGCCTTACAGTGTCATATCCTTCCCACATACTTTCGTCTCACCCCCCAATGCTCCATTTGTATCCACCTGGGTTGATCCCACATGTGTTCAACCTTTCTTAGATGCCATACAAAGTAACAATTTTTGCTCCTCACTTGTCGCCTCATTAACATGTCCTCTAAAGTCCTCTTGTTTCGTATTAAAGGCAAAGGACGATTCCTGTTCTGCAGGCAATGTGGCTGATCTGTCATGGATTTTGGAGTTATTTCTAACACATTTTCCCATAGACATTACCACTGTCGCCACATGTCTAATATGACGTTATCATTGCACAGTTGCAATAAATTATAGTTAAAAGATACTGTACTAAATGAGTAAAATGAATGTGCAGATGTTCCATTTGTTGAACGACAGAGCATATGACTTCCATTGACAATAAGTTACTTCTCTAAATATATACCGTCTCTTTAATGTTATTTTGTTTAATATACAAAACGTGCTTTAATGGTTTTGATAGCTTTTAATAGATTCTGACAAGGTACTCCTGAATTATGATTACAGTGAGGGTAAAAAGTATTTGATCCCCTGCTGATTTTGTACGTTTGCCCACAGACAAAGAAATGATCAGTCTATAATTTTAATGGTAGGTTTATTTGAACAGTGAGAGACCAAACAAAAACAACAAAATCCAGAAAAACGCATGTCAAAAATGTTTTAAATTGATTTGCATTTTAATGAGGGAAATAAGTATTTGACCCCCTCTCAATCAGAAAGATTTCTGGCTCCCGGGTGTCTTTTATATAGGTAACGAGCTGAGATTAGGAGCACACTCTTAAAGGGAGTGCTCCTAATCTCAGCTTATTACCTGTATAAAAGACACCTGTCCACAGAAACAATCAATCAGATTCCAAACTCTCCACCATGGCCAAGATCAAAGAACTCTCCAAGGATGTCAGGGACAAGATTGTAGACCTACACAAGGCTGGAATGGGCTACAAGACCATTGCCAAGCAGCTTAGTGAGAAGGTGACAACAGTTGATGCGATTATTCGCAAATGGAAGAAACACAAAATAACTGTCAATCTCCCTCGGCCTGAGGCTCTATGCAACATCTCACCTCGTGGAGTTGCAATGATCATTTGAACGGTGAGGAATCATCTTCTTTGGTTCTTTCGGTAAAGTCACGTAGAATGAGAATAAAATAATAAATTGATAAAATAAAATAACACAATAATATTCTCACGACGTTTCGGCCACAACACAAGCGGCCTTCATCAGGTGAAGGGGGCGAGACTGTCTGGTAGGACAGCGCTGGAGTGAGAGAGCCACGTTCAGATCACGGCTTTTAAGCTGTGTGAGAGGAACAAAGAGCCTTGACAAAGGAATTAGCATAAAATTTAGCATTGAAATGGCTGAATGATTAGCTTGTGACTGGTCACAGAAATAGCTATGTTAAAAGTTAAAGCATACACATCCGCAGAGGCACCCATTGTTAAAAGGAATTAGCATAGAATTTAGCATTGAAATAGCTAAGTTAAGGCATACACATCCGCAGAGGCACCCCTTGACAATGGGATTAGCATAGAATTTAGCATTGAAATGGCTGAGTGATTCGCTTGTAACTGCTACAGAAATAGTTACGTTGAAGTCAGAGCATACACATTCACCGAGGCACTTAGTACAAATCAAACAGGAGAATTTAGCATTGAAATAACTAGGCGAATTTAGCATTGAAATAACTGGGTGATTTGCTAGTGACTGGTCACAGAAATGACTACACATCTGAGCTATTCACAGTACTATATAGTGAACCAATAAAAACTAAAATATAAATTACCTTCATGTATAAATTACCTTCATGTTATCAATAAACTTTATATTCTCCAAGAGGATCCTTCTTCATGACTGGAGTGATGGCTTTGCAGATTGTGTAGTAGGAGTAGCCATTAGCCCTGAGAGCCTGGTGTACGTGCTTGAGTTCACTGGTAATGTGTTCCTGGTCGGAAATGCATTGGGCTCTATGGTATAGAGTCTTGATGAGGCAGTTCTTCTGGGATGGATGGTGGTGGGAATCCGGTTTCAAGTAAGCATCTGTATGGGTAACTTTCCTGTAGACAGAGTGGCTCATTGAACCATCATGTCTCCTTTTGAGGAATCAGCCCAGAACTACACGGGAGGATCTTGTCAATGATCTCGAGGCAGCTGGGACCATAGTCACCAAGAAAACAATTGGTAACACACTACGCCGTGAAGGACTGAAATCCTGCAGTGCCCTCAAGGTCCCCCTGCTCAAGAAAGCACATATACATGCCCGTCTGAAGTTTGCCAATGAACATCTGAATGATTCAGAGGACAACTGGGTGAAAGTGTTGTGGTCAGATGAGACCAAAATGGAGCTCTTTGGCATAAACTCAACTCGCCGTGTTTGGAGGAGGAGGATGCTGCCTATGACCCCATGAATACCATCCCCACCGTCAAACATGGAGGTGGAAACATTATGCTTTGGGGTTGTTTTTCTGCTAAGGGGACAGGACAACTTCACCGCATCAAAGGGACGATGGACGGAGCTATATATCGTCAAATCTTGGGTGAGATCCTCCTTCCCTCAGGTCATTGAAAATGGGTCGTGGATGGGTAGTCCAGCATGACAGTGACCCAAAACACACGGCCAAGGCAACAAAGGAGTGGCTCAAGAAGAAGCAATCTGTGGAGGGAGCTGAAGGTTCGAGTTGCCAAACGTCAGCTTCGAAACCTTAATGACTTGGAGAAGATCTGCAAAGAGGAGTGGGACAAAATCCCTCCTTAGATGTGTGCAAACCTGGTGGCCAACTACAAGAAACGTCTGACCTCTGTGATTGCCAACAAGGGTTTTGCCACCAAGTACGAAGTCATGTTTTGCAGAGGGGTCAAATACTTATTTCCCTCATTAAAATGCAAATCAATTTATAACATTTTTGACATGCGTTTTTATGGATATTTTTTTTTGTTATTCTGTTTCTCACTGTTCAAATAAACCTACTATTAAAATTATAGACTGATCATTTCTTTGTCAGTGGGCAAACGTACAAAATCAGCAGGGGATCAAATACTTTTTTCCCTCACTGTATGCTGCTTTAGTAAGGTTGAAATTTGTGTTTGTGATAATCTGTTTAACACCGTTGATGCTGTTTCACTATCGTGAATATCATGACTTGTTTTCATATGCTGTTCTTGTTACTTTAATGCTTTTAATTGTTTTTTTTATCTGTAGGCGTAACCTGTAAAACAACAACAATCCTTCTGGATGGACGACGTATTAAACTCCAGCTCTGGTAACTTGGAACACAAGTACCGTAATTGTATAGAACAGTAAACATTTGTAACACAATCTGGTGCAATGGTAATAGCTGCTGTGCACTAGCGAATGTTGAGCTTTTCATGCCCTAGTGAGATCCATTGTCACTTAAAAAATAGACATCAGTTTTTAGAAGCTAACCTCATACAAATCCCAATTTTAACTTCTCATCCAGCCGTAAATCCGAGTATTTTTCTGCTTATACGTTGCTTACTCATAAGTGTCTTGATCAATGAGGGTTTTTTTACATAGCTATTTTTTTGTTTTAAGACATCGTTGAATAACGATTGTTTTTTTCCTGGGAGGTGCACCAACAATTTACACACGGTTCTGAATTGTGTTCGTGCAGGGACACGTCAGGACAGGGAAGGTTCTGTACAATCTTTCGCTCATACTCCCGTGGCGCGCAGGTATTTGAGAATATATCATGCATTTTGCATCGCCTCAAATTATTCGCATTCAATTGCGAAATTGCTTGCAAATGGCAGCAACCCGCAGTTTCCAAATAGCGGACCCATGAATACGTTTTTTTTACACCATTTCATTACTTCAATGTGTGTGACTGCCTTCATGATTGTCTAAGTAATGGTTATTTTAATTGGTGCAGAAATGATCATAGTGTGTCCCTTTAAAAACGGCAATGATATAAATAATACAGGACGCCACCACTGCTGTAGCACCCTGATGAAAGACACAAAATGTAAGCCTCTTAACATGTCCCAAGAGGCCTTGTTTTTACTTAGTAACCACAGTTGTGTTTTATTTTATCTTTGGACTCTGTTGCTTCAAATAGGGCATAGTGTTGGTCTATGACATCACCAGCCGTTGGTCTTTTGATGGGATCGAGAGATGGATCAAAGAAATTGACGAGGTGAGAACTTTGGCCCTTTATTCTCAATGTAACCAGTTTACTTGCCTACACATGTGACCCAAGACGAATGAGAAGCAGCTAATAATTAAAAGTGCACGCATACAAGATGCAGTTAAGAGGGCAGTGGCAACCTAACCAAATAACAATCACGTACTTAGTCAAATTATGCTCTATACAAATATGATCGAATCCAGCGATGTGAATCTCTCACGTCTGATATATCTGGCTAGTGGAGACGTTTGGGTGTTTTGTATTTTACGGTCAATTGGCATGACTATTCGTTTGTGACCTCGCGCGCACGCCCGCAGCATGCGCCGGGTGTGCCCCGAATCCTGGTGGGCAATCGCCTGCACCTAGCGTTCAAGCGGCAGGTCAGCACCGAGCAGGCACAGGCCTATGCGGAGCGCCACAGCATGACCTACTTCGAGGTCAGCCCGCTGTGCAACTTCAACATCACCGAGTCGCTAACGCAGCTCTCCCGCATCGCCCTCATGCGGCACGGCATGGAGCGCCTCTGGAGGCCCAACCGAGGTAAGTATCGCACGCGCAGCGTCGCCAAGGCGTTGTGACAGCGAGTGTCTGCAGCACTGCGAACGCCTTGGTGGCGAGCATGATTGATGTGCTCGATCGTGGTGCCACAGTCCTGACGTGTGATGCCGGAAGCAATGGAGATCGTGAAATATGTTGGAGTTGGCAGATGCTCGCCTCCTTTATGGGCCAATATTGTTAGTTACATTTCCCAGGTCGAAGCTGCATTGTGGATCAAAATGATTTATCGGCCATAACTCCAAAGGTGTGCGAAATACCTCGCTGCTATATGGAGATTCAATGTGTCATGCTACCAGTACACAGGTACGATGCACAGTTTATACGTGAAATGTGTTTTTTGTTTAATGGGATCATATGTTTCGACTTCATCATGTTGCATGAAATTTCGGGTGGAGCAGTGGTTAGCGCAGTGTATTATGAACCCAGCAACTTGAGCTTGATTCCAGTCTATGGCTAACACCAGTGGCGAGTGATGTCTAAACCGGTCCTATGAGCACACTTCATCAACTTGCACTGAGCATCTCAGTGAAATAAGGTCGGATAACTCCCAAGATCCAAAGGCATCATCCAGCAGTGGATAGATGGTCCTACGTCTTTTTTGATGCAACTTAGTTTGCAAGTCTTATAATTTAAACTAATAATATTTAATGTTTGTATTCATACTGAAATCTTTATATAGTAACACCATTAAATATATTTTTCATTGTGAAATTAGACTAAAAGTGCATGTAAATATTGTTTATCTGATCCAGATTCCTAACGATATACAAATTCCCCAAAAATTGCTGGGGAATAGTTATTTAAATCTAAATTGCCAATGTTTTAATTTCGAACCTTTTGTACCACATTATTTAAAATAGTACTAAAGGAGTTAAATAGGACATTAATTAATTGAAGTGACTTAAATAACATACTTCAGATACGAGCCAGGCTGCTTGCTGAGCGCTTTGAGATGGGCAAAGCAGACGATCATTAAACAACCGGGTTTGTGCTTCGACAAAATAATATTCACTCGGGGAAACGTCTCCTAATTCCATTTACAAAAATAGAATCACGGGTGGACCACTGCATATGCCAGTGTGGTTTATGCCGCTGCAGGGCTATGCCACGTTGTGGCCAGAAGAGGGCACTGCAGCGCAGCAGAAGCAAATTTACTTTGTCTACATTTTGTGGAGAGGCCATCGATCCGTAGTGGATTGACAAAAAAAAAGCTTGTACATAACAGTAGAATATGCACCATGCTAATGTTAATGAAAATGTGTTTGTCTTAATTGTGGAAAGACAGCAGAAACATTAAACGACTTTCTATTTTGAGATTGTGCTTTTACATGTGCTGTACAAATGCTGGAAAATGTTAAACTATAGTAAGAGGGGCATTTCGTTTAGTGCAATTTCCAACTGTAAGCCAATCTTTTCATCCTCTCCCTACTTTGAAGTAGAACCATTGCCCAAACCATTAGGCGACTAAATATTTTGTTATGAGACGATATTACTGAAAGTGGTGGTTTTGTTTTTACAAATGTGATGAGAAATGTAGTGCTTAACCTTTCCTTGACATGACGGGGTCCCTGGCAACATTCGCGTATTATTCCTTGGCAACCTTCCTCAGTGCTGAGCCTGCAGGACCTGTGCTGCCGGTCCATCGTCTCGTGTACGCCAGTCCACCTCATTGACAAGCTGCCGCTGCCCGTGACGGTGAAGAGCCACCTCAAGTCCTTCTCGATGGCCAACGGAATGAACGCCTTCACCATGCACGGCCACTCGTACTTCCCACACACGAGCAACGCCGGGAAAAGGAGCAGTCTGAAGAAGTCTCCCTCCATCAAGGTCACACGGCCAGTGCTGTCCCCTCCAGAGAGCTGCACGAGGAACAGCTGTAAAATATCTTAGTCGTCAAAACGAACCCCCGTCCTTGGGTCTGAGAACCATTTTGTTGGCCCAGTCTTAATGTTATTGTGTTTCGTTCAGAGGACTCTTAGTCATTGTTGAAATGTTGTTCATGGGAGATTGTCAAAAAAAAGTAACACTTTTAAACGATTGTAGGTCATCCTATGCACTTTTTGCTATCAGTGTTTGGTCATCTTTGTGCAGGTGTGTATATGTACAAGTTTGTAACCTTGTGCACTGCTTTTGTTGAAGCTGAGCAAAACAGATTTGGATGTCGATAGTCATGATTTATTGTGATGTTGAATTGACTGCAAACTTGTACAGTGTAAATATATTGACATGTACACTCATGTACATATATCTCTCTCGTAATTTTTTCACCCTTTTTATGGCGTATAAAGATCTTCCTCAAGTTGTTTTTAAACATGGTCAAGGTGATGTTCACAAACAAGGTCTACTATGAGTATTTATTTGTAGTAGGTTTTTTTTAACGAATTGTCACCAAGTTCTGGCTCTCGGTGATCTTCTCTGCCTTCGGTCATATCCTGAAGGGGTTATTTTTGAGCTTGAAGATGCACCACTCTAAGAATATGTTTACAGGTTTTAAAAATATTTTAAGACATAGGCTTACACAGCTAACATATCATGTGCAGCATGCTTAGTTACAGCAAGCAGAGCATGGGAAACTTTGGAGGACCATGCAAGCAACAGAGCCATTACACATGCATCAAATGTTAGCCAATTTGATAGCTCTCATTTGGTTGGTGTGTTAAATATTGATATTTTTTTGTATGTGTGATACTTGCTGTCATGATGTCTTTTAATAGTGGCATGTGCCAACCGCAGTGTTCCGTGTGCTTGACATGTTTATACGAAGCGTAGATTTGTCCACCGTTACGCAATTGTCCAGCAATGCACAATGGTTTAAAACACTCGAGGTATAAAGTGTGTGAATAGGCTGTTGTACACTAAAAAAAATCGCTACAGCGCTGGAATCTGAAAATCGCAGCCTCCACAGACATGGCGTCTTAAAGTTAGTGGTACACACATTTTAGTATGCAATCAATTTATGTTTTAAAAAAGCTGGGTCTGTGCATCTTGCTGTTGGCCTCGCATACAAAGGTGTTCTTTTGCAAAGTAGCATTGTGTCTGAGTGAAATGTGTAAGATGTGGCGGGTCTGCTTGGGGGGGGGGGGGAACTGGTTTCAGCATTTGACGGGGGGGGGGGGGGGGGGAAGGATCGAGGAAAAGTAAATAATTAAACAAATCTCTCTTTCCGACCTCGAGGAGTTGCTGCATCCCATGGTGCATGCATCATGCTGAGTATAGTCCTGGAGTTCTGTGGCACCATTTCGAGTGGGTGGGGAAGCTCCTGTCATTGCGACTGATTAGTGCAGGTGATTTCGAATACAATAGTGAACTAGAGGAAATGATTAGTTGCCCCAGCGAGTGCTGGCCTGTGGCCAGACCTGTTCTTCAGGAAGGCTATGTGGATTTCTTGGATGGAAAACCTGTGAAGCTTACCGCTTTTCTGATTTGGTGGACGGTATGCAACTGGAAGTAGGACAAGAAATGTACATTTGGTCGACCAGCTTGGCTTGGCCATTTGTGATGAGCAGCTAATAACCTTGATGTGATTAGAACCGCACAAGCCAAACACTACTAAAGAAACCTGTGAGCAATACAGCTTATTAATGAACAAGAAAACGGTGCAATCGGAGCAAATGTTCAACTCTGTCCGACGCCCAAATGTGGGTGACTCCAATTTGATTTGGCACAGCATCTCGGTTGTGTGGAGTGATATGGTGAATTGTGTATTGCGTGGCACCAGAAATAGAATATTTTTAGATCCTTACAATTGCCTTGCACATGTTGGGCACGTGTCAGTGCGAGACACTCAGGAGTTCATGGTCCGTGTTTTTATTGACTTTTGACTTAATAGTTTGTTTCATTTTCATTGTGGAATTGTTTCAAGTGGTTTAACAGGTTTCATTTGAAACCAAAGATTTTAATGTGCATGTGTGCTTGTGAAGTGGACAATGGTGGTGTATTTTTCATGTCAAGTGTAACGCAATTTTCCTTAACTATTTCATAAGGGGATGACGAGTAGTGTGTTTTATAATACGTAGATAATTTGATAATTATATGTATATAAACTTTAATAAAATAGTGCTGTTGAAATGGATTGTACCTTTGGCCAGTTTTGAAAGCACATTTGCAGATCTATGCAAAAAGACTTAAAAAAAGAACATTTCTTAGTAAGAGTGCATGATGCTATTGATTTCATGCATACCATAATCTGGATTGTTTTTATTTTGAATGGGCATTGACATGTATATTAAATGTTCCTGTTGGACAACAATATTAGTTGATTGAGTTTATTGTCAAAAACGAGGGACTTTTATTATAGACTTATGAACCAAATTAGTTGGTAAAGCTTCACACACACCAGAGCATCTGTTAAACACTCAGCTTTTAGTTTCTTGTGAGAAACCTGGTAAACCAAAACAAACTTAACATTTTTGAACAATGTATTGTAAACCAGCAGTTTTTTTATTTCATTATTCCATGCATCGTTGGCAGGACAGAATATTTTTTTATGCCATCAGCACCTGAGTAGTTAAGTTATTGCAATGGCCACTAATCAGCATTTTTTCCACGAGAGGCATGCTAAGTTAATTAAAATTGCCACGGTGTACTGGTTAGAGCGTTTGACTTGCAATCAGGTTGCAGGTTCAAATCCAAATTGCGGTTTAAACTCACCATCAGCCAAGTGTGGTCATCCTTTGGATATTTCCCCCCTCCCCATCACAGATGTGGAGGTTAGAACACCGACACCAATTGATGGGCGCTGCTTAAATGCTTGTGGAGGAAGACATCTGATCTGTGTAACAAGTTATCAAAATGTGCTGTTGCATACGTTCAGGTTTAACTTTGTATATTTATCTCTATCAAATAACTCGGTACATAACCCCAAGTGTTTTCTTCAAGGTTTGCCATCACAATTTGGTCTGACTTTGGGCTTCAATATTTGTTAACATTAAAATATAAAGCTCGGTCCCAGAGGGCTTGTACTGTATTGTATTTTATCCAGTAAATCCTATATCAGGGTCCGCATGAATTGGGCATGTTTACTGTGCACCGTATTTGTAAAATATAAATGCATGTAGCTATGTACTGACATTGGCCTTGCATATAGATTCTAGCAACATCCCTTTCTGCATGAGCACTGATAATGTGTAAAAGTTAGGGCATGAAACAACGATAGGAAAGAGGAAATAAACTATCAATTTAATTTATTGACGCTTGAAAAACTACATCCTTTGGTAAATTAAAATAAATACATAGTTAAACATAAACAATTTTGATTTAAAGCTTTCGTGACTGCAGTGATTCATATTCTTGGTTCTTTCGGTAAAGTCACGTTGAAGGGAAGCAATAAAATAATATATTGTTTCATAGATATTTTATTGTTTCCCTTCAACGTGACTTTACCGGTTCTTTCGTTGAAGGGAAACAATAAAATATCTATAAAACAATATATTATTTTATTGTTTCCCTTCAACGTGACTTTACCGAAAGAACCAAGAATATAATATTTACAGTGTTTGCTTTCATGTATGCAAGCCATTTACCCCATCAATGGGGGGAAAGTCTACTTCCTGAGGTTGATACAGTATATCAAAAAGTCTTGAAAATTATTCATAAAAAGGCATGTGTAGCTGCTTCAACTTTTAAAATCACAAGCTGTTGAAGAAATTGTATTTTGGTACATTATAATAAAATGAAGTGGCGGTAGCTGTACGGTTGTGCACTATTCTTAAACATGTTTTTTATTATTAATGACGTGTAGCTAATATTTGACTTTGTTATTTAATTGACCACATTTGGTATTGAGGAAACGTAAGGTGGCGAGATGTGAACTACATCGCCTGGTATACAGGAGGTCGTGGCTTCGATCCCGACCCTGACGCCTCTATATTTGGAGTTTGTGTCTCTCTTCCCATGGTCACGTGGATTTTTCTCCGGGTCCTTCGGTTTTCCCCTCCACATATAGAAACATGAGTTTAGAGCATTTGGCTGCTATAATTTCCACATGATAAGCCACTTCGTTGAGCCACTTGTGACCAGGCCTTACCTGGTCAAATAAAAAATAATTAAGATGTTGGCTGTAATATATATTTTTTACGTTTGGCAATATGTTCAAGAGCTAAATGCCAATGTTGAGATCTGCTAGCCACGAGGGTTTAAGGAGAGAGCTCGTGGAGTCTTGCTATTCCTCCATTGAAGCACAGACCAGTGGTTTACTACATGGCCAATAGTTTGGTTTGCATGGTCACAATCGCACTACCGTGGCACGTCTTTCAATTTCCTTTCATGAAGGAGATGTGTGCATCAGCCTGTTAATATTTTAATGTGGCTCATTGTCACACCGCCAATGTCTTCAAGTAATGTCCAAGCCAGAGGGTGCGATGTTTGGGTCTCAAATGAGGTGTTGATTCCGCACGTTCACGTTCCACTTTGTTCACCAGCGTTCTTCTGGATCTGGGTGAGATTCAAGGATGGCGACAGGATGATACCAGACGTCATGATATATTAGAACCTCTAAGCATGGGACCGGTACAAAGTTCAAATACATCGACGTCACTCCAGAGAAGACAGTCTTGTTGCGGTAATGCACCGTTTTTAGTTATTTATGGAGTAATTTAAATAATTGAATTTTAGGAAGTTTAAAAAATAGATTTAATTAGGTCCCTTGTGAATGCCATTGGATTTCAAGTGAAGCAGTAATGTGCTGTGAAACCATCTGTTCAAGCTTTGGGGAGCTCATTGAATCGTGCCACCTTTTGACCCATTGCCTTTGTGGCAGTAAGCACAGCTGCTACGTTGGTGATTGTTATTGATTACAAAGCGAGAAGACGACATAAGCAACAACTGGTCATGAAATCACATGCAGTCATATCCGAATGTGGTTAAATGTTGAATTTTATCCTAGGCTGCAGAAACCTCTAACCTAGCAGAAGCAATCTGACGCCACTATACATTACTGCATCACTTCTTCTTGATGTCCCACGTAATAATCTAAAAACATTAAAAAAAATTAAACAGTGGAATGCAAATATCTTGCTGAATCAGCTGTAACAACTGGATTTATGCAAACATGATATCCATATTCAGAGATGAATCCATGGATTAATACTGCATTTGAATCGCGGAATCATGAGAAAAAGCGATGATATTCGGTTGCAATTGGCTACAAAATAACTGGTCGATTATAATCGTTTGTAAATTAATCTACTTAATCAGCGACTCGTCCCATCTCATACCTGTCAACCCATACGGTTTACCCGTATTCTTGTACAGGGAAATTGAGTTTTCAGGTCCATACGACGTACAGCCGTTTCAATACGGGCAAAAAAGGTCTATTTGTGTTTCTCCTTTGTGATGGGACTTTGTGGAATGAACATTGAGATTTATAAGGGCACGGGGTGATCAATACGGTCTGAATCGGTCTGTAATAAGGCAGGCACTGACAAGGGGTTGACACGGATGCCATGTCCAATTCTAAATGTCCAGGCAACCCCGCACCCCCTCAACCCCCGTCATGGAGATTTAACTTGTGTGCAGTTTCCCTCTGCGGGCCAGTCTATACAACTGCAACATGGGATTGTAGGCAATCCAACCCCATTATTCACAAGCTGTGTGTACAATACAGTTCCGTGCTGTGGTGTCAAATACAACCTAATGAGAGTGAAATTCGTATCGTCCACCATCAACTGCAGTTGCGTGCACGTGCCCTCTGCAAATGCATAACTCCTCTGGGCTTAAGCCTCAGGGCAAAGGGAAACCGTCCAACTTGCCACCACCGGACTACATACATGCCCCCGGCATTGTATTAGACTCAGTGCATGACTGCAAACATTTCATGAAGTGCATGCTAACACGTAGAAAGGTCCACATTTAAATCAAATACTTGCAGCCGCTACAAGGTGATGAAAAAAAATGTCTAAAGTTGCCAAGACTGATGATGAACACTTAAGCTCAACCGTGAAGTTGAGCTTAAGTGTTTAAAGGTGGGGGGAGCACAAACCGACGCACGTGGCGGTGGGGGGGTGGGGCAGAACAATCAATGTAAAGCAAATGGTAAACACAATGAGCAATCAATGGTGAGTTCTGCTTTGTGTTTTTGTTTTCTGCTTGAGCTATCCCCCCCCCACCACCCCCGTGTCTATGAAGAAAGGCTGTGACACCCATCCCTGAATTATACACATTTGAAAATTATATCAACATTTCTTTTCCCGATTATAAGAAATTAGAAGGGGGGGGGGGTTAGGGGGGGTCCTCATCCCTGTTCGGACTCCCTCCCCCGCACCCCGATGGCGACAGGGCTGCGTTAGCCACTCCGAAGAACATTCTTTACATTCTCAGGTCTCTCGTTTATTTTGTTCCTTTTGTGTCGTGACGATCAACCGAGAGGGACGTGTGTTTACGCTCTTTTTTGTGTAATTTAAAGCACATTTAGAGTGACTAATATGTTTCTTCACGAGGGCGTGCGGCGTGGGTGCGTCAGAAGCAGCGCGTTCCAGTTTCGGCCGCGGGTCTGAGGCGGTTTGGTCCAGCGCAGAGCAGATCCAGCGCCCTGGTATGTTGTTACCTTTGGGAAAGTTAAAAAAAAGCCAAACCATCAGGCCTTTTCATGCCAACTTAAAAAAAAGCGATGCCAGAGCCGTGGGGAAAAAAAAACGTTCTGCAAAAAAGTGTACATACCACGAGCCCAGCTTTCAGAAGTTTGTTTTTTTCGTGGTACGTCTGTGGTATCTGATTTGCAGCTCGGGTGGGCTTCTCTCAGTGATACTAACCACTCTAACTGGTTTGATATGTTTACGTGTGTGTTATAAAACTAAACTATTGAAACTTTTTTTATTTATTTTACCAGGTAAGGCTCGCTGAGCGAGAGAGCTCTTTCTCAGAAGCGACCTGACTATCACAAATGACAGCTCAACGAAGTGGCTTATCGCGTGGAAATTTATAGCCATGGAGTCAACATTGGGAGGGACCAAATCTTCCAGGAGGTCTGGGGGTCCCCCCCCCAGAAAAAAAGATCTAAATTTGAAAATTAATTTCCCTCCATTTCCTGCCTAAAGTATTTTAAAAATTCACTAACACATAGGATGGACTGTATTTATTTTTACAATAATGTCTAATAGTGTATTGTATCACATTGCTCTGTTTTTACTGTTTTACCTTTTCTTGTTTCATTGTATGTAATGGCAGAGATTAGGGATTAATAAAGTACAACCATAACCACAATCATATAAACAGAAATCTATTTTATAGCAATATATTGGGGGGGGACATTTTGAGCATATTTGAATATTGGGGGGGGGGGTGTGTGTGTCCCATTATATTATAATTACAGCCTTGTAGCAGCCAAAATACTCTACACGCGTGATGTTAATTTGTAATGTGGAGGGAAAAACCGGAAGACCTGGAGAAAAATCCACGCGACCACAGGGAGAACATACAACTCCAAATATGCAGGCGTCAGAATCGGGATGGAACCCACGACCTACTTGCATACCAGGCGAGGTAGTTAACATCTCGCTACCTCGGCGCTCCCGACCTCTATGGGTGCTATCGCAGTGTAGTGGTTCGCAGAGCGAACTTTGCAATACGGAAGTCGCCAATTCGATCTCCCCGCACGGCAGTTGTAACGATGGGCAAGTTTCTTAAATATTAGCAAATGCAAGTGGTGATTTTAAGCCTCGTTTGGATCTCCAAGTTTTCGGAAACATTTAATCAATTTGGATGGTTTTCAATAGGACACGTCCCGAATAATAACGCAACACCATCATCAAGTCTTGTTCATATTGGATCATCATTGCGAGCGTTAGTGCCTCCACCGTTACGAATGGACAGAGCTAATAACATAAACGCTTTCAACCTTAGTTGGTAAGCGTACACCACGCACAGGGTTATGCAGTTATTTAATTTCTGCTGGAATGCTGAGAGCAAAAGGTAAGTTGAGTGGTTTTCTGGACAACATAAATATAGCCCATCTAACGGCTGTGTCCACACTTCTGACATTACATACCGGGCAGCAAATACACAATTTCAATTTTAAACGCACAGGGAGCGAAAGCCCACTCTAAGTAAATTTGTTTTTTGTTTGTGCCATAAGCAAATGTGTGCCGTCCGCTAATTATAATGTGTTCTCTGTGTGGGCGCAGGGAGACGGTTCGTGCTCGATATTGTCCCTGAATCTCTGAGCGAGTGTTTCTCGTCTCATTTTAATTGCATCCGTTCTATTGACAAATCGCCCATTTGTCAAGCAACTGGTGGATGGGGTCCGACCCACGCGGCACCGTGGGGATGTAATTGACCGCACTGCACTGATCAGTGCGGGTTTGCGAAAGTGGGAAGCATTAAAAAAAAAACACGTGCAAGCATAGAAGCACAGCACAACAATGGATTGTGCTCGCTTTGTTCACGGTGGCCGCACGTTCAAACACGTTGCAGGCTGAACGCGACTTAGCTGTTGAGCTCATGCACATTCTGTGTGATTTTGCTCATAGGCACTCTATTAACACAATCACGAAGATGTCTGATCGGCATGCATATTTCATACACAGGGGCTGTCCATAAATGACGTCACGCGATTTTGGACGATTTTTGACCCCCGTCCCACCACCTGTCGTCGCACGGCGTCACAAAAAGTCAGACCCCCCCTCCCTCAAATATGACGTCACAAAGCTCTCCCCCCCCCCCCTCCAAAAAAAATAAAACATGCTTCAAATCGCTTTAAACTATTGTCATTGTAGTGCCTTTTTAATGTGGCGCTGCACTCTGATGTTGTAGGAGAAAAAATATATTAAAAAGTCTAATTATGTAGAACGTGTTGTCTATATTTATTTATAGTTGCGCATTTTGATGTGACGTCACATTTCTCAACCCCCCCCCCTCGTCACACATCGTCACAAATGTCTGCCCCCCCCCCAGGTGCGTGACGTCATTTATGGACGGCCCTACATGTGTGTATGTTTAATTTACATCTCACCACTCAGTGGTGATAATTTACATCTCACCAAATTATCTCGCCTGGTATGCAGGAGGTAGTGGGTTCGATCCCGACCCTGACGCCTGCTGTATATTTGAAGTTTGCTTGTTCTCCCTGTGGTCGCGTGGATTTTGCTCCGGGTCCTCCGGGTTTTCCCTTCACATTTAGAAACGTGCGTTTAGAGTATTTGCCTGTTATAAATTTCCACGTGATGACAAGAAATTTTGTTGAGCTTTCATTTGTGGCTAGTTCGCTTCTGAAAGAGCTATATAGCAGCTCAGTGGGCCTTACCTGGTAAAATAAAAAATAGTTTAGTGTGCAAGGTAGCCATTGGACAACGGTGCATAACTGGATTATTGAATCCATCTGTACAAAACATGATTATTTGTGGCTTTCTCCGAGTATTCCAGTTTCCTCACACATGCAAGACGCACAATGAAGGATCATTGGTAACCACTGGATGTGGTACAATTCTCAATTTTATCAACCCCGGAGGGATGATGGGTTTGAACCAAGACTTGGACTCGCAACCTTCCGATTGCGAGACACTTGGCCTGTAACTGGCGTTTAACTCGGACCGAGTTGAGGTGTTCTTTTTTATGGCAGAGGTTGCACTGTTGGCAAAACACAATGCTATTAAAGTACACCTCGTTTATGTGGCAAAATAACCAACTCACTGAGTCACCACCGCATGTGCAAAATGAGCTGTTTGCCTGGATATCTGATCGGCGTACGATTAAACCCACCCCGCCACCCGCCCTTGCAGCGTACATTCTGGGAAACGTGTTCTGGCCGCTCTATTAGAGATCCGGTAAATTTGCTCCAGAATGGGAAGCAAAAGGCCCAATGTCCTCAAAGGAGGCGATTGCATGGAACTGCACTGTGTGGCCGGCAAAGGCTGGCCTACCCTCCACAATAACTTGATGCCTATACAGGGCACCCACCATACGTCGATGGTGATTCAGTGTGAGAAGACAATAACAGGCATTGCGGTTTCTTGCACCCAAAAACCGCAAGATGTGCATGCATATCATGTGTGCATGCATAATGTATGTTAATTACTCAATGAATAACCCAACCGGTATTGGATATCCATTGTAATGTATATGACCACATTAACCCCCCCCCCCCCCCCCCATCTGGCCTCGCACCTGATTGGCTCACAAGTGATGACATCACATCTATCCCTCTATTTCAGACCGGATTTCTCCACAACTCTGGCTGTCGCCTGATTATGCTGGTTGTAATTCCTGGCGAAGCATCGTACTCGAATTGTAAATGTTGTGGGTTTACTCTCCAACTCACTGGTGTTGCTGTACTAGTGTAGTGATTGCAGCATCACCACTGTGTACACACGCACACGTGTGACGTCACTATGTGGGGGAGCGTCACGACCACGCGGGTCTACACAAACACATGACGTCATCCCGGCTGGAGGCGGGAATGACGTCAGGGCCGGTTCTGGACTCGGGAGGCCACGAGGGTGGTGTGAGGTCGTGGCACTCTCTGTGACCCTGGCTGGACACCTGACTGGACCCCAGTGGGGGCCAGGGGCCTAGGGGGCACCTCAGGGGGCACGTGGACAGCAGAGGGGCTTCGAGAGGGTTCTCGAAGGGAGGCGTGGCCGGGGCGGGGATCTGGCACGCTGAGGCCCATATAAGCAGCCTCCGAACGGGGTTCGAGGCTGCCCGTATCAAGAATGAAGATTCATCGTGAAGACGCCAAGAAGAGTCAAGCCTCCAGTCAGCGAACCTGCCAGGAGCCCACCTGGCTGGGTCACGCTAGAGTATCTGAGAAGTGTGTGTTAGCTAGAGTAAGTTGGTGGTCACCACACTAGGCGTAATGTAAGAGTTAACTGTTGTGTTCATTAATAAATAAGTGTTGCCTCCCAAGAAGTTGGGTGTGCACCTAATTCGAACCCACTACATTTGGTGTCAGAAGTGGCTACGGAACCACGCCGACATGTCAAAGAAATCGGCTAAGAGGAAGAACGTGCCGACGGACTCGTCCGACGACAGCAACGACGTGGACGTGATTCCCGCATCAGGCAAGTGGGTGCCGCTCCCCTGGCAGACCTGGGTGACCAGGTGTCTGCGGGGTGGGAGGACGGGCCGAGCGGGGCTGAGACCCCGGGGCCGGGTCATGAATGGAGGGCCCTCATGACCCAGTGAGAGAGCAGGCTGGCGACGCTGACGGAGGTGTTCGACCGCTTCATGACGATGGAACGGGCGTTGCCGATGGTGCCAAGCCAGCCCGCGGCCGTTCCCGCGCCGCCGGGAAACGCCGACGTTGTAGCCGCACCTCCCGCGGCGCTGCAAGCGGAACCAGGTGCCGATGGGGCGCCAGGGTCGCCACTCCCGGGTTCGAGACGGCGGCTTCACGTCCAACGCTTCGAGGCCAAGGTTGGCGATTGGACGGCATTCACGCGACGGTTTCGAGCGGCGTATCAATCACTTCGAATGGACGGAGAATGACGCGGTGCGGACCTTGCCGACTGCCCTCGATGACGACTCGCTGGGGACATTCAACAGGATTCCGGCCGGCGATCGGGTGTGGCTGGCGGGGGCGTTCGCAGCGATGCAGGTCGTGTACGAGCCGCGTTCGGTCGCCAAACGTAAATTTCAGCAAAGGAAGCTGGAGGACACGGAATCTCCCCTCGCGTTCCGCATCGCTGTTGGCCCTCGCGCAAGCAGCCTACCCGGCGATGGACCAGGCGGCCCTAGACTCTCTGGCCCAGGAGAAACTATTGCTGTTGGCGAAGGAGCTACGTGTCGTCCTTTCGTTACCCGAAAGCAACAACGACGACGACATGTCATCTCTACAAATCGCCACAAACATCCGAGTCAACCTGGACCTCCGCGACGAACCAACGGCGGCGGGGGCACAGCCTCTGATGGTGAGCGCCAACGTGTCTGGGTGCGCGGTGGAGCTGGAGGAGCCGCCGCAGGCTGCATCGGCGGCCGGATTGCCGCCTACGAGCATGCCGTGCCGCTCCACGATGTACGGAGGTGGCGCGCAGCGGGCGTGCTACGAGTGCGGACGGCGAGGACACCTCGCCCGCGACTGCTGGCGGCGCAGGGGCGCTTTTCCGTGGGCGCCGGCCGACTACAACCAAGGATTTCCCCGGCTCCGAGGTTCACAGGAGCGCCACTATTAACTCGGAGGAGGCTTTCTGGCAGATTCTCTGGCCGTAGGCCGGTTTGGTCAGCCGCAACCTCGG
The DNA here is from genome assembly GCF_048934315.1 of Petromyzon marinus. Classification (NCBI taxonomy): domain Eukaryota; kingdom Metazoa; phylum Chordata; class Hyperoartia; order Petromyzontiformes; family Petromyzontidae; genus Petromyzon; species Petromyzon marinus. The sequence continues at coordinate 11,750,763 of NC_133692.1, forward strand.
GATGCGGCCCGGGATGCACAGGAGCGGGATGCGATCACGCCAGCTGACGATCGCTGTGACGAGGAGGGGCACGCGTCGAGGACAGGACGCAGCCCCGGGTTAACGAGGGAGCGTTCCCCGCCCTTGTCCCGTGCTGACCCATTCAGGGGTGATGGACCGGCCGCTGGAACCCACTCCCGAGGCTGCTGTACACACGTTGTTAAGCGACGCCATTGTTGTTGATTGTTGTGTGATGTTATTGTTACTCACCACTGTTCAGGTATCGGATTGTTGTTGTAGCCGGGACGGATAATTATTTCATCACGGGGGGAGGGGGGGGTGATGTAGTGGATTAACACGCGCATAGAGGGTGGATGGTAAAGACGTGCGAGTTATGGACAGTGGGGTCACGTCGGGCTGGCCATCTATCACGTTGGTACGTGATAGATGGCTGTGATCGGCCGGGGGTGTTGTGAGCGGCAGAGTGGCGCCGAAGTGTCTGGAGATGGGGGGGGTGATAGCGACAGGTGCGAGGAGCACGAGGCGCCGTGAGCACGCCGCCTAATTAATTGGTAGTTGATGGGAACGGGGATATATTCGGGGGGCAAGACAGCGGAGTTGAGTTGTTGCTGGGACTGGAACGGAGCAGGTCGGGGAGAGACGGAGAGAAGACAGCGAGCGACGGAGAGAGACAGGGACAGCGAGTGACGGAGAGAGACAGAGACAGCGAGTGACGGAGAGAAACAGAGACAGCGAGTGATGGAGAGAGACAAAGACAGCGAGCGATGGAGAGAGACAGAGACAGTGAGTGACGGAGAGAGACAGGGACAGCGAGCAACGGAGAGAGACAGAGACAGCGAGCGATGGAGAGAGACAGGGACAGCGAGCGACAGAGAGAGACAGAGACAGCGAGCGACGGAGAGAGACAGGGACAGCGAGTGACGGAGAGAGACAGAGACAGCGAGTGACAGAGAGAGAGACAGAGACAGCGAACGATGAAGAGAGACAAAGACAGCGAGCGACGGAGAGAGACAGAGACAGCGAGCGACGGAGAGAGACAGAGACAGAGAGTGACGGAGAGAGACAGAGACAGAGAGTGACGGAGAGAGACAGGGACAGAGAGTGACGGAGAGAGACAGGGACGACGCGGAGGGACATGGAGAGATAGGGGAAGAAGCGGAGTGAGCGAGACGGGCGGAGCGCGGCGAGCGAGCCGCGGCTAAGCAGAATGACGGAGTCACAGACGTAATGTGGGGAGTTGTAATAAAAGTGGTGTCGGAGAAAACAATAAAGTTGTCCGCGTGAAGTCAACCACTACACTAATAACGAATTGGCATGTTCTGTTTACGTGACAAACCTTACTAATTGGCTGTGTCGGGTGGTGGCGGGTTTAACGACGCTTATATTTACGCGATCTAACTAAAAAACCTCTATTATGGATAATATTGGTTCGCGAAAGCTTACCACCATGACTACTACTCCGTGTTAAACCGGGCTTGACCCTGTGTGCCGAGCGCTCTTTGTTTCGTCAACACGATTCACGTGGGTGAGTGATGGCCCACGATGAATGTTCGTGCTTGTGAAACAACTCCAACTAAATAAGTGGTCCCCCCCCCCCCTCTCTTTATTTGCGTTATATTTCCCGGGTATATGTTTAACATCGTCGCGTGCTGTAATGCGATATCTTTAAAAAGTATATTTAAAAGTTATAATAAAAAATGCCTTTATTAAGGTTGATTTAAGAAAAGTTAAGGTGCAGGCCTGCCAAATGGCTGGCTCACACCACTGCTAGTGGAAACTCAGCTCTGCAGAGCACCTCGAGAGGGGATTTTGGCCAACTCCACCACACTGGCCAGACGTCTTTGGAAGAGTTTGGAGCACCAACACGCCACCCTACAACACGTGACCTGCTGATCAACTCTGGTGCACCCTGTGACCTTGGCTTCAACGGTCGCTCCAGCAGATTTAATGAAACCATCGACCACAACTGCAGCGTCGACAACCATTGCAATGACCACGGTGGGCATTGCGCCTCTTCCGAAATGTCAGACCAGCGTGGCACCACAGGCAAGAATACCCCCGAGAGAGAGAGGCCCTTCATTCGGGCCCATTCTCGTGGTGGCCTTTCCACCAACAGGGGCATGAGAAATCAACTGCAGGGGCGCATGGTGTACACGCATACTCTTCCTGACGTAACTCGGTAAGCTTATTAACCGTTACATTGCCGCAATGGCTGTTTTGTGTAAACCACGTTCACCGTGTCATAAACTTAATGTTCTGTATCTTCATTAAGATTTCTGATGGGTCAATGGTTGCTGAAGCTGGTTCAAGCAGTGGTGGTGATGGCTCATTGAGCAGAACCTATTTTTTTGACCCTCTATTTATAAACTCCTCGTGAGATGACAGAACGGATACATACAAGAGGTGGAGATGTAGCGAGATGAGAGGTATGTGGGCACCATATAGTGAGAGACAGACAGCTACAGAGACAGAAATGTAGTGAAATGAAAGAGATGATAGAGAGATGCAGTGAGATGAGAGGTTATAGCTGAAAATTAGATGTGATCAATTAATTAGCTTGTTTTGTTTATTTGATTATTATGTTGATTAGGATCAGAATTTTGGTGCATCTGATATTTGGTGCATTGCTCTATACATTTTTGGGGCTTTCATTTGTTTTAATGCACCACTGGGTTAAAGAATACACATTTGCTGTTACTTTCCGAAATACACATGGTTTTTCAGTTGCATGTGATGATAAGTTCTAATTATTTATACTTTTCTGTGCAACCAATAAGAACATGAGTAATTTTAAATATTTGGTATTAGAAACATGTCATATTGGCAGAGCTGTTTGTACTGAAAGTATTAAAAAGTCTTCAGAATATTTGAAAAACACCATTCAAATCACACGTTGTCAGTTGTTATATTCAGAATAGGTTTTTCCCTTTTTTCTGGCAACAAAACAGCTGTGTTGAGTTGTTAAAACACCAAACTGAAACCTTTTACAAGGAATCATGTCGGCATTAACCACAATACTTGTGGTCAGAATGCAGACAAAAAACACTGATAATATGATGCATTGTCCTTGAAACTGATTGATCCACATCAGAGACAGTTTTCTTTTGAGCCTAGTCCCAAACGGTGTTAGACCAGTGGACGCCAAAAGGTGAACGCCAAAAGGCCAAAAGGCGTTCACCTTTTGGTGTCCTCTGGTCGAACACCGTTTGGGACTAGGCTCAAAAGAAAGCTGCCTCTGGTGTGGATCAATCAGCTTCAAGGACAATGCATATGTTATCAGAGTATGTTTTTTGTTTGCATTCTGACCAAAAGTATTGTGGTTAATGCAGACATGATTCCTTGTAAAAAGGTTTCAGTTTGGTGTTTTAACATCTTAACACCTGTTTTGTTGCCAAGAAAAAGGGGAAAACCTATTATCGTATTTTGGTACTGGCAAAGGAGGTCTCATGATGTAGTTGTTATATTCACTTTATTTATCTCAAGTCAAAATATTGATATGTAAGTACACATTACACATTTTAAAATCAATGAATGGGGCAACCCTATAAACTAATTTTACAAACATCATCTCTACAAGTAAGTTCTATGTCTAAAAACCACTCAACGATTATATTGATCATCCAAAACTATGGTAGTGAGACTATTATATGGTCAATATGCAATGATACTTCAGGAAATGTGTAGGCAAGTAGGCATACTAGAATACATTGATTCGTTGATTTAAAGGTACCACCATTTGTACATACAATCAATCATTCAGTTGTGCATGTGAGAATCGAATGTTTGTAATTCATGCCAATTAAATGGCTAATGAGCATGAAAGAGTAGGCCAAATACAATCTCGAGTGGCTCTTTGAACTCTCTCCCGTGGAGGCCCTTCTGCCAGCAGTGGCATGAGCAAGCAATTGCAGGGCTGCACCTTTACCTATATGGCATATTTGTATGTGCTAATGTTAAGGTATTATAATGGCAGTGAAGCAAAACTACAAATGAAACAAAAAACTCAGCAACAATAAACAGTAGAAATGATACATAATGGAAGTCTCATGAACTTTTGACCCCAAATCATGACAATTAAATTACTCTGTGCGTGTTAACAGCGAATCATTATGTGTTTATTAAGCAGTGAAACTATAATTATCTTTTGATTTAAAACTTTCGTGACTGCAGTAATTCATATTCTTAGCTCTTTCGGTAAAGTCACGTTGAAGGGAAACAATAAAATAATAAAATATATATAAAACAATAAAAATTCTCACGACGTTTCGACCATAACACAAACGGTCGAAACGTCGTGAGAATTTTTTTATTGTTTTATATATATTATTATTTTGTTTCCCTTCAACGTGACTTTACCGAAAGAGCCAAGAATATTACAATTACCATTATTAATGTCATTAAAATTCGAAATTTATAGGAAAATAGTTACAGACTTGGCAGTCTCTTCTCATAGAGGACAGAATGTGATAGAAACTATAGTAGTTTGTCAGAGACGATGATGGAAGGTAGCTTAACCCATGTGTTGCAATTTGTAATTCCTCCATGCAAATGTTGATACAAAGTCATCTTACTTTTTAAGCGATTTATGGGACAATGCCTTACGTGCCCAAAAGTAATTTTTCTTGACCTTAGATGAATAACTGTACGACACTTTATGCCTTTTTAAATGAACATTTTACAGTTTAACTTTTAATTTCCACACTTTGCAATACTGCCCAATTCACGCAAGAAAATGCACTCGTTCCATTGCAGTCAGAAGCTGTAAGATGTATGTTTTCACCGCAGGATACATTTTTACACCACGTAATCGTGCCATGAAATCATAACAATGACCCGAACAACATTCCCCAATGGTGGTAGTCTGACAAATCGAGCCATCAGTGTGTCTCATTCTTGAAATCCAGGCCAGGACCCACGAGGCTCAGCCTGGGGCCGAGGTGTGAAAGCCAACAGGTCAATATGAAGGCCAGTCAAGGTCAAATTCTTTGGGCTGAGGCAGTATGAGGGTCGGCGCCTTTACGCCTGGGGTCGGACAACCTTCATCTCGAGAGGCGCATGCAACCGTTTACAGACTGCGTCGTGACGTAATGTATGTATTCACGTGCATTGGCGACTCTGGAAATCTTGAGTTTTGTTACCGAATTCAGAGAAACAAAAATTGGCTCTTCCGAGTTATTTAGGTTTCGGACCCCCCACCCACCCCCCTTCCCGCTCCAAGCCAAGTCCTCGGATCGAGGCCAGGCCAAGACATCTGAGCAGGTGCACTCGAGACGGCCTAAGGCCCAGGGGCTGACTCGAGTACCTGAGACTGGTTGGCTGTATTCTGGACGGTCGAAATGATAAACAATACAACATATTAGATGATTCACAAAACATGTTAATGATTTCTTACATTAGGCCTAATGACATACAAACAAAAAACACAAAGGATACATAGCAGTGGTTTGCAACGAAAACCTTAAACTCCTGTCTGCACTGGGCATATTTGACTGCAAACACATGGGCAGCATCGATGAAGGATATTATATTGGCTACAAATAACAAATGACAGGTAAATCAGCCTACTATAAAATTTATTTCTAATTTACCATGCTTATATTAATGAAACTTGCTATGCTTGTGAATATGTATTTTGTGGTATAATGGTTAATCACCATTTTTTATAGGCTGATTGAAATGACTTCTTTATATTGCACCTAACAGTCACTTTACTCCATTAGTTAAAACATTTGTTTTTGTAGTGGATTAGCGGGCCCTTCAAGTGACCCCATCCGCTGCATATGGGAGCAATGTTGTCACATGCCAGGCCAACCGATATTTTAATTCTCAGAACTGAAAGTACAGAGCCATATATTTGCTTTTTGTGTTTAGTTTGTCGTCCTTCCCCCGCACCTCCGATTAGCACGGTTGGCTACGTACGGTAGCGAAAGAAGTTCAACGTGCTTACATACGAATATGATGGATATTTTGCGTAGTCGTTGTTGACCAGGCTGAGAACCTCAACTCGCTACACTCAAGAACCGGCCTTAGTCACGGGAGGCTGGCGACCCGGATTCAAACTCAGGTGTTCGACGGTGCTGGCTCAACAACACTCGTGACCTCCGAGCCAAAACATTTCACTTTCTTTTACATCCCAAAGCACCAATAACACACCCCCCCCCTCCCCGCCCTCCCCGCCCTCCCCGCCCGATCGGCCATCACGAGTGAAGCGCTTGGCCTAAATGACGAATTCGCCATCGTCGTCCGAATTGATCTCGTCGTGCAGCTCGGTCTTGCTGATGCGCAGGGTGTCGTAGTGCGGCGGCGGAGTGCCCGGCACGTCCGGCTGCTGCTCCGCTGCCGCTGCGGGAGGCTGCGCCGCGCTGCCGTTCGCCTCGGGAGCCTCCCCGGGTGGCCCCCGCTCCTCCATCTCGAAGCCCGAGTTCCCCTGGCCCTGAACGATGGAAGAGAGCGTGGGCGGCTCGTCCGAGTAGCGTGGCTTGCGGCTCGTCTTGCGGCGCTCGCGCACGTCGTTCGACGCCTTGATCATGCCGATCCACACGCAGTCGATGATGATCTCGATGAACTCGATGATGCACAGCACCGAGCCGCCCATCCAGAAACCAAACTGCCCACCCAGGTTGGACAGCAGGGTGACGATCTGCAAGCGGGGCGAGGTTGACGGCGGGCGACAGTGTGAAATCGAGAGCGGTGCGTCCCGTTCGCACCTGTTACAGTATTTGTCGTGTGCAGTCCATTGCTGTATGAAAGCCTCTCCACGTTGTGTCAGATATGCGGTAAGTTTGCACACACTTCACCACCTGGTGAGTGCGAGTTAGTGAAGTTTTGGTTGGGGGGGGGGGAGCAGGATTGGTTCTGACATTCTCCAGTTCGTGACTATGGTCAAACTTCCCCCATGACCAATAGAATGGAGAGGCCTTTGCATTTGTATACACAGTAGCAATGGTTATTTTTCGATATTGCCCATGCACGTATTGATTCACATCCCCACCAATTCGATGAATTGTCAAAAATCAGGGCTGCAATTCAAAATGCCATTCCTGTCTCATTTTGAGTGTCTCATTTGGAGCATTTATAATATTTTTCACGTTTTGCTTGTACAATTTTGTTTGGATGGGGATCCAGACATTGGTTGTTTCGCACTGCATTCACTGAAATGTAACATTTCCACGTCATGTGCAGCTCATGCAAATAAGTGAATCCCGCATGGATGGTTCTATGCAAGCAACATCTGCGGAAGACGTTTACATCCATGAACATGCCAAGGTGCTCCTTAACGTTACAATAAATAATTCACCGTTTGTGCTGGCGACTCAGATATTGTCATGGAGTTGAATTCTTGAAAGAACAAGTTCAGCTTTATGATGTCCTGCCTAAAGACAAAGGCATAAGGCAGAATCAGTGTTTGTGTTAATGCTGTGAAATTAAATATTTAAAAATTACACATTAGAGGATGCGACACTTTTCCTGTTTTCGGTTAAATATCCTACTAAGTAGACTAGATTGAAGTTTTATCGCATTTATCATTTGACAGTTTATATTATACAGAACTCCTGTGATCCGCGACCCTATTACCCACCACCACTGCTGTTTTCCATGGTAGTGGAAAGGTTAATAAAACTCCTGGTAGTTGTGGTCCTATTCTTCCTATTATCCACCGTCACCCACAAAACTGCCCCAAGTACATTGCGGAGAGGCATCCAATTACCAAAATTCCGTCTCCAATAATTTTAATTAATCTCCTCCACATGATGACGGATAAAGAGCAGTTCTGTATATGACATATGAACATTTGGCGAATGCACATTTCCTTATATACATATATAAAGGGAAACTCTATGTTAATTAATGAAAGGCAAGACTGTTTCTCACATCTAAAATGTTGTTTTCTTGGAGGGTGTGCACTAATTATCATTAGAACAGGCATCAAGAGGCTTAGAAAACAATTCACTCCTCGGGCGAATGTGGTTGGTTTTTATCGACACAAGCTAATTGGAGCATTTATAAAGTACCACACTTTGCAATTTGCACACTTTGTATTTACTACCTGCTGACATTGTGCTTTCTTTCCTTTGATAAGATATGGAAAATCCAATCCTGCAAAATACAATTCTTCAGTTAGAAACTGCAGAAGAATGCTCAGGGAATGTATACTTTTTTACAAATAACAAGCAGCGACCCCCGGTGCTATGCAACTGAAAATAACAAACATCTCTACATTTTTATTTTAATACTCTTCTCACAATTCTGTACTCGGAGCACTATTTTTTATGACATAAAATGCCAAAGGTCGTAGAATTTCAAGAATATCCTTGCGAGACAATTACATTAATAGGAGCACAAATTGAAAAGTTAGAACCATTTCATCAAATGAGCCACGGTCAGTCTTCTGAATTTTTTCCTCCCACCTTTATTGGTGTCAATATCTATTCTATGTCAGTTTAACACGTAGTAGTAGTCGTAGTAGTAAGCTTTTGCGACCAATATCATCCACAATGCAGCTTTTTTGGGTTAGATCGTGTAAATATAAATGTGTCGTTAAACCCACCACCACCCGACACAGCCACTTAGTAAGGTTCGTCACGTAAACAGAACATCCCAATTCGTTACGAGTAACACATCGGTGTGCTGTGCTGGTAACGAATTGGCACGTTCTGTTTACGTGACAAACCTTACTAATTGGCTGTGTCAGGCGGTGGGCGGTTTAACACATTTATATTTACGCGATTTAACAAAAAAAACCTGCATTATGGATGTATTCCATGTATTTCTAAATTCTTCCACCAGTTAAATTCGATGTTTGTTACACGGAAAATCCGGTTTATCCAGTTACTCAGCTAGTTCCGGTGACAATGACTCAGCATCCCTGAACAATAGAATGCTTGTTGGGGTGGAGAAGATCCCAGCCAACAGCCAGCCAGCCAGGAAACTCGACGCATATATCATTTTAAATAATAGTATCATAATGCGTAATGGAAATATGCATTTACCTCCGAAGATTGCGATGGCCAGTCTGACATGCTGATGCTCATTTTGTATTCACTTTCACTGTGCGTTAAGGAGCAAGAAAACATGTTAAAAGGAGACAGTCAAAATACATTAAGTATTATTTTTGTATAATTTTGAAACAATGTATTATTGTTTGATTGCTTATATTATAATAATTAATATATTATTGTTGCACAGCTTGGATGGATTTTCTAGTGGTCAATACGGTAAAGTCACGTAGAAATAAGCAGATTAGCATGCCCACAGGGACTGTGGATCAAATTGAAATAATAATAAAATAAAATTACATAATAGCATACGACGTTTCGATTGCAACGCAAGCAATCATCATCAGGTATAGAAGATCTAAATTTATGTGTCTTTGCGTTGTCTCTGTTTGTGTCTCCGTGTATGTGCCGTGTCTCTCTCTCAAATGTCACACTTAACTGAAGTTTGTGTCTCTATGTTGTCTCTACCTGTGTTTTTGCCTCTGTGTCTCTCCATCTCTCTGTGTTTTCCCTCTCTCTCTTAAATTTAGCTCTTCTGTACCTGATGATGACTGCTTGTGTTGCAATCGAAACGTCGTATGCTATTATATAATTTAATTTTTATTATTTCTACGTGACTTTACAGAAAAAAACAGAGTAATTCCTGCAGTTATGAAAGCACCAGATCAAGTTATTGTAGTTTGTTAAATATGTAGGATATTGTAAATAATCACTTTCTTTATTTAACCAGGAAGGCCTCACTGAGTCTAAGGACATCTTGTTTGGGAAGCTCATGCATTCAGGTGTTTGTTCAATGCCATTAATGAGTAATTTGCATATGGAAGGAAAACAGATGGTGTCAATATTCCATCGCTGTACTGCCATCTGTTAGTCACATTGCAGCCCAGTCTAATAACATTCCCATTTGCACATTTACTGTTAAATCAGCCAAGTCATCGATGGCACCGCTATTGGTAGACGTGTGATGTGTTTTAAGTTGAATGCTGTTCAAACTCATCCGCACCTCTGATGAGCACGACTGGCTACGTACGGTGCAAAATAAGTTCAATATAAATACGTACGTCCGTCCGTCCTGATCAATTAAACAAGCATACCCAGTGCGGAATTTGTGGATTACGGCATAACCATCATTTTCTACAGATGTTCACAGATCCGACCTTATCACATATCCGCCTATCAGTCCCCAACAAGCCGGCTACACTACACTGTGCTGTACTCGGTTACCCTTCTTACATGCACGGTTGCTTGCAGATGGTGTAACAGTCCATATCTTCTTCAACAAACTGCTCGTACAGCTTGTAATAGCAGTATCCTACAGGGTACACGCACACAGAAAAATATATGTCGTAAGACTTCCCTTTGCACGATGGCTATCCGTGTACCGAGTAACACAATTGTGGGGGGCGAGCAACTCTCGCAGCTTACGCCAGCCAGTGAAGTTCTGGTTCTGGCAGTACTTCTCCCCTGGTGGCAGAGGGTACAGGTAATAGCCACAGCCACACATCTCGATCATCTTGGTCTGAAAGCAGGAGCGCAGGCAGGCCTGTTGAAACAAGACGGGGAGGGGGGGGGAAGATGCACGCAATCAGTTTGTGGTCCTTCCTCCACAACTCCGATTAGCAACTCCGATTAGCACGGTAGGCTATGCACAGTCGCGGAAGAATTCCAACACGCAAAGATACTTCGTGAGTTTTTCAAAGCAAATTATAAACACTTACCTTCATACGCTTGGTGTTATGCCAATTGAAAAGTTTTTTTTGCTCAACTAATCATGTAGTGGTGCTCCTCTCCCGTTTGCAGCCTTGAGCCAGTGATGGGAATTCCACATTCTTATACCGGGGGGACAGTGTGTTCATTGGACAACTGCTGTTGACTTTCCACAAAGCAGTATACATTTTATAGACCACAGAGGAATGATGACTTGAGTCGACCCTCCAACTGTGATTTGAACTCATAACCTTCTCATTGTAAACCCACTGCTGCTGTTCTACCCAGTAGGAAATAACGCAGTGAAGCCGATTGCCTTGATAGATGTAATCTTCCTGGAAGTATCAATCACCACTAACACATGGTAAAATGTGTCGCAATGTGTCCTGAGAAGAATGTATGCATGTTGAACTCTCGCACCGCGCTAATCGGAAGGTGCGGGGGGAAGGACAAAAAACTAAACACAAAAAGCAGTTCTAAAAGAAGTGAGTTTTCAATCAAGATTGAAAAGTGCAAAGCTGCAGTGGCTTTCTGATGTCGAAACAGCACTCCAGATGGCCACAAAAAGCTCATCTGAAAGCGCGCGATGCAGTGACCATCTTTGTTTAATGGCCAGCCAAAAACCACCCTGAAGATGGCCAGAGTTCGCAAGCAATAAAGGCAGTAAAAAAAACACCAAAATTACTCTCGAATGTCTCACGTGCTCAGTGCATACCTGAACACTGTAGGCAGTGCCGTTGTAAAGATTCGTTATTGGCAGATCTGTGCCGTCCATGGTGCAGTCGCTGTATGGAGCACCTTGTCTTTGTAGTTGACCCTGGAGAGTAGGATTATGAAATCAGATGCGATCATCAGCGGACATTCATTTCTGTACCATGAAGAAGGGCCATTGCCCAAAAGTTGCCTATGTTAAATTCATCCTCTTTCAAGCAGTGTTATTGACGAATATGTTGTTGGTGTTGTTGTTAATTGTGCTTATGCACCGCTGCCAACACAGCAGCACCACCAAATAATGTGGCTAAAATTAAGGGTGGTTTATGGCGTATATATTTTTTTATGTTATATCTCAATTATGTGAAAACGGTGTGTACGGCAAATTATCCGTTTCTTCTTTTTTACTTGTGTGTTCCTTACCACTTCAATCCCCACAGAGGTCTCAACACCGGTCTTGACGAAGACACCCAGGTCGCTGAGGAAGGGGTAAGTGTTCTGATCATGCACCATGATTACAGCTCCCGCGATTGTGGTCAAGAATGGGATGTATTCATCTTGATCAATGCTGAGCACCAGTTTCAAACCTGAAAGACAACATTTTGAGTCGACACCAGAGGGCAAATGCTTTACAATTCCAGCTGTTCTTAATCCACCAAAGGAAGAAGGCCTACCCATATTCCACAACACTCGTCAGTGCAGGTTCGTGAAAAGGGCAGGGTAGAGGGGGGGCAGGACTGGGTCTGGATAACTATTCCCATCTCAACTTGTTTTGTCCTCGTGATAATGTGGTGGTGGTGTGTAGGAATATAGGATACAACAATATAGGATTATTATGGAGAGGCATACTTTCTCGTGGTAGTGCCTTATGCCAATAATCCCGTATCCAAGGCAGCCTAGCAGCGTTCTAGAAAAGACTGAGTGAGAAATTAAGCCCTGCTCGTGTCACGCATGTTAGCCCAGTCAGGAATTGAACTACGGTCGCTGGGTTCATCGTGCATCTCGCTCACCACTCTTCCGCTTCTCAGTCCCGTAGTTCCGTTACAATGCAATTCAATAAATATACTGTTGCACAGGCTAGACGTTTGTAAAAAAAAACTTACCGTACTCAACCCCAGGGTTGGACACCTGCATCACTGTTTCGTTTTCACCCCAGTTGAAGATGAAGCAGTTGCCATACATTGGGTGGAAGAAGGTTGTGAAGTTTCTGCTCATTGAACGTGAAAAAAACATTGCCAAGGAAATAAGAATTAACGTGGAAAATTATTTTCATGCAGTCGCAAAACATTGTTGGCTTTACGCAAGACAATGCACGATTGTGTATTGTGACAAGCCGACATTTCGATGTATTGTTTAAAGGAAGCCAATTCGATTAATTGCATTTAGACTGCTTTGGGGACGATGTGCAATGGGAAAAAGATATCTCACGTGGCACTGCACGTGTCGCTGCTGAAGAGACACGATCGGATCAGTTCGTCGCCACTGGAGCTCAGGTTCGATTTCTCCTCGGTGGAGAGATTTCCCAGCAGGCTCAGCAGGTTGAAGTGGAACCACTGCTTCACAGCAGTCATCCCCGAAAGGTACTCGCTGTAAAAGCACTTATCACCTGCAGAGTCGCACTAAAAAAACAGGACAGCACGCTGTATAGTGAGGGAAAAAAGTATTTTATCCCCTGCTGATTTTGTACATTTGCCCACTGACAAAGAAATGATCAGTCTATAATTTGAATGGTAGGTTTATTTGAACAGTGAGAGACAGAATAACAACAAAAAAATACAGAAAAATGCATGTCAAAAATGTTATAAATTGATTTGCATTTTAATGAGGGATATAAGTATTTGACCCCCTCTCAATCAAAAAGATTTCTGGCTCCCAGGTGTCTTTTATACAGGTAACAAGCTGAGATTAGGAGCACACTCTTAAAGGAAGTGCTCCTAATCTCAGCTTGTTACCTGTATAAAAGACACCTGTCCACAGAAGCAATCAATCAATCAGATTCCAAACTCTCCACCAAGGCCAAGACCAAAGAGCTCTCCAAGGATGTCAGGGACAAGATTATAGACCTACACAAGGCTGGAATGGGCTACAAGACCATTGCCAAGCAGCTTGGTGAGAAGGTGACAACAGTTGGTGCGATTATTCGCAAATGGAAGAAACACAAAAGAACTGTCAATCTCCCTCGGCCTGGTGCTCCATGCAAGATCTCACCTCGTGGAGTTGCAATGATCATGAGAACGGTGAGGAATCAGCCCAGAACTACATGGGAGGATTTTGTCAATGATCTCAAGGCAGCTGGGACCATAGTCACCAAGAAAACAATTGGTAACACACTACGCCGTGAAGGACTGAAATCCTGCAGCGCCCGCAAGGTACACGAGTGCTTTGGATTACAAACACGTTTCTGGAACGAATTATGCTCCAAATCCAAGGTTTTACTGTATTCTCTTGGGGGGGGGGGGGGGGGCGCTCTCGGAATAAACTAAAAACTCTCTCAGAGCTATGTACACTCCACCACCCAACACAGAGTTCCCTAGTGGAGGTCCCTCTGCCGTATGTATGTGTAGTGACTGACCCAGAGGCACTATTGTAGGAGGCGCTCTGTTTATTAACATGACCTAATAGTTAACACTTAGTAACTACGATTCCCAGTCAGGACAGCTGGTAGACTGCCTGACTGGCGACGCCGAGATGGTGAAGACGGAGACGACGGTGAAGACTCCGGCAGCGGCACGGCGGGGATCCCCCCCCCCCCACTCCACACGACAGCCACGAGGTCCCCTCCCGGGGCCCCTCTTATACTGTCAGCGTGGCCTGGCTCCGCCCCCGGCCACGCCCCCTTTTGGAACCTACTAGCGGGTTCTCGATGTGCCCCTTCCGTAACCTTTCCCCTAGATCCCTCTCTGGTCTACCACGTGGCCTGCTGTTAGTCAGGGCTGCTGTAAGCTGCAGATCCCCTTCCCTGCCAACAGCCAGCACTATGCTGCTACTTGACCGATTCTATGTCACTACAAATGTATGCACGTGTGTATGTTGATCTTTTTTCGCATCGTACGTAGCCACCCGTGCTTATCGGAGGTGCCAGTGGCGTGAGCGGTATATATTCCAGGGATGGATAAACCGCAGCACGCGCTTTCTGGGCGATTGAAAAGCGGCTTGGTGGAGATGCGGCTCATTTCAAATGTTGCATGAAACAGGAAAGCTCTGCCAAAGTGGGACCTGACCCAGGGCCATTGCCCTCTGGCAGCAGAACCAGACATACTCCCAAGGCGCTCTTGCAGAAGCCCAAGTAAAAAAACTCCACGTATACCAGTGGAAACTAAACTTAAACAATTTGTTTTTTTTACCAGGCCCATTGAGCTAGAAGAGCTCTTTTTCAGAAGTGACCTGCCCACAAATGATAGCTCAACGAAGTGGCTTATCACGTGATAATTTATAGCAGCCAAATACTCGAGGAGCCTGGTGATTCTAAATGTGAAGGTAAACCCCAGAGGACCCAGAGAGAAACCTACACGAACACAGGGAGAGAGACACGCAAACTCCAAGTATACATTCGTCAGCGTCGGGATCGAACCCACGTCCTCCTGTATACCAGGCAAGGTAGTTTACATCTCGCCACCATGGCACTCCAAGTGACAAACTCACGTGAGTTGCAGTTCTCAGCCACATGAATATTTCAGTATGCGGTTCATAGGATCAGAAATTTTTGGACACCCTTGGTATATTCAGAAACTTTGTAGAGTACCTATATGAAAAACTCTGTTGTCTACGGTGTGGGTCTCAATGCCAACTGCAGCTCGACTGCACATCTGCCAGACATAAATGTCAACTACTCGCGCAGCAAATGTGCAGACACAGCAGAGTTTCTTTTCAATGATCTCACCAGTCGGAAACCGATCCTCACGTCCTTCCCCAGGTGAGGAATGAGCGACGAGGTGGCGTCCGTCACAGCTCTCTCGGGTGGCACGGACACGGTGTCTATGGAGCCGTTGATCAGGTGTCTCTTCTTGCTCACCACCTCCGTCACTACCGTGCGGTTGGGGTCACGCCTGTCGATCAGCACCAGAGGAATCTCCTGCCATGGCCCCACGGCGTACGAGGTGTCGTAAGCTGACGGAGTGCTCGAGTCGGTGTAGTTGTACAGGGTTTGGAGCGCTACGCGTGTGTAGGCCTCCAGGTCCTTGATTTTGTCCTTCATGGAGCTGTACCTGCAGAACGTACAGCGGCACGCACGCTGTTGAAGCCCCAGATCGCACCACTTCCACCTAACACACTAGAATGCAGGAAGTGTTGAGCAAATATGAACAACTGCAATATGGGAAACCTCCTCACAATTTGAATTCGGCCATTAACGAGAAATGAATGTTACTCATTATGATGTTTAAATGCATGGGATAATTTTCATCCTTAATGCTGAAATATTACCGGAAAACTACTCAACTTAGATTTCGATTTAATGATTTCGTGACGGCAGGGATTCATATTCTTGGTTCTTTCGGTAAAGTCACAGTCACACAGAACAGACATACAACACGTCGTGAGAATTTTATTGTAAAAATTTCATTATTATTGTATTATTTCCCTTCTACGTGACTTCACCGAAAGAACCAAGAATACTCAACTTAGGTTACACACAGCACTCATCACTCCCTACTGAATATTTGACTAGAGTGGAGCCCCTGTGGGTAAACAAGTGTAGCTATAATAATTCTAAATAATCATTTTCTGAGATTAATTAAGTAAGCGCTCGTGCGTATACAGGATTTGAGTATAACCACTCTTAACTCAACACCTAAAATGCACAAGTGCAGGGCGTGAATAGAACCCCTCCACTCGAGAACCTGGCCTTTGTTGGGCCACGTGGCCTCACAAGCAGTCTCCACCGGTAATCTACCTGTAAGCGTTCAGGTTGCACACAGTGACGGCAGGGAAGTTCATCCTCTGGAATCCCATGTTGACCGAGACGGAGACCCCGTAGGACAGGTACGCCTGGAAGAGAAGCACCCACTGCCAGAGGACGACGCCCAACATGATGATGGTGATGAGGAACCACAAGACCCGCTTCTTCTTGCCGTACACGACAATGCGCTTGCATCCGTGCGTGTTGGTGTTCATGCAGTACCAATAGAGCAGCTCCGACACCGACGCCACGGGGCCCTTCTGCAGCCGGTGCAGGGATCGCGTAAGGTACTTCCGGATTTTCATGTTGGCCATCGTGAGTGGGACCTTAAAAATTGGAAAACATTCAAGCGGGTGACTGCGGTGACCCAGAACAGACATACAACGTATAACGACGCAATGTCCTATACACAAATACGAAGGAGACATCCTGGCGATCCACTCCGCTGCTCCTGACACAGTTGTCCGGCTTGACCACCTGAATGTGAAATTGCAGTTTTTGCTCAGTATCTAAATCAGCCATACGAAAGAGGTGTGACCTTGGGATTTTGTACATTCATCTAGCAGCTATTTGGTTACTGAGTTGCTTGTTATCCACCATTGACTTGTGCCATATACACGACCGTGTACTCTCGTATGTGATGGTCTTCACAACACGGCAGATGTAAAGGAAGGTGCAGACCTGCAATTACTCACACCACTGCTGGTGAAAGGGCATCCTCTAGAAAGTCCCTCTAAAGAGTGTTTGGCCTACTCTTCCACACTTGCCAGACGTCTTTAAAGAGGTCAGTTACCCATACTTTACCCCACCACATGCTACCTGCCGATCAAACGACTACTCAACACAGAACATTGCATTAAATGAAACGTACATTTTATTTTATCTGACCATTAACAATGTATAGAAGTCAACAGTAGAATTACACTACGACACCTTGAGATTCTGCTACATATTAATACCATTGCATATATCCACTTAGCTTCTGTGTGTTTTTTTATTGCAGGAAATTAAATATGAACCACACAAGGAGAATAGAATATGAATAACCCAACCGGTATTTGATATCCATTGTAATTTATATGACTACATTAACCGCCCCCCCACTCGGCCTTCGGACCTGATTGGCTCACAAGTAAAGAAATCACATTTATCCCCTCTATTTAAGAACGAAACAGGAGGATTTCTCCACAAATCTGGCTTTCGCCTGATGATATTAATTGTAATTACTGGCGAAACGTCGTACTCGAATTGTAAATGTTGTGGGTTTACTCTCCAACACGCCGGTGTGCTGTACTAGTAACGAATTGGCATGTTTTATTTCCGTGAAAAACCTGACTAATTGGCTGTGTCGGGTGGTGGCGGGTTTAACGACGCATCTGTGCTTACGCGATCTAACCCAAAATAACCTCTTATGGAAAATATTGGTCGCGATCGCCGTGTTAAGGAGAATATATGAGACGGTACAAGCTGATGATGCCCCATAGCCGAATAGCATTCATTTAATGTGGTCAGATCAGCCTGGCTGACCTCTATGCGAGCTGATGTCACCATGCGAAACCCACCATGGGTTTACATAGGAACCATGCATTGCTTACTATACCCTGAGTATCAAGGTTCTTCAGGGCAGAAACAAGTGAACTCAAATGACCCAAGGGCCTGGTCTGAAGGACAATTGCCTGCAATGCCAGCCAATTAACCGCAGGCTGCATTCTTTAAAGGACCTCTGAGTAACAAGTCATTTTAAATGCACGCCGTTGGAGTGGCTTGCGTCTCGATTATCCTGCCTCCACTTTGCTGCCAAGATTGTAGCCTCCTGCCCGCAGCCCCTGGTTTAAAAACGAGTCGCTCTACCGCAGTCAAACAAAGTTTCGCTAAATGCCAGCCGACCGATTGCTAAAGGAGCACGTCAAGCCACATCGCTGAACGCAAATCGGCGTGCCTATCTGTTATGATTGATGAGGATTAACTTAACTTCGACAGGGTGATAATAGCAGCACTGCCAACACTAAAGCGCAACTGCTTCCGCAGTAATCGGTAGCCGATTTGTCAAATTTGTCTATGGGTCATTAGTCACACTTTCTACGGAAGGCGAATTACTCGGTTCACTGATGATGGGATCTTTATCAGTGTTTAACGCGAGACTTAAATACATTTAGTACCATGGGACCCTTTTTGCCAGTATCAAAGTATGAAATATAACAGTAGGTTTCACCATTTATGGCTATACAACAGGATGTGTTAAGATGTTAAAACACCAACTAGATACCTTTTGCAAGGCATCAAGTCTGCATTAAACACACGGACTTGAACATGCAAACATGCTCTGATAATAATATACGCATTGTCTTTTAAACTGATTGGCCTCCACCAGAGGCAGACCTCTTTATGCCAATCCGTTACAAATGTAGTGGATTAACACGCGCATACAGGGGGAAATGGTAAAGACGCGCGAGTTATGGACAGTGGGGTTACGTCGGGCCGGCCAGGTGTGGCGGCGGGGAACTGTGCGGTAATGACGGGCCAATTAAGCTGGAGAGCGATGTACGGCTGTGATTGGCTGGAGTTGTTGTCAAGGGCGGAGTGGCGCCGGGATGTCTGGGAATAGAGGGGGGCAAGTAACAGGTGCGGGGGCACGCGGGGCGTCGGTGGCACGCGGCCTAATTCATTGGTTGGTAATGAGAACGGGGATATGTTCGGGAGACGGGAAGAACGGGGGGAGTTGTGGTTGGGACTGGAACGACGCAGGTGTGAGAGAAACGGGGAGAAGACATAGGAGACAGAACAGCTAGCAGTGGAGCAGAGACAAGCAGAGACAATGAGTGACTGAAAGGGATAGAGACAAGCAGAGACAAGGAGCGACTGAGAGCGATAGAGAGAAGCAGAGACAGAGTGAGACAGAGGGAGGCAGAGAGATACAGAGTGAGAGACGGAGAGAGAGACAGAGACAGCGAGCGATGGAGACAGAGACAGCAAGTGATGGGGAGAGACAGGGACAGCGAGTGATGGAGAGAGGGACAGAGACAGTGAGTTGACGGAGAGAGACAGTGGGAGACAGGGGAGGAAGCAGAGCGAGCAAGATGGGCGGAGCGTGGCGAGTGAGCTGCGGCAACAGAGGAACTGTGAAGTTACAGACGTAATGTGGGGAGTTGTAAAAAAGTGGTGTCGGAGAAAAGAATAAAGTTGTCCGCGTGAAGTCGACCACTACATTTGGTGTAAGGAGTGACTATGGGGCCACGCCGACATGTCAAAGAAGTCGGCAAAGCGGAAGAACGTGCCGACGGACTCGTCCGACGACAGCAACGACGTGGACGTGATTCCCGCGTCCGGCCAAGAAGGTGTTGCTCCCCCGGCGGACACCTGGTCGACCAGGTGTCTGCGGGGCGGGAGGACGGGCCGCGCGGGGCCGAGACCCCGGGGCCGGCTCGTGAATGGAGGGCCCTCATGACCCAGTGGGAGACCAGGCTGGCGACGCTGACGGAGGCGTTCGACCGCTTTATGGCAACGGAACAGGCGTTGCCGACGGTGCCGACGGTGCCAAGCCAGCCCACGGCCGTTCCCGCACCACCGGAAAGCGCCGACGACAGAGCCGCACCTCCCGCGGCGCTGCCAGTGGAATCGGGCGCCGATGGGGCGCCAGGGTCACCACCCTCGGGTTCAAAACGGCGGCTTCACGTCCAACGCTTCGAGGCCAAGGTTGGCGATTGGACGGCATTCACGTGACGGTTCCGAGCGGCGTATCAATCACTCGAATGGACGGAGAGTGACGCGCTGCGGACCCTACCGACTGCCCTCGATGACGACTCGCTGGCGATGTTCAACGGGATTCCGGCCACTGTTCGGTCAATGCTGGCGGGGGTATTCGCAGCGATGCAGGTCGTGTACGAGCCGCGTTCGGTCGCCAAACGTAAATTTCAGCAAAGGAAGCAGGAGGGCACGGAATCTCCCCTCGCATTCCGCATCGCTGTTGGCCCTCGCACAAGCAGCCTACCCGGCGATGGACCAGGCGGCCGTAGACTCTCTGGCCCAGGAGAAACTATTGCTGTTGGGAAAGGAGCAACGTGTCGTCCTTTCGTTACCCGACAGCAACAACGACGACGAAATGTCATCTCTACAAATCGCCAGGAACATTCAAGTCAACCTGGACCTCCGCGATGAACCAACGGCGGCGGGGGCACAGCCTCTGATGGTGAGCGCCAACGTGTCTGGGTGCGCGGTGGAGCTGGAGGAGCCGCCACCGGCTGCAGTAGCGGCCGGATTGCCACCTGCGGCCATGCCACGTCGCCCCACGATGTACGGAGGTGGCGCGCAGCGGGCGTGCTACGAGTGCCGACGGCGAGGATACCTCGCCTGCGACTGCTGGCGGCGCAGAGGTGCTTTTCCAAGGGCGCCGACCGACTACAACCAAGGATTTCCCCCGCTCCGAGGTTCCCAGACAAGTCACGATGCATTCAATACACGGCCGCTTTCCCCACATCACCCATCCGCGCCACCTCACCTTGTAACCGCTCATTCGTACGAATCGCACAGCCAGGTTGTGTGGGGCGCATTGGTGCATCGCGTTTTGGGTGCCGCGCCGGGCTCGTCGGACGTGATGGTGCTTGTTCAAGGAGTGATGGTCAGGGTCATTGTCGATACCGGGGCTTCAGCGACCCGCATCTCCTTACAGACCTTTTGTTCGTTGCCAACCTCGCCCCAGGCCCTGGAACCGGCTGACGGGCCGTGCATAGCGGCAAATGGGGGTAGCCTCGGGATTTTGGGCCGCATGCTCGCAACAATCCAGATCGGGGAGGTGTGTGTGACGGGATACATTTTTGTTTCCACGGCCTTGGCGGTGCCGTGTTTGCTGGGTACGGATTTTTTGCAGAGGATGCCGCTCAAGATCTCCATAGAGAGGGGTTGTTTGGAATTGCCGTCTGGGAAATGCCTTAAATTTTTGGGTACCCCGTCTAAATTCGCGGTGGCGAACGCTGTGGTGCAGGCCGTGGTTAGCCGCACCATGCATGTTCCGCCTGCCACGCAGATGCTCGTGCCGCTGCGCTTCAAAAAAAGCTTGCCCTTAGATGATCCGGGCAGGGGTATATTGCTGACACCTTCCAACGCTGTGTCACGGACGCCCACCTTGGTCGGGGCTTTAAAGATGGTACCAGCGAATTGCGACCCCATTATACAGATTGTCAATGTGGGGCACGAGCCCACTGTCATTCAAGAGGGTACCACGCTAGCGCATGCGACGGCAGCGCCGGGTTCGGAGGGGGAGGTGTGCTTGGCAACGAGTGTGGGAGATGCATTGCCGTCGAGCAACGATGAACCAGACTGGTTGCGGGATCTGTACATGCAGAACATCGAGCTGACGCCTGTGCAGCGGTCGCGTCTCTATGGGCTGCTTGTGGAGTTCAGAGATGTTTTCAGTTCGGGAAAATATGATGTTGGTCGTACGTCCCTGTTGCAGCATCACATAGAAACTAGAGATGCACCTCCGATTCACCTAAATACCCATCGCATGAGTCCGCTGGAAAAGGATTGTATTCGGCAAATCGTGGATTAAATGTTGGAACAAGAGATCGTTTCTCCTTCCTCCAGCCCGTGGGGGGCTCCCATCATACTGGTTAAGAAACGTGACAGGTCCCTGCGATTTTGCGTCGACTATCGCAAACTCAATAAGATTTCCATTGCGGATGCGTACCCGCTCCCACGCATTGATGATACGTTAGACGCCCTGTCTGGCGCGAAGTTTTTCTCGACCCTCGACCTCTTGTCGGGCTTTTGGCAATTGCCCTTGGACGAGGAGTCTAAGCCAAAAACCGCCTTCCGAACACCACAGGGATTCATATTCTTAGTTTTTTCGGTAAAGTCACGTTGAAGGGAAACAACAAAATAATAAAATATATATAAAACAATAAAAAAATTCTCACGACGTTTCGACCATAACTCAAACGGTCGTCTTCAGGTGTGTTGGTTTGCATAAATTTATTTTTAAACGGCGCATTTATTTATTTATAAAAACGTTAGCGCCACGCGCAACGATTTGGCAGTTTATTTAGGACTAGTCCATCTATATTCTGAAAAGAGTAGGGGGGAGACGAAATTTGTTATAATGTATGCTGTCTGAAAGCCACTGTAAGCGTGAACAATCAATTAAGACCTGAAATGGTTTATCAAATCTTTCCAATGATTGCTAAGATAGAATCCATCTTCTCGGTTGAAATTGTCTCTGTGCTTGTATATGTGGATAGCCTCATGAACGAATCTCTCATGGAAGCCAGATGGTTTACACAGAACCTCTGTCTTGGAAAAGTCAATGGCATGTGAGCCTACTGAATTAGAACAATGATCTGCCACGGCCGAGGTGTTGGTCCTACCGTGTTTAAGGTCTGCTTTGTGTTCACGAATGCGGTCCGAGACATGGCGTTTGGTTTCTCCAATGTAACTACTACCACAGAGGCAACTTAGTTTGTAGACACCAGGGTATTGTATGTCCGGAATCACATCTTTTACAGACGGAACCAGATCACGGATTTTATGTAATGTGTTGAAACGGACCTGGATCTTGTGTTTATTCAAGATTTTGGAGATCTTTTTTGTGATCCCTGCAATGTAGGGTAAAGTGATGGTTTTGAAAGGCTCCTCAAGAGGGTTCTTCTTCATGGTTTGAGTGATAGCTTTGCGGATTGTATAGTCAGAGTAACCATTAGCCCTAAGAGCTTGGTGTACGTGTTTGAGTTCACTGCTTATGTGTTCCTGGTCGGATATGCATTGGGCTCTATGATACAGAGTCTTGATGAGATAATTCTTCTGTGATGGATGGTGGTGGGAATCCGGTTTCAGATAAGCATCCGTATGGGTAGCTTTCCTGTAGACAGAGTGGCTCATTGAACCATCAGGTCTCTTTTTAATTAGGACATCCAAAAAAGGTATCTTGCCATCTATTTCGACTTCCATGGTAAATCTGATGGCTGGGTGTATGGAATTGATGTGGTCGAAGAATTGGTCTAGAGCAGGCCGGCCATGTGGCCAGATGACAAAAGTGTCATCCACGTACCTCTTCCATAAGGTTGGGCGCAGAGTGGCAGTCTGGATGGCTTCAATCTCAAATTTCTCCATGAAAATGTTAGCTATAACTGGAGAAAGGGGGGAGCCCATTGGGGTGCCCTCAGTTTGTTTGTAGAAAGTTCCATTCCAAGTGAAGTATGTATTGGTTAAACAGTGTCTCACCAGGGGGGGTACCTCAGTGTTTAGTCCTTGATGAACCAAGTCTTCAATGATTGCAATGGTGTCAGGTACAGGAACCTTGGTGAATAAGGAAACTACATCAAAACTGACAAGCAGGTCGTCTGGGGACAGGGAAATACCCTTGATTGTCGATACCAGGTGAGTAGAATTTTGTACCGCAGAGGCTTCCATGAGAGATTCGTTCATGAGGCTATCCACATATACAAGCACAGAGACAATTTCAACCGAGAAGATGGATTCTATCTTAGCAATCATTGGAAAGATTTGATAAACAATTTCAGGTCTTAATTGATTGTTCACGCTTACAGTGGCTTTCAGACAGCATACATTATAACAAATTTCGTCTCCCCCCTCCTCTTTTCAGAATATAGATGGACTAGTCCTAAATAAACTGCCAAATCGTTGCGCGTGGCGCTAACGTTTTTATAAATAAATGCGCCGTTTAAAAATAAATTTATGCAAACCAACACACCTGAAGACGACCGTTTGAGTTATGGTCGAAACGTCGTGAGAATTTATTTTTTATATATATTTTATTATTTTGTTGTTTCCCTTCAACGTGACTTTACCAAAAAAACTAAGAATATGAATTACTGCAGTCACGAAAGCTTTAAACCACAGGGATTGTTCCATTTTAACGTGCTCCCGATGGGGCTCCACTCTGCGCCGGCCACCTTCCAACGCCTGATGGAACTCGTGTTGTCCGGATTGCAGTGGGAGTCGTGCTTGATATATCTTGACGACGTCATTGTTTTCAGTCAAGATTTTGACGAGCATTTGCAGCGGTTGCGTGCCGTGTTTGGCCGAGTGCCATTTGCTGAGGACGTCTGTTAAATACTTGGGTCACCTTGTTAGCGCATCAGGAGTCGCCACCGATCCAGACAAGACGAGCTGTGTACACACCTGGCCGGTGCCAAAAACGGTTTCGGAAGTGCGTAGCTTTGTGGGCTTCGCGTCATATTACCGCCGATTCGTTAAAGATTTTGCCACAATTGCAAGGCTGCTGCACACGTTGACTGGTAAGGGTAAGAAGTTCCCTTGGGGTGGCGAGGAACAGCGTTCATTTGAGACACTTCGGGGTGCTTTGGCGGACACGCCGCCGCTTAGATATCCAGATTTCACGAAAATGTTTATCCTTGACACGGATGCCAGTGACACTGGCATAGGCGCCGTCTTGGCACAAAATGTCGACGGTGTTGAGAGAGTTGTGGCGTACAGCAACCGCGTGTTGTCTCCGGCTGAGCAAAAATATTGCGTGACGCACAGGGAGCTGCTGGCCATCGTGCACTTTGTTCGGCTGTACCAACCGTACTTGTATGGCAGGGAATTTTTGGTCCGCACTGACCACGCGGCGCTGCAATACTCCTTGCGGGTTGACCAGCCTTTGGGCCAGATGGCCCGTTGGCTCGAAATCCTGCAGGGGTATTCCTTTACGATCCAACATAGAAAGGGTACGCGTCATGTCAACGCTGACGCTTTGTCGCGGTTGCCGCAGCCGACAGGCTCGTGTCGGTGTGCAAAGGGCTCGCTGTGTTGTGGTCCACCGCTGCAGGACGTTCCGGCTATGGTCGTCGCGGTCGATTCGGTCACAGCAGAGGGGGTTCCCGCTGAGGGGTCCGGCATATTGGGGATGACGCTGGCCCATTGGAAGCGCCTACAAGTGGAGGACTCCTCCCTGGCCAGAATGAGACTTCGGGCCTCTCGTTCAAGGGGATCGGAGGATCGCCCCTTCCTTCGGTTTGTCGACGGTCTCCTCGTGCGCTGGGACGTCGAACTGCAAAAATTCTGTTTTGTGGTTCCGTTGGAGTTGCGAGGAAAGCTCATTCACGATACGCACAAGAAACTGATGCATTTGGGTGAAAAAAAAAACTGACTTTGGGGAAGGAGTTTTACTGGCCGGGCATGCATAATGATGTACAACAATTTATTAAGTCCTGCCACGAATGCGCACGGCGGAAAGCGCCGGCGCAACCCTATCGCGTACCATTGCAATCGATACGGGTTTCCCGTGTCAACGAAATTGTTGCCCTAGACATATTGGGTCCGTTTACCATCACCCCAAGGGGGCACAAATACTTGCTCGTGGGCGTCGAGTACCTCACTCGCTGGCCTATGGCATGGCCACTGGTGGCACAATCTGCGGGGTCGATCGCGGAAGCTTTCCTGCAAGGATACGTCCGTGATAAAGGTGCCCCGGAGCACCTGCTCACCGTTCAAGGCAAAAATTTCTCATCCCGGTTACTTTAAGAAGCGTGTGATTCACGAGGGACTAAAAAAATTCGGACGTCCCCGTACCACCCGCAAACCGACGGGATGGTCGAATGCCTGCATAGGACGCTAACGTTTATGCTATGCCAACAGGTCAACCCTGCGCAGAATGATTGGGACCTTTACGTTCCGGCAACCCTAGCCGCTCACAGGCTGGCCCCGCATGCCTCGACGGGGTACTCGCCCTTCTATTTAATGTACGGTCGGGAACCGGAGGCCCCGGCCCTGGTCAGATTGGGCGTGCAGGCGCGAGGAAAGTCGTCGGCGGTACCTGCTCCCATGCAGGTGGCATTGGACCGTCTGAAGGAGGCCAGGGAGGCCTCGTTTGGTAACACCGCGAGACGGCAAGCCGCCAAAGAACGGTTGCATGGCACACAGCCTCCTCGGGAGCCCTGGTGTGTGGGGGACAGGGCTTGGTTGCACTGCCCCATGGTGCCAGTGGGCAAGTCTCCAAAGTTCCATCGACCCTTGCAGGGCCCCGTCGAGATTGTGGAAACTCGTCGGGACCAGAGTGTACGGATTCGCTTTGGTTGCCGCATATGGCATGTTCACCCGTCACGCCTTAAGAAATTTGTACCTCCCTATGACGCGTCATCTCTCATCCCAAAGCGGCCTGTATTGGATGTGTCCGACGAACCTGTGGTACCATCGCATGTGAACGCGCCTCAGAAGACTGCCCCCCGTGTTCCTGCAGGACCGCCACTATTAATTCAGAGGAGGCTTTCTGGCAGATTTTCTGGCCGGAAGCCGGTTGGCCAGCCGCAACCTCGGAAGACGGCCCGGGACGCACAGGAGCGGGATGCGATCACGCCAGTGGATGATTGCTGTGACGAGGAGGGGCACGCGTCGAGGACAGGATGCAGCCCCGGGTTAACGAGGGAGCGTTCCCCGCCCTTGTCCCATGTTGACACATTCAGGGGTGATGGACCGGCCGCTGGAACCCGCTCCCGAGGAAGGACTTTCCATTGACAATACACCTCATACGGCTGCTGTACACACATCGTTAAGCGACGCCATTGTTGTTGATTGTTGTGTGATGTTATTGTTACTCACCACTGTTCAGATGTCGGATTGTTGTTGTAGCCGGGACGGCTAATTCTTTCATCACGGGGGGGGGGGGGGGGGGTGATGTAGTGGATTAACACGCGCATACAGGGGGGAATGGTAAAGACGCACGAGTTATGGACAGTGGGGTTACGTCAGGCCGGCCAGGTGTGGCGGCGGGGAACTGTGTGGTAATGACGGGCCAATTAAGCTGGAGAGTGATGTACGGCTGTGATTGGCTGGGGTTGTTGTCAAGGGCAGAGTGGCGCCGGGATGTCTGGGGATAGAGGGGGGCAAGTAACAGGTGCGGGGGGACGCGGGGCGTCGGTGGTACGCAGCCTAATTAATTGGTTGGTAATGAGAACGGGGATATGTTCGGGAGACGGGAAGAACGGGGGGAGTTGTGGTTGGGACTGGAACTATGCAGGTGTGAGAGAAACGGGGAGAAGACATAGGAGACAAAACAGCTAGCAGTGGAGCAGATACAAGCAGAGACAAGGAGTGACTGAAAGGGATAGAGACAAGCAGAGACAAGGAGCGACTGAGAGTGATAGAGAGAAGCAGAGACAGAGTGAGACAGAGGGAGACAGAGAGAGACATTGGTACGGAGAGGATACGGAGAGAGACAGGGAGAGATAAACAGAGTGAGACATAGAGAGCCAGAGTGAGACAGAGGGAGGCAGAGAGAGACATAGATACGGAGAGGGTACAGAGAGAGACAGGGAGAGATAATCAGAGTGAGTCATAGAGAGACAGAGAGAGACAGAGAGAGACATAGACACAGAGTACAGAGAGAGACAGGGAAAGATAGATGGAGTGAGGCAGAGAGAGACAGAGTGAGAGACGGAGAGAGACAGAGATGCAGAGTGGGAGAGAGACAGAGACAGCGAGCGATGGAGAGAGGGACAGGGACAGCAAGTGACGGAGAGAGGGACAGGGACAGCAAGTGACGGAGAGAGACAGAGACATCGAGCGACGGAGAGAGACAAGGACAGCGAGTGACGGAGAGAGACAGAGACAGCGAGCGACGGAGAGAGACAGAGACAGCGAGTGACAGAGAGAGGGACAGCGAGTGACAAAGAGAGACAGAAACATCGAGCGACGGAGAGAGACAAGGACAGCGAGTGACGGAGAGAGACAGATACAGCGAGTGACAGAGAGAGACAGGGTCAGTGAGTGACAGAGAGAGACAGAGACAGTGAGTGACAGAGAGAGACAAAGAGAGAGAGGGGAGAAAGTGGAGCGAGCGAGACGGGTGGAGCGTGGCGAGCGAGCTGCGGCAACAGAGGGACTGTGAAGTTAGAGACGTAATGTGGGGAGTTGTAATAAAAGTGGTGTCGGAGAAAAGAATAAAGTTGTCCGCGTGAAGACGGCCACTACACAAAGACAATGCTATATTATTATTATCAGACCATGGTTTGTTTTCAAGTTCACCACAAGTACGTGTGGTTAATGCAGATTTGATGCCTTGCAGAAGAAGGTATCTAGTTAGTGTTTGAACATCTTAACACCTCCTGTTTTAATGCTATTTAGTACGTTAGACTACTCCTGCTCCACGAGTAACGTTATTTCTTCTTGTTCCACGGCCCATATTTGAGTGTTAAAGTTTATTTAACGAGGTTCATCTCTTTAGCCCTTCAAGAACATTGTGCTAGAATGCTCACCAGTCATATACCGTATTAAATCATCCATACAGTCAATTCGTTCTGTAGTCGGTTTCGAAATGACACTGCCCACACCGAGCCCTCTAATTTTATTCTGGATCACCTTTCCAATTTACGTACGTACACACACACATACACACTATCTCTTTCAGCATCCTTCAATAATGTCATCGCGCGCGGAGTTCATTGATGTAAAGACACCATATGCATATTCATTATACAGAATATCCTTCACATGCATCTGGATGGCGTGCAGTAGAGTGCCATGCAGTATTTATATATATGCTGTACTATATAAATAACTTCGTAGAATCAAACACAAAAATCTTCGCCCGAGCCTTTGTTCGCATAGAGGCGAAAACTATGGCAGAACAACGCCGTGTAGGGCAAGAGGCAACACCGCCTTCTCGTGCAACATGCTCTAAGTCGGTTTAACATTCACGATCGTGCCACCCTCCCTCCAGTTCTTTGGCCTACTCTTCCCCCCCCTCCCCCACCATGAACACGGCCCCGTAGCCTCACGGGTGATGCCCCGCGTGTGACTGACGGAGCAATATTTGCGAGAGGCTCACCTCGGCGGAGCCGCGCGGTGCTGCTGAGTGGGTGCGGGATTCGTCGTCCTCTTAGCTCCCTCCTCACAGCGCTCACATCTCGCCCCGCTCCGCCAGACTCCGCCTGCCCGAGCCGCTGCTGCTGCTGCCGCTTGCGAGCGAGTGGAGTTGGGGGAGGGAGGGGAGGGAGAGGGGGGGGAGGGGAGGGAGAGGGGGGTGGAGAGGGGGGGGGGTCGCGCAGCTCTTCCTGCGCGCGCTGACGCCGGCCACGACAGCGGTCCACCCCAAGGTGTCGATTCCCGCTTCGCCACCGCAGGCAGCAGTGGGAAACATTTGAAGCGGTCCCGGCAACTCCTCCCCCCATCCCCCCATCCCAGGTGGACTCAGCGGCTGAAACGAGCACCTTGGTGTGCGCTGTGCGGTGAGGCGTCAGCGCTGGGGAGACCGAGGCGACCCGGCGTGGAGCTGGCTCCTACAGACCTCGTGTGCCATGCCGGCATTCATCGGCGGTTACTTGCGAACATCATTTGTCCCCGACAGTCTGTCCAGGCGATACGGTTGTACATCTTTGTCTTTTTTTGTTGTCTCTGCTGCCGCTACCACCGACACATGAGCGTGCTCGTACCACAATAAAAACAACTCAACACTTTCGTCGATAACGCTGTGGGCCTTTGAATTAATTATGTATCATAGGCGACGTTTCGGGCGATGACCCTTTTTTCGGAGCAACTAACTAGACAGGCCAGTAGAGAGCTAGAGTGGATCATCGGAGTTGGATGCTGGACTGTCTTTACACCATTGGGGCCTGTTGGGAAATGAAATGTAAAATTGTGTTATCCTGAACAGTCGTGACATTGGCATATGAATCTTATGGCGAGACCCCGGGGTCCGCGGAAGTCAAACTCGTAATGAACTAGTTTAACACGTAGGTATATCGTAATGAACTAGTTTAACACGGAGGTATATCGTAATGAACTAGTTTAACACGTAGGTATATCGTAATGAACTAGTTTAACACGTAGGTATATCGTAATGAACTAGTTTAACACGGAGGTATATCGTAATGAACTAGTTTAACACGGAGGTATATCGTAATGAACTAGTTTAACACGGAGGTATATCGTAATGAACTAGTTTAACACGTAGGTATATCGTAATGAACTAGTTTAACACGTAGGTATATCGTAATGAACTAGTTTAACACGTAGGTATATCGTAATGAACTAGTTTATTTTTGTCAACTCCGTCCCACCGTGCACATCAATGCCTGGTGTGGGATCGTTCTGGTGTCGTGTCGTGGACGAATGCGCAGAAGAAACTAAACTTTGACACTTTGAAACCTTGTATTCTTTGGGTCGTTCAGTAAAGTCACGTAGATAGGTACAAATTAATAATAAAAAATAAATCTAAATTAGAAAGGTACAAATTAATAAAAAAAATGTACAATGAAAGCAAAAAATAGAAATATATTTTTAATTAATTTGTACCTATCTTATTTAGATTTATTATTTTTTATTATCAATTTGTACCTATCTACGTGACTTTTACCGCAAGACCCAAAGAATATTAATTCCTGCAGTCACGAAAGCTTTAAGTCAGGATGTTGCATCGTGTAGAGCTCGTCTAGAGGGACAGATTGCCGCATCGTTCGCCTTCCACAGACATAAAACGACGTCGCAACGCAGTTCATGCGAGAGCCGGGGGCTTATGGGACCCCGGGGTCCCGCCATAAGGTTCAATATGAATAGTTCACCTATTCATGAGTAACAGACGACCCCCTACAGTAAGCAGAGAGTGTTACTAAATCAAATGTCTACCAAAAGTTCAAT
This sequence comes from Petromyzon marinus, assembly GCF_048934315.1. Taxonomy (NCBI): domain Eukaryota; kingdom Metazoa; phylum Chordata; class Hyperoartia; order Petromyzontiformes; family Petromyzontidae; genus Petromyzon; species Petromyzon marinus. Next base: position 11,781,660 of record NC_133692.1, read on the forward strand.
TAAACATTGCAGCCAGTACCACCGTCACATTGCTGCTGCAACGTGACCACAGCTAAAGCCTCAGGTGTATTTTGTTTGACCCGCTGAGAACTCTCAGAGACCAGGATTTGGTCGCAATTGCAAGAGTGACCCAAGTCACCAACATTACAAAAGCAAAAACAAAGTGCGGCCCTCACGCAAGTAGAAATCAATCTCTGCCTGCCGCCGTAGTTAGCGAAATGCATTCGCACGAATGCAACTTTTCTTCTTTGTACTCGCTGATCCGTCTCATTTCAATGGACCTCTTTCTTCTTAATGAAGAAACACAACACAATGGCCAACAGTACCTCACCCAGGAAACTTAAAAACCCACAAAGCATACACCAGGCATGATCTCGGGCAATGCCACAAAACGCAACGCAGAGGTCGGAGAGAGAGAATCATTCTTAACTGGGTGATCGAATTCCCGCATTGTGAATGCCATATAGCTCCGTGTCTCACAGAGAGACAAGGAATACCATATAGCTCCGTGTCTCACAGAAAGACAAGGAATACTATATAGCTCCGTGTCTCACAGAAAGACAAGGAATACTATATAGCTCCGTGTCTTACATAGAGACAAGGAATACTATGGTGCTCCGTGTCTCACAGAGACAAGGAATACTATATAGCTCCGTGTCTCACAGAGAGACAAGGAATACCATAGAGCTCCGTGTCTCGCAAAGAGACAATGCATACTATATAGTTCCGTGTCTTACAGAGAGACAAGGAATACTATATAGCTCCGTGTCTCACAGAGAGACAAGGAATACTATATAGCTCCGTGTCTCACAGAGAGACAAGGAATACCATATAGCCCCGTGTCTTACAGAGAGACAAGGAATACTATATAGCTCCGTGTCTCACAGAGAGACAAGGAATACTATATAGCTCCGTGTCTTACATAGAGACAAGGAATACTATATAGCTCCGTGTCTTACAAAGAGACAAGGAATACTATATAGCTCCGTGTCTTACAGAGAAACAAGGAATACTATATAGCTCCGTGTCTCACAGAGAGACAATGAATACTATATAGCTCCGTGTCTCACAGAGAGACAAGGAATACTATATAGCTCCGTGTCTCACAGAGAGACAATGAATACTATATAGCTACGTGTCTTACAGAGAGACAATGAATACTATATAGCTCCGTGTCTCACAGAGAGACAAGGAATACTATATAGCTCCGTGTCTCACAGAGAGACAAGGAATACTATATAGTTCCGTGTCTCACAGAGAGACAAGGAATACTATATAGCTCCATGTCTCACAGAGAGACAAGTAATACTATATAGCTCCGTGTCTTACAGAGAGACAAGGAATACCATATAGCTCCGTGTCTTACAGAGAGACAAGGAATACTATATAGCTCCGTGTCTCACAGAGAGACAAGTAATACTATATAGCTCCGTACCTTACAGATAGACAAAGAATACTATATAGCTCCGTGTCTTACATATAGACAAGGAATACCATATAGCTCCGTGTCTTACAGAGAGACAAGGAATACTATATAGCTCCGTGTCTCACAGAAAGACAAGTAATACTATATAGCTCCGTACCTTACAGATAGACAAAGAATACTATATAGCTCCGTGTCATACATATAGACAAGGAATACCATATAGCTCCGTGTCTTACAGAGAGACAAGGAATACTATATAGCTCCGTGTCTCACAGAAAGACAAGGAATACTATATAGCTCCGTGTCTTATAGAGAGACAAGGAATACTATATAGCTCCATGTCTCACAGAGAGAAATAGAATACTATATAGCTCCGTGTCTCACAGAGAGACAAGGAATACTATATAGCTCCGTGTCTTACAGAGAGACAAGGAATACCATATAGCTCCGTGTCTTACAGAGAGACAAGGAATACTATATAGCTCCGTGTCTCACAGATAGACAAGGAATACTATATAGCTCTGTGTCTCACAGAGAGACAAGGAATACTATATAGCTCCCTGTTTTACAGAGAGACAAGGAATACTATATAGCTCTGTGTCTCACAGAGAGACAAGGAATACTATATAGCTCCGTGTCTCACAGATAGACAAGGAATACCATATAGCTCCGTGTCTTACAGAGAGACAAGGAATACTATATAGCTCCGTGTCTCACAGAGAGACAAGGAATACTATATAGCTCTGTGTCTTACAGATAGACAAGGAATACTATATAGCTCCGTGTCTCACAGAGATACAATGAATACTATATAGCTCCGTGTCTCACAGAGAGACAAGGAACACTATATAGCTCCGTGTCTCACAGAGAGACAAGGAATACTATATAGTTCCGTGTCTTACATAGAGACAATGAATACTATATAGCTCCGTGTCTCACAGAGAGACAATGAATACTATATAGCTCCGTGTCTCACAGAGAGACAATGAATACTATATAGCTCCGTGCCTCACAGAGAGACAAGGAACACTATATAGCTCCGTGTCTCAGAGAGACAAGGAATACCATATACCTTCGTGTCTTAGAGAGAGACAAGGAATACTATATAGCTCTGTGTCTTACATAGAGACATGGAATACTATATAGCTTCGTGTCTCACATAGAGACAAGGAATACCATATAGCTCCGTGTCTTACAGAGAGACAAGGAATACTATATAGCTCTATGTCTTACAGAGAGACAAGGAATACTATATAGCTCTATGTCTCACAGAGAGACAATGAATACTATATAGCTCCATGTCTTACAGATAGACAAGGAATACCATATAGCCCCGTGTCTCACAGAGAGACAAGGAATACTATATAGCTCCGTGTCTCACAGAGAGACAAGGAATACTATATAGCTCCGTGTCTCACAGAGAGACAAGGAATACCATAGAACTCCGTGTCTCACAGAGAGACAAGGAATACCATATAGCCCCGTGTCTCACAGAGAGACAAGGAAGAAGGTCGTACCACTGCCAATGCAGTCATCCAGAAGTTTGTTGTTGTTTCATTTGGAGTTGCACATTGTTTGCATGAAGTGTTCGTGTGTTCATAAGTACGATGCATTTGCAGGTCCTATCCCAGGTCTCACGCATCATGAGAATCAATGGATTCTCATCTGTTAAAGGGAAATGCAAATGCATGGAAGATAGAAGTTGTATTTTTGAATGTCGTTTACTTGTGATGGTTCAACGTGATATCAGTTCCATATAAAGGTAACATCATCGGCAGCCATGATCAATCCACTGCTGGATGAAGGCCTCTTCCACACTATCGTCATTTGTCACGATCCTAAGATGTTAAAATCCACCAATCACCTGCGCACGAACCTATTTAATCGCTCCACTGGTCCATATGCCAGAGGAGAATTAGTACCATTTAAGGCAGCAAAACTTACACGAGTGATTCACTTGCTAAGCCACTCATTTCAAATAGTAACCACATAATTCACCGTTATTGGCCACATTAAGAAATTGGAACTGCTAAAGTGATGCCACCTTCAGGTGGGGGCTGACAAGTGAGATAGCTGGTCTCGGCTCATGGACCACACGTTCCATCTCCATGGTGGTTGTAGCTATAGAGTGCTTTACTGTGCACATACATCCACGATTTAATGTCTCGAGTTGAGGTTCCACATCAGGAGAAGAGATGCATCACCCCGAGGTCAGGAGTCGGCAACCTTCTTAACGAACTGCTTCGTGACATCATTTATTCAGGACCACCGTCTCGTATTCACATTACATTGCGACTCTTCAAATATATATTTTTTACCGAACTAGAAAAAAATGGCTCTTGTTGTTACTTTGGTTGCTGACTCCTGGCCTAGGTTCTTGGATTCGTGGTGCGTGGGTGGCTGATTTGGTGTCAATCAAAACCCCGGGATACAAGAGCCGAGATGAACATTCTGTAGAAAAACTAACCCATTGCACGGTCTCAGATATGCAGAATACAGTATACGGCTGTGTTGCTATTCCCCACGTTTTCACACACACCCACGCACACCCACGCATGTCCTATTTCTATATACAGCGTGAGCCATTTCTATACACCCCACTAAAGTGGGGAGAAGAGAATACAGTGAAAACATTTTATTTCGAAGCCTCCACATGTCCTCCCACCAATTGCAATCTTTCAACACTCAACTGTGTAAGATGTAGAGTAATATATTTAACAATATTCAATCAAAGTAATAGAGTAATACAAAATATAGTGGGGTGTCTCGAATTGGATCACCCTCTATAATCATTTGGTGATTCTAAGCCGCCATTCCATTCAATAATAAATTATTGTTGGCTGCGCTTTTACATTTCTGTTTCATTTGTACATTTGTGTCCATCACATTAGCCTGAATGTATGTTTCGAACAATCACTTGCACTCAACACACACTTGTAAAGGTTACATCTTCCCAGTCCTGGATTAAGCTCGTGCGGAGCCTGTAGCGTGATGCTATAAAGGGGCCCTGAATAAAAAAAAAAAACCACACAAATATTAAAACACACAAAAAAAATTTACTTGCATAGTAAAGTAATTGTACTTTTTTTTCATTTGCTATACAGCCAGATAATACGACAAATCGCTAACTTTAAACACCCAATCGTTCGTAAAAGTTGAAGGAGGTATAGTACTATAGTGATAGAGCAAGTGCAGAATCACTGAAGCGCAATTGATTGCTTGAAAGCGTTTAGCGCGGGGCCCGTAGATTATGTAGCTACTTTTGCTACGAGGATAATCCGGCACTGCGTCCTCCCCGTTCTCTACAATATACAATGTGAAACAATACTGTGGAACTGTGGCGCCATGAGTCTGATTGATATGTGCTGGTTTTGCATATCTGCGTGTCCGACCATTCACTCATACCGAAAGGACGAGCTGATAAGCCCACAGAGGAGGAAAGAAAGACCGGTTTTGTAACAACCACTGCAATACCCATAAAGGACCCTCCCTCCATTCCTGGGCCAGTTTAGTGCAAGATAAGTGACACTCAACAAGAGTGAAAAAGCCATCAGCAAAACGTTACAGGGATGCTATGACATCACTACGCTTTGGCACATTCTCTGTGCAGCCTGCTGCACTGGAATGCCTCGTGTATTTTCGGTTGGATGGCGAGGAAATATAAATGAGGACGTTCAATAGGAACAGGTAGAGGAGGAGGAGAGAAGTCTCGGTTAGGATAAAACAAGAGACAGCAAAACCAATGTCAACTGGGGCTACATTCTGAGACGTCAAAACTCAGTGAGGGAAGTGCTGGAAGGAAGCATGGATGTTGGGAGAGGGGCCAAGAGACATTAACATAAAATGTTGCAGCTACAGGACTTGAAGGAAAGCGCAACACTCCGAGTCAACGCGTCTGGCTCGAACCCAATACACAAACTCCTCACCTATAACAATAACGTCCACAGCCCATGCATATACCCTCTCTGTATGGTCTGTATATACTATTTAAATGCTCAAACTATTCATATTTTTTGGTTTTATTCGGTAAAGTCACATAGGTAAAAAAATAAAATAACAAAAAATCACTGTGAGTATGGATCCTTGCAGTCACGAAAGCTTCAAATCTAGAAGCTCAAACTATTTTTATTTTACCAGGTAAGGCCCACTGAGCTGTGTAGGTCTTTTGTAAGAAGCGACTTGCCCATCACAAATTATAGCTCAACGAAGTCGCTTATTACGTGGACATTTACAGCGGCCAGATACTCTGAATGCATGTTTCTAAATGTGGATGGTAAAACCGGAGGACCCCGTGGAAACAAAAAAAAAACACGCGACCATCGGGAGAAAGTGCAAACTCCAATTTACACAGGCGTCGATGTCGCGATCGAACCCAGAGACGTCATGCACACCTTGGCGAGGGAGTTAACATCTCGCCACCACGGCGCCTATTTAGGTCCTACTGCATGCGTTATCATGGCTCAAGGCACATTGCTCATCAATGGGACAAAGCGCTTGGGAGATCGCAGCGTGCGGTGGGTTTGAACCGTTGTCCCAAGATGTAATTCGGCACGAGGCAGGCACGTGGGCGCACGCGCAGTCGGGAGACGCCGCACAGATGGGATCCTCGAAGCTTGCTTCCCGTTTCATGACGGATCAGAGAGAGGCGTTCTACCCATAGGCGGAGTTTGACTACTTTATATTGGGAGAGGGGAAAGGGGGCGGTCAGAGGTTCGCTTTGTCTCGCACGTTTGGAATCACGGGTGCATATAATAATTATTATTATTTTTAAAAGATTAATTGTGCTGAAGATTGCATGCTGAAGATTCTATCTTCAGCACAATTAACCCCCCCCCTTAAATCGGTGTTTGTGTCACATTGTTGAAGGGGGGGGGGAGTCGGAAACCCCATCATAAAAATATCTCTCTTTGTTTCGTCCAAAAAGTTTGTTCCTTTTAGAAATGTCTAAAAATATTGGGGGGGGGATGGGGGGGGATGGGTGGGTGGATGTGTATCGAGACCAATGACACCCAGACAGGGGCACGGGCACAGTGAGGGTTATACGGTGAGCCTTTTGTTCACGAGATAATTGAATTTGCAGGTCGGTTATTTTTAGGATTGCAGAAAGGTACACGTGGCCGGAGATGCCACTCAAGTGTCACCTCTGTTCAATGGAAGTGCCGGGATGAGACGAATTGTAGAGAAGCGCTGCTTAATAAAGGAACACAGAATCAAGGCGCCGCTAATTAGCTACAGTTTTTGACCCTCCCCCCCCCCGCCCCTTCCTGGTAGTTTAACAGGCGGCTAGAGAGTCATTTGCTCAGTAATACATGAATATTTTGGTCCCACATTGTGTTCTAGCACTTTGGCTACACAATAGTGAAATAAAACTAGATTTTAATTGACTTTATTTTTCATTATTCTTTTTCTATCTACGTGACTTTACCAAAATAATCAAATAATAAAAAATGCATGTTTTGTTAAAGCATGTGCTATTGAGTATATGTTCTCAATCCACGCGTTCTTCATTATGTCTCTCTGTCTAATTCCAAGCATGCATCTCTCCATGCGTTTGTTGTGCAATTTTCTGATTTTTTTAAATGAAAAGTAAATGGACATTGGCAGGACACATCGCTTGGCGGAATTATAATTGTCAAGATGTTGATGTAGTGGCAGTCAGCGGACGGAGCCCATCCTAAAGGACGTACTCGACTGAGGATGCGGAGCGATGAAAGCGTCTCGTGTGCAGGTGCCAGGCGGATTACGACAGTGGCGGATGGTGAGAGACGGTGGCGAATTAGGGAGGCTTTCATCCATCAGCGGACTGCTTTTTGTGTTTAGTGTTGTTGTCCTTCACCGCAGCTCCAATTGGCTACGTACGGTGCGAAAGAAGTTCAACATACGTAGCTGCTGATGACGATGAAAACATGGGCATGTACAAAAAAATAATAAAGTGACAAGATCAGAACCCTGCCGTTCCGTAGATGTAAATTCACACCCACATGCATATTTCACCATATTCAGCACAACGAAGCCACGGGACACGCATTGTAAGGTGCGTGCAACGCGCAGGTACAACGCGAACCCTGGGTCAGCACATTTTTCACTCTTATGGGGGTAGCAGAAGGGCAGTGGAGCTGGACTATGTAAAGAATGGATGATGGAAGAAACAGGAAAATCCAGAACCACGGAATGTTGTCCGATTTTGCCCCCGATATTTGTTTGGAGAGTACAACCCGCAGACCTTACAGTCCTCTAAGCGCCGTGATAAATCCTACAGTTTACTTGGCATCTAAACCAGAATTGAAATATGTGTCGGTATTTTAACTTACATTATTATTTTACTTTACAAGTAACGTATCGCATTTAAAATCTGGAACTGAAATAAACCTTCGTGGATTACACTGGGGTTTCTTTGGGGCATCGGGCATAGGTGACGATGAAAATCCTGGGCCCCCATGAAACCTAATCTTGTCCTAAATATGTTACTTGTTATTCCTTTCCCCCCCGGCATTTGATACGTGATCGTGTTTGTACTGCAGTCAAACATTTCCCGTAATGCTGGTGTCGGCAAACCAAAATAACAAGAGGAGATATTTTTTTTTATTTGGTAAAAAAAACATTACCTTCATTTCAAGAGCCGCAAAACAGTCCTTAAAAGAGCCACACGTGACTCCGGAGCCGCAGGTTTCCGACCCCAACCGTAACAGGAAGGCTGTGACCATGTCAGTCTGTCCGCTTATGTCGGGTAAGGACTATACATTATATTGGCATCAATGCTGCCGTAGAACGCTTCGATAGCCCACCTGAGAATGGTGTCCGATCATTCAGATGGCACACAATGCTACCGTTGGTGCTTTACAATTTATTGTTACCGTTCTTTGTGTGCGACTGCTGTAGTTTATCATACTCCTGGGGTTGACAAGGTATATATATATTTTTTTAAAAATGGTGCGCTTTTTGAAAAGGGTGTGTCATTACACCTTGGGGAGCGGTGGCGCAGCGGTGAGCGCGCTGTGCGCGCTGTGCTACGACCCCGACGACCCGAGTTCGATTCCCACTCACAGCCAACACCAGTGACGATTATCTAAACCGGTCATGGACCACCGCTAGGTCGACTCAGCCTCAAAGGAGGCCGGGCGTGGTGCTGGCCACCGTGCCGGCCTTCATCGGTGCTCGCTAACAGCACTTGGCTCAACAGTCTGTTAAGGCCATATGGGTGAGGGGGTCTTTGTCTTTTGTCTTTGCTGCCTGTACCGCGAACACAGGGGCGTACTCATGCACACAAAAACTCACCACGTTCGTTAACAACGCTCTGGCCGAAAAGGAAAAAGACACTACACAATATTACAGGACATGCCTTGAATGGGCTCTTTCATGTCGCTAACCATTGATGTTGTTATAAAGACATAAACAGGGTGGCTACATGTGTGGCACTGCCTATACAAAATTCCCGACTGAAGGTCCCTGTGACGAGATCAGATGTTGTGAGTTTGTTGATCCCACCAACACAAAAAGCTTGTATGAACTGAAAATGTAATTTAAGGGTTTCGCGTTGCAGTAGTTTTATTTTACAAGCAGTATTTTTTCCTTATTCTCTTTTTATGGACTTCAAGTTTCTGTTATGTATTCTTTGTACTGTAATGCCTAGGCCTGGACGTACGTCATATATATGTATACTATTTAAAGAAAGGGGCCATCCATTTAGTACGTACGCATGGAGGGGGGAGGGGGGGTTAACCCAAATGCGTTCGCTTGCATATGGGGGGGGGTCTACTGACAATGTGCGGACGCATAGGAAACTGGTGGGGGGGGTGAAGCCTCGATAATAATTTGTCTACATTGGCCTTCAAATTAGTTAGTACGGCGGTGGACTGTGTGCTTAAACACGTTAATATTATTAATCCTTGATCGTTTCTGCGTGGATTAAATATCGGCCGTTCAATAGGATATTCTCTTGTTTTGATCAACTGATATGCCTAAATAAAAAAAAATGTTCAGTAAACTTGTTGTCGATTATTTTTTATTTGCTCATATTTATCTTGAGATAAACTTTTAAAGCTTCTTTGCATTCTTAGTGTTTTTTGTAATCATGATTTTTTGTTATACAGTACTGGCTCTGGTCTCCATACATGTTAAGGTATAACTTCGCAAAATCTGGTGTTTGGTCAAATATCTTAAAATATTGCTCAGGATAGCCTTGCTGAGACTCACCAAGCGGTCGAAGTCTCATTCCAAAGTGGCAGCAAAACGTTGCTTGTTGAACGGCATTGTGCAACAAAGCAAGTTTCTGATGACGGAAAAAGTTGAGCCAGCTAAAATTTAGAAGAGGGTATCTGTAACAGATCGCTGATATGTCTCGTTCAAGTTTTCCAAATTTAGAAGCGCAGGTTAACACTGGAAGACCTTCGCAGAATGGCACCGTCATGAACTACAGTTACGTCGCATATCCGACCGTCAAATATCCAACAGTCGCATATCCGACCGTCCCATATCCGACCATCGCCCAGCCTTACCAATTAACCGCCCACGCCTTGTCCAGAATTTGTGCACGACGGTGTGAACCATCACTTCCTATAGATGTTCACAAATCCGACCTTTTCACACTCGGTAACACATTCTTAGCAGCACGCACACTCACTTCCAAAGCACAGTGAAGCATGTTCCTCTGTTTAAAGCGCTTTCCACTCGATTTGTGTCCATTAGCCAACTTGAGTAAAGTGTCACTCATTCCTCTACGTGTTCAAATATCCAACTTTTTACATATTCACGTATATCTCAGTACCCAGCCAGTTAGATATGCGACGTTTTACCGTATATGAATTTAGTATAGATCAGTAAACTAAAAATTACACCTGCCTACACGCGTAACATGTTCTGTGTGCCAGAGACGCATGTAAGGAATGTTTTACTCGTTAAACATAGCAGAAAATCCATGCATTACAATGTCCTATAACTTAAAATAGCAGAATACACTCCAACAGTATACAAACATAAACCATTTAATGCATATATTTTGTGAAACACAAGATAAAACATGATTATCTGTATAGGCCTCATGTCAGTTATTTTTTAATCAAAGCAATATTGCATGTATTAACATCGAAGTGTAATACTTGAAAGGATGCTTCCCGTGATTTAAGAATATAGTTTGAGGCGGTGAAAATACACAATGACCACCTTGATTTATGAATTATTCTGAACGATTTCTTCGCAAAAGAAATCTAAATCAAGTTAAATATTGTTTTGTAAACATGTTATAGATAGTATTTAAACATGCTGGGCGACGAGTTAAGTTCTACTACATAAAAAAAAACACATTACTCTTTTGTACGCATTAAAATCACATTATTCTAAGTTTGATAATAATTGAAATGAATTATTGCTGGCAATGTATGAACTCATCTTTTTATACCCTGAATAATGAATTCTAAACGGCCCCTTAAAATAGACGATATTTACCCAATAACAATAATTTCCATGCCTACTGTATTCTCCAGATTATGAGGCACACTATTACCTCCGTATTTTAAAGCAATAGTTGGGGTGTATCTTCCCATCTGGTGGGCGTGCGTGCATGCGTGTCCGTGTGTAACGAGACTTGTGCAACTTTATTGGCAACGGGCACCAGTTTTCGGTGCACCTTACTTTCTGGAGCGACTTAAAATCCGGAGAACGCGGCATTACTCAACTGGAGATATGCAACGTTCACTCGACATTATACTGCATGTGCTAATGAGACCAACTATTATTTCTTCATGAAGCTATTCAGTAAAGGAAAAAAAAGTCTGGATCTCCACACGTGAAATGTTCACTTTTTTCATACTACAGAAATGTGTTAACCACTTTAGCTATTCTACGGGCCAATATGTAGTCATTATTGTACATTAGAATGTCTCGAATTATTCATGAGTTTACAGGATTGTAGTAGATTACTGTATCAAGGAAGGCACTTTCTGGGGTAGTAGTGAGGCACTGCACATCTCTGTGGCCATACACCTGCTAGAGGCAGTCTCAAACATAATTATTAAGCCAAACTCTATCAGCGTTAATCACTGGCACGTTCCGGAATGACTGCACTTGCAATCTGAATGTTGATGTAAAAATCTTCGGCTCCGCATTGGATAAAAAAAATGCCTCCACTAGAGGGAGGTCAAGCCAGCCCCTCCAGAGTGTATTTGGCCTACTCTTCCACGCTGACCAGACATCTTTGGAAGAGAAGGGAGCACCTATACTTCACCCCACAACACACGGACCTACCCATCACCTAATTTACCAACTTAAAAATGTAACATTGTTAAAACTTAAACTATTTTTGCATTATCAGCAGTCGTTAGGTTACAATAATGCAGAGGCAAAAATATTACTGAATGACTAAAGAATGATTTAATTGAAGTGCATTTTGCGATCGGAGATCACAAAAGCAATGGAAACGCCACAATTTCCCGTACACTGCCACTAATGGCCGTCCAGCATCATCTCTGCTGCATCAATGCGGAAACCGGCAATCATGGGCGGCACATTGAGGTGGTACAATTCGAGGCCATATTTCAAATCAAACTTGAGCCACTGTGGTGGCGGCCGTGGGCGAGCATAGAACCAAAACAACCGCGTCGCCTATGGGGACCTATTTGGCAGTATCAAAAATAATGAAAAACATGAAGTTTTACCCGCTCAGATGTTTAAAAATGAGGGCTATCTCTAGTGTAGACCAATCAGTTTCAGAGACAACGCGTATATTATCAGATAATGTTTGTTTGCATGTTTTTCCACAAGTATGGGTGGTGAATGCAGACTTGATGCCTTGCAAAAGGTTTTTTATTTGGTGTTGAAACATCTTAACACCTCCTGTTTTATTGCCAGAGCGTTAAAACCATTTTCTTATTTTTCATCAGCCTTATCACCATTCATAAGGTTTTGTTGAGTTAGATCGCGTAAATAAAAAAAAAAATGTGTCGTTAAACCTGCCACCACCCGACACAGCCAACTATTAAGGGTTGTCACGTAAACAGAACGTGGCTAATTCGTCACTAGTACAGCACACCGGTGTGTTGGAGAGCCAAGCCACAACATTTACAATCTGAGTACGACGTTTCGCCAGTAATTACAACTAGCTTCAACAGGCGACAGCCAGATTTGTGGAGAAGTCCACCTGTTTTGTTCCTTATATAGAGGCGTAGATGTGGTGACCACGCTTCTGCGCTCCTGCGCAAAGTGGGGGGAGGAGGGGATTAATGAGTCAACGTACATGATGCATGCGCATTATACGCGCCATTTGATCTTGTCCTTCCTGTCCATTGTGTGTATTAAAATAGCTGTTCCAACGGTAATCCCTATACAAATATGGTGGCTTGTATAGGCATGCATTTAAATAATGTTTTATTTGATGATTCGCTTCCACGCAGCACTAAGACGGTAGCTATCTGAAGAGTTAAATTTATTTTTTAAAATTTTGATAGATTCTCTAATTAGTCTTGGCCAGTAGTAGCTAGTTTTGCACAGAACTTCAACATTATCAAAATCAATTGAGTGTCCTTGTTGGCACGCGTGTTCTGCTACTGCTGACAGTTGCATTTAGGAGTATTTTATATTTCTCTGATGTTCTTTTAGTCTCGTGCTGATCATTGGTCCTGTTTGCACAACAAACCATTTACCACAAGTACAGTTAATCCTACACACACCTTCTGTTGATGGCTCCGGTAATACACCTTTTGTACCAAATATTAATTTCTGTATTTCATGTACCGTGCCAAATCTGACTACGTGTTAAACTTATCACCATTTATTTCAACACAGGCGAGTATCCAGGGTGTCCCTAAAATGTTCCATCCATGAGGTAATACATGATAATTAGACTACAGTTTTGAGCTAAAACTGTGAAACTCCACACCCACAAACTTGGGACTGTGGTATGAAGATTTGATCTCATGGGTAACATTGTTAAACCTCCACATGTCCGCCGTGGCGTTTGGCAGGACATGTCGTAGGATTGAGAGATTTTCAGGTGTTGATAGTTTTGAATGGTTGAACCATTCTGCACTCCTGAAGGTCAATGGTTTAAGGGAACATTTTGGCAAAATTTCAACCACGCCTTTCAAAATGCTGCCGAATTAGTTTGCATTAAAATGGAGTATATATTTTTGTACACCCTATACAGTAGGCTAAGGTTTCAGGAAAGTCTTTCTTTCAAAGGCACAATGACTAAAACATTATCCTGCTCCGTAATTTCCGGACAAAAGCGCATTGCTTTTTGCAGCCTTTTGCATTGAATGGGATCCCATTGTTTATATGACGTGCTTTTGTCATGAGATCTTTTAATCTGACATCATATAGAAAATCTTAAATCCGCTGATGAGACCCGGAAGGTCAAAACTGGTCCAGCAAATGCTCGATGCTATTTACCTGGAAAGCCAATAGGCTGTCGAACTAAAACTTATTTTTACTCTCATGCGGAGACACAGAAGAGAGTTCTGCTTATATTCACTTCCACGTATTTCCCACGCCAGTGAGCTTTTAACGACGGCAATTCCCGATCGACCCCCGGCATGAGCGCCGACGGCGGCTTCCGCGCTAATCCTCTCCGTCGCTGCCCCCGTCGGGGACGTAGCCGGCGATTTGGCGCAAGCGCAGGGTGTTGTACTGGGGCGGCGGCGTGTTGGGCATCGGAATGGGCTCGCGCGGGCACTGCATCGCCGTGTGGAAGGTGGGCGGGTCCTCCGCCGGGCTGCCACCCACGGGCAACTGAACGGGGAAGTGGACGGATGGCGCGGGGTCGGGGCCGCGGACGAGGGACGCGAACGCGCTGCTGCACGTCGTGAGCAGCTTCTTCAAGAGGATCCACGGGAAGTCGACGCAGAAGATCTCCAGCACCTCGACGACGCACAGCATTGAGCAGCTCAGCCAGAGCCCCAGAAGCCCGCCGAGGTTGGAGAGCAATGTCACGATCTAGAAACGGTAAGGGGAGGCGCGGGGGGCACACAAGGGCTGTCTGCACGGCGGTTCTCTCCACCTACTGTTGTTCCGGAGTTGTGGTTATAGTTGTTGGCGCACCCAACGCTTTGGAGTGGGGGGGGGGGGGGGCTGAAGGGGATGCTTTTTTTACCGATAGTATCAAAATAAACGTTTTCCAAATTATGAAATGTATCTAAAATGGTAATCATTTTTTGTTACAGTTTTGCATTAATACAAAATCTCAAAAATGGTCAACGACATACAATGGCCTGCCAAACATACGTGGATTGGCCTCTGGTTATAGCCAACTATTTTACAGTCACAGCTGCAGCAGTTGCGTATAGAGATGTTGCTTCATTGAAGGCCCCATGAAATCACTTTGGATAGTTTTATCGAACATTCAGGGTCATATACCTATATTGGCTGAAAGGAGGGTTTAGGGGCCTATGCAAGGATAAACAAAAGTATGAATATACAAATACACAGGATTTTAAATGAAATCATTGCAGATATTCAATAATTTGCGATGTAATAATCTGCTATTCCCTGAAACTCTCAGATTATTGTCAGTTTGCGACTGCTCCTGTGATCCGCGGCAGCGGAGATCCAGAAATCTCCCATTAATTCGTAGACTTCTGGCTCTCTCCCAGAAGCGGCGAATTCATCCAGTTGCCAGCTGCATCAACTTCGTAATCCACGCATTTTTTTGTGCCGAATTGTTTGGAATCGCGCACCGTGGCTCCTCTCGAAAATCCACGGCACGCCGCAAACATTTTGTCATTTTGTTTGACAGATTATAGAGCCTCTGCGATGTGCCACGGATTTACGGAGCCCGCCAAATGCTTTCGCCTGGTATCAACGCGGATGCCTGGAGTTCTGCAGTTAATGGATTGGATCTCTATCCCACCTGAGGACGATTGCTTGTGTGGCGATCGAAACGTCACGATCTATTATTTTTTCTACATAGATGACTTTACCGAAAGAACCAAAGAGCGTGTATTAATGGGTTGGGTTCGGCTACCCGATGGGGTTCAGGGTTGTACCACGTGTCGCTCACTGGTGCACAGAGCAAAGCATCAGACGTCGTGCTGGATAGCGCGCGTGGTACAAACCAGGAGACAAAATAAATCGCAGGACTAAGCAGCACCACAAGTGCGGAAACCTATGTGGCAGTACCGATGTGTTCAGTCTCCAATTTTTTATTCTATAAGCGGAATTCTTCGTGAAAACACACAAGGGTTGGATCGTGTGAATACAAATGAGCCGTTAACCCACCATGGCAAATTAGTAAGGTTTGTCACGTAAACAAAACACATGCCAATTAATTACTAGTTCAGCACACCGGTGTGTTGGAGAGTAAACCCACAACATTTACAATGATTCTCCAACACACTGGCTGTGTTGGGTGGTGGTGGGCTACCGACACATTTATATTTACGCGATCTAACCCACCAAAACATAACTTTGTTATAAATAATATCGGTCACAAAAGCCGACTGCTACATGTTAAACAAAACACACAAGACGTACGCTGCTCGCTGGAGATTCTGAAATGGTCTTCTGGGTGAGATCTTTGAAGTAAATGTTGACAATGGCAATGTCGCTCCTGAGAAATGCAAACGTGGGATATTAAAATGACAGCGATTTTAAGCCCCTCATAGTAATTGAAGCGCAATCATTTGGCGTCGCGTTCATGGCCTTGAATGGGGATGTGGCACCACTGGCTACATACTCACGGCTTCAGTGTGTCGTTGGCCGGCAGTCCTTGCTCTTTAGAAAGGGCGCGCAACAGCCACCCCTGGGGGCACAACCCATGTGAAGTGTTTTCTTTCCCTTGCTCGTGACATATGACATCAATGTGGGAAACCCAAGCGTTATACTCATATTTTGTGTTCATATTGTTTGTTGCGGTTGCACCAGACTTAAGAGCGGCATGGCTCACAGGGCTATACCTAACAAATGAAACTTGAAACTATACTCAACGTGAGCTAGCAACCGCTGCGGGACACCGAAATGTATGTAAAATACGTTTTTCTCACATGCCGTGGTGTCAAACTTGGAGGGTCAATTATAACAAAAAATAAAACACTCGACCTGCAGTACTGCCCATGATAAACCATTAGAGTACTGTACATAGTTGAGTACTGGATATTTGTGAAGCTGTGCGCTTGTTCAACTATTCCACCTGGACAATCCATTTAGTTTGGAACATCTCGTTTGCAAGGGTGTCCACGTTTTAGCGACAGGTGTTTGTGGAGGATTAAGCGCGCAATTGCACGTGCGTGCAATTCTCTCATTCGTGCGGCTGGTGATGTAGATGCAGAGCAACGACAACAAATTCACATTCAGGTGGTCAAGCCAGACAACCGCACGATCAGTAGCGGAGCGTATCGCCGTGATGTCTCCTTCGTATTCGTGTATCGGGGCATTGCGTCGCTATGCGTTGTGCGGTCTTGTTCTGGATGACCACAGTCGCACCAATCCTGGAGTTTTTAATTTATTTCCCATTTGTGCATCGGATATCCGCATCTGCTGCCATGGTTTGTGTGGTGGATGCGATTTAGGGGTGGACCATGCACGTGCGTGCAAATTAATTGGCCGAACTAATCGCCATTGGTTCACCGACACCTGTAGCTAGATGTGGATGTAAGCCTATCCCCTACAGCGACAGAAAAGGCTCGGTCAAACAGACATGACATTGGTGCACTTACCTTCGATGCTTTGGACGGCCAGTCAGCTAGGCTCAAAGTTACCTCATGCTCCGTCTCCCTGTACGACAATACAAACAGACAATGCAAATATCCCAGTTCATACGACCAGGGGTGTAGGCCTCAGGAACACATTCAATGTGAAAAGCACAATAGAAATAATATTGATGATGAAGATAATAGCCTGATAAGTATTACATACATGGGATTTACTTGCAGCAATATTAATCAACTAAAACGACATCCGTTTAGTCCACGAGAGGTTTTTTTTCTTTCGGTTAGATCGTGTAAATATAAATGTGTAATTAAACCCGCCACCACCCGACACGGCCAAATAGTACGGTTTGTCACGTAAACAAAACATGCCAATTCGTGACGAGTCCAGCACACCAGGTCGTGTGCTGGAGAGTAAACACACAGCATTTACAATTCGAGCACTGCTACATTTCGCCAGTAATGACAACATCCAGCCTCGTTTAGGTTCGGCTGTGGTTCCCTTGCCTTCAAGCCGAACGTATTTGAATGCACCGCCTTAGTAGGTGATGCATTGACACGGCTCGTAATCTTGCGAGCCATAGCACTGCCTCCGTTGACACGAGGCAGCAATCGAAGCCACATACCAGCACGGTACAGGAGAACTCCTCTCATCCACGACCCAATTGCCCACGAATTCTATTTGCGGGAGCTGTAGAGTCCGCAGAAAAAAAAATCTCCTATTATCCACAGCACTATTTGTTACATTGTCCTATTAACAGTTATTTATTTATTTGCTTAAATACTTTTTAGTATTCGATTTCTGCTGTACACATGAACAAAGGCCCGCAGCAGAATGTTGCGAGACAACAAAAAAAAGACCACAACCGCACGCCGAATATCCGCCAGGCCCGTGTACCCGACGTGTCGTGAAAGTCAAAGTGAAGAGGTGGTGTGTCATTTTTAAGTGGCGTAAATGTGTAGACAACTTCACAGACAACAGAACCGGCGATGTCCATCCTCCCGCATCACCGTGGGGACAGGCGGAGTTCGGTAGAAATGCGACAGAGCCGTGGTTTATTATTATTTTTTTTACACTCACGAGCAAATTTGCCGGCAGACTTGAATGCACTTGAGCTCCTCTTTAATGTACATGTCGTATAGGCGGTAGTAACAGTACTCTGAAAATGGGAAGGTGGAACAGAAGGGAGTCGAGCGTGAATCATTGTCGTCTCGGAGCACAGGAAGACTAAAGGGGACCCCCCCCCCCCCCGTTTAATGTACAAAATTAACATTTGTCCAACTTCGCTTTGAGTGGAGCCGCTCACCCCAGCCTGGGTTGTTGTCGTAGTTGCAGAAGCGAGATCCTTCAGGCAGCGGTTGCTCGTAATTGGCACAGCCACAGCTTTTGATCATCTCCCACTGAAAGCACGAGTTCTGGCAGGTCTTTTGAACACAACACGTGAAAGCGGTCAGCTCAATTGGCGGCGCGAACCAAAAGCACGGTAGGACGCTGCAGTGCTGCCGACGCAAGCGGCAATCCGTGATGTGCAACACAGTTAACGGTTGGCAAAGTACTCACTTGCACCGAGTATGGGCTGTCGTAGAGGCTTTTTACATCGATGTCACTTCCGTCCATTGTGCAGTCGCTGTAAGGGTCACCGAGTTTTTGGACATCGTTCTTTACATTTTTTACAGAAACAACAACAACAACAAAAAGCGTCAGCTTCTCAAGGGGAGCTTAAATTGGTTCTCCGATGTGTTCCTTTGGTTATACTGCGCGTTGTTCAGCCGGATGCCCCCCCCCCCCCCACCAACACTTCGCTCCACTTCTTGGAGATTTCCTGCAGAAGCTCCTGGCACGTGGGGCAAAACGTCGGACATCGTACCAAGCAACAACAATAACACACGGCGCAACCCGAAATCACATCAAAGAGAGAAACATATAGAGCACAACCAGGATACCCTAACCCATTATACTGATCGTGATTCACGCGTACCACTCGAAGTCCCAGGGAAGACTCCATGGCTGGGGGGATGTCGATCCCCACGGCCTCGATGAAGGGAGTTGTATTCTGCAGGTGGATGCCAATCTTGGCACCGGCCCCCATGGCCAGGTAGGGTAGGGAATTGTCCTGCCTCGTGTTAAGAACCATGTGCAGCCCTGAAAATTCCAAACGAACATTGACTGGTTTTAAAATGTTGGTGATTTTCAAAATGTTATTTTTGTGCGCTGGAGGGGGGGAAGGTGGGGCGGTGAGGGAATACAGAAAAATAACATCTCGAAGATTTAAAGACTGCATCTGTGTTTGGTTGCGCAATGCAGCACCCACCGTAGTCAATGCCGGCGGAGGCGATGTCCAAACTTTTCCCATCGCTTCCGTCATTGAAAGTGAAACAATTTCCCAAGATTGGATGTTGTAACTTCTTGAAGCTTGTGCTAAAAAAGAGCAAGGTCGCAGTTCATTGGAACAAATGATTAAACGTTTGCAACTGAAGCACCAAACGCCATCGAGTAGAACATACTAAAGAACCCCTCTTAACGACCACCCCCTGTTAACGACTCATCGCTTGAGGAGCCTCCATAGATTCCAATGCGTTTGCTTACCGATCATTAACCTGTTAACGACAGGCTGTTGAAGGTACAGTAAATATTAATGATGCATTGATTAACCATGTTTCTTTTCATATTATGTGTTTATAAAGTTGTTAGTATCTTTATATATTAATATCCATTGTTGAAATATGTTGAAGTACTTTTTTGCGTGAAAAAGGGTAACTTCTGATGTCATCCGAACAAATTTAACCTTTAGCGTGCGTTTCTTTTACTCGCTTAACGACCAAATCACTTAATGGTCGGTTTCGTGGAACCAATTACCGTCGTTAAGAGGGTTGCTACAGTAAATAGAAAGGGGTTTATTATTGTTTCGCCACTTGTGTGTTGGTGCATACGCGCAGAATTGTGTTCACCAAGAAAAATAAATACATAGACCGAGCTTGGAGAAACTGCCACCACATAGCAGAGTGGAGTCCACATTATAAACAGACATTTCACATTGTGGACAAGAATATAAAAATCAATCTTGACGTGATTTCACATTTTTGCTTTTTTCCCCTTCCAATTATCGCATTGTTGCTTCACAGTTCGGAAATACCTGAAATACCATCGTGCAAAAAAAGTAATTTTACATATAACATAAACAAATAGCCCCCGATTTACCTGCCATGCGCAGTATACATTGGCTGTGTGGCTGTTGGCGTGTGGCTCAACTGGGCACCACGGTGGCTATGAGATGTGAACTGCCTCGCCTGGTATCCAGGAGGTCGTGGGTTTGATCCCGACCGACACATGCTGCTGTATATTTGGAGTTTGCGTGTTATCCCTGTGATCGTGTGGATTTTCCTCTACGGGACCCTCCATGTTTTTCTCGCCACATTTAGAATGAACACACGTTTAGAGTATTTGGCTGCATTACATTTCCATGTCATAAGCCTCTTAGCTGAGCTATCATTTGTGGCCAGGTCGCTTCTGAGAAAGAGCTATATGGCTTTGTGGGCCTTACCTTGTAAAATAAATAGTTTAAATAGTTAATAGTGCAATGTCAGCGCAGGGCTGGGGAGAGGCGGCAGTGGCTTTACCTGGGATCGCAAACAGTTCCGCTGAAGAGGCAATCGATAATGAACTCATCCGCACTATACCCAAGCTTGTCCTTGTCCTTCTCGGGCACAATGGCCATGATGTTGATGAAGTGCAGGCGGTACCACTGTATTACAGCATCAATGGCAGACGTGAAGGCATTGTAGATACATTTTCTCTCTTCTCCACACTACACACACACACACGCGCACGCAATATGTCAGTAAATTAAACCTCTATTAACGTTTACTTTTGCATCAAACTGAAACTTGGACATTTGTTCACAGCCTTGGACGGAAATACAAAACACGCGTAAAGGGAAATCCATATAACCGCATACAAATTGAATGCGAATAACTGCAATCAACAGTGTTTGTAAAGAGCAAACTTACCACTTCAATGGCGATGAGAGGTTCGGACGACTGATAATTTTGGCTGAAGTACGACCTCATTTCCACCTCGCCTGGGACGACATGGAATTTGCCACTGATCACATCGGTGACCACGGTTTGATTGGTGACTGTGGTGTCCAGCCACACCAGCGGTATGGGCAGCGGCTCGTCGTCCCGCTTCGCCGCGCTGAGGTTCGTCACCGCGATGCCGATGTTGTGCAGAGCCACGGCGGTGTTCCTGTCCAGCTTCTCCAGCAGAGCCTGGGACTGATTGTATCTGCACGCGTGCCAGTCGCAGGAGGCGTCGTTAGATCGGGCAGGAGACGAAGCGCCGTCCCGTCCCCCCCCCCCCGCTCTGAACTTTTGGTACGCGTAGGCCGGGTTGGGATCGACGCCGCGGCTTTTAGGTTCAAACGCAATACTTGTAGGCATTGCGATACATCCTGCAGGTTAAGTTGCTGCATGAAAGCATTGATATCGCAATGTGTATTCGGACAGTTACGTGCCAAACCTGAAATTCACTTGATCATTTTAACTTTGGCTTAGCTTTACATTTTATGAATCGCATTTACAAACGAGATTTGAAATAACCAAGTTGAATGGTAATAGGGCGGGGGCATCGGATATGGGTGGGAGATAAAACAGTCAAGTAAGGAATTACAACGACAAAGAGGCCCCCCCCCCTGCCCCCCAAAAACTATAACGGCCCCAGCCACCCACCAAACGTAATCCGGTCCTGCACAAAGTCTTCCTCTCCTCAGCAACAGAAACCTGCGTGTAAAACCTTGCCACCAAACGACATGGCTTATATCATGGCACCTGTTTGCCAGTATCAACGCATCAAAAATAAGAATAAAACAGGTGTTAAGATGTTTAAACACCAAATAGAAACCTTCCTCTGCAAGGAATGAAATCTGCACCAGTTTGAAAGACAATGCGTATATTATTATAGCATGTTTGTTTGCATGTTCACCACGAAGTACGTGTGGTTAATGCAGACTTGATTCCTGTTGGTGTTTTGAACATCATAACACCTGTTTTACTGCCATAAAGGGTAAAACGTATTCTTATTTTTCATGATATTGCTTAAATGTGTTGTCAATGTTTAAAATACACGTACTGTAGCGTTACCAGCTTAGCGCTTTAGAATTTTATTTAACAAATATTTTCGTAATTAAAAATAAATAAAAACTCGAGATGAGTGTGCGAACCACTTTTGACATTTAATTACTGTACTATATTATGTGGAGATATTTTTGACGTAGGCATTTTATGAACGCGGCATTTAACAGAAAAATATATTTAACACACCGTTAGTTAATTACGGTGTTTGAATTTACCCGTACTTATTTGTCTTCGCATTACTTACTATTAAATTTTCCTTTTGTCCACATGTAACAATACTGCAAATGTACCGGTTGCATCTGTAGCAGCAGCTTGGAATCACACCGAAGAGCCAATGAGATTAACACGTGTTAGAAAGACACACACAATGGTGTGTGTTCCGTAATGTAAGTGGGACTTGGGCAGGACAACGTCACTCGAGCGAGCCGTGGCTGAGAATAACGAAGGAGGAGCAGCCAAAGAAGGGAACGTATCCGAGGGGACGTTCACAGTGGAGACGGATCAATTATTTTAACGATCGGTACATCAATTGAACGTGAGAGATGGCAACTTGGAAGGGCGCTTCATCCAGCAGTGGCTGATGGCGATATTTATTTATTATAGGCTACAAACAAAACCATGCGTGGAAATGAAAAACGCATATCCGATTAAATCATCCAGAAAACCAAGCTCTCCACTCACTTGTAGGGATTGAGGCTGCAGACGGTGATGGCTGGAAAGGGCAACTTCTGGTAGTTGATCGTCACCGACACGGCGATGGAGTAGAAGCTCTGTATGAGTTGGATGCCCTGCCAGAACACCATCGCCACTGCGATGAGCGAGAACACGATCCAAATCGTCTTCTTGATGGGGCCTTTGGAGACGGCGATTCGGCGCATGCCGTGCATGTTGGTGTTGTTGAGGTAGAAGTCCAGCAGGTCGGTGATGGAGGGATCAGGGCCATCGATTTTGAGGGTGTCCTTCACCCGATGGAGCACACGCTTGGAGTCACCCTCGGAAGCCATCGCAGCGCAGCTGTGAGAAAGGAAACACGGGGGATGGGACGGGGGGGGTCTTGAGTTAAGGAAGCGCGATTCATCGGGCGACGATCGACGATTGCCCCTTCGACTTAATGTGCAAGCGGCTGCAGCAGGGATTCCGGATGCCGAGGGCATTTACCTCGTGTGGTGAATGAAAGTGCAGTGTGTGCTCAGTTGCACACAGGAGCGTCTCGTTGCTTCCTCACACTGGGTGGGTTATTTGTTTTATTCGGGTGCATTCAACTTCTGAGAAATAAACGCGATCATTCGCTGCCACCCACTCTTCGCTCTGTCTCTCTCTCTCTCTGCCTCAGTGTGCTGCTGCATGTCACACTACTGCGACTTAGCACAAAGCCAGCAGGAAGGGGTGGGTTGGTGCTGCTCGGGAGGATGGACTGAAATGTTAATTTCAGGAACAGGTTATTCTGGTCAAACAGTGCTTCAACGCCCCACATAATCAATGCGCGTAACAGTCCGAATTTAGCATTTGCC
Organism: Petromyzon marinus; assembly: GCF_048934315.1. Classification (NCBI taxonomy): domain Eukaryota; kingdom Metazoa; phylum Chordata; class Hyperoartia; order Petromyzontiformes; family Petromyzontidae; genus Petromyzon; species Petromyzon marinus. Next base: position 11,805,362 of record NC_133692.1, read on the forward strand.
ATGTTTATATTTTTTGTTACTTACAAATTGGAATCGTGGAGCCCATACTTATATTTTAATGTTAACAACATCAAATTTCCGGTTGAATTGTCAGCACCAAGTGAAAGATTTTAGAAGGTCCAGCATTGAATTAAAGCAACCAGAACTCGCCAGGTATGTGAATGAGTAATGCAAAGAGCAGGGTTCTAATGCGTAATCATAACCAGTTGACAATGCCTTCTCTGTACGCACCACACATGATAATGCTCATAAACATCACACGTGTGACTGCCTATGCAGCTGTTTTTTTGGATAATATAATCACACTTTATAAATACAGCACAGTATACCGTAATTTAATGCACTACAGCAGCTGCACAATCTATCTTGCCCGAGACGCCACTGTCATCGCAGACTCAAATATGCCTACACTGCTTATAGCATTAAACTCCAACCCCATCATCACAATTCCCTACCGGCCACGAGTCGGCGACCTGCGGCTCTTTAAGGCATGCTTCGTGACACGTTATTTATTAAGGCTCTACCGTCTCTCGTATTCACAGTGCATTGCAGCTCTTGAAACATTGAGGTTTGTTTTACAAAATTAGATAAAAGGGCAATTATTTTGATTGCCGACCCCATGCTCTACCGTAACCCTTCACCCGAACCCTACGAAAAACTAAATAAGTTGAACCACTTCGTGTCTCGTGAAGTGTACTTTGTCTTTAAGCTTGCTGTGGCTTGTTTTAATGCTTTATTTTCCCCTGTTCTTGTCTATGATCATGCCTGTGTTTTTTTATTGAAAGCGCTTTGAGATTCAGTTGGGTTTAAATTGTAAAAAAGTGTAAAATGTTATCCTCTTTGTGTTTTGTTCCTATATTTAGAGCCAGGTGTGAGCTCATTGAGTCTATTCATGTCTGATTTTCAGTGGATCCATGAATCTAAATACATCACACATCGGTAACAAAAGAAAGTCTATGCGAAACAATACACAATCACAATGTATACACAATTATTAAAATACCGGAATGACTTCCCAATTGTAGCAAAATATAACAACACCCATGTGAACGCAAACAGGTGAAATGCGATGAAATTTCAACAATGTAGAAATATATATAAACTGCAGTCCTGTCATCAGCAATTCGCATGTGCCTACGGTGCAACAATGAGGTCAGTAGCTTCTTCACACGAGCCGATCTCCATTGCTGCATCTCCGCGGACGATGCCCCCTGTGATGTGTTTCCCTCCTTTGCCTGCCATTCAGCAATTGTTCCTGCCCCCCGGTTATTATTGCCCAAAGTCAAAATGACTTCGCTTTCACAAAATTAACAACTCTTCTAACTCATCTTGCAATATTACTTCATTGTAAAAACAACAACAACCTGGGCCCCAATTTACCGACCGTGAGTTACAGCTGTGGCGGCCCCATAGGCTTAACACAACGACAGTCGGGGCTGAATTGGCATTGACATAATGGGGAATTTAAATCGTGCAATGCAATTCATTCCTTATCCGCGAATTTACCCAACTTTACTTTATCGCCTACATCTCCCGCGGATAATTGTAGTTGCGGGTAAGATGATTATTTCCGATATGAATTACGACATTTTATATATGTGTGTGTGTGTGTGTTGAACTTCTTTTGCACCGTGCGTAGCCAACCACGCGAATCGGAGGTGCAATAAAAGTCGAGCTTGAAGATTTGGTTACATTGCAGCAGGGACGCAGAGGAGTCACAACGAATGGAATATATTTGAACAAAAAGACTCACATTCGTCATTAACACTGGCATTAAAAGCTAACAAAAAATATAAAAACCAGCCTTTTGCTTGTCCAAGGACGGGTGTATTGCAGTAAAAGTGAAACTTGTAAGCGAAAAGCTGACCACGACGTGATATTCATTGAATCAGTTCGCGTGCAATTAGTAAGGGCGCGGTGACACAGACTTATTTCATTTAAAGGTTATAATCCCTTGTTCATCACGGCGTCCTTTTTACTTTGATGTCTCAGTAGCGTTACAGAGATCACGTGACGTGAGGGTTCTGCCTTTGTAGTGAGGGTTGTAAGGAGGGCTGAACGATTTGTAGAAAATATCTAATTGTGATTTTTCTGACAGATATTGCGATTAAATTTTTTTAAGTCAAGCTTCAGTTCAATATTCACTGTGTAATAGATTTAAAACATGTGATGGAGCATTACCACGTGATATCATTAAAATATGAACTGGTCTATATATTCTAATTCAAGGGTGAGAATTTAAAAGATATGAATTGCTTCCAACATGTATTTATTAAAATGTTTTAATTGAAATAGAACAATAACACAGAACAATTGTTAAGTTAAATATATAAAGTTCTAACGATACAAAATAAAACAATTCAATGAAAGTAATAGGACTTTTCAAATCGCAAAAAATCGCAGCATTTGCGATTTGCTAATCGCATTGATTCAAATTGCGATTTCGATTTGAAATCGATTAATCGTTCTGCCCGAGTTGAAAGTTGATGCCGAGGAGGGGGGAGGAGGCGCCTCGACCCCCCATGTGGAGTGACGTCACACACTAATTAATATTAATGGCGAGGGGGGGTCCATTTGGAGGACGTCACCTTATAATTAATGATTATTAATGAAGGGGGTTTGAAGCTTTCGTGACTGCAGGAATCAATACTCTGGTTCTTTCGATCGATACGTCGTATCGATCGATACGTCGTGATCTATTATTATTATGTTTTCTACCTGCGCGACTTTACCGAAAGAACCAAAAGGTAATGAGGGGGTAGTTCGATGTCACGTCACATGCTCATGATTATTAATTAGGAGGGGTGGGTGACGTCACATGCTCATGAATATTAATGAGAGGGGCTGGTCGATGTGGAGTGACGTCACGAGCGTTTCGGACAGACATTCCTGGGTGATTACAGTATGTATAAGTGGCATTTCAGGCACTTGATCTTAATAACACGCGGAGGCCAGAGAGTGAATGCGAGTTGAAAAGAGCACTTAACACCATGGTGCCTGTTAGCATTTTGAAAACATTTCGCGATTACCAGTTTTTTTTCATAGTCATGCTTGCTGAGTAACATACACACTCTTCAATCATTACATTTCGATTCAAAGCTTTCGTGACTGCAGGGATTCCTCTTCTTGGTTCTTTTCGGTAAAGTCACCACGTAGAGTGGAAATAAAATAATAAAAATAAAACGTAATATTGTATTTCCATTCTACGTGACTTTACCGAAATAACCAAGAAGTCTTCAATCATTAACAAGTATTTCAATATAACCTCATCATACTATGTTTGACAAATATGTCCAAAACGAGTTTTTCTGACTGGAGGGAGGTTAGGGACGGAGGGGAGGCAGGGACGGACGGGCAGGCCGCTGGTTTGTATTCAAACTTTGCCAAGGCCGGCACTGAAACCCGCACGCCGAACTGAGTGGATGTTGAACGTTGCAGGACCGCTTTGTGTCCACCAGGAGGCACTGCAGCTGCGCCCTGAGAAGTGAGGACTTACCAGAACGGGCTTCCAATCATAGTGAGAGTCATTTAACTATACTAAACTATATTCTTGGTTCTTTCGGTAAAGTCACGTAGAAGGGAAATAATAAAATAATAAAAATGAAACATTATACAATAATACATTTATTTATAAAAGTTTAATTTTATTTTATTATGTTTTATTTTTATTATTTTATTTTTTCCCTTCCACGTAACTTTACCCAAAGAACCAAGAAGATGAATCCCTGCAGTCACGAAAGCTTTAAATCGAAATTATACTAAACTATTTATTTTACCAGGTAAGGCCCACTGAGCTGCATAGCTCTTTTTGATAAGCGACCTGGACACAAATGATAGCTCAACGAAGTGGCTTATCATGTGGAAATGTATAGCAGCAAAATACTCTAAATGCATGTTTCTAAATGTGGAGGGAAAAACCGGAGGTCCCGGAGAACCACAGTGAGAGACACGCAAACTCCATGACCTCCTGTATACCGGGCGAGGTAGTTAACATCTCGCCACCGTGGCACCCACAGTTACTTAAGATTAAAGACAGCTCATTCAACTCTATATATTTTTCTGAAATTTTTAATTAATTTTGTTTCAACATTAATAAAGACGGAATGTTTTTGCAATTTGGACTAAAGTACTTAAAGTACCATGGCCAAAGCCGCCACCACAATGCCCGACTGACACAACACACAACTCATCAGTGAACCCACCACCACACTGCCGGACTTCCACAACACACAACTCATCAGTGAACCTGCCACCACACTGCCCGACTTCCACAACACACAACTCATCAGTGAACCCGTGACCACACTGCCCCTCTTCCACAACACACAACTCATCAGTGAACCCGTGACCACACTGCCCGACTTCCACAACACACAACTCATCAGTGAACCTAACACCACACACAACTCATCAGTGAATCCACCACAACACTGCACGACTTCCACAACACACGACTCATCAGTGAACCCGCCACCGCACTGCCCGATTTCCACAACATGTAACTCATCAGTGAACCCGCCATCACACTGCCCGATTTCCACAACACGCAACTCATCAGTGAACCTGCAACCACACTACCCCCCTTCCACAATACACAACTCATCAGTGAACTCACCAGCACACTGCCCCACTTCCAAACACGCAACTCATCAGTGAACCCACCACCACACTGCCCCAATTCCACAACACACAACTCATCAGTGAACCCACCACGGCACTGCCCATCTTCCACAACACACAACTCATCAGTGAACCCACCATGACACTGCCCCACTTACATAACACACAACTCATGAGTGAACCCGCCACCACACTGCCCCCTTCCACAACACACAACTCATCAGTGAACCCGTGACCACACTGTCCTACTTCCACAATAAACAACTCATCAGTGAACCCACCACAACACACAACTCATCAGTGAACCTGCCAAAACACTGCCCCCCTTCCACAACACACAACTCATCAGTGAACTCACCACCTCACTGCCCCACTTCCACAACGCGCAACTCATCAGTAAACCCGCCACCACACTGCCGGACTTCCACAACACACAACTCATCAGTGAACCCGCCACCACACTGCCCCTCTTCCACAACACACAACTCATCAGTGAACCCGTGACCACACTGCCCGACTTCCACAACACACAACTCATCAGTGAACTCACCACCACACTGCCCCACTTCCACACAACAACACGACTAATCAGTGAACCCGTGACCACACTGCACGACTTCCAAAACACACGACTCATCAGTGAACCCGCCACCACACTGCCCCACTTCCACAATAAAGAACTCATCAGTGACCCCACAACCACACTGCCCAACTTCCACAACATACAACTCATTAGTGAAACCGCCACCACACTGCCGGACTTCCACAACACACGACTCATCAGTGAACCCGCCACCACACTGCCCCACTTCCACAACACACAACCCATCAGTGAGCCCGCCACAACACTGCCCCCCTTCCGCAACACACAACTCATCAGTGAACCCGCGACCACACTGCCCCACTTCCACAACACACAACTCATCAGTGAACCCGTGACCACACTGCTCCACTTCCACAACACGCAACTCATCAGTGAACCCGCGACCACACTGCCCGACTTCCACAACACACAACTCATCAGCGAACCCGTGACCACACTGCCCCACTTCCACAAAACACAACTCATCAGTGAACCCGTGACCACACTGCCCCACTTCCACAACACGCAACTCATCAGTGAACCCGCGACCACACTGCTCGACTTCCACAACACACAACTCATCAGTGAACCCGTGACAAACACTGCCCCACTTCCACAATACACAACTCATCATTGAAACCCGTGACCACACTGCCCGACTTCCACAACACATAACTCATCAGTGAGCCCACCACAACACTGCCCGGCTTCCAGAACACACGACTCATCAGTGAACTTACCACCACACTGCCCCACTTCCACAACACACAACTCATCAGTGAACCCGCCACCACACTGCCCGATTTCTACAACACGCAACTCATCAGTGAACCCGCCACCACACTTCCCCACTTCCACAACATACAACTCATCAGTGAACCCGTGACCACATTGCCCGACTTCCACAGCACACAACCCATCAGTGAACCCACCACAACACTGACCGACTTCCACAACACACGACTCTTCAGTGAACTCACCACCACACTGCCCGACTTCCACAACACACAACTCATCAGTGAGCCCGCCACCACACTGCCCGACTTCCACAACACACAACTCATCAGTGACCTCGCCACCACACTGCCCCACTTCCACAACACACAACTCATCAGTGGCCTCGCCACCACGCCGCCCAACTTTCATGTTTCCACGGAAATCATGGGCAGGCAGTGCTTAACCGGATCCACAGAAAACCACAGACGTGGCCATTTTATGCACAATTCGAGATCAAAAAAACCCTCATGTGTGTGACCACAAACAACAACCCATGGATCATGGAACAATATACATTAGAACGTGATTCATCAAACATTCACCCACTGTAAGATAAAGCAACCGAATGGCTAAATCACTCAGAACTGAATTTGTGATAGTCTGTATAAGAGGAGTAGAATGCACAGATAATAGGATATGTCAATAGTGCTTCCAGTATCAGTGCAGACAAGATTCATTAGACGGTACAAGACTGAATTCCATTCCATCCTCATGGTATACTCCAGTTATTTAACCTCCTCTTTCGAAGAGATTTTGTTCCAGACTTCACGACACTTGAACACACTTCTTGCAAGCCAAGAAACAGTTCGTCGTGACGTGCTCGCATTCACAGACTCATTTTGAGTAGCATTTGTCGGGGAGGCTGATCTCCGGCTCCTCACTCCCTTCTTCCTCCTCTTCCCCCTCCTCGTTGCTGCTGCTCGCAACTTCGACCTCTTTGCCTCCGCGTCCCCCTTGTGAGACATTGCTCTTGGCTGGCTCTCGGCCACCTCGGGTCATTCATACACACTCCCCGCGTGCACTCCTCCAAACGTTAGTAGGAGGCTCCCCGCACGCAGTCACGCACACTCACGTACACGCAGCCGACGCCTCTACCCTCCCGGCGCCGCGCGCCAATCGCACGCGCGGGACGGGGGGGGCAGGGGTCAAAGGGCAGTGACGTCACTTATACACGCGTAGCCGATTGGAGGGGGTGTCTGGGAGATGATTTAAAGGGCTGTATGAACAATCTCACGGGTACGCCGCCCGTTTGCCTCACGCATATGTTAAACGAAAGGGCGTATGAGTAATCTCACGTGCCCCTGTACGAGTCCGCCGCCGCTCACCACTCGCACACGCCAACCACGAGCTACACACATGGGCGAGTGCCAACACGTGGGTAAATACACACTCGCGTGCAAATACACGGTACAACAACGCAGGAACCCCTGTCGGGCGCGCACACAATGGCCGCCTCAACAGAGCGGACTCACACCACCATGTGCCCGTTCCACACTCGCAGAAACTACACGCCAAGGTTTATTGATCACTAACGATTCATTCCTGGTGCGTCTGCGAGCTACTATCACCCAAATCAGTGTGAGTCAGCAAGGCAGGTCTAACCTATCTCTCGATGGTCTAAACCCAATCTACCTCGTTCCCTTAGAATCAAACTCCCTAGGATCTTACACTCAATCCCAACTCTCTCTTGCGTACTCACGGTTCGGCTCGGATGTGCGGGAAGCCGTGGCGAGGCGAGGCTGCACGAAGTTCTCGCCGGGAGCAGTGCCTGGCTGCGCTGGGACACGTCTCATGGACGATCCAGTGGGCGGCAAGGTGACTACCCCGATCCCTGACTTGAGAAGAACACCACTCCCCATCCCTACCTTCTCTCGCCTTTTTATTGTTCTCTACATCAAAGATAATTCGGCGCTGATCCGCTGGCCTTCCCGGCCAATCAGGTGGCTCGGATTTCCCGCCACTCTCCCTGGGCCGGTGCTCTCTCAGACGTCCGCACTTTACCTTCTACATCAAAAGGGACGACCGCGGGGCTGCTGCGTTGGTGCACAAGCAAATTTGTCCCACCAATCAGAGGGCCGGCCCTGTTTTCCCGCCGCTCGTGGCTCCACCCCCCTACCTGCCTGCTGACCAGTGTGTGCCGTGTGTGCCCTCTACCCGCGGTGGCTGAGCAGCCTCGTCGTGACCACGTGATTACAACCCAAGTCACGGCGCTGCGGTGCGAGTTAGCCTCGGGGGAGATCGCCCAATTCCCTGGCCGCAGGAAACCGTGAAGCTTGGTCCCATGAGAGGGCTTCTGGGTGAAAACCTGTCGGCCAGGTGACCTCCCCTCGGGGCTCTATGTGGAGGTGTGTGTGTGTTCATGTGGGGGCTCTATGTGAGGGTGTGTGTGTGTTCATGTGAGGGGTGGTGGAGGGAAGAGCAACGTTGGGCCCGTCGCTCGGAGGTGGCGGCGTTGCAGGCACGGCTCCGACAGAGCGGGTTCGCTGCAGTGGCACCACACATTCATCCTTTTCCAGGAAGGAGCCCATGAATGTTGAGCCACGTGACATTATAAGATGCCGTGTGCTCTGGCCAACAGGTGTGTCCATTTTCTTAGTTTTTTCGGTAAAGTCACGTTGAAGAGAAACAACAAAATAACAAAATATATATAAAACAATAAAAAATTCTCACGACGTTTCGACCATAACTCAAACGGTCATCATCAGGTGTGTCGGTTTGCATAAATTTATTTTGAAAACGTCATATTTATTTATTTATATATATATATATATATAAATAACGTTTGCGTCACGCGCAACGATTGGCTGTTTGCCAGGACTAGTCCATCTATTTTTTGAAAAGAGGAGGGGGGAGACGAAATTTGTTTTTATGTATGCTGTCTGAAAGCCACTGTAAGCGTGAACAATCAATCAAGAACTGAAATGATTTATCAAATCTTTCCAATGATTGCTAAGATAGAATCCATCTTCTCGGTTGAAATTGTCTCTGTGTTTGTATATGTGGATAGCCTCATGAACGAATCTCTCATGGAAGCCAGATGGCTTACAAAGAACCTCCGTCTTGGAAAAGTCAATGGCATGTGAGCCTACTGAATTAGAACAATGATCTGCTACGGCCGAGGTGTTGGTCCTACCGTGTTTAAGGTCTGCTTTATGTTCACGAATGCGGTCCGAGATATGGCGTTTGGTTTCTCCAATGTAACTACTACCACAGAGGCAACTTAGTTTGTAGACACCAGGGTATTGTATGTCCGGAATCACATCTTTTACAGACGGAACCAGATCACGGATTTTATGTAATGTGTTGAAACGGACCTGGATCTTGTGTTTATTCAAGATTTTGGAGATCTTTTTTGTGATCCCAGCAATGTAGGGTAAAGTGATGGTTTTGAAAGGCTCCTCAAGAGGGTTCTTCTTCATGGTTTGAGTGATAGCTTTGCGGATTGTATAGTCGGAGTAACCATTAGCCCTAAGAGCTTGGTGTACGTGCTTGAGTTCACTGCTTATGTGTTCCTGGTCGGATACGCATTGGGCTCTATGATACAGAGTCTTGATGAGAGAATTCTTCTGTGATGGATGGTGGTGGGAATCCGGTTTCAGATAAGCATCCGTATGGGTAGCTTTCCTGTAGACAGAGTGGCTCATTGAACCATCAGGTCTCTTTTTAATTAGGACATCCAAAAAAGGTATCTTGCCATCTATTTCGACTTCCATGGTAAATCTGATGGCTGGGTGTATGGAATTGATGTGGTCGAAGAATTGGTCTAGAGCAGGCCGGCCATGTGGCCAGATGACAAAAGTGTCATCCACGTACCTCTTCCATAAGGTTGGGCGCAGAGTGGCAGTCTGGATGGCGTCAGTCTCAAATTTCTCCATGAAAATGTTAGCTATAACTGGAGAAAGGGGGGAGCCCATTGGGGTGCCCTCAGTTTGTTTGTAGAAAGTTCCATTCCAAGTGAAGTATGTATTGGTTAAACAGTGTCTCACCAGGGGGGGTACCTCAGTGTTTAGTCCTTGATGAACCAAGTCTTCAATGATTGCAATGGTGTCAGGTACAGGAACCTTGGTGAATAAGGAAACTACATCAAAACTGACAAGCAGGTCGTCTGGGGACAGGGAAATACCCTTGATTGTTGATACCAGGTGAGTAGAATTTTGTACCGCAGAGGTGGTCTTTCCAGTGAAAGGACGCAGGATTTCAGACAAAAAACGAGCTAGTTTGTAGGTGGGGGAGCTGATAGTAGAAACTATGGGACGAAGAGGTGTATCAACTTTATGTATTTTTGGTAAGCCGTATAATCTTGGTGGCCTGGCAGCAGAAGGTTTCAACGAAAACTGTTTAGATTGATCAATTAATGCGGTTGAATCAGAAATTATTTTGTTGGTTTGTGTGACGAGGCTGTTGGTGGGATCTCTTTTTATTTTTGTATAACTACCATCGTCGAGTAATTCTTTAATTTTGTTGTTGTATTCTATTTTATCCATGATAACAGTAGCATTGCCTTTGTCAGCTGAGAGAACTACAATATCATTCCTCTTTTTTAATTTATATAATTCAAAACGCTCATCTTTGCTGAGGTTGCTAGCTGGCATCTTAGCGTTTTTGAGGGTTGCAGCGATTTCAGATCTTGCTACGTCTGCAGCGATGTGACCCAGGCCCCCGAGAGCAACGTCTACTTGGGCAATTATATCATCAACTGGTATGTGTTTAGGTGTGACTGCAAAGTTTAGACCTTTAGCTAAAACGGATTTCAGACCATCGGAAATAGAACTGTTACTGCGATTAATTACGACCTTATTAACGTCTAACTTTTTGGTGTGTGGGTCCGGTCTTTTGTCCATTGTTGAAAATACAGGTACTTTACCTTGTAATTTCCATGATGATGCAATGGGATTTTCCCTTGCCTTTGTGACACTGATGGGTTTTTTTTTGCAAACAAGATTTTTTGTCTGGGCGACCCAGAACACATTTAGTACACCGGGTACACCACAGCATACCATAAGCTATGGCCGTGGTTATTTTAGCCACTACATCCCACTGGAACAACCGGTGCAGGAAAGTCACCCTCAGTTCAACGAGTAGGCTTTCGCGACCAATATCATCCATAATAGAGGTTTTTGTTGGGTTAGATCGCTCCACTCTCTCAGCTTTTAAGACTTTCCACAAAACTTTCCTCTTCAAGCCGCCCATGCCTTCAGGACTCCATTTTCACTCCATTTTCGATTCATTCTCTCATTCCCTTGCTTGGTTTCCTCACGTTCCTTCGCGTTCCTTCGCGTTCTTCATTTAGAAACATGCACTGAGATTATTTTGGTGCTATAAATGTCAAAACGATGGCCCACTGTGTTGAGCTATTATTTGTGGCCAGGTTGCTTCTGAAAAATAAGTTAATGCCTCAGTGGGCTTTGCCTGGTAGGATGGGGATGGTTTAATTTTATTTGTTTGCGTTTGGGTGATTTGTTGATCTCTCTTTTGCTTTGCACGATTATCATGTTTTTTTTGGAAGTTTGTTATTGTAAGGTTCTGACCCGCCTCTCCTGGACATCTGTGAAAAAGAGCTTTGTAGCTTATCAGACTCCTCCAGTATAAATACATATTCTGAGTCTTCGTAATTCTGTGCTCTGAGATGTTTGTTACATCATGGCTGTACGACAAATGTTTAAACCTATTGCAGGCCACCAGCTGACCAAAACATATCCATTTTAAGAATTAAGCTCCGATTGTATGTGCAGAGCACAGTTGAATTACAGGAAAATGTGTTAACGATTACCACACTGCTACAGTGGTGTACACTGTACAAGTGTTTGTGTAACATTTTCGTTTTATTGCAACCTAAAATTACATCCTTCAAATTTTCTTGACCATCAAAGAGTCCGCGAAGCAAGACCTTTACGTTGTAAAGTAACAAATGAATTATGACTGTTATATATTCTGTTGTCATGTAGAACTCCTCGAACCTATCGCGAATCCTATCATGCGTGGGGTGGGTGGGGGGGGTGACTCCTCCTATCCAAGAGGTAAAACAAAATCCGATAACTTGCGGATAACAGGGTGGCGAATTTACTGCTGTACTCCTCTTATCCGTGGACAAAAATGACGAAGCAGCTTTGCCTTGCGTTACGGCTAAAATCGCGGATAATAAAGGAAGACATTTGCCGGCAGAAGAGGAGTTTGGTACTCACACAACCAAGGCGTTACGACAATTATTTTCTCTCTTCGAAATTTCACCGTGCGTTCGTCACTATCTTTTAACTGCCTTCCCACCGTGCCTATTGCTAAATTGAGTGAGTTGTAGATACATTAGAATAATTAATGTTATGGTTGAAGCACATCAAAGCTGTTTTTATGAGACGTGCTTGCAAGTTTTCCATTTCAATGCGTTCCATGTTACTGTAGCCACAACGTTGTAACCACAATGGGTTTTGAACTTGAGTCACTCTGGTGTGTGTGTATACAGTGCAGTACTTCTAACTCCAGTAAAGGAATTACGTCTCGTGTTCTTCCTTTCTGTAAAAATATACTGCTTCTCCATTGCATTCCTCCATAGGACCAAATCCCTCGAAATGCACTTGATTACTCTCTCTTGTAGGATCTCAGGAGCTAAGGCAAACTCAGAGAGACGACCGCCAGGGCATGCCGGGTGTTGTAGGCGTGGGCCACGCGAGGTGGCCAGCATGTGTCAGTGTTGAGTGTCATTCTCATTTCCACGACAGTTGTTTTCTGTGGGTACTTTGTATGTTCTGTATTTTGAACGTCTTTCGCACCGTATGTGTCCAACCGTGCTACAGCGGGATTCACTCGCCCTTTTTGTCAAATATTCAGCAATTTGTTACGTCATAAAACGATTCACATTTGCACGTGTTTTTTTTGATTGAAACAAAACATAAACTCTTGTTTCTGGGCCACACCAGCCATGGGTACTGGAATAAAAAACGGTTACAAAGAAGAGTCTGTCGTTTAGCAGGTCACAACATTTTTACACGTGTAGTGGTGTGTATTAACGCGAATAACTTATTATCTCCTGTGTCACTTTATTCGAAGCATTCCACGCGGATGCTCCTCACGTGCCACCACACGCACTCCTCTCGCAAACTCTCCCTCTCTTGCTCCGCTAGCCTGCTACTCCGAGCTCACTCTCTCTTGCTCCGCTAGCCTGCAACTCCACACTCTGCTCGCCTGTCACGGACGCTCTCTCTCCCTGGCTCCGCTAGCCTGTTCTCCACTAGCCTCTTACTGTATACTCCGCTATCTTCTCACCCCACTAACCTCTCACTGAATCACCTCCTAGCCTATTCTCCGCTAGCCTAACACACTCACACTAAGGATCCCGCTAGCCTCTCCCCCGCTCGTCTGTTACTACACCCGCACCTCCAACCTCGCCCGTGCCTCCAGCGGGGGTTCAGCCAACACCGCTGGGGAGGACGACATGTGGAGGGCGAGGTCCCGGACTTATCTTGTTTCGACTTCTGCACGTATTCATCTCAACCCCGTTGTTTCACACATCTCCCTTATATCCCCTTCCCCATTAAGTGTCCTAAGGTGGCCCTCGTTAAGCCAGCATCCTTCCGGCGTCTCTTGCATCTGCACCCCCCTCCCCCCCGTATCGCCTCTATCTCTCGCCTCCTTGGCGCCTACAACGTGTTTGCATTTGCAGCCAGTCAATCACTGCCTCTTTCCCTAATTGCTGGCGTCTCTCTGTCGACTGTCTCCCAGGCCACACGCTTGCACCTGCTAGTCCTGACCTGGCCTCACTGTTTGCAACCCCGTACATGAGTGCAACTGCTGTTTGCAAACCCTGCGCGCGTTAAGCCACTACACATGTTCCACACGTATGTGCAGTGAATCTGTAACGCGTACACGTCATCATCAGCGATGCTCTATCCACTGCTGGATGACGCCCCCCCCACCCCCCACACACACTTTTCTTATCCCTCATGATCCTGCGACATGACACACACTCCATCGCATTCCCATGCACGATCTAATCCCGTCGCTCCATCTCTCTGGTGGTCTTCCTCTTCAGTGTGTGTGTGTGTGTGCTCATTTGGCTGCCAGTCCACTTACCAATCTCTTCCATAGGCCACCTTCCTCTCCAGCAATGCATCTTGCCCAATCCACATTAGGTTTCTTAGCAGTCGGTATGATTATCTCTCATTTGTGTGTATTCTCTGATGCATGTGTTCCTCTTTCATATCTCTCAGTGCAATTCCAGGCTTGTGTTGTAATTTCCCGAGGTATATCATTTGTGGCCAGGTCGCTTCTGAAAAAGAAGTCAGTCTGCTACTTGGGGCACATTGTGAGTGAGGCGGGGATTGCGACGGACCCCGACAAAATTGCTTGTGTGCGCTCGTGGCCTACCCCCAAGTCAGTGGGAGAAGTCCGCAGTTTTGTGGGATTCGCTTCTTATCGCCGCCATTTCGTGCCCAATTTTGCGACAGTCGCGAAGCCGTTCCACGCTCTCACTGCCAAAGGCCAGATATTTCGATGGGGTGTGGAGGAGGAGGCCGCTTTTGTCACGATGCTCTCGTAGTTCCGCCTCCCCTTCGATTCCATCTATCACTCGGACTTAAGATTTGCATTGAACTGCCCATATAGGACTCACCACTGTGAGTTTGACCCAATGTAGAGACATTGGGTCAAACTTAACATCTCTTAATGTTCGACGGCTTGTACACCAGATCCTATTTATTCACGATGTACTTACAACAAAAATCCGCAGACTACCTGCTGGATCTCCTCTCTGTTTCAAAGAACAAATTTGACCTCAGGTCTTCGCTCATCTACCAGCTTCACATTCCCTATTGCCATACAAAAACCGGAGCAAGGGCCTTTGCTATTGATGCCCCCAGAGTCTGGAATGCTATTGCCAATAAACTGCAACTTGAATCGCTACCAATGAGATCTTCACTCAAAACTGCTCTAGAGGAGTTGTACACCCCTAACTGCCACTGCTATTCAGTGGCCTAAAATAAAATAAAATGTTTCTCTCCGGATGACGCTGCAAAGTATTATCTGTATTTTGATTTAGTGTGCTGATCTTAAAGGTGCATTGAAAAATGTGATACTCTGATGCTCCTGTTGTTTGTGGAGTGACTCATGCAGCCAGCTGTGGCTCTAGGGTTTGGTGTTACATGTTGTTTATGTAGTTTATTGTAAAAAATTCGGTCACAGTTCCTATGATCACTGTTACATTGCATTTATGGCTTTATTTTGGTGATTTCTAAAAGTTTTTTTGGTTTGGCCATGTTTTTGTTTATTGTAGTACGGAGTTAGACTGATGGCCTTAATCTAAGTTTTCTTGTTGTTGTTTGGCTTGCATCCCACTGGGATTTTTGCACACAGCGTTGGTGTGCGGTGCTATTTCAGGAATATTTTGATGTTTTTTTCCTGGATTTTCTGTTTGCACATGCACAAAGTCACTTTAAGATGTTTTCTTGTTCATGATTTTGTTTTTTTGATTGTTGCGGTTGCACCCGATTCAAGAGCCGAATGGCTCACAGGGCTATACCAAATAAATGAAAACTAAATGAAACTATGATATCCCGATTCCTCTGTGCCGTTTGTGCTTGACACAGCGACACCGGTGTAGGTGCCGTGTTGTCACAGGTCGAAAACGGGCTAGAGAACTTTGTCGCGTACGGGAGCCGGGTGCTGTCTCCCGTGGAGCAACGTTATTGTGTCACGCGCCGCGAGCTGCTGGCTATTGTCAACTTTGTGCAGCAATACCATCCATGCCTATACGGTAGGCGTTTTGTGGCGCGCACGGACCACGCGGCGTTGCAGTATGCGCTTCGAGTTGATCAACGGTGGAGCGTTGTACGAATACAAGTTGTTGCCTCCACCCAGCGTGTCTTGCAGATGATAACACTCCACCTGCATGCGCCAGGTTCAACTCCAATACCTATTCACAGGGGAAACAAACTGGCAGTCAATACTGTACTTTATGACTTCCTCCAAATATATCCTGCGGTCATGAAACTGCATTCTCACACTTTGCCCTGTCACATATTTAGCTCCTTTTGCTTTTTTTTACTGACGAAATGGAAGCAAACACGGGGACCGGTTAGCATACGTTCCCACCCTTATTGCGTACGCTCGCACTCCCCGGTCGCTATCATTGGAAAGCGTAAACAATGAATAACAGCTCCCTGCAGGGTGGGCTGGTAGGACAAGTCTCTGCGCTGTCTATTGCTGATTTTACACCCCAACAGCACGAGATTTCACTTCGTTAAAGTATTGAAAGGGGGCGGACAGACGGACACATTAATCGATTGCAGGCTGGTACACTCAGTTTACAACTTCGTTCCTACCAGTATAACAATTAATATAAGGGGGGTTTCAATTGCTGCAATGCAGATTGGCGTGTAACTAACTACCTTATTTAAGGAAACGGAGGAAGCTTGGCAGCGCACTTGCCCTTCAGCTAACTTCCGTTTGTAGTTGTGTGCGTGTGTGGGGGGGGGGGGTAGCCTGCAAACTTTGTCACTTACAAGAATCAACACGGGGTCATGTTTCCACATACTGAGCAATTCTCTACAGCTCGGCAGTTCTAGATTAGTTGCGAAGGAGAATGGTGAACAAACGCACAACGGTATGTACTGCTCCTGTTCACTTCGAGGTTCTGTGTGTGTTTAGGTCACATGATGCTACAATTGTGTTTTTTTTAGCGTGTGTTTTCACGGTGTATAGCCTTGTGCATAATATAGTTTTTATTTTAGGTTCGAACGCGATCTAGCCCAAAAAAAACTTATGAATAATATTGGTGGCGAAAGCTTACGTGTTAAACTGCATCGCTTGACTCTTTAGTGGCGATTGGGTCGTGTCTATTGAGCCTGGGGTAACAGAGGTGTTGCAGCATTATTGTTTTAAAAACTAATATATTTCCAACTGCTGTTTTTGTTTAGTTTATTGGCGTTCCCCCGCACCTCCGATTAGCAAGCTTGCCTACGTACGGAGCGAAATAAGTTCGACATGCGTACATAGTCACTGCAGTGGCGGTTCGTGATAAATGCGTCATTAAAGCAGCTGTGAGGTTTTAAGTTGTGTTTGTCATAATACGCATCCACGTCATATGTGAAATGCCTTTGGTGGCATTCATCTTTGATATGAACTGTGTTTTAACAAAGTATTAAAACCGCATATGAAATGCAACTTAATTTAAAGATTGAACAATGTCAATCGAGCGCTAATCGCAGTGCACGACGCGAGTGATGCATTTGTATTGCTTAGGAGATGGCAATATTATGTAGTCAAACAATGGAAGCCAGTTTAGCTGGATTGTCCATAGCCAGTGCAGAGCAGTTGTGAACACTTAAAGAGAAATTGCTTTGCTGATGTACACACCGACGCTACTTAATTACATTTGCATATTTGCTCACGTCACTCTGAAATTCGCCACCCACTCACGACACATTTACGTGATCTAACCCAAACACAAACCTCTTATGGATATTGGTCGCGAAAGCCTACGTGTTGAACTCACTAAAACACCGACATTTGCCACTCTGCTCACCATGACCAACACACTCACCAGATACGACTCAACACCCACAATGCACATCACAATCACCACGCATTCGTCACCTGACACTCAGCAGACAATAATCCTTAGCCAGATACGAACCGCTTCATAGGCGGTGTCTTCCCATCACCCGTCCCTTGATCCCTAGTCGGTGCAGCAGTGGACAGGACATGAGTGATTATGATTACTGATGATTAGTGATGGACGGACACCAAGGGGAATTCTCATTGGTCAGTGAGGACAGACGGGATTGACAATAGCATTTTAATGTCGGTGAACTGTATGTATGTTAAAAATGCCGCATCAAGCATGCAAACTCTTTCCTACATTGAATCAGATATTGTGTAACATGCACATACAATATCCCCTTACAATCTGGATTTCCACAACATGTGTGCCATTGTTTTCATTGTATTATCTCACATTTCGGTTTTAAGCAGGAATTTTTTTTTATCTCCTGCAGGCCATTCATAATTGGCTTAAATCCACTGGCCAATGTGTATTTTGAACCCATATAAAAATTGCAGTATAAAAAAAACTTCATCACTATTGTACACTTTTCAATTCCTCAACTCGCGTGTGTGCTCGTACTGCGGTATCCAGCTGCTATACATGTCCACGTGATAAGCCACTAAGTTAAAGCTATCATTAGTGATGGGCAGGTCGCTTCTGGAAAAAAAGAGCTATATATCTCAGTGGGGGCCTGAACCGGGCTAAAAGCTAAAATAGTTTAAACTCTATTTAGGTTTTTTTACGCGATTGTGCCACATAATCCTGACATGTTTCCCGAGTTACGCCACTGCGTGTTGGTCTTCGACACAATTTACCCCCCAAGTTTCGCTCCACATGCCCGGGGAGGGAGCTTTCTTTAGTCCGCACTGAATTCGGTTCCTGAAATTATGGGAGCTTCTGCTGTTCACTTCCTGAATACATTCCCAGTGCGTCAAGCAGCAGCAAAGTTAAACAACACACGGCCACAACCCGAAAACACGCCCACGGCGTGTTGTGTGGCCCTGTTATGGGAAGTTGACCACTCGGTGGCAAATTGCACAACCGTTGATCATTCTATTTTTTGTCGCTCAAATGTACAATATTTGTTTTTATCAAGAAGGGAGCCGTGGGAATGTGTAACGAACAGTAATGTAAACCCGCGCAACCTGAGTTTAATGCTCAAACTACGACTGCTGATATCAACTCACCAAACCGCACTGACTGGTGCGGTGAGCTTTGGTAAAACGATCCCAGCCCAAATAAGTCTTCATTAAGTAGTGGATTGGCACACGGAGGCGGCGTCCTGTTCACACCCAGTGATCCTTAGTAAGCTCCGTCTCTTTAATTCCCCAGCCAGAACCATGGCTTGTGCATCTATAGGACTGCTGGTGACTTGACGCACCGTGGGTTATAAACCAATTCTAGTTTACTTATTTGTTTTACGACACTTTCGCACATAATTTGACCGCTGCGTGTCCTATAGACGTGTGTATCATAATTAAACAGAAGGAAACTCCGTGCACCACAGTAACGCTGCCCCCATCTCAGCAAACAAGCCAAGTGGGGGGAGGAGGGGGATACCACGTTCACAATGCTATGCGTATATGGTTCACGTAAAACGTCCATTCGTTTTATGAGCTTAGCAAAGAAAGTGATAGATTATACAAAAAATGTAACCGTTATTATTGTAAGCATTTGATTTAGTCACGCAATGTATTGTGGATTAACAAACCATATTCGTTTCATTTGCATGTCAACATTATTTTGAAAATTGAACCATCGGATGAGGCTGAAAACATTCAACCGAGTGCTGAGTTCACTTGGCGTTACGATTGGCGCGTGCGTGGGAACATTTCAGTTGACTCCTCTCGTGTGAAAAAGGGTGGTACCAGAGCAAACAGGTTTGTCCTGATAACAACCACGGGCAGAATGCTAGCGGCCAACTGACAATATATAAACACTCGCAATGGCGTTATCACAGAGACTGCACCAGCACATTGTCTCGGGTGCAGTCACCCACCGCCTCTTCCCAAGTTGCGATAGCTTTGCTCAAGTCACTAAATAAGAACTAATCTATCTTGATTTGAAGCTTTCGTGACTACAGGAATCCATACTCTTTGGTTCTTTCGGTAAAGTCACGTAGGTAGAAAAATAATAATAGATCACGGCGTTTCGATCGCAACACAAGCAATCGTCATCAGGTGGGACAACCACAGCAAGAACAAACTGCTGAAGTAGGCGAGAGATCTGTCGTGGCACGAGGTTATATAGTCGGCCTCGGCAGTAGTGGGGGAGAGAGAAGGGGGGAGGAGGCGGAGCAGAACGTAGACCCCGCAGCAGCACCCGGGTCACTGGAGGAGGTGGTCCACTTACTACCTACGTGACTTTACCGAAATAACCAAAGAGTAAAGAACTCATCCATTACACGTTCAACAGTGCTGTTTGTTGCTGGCCGCTTGGTGTATTGGGCCTTTTGGTCCTGTGCTCAGCAATCGTGATAAATGCATTTCGTTGTCGCTAAGCAGTACAGGCTCATGATGCCAACTTAAACTCATTCCCACGTCAACCCAACTTGTGTTTAGGTGCAGCTTGGCAAACGCGTGGGAGTCCCATGTGCTTGGGAACAGTTTTGAGTTAAACAACACAAAACGATGGAGAAGCCAACGACAGACCAATTCTGGAGACTTCAGCACCTGGTGGAGCGATGCCTTCACGACCTTGAGAAGCTCTCCTGCACAGAGTCGCCCAAAAATGGTAAGCTTACAAGCCAACGGCGACAACCTTTATTATGAATCGATCCAGTCCAGTGGGGTTTTTTTTATATTTAAATGTAAACGAGTGTATACACTTGTTACTTTCAGTGGGCTCACGGTTGTCCGATTGCAAGAAATAAGGACGCAGAAGTTAACTTGCATCTAAATGTACAACGGTATATTCATATTATGGGTGGAAGAATCATCATTATCAGTCATGCGATGGAATAATCCACCGACCACCCACATACTAGCTGATTTTACCATGCCATCTCCTCCGTGGATGGCCTCTCGGATGTCTTCCGTTCCTTGGCCGCCACTCCGTTATTAATCTTGACCAAGGGCCATCAACCCTTTTCACGCCGTATCCTGTCCAAGCCGTCTTCGCTTTCTGTAACCGTTTCAATGATGCCCTTAACCTGAATCATCTTTATTTGATCAACGTATGCGGTTTTGTCTGTCTCTCAGTCTGATTACAGTACAGTATAAGCTTGCATGTATTCACGGTTTAAGTACTTTTCAGTTGTTATAAAATTTTGTTTGTTAACTACGCACTGATTAAACACTTTATTATTTAGGCACATGAGTCGTGTAGTACTTTTCTATTGACTAGTTCACCTTTCCAAAAGTACTCCAACCCTAATAATGTGTGAAATAGTATTACAGTATATGCTATATATGCTGTGTATACTATATATAAACAGTATATATAAGTTGACCATTATCCTTAATAGAGGGTTTGGGTTGGATTGCGTGAATATAAACGTGTCGTTAAACCCGCCACCACCCGACACAGCCAATTTAGTAAGGTTTGTCACGTAAACAAAACGTGGCAATTCGTTCCTAGTATAGCGCACCGGCGTGTTGCAGAGTAAACCCGCAACATTTACAATTCGAGTGCGACGTTTCGCCAGTAATTACAACTAGCATCATCAGGTGACAGCCAGAATAATTTAGACTGAAACAGGATAATTTCACCACAACTTTGGCTGTTGCCTGATGATGCTGGTTGTAATTATTGACGAAACGTCTTACTCTCCAACACTAGTACAGCACACAGGTGTGCTGTACGAGTAAATAATTGGCATGTTTTGTTTGTGACAAACCTTACTAATTGACTGTGTCGGGTGGTGGTTGGTTTAACGACACATTTATATGCACGCAGTCTAACCCAAAAACCTCTATTATGCAAATTGGTTGCGGAAAGCTACGTGTTAAAGTTGACTATTGTTTCACAGCAGATGTCTTGCTTGGAATGTATCCTAAAGGAATTTGCATTCTGTGCTTCCTGTGGCCCACAGCTGGCTTGGCACTGAACCGATGGACCTTGGAGGAGCTTATGAGCAGACATCCATCCAATGGTGTATTGGTTATTCGGCAGATACTTGACAAGCTCCGAGAGGTAACGGCCGAGCACTTGGCAACCAAACCATTCCGACACACACGGAGGGATTCACAACTGCATTGTTTCTCTGCCTGTCGTCACTACTTTTGCACCGTCGCGTTTTGGCACGGCCGTTGCTAGTTGACTTTGGTGAGGGCCCGAAACATGGTAACCGTTGGGCCCGATCAAGATACTGTTTGGCGAGCTGAACCGCCAGTGGAAAATTGCGTCGTCCAGTACTCCTGAACGAGAGATCACAAAAATACTGCCGTGATGTTTGGATTCGTTTGCCGTGTACTTTAACGCAAAGGTTTGGGAGGCAGACTTCGCAGCAGTGAGCACTGGTGACCATACTGTACCGTTGAGGCAAAATCATGCCGAGACCAGTCCACGGTTGTTAAACAGCAGAACGCACAATGGGCGTTCTGCTGTTTTACATATTTGTGTGTCTCGTTTGAAACACGAAAAACTGCGTACCACATATTCTTCCTCTTTCCACGCTGCCACATTCCCTTGTATCCACATCCTCATCATCATACCGTCATCATATCAACGTCACATCCCACGCATTGTGAGTGCTACAATTCAACGAATAACATTTTAGGATACGTTTTAGATGTGGCTGATGTAAACATTAAAATGGAACAGACGCATTTGTTTATTCATGTAAAGCCTCAAAAACATGTTTTAAACGTAGTGTGTATCGGTTAATCACTAAAAACGGTATGTTTATTCGTACAGCATTTTTCAAAGGGTATGTTTTTTAAATATTTTTTTTGCAGTATGATTAATTATAAAAATGATAAAGGGAATAATAAAAATAGCACATTGACACCTCCATACTGAGTGCAGTAAATTGTGGTTTGTACATTAAAATATTTGAAAAGCAATAATTTTTTTCTGCACGAAAGTCTTTCGATACACAATTCTCTGACCAAAAAGGTCACGTGGGTAAAACACACACACACACACGTACAAAACGCACCACAATTACTTTTTTTGTATGCACGTTTCCAGTCTGTATTATTAAATTGTACTGTATTCTTCTCTTGTGGTTGCATTCCTGCGTTGGAGGAAGTAGGCATGACCTGCGGTGATTCTTGCATGTACATTGCCTGAATTATTAGGTGGGTGTTTATTTCCAGTCATAGCCCTGTATGCGACTCTTACTCACAAAAAGTACGCAGGCAAACATGACCCACCTTCCTGGGAACAAAAACCATGCAGACATTTTAACACATGCAGGGAGATGTTTTTTTTCCTTGGTTATATGTGGTATTGAACATGGAATAGTTATTTTAACATATCATTTTAATGTGTTTGAAGTATGAATATACACAATTTAAACGAGTCATTACCCATGTCTAAAATACTCCACTTTATTAGAAACCTGATTGTCATTTAAATACTTCATATTTAAATCAATGTCACAATTTATTTTGTATGTTTTTTCAGCTTCATGGGACATTTAACCACGATGGATTTGTTCCTTTGGCGCTCATGTTTTGGTCAACTGCAATTAACGTACGTACATTTTCAGTGGCATATTTTTGTTGGTACAATATTGCCTAGATTGAAATTACAAAAAAAAACGTAATCACGTACAATGCAGGATTGTGATTTATTACTAACACCGTTATGTGTAAAGACAGTGCGGAGCGATAGTGGGACAGTATGGGTCCCTGGGACCATGGTTACTCATGGACGTGCTACTGATGATTGATGGGACGAGCGTTGACAGGGTCACGTGAGGGGGAGCACGGGGTCCAATGGCCTGCGAGTGTAATGAGGGCGGTGATTGACAAGGGGCAGGTGCGGCGAGGAGAGTTCGAGAATGGGGGCGTGGCCGGACCGGGCGAGGCATGAGAAGCAGCGCGAGCCGGAGCTGGGGGCTGTTGGTGTGGGACACTGTCGTCCTCATCGTCTTTGTTGCCTTGCATCGGGTCGTCTCCATCGTCTGCGAGTTGTCTTGAGACTAGAAACTACGTTGTCTCTGAATAGAGTCATCTCACTACCCAAGTGTACAGAGTCACTCGTGGTTACTCGTTGAGTTGTCAGTGGACTTTATTCATAGCGAAGACGGGTAGGAAAGCTAGTAATAAATATACAGAAGACAAGACGGTGTCTCTGAGAACTACATTATACATGCATTATAGAAGGGCAATTTAAGCAATTGGCGGGACCCCGGGGCCCCATCACTGCCCCGGGGTGGGAAAAACCGCGTAGCGACACGAGTCTTGCCTTACCGACAACAAAACTAGTGTCAATCGATTGGCCTCGTCGAGAGCTACTCGGGGCACTAAGTTTCGTAAAAAGTTGAAAAATTACATAAACACGTTAAATTCACTGCCTGGGGGGCGGGCTCGCCTTGGCAAAGAAGCTGAGGATCGACGGCTGACCGGAGGGCGTTGTCGCCGCGCGCGACTGCGGCGGACGCCCGGGCTTGCATTTGGCCGGTGGGGTGGCACCCATCGTGTTGATCGCCGCCTGCTGCTGCTGCTGGCGCTTGTTGGCGCGAGTCTGGGCGGGCGGCGCGTTGCTGTCGGGATCACGAGTGGGCGGACTGAAAACAAAAAATAATTATTGACCTGATTTTTGCGGGACCCCAGGGTCCCACCAAATGATTCAATCGTCCAAAAACATTGTCCCACTAACGTGCTGTCTGACAGTGTTCGTGGCGAGGTGTTTTTGGTCTTCCTTACGCACAACTCTCAGCTGAATTCCGTCAGTGTTGTTAATGCAGCCCTGCAAGTGCTTGCTCATGCCACTGCTGGTGGAAGGGCTTCCACTAGAGGAAGCTCTCGAAAGGCCCCTCTAGAGGGTATTGTGGCCTGCCCTATCCACGACAGCCAGATGTCATAGAAGTTGGTAGGAGTGCCCACGTTTTACCCCATCACGCAAGATTTGCAAATCGTCTATGGTGTACACATTGATACTGCTCGGTGGATAGGGATGGGTGGATTTAAGGTGTGTACGTACTTGCCTTCCGGATTGCAAATTTAATGTGCTTACCATTGCATCAGGGCAGCATCCGTGTTTTGTTGTCACAGCACTAAAGTATAATTATGTGGTGATAATTGAATTAATTGTCCATTGTGTACGGTATCCAGCATACCTTTATGATTTATTATACTGCACTGTACACTGTATTTGTATTTGCTTTGTCAAAATGAGACTTGGAACATGATGCCTAATTCTCTACAGACCCCACACATACCCCAGGACAAGCAGATCCTCAACATCTCTTACGAGGAGTTCTGCAAGTTTCTGACATGGCCACAGCCTGCAGGTGGACTCTGCAAAAACGTCCTTCACTTCATCAAGACAGAAATGAGAGCCCCCGGTAAGTCTGGCGATGGGGTCGTGTGCCTGTCTGTGCGTTGTGTGCCCGTGGGGAGCGGTGGTGTAGCGGTTAGCGCTACGCCGCGCTACGAACCTGGTGAAATATAAATTTTCTAAATGTTCCAATTAACCTCATATAATATGTTTTAAAGTTACATTTTAATAGACTTCATTATTTTGTGCTTGTTTTTGTTAATGACAATACTTTTTTTTGCAGGAATAACGTTCCAGAGGCTGGCCCAAGCCGAGAATGAAATAAGTTCAAATAGTTGCCTTCCTAATGCAAAGTGAGTATTTTTTTGTTTGTATTTTTCACAGATTGACTTATCATCCATTTTTTTATTCCAGAAATTGAAGTTCTTGAAAAAGATATAATACAGGACATTTCCACTAAAAGCTCCCATAGAGTTTAATGTTAAAGACTCATCTAGACTTGAATGTTAAATCATTCCATAGACTTCAATGTGAATAACAATTAAAATCCCAATGTGCAAAGGCTCCCATAGACTTCAATTTCAAAAGCTTCCATAGACTTTGGATTTGGTCACAAATAGATGTGGAAATGTGTTCATAATTAAGTTACATATTTAACATATAACACAATACATTTGGAGAAATTGCACACTTTCCATGTAATACATACATATTGCACATTTTTAAATGAAGACTTTCCATGGAAATGTTGTTTCGCGGTCACACATAACACTCACTGCATGCACACATTGCTGATTCTGTTCATTGCCATGCAGAACCGTTCTACTACTAGACCCTGCGGAAGTACCACAAGGGTTTTCCGAGACTGTCAAAGCCGAACTGAAACTTCTTGGCCTGGACAGACAGAGCAGCACCGTGAAGCTCATCCGACACGTGTTCCAAAGCACAGGCGGCAGGGAGTATGACCTTGATGCCCTGCAGAAATCCCTGCAGGTGTGTGCGTTGCCACTGTGCATGTGCGAGTGTGGAATGCCACAGCAATGGTCAGTCAAATGGCATTGGCTGTAAACAGGATATGTTTGCATGTTGAACTTCTTTTGCACGGTACGTAGCCAACCGTGCCAATCCGAGGTGCGGGGGAAGGACAACAAACTAAACACAAAGCAGTTCTAAAGAATATTCTTAGCTCTTTCGGTAAAGTCACGTTGAAGGGAAACAATAAAATAACAAAATATATATAAAACAATAAAAATTCTCACTACGTTTCGACCATAACACAAACGTCGTGAGAATTTTTTATTGTTTTATATATATTTTGTTATTTTATTGTTTCCCTTCAACGTGACTTTACCGAAAGAGCTAAAAATATGAATTACTGCAGTCACGAAAGCTTTAAATCAAAATTCAGTTCTAAAGAAATTAGATTTAAATCTAGATGATTTAAAAGTGCATAGCTCCAGTAACTTCCTAATATCGGAAGGAAGAGCATTCTAGATGGCCGCAGAAGCGCATCTGTGCGCAATGCAGTTACCGCCTTTGTTCGATGGCTAGCCAAGGTAGGTGATTTGGTGAGAGGGCGGGATGGTCATGGTAAAGTTGCTCCAGGCCTTAGATCGTTATTGGCTTGGTGGTGTTCAAATGGGAGATTAGGATAAAAACAATGTTAACATACAAATGTTATGCCCAAACAAAACATGTCCGAGGATGGATTTTTGTTTTAAATAGTGGTTAGAAAACCATTTTATATGCATGCATACATATTGTCGGCATCATTGTTAAAAGCCATGTAAATCCTGTGGAGCCAATCAATTTCATGACGAAGTACAAACGTGGGAAATAAATTTGTGATGCACCCTTGCCATAATTAAGTCAACGTACCTGCATATCACCATTGCAGACAAAGGACAAGGATTTTGTACACAGCGTATACCTGAGGTGTGTGAGTGCACTGGAGAAAGCAGATTCCTCAAGAAATGACGACCGCAGTTCTGGCGACCTTGGGCAGCAGCTGCATACAATCTATGAGGAAATTGTGGGGTCTGGTAAAAAAGGTACAATCTCTGTTTTGAGTGGGCATGGAGCCTAACCTCAGTCAAACCGCTTATCTGATTCAATACTGTATTAGTCATAACAATGTTAACAATGTAAACAATAAATATGTCGAGCTGAGGGGAATTTATGTAGTGTTCATGTGGCAGTTCCTCGTTTAACGTGGTGGATGTGTTCCTGAAAAATTACGTGCTAAGCAAAAAAGCACGTTAAACGATTCATTGCTGTACTAAATTACTTTTGTACGATAACATCAGCCTGCATACATTTTTTTAAAACTCACTAATGCGTACAATTGCTGTGCCGTTGGCCACTGTGATAGGCCGTTCTAGAAAATTTGCGTTTTTCTAATGCATGAAAACAGTGTGTAGCATTCACAAATGGACTGTGTGTATTGTTTTGTTTATGTACAGGCGAAAACAATAGCACATTGGAGTTCATACCATTGCCTCTTCCCAAAATATTGGTCCATGACTGGAAAGACCAAAACTTAGGTAAGTTGATAATATACATCATATATATTAAATTTTCAATAAATGCAGAAATTATTTTATCCAAGAGCATAGCTGGACACCAAAAGCAATGGCAAACGTGACCACGTGGTTTTAGTGCTCACACTGTTTGAGACGAGGCTCTAAAGAAATCTGTCTTTGGTGTGGACCAATCAGTTTCAAAGACAATGCATATACTGCCAGAGTGTTTTTGTTTGCATGTTCACCACAGTTTGTGGTTCATGCAGACATGATTCTTTGCAAAAGGTTTCAGTTTGGTGTTTTAACATCTTAACACAGCTGTTTTATTGCCCGATATGGTAAAACCTACTTGTACTGTGATTACACAATCACCTTTTGGGTTGCAGTGGTGCTGCGAGTAGCCGTAGTAGTGGTGATTGGGATATCCTGGTGGTGCAGCTTGTGGCCGCGTACCATACCATTTTTATCCATTGCACTTTGTCTGCAAGTGATGCTCTCGCCTATCTATTTATATAAAAGGTTAAGGATGTCTGCAACAACTCAGCTGGCTTCCAATTTTACCGTTGCTCTATCAAGAGTCGGATCGTTTGATTCGCTTAGTGTAGTGCCTTAAGAAAATAACCCAGAAGTTAGCAATTGTGTCTTTAGATAAATCTTTGGTAAAAAAAATATATATAAGTAAAAAAAAATCGTTTAAGGTTTAAATAAGATATGCCAGATCGGCATATGTTTTAATACCAGGTGGAGCTCGTGAGATATATTTTGGGCCAAACAGGAACTAATGATCAGAGCAAAAACGTAGCCTTTAAGTCATGCCACCTTACAGGTGCAATTAGTCCTTTCACAAGTTATCTAATCATATTAATACGTATGTAAAAATATTAATTAATCATGACGTTAACGACGGTTCTCAATAGGGCCTCCAAAATGTTAACACCACTCCTATCAGTTGCATTCATTCACCTCTTTGTCTTTTTGTTCTTCAGACTTTTTATACAAATATGTGCAGCAGAAAAAAATTGGCAAAGCACTCGCCACCGAGCAGGGATCTGGTGACGTCCAACCTTTTCGAGATTCCGGATTCTCCAGTGCTTCCATAAGTTCTGGCTCTTGGCCCGAACGGGAATCCGCTTGTGAGACACAACCACGTGATGATGGCCTGTCAGCTTTACGGCACAGTGAAGCTCGCTTGCCGAGTGACAAACGACCCGACAGTGGATATTCCGAAAAGGACGAATTAGAACTGAGTAACATAGAGGAAGATGAACTTTTGGACACTGACCCCAATGTTAGCAAAGCGGATCTACCACAAACGGATGAATATTATTTACCCAGTGAGCTACCACTGCTGGATGAAGACGAACCCAGGGAAACATTGTGCTGTCGCGGTTCAATTGAGGATGACCTATCGGACAATGAAGCGACAGAAGAGTGCTCTTCTCTAAAGATAACGTCCGAGGCAAATAAACTTAAGCGGAAGACGGCGATGCGCAGGAAGCTACAACTGAGAGACGAGAAGGCTGCAGAGTGCCGCGCCTTGCGAATTGTAGTTTTTGGCCGAGATAAAACGCTGGGAAGGCTTGCAAGGGCCTACAACAGGATGAGGTGAGTGTGTGTCTAACAACGGTGGTTATCACGCTGCACTATCAGCGTGGCGACTCGAGTTCAATTCAAGGCTAACAACATCAGTGGCGAGTGATATCAGAACCAGTGCTGTCGTCCATCCACCTCCCCCATGATCAATCCGCACTGACAAATGTGGTGCAGTATGGTCAAATAAATCCGCCCAATGACCAAACAAGGTGTGAGTAGGGCCTTCTTCCATAGTTCCATAGTTTACTGGACATCTGTGAAAAAGAGCTTGATAGCTCATCGGAATCCTTCACTCCAAATAAAGCGTATGATTTAGTATGAGAACGGCTCGAAAAAGACACCCTCAAAAAACAGGTGTGGGTGATGTGTGCGGGATTCACATTACCGTACTGATGTGTCCAAACTAGGTTTTGCACTTCGGTGTTTTAGCATTGTATTTTTTTTAGGTTTGCTAACACGAGTGATATCAGAAACTTATAATAATGCAAAGTGAAAAAAATATGACTATTAGGCAAGTATAGGGCATTACTGGCCTTCAGTAAATCGCTATACTCTATTTCGCTGAAGTTCCTTCCTCTGTGCACTGTTCAGGATACGCGAATCAAGATGTTCATTGCTGATGAAGCACTTCCGACTGGAGTTTTACTACATTCCCATTCGAGACCGACCGCCCTCCACAGCCAACCCACTATGTGGACAGGCTCTCAACCAGCAGGTACAATTGCAAGACAAATGCTCTTGTTATTAGACCGCTGTATTGCTAGTTCTTAACAATTGCGTGTTTCGTTGCCACATGTTGCAGAGGTTTGCGGCTCTAGCCCAAATGCTGCCCTGGTAAACACTTTGCTGTGCGTTAACCATAAATCTGCACTGTCTATTTTGCATTGAATGTCATTCGAAGAAGAGCGGACCATGTGTGTCGACATCGGTGTACAAATTTTGTCAGATGAAAAAATATAAACTCCTAAATTACTTAATTTGGCAATACACGTATCAACATGATCCCCTTAATGACATACTAGTCGTATGCAAAACATGGTGTCTTCCTGTTTGATGTATGTTTAAGTTATTTTGCACTGTCGGTAGCAAACCGTGCTAATTCTAAGGAAATTAGTTCTCAAACTAGATTTACACTAAGAATGGCACAAACATCAAATGTGCTAAATTATTATGAATATTCAATGTTATTACTATCAGCAGGATCAAGACAACTGCGTGATATCTCAGACTCTGGGAGTGATCGACACCTGGTACGAGCGTAACGTTGGCAATGCCTTCAGCATCATGACCCTTCTTCCGAGCCAGGTCTGCACTTTTTGCCACAAACAAATACACGAATTTAACGCAATATTGTTCTCCTGCTGTGTATCATACTACTGTCGTTCCCGGCCATATCTAGTGCCACACTCAGCTCTACAAACGGCTACCCTCGTTACTTTGCGTCCATACTTGTTGCTCGATTTGCCACTACACTTGCAAATGAAACAGCTCATAGACACTTCTACACTCCATCATTGTATCCTTTTAAACCCTATCTTTGTCCGATTACTTCACCAGCACTCCTTCCAAACTTCATTCTGCTCTTAAAAATAACACCATCTGCGAGCTGCTGCTAGTCGTCCAAGGTTCGCCGCTCTTCATCCTTTCACAGAAAATACTTGTGCAAACTATTAATTCTACTTTTCTTATTTCTGGGTGGTATTGAGCTTCATCCTGGCCCAAATATAAAGAACTCGTATAATTCTGTAGATTTTTTGGCAGGAAAGGTGTTGGTGTTCTACATGTCAACATTAGAGGGCTTGTGATTAAATTAAGTCAACTAAAACTAGAAGTGGCAAATCTTGACCTGGACATTTTTTGCCTAATAGAAACATTTCTCACTCCTGCCGTCAATGACTTGCAGATTACGATTGACAACTACAACCTTTTTCGGCTTGACCGAGGATCTAAAGGAGGTGGAATTGCCATCTATGTTTGTAATACTATTGCATGTTCACCAGCTCATTTCTTGTTTAAAAAATGTTGCTTTGAAGGTTTGGCTCTCAGAATAACTCTTCCAAATAATCAACAGATATTGGTAGTGTGCTGCTATAGACTGCCTAGTAGGAAGGATGTTGAATCTGCATCTGCACTGAGAGAGCTTTTTGGGGGCCTCCCTGAAGGTGAAATAGTTTTAGTGGGTGATCTCAATTGGAATTGGCTAAACCCGCCGGCCGTGGCCACAAATTTTACAGATTAATTTAACCTGTTTCAATTAATAAATGTCCCCACAAGACCCAACCTAAAACATCCGGGACAGTCATCTTTGCTTGACGTCCTATTGACAAATGCCCCTCGCAATTTCACACTTAGTGATCACTCCTTCATTTTGGTGTGAGATCATCAGCCAGACCCAAAGCCCCCCCTAAATTGGTTGAGAAGCACTCTATGAGACACTTCAGCACTCAGGCATTTACTAACGATGTGCTTCACTCGGATATTGACAAGGTCTGTGATATCCCCAACCTGACTATGGCTTGGGAGACCTTCAGGTACACGTTTCTCCAAATTCTTAACAAACATGCTCCGTTGGTTAGATTTAAAACTAAAGGCCACCGCCCACCATGGTTTGATCCTTTGATTACAAAGCTCATGAAAACTAGGGACAAGGCTTGGGCATGTGCTCAGAAAAGTAATTTGGTCAATGACTGGCTAGAATTCAGGATTATAAGGAATAGATGCGTCAAAAAAATACGGCATGCAAAACATGCCTATTTTTCCTCCACTCTCCTGGAATCACATGGAAATGCCAGGATTTTCTGGAAAACAATCAAATGTATCGAAAAGGCATCCAAAACAGACAATCTGCCTGTTGAGCTTAATCGAAATGGGTAATATTTTTCAGATCCCAAAAAGATAGTTGACAATTTTAACCTTCATTTTTCTGAAGCTGGTAATCTTTTTGATAATGTATTGGGAGTCACCCCTGCTCATGCAAATTCCTACACCCCTGTCCAAACATTAAACGAATTTAGTTTCCAGCCAATCCACGAAAGTAATGTTCTGAAACAGCTGTCCTACCTCAAAGGGTCCTCCTCTACCGGAGCAGATAGTATTCCCGTCTTTGCTCTACTAACTGTTGGTCACCTAATATACAAACCTATAGCTCATATTTTCAACCTGTCCATCAAAGAAGCATCAGTTCCTCTAGAATGGAAACATTCCTATGTCTGTCCACTTCACAAAGGGGGCCCTAAAGATGATCTAAATAACTACCGACCTATCTCAATTTTGTCCCCGTTGATGAAAATTTTTGAAAAATTGTTGACCTACCAAATTAGCAGTTTCCTGTCCAACAACAATCTACTACATCTAAAACAATCTGGGTTCCGAAAAAAATACAGCACCACATCTGCTGCATTAGACGCTGAATCACATTTACTGTAGCCTTGATAATAAGCAGTACTGTGCCTGTCTTTTTCTAGACCTGTCCAAAGCTTTTGATACAGTAGACCACAACACCCTGCTTAGTAAACTAAGTTGCCTCGGTTTTTCCGAAAACGCAGTAAAATGGTTACAAAATTACCTCTTTTCTCGCACCCAAACTGTATTCACAGATGGTTGGAGGCCAAACAGTGTTAAGATAACAAAAGGGGTTCCACAGGGTTCCATCCGCAGCTCCCTTTTGTTCTCTCTTTATGTCAATGACTTGGGCACTGACCTGGATCATTCCAGGGTAAATGTTTTTGCAGATGACATGATACTGATTACTGCTGGCCGCTCTCCAGATGACGTGATTGCTAAGCTACAGGGTGATTTCAACAAACTACAACATCAGCTAGTTGCTCTTAAACTAGTCCTGAATACCTCCAAAACCAAGGTGCTATGCTTCTCACCAGGACTAAAGCAGGAAGTTATTTTTCCCCAATTACATTCCTAAAATAATTGTCAAAGAGAGCAAGTCAAGATCTATAAGTATCTTGGGGTCATCCTGAATTCAAAACTGAATTTTGAAGATCACATTGATTATATTGGTAAAAAGACAAAAATAAAAATTGGTTTCCTGTATCGACACAAGCACTGCTTCCCCCCCAATGTTCCGTTTGGAATTGATAAAAGATACCATACTGCCTCTACTTGACTACTGTGACATCGTGTATAAATCAGCTCCAAGTACTGTACTGAAGAAGCTTGATTCCATCTATCACTCGGCCTTAAGATTTACATTGAACTGCCCATATAGGACTCACCACTGTGATCTCTACATTGGGTCAAACTTAACATCTCTTAATGTTCGACGGCTTGTGCACCAGATCATATTTATTCACGATGTACTTACAAAAAAATCCGCAGACTACCTGCTGGATCTCCTCTCTGTTTCAAAGAACATATTTGACCTCAAGTACTCATTGGTTTTTTTCGGTAAAGTCACGTATGTAGAAATACAATAAAATTAAATTAAAACACAACAATCACGACGTTTCGATCACAACACAAGCGATCTTCATCAGGTGTCAAGAACAAATGTTTTGTTTTAATATAAATTTATTGTATTTCTACATGTGACTTTACCGAAAAAACCTTTGAGTAATTTTATGCAGTCACGAAAGCTTGAGTACTTTATTGTCATACTTCTACGGGGAAGTTACCGGTGTAATTGTCCTAAATGTTCACCCCAAGCCTGTTCCCACACCTCCCCCCCCCCCCCCCCGGTGCTGTGTATGTACAAGATGTGCCCTTTTTTTAACTCCGCTGCTGTGTATGTGCAATAAGTGCCTTTTTGAGCTTCCATTTTGTATTTGTAATGTGCTTTTTTGAGCTGCCGCTCTCTCTCTGGCCCCCCCCCCCCCAACCATATTTCCTATTTAAGCTTCTGTTCTTCCCTCTGGCCTCCCATCTCTCTCTCTTTCCTTGCCTCCCTGCTCATCTTTCCTCCCTCCTTACCTCTTGGAGGACTTGTATTTCTACTGACCGTATACCTCGTATTTCTTCACTTGTTTCACTCTTTCTATGCTGGTTTGTGCAATCCAGAGGTTGAACACGAAATTTAACACTCTTATGAAATTCGTGGTCCGCCAGGAAGTGTCTAAGTGTGTTGTTGGCCTCACTGGCTGTGCTTCACATAATGTTTTTTCAGGTTTGTTGAATTCTCGTCTCTCATCTTTTTTGTTGTATTTACCTCCATGATTTGTTCTTGACACCTGATGAAGATCGCTTGCGTTGTGATCGAAACGTCGTGATTGTTTTGTTTTAATATAATTTTATTGTATTTCTACATACGTGACTTTACCGAAAAAAAACAATGAGTAATTTTATGCAGTCACGAAAGCTTTAATACTTTATTGACCTCAAGTCTTCGCTCATTTACCAGCTTCACATTCCCTATTGCCGTACAAAAACTGGAGGAAGGGCCTTTGCTATTGATGCCCCCAGAGTCTGGAATGCTATTGCCAATAAACTGCAACTTGAATCGCTACCAATGAGATCTTCTCTCAAAACTGCTCTAGAGGAGTTGTACACCCCTAGCTGCCACTGCTATTGATTGGCGTAAAATAAAATAATGTTTCGCTCCGGATGACGCTGCAAAGTATTATCTGTATTTTGATTTAGCGTGCTGATCTTAAAGGTGCATTGAAAAATTTGATACTCCGACTGATGCCTCTGTTGTTGTGGAGTAACTCATGCAGCCAGCTATGGCTCTAGGATTTGGTGTTACATGTTATTTATGTAGTTTATTGTAAAAATTCGGTCACGGTCCCTGTGATCACTGTTACGTTGCAATTATGGCTTTATTCTTTTGGTGATTTGGAAAAGTTTTTTGGTTTGGACATGTTTGTTTTGTTGTAGTACGGAGTTAGACTGATGGCCTTAATCTAAGTTTTTTTTGTTGTGGTTGTTGTTTGACTTGCATCCCACTGGGATTTTTTTGCACACAGCGTTGGTGTACGGGGTTTTTTCAGGAATATTTTTGCTGTTTTTTTTCCATGGATTTTCTGTTTGCACAGTCACATAGTCACTTTAAGATGTTTTTCTTGTTCGTGTTTTTTTTGTTTGTTGTGGTTGCACCCGATTCAAGAGCCGGATGGCTCAGAGGGCTATACCAAAATAAACTGGAACTGAACTGAACTGAGTGATACGCATCAGTGATACACATCACTCGAACAATATTACACATTGTTCTCCAGGATGCAGCGATATTTCGCCACGCGGTGGTAACACAGCCCAGCGGTAGCGCGTTCGCCACTCGCTGCAGAGGTTTGCAGTTCGAAACCGGCAGGCCACCCTGCTTATTACTGCAGGCACATGAACCGTAAAACACACACTGTTTGTTTCACATTGGATACTCAAGATCCTGTGACGTAATTCGAAAGAGTAGGCCAGTGTGTGTGTCGGCGTCAAGGTCCAAGTTTTGCTGAATTCATAAAGGTACCTGCAAATTACTAATTTGGAATTATACATAGCAACGTCGCCCCCTGATTGTGAAACTACTGCACACTGCATGGAAACATAGCACCTTCATGTTCATATAGGAATGGTGCTAATTAAATGTATTTGATTGTTACTGTTATTGAGCAAGAATCAGCGTTATTGACACTGAGCCAGTCATAGTCGCAGTATTTTTCCCATGAAATGCAATGTTGGTGATATTGTTTTCTTGACCTATTTTCCTCCTTCACAGATCACACAAGAGACGAACGGAATTGCACATTATCCATTCTGGGCCAACACAGTGCTGTATTACAGCCGGTTTGCCAAGCACTCAGTCCTGCTTCAAGCTTACCAAATGGAGGTAGGCAATGGGATTCAACAATAGCTGACTACACTCATAAAATATAAAAAAAAATCGGCACACGGGCATACCACATAAAGAAAATATGTTTAGTACTACTAACCGAATAACACATTTGTAAATGATCTTTAAACTTAATTTGGTTATTTTAGAATGGATAAAAAAACTGATGCTACTTACGTGACATTACAATCAAGAAGAAAGTGTATAAAATGGTCCCAAAGTTCATTATTACTTTTTCGCATTGTTTTCTTCTGCTGACCAGCTGTGCCTAATAAATGGAAAGAAGGTGAAGGAGATTTTTGTCCAGGAGATGCTCGTGACCCCCCAGTCTTCAAGACAAACGCTGACGGCCGGTAAGAATGATCAGTTTAATGACTCATGAATTTAAATGTATTCTAGTGTGTGTGACACTTGCAAAAAGTTGCGTGAGCAAGAACATATTGTAATTACTAGATTAACCTCCACTGGTTTCAAGAGGGGTGGAAATAAAAAAATGCTCATTTAGGCCACCTTTTATGTTTTTATTTTATTCATGTCAGGTATGATTTGGTTATATCCCTATCTGCCCTTAGTCATCCCTTCCCCCCTCATATAAAAGTTACCTCCCCCCCTTCGGTGGGACCCTGTATGGTTCGGGGGCAGCGAGCCTGTTCCCCATCTTTCTTTCCCCTGTTATTTTCGGGCCGGTTTGGCTTGTGCTGATGGTGTGTATGTGTATCACGACGTGATGCATCGGGCCTGCATATTGTATACTTTCTTATATAAAAGGTTTTGCTGGAGGGAAGAGATGGATGGACGGCTAGCCATCTCTAAAGGATGTGCGGGCTGCTAGTGTTGGCTTAAACCAAGGACTACTGCTCTGGAAGACCTTGCATACTTACTAGTTTAATCATATGTAACATCATTAGATAATACATTTTATGAAGCAGGCAATATGATTTTGTTAGCACTGCCTAACTCACCAATTTATTCTGGCAGGTCAATGCAGAAGAGCGTCAGAATTTGACAAAGAACCCTCTGTCTCTCTCTCGATGGCGTACGACAAGGTAAACAAAGCATCAGCAATGCACCCTCATCCCCAGGTGCAGGGGCGGAGCCAGGATTTCAGGCCAGGGTGACATTCAACAAATTTTAATTTCAAGAATGATTAGAGAGTCAGGCTGTTGAACTAGACGCCATCGGTTGGTGACACACTCTGACAATGCAGTTGCACGGAGTCCGCCAGACCGAGTGTCGTACACTTACACGCAGAATGTCACCCCTGTCACCCCCCCCCTGGCTCCGCCCCTGTCCAGGTGTATCTCCTAACAAAAAATCTTCCCGTAGTTCAGACCTTAAAACCTGTTCAAAAACATTTTAATTATGAAAAATGGACTCTCACTTGGTTTCCAATAAATAATCATTTATGTTATGAGGATTCGAAACTGTGATGCCGGTGAATCTGTTGTTAACCCTGCCATCGCAGGTTAGCGTAAGCAAACGTGTGCAAACGGTGACCGTTGAGAAGAATTTCACATCTGTGAAGATTTCACGACTGTCACCACTGGTGAAAGCAGGTATGGGAAGTGCTGATAGTCATGCAAGTAACTGAATATTTCTTGAAGCGTTCCTTTTTTCAGTTTATTTTCTTCATACGCATGTGGTGTATAGGTGATAAATGTATATAAAACATATCTTCATACCTCTAGAGGCCAACTTGGATACTCTATACCTCATCACGATGGAACCTGCTGGGAAACAGACAAGGATGTTGCCATTTGTCACCCAGGTATGATCAACAATTATAGTTGTATAAAATAAATGGCTAACTTAAGGTACTGAATATTAGTAATAATAATTATTGAGTACATATCGTATTCGGATCATTCTTGTAGCACAAGGTTATCAGGAAGGCGCTGTTTTTGCTCACCAAAAGGATCACTGTGTGACGTTAAGTTGACAATTTTGTACCACTAATTAAAACATCCACGTGTTCATACATACATTTTTGTTTGAACAATTAATTTGTCTTCAATATTTAAAACGATTACATTTAGCACATAAACAATGAAAGTTGGTAACATTTTACAAATATTAAATTTGAAATAATCCAAGATTGGGCCTAAATTTGAGAAAATCATATATCCAAAAAACTAAAATACTAAAATCCTGTCTGTCATATTTTGTATGCTCAGTGTTCATTGCATGACATGAGAGTGATGAACTTGTGACATTGTCTCATCCCACAGGTGAACCAACAGACTACTCCACAGATAAGGAACCCTCCCATAAGGGTCAATGCTGTATCACTGAAGAGCAGAGCATACTCCACTTTAACTGTCATGTTGGATAATGATGAGAGTAAAGTGTTTCAGGATGTAATCAGGTAAGAAACCACTTCAGACAATACAGTTAGGGGCATTTATGTACAAATACAGTACTGAGAAAAAGTTTGCGAACCCCTTAGGATTTTCACATTTTACATATTTCAAACCTAAAATGTTATGAGATCTTAATCTAAGTCCTAATAATGACACAAACATAATACTCTGTCCACATTTATTTTTCTTGAAATGATTCTACATTCAATAACCATGTGTGAAAAGTATGTGAACCTTTAGATCCACTAACTGGTGACACCCCCTTGAGCATTAATGACTGAAAATAAGTGTTCCCTGTAACCGATGGTCCGTCTCTCACATCGAATTTGAGGAATTTTGGCCCATTCCTCCTCACAGAACTCCTTCAACTCGGTGACATTTGAGGGTTGCCTTGCATGGACAGCTCGCTTCAGGTCCTGTCACAACATTTCAATGGGGTTCAGATCCGGACTTTGACTAGGCTGTTGTAAAACGCAGAATTTCTCCTTCTGCAGCCATTCTTTTGTAGATCTGCTTGTATGTTTAGGGTAATTGTCTTGCTGCAAGGCCCACTTTCGGTTCAGCTTCAGCTCACGGACAGATGGCCTGACATTCTCCTTTATAATCTTCTGATACAATGCATAATTCATGGTTGTGCCAATGATGGCAAGCTGTCCAGGTCCTGAGGCAGCAAAGCAGCCCCAAACCATCACATTCCCACCACCACGCTTGAGAGTTGGGATGAGGTACGATTTTAAGATTTCGTGACTGCAGGGATTCATAGTCTTGGTTCTTTTGGTAAAGTCATGTAGAAGGGAAACAATAAAACAATACAAATAAAACAATAAAATTATCACGGTGTTTCGATTGCAACACAAGCAATCATCATCAGGTGTGAAAATCACAGCAAGAACATTTTCTTGACTTGTTCCCACACACCTGTATGGTGAAGGCCAAACTCACAAAGTTTCTGATCTTTAAATAAGGCGGGGCCTTCCAAACTCATCCCTGAAGATCTACCTAATTATGTAAACACCTGATTCTAATTATTTCCTTAATTAAGTGAATTAAACCAGGAGTTCACTTACTTTTTCACATATCCTGAACCTTAATTACTCATTGTTTGTTTAATTCACGCATCATTTTTTTCAAAAGACATCGAATTGGTTAATATAAACCCTATTGGATATTTAAGAAAATAGCTTTTTTAAATCAAGAATGCTATCATGGTAAAACCATGGAACTTCCATAATTCCAATTGGGGTTCACAAACTTTTTCTCGGTACTGCATGTCACGTGTGATATAGTCACATAAAAAAACAAATATGCACCTTAAATGCGCAATGTGTACGTGCGCATTATACGTGCGCATTATACGTGCGCATGTGTCAACCCACTGCTGGATGAGTGTCTTCCCATGCCACGTGGGCTGTGGGATATTTGACCATACTTCACCATGCTGGTCAGTGTGGGTTGGGGAAGGTGGGGGAATCGCAGTGCAGCGTGGATTGTGTTTGGCGCACTGCCCTCTGCTGCCCACAATGCCCCCTTAAACTGTCCCTGTATTGGTTGCACTTGATGGTCAACCATCCAAGCGCAATCGGGGCTCAAATTCTGCTTCGCTTCCAAGAGCTGAGGAGATTTGGTGACGCCTCGGCAATTGGGTCTAAATGTAAGGAATTATGAGGATCTATTGACTTTTAGTAGTTGTTACAGTGATCGTTGACCACTATTTTGAATTGAAAGACTTCGTTTTTTTGTGTCCCAACAGCTGTGCAGTGTCTGCTTGTTTGAATCCTGAGCACAGCCTGCTGAAGAGACAACACAAGACCTCAAAAGTCAACCCAGGAGATTGTCACCCATTTTTAGGTCTCCCCATCAGCCTTTTTTCTGTACGGACTTTATAGTCTCATTTAAAAACGTGACTTTTTAACTGTCCTGGGGAAAACTTGACAAGAGTTCCCCAGGACAGATAACTCAACAAGGGGGTTGATCCTGGGAAAACCGGGACAGGTGGCGGCGACCCTAATGTTAGGTTATCAGTGCAGTCTTATATCATCATTGCCAAGAGTGGATGATACACTTTGAAACGTCGAAACCATAAGAGTGTGCTGTGGTTTCCTTTGGCAACTTGACACTGCGTGCGTGAATAGAGTCTACAATCATTTAAAATGGTTAAACAATATATATAATTGATGAAGCTGCGGTTTCTAACATTCTTAAAAAAACACATGAAAAGTAACTGATACAGTGCAGTGTTTTCCATATGAAGTACCGTAACAATACAGTATGATACACTGTACAATGTAATACTCAATGCCTGTATATATGTTAAATGATGTGTTAGATTGTAATCTGTTTGAAAGTGCCTACAATTGAATGTAATATCCTATTTAAATTGGAAGAAAAAAACTAAGCATAGTGTGGAGGGCAAGGAAGCACTAGTTTAAGGTGCCTTGTCTTAATACACTTGGTATGCGAGTGCAGCTATATAGGTATGAGGGATATGTAGTTTTTATTATCAGAACCTTTATTTCGACTGGAAGAATGTGATGAGACGTCCACATTGTGTAGTCCCCCAAGTTCCTCCTCTGCTCTTTTGTAGTTTGCTGCCACCTTGTGTTCATGTGCAGAATGTGTTGCTGTTAGCGCCATATCTCCATATCCATATATCTATATATAAAAAGGCAAAGTTGTCAATGTGTGTCTGTTCAAAATGTTTAGCGTACTTCCCGACATGAAACAAACTTGACATTTGCCATGTGGGTACTTTCCAGACTGTACACCATGCAAAAATTATAAAAAATATACTTTTTTGGGGGGGGGCTCAATGCATCTATTTTTTTGCACGGCAAGTGAGCTGTGACGTCAAATCTGTCACGTGACCCGAACATGTGGAAGCGTAACGCATTGTAGTGTAGTGGTTAGCGCGCTGCGCTACGAACCCGGCGACCCGAGTTCGATTCCCGCTCACGGCCACCACCGGTAACGATTATTTAAACCGCTTCTAGGCCTCCCCTAGGTCAACTCAGCCTCAAACAAGTAACTGGTGTGGTGTGTGAACATCGCCACTGAGGAGACAAAGGCGGCCGGGCGTGGTGAATTCAAGTCCCGGGCGAAGCCGGTTCGTAAAGCTAGTTATTCTTCTAAAGCTCAAGTTTATACCGTGAAATTCTGTACCTGGGCGAATTTGGGCATGATGTGTGTGAGACGGTGCATTTAAACAAAAATAAGGTTCCCTCCTTTGTAAAAATCCAAAATGTGAAATTGGTGTGAAAAGTACAATGTAGGTATAATTAACTCACAGTATTTAAATTATGTATATGGTTTAACATATTTTTTTGTTATGCTGTATTTATTACCATGTTACATAGGGCCCTGTGGCGTTATCTCCCTTGATTGGTGGATTGATGAAAACTGGTGGTCCTGTTCATTGTTATTATTTTTGTCTTTCATTGATAAAACTGGTGGCAATGTTCATTGTTAAAAAAACTGTGTTTCACATTTCATGTGCTTTGGACCTTGTTGTGTGGCAGACACTTCATGAAATAATTATGAGATGAACTCTACAGTGTACGTATATGAGGGTGTGTGTGTAAATGAATTGCAGAGATGTTTCATCATTGGGCAAAATAAACACAAGCATATAATTCAGCACGTAAAACATTTTGCATAAATCTACTTGATGTATATATTATGTATATTTTCTGAAATAAGAATTACCTGTTTATAGTGTGTCCTTGAAATCACGTGGGGTGACATTGTGTCCCGTATATTACATGGTTTTGTGGGGGGGGGGGGGTGGAATTCCTACATTAAAAAAATCGGACTTATAAA
Organism: Petromyzon marinus; assembly: GCF_048934315.1. Lineage (NCBI taxonomy): Eukaryota > Metazoa > Chordata > Hyperoartia > Petromyzontiformes > Petromyzontidae > Petromyzon > Petromyzon marinus. The sequence goes on from NC_133692.1 coordinate 11,847,330, forward strand.
TTGAAGGACATGCCAAGCAATAATGACATTTAGCTGCATCTCTACGCTGCATAGACACGTCACCTGCTTGGCAGTCCCAGTTGAGCACTTTACTGTTTCGTGACATGTAGCATCGGATTGTGCATTACAAAATTGGTTCGTGATCTAGAGCTGTGCTCATCAATTATTCACGTAATCGAAGACTCCACTGGTTATCAGTTTGGTTTACTCGACTAATATAATGACACAAATAGTTGCGGAATAAAAGTATCGACGTTGTACCCATGTGTGCAGCGGGATGGGAGGTGATGGCCAGAGCTTGGTGCTGTAATTGGCATCATCAGCCACCGTCATGCTGGGCATGACTTGCAGGGGGTTTCCAACCTTCAGGAGGCAGAAAGTCGGGCCACCGTCTTCAGAGGCTTGAGTAATCGATCACGAATAAAGCAGCCTTTTACAATTTTTGACGTTTGACTTAATGAATAAATTGTCCCAGCTGTACTCATCATTTTCGATACTTTCACTTATTTTTTTTTATCTTTATTAAATAGACATTATGATTTTACAACTTAAAAATGCAGTCTAAATATGACAAGCTGTTAATGGGCTAAATTAGAATCTTTACGTGAATCTGGCAATGGGGTTTTGTTAAGAAAACGGAAACACTGGGGTGCTCCACCTCTAAATTAGTTTGGTATTTTAAGACACAATCATCAGTGTTTGCTTCTAAATTCGTGATTGTATTATATCTATATGTTGAGAAGCTTATTATCCTCGTCTGTATGTATTATGCAGGTATACCTTTTATTAAAATTCTACTTCCTACTGCGTTTTCCAGTTGTCCCTGAGATACCTTCAATTGTTTTAAAAAGTGTTTTGCATTTCTATGGTTTTATTCATATTTGTCTCAAGTCACACTTTGTAGCGTTCTAAAGTAAGTTCTGATATAATGTCCTGTACTTAATTCAAAATATATCTTGCATATTTTGGGCCAGTCGACACTGCTTGACAGTTGTATATATACTGTATGAGCCTGTCCTCCCATAGACTTCAATATTACATCCTCCCATAGACTTAATGTTCAAGGCTCCCATAGACTTCAATGTTAAGGGCTCCCATAGACTTCAATGTTAAATCCTCCCATAGTCTTAATGTTAGAGGTGTCCATAAACGGAATGTTTAAGCCTCCCATAGATTTAAATGTTAAAGGATCCCATAGACTTATTGTTAGAGGCACCCATAGACTTCAAGGAAGCACTAGTTTATAATCCCTTGTTTTAAGCACTTGAAATGCAAGTCCAGAAATAGGTGTGATGGACAGTTTTATCAGAATCTTTATTCAGACTGGAAGAATCCGATGAGCTACGAAGCTCATGTTAACAGATGAACCTCATGGAGGTACTCCGGCTCTCACCTAATGTCCGTGATGCAGTCATTGTTAGTCTGTTGATGGTCGGCGATGCGGCAATCGACTCATCTCGACGGGCTGTACACGATGCACTATTCAAAGTTGAAATTTTCGATAACGGATTTTTTAATGCTCATGTTTGGCGTTTCGACATAGCGGAGTGGCACCGATTTCGGATTGATTGGTACCCCAGTCGCGGAGTGAAGTACACCCCTGGAAAAAAGAGTGTCCCATGAATAAAATATTTAATTGCCTCGGCCCATTTAGTATTATTTAGTACCCCGGGGTACCGCCATAAGGAGCAGATGTCCAGATTGTGTCGTCCTCAAGTTCCTTCTCTATTCTGTCGTTTGCTGCCACCTTGTGTTCATGAACGACCAATTGTGGAATGTTGCTGTTATTCTCATAAAGCTCAAGTTTAGAGTGGGGAATTCTGTACCTGGGTGAATTTGGTGGTGATGTCTATGAGAAGATACAAAATCCAAAAGGTGAAATTGGTGTAAAACGTACAATGTAGGTATAATTCAAGTTCTTCAAATCTTCTGACTCACGTATGCAAGTCAGATAGCAATCCCTGCCATAGCTATCAATTCAATCTCAAGTCTGTTTCTTCGTTCGTTTCTCAATCCACTTCTCTTGGTGAGGGTCGCGGCTGCAGCGTGTTTCCCTGGCGACGGACTCCAGCACTACTACACTATACACGACTATAAACTACTATACACTACTATACACTACTATACACTACACTATACACTACACTATTACACACAGACGACTAGCTCTTCCTGGGGAATTCCCAGGCGTTCCCAGGCCAGCCGAGCGACATCGTCCCGCCAGCAACAGCGTGTCCTGGGGCCAGCCCCGGGGACTTGGCCCGGTCAGTTTATTAATATCCAAAATAGTCTTCCTCTGGCCTACCTTATTTCATTCCACTCCACTCACAATTACACCTTTTGCTTTATTAGTCTAGGCCAGGGGTTGGCAACCAAAACAACAAGAGACATTTTTTTTTAGAATTCGGTAAAAAAAACAATATTTCATGAGCCGCAATGCATGTGAATACGAGACGATGGTCCTTAATAAATAGCGTAACACAGCGGACCTTAAAGAGTCGCACGCGGCTCGGGAGCCGAAGGTTGCCGACCCCTGGTCTAGGCCATTGGCGCAACACAAAATCAGCGTCAAAAACCTTCCCATTCCTGAAGCTGGGAAATCCCCCTCCAGAGTCAGCGATAAACAATGACCCCCTGCATGCTCGATAGCCACCGATTTCAGTTTCATTTATTAGGTACTAGCTTCACTGCCCGGCTTCGCCCGGGACTTGGATTCACCACGCCTGCCCACCTTTGTCTCCCCAGTGGCGATGTTCATACACCACACCAGTTACTCGTTTGAGGCTGAGCCGACCTAGGGGAGACCCAGGAGCAGTTGAAGTAATCGTCACCGGTGGTGACCGTGAGCGGGAATCGAACTCGGGTCGCCGGGTTCGTAACGCGGCACGCTAACCACTACACTACAATGCGTTACACTTCCACATGCGCGGGTCACGTGACAGGTTTGACGTCACAGCTCACTTGCCGTGCAAGAAATAGATGCATTATTGAGCTCCCCCACCCCCAACAAAATAAACAAAAGTGTATTTTTATAATTTTTGCATGGTGTATAGTCTGGAAAGTACCCACATGGCAAATGTCAAGTTTGTTGCATTTCGGGAAGTACGCTGAACATTTTGAACAGACACACATAATCACAACTTTGCCTTTTATATTATTAGGTATAGTCCTGTGAGCCAATGCGGCTCTTGACTCGGGTGCAACCGCAACAAACAAAAACATGAACAAAGAACATCTTAAAGTGACCATGCGCAACAGAAAAATCCAGGAAAAAACAGCAAAGTCTTCCCGAAAAAATCACCGTATATCAACGCTGTGTGCAAAAATCCCAGTGGGAAGCAAGTCAATAACAACCATAAGAGAATTAAGATTAAAGTGATCCGGCTAACTCTGTACTTCAACAAACATGGCTAAACCATACGTTTTCGAAATCACCAAACTAAAGCTAGAAAAACAATGTAACAGTGACCATAGGAACTGTGATTCAAATTTAACAATACACGATCTACATAACATGTACGACCAAACTTTGCAGCCATATCTGGCAGCATGAGTCACTCCATAACAGCATGTGTATCAGCAGGAGTATACAAATTTGTCAATGCACCTTTAAAGATCAGCACACTATAATCAAAACTCAAGATCATACTTTGCAGCGGTCATCCGAAGCGATGCCTTTGATTTCAGGCCAGCATCCACAGAGAGGCCAGGGGAATATTGAGCACCATGACAGCCCGGCGTCTCTCCCAACCACCACACCGCACGACCGCGCAAGGGCAGGACAACAGCCCCCCTTTGAGAGATGGCACACTCCGTGGGGGCCCAGCAAAGAGGCAGCACGACGTTATCTAATAGCAGCAAGGCCTCAGGAGAGGCAATACAGGAATCGCATGCACATCACCAAGGTTGTTGCAGAGGCTGCAGTTGAGTCATGGAAAGGGCAAACACCGAATCAACAGCCTCTTCTTCTTTGGTTCTTTTGGTAAAGTCACCACGTAGAATGGGAATAAAATAATAAAATAAAACAATACAATTCTCACGACGTTTCGGCCACAACACAAGTGCCCTTCTTCAGGTGAAAGGAACAAACCTGTCGGGACGACAGAGCTTCAATGAACGTTGTTAAGATTCGTAGCGTCTTTTAAGCTGGTTTAGAGAAGTGAGGCACCTTGACAAAGGGGTTTACATATCAAACAGGAGAATTTAGCATTGAAACAGTTGAGGGATTAGCTTGTGACTGGTCACAGAAATAGTTATGTTAAAGTCAAAGCCTACACATCCACAGAGGCACCTAGTGCATGGACGCCAAAGGGGCTGCAACAACTCAACTATCAAACAGTAAACCGATGTGAAAAAACCTAAGTCTAAAATATGTCAATATAATAAATGTACTCAATATATTCTTCAATAAGCAGAGCTATTAACAGCAACTGGGTATACACTATACTATATAATGAATACCATATAGTAAACAGATACAAAAACTAAAATATAAACTACCTCAATGTTATCAATAAACTCTATATATTCTCCAATCAGCTGAATAACCAACAATAAGTCGTTATTTATCACGATGCTATATGGCGAAAAAATGGGTGAATTCTTACCCTCAACTTTAGCACCACGGATAGCTACGAGCCCCGTTCAGACGGACGAGTTCATCATGGTCGGAACAGAGGAGAGAAACAGCTGCGATAATTTGATTGTTTTATTTTATTATTTTTATTCTCATTCTACGTGACTTTACCGAAAGAACTAAAGAAGATGAATCATTGCAGTCACAAAAGCTTTAAATCGAAATTCAACAGCGTCTTGTTTGACACGTAGGCTTTTGCGACCAATATTATTCACAATAAACGTTTTAGGGTTAGATATCGTTATTTATAAATGTGTCGTAACCCTCCACCACCCGACACGGCCAATCAGTAAAAAAGTGTCACGTTGGCAAAAGACAAATAGTTCACTACTTTAGCCCACCGGTGTGTTGAAAAAGTGAATCCACAACAATTAAAAATTGTAAATCCACAACATTTAAAAATTGTAAATGTTGTGGATTCACTCTTCAACACACCGGTGGGCTAAAGTAGTGAACTATTTGTCTTTTGTCAACGTGACACTTTTTTACTGATTGGCTGTGTCGGGTGGTGGAGGGTTACGACACATTTATAATAACGCGATCTAACCCAAAAACCTTTATTATGAGCCTCTTATTTGTTTACCGCGAAGATGGCCCATTGCCCACAACATCTCTGATTAGGACGGCTGACTACGTACGATGCGAAATAAGTTCAACATACATACAACATCGACTTATATATCCTTCTATTCTTGACGAATGTGTTTGAATCTTGACTTAAAGCTTTCATGACTGCAGGAATTCATATTCTTTGGGTCTTTCGGTAAAGTCATGTAGATAGGTAAAAAAAACACGACGTTTCGATCACAACACAAGCGATCGTCAATACAGCATGTCCAAACAATTAGTTGAAATGTGTAAGGGGATTCGAATGTAACGATTCACATATCTCGTGCATTTTCAAAGCTATTACACTATCTGGGTGAAATTCAGAGCCAGGAGACGGTGATTGATGGAAAACAAAGGATAATTAATGTGATTAAGACCCCCACGATTTGGGCTGGAGAGGGAGGGTTGTTTGAAGGAAACAAGATGTGGACCCTCTTTCATTATTGCATGACAGAATTAAACCAATTAATTAAATACGTGAATGAAACTGAAAAACAATTTGCATTTATAAAGGGCCTTTCTACGATGTAATGAAGGCACTGTACATCACAAAAATGTATCGTAGGCTAAGGGGAGGGACATATCAGAAGTACGTTACAGGTGCTAAATGAGAGAATCGCGAGCAAGAGAAACGCGTGTTGAGGGCAGGGTGGAAACCACACCGCCGCTGTCTCCGAACCACCAACGACAGTCGTCTGTGGTCACCAGTGCGTCTGTTGCCATCCAAAAGAGACCCCTACAACGTATGGCGACGCAACGCCCGTTCCACAAATACGGAGACATCCCGGCAATGCACTTCGCTGCTCCTGCCGCGGTTAGCTGCCTTCACCACCTGAATGCGAAACTGTTGTTGTTGCTCTGCATCTACATCAGTCGTACGGAAAAAGAAGAGGCAACAACAGTAGGGGCAGGGAGCTCGTTCCACAGCCGAAGAGGGCAGCGCAGCAGAGGGCACGGGCACCCAGAGCATGCGTGGAGGAGCTGTCCGAGGAACGCACGCAGGCGCCATCGACCATCGAAAAGCGATTCCTTTGGGATGGACACACGCAGCAAACCATCATATAAAGATTGTTACCACATCGTGCACTTTCAGATGCGCTTCTGTGGCCTTTTGGAACGTTCTTCCTTCCGATATTAGGAAGCCACTGGAGCTATGCACTTTTGAATAATCTAGATTGACAAACTTATTTCTTTAGGACTGCTTTTTGTGTTCAGTTCGTTGTCCTTCCACCGCACCTACAATTAGCACGGTTGGCTACGTATGGTGTGAAAGAAGTTCAACATGGATACAAACAAACATGCTTTGATGTATGTGTAATAAAATATTTCCACGACGATGCTTGTTGGGTGCTTCTTTATTGACAACGGTACAGCACAGCTTCACTTCCCCTCCCGATGGATTCACTCTCCCAACCCGTGGATGAGGTGCCGCTCTCTCTCCCTCCGCGTTGCCGCGAGGCTCACTCCACTCTCCGGCCTCGCCACTGGCTGACGGCGCACTGGAAGCGGGGGCGAGCTTCGAGGAACGATCCGCCACGTGGCCCGTGGCGAGGAGGAGAAGGGCAGCGCCGTCGTCCGGAACCCAGGCTTCCACACCGACCCCGAACCTTCCTCCCGATCTCCCTTATATCCCCCTCGGCGGAGCTAAGCCCCGCCTCTGGCCACACCCCCTCGGGGATCCTTCTCAAGGGTTCCCGAACGCCTCACCGGCCCGATCATATCGCCCCTCTCGGATTGGATCCCGATGACATCATCGTGCCCGTACTCGTTATCCTCTGGTATCCCCTGGATGGCGCTCCCTCATTACATCATCTCCCCCCCGTAATATAAAGACTAGCCGTCCCGGCTAGAGGTAAAACCCAATACGAGTAATGAGAAGACGCAAGCGTGGGCACATGTGGCATGCGTGCAGAGGGTAGCACCGAATAGGCCGAACCCAACACAACATAGAACATTAACAAGAGAACAACATCGAATGTTAACAAGAGAATAACGGACGAACGCAGCCCCCCAAGGAGGCGAGAACGGCGCGTGGCGAAATCAACGGAAGCGAAGCGTCTTGGAGCGAGTCTGTGATGCCGGGCCGGTATCAGGAACTGCCCCCTGCTGGTCCTTGGACGGCACGCCGGGTGGCAGGATGAGCGACGGCGGAGCGGAGGGCCGGCCTGGGTCGTCGACATCGGCAGTTACGGACTCGGACACTGTGTAAGGTAAAACAGAGCCCTTCGGGCGGTCATCACGTAACCGCGCCGTCCCCCGTTCGTCAGATACGTCAGACTTCGGCAGGCCAATTGGTGGAGATGAAGGGGTAAGTTGAGGAGAAACAAACGGCTTCAGCCGCGAGGGGTGAACGAACCAACGTCGGCGGCCCGCCTGGATGTGCACACATTGTGGCCGAAGGATTCGGATCACTTCGACTGGTCCCCGCCAGGGCTTATACAACTTAGGGGAGGTGCCAACGGGAACTTGAGGGCAATGCAACCAAGCCCTGTCCCCGAAAGGCCACGGCACCTGACGGTCAGACCTGCGAGCAAGACGTTCATTTCGCTCTTCTGTCTTGGCGGTATTGACTTTGGCCGCCTCTCATGCGTCAGAAAGACATCGCAAGGAATCATGGACATGTTCAGGCAGTCTAGACTTAGAATCAGCAATCGGTACTCCCAATTGGGTATCAATAGGCGTTCTCTCGGCCATACACAAGGAAGAACGGCGAAAACCCCATAGAAGCATGAGAGGCCATCCTATATGCAGCGAGCACACTAGGCACCTGCAGATCCCAATCTGCCTGCTTGGCATCCACCGTCTGACACAGCATGGCGGACAGGGTCCTGTTAAGGCGTTCGACCATACCATCCGTCTGAGGATGATACGGTGACGTCCTGAATTTCTTAGTACCCAATACATCACAAATCTCGCGCAACAACTTAGAGGAGAAATTCCGGCCTTGGTCCGTAAGTAGTTGTTCGAGAGCACCCTTATCCATAATATACCCATTCAAAAATGCATCGGCAATGGAGGCCGCTGACTGGTCCAGTAGCGGCCAAGCCATCGGCCAGTGGGTAAAATATTCAACACCCACCAAGAGGAACTTATTCCCCATAGATGTGAGCGGAAGGGGCCCAAAATGTCGAGCGTCACCAGCTCGTTGATACGCGAGACCGAAAAAGACTGCAGCGGCGGGTAGCCTTTCTGTTGCAGCGGTTTCCTCTGAGCACAATCAGTGCAAGCTCGGATCCATTTTGAGACATCGACAATCATACCCGGCCAATAATAATCCCGCTGCAATGTCAACAGACACTTTTGCACTCCCAGGTGTAACAACTTTTCCCCGTGCAGAGCGCGGACCAAGCCACACCAAAGAGGAAGAGGAACGACAATGCGGCAAAGATCCAACGCGTCCTCCCGCCACATCAAAAGGCCATCGTGCAAAATCACCCGGCCATCCCCAGCCGAATCGGATGCCACCTGCCCCTGCTCAGACCGACGCCGCAGATCCCCGAAGGAAACATCAAGGAGCTGCTCCCGTATCCGTACAGTGCGGGGAAGTCGCAAAACACTGTCAATCGGTGCGGTCGCGTCTAAAGGCTCGGAAGCATCAACCGCAGACATAGCCGTACAAGCCTGTGAGGGGACGGGTCCACAATGACTCGTACCACACAGAACACGGGCAACGAGGCGATTGTGGCAGCCATGACAAAGCATCCGCATTGCAATGGCGAAAACCTTTACGGTAAACAACGTTGAAAGATAATTCCTGCAGAATCTCTAGCCAACGAGAGAGCTGGCCAGCTGGCTGTTCAATATTCAAGGAGCACTGAAGAGCCGCATGATCAGTGCGGACAACAAATTTCCTGCCATAGAGGTAAGGCCTGTACTTAGGAACAAAGTAAACGATGGCCAAAAGTTCCCTCCGGGTAACACAATAGCGGTGTTCCACTCTTTCCACGCCATCCTTAGTTTGAGACAGGACAGCGCCGATGCCCGTATCACTGGCGTCAGTGTCAAGGACAAACGGCAGCCAAAAATCGGGATTATAATAGTAGCGGAAGCCCCCGTGTCCACCAAGATACGAACGATGACCCTTTGTATCAAACCCGGCGCCGACGAGGACCCCGCAGCCGCCGCGACCACACGACGCGCCAAGTTCCTCCATTGAGTGAGCAGTTTGGGCCAATTCTGTGGGACCCACCCGGAATGACGGTTGTGAGCGAACAGGCACCGTGGATCGAGATGCATGAGGTTACAAAATGTGCTGTGTGTCCGACGTGTAACGACTCGCCTGTGGGTTCGGAGGATGATCCGTCGGAGGGGCCGCAGGAACCGGAGCAGCAGACGAAGATGAAGAGCGAGGACGACTCTGGCATTCCCTCGCGAAGTGACCCGGCCGACCGCAGCGGTAACAAGTGATGGCCGGTCTCTGAGTCCTCCGGTCGTCACGAAGGCGGGGTCCTTCGGTCCCCCGGCGAAGAGAAGCCACGGTCCATCTCCGATCCCACTGATAGGCCGCAGCGGCCAGATCACCGTCCGAGGAATCTTCTCGAGGCGGACTATTCACAACTTTAGACGGGGACCAACCCTGGGGTTCCCGATCACGCTTAGGGTCCCCCGTCCACGTCGCCATTTGCGACCAGCACTGCAAATTTTCGTGCACGTGCAAACACCTGGCAGCCCACCGGGACGATTGTGTTTCGTAGCTGCATGCAGGAAGGACAACCCCCATGTCCCTGGCCAGCGCCAACATTCAATCCATAATGAGCAAGTCGAGCGCCTCCTGCTTCACATCGGGGTAGGCAGCCACAGCCAGTGCCATCAAGGCACTACGGTAGGCCAGGGGACATTCTGAACTGCCCCGCTTACACCACATACATTTTTTCCGCCTGTCTGAAGGTGGCTCGTAAACTTCCGCCATCTCGGGGTACGCACCTTGTAACGTTGCCCGCTTCTCTAGAGGAATGGACCTGAAGACCGCCAGAGCGCCATCGTCCAGCACTGTCGGCAGAGCGACCAGCGCTTCCTCCTCCGACCAATGGTCCGACCGGAACGCCACCTCAAATCTTCAGGTGAAGGCGTTCCAGTCGCCGCCTGCTGCAATTAATTATTTAACGTGGGGAAGATGACATCCACGATCGATGCCGCTGCACGCGACAGCAGTAGCAGCAGCGGTAGCGGCCCCCTTCCCAGCACGCGGCTCAACAACTGTGTTGGCATGGTTGGTTTGCCTCTCCAGTAACCTATATTATGTTCCCAATCATCTTCGTTACTAATTGCCTATGTGCGAAAATAGGTCAACGGGTCTGCATATCCGTCATGTAACGGCATTAGGGATATATCAACTGCCGTTAATTAAAGTTCATTATGTTTATCCAGGTGGGAACTCAAGATCACGGAAGAGTGTAATTTGGAACAACGATCTAGGTTGCCTGGTTTGTTATTTGTGAATCTAGTATTTGTTTCAATCCTCCTTCACGCTGCATTGGCCATGGGAATTGTTTGACCGTACTTCACCACTCTGGGCAATGCGGGCTGGTGAAAACCTTTTTATTCTGGCGTAACTACATAACTACATTGTCAGCTCAAGGGGTGTGGCAATTGGTTCAGGTTGGGCCCCAATATATGATTTATCTCGCACGGTCGCACCTAGGCTATACATCGCGGCTTCGCTTATATAATCACATCGTTACGCTCAAGGTTTCGAACATTTAACGCTGTAGGGGCGCTCCGTCTTCGCAAATGCAGCCACAACAGCTCGGTAGCACCTCTTTGGAAGTTTTTTTGCTATTTATACTTAAAAATACATCTCATGGTGATTGTCAAGGGGGCCCCAACTCCTAACTTTGGCCACCAGGGGGTGCTACGGTGGCGAGATGTTAAATACCTCGCTGGTTTACAGGAGGTCGTGGGTTCGAGCCCATACCTGTCAACCCCTTGTCAGTGCCTACATTATTAGAGACAAATTCAGACCTTGGTGTTCGCCCCGTGGCCTTATAAATCTCAACGTTCATCCTACAAAGTCCCGTCACAAGGAATAAATACAAACAGACAAAAAAATTGTTTGCCCGTATTGAAACGGCGAGGGATCAACGATTAATCGATTTCAAATCGAAATCGCAATTTGAAACAATGCGATTAGTAAATCGCAAAGGCTGCGATTTTTAGCGATTTGAAAAGTCTTATAACTTTAGTATTGGAATTGTTTTATTATAACTATTTATTTAACTTAGCGGCCGTCCATAAATGACGTCACGCGATTTTGGACGATTTTGACCCCCTCCCCCCACTCGTCACACGGCGTCACAAAAAGTCAGACCTCCCCTCAAATATGACGTCACAAAGCTCTGCCCCTCCCCCCCAAAACCATGTTTCCATTTTGAAAATAAAACATGCTTCAAATAGCTTCAAATCAATTGCCATTGTAGTGCGTATTTAATGTGGCACTGCACTCTGATGTTGTAGTAGAAAACACGTATTAAAAAGGAGGCGTTGGAAAGCTTAAATTTAGCATAAAATTTACTTGAAAATATTCAACGTCTAACTAAAACTGCAGATGTTTAGAATATTATATTGAAATTATCTTAATTAATGATAAAATATTAAAAGTTATTATAACTATAAAAAATACTTGAAACTTTGTAGTAGAACGAAGCAAAATGGAGAGTACAATTATAACAATCACAAATTCATTCCATAGAATGAAAAGCCCTGGTAGAATCATTAGAATCAAAATGTTTAATAACAATCATGCATTTTTTTTTCAAAATGTATGCTTCTCCATTCTCCCATGGAGAAGCAAAATGCTCCTTCATGGAATAAATAAAAGGTGACCTGAGTAAATTTAAATAATCAAATAGTTAATAATGAAAATTAATAAAAATAAGTGTTGTTATAACAATTCTATATTTATTTAAAGTTGCGCATTTTTACGTGACGTCACATTTCTCAAACCCCCCCCTCGTCACAAATGTCTGAACCCCCCCTTGGTGCGTGACGTCACAAATGTGTGACCATCCCCCTTGGTGCATGACGTCACAAATGTCTGACCCCCCCCCCCCCTGGTGCGTGACGTCGTTTATGGACGTCCCCTTAACAATTCTGTTTGGTTCTATTTAAATAAAATTGTTTTAATAAATACATGTTGGAAGCAATTAATATATTTTAAGTTCTCATCCTTGCATTAGAATATATAGAGCAGTTCACATGTTTATGGAATCTTGTAATGCTCCATCACATGTTTTAAATCTATTACTCAGTGAATATTTAAATGAAGCTTGACTTAAAAAAATGTAATCGCAAATCAAATCGCAAAATCTGTCAGTAAAATTGCAATTAAATATATATTTAGAATTGTTCAGCCCTAGAAACGGCTGTACGCCATGCGGACCTGAAACTAAATTTCCCGCCTGTGACGCCTGTATATTTGTAGTTTGCGTGTCTCTCTCTCTCTACCCGTGGTCGCGTGGATTTATCGCCGGGTCCTCCGGTTTTTCTTTCCACATTCAGAATCAACATGACCACGCGTTCAGAGTACTTGGCGACTATAAATGTCCACATTACAAGCTTAACACTTGCGGCTAGATCGCTTCTGCGTTAATGCCGCAGCAGCTACGAATAGTCCTAAAACAAATATTCCTCCGGTCATGTTTCCTCAAAAATAGCTATACAGCTCCTGTGGGCCTTGCCTGGTAAAACATAGTTTAATAGTTTTTCATAGTTACGCTACTGACTCATTTTTTGTCCCCACTGGAAATTTGATAAATTGCAGTGCATCTCATAACACGTGCTATGGACAAACGGCCATTGACAACGGGACAAGTGCGCATGGACCGTGGCATCGAGCGGCGCTCTGCGGGGCAGTGGGCGCGGCTCCCCCCCGCCCTCCCCGATCGCTCGCTTTCCCCCTCGCGGATTGAAAACAGAAACAACTGGAAGCGTATCGCGCAGAGGCACTCTGACAAAGTCACGGTCACACAGAGGAACGTAACGATTCTCAGCCAAATCGTTTGTGTCCGGATCGATTAATTTTTCTCCCCCATGTTTGTACATGCAAATATATTAAATACATAGCAGTATAAACGTACGGCAAAATAGGATATTTAAAAAATATATATGTTACGATACGCACGGATCAATACGCGAATAGTGGGGCGTAGTAATCGATCGGTTCGGTCTCGGGATCGATCCGTTCGAAATCGCAAAGCCGCCCGTCGGGCGGGGGGGTGTGCATGGGGGCGGGGCGACCGGGGGCTGTTGTGGAGGCGGGGCAAAAGGGGGGGGGGAAATTCCCGGCATGCACCGCGCGGGATATATAAGGCGGGGACGGGTGAGCCGGCGCGTCAGACGACGCGGAGTTCGCGTCGAGCGCGGGGGGTGGCGGAGCGTGCCGGCCGCTCGGATTTTACATAATAAAGACAACACCACAGGCACAGAGGAGGGAACCCAAAGACAACCGAGACGGGACCGACAAAAAACACACACCCGGGGCCAAGGACAGGCAGGCCTCGAGGCCCTCCTCGCGACGCCATGGACGAGAGGAAGGAGGCGGCCGAGGCGGAGATCCAGGAGCACTGCCCCGAGCACTGGTTCTCCATCTGGGAGCGCGAGTGTCTTGACGACGCCGAGCAGGAGGCGCCCGAGGAGGATGACCGCCTCGCCCTGGAGAGGGAGCAGGCGGCGCAGAAGCTGTGGCTCTCGTTTCAGAACTCGGCCACGGCGGTCGCCCAGCTCTATAAAGGTGCGGAAGAAAGCCCTGCCCCCCAACACCTCCCCTCCCCCGGCGAGTGACGTTCCCGGGGCCTCGAGGCGGGCGGTGGCCCCGGCTCGAGTGGCGGGCCGGGCGGGCCGGGCGAGCCGGGCTCGCAAAGCAGCCGAGGGCCCAAAATGGCGATTGTGAAGAATATGGCCGATAGCGGTGGTTGTAGTAGTGTTGATGATGGTGCTTACACTGAGCGTCGTTTTGTTGTTGAGGGGGTGAAGACCCTAGGTGGTGAAGGTGGCGTTGGTGGCGGTGATTATGGTGAGGTGTTGGTAGAGGCGGCAGTGGCGATGGTGGGAGTGATGGTGGTGGTGGGGAATTGCGGTGATCGTTGAAGGTGGTGGTAGTGATGACGCTAGTGGTGTGGGAGTGAAGACGATGGTGATGGTAGGATTGGTGGGGTGATGTGAGTGATGGCACTAGTGATGGAAACGGTGATAATTTCGAGTGGCTGTAGGGGTGATGTTTATAATGGCTGTAATGATGTTGATCCAGTTGGGCGTGATCATGGTTGTGATTTGACGATTGTTACTGGCGGTGATTGTTGAAGTGATGATGGTGCCGAGAGTGATTAATAGTGGAGGATGCGTAAGATCGCTGAGGGTGATTATTATGGCTGTGGTCGTGGTGGTGGTGATTGTTTTGGGGCGAGTGATTGGTTTGTTTGGTGACAGTGGTGTGATTGTTGAGTGATTGAGGTGTGAGTGATGACAGGGCGATGTTGATGACTTAGGTGGTGGTTGTCATGACGATTATTACTATAATAATTGAGGTGGTGTTATGAGTTGCAATTATTATCGATCATATGGTCTGGGTAATGGTGGTAGTACTGATTGGTGGTGCAGAGTAATGCCGATTATGGCGCCGGTGGTATTTGTAATTGTGACTTTAATCGATTAAGGTGTTGGATGTGGCGTTTTTCACGGTGATGACGATGTTGTTGTTGGTGAGCTTGATCATGAAGATGATGACAATGATAATCATGATGATGCTGCTGCTTCAGTTTGCTAGGATCGTGGCCTGTAGTCGCCAGCCATTGTTTATGATGCAGGGTGGGGTGAGGGAGGAGTGGCCCCTAGGAGCATGGTCGCCTGGTCTCGCTCGCAAGGGCAAGCACATTGGACGTGAGGGAGGTTAGGGGGGGGTTTCATTTTAAGGGTACTTAGCTACGGCTTTATAAAACGTGGCTTATAAAACGTAAATTAATGGACCACCACCAAAGGGTGAATGGAGACATCCTTTTTTACATTAAATATTTCCCTTGGAAAGATCCGTTGATAGGGAACGTGTCGTTTGCAATGGTGTCAACTGTCAGATGCTTTGGAAACACGTAATGACACGTTGGTCTGAGTACGCCTTATTATGACACTGGTATTTTGTATGTATGTTGACCTTCTTTCGCACCCTACGAGGCCAGACATGCTAATCGGAGGTGCGGAGGAAGGACAACAAACTTAAATAATTGTACGAGCAATTTTTATTTTTCAAGAAGGGTGGACTAAATATTTATTTCTGAATTGGTCGCAATAGTTTGACATGTGAAAAGGCACTTCATGAATAAACCAATGTATAATCACGTGGGCCCAAAGAGTGACCAATGTAGAAGTAAGAAAGGGTTCCACATAGAGGAAGACGTGATGCAGACAGTGATGAGAAACAAAGTTGTGCTGTTTGGACACATGTGGAATGGACAACAGCAGGGAAATTAAAAGTGTGCTATTTGGAAAAATGGAAGGAACAGGAAAAAACGGAAGATCCCGTAAAGAATGGTTTCACAATATGGGAGATTGGTGCCAGAAAGATGTGCACCACTTGACCATATTGGCACGAGACTGATTAGATTGATAGTGGAAACGAATGGCGAAAGGTGCAGTGGAACACCTACGTGGATTATCTCCCCATGGAGTGTGATGATGATGATAACCACGTCTTTTATATAGCCTTGAATGTATGTCTGAAATTGTGGTACTCGTGTCTCCACAGACCGTGTCTGCCAGCAGCAGGGAGTCTCCTTGTGGATCCCCTTCCAGAACGCTGCCTCGGCCGTCACGAACCTTTACAAAGGTGCGGGGCGCTGTGCGTGCATGTCCTGTGTGGCACAGCGAGTGGGCTGCATTTGTTACATGTGCGTGGCCTGTGTGCCACGACGGGCAACATCTTCATAGGTGCTCGCGAACAGCACTTGCCTAAACAGTCTGTTACGGACTATACGGGGAATCTTTGTCTTTGTTGGGCAGCGCGGGTGTGATGCCTGTGTCCTTTGTGGCAGAGTGGGCCGCACGGGTGATGTTTCTGTCATGTGCGGCACAGTGAGTGGGTAGCACATGTGACGTGTGGAGCGGTAGTGCAGTGGTTAGCGCGCTGCGCCATGAACCTGGAAACCCGAGTTCAATTCTCGCTCATGGCCAACACCAGTGACAATTATCTGAACCGTTCCTGGGCCTTCCCTAGGTCGACTATACTGAAAATGAGTACCTGGTGTGTGAACATCGCCACTGAAGAGACAAAGGCGGCCGCGTATGGTGCTGGCCCCACCCACCCCCTCGTGTGTTGTGGTGGCTTTCATAGGTGCTTGCTAACAACACTTGCCCCAACAGTTTGTTAAGGTTTTACAGGGGATCTTTGTCTTTGTGTGGCACAGTGGATAGCATGGGTGATGTCTGTCCGTGTGGCACAGTGCGTGGGCTGCACAGGTGGTGCATCTGCTCGTCATTATAGTCGGTTAACCCATGACAACTGGGTCTGACCTGCTAGCGAGTCTCCAACAATTGACGTGTCTTCAAAGTGCACCTAGCCTGGCACAAAACGCTTTAGTAACAAACGGCGGCTTTTGTTGTCGCTTCTTGTTTGTGTCTGTCAGCCGTGCATGAGCGCTGGATTTAATATTTCAGCTGTGTCTTTGTGGAGCAGTCATAGTGGTTATCGCACTGTGGTGGTACAGAGCTGGCAACCCAAGTGTAATTCCCTGCCATAGCTAATATCACTGGCAAGTGATGTCTGAACATCTCTTGGGTCAACTCAGTTTGACATTGTGGAAACACTGGCAAGGTGGCAACTCAAAACTCGACTTATGGCTTATGGAAAGGTTAAACTATTGAATGCTGTACAGTGAATAATTATATATATAAATATATTGCAAAATCCCGCTACAATAATGATGCAACGCTTGTTGCCGAGTGTTGTTTGCTCTTGACAACTCCGTTTTGGAGTTGCGTGTTATTTTGTTGCTCTGTTAATAGTGTCGGTGAGCGCGTGTCTATATCTTTATGTGATCTGCATTTGTCCCTGCTTGTGTTAGTGTCCGTCAGATGTGTCCAATACACACTTTCCTGTCATGCCGAGTCCTTGCGTGTGCGAGCTGTCATTATTGGCACGAGTACTAACAGCCATGTGGTCATCATTGCCCAGCACGCTGTTCAGTTTTTAGTTTTTTGAGCTTCGGGAGTATAAAACAGCAGTTAATATTTCGGGGTCCCCAGAAACATCCCCCTCTCACCTCCTCCCATTGTATGTAGTACACAGAAAATCCACACGTGTCATTTTCGACAACTCTCCGTGCGTGTATGCGTGTGCTGCTATGAATTGTTTGTTTGCGCAATGCCTTGCCTGGACGCAAATGTGGAAGGTTGACTGACGTCTGCCGTTTTTTTTATAATGGATCACAATTGGTTTTTAGTAAACATTACTCACTGCTGATGGGACGGCAAAGCATTGGTTGATGTATGGTGCACTGCAGCTTTTAGGTGGGATTTTAAACTTCTGATAAAGCTAAGGGACGAGAGCGATTGGCGGTGGCATTTATTAACTTTGAAGTGCTTAATAATGTATTTGAGTCATTTTAACGATTTTCACTGAGAAATTGCAGTTGATGATTAAATCCAGTTCATGTTGTCGTGGCATGTTGACAGTATGAGGTCAGATACTATTTACCAACTATAATTGCGTCTATTTAATTGTCTCCCGTGCATTCAAACCATGGTTACATTATGAAATCTGACCAGGCATCTTGTGTAACTTAATCACCTCTCACTATTAGACTGCACGGTATCGGTACACAGCTTGTGTTTAAAAGTATTTTGTCGACAAGTCATCAATGTCACTGAGGGTCAGAGTAGTATGTGTATCTTATTGTATTATGGGGATGTATTGACCACACGTTTACCTCGTATAACCATATCTTACTCGGCAGCCATGAATACAGATTGGTGTGAACAAAGGGCCTAGGTTGAGGTGTCGTGCCGAGTGAGGTGTTTTGAAGATGCGTGTAAGGCAGAAGCACGGGAAACTGGCTTTGCCTACTGTTTTTAATGCAAGCCTGTTCGTCCATTTACACATTCTGAGGGTACTTTAAACTAACATTTACCCAAAATAGGTACATAATGTTGGCACGCTACCCTGCCATACACTAAACTACTTGTACATGTGTACGTTGAACTTCTTTTGCACCATACGCAGCCAGCCGTGCTAATCGGGAAGTGCGACATCGGGGGTACTTCAGTACTTTCAGAGCGGAGCAATTATAATGAAGTTTCCATCCGAGCAACAAAGCGCATGCACATGATGCAACACAAGCGAGAGGGGCCTTGTTGAAGGTGGCTGTCTCTCCAGTTGAATTTTGTTAGTTTTTTTAACGCTATTGCATCTTCATCATCATTGTCGTCGTCGTCATCAATGCACCCTGTACCTTGAGATGAATGGGTTAAATATGGAATGAGTCGCCTTAACCAAGTGAAATACTAAGACTAGTTGTAGTTCAGCGATCATGCTGTAGCTGTTTTGGCTATTCTTTCCTTAGCAGTCGGTTGTACGGACAGTGTGAGCATTATATGCCCGCTGTCTACCTTGTCAAAAGTAACGCCGTATGCAATTGAAAGTATTTAGCCATTCCACGTGTCGTGTATTTGTGTGTGTATATATATTAATCAGGATATTTATAGTAGAGGAATCCGATGAGCTATACCTTTTTTCACAGATATCCAGTCAAGACGGGTTAAAGATAATGTAAGAAAGTTGTATTTCTGCTTTAGCCTATCATGCCCCTTGGATAAAAAAAAATGTTTTATCCTGTTTTGTGACAAGTACTTAGTGGGAGTCCGATGGGTCGATTGGTACTTTCCATAGGAATGTGGAATAACCACAACTTGCTTGGGACCGCTGATGGAGATTTGAACTGCCCAAATGCTTGTTTGAGCATTGCAAGCACTACGACTTTTAGCGCATTTAGTACGTACGTTGAACTGTATGTACGTTGAACCGCTTTCGCACCGTACATAGCCAACCGTGCTAATCGGAGTAGCGGGGGAAGGGCAACAAACTAAAAACAAAAAGCAGTTTTAAAGAACACATGACGTGTTCCCAGATAATTTACTTTTATCACACCAACATATCTAGCTGTGTAGCATTTACAGTTATTGTCTTATATTCTTGGTTCTTTCGGTAAAGTCACGTAGAAGGGAAACAATAAAATAATAAAAATATAAAAAAATTAAATTATCACGACGTTTCGATTGCAACACAAGCAATCATCATCAGGTGTGAAAACCACAGCAAGAAATTTTGAAAAGTGGCGGGTTTTTTTATATTAGCACCACAGAGAGCGATTTGGCAGTTATTCAGATGGACGAGTCTATCTATGTTTGGAAATGAGGAGGGGGGAGACGAAAATAATGGATGCGGTCTGAAAGCCACTGTAAGCGTGAACAATCAATTAAGACCCGAAATGGTTGATCAAATCCTTCCAATGATTGCTTAGCCAGAATCCATCTTCACGGTTGATATTGTCTCTGTGTTTGTATATGTGGATAGCCTCATGAACGAATTTCTCATGGTAGCCAGATGGCTTGCAGAGAACCTCTGTCTTAGAGAAGTCAATGTCATGTGAGCCTACTGAATTATAACAGTGGTCTGCCACGGCCGAGGTGTTGGTCCTACCGTGTTTTAGGTCTGCTTTGTGTTCACGGATGCGGTCCGAGACATGTCGTTTGGTTTCTCCAATGTAACTACTACCAGAGGCAACTCAGTTTGTAGACGCCAGGGTACTGTATGTCCGGAATCA
The DNA here is from genome assembly GCF_048934315.1 of Petromyzon marinus. NCBI lineage: Eukaryota > Metazoa > Chordata > Hyperoartia > Petromyzontiformes > Petromyzontidae > Petromyzon > Petromyzon marinus. Next base: position 11,867,379 of record NC_133692.1, read on the forward strand.
CATATTTTACAGATGGAACTAGATCACGGATTTTATGTAATGTGTTGAATCGGACCTGGATCTTGTGTTTATTCAAGATTTTGGAGATCTGTTTTGAACGGCTCCTCAAGAGGGTCCTTCTTCATGGTTGGAGTGATAGCTTTGCGGATTGTGTAGTCGGAGTAACCATTAGCCTTAAGAGCTTGGTGTATGTGCTTGAGTTCACTGGCTATGTGTTCCTGGTCGGATATGCATTGGGCTCTATGGTGCAGAGTCTTGATGAGGGAATTCTTCTGGGATGGATGGTGGTGGGAATCCGGTTTCAGGTAAGCATCCGTATGAGTAGCTTTCCTGTAGACAGAGTGGCTCATTGAACCATCAGGTTTATTAGGACATCCAAAAAAGGATTTCAGACAAGGTAGCTTGCCATCATTTTCGACTTCCATGGTAAATCTGATGGCTGGGTGTAGGGAATTGATGTGGTCGAGGAATTTGTCTAGAGCAGGCCGGCCATGTGGCCAGATGACAAAAGTGTCATCCACGTACCTCTTCCATAAGGTTGGGCGCAGAGTGGCATTCTGGATGGCGTCAGTCTCAAATTTCTCCATGAAAATGTTGGCTACAACCGGAGATAGGGGGGAGCCCATTGGGGTGCCCTCAGTTTGTTTGTAGAAAGTTCCATTCCAAGTGAAGTATGTATTGGTTAAGCAGTGTCTCACCAGGGGGGGGGGGTACCTCAGTGTTTAGTCCTTGATGAACCCAAGTCTTCAATGATTGCGATGGTGTCAGGTACAGGAACTTTGAATAAGGAAACTACATCAAAACTGACAAGCAGGTCGTCTGGGGAAAGGGAAATACCCTTGATTGTCGATACCAGCTGAGTTAGAATTTTGTACCGTAGAGGTGTTTTTTCCAGTGAAAGGCCGCAGGATTTCAGACAGAAAACGAGCCAGTTTGTGATGGTGTACCTGGTTGCCTGGATTTTTTTCTGGGTCCTCTGGTTACTCCCTGCACGTTTAGAAGAATGCGTTTAGAGTATTTGGCTGTTATAAATGCCCACATCATAAGCCAGTTAATTAGGCCATTATTTGTAGCCACGTCACTTCTGAAAAAGAGCTGCACAGCTCGGTGTGCACCATACCTGGTAAAAAAACACAGTTTTGTTTAATAGTTAAAATACATTGCATTTAATAGTAAAACAATGCTTAAAAAATGTGGGCAAGTGTTGCTTACATAGTGTTTGGCTGCACAACTCGTAACGTTTTCATTGCCAAAGGGTTGTAGTGTAGGCATGGACGAGCATGCTTTCCAAGCGCTTCGTTGCGAGCCCACTGGAAACCTAATGCCAGGGACATTTCAGAACACACTGTTCTACAGAAGCCTGGATATTGACAGTGGGGGTCCCGTTCTGTGTGTGTGGTTGCAAAAAAAAACGCACACCACTTAACACGGGATGGGTAATGGTCGAGGAGTCATTTGATGCTTCGATTATGTACTTTGTTGAAATGTCTACACAACATGTACTGTGATTTTTCATCTCTTAATTTTTTTCTTTTTAAACAATAAACGAAACAATTTTTATTTGACCAGGTAAGGCCCGCTGAGCTATATAGCGTTTTTTCAGAAGGGACCTGGCCACAGTGATAGCTCAACGAAGTGGCTTATCACGTGGAAATTTATAGTTAACAAATTCTGTAAAAACGTGTGATGTTCCTAAAAGCGGAGAGAAACACCGGAGGACCTAGAGAAAAATCCACGCAACCACGGGGAGAGTGACATGCAAACTTCAAATATATACAGGCATCGTCAGGGCCAGGATCGAACCCATGACCCTCCTGCATACCAGGCGAGGGAGTTAACATAACGCCACTGCAGCATCCTGTTCCTCAACCCAATTACATTTAAATCTTAGGCTCCTTCCACTAATGTCTCAATTGAATGAGGCAGTTGCTTAAGCATATTTCTCTAATATATAGTACCTATTTTCCTGGTTTGTTTTAAACAAGGAATGCCATAGCAAGCTGCGTGTCTCCATATTTTATTGTTAACTCATTTGCACCTGTCAAATGGGAACCACAATTTGAATGCTGCATGTTTGGATTCTGGTAACCTTCATTCAGTCTTCTGTAGTTCATGGCATTCCTCAAAAGTTGAGGTATCTATACATCTCGTGGTATTTGCTCGTATGCATGCAAAATTGAAATTATCTAAATATATAGTTGCAGAGTGCATCATTATTTACTTGGCAAAGTTTTGTGAACAGCATCAGAAATGTTGACGCACCCCAAACACGTGGATCATTTTGAAAAAAGGTGTCTTGTAATGGGGAGATTATGGTAGTGGTGATTCTGATAGTGCTGCTTTAAAATGAGAGAAGTCTTTTGGAAGATGATTCCTTAACAACCATATTAGAACGAGTCTTGCCGAAGGAATAAATGTAGTCCCCAGATTATAAGGCGTATCCCCAACCTTTAAAAACGAATGTTTTTATCGTGACAAAACGCGAGCCCGGTACAATACGTCGATAAACATCCAAATGACCTTGTCGATTATGCAAATGCAGTACTGGTGGTGTTCTAATAATTTAATGTTAATTCTATGACCAGCACAAGGACATGTGGGAATGTGACGAGGACTGAATTAGATTACCAAAATGGGACGCAAATACAGTGCGGGCGAAAGTACAGCTAAAGCGCGTGACGGGGCACAAACACAAGGGGGGGTGGCTGTTGTATATTAAGACGATTTAAAAGACAACAGTTGACACTACAGAAAAGAATCGATCCACTCGAGATGTAAGAAACCGGTAGAGTACACAAGGAGGTGACGGTGCAGCCCTGTGATTGCTTGTTCCAGGGAGCTCCAGACTGCCCCCCTCGAGGCATTACACAGGGGGACCACGGGGGCTAGGATATGTTAACTCCCTCGCTCGGCGTGGAGGAGGTCATGGGTTCGATCCAGACCCTGACGACGCCTGCATATTTGGAATTTGCATGTCTCTTCACGTGGTCATGTGTGGTCACGTGGATTTTTATCTATCTCCTGTTTCGCCGCCACATTTAGAAATATGTTTAGAGTATTTGGCTGCTATTAACTTCCACATAAGCCACTTTGTTGAGCTATCATTTGTGGCCAGGTCTCTTCTGAAAAAGAGCTGTATAGCTCAGTGGGCCTGACCTGGTAAAACAAAATTGTTTAGTTTTGCATTGGACTGTACAAAACAAATGCACCAGCGCACAGACGTACACAAAAGACAAAATGAAAACAACACAAGATGTTACAGACAGAACAATCCAGAGGTGTTGGTGGGCACACTAAGGCTGTCCTTCCACACAAGACGGTGGGAAAGAGACATGGGAATACCGTAGCCTGATGTTTTCGTGTTGGTCAAAATAACGTTTTTCTTGAAACCAAATTCAAGGGAAATTCTTTATTTTGTATGCATCGATATGAGTGAGGAATGGAAAAACAACTCATTGACTCAAGCATTAAATTGCCGCTCTTTAGTGTAGTGAATCAAACCACCGACTAAAATAATTCTGACCTCAAACTCTACGTTATCCTTTTATGATTAACCGTGTGTGTAGTGGACTCTTTGTGTATGCAGATCCTTTGTTGAACCTGGATAAGTGTTTGGATTGACAACCACCATGCATAGCGGGTGTGTTGTCAGCTTAGATGGCTGTGTGACAGCAGAAGGTAGTGCAGCAAAGTCCGTTGTGCTTTATTTCTTTGCCACCATATGCTCCGCACCCTCACACCGGCACTAGCCAACGTGGATAGGGAAGTATGGTCACAAATAACTCCCACAGTGTGTGGTGGAGTCTCCCCCTCGTCCAGCAATGGATCGATGAAGGTGCTCTTTAGGGGTGCCGTGGTGGCGAGATGATGTTAACTACCTCGCCTGGTTAACAGGAGGTCGTGGGTTCAATCCCAACCCTGATGCCTGTATATTTGGGGTTTGCGTGTTCTCACCGTGGTCGCGTTTATTTTTCTCCAGGTTTTCAGGTATTTCTCTCCACATTTAGAATCCACGTGTTCAGAGCATTTGGCTGCTATACATTTCCACGTGATAAGCCACTTCGTTGAGCTATCATTTGTGGCTAGGTCGCTTCTGAAAAAGAGCTATAGAGCTCAGTGGGCATTACCTTGTAAAATACCCAGGAATGTCCTTAACGCTCGTGACGTCACTCCACATCGATCAGCCCCCCTCATTATTATTCATGAGCAGGTGACATCCTCCAAATGAACAACCCCCACCCCTCATTCATAATCATGAGCGGGTGACGTCACTCAATATGGAGTACTCCCCCCCCCCCCCCCCACTAGTAATCATGAGCAAGTGACATCATCCACATCGAACAGCCCCCCTTAATTAATAATCAGCAGGTGACGTCCTCCAAATGGGCACCCCCCCCCCCCCCCCATTATTACCTACTATAATGAGCCAATAATGTCTGTGTGCAACGCTCGTGATGTCACTCCACGTCCACCAGCCCCCCTGATTAATAATCATGAACAGGTTACGTCCTCCACATGGACCCCCCCCCTCGTTAATAATCATGAGCATGTGACGTCACTCCACATGGAGCACCCCCCCCCTCACTAATAATCATGTAGCTGGTGACTTAACTCCACATCGAACAGCTCCCCCTCATTAATAATCATTAACAGGTAACGTCCTCCAAATGGACCCCCCCATTCATAATAATTAGTGTGTGACGTCACGCCACATGGGGGGGTGAGGCGCCTCCTCCCCCCTCCTCGGCGTCAACTGACAACCCTCACGTCACGTGATCTCCGTAACGCTATTGAGACATCAAAGTAAAAAGGACGTCATGATGAACAAGGGATTATAACCTTTAAATGAAATAAGTCTGTGTCACCGCGCCCTTACTAATTGCACGCGAATTGATGCAATGAATATCACGTCGCGGTCAGCTTTTCACCTGCAAGTTTCAGATTTACTGCAATACACTCGTCCTTGGATGGGCAAAAGGCTAATAAAAAAATATTTAGCTTAGCTTTAAGAGTTGCACAAAGGTGAATGTTAACTGTCGTAGCAAGCCCAAATTAAATACACGTTCGCGGGAACGCCATTTAACTTTTTTGCTATTTATGAACATGGCCTCCATTATTTTCTATGCACTCGTGCCAGTGTGGAGCCAGAGCCAGATATCCATTGCGGGGCAAAATATTCATCAGCATCGCAAGAACTATTTCCAATGTCATCCTGTTGAGCAGTATAATTTTCTAAATGTTGCCCAAGTTAGGCCATCCTTTCAAGGGCAGATACAAATCTTGAGGGTGCCAGATCTGGGCTGTCTGGTGGATGAGGCAGCCACAGTCCATCTGGACTAGGCCTTGTCCTCCGATGTCTTCTAAGACGTGTGTGTGTGTGTGGGGTTGGTGAAGATGGGTGGACAGTGGATGGTAGGGTAGTTAAGATATCACATGCCACTGATTTTAACCATGGACAGGAGTTGAACTCAGGATGCAGGTGATCTTAGCGCAAAAGACGAAGATCCCTCCCCGTATTGTAAAGCAGTGCCCTGAACCACAGCCTTACTGCTGCACATCACTTTTGTGTGTTTCTATATAATGACCAAATTCTACTGCAATATTGGAAGTCGCTGCTACCTCTCAGATTGTCCTGAGGTGGGTAGGTGCAACGCAGTTTGTGCAGGTGAGCACGATGCCATGCCCATTGCCCTCATGATCTGTTGTATGTGTAGTGGCCTTATTGACGTCGGAGACTGTTCACTTGAGGCAAAACGTATTTATTACAGACTTTCAATTACAGTGGCGAATCTGATACTTGAAGAGGTAATGGCCTCTTCACCCATACTCTAGAGGGAACGTTCCCCGAGCTTTAGCCCTCGCTAGCTCCCTGGTTCCCTCTATCCTGGTCCTCTCTCAGGAGGCTGTCTGACCTGGCCCAGCTCCGGCGCAGGTCCCGACCACAAGCCCCACGAGTCCGGCCCTCAGAAGGACATCGGGTCTTGTGGCTCTGGTGTCACACCCCCTGGCTTGCTTTGCCCGGCCCTCAAAAGGACAGCGGGCCAAAGGAGTTCCAGGGTCTGGCTAGTCGATCTTCCTTCTTCACTGGCTCTTCATCTTGCTTGAGTCGAACAGCCTCTCAGCTCCCCGGGTCCCAACTTTTATAGTCCCTCACTGAGGGGTGGGGCTGGGAGGGATCACAGCGTCCCCCACAGCCCCCCAGGGTGGTGGCCGTAGCGGACGTGGTTGTTGCCACCGTTATACAACCGCGTGTCACCCTCCCGTAACACCTCTGCATATGTATATCAGTGGGTTCTGTAGTACTTTCTCTCCCTAGTGGCGCTGTTTACACACTACACCAACCTAGGGGAGGCCCAGTGAGCAGCAATCGAACTCGGGTGTCCCCTGGATTCGTAGCGCAGCGCGCTCACCGCTGCACTGGCCACCCACTCCCTCGTGTTCCGTGCCAGCCTTAATAGGTGCTACTCGCTAACAACACTTGTACAACAGTCTGTTAAGGCTATACGCGGGATCTTCTGCTTTTTTTTGTACTGTGCACATGTAAAATATGTATAAGCATTACTTCCCGTGTCGGAGAGCTGGATTTGGGGTGCATTTATAATCCCATGGTTGTTGGTGAATATTTGAGATGCAAGGCCGCCCCCATTAACTTTCTCCTTGTTCATTATTCATTTTGTGAGGTATCCTAACTAGCTCATAACTGCAGGCGAATTGAAACAAATTCAACAGACGCTCTGCATGCGTGATGTAATTTGTTAGAGCTCGCTGGTTACTCTTGGAAACCGCATTGTTTACGACCAACGAGTTTAGAAAGGTCTTTTATATCGTTCTAGGTTACCATATGGATTAATATTTAATCGTTATTTTATATTGGTAGATTCCTACATGATTACTCACCAAAATGACTAGTGTATGATATAATTTCACACATTTATAAATCACATCGCATACCCCTTGGGACATTGCCACATACCCCCAGGGGTCCACGTGCCCCCGGTTGAGAACCACTGGTGTATTGAATGCACAGATCCACAATACTTGCTCAGAGACCAGTAAGTAAAGCTCTCTGCTCCTATATCTACTTTATATCGATTTATATTGATTCTTTAGCATACAATAATCATTCTAATGTCCAATGTCAATTAACTACAGGAAGTGTTAGAATACAGTATTCCCTTGTTATTCACAAACTTGCTATCTGCGATTTTGGCTGGCCGCGAATCGCTTATGCAGCTACTGCATCGAGGGAGGTGAGAGAGAGAGATAAATAAACTGATGAGATAATGTACTATGTATGTGGTAAGATAAAGTGGTGAGCTAATTTAAATGTAGTTAACAACTTGTTTTCTCTTTATTAAAGTAATTCATGAAAAAAATAGGTTTTTGTGATACCAATGATGCCCCTGGTAATGCCATCCAGAACGTCAGTGTTGAAATGTACGATGTCAGGGGGGGGATGTGGAATAAAATATTAAAAAAAATGTAAAGATATGTTTTAGTAAGCAAATATTATCCGCGACATTTGCTATTCACGAGCATCTTCAGAATATATCCCTCGCGAATAATGAGGGAACGCTGGAAACTTAATCAATAAGGTCACAAAGTTGGGCCCACGGTAATTGAGCAAAGCAAAGTTGACATACAGCAAATTCACTCTGCAATTGGAGATGACCATCAGAGGGACGGAACTGGGAAACCCTGCAGATTATGCACATAGGAAAGTTGGTCTGTTGGACCGAGATGGAGATGACGGATGTGTGTGGATTGAGGTGAGGATGGCGAGGAAGTTGTGTAGTATAGATCATACTCTGTACGATTATTGCAACTCCCGCCTCTACGGGATGCCTGACAAAAGTTGCAGCGTGTACTAAACTTGTTGGTACATGTCATGATGGGTACTGCAAGGCCCGACCACGTCCGTACGGTGCTCAGAGAGTTGCATTGTTTTCCGGTTGCTGAACGAATATATTATAAGGTCCCACTCATTGCACACAAAGTGCTTGCAACATATGAACCTTATGACGGTACCCCGGGGTACCATAGTACCTCGGCTCTCGCATAATGTCCGTGATGCAGTAATTTTTAGTCTGGTGATGGTCGGCGATGTGGCAATCGACTCGTCTCGACGAGCTGTACACTACGATGCACCACTACGGTGCGGTCGAGCGTTCAGGGTTTCAGCACAATCGTCCTCGCTGAGTTTCGACATCGCGGAGTGGCACTGATTTCGGATTGTTTGGTACCCCAGTCACGGAGTGAAGTACACCCCTGGAAAGAAATAGTGTCCCAGAAATAAAATATTTAATTGCCTCGGCCCATTTAGTATGATTTGGTACCACGAGGTACCGCCATAAGGATCAGATGAACCATGATACCTTGCTCATCTCGTCAAGGAGCATAAACCGTCACGCAGACTCCGGCCATCCTCGGAGTGGCTTTTGCTTAATCATCGAACTAAGACGGTCACTGCATTGCGCTCTTTCAGTTACGCTTCTGCGGCTGTCTGGAGCGCTCTTCCGATATTAGAAAGCCATTGGAGCTATGCATTTTAAATCTAAATTGAGAATTCATTTCTTTAGAACTGCTTTTTTTGTTTAGTTTGTTGTCTTTCCTCCATACCTCCGATTAACACGGCTCTCTACGTACGATACGAAAGAAGTTCAACCTGCAACCGTATGTGTGTGTGTATATATACCATATATATCATATGGTACCACATATATACCATATATATACCGACGGTTGCAATGAATGCCCTTTGACTCCTTCTGTACTTAGTTGTTTAACGGTGGTGGTCGTTCGGCTGGTCTGGAATTCAGCTCAAGTTTAATTACTTAATTTATTTTACAAGCAACATTATTTCGTAGATCATAAATATACTTTAGAATCAATGACACTTGCTCTGCACATGTGTGGCTCGTACAAAATTATTACATTATACCATGAAGAGATGCTTCTCCGTTGTTTGTGGGTTTTAAATGTACTGTTTACAAAAGTACATTTGGTGCAGCATAACCAAGATGTCAACATTCCAAGAAACATAGTAATTGAACTAGATCGGACGGTTTTACTGAATACGTATTTACGCAAGCCATTTGTTGTGAATCGGATATTTAATTTACCAATATGCATCATGCAGTGATCATGATACCTTTATTGAATACATTAACTGTAATATCTTGCCTAGAGTTTACTTTGACGTAATGTTTAGGAACGTTGAGTGTGTAATGGTTAACAGAGTGACCTCTGAACCATTCTTGGGCATCCTACCCCCCCACCTTCGCCAGTTTAACACGTATTATTAGGTTTTACGCGACCAATATCCATGATATAGTTTTTTGGGGGGTTTGATTGCGTAAATATTAATGTGTCATTAAACCCGCCACTACCTGACACAGTAAGGTTCATCACGTAAACAAAATATGCCAGTTAGTTACTAGTTGAGCACACCGATGTGTTGGAGAGTAAACCCACAACATTTACAGTTCATGTACGGTGACGTTTTGCCGGTAATTATAACCAGCCTCATCAGGCGACAGACAGAATTATATTCTCCTTCGCCAACCCGCACTGATGATGAGCGCGGTCAAGTATGGTCAAACAACCCCGACGGCTGATATGGAATCGGGAGGCTGTTATCCAGCAGTGCATTGACATATACAATTTTGTGCATTTGAACCTTATGGCGGTACCCCGGGTTACCATAGTACCTCGCATGATGTCCGCGATGCAGTCATTTGTAGTCTGTTGATGGTCGGCGATGCGGCAATTGACTCATCTCGACGAGCTGTACACGATGCACTCTTCAAAGTTGAATTTTTTTATGACGGACTTTTTATGCTGATGTTTGGCGTTTCGACATGGCGGAGTAGCACGGATTTCAGATTGATTGGTACACGGTTGCGGAGTTAAGTACACCCCTGGATAAAATAGTGTCCCAGAAATAAAATATTTAATTACGTCGTCCGAACGGTGAAAGGGGTTGGTTTAAGGTTCTGGATTTTGAGGCCCTGGGTGCACAATTTTGGATTCTTACTCTGTAGGATTAGACCCTCAGGCTCAAAAGCCACCACATTGTAGTCACCCCTAAGGTTCGTGGCATTCCGCGATAGTGGAAGACTCGACCAAAGCGAGCGGGTGTTTATTTAATTACCAAAGCAAGACAGTTCCACGGCAGAGCAGCTGTTTGACTCCTGCCGTGGACTGGAAGCTATTGAGTCACCCCTGACGTTTCTCACGTGCTGCCATCTCCACCGTGTTTAAACTGCCCCGGCGCATGCTGCTGCAGCTGATATCCACTGACGCAGCGAGTCTGGCTCCCGGCGTGAGCGGCGTCGTCACGGCAGCGTACCAGTCACGGCGCTGCTGAGAGCTGATTTAACTGCCGTGCTCATTGATCACACTCAAAGCTCACAGTAAACATGTATCCACACACACACACTGTAATGTAAATGAATGATTAAACTAGGTGAGAGAAACGACTTTGAAACGAGCGTTTTCTTTTGCCCTGGATGCACAAAGTTGTTGTTAGGCATGCATTGTTGCATGGATTCAATTAATTTTGATGATTGCACACATAACGTGCATCGTTTTGTGTGTGTGTCGGATGATGGTTCGTCTTGATTTGTTTACGTTGCGTATGCGATTTTATAACTTGGCCCCCATCGCTCCCTGTCTCAGCCAACTTTGACCTACTGGCAATGTCTTGGTAATGTCCACGGGAGCCTGATATTGGGAAGTCGTAAAAGTGGTGCGGACGTATGGTGCGTCAATCATCATTTGGAAATATTTTTCATTTTAAAACTAAATTTTGCTCCACAGTGGATATGGCCACAGTAAACAACACATTTACCCTTGCCTGATTAATTGTAATATAAAGGTTTTAGAGGAATGCGAACATCTGCAATTTTCTGAGCTGATAGGTCAGTATTGCCTTCGAGGAATTACTCAGACTAACCTTGTCAGGTCGCTATTTCATTGACTCGTAACAAACGGGAGTCTCCATGGATTGAAGAATATTTTTTTTGCTATGTTGCTGCAGGGTTTTTACGACCCAGTTGTATACAGTGAGGGAAAAAAGTATTTGATCACCTGCTGATTTTGTATGTTTGCCCACTGACAAAAAAATGATCAGTCTATAATTTTAATGGTAGGTTTATATGAACAGTGAGAGACAGAATAACAACAAAAAAATACAGAAAAACACATGCCAAAAATGTTATAAATTGATTTGCATTTTAATGAGGGAAATAAGTATTTGACCCCCTCTCAATCAGAAAGATTTCTGGCTCCCAGGTGTCTTTTATACAGGTAACGAGCTGAGATTTAGGAGCACACTCTTAAAGGGAGTGCTCCTAATCTCAGCTTGTTACCTGTATAAAAGACACCTGTCCACAGAAACAATCAATCAATCATATTCCAAACTCTCCACCATGGCCTAGACCAAAGAGCTCTCCAAGGATGTCAGGGACAATATTGTAGACCTACACAAGGCTGGAATGGGCTACAAGACCATTGCCAAGCAGCTTGGTTAGAAGGTGACAACAGTTGGTGCGATTCGCAAATGGAAGAAACACAAAAGAACTGTCAATCTCCCTCGGCCCGGTGCTCCATGCAAGATCTCACCTCGTGGAGTTGCAATGATCATGAGAACGGTGAGGAATCAGCCCAGAACTACACGAGAGGATCTTGTCAATGATCTCAAGGCAGCTGGGACCATAGTCACCAAGAAAACAATTGGTAACACACTACGCCGTGAAGGACTGAAATCCTGCAGTGCCCGCAAGGTCCCCCTGCTCAAGAAAGCACATATACATGCCCGTCTGAAGTTAGCCAGTGAACATCTGAATGATTCAGAGGACAACTGGGTGAAAGTGTTGTGGTCAGATGAGACCAAAATGGAGCTCTTTGGCATCAACTCAACTCGCCGTGTTTGGAGGAGGAATGCTGCCTATGACCCCAAGAACACCATCCCCACCGTCAAACATGGAGGTGGAAACATTATGCTTTGGGGGTGTTTTTCTGCTAAGGGGACAGGACAACTTCACCGCATCAAAGGGACGATGGACGGGGCCATGTACCTTCAAATCTTGGGTGAGAACCTCCTTCCCTCAGCCAGGGCATTGAAAATGGGTCGTGGATGGGTATTCCAGCATGACAATGACCCAAAACACACGGCCAAGGCAACAAAGGAGTGGCTCAAGAAGAAGCACATTAAGGTCCTGGAGTGGCCTAGCCAGTCTCCAGACCTTAATCCCATAGAAAATCTGTGGAGGGAGCTGAAGGTTCGAGTTGCCAAACGTCAGCCTCGAAACCTTAATGACTTGGAGAAGATCTGCAAAGAGGAGTGGGACAAAATCCCTCCTGAGATGTGTGCAAACCTGGTGGCTAACTACAAGGAACGTCTGACCTCTGTGATTGCCAACAAGGGTTTTGCCACCAAGTATTAAGTCATGTTTTGCAGATGAGTCAATTACTTGTTTCCCTCATTAAAATGCAAATCAATTTATAACATTTTTGACATGCGTTTTTCTGGATGTTGTTGTTATTCTGTCTCTCACTGTTCAAATAAACCTACCATTAAAATTATAGACTGATCATTTCTTTGTCAGTGGGCAAACGTACAAAATCAGCAGGGGATCAAATACTTTTTTCCCTCTTTGGTTTTTTCGGTAAAGTCACTGTACACCGTACACAATCGGCTCTTACTCGTGTGCTTTGATTAATGTATCGCTCGCGTACAGAACCGATTTGGATTGAATCCGTGTCCATTGCAAAGTTGGCACAGACAATGTGGCCCCGTACAGTCACCCAGACTTTTCTCTTTCCCTGGCTGCACCTGTGACAGGAGAGATGGCAACATGTCCACGTGATGACGATGGGAAACATAGGTCTGGAAGGCCCCATTAACCAGATGGACTTTAATGTTAATTGTGTTATTTGGTGCTAATACAGTATCGGGCTCGCTCGATTGAATTACACGTACGTTGCTGTGCAATGTGCTCCATTGACCCACAGTGTCCATGCAGGGCTCTTGCCTGTAACGTCAGGAAAACAAGCAGCATTTATTTCAGCGGTCACACCCTGCCCGATGACTCTCAGTTGAAACCCGTTTTACATGGGTAAGTAATATTGTGACGAGTTTAATCAGCTTAAAAGTCCTACGTGGTTTTTATTTTCGGTGGGTGAAGCAGCTCCGTGCATAATAAAACGTCAGCACACCGGTGTGTGGGAGAGTAAATCCACTACAACAAATTACTCTCCAACGTACCAGTATGCTGTACGAGTAACTAATTGGCATGTTTTGTTTACGTGAAACACCTTACGAATTGGCTGTGTCGGCGGTGTGGCGGGTTTAACGACACATTTATATTTACGCGATCTAAGACAAACATAACTTTATTATGGATAATATTGGTCAAGAAAGACTACTACTACTATGTGTTAAACCAATTAGAGCTTTATCCGTTTACGATCGTATATTACTCTCACTCCACCAATGCAGTGCATAATGACGTGGACGGCTACCTTTTTCTTTGTCCGGCGTGTCTCTTTGTACATTTAAACCGCTTTGCTCACCTCCCGCACACTGCTATTGGATTCTCTGCGCCTAGCCCAGTGACAACGGTGGAGGGGATTTAAGCGACCAGCAGCATTCCTTGTTTGTCTGGGACATTCCGTGATTGCATAATTTCTAACCGCATCATCCGTGGGAACGGTCTTTTGTTCAGCGTCAGTGCATGGGAATAAAGAGAAAAGTAGGAAACGCATCTTGGAATGCTGTTAACGCGAAGTGGCAAAGTTCTGCCTTTGAAAAGCAACAAATAAGTTATTTTCAGCATGCCCTGTTTTTGTCATGCCCAAATCGTTTATCGGAAGTCGTCAATACCAGCAGTGATGCGTGGGTGTTTCGCTGTCTTTTACAAGAGATTATTAAGATGAATAAACTATGAACTGATTTTTATTTTACCAGGTAAGGCACCACTGAGCTATAATAGCTCTTTTTCAGATGCGACATGGCCACAAATGATAGCTCAACGAAGTGGCTTATCACGTGGAAATTTATAGCAGCCATCTACCCTTAAACGATCCGTTTGTAGTGTATACAGGAATGACCTAGAATTTTACAGTAAAAAGGAAAAGTAATTTATTTTCCAGCATTCAGTTGAGGGTAATAAATTAATATACATTTGTATTTTTTTTTCTTACCCCAGCATTCAGTTGGCATACCCTTCAAAACAATGCCCAATTTTTAGCCGGACAGAATGCTTGGGTAATTCGGTACAGACGTTCCAGACCGTTGTGCAATTGAATAGTTGGCACTGCGAAGCTGGTGCAAAGCCTAAGAGGCTGATAATCTATTCAATTGATTGTATCTCACGGTGGCACTTAGCACGCAAATTCAATCATGTAGCATTCGTGTTGACACGTGTTCAAATGTAAATTAATTTGCATTAGCATTTGAATGTTTTGAGTGCTTGGGTACGCGTGCTTCCCGCTGCGTAGTATTACTTGGGCATCTAACAGCTGATCCTACGAGGTTGGATGAGTGTCGGTGGTGCATCGATGTAAACATCGATGCTTGTTTGTGTTGCCACCTTTGTGTCGTCTGTCCCTGTGTTCTGGATTGTTCCGTCAAAATTGCATTGGCCCGAAGGTAATTTTTGCACATTATTTGGCATAGATAACGGTTTATTACCTGCATTTATCCACGTGTGAATTGTGATAAACATGATAATTGCTTCTTATGAATCCAGCATTATATATATATAAACTCCTAGCAATAATGCTATTAATTTGCTTTTTTGAAAGTTAACATCAATAAAATGATAGCTTACAAGCGATGTCTCTTCTCAGGCATGCTGTGAGTGCATTTAGTGAGTTTATTCTTAGGCATTCCGACTGCTGTTTGGATTGCGAGCGTAAGGAAGGTTTGCGTTGGCGCATCAGGGGGGGCCTGCTGCACGCGTCGTCACGCCGCGTGGGAACCTCTCGGGGTCGTCGTCGCGAGAGCGCCGTCGCGTGCGGAGCGTCGAGCGGACATCGTATAAACTCGCGCCCATCTCCGTTTTTGCGCGGCCCCCGCACCGCGTGCACGCGGCTCTCCCAACCCCCCCCTCCCACCACCTCCCTCCCCTCCCGGCCGCGCGACAGACGGCGCAGAGACGCACCGGAGGAGCTACGAGCACGGCGCGCAGATGGGGCTGCAGCGGCGGACGCGCGACGTCCTCGCCTGGGCCAAGAAGCGGCGGCGCACCATCCGGCGCGAGGACCTCATTAGCTTCCTGTGCGGGAAGTCGCCGCCGCCTCCGCCGTCCCGCGGCGGCTGCCGCGCCCCCGCGCGCCTCTCGGGCATCCCGGCCTCCCCCCGCGTCGCCCCCACGGAGCCCAGCCCCACCGACGACACCGACCTGCAGCCCTTCCGAGAGGCCATCGCCCTGCACGGTGAGGAGAGGGCCTCGCACACGAGACGCACCATTCCTGACACGTGCACCGTCTAACAAATCCATACGTTCTCCAGTCATCACGCACACTACCTACCAACGACACGCAAAAAAAACGCACACACGCTCCCCTCTCACTATACACACACACACAAATATACACAAACACACATGCTCCCTCCTTCACACCTAAACATGTGACTACACAAACACGCATGCTTCCCGACAACAACATGAACGCCTGTATATTTGGAGTTTACATGTTTCCCCCCTAGTGGCGGGGATTTTTCTCCCAGCCCTCCAGTTTTCCCTCCACATTTTGAAACGTGCGTTTGGAGTGTTTGGCTTATACATAAATGTCCACGTGATCAACCACTTCGTTGAGTTATCATGTGTGGCTGGGTCGCTTCTGAAAAAGAGCTATACAGCTCAGTGGGCCTTACCTGGTAAAATTATAAATAATTCTGTTTAGTTCAAGTGCTTCTCTAGCATGCATCTTTTAAGGCTGGCACGGGGCATACGAGGTGGTGTTGCGGCTAACATCATGCTTGGCCACCTTTGTCTCCCCACTGGTGATGTTTTTACACACAGCACCAGGTACTCATTTAAAGCTAGGTCAATGTAAAGGAGGCCCAGGTCCAGGTCAGATATTTGACACCATTTGTTGGCTGCAAGCGTGAATTGAACTCTGGTTGCCGGTTCCTAGTGTAGTGAGCTAACCACTACACTGGCTCCTGACACACCTCGCCACAACACACACTCATAGAACAGTGCATGGCACCTGACGGCATTACCGTGTGTGTACGTAGCCACTCCATCTTGGCTGGGAGGATGACAGCAGCATCTCAGAGTGTAGTATATTATCAATTCTTATGCTGTACTATTAAACTTTATATTTTATGAGGTAAGGCCCACTGAACTTTCTAGCTCATTTTCAGAAGCGACCTTCCCCAAATAGAAGCTCAATGAGGTGGCTTATGACGTGGAAATTTATAGCAGGCTAATGCTCTAAATGCATGTTGATTATAAATGTGGAGGGAAAAACCGGACGACCCGCAGACAAATCTACCTGACTACGGGGAGAACATGCAAACTCCAAATATACAGGCATCGGGCTCAGAAATTAACCCGCAACCTCCTTCGTACCTGGCAAGGGCGTTAACATCTCGTCACAGCGACGAGATGTTTCTATGGCGAGGGCCAGTTTCACCATGGGACAACCCGCTGTTTGGCTTTCCACCAAGTGGTACACATTCTATATTCACCCCATAAGGTGATGTGGTCTGGCTCATTCCCTGATCATTACTTGAAATCTAAACCTTCCAATTGTAAAGCAAGAACTTCTTACCGTCGCACCAACCAGATGGACTTCCAATTAGTACGCTGCACATTATGGTCCGAATTGGATAGGTATCCAATTAAAAAAAGTGTACAGTATATTAATGTTTAATTGTTTATCCACGAGAGCCGCAAGGAGTCTCAAGCGATGGTAAAAACGTTGTTTTTGGATGTTAGATCTGTTTTTACTTTTACATGTTTCACAGACTTGTGAAAGTCACGTAAAACATTTCCCACCTGCACAAATCCTTGCATTGTGACATTCTTCCTCACTTGAAGTATTCACATAAATTACCTGCTTAAAGAATGGTCCCTGTGTACCAACAATGAGGGTCACGTGACAACAAAATGCTCGTTTTTATATATATAAAAAATAGCTGTACAGTCTGGGGACAAAGTACATATTGACGATAATGTCAATACACTAAAACACACCTTGAGTGATACCATCCAACAAGGTGGCTATTTGAGTTCTTAGTTGCAATACATGCACTAAGGAAATTCAGTCCATATTGCAACAGGTATGTATTACAAGGAAGTCCATCAATGACACACAGCAAAAACAAAAGACTAAATTTATTACGTAACAAAAATTACGCTGAATGGAACAATATTTGCAGAAGTAAAACGATTACCAGAGTTACTGATTTTACAACTGAGCTGTAGGGTTGGGCACACAAAAACACCAGCGGAGGGCTTGGGTCATTCTGGTCAGGCTGGCATATACAGTAGTCCCTCGCTTAACGGTTTTTGCGTTTTAACGTTTCACCTTCCATAGGATCCCCATGGTTTCGAGTAATGTAAAAATGTTGATTCACGGTCATGTTAACGTTATGCACGCAGGCGCGAATTTTAGCCGTAAGTGGGACTGAGCCATGCCCTCAGCCAATCAGCGAACACCCATTTATGAGCATTTAGACCTCGACTGGCTTTGTTTACACTGATTTCTGTTTTGGCCGTGGAAATAGCTCTCTTGCAGACTCGGTGATATTTTTTTCTTATTTTAAACTCTTCGTGAATTCGATTAACACTTATTTTGATTAACAGGAGTGTTCATGGAATGGATTAACAATGTCAACCGAGGGACTACTGTATTGTAGAGCAGCAGACCTGAGTGTTCAGATGTAGGGACCTGTTCACACACTTGCCAAGAGGAAGGACAAGCAGCAGTTGTAAACAGGAACTAGCAACGACAACTACACTGCCAAACTAGAAGGCGTTGTTGCCGAGTTCCCCCTGTAAAGTAAAAAAAAAGCAATTCAGGTCCGATTCAAAAATTCCCACTGGTGTCCAAGGCAATGCTGGTAAAGTGGGCACTGCCTGGACATTCCAAGGGTGTCATTGGCACACCCCCACAAATACAACAGCGACCCTTTGTGGCAATTGCAGGCATCCCCACTCCTCATACACCACGGTGGTGAGATGTGAACTACCTCGCCAGGTATACAGGAGGTCGTGGGTTTGTTCCTGACCCTGATGCCTTCTGTATATTTGGAGTTTGTATGTTCTCCCCCTGGTCGCGTCGATTTTTCTCAGGGTCCTCTGCTTTTACCTTCCACATGTAGAAAAATGTGCGTTTCCAGTATTCGACTGCTACTATCATTTTCCGCGTGATAAGCCACTTTGTTTAGCTATCATTGTGGCCATGTTGCTTCTGACAAAGAGCTATACAGCTCAGTGGGCCTTACTTGGTGAAATAAAAAATAGTTTGAGTTGAAAGAATAAGAATATGTTTTAGCCTTTCTGTCAATAAAACAGACGTTCAGATGTTCAAACACTAAATGGAAACCTTTTGCAGGGAATCAAGTTTGCATTAACCAGACATACTTGTGGTGAACATGCTGTGGTAATGCATATATGCTCCGCAATGCCTATATATTACCAGAGTTGTTTATGTTGGCAGTTTGTGTGGTTATTTTTCATACGTTGATGGTGGCAAAAATAGATCCCCTAATATAGTTTAGTTTGACATACAGGACATGGTAAGTCCAGCAGAGGGCGCAAAGACGCATGAGAACAAGATGCAAAGTTGGCATACGTGTTTGACACTCTGAGACGATTAGCCATGCGGCCTCATCTCCACGCTGAAAATACCGTCCTGCTGACCCACCCATACTGGATATTTGTGAGAAAGAGCTTCATAGCTCATCGGATTCTGCAATCTAAATAAAGACACTAGTCGGCATTGGTTTACAGAGTGAAATTGAATCTGTACAACATGAGAGCATTGTGGCCATATATAAAATGTGAAGGTTATTTTGTTTAAGCAGGTGAGAAGTCAAGAGAACGGCATTAGTCTCATTTGCAAGAGTGACTTGGGGCATTAGTCTGCCAGTATGTACATACGTATGTTGAACCTTTCGCACCGTACGTAGTCAACCGTGCTTATCGGAGGTGTGGGGGAAGGACAACAGACTAAACACAAGCAGTTCTACAGAAATGTATTTTCAATCTGGATGATTTGAAAGTGCATTGCTCCAGTAGGGGGGTGGGGGGGGGTGATGGCTACGTGTATAATCCTAACTGAATAATTTGGTAAATTTTTACTTTTATCCCAGCACACACATTGGCCTGCTCTTGCAAACTTTGTCACAGAATGTTTACCATTGACTGAAGCGGGCGATGAAAAGTCTGATTATAGTTATCGCGCACTACAGTGTTATTACTGCTACATACTACTATGTACAGATTGGAGCTGCATTAGGCAGTTCCAATCCCCATTAGCGGTCCCAAAAAAGTTGTGGTTACTCCACATTCCCATAGCAAGTACCAGTTTTACCCATCCAACAACCACAATGTACTTGACTTAAAGCTTTAGTGACTGCAGGAATTCATATTCTTTGAGTCTTTTGGTAAAGTCACAAAAAAATGTAAGAACAACCCAGGTCTTGTGCCAGCTATGGAGAAAGCTTGTTGTGAACTTGAGGCTCCATGGTGGTGAGATGTGAACTACCTCGCCCGGTACGTAGGAAGCTGTGGGTTCGATCCCGACTCTGATGCCTGTATATTTGGAGTTTGCATGTTCTCCGCCTGGTCGCTTGGATTTTTCTCCTATTCCTCCGGTTTTTCCCTCCACACTTCGAAACGTGCGTTTTAGAGTATTTTCCTGCTATAAATTTCCACTTGATAAGCCACTTCGTTGAGCTGTCATTTGTGGCCAGGTTGCTTCTGAAAAAGAGCTGCATTGCTCAGTCAGCCTTACCTGGTAAAATAAACAAAGAACCATTGTTTGAGAGATTTCATGCAAGTCGCTTCCATCATCATCACCACGATCCATGGGCAGATCACCCGTAGGTGACCACTGCACATTTCGGCATTTGTTTCCACATCTTTTTTGAACGAGTATCTTCTGTCGTCGTCAAGCCATTCTCTGTTAGTCTTCCTCTCGGGTTCCGTCCATTCTTTCCCGAACAACACGCTTTTACTTTTCCTCTTGTCCATCCTTACATGTGTGTCCAGACAGTGCCAGTTTCCTTTTCATCACTGCCTACATCAGGTCTTCTTTTATGTGCATCCTTTTTCCTGTCTTCTACTTTGATTACTTTCTGGGTCCGGCTTAGATGCAAGCCGCTAATCCACGTGTAAAGTGTTCCGAGTTTCCCCGTTGTAGAGCACGCTGTGTGGGCATGGGAGGAAACCATATCAGGTCGCACTCATTGCACATAAAGTGCTTGCCACAAATGAACAATAATACCTCGCTGATCTCGTCAAGAAGCATAAACCGTCGTGCCAACTCTGGTCATCCCCGCAGCAGTGGCTTTTGGCTAGTCATCGAACAAAGACGGTCACCGCATCGCGCGCTTTCAGATGCGCTTCCGCGGCCATCTGTAACGCTCCTCCAATATTAGGAAGCCACTGGAGCTATGCACTTTAAATCTAAATTAAGAATTAATTTCTTTAGAACTGCTCTTTGTGTTTCGTTTGCCCTTCTCCTGTGCCTCTGATTAGCACGGTTGGCTACGAACGGTACTACATAATACAGTTCAATGTAGATACTAAATGCGCTAAAAGTCTAACTTGCTTAAACAAGCATTGGGCATTGACCATCTCCATCAGTGGTCCTAAGCAAGTTATGTTTACTCCACATTCCTATGGCAAGTACCAGTCTATCCATGTCACAAAAAAGTGTAAGAACAGGTCGTGTGCTGGCTATGGAGAAAGCTAGAGATTCCCAGAATGTGAGATGTTGATTAACTACCCCGCCTGGTATGCAGGAGGTTGTGGGTTTGATCCCCCGACCCTGATGCCTGTATATTTGAAGTATGCATGTTCTCCCCGTGGTCAGGTGGCTTTTTCTCTGGGTCTTCCGGTGTTTCCCTCCACACTTTAAAAACATGCATTTTATAGTATTTGGTTGCTATACATTTCCACGTGATGATAAACCGCTTCGTTGAGCTAACATTATTCGATGGCCAGGTCACTTCTGAAAAGAGCTACCTAGCTCGGTGTGATCCTTACGTGGCAAAACAAACGATAGTAGTATTTAAATAGTAACTCTCACCCCGGATGCGCGTGCGTGCGTGCTTGCGCCCCCGTGTGGGGAGCGTGTGCGCGACCTCGTTTCCGCGCGCGTTTTGGCGAGCACAGGCCTGAGCGGAGCGATGGCGAGCATCAGCATGCGCTCGGGCAACCCGGGCTCGCCCACGCACGCGGCCGGCGGCTCGGGCCCGTCGCGTCGCCGCTCCAGCCTGCACGACATGGACCTCAACACGTTCATCTCGGAGGAGATGGCCTTGCACCTGGAGGGGGGCACCACCACCACGACCACGGCGGCAGCGATGGCGGCCAGCGCGCGCAAGCGCTCGGCCACGTCGCAGTGCCCCGACGTGATCACGGACTCGCCGACGCACAAACGCAGCCGCCTCATATGAGGAGGCCTTGGGTTGGGGGGGGGGAGGGTGACGACGCTGCCCCCTTCCTTCCTTCCTCCTCCTCCTCGTCCACCTCCTCGTCATCCTCCGACTACGATGGCAACGGCCACAGAGCGCTTGGATCCAAGTCTTGCACACCCTTCCCGTTTAATTCTTAAGATTCGAGAGGAAAAAAAAAAAACGACGGCAAAAAAAAAATACTAACTGGACTGGAACCGTATACTTGTGAGTATATGTGTAAACAGAGTGTAAAATAAAGTTTATTGGGCAAATGCATCTGGAAAATTGGACTGTTTGGGGAAGGATATTTGGTTAGTGTTCTAATTGCACAAGCTCAGCTAGTTCTCTAAAGGAAAAATTCTAAGCACTCAAAAACAGGCTGTTATAATCTAAACAAATGATTAATCTCCATGTTACTAAGTGGACTTAACATGGATAGAAGTGACCTTAGAGAATATGGTCTTATGAGCGGTATCAAAAGACTACATGTATTTTTTTTCCCATTCTGTTTGGCAACATTAATGCTATCATTGCGTAAAATATAGAATATCTGTTTAATAGCTACTCAACCGTCACAACTCGGGTTGAACTTATGCACCTATGAAAACATTTCGTTTTGTTAACAAAGAAAACAACGTTTGGATGGCGTTTTTTGTGATGTGTACTATTCAGTGAAAAAAAGATATTCTTTGAAGGTTTAATCCATTTTGAAATGAAGCATGCGTCAGAAGGCATTTAAAGGCTTTGTTAGGCCATATATGCTGCCCAGCGAAGAAGAGGATGATGGAAGTTGTGTTACGCAGACATTGAATTTAAACAAGCTAAAACGTGGAGACGATGTGACAGAATTAATTACGTTATTTTGTCTTGGGAACATCAGCAGATGAAGCTTTTAGTGAGGACGAGCAGGGACTCTGCCGCAGGGGTGTTAATGGTCAGCACACACTGGACCCTGCAATCCAGAGGTCGCCGGTTCGATCTCCGGGCATGGCGGTTGAGAATTAGCAAGTTCATTAAATCTTCCCCTTCCCTCTGGCTACCCAGCAACTAATCTCAATCTCAGTTTATCTCAATCATCAGGATATTCATATTTTGCCGCAGACCTCCTGGTTCATGCTCTGCTCTTTACCCATCTGGAATTCTGTTCTTCTTGGTCACCCTGCCTCTGCCGTCACTACTCTCCCAACAAATAAAACAAATTCTTCCTCCTGGGTTATTTTCAATCTCCCATTTAATTCTCACCACTTTGCCTCCTACTTCAACTCCATGGGCTTCCTGTTCAATGCACTGCAGTCTTTTCAAATAGCTGAAGCTGTGAGTCTTTAAATCTCTCCATGGCCTTGCCACCCACCTGATCATCTCTCCTCTCTCATCCCCTGTCCTCTCAATTCCCAATCTTCTCTCTGTTCCTCCTCAGTCCTTTTCCCTTGCACGCCTCCACTGGCATCAACTTCCATTGTACATTAAGCAGTCCCCCTCCTTCCCTCTCCTTGCCCCCTCCACTCCTTCCCGTCCCTCCCCTACCCTTTCGTGATCCCTAAGTAGCCCTCTGTCACTCATTTCTCAATCCTTGCAGCACCCTCCTGCCATGTAAATCATGATATTCCACCACAGTTGTCTATGCTGTGTCAAGCACCTCGAGTGAAGGCGCTGTATAAATATACAATGAGATATCTGGGTACACCGCAGTTGATTGGCATGTCATGCGTGATGTGGTCAAGTATGGATACTTGAACTTCTTTACAAGATGAACACAAATAGGCTTTCCCCTTTGCAGGAATAATACAGGAGGTGTTTAGATGTTCAAACACCAAATATACACCTATTGCAAGGCTTCAAGTCTGCATTTACCACGTATGCGTAGTGAATGCTTGTTTTGATGATAATGTATGCATTGTCCTTGAAACTGATCAGCCTACACCAGAGACAGCCTCCTTTATTGGCCTTGTCTCGCCGGTGTTTGACGATAGAACAGCAAAACGTGACCAGCACAAAGACAATGCAACTCATCAAAGCGTTATCAATAGCTCAGGTTGAGCAGTTATATCTATGCGATATCATAAGACCCGATAGTATTGCTGGAAAGGGTAAAGCCTCTACCTTTTTTTTATCTTGATACCAGCAAAAAGGGTCCCATAGATAAATTATTGCAAGATTTCCGGGCCAGTGTGGAAGAGTAGATCAATATACCCCCCTGCTGCAGTGCCCTGTTGCAGAGAGAGGCCCTTTCACCAGCAGTGGTGTGAGCACGGAATGGTAGGGCTGAGCCTTTTACCTTTCAGGACAATTAGAAAGTTAAAATGGCTGATAATGCTCCCAAGAATGCATATATGGCCTAAAATTCTATGAATTTTAAAACACTGCTATTTCGACTTGTCTTAGTGGAATACATTTTTTGAGAGTTTATTTTAGAAAAAAAATCGTGTCCTTTTAATGACCAGTGGGGGGTCTTTGGAATAAATTACCGTACGTTTGCAAAAAAAGATGGCTTTCGTGAATCCTATGTTGGCGACACATTGTTGTTGAGCAGCTTGGAGGGGGTGGGGGGGGGTTAGCCTTTAAAAACGCCAAATTCCTTTAACCTGAGCGTTGGAAGCCTCGAACCATTCTACACTCACCACTCAACCTACAACCTCCGTGAGTTGCACACCTGGTGTATAACCACTAGGCACATAAGGATTATTTTACCTTAGCGCCAAGGTTGTTGCAAGGCCTTAAAACACGTTTCGACTGTTGCCCATTAACGTTGCTGTGGCGAACGTGATGAAATAGCCATGGTCTGCTCTTCACTGAATAGTTAAAGTTGCGGGGGGTTTGTTTTCCGAGTTTCGGACACGGCTTCTGCGGCTGCTGTCCGCTGGTGTGGAAATTGGAAGGACAACGGAGTTGACATTTGCGTGCACGGACAATTTGTAAATTCGCAATTGTTATAGATGTTCCTTGGAAAAAAAAATAGCAAATGCACAACTTGACCATCGGAAACAGGAAAATGCTCGGTTTCGTTGGCAAAATGCTGCTGCTCGTTATGAACTCGAGTATTTTATCCAATTAATATAAACACATCAGCATTATTATCGCCACCTATTTTTTTGGTATAGTTATATGGTTGACTTAATGTTTTTCAGCACCTATCAACGTGAGCATATTTCATGCATACATGGATTTAGATTTAAATTTCACAGCCTCTTATCTCCCCTCCTGCCTCCCCCCACCTCCTACCCCACATCCGAAGAAAATAAACTATTGTTATTCCAAGTTACAAAACAAAAATATGCCCGAGAACCATTTTTTTTCCCCTTCCCGTTGTCTCTCATCCTCATTGGCTCGTCATCGACTCCTCCCCGGCCCAAGGATTGCACACTTGTCAGTGATGGTTCTGTGGTGGTTATGGCTGTGCTGCTGCTCCCTCCTTTATTAGCCGCCGGCGGAGGAGGAAGAAGGGGGGGTTGGCCCCGTCGCTGCATGCCGGGAGGCACGGGCAGCATCGATGGTTGGTGGGTGTCAACCGGTGCATGAGGAGGTCGAGTGGCAACCACCCCCACTGTGGCTCGGCTCAGTGAGTGGCAGCAAAGTTTTGGCGTGGCACTTTTTTTTTGTTTTGTTTCATTTTTAGCCGAATGTGGTGTTTGCATGCTCGGCTGCCAAATTTTGCAAATACGCGCTGTTAACAGTCTTCAGGATTTGTAAGCTCAACGTATATCCTAAGGCCCTGTTTTTTGTCGTCTTTTTTGCTTATTACAAGGCTTTTTGTGAACTTGTAGTAAACAACACAGACTGAAATCATGTTGAAAATAAGTTTTAATAAAGTACTTGAATCTCATGTCAATATTTAAGTGCCGTGTGTTTTGAGTTTTGCGTGACTTCGCTGAATCGATTTACTTGTAATTGAGTCCCCCCCTCCCCACCCGAGTGGAGTAATGCACACCAATCGCATGTCCAGCATCATCATCATAATATACTGCTCTTTAACTGCCAAATTAGTAAAAAGCAAAGACATTAATCGTTTTAAGGGGAGGTATTGCATGATACGCATCTGAAGAGGAAGGTATTTTATTACTTTGAAAACATTTTACGCACTTTATGCTCTCCAAGTGCCTTTTTGAGAGAAACAATATTTAAAATTCAGAATTCAACGTTGAGCAGCAGCAGGAAACCATCGTCCGTACAGAAGATGTTGACCGTCTTCCATTAGGCCTCGATCGTGGCATTTGGCAAACCCAATTTTCTTAGTTCTCAGAACCCGAGTGCTGCATTAAGAGCGCAATTGAATGATGATTTTGTGAAGTCACCAGACTAAGACCGTGAACGCGTTGCACTTAAAACAATGTGCGTTCATCTTGGGTGGCTGGCATGATTCTAACCCAGGATCTTGGTTCACGCCACACCATTAATAATTTAGACTATGCCGCCCTCTGTAAAAAAAAAATCTTAACCGGACTGATATCCATATTTTGCCACGAGGGATGAAATTACATCTGATAGAATTTCACAAGTGCTCGTTTGCTGTTGTCCGGCAGTTATTTGGATTAATTTGCCACGTCCATAGGAACGTTGAATTTCAATCACTGGATCAAGTACTGATTGGGACGGAAATGCACTTTGCATTGTTTTAATTGGAAGTTGATGCCGTCTACGGGGAATGTATTTGTACAATAAAAATGTCACGATTGAATGGGACGCAAACGTAAAGTTTAATGTTTTGTCGACCACACAGTGCAGCATTTAAATATTACAAATAATTTAATCGGGATATAAAATGTTTGTAGATGTAGCATAGAGCACCACAATAAGTAGGTGAATATGCCTCGTGGTTAAAGAAATATCTTGTTTTCTTTCAAACCTTTCCCCCCAAAATCTATAATAAAGGTTTTCTTTTTGTGTGGGTTAGAGCGCTTACATATAAATGTGTCATTGAATCCTCCACCCGACAGCTAATTAGCAACGTTTTGTCACGTAAACCAAACGTGCCAATAAGTTGCTACAATACTACAGCACACCGGTGGATTGGAGAGTAAACCCACTACATTTACAATTTGAGTACTGTGCCCTTTCGCTGGTAATTAAAACTAGTATTATCAGTCGGTTTGCGAGATTTCCACTTTACCGTCCATGACTTGTGGTTACAAACAGACGGAGAAGTTTAAACAAAAGGGCGAGAATACACAGAATAAAAATGCTTTGGGAAAAGTGAGAAATTCCTCAAAGGCTTTTGACTGGCCATCGAACAAAGACCATCACCGCATCGCGCAGTGCTTTCGGATGCTCTTCTGCGGCCGTCTGGAACGCACCTCCAGATATTAGGAAGCCACTGGAGCTATGCACTTTCCAATCTTGTTTTGAAACGCATTTCTTGAGAACGTTGTTTTGAGTTTAGTTGTCCTTCCCCCGCACCTCCAATTAGCACGGTTGGGTATGTACGAAGATGGATTCTGGCTTAGCAATCATTGGAAGGATTTAATAAACCATTTAGGGTCTTAATTGATTGTGCACGCTTACGGTGGCTTTCAGACCGCATCCATTATTTTCGTCTCCCCCCTCTTTTTCGAACATAGATGGACTCGTCCATCTGAATAACTGCCAAATCGCTCTCCGTGGTGCTAACGTTAAAAAAACTGCCACTTTTTTCAAATTTCTTGCTGTGGTTTTCACACCTGATGATGATTGCTTGTGTTGCAGTCGAAACGTCGTGATAATTTTATTGTTTTATATATTTATTATTTTATTGTTTCCCTTCTACGTGACTTTACCGAAAGAATAAAAAATATGTGAAAGAAGTTCAACATGCACGTACATATAAAACAAGACGCATTAATGATTGAGCCGTTACAGCCCCCGACGGGAGCAAGAGAACACATAAAACTAGGTTTGATTCGAAATTATGAAACAGTCGTCCTTGAGTGAGACGGATGGAACCGTAAGACTCGTGCGAATGAAACTTAAATTCGCGGTGGATTTTACGGAATGCTCTTGAGAAGATTAATAGAATATATTAATTATAATTAATATACTCACAGACTCTTTGCTTCCGAGACGAAGAGGAGGGATATTCTAGGTCGGACTTTTAAGACTTTAAATCGGCGATTCTTAACATGGGGTGCACGCATTTTTTTTTTACGGGTGCGAGATGCCCTTTTTTTAGAAGGTAAATCATCGAAACAAACTAAGCACGGGCACGTAAGAACAACCACTTTGTCCAATCAAACCCGATGTATTTATTAACATAATTAGTTTTACGATTGAGAAGCGAAGGGGTGCAATCCTGCAGTAAAGGTGAATAACCTTTGCTTTAAACCATTCGTGGACGAGCTTTCTCATGCACAGTCCCTGCAGCCTGGAGTACCCTCCTACTCCGTGTCCGACAAATCAATTCCAACATATTATTCAAATGTGAACTCAAGGCCTTTTTATTCATCCGGGCGTACGCTGAAAAATAGATGATCCGTATTTGGACAGTGATCGCACCATGTGGCTTTTGACATTTCTCGACGACGCTGGTGCAACCATCTACATGCATCACCACATCGACATCCATATGCGCACTCCTCCTTCATGAATGTAAAATTCAAGAAAACAAGCCAAAGGAACGCGATCGTGGCCATGCAACCAAAGACTTTGGACGCGATAATAAACCCACTGCAGTGGACATTCCTTCCACGGAGGAGGAGGAACTGGACAACTGCAGGAACACTCTCCTGAAGCCATCTCGTGGCTGGCAGACATTGGCATCTGATCGGAGGTGCAATCGTTTGTCTACATGCGGCGCGAAAGAAGTGCGTCAATCACCTCCGAGGTGATTGATGGCTCTGCTTAAAGTGGAACATCTCAGCCGTTCGGGGCATAAGCTCACGGAACGCAGCGAGTAGAACGCCACCTCCATCTACTGGAGCCTTTGGGGATTCGCGTCATTTGGCATTGCGAGTTCTATGCAGTGCAAGCAACTGGAGGCGAGTTGCATCTTGAAGAGTGACGCAGAAACGACATTACCAGGTGGGACCCGAATATTTGATTTGTCTCGCACGGTCGCACCTCGGCTATTTTGTATCGCGGCTCGTCTCGCCTAATCACGCACTATAATTACATAAGCGTTCGTTTCTTTAACGCTGGAGTTGAAAACATGTCTCATGGTGCTTGTCAAGGGGGGCCCAGCTCATAGCTTTGACCACTAGGTAAAGCCCCACTGAGCTAGAGCAGTTGTCTCAGAAGGGACCTGGCCACAAATGATGGCTCAACGAAGAGTAGCAGCGAAATACTCTCAAAGCATGTTCCAAAATGTGGAAAGAGACACGCAAACTCTAAATATACAGCAGGCGTCAAGGTTTGAATCGATCCCACGACCTCCTGTACACCAAGCGAGGTAGTTAACATCTCGCCATATAGCAGGTTATAGTGAAGACGATTGTTTGAATGTGCAGCGTGTCCGGGATGAGTCGTTGTCGTCCGTGGTAATGATGGTAAGAGCTGTGTGAATCCACAGGTGTGTGCCTTGCTGGATCCGGCACATTGAAAGTGTCCCCCAGTGGACTCTTAGCTATGTAATTACCCCACAGCAGGGCCAGCTAGCCCGCATGTTGCCTGCTCGTGAATTCGCCATCGCTCCAACACAATCCGGCGCCACGGTGTTCCCAATCAGCACGGATTCAAGCAGCCCGGGCACAGTGAGCGCAAAAACAACGGCCAAGCCAAACCGGGCGCCCATCCTTCATGCTGCTGTCATACACTACATGGTGATGATGATGTCATATACTACATGGTGATGATGATGTCATACACTACATGGTGATGATGATGTCATACACTACATGGTGATGATGTCATACACTACATGGTGATGATGTCATACACTACATGGTGATGATGATGTCATACACTACATGGTGATGATGATGTCATACACTACATGGTGATGCTGCTGTCATACACTACATGGTGATGATGATGATGTCATACACTACATGGTGATGATGATGTCATATACTACATGGTGATGATGATGTCATATACTACATGGTGATGATGATGTCATACACTACATGGTGATGATGATGTCATACACTACATGGTGATGATGATGTCATACACTACATGGTGATGATGCTGTCACACACTACATGGTGATGCTGCTGTCACACACTACATGGTGATGATGCTGTCATACACTACATGGTGATGCTGCTGTCATACACTACATGGTGATGCTGCTGTCATACACTACATGGTGATGATGTCATACACTACATGGTGATGCTGCTGTCACACACTACATGGTGATGATGTCATACACTACATGGTGATGATGCTGTCACACACTACATGGTGATGATGATGTCATACACTACATGGTGATGATGATGTCATACACTACATGGTGATGATGCTGTCACACTACATGGTGATGATGTTGTCATACACTACATGGTGATGATGATGTCATACACTACATGGTGATGATGATGTCATACACTACATGGTGATGATGCTGTCACACACTACATGGTGATGATGCTGTCATACACTACATGGTGATGATGTCATACACTACATGGTGATGATGATGTCATACACTACATGGTGATGATGATGTCATACACTACATGGTGATGATGCTGTCACACACTATATGGTGATGATGCTATGATACACTACATGGTGATGCTGCTGTCATACACTACATGGTGATGATGATGTCATACACTACATGGTGATGATGTCATACACTACATGGTGATGATGATGTCATACACTACATGGTGATGATGCTGTCACACACTATATGGTGATGATGCTATGATACACTACATGGTGATGCTGCTGTCATACACTACATGGTGATGATGATGATGTCATACACTACATGGTGATGATGATGTCATACACTACATGGTGATGATGATGTCATACACTACATGGTGATGATGTCATACACTACATGGTGATGATGATGTCATACACTACATGGTGATGATGATGATGTCATACACTACATGGTGATGATGCTGTCACACACTATATGGTGATGATGCTATGATACACTACATGGTGATGCTGCTGTCATACACTACATGATGATGATGATGATGTCATACACTACATGGTGATGATGATGTCATACACTACATGGTGATGATGATGTCATACACTACATGGTGATGATGATGTCATACACTAGATGGTGATGATGCTGTCATACAATACATGGTGATGATGCTGTCATACACTACACGGTGATGATGTCATACACTTCTCTAATAGGGGGAGGGGTGGGGTTGACTTAGCCAATTACCCGCCCACCTCCCCTTGGATGTATAAAGTAATTAGTAGTTTCTGCCGAAGTTAACGATATGTAGTAACATAGATAGACCCCCCCCCCCCTCGTAATAGGATCGCGCCGTGTCCACCACGAGCTCAGGGCTGTGAACACCAATGACTCAAAGCTCACCTTGAGCAGGAGGTCCCATTCACTCTGTAAAGGTTTCTCTCGCAGCTCATGGGTCGCCACGGTGGCGAGATGTTAAATCCCTCGCCTGGTATACAGGAGGTCGTGGTTCCGATCCCGATCCTGATGCCTGCTGTTTCTTCGCAGTTTGTTCTCCAATTGTTCTGGTGGATTTGTCTCCGGGTTTTCCCTACTTTTTTTTTTAGAAACGTGCGATTAGAGTATTTGGCTGCTATACATT
This sequence comes from Petromyzon marinus, assembly GCF_048934315.1. Lineage (NCBI taxonomy): Eukaryota > Metazoa > Chordata > Hyperoartia > Petromyzontiformes > Petromyzontidae > Petromyzon > Petromyzon marinus. The sequence continues at coordinate 11,898,705 of NC_133692.1, forward strand.
CCCACATGATAAGCCACTTCGTTGAGCTATCATTTGTAGCCAGGGCGCTTTTGAAAAAAATAGTTTAGTTTAATGTAGCATTACCTCGTTAATTAAGCCTTTTATATTTGTGTATTTACCAGGATAAGCCGACTGACCTATTGAGCTATTTTTAACTAAACTCAATTTTTATTTTATGTTTTAGCAGGTAAGGCCCACTGAGATATTATATCTTTTTTTCAGAAGCGACCCGGCTATCATCGATGTGGTTGATCACTTGGAAATTTTTAGCAGTAGCCAAATAATAAAAACGCACGTTGATTCTTAATGTTGAGGGTAAACCCGGTGGACACTAGATGGCGATGAGAGAGAAAGCGAGAACATGCATCAAACACAAAGCAGGGGTCCGGGTTGCGATCGAACGCACGACCTCCTGCGTACCAGGAGACGGAGTTAACATTTCGCTACCTCGACGCCGAACCCGACGGGCCGAGTTCTATTCCTGCTCACGGCCACCAACACAAGTGACAATCATCCGAACCGGTCCCTGGGCATCCCCTATGTCGACTCGGCCTCAAATGACTACCTGCTGTTATGGGTAAACAACAACAACAATAATAAGTACCACATGTATGAATTATTCTTAGTCTCAGAGCGAGCACAGGGCCGTTCATGCGCAGAGAGTTGCGGGCAGAGTGCTACGTGAGACGCTGAGTGACTCTGGTGGATACCTCAACAGCTTCGCTCCGACTGAACCTCGAGGGACGATGTCTCTCCCGCCCCACTCGGCTGTCGCCTGACACCTTTGAATGCTACTACGTACGTACTTTGAACTTCTCTCGCACCGCCGTGCGTAGGCAAACCGTTCTCATCGCGGGAGCGCTTGAGGGAGAGATGAGAGCGAGATTGCGTGTGGCTTAGAGCAGTGGTCGGCAACGAAAGTAACAAGGAGAGACATTTATTTCAGAATTCGTAAAAAAAAAACTCAATATTTTAAGAGCCGCAATGCACTGTGTGGTGAATATGATACGGTGGGTCCTGAATAAATAACGTCACGAAGCAGTCATTGATGAGCCGCATGCGGCTCTGGAGCCTGCAGGTTGCTGACCCCTTTCTGATGGTGAACTCGGCTTCCATGGTGAACTGGACTCCCATGGTGAACTGGACTCCCATGGTGAACTCGGCTTCCATTGTGAACTGGACTTCCATGGTGAACTGGACTCCCATGGTGAACTGGACTTCCATGGGAAACTGGACTCCCATAGTGAACTGGACTTCCATGCTAAACTGGACTCCCATAGTGAACTGGACTTCCATGGTGAACTGGACTCCCATGGTGAACTGGACTTCCATGGTAAACTGGACTCCCAGAGTGAACTGGACTTCCATGGGGAACTGGACTCCCATAGTGAACTGGACTTCCATGCTAAACTGGACTCTCATAGTGAACTGGACTTCCATGGTGAACTGGACTCCCATGGTGAACTGGACTTCCATGGTAAACTGGACTCCCATAGTGAACTGGACTTCCATGGGGAACTGGACTCCCATAGTGAACTGGACTTCCCTGCTAAACTGGACTCCCATAGTCAACTGGACTTCCATGTTAAACTGCACTTCCATGGTGAACTAGACAAAATAACCAGAAGAGCCATTTTTCAAGAGCTGTGCTGCACTCTTTAAAGAGCCACCGCGTGCGACTCCGGAGCCGCCAGTTGTCGATTGCTGGGCCTGAGGGAGAGATGAGAGCCAGTGTGGCGTGATGGGGGAAGGCCCTTGAGAGAGAGACTTTCTAAACAACTTGTATTGCCGCCAGTAGCAAAAGCACTGGAGGCGATTTCGATATGAAACACACAAAGTCACCAGCAACACAAATGAAAATAAACGCTACAAATCCACGCGCTGTGGCGCTAAAAAGCACCGCGCACAACACGAAATAAACGCCACGTGGTTGTGGTTGTGGTGGTCATCGCGTACACCACGTTGACGAGCGAGTGCTTCAGAAAGTAAACACGAGGAGGGTGCCGTCCACACTGGTACAGAGAGGGGCTTGTCCGGCTCCCCAGCGTTCAAAGAAGACGCGCTGCACATCACCGACACGTGTGTGGTACATGGCGTGCTCCAGCCGGAGCCGCGCCTTAAGCAGGCCCCTGAACACTGGAAGCACCGAGCAGCCGTCAGTGTCACCTTGCAGCATCTTCTTTCTCGTTCGAGAGAGTGTGAAATGAGAGACTCTGGGAATGGGGGGGGGGCAGAGGCAATAAACCTGGGGGGGGGGGGGGTGGGGGCAGTGATTGTGGCCGTGTGAGCTGGATTATTTTCTTGAGCGCATTTTTGATGGATCTGCAAACGCAAACCCCTTCGTTACATCACAAGAAAAACAAAGACAGACGGACAAACGGTGATGCGACAAACGCGTGGGTGTGGTGCCGTGCGTTCGGTGAGTGAGTGTGCGGTAGTGTAGTGGTTAGCGCGCTGTGCTACGAACCCGGCTAACCCGAGTTAGACTCCCGCTCACGGCGAACACCAGTGACGATTATCTGAACCAGTCCTAGGCCTCCCCTAGGTCGACTCAGCCTCAAATGAGTAGCAGGTGAGGTGTATAAACATCGCACTTGGAGACAAAGGCGGCCGGGCGTGGTACTGGCCACCCACCCATTCGTGTGGCGTGCCAGGCTTCATAGGTGCTCGCTAACAGCACATTCCCCAACAGTCTGGTAAGGCTACAATGAGGATCTTTGTCTGAGGTGTGTAAACATCGCCAGTAGGGAGGCAAAGGCGGCCGGGCGTGTCCTTTCATAGGTAATGCTCGCTAACAGCAGCAGCAACAGTCTGTTAAGGCTACGCGGGTTTTTTTTGTCTTTGTGTGTGAGCGGTTCTGCACAAGGTGCAGGGAATGTTAACGGGACCTACGCCTCTGCTTTATCGACCTGGCCGAGACCTAAAATACCATCAAGAAGCCAGGGCTTTGGGTTATTCTTCGTGCTTTCGGGGTCCCTGACCCTCTGCTCACAATCGTTTAGGATCTTCATGATGGTGGGCAGGCCCGGGTAATGTTGGAAGACAATGGCACATCATTTTCAGCTTGGAGTGCAACACGGGAGTTCTCTGCCCTCTATACTATTTCACATCTTCTTTGAGCGTGTAATTAGAGAAGCTTTCCATGACTCTACCGAAGGAATTTCCATCCGGTACAGATACGATGGGAGGGTTGATTGATGCCCAACTGCAGTCAAGGGATGGCTCCTTGTATGTACGTATTTTGAACTTATTTCGCATTGTACGTAACCAACCGTGCTATCGGAGGTGCGGGGAAGGACCACAAACTAAACGCGAAATTAGTTTTCAATCTAGATGATTTAAAAGTGCATAACTCAAGTGGCTTCCTAATATAGTAAGGAGGAGCGTTCCAGACGGCCGCAGAAGCGCATCTGACAGAGCGTGATGCGGTGACCGTCTTTGTTCGATGGCCAGCTAAAAGCCACTACTGCAAGGATGACCGGAGTTCGAGTGATGGTTTAAGCTCCTTGTTTCATTTGTGATCAACCACTGCTCAACCATGAATGCTGATGACTCTACTGCTGAACCTAGAGCGTGCTACTAAGAGGTGGCACCTTACTATCAACCCTACCAAAATCAAGCACATTCCTGGTTATTTTATGTTATCAAACACTCCATCCCCTCAACTTCTCATGCGTAATGGGGCATTTTCAGTTTTTCAGTTTCATCTTCATACATTTGGTATATCCCTGTGAGCCATTCGGCTCTTGAATCGGGTGCAACCGCAACAAACAAAAATACAAAAACATGAACAAGAAAACATCTTAAAGTGATTATGTGACTGTGCAAACAGAAAATCCAGGGAAAAAACAGCAAAATATTCCAGAAAAAGCACCGTACACCAACGCTGTGTGCAAAAATCCCAGTGGGATGCAAGTTGTGGAGAGAGTTGGTAGAGTTCACATTCCTGTGCAGTGTGCTTATGGTCAGCTATGGATTGGCAGCAGAGATCTTTCATCAAATAAAGTCGAGTGGCACCTGGCCTATTGCGCCATACTAAGCCCCGGGTCTTCTGGTCTACAGTTGTGATGTCTCTTTTCTGTGCTTGCGAAACGTGGCCCAATTTACAGGAAAACCCGTGTTCCACCGGCAGGCTTGGCTGCATTGGCTGGGCCCTGTCGCCCGCATGCTCAGGCACCGCATGCCCAATCACTTTTTGTTTGGCCGGGTAGAGGGGGATAAACGGGCGCGGCACGGGCTCGAGAGGAGATGGGCTGATGTGGTACAGAAGGAAGTGGAGTTGATTGGACTCGCCAGTGACTGATACCGGTGAAGTCTGTGGAGGAGGCTCGTGAATGCCGCTATTTGGCAGTATCAGGCGAGGCGCACGTTTAGGCTGCTGGGTAGTTGGAGGCAGTCTCCTCCCAGCAACAACGGAGGGCAGAGGAGTGACGCTCACAACAACGAGCAGAGTGCCGGGTGGCTAAAACGCAGCGGGGAGCACAGCTGGTGCGTCTGCCAAGTCATCTCAGCCAGTCAACCCATCGTCTGTCCTGTGGACCTCGTGCCAGTGTCGCGAGCCTTCCACGCTTTACGTGTCGCCCTCCAAGTGCACCTAGCTTGGCACAAGCCCTGAGGCGACTTCGCTGCCAGTTAGTCGTGTGAGTTGTCTTTCCTCAGCTTTAAAACAGCCTGCCTCAGCAGCTTTCATCTATTTTTTTTCCTCCTGATGACGACCGCTTGCGTTGCGATCGAAATGTCGTAGTCTTTTGCTATTTTTTTGCAATTTTCTTTGAACCTATCTACGTGTATTTACCGAAAGACCCGGAGGATATTTCGTCAGCTCGTTGGCTTTTTGCACTGAGATGAGTTTAACTTTGTACCCCAGGTCTTCCTGGCAGAATAGGCTCGCGTCGACCCGCTATGAATGTATAAAGAACGTCCATGTTGATGTTGTCGACGACGATGATGATGAATGTGCACACTCCTGGTGGTTAGTAAAATAAATGTAATTTACCATAATCAGCTGGATGAGGCTAACCATGCATGAAGCAGTAAACATGTCAAGCAACCAGCAATATCCCGCAGAGCGTGAATAATTTATTACTCAATACAAAAAAGGATAGAGTGCAGTATTTGTTAGTGACAATTGTTTAACAGAATTCGGATACATAATAGAGGTTTTTTTGGGTTAGATCGCGTAAATATATAAATGTGTCGTTAAACCCGCCACCACCCGACACAGCCAACTAGTAAGGGTTGTCACGTAAACAGAACGTGGCCAATTCGTCACTAGTACAGCACACCGGTGTGTTGGAGAGCCAAGCCACAACATTTACAATCCGAGTACGACGTTTCGCCAGTAATTACAACTAGCTTCATCAGGCGACAGCCAGATTTGTGGAGAAGTCTGTTTCGTTCCTTATATAGAGGCGTAGATGTGGTGACCACGCTTCTGCGCTCCTGCGCAAAGTAGGGGGGGGGGGGGAATTAATGAGTCAACGTACATTATGCATGCGCATTATACGAGCCTTTTTATCTTGTCCTTCCTGTCCATTGTGTATTAAAAAAGCCGTACCAATGGTAATCCCTATTGAAGTAAGCTGCCCTTTGTAAGCATGCATTTAAATAATATATTATTTCATGATTCGCTTCCACGCAGCACTAAGGCGGTAGCTATCCCAATGGTTAAAGTTATTTCTATTTCTTTCAATTTCGATAGATTATCTAATTAGTCTTGGCCAGTAGTAGCTAGTTTTGCACGTAACTTCAACGTTATCAAAATTAATTGAGTGTCCTTGTTGGCACGCGTGTTCTGCTACTGCTGACAGTTGTATGTGGGATCATTTTATATTTTTCCGATGTTCTTTTAGGCTCGTGCTGATCATTCGTCTTGTTCGCCGAACATAACATTTATCACACGTGCAGTTAATCCTGTACATACCGAATGATCAGCACGCGACTAAAAGAACATCAGAGAAATATTAAATTCCCCCAAATACAACTGTCAGCAGTAGCTAACCCGAAAAAAAACTCTATAATGGATGATGTTGGTCGCGAAAGCCTACGTGTTAAACATAATTATAATATGTATTCATGTAGAAGGAATCCGACGAGCTACAAAGTATTTTCTACAGATATCCAGCAGTGGCGGGTCAGAACGTTACAATAACAAACAATACAAAACACGGTAGGAGTTCAAAGATTAGGAAAGGTAAGCAAATCACTTTAAAACATAAACAAATACAGTTAAGATTTGTTTTCACATTATCAGGTAATGCCCACCGAGGTATTCGCTTATTTTTTTCAGAAGCGACCTGGCCACAAATGATAGCCCAACAAAGTGGCTTATCGCGTGGAAATTTCTCACAGCAAAATAATCTAAATAACCGTAAAATAGGTTTTTGGGTTAGATGGCGTAAATATAAATGTGTCGAACAGCTAACCCAAAAACCTCTTATGAATGTATATTGGTCGCGAAAGCCTACTCCTACGTGTTAAACTAATCTCAACAACGTTAACCACTTCAACAAGGGTGAGATATATTCTTAGTTTTTTCGGTAAAGTCACGTTGAAGAGAAACAACAAAATAACAAAATATATATAAAACAATAAAAAAATTCTCACGACGTTTCGACCATAACTCAAACGGTCATCATCAGGTGTGTTGGTTTAACCAACACACCTGACCGTTTGAGTTATGATGATGACCGTTTGAGTTATGGTCGAAACGTCGTGAGAATTTTTCATTGTTTTATATATATTTTGTTATTTTGTTGTTTCTCTTCAACGTGACTTTACCGAAAAAAACTAAGAATATGAATTACTGCAGTCACGAAAGCTTTGAATCAAAATTTAAGGGTGAGATATGTCGACGTGGCACTAGATGGCGACAACGTTCAATGTAATCGCAAATCCTCGGTGCCACCACATTTTTTTTTCCCTATTTGCCATGGGGTTACAGGAACACAATTTCACCGCGTCTTCCTCCCCCCCCCCCCATTTGCATTTTAAATGTTCCCCTTGATGTCTCCCCGCCTACGGGAAGTACGGACCCACGCGTGTCAGCACCCCCTCGTTTGTGGTGCCCAGCTGAGATTGGGGGAAAATGTCACGGCGAGAGCCACGCAGCCCCAGGGTATGTGCCGAGGGCGTTAGGGTGGGGGGCGGCGGTGGAGGTCACGGAGGTCACGGAGAGGAGCAGAGTCACTTTGCGGTGCTCGCCTGCCAGCTCCGAGGCCCCAATTACAGCCGGCAGAGCCAAATTAAGTTGTTCCGGGCCCTGCAAGTGGATAATCTCGGCGACCTTGACTGCCGGCTCACACTCTGTGGACCGTGGCACTCTCCTCACATGCTAACTCCCCCGCCCCCCCGGCATTACATTATTAAGTTGTGTGCGCGCGGCACGCCTGTTGATCTATGCGTTTAATATGGAGAGATGGGGGGGGGGGATAGCGGCGGAGCATATGTTACAGAAAATGCGATGCAAAGAGGGGGCACGTGATGTTTTACTTTTTTTATTGAAGGCACAAAATAAATATAATTGTATAAATTAAAATGTCCAAGTCTCCATCGAGATTTAATCAATCCGCCACTTTAATTGCAAAGAGTGAAAAAAAATGCATTTTAAGCCCAGCAATTAAAAACTAAAATTTAAACAACCTGGCAGGCCGGCGACGCGGTAATTAAAGGGCTCGATTTTTTTTTTCTTAGCTGGCTGACCCAAGCAAGGTCGCACCACAGCGCATTCCGAAACATCCCTCCGCCTCGCACGTTGAGCGGGCGGGTTTTGGTTTTCTGTGACCTCAAAACGCACTGCGAGTGAGCCATTGCAAATCTCACGCACGACCACCACCAGTGGCCTGGCTCGCTCACACCTCCACCCTCCTCCACGGTCACTGGCAGTGAATGTAAACAATCGCGTGATTGCCATGGCCCTTGTGAACCGCGGGCGTTCACACTGAGCTAGGGTTCACCCAACTTCATCCGGCCATCTCAACAAAAGATCCCCCGCAGAGCCTTGACGGACTGTTCCATGCATGTGTGTTGAACTTCTTTCGCACAGTACGTAGCTAACCGGGCTAACCGGAGGTGTGGGGAAGGACAACAAAAATATCTCCCCCCATCCTACATCTCCAATCTCACTCCACTCCCTTCCACACACTCTCCTACCTCTCCCTTCTCATCTCACTCTACTCCGCACGCTCTCCGCTTCAGCAAATAATGGCGTCTGTCAAAAATAGCACAGTCACAGCTTGTTGCACGAGCTTGCGGTTCGAATCCAGCGGGCCGCCCTGAGTAATACTAAGTTATGTGTATTAACCGCAAATACATCGATAGGAGTCGCACGTTCACATACAGCAATCATTGCCCCGTAATGCGGAAACTTGGCACGACCCTCCTGAAATAGAGTCGCGAGACTCGGTGAGGCTTTTAATGCAGGAGCGTCGCGGTGGCGAGATATTCATTCCCTCCCCTGGTATACTGGATGTCGTGGGTCTGATCCAGACCCTGACGCCTGCTTTTTATTTGGAGTTTGCGTGTGCCTCTCTTCCCGTGGTCGCGTGGATTTTTCTCCAGGTCAACATCACGCGTTTAGAGTATTTGGCTGCTATAAATGTCCACGTCAGAAGCCACTTCGTCGGGCTATCATTCGTGGCCAGGCCGCTTCTGAACGAGCTACAGAGCTGAGTGGGCCTTACCTGGTAATGATTAAATAAATAGTAATAAAGCTAAATAAATAAAGACAACTTGCACCATATCCAATGTCCTAAACAGAGACGAGCGCACGCCGAGTAACACGGGGCGAGGCAGTGTACTCAACGTAGAGATGTACGCACCGGAATATAGACAGCAGCATTTCAGAGAGACGAACATAGACAGAGAAGTTCACTTGGCACAAAAAACAAAATACAGAAGGGGGGGAAAATGTAACAAAGCCACACGTGCACACATACACACAGAGGAGAGACACGAAGAGGAGAGACGTATTAAGAGACACACACAGAGGAGGGACACACACAGACGCATTGAGGAGAGACACACATAGAGGCAGGAGGAAAGGGCCGGAGACACGGACCCCATAGGGGACTTGTGAGATGCATAGGGTGACGTGAAGCGACGCGGAACGGCAGGGCGAGAGAGTGACGTGGGCAGAGGTATAAATGGGGGCACTCACAGACAGAATTGGAGACAGACGGCACACAGAGAGAGATGAATTCGCCTGCAATGCACGCGGTGGTCTCGTGGTCGCCGAGCCAGGGCGACTTACACGGCCATCGCATCGCGGCGCAGTTCGATCCATCACTCAAACAAAACAACGCCCCCCCCCCACCATCCCCCCGCCCCCTGCAACCTCCACCAGTTCCTAGCCACCCCACCCACAAACTCCCCGGCCAAGATTTTGTGAAACAAAGCAAAACGAACACCTGTCTGGAACAAAGCTAGTTGAACAAAAGCCAAAATAGCATTCCCCTCCCTCAGCCCAGCAAACAAAGCATTTAGTTGTAGCAATTCCTTCCGGCTGGGTTGTAATAACAAGCAAAAAAAAAAGAACATGAATCAAATTTCACCAATGAAAAATGAAAGTTTACCACGAAAAATATCAATTCTTCACTGAGCGTTTATGTTGTTGTGTTTTTTTTAATGTAATCTCAAGTTTCCAGGTGATCCAGGCCGCACTGCCAAACGCGTGTACGTGAATCCAGTAACAGGTACGCACCATGTGATGCCATCTGCTCCGGGCATTGCAAAGAACAGTACTACCTCGATATACGAAGTGGATGCGTTCCTGGAGCTCCATTTGTATATTGAAACAGCGTACATCGAATAACTTAGAACATGAGTCCGATGGGGATGCCTTCCAAGCTTCCGTAATGCTGAGCTATCATTTGTGTCCAGGTCGCTTCTCAAAAATAAGTTCATACCTCAGTGGTAAGATAAAAATACCTGGTAAGCTAACAATTGTTTTGTTTTATTGGTATATACTTAGGTAATTTGCTTATCTTTCTTATACCTTGCACTCCTATCGTGTTTTTGTATTCTTTGCTGTTGCAACGTTCTGACCCACCCCGACTGGACATCCGTGAAAAGAGCTTCATAGCTCATCGGATTCGATCCAGTTATAAATACATATTCTGATTATGATTCTGACGTGATGTTCCGGTGGCAATATAATAACAAAATAATTGTTGATCGATTGGGAAATAGCGATTGCTGGGTACATTTCCACATGTTGCAACATTACCAAGCACAGCATGGACTTATGCGATTTGCCACACACGCCTAAGCAACCACGCCATTTTTTGCAAAAATGTTATTTTTGTAAATTGTCCACTTGCTATTGTCTGGGTCTGCGAAAGCTCAACAATCACACGCGGAGTCCTGGCTTAATTCAGTGCAGTCTGCCACATGCTGTTTTCATTACACCCTGCCATGGCGAAGACAACGAAGGGGTGAGCAATGTTGATGGGGTTTTCATATTGGCTCTAAGTGCCAGTTATTTGCGACAAACGTTCGTATGATTGCGTGGTGGTACACCTGCAACTATAATTTGTATATACGTTTACATGTTCATTACAACTGAACAACACTGCGAATGAAGGTTTATACTTTGTAATATTTATCAGCGGGCCTGGACTGGTCATAGGGCGGCAGTCCAAGGGGTGAATGCCCGCTGGGCCAGTCTGCGTAGGGAAATTGCCAACGTGATCGGCGTAAAAAAAAAACATATATAAAACAATTTTGGTTAATTAAACTATGTTATTATCTCTAATGTGCACGTTTAGCTGTTTATTATCCCTCTCAGTTGCCATTAAGTCCCCCATATTCCGAATCCCCAAAGAGTCTTCCTCACCCGCCCCACTTTCCTCCCCAATTTTGTGTTTTTGGACCCAGCCCAAATGGGCCAATGAAATGGCATGGCAAAAGCAGGCTAATATGCTACGCCACTTGACGACATCGAGCTCCTCGTAGTACACAGCTTGTCATCGCACAACCCATTTAACACAAATATTATTAATTGCTCATATCCCGAATTTTGGCCGGTGTATTTTAAAATGCCCTGCGTCGATTTTTTTTGTTCCAGTCCGTCACTCTTGATCGGAATGTTATCCGTAACGAGTTCGGTATTCATGAAAATCTCACCGAGATTCAGGACTCGATAGCACGCAGGCGAGTCCTGCCCACTCACTCGGATTGTTTTCGCCGACTTTCTTATTTTAAGTATTAAGCGAGAGGTTAGGTTTTTGAGGAAGATGCCCTCCAATTGTCCCAGCGAGACGATTAAACACTCCCCTCCTCGTCACTGCTCGAAATGAAGGAGCCTGGGATTTCCAGATTCAGAGAATAAATCTATACCGGTTTAACAGTAGTGAGACAACGACGTGAAGAATGCTGGCTCTGATGTAGGCCAATCGGTAAAAAAAAACAATACATACATCATCAGAGCATGTTTGGTTGCATGTTTTGCCACGAGTACATGTGGTTAATGCAGACGTAATGCTTTGAAAAATATCGATTTGGTTGAACATCTTAACACAACTCCTATATTATTGTCAGAAAGGGTAAAACCTCTTCTTATTTTTGCATACATACATATGTAGTGATGTACTCACACGGACACACTTAGCTTTTCTCCTGTGTCACTTTATTTGACCTCGCATCCAATGTGGATACTCCTCACTTACACTAACACACACACACGCACCCTTGTTCCGAACTCCCCGCTAACTCTCTCACTCAGTACTCCGCTAACTCTCTCACTCTATACTCCGCTAACTCTCTCACTCAACACTCCGCTAACTCTCTCACTCAATACTCCGCTAACTCTCTCACTCAATACTCCGCTAACTCTCTCACTCAACACTCCGCTAACTCTCTCACTCAATACTCCGCTAACTCTCTCACTCTATACTCCGCTAACTCTCTCACTCAGTACTCCGCTATCTCTCTCACTCTGTACTCTGCTAACTCTCTCACTCAACACTCCGCTAACTCTCTCACTCAATACTCCGCTAACTCTCTCACTCTGTACTCCGCTAACTCTCTCACTCAATACTCCGCTATCTCTCTCACTCAATACTCCGCTAACTCTCTCACTCAATACTCCGCTAACTCTCTCCTGCTTCCCTCACACCTCCAACCTCGTCCCTGCCCCCAGCAGGGGATCAGCCAACACTGCTGGGGACGAGTCGAGGAGGGCAAGGTCCCAGGCGTCTTCTCCCCGACTCTTGTTTCTTCATCTCTTGAGCACCAACCAAACACCTCTCCGTGTTGCTCCGCACACCCCCTTATACCTCCCTCCTCATTAGGGGTCCTCACCCCCAATTAAGCTGGTGCCTCCCCGGAGCCTCCAGCACGTGTGCTCTCTCTCTCTTATCGTCTCCATCTCCCGCCTCTCCGGCGTCGACCCCGTGTTCCAACGCTTTGCAGCTGCTCGTCCCCAGATCCACCCGCACAATGAATGCTTCTCCCCCTAATTGCTGCCTCCTCTCTGGCGCCTGATCCACGTCTCCCCGCTTACACCTGCGCGCCCTCAGTTGCACCCGCTCTTCGCCAGCCCCGCGCGTTACGCCACTACACATACACCACCAAGAGGATGTATAGACCTCCCGTGACACCACTACACATACACCACCAAGAGGATGTATAGACCTCCCGTAACACCACTACACATTCACCACCAAGAGGATGTATAGACCTCCCGTGACACCACTACACATACACCACCAAGAGGATGTATAGACCTCCCGTGACACCACTACACATACACCACCAAGAGGATGTATAGACCTCCCGTGACACCACTACACATACACCACCAAGAGGATGTATAGACCTCCCGTGACACCACTACACATACACCACCAAGAGGATGTATAGACCTCCCGTGACACCACTACACATACACCACCAAGAGGATGTATAGACCTCCCGTGACACCACTACACATACACCACCAAGAGGATGTATAGACCTCCCGTGACACCACTACACATACACCACCAAGAGGATGTATAGACCTCCCGTGACACCACTACACATACACCACCAAGAGGATGTATAGACCTCCCGTGACACCACTACACATACACCACCAAGAGGATGTATAGACCTCCCGTGACACCACTACACATACACCACCAAGAGGATGTATAGACCTCCCGTGACACCACTACACATACACCACCAAGGGGATGTATAGACCTCCCGTGACACCACTACACATACACCACCAAGAGGATGTATAGACCTCCCGTGACACCACTACACATACACCACCAAGAGGATGTATAGACCTCCCGTGACACCACTACACATACACCACCAAGAGGATGTATAGACCTCCCGTGACACCACTACACATACACCACCAAGGGGATGTATAGACCTCCCGTGACACCACTACACATACACCACCAAGAGGATGTATAGACCTCCCGTGACACCACTACACATACACCACCAAGAGGATGTATAGACCTCCCGTGACACCACTACACATACACCACCAAGGGGATGTATAGACCTCCCGTGACGCCACTACACATACACCACCAAGGGGATGTATAGACCTCCCGTGACACCATTACACATACACCACCAAGAGGATGTATAGACCTCCCGTGACACCACTACACATACACCACCAAGAGGATGTATAGACCTCCCGTGACACCACTACACATACACCACCAAGAGGATGTATAGACCTCCCGTGACACCACTACACATACACCACCAAGAGGATGTATAGACCTCCCGTGACACCACTACACATACACCACCAAGAGGATGTATAGACCTCCCGTGACACCACTACACATACACCACCAAGGGGATGTATAGACCTCCCGTGACACCACTACACATACACCACCAAGGGGATGTATAGACCTCCCGTGACACCACTACAGATACACCACCAAGAGGATGTATAGACCTCCCGTGACACCATTACACATACACCACCAAGAGGATGTATAGACCTCCCGTGACACCACCACACATACACCATCAAGAGGATGTATAGACCTCCCGTGACGCCACCACACATACACCACCAAGAGGATGTATAGACCTCCCGTGACACCACTACACATTCACCACCAAGAGAATGTATAGACCTCCCGTGACACCACTACACATACACCACCAAGAGGATGTATAGACCTCCCGTGACACCACTACACATTCACCACCAAGAGGATGTATAGACCTCCCGTGACACCACTACACATACACGACCAAGGGGATGTATAGACCTCCCGTGACACCACTACACATACACTTCCAAGGGGATGTATAGACCTCCAGTGACACCACTACACATACACCACCAAGAGGATGTATAGACCTCCCGTGACACCACTACACATACACCAGCAAGGGGATGTATAGACCTCCCGTGACACCACTACACATACACCACCAAGAGGATGTATAGACCTCCCGTGACACCACTACACATACACCACCAAGAGGATGTATAGACCTCCTGTGACACCACTACACATACACCACCAAGAGGATGTATAGACCCCCCGTGACACCACTACACATACACCACCAAGAGGATGTATAGACCTCCCGTGACACCACCACACATACACCACCAAGAGGATGTATAGACCTCCCGTGACACCACTACACATACACCACCAAGAGGATGTATAGACCTCCCGTGACACCACTACACATACACCACCAAGAGGATGTATAGACCTCCCGTGACACCACTACACATACACCACCAAGAGGATGTATAGACCTCCCGTGACACCACTACACATACACCACCAAGAGGATGTATAGACCTCCCGTGACACCACTACACATACACCACCAAGAGGATGTATAGACCTCCCGTGACACCACTACACATACACCACCAAGAGGATGTATAGACCTCCCGTGACGCCACTACACATACACCACCAAGAGGATGTATAGACCTCCCGTGACACCACTACACATACACCACCAAGAGGATGTATAGACCTCCCGTGACACCACTACACATACACCACCAAGGGGATGTATAGACCTCCCGTGACACCACTACACATTCACCACCAAGAGGATGTATAGACCTCCCGTGACACCACTACACATTCACCACCAAGAGGATGTATAGACCTCCCGTGACACCACTACACATACACCACCAAGAGGATGTATAGACCTCCCGTGACACCAATCCCAGCCACGGCTAACATTGGTGGTGAGCGATATTTGTAACCGGTGCTAAGTGTGCCGCCCAAACCCATCACCCCACCCCTACCGAGTCACTACGCGAGAACACAACCACACGATTCACTGTCAGAGCCAATGTACCGCATGACTCGGAATAGACAACAACGAGGAGGGGAATCTGCGGCCACAGAAGAAGAGGAGACGCTTCTATTGAGGATGTGCGATGGCAGATTTTGGTTTGTCTCGTGCACTCACTCCACGTGCACGCCTCCGTTGAAGCCGCCTCGGGGTGGGGATTGTTTATAGTGTCCGGGATTGATAGCTGGATTTGTCAGAGGGCTCTGCTGCACACTGGCACGATGATGTGTGTTTTTGTGACTTTGTGTATCTGTTTTTTTAAATAAAGCTAATGTATCGCCCACTCGGCTGGCACCAGCGATGAAAGATGATCGTAACTTCAGCGGATCGTGTGCCTTCCCTGTGTGTTATGTTGGGGCGAGATGTTAACTACCTTGCCTGGTATACAGGAGGTCGTGGGTTTGATGCCGACCCTAATTCCTGCTCTATATTTAGAGGTTGCATGTCTCGCTCTCTCCCCGTGCTCACGTGGATTTTTCTACGGGTCCTCGGGGTTTTCCCTCCACATTTAGCTACGCATTTCCAAATGGTAAGCAACTTCGTTGAGCTATCATTTGTGACCAGGTCGCTTCTGAAAAAGAGCTATGCAGCTCAGTGGGCCTTAGCTGGTAAAATAAAATAAAAATCGTTTAGTTTATGTTTGTTGAACTTGTTTTGTACTGTATGTAGCCAACCGCGCTGATCGGAGGTGCGGCAGAAGGATAACAAATGAAACACAACAAGCTGTGGTCCGAGGTGTGTAGGATATGACCCAGAGAGTGGGCTCATTAACCTATCTGTGTGGACGTTGTAATATTACCCATTTATAATGATTGCTGTTGTCCTCTCGGTGCTCTGTGGGATGTGTTGCAGCAAGTCTGTGCATCCACTGTCGGTGCAGTACACTGGATCGACTTGGGCCTTTATTTGGCCCGGTTATGTGTTTTTTTTTTCCCATTTCCTGAGAGCCTTAATAACGACAAAGTGCTTCGAGAAAGAAAAAGCAGCAACAGAAGAAAAAAAACCACGCCTTTTGTGTGTTTCCAAGTTTCTCTCGGCGCGCCACCGCAGGAATCTCAAATTCAACGAGTGGAAAGTGCATTGACGAAGCGCCTCTCAAGAGAGAGGTCTCAGGGTAAAGACGGCAACGGCACGTTGCGCGCGGCACTCCGGGCGTAAGGCAGGAGGGAGGATATCAATTGAAGGTAGAGTCTCCAAAGTGCCGCACAGGGTGGGGGGGGGGGTCAGTGGGGTGGGCAAACAGAGATTTAGCAGTCAGCTTCGTACAGTTTTGCCTTTTCATCTAAGCATTCCACTTGCAAATCCTTTGCAAAAAAAATGTAAATATTTGATTCGTACAAGGACGATTGAATGTACATGGAGTATAGATTTTGGGTGGATGGATTTCTGTTGTATTTATTTTCTTCGCAGTTTCTGGGTACAGGCACCCCTCCCCCCTCCCTCAAAAAAATACCTAAAATAATAAATAGGCCAGTCACATGTTGCAAGTGACGTAGAGTAACCTTTTTTTGCCAGTATCAAAGTATGAAAATTAAGGATAGGTTTTACCCTTTCTGGCAATAAACACGTGTGGTTAATGCAGACTTGATTCCTTGCGATAGATATCTATTTGGTGTTTGAACATCTTAACACCTTCTGTATTATTGGTGTTGAATACAGACACGATGAGAGGGAATCCACAGATGCCGGCGTTGGCTACAGAATCTTTGAGGTTGACCAATTACGTCGGCTGGGAGCGGGACCACGTGGTTGGAGGCAGTACACGGGGAGCTCACGGTCCACCACGAAACCGCTGCACAAACCATGGCAGCTGTGGATGCACGTTTACATCGTCATCTGGATTGAAAGCAAACCTACTTTCTTTAGAACTGCTTTTTGTGTACAGTGTTGTTGTCATTCCCCCGCACCTCCGATTAGCACAGTTGGCTACGTACGGTGCAAAATAAGTTCAAAATACATACACGATGCACAAATAGACAATCAATACTCCAGTAGTGTATGACTGTGGCCATCCAGAACAAACCGTACAAAGTATAACGGGACAATGCCCGATCCACAAATATGAAGGAGACATCTCAGCGTTACACTCCGCTACTCCTGATATGGTTGTTTTGCTTGGCCACTGGAGATCTGTGAAAAATAGCTTAATAGCTCGTGGGATTCCTCCAGTACGATTAAATATTCTGTTTATGATGTTATTCTGACCACCTGAATGTGAAATTGTCGCTGTTGCTCTGCATCTGCATCGGCCATAAGAAAATAGAAAGACCGGAAATTTGTGAAAAAGAGCTTTGTAGCTCATCGGATTCCTCCCAGCATAAATAAAGATTCTGAAACCTGCCAAGGGCCGTTATATCTGACTTCCAAAGCGTCCCCGGACACACGAAGCTGAGAGATATTTCCAGCCGGGCTGAGCCTCTTCTTGAAAGGTTTCTTCTCTCCGTGTGTCCTCCTCCCATCCCCCCCCGTGGCCGTTGATACCACGGTCAGGACCAAAGGGAGCAAGCAAGGCAGAGACACAAGCAGTCATTACATTTCAAGAGCGGAAATCCAACGAGAAAAAAAATCTCCCTACGAGTGCGGCAAATCCTAAGACAATTGGACGGTCGGGAAAAAACATCTCTCTGTCAATTTACGTAACGCAAAAAATGTCAGCGAAACCTGAGCAAGCTGCCCTTGGGCTGAAGAGTTCAGCTGAAGTATAATTTCCCCATCGCGGGAATACATGCGAGTTTATATTACAATATATACAAACCCCGGTGTGCAGTACGAACTCAAAGATGAGGCAACCTTAAGCTCTCTGTGCCCCATTCCCGCCTCCCCCCGCGCCCTTTGTGACCCCCTTGTGGGGATTTTTTTGCTCTGGCCTAGCCAGTGACGAGATGAGCTATGGATGAAGCCGCTCCGTGGTGCAGCTTCACCGCTCTGTGGGGAGACACTGGAGGGAAAGCAAGGGGGTGGGTGGGGGGCGGTCGGAGCTTTACTCAAACTTTTCTTGTATTTTAGCAGGTGCAAGAAGGGGTAACTCGATTGAAATAGAATTCTACAACAGGGGATTGGTGAGGGTCAGAGAATTTCAGTGATTGGAGAAGAAATTCCAACGCAAAAGGTGGGGAAACGAGGGTTGACTGTTGGGGGAACGGTTGACAGCTATTGTAGCAGGAGGAGGAGGACGGGGATTGCCTGAACCTTGGAGCAAGGGGGCTCGGGGGATATAACAGGGTTGTAGAGAAGACGAAAATCGGGCCTAAAGAAGAGTGTTGGTGTCCACAATGAAGGCTCTTTGTAAAGCGAGAACGTGTGTCGGGCGTCGTTACACTAATATCAGAAGGAAGAACATTCCAGACGGCTGAATAGGCGCATCTGAAAGCGCGCGATGCAGTGACCACAGTCTTTGTTCGATGGTTAGCCAAGAGCCGCTGTGAGGATGACTGGAGTTCGCGTGATGGCGGTTGATGCTCCTTGACGAGATCAGCAAGGTATCGCGGTTCATTTGTGGCAAGCACTTTGTATGTAATAAAAGTGAGCTTGTCATGTATTCGTTCAGCAACCGAAAGTCGAGTACAGTGTATGCTCCAACAGCACACGACCATGATGACAAATTAGGCCAAATTCATGAAATGATTCAACCACAGATTGAGTGTAAAATGCATGACATCACAATAATACTACTTTCATTTTATATAGCAGCGTCATTCATGCCAACGGCATCCCACAACGCTGCACATTCATTATATATTTGAGGACCATATCCCATATACGCGGTTGGCTATGTACAGCACGAAAGAAGTCCCAGCACAAGCACACATGTACCGAGAAAATGAAAACCACGCTACTACTATCAAGAAAAATCTAAAATATAATTGGCAAATTTATAAAATGGCACCAAAACAAAAAACACAAACCAAAACAAAAAAAGGTATCACAACAAAGAAATTAGTCCACGAAGTTGAGTACAAATCCCAGACTACAGTGACAATTTTCCAACCAAGCCAGGAGACCTTCACAGGAGGGGCAATAGTGGAGTGACCAATAAGTTACGACTCGTACCAAATCGGTGAAACGTCCAAAAAAGTAATTGCCGATTTTTCAGTGTATGACTGGCTGAATAAAAAAAGGCCTTTAGTTTAGGGTTGAATAATAATAATACTGTGATGAGCGATTTAATAATTAGAAAATATTTGTGGGGAAGCCCAAACGGTGAATTTCTAGAGATGGACTTGATTCAAACGGACAAAGCACCACATTGTCAAGAGACAGATTCAACGCAGGAAGCGATCACGGGATTGTGAGATGCGCGTTGCAATTACAACTAAACTAAACAATTCGTTTTATTTTACCAGGTAAGGCCCACTGAGCTGCATAGCTCATTTTCAGAAGCGACCCGGCCACAAATGATAGTCAAAAAAAGTGGCTTATCGCGTGGAAATTTATAGCAGTCAAATACTCTGAACAAATGTTTCTCAATGTGGAGGGAAGAATATAGAGGACCCGGAGAAAAATCCACGCGACCACGGGGAGAGAGACACACGCAAACTCCAAATATAGAGCAGGTGTCAGGGTTGGGAGTGAACCCACGACCTCCTGTATACCAGGCGAGGTAGTTAACATCTCGCCACTTTATTGTGGAAAGAGAATGCAGAGCCAATTTCAGAAAAAAAAACAAAGAAGAGAGTTACCATCAATACTGTAGATCAGCAGGTGCCCAAGTAATATATTTAAATGCCTGTAGGAGCACTATGATGAAGTAACTGTCACCGATGAAGAACGATCATCACACGCCAACTCTGGGCGAGGCGAGAATTTATGGTATAGCAGTGTCTTGCACTTGGAGGTGATCTGGCACGATCCGTCAGCTTAAATGACATCACGAGTTCTTTTTTTCCGAGACAATGGCAAGGAATCTCGCCGCGGTGGCGAGATGTTAACTCCCTCGCCTGGTATTCAGGAGGTCGTGGGTTCGATCCCGACATTGACGACGCATGTATATTTGGAATTTGTTTGTCTCTCTTCCCTGTGGTCGCGTGGATTTTTATCAGCGTCCTCCAGTTTTCCCCTCCACATTAAGAATAGCATGCGTTTAGAGTATTTGGTTGCTATACATTTCCACGTGATAAGCCACTGCATTGGGCTATCATTTGTGGCCAGGTCGCTTATGAAAAAAAGAGCTATACAGCTCAGTGGTTGTTACCTGGTAAAACAAATGTATTTTTAAGTTCACAGTTTACTTGCCCGATTGCCATATCCTGACCACGTCACAGCCAGGCGAGTTTAGATTTTTGCCAAATATTTGTGATCCACCAACCCTTACATCCAAAGCGCTTGATTTTAAGTGTGCAACACCACACCTGACTTCCACGTTGTGAGAACTCAATATTAACACCCAGTCTCTTCAGTTTCTCTCATAGGGGGGCGTCTGTCTTATGTGTCCAAATCATTCATACGAATAACATAAACAATATTACAATTAATTTATAATCGACTCCCCCCCCACAAAAAATACACTTTTTAAAAGCGACCTGGCTATCACAAATGATAGCTTAACGAAGTGGTTTATTATCACGTGGAAATGTATAGCAGCCAAATACTACACGTGGAGGGGAAATACCGGAGGACATTGAGAAAAATCCACGCGACCACGGGGAGAGAGAGAATATGCAAACTCCACATATACAACAGGCATCGTGAGGGTCGGAATCGAACCCACGATCTCCTGTATACCAGGAGCAGGAGTTAATATCTCGCAAACCTTGTAGGTTGCTGTGGACTCCTAAAAATCGTTTTCCGCAAAGCGGTGACTCAAACGGGTCGATATTCAGCGTTGGCCCCTTGACACTCACGCAAATCTCATTTCTCTCCTGACAAAACATTTTTTTTGCATACACGCAGCATGGCTTATCAATGATTGAAGGCCGCCACCAATGGCCAAATGTGGCAGAATGCAATTAACGGCACCGGACAGACTTGTCCACAGTTTGCTCGCGCGATGTCACACTTGCACATCACCGGCACGATTACAAGTGACGGCGCGAGATGTAAACGTAGCAGGCAGCCGGGCTCCGTAGGAATCGGCGTTGCGTTTCCAATATCTCCGAGCCGCCGAACGGTGGCCGGTGGCGAGGGCGATCAACCTCTTTGAGTTCCAGAGAGCGCTAACAATTTCGAAATGCAACTCTTTAAACAAAAAAAGGAAGTGCAATTGTAATCCGCGGTGGCGATATGTTAACTACCTCGCTTGGTTATAAAGGAGGTCGTGGGTTGGCTCTCGACCCTGATGCCCAGCTGTATATTTGGAGTCTGCA
Organism: Petromyzon marinus; assembly: GCF_048934315.1. NCBI lineage: Eukaryota > Metazoa > Chordata > Hyperoartia > Petromyzontiformes > Petromyzontidae > Petromyzon > Petromyzon marinus. The sequence continues at coordinate 11,920,319 of NC_133692.1, forward strand.
TGTTCTCTCTCTTCTCGTAGTCTCGTGGATTTTTCTCCGGGTCCTCCGGTTTTTTTCCTCCACATTTACAAACGTGCGTTCAGAGTATTTGGCTGCTATATATTTCCACATTATAAGCTTCATCGTTGGGCTATCATTTATGGCCAGGTCACGTCTGAAAAAGACCTATAAAGCGCAGGTGGTCCTTACCTGGTAATAAAAAAGTCTATCGTATAGTTTAGTGTTCTGTTATAGAAATGCCTTTTTTTATTGTGCCATACGTGAGTTCCACACACTAGTGCCACGCACCATGTGGTTATTTCAGATTGCTGGCTTGATTTTCATTGTGCATAGTCCTGGTTGTAAATATGTTTTATTATCATCTATTGGTCACGTTGATCACATTTCTCTACTGTTTGTTCTACGCAGCTTCTGTTGAACTCCTCCCTTCCCACTGTGGCGTGATTGCGATCGACCTATCGGCCGTTCTAATGAGCCGCCGCTCGTGTACTTGAACGCGAAGGCTTTCGCGACCAATATTTTCCACAGTAAAAGAAGTTGTAACTTTCCTACCGGTCTTGGCCAGGGTCCCTATTCACGCAGACAGCGAGGTGGGGGGGGGGGGGGGGGCTTTCAGTTCAACGGGGCCTCACTGACCGAGTGGCCGCTGTCTGTGGAAATTCCCGAGTTTTCCTCAATTCGCTGATCTCGTCAAGGAGCATAAAACCATCGTGACACGAACTCCGATCTTCGTCGCTCGCAGCAGCGGCGGCGGCGGCTTTTAGGTGTCCATTGGAACAAGGACGGTCACCGCATCGTGCGCACGAGTTCGGATGCGCTTTAAAATCATCTAGATTGACAAACTAACGTGTTTAGAACCCCTTGTTGTGTTTATTTAATTGTCCTTCCCCCAGCTCGACGTGAAGCAGAGTGCAATGCTAATATCCTCACTTTTGGCACTGTCACTCCTCACCGCGGCATTCAATGGTACCCGATCATACGTAACCGACTTACGGAACGTGCTAATGAAGCGATGCCATGCTTGTTAAAAATCATTCTTCAGGCGCTCCCGACATCTCAGCGGTGCAAATTGAAAAGTAATAAGTACAAGGGAATGACCGATGGGCTCATAGGAGAAGGCTGCACAAGGCGTGGGCTCCAGGTGAAAACTGTACGGGGAAAAACAACAGATGTCATTAGCACGGTTTGATGCCTACGGTGCGAAAGAAGTTCACCATACATTCATACAATAAGTTTGTGAAATAAAAGAGAATGATCGTTGGAGGAATACAAGTGGATGAAGGATTGTCAATTTAAGAGGTGAGTGGGGGCAGGCTGGACTGGAGCGCTTTAAAAAAACAAGCTTGTTTTGCTCTGTGTATGTTGGACTGTACTGTAACTATTTTCATTTCAGCAGGTTAGGCCACACCGACCTATATAGCTCGTTTTCAGAAGCGACCTGGCCACAAACGATAGCTCAACGAAGTGGCTTATGTGGAAATCCATAGCAACCCCAATTATCTAAACGCATGTTGATATTAAATGTGGAGGGAACAACCGGAGGACCCGGAGAAAAATCCACGCGAACACGTGGAGAGAGACACGCAAACTCCAAATATACACGATTCAGGAACGGGATCGAACCCACGACCTCCTGTATACCACGCGAGGTAGTTAACATCTCGCCACCGTGGCGCTAATTGGATGTGCAGGGGAATGACAATCGGAGGTCCGCAGCGATCTTCCTGAAGGTGAAGAAAGGCCATTGCCCAAAATGTCGCCATTTTTTTTTCCTTACGTTGTATTTGTTTTATTTTTAAGGCGGTGTTGTGGGCGAGTGTGTTGAGAGACTGTTCTATCGGCGCTGCTGCGTATCGCCTGCCGCTACGACGTGGATCAAAGTCACGGACACTGAGAGAGGCAATTGCGCCGAGAGGCAGAAAGAGGAACACGCCGGAATAATGCAGCAAAACAAAAACACATACGAGAGAGGTCATGTTGACTGTTGAGTATCGCAAGTGGGCTTGGGCAAGACACATCACTCAAAGGGATGCTGACAAATGGGAGGGACTGATGCTATTATCCATAATAAAGGTTAGCCAGATTTCTGGATAATCGTATGACGAAGTTGGTTGCTGTAATCGCCAGCAAAAACGTCACGGCACTTGAATCGTAAATATTGTCCGTTGACTCTTCAGCACACCGATGTGGTGCTGAACGAGTAACTAATTGGCACGTTTTGTTTACGTGACTCACCTTACTGACTGTGTTGGGTGGTGGCGGGTTTAACGACATATTTATATTTTACGCGATCTAATCCAAAAATATGACCTCTACGATGTTGATAGAATGCCAGCAAAAGGAGAATTCACGACGCAGAGGGCAACCATCACTGAGATGGAGTGATGAGATCGGCTCATTTGCGGCTGTGGGTGAGATTGTGGCATTGCATGAGCTTCGTCCAGGTTATATCCATGTTTAATCTACTGCTGGATGAAGGCCTCCCCGTTTCGTGACGCTCGTGGGGCTTGTTAACACTTCGGTGGGAGGAGGGGGGACAGCGGTTAGCGTGCTGCCCTACGAACCCTGGCTACCAGAATTTGATTCCCGCTCACGGTCAACGTCAGTGACGATTATCTTGAACCAGTCCTGGGCCTCCCCTAAGTCAACTCAGGCTCAAATGAGTACGGGGTGCCGTGTGTGAAACATCGTCACTTGGGAGACAAGGGTGACCGGGGGTGGTGCTGGCTACCCAACCCCCTAGTGTGCCGTGCCAGCGTTAATAGGTGCTTGCTAAAGGAACTTTCCCCAACAGTATGTTAAGGCTACATGGGGGATCTTTGTCTTATACTTCAGCACCCTGTTCGGTGAGGGTAGGCGAAGGGGGGCGGGCGCACAGGTCCGGTTCAGATATCCGTTTCGTTCGGTAAAGGTATTTTTCTATGAAGGCTCTAACCCAATTACTATATCTTGTGGAGGTCATTGAAATAGTGACAAGGACCAAACATTTAATGAAAAGGCAGCATTCACACTTTACGTTTGGGGCTGTACATTTTTTAAATGTTTTTTTTTTATATGTACCGTGTATCAACCGTGACCTTTACAAGAAGGCTGCGACAACGCCATGTACCCGGCGACCTTGGGTGAGATACATTTAAAGAGAGGAATCATGGGCCATCGATATATATATACATTATTATTATTGCCAACGGCATGCGCGCAATGCATTGAATGTACGTGGTAATTATTTCACTTTTCACGAACAGTGCCGATCAATAGGCAGCGAGTGAAGGATGCCCTCTGCATGCGAAGTGGCTGCTGCTGTCTGGAGGTAGGGGCGAGGGGAGGGGGGTCGACGGAATATCAGAATCATCATTTGGTACTGGAGGAATTCGATGAGCTATGAAGCTCTTTCTTTCACAGATGTCCAGTAGGCGCACTGGTTCAGAACGTTACAACAACAAACATAATACAAAGACACGAGAGTGCAAAAGGCATGGTAAACACATCACCTGATAAAATATATATATAAAACATTTTTTTAAAATCTTGCCAGGTAAATCCCAACTGATTGATTAACTTCCTTTCCAGAAGCGACCCTTGCCACAAATGATAGCTCAACAAAGTGGCTTATCATCACGTCGACATTTATAGCAGCCAAAAACTCCAATCGATTTTAGAATGCGGAGGGGAAAAAACTGGAGGACCCGGTAGAAAAATCCTCGCGACCACAGTGAGAGAGAAAAACGCAGATTGCTAATATACAGCAGGCGTCAGGGTCGGGATCGAACAACACGGCCTCGTGCATACCAGGAAAATTATCCAAATAATCTCAATGCATAAAGCGACCACAGAAGCAAAAGCAGCAGCAGCAGGCAACAGATATCAGTGGAGAGAGAGCGCTGAGCTCCCCTCGTGGTCCCTGCTGCAAAATCCAAATCCTCACCCCGAGCCGGTGGCCGTGAAGCTCCCCCCCACCCCTCTCACCCCCCTCCAAAAATATCCGCGGGGTCTGAAATAAGAACAACAGTTGTGATCGCTAAATCCTAAGCGAAACTGTAAAAAATATATATGTCTGTCTAAGACCCGAAACAGGAAGACGTTTTGTCACGATTCTGGCTAATCGCCTGATGAGGCTGCTTGTTGTTGTAATCACCAGCGAAACACCACGGCACCCCAAATATAAATATTGTGGGTTTACTCTCCAACACACAACCGGTGTTCATAATAAAGGTTTTTGGGTTAGATCGCGTTTATTTATAAATGTGTCGTAACCCTCCACCACCCGACACGGCCAATCAGCAAAGAAAAGTGTCACGTTGACAAAAGACAAATAATTCACTACTTCAGCCCACCGGTGTGTTGAAGAGTTAATCCACATTTACAGTTTGAGTACGACGTTTCGCTGGTAAATACTTCCAGCATCATCGGGCAATTCGCCAGAATGGTAAAGCCCTCGCTTGCTCCCGGTTTTATATAGAGCAGAAGAGTGACGTCATCAGCAAGCGAGGGCTTTACCATTCTGGCGAATTGCCCGATGATGCTGGAGTATTTACCAGCGAAACGTCGTACTCAAACTGTAAATGTGGATTAACTCTTCAACACACCGGTGGGCTGAAGTAGTGAATTATTTGTCTTTTGTCAACGTGACACTTTTCTTTGCTGATTGGCCGTGTCGGGTGGTGGAGGGTTACGACACATTTATAAATAAACGCGATCTAACCCAAAAACCTTTATTATGAATAATATTGGTCGCGAAAGCCTACGTGTTAAACACAACCGGTGTGCTGAACCAGTAACGAATTGGCCACGTGTTTTTTACGTGACAAACCTTACTAATTGGCTGTGTCAGGTGGCTTAACGATGCATTTATATTTACGAGATTGAACCCCAAAAAACCCTTTTTAATGCAATATAAATTTACATATTGAACCATTATATTGTATGTTTATTTTATACACTGTAAGAACTCCTTTGTATGCCCCAACTTTCATGATATTGCAAGATCAGTCAAGCTGTGATTATTACGATTTTTGTTGCTGCTATTGCCATCGACGGGGCTGCCTTTCATGTTTATCTACAAAAGCGCACCTACAAGTCTGCCACTTACCATGGCAGACAGGACGGTCCCACCAGACTCGCTTCGCCTGCTTGCAGTGTCGTGGATATCAGGATCAGAATGTTTATTGAGACTGGAGGAATCCGATGAGCTATGAAGCGCGTTTTCACAGATGTCCATATATGAGCATCAACATGTCTTTCGAGTATTTGGGCTGCTATACATATCCACACGATAAGCCACTTTGTTGAGCTAGTATTTGTGGCCTGGTCGCTTCTGAAAAGGAGCTATACAGCTCAGTGGGCCTGACCTGACAAAATGAAAAAAATGTTTACAGTATAACGTGTCCGTCCGTGTTCGTCTGTCACGACCCGAAGAGCACGTGATGGATGCAATGCGTGTCCTCACATCAGGATATTTTACTTACGCGACTCATCCAATCCTCTTTTTTTCATCTTCTACCGTTGTACGTCTCGTTTATGCTCACCATGGTCGCTTTGATAGTGGGTTGTTGCTTGCTTGTTCACCGGTGGCCATATTCAGTCAGTTTTCACCGGCATCATACAGTACAATCAGAAATCATCATTACTTTGATGCAAAACCTGAATTAATCTGTCACTACTTTGGTTACACATTGACGGCAGCAGAGAGTTACAACCCAAAAGCAAAACTAACATTGATAAAGGGTAAACTTAATCTTAACTAATCTTAACTAAATTAAGGGGAGGTACTACAGGTGAATAGGCAAAAAGAAATGATGTCTTTTTATCACAATGAAAAATTACCAGGTGAATATACACAAAATTGAGATTTTTTTTGGTATTGTGACTTTCCCCCCATACATTTATGCATATTATGTGTTATCTCATTAAATGTGCAACACATTTGCATATTATGTAAAACACAATATTGACTCAGTAGATTAAGTCAGAACTTTTTGGTTTGTTTTAATGTGATCAATAAGTAATTGGTTGGTAATCTACAGAGGCTTTTGTCAAAATATTGTTCTTTCAGTTAATTACGTTCAAATACACTTGACACTTGTAAAATAACAAGATTTTCGCCATTTTCTTTAGATTTAATACACGTAAAATGAAAATGACAAAAGATATAAAAAAATCCCTCGGAACATTTCCATCTACTCCAAGTAGGAAGCAGTATGCAGAATTATGCGGCTTTACCTATTATTATGGAACATGAGTTGTTAAACTCGACATGCAAAATGTCATTTTGAGAAAATCGCAATGCCAGTTCGGGCATTGTGATGCTCATAGCAATGAGATTTGAGAGTTCTACACTTGTGTGCCCCCTCTTATTGCCATGACAGCAAAGTAAATAGCCGTATGTGACTAAGCCAGACATCTGCTCCAGAGAATAAGCTTTTCAATGATATGCAATTAAACTCGGTGATTTCTTAAAATACGGAGACAAATTGCGACGAAAGATGCAAAAAACGCTCATTTAAGGCTTTGTTTGCTTGGCGAAATTTGTATAAAATCGTAAAATCTAACAATTTTAAAAATAGAAATAGTTATAAAATATAAATAGTTAGTTTTTATTATTTTAATAATCAATTATTACCAATAACAAAGTTAACAAAGTTATTGGTAATAATTGATTATTTTAAGAAATCACCGAGTTGAATTGCATATCAATAACAAAGTTATTGGTAATAATTGTTATTGGTAATAATTGTGTGCATGCTATGAAAGTTTACAATTTATAGACGCAAAATATAAAAAAAATATCAATATTGACAAACTGAACAAAAATCCTTATTTTTTCCTGGAGTACCTGGCCTCAACTAATAATCTTAACAGGTACATTAACAATACATTGAGAGTAAAGTTAGCACTTTAGATATCTTTACTGAACAGAAATGGTATAGAACCACCAGCACTTGCCTCACCTGCCAGTAAATGATCGTGAGCAAACAAGGTGTTAGAAACAGAAGGAAAACATTTCGATTTAAAGCTTTCGTGACTACAAGGATTCATCTTCTTTGGTTCTTTCGGTAAAGTCACGTAGAATGAGAATAAAATAATAAAGTGATAAAATAAAATAACACAATAATATTCTCACGACGTTTCGGCCACAACACAAGCGGCCTTCATCAGGTGAAGGGACGAGACTGTCTGGGGGACAGCGCTGGAGTGAAAAAGCCACGCTCAGATCGCGACCTTTAAGCTGTGTGAGAAGAAACAAAGCGCCTTGACAAAGGAATTAGCATAGAATTCAGCATTGAAATGGCTGAGTGATTAGCTTGTGACTGGTCACAGAAATGGCTATGTTAAAGTTAAAGCATACACATCCGCAGAGGCACCCCTTGACAAAGGAATTAGCATAGAATTTAGCAGCTATTTAAATGCTAAATTCTATGCTAATTCCTTTGTCAAGGGGTGCCTCTGCGGATGTGTATGCTTTAACTTAGCCATTTCAATGCTAAATTCTATGCGAATTCCTTTGTCAAGGCGCTTTGTTTCTTCTCACACAGCTTAAAGGTCGCGATCTGAGCGTGGCTTTTTCACTCCAGCGCTGTCCTCCAGACAATCTCGTCCCTTCACCTGATGAAGGCCGCTTGTGTTGTGGCCGAAACGTCGTGAGAATATTATTGTGTTATTTTATTTTATCAATTTATTATTTTATTCTCATTCTACGTGACTTTACCGAAAGAACCAAAGAAGGAGAAGGAAAACAGATAACACCAATCTATTCCAGACTTCACTAGGTCATTGAAATTGAAGAACAAGCGCGAATAAATACAAAAAATATGTATAAAATACATGCCTTGGGGACAAACATACAATTTGTAAATTATTTATTGTCTTAATGAATAGCAGAGGTGTTGGAATGTTTTATTTGTAACGTCCGGGCAAATAGGCGTGATTGCGATAGGTGCAAAAACAGGTTTCCTGCGAAAAAAATTAAACAGCTGCTCATTTTGAAAGGTTATCATGTATTATTTTACTTCTGTTGGTGTAACAAAAAAAATGGCACCATTGAAGCTTTGCCACCTTGGGTGGTACCGATATCTGGTCTGGCCCAAGGAATATAAATCAGCAATGCCCTCCACGTGGTAACGCCTCGAGGTTGTGAGTGTCGTCTTCGCAACGCCTTGCGATGGCCATTGTGCATTGAATGCGACATTGATGCGTCGAGCATTTACATACTACAAGAGCAATATTGTCGTATTAAACAAAGGTCACCATAGTGAATCAACGTTACAAACACATTTATAATGCTAATGAATGCAAAACTCACCGAGTATATACCCGTGCTGTTCATAAGGTGTGATCATCTCCCGATCATCTTACCTTTTTTATCTTAACGGGATTTATATAGCGCCTTAACCAAGACGCTTTACAAATAATTAACAACGGCACAACGTGTGAATGCAAATGGCGGAGATGAAGTGAATTAAATAGAGGAGATGAAGCAATCGGCAAATCTGTGATGCGTGAATTCGGTGAAAGCGAAATTGATGACAGAAAATGATGATGAATGAATGAATGGGGTTAATGAGTGATAGCCATGCAACGAGAATATGAAGAGGAAACAGAAGCGGCGGCGGTTCTGAGGGCGAGATTAAGGGGGGTCGTGGAGTGAGCGAGGGCACAGTAGGCGAGTTTTGAATGAGGAGCAGAAACTACTGGGCGAAGGTGACTTTAACGTGGAGGGGAAAAAATCTTCCAGTGAAGGAAGGGAGGCAAGAGGAGACCGTGTGTGACGAGCAGTTCTGTGTGCATTTGTGACGTGGATTTTGACTACGGGCTGACGACGGGCTGAGCGATCAGATTACATGCAAATTTTTCATCGGCATAAAAGAGGCATTTTTTTTGTTGGGCGAGAATCATGTGCAGTCACACTGCGCGCCGGGGTCTTCGCAACGCAGGGCTATTTGCCACATGTCATTAGTAATTGCTTTACTGACATTTTCTGGCAGGAGCACGCAGTTAACAGCAGCTTATATATATGCTTTAAAGGTTACCCACCAAAATCGACCCGCGTTCAAATGCACATTGCTCCGGTGCTTACGCTACAATTGGTGGCTGGCAACTCTCTTCTCGCGACCTATGGGCCCCGTTACGGTGGCGAGATGTTAAGTACCTCGCCTGGTATGCAGGAGTTCGTGGGTCCGAGGCCGACCCCGACGCGTGCTGTATATTTGGTGGTGGCGGGTTTAACGACTCATTTCTATTTAGGGGCCGTCCATAAATGACGTCACGCGATTTTGGACGATTTTTGACCCCCCCCCCCCCCATCGTCACACGGCGTCACAAAAAGTCAGACCCCCCTCAAATATGACGTCAAAAAGCTCTGCACCCCCCCCCCCCTAAAAAATATAAAACATGCTTCAAATCGCTTTAAACTATTGTCATTGTAGTGCGTATTTAATGTGGCGCTGCACTCTGATGTTGTAGGAGAAAACATTTATTAAAACGTTTATTTAATTAAGTAGAACGTGTTGTCTATATTTATTTAAAGTTGCGCATTTTGATGTGACGTCACATTTCTCAAACCACCCCCGCCTAGGTGCGTGACGTCATTTATGGACGGCCCCTTACGCCATTTAACAAAACAAAACTGTATTATGGATATATATATTTGGGGTTTGCATGTCTCTCTCCCTGTGTTCGCGTGGATTTTTCTCTGGGTCCTCCGGTTTTTCCCTCCGCATTTCGGATCAACGTCACGCGTTTAGAACATTTGGCTGCTGTAAATCTCCACGTGATTAGCCACTTTGTTGAGCTAACATTTGTGGCCAGGTCGCTTCTGAACATCCACGCGACCACGGGGGGGGGGGAGAGAGAGGGAGAGAGAGGGAGAGAGAGAATACGCAAATTCTAAATCTACAGGCAATCCGCGTGTGGGATCGAACCCACAACCTCCTGCATGTCAGGCGAGGTAGTTAACACCTCGCCATTTGCGGCGCCCAATCGAACGCGTCCCGAGCGTGCGACAGCTGCGTTGCTGCGGCTGTGCGTGCGCTGGTCGCGGCTCCTGTTCGTGGGCGCGGCGTCGCGGCAGGAATAACAACCACGCTCGGCATTCTTGCGTGCTTTCACGCGGTGTGCACAACAGAAGGGAAATGACGCCTCACCCATCTTAAAGGCCTGTCTTTGTTGCAGATTATGAGCTGTGATTTATTATTTGTTAAGTTCATCGTGCCGTGTGTATATATATATTACATTACTGCATGTATTTCCAACCACATTTAATCCTGATTTTGCTGTCCGCATTATGCCAATAATCCAAGGGTCCATTCAGATCTGCTGCAGAGGATTGCGACCCTGTATGTTGAAGCACTGGCCCGTGGAAGTGGATAATACAGAGCTACCTGTTAAATTATTTCGAGTGACCTTTGGTCAACATCGTAGGGACCAACACTTACCCACCTGCTCTGCCACCAACATTATCATTCATTGTGTGACAGCAAAACCATATTATTTTGCAATTCTCCGAGCTGGAATGTAACCAAATGAGGTGTAGAGCCAAATGTAATGTTGTGGGGTTTTTATTTTTATACATTCGTGATTTGGGCTGAGCCCATTTAAATTCAGAATCAGATTATTTATTCATACGGGATGAATCTGATGATCTGTAAAGCTCTTTTTTCACGGATGTCCAATTGCAGACACTCGCCTTCCCATTTAAACCTGCAGGCTCTCAGCGGAGCCGGCTGCGAGCATTGACCTCTGAGTTGCCCATCCACTCATTTGCCGAGCTATTGAGTAACTGGTCAACATTTGTACGTACCTTTAAGACATTGCTCGGCCAACACTGTTCTTCGTATAGACACTGCGCCTGACAACCTTAAGAGCTAACATATTACTTTTTCTCAAAATGGAAATGCAATTGCTAAGTAGCACAAACAATCGCGATTACAATACATCATAGGCAACAAAACCCCGCTTTGCTGTTGTCGAATGTGCATGAAGAATGGCTGAGATGTGCGTGGGGGTTTGGGAGGTGGCTCGGAGGGATCAATTCATGCGTCAAACGCGCGAAACTGGCATCGCTACCATTCCTTGTCTGAATCCGAGTGCAAGCGACCTGTGACTAAATCCAGTTGGCAAGTTGGTGTCTTGTATGTACGTATGTACACCATTGAGTTGACGCGTGGATGTCTCTCTGAGTCGTCCGGTATTTCCCTGTACATTTAGAATTAACATGCGTTTAGATTATTTGGCTACTACAAATGTCACACTTGATGATAAGCCACTTCGTTGAGGTATCATTTGTGGCCACCTCGCTTCTGAAAAAAAGAGGGGTGTAGCTCAGTTGGCCTTACCTGCTAAAATAAACATAGTAGTAGTAGAGTAATTCGCACCTGAGAGACGATGCAGGTTCGTTAGCCGAGACCTTGATCAGGCGGAGGAGCCACTGACTTCTTCCTGAACCATGCAGAGCTTCCCGAAAAGAAAGGGGATTTCAGTGAATCGGGATGGGGCCCGTCCACCTACATGCCAGGTGCGTGCAGGTGGGGAGAACACGAAGGAAATGTTGACTTTGTGCGTTTAGGCGTTTATCTATGTTGAACTTCTTTCGCACCGTACGTAGCCAACCGTGCTAATTGGGAGGTGCGTGGGAAGGACAACAAACTAAGCACAATAAGCAGTTCTAAAGAAGTTAGTTTTCATTCTGTATTTGTGATAGCCGGGTGGCTCTTGGAAAAGAGCTATATAGCTCAGCAGACCTTAACCGTTTAAATAAATATGTGTTTAGTTTAGTCAAATGGACTTTTTTTTCTCGTCAGCACGCACGCACACCTACTTGAGTGCACCCGGCTAAATTCTAATGGGGATATTAAACATCACGTCTGATAGCCACCTGCCCGATGTCAACAGTGGCATGGATTTTACGAAGCTGTGCGCCGGATGCGTTGTGCTTTCCTTTAGCACCACTCGCAGCTGATGTTTGTTCTTACCTGCTCTTGCCAACGAGAGGGTAGGGGTTGCCACGGTGGCGAGATGTTAATTACCTCGCCCGATATACAGGAGGTTGTGGGTTCGTTCCCAACGCTGACACCTGTATTTTTTTAATTTGCGCGTTCTCTCTCTCCCCGTGGTCGCGTGAATTTTTCGCTGGGACCTCCGGTTTTTTTTCCCTCAACATCTAGAGTCAACGTGCGTTTCCAGCATTTGGCCACACACACTTAGACATCAGACGAAGCCACACACACTTAGACATCAGACGAAGCCACACACACTTAGACATCAGACGAAGCCACACACACACACTTAGACATCAGACGTAGCCACACACACACACACTTAGACATCAGACGAAGCCACCCACACACACTTAGACATCAGACGTAGCCACACACACAACACTTAGACATCAGACGTAGCCACACACACAACACTTAGCATCTCCTCTCTCCAGGTGTGCACGCGGCTTCTGTACGTGAATGGCACCTTTGGTCAATCCCCTGCTGGACGAGGACCTACCCACGTCCAGTTACTTGGCAGCGTTTCACGGCGCTACTTTGCGAAGGGAAGAGAGGGTAGACGTGGCAGCGTGGAAGTACGGTACAACAATGTATTTCGCTGCACTTCCCTTTGGTAACTACCACAGCACAGCTCTAGAGCCGCCTATAGCAACCTGTCTGTGTTTGGTGGTCACCCATCCCAGAATTTATTCCAAGCTAAAAAAAACCTGCTTAGCTTCCGAGATCTGATGAGATAGAACCTGAATCTTTATTTATACTGGAGGAATCCGATGAGCTATGAAGCTCTTTTTCACAGATGCATTGCGGGTGATTTGCTAATAGGCATTGTGATTCTGATCACATAACTTAATTATTCTCTATGTCACACTGCGAATGTCCACGTGTAGGCGTTGACAAGGATAGCGTAGAGTGCATTGAAATACGTGGTGTAAACGATGCATTGATCAATATTGGTTATTAATCTCACAACACATGCATTGCACCGCGTGTGTAAGAATCAATGCTTTTCGATTCGTATATGTTGCGTGTAATGGGATCACGTCACCTCCACCAGCCACCAGTGGCCGCTATATTCATTATGAAGTAAAAAAAACGGGAATTGATTTCTTTAAAATCAAATCACGACCCTTAATTGCGCACGACAATTCATTGAATCGAGACGGAGCCACGTAGTGTGTAGTGTCATTTATTATCAATGAAGACTGAAGGATGATTACTGATGGGACGTGATAGGAATTAGTGAAGCGTGTGGCCAAGAGATGCTTACTGATGCAGCGTAATACAGTACTATATATAGCAACATCTAAAAACGATTGAAACTTTTTTTTATTTTACCCAGGTAAGGCCCACTGAGCTATCTTGCTCATTAATCTAAATTTTAAAAGGGAAAAACCGGAGGACCTGGAGAAAAATGTATACGACCACGGGGAGAACATGCAAACTACAAATATATAGGTGTCAGGGTCGGGATCGAGCCCACGACCTGTATACCAGGCTAGGTAGTTAACATCCCACTACCGTGGCACCCCAGTGGGTCTCAAGGCTTGTTTATTTTCAGGGGAGTCCTGCATCAGGATTCTTGGCCAATTCCGTTCATGAGTATTTCACAATTGGGGGGGGGGGTGGGGACTCAGAGAAATACTCAACAGTCTGCAGACGAAGTCACGACTTTATTCTATGTACTGCCATCACATCGGGCCGCCGATCAAACCAAGCGACTCTGGAAGTTTCACGAATGTGATTTTGCAAACCTCAGAGCGCTTTTAAATAATCTCGATTGTTTAGTTTGGTGTCCTTCCCCCTGCACCTCTGATTGGCACGGTTGGCTACGTATGGTGCGAAAGAAGTTCAACATACATTCATACAGACCACCAATCACTATCACCAGCACCACTAAATATAAATGGAGAACTCATATTTTTAGAATGCTTTTCGTGTTTAGTTTGTTTTATTTAACACCGCACCTCTGATTAGCACGGTTGGCTACGTACGGTGCGAAAGAAGTTCAACATACGTACATCGAGATTGAGAGTGAGAGGTGAACCGTGGGTGAGATGGGCTCATGCAGGCTGAGCCTGGTGGTGGCTGCATTGTGATTGTGTGCTTTGCCAAAGGGCGTGACTAAACTAAAACGTTTAAAAATGTACTACTATAATGAGCCAAGAATGTCTGTGTGTCCCGCGCATGACACTCCACGTCGGCCAGCTGCCCTCATTAATAATCATGAACAGGTGACGTCCTCCACATGGGGGGGCGAGGCACCTCCTCCCCCCTTCTCAGCGTCAACTTACAACCCTCACTACAAAGGCAGAACCTTCACCTCACGCAATCTCCCTAACGCTATCGAGACATAGAAGTAAAAAGGACGTCGTGATGAACAAGGAATTATAACCTTTAAATGAAATAAGTCTATGTCACCGCACCCTTACAAATTGCACGCGAATTGATGCAATGAATATCACGTTGTGTTCTGATTTTCGCTTGCAAGTTTCAGATTTACTGCAATACACTAGTCCTTGGACGGGCAAAAGGCTAGTATATACATATTCTTTGGGTCTTTTGGTGAAGTCACGTAGATAGGTTCAAAGAAAATAACAAAATGACAAAAACTACGACATTTTGATGGCAACGCAAGCGGTCGACCGCTTGTTTTGTGATCAAAACGTCCAATTAGCATGGTTGGCTACGTACGGTGCCAAAGAAATTTAACACAAATACATTCAGTATAACATAAGTGTAGTGTACTAATTCGCAGTCACTAGTAGGAGGTACTCTCTTTTATTCTGCCCTTCACAGCCTTCGGGGATAACTACACACCGGGTCGGGACAGCCAACATGCTGCCAGACCCACAGCTTGAAGAGGGCGAAGATCACGACGACGACGGCACAACAAATTCCATTCCAGATTGCAGCAGCCCCGACTGTGAGTCGGAGCTCGCCTTTTATCCTCCCCAGCGTGGCCAGGCTTCGCCCTCGGCCCCGCACCCCTCTGGATCCCCCAGAAGGCTCCGTGCCTTGCCCACAGGTCCAACTGGTAGAACGGGCTGCTACCCCTATTTCTATTGTCTACCAATCTCCCAGCGGCACGTGCTACAGTGACTCATTCAATGTCACTACATACGTACTAAAACGCTAAAAGTCACATAAGACACAAAGATATGACATCTGAATTTTGTTCAGGCTCCTTGCAGTGATACAGTCTGTGCAGTTTCGGGGTCGCTAGCCCCAAGACTTGAAATCTGTTACTGGCAGATGGGATTAATTCGTGAGTCTGTGAGAGTGATCTGCTGCACAACTTTCTCGACCGTTTAAAACCCGTGCAGCCGATTGATTCACTCTAATGTCTCTCCTCCCTTCTCTCTCTCTCTCTGAAGGGGGCGGGGGGGGGGCACGTGGTCACCACGCACGTTTAGCTTGGCAGCGGCGGCCTCCGAGCGCACATGTTTCTTAAAGTGACATAAAGACAGAACGGGGAGTGGGCTGCGCCTGTGTCAACGTGAAGAGCTCCCCCCCCCATGGGCGGAGTATGCAGTGGGGGGGGGCACGGAGGGGGCACGGGGGGGGCAATGCCCCGCCCAAACTGGGCACATTTATGAATTTATTTTCAGTAGTTTACAATGAACAGTCAATATAAATTATATGCATCCGCGATTCTTAACGTGAGGGACAAAACGAACCCCTGCTCCCCCCCCCCCCAAATACAGAAGTCAAACTCTGCCTATGCTGCCCTTCCTCCACAACTGAGTCAACCAATACCAAGCATTAATACAAATAATAAGAGGTTACACCATTTCTGGCAAATAAAACAGGAGGTGTTAACGTGTTCAAACACCAAATAGACACCTCCCTATTGCAAGGAATCAATTCTGCATTGACCACACATACTTGTAGCAAAACATGCAAAAACATTGCTCTAATAATAATGACACTATGTAACACAATTTTTGTTCCTGGGTAGTAAGTGTTATTTCGTAATTGCTTATGTCTAAAAAGTACAGAAAATGGATATTATTCCCCACAAACTTTGATTTTATGACGAGGACAGTGATATTTTGAAATTGACCTATTTTCAATGAGAAAATGGGCGAATTTGTGTCTATTCGTTCACATAAAGTCAGAAAAAAACATAATATTCATCAAAATGAACATGTATTTATACTAAAGTAATACAAAATGACTACAAAAGATTTAGAAGTTAGTAGTTTTTCGAGATTTACGAAGACACTGCAAATCATTTTTTTTAAAATCAGCCCCCAAATGTAGTCTCCAATCATGTTCTCGTTGGTAGCGGCCTTCAAAATCCAGTATATCCTGGTGAAAGCACTCGCCTTGCTCCTCCGAGTACGCTCCCATGTTCTCCTTGAATTTATCAAGATGAGCATCAAGGATATGGACTTTAAGGGACACCCTACAGCCCATTGTGCCGTAGTTCTTCACCAGAGTCTCAACCAGCTCCACATAGTTTTCGACCTTGTGATTGCCCAGTGAGCTTCTTGGGGAATTCATTGCACTCCAGGATCTTCTTTATCTGTGGTCTGACGAAGACACCGGCTTTGACCTTTGCCTCAGGCAGTTTAGGGAAAAAGACTTGAAGGTACTTGAAGGCTGCCGACTCTTTTTTTTACAGCTCTGAAAAATTGTTTCATAAGGCCCGATTTGATGTGCAGTGGTGGCATCAGCACCTTCCGGGGGTCCACCAGTGGCTCCCACTTGACGTTATTCCTCCCCACAGATAACTTGGTCCACTGTGGCCAGTCCCTCCTGTGGTAGTGCGCCTTTGTGTCCCTGCTGTCCCAAAGGCAAAGATAGCAGGGAAACTTGGTAAAACCTCCTTGGAGACCCATCAGAAATGCCACCATTTTGAAGTCTCCGATGACCTCCTAAACGTACTCATCATACTTCAAGGCGTCCAGCAAGGTCTTGATGCTGTTGTAATCCTCTTTGAGGTGCACCGAGTTAGCCCAAGGAAAATATGGGTACTTGTTACCATTATGGAGCAGCACGGCTTTGAGGCTCCTGGATGAGCTGTCAATGAAGAGGCGCTACTCATTCTGGTTACAGGCGATTCCGATTGCCTCGAACGGACTGGTCACATTGTGGCAGAAGCAGAGCCCATCTTGACAGGTGAAGAAGCTGCAAAAATGTTGGTGACGCTTCCTCTGATCTGCGACTTGCACACTTTCATCCAACAAGTTCCACTGCTTGAGCCTAGATGTCAAAAGCTCGGCATTGGACTTGATGAGACCAAGATCTCTGATCAAGTCGTTGAGGTCTTTTTGGTTGGGGTAGTGTGGGTTTCTCTCCTCAGCTCCACCTCTGAAATTGTCATCTGGATCTACAACGTCTTCCTCGCTCTCTGACTTGCTGCTCTCTTCTAAAGACGGCTGCTCTATGTCCGGAGGAGTGGGTACTGGGAGCTCATGGCAGTATGGCATCGGGGCGATGGATTAAGGAAGGTCAGGATACGTGATAGCAGGTGCATTCTTGCCAGTCCGATGTTTGGAAGGGTCCACCATGCAGAAGTAGCAGTTGCTTGAGTGGTCAGTGGGTTCCCGCCAAATTCTTGGGATAGCGAACGTCATGGCTCTCTTTTCCCCTCTGTACCATTCTGCAAAAATAAACTTATTTCACCCATGGCTAATGTGTAAGATATTCTAGCAACATTTTTCATATGTGATATATTTTTTCAACACCATTTAAAATTGTAAACATTTCAAAATTAAAAACTTTTACAATTAAAACAAATTTGAAAATACAATTTTTAACTATTTTAACGTAAAATTCCGAGCAACAATTGTCCATCTTACCTTCTAGAGTTTTTTCATTGCTCGCAGGTGAAATGAGGTGGCCAGGCTTTGTCTTGATCTCTGACAGGTATGCCAAAATATGCCTTGTAGGCCTCACACATCTTAGCAGATGCTTCCACAGAGTACTTTTTTGCTCTTGTCTTGATAAATTGGCCGCAGACATCGCAAAATGCGTCTGCCGAATGCTTGCAGCCTCTTGATGCCATCTCAGAAAAATGCAGATATGTATCCATTTAGGCAGCTGGAACTAAACTGAACTTGTGGCCTTAAGGCACCTGTATTTATACTACTATTTATGTTACTGTAAAGTTCTAGAATGTTCTAGAAGTTAATCCAAGTTTACTCAGCACTGAATATATCCGGAATGTCCTGGAAAATAGGTAAATTTCAAATTATCACTGTCCTGGTCACAAAAGCAAAGTTTGTGGGGAATAATAGCAATTTTACTCTTTACCTGATGACGACTGCTTGTGTTGCAATTGAAACGTCGTATTCTATTTAATTGATTTTATTTCTACGTGACTTTAGCGAAATAACCAAAGAGTAATTCCTGCAGTCACGAAAGCTTCAAATCAAATAGCAACTTTCTCTACTTTTGAGGCATAATCAATTAGGAAATAACACTTACTACACAGGCACATTTTTTTTTGTTACACTGTTATAAGAGCAATAGATTATAAGCTATGCATTGTCTTTGAAACTGATTGGCCTACACCAGAGACAGCCTTCTTTATGGTCTTGTCTCACCAGTGACAGACCAGAGAACAACTCCAAAAGCGAACAGTACTAAAATAGGTATTGGATATTCTCAGATTAACTTGATCCATTGTAATATATACGACTACATTTACCCTCCTCTGGTCTTCTCACCTGAGGCTCACAGCGACATCACTTGTGCTCATTCTATTTAAGACCGAAAGATGAGGACGTATTCACAATTCTGGCTAATCGTCTGGTGAAGCTGGTTGTTGTTGTAATCATCAGCGAAATGTCACAATACTCGAATTGTAAATGTTGTTGTGGGTTTACTCTCCAACACTCACAGCGGTGTGGTGCTGAAGTAGTAACTAATTGGTGCATTTTTGTTAACGTGACAAACCTTAACTAAATATGACCGTGTCGGGTGGTGGCAAGTTTGACGGCACATTTATATTTACGCCATCTAACACCCTCAAACAAACAAACGACAAAACAACCAACCCTTTATTATCACTGAATACGACTGCAAGCAGGGCCGTATTATCCAATAGGCACAGTAGGCACAGTAGGCATTGTGCCTTGAGCCTATGAAAACTAAAGGGCCTACGAAAGAAAATATACCATGTTTTTTTGTATAAAAAAATAAACAAGATATCTTCTTGAATAAATGTATTTACATAGCAAGGGTATGCACAGTGTATATACAAAGAGGCAGATTCATGTCAATCTTTTTTTCTTGCATACGGTGAGAGAGAAATTTACACCGGATTTCGCATTTTTTTTCCATTGCAAAATTATCAATAAGATCTTCAAATGGCGTTTTTCGCGTAATATTATTCTCAAGAGAGAGTAGTGTCCTATGGTTGATGGGAGATATTTTTTAAAAAATCAGCTTTAGCTTCGAAAAATAACTCTCCCCTTCACAATTCGACGAACACCTGAAACAAGCGAGCGGTCATAGCATTAGTTAGTTATTTAATCCTCTTCATCCCCTATGGGACATGAGCCCACACAGAGTTCCCTCCACTTCTTCCTGTCCTTGGCAAGATTTTGAGCCTCGCCCCAAGAGAGGTTGATCGCTGCCAGCTCATTCTTCACGGTCTTGATTGAATCTCTTCATTTCACTGAGGACTTGAGTTGTCTTTGATGTCTCGTACAAAGTGCGGACGTTCCATGCATCGAGTTTTATGTTGGCTTTAGGACCCAGTAGGCTCTCCTACACACTCCTGACTTCCAACAGGCTTTCATCAGGAGTGGTCATACTGCCCTGTAGGGAGGCTTGAGCCGACTGCGGCCCTAAGTGTTGTCTCTCTTATTTTAGTTTCCGTAACAAACCTTTTTATCCGGGGTAGCGTTGTTAGCGCTATGCCCAACCCCCAACCTGGAGGGCCAGGGCCAGTATGCTGTCGTTTGTCAGGGCCCTCGCCTGAGACCAGTACGGTATGCTTAAACCTGCCGTGAGCCAGAAACCCCCGCCGGCATAGCTCTCGGGGTCTTTGAAGCACACAGGCCACCACAGCAAGGTCACAGCAAGGTCACAGCAAGGTGGTGAGGGTAGTAACATGGGGCAGCAGTATCAACTGTAGAAAGTTATCACTGAAGGCCTACGAAACAGAAGTGCCTTTGGTCTACAAGAACCTTAATCCGGCCCTGGCTGCAAGCACCCCAAGAACGCCCCCGCTGCCAACCGACTCCCACGATTCGAATCGCCGCAACTTTCTGCAGAGATTTGCACACGCGCCAATGTCACGAGGTGAAATAATGTTGCAGGGTGAGTGGGCGGGGGATTGAGCTGATTGAAAAGATAAGCACTCTCCCGGGCAGCGGTAAATCAGGAGCGAGATTGCCTGAACCGTCTCCTGCACGGCAGCTCACACGGTGGAGGAGTGGAGGAGGGGAAATCGTGCGTGAGTCTCATAAGCAAATCACCCAATCAAACCAATTAGCTTAACGAGTTCTCTAGATGCCTATCTGCTCTCGTAAATATCAGCATCTTACTCCTGGGGACTTTCGGTATAAAGAGCGTGTTTTCTCTCTCTCTCCAAAGTGGCTTTGAAATCAGTATAAGATGCATAGCATAATGCGTAAAAATTTACTGCGGTGTTCTATCCACTGCTGGATGATGGCCTCCTCCCCACAGCGTTGTCAGGCTCCACGCTTGCACGCTGCTCTTCCCCCAGGGGCTGCCTTCAGACGTCACTTGCCACTGACGTTAGCCGTGGCCCGGAATCCAACTCGGGTGGACGTGTTCGTAGCGCGGTGCGCTATAACCACCGTTACCGTCACCACCAGCCACCGCTCAGCCGCAATGCGCGCTATGTATGTTGAACTTTTTTCGCACCGTACGTAGCCAATCCATCCTTATCGGTGCACAGCGATTGGCAAAGCGTGCAGTGACGTGCAGCTAGAACAAATAACAAGAGGCTTTTGGGGGGGGATTTTATTTTAAAAAACAAACTCATATTTTCAAAAGCCGCAATGCACTGTGAATACGAGACCGTGGGTCCGTCCATAAATGACGTCACGTACCTAGGGGGGGGGGGGGTTAGACATTTGTGACGATGTGACGAGGGGGGGGGGGTTGAGAAATGTGACGTCATATAAAAATGCGCAACTTTAAATAAATATAGACAACACGTTCTACTTAATTAAATAGACTTTTTAATAAATGTTTTCTCCTACAACATCAGAGTGCAGCGCCACTTGAAATACGCACTTCAATGGCAATAGTTTAAAGCGATTTGAAGCATGTTTTATTTTCAAAATGGAAATGTGTTTTTTTGGGGGGGGGGCAGAGCTTTGTGACGTCATATTTGAGGGGGGATCTGACTTTTTGTGACGCCGTGTGACGAGGGGGGGGGGGGGTCAAAAATCGCCCAAAATCGCGTGACGTCATTTATGGACGGCCCCAACCGTCAATGAAGCAGTCCCTTAAAGAGCCGCATGTGGCTCTGGATCTGCAGCTTGCCCACCTCTGGGCTAGAATGTGAAGAGGAGTCGGGGACTGATTAAGCGCCTCTTTAGTCTTCAAAGCACAGCCACAGAACCAACCCTGAGCACTCGCTTCACAGCCCCTTTTCAACGCCGTGGGAGTGATGTCAGTGCCCTTTAACCCTTGACCCCCGTCTGGTGTATTCCCGTACGCGTGATTGGTGTGTGCTATGTTGAGTGCGGAGATTGTGTGGTGCGAGTGCGTGAGGATGGCTCGGACACCCCCTACAAATACAAACAGTCACAGGACAGCGCGGTGGTGGTGGTGGCATCCGGCGACATTACGTCCACCACGACATCACTGTAATGCCAGCATGGCAACAATGCCACATCCCGCAGGTTGAGTCAACTTGAGTGGATATGTGTGCGTAGAGAGAAAAAAACACACACACATGGGTGTGTGTTTCACCAAATAAGAGCCCTGGACGATGTATACCAACGATATACAACAAATTATCTTTCTGTTGATGATGCCGCTGCTGCTGCTGCTGCGTTAGCAATGGTGCCGAAACACAAATAACAAAACAAAACTCAACTTCCGTCGTCAATAACATTGTGGCTTTAAAATAAAAAATATATATACAACATGCGCCGTTTCAGGCAATGGCCCTTCTCCATAGCACATGTCATTTAGTGCTTTGAAGATGGGCACAGGCGTGATATTGACGTGCACATCTTCATGAACTGTTGTTTGTCTTTAGTTTGTTGTCCTTTCGCCCGCACCTCCAATTCGCACGGTTGGTTACGTACGGTGCCAACGAAGTTCACCATACATACATACATGGATATTTACGTGCGATGACGATGGGCCTATTGCTTTCAAAGCACATATATCATATACTATGAAAGGCAATGGGCCGAAACGTCGCCCAGTATATTTCTTTTTTTAGGCCACCGTGTTATTAACAGACGTGTTGAGTGTTTGTGTGTGCGCTAATTGTACTATATAATGCTTGTTCAGGGCATACGGGCATAGAAGCGAATGAATAGTCATAATAAATCAACATTTAAAAGGCTCACGGCATAATTCATGCATCCACTTTGCCCACCATCCCGCCACGTGTTGGAGGAATGGTGGCTTCTGTGTCGAACACTGGGACTCTTTCCACATTTTACAAATTCACGAGGGGCTGATTAAAAAAGCAAGATTCTAAGCGCCACGCGTAAGCAGCATAAACATTGTTGCTAAGCACTGGCCCAGATACCCAAAACATCAAGGGGCCAGTTGGAATAAATGACGAATTAACATGTTTCTTGAATCGAACAAGAGCTTGGGAAGAGAGAAAGATACGATGAAGGGACAATTTTCAATGTCGACCAGGTAAGGCCCACTGAGCTATATTGTTCTTTTTCATAAGCGACCTGGCCACAAATTATAGCTCAACCAAGTGGCTTATCGTGTGTAAATGTATAGGAGCCATATACTCGAAATGCATGTTTCTAAATGTGGAGGGGAAACGGAGGACCCGGAGAAAAATCCACGTGACCACGTGGAGAACATGCAAACTCCAAATATACAGCAGGTGTCAGGGTCGGGATCGAACCTACGACTTCCTGTATACCAAGCGAGGTAGTTAACATCTTGCCACGGTGGAGCCCTTACCTCCCTTACATGATGCCTAACATCCCCAATGCAGGACCTTCCTGACAGAAAAACGCCTTGAGGCTCACTTAGTCTTTCCTGGTTCATTAATTTGCGTTATTTGTCAACATTGTTACAATTTTAATTTTCATGTTTTGAATGACAGTTAAAAAAGCATGTTTTGCCAGTAATATTGAATCGATCTCGACTCCTCTGGATAGCTGTGGCAATACATAATTACCATTTCAAGTTATTTTAGACTCCAGTACAGTTCAAACTGGTAATAGTTAATGACTCGCTTTCTTGCATGATGCCAATCTAGGTGCTGCACACAGCACGCCTCCTATAACATAATTATCATTGTTAAATCAGCCAGACATCTCTTGAATATTTTATTTACTGATAGATCGATAAGGGGCTTACATGGGCCCCATTCGCAAAAGGTGGGTTACATTTGCAAATAAAAAATCTACTAGATTTAAAATGCATGTAAATCTATTCTGTAAAAATATCGAGGCAAAATTAATAAACGGCTTGCCTCATATCTGGAATGAGAATTATGAATTGAAATCAATCATAACTCAGACCCATGGCACCAATTCTAATGACTAGAAAATTATATTCTAGTAAAACGAAACACATAGAGCTGTTAATGGATCTCGCAACGTCGATTGATACGCTGTGTCAGAGAATGAAATGTTTCATCTGAAATTTACAATCTCTTTCTTATAGAAGATTCAATTGAACCTCAACAATATCAGAGCAAACTCACGTGTACGTCTTCTTGTTTTACTTCACAGCAAAGAACATCAATCACATAAGTCCTTTACGAATTCTAATATTCTCGTAGAACATAGCTCGGACACTTCAATGTGGCTCTGGCACTGCAATTGAAACTCGCGTGACGTTTGCTGATCAAGTAAATGGCACGCGCGCCTACAAAAGCCGCTGCGTGAATGCCATTGTGTTTAGCGCACCCTCAAAGGACTCAAACTTATGGGGTACATATACTGAGACTCCTCTCATCCGAGTGCTCCTATTGTATTGTGGTTGAGCCTATCTGTAAGTGCTCTCATTGTCTACCCTCTTCTGTCACTTCGTATTGCGGACGACAATAAGTACGATGATATATATATATTATTATTATTTTG
This sequence comes from Petromyzon marinus, assembly GCF_048934315.1. Taxonomy (NCBI): domain Eukaryota; kingdom Metazoa; phylum Chordata; class Hyperoartia; order Petromyzontiformes; family Petromyzontidae; genus Petromyzon; species Petromyzon marinus. The sequence continues at coordinate 11,944,542 of NC_133692.1, forward strand.
CTTGTCTCAAGACTCTTTTTAATCTCAAAGTATTCCCATCCACGCTGATGCACACCAGCGTGTGGATCGTCAAACGTGGACGGGGACAAAGTGAATGGAATGAAACAGTGGGAAGTACGCGTGGAGCGATGCACGCTGGGAATTGCAGTGAGAAACATTAAATGACACACTGATGGATGAAAGAACAAACACGAATTGGAGGCACCGTATCGACCGTTGGGACAAGTGAGCGGGCTCGGGCAGGATGCGTCGCGAGGAGGGATGAAGGCTGATAGAAGTTGATAGGTGATAGAATCTATGTACGTACGTATGTATGTTGAACTTCATTCGCACTGTACTTAGCCAGCCGTGCTAATCGGAGATTCCGGGGAAGGACAACAAACTCCCACACAAAAATTAGTTCTAAAAAAATTATTTTTCAATCTAGATTTAAAAGTGGCTTCCTCATGTATGTGTAATGACAGGGTGACACCTGAAGGCCTGTAAGGGTAATTACGGTTATAGCTGCATTACAAAATGTCTTATTATGAAGGGGTGTATCTGGGATAAAGGTTAAGGGCGGTGTCAGTCGAGAAGCTCTGGGAACCATCCAGAAGGGTTCTAGAAAGGGGGCGTGGCCATCGTCAGCTTGTTGTGCAATCGCAGATATAAGGAGCACCCAACCAGAGCTTCGGGGCTGTTAGCGTGGGGTCTGGGTCCTGGTTGCGTCGCTGCCGTCGTCATTTCTTCGTCTTCGACCACGTGGCTGTTCTTCAGCAAGAGCAGCTCTGTCGCCACCGCTACGCTCGTCAACCAGCCAGCGTAGCGCACGACAGAGATGGGCTGCGTGTTTGGACAGCCTAGGTGTAGGCGCGTTACGAAGTGCATCGCGCTGTGTGCTCTTAATAAATTAGAAGCCTTCTACTAGACGTGTGTCGGGAGTCGCTCACTACATATGTAAGTGTATGTTGCACTTCTTTCGCACCGTACGTAGCCAACCACCCTAACCGGAGGTGGGGGGGGGGGGGACAAAAAGCTCAAATACAACACGCAGTTCTAAAGCAAATGAGTTGTCAAAGGCAGATGAGAATGGGAAGCCAGAGGAAACGTGCCACTAAGCTGGCTCGCGCTGGAGAAAGATCGCCTGCGACATGGCAGGTCCACGAGTCATGGTGACGTTCTGGCAAGATCTTCACCCAGCAGCTGATAGATCACTTCTGACAATGACGATGTTTGACACCGCCGCGTCTCATCATCAGCTTGTTGTGCAATCGCTTAGCGCTCGACATGTGATGCTGAAGTGTGTAGCAGGAAATGTCCAGCGTGTAATATGTAAATGTATATTTCTTTGTTTAGAATAGTTTCAGTATGAATGTGATGGCATTTTGAGTGACAGAATTGTGCCAGAAACACCACGTATATAAACAAAAATAAAATGTACTTGACTTGACTGTTAATAAAGCAGTACGTGGAATCTTCTGGGCCCCGAGAATGTATATATACACGTAGAATAACTTCCGTTTTTTTGATATATAATAATATATTCTTTTTTCAAAAGCTATTTGTGCAGTTGACAGTTAAGTAAAATAACACACTTAGTAGCGGCATGAATATTGCATGGCTCGCGTTTCTCAGTACCATCTGTGGCTCTGCGGTGCATTGAGGCCGCCCCCTTCTCTGCCTTCAGGCCATTCGCTAAACTCGCGCATACCTCCATTCATCATTCATACAACACAAACTCTTTACTCATTTAGAACTGCCCACGAGAGGTGGTCTACCTATCGAAATGTACGATTGCAGTGAATGTTTATTTTTTTTCGCGCGTTGTCGAACGAATGAACCAATGCATCGCCAGCTTTGTCAACGCGTGCCGATGGCAGGAGACTCGGCGACACGAGCGACTTCGCACCGCCGTTGGTTGGAGCTGGAGGCCAAAGTGGCACAGCGGCGTGGATGGAGTTTCTTAAATGTGTGAGCTTGACGCACCTCCGCACCGTGCGTTTAGATTTAGATTATTTTGCTGCTAGAAATTTCCACGTGATAAGCGATGACCTGGTAAGATAGACATAGTTTAATTTATTTATATTTATTTGGTTACCTTTCCTATACTTTGCACTCCTATCGTTTTTTAAATTGTTTGTTGTTGTAACGTTCTGACCCGCCCCTACTGGACATCTGTGAAAAAGAGCGTTATGGCTTCCTCCGGTATTACTACTATGAGCCAAGAATGTCTGTTTGTGTGTAATGCGCGTGGCGTCACTCCACATGCCGCACCCCACCCATCATTAATATTCATGAGCGGGTGACGTCACTCCACATGTACAGTAGCACCCCCCCCCCTCATTAATAATCATGAGCAGGTTACGTCACTCCACATCGAACAGCCCCCCTCATTAATAATCATAAAGAGGTGACGTCTTCCAAATGGACACCCCCCCATTAATAATTAGCAGATGACGTCACTCCACATGGGGGTCGAGGCGCCTCCTCCCCCCTCCTCGGCGTCAACTGACAACCCTCACTACAAAGGCAGAACCCTCACGTCACGTGATCTCCGTAACGCTATTGAGACCTAGAAGTAAAAAGGACGTCATGATGAACAAGGGATTATAATATTTAAATTAAATAAGTCTGTGTCACCGCGGCATTACAAATTGCACATGAATGGATGCAAGGAATATCACGTCGCGCTCTGCTTTTCGCTTGCAAGATTCAGATTTAGTGAAATACACCCGTCCTTGGACGGGAAAAAGGCTAGTCAATAAATACACTGATTCGGATTGCAATATTGTTGCATTCTTGTGCTTGTGCAGCATTTTGTAAATCAACAGCGGGATGAGGGCCTCACCCTATGCCGTGTGGGTCATGGGGCTCACTTGACCCGTACTTTAACGGAATGGTGCGTGCGGACGAATATATGTTATTGGAGTATAGTGGAGTGCAACAGCATCACGGCAGCCAACTATGATGCCTCATATGCACGGTGGTGACCCATCCAAGCACTTTCCAGGCTCAAAACTGCTTAGCTTCCGAGGTCGGGTACATTCCGTCCGATCTGTTAACATGTCCCCCGCATAGTCCACAATTATTGTATTAAAAAATATCCATAGCCAAGGTTGTTGGGTAACATCGGGTAAATATAAATGTGTTGTTAAACCTGCCACCACGTGACACAGCAAATTAGTAAGGTTTGTCACGTAAACAAAACACATCGGTTCTGTTAGAAAGTACACCCACAACATTAAAAATTCGTGTATAGTGACGTTTCGCCGGTAATTACAACCAGCTTTATCAGGCGACAACCACAGTTGTGGAGATATCCTCCTTATTTGGTCTTGAAAAAAATATATTCAACTAAATAAAATGAACACATCTGCTTTCTCGCCGTCCAGGTATGATACGATCTTAACTCAAAGTTACAATTTTGGCATGGCCAATCCAATCATTGCATGTTTTTAAAAGAAATAATTTGGGCTAATTCCGAGCTGTTAAAATAAAAATGTTGGATCGACTGTCCGACAATGAACACAACAATGAACATTACCGTGATGTATGCATGCATGTATGTTGAACTCTTTTCGCAACATACGTAGCCAACCGTGCTCATCGGAGGTTGTGGTCGGGCACGTGGGAGAGTTGCTGCCCCCGCACAGTGTGGATCAGAGACATCACTTGACGGGATCGGAGAGGCCTCTCTGTGATATGCGGTCAGGTCGGCCAATTTCCCAACGTGGATATCTGTACAATTTAAGATGAAAACAAAAGAAGAGTCAATAATAATTAGCGTGCGAGGCGTCAGCCTACGGTTTCCAACGAACCAGGTGACCCCCGCATAGCGCATCATGAATTAATACCGGGTGGCCTGTTCACTGTGTGACACCTGTAACCCCCTTAGGAAGCAATCACACAGGGGTGACACAAAGTGGTGTTAGAGAGTTAAATAAGCTTTAAATAAATAAATAATCCGCCAATATATTTCATTGGGTTATAAAAACAAATTACTCACTCCAATCTCTCCATGCACATACCCTTTGGGCAGTAAATTAAAACCCGCTACTCATGCGCCTGACGTACGGCGTCCCGTGCATTCTGGGAATGTAGGCACGAGTCGGTCCGAAACGGCCGTCCTAGTCAGTGGTAAACGGGGGGTGGAGGGGGCACCTACATTCATTCTGGCTGATGTCCGGCGTTTATTCTTAAGGCACGTGGCAGGAACAGGGTGTGCTAGAGCCAGGAACTGCTTTGCCAGAGCCAGGAACAGGTGTGCCAGAGTCAGGAACAAGTGTGTCAGAGCCAGGAACAAGTGTGCCAGGGTCAGGAACAGGTGTGCCAGAGCCAGGAACAGGTGTGCCAGAGCCAGGAACAGGTGTGCCAGAGCCAGGTGCGAGTGTGCCAGAGTCAGGAACAGGTATGTCAGAGCCAGGAACAGGTGTGCCAGGGTCAGGAACAGGTATGTCAGAGCCAGGAACAGGTGTGCCAGGGTCAGGAACAGGTATGTCAGAGCCAGGAACAGGTGTGCCAGGGTCAGGAACAGGTGTGCCAGAGCCAGGAACTGGTGTGCCAGGGTCAGGAACAGGTGTGCCAGAGCCAGGAACTGGTGTGCCACAGCCAGGAACAGGTATGCCAGAGTCAGGAACAGGTGTGCCAGAGCCAGGACAGGCGTGCCAGAGCCAGGAACAGGCGTGCCAGAGTCAGGTGCGAGTGTGCCAGAGTCAGGAACAGGTGTGCCAGAGCCAGGACAGGCGTGCCACAGCCAGGAACAGGTGTGCCAGAGCCAGGACAGGCGTGCCAGAGCCAGGTACAGGCGTGCCAGAGCCAGGACAGGCGTGCCACAGCCAGGAACAGGTGTGCCAGAGCCAGGACAGGCGTGCCAGAGCCAGGTACAGGCGTGCCAGAGCCAGGACAGGCGTGCCACAGCCAGGAACAGGTGTGCCAGAGCCAGGAACAGGTGTGCCAGAGCCAGGTGCGAGTGTGCCAGAGTCAGGAACAGGCGTGCCAGAGCCAGGTACAGGTGTGCCAGAGCCAGGAACAGGTGTGCCAGAGTTAGGAACAGGTGTGTCAGGGCTAGGTCGTTCTTCTGGCGGACATGCCCCAAGAAAGAGGGCAATGTATTCTCAATTATTATCCTCGTGTCAGGAAATCCTGTCCAAACTGTCACCGCTTTATTCGTGATGGCCTCAAGTAAGCCACCACACTCCAGAGAGTTGTCCCCGACATCGCGCGTGAAAAGTACAGAGGGTGTCAAAGTCTTTCAAAAGCGTCCTTGGGTAACAGCCATACGGCGGCAGCAGCCGTGCCGGTGGTGGCGTCTGCAATCCGGCACTGTAGAGGCAGCGAGGGTTGGTGGATCGCACACAGATGTTGTTAAACTCTCTTCCCGTAGACGTCGAGGCGCTGCTGACCGGGAGAAAACAGTACAGCTACAAGAATGCGGACTGTACTAGTTTCGTCTGTACGGGATGAAGTATTTCCCCCTGGCATGCGTGGGTTTTGTATGTATTTATGTTGAAATTATTTCTCACCTTACGTAGCCAACCGTGCTAATCGGAGGTGTGGGGGAAGGACAACAAACTAAACACAACCAGTTTTTTTCAGGTGCTCTTGTTTCCTCCCACATGTAGACGCTCATTAATTGACCGATAACACCTTAATAAATAGGACGGCAAAGCTTTGGGATGGGGGAGTGGGCGGGGGGGAGATTTGGCAGTAATAAAATACTGCGCGGCGCGTTACAAGTGAAAGTTATACATCTATATATTTATATTAGCGCCTACATTACAGCGGTCTCGTTTATGGGGATTTTTATTATGAAATAAAAAATACCCTTCCCAGAGTTGCCTGTTCACTGGCCTGAAATTGCATGTCCCATCAGTATCGTGATAGCAAAAATAATGGTTTTATTTAAGCAAGTAATATTTCAAATGTAAAAAATAGTATAAATAATAATAATATATTTAACATATTATTTAAACAGTATTAACAAATCATATTTTCATTATTTAATATTACATTTTAAATATTTCTAACATTTCAAAACGTTATTTTAATATGATTTAAATAGTATTTCCAAAAACATCAAAAAAAATTTTTTTCATTTTTATACGAAGCAAACAATTTATTATATTTATATTTAAGAATGAGGTAACAAAAAGAGATTCAAATACATGCAGTGAAGAGAATTAACGAAACCCAAAGTGCTGTGATGAAGGGGGTGAGGAGCTGCGGAGAAAGGGAGGCGAGGGAAGGGAGAGTGACATAGTGGGAAGGCAGTGGGGGATCGTCGATAGAAGGGAGGGGGGCATAAGACCGTACGTATGAATCAGAATCTTTATTTACACTGGAGGAATACGATGAGCTATAAAGCTCTTTTTCACAGATTTCCAGAAGGGGCAGGTCAGAATGTTACGGTGGGGGGATGTTTTGCAGGGTGCTTCAAACATTTTTTAGCACTTCTGAGAATTTGCAAAAAAATTGCACAAGAAATGTGCTGCTTCGTTCGGGCTCTGGAGACCACCTGGAGAAGATTCCAGGCCACGTGTTGACAATGATGGCGAACACGTGGAGACTTTGACTATTTTAAGCTATTAACATTACGTTTGTTATCATGTTAGAGTGTATTATTTGTTAGTTTTACATTAAAAAACGATATTCTCATATAAGTGTTAAAATGTTTTTGAAGTACCATGTATAACTCCGCCTGGTATTGGGGAGTGCGTGGGTTCGATCCCGACGCTGACGCCTGCTGTATATTTGGTGGTGGTGGGTTTAACGGCTCATTTATATTTACGTCATCTAACCAAAACAACCTGTATTATGGAGATATATATTTGGAGTTTGCATGTCTCTCTCCCTGTGGTCGCGTGGATTTTTCTCCGGGTCCTCCGGTTTTTCCCTCCGCATTTCGAATCGTCACGCGTTTAGAATATTTGGCTGCTGTAAATCTCCACGTGATTAGCCACTTTGTTGAGCTAACATTTGTGGCCAGGTCGCTTCTGAACATCCACGCGACAACGGGGAGAGATAGAATACGCAAATTCGAAATATACAGGCATCAGCGTTGGGATCGAACCCACAACCTCCTGTATACCAGGCGAGGTAGTTAACATCTCGTCATCCCGAGCGTTCACATGCTTCAAGCTTCCTCCTGGGATGGTCCATCCAACAAGGGGTGGTAGATTGTGGTGTGGAGAGGTATGGGGAGGAGGGAGATAAAATATATGGATGGCGGAAAGAGTTGAAAGAGCAGGGGACAGACGAAGATGGGGTGAAAAAACTTATATCAACACCAACGTTAGATCGATGTCAGTTCCTTGCCGTGTTGTTGTTGTTGTCGCTGCTCCTGCAGCGTCCACTGAGCCGAGTTGCGCTATGTGGAGCCAGCAGCCTCCGGGGAGGTGGGGAGGTGGGGGGAAACTTCTTCTTGCTTCATTTTTCATCCCGTGGCCCTGTCACAACCACCCCCTTCACGCAGGGCAGCGTTTCCACTCTGCATTCCTCTATCGTGGGCGAGTCTATCCACAAGACAACCATTGTTGACTCCCCCCACCGAGTGGTACTCACTTTATCGACCCTGGAGAGGATGATGCATTGAGTTAACCCACACCCAACCACGAACTAAACTCGCAACCTTCCGAATGCCTGCCGCTCTCGCTTTTCCGCTGAGTCAAACAGGAAATATCTCAAAAAGCATTCACCAAAACATTCGCATGGCGCTTCTATATTTGACCTACAGTACTGCATTGCATGAAACCCGCTGCAATTGTTGTTCGTGGTATCACGAAAGTGCAGGTAAGCCGAGTGCGGTTGCTGAGCGGCGTGTGTGGGGACCCTTTGTGCGTGTGTGGGGACCCCTGTTTGTTGGGTCAATGTCCTTTTCCTTCCTCCGTGGCATCTTCCCCGCAGTGCAAAACTCTGCAGCTGTGTGTCATAAAGCAGGAGTATAAAATACCATTCTTACCGCCACAATCGCTGAAGGCTTGCTAGAGCACAACATACTGAAACATACATGGCAGTCACAAACAATAACACGTTTAGCTGCACCTTTTAACCAAATGCAGTAGACAGCTACTGGCTATTTGCCCATGGATCGTGATGGCGATGACGATGCATTCCACACCACACTGCTCCTCCAATTGGCTGTGTGCATAAGCACAGCACTGCCCAGCCCGTGCCCATCAATTGGTTTGTGTTGATGCCACGGGTGATGGCAAAAGAGCCGGCTGACCAGAGGTCAGAGTGCTGAGCGCGCAACCGCTGAGTTCCTGGGCTAGCATTCGGGTTCCAGCTGTTATATATAGGCCTTTTTCCAAAAAATAATATTAAGAATAATTCTGCCATTTGTTTAATAATAATAATAATCTATCAAATAAATAAATAAAACACCCTCAAACCCGCTACCTCCCACGAGCACCAAGCATCTGGAGGTCATAAAAGGCCATTAAATAATAAACTCCGGGGCAATTGAGGTTAACGACGATCTGCAAAATCTCCAGATTGCCAAAGGACCGCATGCCATGACCTGCTTGGCGCTTGGGACAGTTCACAAACAAATATCCAGAATCACTGGCACGGACGCAGAGCACAGGGCAAACGGACATTATAACTGATATATATATAATTTTTAATATACGGGAAAAGTTTGAAGCTTGGCTATAAGAATAAATCGACATTATAGACTGCAGTATTCCTTTTTTAAATTTCTTATTGCATCTTTCTATCTACGTGACTTTACCAAGAGATCAAAAGTACATGAGTTCATGCAATCACGAAAACTTAAGTCCAAACTAAGCTATATCTCTGACCTCGAGAATAAAAAGCACGGATCCCTGGATGCAGACAGGGAGCAAAAGTTAATAAAACCCTTGAAATACCGGAGGTAACATCTAATGACATTACAAATCTTGGTTAAACATAAACCAAATAATAATCACAAGAGATTAGACCTAGGGTAACTCAAAAGCGATACAAGAAAATAGGTCAAACACAATACCAGATAATATGTATTCCATGAAATCAGAGCCTCCACGGCCGCCTTTGTCTTCCAACAATTTGACACAACACATGGTAGCCATAAAATACTTATGAAGAGAGGGGGGTAGAGAGAGAGGAGAGGCAGAGAGGGGGGTAGAGAGAGAGAGAGGGAAGGGGTAAGGAGAGCAGAAAAAAAAAACAAATATTTTGTTGGGTCTTTCATTTAAAAGGGGGGGGGGGGGCGGTACATAAAGCAAAACATAAAAAAAAACAAAAAAAAACCGAAATGATGAACGGAGCAAAGTGCCGACTACATCGAGCATCTTCTTGTTTCCTCTGATCGTAAAAAAAAGAGAGTACCTCCCCTCCCTTTTACCAGAGACCACGAAGAGAGGGAGGGGGTGGGGATGCAAACAAACATAACAGGTGATGGTAAAACAGTCAGTCAAAGGTCAAAAAGGGGGGGGGCACCAGGCGGCTGCTGCCACTGGAGTAGGACAGTGACAGAGGGTATCTGTTGTTGTTTTTCTCTCTCTCGCAAGAAACGCGGAGAGAGGAGAGAGATAATTTCACATTCAAGGCACAGACACAGGGCTCTGCGAGGATCGGAGTGCTGCGAACGACAGAGAGCACTGCGACGAGCAGGCTCCGGGGCATGGCCTCGACATTAGCAATGGGTGCTGTGTCTCGCAGAGAACGGGGGCGAGGTGATTCTCGGTACTGAGTTCGGCATGGACCGACAGAGTATCGCTGAAAGTGATTCTACATTCATCCTGATGTTTTGAGTCGCTTGCAAAGTCAAGGATTGCGATAAGTTGTATTGTACTAAGCTATCAGAGTTGTGTAAGAGGTGCGCTAATACAATTTTCAAGTTTTTGAGAGTGAGTGATCCAGCGACGAGCAGCTCACAGCAAGAGCCCTCTTTGTCAAGGCGCGTGGTCTTTTTCTTCTCACACAGCTTAAAGGTCGTGATCTAAGCGTGGCTTCTTCCACTCCAGCGCTGTCCTCCAGACAGTCTCGTCCCTTCACCTGATGAAGGCTGCTTGTGTTGTGGCCGAAACGTCGTGATTTTTTGTTATTTTATTTTCACCTACGTGACTTTACCCAATAGAACCAAAGAGAAAGGTGAAGAGCACGAAAGTTGAGCAACGACAAAGCGCAGCCCTGAAGTAAGGGGCGGGTGTCCGTGTGAAGCTGGCAGCTGCACGATCAAGGAGAGAGCAAGAGATATGAGAGAGAAAGAGTGCCGAGCGACGACAAGCGATCAACCTGGAGAAAGGGCGGAAAGCGCCAAGCGTCGACCAAGCGAGCCTCGCAGAGGACCAGCAGCAGCGGATGAGCGACGAGAGCCATCGTGCATCGCCAGAGAGAACGGAGCAGTGGAAAGAGCCTGAGAGCCAGCGCAGCCCTGTGCATGTGAAGCTGGCAACTGCACAATAAAGGAGAGAGCACGGAGCAGGGGAAAGAGCCTGACCAGCCGTCCGTGAGCAGGAGTGTCAGCGCCAGCGAGAGCGCCGTGGGTTCGACCCACACTCACACCGACAAGCACCAGCTGGTAACCAAGACAAGGGTGAGGAACGGCGACCAGCGGACGAGCTGCGGGCGCTATCTGACGACGGATCATCGCGCACCAACGGCGAGCGTCGTGCCGACTTTTCCAGCCAGCTGTGTACAGAAACTGTGGCCGCCCGTGTGAAAGAGGGAGTGCCAAGCTGTCCGTATGATACACTCACACCCTCACACCGCCACCGCTCCGCAGGGAACAAACACATTTTTGATACAAGGGATGCCCAACCTCGGCGTCTGCTTCACGCAAAGAATTGAACAAGTGGCAAAGAAGACACACGACACGCATATCGGGACAAATAAGATTGTTCCAAAAAGTTATCTTTGTGTTTCAAGAAGGGTTGCCATTCCAAGGTGGTGCGTTAAATATCAACTGATCGTGAAGAACATTGCTGCCCGTCGAGTTACATGAATACGATTGTAGAAGTATTTTAGTCATTCGTTTTTGTTAATTGCATAATCTTGCCAATGAATAAATTGATAACTACACTTGCCTTCGGGACATGTTTCTTTATTGCCCCTCGTATGAATATCGTTGCATGAATTTTTAAGGACTTTTTGTTCCTATCGCCGTGTACGCTCGCGTACTCTGAGGAATAATCAATTGTTCTGTTATCCAGTTAACAAACGTGATAATTGAGGGTTAAATGTATGGGTCAATGAGGGGAACATCTCCAGGAGTACTGTGTTGACAATTACAAGCATAGGAGTTCGCATATTAGGGTGTTAAGGTTTTGTTTAGAAATTCAAATTGCTTAACCCAGAAGTGTCTGAGTGGTGCCTTCCTAAGTTCATGCATAATAATCTTAATTATAAGAACTGTATCCTGCGGTGAGATTTGAATTTGGAGACCTGACATAAAAACACTAAGACATAATCAGTAAATGTTAAGCGAGAATAATTGTATTTATACCGATTGATAATACGAACCTAGACAATGAAGCCGAGCTTAATCTAGCATACTTACAACACACCTGCACAACTTCATACCATTAATTGTATGATCCCGATTGATAATACCTACCCTAGACAACGAGGTTGAGCCTAATTATCATAACGGCACACATTTGCATAATCGCATGAATTTGCATAACTTAATACGATTACACCTTCCTAATTCACATAATTTATGCACATAATTACATAAATTAACATAATTTCGCATATGTTTTTCCAAATATTCATTATTTTTTTTTACTTTCATTAAATTTTCAATACCCAGCAAAAACAACACAGCCAACCCGGGATTGGACATCTGTGAAAAAGAGCTTCATCATTCATCGGATTCCTCCAGTATATATACATATTCTCATATTCTTATTTGATTAAACTGGATTATCATCAGTAGTGAGTTGATGGACCTGGCCTGGTCACTGATAATTGCACGTAAACACAACTTCATAATACTTACTACGGATTTGTACTTCGTGTGACTGAATTATTTAAGATGCTTAAATAAAAACAAATTGAGATGAAAATATCTCTCTGCAGCAAGGTGAGTGGGTGGGGAAATGTTGCCCCTTCCGACTAGTATGGATAAAGAGGTTACTTGACGGTATCACAGTAGTTCTGTCATATCTGCTTCTGTGGACTGTAATTGCAAGTGCATTGCTCTGCAGGAGTTCATGACAAAACCGAGAGCACAACTGGGGCAATAACAGAGGGGGTAAAGTAAAAATAAACAACAATAAAGAAGTTGTTATGGATGATACCTTTGCTACCGCTCGTAATCTGCTAAATCCCACAGCTGCTGCAAATGTGCCTCCCATTATCGCGCAAACTCTGGTCATCCTCGCAGCGACTTTTGGCTGGCCATCAAACAAAGACAGTCACCGCATCACGCGCTTTCAGATGCGCTTCTGCCACCGTCTGGAACGCTCTTCTGATATCAGGAAGCCACTGGAGCTTTGCACTTTAAAATTTAGATTGAAAACTATTTTTTTCGAACTGCTTTTTGTGTTTTGTTTGTTGCCTTTCCACCGCACCTGCAATTAGCACGGTTGGCTACGTACGGTGCGAAAGAAGTTCAACTTACATACACTGAGTGACAATCGTTGCGGTGTCTTCGTGAGCCGAGATGTTTGGACAGCGCTACGGTCATCTCAGGCGCGGTGCCTGAACGCACCCCGACGGCCCGCGATGCTTGTGGCAGCTCCACTCCACTTGGTCCGCCACAAACTGAAATATGACATTACGGCCATCCTAAAAATAGGCCTGGGGGAAGGGCACTCAGGTGACCCTGCTTCACTGTCAGCCAGCTGTCTGCGAGGTCTCGTGGGGGGCCACACGCGGCCCTGTCGGCGCTGTCACACTACCACCCTCTTCCAGCCACCGGTCTGCCCGAGCCACATGGGCGAGGAGCAGCAGGCACTGGCCTGCGCGCCTCTCAGGGCAGAGAGAAGCCCTCATCATGACCAGGCCGGACCAAATGCCCACCCCGTTAGGTTCGTCTGGCTAAGTGACAGTGCTACATCCACGTGTGTGTGCCACAGGGATCCTAACACCACGCTGAGCCTTGTACGACCGCACCTTGGCGAATCACCGAGCGGAAATTGAGTTTCTATGCCGCTGTGAACCTGGCTGCCCCTGGGAGGTGGTGGCACCGCGCCAAAGTGTTCATCTCGACCATCACAACGTGTTGAGATATCATCTCCCAGGCGGGCTGGCCCAGCAACCTCTCTGTTGTGGTTCATCGGTGTGAATAATCCGATCGCTCGGGTGAAATACAGAACGCCCCCACTAGCGCACGCACGGTCTCAGACGTCGGCAGACACTTTGAATTTTTTGTTACTTGTTTCAAATGTCAAAATGAACACGTACATTTTTTTTTGGCACAAATAGCACAATGCAATTTGTTTTTTTGTTTGTTAGGGAAATATGATTTGCATCGATTGCCATTCATCGTTCTCGAACGCAGACAAAACATGTACTGTTCTGCCTCTGTCATAGTCTTGGCTATTGGAGTTATATAAATTGAATATTCATAGTTTTTGCGCAACATTTATCAGGTTTTGTACAAAAAATTGCCCACCTGCGGGAAGAAAGAACTCGACAGAATTACGGAGACACTTTAGACAGGGCATAGCAAAAATAATTTGCAAAGGGTGGAGAATACTGAAGAACTGGAGAAAGGGTAACACATAGCACAGGCATGCAACGAATGCCCAATGGGGTCGCACTTATTACACACAAAGTGCTTGCCACAAATGAACCACACTACCTCGCTGATCTCGTCAAGGAGCAGAAACCATCATCACGCGAACTCTGCCCATCCTCTCAGCAGCAGTTTTTGTCTGGCCATTGAACAAAGACGGTGGTCACCGCATCGCGCAGTTTCAGATGCACTTCTGCGGCCGTCTGGAACGCTTTTCCTTCCGATATCAGAAAGCCACTGGAGCTCTGAATTTTTTTTTTATTTTAGATTGAAAACTTATGTATTTACAACTGCTTTTTATGTTCAGTTTGTTGTCCTTCCCCTGCAACTCTGATTATATTTACCACAGATAGCTATGTACGGTGCGAAAGAAGTTCAATGCACAGACGTACCAGCCCCCTCAAGAAATGATTGGGCTGGTATGTGCAGGACAAGGTTGCAGAGACGGCAGCGGTTGCGACAAGATATCACCATAAGATAACCAGAGTCGTATGTAACAGTGCGGTGCCAGGTTGGCAAGATTTTAACGACCTCGCCTGATATGCAGGAGGTCGTGGGTTCAATCCCGACCTTGATACCTCTATATTTTTGGAGCTTACATGCTTTCTGTCCCCGTGGTTGTGTGGATTTTTCTCCGGGTCCTCCAGTTTTTCCTTCCGCATTTAGAAATAACGTGCGTTTATAGTATTTGACTGCTATACATTTCCACAAAACTACTTCGTTGAGCTATCATTTGTGGCCAGGTCGCTTCTGAAAAAAAAAACCGATATAGCTCAGTGGGCCTTACCTGGTAAAAAAAAACGGTTTAAGTTTCGACTGTCCGAAACACATCCTTAATTTGTTTGTATTATTTTAATGGGAAAGCCGTTCCAATGTACGGAATTTTAAGCGTGCTTTTGAAGAAAGCATCCCTTTCGTAAATCGAGGGATACCTGTGCACATTCAGAAGGGGAACAGGAGACTGTACATTACAGTACATAATGCGGACATGCGTTTACTGGGCATTCCAGGGAAGGTGTCTACCAGAGTATTTGCTGAATTTGATAAACAAGCAGAGGGAAGTGCGCTGAACAGACACGCGGTTTGGAAATGGCGTAGAAACGACATGATCAGCTCAGAAATTGGTCAGGTGGGGCCCCAATATGTTATTTACCTCGCACGTAACACCTCGGCTATTATAGATCGCGACTCCTCTTGCCCTAATCACATCGTTACGCTCAGCATTTCGAACATTTAACGCTGTAGGGGCGCTCCATCTTCGCAAAATGCAGCCACTAAAGCTCTGTAGTTACCTCGTTTTTCATACAGTGAGGGAAAAAAAGTATTTGATCCCCTGCTGATTTTGTACGTTTTCCCCACTGACAAAGAAATGATCAGTCTATAATTTTAATGGTAGGTTTATTTGAACAGTGAGAGACAGAATAACAACAAAAAAAGCAGAAAAACGCATGTCAAAAATGTTATGAATTGATTTGCATTTTAATGAGGGAAATAAGTATTTGACCCCTCTGCAAAATATGACTTAGTACTTGGTGGCAATCACAGAGGTCAGACGTTTCTTGTAGTTGGCCACGAGGTTTGCACACATCTCAGGAGGGATTTTGTCCCACTCAGATCTTCTCCAAGTCATTAAGGTTTCGAGGCTGACGTTTGGCAACTCGAACCTTCAGCTCCCTCCACAGATTTTCTATGGGATTAAGGTCTGGAGACTGGCTAGGCCACTCCAGGACCTTAATGTGCTTCTTCTTGAGCCACTCCTTTGTTGCCTTGGCCGTGTGTTTTGGGTCATTGTCATGCTGGAATACCCATCCACGACCCATTTTCAAGCTAATCACTCAGCTATTGCAATGCTAAATTCTCCTGTTTGATGTGTACTAGGTGCCTCTGTGGATGTGTAGGTTTTGACTTTAACATAGCCATTTCTGTGACCAGTCACAAGCTAATCACGCAGCTATTACAATGCTAAATTATCCGAACCAAACATTAAACTAATTTTCAATGGTACAGTTTATTTTTTCAAGTAGTGGTATCCCAAACTTTCGCAGCAGCTTAAATTCCCTTTTCACACCATCAATATGTAAACTCCCCCTCCCCCCCTCGCCGGTCTGCACATGTTCACCCCCTCTACACCGTTCATCATGCTAAGTCCGCCAATTAAATGCTAATTTTTATGCTAATTCCTTTGTCAAGGCGCTCTGTTTCTTCTCACACAGCTTAAAGGTTGCGGTCTGAGCTTGGCTGTGTTCGCTCCAGCGCTGTCCTCGAGACAGTCTCGTCCCTTCACCTGATGAAGGCCACTTGTGTTGTGGCCGATACGCCGTGAGAATTTAATTGTGTTATTTTATTTTATTAATTTATTATTTTATTCTCATTCTACGTGACTTTACCTAAAGAACCAAAGAAGATGAATCGTTGCAGTCACGAAAGTTTTAAATTGAAAAGTATTTAGTTATTTTACAATGTTGTTGAAAACATATCTCATGGTGGTTGTCAAGGGGGTCCCAACTCGTAGCTTTGGCTACCGAGAGGCGGGGGGGGCAAGGCACCCCCCTGCCCCCACGCTCGTCACGCGACTGCGGTGTGGGTTTCGAGCAGGGAGTTGCTGGCTGGCTTGTTGTGTAGCCTTTACGCAGTAATAATTATTGTGTGTTCGGAGTTTGTTTGTCCCTCTTTCTACGTGAGCTTCTGGGTTGGTCTGTAATTGCAGGCACGCCCAGTGCTTTGCCGTGTGCTCACGAGCTGAGCACGTGCTGTGGACAGTGAACAGAGTGAGGCGAAACCCCGGCGACACCGTTGAGTAATTCGCACCCGAGAGACCATTGCAGGTTCGTGAGCCGGGACCTTAATCAGGCGGAGGAGCCACGTGACCACGGGGAGAAAGAGGAGAAATATGCAAACTCCAAATATACAGCAGGCGTCATGGTTGGGATCGAACCCATGGCCCTGTGTAACCAGGCGAGGGAGTTAAAATCTCATAACCACCGTAACTCCCACTTGCAGTGCGCCTCAAAACAACTAATTATCCCTCTCTGCCACTTGCAGCCACTGTCCAATACCTTCCAGTAAGCTTCCATCCACACTAGGGGGCGACAATGTCCTAGTCACCCCGCTGCACGCACAGACAAATGTGCATCTCATATAAGCGAAGCTGATTTTTAATTATTAATTAAAGTCTGAAAGATAACAGCCGAACGACGTACAACAACCGCATTTACTATGATGGGGAGGTTTGTTGTGCAATCATTGATGCAATCGCTTAGCAGCGCTGTTCATCAAGCAGCCCTGTGCCAGCCGTGTCTGTGGAAGTTTCATTTTTTACCAGGTAAGGCCCCACTGAGCTACGAAGCTGTTTTTAAGAAGCGACCTGGCGATCACTAATGATAGCTCAACGAAGTGGCATGCCACGTGGACATTTATAGCAGCCAAATACTCTAAACGCGTGATGTTGATTCTAAATGTGTAGGGAAAAATCCAGACGACCACTGGGAGAACATGCACACTCCAAATATACAGCAGCAGGCGTCAGGGTCGGGATTAAACCCACGACCTCCTGTATACCAGGCGATGGATTTAACGTCAAACGGTTACCACATATGCACCACTCCAGTTTAAGACGTACGTTTATTTTGTCTCATCAGATGAGAACTGAAGAGACCAGGATACTGTCATTTGCAAGAGTGACCCGGCTCACCAATAACATAAAACAAAGTACAATAATAAATCATATATAGAAATCCGAGCAAATTTAGCAAACAGCAAGAGTAGCAAAAACAACTGCGTTACAGAAGAAATAGAAATAAATGCACAAACATACTGTAATCGATATAAAATTAAATAAATGTTCAGCAAACGAAGTTGGCTCGGACAAAAGTTAAGTTTAAAACATATTTCATAGCAAAGTAACCTCTCGCGAGGTAGTCGACAATCCTTGGGATGGACTGCACGGCGCATAACCGCGTCGCTGTGGCTGATGACGTAATCTCGGCAGCCTCGTGACGTTGCTGGTTGCTCGCATCAGCGATTCTTTTCACTGTAAACTGCGACTCGATTGAATTCACTGCAGCAGATATGCGGCACGGTAATTTACTTCCCAAATAAAAAAACTATTTTTTAAATCAATTTTTGTTAAAACGAATTTTTATTTTTATACCAGGTAGGGCTCACTGAGCTCTTTTTCAGAAGCGACCTGCCCATCACAAACGATTGCCCAATGTAGTGGCTAATCCTGTTAAAATTTATAGCAGAGGGAAAGACCGGAGGACCCCGGAGAAAATCCACGCAACAACAGGGAGAGAGACACGCAAACTCCAAATATACAGACGTCAGTGCCGGGTTCGAACCCATAATCTCCTGCAGTATACCAGGTGGAGGACGCAAGGGATTCTATAACAGAAGGTGCTACCTGGGAGTTGGAATAGCATTGGGCAACACACTATTGTAGACATACTTATTTTCATCATGGATCACCTGATTCAGCCATCATCATAATCATCACCACCCATTGCCAACACAAAATGTCACCACGGCGCAGAAATTCTAAAAGCCATCTTGCTCCTGCATATGGGCCAGCTGCGTCATATGTGCCATCCTGCTCGGTTGCTTCGTCACTTCATCAATTTCACAGTGACCTGGTGTTGTGTGTACTATGTTCTGCTGAGCTATAGACTCATCCCTACTACAATGGTTTTTTCCTTATTTCTTATGGCTGATGTAGATGCAGAGCAACAACTATAATTTCACATTCATGTGGTCAAGCCAGACAACCGCATCAGCAGTAGCGGAGCATATCGCTGTTATGTCTCCTTCGTATATGTGGATCGGGGCATTGCATCATTATACGTTGTACGGTCTGTTCTAGGTGACTACAGTCGCACACTGGAGAGTTTTTATTTTTTTATTTGTGCATCAGGAATCAGCATCTGCCATGGTTTGTGCGGTAGATGCAGTTTACTACTATCTAAACGATT
Organism: Petromyzon marinus; assembly: GCF_048934315.1. Lineage (NCBI taxonomy): Eukaryota > Metazoa > Chordata > Hyperoartia > Petromyzontiformes > Petromyzontidae > Petromyzon > Petromyzon marinus. Next base: position 11,963,178 of record NC_133692.1, read on the forward strand.
AACTATACTCTTTGGTTCTTTCGGTAAAGTCACGTAGGTATAAAATAAAATAAATCACGACGTTTCGTTCACAACACAAGCGACCGTCATCGGGTGGAACAGATACAGCAGGAGAACTGCTGACATAAGAGAAAGAGCTGCTGTAACAAGAGTTTATATCGGATTTTGGTGGGCTCAACCCAAGGGTAAGTGGGCGGAGCTAAATAATGAATTTGTACGTAAATGTGAGAGATGAGCATGTCAATGTTAGACGTCCATTCAATGATTGCTCAGTTTGTATCCATCTTCTCGGTTGAAGTTGTGTCTGTGTTTATAAATCTGGATGGCGTCATGAACAAATCTCATAATAGCTGGTGGGTTTGCAGAGTACCTTCGTCTTGCAAGGATGTTATTAACCAAGTAAAGTCTTAACTGACTGTGATGTTTCCATCCTACCTGCCTATTTCAGCTGTTATTTCCGACTCTCTGAGTATATCACCAGGCTAAATATCTGTGAGGCAGCCCAGGCACAGGATCCCCGCCACCTCCGGTGGCTGGGACCGTCTAACATCGACATGCTCATCTCTCTTACATTGACATGCTAATATCTCTTACATTGATATGCTAATCTCTCACAGTTACGTACAAATTCCTTCTCTAGCTCCGCACACTTACCCTTGGGTTGAGCCCACCGAAATCCGATATAAACTCTTGTTGCAGCAGCTCTTTCTCCTATGTCAGCAGTTATCCTGCTGTATCTGTTCCACCTGATGACGGTCGCTTGTGTTGCGATCGAAATGTCGTGATTTATTTTATACCTCCGTGACTTCACCGAAAGATAATATCTCGACACTGTGGCGCCAATTATATCTAGCCACCGTGGCGCCCCGGTTTAGAGTGGACCATGACCTTCGTGGAAATCAAACCCGGGGATCTCACTGCAGTTGGCGCTTTCACAAAAGCCCCAACCTTTCACTTGGCTCGTTTTTGGCTCGAATTCAAGTTTTCAGCTGTTTTTTTCATTGTTGTTATCACGCACAGAGGAGACACGCCCATATACAACGTGCGGGTACTCACAAGAATATGTCCCGGCGGAGTTGCCATGAAAATTTGATGTCACCTTACGTGGGCGCAAATGAAACTGCCCCATGAATGATGAATCGTAGGCTAAAAAAAAAACAGTCTTCTTTTTTTGCTCACGCAGCACAATTGTTTTTAATCGTTGCAGTTTTCATCACCCTTGACTTTTTGACCGCTTTCACAGTTACCCGTGCGTACAGGGGTAAGCAATGGTGTGGGCGTGCGTACACAACACGCCAAGGCTTGCAATCACTGCATAGGGTGGCGAGAGGGTGCCGCAGTGGTGAGATGTTAACTACATCGCTGGGTATACAGGAGATCGTGGATTTAATCTCGACCCTGACGTCTGCTGTATATTTGGAGTGTGTGTGTCTCTCTCCCCGTGATCGCGTGGATTTTTCTCCGGGTCTTCCGGTTTTTACCTTTTGGAACCAACGTGTATTTAGAGCATTTGGCTGATATACATTTCCACATGATAAGCGACTTCATTGGGCTATCATTTATACCCAGGACGCTTCTGAAAACGAGCTACATAGCTCAGTGGGTCGTCCCTGGTAAAAAAAAAAACCGGAATCGTATTGTTACTCATTCTTATGCTTGGATAGTCAGAGAAGCCTCACTAAGTCTCAAAACTCAAGAAAGTACTGAAACGTTTTCGCAACAGGGGGCGATGTTGCTGCTGTATAAACCCACTTGAGTGACTTGCAGAAAATGTCCCAGTTATAATTGCGTGTGCGTATGTTTTTAGCTTTGGCCGGGGGGGTTGGGGTACTGGAGAACCCGGAGGAAATCCAGTCAGAACAAGGGATCATACAAACTCGACACAGAGAGGTGCTTGAGTCGGTAATTAAAACCGGGACTTTCTTTTAAACAAAACTAATTTTTACCAAGTAAGGCACACTGAGCTATAAAGCTCTTTTTCAGAAGCCATTTAGTCACAAATGCTTGCTTATGTGTAAATTTATAACAGCCACATACTCTAAACACATGCTGATTCTAAATGTGGAGGGAAAAACCGGAGGACTCGGAGAGAAATCCACGCGATCACGGGGGGAAAGAAACCTGCAAACTCCAAATATACAGCAGGCGTCAGGGTCGGAATCAAACCCACGCAATTCCTGTAAACCAGGCGAGGTAGTTGACATCTCGCCACCGCCGGCGCCCCAAGTCGAGACCACGGAAACCTGTAAGACCCCCTCGGAGCAGATTGTGTGTTGTGTGTCAGGGCGTAAGTTGTTTGGAAAGGTTGACCACACTAGGGCTTGGCCTTTCCTTAGCCTCGCATTGATCCCAACGACACTGCCCATGCTTCCGAGCTAATCACCCCCGGAACGCCCTCACCCCCAGAGAGGCCTACTTATTAACCGCCCTCTTTATCCAAACTACCACTGACTGCAAAGTAACGCGATGTCTGTGACACCCCTGGAGGTATCCTCCGCCCATTTTTTCAAAATACCCTACACGTGGCCAGGTCTGCATCAGCATCTGCGGTCGGCCTGCAACGTGCAACGGAGGGGAGCAGCAGAGCTCTAAACAAAGGTACCTGAGTTCGACTCCGAGCCATGGGTAACATCAGTTATATCTGAACCCTCCGGGGTCTTCCATTCCACTTCAAAAAAATCCCTGCACTGCCAGCGTGGTGAAGTTTGGTCAAACAAATCCCCGTGGCCGACATGGCGCTTTGGGGAGGCCTTCATCAAGCAGTGGATTGACAGTGGGCGGTAAATTATCGTTTGTAATGACATAAAAGGTGCAACGTAGTAAGCTGTGGCTTGTACATACAAGGGAGCCACGGTGGCGAGATTTTAACTCACTCGCCTGGAATGAAGGAGATCGTGGGTTCGATCCCGACCTTGACGCTTGCTATATATTTGAAGTTTGCGCGTCTCTCTCCACATAGTTGTCGTGGATTTTTTCTCTCTGGTTCTTCGCTACACATTTAGAATCAACATCACGCGTGTAGAGTATTTGGCTGCTATACATTTACACGTGATAAGCCACTTCGTTGAGCTATCATTTGTAGCCAGGTCGCTTCTGCAAAAGAGCTATACGGCCCAGTGGGCTTTACCTGGTAAAATAAAAATGTAAAATAGTAAACACAAGCAAATTATCTGTTTAAACATAGTCTGTCATTCTGTGCATACACAATTCCCAGTGCATTGCTAACTGTTCTCACTAAGCCGCGACAAAGTCAACAACTTTGGCGCCGGCTCGCACGACGATCGCCGTCGTTAACACTGGCGCAGGATTTTAAAAAGCAACACCCCCCCCCCCCAAAAAAAAAAAAATTGAACCAACTCGTACAATGAATTCGTGTTTACAAATTTGTCTCGGCCACGGAAACTGCGGGCGATCAACAACACCGGGTGGCACGAAACACGGAGCATGGGAAGATGAGAGGCGTGGATGTTGTGGGGGTGGGGGGGGGACATGAATATTCAGTGATGGACTGCTGTCCCCGCAGCCGCCTCTCTCCTCGTCCGAAGCGAGGAGGCTGCCGCTGCTGCTGCTGCTGCGGCGGCGGCGGCAGGCACCGCCGCTATAAAAATAGCTGCGAGCCGTCAGTGGCCGTCTGCTGCTCCATAAATCTTGCCGCCTTCGTCAGTGGAAGTCGCTCCCTTGATGATTTCATATATTTTTATGAACTCCGCGATGCCCCGCTGCAAACCAAAAAGCACCCGTGCAGAGATTTTCGCTTCGACAATGCCCACCGCGCGCGCGTGTGTTGTAGGCACGTTTATTGAACTTGTTTCGGACCCTGCGTCGCCAGCCGTGCTAATAATCATCTGTGCACAGATCCCCAACGCAAGAGAGTGCCCATTGACGTCATTGCGGAGTACTCGTGGCAATGAACGAGGAGACGATTCGACGTCTTACTCACACATATCTGTCCCTGCATATGCATTAAAAAATACATATTTTTACACATCCCAATCAGCCACATGGCATTCTGGGAGTGCGTGTTTTTTTTTATCCCTGTATATCGTTGAACTGCAATGATTATGTCCGTGTGTTTGTGTTTCATTGCGGTGTTTATTGATATCGTTCGATGTTTTACCCATGCGTGCATTCGTGCTCCTTTTCAAAATCGCCCGTAACATTTACTTCGGATTAATGCATTAGCAGCTGGTTTTGTCTGCAGCAGCGCCGTTCCTCTTGTGAGGAATGAAGCTGCGACGAAGCAGCGCAGACTCAAGAGCCTGCGCTCCCCTCCCCCCCTTGTCACCCTCACGTGAATCACACCGAGCCGCGGGGGGGGCGGGATGGGCAGGCGAGTCGCCGCTCACGGCACTCGTCACATCTGTCGCTTAGCCAGACGGACCGGACGGGGTGGGCATTTGGTCCGCGCTGGTCATGATGAGGGCTTCCATCCGCCCTGACAGGCGTGCAGGCTGGGCCTGCCGCTACTCGATCGTGTGACTCGGGCGGACCGGTGGCTGGGAGAGGGTTGGTGGTGGTGTGACAGCGCCTAGAGGGCCGCGTGTGGCCTCCCACGAGACGTCACAGAGAGCTGGCTGACAGTGAAGCAGGGTCGCCTGAGTGCCCCGCCCCCTCCCCCCCCAGGTCCATTTTGAGGATGGCCATATTGTCATATTTTAGTTTGTGGCATACCAAGTGGAGCAGAGCTGCCACAATCATCGGAGCCTCGGGATGTCGGCGCACGTTCAGGAACATGCCTGAGATGGCCGTGGCGCTGTCTAAACATCTCGGCTCACAAGACACCTCAACGATCGTTACTGTGTGCGTATGTAACTTTTTTCGCACCGTACGTAGCCAACCGTGCTAATTGGAGGTGCGGGGGAATGACAACAAACTAAACCACAGGAAGCAGATCTAAATAAATGAGTTTTTAATCTAGATTATGCAAAAGTGCATAGTTCCAGTGGCTTTCTCATGTCGGAAGGAAGAGTGCTGCAGACGGCCGCAGAAGCACATCTGAAACTGCGCGATGGCCAGCCAAGAGCCGCTGCAAGGATAACCGGTGTTTGCGTGATGGTTTATGCTCCTTCACGGGATGTGGTTCTGCTACCATCGTCCACCTTACAAATAATCTAAAGCATTCCACGGTTTGCACGATGACTTCCGGGAAGCCGGGAAGGTATTTTAAACTAAGGGGGAATTTTTTTTTTACGTTACACCAAAATCATCTGCAATCCTGTACAATGGCTGATCGTGTATGATGGTCGATTGACGTGGCGAGATGTTAACTGCCTTCCCATGATGCCTGTATATTTGGAGTTTGCATCCTCGCCCGTGGTCACGTGCATTTTTCTCCGGGTCTTTTGGTTTTTCCTTCCATATTTAGAATCAACACGCGTTTAGAGTATTTGGCTGCAGTATATTTCCACTTGATGACAAGCAACTTCGTTGAGGTGTAATCTGTGATAGCCTGGTCGCCACTGAAAAAGAGATATATAGCTCAGTGGGCCTTACCTGGAAAACTAAAAAAATGGTTTAGTTTTTAGTTTTAATACTAAAATCCGAGCGTTGCTGCATCGTGACAAGAAGACTGCAAAACAGCATTGCACGTCTTGGTCACGACTTACTGGGCATGCAGACTCACGTACAGGACACACTTCAGCGAATCTGGTATCATTCCACACATCGTCAATACCATTACTACTTTACAATTGAAATGTACAGCCCATTTGTCAAATCACAGCTGGATGCAGGACTCCCTCCCCCCACGCTCCATCAACTGTTGGGAGTTGATCAGAATCAGATTCTTCATTTATCCTATAGAAATCCGATGAGCTATGAAGCTGCTTTTTCACATATGTCCGGTGATGGTGGGTCAGAAATGTACAAAAACAAACACTATGAAAAAACTATAGAAGTGCAAAGTATAGGTAAGGTAAACAAATCACTTTAAACATATAAATAATGGAAACTATTGGTCTTATTTGACCAGGTAAGGCCCACTGAAATATTAGTTATTTTGGAGAAGCGACCTGGTTACAACTGATAGCTCAACGAAGTGGCTTATCACGTGGAAATTAATCGACCAAACTTCACGCCGGTGGATGCGGTTCGGTGACATGGGGGGTGGGGGGGGGGGTCCAGGAGCCTGTTTCAGGCGTCACTCGTCCGTTGTACTCGATCACAGAGCTTATCTTCCTGCAATAAAGTCGTAACGTCACGTGGAGATGATGGATAGAACGAGCAGAGTGTGCGGAGGTGCTGGATGGACACTGCGCGCGTGACCCAGGGGCTGCTGGCACGGCACTAGCGTATTGGGCGCCGCGGTGGCTAGGAGATGTTAACTCCCTCGCCTGGTATGGAGGTCCTGGGCTCGATCCTGACCCTGACGCCTGCTGTGCATTTTGAGTAGGAATGTTTTCCCCCTGGTCGCATGGGTTTATTTTCCGGGTCCTCCGGGGTTTCCCCTCACATTTAATAATTATCAAGGTGCGCTTAGAGTATTTGGCTGTTTTAATGTCCACGTGATAAGCCACTTCATTGAGCTATCATTTATCGCCACGTCTCTTCTGAAAAACAGCTATGTAGCTCAGTGGGCCTTACCTGGTAAAATACAACATTGAAAACATATATGTTGTTAGTGTTGCTGATGCAGAGTGCATACAACTTAGAAAGACAAATGTCCCCCCGTATAGCCTTGACAGACTGTTGGGGCAAGTGCTGTTAGCGAATAGTACCTATCAAGGTCGGAACGGCATATGAGAGGGTGGGTGACCAGCACCACGTTCGGCCGCCTTTGTCTCTGGAGTGACGATGTTTACACATCGCACACAGTTACTTACGTGAGCCTGAGTCGACCTAGACGAGCCCCAGCACCTGTTCAGATAATCGTCACTGGTGTTGATCGTGAATCGAACTTGTAGCGCAGCGTGCTACAGCTGTCCGCGTGCATCTTACGGTTGGCTACGTACGGTGCGAAAGAAGTTCAACATACATACACTCCACTATAAACTACTATATACACCACGACGATACACTACACTACGACAGACTATACCACGATACTAAATGGAAAATGCACCGCTTTGGAACTGCTTTTTTTACGTTTGGTTTCTTGTCCATTCCCCTGCACCTCAGCTTAGCCTGGCGGTTGACTACGTACGGTGCGAAAGAAGTTCAACATACATACACTCCACTATAAACTACTATATACACCACGACGATACACTACACTACGACAGACTATACCACGATACTAAAGGGAAAATGCACCGCTTTGGAACTGCTTTTTTTACGTTTGGTTTCTTGTCCATTCCCCTGCACCTCAGCTTAGCCTGGCGGTTGACTACGTACGGTGCGAAAGACGTTCAACATGCGTGTGTACAACGTTCAGGAAACTCATCGCAATGCAAGGCCCAGCGCGACGCGGAGTGATGTCGACTATGACGAGATCACCCCGAGCCAGCCCAGCAGCAGCAGCCTTGCGGAAGATATCGGGTGAAAAATGGAGCCCAGGTTCACGTAACCCTTGCAGCCACTTAAGAGACGCTACCGTTCACCCCAACGCGTATAAAATGTTGATTCTTGAACTCAATTGCGACCGTGATTCACGGCAATTCGTGTGTGGAGCGGGGGGGGGGGGGGGAGTTGTCCCAGCCCTGTCATTGTGTTTATTAGCACAACTGATGGTGTGCTGCAAAATCAAAATGTCACAACTCTACACGGTGCTAGCGGGCTCCCCTCAGTCACCGATGTCCCCACAACACGTGTGCACGGGTGTCGAAGCCCGCGCATTCAACGAATCCAGTGAACCTTGGTGAAATTAATCACGACAACAACACCGCCAACCCCGGATTGCCCAAGATAATTCATACAACACACACACACACTCATATACCTTTGACCATCGCCAAACAATCGGCTACGAAATTGCACTTTCCTGTGATAATTCACGCTGGTCTTGAACAATGGTGCACCATGGGAAAGATTGACCCCAATATATCACGAGTTCACGTATCATGCATAGTAGCATTCAGCTCGCCTTTGCATTAAACCATTGGGTAATAATAATCTCAGCCTCAGAGATGTCAGCATAGATGTAAGTTGTGGGAGTCTGCCTGGAAATGACAAGTGGTATGAACCACCGGTGCAAAGCTGGCCACAGGCTGTGAAAGCTTACATATGGCAAATAGCATATACTGCTAAGTAATATACGCTCGTGCCATTAAGGAGACGTTTAACAACAACCTAGGGCCAAACAGAGTCTGGCTTGGATGTCAGCTTTGACAGAGATCAGCTTCTACCGATCAAAACGGATTGTAGCAATGTCAAATGCAGAATGTACCCGATCTAATCAAACATTTTGGAGGTGCAGCAGGCTTGACCCTATTTCGTAATCGCATGGAAACTCGGGATACTGGGTGTATAGTGTATACTGCGAGTTGGGTGTATACTGAGAGTTGGGTGTATAGTGTGTAGTGTATACTGAGAGTTGGGTGTATAGTGTGTAGTGTATACTGAGAGTTGGGTGTATAGTGTGTAGTGTATACTGCGAGTTGGGTGTATAGTGTGGAGTGTATAGTGAGAGTTGGGTGTAGAGTGTGTAGTGTATAGTGTATACTGAGAGTTGGGTGTATAGTGTGTAGTGTATACTGAGAGTTGGGTGTATAGTGTATACTGAGAGTTGGGTGTATAGTGTGTAGTGTATAGTGTATACTGAGAGTTGGGTGTATAGTGTGTAGTGTATACTGAGAGTTGGGTGTATAGTGTGTAGTGTATACTGAGAGTTGGGTGTATAGTGTGTAGTGTATACTGCGAGTTGGGTGTATAGTGTGGAGTGTATAGTGAGAGTTGGGTGTAGAGTGTGTAGTGTATAGTGTATACTGAGAGTTGGGTGTATAGTGTGGAGTGTATAGTGAGAGTTGGGTGTATAGTGTGTAGTGTATAGTGTATACTGAGAGTTGGGTGTATAGTGTGTAGTGTATAGTGAGAGTTGGGTGTATAGTGTGTAGTGTATAGTGTATACTGAGAGTTGGGTGTATAGTGTGGAGTGTATACTGAGAGTTGGGTGTATAGTGTGTAGTGTATAGTGTATACTGAGAGTTGGGTGTATAGTGTGTAGTGTATAGTGTATACTGAGAATTGGGTGTATAGTGTGTAGTGTATACTGAGAGTTGGGTGTATAGTGTGTAGTGTATAGTGTGTAGTGTATACTGAGAGTTGGTTGTATAGTGTGTAGTGTTTACTGAGAGATGGCAGTACACACCTCGTATCCCGAAATACGGCGAGGTGGCCAATACAGAAGTATGGCATACAGAAATGTATTCTTGAATCAATCTGTGCAGAGCGTTGAGCGTTATCCACTCAATTGCGTGTTTTTTTATTCTTCCAGACACTCTGGGTCCCTCCAGCAAGCCAAACTCTCGTTAATGGAATTGGCCAAACTACAAATAAAAGCACATTAAAACTATATAAAACATTTTTACCAGGTAAGGCCCACTGAACTATATAGCTTCATCAAAAGCGACCTGGATATTACAAATGATAGCTCAACGAAGTGGCTTATCACGTGGACATTTCTAGCAGCCGAATATTATAAACGCATGTTTCTAAATGTGGAAGGGAAAACCGAAGGACCAGGAGAAACATCCACGCGACCACAGGGAGAACATGCAAACTCCAAATATAGAGCAGGTGTCAGGGTTGGGATCGAACCCACGACCTCCTGTGTACCAGAAGAGGTAGTTAACATCTCGCCACTGTGGTGCCCCATCTCAATGCAGGACACCAACGAAAAAGAATTGACATCGGTAATGTCATCGGTAAGTAAATTATATTTTATTATTGCAAAAAGCACCCTAAATTGTGAATTTAGTTCCTAAAATGGGGAAAGGTGCAATGGCAGAATGATAGAGAGCAGAGGCGTGACTATCAGACCGGTTCATAATCGCAAATTCCACAATTCCCGAGCCCTGCTATCTGCCGGTTCGGGAGATTGGCTCTAATCATCAGATATTAACCATTGCTCTACAGCAATTTTCGTTACATACTTCACTACGTTGATCGGCGTGGGTTGGTTATGGCTGAGGAGGAGGATTGCTGGACCGGTTTGGAAAAATCTCGCCACTGCTGTTAAACCTTGCGAAATCAGGTCATTGGATTAATAGGGCAATGCGCTAACCACTGGACCACCAGACCACCCGATTACCGGAATGAAAATCAGACTGTAACAAAATCGTTGCATCGGATTAATATTCTACATATTTTCTTTAAGATTTTAAACAGCTAAAGCCTTGCGAAATAAATGCAGTGGCTGTCACTCTGACGAGAAAAAAAAAGTCTCGTCGCATTGTGAAGGGATATTTTTTTCCCGGTACTCTTTGGAAGAGTGCGACACTAAAGCTGAGAGAAAGCGGGCAAAGCCAATAAAAATTACAGGCGTGGTGCATAGATCCCCCGTTATATAAAGAAACAGGATGAGGCTGTAAAGTGGATGCATGCTCGGGGATTAATTGCGCAGCTCTCAGCCAGTGTAATCAAAGGGTGTAAACAGCAAGAGTGGCAAAACATGACAGGAATAGTTATGTAACGTGATTTTATATTATGACTCTTTCACAGACTTGTTTGCTCACACCTAATTTGATCAAAGACACTTTAATAAATTGCCAGTGTTTATTTCTGACGCCCTAAAATGTGTTGGCTGCCATCTTTCGCAAAGAAGCATTTGTTGTACGTATGTACGTTCGTTGAACTTATTTCGCACCGTACGTAGCCAACCGCGCTATAATCGGAGACACGTGCGAGGTGCACATCGAAGATAAGGTTTGATACCCACCGTGCCCTGTGCCATCGCTCCCTTCTCTCTGCTTGACTCCCTGAGCTGCCATTGGGGTCTCCCTGACCTCCGGGCGGTGACGATGGGAAAAAAAAATCGGCCCAGGGCATTTGTAAACACACCGGATCAAAATGTGGACTATGGGAGTTAGCTCGATGTTGCGATGTGACTTAGCGTATTAGCGTGGATCTACCGCGCCATCGCATTGGCCAATTTGGGCTGGGTCGAAAAAACACAAAATGGGGGGGGGGGGAGGCGGTGAGGAAGAATCTTTGGGGCTGCCAAATATGGGAGACTTAATGTGAACCGGGAACTAAATAAGCAATTGAAGCACACACATTAGAGGTTATAAACATTTTTTAAAATACAAATATGTGTTTTACTCTGATAACATTTGCAATTACCTCACACAGACCGGCCCACCGGCTGTCGGAATGGACCGGTTCACCGGGCATTTGCCACCTGGAATGCTGCCCCATGGCCAGTCCGTGGCCTGCTGGCTCCGGTTGCCACTCCGATGCCTCTCTCAGTGACCTGCCTCAGTCCCTTCACGCTGTGACCTCTGCTCCTCATTACATTCTGCAACGCTCGCCACATTCTCTTGTGAACCTCCGAGTTACTTACCCTATGACATCGCGATATTTCTCGGAGCCTCCGCATACACCAGCGTTCAGAGGTCAGAAACGTATTTTAAAGTCGGGTTCCTAAAGTCCAGCTCTCCTGACTTGTAGAGAAACAGACATTACTCTTCTGTCACACACGTTCTCTTAAAACTAAAGTCGACCTCTTTACTCTAACAACGTGCTTCATGTAGTCCATAAGAACCCGCTTACAGCCTCGCACGTTATGCCTATGGAGTGAGTTCAACTGAGTCGCAGACGCACTTCTTGGGGGCAACGCATTTGTTATACCAACACACGGGGTTAGGGGCCGTCCATAAATGACGTCACGCGATTTTGGACGATTTTTGACCCCCCCTCCCCTCCTTCGTCACACGGCGTCACAAAAAGTCAGACCCCCCTCAAATATGACGTCACAAAGCTCTGCCCCCCCCCCCTAAAAAAAAACATGGGTCCGGGTCCACGTGTTTGTGACTTCAGGACGTAGAACGTAGATTCTTCAGGATGAACAACCGAAGCCGGTACCTCTCAGGGACTCGGCTTAGATCCTCTGTGGCGGGGCTGGCTCTGCCCTTAGCCACGACCACCTTCTCGAACCCTCGAGCAGGATCTCGACCCTGACACGTGACCACCCCTAGCCCCCACCTGGGACCCTTGTGTAGACTTTACCGGTCACATGTCCTCTAGGGTCAACCAGAGTGCCATGGCCTATACCCTATAGCAACCCCATTCCCTTGGCCAGCACCCTCACACCCCATCCTGTAGGGGTCGGCACTGCACGCTGAGCGTGGTGCCACTCAGCGCTATCATTCAGTGCTCACCGAGCCCCTCTAGGGATGGTACTACACCCACATATACGGGGTGTCCGCGATGTGACTACGCCTATATACGACGTCCACTGTTTGTATTTCCCTCTCCGTGTCTCCACGTCTTTACTCAAAATATTTTAAACACTTATTTTACCGAGTAAAGCCCACTGAGCTAGATAGCTCGTTTTTTAGAAGCATCCTGGCTATCACAAATGATAGCTCAACGAAAATAGCTATCATGTGGAAATATATAGCAGGCAAATATTGTACTCTAAATGCACGTTGATTCTAATTTTGGAGGAAAAAAACCGGAGGGCTCGGGAGAAAAATCCACGCGACCACGAAGAGAACATGCAAACTGCAAATATACAGCAGGCGTCAGGGTCGGGATCGAACCCACGACTTCCTGCATAGCAGGCGAGGAAGCTAACATCTCGCCAACGCGCCACCCATTGACATTTACCAGGGAAGATATACAATGCATTTTGTATACTTCATGTATCGCCCTTTTTACAAAGCTTGATATTTTAGAACCCCCCCTCCCCTAGGAAGCGTATTGATTGGCCTCTGCATCATAATGGAGATCTGCACTGTTTAGAGCCAGCTGCTGACCAGGGTCGGGATTGAAGCCACGACCTCCTGTATACTTGGCGAGGTAGTTAACATATATTCCCGTGCGCTCTGTATCTTTCTCTGTATCCTCTCCGCATCTCTCAGTCTCTACACGTTCCCCTCTTCTCTCTCTCTCTCTTTTCGGCAGTGGCTGTGTGTACTGTATATCTTCCCAGCTGCTGTAGTCAAGACGAGAGGTGATGAATGCATTGATGAGGCAATGGGGCGGCAGATGGGATGAGGAAGCGGCGGAGAAGTCGCCGTTGCTATTTAAAGCCTCACTGGGAATGTGTCCTCTCCAGTGTGCGGGCGCACGTATGGAGTTTATAATTTTTAGCATATTAAATTTGTACGTAAAAATTATATGAATAATTGCACGGTCTAATGCTTTTCTTATCGTGTAATACAGGATTGATTAAATACGCCGTAGCAATTACTCGCCGCAATATTAGGCGACCCAGAAATAATGCTTTAAGAGGCTCGACCTTGCTGATGCAATGCATTTACAATCGGTGTCATTTAAACAAAATGCTTGCCCGTAATGATCTCCAGCCATTCCCACCCCTCTCCATTCGTGATGGGGAACGGACATTTATACAATTGGGATGTATACAGCGGGATCTAAATTTGACCGCGTCTCAAGACACTGTACACTAAGAGTGGGAATGTTTATATTGCACTAGCGGTAAGTAACCGGCGTTGCCCGGGCGAAAAAGACAGACACACACATCGACCTACACACACAGACATTGACTCACACACACAAAGACATGGACTTACACAGAAACACATCTGGACTCACACACACATACATAGACTCTCACACACACATGGACCCACGCACACACATCGAGTTACACACACACATGGACTCACTCACATACATCGACTCACAAACACATTGGCCTACACACACATACACATGTAGTGTTGTAAGGACGAGCAGACTTCTTATGGAGGCACACTCTGTTTATTGTATTATTTCCTTATACAATGCTTAACACACACAGAGGGATATTCGGTCCCCTCACCCGATACCCTAGGGAGGTACAGCCTCCGGACCTGGCGGGACTCACACGTCTACCGCTAACCTCCTTGATACCTAAGGAGGTACAACCTCCGGACTTGGCGGGACTCACACGTCTACCGCTATCCTAGTCCTCCGGCTAGGACCTAGGGGAGGCTATCTGACCCACCGCTGGCCCGGTGGGTCCTGACCACTGGGTATGCCGAGCCTTAGCCCTTAGAAGGGCTGAAAGGCTGGTCCAGGGTCCTAGCTAGGCTTCAGCCCAGTCTTCTGTCTTCGTGCAGGGAGAGAACTCCACGAGGTCCGTTGGGTCACCCGTCTTATACCCCTTCGTGGCCAGGCAGAACCAATCACACATTCCCACGTGGAACTGTCTGATTGGTTCGCACCAAACCCTGGCCACGATCCGTTTCACCTCGACTGACCCCAACCGTTGTACCCAGGGGTAATGCTGCACCGCCCTGGTGGCAACGCAGGTTACGCAACAGCGCGTAGTTAACACCTCTACATCACCCCCTCCTTCGGAAGCTCCAGCCGTCCCGGCTGCAACAATGGGAAACTCCGAAATTACCAATGGTAGAAGAATTGTGAGTGTGCCTCACGAACAACAAGAACAATTAAACCCCTATAAATACCCCCCTTAACAACATAACGTATGTACAAGGCACTAGACATGCCAAAAAAAACATTATAACAACCGGCGAGATTTCGCGTGCGTGCGTTTCGCGGGGCCATCGTAGGGGATGGCAGGCTTTGTCGGCGGCACAAGGGAAGGAGGAGGATGAGCCAGAGCATCTGGTGGGCCTTTAGGCATCTCCACGGGGACACCTGCTGCTCCACGGTCCATTGAGGCCGAACGTGGCCTGCATGGAGCCGTCACTCCCGCGTCATCTGCAGGAGGAATGACACGCCTGCGCTGTGGGTTAGGCACCAACGGGGCAACATCCGGCTCGTCGGACGCGTCGCACACTCGGCCCCCATGTCGTGTGTGTTGTGCAGGGATGCGTGGCGTGACGAAGGGTTTTAACCGAGAGGGGTGAACGCACCAGCGACGCCGTCCCCAGCTAATTTTAACATATTGGGGACGCAGGACTTCCACTACCTCAACCGGGCCTCGCCATGGTCTGAGGAGTTTGGCCGACGTGGACACCGGCACCTGGGGGCAGTGGAGCCATGCCCTGTCTCCCGGTGCCCACCGATGCGTGTACGACCGAGGGTCCCGCAGTCGCAAATTCGCCCGTTGGCGGGAAGCCAAATTTTCAATGGCGGCTTCCCGTGCCTCGGCCAACTTACGGAGGTTGAATCGCAAGTGGTCAACGAGCTTTGACTTTTGCGGTGGCTGTTCGATTTCCAGCCGAACGTCGGCGGGAGGAAAGGCATCCCTGCCGTACATTAGAAAGAACGGGGAAAATCCCGTCGCCGCGTGAGGTGCCATACGGTATGCGGCGAGGACCCCCGGAACCTGCAAGTCCCAATCGAGGTGGGATTCATCGACCTGATGGCATAACATAGCGGTGAGAGTTCTATGAAGGCGCTCCACCATGCCGTCGGTCTGGGGATGGTAGGGCGAAGTGCGCACTTTCTTAGTGCCCAACAGGCAGCACACATCAGTCAGCAAGGCTCCTGAAAAATTTCTTCCCTGATCGGTCAGCAACCGTTCTGGTGCGCCCTTGTCCAGGACGTAGCCTTGAACAAAGGCGTCCACAACGGCCGCCGCCGACTAGTTGGGGAGGGCCCAGGCCATAGGCCACCGTGTAAAATACTCTACCCCAACCAGAAGGTACTTATTACCCCGTGGCGTAGTAGGAAAAGGGCCCAAAATATCGAGAGCCACCAACTCATTTATACGAGAGACCGAAATGGGTTGCAGGGGTGGGCATGCCGGTTTAGCCGGCGGTTTACGTTGCGCACAATGGGTGCATCCCAGCAAAATGTCAGTGACGTCGCGCAGCATGCCCGGCCAGAAAAATTGCAACCGCAACAACCCAATGGTCTTATGAACACCCAGGTGCAATAAACGCTCATGCGCCGCCCATACGGCCTTGCATCGCAAGGCGGATGGCACAACGATTTTATGTTGACATGAGTCAGCATCCCAATGCATCAACAAGCCGCGGTTCATGACAAATGAATTAAATTTGCCCTGTCTTGGAACCGCATTATTCGCGTGGCGACGCAACCTCAATAACGACATGTCCTCGCCCTGGTGCCGACCCCATTCAGCCAAAGTTAGCCCCAGCAAATCGTCACTGGCCATTGGATCTGCATGATCCAACATCGGCGCTGAGGCGGCGGGAAGTGCGGCTGACACCGTTGTGAGAGGCGCGACCTGCGCAGGCAGTGGCGGCTTACAACGGCCCGAGCCCAAAAAACACGCACATTTTTGAGCCGGCGGAAGGCGAGACAACCCATCGGCATTCGTGTGTTGTGCACCCCTACGGTAAGTGACATTGAAATCGTAGTCCTGAAGGACTTCGAGCCACCGAGAAAGCTGCCCGGACGGTTGGTCAACCCGCAGAGCGTACTGTAAAGCCGAATGATCAGATCGCACGGTAAAATGCTGACCATACAGGTACGGCCTGTATTGCTGAATAAAAAAAACAATGGCCAGCAGCTCACGTCTGGTCACACAGTATCTTTGTTCAGCAAGAGACAAGACTCTGCTACCATAGGCAACAACCCTTTCAATGCCATCAACTTTTTGGGACAGAACACCCCCAATCCCCGTATTGCTAGCGTCGGTGTCCAACACGAATGGCACAGAAAAATCGGGGTACGCAAGGGACGGTGCCGTCACGAGCGCGTTCCGCAAGGAGTCGAACGCAGCCTGTTCTGCGTCCCCCCAATGAAACGCCACCCCTTTTGACGTAAGGGCGTGGAGCGGCTTGGCAATTGTCGCGAAGCCAGCAACAAACCGCCGGTAGTACGACGCAAAACCAATAAAACTACGAACATCGCCCGCAGATGTAGGGGTCGGCCAATGTTGAACACATTTGGTTTTTTCAGGGTCGGTAGAGATGCCCGAGCGGCTAACTATGTGGCCCAGATAGCGCACAGACTCACGCAGAAGGTGACACTTCTGCGGCTTGAATTTCAAGTTAGCGGCCCGCATTTTCAAGAAGACAGCACGCAACCGTTCAATGTGTTCGCCGAACATGCGGCTAAAGACGATGACGTCGTCAAGATAAATGAGACATGAGTCCCACTGGAGCCCAGCGAGGACCAGCTCCATGAGCCTCTGGAACGTCGCTGGGGCCGAGTAGAGACCCATGGGCAATCTATTAAACTCGAAAAGGCCCTGTGGTGTCTGAAAAGCAGTCTTAGGTTTTGACGATTCGTCGAGGGGGAGTTGCCGAAACCCCGACAGAAGGTCCAAGGTGGAGAAATAGTGCGCCCCTGCGAGGGCATCCAATGACTCGTCCATACGAGGGAGAGGGTAGGCGTCCGCTACCGAGATTTTATTTAGGCGCCGAAAATCAACGCAAAAACGGAGACTGCCATCGTGCTTTTTGACCAGCACTATTGGAGTACCCCAGGGACTAGTGGAGGGAGAAATTATATCGGCCTTCAGCATGTCATCCACAGCCGATTTAACATGCTGTTTCTCCGCCGGGCTAAGCCGAAACGGGTTTTGTCGAATCGGGGCAGCGTCACCAGTATCAATGTGGTGACGCAGCAGCTTGGTGCAGCCAATATCAAATTTAGATTTACTAAAGACATCGGAAAATTCTCGCAGAAGAGCGCGCAATTTAAATCGCTGCGAATGAGACAGATCACCCGTGTCTTTGCAGAGCGCGTCCAACCATCTCTCATCCGATTCGGAAGGAGGTAGGACCTGCGGCGTGGCATGCACGTGTCCCGCGACTCCGGTCCCCAACGGCACCGGGGTCGCGTGAGCGAGCACAGTTCCTTGCGGAATGACGGTTGTGGACAATCCGACATTCAAAACCTGCAAGAACGGCTCCCTGTCGGCTGCTACGAGGGTCTGTGCAGCCACCAAATCTAACCCCTTAGCAGCTGCGTTTGAAGGCCCCAGCAAAATGCCATGTGCCGAGGCCTCCGGGGCTAGCGGTTTTTTAAGTTGCAAGGGCACGAGCATTTGTGTCCCTGGCGGAATGCGGACTGTGCTCGCAACAAACGCCTGCACCGAGGCACTAGCCATGCGCGGATGTGAGGGTGTGGGCAAGAACGCCATCCGTCGACCCGACGGGAGTTCGATGCAGCCTTGATCTACAAGGATCTTAATAGGCATTTTCGCGAGAAAATCAGTGCCTAACAAACACGGCACGGCGAGGGAAGAAGAGACCAAAATAGGCCCTGCCAATTTAATGTCTCCAATCGAAATTTGCGCCCGAATTTGCCCAATAATGCCAAGTGAACTGCCATTAGCGGCGAAACACGGGATAGAAACCCGTTCCAAGGGGCGGCATCGTACGGGCAGTATATTGTAAATCAGATCCGAAATGATCGTAGCCGACGCACCAGTATCGACCAACACGCGAAATTCCACACCCTCGATTGATCCGACAACCACGGACGAACCTGCCGTCGCCGCGACTACCCTATGGGCCAACTCAGACCACTGCCCAGGTTTGAGTGGCCACGAACAAACGCCAGAATACCCCCCATCACACGCCGAATCGCGAGCCCTTCTTATGGTGCGTTGCAGTGTGTATGGTGTGAATGAGGGCCGAGCGTGAGAGGCGTCGCGACTTGCCTGGTTTTGCCACGATGCCGTGGACGTCCTGTAGTCCTGGCCCCGGGATGCGGAGGGGCGTCGTCGAGGCGCACGGCAGTCAGAGGAGATGTGGCCTCGTCGGCCACAGTTGAAGCACGTCAAGTCGCCGCGTGGAGCAGGCCGTCCCCGCTGCTGGTCGTTGCGGCGACCAGCGTGGTCGGACGATCGCCGGCCCGTTGACTTGGTCGCCATGAAGGCCCGGTCGGGGGAGAACTCGGCGGCCCTGCTGGCAGGCTCCGACGTCGAAGCCGAGGCGGCGATGGTCGATTCCGTGTGGAGCAGCAGATGTGCGTGGATGCACCGAGCGGCTCGTAGCGAGCACATACTGTCGTCGTCCACCGCTTGGATGACGATGCGCAGCTCGCGCGCCAGCTCCAGCATTTTCTGGAGAACGATGGCATCGATGGCCTCGTCGTCCATGCGAGGGTAACCCGCTCTTGCCATCGCCAGTAGAGCGGTCCGGAATGCCAACGGAGACTCTTTAGGGCGGCGTCGCCTGTCGTAAAATCGGCTGCGGACGTCAGATGGAGGCCCGTACACGTCGGACATCCGTCGAAGGGCCGATTGAAGAGTCGCCCTTTGTTGCCTGGGGATGGTGAGGAGCGAGGCGAGAGCTCGTCATCCAAAGTGGCCGGTAGTGCTCGGAGCGCCTGTGCGTCCGACCAGCCCACCATCTCTTGGTGGCTCAGGAAGCGACGCTGGAACGCCGCCCAGTCGCCCCCTTCAGATGTGAATTCTCGGAAGATGGGCAGGCGTTGTTGGAGGGCGGACGTCGTCTCCCCCTCAGCTTGTACCGTCTCGAGCCGGAGATCGGCGATTTCCCGGCCGATAGAGTCTACTGTACCGTGTCGGTACAGTGATGACGCGGCGTCCGCTGAGGAACTTGAATCCGCAGCGTCGCGTGCTGATGACGTTGCGGGTTGTGATTGGCCCCCCGCGTTCCCAGGATGCCCCTGGCTTCCACTTCCGGCGGAATCACGTGGTTCCCCGGCGGGAAAATCAAAATGTCTGCCCCGGCTGATGGCGGGAACGTCCGCCGGCGGCTGACTCGGCCCGCCCGCCCGCAACCTCCAAGTTGATCTCTTCGAGAATGGAGGCCGCGGCGTGTAGGAGTTGAGCGAGACGGCCGTGTGCTGCCCTGAGTCCGTCCCCCATGGCAGGGGGAGCAACCGGCTGCTCAACCGGTGGCTGGGCGGCCGTCAACGCGGCAGCGTTTTCAGCGGAGCTGGCGGTGCATGCAGGTGAGACAGCGTTATCTTCGTTCTGGCTCCGCGCGTGGGCTGAACTTCTGGTTTCCATTTCCAACCACTTCTGACTCCAGTTGTAGTGTTGTAAGGACGAGCAGACTTCTTATGGAGGCACACTCTGTTTATTGTATTATTTCCTTATACAATGCTTAACACACACAGAGGGATATTCGGTCCCCTCACCCGATACCCTAGGGAGGTACAGCCTCCGGACCTGGCGGGACTCACACGTCTACCGCTAACCTCCTTGATACCTAAGGAGGTACAACCTCCGGACTTGGCGGGACTCACACGTCTACCGCTATCCTAGTCCTCCGGCTAGGACCTAGGGGAGGCTATCTGACCCACCGCTGGCCCGGTGGGTCCTGACCACTGGGTATGCCGAGCCTTAGCCCTTAGAAGGGCTGAAAGGCTGGTCCAGGGTCCTAGCTAGGCTTCAGCCCAGTCTTCTGTCTTCGTGCAGGGAGAGAACTCCACGAGGTCCGTTGGGTCACCCGTCTTATACCCCTTCGTGGCCAGGCAGAACCAATCACACATTCCCACGTGGAACTGTCTGATTGGTTCGCACCAAACCCTGGCCACGATCCGTTTCACCTCGACTGACCCCAACCGTTGTACCCAGGGGTAATGCTGCACCGCCCTGGTGGCAACGCAGGTTACGCAACAGCGCGTAGTTAACGCCTCTACACACATATGGACTCACACACACAGACATGGACTTTAGATACACACACATGAAGTTACACACACAAATATCGACTGACACAGACACATTGACTTACACACATATGGACTAACACACACATGGACTAACACACACATATATGAACTCACACACACACACATTGACTGACACACATAGACACACACACAGTGACTTACACACTCACATGGAGCCACGCACAGACATCGACGAACACACACACAACGACTAACACACACATCGACGTACACACACACACACACACATCTGGCGTTGGCCCGGGCAAAAATACATAGACACACATGGACTTACACACACACATGGACCTAAACGCACACACATATGGACTGACACACACACATCGACTGACACAGCAATACCCAATGATGCAACAGCTAGAGCAATTTTCTCTCGCGAGGAGCAGTTTGAAAACAAAGGTCTTCCCAGTACTGCCAGGTACATCAAGGGAAAAAAAGACTCCATTTGTAGTCTCAATGTGTTGCAAGATTTTAGTGTAGGCTTCAATTTGTGCATGCATGAGTTTTGGTTAATTGTCCTAAATAAGTGTACCAAGAGCTCATCACTTGGCAGGGTTCCCCCCCCCCCCCCCACCCAATTGGCGTGAGTTGGTACGGCCGATGTCGCGCAATAAATAAACATAAAAACCCACAAAATCGATAATTGTACTAATTTTAAGGTGACGGACGTGAAAAAGGAATAGCCTATTCCCACCTTAGGGCTTAGGGCGTGCTGCCTCGCAAAAAAATTTTCGACATCAACTCCACCGTTTGAGAGCCAAATCCCTCGCAAGCGCGCGCGCGGAGACTTTTACGGCATTGCCCGGGCGAAAAAGACACACACACATCGAATTACACACACACACATCGACTAACACACACACTGACTTACACACACACCGACTTACACACACACCGACTTACACACACACCGACTTACACACACACCGACTTACACACACACCGACTTACACACACACCGACTTACACACACACACACATCGACTTACACACACACACCGACTCACACACACACACACACTGACTCACACACACATACATACAAAGACCCCCCTATAACTTTAACAGACTGTAGGGGCAAGTGCTGTTAGCGAGCACCTATGAAGGCCGGAACGGTACACGAGGGGGTGGGTGGCCAGCACCACGCCCGACCGCCTTTGTCTCCCTAGTGGCAATGTTTACACACCGCACCAGGTACTCATTTGAGGCTGAGTCGACCTAGGGGAGGCCCGGGACCGGTTCAGATAATCGTCACTGATGTTGGCCGTGAGCGGGAATCGAACCCGGGTCGCCAGGTTCATAGCGCAGCGCGCTAACCGCTACACTATCGCTCCCCATACATACATCCACTCACACACACACACATCGACTCACACATACAAACATCGACTCACACACACACATCGACTTACACACATGGGCACATCGACTTACGCAAACATCGACCCATACACAAACACATCGACTCACACACACACATCGACCCACACACACATAAATAAATGGACTTATACACTCACATGGACCCACGCACACACATCGACTGACACACACACATCGACTGACACACACACACATATTGACTAGCACACACACATCGACTTACACACACACAAACATGGATGTACACACACATCGACTCACACACACAGCCATCGACTTACACACACACATGGACTTACACACACAAACAAATGAATTACGCACACACACATGGAACCACGAACAGACACCGACTTACACACACACATCGACTCACACACACACACATATCGACTAACACACACACATCGACTTACGCACACACACATCGACTTACGCACACACACATCGACTCACACACAACCGCCATTCACCACTAAGTGGTGGTGACGTCACCACGATGCTTATGCCAGGCTATGTGCACCTTGAGGCCACGTGAAGTGTCGAACGCCCGCTGGCAGGAGGTCACGGGGCAGACCCAGGTGCCATGGGTCAACTGACTGAGACGACTGGCTGATGCACCACCTGTGCCCCCTACTTTGCCAACTTGCTGTGCTTTAGCCACCCGGCGCTTTGCTCATTGTTGTGAGCATTGCTCCTCCGCCCTCCGTTGTTGTTGGAGGGCGACTGCCTCCAACTGCCCAGTAGTGTCCTTTACGAGCCTCCTCCACAGAGGCCAATCTTGACACCGCTGGTACCAGTCATCGGCAAGTCAACTCAGCTCCACGTCCTCCTGTACTACATCACTCCATCTCTTCTCTAGCCCGTGCCGCGCCCATTTCACCCCCTCGATCCGGCCGGACAAACGCTGTTTAGGCATGCGGTGGCTGGGCATGCGAGTTATATGGCCCAGCCAACGCGGCCTTGCCTGCCGGAGGAGCTCACCAATGGAACTTTGCCCAGATCTTTCAAGGAATTGTGAGCTCCTCACCCAATCCAGCTTGGTTAAACCCAGGATGGATCGTAGGCAGGCCAGCCTAAATGTTTCTAACTGGCGAAGATATTCCATTAGGGGTGTCCACGTTTTGCAAGCGTAGAGAAAATAATTATTTGTATAAAAGCAAGGTTACCATTTAAAAAATAGGTTTGAATGTATGTAAGTTTAGCAAAAGAAGCAAGAAAATGAAATAATAGTTGCTGCACACAAACAATATTATTGTAAGATTTCCAAGGTGTTAATGTAAATTAAAGGTTTAGTGAAAGAAGCAAGAAAAATTAATAATATTTGTCTGCACACAAGAAATATTCACTAAATAATTACAAGGTGATTATTTAAATAATAGATTTCTATCTATGTGAGTTTAGCGAAAGAAGCAATTAAAAGAAAAAAGTTATCTGCACACAAACAAACTGATTTTTATATTTCCAAACTTATTTTTTTAAATATCAGTTTTCTATGTACGTAAGTTTAGCGAAAGCAGCAAGAAAATATAACTTATTCTTGGTTCTTTCGGTAAAGTCACGTAGAAGGGAAACAATAAAATAATAAAAATATAAAACAATACAATTCTCACGACGTTTCGACGACAACACAATCAATCATCATCAGGTGTGAAAACCAAAAGAAGAAAATTTGAAAAAGTGGCGGTTATTTTTAAACGTTAGCACTACGGAGAGAGATTTGACAGTTTGTTCAGATGGACGAGTCCATCTATGTTCGGAAAAGAGGAGGGGGGAGACAAAAAATAATGGATGCGGTCTGAAAGCCACCTTAAGCGTGATCAATCAATTAAGACCCGAAATGGTTTATCAAATCCTTCCAATGATTGTTAAGCCAGAATCCATCTTCTCAGTTGAAATAGTCTATGTGTTTGTATATGTGGATAGCCTCATGAACGATTCTCTCATGGTAGCCAGATGGCTTGCAAAGAACGTCTGTCTTGGAGAAGTCAATGTCATGTGAACCTACTGAAGTATAACAGTGATCTGCCACGGCGGAGGTGTTGGTCCTACCGTGTTTCAGGTCTGCTTTGTGTTCATGAATGCGGTCCGAGACATGTCGTTTGGTTTCTCCAATGTAACTACTACCACAGAGGCAACTTAGTTTGTAGACGCCAGGGTACTGTATGTCCGGAATCACATCTTTTACAGACGAAACCAGATCATGGATTTTATGTAATGTCTTGAAACGGACCTGGATCTTGTGTTTATTCAAGATTTTGGAGATCTTTTTAGTGATCCCCGCAATGTAGAGTAAAGTGATGGTTTTGAAAGGCTCCTCAAGAGGGTCCTTCTTCATGGTTGGAGTGATAGCTTTGCAGATTGTGTAATTGGAATAACCATTAGCCTTAAGAGCTTGGTGTACGTGCTTGAGTTCACTGGCTATATGTTCCTGGTCGGATATGCATTGGGCTCTATGGTGCAGAGTCTTGATGAGGGGATTCTTCTGGGATGGATGGTGGTGGGAATCCGGTTTCAGGTAAGCATCCGTATGGGTAGCTTTCCTGTAGACAGAGTGGCTCATTGAACCATCAGGTCTCTTTTTTATTAGGACGTCCAAAAAAGGTAGCTTGCCATCTTTTTCGACTTCCATGGTAAATCTGATGGCTGTGTGTATGGAATTGATGTGGTCGAAGAATTGGTCTAGAGCAGGCCGGCCATGTGGCCAGATGACAAAAGTGTCATTCACGTACCTCTTCCATAAGGTTGGGCACAGAGTGGCAGTCTGGAAGGAGTTAGTCTCAAATTTCTCCATGAAAATGTTGGCTATAACCGGAGATAGGCGGCAGCCCATTGGGGTGCCCTCAGTTTGTTT
Source organism: Petromyzon marinus (assembly GCF_048934315.1). Classification (NCBI taxonomy): domain Eukaryota; kingdom Metazoa; phylum Chordata; class Hyperoartia; order Petromyzontiformes; family Petromyzontidae; genus Petromyzon; species Petromyzon marinus. The sequence continues at coordinate 11,988,022 of NC_133692.1, forward strand.
GTAGAAAGTTCCATTCCAAGTGAAGTATGTATTTGTTAAGCAGTGTCTTACCAGGGGGGGTACCTCAGTGTTTAGTCCTTGATGAACCAAGTCTTCAATGATTGTGATGGTGTCAGGTACAGGAACTTTGGTGAATAAGGAAACTACATCAAAACTAACAAGCAGGTCGTCTGGAGACAGGGAAATACATTTGATTGTCGATACCAGGTGAGTAGAATTTTGTACCGCAGAGGTGTTTTTTCCAGTGAAAGACAGCAGGATTTCAGACAGAAAACGAGCCAGTTTGTAGGTGGGAGAGTTGATCGAGTCTCTCACCTTTCTGAAGAGGTGCTGCGACTCTGGGGTAATACCAATCGCATTTACACTAACCTCTGCTGCTGTAACGTCTTCTAATGTGAAACTAATTATTTCCAGAACTAGCTTAGCTTTATCTCGGAGAAAATTTGACTTATACGCACCGAACTAGATCAGTTAGACAAGACACTCTACAAATCACACTTATCATTGACGGCAACAATGTCTACATTGGATTGGGAACATGTAGACAATATGACTGCAACTTCAGCTGCCACTATGTCGACCAAATGTAAGGATAACCTGATATCCAAATTTTACCTCCTCTCAAATAAAAGACCGGGCCCACACACCAAAAACTAGACGTTAACAAAGTCGTAATTAATCGCAGTAACAGTTCTATTTCCGATGGTCTGAAATCCGTTTTAGCTAAAGGGCTAAACTTTGCAGTCACACCTAAACACATACCAGTTAATGATATCATTGCCCAAGTAGACGTGGCTCTCAAGGGCCTGGGTCACATCGCTGCTAACGTAGCAAGATCTGAAATTGCTGCAACCCTCAAAAACGCTAAGATGCCAGCTAGCAACCTCAGCAAAGATGAGCGTTTCGAATTATATAAATTAAAAAAGAGTTATGACATTGTAATCCTCTCAGCCGACAAGGGCAATGCCACTGTCATTCTGGAAAAAATAGAATATAACAACAAAATTCAAGAATAACTCAACGATGGCAGCTATACAAAAATAAAAAGAGATTCCACCAACAGCCTCGTCATAAAAACCAACAAAATCATTTCTGATTCAACCGCATTAATTGATCAAACCATACAGTTCTCATTGAAACCTTCTGCTGCCAGGCCACCAAGATTATACGGCTTACCAAAAATAGATAAAGAAGATACACCCCTTTGTCCCATCGTCTCTACTATCAACTCCCCCACCTACAAACTGGATCGTTTTCTGTCTGAAATCCTGCGGCCTTTCACTGGAAAAACCACCTCTGCGGTACAAAATTCTACTCACCTGGTATCGACCATCAAGGGTATTTCCCTGTCCCCAGACGACCTGCTTGTTATTTTTGATGTAGTTTCCTTATTCACCAAAGTTCCTGTACCTGACACCATCGCAATCATTGAAGACTTAGTTCATCAAGGACTAAACCCCCCCCGGTAAGACACTGCTTAACCAATACATACTTCACTTGGAATGGAACTTTCTACAAACAAACTGGGTGCACCCCTATGGCCCCCCCCCTATCTCCGGTTGTAGCCAACATTTTCATTGAGAAATTTGAGACTGACGCCATCCAGACTGCCACTCTGCGCCCAACCTTATGGAAGAGGTACTTGGATGACACTTTTGTCATCTGGCCACATGGCCGGCCTGCTTTAGACCAATTCTTCGACCACATCAATTCCATACACCCAGCCATCAGATTTACCATGGAAGTCGAAAAAGATGGCAAGCTACATTTTTTTGATTTCCTAATAAAAAAGAGACCTGATGGTTCAATGAGAAACTCTGTCTACAGGAAAGCTACCCATACGGATGCTTACCTGAAACCGGATTCCCACCACCATCCATCCCAGAAGAATTCCCTCATCAAGACTCTGCACCATAGAGCCCAATGCATATCTAACCAGGAACATATAGCCAATGAACTCAAGCACGTACACCAAGCTCTTCAGGCTAATGGTTATTCCGACTACACAATCCGCAAAGCTATCACTCCAACCATGAAGAAGGACCCTCTTGAGGAGCCTTTCAAAACCATCACTTTACCCTACATTGCGGGCATCACCAAACAGATCTCCAAATTCTTGAATAAACACAAGATCCTGGTCCGTTTCAACACATTATATAAAATCCGTGATCTGGTTCCGTCTGTAAAAGATGTGATTCCGGACATACAGTACCCTGGCATCTACAAACTAAGTTGCCTCTGTGGTAGTAGTTACATTGGAGAAACCAAACGACATGTCTCGGACCGCATTCATGAACACATAGCAGACCTAAAACACGGTTGGACCAACACCTTGGCCGTAGCAGATCATTGTTATAATTCAGTAGGCTCACATGACATTGACTTCTCCATGACAGAGGTTATTTGCAAGCCATCTGGCTACCATGAGAGATTCGTTCATGAGGCTATCCACATTTACAAACACAGAGACAATTTCAAACAAGAAGATGAATTCTGGCTTAGCAATCATTGGAAGGATTTGATAAACCATTTCAGGTCTTAATTGATTGATCACGCTTAAGGTGGCTTTCAGACCAAATCCATTTTTTTTGTCTCTCCCCTCCTCTTTTCCGAACATAGATGGACTCGTCCATCTGAACAAAATGTCAAATCTCTACTCTTTGGTTCTATTCGGTAAAGTCACGTACGTAACACAACAAAAAATCACAACGTTTTGGCCACAACACGTGGCCTTCATCAGGTGAAGGGACCAGACTGTCTCGAGGACAGCGCTGGAGTGAAACACAGCCAAGCTCAGACCGCGACCTTTAAGCTGTGTGAGAGTAATCAAGGTGCCTAGACAAAGGAATTAGCATAAAAAAATACATTTTAATAGGCGGACTTAGCATGATGAAAGGTAGGGAGGGGGTCGTCCTGTGCAGGCTGGCGAGGGGGCACGGAAGCATGCACATGCTGGTGGTATGAAAAGGGCATTTTTAAGCTGCGAAAGTTTGGGGTACCACTACTTGAAAAATATACTGTAAAATTGAAAAATTAGTTTAATGTTTGGTTCGATTTAGAACATCTTTCCAATGGTTGCCTAATTTGACACCATCTTCTCGGTTGAAATTGTGTCTGTGTTTGTAGATCTGAATTGCCTCGCTAACAAATCTCTGATAAAAACCTGTGGCTTTGCAAAGAACCTTGGTATCGGAGAAAATTATATCGTGATCATCCACAGCGTTGTAACAGTGATCAGCTACGGCAGAAGAATTTGTTCTGCCGTGTTTCAAATCTGATTTGTGCTCACGAATTCGGTCAGAGACATGTCGTTTCGTCTCCCCGATATAGCAGTCGCCACAGGTACAACTCAATTTGTAAACCCCGGGGTACTGTAAGTCAGGAATGACATCCTTCACGGATGGGATTAGATCACGAATTTTGTGTACTGTATTGAACCGGATCTGGATCTTGTGTTTGTATAATAACAAAAGTCACTGCATGACTGTGCCATTTTGCGTAACTGTATTTTGCAAGCTGGATATATATATCACTACACAAAGCACTAATCTCTGCATACATTGCTCCCTTATTCTTATGTTCATACAATAAAGTTGGATTTAACGTTCACACAACGTGATTCTTTCTAAACCACGTGGCTACGCAATTATGTTCACCATGTGCACAGGTTTCTCAGATGACTGGACAAAGGCCATTTTAAAAACTCATCTTTTACATCACTAAAAGTTCACAACGTTAATACTGTATATAGGAGAGCTAAATAGACGAATTATAATAAATAATTAACAAACGATGCATTTTAGAATCATAGCGAAAGTGGATGTGCATGGATTCAGAAAGAACCGCCCCTGCGATCACTGGCGGAGCCAGTGGAGGTGGGGTGGAACGTGCCCCCCCCCCCCCCCCCCCAATGATCCGATCGAAATCCCTCATTTCGATCGGATCATTGGGGTTTATTAGTAATAAATCGGCATTCTGCGACTCCCACTGCCACTTTATAAGCATATTATTACGTACCAGGGACTGTATGAGATGATAGGACAATAGTCTAAGTCCATAATTGGCAATAAGTAACGGCAAAGTGGTTATAAGTGACTCAGAATTTTGGGCAGTTGCGTATACAGTACACGACTTCCCTGAAGGCATTCACCTTCAGCGAGCGCGATGCCGATCACACACAGTTCGAATTCGACCCTCGATGGATGGCTGCGCCATCGCCGCACACGCGTCGAATAAAAATCAAGGGACAAGTCCTTACTTACTAACAACTCCTATCATTTCTCATTGCTGGAGGGGTTGCCCCTCTACCTGAAAATCCTGGCTCCGCCATTGCTTGCGATAACTATCTTTCATCTCCACCAATCTACAACTCCCTGCCCATGTGACCAGGGTCGCATTGTCGAGCTAATAAAATTGTGGGGGGTGGGGTGTTGAGGGGGGCAGAGGCTAGGGGGGGGGGGTCATACATGCGTGTCTCGCTCAGCGAGCGTTTTTTCTACGAGAATTCGCTATAACGAGCAATTTTAATTTAGACCCATTTGTTCGCAAATGGAGCAAAATATTCGCTTAGCGAGTGGAGGTCGATCGATCTATATGCTTCCTGTGGCGACTAGCTGTGCTGTGTGTTTTCTTCGTGTGTGGAAGGGGGCCTACTAACATCAGTGGTGAATGATATTTGAACCAGCGGTCCTACATAGCCCTGCTCCTCCCTCCACCCACTATCACCTTAACCTTCAAACAAGATAAACGCCATGCACCTGCACGCATGTGTGGCAAATGTTAAATTTGATTTTTTGTTACTTGATTTTTAAATTATTATTTGTATGTTTCACCTTAAAAAAAGTTGTTCAACGGTGGAATATTTTTGGGCTTAAACGTAGCTCAGCTTTTAACATGGCAGTGATTCAATGAGAAAACGATGACCGTTTCACTAGTTTTTACTTACTGCGCAATTTTGGCGGAACGTATCTCACTCGTAAACCGAGATACGCCTGTACTGTATATCCATAAGTAATAGGAGTGAATGCATTTTATTTAGGATTTTTTTTACAACAAAACTACGTAAAATGTAATTTGCCAAAACATGCCCAGTACTACGTTAGGCTCTTGTCACGTGTAGACTGAATGTTGACAGAGACAGTAGAGTGGAACTCCTGACTGTGGCAGCCAGAGAGAACCTTGTGGATAGGGCATCGTAAGGCTTGCCACCTGTACGGGTAAAACCGAGACAGATGGCAACCCTTGCTTTAAAATTGAAAACTCATTTCTTTAGAACTGCATTTTGTGTTTAGTTTGTTGTCCTCCCGCACCTCCGATTAGCACAGTTGTCTACAGTCGATGTGAAAAAAGTTCAATATACATGTAAGAACTTACGTCTTTAGAAATGCTTTTTGAATTTTGTGCATTATCCTTCCACCGCACCTCCGATTAGCATGGTTGGCTACGTACGGTACGAAAGAAGTTCAATATACATACACACATACTATGTCCCCTGCCACCTTCCACTTGGACACTTTTCTGTTCCTCTCTGACACCCGAATTCTAAATTGGATCATTTGTCTTCTTCGTGTTTCTCTCCGTTGCGTCCTCCTTTACATACTGAGCACATTTTCTTTCTACATAGCCTTTCACTGTGAATGTTTATCTCTAATAAAGAATTCAAGCTTTCGTGACTGCATAAATTACTCATTGGTTTTTTCGGTAAAGTCACATATGTAGAAATACCATAAAATCATATTAAAACAAATCAATCACGACGTTTCGGCCGCAACACAAGCGATCTTCATCAGGTGTAAAAAACAAATAGCACATAGGGTGACATCAGCGCAACACATAGAGAGCGTTAAACTGCACGGAGGTAAATACAACAAGAAGAGGAGAGACGAGAATTCAACAAACCTAAGAAAATGTTTTACGTGATGCAAAACCAGTCGGCCAACGACACAGTTAGACACTTGCCTGGCAGACCACGAATTTCAGAAGAATACTAAATTTCGTGTTCATCCTCTGGGTTGAACATACTAGTATAGACAGAGTGAACAAATACGAGGTACAAGGCAGCAGAAATACATATACAGGGACACCAAGAGGCAAGAAGAGGAAAGACGGACAGAGAAGCAAGAAAAGGGCCCGGAGGGATGAACAGAGGCTTTAAATAAGCACTAGAGGTTGGGGGAGGGGCCAAAGAAAGCAAGAGGCAGTTTAACGCTCTCTATGTGTTGCGTTGATGTCACCCTACGTGCTATTTGTTTTTTACACCTGATGAAGATCGCTTGTGTTTCGGTCGAAACGTCGTGATTGATTTGTTTTAATATGATTTTATGGTATTTATACATACGTGACTTTACCGAAAAAAACAATGAGTAATGTTTATCTCTCCTCGGGGGTAATTTGTGTGCCTTGACGCCGCTGACTGACATGCCCGATTTTTTTGTTTGTTAGATGCTTATTTGTGTTATTACTGCATGAGGTGATGCTGTCCATATGAAGGGCTCGATAGAAATTTGATGATACCGATGATCCAAGCAGAAAGTGTTTGCGATAAGAGTGTGGTTGTGTTTACCTCTTCCGTGTGACATGGCCGTGGCTGCTTGCTCTGCGAAAAGGTTGACGCAAGTTAAATATTTGATACGCGGCACCCTGGTAATGAGGAGCACACCAGCAACACGGCGCAGTTCTCATCGTGATGCGACAGAAGTTGAATTCTATGCTTCACTGACTGCAAAGGAAGCTGCTGGCGAACGGTTTGGAGATCGTATGTGACGCGTCTTGTGTACGACGCCCGGTTACCATATCCCCGCACTACATCCTCCACGGTTCAAGACCGGCAAAGGATAGCGCAAAAGAAGGACAATACGGGTGACTGAGTTTTTAAGTGTTTTGAAGCTTTTAGTCTCCCACCAACTCCCTATGTTGTGGCGATCCACCAACCCTAGCCTCTAAAGCACTCACCGCTCTGAGAACCCAATTAAGGTTCGAATTTGCCCTAGGGGAGGCTCAGAAAAAAAAACGCGCCAAAATAGGAGTGTAAAATATTACGAATGTCAAAAGAGAACATGTATAGTGCATATGTCTCGCAATTTAGGAAAAATGTTTTTTTCTTACTCACGTTTTGATATGGATAAATATTATAGGGCCCTGTGGTGCACTTCATAAAATACAGCAGCACCCTTACAGCATTAACATTCACCGTCACCGAAGACTTGAGCATTTGCATTATCCCGAGGAGTGAGTTCAAAGCTTTTTATATTTCCCCGCTGTCCATCATTTCATGTTTACCCATAAACTTATATGCGTTGTGTTTTTTTTAATCAAATGAATGGCAGTCAACTGAAACATCGAGTCCTTCTCTGCTGTCAGCAAAAAAAATCAATTTTTACGCAGTATTTCCATTTAATTCCCCAATGCAATCAATGTATAATTAACTAATTTAAATGTGAAAGGAGAGGACGGGTGAATTAAAAGATAAACCGTGGGTTGGCATTAACATCAGAATCTGCATAGCAGTGCTATTTGGTACTGAATATACCCGGTTAACCCTGGGTAACATTGTAGATATTTCATAACAACTCAAGCCAGTTCATTAAGCTTCCCCAAAACAGTTTTTTAATCTCAATAGCATTGTACTTTTAAGTGCACAAAAAGTTAAACATAGCCATTTCATGGAATTTTGTGGGTTTGATGATGGGCCATTTATTATACGTCATTGTACACTCTGAGAACATTTAACTCATCTGAAGAATTTCCACAGCATCCATGCTATTGCCCTCTAGAGATTATTATTAGAATTGTTTAAAAGCTAATTATTCTTGCTTATAAACGTGCCAGACGAAAAGCGTAATTTGCTTGTGTAGCTATTTAGCACATGATCGAGCAATACTTTAGGTAATCAAATTAAAACTAGCAGATCACTGCAGAATTATATCGCTGTTCATTAAATGTTTCTGAGCACCGCTGCTCGGCAAGCAAGCAAGCCAGCCGGTCGGGATTAATGACAACACGCTAACTCCCGGGGAATGAGTCAGTCGCATCTTAATGAATGGGCTTTTCCAGATTTTTTTTTCTATTCATGTAAAAGGCCGTTTCGCTATGATTGGGTAATTTTACCACAGTGGAAAAGATCAATTTATCCCTAAGTTGATGATTGCTCCTTCCCATTCCCTCCGCCCCTACGTTTTTTTCCGTAATTAAACCGTTTAATACCCCCTATTGTGAAACGGGCGGGAAGGGAATGTCACCACATTTCACTTTGTACCGAAAATACCCGGACAAAAACAATCTCACACTAGGAAAATCTAGTAATGTAAGTGATTTACCAGTGTATTGGGCATGAAATGCTATTTGCCTACAGAATTAAATGTTAGTCGTAGCCTGGGCGTCTGATATCTGTGGCCAGTGGCTGTGTGCAAAATGTGCCCTAGCTATGAAGACTTGGGTAGAGGGGGACTGGGTTTGCAGTTGCCCCCTTGGAGATGCCAACTTTTTATACATTTATATGAATCTTCTTTTGTTTACTTTACCAAGTAGGGCCCACTGAGCTATATAGCTCTTTTTCAGAAGCGACCTGGCTATCACAAATTATAACTAAACGAAGTGGCTTATCATGTAGAAATGTATAGCAGCCAAATACTCTAAACGCATGTGTCTAAATGTGGAGGAGAAAACCGAAGGACCAGGAGAAAAATCCACGCGATGACGGGAAGAACATTCAAACTCCAAATATGCAGCAGGCGTCAGGGTCGGGATCGCACCCACGACCTCCTGTATACCAGGTGATGTAGTTAATATCTCGCCACCGTGGCGCCCATTGACATTGACCAGGGAAGAGATACAATGCATATATTTTTTCTTTCATGTAACGCCCTATTTACAAAGCTTTAAATTTTAACACCCCCCCCCCCCCCGTGGGAAGCGTATTGATTGGCCTCTGCATCACAATAGAGATCTGCACTGTTTACAGCCAGCTGTTGACCGCAGGGGGTTCCTTGTTGTTCTGCACGCCTCTGGAAGTACCGCTTTGTATGAGAGGGTTCGACCCTGACGTGAGATGAAGTCCACAGGTCATGCCATTATTTTCGTCGATTCTGGCAGAGTGGGGCCTAAATCCCGCACCGACAACTTGTTTGATATTTCACGTCGGCTACACTGAGAATTCTTGAATAAAACAACGCAATACAAATCAGGAAAAATGCAAACCTTGAATCGTAAACCTATATGCTCCCCTGCCATCTGCTGGCCTTCTCATGAGCCACTGAATTAGGAAGTCTCATAGCGCATTATTATAGTTTGTTTTTTACCCAGGAGAGCTTCACTAAGTCTCTTGTCTCTATTTCTAGAGGGTTCTGCCAAGTCTTTGCAGTAGCGTGCTTGTGTTTTACAATTGTGTAATTTTCAGTGTAAAATGTTCTCAAATTGAGCAAATTCAGTCCACATCACTGGCACATCCACTGTGCAGCAGACGGTGCACATTTATGGTGAATACAGAACCGCAGTTGGCACTCTAAATATATTGCTAGAGTAGGATACTGCATCGAAGCTGGACCCAAAAAGTGACCAACGTAAAAGTAAGAAAAGGGTTGGACATAGAAGAAGACCTGAAGCAGGCAGTGATGAGAAGGGAAGTGACAGAGTTGGCACGATGGTTTATTCTTCTTGGCGAGATCAGCGAGGTATTATTGTTCATATGTGGCAAGCAATTTATGTGCAATGAGTGCGACCTGATATGGTTTCCTCCCATGCCCACACAGCGTGCTCTACAACGGGGCATCTCAGAACACTTTACACGTGGATAAGGGGCTTGCATCTAAGCTGGACCCACAAAGTAATCAAAGTAGAAGTCAGAAAAAAGGATACATATGAAATGAGACCTGATGCAGGCAGTGATGAGAAGGAAACTGGCACTGTTTGGACACATATGCATGATGGACAACAACATGAAAATTAAGTGTGTTCGGAAAAATGGAAGCAACCGGAAAAAGATGAAGACCTAACCGAGAATGGCGTGACGGCATAAGAGATTGGTGCCAGAAAGATGTGGCATCACTTGAGTATATTGGCACAAGATAGATTGAAAGTGTAAACAAATGACGAAATGTGCAGTGAACAACTACGGGCTACCTACCCATGGATCGTGATGATGATTATGATGGCACCCGCAGCATTAATAGCCAGGGTGGGCCATTAAATTCGATCCGCCGACCTCTGCGACGCATGGTGAGCACACTGCCAGGAGGCCATGTCACCGCTCCGTGATGAGTTCGGAGTAAATCCTCATGAGGCTTCCAGTTAGAAATAAGATAAATTATTCTACTCGCACAAATAAAAAACCCCCACAATTCTCAACCACCGCATCGTAAAACGTGTTTATTTTAAGAAGACATATAAGCATAAATATTGGTCTTGGTCTCAAGTGAGATGGGGTTTTTTTCAGGTGTACAGAACATGCTTACTATGGGCCCACTTGATTTCACGAAATTGCTCAAATAAGCAAACACTCATTTGAGCAAATAAGCTAATGAGACAATCACCCCTTACCGAAGGCAGATTTATAATGAATGTTTGAAATTAATATCTCTCAAGTGGCTATTCTCGGTGACCTCTGACGGGGATAACAAATAAAGACTGAATAGCATTCGTGGTATTGTCATGGCAATATTTGCATTCATTCATATTGGCATGATTTGTAGTCAAGCATATGAATTTTAAGCAGTTGTGTGGAACCCAAAGAGCCGCTCTCTCTCTGGGGTGCTATGAGCTTGATATGCACCGAGGTTCAAAGGTGGACGACCGAGGCCCTACCGTAGTAGGGGAATTGATGAAGAAATGTAAAGCGTTGTCATCTGAAAATATTGGTTTCGGAAAGGTGAAAAATATATGTGGCTGTCGCCTGATGACGCTGGTTGTTGTTGTAATTACCGGCGAAACGTCACAGTACTCGAATTGTAAATGTTGTAGTGGGTTTACTCTCCAACACACCGGTGTGCTGAACTAGTAACGAATTGGCGAGTTTTGTTTACGTGACAATCTTTGCTAATTGGTTGTGTCAAGTGATGGCGGGTTTAACGACACATTTACATTTACGTGATTCAACCCATCAAAACCTCTGCTTTGGATATTGGTCGCGAAAGCCTACGTATTGAACTTAAAAAAATAATAATAGATATATTTTTTACTATAAGTTTAGTATAATCAACACAGTCCATTTATCATTGGCTGTTGGTATTGTTCGCTAGTTTTGTCTGGTTAATGTTTTATGTGAAATACATTGGTTGCTTGTTTTCTTTTCTGTTGGCTTTTACTCTGACACTTTGGGAAAGTTGATGGACATCTGAGAAAAATACTGGACATCTGTGAAACGGCTGGACATTTGCGAAAAAGAACTTCATAGCTCATCGGATTCCTCCAGAAAAATATAAATTCTGATTCTGAAATGCAAAGAGATCATTTGCCAGATGTTTTGTTTCATACCAAGCGATGAGCACATAAAAGGCACAGCACTTAGTGTGGGCATGAGGGCGGTTAAAGTGATTCTTTGATACGGAATCACACTGCACGGCTCGCTGCAACAGTTGCAAACAGAACTCTCCTGGTCATGCGACACCACACCAATGGCAACGATTTGGTTGTGAATCCAACGTGGATCGAGTCCCATTGGGAAACCGACTAATGAAGATAGCACATAGCTATTGCGCTGGGATTGGTCTGTCACTGTCAATAAACGGATTCTTACCAAAACAACTATGCACTGAGGGATGGAGAAACACTTCTATATGGAAAGTAAGTGTGAAGAACAAATCCCATTTTTCTAACGTGGGAATTAGACTATGTTTTAACGCATTTGCAGATTGCTGGTATAAGCCATAAGCTAGAAATATCACAAAAGTGATTCTGCATAATTAATCGAGCAGCTGTTTCCCTGAGTCTGCTTGTAGTATGGGTGGTGCCTCATCCCCCCCCCGCCAGCATAATCAATGAGGAGCTGGGGAAGTGGGGTGATGTCGGCTTAACTATGCTGTCCACTTCGGTTGCTCTGCATCTACATTAGCCATAGGAAAGAAGAAAACTTAAAATATAAACACTGCACTGTGATACATCGGTTTGCCTGGGCTTTGCAAAATGGTGTGGATAACCAGGGGTTAAAGAGGGCTGCTTTTCCTGAAGCAAATCACAATACGATTCGCTCCCCCGCATCCCCAACGTACATCTCCATACGGAAATGATCTGTTGAATGTTTTGTTAAAGCACTTTCAAAAACGAAACGACATCAACAAAAAAAACAGCCCAGAAAACGAATCTTTATTTTTTTTAAATCAATGAACTGCTGAAATTTAACGGAGGCAATGAGTGGCACGTAGATGGTCGTAAATTGTGCTGCAGATCCTGAAATTCTGTGTATATATAAAGAAAAACGCTTACGGCCCAAAACTACTGAGCACATATGAATTCGTAACTTTTTTGCACGAATGAGAGCAAGTTGACAATGGGGTGTGGGTTGGCGGATGTTGCGAATGGAAGTTAATGAAGTGATCGACCACGTGCTTTGCACATTTCCTTAAAAGCCCAAGTTTGTCGGGCATTACAGTCAACATAAACACCGCATACAGGCGTTGCGCCCGGCCATCATACGATGACTGCACTGTTGGCCATCCAGAAGAAGAAAAAAACTCGGTCCAATCGTGTGCTCCTCACAGCGAGGCTGCTCTCTGATGGGGCCTGAACGCACGCGCAGAATTCATAATCACGCGCGCAGTTCCTTCACCGCCTCTTCCCCCCTTTAAAACCATTTTAAGAAGAAAAAAACAAGAGAAAATCGTGACAAATAGGACGAATTGCTGCATTTTTGGCTTGTGGGAACAACACATGTAACAAATGCAGCCTTGCACACCACCCATCAGCTTCCGAAGACAATTTCAAGGTCAGTGGTTGGACTGACCCCTTTTGGTCCTGCACGTAAAAATGCGTTTGCGTCTGGCAGATGTTCTCCCTGAGTTGAACTCGCGGCTATTTTATTGCACCGTGCACCGAAGTTACTTTCTTTCCCATAAAGCACAGAATCGCTTGCTCAATGTTAACGCCATCCCCATGAATCTTCCCCCCCCCCCCCCTCTATTGAACATATCAGCTAAGCGCTCAACAGCTGGAATTTGTTTTCTTTCTCTCTCCACATTTGCTACGTTACCCCCCCCCCTCCCCCATGTTTTCATGACAATTATCGTTTATTAACGTCAACCATGCCCTCCGTGCTGAAACGCTCGCCTCGCAACACCGTGAAGGTCAATCGCAAAAGCCAACGACAGTTTCACGCTCGCTACAGCAGACTTTTCAAAGCCTGCGTCACAGCACTGGCCACTCGGGAAAAAAAATAAAACAGAAGCGAGCATCTTCCACTTGAAATGTTCAAAAAATGTTTTGGCCGGATGGGGCTTCGGGGATCTTGGCGTGCGTGGGTTAATGGCTCCGGCATTGCTCGCAAGCCACGGCTTGGCCGCCTGCATAACGAACCGCCAGCATAGCCAAAAATAGCACTTGTAGCAAAAGATGCCTGGAGGCAAATGAGCACAGTCGTAATGGAATGGGGGCGGGGAGGGCGGGAATTAATGATCCTAAACGAACCCTTTTTACAATTAGTTGAATTAGAAAGCAGGTTGGAGCGTATTTTTTTTGTCTCCTGGATATTTAATGAATTATTTCTGATATTCTTTGTTCTTTCGGTAAAGTCACGTAGAAGGGAAACAATAAATAATAAAAATATAAAAAATATTGTTTCCCTTCTACATGACTTAACCGAAAGAACCAAAAATATGAATCCCTGCAGTCACGAAAGCTTTAAATCAGAATGATTTCTGGTTTATTGTGCGAGCTATTCCCACATCTTCAATCCCAGCGTGTCTGTTCAATGACACTGTGGCTTTGGGGAAGTCGTTTGTTTTATGTTGTTGTCGCAGATGTTTGCACGAGTCGGTGTTTCGCACAGAAGACGGGAGAAAGCGCGCTTATTGAAGCATGCCATCAGATGACGCGATGAAGACATGATTAACCATTAGAGTGATGGGAGTCCAAATGCTCAATGGCCGACACGTATGGGAATGTGTATACACGTGGTCTGGTGTTTTTTTAATGTATTTTTGATTCGAGTAAGAGTTTATTCTTAATAAATAAATTAACGCATCGGTTCCTCTCGTTGCTCGTTTTGTGCACTTTCAGAGAGTGGCAAAAATACAACTCAATAATTTGATGACAAGACAAAAAAACTATGCAAATAAAAGAGGCACATTCAGATTAAATTACCAGCGGTTATACTCAATTACGAATTCCGCCACACGATGGCTTAGTGCCTTCTGCTCTACACGCTGTGCAGACAGCATTTTTCATACCGCGCTTGATGTTTCCCGATGAGTCAATAAAAATGACTCACCAAGTCGGCCGCTCCTAAAAATCCAATTACTTTTAGGCCCCTAGGTGATTTGGCTTAATTTTTTTCTATTTTATATATCCCTCCCCTAGAAGTGTTCGAAGCCTGGGATCATCCGATATCTGTGTGTCCTTTCAGAAGTCTATTTGTTCATCAGTCTCCCAACAATTTAACAGACTAGACGTCTTGGGAACCCTTGCGTCATTTGCCACAGGCTTTTGCACACTTCACAAGTGCAACAGAATGAGTAATAGAGCTGCTTACCAGGACATTAGCATTGCCTTCCGGGTAATTAGGTGTTGCTTCGTAAAAAAAATTGTATCTCTGACTGTTAAATAGGCTCTGATAGTTTATACAGTGCATGCCCTTTTACTGTATCACAATGAATACATTCCCACGTGCTCGGTCTGTGATGTCAAATTTTCTTCAGCACAAGTGATAGTACCTGTATATCTGCTTTCTCGATAGGACGAGGCACAATGCAATGCCTCGCCACTTGCATTTAAATAATGGTTTCTCAGTATCGAGCCTCTATCCTATGACCTATGTGTTGCAGGAGACTAATTAGCATGTGTCACGTGTTTTCACCAAACGCTTTGTAAACAAAGAGAAAATGCTGCGTTGTTTACCCTGTCTTGTTAACGCCCATGCGTCTTTAACTTCTGCAAGAAATAAATTAAGCACAAAGGATGCGGTCTAACTGTGCAGACTGCAAATATGTATTGGTTTGTCCTCAATGACATTTAACATTTTAAGTGTCATTCACCGTTAAGTGTCAGTGTCAGGTGATTTTTGGTGAGACCCTTTGAGCTAAGAAGCTCCTTTTTCAATGGCGATCCGGCAAAAAAGGCTGAATCAGAATCTTTATTCATCCTGGAGAAATCTGATGAGTGATGAAGCTCTTTTTCACAAATATCCAGTAAGGGCGGGTTAGAAAGTTACAACAACAAACAATACAAAACGTGAAAGGTATAGGAAAGGAAAGCGAATCACTAAAAATAAATAGATCAAGTATATAAGTTAAAATTACGTAAGTACACCAATTCCCAAGCATGGATAAGAGCAAAAACAGTCCCAGGCCGCACCAAGACAACACACAAACCCTCAATAATTTGCACATTAAAATGTAACTATCGATACACGAGTAAGATTGAAAGTTTACAAATCACATTTTCAAACACAAATTATATCCAGCACTCATCCCCTGCTTCAGGATGTTTATTTGAAGGACAGATGTACGATGTCAAGGGAGTCAACGAGGTTGTTGCAAAACGTTGGTGCTGAGACGACAAAGGCTTTATCCACCTCTTCATATTCTTGTTTTTGGAATAGTTAAAAGGCAATTAGATGGACGTCTCAAGTTTCTTGCGTTTGAAAATGGGGTTAATTAATTAGCTAAGCATAGATCAGATTTGCCAATAAGGATTTTATCGATGCACAGGGCCCAATGTAGATGTATTCCTGCACCGGGTGATGTGAGGTTGAACATAGGTAGGGAGAGTTTAAAGGGGAAGCATAGAACCAATAATGATACTTTTATTTGACATAGGGTCATTCATGCTAACAGCATCCCATAGAGCTGTACATTAATTATATATATAAGGACCAAATCCCATATACGCGGTTGGCTACGTACGGTGCGAAAAGAGCCCAACACACACACATATACCAAGCAAATGAAAACCGTACAACCAAGCAACATCTAAAATAGAATTAACATATTAAGAAATGGCCCCAAAACAACAAGCACAAACAAGACAAAAAGTTATCACAAAAGCAGAGTAATCGTAAAACAAGACTAATACGTAAGTATATAATAATAACAATAATAAAATAATTAACAACCAGAACTATGTACAGTACAGTATAATGAAAACCCAGTTAAGCCATCTAAAATAGAAATAGCGATGAGTTTGGTGAGAGGAACTTACGTGTGTCATTTAACGTGGCATTTATAGCTGCAAGGTTCACAGTTTTATTTATTATTTTGAATTAACAGATTTAGTAAAAATTGCAAATACACTATATTTAAAGCATCACAATAGGAAGTAACAACTTTATTCAGTTACCTACTGATTGACTCATATTATGATTACTATAGTATATATTATACTGATGATTTTTGCTAACAGACATGCATTTTCTTACTGACGATCACTGACTGTGAGTAAATAGTAACTACACATAATTACACAACTACAGTAATTGAGCTTACGAGTTATGTATAGTGCTCAACAGGGCTTGTTTGAAACATAATTTTGCTTACTATCATTTGAGGACATTGTTTTGCCTTTCAAAGTCTATAATGGGGGAACGGCATTTGACTCATTCAAGCTCTCACATATTGAGACCTAAATGACAACACTTATGAATACGTGAACGACACATGCGAAAAAAGAACCACCTGAAATAAAAAAATCGGTTAGATAACATAAGTATAAATGTTTCTGTAGCAATTGAAGCATCGTATTCTATCATTATTTAATTTAATTTCTTTCTACGTGACTTTACCGAAAGAACCAAACAGTAATGATTGCAGTCACGAAAGCTTCGAATCTAGCATCAACTTAATTACTATCATCCATTATCTGCCCGTTGCTGGATAAAGCTTTTCGCGTGCTATTACCATTCCACACGATTCTGCGATGCTACTTTCCATCTTGTGTCCATGATCTGATCTCATTGCTTGATGATTGTGGCCATACAGCATTTAAATTAAGAAAAACATATTTCACCAGGTAAGAGCCACTATGCTATGTAGCTTTTTTTCAGAAGCAAACTGGCCACAAATTATAGCTCAAGGAAATGGCGTATAATGTGACATTCTATAGCAGCCAAATACTCGAAACGCACGTTGATTATAAATGTTCAGGGAAGACCCGGAGGACCGTAGAAAAATCCACGCGACCACGAGGAGGGGAGACACGAGTCGGGATTGAACCCACGACCTCCTGCGTACCAACCGAGGTAGTTAACATCTCGCCACCGTGGCGCCCATTGTACATGCAGTCAGGAAGAGGAGCTGCCGTTTGCACGTTTTTCGGATGGTGCAGGGCAGGTGACCGAGGCGGGCGCTTGGAGTGGCAACCAGAGGACAGTGACCAAGGGGAAGACGTTAAAGCCAGACTGTGGGGAATGTTGTCGGGTCAGGAGTTAGCTGTGCAATAGGCAGGGGAATCTATCAGGAGGAATACATCGCATTGAACACGATTACTTTTTAAAGCTACGTTGAAAAATAAACGTGTCGTTTCTACGAAAAAAATTGTGTTTTTGTTCCCGCAAAAATAAAAAAAAATCATGGTGCAGTCAACGTGGCTAAGTGGTGTTGTGTGTCATCATATTTGCGTGTACGCATTCCCGCTAGGCGCAGAGCTCCCATTAGCGTTGTAGAGGACGAGTTTGCAGGAATGTCATGAATCACATTTACATCGAAGAGTATTGAGACGTGTGAAGAGCGGCCAACAAACATGGGATAGAGTGTGCAAGTCCGCGCTCTGCAACGGCCTGCCTCGCCAGCATTTACCACTGGGCATCTGTGAAAAATAGCTTCATAGCGCATCAGATTTCTCCAGTATAAATACATACAGCAGTCTGTTCTCCTAAAATGCGTGTTTTCATAATGCGAATTGGATATAACGCAATGAATGTGTAAAGACAGTATGGAGCGATAGTGGGACAGTATGGTTCCCCGGGACCATGGATACTCATGGACATGCTAATGATGATTGATGATGGCACAAACGTTGACAGGGGCACGTGAAGGGGAGCACGGGATCCAATGGCGGGGAAGTGTAATAAGGGCAGAGATGAACAGAGTCAGGTGCGACGAGGAGAATTCGAGAATAGGGGCGTGGCCGGATCGGGCGAGGCATAAGAACCGGCGCGAACCGGAACTGAGGGGCTGTTGGTGTGGGGAATCGCCGTTGTCGTCATCGCGATGTCTTGAGACTAGAAGCTATGTTATCCCAGAATAGAGTCGTCTAACTGACCAAGTGTATTTAGTCACTCGTGGTTACTGGTTGAGTTGTCAGTGGACTTTATTCCAAATAAATATACGCAAAAACAAGATGGTGTCATTTTTATAACGTGGATGCGAATTGGATATAACGCAATTGAGTGAACATAACTGTGTCGCACGAGTAGGAATAGGCGGTTGTACGGCTGCCTCGGGGTAGCACCGCACAAGGCGGGATGCTGCTGGATGCTTCTAGATGCTACCCACGCACCTCAGTCTGTGTTTAGCCTGCGTCCGCATCTCACTGTGCTTTACTCCATATTATATACAGTAAGGTCTCAGAGTGCGCTGGGGTTAGGTTCCGTGTACCCCCATTTAAGTGCGAATGTACATGAATGTTTAATAAAGTACATTACTTACTCTTTGATTCTTTCGGTAAAGTCACGAAGAAAGAAAAATACGTTAACTAGGTTTGTTTTCTCTTTCATTTGTACCTAATGATGATTGCTTGTATCACAATCGAAACATCGTATTGTATCATGATTTAATTTAATTTATTTCTACGTGACTTTACCGAAAGAACCAAAGAGTAATTCCTGCAGTCACGAAAGCTCCAAATCAAGTTTGAACCGCCTCTACGGGGAAGTTTTAAGTTTGTTTTCTCTCTCTCTCTCCGTATCTGTGCCTTGTCTCTCTCTCAAATTTTAGACTTAACTTCTAATTTAGCAATCTTTGGAAGGACGTAATCAACCAGGCTATGTGTTAATTGTGTGTTGACCGATTCCCTGTGTTGCATTGCATTACACTTCCAAATTTTACTTAGTTTGTTTAAGTGTGTTTTCGCTCTCTCTGTGTCTCTGTGTTGTCTCTGTAGTATTTTCTGCAGTGTGTTTTCTCTCTCTCTCTCTGTGTCTCTGTGTTGTATCTCTCTTCTCTCTGTGTGTCTGTCATTGTGTCTCCGTGTCTGTGTCTTGTCTCTCTCTCAAAATTTCACACTTAACTTGTAATTTAGCAATCATTGAAATAACGTAATCAACTAGGCTATGCGTTAATTGTGTGTTGACCGACTCCCTGTGTTGCATTGCATTACATTTCCAAATGTTTACTAAGTTTGTTTGATTAAGTGTGTTTTCTCTCTCTCTCTCTGTGTCCTCGTGTTGTCGCTCTAGTATTTCCTGCAGTCACGAAAGCTCCAAATCTCTCATTGACATGCTAATTCATGAACCCCCCCCCATCTCTCTCTGCCCCCCTCTATCTCTATTTAAGGCCTCGACACAGAGGCGTTGTTTCTCTGTGTGCCTATGTGTGTGTCTCTCTGTGTGTCTCTGTGTTATCTCTCTCTGCTTATGTGTCTGTGTGTCTCCGTGTCTGTGTTTTGTCTCTCTCTCAAATTTAGCAATCTTTGGAAGAACGTAATCAACCAGGTAGGGTGTTGACTGTTATGTTGTCCGTGTTGTATTGCATTATATTTCTAAGTTAACTAGGTTTGTTTTCTCTTTCATTTGTACCTAATGATGATTGCTTTTGTTGCAATCGAAACGTCGTATGCTATTATTAAATTTATTTTTATTTCTATGTGACTTTACCGAAATAACCAAAGAGTAATTCCTGCAGTCACGAAAGCTCCAAATCAAAGTACAGTGCTGTACACTAAATGATTCACTTACCATCGGTAGCATCCAGGTCAAAAAGAGCACTATTTTTAACTCGTTAAAGTTACACGAGCTCAAATACATGGTCTCGTGATGGCGGGGGGTGATTTGACTACTCGCTTCCCGCCCTGTGCGTATAGCGAAAGCACCAGTCACAGAGTGTGAGTATGAATCGGAATCGGTCCGGTATGAGCGGATCCACGCACTCTGAGCACGCGTACTCTGACACCTTACTGTATTATGTATTATAACGCGATGTATCCATAACGGAACGCAACCACCGCGTTATAGGAGAACAGACTGGATTCTGATACCAGCAGCGCACGCGTGCCTGGGCGTGGGCGCAGCGAGTTGACGACTGTGGTCTCAGCCCGGCATTTGCGGACTGCACCAAAATTTTGAAGAAATAAAAACGTTGATCTCTGAGAATGATACCGCTGCACGAGCTTCAATTGGACTGCCCCGCAATGATCATTTCTCGAGTTCCACAGAGAAGCATTTTAGATCGAATGCAAGTTAGAGCTTTACCACTGAGAGAGCAATGACATAACAATCTAAATAGCGATGTAATAAATAAATACAGAAAACCGTGTGGGTTCATTTCGGATTGCGAGTCCACAATGAACCGGGTCGGGTTGCGGATAAGATGGCAACATTAAACCAAGTTGCTGGTTCGGGTCAGACCTGGTTGTCGTGGGTTAAATAATTATATAATCTAGAGTACTTATACCGTGGGGCCCGGGTCACCTCTCCCCTACCTGTGAGATGCTCCAGCCGGTGTCTCCAAATTCAAACTCGGCTTCTCCTCCTCGCCCCCCATCACCTGGGTCGCGACCCATTCTTAAGATTGCCTCCCACCTATTCACCTTTAATAGTCCGTTCCGGCGTACGGAGCAACTGGTAACCGATACCTAGCCCGACATCCGCCATCCCACCCCGACCTGTGTGTGTAATCCGAACCATCATCCTTCCTTGGCCCAGCTGCCCTCCTGGTTAGCTCGGGGTTGCCAAAGTCCCCCGCGTTTTGCGAGCGTCTCGCACAGTGGCCTCGTGGCCCCGAATCTAATGGGCAATCTCCTGCCGTGCGGCAAAGCCGTGGCTGGAGCCATCTCGCGCGGCGCCAATAGAAAACCCAGCGTGGGCACCGGGGCACAGTGCTGGACGATTTACAGGGCCACGAGAGACTCGCATACCATACGATGCAGTGTGTTTATGTGTTGCGTGTATTGGGGGTGGGGGGCACTTGTGGCATATGTGGGGGGCAAAGGGTGAGCGGTAGCGTGCTGCGCTACGAACCCGGCGACCCGAGTTTGATTCCCGCTCAGGGCCAACACAAGTGGCGATTATCTGAACTGGTCCTGGGCCCCTCCATTAGGTCGACTCAGCCTCAAATGAGTACCTGATGCGGTGTGGGGTAAACATCGCCACTGGGGAGAAAAGGCCGGTCGGGCGAGGTGCTGACCACCCACCCCCTCGTGTGCCATGCCGGCCTTCATAGGTGCTACTCGCTAACAGCACTTGCTCCAATAGTCTGTTAAGGCTATACGGGGGATCTTTGGGGTATTTTAGAGACTACGGTTCAACTGCTGCGCCGGAAAATATAATGGAACCAGCGACCTCTGGATGGCTCGTGCAGTGTGCTCACCATTAGAACACCACCGTGGCAAGCTGCCTTCGTTCATCAGTTTTTAAAAATGCAAATAAATGTGTCCATTGCTCTACATGTGTCTATGTTTGGAAAAACTTAACTTTTGTTATCATTCGCTTAATGGTAATGCAAATGAATCGACTTCAACAATGCTAACATGGGGAACAATCTGCCTTGTATTTTTTTGATTTAAAGCTTTCGTGACTGCAGTAATTCATATTCTTAGCTCTTTCGGTAAAATCACGTTGAAGGGAAAAATAAAGTAATAAAACATATATAAAACAATAAAAATTCTCACGACGTTTCGACCATAACACAAACGGTCGTCATCAGGTGCGTCGGTTTGCATCAATTTATTTATTTTCAAACGGTGTATTTATTTACTTAAAAAACCCGTCAGCGCCATGCGCAGCGATTTGGCAGTTTATTTAGAAGGACTAGTCCATCTATGTTCTGAAAAGAGGAGGGGGGAGACGAAAAATTAATGTATGCTGTCTGGAAGCCACTGTAAGCGTGAACAATCAATTAAGACCTGAAATGGTTTATCAAATCTTTCCAATATATGGATTCTGGCTTGCTAAGCCAGAATCCATATATTTGTAAGCCATATGGCTATCATGAGAGATCGCTGCGCGTGGCGCTGACGTTTTTTTTTAAAAAAACACCGTTAATAAATAAATAAAGAAATGCAAACCGACACACCTAATGACGACCGTTTTCGAAACGTCGTGAGAATTTTTATTGTTTTATATATATTTTATTATTTTATTTTTCACTTCAACGTGACTTTACCGACAGAGCTAAGAATATGAATCTGCCTTGTGTTGATAATTTTCCCTCAGAGCTAGGCTATGATAAATTAGATCAGAAACAAACGTTTCTGTATGTAATATAGATATTAAAATTTGAACAGGTATTAGTGGTAACCCTAGCCGCTGTGGCGAGATGTCAACTCCCTCGCCTGGTACACAGGAGGTCGTGGGTTCTATCCCGACCCTGTTGCCTGCTGCATATTTGGAGTTTGCGTGTTCTCTCTCCCCGTGGTCATGTGGATTTATCTCCGGGGTCCTCCGATTTTCCCCTCCACATTTGGCAGCTATAAATGTATGCGTGATAGGCCACATCGTTGAGCTATCATTTGTGGTCAGCTAGCTTCTGAAAAAAAATGCTCTATCGCTCAGTGGGCTTTACCTCGTAAAATCCAAATTTAATAATTTAATAGTTTGAATAACATACTTTGGATCATCGCTTAGCCACGAACGTTGTTGAAGCCCGGACTTGAACCCAGATCTCAGACGTGCTGGCTCAGTTTTCCATGACACAGGCCATGAGTCAAGAGCAGGCCACAAGAGTCTCTAATCAACGTAATGCTCGGGCACAATTACACAAATGGTCAGGCGCAAATAATGTGCCTCGAGTCGTTTCAGCTGAGATCGTCTACGACTCCTCCAATACTTGAAGTGTAATTCACGTAATGGTTGTTGTTTTTGGGGGGGGGGGGTAAAAATAGAAGAAAAATTCTGCTTGATGTGGACATTTTTACAAGGATTTAGTCTGATGAATGTGATAACGTTCTGCTTCATGCATAATTGTGAATGGATTTGGTCTGATACATATATTTATCTTCTCATTGAATTATTCTTTTTCAAAATAGCATCCAACCAGATTTCCTCGTCATGACGATGTTGCATTTTAGTGTTGACGTTCAGGTCAAGCGGTGAAAATGCTCTCCAAGCCATTGCAAACCACCACCCCTTCTCACTGCCACGCGCGTCCACTGCCGGCTGCTCCTCCTACGCTCTGCGAATGCTCTTGCCAAGGTGCACAATTAGGATAATGATTATCCTTCTGATGATGAATGCAAGTAGACACGTTTCCTTTCACGGGGCAATTAGTCCGAGCTTCCAATCTGGCCAAATGGATTTATCGAGATAGAAATTTGCTGCTGTATAACCCCATAGAAAACAAATATTCATCACTCAGCTTTGCAGTAGATTTTTTTTCCAACGAAATAGCGCCAGTGCTGCTTTGCCAACGCTCTGCTACCGATCGCTTGCCACGGGAGTCTGTATTTCACAAATTACCCCAGCACTGCGAGTATAACCAACAACAACAGAACGCCGTAGTTTTTGTTGTTAAAATTAATATCGATACCAGTAACGTTGAAAGTTTTAGTTAAATGGCACGTGAAAAAACTAAAGTGATTTAAATTGTTAAATTATACCCTCTAAATATATGTAAAAATGGAAATACGCTAACACTCGATTGTTTTTCTTCCCTGGATGCGATCACTGAGCTGTCCCATGCAAGTGAGACAATCGCGGTGATTAATGTAATGTGCTCCACGAGCACCGAGCAATTTAACGAGGGTGTGTGAATGAGTATCGCTCTTGCGCTCGGGGGATCATTGGATAATGGTCTCAATGACCGCACTCCAGAGGAATGCCGTCCTTAATTAGGGCAAGAATCAACATTTGGATTGTACCCGAGGTGTTGGGAAATCCATTACATTACGATGATGAGCAATGCTCTTTGGAATGGTCTTCCTCTTCTTCGGCCACAAAGTATCATGGTTTAAGCGGAGCTCTTAAGCGGAGGACGTGCGATTGGTCAGTTTCTGTGCGAGATCCACCGACACGGAGGGAATTTACCTTCATCATAGAGAAATGGACACAGGCTGGGCTGTAGGCCAGGAAGACCACGGGAATAAATGGTATGGGGCAAGAACATCCGTCATCCAAGTCTGTGGTGCATCGCTATTAGAATACCAAGATGCATTCTCTCATTTCTCACAAAGAGGTGCTCCATTGAGCCAAGCTGGGCTACGTCTATCCCTGACCTGGATTTGAAGCTGCACGTTTCAAGTTGTCAAGCCCTTAAAGGAATGTGTCATTAATTCAAAGAATACATACGTTAAACGCAATTGATTTACTCGTGGCTTTCTTGCGTAATATAATAATATTCATACTTGATTTTTGGGTTGGGCAACGCAATGATATAGCCCAATGTGTTTTGTTAAGACCCTCCACCACCCGACATCATCATCACGATCCATGGGCAGATAGCTTCGTAGGTGTCCACTGCACATTTCATCACTTGTTTCTACTTTCCTCGGTCCTGTGCTAATATGCTCACCTCTTTCTGGTACCAATCTGTTATGTCGTCAAGCCATTCTTTGTTCGGTCTTCCACCCGACATAGCCAAACAAATGATCACGCATACAAGCGTTCAGCACCAAAAATCATTTAATATAATTCTCACACCCAAATCGAGCGATTCGACACGACATTTTAATATCCGTGATCAAGGTATTTTTTGGGTTAGATCTCCTAAACATAAATATGTCGTAAAACCCACCACCACCCCACGCAGCCAATTCGTAAGGTTTGTCACGTAAACAAAACGTGTCAATTAGTTACTACTTCAGTACAACGGTGTTTTGGAGAGTAAACCGACATTTACAATTTGAGTACGATGTTTCGCTGGTGATTATATTTACGCGATCTAACCCAAAAAGAAAACCTTTGTTGTGGATTATATTGGTCGCGAAAGCCTACGTGTTATATAGTTGAACAACACAATATTGCTAGTTTCACAGTTTAACACGTAGGCTTTCGCGACCAATATCATCCATAATACAGGTTTTTCTGGGGTTAGATGGCGTAAATATATAAATGTGTCGTTAAATCCGCCAGGATTGCAAGCTTAACCGCGTCTTCTCTATGTGCAGGACCGTAGAATTTGCAGAATCGTCACTTCAGGTGTATGGCACAAATGTGTCGCGACAGCGTCTCCCAGGCGCGCGCGCGCGGTGAAAGGGAGATACGTTGATTGGATGGTTGCACATTTTGGCGAGAAGCGAAAGGGTTTGTCGGTGGAGCGAGGCGCGACTGCAAGATGCTGGGGGTGCAGTGGGCTTCCCAAGGTGCGGCAGTCACAGAACCAACCGTCTGGCTCATGAAGAAAGACTGGGGCGTGGATGTAAACCTCTTATCTGCAAAAAAAAAATCCTCATCTGAAATGTCTCATTAAATGCTGTTAAAAGCAACAACTTGGAATGTATTTTTTTTAATAGAGGGTTTAGACAATAGAAACCCGTTCCAATAATCTTTGTTTTTGTACGTATGTACGTTTAACTTTTGTCGTACCGTACGTAGCCAAATGTGATATTCGGAGGTGCGGGAGAAGGACAACAAAGTAAACACAAAAAGCAGTCCCAAAGAACTGAGTTTCCAATCGAGATTTAAAAATGCATAGCTCCGTTGGCTTCCTAATATCGGAAGAAAGAGCATTCCAGACGGCTGAAGAAGTGCATCTGAAAGCACGCGATGCAGTGCCCAAATGCACTGTGTGAGCTACATTTTAAAATTTTACGTTTAATGTAAATGAGTTTATTTAGAAAAACTTTTGATTATTGTCGGGTTTTTTGTTACCCAATAGCTACTATTAGGTAACGATTCAGATGTCAATTCAAAAAATGGTCATCAGAAAACATTTTAAAAATCTAATTCTCATCAGGACCGATTGTGTGAAGCGAAATATCCAACCCTTATGAATTCTGCCTCTCTGGCCTGGGTATTTCCATGCTATGAAAACGGGCCATTGCCTGCAACGTTGCCTATTATGTTTTCTCTTTAGACCACACGACGAATAGGTTGAGTTTTTGTGTTCGTTTTGCCTTTATACCACTGCTGATGCAATAGCATCGCTAAATAAGTTGTGTTGTCGGTGTTCAGCAATGACATAGATGATGCATCACATTCTATGGGGGTGATTCTCACACACTCCCCAGCAATTTGGAAATACAGTGTATTTAAAATCTCTGAATATTTAAATATAATTCCTCCAGGTGCAGTGTTTGGTTAGCCTAAACACAAATCTAATGCTTTCAAAAATAGTAAAAATACTAAACATTATTGTGTTACCTTTGCAGATTATGGGGTATTCTGAAATACATTGGCTATTATTTAATCAGTGGCTATCGAGCATATTGGATAAAATATACCACGGTGGCAGTAAAAAAAATATTCCTGGACTGGTTTCGACCACTTTGAGTCTCATCAGCTAAAAGTGGCCGTGTTCAACGAATGTTCCTGGGTCCTATTACGATAAGAAACAATGCATTTAAGTAAAAATAAAACGCTATTAACATCTTAGTTCAATTATACGACTCGCTATTAACATCTCGATTCAATTACATAACTCGCTATTAAAGACAGATTAAATGAAAAGTCTCATGAGGGATAAAGTCATATCCAACGCTTCGTCTGCTGAAGCAGACCCACATGATGCACGGGCGCGTGGATAGGCGCTACCCCAGACGCCCACTCAGCCCCTCAGTCACGTGCACCTGGCACGAGTGGGTGTGATGTAGAATATTTGATGTTCCTGCCGAGCGCGTAGGTGTGGGAAACAGATTGATGGCTTGCTAATGATCCTGTCGCCAGTAAGTACACCTACGTGCGACCGAATATAAAGGTATTTTTTATGCAATTGTATGCGGCGCAATTGGTTCGCTCACTAAAGCTGAGTTCAATTCCTGGCCACGGCTCATATCAGTGCCAAGTGGAATTAAAATTAGTTTTGGACTTTTCCAGATTGACTCGACCATAACTCACTATCCAACAAACAAATGCCTCTTGTGTGTGCCCACGTGGCTTTGCCTCGGCTGCCTGACATCAGTTTAAAGCTTAATTAGTAAAAAAAAAGCCTTGAAAGTTACGGTTAGGGGCACCATAATAGCAATAATAACAATTTACATTTACAATTCCCATACCTCTACCCTCCTCGCGCAACTGCATTGGCTCCCTGTGTACTACCGTTGCCTGTGGGAATTCCTCACCCTGGTCTACAAATCCCTTCATGGCCTTGCCCCACTCTATCTTGCCACTCTTGTATCTTCCTATGTGCCTTCCTGCCCTATACGTTCTCAATCTTTGCTGTCTCTCTCTGTTCCTGTTCCTCCCCCTTGCTCAATCCACGCAGTGTCTCTTTTTATATTCTCGCCCCCCCCCCCTTCACTGGAACAAACGTCCCCCTCCACATTAAGCAGTCACCTTTGCTCAGTAGTTTCCACTCCGCACTCAAAACTCACACTTATTGTTTCCTAGCAAACCCCACGACCCTCTAATATGCCCCTGAAAACCACCACCATTACTGTCCCCTCTTCGTATTCTTATGATATGGCTATCACTCATTCCCCATTAATTCAATAAATTAATCATTATTTACTATCATAAATTTTACCGAATTCACGCATCACAGATTTCCCCATTGCTTCCTCTCATCTATTTTATTCACCTCATCTCCACCATTGCATTAATATGTACCATTCATAATGGTCTGTAAAACGCCTTGGTTAAAGCACTATATAAATTATGTTAAGATAAGATACGATTTAATCCATAGATTATTATGCGCCGTATATGGAAAGCAAATGTTATCCAGTAATACCCCGATTTATGTCTCCCCCCGTTTTACGTCGTTTATGAAATACGTCGTTACTTTATGAACACCACTTCCTGATTGGCGTCGCCTCAACCCCACTCTTACATCGCTGACACCATCGTCAGCCCTTTCTCGTTATCCGTCGCCTCTCAAACATCGCATCCACCTGCTACTGGTACCCTGTTAATTGCTTTGATTTACGTCATTTCGATATTCGTCGTCGTACCTTTCAGGAGCGCATTGCCGACGTAAACCGCAGTAATGTGGTATAACTACCGGGACATTTCATCAGCAAGCAAGCAAATAATAAAATGTCCATTGCCTACTTACTGGATTTACCGATACTGCGCTGGCACCAATCCACAACATCGAAAATGTTTTTTTCAGAGACATTTCAATCGTTTTCTTTATCTTGAATCGAAATTAGTTTCAATATAGATCCGACATACAGTTACATTATTGCTACGATTTGGGAGCTCCTTGCTCTCTGCTTGTGCCAGAAGCTCAATTTGCAGTTCATGGTAAATGAAGCAGATATTGGTGAGAACATTTTTTACTGTTTTTTTATTTGTGGTTTACGATAGCAGTAAGCAGATTCCATCTACATGCAATTTTACTTCAATGCACTGTCCGTTTCTCCTTATAGCAGGCCACACGATAAAAAAATGCAATTTCAAGACTTTCCATTTCAAAAATTTCAATCGCCAATAGGTCACAATGGCTTTCACTTCCCAGAATCATACAAATTCAGCTGGCCGAAGCAATATGCCACCGCCCTTCTGGCAGTAAGCTCCTTATTGCCTCGGTAAACCCGTGAGACGTGTGTCCACCCGATCTATTCTCTCCATTTATTTACATGCACACACGCGCGCGGAAACGCATTATGCCTTGGCCGTTTGATCTCTTTGGTGGCATTAGAGATGGGGTTTTTTTTAAGGAGAGACAATTATTAATATATGCCTCGTGCCATCTACTTTTCAGGAGTTCCTGAAATCGTCGCACCCCGTATCTGGAATCGAATACTCTAAACGTTCAGGATTTACAGTACCGTGGCTGCTACCTCAACAGCGTTGAATGGTACATTTACACAATCGGCAATTATGTTCGCCAGTGTTTGTGGAATTGTTGAGCCAGCTACTCAGGATCGGGCACGGACATAGCCCAACCATTATTCACCCAGGCAGACGGAGAGCACACATATATAGACCTGTTTCTTCACCTGAAGAAGGCCACTTGTGTTGTGGCCGAAACGTCGTGAGAATTGTATTATTTTATTTCATTATTTTTTTTCCATTCTACGTGACTTTACCGAACGAACCAAGAAGACATATATTACTTTTCGCTATAACAACAAATCGTAACGTATATTTATAAACGTACTATTAAAAATATTATAATCAAACTTGATTTGGAGCTTTCGTGACTGCAAGAATTACGCTTTGGTTCTTTCGGTAAAGTCACGTGGAAATAAAAAATAAATTAAAACATAGTATACGACGTTTCGATTGCATCATCAGGTACAAATGAAAGATAAAACAAACCTAGTAAACTTAGAAATATAATGCAATACAACACAGATAGTCGGCTAACATGACAGTCAACACCCTACCTGGTTGATTACGTTTTTCTTCTAAGTTTACTAGGTTTGTTTTCTCTTTAATTTGTGCCTGATGTATTATATACAATGAAGAATCTAAATTCGGGGCACCCGCGGGAATCCCCCATGTGGGAATTGACGCAACACTCGACTCATGCGTACAGGTTGAATACAGACGATGCGGAACTCACTGTCTGAGCACGCCAATAAGTCTTCGAGCGTTGCTCTCAAGACACGTTGGCTCATTTGTTGCATGTTGCTCCTTTCAGGAATGATACGAAACCAATTGTTACAGGAAGACTTTTTTTATTTTATGCTGCACGTTTCTGCATACGCACCATTACATTGCCTTTCATGAATTCAATAACGCATGCCAAGATTTGGTTCAAATATTTAACTAACTACATAGGAATAAAACAGTATTTGTTATCACCATTGTTATTCATCCTGCATGAGTCAATCTTTCTGTAAAACAGCCATTGTTGACTTCTTCGGTTGATCAATGGTCCGAGCTGATCCTGTCCAGGATGGACATTCGACCGTGAGTTGAGTTCTATATACCATGGCGGTCTGTTGTAATTCTCGTTTAGTTTCCAGTTGGGTTTATTTTCTTTAATAGGTTGATATACTTAAATGGTAGTTCAACAGTCGAGGTAGTTCAGATCTCGACACCTCTGTGGCGAGATGTTATCTGCTTCGCCTGGTATGCAGGAGGTTGTGGGTTCGATCTCGACCCTGATGTCTATATGTTTAAAATGCATGGTTCTTTCTCCCGGTCTTCCAGTATTTTTCCTTCACATTTAGAACCAACAACACGCATTGAGAGTATTCGGCCGCTATCAATTCCCACGCAATAAGCCACTCCGTTGAACTTTGATTTGTGGCCAGATCGCTTCTGAAAAAAGAGAGCAATATATCGCTCAGTGGGCCTCACCTGGTAAAAAAAATATATTTACATATATATCTTTTTAAAATAGTCTTTCCAATACAATCAACTTCACGGGCACGCGGCACAGATAAGATGACTTCTCCCCTTACAGAGCCACTGCACCGCAGAAGAGCGTGCCTGAGCGGCATCGCTTGTTGCGATGGGACTTGAATGAGCTCACTGTGAGCGACATTTGAAAAAAAAATTAAAGCAGTTGTGTTGGCCTGGGGCTTAAGAAAGATGGCAAGGGCTTCGCAAGATAACCAAGAGGCTTAACTAGATGGCCGATAACTACCCACACAGTTTGTAGAAAGGTTAACAGGTGTAAAAAAGGTCATGGCCGGATTCTTACCAGGCTTGAGCTTTAATTACAGCGAGGGTTGAGCTTTCCATCGCAGCGGAATCGTGCTCTGGCACCTTCGTGCATACTGCAAAATCACACTCGTGCCACTGTGCATACCTAAACTTGTGTGTGCATCTTGCTAGCCCCCGAGGGGCAAAACTCGCACTGTGATGGGAAGGGCGCCACAGTGCCGAGCAGATGTTAACTACCTCGCCTAGGATACAGGATTTCGTGAGCTCGATCCAGACGCTGATGCCTGTTGTATATTTTAAGTTTGCATATTCTCTCTCCCTGTGGTCGTGTCGATGTTTCTCCGGGTCCTCCGGTTTTTCCCTCCACATTTATAAACATGAGTTTAAGAGTATTTGGTTGACATAGTAGATAAGCTACTTCATTGGGCTATCATTTGTGGCCAGGTCTCTTCTCAAAAAAGACCGATACGGTATTGCTCAGCGGATAAAAGACATTTTTTTTTTTTAAATGGTTGAAGGTGAAGCACATGATATCTTAATATTCATTCGCCAGGTTAAATAAATACAATGTAATCACACCTTCTCTTCGTGCACACACCGTGGGCTCTCGATGTAATGCAATGATGGCCCAGCAGAAGCAATATCTCATTCTTTATTTTGTTCAAGTTAGTGGGTCACCAGAGCGGTTTTGAATGCACGGCCTCAACGAATTCATTGGCACCCTTATGCGGCAGAAAACCTCCGCACTGATGTGGCCACGTGCAAGCCTGTTTGGAGAAAGCTTTGCAGCCTACAGCGATACAGTCGGACTTCTATTATTCGTCATCCCCTTCACAAATCCTGTTTTGGCAGAGGCCGGCAGCTGTGAAAATTACTCCCGTTATCTGCGGACACCTGCATTTCACAGATAGTGGATAAGAAAAGTCATCACCGCTCAGGAGAGGCTTCATCACAGGGCCGGTTCTGAGTCACCTTGTGCCGCACAGGGACAGCTGCTACTTGAGGTGCCCTTCTCATGTGTGAGGTGAGACGTAGTGTAAGGTGTTCGGATTTGTTGAGGTCTCTCGCAATGCCATATGAATGTAATGATCGTGATTATGTATTATTGTTTATATGCAACTAGGCATTGACACTCGTTGGAGCGGTTTGTGACTTTGTGGCAGTGTATGGACACTATACTAAATTTTTAATTTTACCAGGTAAACCCCACTGAGCTATATAGTTTTTTTCAGAAGCTATCTGGCCACAAATGATAGCTCAACGAAGTAGCTTATCACGTGGTAATTTATAGCAGACAAATACTGTAAAACGCGTGTTTGTAAATGTGGAGGGAAAAACCGGAGCACGTGGAGAAAATCCACGCGACCACGGGGAGAAAGAGACATCCAAACTCAAAATATACAGCAGACGTTAGGGTCGGGATAGAACCCATACCCGGAGCGGAAG
The DNA here is from genome assembly GCF_048934315.1 of Petromyzon marinus. Lineage (NCBI taxonomy): Eukaryota > Metazoa > Chordata > Hyperoartia > Petromyzontiformes > Petromyzontidae > Petromyzon > Petromyzon marinus. Next base: position 12,020,420 of record NC_133692.1, read on the forward strand.
TTAACATCTCACAAGCGCGGTACCACTTGCATCAGTCCAATAACGGTCATCGCCGGATTGCAATAAATGTTGGTGAAGGTCTCCCACATGTTGATGAGGAGCATGAGAATTCCCCCGTCGGCAACGGTTCTCGATGATTCACGTGCTGCAAATATAAAGAAGGAGACCCGGCCGCGATGTCTGTTTCAATCCTAGTGATTGTTTTATCCGTCCCATGATTTTGTTAATACAATCTGCTTTTCTGACAGATTTCCTGGTTGAAAGCGCATTATGGAACATAAAAAGCAGGCCTGAATATCGAGCCCATGCAGTTCACTTGGGCTCACATGTGACCTCTAATCAGTCACGCAGTGGTTCGCACTGTGCCGTAACCCCCCCCAGCGGTCATGTGAACCCGTTGATTGCAGTATACAAATAGAAAGATCCCCCATATAGCCTTAAAGAGACTTTTGGGGCAAGTGTTGTGAGCAAGCACCTATGAAAGCCGGCATGGTGGGTGGCCAACACCACTCCCGGCCACCTTTGTCTCCCCAGTGGTGATATTTACACACCGCACCGTGTACTAATTTGGGGCTGAGTCGAGGACTGGTTCAATAATCTTGACTGGTATTGGCCATGACCGGAAATCGGTCTCAGGTCGCCGGGTTCTTAGCGCAGCAGTCATGCGAACCAATTGATTATACTCCATTGAGAGACATTGATTCTTTTGCATGCAATGCTATGTATTAGTCGTTAGCGAATCGATTTTAATCAATTAATGCTTTGTTACACAACCAGTTGTGTGTGTTCACGCCAGGTGAGGGAGTAAGTATCGCCATGCCCATGAGGCGCAACCATTGAATGGTGGATTCCCTAAAGGCCGGTTTCATAATTGCTACCGGTGATGCACGCGGTAGTGCAGAGTGGACGGCATTCCTGAGCTATGAACCCCGTGACCTGAATTTCATTCCCAGCCACGGCTAACATCAGCAGCAGGTGATATCCGCATCGGGTCACAGTCGCCCGTCCCTACACCATGGGTTACTATCTAGCATGGTGAGGTGTGGTCATACAACCCACATCACCAGAGGGTCGGCAATCCGTGGCTCAGGTTCCGCATGCCGCTCTTTACTGACTGATTCGTGACATAATATATGTATCCATGTGTAGTGTACTAATCCAGAGACACTAGTAGGAGGCGTTATCCCTCTTGTTTATTCCGGCTCTCACAGCCATAGAGGATAACTTCATACCGGGTCGGGACAGCCAACATGCTTCCAGACCCACAGCTTGAAGAAGCGAAGACCACGACGACAGCAGCATGACGCGTTCTATTCCTGATGGCAGTAGGCCCCGACTGGGAGTCGGAGCTCACCTTTTATTCTCCCCAACGTAGCCAGGCTCCTCCCTCGGCCACGCACCCTTCTGGATCCCCCAGAAGGCTCCGGGCTAGGCCCTTGGGTCCAACTGGTAGAACGGGCTGCTACCCCCAAACCCATTGTCTACCAATCTGCCAGTGCCGTGCGCTACAGTGACTCATTCAATGTCACTACACATGTATTCACATTGCATTGTGGCTCTTGAAATATATCGTTTTGTACCGAAATCGAAAAAAAAATGTTCTTCTTGTTATTTCGGTCGCCGATCCCGGCACATGACCAACATTGCATGGAGAGGGCTTCACTCAGCAATGAATTGAATACAGGCCGGCACACTCAACTAAAACTTGGAGTTTCATCGTTAAAAATATGTTCTTGAATGTCTGCATTCTGCGATTTAATGTCTAATCTTGATTTAATAATAATTTGAATGTACAGCCCTCTGTCACTCCCCTGCAGGATGAATGCCAATGGAGACGTGATGTCTATCTGGTGCCGTGGCACGGTACTCGACATACAATCCTAAAGGTTTGAGTTCACACCTCAATGGGCGGTCTCTACTTAACCGATCCTGCCTCTAGGGTTGATTCAATGAGCACCGCTCTGCAGAAAGGTGCCACTTACATGGAGACCAGCGCTCCACAGGGGAACGCGGAATTCCCTCGGTAGGCTTAAGACCGCCAAGGGTGTAGATAAAGTGGTTCTCAACCCTTGTTTGGCTACTGTACACCCCTTGTTGAATTTTGTTTAAACCGAGTTACCCCCCTTTGTCTGACCCAACATGAATAATGCACATCAATGTTTTAACCAATTGCTCATTTTGTGAGGTATCCTAACGAGCTAGTCGCTGCAAGAGAATAATAAAACCGGACGTTCTGCATGCGTGACTTAATTAGTTAACGCTCACTGGTAACTCTTGGAAACCACATTGAGTTTAGAAATGTATTTTATATTGTTTTAGGTTACCATATGGATTGAGAGTTTATCGTAGTTATTCTATCTTGGCAGATTCATACATGATTGTTCACCAATAACTCTCATGTATGATATAATTAAAAACTTTATTTATCACATCACGTACTCCCCTGGGATATTGCAACGTTACCCCCAGGGGGTCCGCGTATTCCCGGTTGAGAACCATTGGTGTAAAGCAAGCAGCCCATGCTTTTGTTGCCGAGGCACGGAGGCACGTCGGTATGAGACACACGTTAGCAGCGAGCCACGCATGCCTGCCGGAGTGCTTTGTCATGGTAAGGCTAATGGAACAACCTGAGATGGAGTGGACTGCTACGCATAAGTAGCCCAGTGCCAGCATGCAAATTTCCCCCTTTTGACTTGAGATTTCAGAATCAAAATACGTATTTATACTGGAGCAATCCAATGACCTTTGAAGCTCTTTTTCACAGACGTCCGGTAGGTTTGCGAGTCAATAAAAAAAAATCCTGGGCAAAGGACATTGGCCAGTGCCTTCATTGTACGACCACTGCTGGTTTGCAACAAAGTGGTTCTGTATTGTATCCACCAGAAAAGGACGAAGGGCTCAGTCAATCCTGTCTGGATCTTGAACGTTTAACCTTTCGCATGCGATACAATGCCATTTTTACATCATTAAACCTCCTTTGCCAGTACCAAAATGTAATAATAGGGTTTTTTCCCCTTTTGACGTCATCTGGTCGAGCACCAATTGGGTCGAGGCTCAAAAGAAAGCCGTCCCTTGGTGTGGACCAATCAGTTTCAAGGACAATGCATATATATTATCATAGTATGTTTTTTGTTTGCATTTTGACTGCAGGTATTGTGGTTAATGCAGACATGAATCATCGTAAAAAGGTTTCAGTTTTGTTGCCAGAAAATAGGGGAAAAAACCCTATTATTACATTAATGCCATTTTTGGTTGATATATTGATCGTTCATCTAAATGTAACTACATCTTAAGACCGCGTCTAGAAACAGTGCCTGATTTGTATCATCAGGGGGAATTGAAGTGTGTGTATACTTTGTTTTGAGAGAGAAAGTCATTGGCAGAGAAAGTTTTCACTCTTCTTGTCATGTTCATCAGGAAAAACTGAGAACCTCATTATTTTTAATTTTTGATTTAAAGCTTTCGTGACTGCAGTAATTCATATTCTTAGTTTTTTCGGTAAAGTCACGTTGAAGAGAAACAACAAAATAACAAAATATATATAAAACAATAAAAAATTCTCACGACGTTTCGACCATAACTCAAACGGTCATCATCAGGTGTGTCGGTTTGCATAAATTTATTTTGAAAACGGCATATTTATTTATATATATAAAAATAACGTTTGCGTCACGCGCAACGATGGCAGTTTGCCAGGACTAGTCCATCTATTTTTTTTTGAAAAGAGGAGGGGGGAGACGAAATTTGTTTTTATGTATGCTGTCTGAAAGGCACTGTAAGCGTGAACAATCAATCAAGAACTGAAATGATTTATCAAATCTTTCCAATGATTGCTAAGATAGAATCCATCTTCTCGGTTGAAATTGTCTCTGTGTTTGTATATGTGGATAGCCTCATGAACGAATCTCTCATGGAAGCCAGATGGCTTACAAAGAACCTCCGTCTTGGAAAAGTCAATGGCATGTGAGCCTACTGAATTAGAACAATGATCTGCTACGGCCGAGGTGTTGGTCCTACCGTGTTTAAGGTCTGCTTTATGTTCACGAATGCGGTCCGAGATATGGCGTTTGGTTTCTCCAATGTAACTACTACCACAGAGGCAACTTAGTTTGTAGACACCAGGGTATTGTATGTCCGGAATCACATCTTTTACAGACGGAACCAGATCACGGATTTTATGTAATGTGTTGAAACGGACCTGGATCTTGTGTTTATTCAAGATTTTGGAGATCTTTTTTGTGATCCCAGCAATGTAGGGTAAAGTGATGGTTTTGAAAGGCTCCTCAAGAGGGTTCTTCTTCATGGTTTGAGTGATAGCTTTGCGGATTGTATAGTCGGAGTAACCATTAGCCCTAAGAGCTTGGTGTACGTGCTTGAGTTCACTGCTTATGTGTTCCTGGTCGGATATGCATTGGGCTCTATGATACAGAGTCTTGATGAGAGAATTCTTCTGTGATGGATGTCACTGGGACAATCATGTTCCTGGCACAATCATGAGGATCCAATGCGTTTTCAAGTTATGTTTGCAAGGTATTCACCATAATAAATTGTCAATGGAAGTGTTTAGTCTGGGTAGGAACAATAATAATAATAATCTAGTAATCCAAGACGTGACCCTAAAACGTTGGTCCCGAGTCGTGACGCCCAAAGAGCAGAACGACGCGCATCGTGGCAAAGGGGCTTGATTTGGGGGGTGGGGGGCGGGGGAGAAGAGCGCAGCCGTCGCTCGCTTGAGGCACAGAGCAACACATTGAGGGAACAACGACAGAGCGGTTGAGTGAGCGAGCAATAACAGTGAACACAGCAGCGGCAAGCGTTGCTGTTATTACACCGAGGAAAAGCGGATCGGCGTTAGCGACGGGGTGCAGGAAGGTAGTGGCGCCAAGGGAGGGCCCCCATTATTCAGCAGCAGTCGCTGTTTGGTTTTTATTCGTCCGTTTACACAGGGGGGTGGTCGGGGCTGTGTGCGCGGAGGCTCTGACCCAATTTATTAAGTGGGTGAGCGAGATAAATTTCCCTACGTTGTTGCATGGGCCTCCAGCGCAACTGGCCCGCGCACAGATCAGCCACCACTGTAGTTTGGACACAGTCTACCTTGGGGGCCGTCCATAAATGACGTCGCGCACCTAGCGGGGGGTCAGACATTTGTGACGATGTGTGGCAATGGGGAGGGGTTTGAGAAATGTGACGTCACATCAAAATGCGCAACTTTAAATAAATATAGACAACACGTTCTACTTAATTAAATAGACTTTTTAATCAATGTTTTCTCCTACAACATCAGAGTGCAGCGCCACATTAAATACGCACTACAATGACAATAATTTAAAACGATTTGAAGCATGTTATATATATTTATTTGGGGGGGGGGGGTAGAGCTTTGTGATATCATATTTGAGGGGAGGTTTGACTTTTTGTGACGTCACGTGACGATGGGGGGGGGGGTCAAATATCGTCCAAAATCGCGTGACGTCATTTATGGACGGCCCCTTGGCGGAGTTGTTCACTCGTTCCTCCGGTTCACTTTGCTGATGCACAGCGCTGACTTGCGTGAAAATTCGCTGCGTCGTCAACGCGCGGCCCTTCCATGAAGGGCATTGGTTATCCAGCTTCGTTTGGCTACTGTACACCCCTTGTTGAATTTTGTTTCAAGTGAGTAACCCCCTTTGCCTGACCCAAGATGGTTCTGAGAAATGAATAATGCAATTGATCAGTTTAACACGTAGGCTTTCGCGACCAATATCATCCATAACAGAGGTTTTTGGGTTAGATCGCGTAAATATATAAATGTGTCGTTAAAACCCGCCACCACCCGACACAGCCAACTAGTAATGTTTGTCACGTGAACAGAACGTGGCCAATTCGTCACTAGTACAACACACCGGTGGGTTGGAGAGCCAAGCCACAACATTTACAAACTGAGTACGACGTTTCGCCAGTAATTACAACTGGCTTCATCAGGCGACAGCCAGATTTGTGGAGAAGACACTGTTTATTTCCTTATATAGAGGCGTAGATGTGTTGACCACCCTTCTGTGCTCTTGCACAATATGGGGGGGGGTGGGGGGGATTACTGAGGCAATGTACATTATGCATGCGCATTATTCGCGCCATTTGTCCTTCCTGTCTATTGTGTATATTAAAATATTCCTACCAACGGTAATCCCTACTGAAGTACGCAGCCCTTTGTAGGCATGCATTTAAATAATGTATTACTTGATTATTCGCTTCCACGCAGCGCTAAGACGGTAGCTATCTGAACGGTTAAAGTTATTTAGATTATTTTTCAATTTCGATAGATTATCTAATTAGTCTTGGCCAGTAGTAGCTAGTTTTGAACGAAACTTCAACATTATCAAAATAAATTGAGTGTCCTTGTTGGCACGCGTGTTCTGCTATTGCTGACAGTTGCATTTGGGATAATTTAATATTTTTCTGATGTTCTTTTAGTCTCGTGCTGATCATTCGTCCTGTTTGCCCAACATAACATTTACCACACGTGCAGTTAATCCTGTACACACCTTCTGTTGATAGCTTCGGTAATACATCTTTTTTACCAGATATAAAATTCTATATTTTATGTACCGTGCCAAATCTGATTCGGATGTTTTGTTTTTCCAAACATCTGGTGAGTTTATCAGTTACTCCCGCAATGTACGGTATTTTGATCATTTTAATTACTTGGGCAGTTCTTATTATTTGATTTGGTTTTGGTATTCAATGCCCTGTTGATTTGTGCATCATTGTAGCCGTTCATTTGCAGCGCTTCTTTAACATGTTGAATTTTACTTCTCAGACTGTCACCATCTGACAATTTCTTAGCTCGATGAATGAGCGTCTTGATAAGAGTAGATTTCTGCGCGGGGTGATGGTGTGACTGCATTCAGATAGGCGTCAGTATGCGTTTTCTGTCGGTAAACACTTTGTGTTATACTCTTTGGTTCTTTCGGTAAAGTAACGTAGATAGAAAAACAACTAATAAATCACGACGTTTCGATAGCAACACAAGCCATCATCTTCAGGTGAAACAACACAGCAAGTATGAATTCCTGCAGTCACGAAAGCTTCAAATCAAGATTGAACCACCTCTACGGGGAGGATTTCCACACAACTCAGACATGACTTCCACCGAGAAGATGGAGGCAAAATTTAGCAATCTTTGGAAGGACGTTGATCAACCAGGTATTATGTTAACTGTTGTGTTGGCCGACTCTCTGGGTTCAACTGAGTCGCAGACGTTGTCTTGGGAGCAACACCATTTATTCAATAACTGACTGCAGGGATTCATCTTCTTGGTTCTTTCGGTAAAGTCACGTAGAATGGAAATAAAATAATGAAATAAAATAATAACATTTTATTTCCACTTATGTTGTGGCCAAAACGTCGTGAGAATTTTATTATTTTATTTCATTATTTTATTTCCATTCTACGTGACTTTACCGAAAGAACCAAGAACTTAACACATCTTAGCAAATCTAGCTCATCTAGCCACGTTTCGGCAGAACTAGACATGCTTCGCTATGACGGCCTGGACCACAAGCTGGGTCCCGGACCACGTGGCTAGAGGGCTCTTTTGCTCGATGTGGATCTTCACCAGCAACATGAAGAACCCCGAGCCCCTCACGGGGCCCCCGTTATATCGGCCTCGGCTGGGGCTGGCTCCGCCCCTCGCCCTGCCCAGCTTCTAGATCTCTCGAGCTCTTTCCCGAAGGCTCCCGAGAGCTCCTCTATACCACGTGACCAACCAGCGGCCCCCGTCCACCGGTGGCCCCCCTCCAATATCATCCGGTCACGTGTCGGCAGGTCACCCAGCGTATCACGCCCCAGCGTAACCCTGGCTGGTTGACACTCCCTCTCGCTCCCTCACCGGGAGCCCGCACCACACACTGTACGTGGTGCCTCAGCGCTGACCAGCGCTCACCCAAGCCCTGCTAGGGCTGGTACTACGCCCAGTAAGCGGGCTACACACAATGCCAACACATTATCCGTCGTGGCTTCGTAAGCCCAGTACCACACAGTGACAATCACAGTCACTACACCTCTGTAAATTTCACCCCCACCCTCTCACCCGTTGCGGTGACCCCTCCCCCTCAGGGCCCTTCCCTCCCCCCCTCGGATTGGCCTAGGTGTGCTAGCTCTGCGATCTTGCATTTACTTGCTAATTCTATCCCTAGCCCCGCTCACTTGCCTTTGGGTTGTACCCACCACAGGCCTATGTGGCCTCTGGTTGCAGTGGCTCTCTCGCTACATTTCCTCCTGCCTCAGCAGTCTGCCTGCTGTGTTGTTTCACCTGAAGACGATGGCTTGTGTTGCTCTCGAAACGTCGTGATTTATTAGTCATTTTTCTATCTACGTGACTACCGAAAGAATAAAAAAGTATTAATTCCTGCAGTCACGAAATCTTCAAATCAAGACTGTGTGTTATTTTACCATTTCTACCCCGTCAAAGCAGAATATCCAGAAATGGTAGAATTATGTCAGCTTCCACTTCCATGGTGAACTGGATGGATGGTTTTGTGAGTTGAGATGATTTAGAAATGCGTTTAGTGTATCTTTGTTGTGTGGCCAGACCACCAATGTGTCATCCAATATCTAAACCAAGCAGATGGTTTTAGTGTGCTTGAAGCTATTGCTTTTGTTTCAAAATCTTCCACGTACAAATTCGCTATCACAGGAGACAAAAGAGAGCCCATTGCTGCTCCTTCCTTTTGTTTATATAAGTCACCTTGCCACAAGAAATAAGTGTCCTTTAGACAGTGTTCAGCTAGTCTTGGGATATCTTCGGCTAAACCTTTGTTAGTTACCAGAGTGTCGAGTAATTTAATTGACTCTTTGACCGGAACCCTCGTGAAGAGAGAAGTAACATCAAAACTTACGAGAATGTCATTAGGATTAGGCTAATATATTTTATTATATTTACGAGATGTTCAGAGTTTTTGATGAACGAAGAGGTTCTACCGAAATAGGACTGTATTTGTTTCGTTAAGCATTGTGCTCATTTGTATGTGGCAGAGCCTTATTGGGACAGTCAGGTTTGTGAATTTTGGTAGCTCATAAAGTCTTGGTGGTTTTGATGCCCCTGGTTTGATCAGGTGTTGATCTCCCTTGGGAATTGATGACTTGGCAATGGTTGCCTTTGTTTCACATTCCAAGGTGCTGGTTGGGTTTCATTTAATTTTAAGGTAGGTACTTTCATTCAGTAAATCTTTGATTTTATTATCATAGTCCTCACGGCGCATCACAACAGTCGATCGGTCCTTATCAACAGCAAAAAATTTGATATCTATATTTGCTCTCAATTCTCTTATGGCTTTTGCTTCACTGAAGTTAATATTTGTTTTTGGCACTTTGCTGTTCTCAATAATTTTGGCAACTTCGTGCCTAGTCATCTCAGCTTGATTATGAGGGAGATGTCTAATTGCTAATTCCACTTCAGCAATGATCTCATCGACAGGGATTGTACGTGGGGGAACACCAAAGTTAAGACCTTTCGACAGGACTGAAACCATATCGCTGGATAATTCAACGTTAGTCATGTTGATAACCGATTTGTTTATGAAATGTTCGTTTTTAGTTTAGAGTTGTTTGTTAATCTAGCAAATTTGATAATTTGGGTAGTGTTAGTTTTGTTAAATACATTATCAGCTGATTGCTGTGTATTTACGTCGATTATATTCCAGTGATCTGTACAGACACCGTTACTCATTTTTACGTGTAAGGACATTAGTGATTTAGAAATGTGACTTAGTTCACTTCTATTGTGCTGTATGCTCTCTTATAGCAGCAACTCACTAGCTTTATGTAGTATTTGATTAGCTTTAAGTGACTCAATGTAATGAGTTGCTTTAACTGCGTGTGGAATTACCTTTTAATCTCTGCATCTTTTGAGGAACGCCAGTTTTGTGGTTTGAAGAAAAGTATCCTCCCCATAGAGGTTAGTCAATTTAACCCGTAGGCTTTCGCGACCAATATCATCCATAATAAAGTTTTTTTGCATAGATCGAACTGACATGTTCTGTTTACGTGACAACCCTTACTAGTCGGCTGTGTCGGGTGGTGGCGGGTTTTAACGACACATTTATATATTTATGCGATCTAACCCAAAAACCTCTATTATGAATGCAATTGATGTATAAATAATGAACATTGATATTTTGACACATTGTCCATTTTGTGAGGTTTCCTAACTAGGAAGTAACTGCAAAAAAATATAACGAAACAAATCATTGGACGCTCTGCATGCATCACGCAATTTGTTTGCGCAAGCTATTACTGTTGGAAACGGAATTGTTTACGATCAACGAGTTTAGAAAGGTATTTTATATCGTTCTATGTTACCACATGGATTTACATTTTATCGTAATTATTTTATATTGGCAGATTCATACATGATTAATTATGCACCAAATACTCTCTTGTATGATATAATTTCGCACATTTATAAATCACCTCACGCACCCCCTGGGACATTGCCACGTTACCCCAGGGGTCTGCGTACTCACGGATCAGGCCCGCCGCACTAGAGAACTATGTACGAGGCTTCATTTACATTTTCGACCAGTTCCCTATCACTGTAACGTGTAAAGCGTGCACCGATACTCGCAGTCTGTATCGCGACCTACGTAACAATGATTGCAACTAAGATCTCTAAACCGTGCAATATCTGGGCCGTCGTAGGACGCCCATGAAATGGGGTCTAACAGCGTATTTGGGGCTTTTCCTGCTGAAATAAAAAAAAATGTATCAATCTTATCCGTCTTCTCGCTAGAAAGAATTCCCCTGCAGCGTTACACTCCGCAGTTATGCTGCTCCTCGCATGCCGGGTGAGTTAGGCGGCATGCCAATGAGGTCAGGGCTCCACCGCCACATCGTGTAACCACAAAGAGCTTGCATAGTAGCTCTGGTTTGCACCTGGAGCTCAAACGTTAATGGTGGAAGACAACATCACAGACGGTGAAACTCTCATTAAGCTTTGGTTGTTTTGTCGCCCTTCCCCCGCACTTCCGATTAGTATGGTTGGCTACATAGGGTGCGAAAGAAGTTAAACATACGCACATACATATGTTACATTGCCTCCATCATCATCAGCCATAATCTCGACGCTCCTAGACGAAAGGCTTCCTGAGCCATCGCTATTTCTCACAGTTGCACGGTGCAACTTTAGTGTGGCACATGAGACACACTCAGAGATCTGGAGGGACCACGATTTATTAACAACTAACAAGGCTACGGGTTAACTACACTCTGGGTTATCCTAGACCCACCGGCTCACTATGTAACGTAACTCCCTGACGACCGACGACCGAAGACCCAAACGACGCGACGTCGCATGGTGAGTTCCCTCTCCCAGACAACCACGATCGCTCGGCCCCCGTCCCTCTTATCCTCTTGAGCGTGGCCTCGCTCAACCTCTGGCCATGCCCCCTGCTCGGTCTCTCCCGACGGAACCGGGGCCATCGTCACGTGTCCTAAGGGCCCTCTTTTCCGGGCCCCCTTCACTACTCCGTGTCGGCACGTCCCCTCTCTCTCTCTGTGATGAGACCCTGCTCTCGAGGGCCTGCTTCTCTGCCATGTCTCCGCCGGCACCAGAGAGAGGTATGTACATACACATTTACAAGTTGTGGGTGTAGCCGGCGTATATGCCATAGAGACGGTATTTACGTCTCTACATCTCCCCCCTCCCCTTTATATATATAGCCCTCACAACGTGTGGGCCTCCAACTATTAAACACAACAAGAATAATAACAATAACAATAAATAATCCCGAACGAGCAATAAAACGATATTTACACTACTTACAGTACCAGGAAGTGAGAGAGTGAGAGAAAAATGTTGTAACAATTTACAATAGCCGACCCACCCTCCGGACAAGCACAACTCTACACGCCGCATGTGTAACACCGCACACGAGCACAAGATGAGGGCATTAGGCGCCTGAACCCTCAGGGTGGAATAATATAACTGTCCTGAGGAAGGACCTCAGCCGATGCGCGCCCCAGCTCATCGGACTGACCAGACACCCGGCCCTGGGGAAGTGGAGATGAAAGACCAACGGCAGGTGTAAAAAAAACTTTTAGCCACGACGGTTACACAAACCAGTGCCTGCGACCACACTGAATAAGCACGCACTGCGGACTCCTCACCTCCATCACTTCGACCGAGCCATGCCATGGTTTGTGTAATTTCGGGGAGGTACCCATCGGAACATGGGTGCAGTGGAGCTATGCCTTATCCCCCGGCATCCATTGAGTTGTGGACTGGCGGGGCTTGACGAGCCGTTCGTTGGCCGCCTGCCGCAAGGCCGAGTTCCCCCGAGAAGCCTCCCTAGCTCCTGCCAATCGCTCTAGGGTAAGGCGCATGGGGTTCGGTATCTTTTTACAATATTGCAGTGGCTTGAGCTGTACATTAATTGGTGGGTCACGCTCCCTTCCATATGTAGTGACATACTAGACGTCACTAGAAGGCAGCCACAATACCCAGTGGAAGGGGGTGCTGTAGGGGCATGGCCCTGGCAACGGTGAGAGAGAGTGCGTGAGAAAGTGGTCCTGGATCCTCGGTCTTCGGGCGTGAGAGAAGTCGTCGAGAGCCAGGCTACGTGTTAGCTGGCCCGGCAGATTATATAGTATTCCCATGAGTGTTATGTAGCTATCCAGGGTGGTCATCACCCTTAGTTGTTAGTTGTTATCCCATGAGTATAGACTTACCTGTGTAGTTTTAATGAATGAAAGGTGTTGCCTCCATACTCAAGAATGTGTCTCAATAGAACCCACTACACATACATTAAACAGAACGGGGTGAACCCGGTAGAAGCATGTGGGGTGGAACTATATGCAATGAGCACGCCGGAACATGTAAGTCTCAGTCCGACTGGGCTTCATTGACACGTTGGCACAACATTGAAGTCAGGGTCCTGTGTAACCTCTCCACCATACCGTCCGTCTGGGGGTGATAAGGCAAAGTGCGCACCTTTTTGGTACCCAATTGCTCGCACACTTCCTTCAACAGCTTGGACGAAAAATGTTTGCCCTGGTCTCTCAGGGGACGTTCAGGGGTGCCTTTGTCCGATACGTAGCTATGAAGGCACGCATCCGTGATAGTTTCAGCTGACTGGTTTGGTAGCGGACTGGCTATTGGCCAACGTGACAAACACTTAACCCCCACAAATAAATATTTATTCCCCCACAAAGTGGTGGGGAATAGACCGAGAAGATTGAGCGCTACGAGTTTGTTCACCCAGATATCAGCGGTGGGCGATCCGTTCTCATCAGTGGTCTGTGGCGAGCGCATTCTGTGCAACCTTGCAGCACGTTATAAACGCCATCGGCCATGCTGGGCCAGAAAACGTTACATTTTAGAGTAGCCAATGTTTTTTTGACACCAAAGTGCATTAACCGCTCGTGCTCCGCACGTACAACCTTCCCCCACAGAACGAATGGCACCACAATGGCGTATCGATGGGATTCCTGGTCCCATCTCATCAGCAGGCCCCCGTCAATGATCACCGGTGACACCCCTCGTCTGTTCCTCTGGCCCTTTGCCTTGCCGACATGACACCGCAGTTTGAGCAGGGATGCGTCCTCCATCTGGAGGCGCCCCCATTCATCTTGCATGATGCGGAGCATCCTATCACACATATGAACCGTGTCCAGAGGCGGAACGTCCGCAGACGCTGGCATAGCCTGAGACAACTCAACAGCAGGGGGTTTGCAGCATTTTGCACCTGTGAGGCATGCACAAGACTCTCGAGGTGCCAGCCTCGAGACTTACTATGGCGAACGCCCTTTCTATAGGATACCTTAAAGGCATTGTCCTGAAGGACCTCTAGCCACCGCGAGAGCTGCCCGGATGGTTGTTCAACCCGCAGCGCGTACTGAAGTTCCGCGTAATCCGGCCGCACCTAAAACTCCCTCCCATAGAGGAACGGACGGTACAATTTCATAAAATAAACGATGGCCAACAATACTCATCGTGTTACGCAATACTGCTGTTCCGCAGGGGATAACATCAGACTCCTATAAGCCACGACCTTTTCAACCCCGTCAACAACCTGGGACCACACGGCGCCAATCTCAGTGTGGCTGGCATCCGTGTCGAGGAGAAAAGGTCGGGAGAAATCAGGGTATCGAAGAGGAGGTGCTTTGACCAAACTCTCCTGCAGCACGACAAACGTCGCCTCCTCTTCCGTCCTCCATCGAAATTTCCGGCCTTTGGCAGTGAGGACATGCAGAGGTTTTGCGATCGACGGTAATAGGAGACAAACCTAACGAAACTTTGCACTTCACCCATCGTCTTGTGGATCGGCCATGTACCCACACATGCTGTTTTGTTGGGGTCCGTTGCTATTCCGGATTCACTCACAGTGTGCCCCAGTTATCGGACTAACCTCTGGAGGAAATGGCATTTTTGCAGCTTGAATTTTTAATTGGCTTTCTCGAAATTTTGAGAAAGATAGCCCGCAACCATTGTAGGTGCTCCCCGAATGTACATGCAAAGACAATGACGTCATCGAGATAGATGAGGCACGAGTCCCACTGGAGCCCTGCTAAAACCCATTCCATAAGCCATTGGAATGTGGCTGGGCAGGAATGGAGTCCCACGGGAAGGCGATTAAACTCAAACAAGCCTTGGGGACTTCGAAATGCCGTTTTTGGCTTTGAAGTATCGTCTAAGGCCAACTGCCAAAAGCCGAAAAGTAAGTCAAGAGTTGAGAAGAAACGCGCGTCTGACAGGGCATCCAGGGAATCATCCATCTGCAGAAGCCAGTTGTCCATTTTGTGAGGTATATTCCTAACTGGCTCGTAACTGCGAGCGAATAAAAATAAATCAAGGGACGCTCTGCTTGCGTGACGTAATTTGTTTGCGCCCACTGGTTACTCATAGAAACTATATTTTTAAGTCCCGTAGAAGGGAACCAATAAAATAATAAAAATATAAAACAATAAAATTCTCACGAAGTTTCGACTGCAACACAAGCAATCATCATCAGGTGTGAAAACCACAGCAAGAAAAATTGAAGAAAGTGGCGGTTATTTTTAAACGTTAGCACCACGTAGAGCGATTTGGCAGTTATTTAGATGGACGAGTCCATCTATGTTCGGAAAAAAGGAGGGGGGAGACGAAAATAATGGATGCGGTCTGAAAGCCACCGTAAGCGTGAACAATCAATTAAGACCAGAAATGGTTTATCAAATCCTTCCAATGATTGGTAAGCCATAATCCATCTTCTCGGTTGAAATTGTCTTTGTGTTTGTATATGTGGATAGCCTCATGAACGAATCTCTCATGGTAGCCAGATAGCTTGCAGAGAACCTCTGTCTTGGAGAAGTCAATGTCATGTGAGCCTACTGAATTACAACAGTGATCTGCCACAGCTGAGGTGTTAGTCCTACCGTGTTTTAGGTCTGCTTTGTGTTCACTGATGCGGTCCGAGACATGTCGTTTGGTTTCTCCAATGTAACTACTACCACAGAGGCAACTTAGTTTGTAGATGCCAGGGTACTGTATGTCCGGAATCACATCTTTTACAGATGGAACCAGATCACGGAATTTATGTAATGTGTTGAATCGGACCTGGATCTTGTGTTTTTTCAAGATTTTGGAGATATTTTTTGTGATCCCCGCAATGTAGGGTAAAGTGATGGTTTTGAATGGCTCCTCAAGAGGGTCCTTCTTCATGGTTGGAGTGATCGCTTTGTGGATTGTGTAGTCTGAGTAACCATTAGCCTTAAGAGCTTGGTATACGTGCTTGAGTTCACTGGCTATGTGTTCCTGGTCGAATAGGCATTAGGCTCTATGGTGCAGAGTCTTGATGAGGGAATACCCGTGATTGTCGATACCAGGTGAGTAGAATTTTGTACCGCAGAGGTGGTTTTCCAGTGAAAGGCCACAGGATTTCAGACAGAAAACGAGCCAGTTTGTAGGTGGGGGAGTTGATAGTAGAGACGATGGGACGAAGGGGTGTATCTACTTTATGTATTTTTGGTAAGCCGTATAATCTTGGTGGCCTGGCAGCAGAAGGTTTCAACGATGTCTTAATAAAAAAAAGAGACCTGATCGTTTAATGAGCCACTCTGTCTACAGGAAATCTACCCATACGGATGCTTACCTGAAACCGTATTCCCACCATCCATCCCAGAATAATTCCCTCATCAAGACTCTGTGCCATAGAGCCCAATGCATATCCGACCAGGAACATATAGCCAGTGAACTCAAGCACGTACACCAAGCTCTTAAGGCTAATGGTTACTCCGACTACACAATCCGCAAAGCTATCACTCCAACCATGAAGAAGGAAACTCTTGAGGAGTCATTCAAAAACATCACTTTAACCTACATTGCGGGGATCACAAAAAAGATCTCCAAAATCTTGAATAAACACAAGATCCAGGTCCTTTTCAACACATTACATAAAATCCGTGATCTGGTTTCCTCTGTAAAACATGTGATTCCGGACATACATACCCTGGCGTCTACAAACTAAGTTGCCTTTGTGCTAGTAGTTACATTGGAGAAAGCAAACGACATGTCTCGGACCGCATCCGTGAACACAAAGCAGACCTAAAACACGGTAGGACCAACACCTCGGCCGCGGCAGATCACTGTTACAATTCAGTAGGCTCACATGACATTAACTTCTCCAAGACAGAGGTTCTCTGCAAGCCATCTGGCTACCATGAGAGATTCGTTCATGAGGCTATCCACATATACAAACCCAGAGACAATTTCATCCGAGAAGATGGATTCTGGCTTAGCAATCATTGGAAGGATTTGATAAACCATTTCGGGTCTTAATTGATTGTTCACGCTTACGGTGGCTTTCAGACCGCATCCATTATTTTCGTCTCCCCCCTCCTCTCTTCCGAACATAGATTGACTCGTCCATCTGAATAACTGCCAAATCGCTCTCCGTGGTGCTAACGTAAAAAAAAACGCCACTTTTTTCAAATTCTCTTGCTGTGGTTTTCACACCTGATTATGATTGCTTGTGTTGCAGTCGAAACGTCGTGAGAATTTAATTGTTTTATATTTTTATTATTTTATTGTTTCCCTTCTACGAGACTTTACCGAAAGGACCAAGAATATGAATCCCTGCAGTCACGAAAGCTTTAAATCACAATTCATATTTTTAAGATCAATGAAATTAGAAAGATATTTTACATCGTTCTATATTGCCGTATGGATAAAAAGATATCGTAGTTATTTTATATTGGCAGATTAATACATGATTATTCACCAAGACTCTCATGTATGATATAATTTTACAGTTTTATCAAATCACCTTGCGTACCCCCTGGCACATGGCCGTGTACCCCCAGGGGTCCGTGTACCCCTGGTTGAGAACAACTGATTTAGGAGGTGAAGCGATGAGATCAGTTCTTGTACAGGTGCTGGATTAATTTAAGCTTCGTACGATCCTGAGAGATGGCAGCGGCTTGGGGAGGCCTTCATCCAGCAGTGGATTGATCATGGCTGATGATCATGTTGGACGCTGTGGTGGTGAATTTTAACTATTTCACTTGGTATGCAAGGAGGTAGTGTGTTCGATCCCGACCCTGACACCTGTATATTTCGAGTTTGTATGTTCTCGCCGTGGTCATGTGGATTTTTCTCCGGGACCTACGGTTTCCCCCTCCACGTTTATAAACATGCATTTAGAGTGCCACATGATAAGCCACTTCGTTGAGTTTTCATTTGTGACCAGGTCGCTTCTGAACAATAGCTATATAGCTCAGTAGGCCTCACCTGGTAAAATAAAAAAATAGTTTTAATAGTTTAGGATCACGAATAATTATATCGTGGTAATCCCAGTAAGAGCAGGTTTGAAGCTGACCTCCCTCTCTCGATTGCTGAAGAATGTTTTATGCGATGAGAATCACTCATGGCTATACTCGGCACGGTGCCACTCAGTGCTTACCCATCAACGTCAACATATGGGCAATTTATGAGCGAGCAACATGCGCGATAAAATGTGTCATCCAAGGGGCCAGGACGCATGACTAACTTCGTGCTGCTGGAGCCTGATTAAAGCAGTAACTTAGAGAGACATTTGCTCGCAGTACCAAGCGGACTCTACCATGCAGACGTACCTCCTGTGCGTTACGCACACGCACATGCAGTACAATTCGATACCAGGTGAGTTTAGATAATTCAGCATCACTCTTTTGTTGCAATCAGTGTTTATCCCACAATTCACAGTTGCATTGAAAGCACAGCCACTGTAATGCATTATCATTCTCAAAACTGTTTAAATGCAGACAAGATGATGGTTTGTATGTATGCATTCTTAACTTTATTTGCACTATACGTAGCCAACAGTGCTAATCGGAGGTGTGGTGTAAAGACAACAAACTCAACTTAAAAAGCAGTTTTAAAGAAATTAGTTTTCAATCTAGATTTAATAGTGAATAGCCCCAGTTGCTTCATAATATCGGAAAAGCATTCCAGACGGCCGCAGAAGCGCATCCGAAAGCGCGCGATGCAGTGGCCATCTTTGTTCGATGGCTAGCCAAACGTCGCTGCGAGGATGACAGGAGTTCGCGTGATGTGGGTTATGTTTCTTGACGCGATCACCAAGGTATTGTGGTTAATTTGTGGCAAGCAGTTTGTGTGCAATGAGTGCGACCTCATAATTTAGATAGGGGTTGCCATCTGTCCAGGCTTGACCCAGACAGTTCGAGCATTGGCATCTATGTCCGGGTGACAGGAGTTGATTTGCACCAAGATCGGGTATCAGTATTATTGTGTTGAACTTTATTACAGAATTTCGCACAGTTTCGATAAACCTAGGCCAGGGGTCAGCAACCTGTCAAAGAAAAAGGGCCATTTTTTGTGTTTGACCAGCAGAGTTGAGAAGCAGTATCACACGCAAAAGCTAATTGTTCACACTCTAGTTTTTTCCCCTTAAGTTATTATTTTACGATAGAGTTTGACTGCTGTACATTTTGTCGTCACCAAGACATTCCCTGCCATATTTATTCAATTATCTTTCAGTTAAATTAAGTGTTTTTTCGATAGTTGCCCGCAAGGGGGGACGCCAAAGAGCCTCATACATACAGCTCCGGAGCCGCAGGTTTGCCGACCCTTGACCTAGGCTGACTGAGAAACAAGTTCTGGTTTTCCTCTGTCGAAAAAGTTGGCAACGCTTATTTAGGAAGACGATGCTAAACAATAATATGTTCGTCTATTGTCAAATCTACTGCTGGGTGAACACCATGCTGTGCCAGTCAAGAGTTAAATTATTTCACTCACCACTGATAGTATCCATGGCCTGGATTTGGAATCGGGCTGCTTTAGTTCATAGCACAGTGCACGATGTGCCCATTTAACCAGAAATTGTATAAGAATAATCCCTCTGTTGGGAGTGCTGTGTTACGTACTGCGTATACTTCCAAGAGGGCGCTCTGTAGCGACTCTGGAAGAGAATGGAAATATCTTAGCAGCTCATTACAGACATTTCAAGGAAGTGCGAAATTATCAATTCCCACCAACACTGCTGTGGCTGCAATGGCATGGCCCTGGTGGCATTTTCTTTGTCATCCTAAATTATTGCTAATCTTTAGGGATCTACAGAATACTTATTTAGCCCCGGGAATAGCAGAATTCAATGTTAATAGATTTAATGATGGTCACAAGAGGGTTATTTTTGGGGGTTGTCAGCCCATGTCTTGGCACAGTCCATGAATTATGGAGAAGTCGAAGTTTAAATGGTTGTCATATTTTTGGACTTAAAATAAATTACAGACTTCAAAGTTTAATGATATTATGCTTAAAGGTAGGATTTGTCCTTTTGCATTTAATTAACAAGTTATTTTTAAAGTATATTTAGTCATTTAACTATTGAGTGCCAAATTAAACTAACTGAATATAAATGTTTACAACCCTAATATGCTGTGGTAGCCAGCTGGCACAGCGAGTGGCTCGCGATCAGAAGGTCGCGATTTCAGATCTTGGTTGGGGGTTGACTCAGCCCATCATGCTTGGGGGTCGATACAATTTAAATTGTGGAAAAGTCATCAGTGGTAGTCCTATAGATAGATTCAGAATGTGGACTTTCCACCACTGGAGATGAGCACCACCTCAATGCTCAATCGAGCAGGAAATCACTCTGCTATGAGATTAAACTTTGGGAATGAGTGATTTAATTAACTTTGACCATGCGTGCGAGGTAACACTTGAAGCATGAAATACCCAATATGGCTTGCACTTGTTGTTTCGTCCGATTGGAGCTCCAGTGGTTCGGAAACCTAGACTTTGTACTAAACATCATGAAAGGAAAGCACTGCGCCCTGTTCTCTCTGGATTAATATAACATTATCTGGACACGGTGGTGACAATGGCCAGTGTTACAGCTTCAGAACATCCCCTGTGAACCAGCCATGTGACTGCGTTGTCATGTACGGTACACGTGTACTACCTTGCCAGTCGTGTTCCTGTTATTGACACAGCATAAATGTATTTGACATGTGTATATACGTAGAGTCTATAAGTTGTAGATTATGAAATGTTTCCATTCTCGTCATTATGTCTTTGCTATATATGTCACTTGACACTCGTGGACACATATTCTTAGTTCTTTCGGTAAAGTCACGTTGAAGGGAAACAATAAAATAATAATATATATAAAACAATAAAAATTCTCACGACGTTTCGACCATAACACAACCGGTCGTCTTCAGGTGTGTCGGTTGTGTTATGGTCGAAACGTCGTGAGAATTTTAATTGTTTTATATATATTTTATTATTTTATTGTTTCCCTTCAACGTGACTTTACCGAAAGAACTAAGAATATGAATTACTGCAGTCACGAAAGCTTTAAATCAAAATAAAACCCGTGGACACAATTGAAAATTAGACATTCCTTCTCAGTGCATTATCGAGGTAATATATAAATCTATGTTCTTTCACATATACCACTGGAGAGGAAGGTGATGCGTCTCCAATGCACAGCCTTTGCTACGCTTTGTTTTTGCTGGAGCCGTTTCAGCAACATCACTTCTGGGAATTTGAATTAAGCGTAGGAATTATTCCCACGTCCTATCCAGAATTTCAATTCCTCCAATGTGCCGTCGGTGACTTGCTGTCAGCTGTCAAGATGTACAGGGTGTCTGTAAAGATACGATCCCGGTCATGAGAGAATTATAGACGGCAGTTTGAATTAGGTCGATGCAACTATATACACTTGTACTTAGTGGTATTAAGATTCTATCGCATGATTTGCATCTCCGCAAACATCCACGTATCTGGCAAGTCGTTAGCGACGACAGACGTCTCATTCAGATTTGAGAGGCCTAGAAGTTACCCAACGCGGCTGTGATTGTTTGGAATGCTTCTGTTACGAGCTGTTGAGCTGTTGAAAATGGCTCAAGGTTTCCATTTTTTTAAACCACTTTACCTTTTACATAACGCCAACAATTAATCATGCAGTTCAAATAGCTGCATAACAATAATTATTTAATTAAAGAAATCATCCTAGGGTGATCGGGGTTTTGCCAGTGCAGCTCCCAAGCGTTAGAACAATTTTTTTGCCGTTGCGAATAAGACAATCAGTCATTAGTTATATTTAAGTCTGTCTTGAGATTCACCTCTTTAAACTGGCTTTTACTGCCTAGTTCTGGCCGTTTTTGCTGGTTCTGTTTATTTCCTGCTTTCCATACACGGTGGCGCATTGGGATATACGGATGAAATGAGCCACCTAAAAAAATGTCAATAATCATTATTATTCTTGTTATGGACGCTGTATTTCCCCACCTTGGAATTAGGGGCTCATCACCATGCTGAAACGTGCAGCTCGGAGAGGACTTGGGATTCTCTGAGTCCAGCTAAACGTATGTTCCCATTAATTGTAAGTGTTGTGGGTTTACTCTCAAACACACCGGTGTTCTGATCTAGTAACTAATAGGTATATTTTATTTACGTGACAAACCTTACGAGTTGGCTGTGTCGGGTGTTGGCGCGCTTAACGACACTTTATATTGACGCAATCTAATCCAATAAACCTCTATTATGTATAATATTGGTTGCGGAAGACTGCTACGTGTTAAACTGTTCTCATCACTTTTGGAGGTACACAATTATTCTTAGAGCTATAAAAGCCGACACCGCCGAGTCGGTCGTGTAAAATATACAACCGCGGTGGGGGAGGGGGGGGGCTAACATATGGAAGAAAGGGATGGCGACGTGTAGTGGCATCAGCGGTATTGGCCTTGACCTCGTGACTTTGGTATCAATGTCCAGTGAGTAGGGAGCTGAATGTGCCCGCTCAGGAACAAAGCTTTAGGTTATATATGTATATATATTTAAACCTCCTGCAGGGCAGCGTTCTGATGACTAACTTGCCCTTTTCACAGCCCTGGCGTAATAGATGTGAAAGCCGCATTTCTGTGAGAATGCAAATTGCACGAAAAAAAAATGTGACGAACTAAATGATACGATTAACAGCTCGGTACTTTAGACCAATAATTGTATCACATTTCAAATGTGTTGTTGATGCCTCTCATTTCATACTTGGTAGCTTTACAATTTCAGCAAATGAATGCTCTTTTCAGACCTATGTTTTGATATGGTCCGTAAAAAAATCTACATTTTCCAGTTGAGATGGCAGTTGCTGTCTCATTTGTACGTGACATTCTCAAGGGATAAATCTGACCTTAGAGCCATCATGCATTTCTGCTAATGGACATATAATTACTGCAATGACGGAGACAAATTATTTTGAATGCCACAGTGAAGCCCCATGCAGACGAGCGACTTAACCCCTCTGTGACTGACGGCTGCCGACTCGTGTAGATACTCGAACAAAATTTGGTTGCTTAATTATATTCCCCTTCTGTGTGTGGGGGGGGAGCGGTAGTGTAGTGGTTAACGCGCTGTGCAATGAACCCAGCGATTCCCGCTCATGGCCAACACCAGTGACGATTTTCTAAAATGGTCATGGGCTTCCCCTAGGTCGACTCAGCCTTAATTGAGTACCTGGTGTGGTGTGTAAACATCACCACTTGGGAAATAAAGGCGGTCGGGCATGATGTTGGCCACCACTCCCTTGTGAACAGTGCCGGTCTTCATAGGTATTCGCTAAGAGCACTTGCCCCAACAGTTCGTTCAGGATATAGGGGGATCTTTGTCTTTGCACTACACCACCTGATGGTGGCAGGAGACTGCAGCCACGCTCGGGCCGTATAAAAAAAATAGTTTCACCTGCCAACGTTTGGACTAACGAAGGTTACATGGTAGGCAGCAACAAAAACGTAAAAGTGAGATAGGAAAGGCATCGAATAGCACACCGTTGTGTATGGATTGATGCATCAGAGCACCGCAAGCGATGGAGAGGGCCGGGATTCATCCAGCAGTGGATAGACGCTGGCTAATGATGATGAGGATGATGACGAGTCAAGCATTTACACTGTAGAGGAATTACGTTGTACAATGGCATCCCATTGCAACACTTTAAGCCTTGTGCTTTCACCGTCGTTCATGTATCAAATATTATCAAATAGTCCCAATTTATAAAGTGTCACATGATGCACACACACCGCGTGGGTAAGACCATAAACCTGAGGAGCAGAGTGTGAAAAAATTTAATTTGGGAAATGCTTTCACAAACAGTAAATTATTATGTTAACTCTTGTACCCAGAAGTTGATGCGTGTAACTTTCCACGTTGGCTAGAATGCTCAAGTGACCGTGGAGAATACATAACGTTCCGTTCAGTACTAAGACATATTCGCTCAATGTTGGTTTGCGATCTCATCGAGATGATAAGCCAGGTATGGGCAGATCAAGAAAAAAATCCTCCGAACAAATATGCATCGAAGATTTAGTTTAGTCAATTTGAATCCTAAGATCCTCTTGAACATTAGTTCAGGATCTAACCTAATCCTGTTTCATATTAACTTACTGCAGTAGTAAATGGGGTGCTTAATTTCGTGGGGTAATTAGTTGATTAAATAACTAAAAGTATAATTGACTACTTATTTGTGTTCGATTACTCATGCCTTTTTTAAAATGGCGACCACGCCTCACATCATGCCTCTCGAAGGCAGGAACCCCCCAGCAGGCCATGCCGAATGTAACGCGGGTGAAGATACCGATGGCATCACCAAGCCCCGCCCATTACCTGCCGGCCAGCGGCACACATGAGAAAAGTGGTGAGAGATATTTTTTTCCCAACAGCTAATGCGTATTCAATCAACACGTTTTCATTTGGGAACAACGGGGAATTCGACCACTTGGGTTTCTGAGTGTTCGACGAAAAACTACTGTCTTGAGCTGCGCGGCTGAGCAATGTGATACAATATGTGGAATGATACAGTACGAGGATTGACACAGTACACAGCGTACCCTCATCTCAATTCTTTGTCCAGCTACGGGATGACTACAGGCTGATTTTATAGTGCAAATGTGATTCAGTAAGCAGTACTGCCTCGCTTAACGCAGTTTTCGCTTAACATGACACTTTTCAGGAATGCGTCTACTACTGCGTTAAACGAGGAATTACTGTACTGCGATCATAAGAGTTGAGTAATCGCCGATAATTGAGAGGGTGATTGTTCACTTAAATGATCAGATAGCCCGGTTCTCGTCTTATGACTAGGGGAGAGACTGCATTAATGAGTACAAAAAGCAATTAACTACGGTATTTACATTGAGGGGTACACAGCCTTATGCATATATATAAATAACTATACATGTATCAGATGTTGAACGTAGCCAACCGCGCTAATCGGAGACGCGTGGAAAGGACAGCAAACTAAACACAAAGTGGTGAGAGATAGGGGTGGGTGAAGAGGAAGGGATGTTTTGAAAGGGGTGGAGTAAGCAGGGAGATATGAGAGGAAAAAGTGAGGAGTGCGGAGCTGAGCCTGAGCAAGCCCAGTGGGTTTGTGGGTGGACTTTAGTGAGCGAGGAGAGAGCAGGGTGAGGGTTCTGGACAGAGAGGACTCTTGCAGACGTTGCTCGGGGTGAACAAGAATATGTAGAGTGAAGACATAGGGAGATACGACTTCACCAACACCTACGCTCCCCTCAAGCATAAATGAACAGTCACTCGCGTGCCTGCACAGTTCATCGGCTGTGTAGTTAAATAAAATGAAGTTTTAATCAGGAATTCGTGGAATTTAATTTACCCTGTCTATTGCTGCTTGACTGGTGACTTTTTTTCTTCTAAAGCTCGATATGCAATTACAAAACAACAACTGCCTTTGATTTATCAACGGGCGTTCGCAAATTCACGCGAACCACACTGACACACTGCGGTCCAAATATTAACCGTCAATTAGTTTTAAAATAATGAGGAAAAAAACATGCAGGAAACCCACCAACAGCTCTCCAGGTCTCTATTTGGTTCAAACTTTTGAAGGTTAAAACCGTGAGAAGGAACAAGTGCTACGAGTGTCAGTTCAGCAGCCTGTTTTTGGCTGGGTACTTTCTGTCAGTACAGTATTTGGTGATTAAATGACAAAACTTCCAATGTTTGGTTGCACATTTTGCCTCCCCTTCCCCTAAAAAAATGGGCATACATAGATTTTTTTTGTATCAACATGAAAATTCACACCCAAAGACTCTATTCATAACCCATCTCAATTACCATGTTTTGGTAACTACAGCGGTACAACGGACTAAGAACGAATCCTTCCGAGACACCCAATAAAGCGCTGAAGCTTATACAAGTACATCTGGGGATCCCGTGCTAGAAGCCAATTACTTTTACCCAGATTAATGGATGTTTTTTTTCTTCCTTCCACTCTGGTGTTGGGACTATCCCTGGGCGTGAGATGTTGGATAAATCTCTGCTTGAGCACAGAAATTTCAAACCCGTCGCCATGGGGTATATCGATAAGTGCTTGAGGCTACGCTAATATCCTCCCTTTCATTTACCCTCCCCCCCGCCCCCTTGTTGTGTTTTGAAGTGTGCGCTGATGTGTTTGTATGTTCTTTGGATTTTCTTGGGATTCAATAAGGGTCATTATTTTCACTCGGGGAAAACAACATTCTCTTTCCAAGAGGGTTGTATTGGAATTGTTCGATGATTCAGAAAAAATCCGTGTCTTGGATATTGATATTTGCCTGTATTTATGATGTTTGCTTATCCGATAAGCCTCTTTACACATTTGGCTATCCATCGAACAAAGACGGTTCCCGCCTCACTCGCTTTCAGATACGCTTCTTCGGTCGTCTGGAATGCTCTTCATTTCGATATTAGGAAGCCACTGGAGCTATCTAGATTGAAAACTAATTTCTTTAGAACTGCATTTTGTGTTTAGTTTGCTGTTCTTCTCCGCGCCTCCGATTAGCACGGTTGGCTACGTACATTGCGAAATAAGCTCAACCTACATACATGCATACGTATGTGACACATTCGGCCCTAATGTGTGGCCATTTGTTATTTGAGCTGTTCTTCGTTGCACGACGGTCTCACCCATGCTCACTCTTGTCTTTCCGACGATACTGGAAAACCTCGAAACCGTCAAATAAAATAAAAACATCGTTAAAGTTTAACAATCTCTAGCTATCATGAAAGTTCATGTTTAACGAGGCTAAGAATACTCTTTGGTTCTTTCGGTAAAGTCACATAGGTAGAAAAATAATACATCACAATATCTCGATTGCAACACAAGCAATCGTCATCAGGTGGGACAAGCACAGCAAGATAAAAACTGATAAAGTAGGCGAGGGATCTGCCGTGGCACGAGATTATATAGGCCTTGGCAGTAGGGGGGGGAGAGAAGGGGGGGGGGGAGGCGGGGCAGAGAGTGGACCCCGCAGCAGCACCCGGGTCACTGGAGAAAAGTGGGCCACCGCGGCAGCACTGGAGAGGTCGGTTGCAGGGGGGGAGAGAGAAGGGGGGGGGGGCAGAAAGTGGACCCCACGGCAGCACCCGGGTCACTGGAGTACTGGAGTAGAGATCGGAGAGAGATGCACAGAGAGAGAGAAAGACACAGAGAGTCGCAAATAACAGCTGACATAGGCAGGTAGGATAGAAACATCACAGTCAGTTAAGACTTTACCTGGTTAATAACGTCCTTCCAATGATTGCTCAGTGTGTACCCATCTTTTAGGTTGAAGTTGTGTCTGTGTTTATATATCTGGATGGTTTCATGAACAAATCTCTGATAATAACCAGAGTACCTTCGTCTTGGAAAAGTCAATTTCGTGTGAGCCCACAGTGTTAAAACAATGATCAGCAATGGCAGAGGTATTGGACTTACAGTGTTTCAGATCTGCCCTGTGTTCGTGAACGCGGTCCGAGACATGTCGTTTCGTTTCCCCAATGTAACTGCTGCCACAGCCACAACTCAGTTTGTCGACACCCAGGTATTGCATATCAGGAATCACATCCTTTACAGATGGGATGAAATCACGGATTTTGTGTACTGTGTTGAATCTAACCTGGATCTTGGGTTTGTTTATGATTTTGGAAATCTTTTTGGTAACCCCTGCTATGTATGGCAAAGTGATGGTATTGGTTGGATCCTCAGATAGTTGTCTCTCCATGGCTGGGGAGACAGCTTTGCAGATTGTACGGTCAGAATATCCCTTCATCCTGAGGGCTTGGTGTACGTGCTCCAGCTCACTGGCTAGGTGGTGCTGGTCGGATATGCAATGGGCCCTTTGGTAAGGCACTGCGTTACCAACACTTACTTCACCTGGAATGGTAGAAACAAAATGAGGGTACCCCAATGGGTTCTCCCTTATCGCCAGTGGTAGCAAATGTTTTCATGGAGAAATTTGAGACAGATGCCATCCAGACATCCACCCTACGGGGGTAGCGGCCCAGCCCCGGCCTGCCAAGGTGCCACCTCAGCTGCCTGGGCAATCTAGGCGAGGCCGGGGGCTCTGCACGGGACTAGGCCTCACCACGCCACTGTTACGTGAGTACTATATTCTTGGTTCTTTCAGTAAAGTCACGTACATAGAAAAATAATAATAAAAAATAAAGTAATTAAACATAAAAATAGTATACATTAAATAAAAATAATACATCACTAAAAACCCTCTCATGTAGACTGTGGACTGCTTCTTAATCGGAGAGAGTGTACTGCCTGTCTATAATGTAGACTGCAGCAATGCTTATTAAGCTGGCTGAGTGTACTGCCAGTCTACGATGTATACTGTGGCAATATTTGTTAAACTGAATGAGCATTTAATAACCATTATACACTGCCAGTACGCTCACTGAGGTTAAGAACCAGGCTACAGTCTACATTATAAAGTCGATGTGTCTTTGTGTGTGAGTCGATATCTGTGTGTGTAAGTCGATGTGTGTGTGTGAGAGTCCATGTGTGTGTGTAAGTCCATGTGTGTGTAAGTCGATGTGTGTGTGTGAGAGTCCATGTGTGTGTGTAAGTCCATGTGTGTGTGTGTGTGCATAAGTTGATGTGTATGTGTGTGAGTCGATGTGTGTATGTGAGTCGATGTGTGTGTAAGTCGATGTGTGTGCGTGGGTCCGTGTGTGTGTAGGTCCATTCGTTTGTGTGTAAGTCCATGTGTGTGTGAATCGATGTATGTGTGTGTGAATCGATGTGTGTGTATACGTTGATGTGTGTGTGAGCTGATGTGTGTGTAAGTCGATGTGTGTGTATGAGTCGATGTGTGTGTAAGTCCATGTGTGTGTGTGTGTATAAGTCCATGTGTATGTGTGTAGGTCGATGTGTGTGTATGTGTAGTGGCCTTATTGACGTCGGACACTGTTTACTTGAGGCAACACGTATTTATTACATAAACTTCTGTTACAATAGCGAGTCTTATACTTGAAGAGGTAACGGCCTCTTCACCCATACTCTATAGAGGGAACGTTCCCCGAGCTTTAGCCCACGCTAGCTCCCTGGCTCCCTCTATCCTAGTCCTCTCTCAGGAGGCTATCTGACCTGGCCCAGCTTCAGCACAGGTCCCGATCACCAGCCACACGAGTCCGGCCCTCAGAAGGACATCGGGCCTCGCGGCTCCGGTGTCGCACCCTGGCTTGCCGTGCCCGGCCCTAAAAAGGACAGCGGGCCAAAGGAGTTCCAGGGTCTGGCTAGCCGATCTTCCTTCCTCACTGGCTCTTCATCTTTCTTGAGTCGAACAGCCTCTCAGCTCCCCGGGTCCCACCTTTTATACAGTCCCTCTCTGAGGGGTGGGGCTGGGACGGATCACAGCGTCCCCCACAGCCCCCCAGGGTGGTGCCCGTAGCGGACGTGTTTGTGGCCACCGTTATACAAGCGCGTGTCACCCTACAAATGTGAGTCGATGTGTGTGTGTAAGTCGATGTGTGTACGTGGGTCCGTGTGTGTGTAGGTCCACTTTTTGTGTGTAAGTCCATGTGTGTGTGTGTAAGTAGATGTATGTATGTGAGTCGATGTGTGTGTGTGAGTCGCTTTGTGTGTGAGTCTCTGTGTGTTTGTGTGTGGGTGCGCAAATCAATGTGTGTGTGGGTTGATGTATGTGTTTTTGTTAGTCGATGTGTGTGTGTAAGTCCATATGTGTGTGTGTGTAAGTCGATGTGTGTGTGTGTGAATCGCTGTGTCTGTGTGGACGGGTGAGAGGGGCTGGTAACCCCTCTACCTTCAATTAATTACCACTAAACCACGTCTGAGAATTTTATTTAATACTAGCGGTAAGTACCCGGCGTTGCCCGGGCGAAAAAGGCAGACACACACATCGACCTACACACACAGACATTGACCCACACACACAAAGACATGGACTTACACAGACACACATCTGGACTCACACACACATACGTAGACTCTCACACATACATGGACCCACGCACACACATCGACTTACACACACACACATGGACTCAGGCACATACATAGACTCACACACACATTGGACTACACACACATACACATATGGACTCACACACACAGACATGGACTTTAGATACACACACATAAAGTTACACACACAAATATCGACTGACACAGACACATTGACTTACACACATACATATGGACTAACACACACATGGACTAACACACATATATGGACTCACACACACACATCGACTGACACACATAGACAACGACTGACACACACACATAGACTGACACGCACACTTGGATTTACACACACACATCGATGTACACACACGCATCTGGCGATGCCCGGGCAAAATATACACAGACACACATGGACTTACACACACACATGGACCTAAACGCACACACATATAGACTCAAGCACACACACATCGACTGACATACACACTTCGACTGACATAGCAATCCCTGATGATGCAACAGCTAGAGCATTTTTTTCTCGCTGGCGAGCCTTAGCGAGGAGCAGTTTGAAAACAAAGGTCTTCCCAGTACTGCCAGGTACATCAAGGGAAAAAAAGACTCCATTTGTAGTCTCAATGTGTTGCAAGATTTTGGTGTAGGCTTCAATTTGTGCATGCATGAGTTTTGGTTAATTGTCCTAAATAAGTGTACCAAGAGCGCATCACTTGGCAGGGTCCGCCCCCTCTCCCCCCCACCCAATTGGCGTGAGTTGGTACGGCCGATGTCGCGCAATAAATAAAGAAATATATAACAATCCCACAAAATCGCTAATTTTACTAATTTAAAGATGACGGACGTGAAAAAGGAATAGCCTATTCTCACCTTAGCGCTTAGGGCGTGCTGCCTCGCAAATTTGTTTCGACATCAACTCCACTGTTTGAGAGCCAAATCCCTCGCAAGCGCACGCGCGCGGAGACTTTTATATATAAGAAAAAGAAGCTTGTGCCGGAGACCCCGGGGGGACAGGCGTCTATGACGTCTCCTGGCCAAACCCCATTCGGCAGAGCCAGAAGACTGAATCCTAACAATCGGGGCTCCTCCAGAAACAACAAAAAAACACTCTGTGTGGTCACCTGAAATGTTTGAACGCTCACTGCGGAGGAGAGGCTGCCACTCTTCTGTCAGGAGCTGGACCGGTACTGACTGGATCTCTGTGGTATTCAGGAGGTCCGGTGGACCGGCTCTGACTCCTGCCACCATGAGGGGTGGACAGTCCTCTTATGGTGGCAGGAGACTGCCAAACAACAGGGAGTGGCTCTTCTTCTGAACAAAAGAATGAAGCGGGCGTGGGAGCGTGGCCGTAAGGTGTGTGAAGATGTAAGCCCTAGGCTACTTTGGGCTCGCATTCCCCTCAACCAGAGGCGAGAAGTGGTGGATGTGGTTACTTATGCCCCCACTGAAGATGAACATCCATGGAGGGATACAGGCAAGGCCAATGAGTCAGATGCCTTCTATGACCTCCTGTCACAGGTGCTAGCTAAAGTGGCCCCTAGGGATAGTGTCATCTTGTTGGGTGACTTCAATGCCCGAGTTAGTCATGATGCTGGCACCTGGTCTGAAGTGATTGGAAGGCATGGGCCAGATCAGCTCAATAACAACAGCAGGAGGCTGCTAGATTTGTGTGCAGCCCACATGCTGTTCTGGCATCGGCACATCCACACATCATGGATGCATGCCGAGTCCAAGCAAGAACATCTGCTGGACTGCATAGTGATGGAACAGCGTATGCGGGTCCACGTCCTTGACACCAGGACCTACCGTGCAGCTGATCTGCCCACTGACCATCGACTTGTCATCTGCAAGATGCACCTGCCATTCTTCCACTCTGGTGGTGGGTGCACACCCAGGACCCCATTCAAATCCTTAGTGGCATGGTCTCAGCTAGCTGATGAAAGTTGCAAGCGAGAATTTCATCATTGCTTGCGGCTGGGGTTGGCATCGTCCCCCACTTCTCCTGATGTTGTGGGGAAATGGGCGAGGTTTAGGACTGTGGCTCATGCAGCTGCAATGGCTGCTTTTTGGTACATGGTCCAGACCTCCCAAGCGACCCTGGCTGATAGAGGGGGTGTTCAAGCTGGCTGAGAAATAGCGACAGGCCCACTCTCATCGGGTAGAGCATCCCACGTCAGAGAGTGAGGAGGCTTACCGCAGCCTTTGCTCGGAAGTTCGGAGAGCCGTGAGGTGCTGCAAGGATGGGTGGTGGTCGCGAGTTTCTGAGGAGATGGAGTCTGCCTAAATGGAGCATGATCACAAATCGCTCTTTAATTTCATCAAAAAAGTAACCTGCAGTGCCACACCTATTACCATCATTCGGGGAAAGATGGCGATTCAATCTCCGACCCCCAGGAACAGGTTTGCAGATTTGCTGAGCATTTCTGTGAGGTCCTGGGGGAGGGGAAATCCCTCACCCTGGAAAACAACGTGGGACAAAGTGGGGATGACCCTGCCGAGGCTGCGGTGCCTCAAATATTGGAAGAAAAAGTCACCCCCTGTGAGTGGCTGGCTGAGGTACCATCTGTTGAGGAAGTACTGAAGGCGATCCATAGTCTGAGAGCAAGAGAGACACCGGGCAGAGATGATCTCCCAAACAAAATGCTGAGGGAGGGTGCGTTTGTGCACAGCTTGCTCTGCATGATATCATAACAACAGTCTGAACCACTGGACGGGTTCCACAGGATTGGAAGGATGCCCTGGTGGTCCCCCTCTTTAAGAAGGGGGTCCACACAGACTGTAACAACTACAAAGGCATCTCACGCCTCAGTGTGCCAGGAAAGGTCCTGGCAAGGATTATTCAACATCGCCTTGCTAGGCACGCTGAGCAGAGGCTTGTGGAGCCCCAATGTGGTTTCAGGAAAAGTGGTCCTGCACAGATGCTATATTTTCTGTCCATCTGCTACAGCAGAAGTGTAGGGTATTCCAACAAGATGTACATATTTGCTTTATTGACCTGGTCAAGGCCTATGATACAATCAGTAGGCCTGGCCTCTGGGTTGTTCTTTGGGCTTTCGGAGTTCCTGACCCTCTGCTCACGATCATTAAGGACCTTCATGATGGCGAGTGGGCCCAGGTAAAACTACGTGGCCAGGAGTTGAGCCATTCTCTATACACCTTGGGGTGCGACAGAGATGTCCTCTGGCTCTCACATTATTTAACATCTATTTCAACCACGTAGTTCGTGAAGCCTTCAATAGCTGTGCCGGTGAAATTTCCATCTGATACAGATACAATGGGAGGCTGTTCGATGCCCGGGTGCAGTCAAGGGATGGCTCCCTATTGCTCAACCACATTATATGTATGCCGATGATCTGATAATTGCTGGTCATTCAGAGGAGGAGTTGGAGATGCTGTTGCTGAAACTGGAACGTGCCACTAAGAGGTGGGGCTTTACCATCAGCCCCACAAAAACTAAGCACCTGCCTGGGTATTTTGTACCATCGGACACTCCACCATCACAACTCCCAATTGGTGATAGGGCAGTTGTGGAGAGAGTGGAGAGTTTCCCATACCTTGGCAGTGTGCTCATGACCGGATCTGGTTTAACAGCAGAGGTCTCACTCCGAATCAGTCGAGCGGCATTATCTTTTAATCGGTTGCGTAGCGCTGTGTGGAAGCTACCTGGTCTATCACTCCGAACGAAACATCAGGTCTTCTCGGCCACGGTCATTCCCTCCCTTCTCTATGCTTGCGCAACGTGGACCCCCCTAATAGAACATCTTTGCTGGTTAGAAACATTTAGGCTGGCCTGCCTACGATCCATCCTGGGTTTAACCAGGCTGGATTGTGTGAGGAGCTCACAAATCCTTGAAAGATCTGGACAAAGTCCCATCGGTGAGCTCCTCCGGCAGGCAAGGCTGCATGCCCAGCCACCGCATGCCTAAACAGCTTTTGTTCGGCCGGATCGAGGGGGCTAAATGGGTGCGGCACGGGCTAGAGAAGAGATGGAGTGATGTGGTACAGGAGGACATGGAGCTGACTTGCCGATGACTGGTACCAGCGGTGTCAAGATCGGCCTCTGTGGAGGAGGCTCGTGAAGGACGCTACTGGATAGTTGGAGGCAGTCGCCCTCCAACAACAACGGAGGGCGGAGGAGCGACACTCACAAGAATGAGCGGAGCGCCGGGTGGCTAAAGCACAGCAAATTGGCACAGTAGGGGCACAGGTGGTGCATCAGCCAGTCATCTCAGTCAGTCGACCTGTGGCACCTGGGTCTGCCCCGTGACTTCCTGCCAGCGGGCGTTCGACACTTCACGTGGCCTCAAGGTGCACATAGCCTGGCACAAGCGTCTTGGTGACATCACCACCACTTAGTGGCGAATGGCGGTTGTTGTTGTTGTGTGTGAGTCCATGTGTGTGTGTGTGTAAGTCGATATGTGTGTGTGTGTCTTTTTCGCCCGGGCAATGCCGGGTACTTCCCTCTAGCACATACATATATTTTCACAATAAATAAATTACATTGCCTATTGGTGTTCTTTACAATAAACAACATTTTAGTCTTTTGATTTAAAGCTTTCGTGACTGCAGTAATTCATATTCTTAGTTTTTTCGGTAAAGTCACGTTGAAGAGAAACAACAAAATAATAAAATATATATAAAACAATAAAAAATTCTCACGACGTTTCGACCATAACTCAAACGGTCGTCTTCAGGTGCGTTGGTTCGCATAAATGTATTTTTAAACGGCGCATTTATTTATTTATAAAAAAACGTTAGCGCCACGCGCAACGATTTGGCAGTTTACCCAGGACTAGTCCATCTATATTCTTTTCAGAGTCCATCTATATTCTTTTCAGAATATAGATGGACTAGTCCTGGGTAAACTGCCAAATCGTTGCGCGTGGCGCTAACGTTTTTTATAAATAAAAAAATGCGCCGTTTAAAAATACATTTATGCGAACCAACACACCTGAAGACGACCGTTTGAGTTATGGTCGAAACGTCGTGAGAATTTTTTATTGTTATATATATTTTATTATTTTGTTGTTTCTCTTCAACGTGACTTTACCGAAAAAACTAAGAATATAACATTTTAGTCCTTCGTCATTCCACTGTAAACGTTCTCATGCTGTGTCAGTCATGGAAGTTGTTTAAGCATACTTCACCAAAAGTGAAGTCTGGTAAAGGCTGGAGCTCAGGACCATGGCTGGGAATCGATCCTGCGTCACCGGGTTGGTAAGGCAGAGCAGGAAGCACTCCACCACACCTCTCCACCAATGTTTGTCTCCATAGTCTTACGATTGTACTTTACACACAAACTATAGCAAAATAATTGACTTTTCTAACACGATGTAATGATTCATAATTAGTTTTTGGGTTAGATCGAGTGGGAATTACGTCAATTAGAGTTCACTCCCTCCACCACCCAGCACAGACAAATCGAGTTGTCACTGGACAAATGTGCCAGTTGATTTGTATGCTCAGCACCACTGGACTTGTAATCCAGAGATCGGCAGTTCTCTTCAATCTCCCAGCGCAGCAGTTTAAAAGATTGGGGTTGGGTTTCTCAAATGCTCGCCCCCACCTCCCCCGCCTCTATCCACCCAGCAATATAAATGGGTCCACCGCGGACAGTCGATTGGTAAAGGTCACGTGTGGTGGGGTAAAGTGTGGGTATGGCCACCCCTTTCTATTTGTACGACCAGCATGGAAGGATAGACTCAGACTCTATTATATCAGCTGATGAGGCCTTACGGAGCTCAGCAGCTCGATGACGAGGACGACCACGGCCCCGAGGGCCGTCGGCAGTAACCGGGCACTGCAAGGGTGGGAACGTGTAAGTTGAACACGAAGTAGGCTTTCTTGACCAATATCAAAAATAAAGGGTTTTTTAGGGTTAGATCGCGTAAATATTAATTGTGTCGATAGTAAACTCACAAGATTTGCAAATTACTCTCCAACACACCAATGTGCTAAAGCAGTAACTAATTGGCACATTTTGTTTACGTGACAAACCTTACTAATTGGCTGTGTCTGGTGGTAGCGGGTTTAACGACACATTTATATTTAAGCAATCTAACCCAAAAAAACGTTATTGTGGATGACAAGAGTAAAAACAACAACAAATTATTTACACAAAACCCATGGCAGAACTTACTGCCACACATTTGAAACCAATGGGTTTGACAGCCACGATGGGGGTGTTTTTACATGTTGTGTATTGTCGCGGGCTGCATGTCAGGGACCGCACTAAAGGCCACCAGGGGCCGCTAGTGGCCGTGGGCCTTGCAATGAATAACACTGCTCTAGGGTTTGCTGTAGCGGAGGTCCTTCAGCTAGCGGTGATGTTAGCGAGCGATTGTAGAGCCGCACCTTAACCCTTCTCAACGCTCTTTACTTGAAATGCTTGATAGCCTCTTGTGAAACGTAAATATATTCAGTTGTGAGATGAGAGAAAGATAGGGAGTGACGGCGAAAATACGGAAAGACATGCACACACAGGGAGAAAACAGTGTCACACAGCTGCTGATATGAAGAAAAACATAGAAATTATAGAAGATGAAAAATACTGGATATATACTGAAACACACAAATGCTTGTACAGAGAGTTTGAGACAGAGAGATAGGAAATCACATAGGGACACAGGGACAAATGTAAGCTCAGTCAAGGGCACACATATGCATGGGAGGAGGCATTTTCGTAAGATCTGTGATGGTGGCGTGGTGACCAATTACAATGACAGCTCGAATATTAACAATGTAACTTCGAGCTGGTGAGCCAAGGTAGGCATGAGGTTTTGGGAAAAGGAGGATGAGGGGAGGAGGTGACGAGAAAGGACAAAGGGACGAAGACTGGATGCCGGCTAGGAGAGCCACTTACACGTTTAGTTGAAGGCAGATTAAGGTGGACACCTCAGGGGCGATCGCGATGTTTGATGTGAACGTAGGGGACGCGCGCCCACATTGCCTCACGCGGCACCCGCCCACTGCATACCAATGGCTCGTAGAGAGAGCTCCATTTCACAAGCATCGGTTATCACACATTCACAACACGCGCACAAAGTCGTGCTTGTGAAGATCGATAAGTTGTGGTTTATGAGTTGGATTGTTACTCCATATCGTGACACGGTTGATCAAATAACTTAGGGGGGCCGAGGGGCAGGGGGGGGGGGTGCATTTACGGTGTTATTTAGCCAGGTGGTAGTGGCTATCCACGCCTGTAATGCAGCACTGTGGCAGCAAAAGTTGGTGGATAACACAGATGTTGTGGATCTTTTTTCCTGTCGGCGTCGAGGTGCCCATTCCCTGACTTGCCAAGAGAATGCAGTGCAGCAAAAAATATTGACTCCACCTGTCATCGTCTTTATGAGATACAATGGTTGCCCCCCTCCCACGCGTTCGTTTCTCCAGGCACTCCAATTTGCTCCCACATGTAAACACATTAATTGGCTAATAACACCTTAATATACAGATGACTGCCGAGATTGTGCAATCGTTGGCACTGGCTGACTTCGTGGTTGCCTTTCCATGTATCTGGTTCCTCTCCAGTGCCGGACTTGGACAAAAAATTGGCGTTTGTGAACACAGTTGCCCAAATTGCCGTGCGATCTTCATTTACCAAATTGGGTTGGGTCCAAAAAACACATGGGCCGGTGAGAAATAATCTTTGGGGCTGCCGAATATGGGACTTAATGCCAACTGAGAGTGCCAATAAGCATACACATTCAAGGTAATAACATATTTAAAAAAATAAAAGTATTTTACTCCTATCACATTTACAATTTCCCGACATAGAACGGCCCACCGGTCCTCGGAATGGACCGGGCCACCGGGCATTTGCCCAGACTGCTGCCCTATGGCCAGTCGAGGCCTGTTCCTCTCTCTTCAAAAGTGAATATTGTGCGCATTATAAGTTGACATTATTATTACTGTATAAGTATTACGTACTGTATACAGTTCTCACCAAGATTACAGTCTAACCCCGGCATATGCACAATCAAACACACACCACACACAAACACATTTCCTCATTGTCCGCTTGTGTCTGCTTTAATCTTTTTTAAAATTACAGATTTCCAACTTGTCCTCTCAATTCCACGCAGCCTTTTTTCCCTCATCCTCCATCTCAGTGCCATCGTGCTTTGCTCACACCAGAGCCGATTTCTGATTGCTTTGTGCAATTCTGATATTTCATTTGTTCGTGTCATTGTTCATCACGCTGCCATCATGGACAGTAACACATACATCTTTACAATCATATTCTTGGTTCTTTCGGTAAAGTCACGTTGAAGGGAAACAATAAACGTGACTTTACCGAAAGAACCAAGAATATGAATCACTGCAGTCACGAAAGCTTTAAATCAAAATCTTTACAATCATTAGCTTGCATCGATCCCTCTGCATTTTGTATGCCAGGTAAGGCCCACTGAGCTACACAGCTCTTTTTCAGAAGTGACCTGGCCACAAATGATAGCTCAACGAAGTGGCTTATCATGTGGAAATGTATAGCAGCCAAATACTCTAAACGCACGTTTTTAAATGTTAGAGGGTTAAAGCAGAGGACCCACAGTACAATCCACGCGGCCACGGGGATAACATGCAAACTCGAAAAATACTGGCATCGACAGGGTCGGGATTGAACCTACGACCTTGTGTATAGCAGGCAAGGTAGTTAACATCTCGCCACCGCAGCTGCATGCCCGTCCGTGCATCTGTTCAATGGTTCCCGTAAGCTGTCTTCTCACTGATAGATCTCACATCGCTCGGGGTGACGCGAAGTTAGGACTGACCATCACAGTCTGGGATTTTGTGTTGATATCGTAATTGTTTGTAATCAACCCCAGCATTTGTTTATTTTACGCAATAAAACTACTCCAGGGCACACAAAAGGGCTGTGCGAGTGAATATCAGTGTGGAAAGCGCCTTCTGTGATTGTGTGGTGCCACAACAGCGAAGCCGCTCCGTCGGAGCCGCGCCTGCCGCTGTGATGCCGCAGCAGCGAGGCCATCCTGACGACTCCGTGGCCGCGACGCCGCCACCTCCGAGCGATGGGGCCGACGCTGCTCTTCCTTCACCACCCCCCACATGAACACACACACACCCCCACACAGAGCATCGAGGGGAGGTCACCTGGTCGACAGGTTTTCACCCAGAAGCCCCCTCATGGGACCAAGCTTCACGGTTTCCTGCGACCAGGGAATTGGGCGACTTCTCCAGAGGCTAACTCGCACCGCGGCGCCGTGACCTGGGTTGTAGTGACATGGTCACGACGGGGGCTGCTGAGCCACCGCGGATAGAAAACATCCACACTCGACACGGGTCAGCAGGCAGGTAGAGGGTGGGGCAGAGTAACGATCGGCGGGGAAAACATGGGGCCCTCCTCTCCGTGTAGGACGTGTGCGCTTGTTCAAAGAGCAAAAAGCGGACGTCGGAGAGAGCACTAATCCGATTAACAAAATAACGGGAAATCCGAGGCTCCTAATTGGACGAGAGGCCAGGGGATTAGCGGTACGTTACCTTTGATGTAAGGACAATAAAAGGGGTGGACCAGGTAGTGAGGAGCAGTCGTGTTCTTCAAGGGGTCAAGATCGGAGGAGTGATCGCGCCAGCCACTGGATCGTCCGTGAGACGAGTCCCTGCGCAGCCAGGCCCCATTCCCCACGAAGACTACGTATGCAGCCTCGCCCTTCCACGGCTTCCTGCACATCGGAGTAGAACCGTGAACACGTAGGAGAGAGGTGAGTTTGGGCTTAATAACTAGGGGAGAGTAAGTGGAGCGAGAGGCAAGACAGAGTCCCAGACCACCGGGGGTATCTTCTTTGGTTCTTTCGGTAAAGTCACGTAGAATGAGAATAAAATAATAAAAAAAAAATAACACAATAAAATTCTCACGACGTTTCGGCCACAACACAAGTGGCCTTCTTCAGGTGAAAGGAACAGACCTGTCGGGACGACAGAGCTTCAATGAACGTTAAGATTCGTAGCGTCTTTTAAGCTGATTTAGAGAAGTGAGGCACCTTGACAAAGGGGTTTACATATCAAACAGGAGAATTTAGCATTGAAATAGCTGAGTGATTAGCTTGTGACTGGTCATAGAAATAGCTATGTTAAAGTCAAAGCTTACACATCCACAGAGGCACCTCTGAGGCACCTCTGTGGATGTGTAAGCTTTGACTTTAACATAGCTATTTCTATGACCAGTAACAAGCTAATCCCTCAACTGTTTCAATGCTAAAAACTCCTGTTTGATATGTAAACCCCTTTGTCAAGGTGCCTCACTTCTCTAAACCAAATTAAAATACGCTACGAATCTTAACAAGGTTCATTGTAGCTCTGTCGTCCCGGCAGGTCTGTTCCTTTCACCTGAAGAAGGCCACTTGTGTTGTGGCCGAAACGTCGTGAGAATTTTATTGTTTTATTTTATTTTATTAATTTATTATTTTATTCTCATTCTACGTGACTTTACCGAAAGAACCAAAGAAGATGCATCCTTGCAGTCACGAAAGCTTTAAATAGAAATTTAACCACGGGGGGGGTAGGTTATACCTGCCCTGCTGGCCCACACTGACACGCGTAGTTTAGTTTGTTCATTCGCGGGGAATATATCGTCAGTAGAGGATAAACCGTGTCGTGTTGTCTCTGTGAGTACGGAGAGGAGGGTGGGGTGTCGTGAGTCGGATCGCCAGGGTGCACTGTATTTACCCCCGACTGATCGCTGGCATGTATTTTGCCAGCGTGTGCGCGCTCGCCGCGCACGTTAAACCCGTGAGCCTACTCGTTGGAGTGCCCTGTGTTCGCGCACCAGCGGGTATTCTACCCGTTTGGGTACGCTCGCCGCTACGTGTGACTCGTAGCTAACGTGTATGCGAGGTAAACGAACATCGTGTACGCAAGATTAACGGCGTAGCTCGTGGTTAGCGAGGGCGAGAAGGGCACGGGCGGCGCACACGCGAGGTTGTTTACACGGTCTTTAAATCGGCTCCGTGGTACCTCCTCCAATCGGCTGCGCACGCACGGGTGACGCCCCTGCCCTCTGACCCCCGACCCCGAGTCCCGCGCATGCGATTGGTGCGCAGCGCCGGGCAGGTAGCAGCGTCGGATTTCTTAGTGCCTGGGTACGTAGAGGGTGTGTGGACTGACCCCGGTGGCTAAGCGCCAGCCGCGGGTCATGCCTCGAACGACGACGGTGAAAGTAGGCGAGCCGGGGTGCAGTAACCCTCCCCCGAGTACGGGAGAGGAGAGCCTCGGATCCCAAGGGAGCGGGGAGTCGGAGGTCAGCCTCCCCGACAATTGGCTGATTGGCTGAAACCAGGTCATGTGGGTCATGTAGCACATTTGATCTCATGTACTTAACTTCAGCGCCCAACAACACAGGCCGACGATGGTGACAGCAGTGGTTTGTTGTACAGTAATTTTATGTGAAAACCCTCATTGTCAGAGTATTGCACATTCATTACTTGTTTTATGTTTACATAATGTTTTGAGAACAAATTTTGCATTGTCCACTCAAGAAAGACTCCAGTGTGAGTAATTATCCATAGTTCGGACGATGGCAAAGAACATCTGAAAGCTTGCTGGTCTGCATTTATTTTGAGCTCTCGCTATCATGCTACTCAGCAACGCAGGCACTCCTACCTTCTGTATCTGCACAGCGGTTTCCCACATCCACCACTACCTTTCTCCATTCATTGCCGAGTTCCTTGGCAGCAAGACATTTCAACTAGTACTGCAATTACTCATCAATAATGCCTCCTGCACAGTTATCCATAAATGAGACCACGTCATCCCAATCTTCACATACGTCTCCCAATCTCATCCTGGATCAACTACAATGCATGTATGTTGAACTTCTGTCCGACCATACGTAGCCAACCGAGCTAATCGGAGGGGAAGGACAACAAACTAAACACCAAAAGCAGCTCTAAAGAAGTCAGTTTTAAAAACTACAAGATAATTATCACCGTCGTCAAGACCCTCGATGTATGCTGTCATCTGACTTGCATCTTTCATCCCATCTTGTCTACTCCCCTCCCGCATGCAGCGTCTCCTTTTGAAATCCCAGTCATTGTTTTTTTGCTGCCACCTGCATATCGAACTTCCAAAGCTTGAACTTCTGCACTGCTAAGATTCACCTTAGCACAACGATGACCGTTACTGCACCAGTAAGAGGGCATGGAATTGAATATTCCAAAGGGCAACCACCAGGCGAAACCCGTCTTTTTAGTCTATGCAAGTCATCTTTATTTCCTTGCCTGCTCACATCATTCCTTACTTTTATGCAGTTCTTTGTTGGTCATCCTTTCAAGAGGCACTGTTTTATTGATTGTTTTGATTTAGTTGTGTTTTGAAAATGCTGTAGATTCTTATTTGTTGTGTATTGTGTTTTCTGTTTATTTTCACAACATTATAGCTTCACCGTTGCCTATAACATTTGTTTCTCTATGTACGAGGTGGCCTATATTTAAACGTTTACACAATTCTTGCAACACAATAAACATGGATTTATACAGAATCTGAATGCAACGGCATCTCAAGACTAGGGAAATAAATGTTATTTATTTCGTAGAGACTGTTAGTCTTAGGCAAAGGTGTAAATGTAGATCTTGAGTCTGGACTTGAACAGGGGCAGGGAGTTGACACCACGTATGTCTGGGGAAAGGGAGTTCAAACTCTGGGGCAGCAGACGAGAATGATCGACTTCCCATTGGGGGTTTGACATAAAACCTTGGTTGCTGGAGCAGAAAATAGTTGGAGGGGAGTAGCGTGAGATGAGAGGGAATACGTAAGTAGGGGCAAGTCTACAAAGGACGTTGAAGATGCTGAGTGTGCACTTAGAAGTTAACTGGAATTGGTTTGATAGTCAGTGCATGGATGGGAGGATTAAGGTGATGTGGTCTCATTTACGGGTGTCAGTGAGGAATTTGGAAAGCCGCATTTTGTATCATATTCAGCTTGTAAATTAGGAATTTGACGATGCCAGAGACAGAGCGTTGCAATATTCGAGTTTGGATGTGATAAAGGCACAGATGAGGATTTAAACAGCTGGGGTAAGGAAATGGTGGGTGCAGGTCAGGATGGATGCAGATCTTCATCGTTGCTCCCGGATGCAAATACACGTGCGGGGATAGGTGAGCAGGACTTTGGTTATGTTGATGGCTTGTGTGGTAAAATTGCCCGGTCTTTGTTACAATCCGGTAAATATTTAAGTTGGATAATTTCCTGTAGTTTATGTCGATTGCTTGTTGTAATGGCCGTGTCATCAGCAAAATATAATCTGGTTAACATTTACTCCATTTATATGTATGCCTTTGGTTAACCAGTACTATACAATATTTGTAAAACAATTCTTATGGCGCCTTGAATAATTGATGAAATTGTGTCTCCTTTTGATGACATTTCTAATCTGCAATGGAGTATTTCCTTTCAATTTTAATATATTGTTTCAAAAAAAAGAATTGTCTTCAGTTTTTCACGAACTAAAATATAATTTGAATGCTGGATATGATGAGCAATGATGATTGCAAGAGTATTTTAAACGTATGAAGAAATTAAACAAATATTCCAAAAGGGTACAACTCGTTGCAATATTGTATTGGGTGACTTAAATGTAAAAGCACGTTACAAGCTGCAGGGACGAGAGTATGTTTGGTGAGTTAGCAGAGGAATGAGAGAGAGGAGCATCATGAGAGTTTGCAGCCAGCAAGGACATGGACATAAATAAAAACAGTTGATCATCAATTATCCGGCGCGAGATTATCCAGCTTCCAACATTATCCGGTAGTCCTGGGCCGACCACATTCTCTCATCACTTTATCTTGTAACTTTTTCTCTCTCGCTCTCGCAATGTAGTCGTGTAGAGTTCCAGGTGCGATTCGCGGATAGCCAAAATCGTGAATAACGATTGAATACTGTAAGGGGAAAACCAAATTCTCATTCCTAATTTCACATCTACAATCCTTTTTGAAAAAGGTGCAGGAGATCATTGAAGGGGGCACCGGATTTTCAAAAACGCTGGATAATCACTCATCATTATTTAAAACTAGGCTTTTGCCTGTCCTAGGACAGAAACTGTAATATTTACGAAAAAATTGAGCAGAGTATAATTGTATGTTGTGTAAATTTAATGGCAGTGAATCTTGCACGAAAGAATGCCATCTAATACTACACTGCATTTCACTGTAGCACTATTAATGGCAGTGAATCTTGCACAAACTATGTCATAAAACACCTCATTTCATGTCACTGTAGCACTGTATTTAACTGACCT
Organism: Petromyzon marinus; assembly: GCF_048934315.1. NCBI lineage: Eukaryota > Metazoa > Chordata > Hyperoartia > Petromyzontiformes > Petromyzontidae > Petromyzon > Petromyzon marinus. Next base: position 12,064,382 of record NC_133692.1, read on the forward strand.
TCATGTAGCCTTTTGCCCGTCCAAGGACGGAAGCTGCAATATTAAATATGTACATTTACGTTTTCTTGTGTGATTGTAAAGAAATTTAGTTGTTGCACGTAAATACATTTTTTTCTGAACTTAAAAAATGAAACCTCGGTATACGATATTTTGTGTGAATCTCTTGTACTGTATTAATGGCAGTGATTCTTGCACAAAACTACGTCATCAAACGCCTAACTTCATGTGACTGTAGCACTGCATTTAACTCACCTTCAATTAGTTCTAAATCACTGCTCTGATTTCGCTCGCTGGGGTTGTAATCAATTTGAATTCGATTCAATGTCTGTAAAATCACGGAGAAATGTATATATTTTATAATAATTTAGAAGCAAAAATTACACTTACCTTTGTTTCAAGTGCTGAAGAAATAAATATAGACACCAAATACACTTTGTTACTGTGTTGGGGCTGCTGCCCCTCGACGCCTCGTTCTCCTGTGCCCCCCCCCGCTCTCCTCTTCTCCCCCCCTCGCTACTGCTCCTCGCGGCATGATTTAACAGCTGTACTAACCACCTCGCAACTACACCGCGGTGCCCTTCTCGTACACGCCAACCACGAGCTGCGCAGCGGCGAGAGTACCCACGCGGGTAGAATACACAGGACACCACAACGCACGGGCTCACAACACCAGGCACCCCCCTCCTTACCCACAGAGACAGCACGACAAAGTTTAATGTCTACTGGCAATTTATTCCTCGTTTAATGCAGCCAACCTATCTGTGTCAGTGTGGATCAGCAGGGCAGATCTAACCTATCTCTCTACGGTCTAAGACTCAATTAGCCTGTCCTCTCCCTATTCACTCTCTCTATTAGATATTCCCCTTTGCCTTACCTCTCCTCTTCGTACTTATGATCCGACCTCGTGGTGTTGGAAGTCACGGAAAGACGATGTTGCACTTGGCTTTTGCTGGGAACTGGATCTGACTGCTCTGGTTCGTGTTTCCTCACTGCGGTTCTCAATAGTTCGCCGTGGCCGTGCAATTTTAAGTCAATCCACGGCGCCGCAGTGCCATTCGGCCTGGGGGGGGGGGGTCTGCCAATTCCCTGGCCCTGAGAAACCGTGGAGCACCCCCACGAGGGGGGCCCTCCGGTGAAAACTCAGAGGCAGGTGCCCCCCCCCCCCGCGAGGCCCTACGAGAGTGTGTGTGTGTGTTCACGTGGAGGGTGGCGGGGGAAGCGCTGTGACGGCAGCCGGGTGGCTTCTGTCGCAGCACCCCCGTTGCAGGCACGGCTCCCACGGAGCGGCTTCGCTGTCGTGGCACCACAACTGCGTATAATTATTTATTTGGTGACCTTTTAATAAAGAAACGTCAAATTTCAAACGAATTGGTGTAATTTTTTTAAATTTCCGCTCGACCTGCGGGAGTGTTAAAATCCACCCACTCATGATTATTAATGAGGGGGGGGGGGCTGTTTTGCAGTGATGTCCCGTACAGATGTAGCACTGTGCTGCGTATATTTATTTTTAAAGGGACCGTCCATAAATGATGTCACACACCTAGGGGGGGGAGGGGGATCAGACATTTGTGACGATGTGTGACGAGTGGGGGAGGCGGTGAGAAACGTGACGTCACGTAAAAATGCGCAATATTAAATAAATATAGAATTGTCATAACAAAACTAATTTTTATTAATTTTCATTATTAACTATTTGATTATTTAAATTTACTAAGGTCACTTTTTATTTATTCCATGAAGGTGCATTTTGCTTCTCCATGGGAGAATGGAGAAGCATACATTTTCTAAATTTTTTGACTGATTGTTATTAAACATTTTGATTCTAATTATTCTACCAGGGCTTGTCATTCTGTGGAATGAATTTGTGATTGTTATAATTGTAGTCTCCATTTTGCTTCGTTCTACTACAAAGTTTCAAGTATTTTTTTTTATAGTTATAATTACTTTTAATATTTTATAATTATAAGAGAATTTCAATATAATATTCTGAACATCTGCAGTTTTAGTTAGATGTTGAATATTTTCAAGTGAATCTTATTCTAAATTTCAGCTTTCCAACGCCTCTTTTTTAATACGTGTTTCCTACTACAACCAACATCAGAGTGTATCACCACATTAAATACGCACTATAATGAAAATAGTTTAAAGTGTTTTGAAGCATTTTTTTATTTTCAAAATTGAAATATGTTTTTTTTGGGGGGGGCAGAGCTTTGTGAAGTCATATTTGATGTTTACATAGTGTTGACACTTCATGGAGATTGTCCAATATTGTAGTTCATTATCGAAGAAGATACGATTAATTGAGGAATGTGAAATTGTCAACGTGACACTTGAAAATTACAGATTCTGTTTTTATTAAAATGGAGAGTCCTTCCACTGAAGGGCAACAAAATAGTTTACACTCATTACGGTGCTCCTCTCCACGGACATCTTTAGTAAAGGTATTTAAAAGCTTTTATTTTAATTATATACAGTCAACAGATTCCATATAACCCACGAGAGGACATTGCCACCGATACAGAATCCCCCACAATTCCACAACACATGGAAAATACTGACAACCACAACACTCTTTCCTGGTCTATCAGATATATAGCAAACAAGAATCCGCAATTGCCGACCCGAGTCTCACTCCTCAATTCCAGTACTATGGCTACATTTATTTTTTATAAGTGCTGCCTTTATCAACATGTGCGGCATGGAAGCGGAGGCCACTGCCATTTATTTTTTGCTTCCTCACTGCCCATTCTTGCCGTATCCACCTCTACCATCCGCCAAAGCAGCCTGCAGGTCAGGCGGTAAACATCTGAATGTGTCATATAGGTGCCCCTGGTCATCAAACCTCGCGCCTTCCACAAGGGCCCATGCCTGAGCCCAGGCCCTTACTGCCCTCCGCCGAAAGACTCCCCAAAATATGCTTTGCACATTAACCATGACAGGATAGAAAGGTGTTAACAAAGGCTGGCACAGCTCCCACACTTTTTTCGCAAAAGAACATCGCACAAACACAACACCTGCGTAGTCAAATGCACTACAGCCCCTTGGTCACTTAGGGGTGCGGGCCAATTGGCGTGAATGCATAAACGCCCTGCATGCCAGCCTATCCCAGACCACCAGCCAATATATATATTTCTTTGCACCTTAGTTAGTGCCTCAGAAGACACGTTCCCCCATATTTGCTGGTGAAGGACACTCCGTGCACCTGGTACCCCTTCGCAGGCATCCTTCTTGACAATCTCAGCAAGAACACTTCGTGGGAGCCACGAATCTCTTACAAGGGCCGGCGCATATTCTGCAATGTACTTGCTAACCGCAGCACATAGCCACCCTTGCTTCCACGCAAGGGGCGTACAAAGAGGCAGTGAAGCCATCCCTAATCTACGCAGGTGCCATGCCAGTCTATATCGCAACAAAATATGAGGCTTTTGCCTGGAGCCCATCTGCAAAAAACAAGCGAATTGTATTACAAACAAAGATTAGTACGTGCGACGTTAGGGGCTCCCCTCCCACCGTTCGCAGGATTTGTATACATGGTCTCCCTCTTTACCCGGTCCATCCCACCCCCCAGATGAACCAGAAAAACAGCATCTCAATATACAGTAATGCAACGTTTGTGCACCTGGCGGAAAAATGTATGCCAGGTAATTGAGCACAGGTAACATTTCTGCTTTCAAAACCAAAATCTTCCCTTCCTTAGTAAGGCTTCTGGTCATCCATATGACCAGCCTGCCCTTAACAACCTTTACCTTTTCCCTCCAGTTTATTTTCCCAGAATCATTTAGATAAAAGGTGACCCACAATATCCTAATCCCTTCCACCTGTACTCTCAGCTCTGTCGGGCAACCTTCGAAGAGCTTAGGGTTTCCAAAAAACATAATCTCACTCTTACTCAGGTTAATCCTAGATCCTGAGGCTAAGTGAAAAAGTCTTGCTAACTCCAAAACCCCCCAAACTGAGGAGACATCCCTACAGAACACCACGATATCATCAATATACAGAGTTATTGTTACCTGCTCTCCACTCCCCGGGATGAACACCCCTCGAATCCTCTGACTGGCTCTGACAGCCTGGGCAAAAGGTTCCATGCAAATAACAAACAAGACTGGTTACACGGGGCACCCTTGCCTCACACCCGATCTAACTGGAACAGCTTCAGACAGGGCCCCATTTATCAAAAATCTACTAGAAAGATTACTGTATAACTTTTGTACCCAACCAACCAATTGTTCACCTATCCCCATACGAGTCAACACCGAAAACAAGTAGTCGTGTGATATGCGGTCAAAAGCTTTCTCCTGATCTAAACTAAGGAGCCCAAGCGCCCCTCCCCCTTCTATTGTGGACTCTAGGACTTCCCTAGAGTGTGTCTGCCTGGGGCAGCACATGTTTGGTCTGCTTGTGTTACTTCAGCCACCAGACTTCCCAATCGTGCCGCAATGGTTTTGGCCAAGATCTTGTAATCTGTATTCAACAGGGTAATTGGGCGCCAGTTCCCGATGTCGCTGCGGGCCCCCTTCCCCTTATATATAAGGGATATAACCCCTCCCCTCATGGACTCTGGCACTGGTCCATCAGCCAAGATTCCCCTGTATAGTTGCAACAAGTCCTCTTTAATAGTGTCCCAGAACTTGACGTAAAATTCGGCTGGTATCCCGTCACTACCAGGGGTCTTTTGCAGCCGCAAACCTCTCACGGCCTTATTCAATTCCTCCATTTGTATTTGCTCATTCATCTCATCTGGGGCCTCGACCTGTTATTTAACTTCCCCAAGAAAAAAGTCCCGGGCGTCCACCTCCGATATTTTATGGCTATTGAAGTCTGCATAATACTCTCGTGCAACCTCAACAATAACTTCTGTCTGTATCTGCCTACCAAGGCTAGGGCTAACGAGATCATGGATGACACTGTTGGGTTTCCTGCACTTCTTAAAAAAGAAACGTGTACAGTTTTCTCCCTCTTCCACTGCCCTAACTCGTGCCCTAAAAACGAACTGCGCTGCCTGATTTTCAAATGACAAGGAAACCTTGTTTTTTAAATGCATTATTTCGTCCATCATAGGAAAACCAAATTCCGTTTAAGCCCTTCATCTCATTCCTAACACTCATCGTTTTGCTGTGTGCCTGATAGAAGCCCCTAGTCCGACTTTCAACCATCTCCCACCATTCAGCCATGGTGCTGAAACAACACTGTAGGCTCCTCCATTCTTCATAATGTTGAATGAAGGCCCTCGCCAGCATCTTATCTTCCAGGAATCTCGTGTTCAATTTCCAGATCCCTTTCCCTAACATTACTCCATCAGGGATTTGAATCCTCGCCATAATCAATTTGTGATCCGAGAAAGAGACTGGCACAGTCTCCACATGCTCCGCTGTAACCTTAGCAGAAACAAAAAGAAAATCAATTCTCGAATGCAAAGCCCCAGAGCTACTGACCCAGGTGAAACCAGGAAGTGCTGGGTGCAAAAACCTAAAGATATCAGTCAAATCAAAATCCTTGACTAAAGCACTGAGCTGTCTAGAAGAAGGATCTATCCTCCAACTCCCAGTGGCAGGCAGAACGTCTGATAAGCTGAGTGGGCAGTTAAAATCTCCACCCAGAACAACATGTCTCTGTGTGACCAGCAGGGCAGATATATTTCTCCACAGCACCACTCACTCCGAACACTGCGTAAGAGCATATACATTAATCAGACGTACTGCGGTTCCTCTATATATGGCATCGACATAATGCAGTCGGCCAGGAACAAATTCCTGGGCCTCCTGTAACTCCACACTTCGGCTTCCTATGAAGATGGAAACCCCGGAACATGTTAGCATTGCTCCCAGACCAAAAACATTGTCTATCCCAGGATTCAGTCAGTTTTTCCTGGTCAAGGGAATAAGGCAGGTGACATTCCTGCAAAAAATAAATGTCTCTCTTTAGAGTCCGCAAATAATGAATCGTTGCTTTACATTTATCTGCTCCCCAGATTCCCCGCTCGTTGACCGATGCAACAGAGAGCGCCATGGCTAAGGGTGTTTAGTCCGGCTCAGCAGAAAAGTCCTCCAACAATGAATAGACATTTTCATCAACAAGGTCCAACAAACTCTCGGCATGCACAGTTTTCGGGAAAGACCCAATCTCTTGGCTCAGCTTGGCTGTTATCTCTTCTTCAGATGAAGCCAAGTTTTTCTGTTGAAGAGTCAGACAATTGGGGGCATTTCCCGGAAACAGACCATGATGAGGCACTCGGTGCTCTCCTCTTCCTCTGTTTTCTGCCAGCCTGTGCTCTCGAATGACACTCTCTTGTCAACTTTCTTCTGCCGTTGTCCATCGCCCTCTGTCGTCTCAACTTCCACAGCCCAGTCAGCCACCATTGGCTCAGAGACTGCCTCCTCCATCACATTGGCCTTGGAACAATCTTCCTGCTGATTCGTAGATGCTCCCCCATCCACAGGCAGCGCTTCCAGCTCCTCTCTTTCCTTCTGCTCCAATAGTGGCGTTCTCTGGACGACTGTCGCTCCATCAACATCGTCAGAAGCCAAATAATGTGGAGTGTGTTCCAAGAGAGGTTCAGCTTTCTTTCTGCACCCTCCATCAGCAGCCTGGTTTTTACGCGCCCGACCATATTTGCATATGTATAAATGTTTTTTGCTTCCACAAAGGTTGCATTGCGCTGGGGATTGGCACTCATCCACTGCATGATCCAGAGACTTGCAGCGGTAGCACACTCTTGCTTCACATGCCGCTGCTAGATGACTCCGACCACCGCACCTGCTGCAGAGCTTGGGTTGGCCTTCGTAGACAACGAGAAGCCTTTACTACCACCAATGTTGAGGGCTCTCGGAATGTGTTTCAGGGCACCGACAGCAGCTCTTACTGTAACCTCACCCGCCACTGTCTAGCATCAGTCCAGATGCCCAGTGAGTCCTGGACGCGTTTGCAGTTTGACAACAGATGGCAATGCTGTCGCAGCCACACCCCCACATCATGATCCGGTAGCGAATCATTGTACAAAAAGACCGTCACCATTTTCGTGTCCAATTCTGACAGCAAATGCAACTTGAGCAGAGACAGGGGCCTCTCGCCTGCTTTTTCTTCAAAACGTATCAGAAAGCGTTGTAGTAAATTGCTCATTTTAAAACTGACTTCAAAGACTCTGCCGCCCGGCAAAGCAATGAAAAAAATAGGTCCATGGGCTCAAATTGCAGCATTCCCATAACCACCGTTCGCACAAAAGTCGAGCGGTCCATAGTCACCTCTTCAGGCACGTCCTCCTTGAAGGCAACCCGGACACAGTTGTGGTATCTGGCATGATCCGGTGTGAAGCCTGCTCTCGGCCCACCGCGCCGACGTCCTGCACGTTCCTGGTGCTGTTCCGCCGATGCAAGTTCTGTATTAACCTTAGCAGTCTGTGCCCGCTGGCAGGCAGACTCCCCGTTGTCCGTAGCACTCCTGTCGAGGCCAGCAGGCACGTCCAGCCTCCCCAGCAGCTGACTCCCCTCAGTCGAGACTGACGACTGAGCTAAGGCACTCTCCTTCTGCACTCCAGATCATTGAGCTGTGGCAGCTTCCACCTCCGCAGTAATCGATGTGGCTTGCTCATTCCAGCTCATCTCCACAGCTTGGCAGATCTCCATATCTATTGGCAAAGCAACCACAGGCTTGCCGGACAGGGTACCCGCCTGCCTCTCCACGGAAATCTTTAGTAAAAGGCGAAAGATGTATTCACTTTGAAGAGAAACCAGAGATTACTCTCACCCCTTTGACTGCTCAACCTATTAACCGACAGAAACCTCTCTCTAGGCTATGGGGTCCTTCCATTTTCCCACGCAAATGAAAATAAAATAGCTTATGGAAATATGTATTCATAAGTTGGTGGACATGTAGTTGAATATGTGTATTTAGTTAGTTATTTAAATCATACTAACATTATATATCTAAAACTGTATTCTAAGTGGATTCCTGGCTGGATTCCTGTCTGGCTGGCTGGCGTTTGAGCAGTTATTGTGCGTGTTGATATCACATCTCTCTCCCCCAGCAACCCTCCACCCCGGATGTGTAGCCCGAGCAATGTGTGAGAAAGAGGGATGTCATGCAAGGCGATGGAGAGAGCGTAAGGTTGTGAAACAGAGGAAAGATAGAGCCAAATGGGAATAGGAAAGGCAATTAAAAGTTACAAACATTAGGAAGGGGGATTACAGAGAGTCAAGGGAGAATGATATGGGAATGGGAGAGGTGGAAATGTGGAGAACAAGCGTGAGAGATGAACAGGGAGAGAGATAGGGAAGTGGGTGAGATACAATGGAGGGCGGAGTGTAATACAGAGATATAGGTAGAAGAGGGGACAGAGAAATAGAGACACAGAGAAAAAGCAAGAAATTGAGAGAACTTGGGATATACAGAACAGAGAAGGGAAGAACGTGGTTGAGAAAGGCAGGGCAGTATATGTAAGATTCAAATTTTTGCTGGCTGGCAGGGAGATAATGGGCAGATTGATTTTAATTATGAAAATGCTTACCAGTTATCTTTCAACAATCCAGAAATTATATTTATCACAAGAACAAAGCACCCTCTTTTTTCTTTAAAAATGGGGGATAGCGCAGTCCCCCAGTACCACAAATTATACTGGTAGGAACCTCCTGGTTACAACAGCCCACAGGGGATTATTGTGTCCGACCGTCCGTCATGCATCCACTAATGGAGGGAGGGACTGGGTGGAGAGGGGAGGGTGGGGAGGGGCTGGTGGGAGGGTCTGGGTGGGGAGGGTGGGGCTAGGTGGGGAGGGGAGGTACTGGGTGGGGAGGTTGGGGCTGGGTGGAGAGGGGCTGGTCACCCCGTGGTGCCCTTATACAACTCAACGTTTAACCTACTCTCGCTGGCTTGTGCCCGCCCTCAGAATACACCACGCCGCCGTTAACCCTGGCCATTCACCGAGCAACCCAACGTTCCTACCACCTCCCTCCGCAGGAATGTGTTACAGTCGAGTTTCCCGCATTTTGGGAAATCGTAGGGGTCAACCCACCCGCAGTGCAATAGATGAGCCTCGCCCTGGGAGGACCACCTAAGTGATCATGGTGCCTCCCCTATCAGATAAGTATGAGTTGGCCTGCTTCCACTATCCCTATATGAACAAATACCCTGTACCTCTACTCTATGGGCCCTTAAAAGCTTTTACGTGACAATACTTAATAAATAAACACTGTCTTAAAAAAACTGCAAATAAAACGTTACAGAAATATACAGTTATTTGGAAAGTTAAAACATTTTTTTAACTAAGGCACAGTTTATGAGTAAAATTCTCAATAGCATTCTGGGCAATGTTGACTCAAGATAAAGTTGCCATTTGAGAGGGTTTACCCTCAGTTAAGGAAGTAATTGCATTTTTATATGCCACAACTATAACAAGGCACCGTTCTTATTATCATAAACATTATCATAAATCGATATAACTCATAGCCATTGACAGCGAAGCATATGGTGTTTAGTAAATTGCGCTGAATTTGTTTTCACGGTATTTTTTTGCGTGTTAAACCAGCAAGATGATCAGCTTTTCACCATGCCACTGGCTAATCACTAACAAATCTGGTTTGCGAGGCTGAATCTAAAATAATTTCATTATAACACGTAGACTTTCGGGACCAATATCCAAAAGAGGTGTTTTGGGTTAGATCTCGTCAATATATAAATGTGTCGTTAAACCCGCCAACCACCCAAACAAACCTATATTATTGATAATTTAACGGTGTTATCCATACTTTTTGGTTATTTCGGTAAAGTCACGTAGGTATAAAATAAAATAAATCACGACGTTTCGATCACAACACAAGCAGTCGTCCTCAGGCGGAAAAAATATAATCCAGCAGTGGAACTGCTGAACTTGCGAGAGAGCAGCTACAACAAGGCTATATATGTGGCGATGGGCAAGCAAGCAGGGTCTGAGCTGGAAAGGAATTCCACCCCCGGACGCAAGCACCTCAGTTGCATTAATGGGGGATTAGGGAGAGAGGGATTAGGGAAAGAGTGATTAGGGACAGAGATTCACATGAGATTACAGATCTTATCCAATATTAATAATTCACAACAAACCTTTTTTTTCCTTAAATATTCGGGGGATAGCGCGAACGCAGTCCCCCAGTATCACAAATTATACAGTCGAGTTTCCCGCATTTGGGCAAATCACAGGGGTCAACCCACCCGCAGTCAAGGCTGGCACCGCCCGTTTATTCATTCGGGATTTAATCGTTTTTTTTTTTTATAAAACCGGAGCACCTGGATCCTGTCCAAATCCGGTTTTATTCTGATTTATTAAAGTTAAGTCGGGATTTCAGTCGCACGCACCCATTAGCGGCGTTCGGGCTGGGGCCCGGGCTCAGCCGCCATGCTCGTGAGTCACGCGGTGCGTTCAGCATGGCCACGTCGACCACCGCGTCTGAGCAAAACTTCTCGACTATGGGATTTATCCATTCCAAGTTGAGGAACAGCCTGGCGCCCAACATAGTCGAGAAGCTCGTCTTCATTAAGTCGAACCTCAACGCGTTCCACGACTACCCGACGCCCGACGACCGACAACAGCAGCGAGAGCGACGACGAAGAGGGAGCGGACGAAGACGAGGAGCAGGATTGAAGTGTGCTCGAGACGCCGATAATCAAAACAGGTTTTAATCGGCAAAATCAGGTTTAATTCCACTAAAACCAATAACGAGATTTGTCAGGCAAAATAATCGGGTTTTTCCCACCCTTGCCCGCAGCGCAATAGATGAGCCTCGCCCTGGGAGGACGACCTAAGTGATCATGGTGCCTCCCCTATCAGATAAGTATGAGTTGGGCTGTTCCAACTATCCCTATACGAACAAAAACCCTGTAGCTCTACTCTATGCGCCCTTAAAAAGCTTTCACGTGACGATACTTAATAAATAAACACTGTCTTTTAAAAAACTACAAATAACACGCTACGAAAATATACACTTATTTCGAAATTTTAATTTTTTGCTAGCTAAGGCATAGCTTACGAGTAAAATTCTCAATAGCATTCTGGGTAATGTGGACTCAAGATGAAGTTGCCATTTAAGAGGGTTTACCTTAAGTTAAGGAAGTAATTGCATTTTTTACATCCCACTACTATAAAAAGGCACCCTTCTTATTATCATAACCATTATTATCAACCGATATAACTCATAGCCTGTGACAGCAAAGCATAACGTGTTTAGTAAATTGCAAGATGATCAGCTTTTCACCATACCACTGGCCAATCACCAACAAATCTGGTTTGCAAGGCTGAATCTAAAATAATTTAATTATTACACGTAGGCTTTCGGGACCATTATCATCCAAAATAGAGGTGTTTTGGGTTAGATCTCGTCAATATATAAATGTGTCGTTAAACTCGCCAACCACCCAACAAACCTCTATTATGGATAATTTAACTGTGTTATGCATACTCTTTGGTTATTTCGGAAAAGCCACGTAGGTATAAAATAAAATAAATCACGAGATTTCGATCGCAACACAAGCAGTCGTCCTCAGGCTGAAAAAATATAATCCAGCAGAGGAACTGCTGAACTTGCGAGAAAGCAGCTACAACAAGGCTATATATGTGGCGATGGGCAAGCAAGCACGGTCTGAGCTGGAAAGGAATTCCACCCCCGGACACAAGCACCTCAGTTGCATTATTGGGGGATTAGGGAGAGAGGGATTAGGGACTAAGATTCACATGAGATTACAGATCTTATCGATATTCATAATGCAAAGCAAACCTATTTTTTTCTTAAATATTCGGGGGATAGCGCGAACGCAGTCCCCCAGTATCACAAATTATACAGTCGAGTTTCCCGCATTTGGGGAAATCGCAGGGGTCAACCCACCCGCAGTGCAATGGATGAGCCTCACCCTGGGATGACCACCTAAATGATCATGGTGCCTCCCATGTCAAGTATGAGGTGGCCTGCTTCCACTATCCCTATCTGAACAAATACCCTGTACCTCTCCTCTATGGGCATTACAAATGTTTTACGTGGCGATACTTAAAAATTATAAAAAAAAATAAACACTGTCGTTTAAAAAACTACAAATAACAAGTTACGAAAATATACACTTATTTGTAAATTTCAAATTTTGTGAGCTAAGGCATAGTTTACGAATAAATTTCTCCATAGCATTCTGGGTAATGTTGACTCAAGATATAGTTGCCATTTAAGAGTTAAGGAAGTAATGGCATTGTTTTATATGCCACGACTATAAAAAGGCACCGTTCTTATTTTCATAAACATTATTATCAACCGATATAACTCATAGCCTGTGACAGCAAAGCATAAGGTGTTTAGTAAATTGCGCTGAATTTGTTTTCACATTTTTTTGCGTGTTAAACCAGCAAGATGATCAGCTTTTCACCATGCCAGTGGCCAATCACCAACAAATCTGGTTTGCAAGGCTGAATCAAAAATAATGTAATTATTACACGTAGGCTTTCGGGACCAATATCATCCAAAATAGAGGTGTTTTGGGTTAGATCTCGTCAATATATAAATGTGTCGTTAAACCCGCCAATCACCCAACAAACCTCTATTATAGATAATTTGACTGTGTTATCTATACTCTTTGGTTATTTCGGTAAAGTCACGTTGGTATGAATTAAAATAAATCACGACGTGTCAATCGCAATACAAGCAGTCGTCCTCAGGCGGAAAAAATATAATCCAGCAGTGGAAGTGTTGAACTTGCGAGAAAGCAGCTACAACAAGGTTATATATGTGGCGATGGGCAAGCAAGCAGGGTCTGAGCTGGAAAGGAATTCCACCCCCGGACGCAAGCACCTCAGTTGCATTAATGGGGGATTAGGGAGAGAGTGATTAGGGAGAGAGTGATTAGGGACTAAGATTCACATGAGATTACAGATCTTATCGATATTCATAATGCAAAGCAAACCTATTTTTTCCTTAAATATTCGGGGGATAGCGCGAACGCAGTCCCCCAGTATCACAAATTATACAGTCGAGTTTCCCGCATTTGGGGAAATCGCAGGGGTCAACCCACCCGCAGTGCAATGGATGAGCCTCACCCTGGGAGGACCACCTAAATGATCATGGTGCCTCCCCTGTCAGGTAAGTATGAGTTGGCCTGCTTCCACTATCCCTATATGAACAAATACCCTGTACCTCTACTCTATGGGCATTATAAATCTTTTACGTGGCGATACTTAAAAATGATTTAAAAATAAACACTGTCGTTTAAAAAACTACAAATAACAAGTTACGAAAATATACCCTTATTTGGAAATTTCAAATTTGTGAGCTAAGGCATAGTTTACGAGTAAAATTCTCCATAGCATTCTGGGTAATGTTGACTCAAGATATAGTTGCCATTTAAGACTTAAGGAAGTAATGGCATTTTTTTATATGCCACGACTATAAAAAGGCACCGTTCTTATTTTCATAAACATTATTATCAACCGATATAACTCATAGCCTGTGACAGCAAAGCATAAGGTGTTTAGTCAATTGTGCTGAATTTGCTTTCACAGTATTTTTTGCGTGTTAAACCAGCAAGATGATCAGCTTTTCACCATGCCACTGACCAATCACCAAGAAATCTGGTTGGCAAGGCTGAATCAAAAATAATGTAATTATTACACGTAGGCTTTTGGGACCAATATCATCCAAAATAGAGGTGTTTTGGGTTAGATCTCGTCAATATATAAATGTGTCGTTAAACCCGCCAACCACCCAACAAACCTCTATTATGGATAATTTGACTGTGTTATCTATACTCTTTGGTTATTTCGGTAAAGTCACGTTGGTATGAATTAAAATAAATCACGACGTGTCGATCGCAATACAAGCAGTCGTCCTCAGGCGGAAAAAATATAATCCAGCAGTGGAACTGTTGAACTTGCGAGAAAGCAGCTACAACAAGGCTATATATGTGGCGATGGGCAAGCAAGCAGGGTCTGAGCTGGAAAGGAATTCCACCCCCAGACGCAAGCACCTCAGTTGCATTAATGGGGGATTAGGGAGAGAGTGATTTGGGACTAAGATTCACATGAGATTACAGATCTTATCGATATTCATAAAGCACAGCAAACCTATTTTTTCCTAAAATATTCGGGGGATAGCGCGAACGCAGTCCCCCAGTATCACAAATTATACAGTCAAGTTTCCCACATTTGGGGAAATCGCAGGGGTCAACCCACCCGCAGTGCAATGGATGAGCCTCACCCTGGGAGGACCACCTAAATGATCATGGTGCCTCCCCTGTCAGGTAAGTATGAGTTGGCCTGCTTCCACTATCCCTATATGAACAACTACCCTGTACCTCTTCTCTATGGGCATTATAAATCTTTTACGTGGCGATACTTAAAAATGATTAAAAAAATAAACACTGTCGTTTAAAAAACTGCAAATAACAAGTTACAAAAATATACACTTATTTGGGAATTTCAAATTTTGTGAGCTAAGGCATAGTTTACGAGTAAAATTCTCCATAGCATTCTGGGTAATGCTGACTCAAGATATTAGTTGCCATTTAAGAGTTAAGGAAGTAATGGCATTTTTTTATATGCCACGACTATAAAAAGGCACCGTTCTTATTTTCATAAACATTATTATCAACCGATATAACTCATAGTCTATGAAGAACAAAGCATAATGTGTTTAGTAAATTGCGCTGAATTTGTTTTCACAGTATTTTTTGCGTGTTAAACCAGCAAGATGATCAGCTTTTCACCATGCCACTGGCCAATCACCAACAAATCTGGTTGCAAGGCTGAATCAAAAATAATGTAATTATTACACGTAGGCTTTCGGGACCAATATCATCCAAAATAGAGGTGTTTTGGGTTAGATCTCGTCAATATATAAATGTGTCGTTAAACCCGCCAACCACCCAACAAACCTCTATTATGGATAATTTGACTGTGTTATCTATACTCTTTGGTTATTTCGGTAAAGTCACGTTGGTATGAATTAAAATAAATCACGACGTGTCGATCGCAATACAAGCAGTCGTCCTCAGGCGGAAAAAATATAATCCAGCAGTGGAACTGTTGAACTTAGGAGAAAGCAGCTACAACAAGGCTGTATATGTGGCGATGGGCAAGCAAGCAGGGTCTGAGCTGGAAAGGAATTCCACCCCCGGACGCAAGCACCTCAGTTGCATTAATGGGGGATTAGGGAGAGAGTGATTAGGGAGAGAGTGATTAGGGACTAAGATTCACATGAGATTACAGATCTTATCGATATTCATAATGCAAAGCAAACCTATTTTGTCCTTAAATATTCAGGGGATAGCGCGAACGCAGTCCCCCAGTATCACAAATTATACAGTCGAGTTTCCCGCATTTGGGGAAATCGCAGGTGTCAACCCACCCACAGTGCAATGGATGAGCCTCACCCTGGGAGGACCACCTAAATGATCATGGTGCCTCCCCTGTCAGGTAAGTATGAGTTGGCCTGCTTCCACTATCCCTATATGAACAAATACCCTGTACCTCTACTCTATGGGCATTATAAATCTTTTACGTGGCGATACTTAAAAATGATTAAAAAATAAACACTGTCGTTTAAAAAACTACAAATAACAAGTTACGAAAATATACACTTATTTGTAAATTTCAAATTTTGTGAGCTAAGGCATAGTTTACGAATAAATTTCTCCATAGCATTCTGGGTAATGTTGACTCAAGATATAGTTGCCATTTAAGAGTTAAGGAAGTAATGGCATTGTTTTATATGCCACGACTATAAAAAGGCACCGTTCTTATTTTCATAAACATTATTATCAACCGATATAACTCATAGCCTGTGACAGCAAAGCATAAGGTGTTTAGTAAATTGCGCTGAATTTGTTTTCACAGTATTTTTTGCATGTTAAACCAGCAAGATGATCAGCTTTTCACCATGCCACTGGCCAATCACCAACAAATCTGGTTTGCAAGGCTGAATCAAAAATAATGTAATTATTACACGTAGGCTTTCGGGACCAATATCATCCAAAATAGAGGTGTTTTGGGTTAGATCTCGTCAATATATAAATGTGTCGTTAAACCCGCCAACCACCCAACAAACCTCTATTATGGATAATTTGACTGTGTTATCTATACTCTTTGGTTATTTCGGTAAAGCCACGTTGGTATGAATTAAAATAAATCACGACGTGTCGATCGCAATACAAGCAGTCGTCCTCAGGTGGAAAAAATATAATCCAGCAGTGGAACTGTTAAACTTGCGAGAAAGCAGCTACAACAAGGCTATATATGTGGCGATGGGCAAGCAAGCAGGGTCTGAGCTGGAAAGGAATTCCACCCCCGGACGCAAGCACCTCAGTTGCATTAATGGGGGATTAGGGAGAGAGTGATTAGGGACTAAGATTCACATGAGATTACAGATCTTATCGATATTCATAAAGCACAGCAAACCTATTTTTTCCTTAAATATTCGGGGGATAGCACGAACGCAATCCCCCAGTATCACAAATTATACAGTCGAGTTTCCCGCATTTGGGGAAATCGCAGGGGTCAACCCACCCGCAGTGCAATGGATGAGCCTCACCTTGGGAGGACCACCTAAATGATCATGGTGCCTCCCCTGTCAGGTAAGTATGAGTTGGCCTGCTTCCACTATCCCTATATGAACAAATACCCTGTACCTCTACTCTATGGGCATTATAAATCTTTTACGTGGCGATACTTAATAATGATTAAAAAAATAAACACTGTCGTTTAAAAAACTACAAATAACACGTCTCGAAAATATACACTTATTTGGAAATTTCGAATTTTGTGAGCTAAGGCATAGTTTACGAATCAAATTCTCCATATCATTCTGGGTAATGTTGACTCAAGATATAGTTGCCATTTAAGAGTTAAGGAAGTAATGGCATTTTTTTATATGCCACGACTATAAAAAGGCACCGTTCTTATTTTCATAAACATTATTATCAACCGATATAACGCATAGCCTATGACAGCAAAGCATAAGGTGTTTAGTAAATTGCGCTGAATTTGTTTTCACAGTATTTTTTGCGTGTTAAACCAGCAAGATGATCAGCTTTTCACCATGCCACTGGCCAATCACCAACAAATCTGGTTTGCAAGGCTGAATCAAAAATAATGTAATTATTACACGTAGGCTTTCGGGACCAATATCATCCAAAATAGAGGTGTTTTGGGATATATCTCGTCAATATATAAATGTGTCGTTAAACCCGCCAACCACCCAACAAACCTCTATTATGGATAATTTGACTGTGTTATCTATACTCTTTGGTTATTTCGGTAAAGCCACGTTGGTATGAATTAAAATAAATCACGACGTGTCGATTGCAATACAAGCAGTCGTCCTCAGGCGGAAAAATTATAATCCAGCAGTGGAACTGTTGAACTTGCGAGAAAGCAGCTACAACAAGGCTATATATGTGGCGATGGGCAAGGAAGCAGGGTCTGAGCTGGAAAGGAATTCCACCCCCAGACGCAAGAACCTCAGTTGCATTAATGGGGGATTAGGGAGAGAGTGATTAGGGAGAGAGTGATTAGGGACTAAGATTCACATGAGATTACAGATCTTATCGATATTCATGAAGCACAGCAAACCTATTTTTCCTTAAATATTCGGGGGATAGCGCGAACGCAGTCCCCCAGTATCACAAATTATACAGTCGAGTTTCCCGCATTTGGGGAAATCGCAGGGGTCAACCCACCCGCAGTGCAATGGATGAGCCTCACCCTGGGAGGACCACCTAAATGATCATGGTGCCTCCCCTGTCAGGTAAGTATGAGTTGGCCTGCTTCCACTATTCATATATGAACAAATACCCTCAACCTCTACTCTATGGGCATTATAAATCTTTTACGTGGCGGTACTTAAAAATGATTAAAAAAATAAACACTGTCGTTTAAAAAACTACAAATAACAAGTTACGAAAATATACACTTATTTGGAAATTTAAAATTTTATGAGCTAAGACATAGTTTACGAGTAAAATTCTCCATAGCATTCTGGGTAATGTTGACTCAAGATATAGTTGCCATTTAAGAGTTAAAGAAGTAATGGCATTTTTTTATATGCCACGACTATAAAAAGGCACCGTTCTTATTTTCATAAACATTATTATCAACCGATATAACTCATAGCCTATGACAGCAAAGCATAAGGTGTTTAGTAAATTGCGCTGAATTTGTTTTCACAGTATTTTTTGCATGTTAAACCAGCAAGATGATCAGCTTTTCACCATGCCACTGGCCAATCACCAACAAATCTGGTTTGCAAGGCTGAATCAAAAATAATGTAATTATTACACGTAGGCTTTCGGGACCAATATCATCCAAAATAGAGGTGTTTTGGGTTAGATCTCGTCAATATATAAATGTGTCGTTAAACCCGCCAACCACCCAACAAACCTCTATTATGGATAATTTGACTGTGTTATCTATACTCTTTGGTTATTTCGGTAAAGCCACGTTGGTATGAATTAAAATAAATCACGACGTGTCGATCGCAATACAAGCAGTCGTCCTCAGGCGGAAAAAATATAATCCAGCAGTGGAACTGTTAAACTTGCGAGAAAGCAGCTACAACAAGGCTATATATGTGGCAATGGGCAAGCAAGCAGGGTCTGAGCTGGAAAGGAATTCCACCCCCGGACGCAAGCACCTCAGTTGCATTAATGGGGGATTAGGGAGAGAGTGATTAGGGACTAAGATTCACATGAGATTACAGATCTTATCGATATTCATAAAGCACAGCAAACCTATTTTTTCCTTAAATATTCGGGGGATAGCGCGAACGCAATCCCCCAGTATCACAAATTATACAGTCGAGTTTCCCGCATTTGGGGAAATCGCAGGGGTCAACCCACCCGCAGTGCAATGGATGAGCCTCACCTTGGGAGGACCACCTAAATGATCATGGTGCCTCCCCTGTCAGGTAAGTATGAGTTGGCCTGCTTCCACTATCCCTATATGAACAAATACCCTGGACCTCTACTCTATGGGCATTATAAATCTTTTACGTGGTGATACTTAATAATGATTAAAAAAATAAACACTGTCGTTTAAAAAACTACAAATAACACGTCACGAAAATATACACTTATTTGGAAATTTCGAATTTTGTGAGCTAAGGCATAGTTTACGAATCAAATTCTCCATATCATTCTGGGTAATGTTGACTCAAGATATAGTTGCCATTTAAGAGTTAAGGAAGTAATGGCATTTTTTTATATGCCACGACTATAAAAAGGCACCGTTCTTATTTTCATAAACATTATTATCAACCGATATAACGCATAGCCTATGACAGCAAAGCATAAGGTGTTTAGTAAATTGCGCTGAATTTGTTTTCACAGTATTTTTTGCGTGTTAAACCAGCAAGATGATCAGCTTTTCACCATGCCACTGGCCAATCACCAACAAATCTGGTTTGCAAGGCTGAATAAAAAATAATGTAATTATTACACGTAGGCTTTCGGGACCAATATCATCCAAAATAGAGGTGTTTTGGGATATATCTCGTCAATATATAAATGTGTCGTTGAACCCGCCAACCACCCAACAAACCTCTATTATGGATAATTTGACTGTGTTATCAATACTCTTTGGTTATTTCGGTAAAGCCACGTTGGTATGAATTAAAATAAATCACGACGTGTCAATTGCAACACAAGCAGTCGTCCTCAGGCGGAAAAATTATAATCCAGCAGTGGAACTGTTGAACTTGCGAGAAAGCAGCTACAACAAGGCTATATATGTGGCGATGGGCAAGGAAGCAGGGTCTGAGCTGGAAAGGAATTCCACCCCCAGACGCAAGAACCTCAGTTGCATTAATGGGGGATTAGGGAGAGAGTGATTAGGGACTAAGATTCACATGAGATTACAGATCTTATCGATATTCATGAAGCACAGCAAACCTATTTTTCCTTAAATATTCGGGGGATAGCGCGAACGCAGTCCCCCAGTATCACAAATTATACAGTCGAGTTTCCCGCATTTGGGGAAATCGCAGGGGTCAACCCACCCGCAGTGCAATGGATGAGCCTCACCCTGGGAGGACCACCTAAATGATCATGGTGCCTCCCCTGTCAGGTAAGTATGAGTTGGCCTGCTTCCACTATTCATATATGAACAAATACCCTCAACCTCTACTCTATGGGCATTATAAATCTTTTACGTGGCGGTACTTAAAAATGATTAAAAAAATAAACACTGTCGTTTAAAAAACTACAAATAACAAGTTACGAAAATATACACTTATTTGGAAATTTAAAATTTTATGAGCTAAGACATAGTTTACGAGTAAAATTCTCCATAGCATTCTGGGTAATGTTGACTCAAGATATAGTTGCCATTTAAGAGTTAAAGAAGTAATGGCATTTTTTTATATGCCACGACTATAAAAAGGCACCGTTCTTATTTTCATAAACATTATTATCAACCGATATAACTCATAGCCTATGACAGCAAAGCATAAGATGTTTAGTAAATTGCGCTGAATTTGTTTTCACAGTATTTTTTGCATGTTAAACCAGCAAGATGATCAGCTTTTCACCATGCCACTGGCCAATCACCAACAAATCTGGTTTGCAAGGCTGAATCAAAAATAATGTAATTATTACACGTAGGCTTTCGGGACCAATATCATCCAAAATAGAGGTGTTTTGGGTTAGATCTCGTCAATATATAAATGTGTCGTTAAACCCGCCAACCACCCAACAAACCTCTATTATGGATAATTTGACTGTGTTATCTATACTCTTTGGTTATTTCGGTAAAGCCACGTTGGTATGAATTAAAATAAATCACGACGTGTCGATTGCAATACAAGCAGTCGTCCTCAGGCGGAAAAATTATAATCCAGCAGTGGAACTGTTGAACTTGCGAGAAAGCAGCTACAACAAGGCTATATATGTGGCGATGGGCAAGGAAGCAGGGTCTGAGCTGGAAAGGAATTCCACCCCCAGACGCAAGAACCTCAGTTGCATTAATGGGGGATTAGGGAGAGAGTGATTAGGGACTAAGATTCACATGAGATTACAGATCTTATCGATATTCATGAAGCACAGCAAACCTATTTTTCCTTAAATATTCGGGGGATAGCGCGAACGCAGTCCCCCAGTATCACAAATTATACAGTCGAGTTTCCCGCATTTGGGGAAATCGCAGGGGTCAACCCACCCGCAGTGCAATGGATGAGCCTCACCCTGGGAGGACCACCTAAATGATCATGGTGCCTCCCCTGTCAGGTAAGTATGAGTTGGCCTGCTTCCACTATTCATATATGAACAAATACCCTCAACCTCTACTCTATGGGCATTATAAATCTTTTACGTGGCGGTACTTAAAAATGATTAAAAAAATAAACACTGTCGTTTAAAAAACTACAAATAACAAGTTACGAAAATATACACTTATTTGGAAATTTAAAATTTTATGAGCTAAGACATAGTTTACGAGTAAAATTCTCCATAGCATTCTGGGTAATGTTGACTCAAGATATAGTTGCCATTTAAGAGTTAAAGAAGTAATGGCATTTTTTTATATGCCACGACTATAAAAAGGCACCGTTCTTATTTTCATAAACATTATTATCAACCGATATAACTCATAGCCTATGACAGCAAAGCATAAGGTGTTTAGTAAATTGCGCTGAATTTGTTTTCACAGTATTTTTTGCATGTTAAACCAGCAAGATGATCAGCTTTTCACCATGCCACTGGCCAATCACCAACAAATCTGGTTTGCAAGGCTGAATCAAAAATAATGTAATTATTACACGTAGGCTTTCGGGACCAATATCATCCAAAATAGAGGTGTTTTGGGTTAGATCTCGTCAATATATAAATGTGTCGTTAAACCCGCCAACCACCCAACAAACCTCTATTATGGATAATTTGACTGTGTTATCTATACTCTTTGGTTATTTCGGTAAAGCCACGTTGGTATGAATTAAAATAAATCACGACGTGTCGATCGCAATACAAGCAGTCGTCCTCAGGCGGAAAAATTATAATCCAGCAGTGGAACTGTTGAACTTGCGAGAAAGCAGCTACAACAAGGCTATATATGTGGCGATGGGCAAGGAAGCAGGGTCTGAGCTGGAAAGGAATTCCACCCCCAGACGCAAGAACCTCAGTTGCATTAATGGGGGATTAGGGAGAGAGTGATTAGGGACTAAGATTCACATGAGATTACAGATCTTATCGATATTCATGAAGCACAGCAAACCTATTTTTCCTTAAATATTCGGGGGATAGCGCGAACGCAGTCCCCCAGTATCACAAATTATACAGTCGAGTTTCCCGCATTTGGGGAAATCGCAGGGGTCAACCCACCCGCAGTGCAATGGATGAGCCTCACCCTGGGAGGACCACCTAAATGATCATGGTGCCTCCCCTGTCAGGTAAGTATGAGTTGGCCTGCTTCCACTATTCATATATGAACAAATACCCTCAACCTCTACTCTATGGGCATTATAAATCTTTTACGTGGCGGTACTTAAAAATGATTAAAAAAATAAACACTGTCGTTTAAAAAACTACAAATAACAAGTTACGAAAATATACACTTATTTGGAAATTTAAAATTTTATGAGCTAAGACATAGTTTACGAGTAAAATTCTCCATAGCATTCTGGGTAATGTTGACTCAAGATATAGTTGCCATTTAAGAGTTAAAGAAGTAATGGCATTTTTTTATATGCCACGACTATAAAAAGGCACCGTTCTTATTTTCATAAACATTATTATCAACCGATATAACTCATAGCCTATGACAGCAAAGCATAAGGTGTTTAGTAAATTGCGCTGAATTTGTTTTCACAGTATTTTTTGCATGTTAAACCAGCAAGATGATCAGCTTTTCACCATGCCACTGGCCAATCACCAACAAATCTGGTTTGCAAGGCTGAATCAAAAATAATGTAATTATTACACGTAGGCTTTCGGGACCAATATCATCCAAAATAGAGGTGTTTTGGGTTAGATCTGGTCAATATATAAATGTGTCGTTAAACCCGCCAACCACCCAACAAACCTCTATTATGGATAATTTGACTGTGTTATCTATACTCTTTGGTTATTTCGGTAAAGCCACGTTGGTATGAATTAAAATAAATCACGACGTGTCGATCGCAATACAAGCAGTCGTCCTCAGGCGGAAAAAATATAATCCAGCAGTGGAACTGTTAAACTTGCGAGAAAGCAGCTACAACAAGGCTATATATGTGGCAATGGGCAAGCAAGCAGGGTCTGAGCTGGAAAGGAATTCCACCCCCGGACGCAAGCACCTCAGTTGCATTAATGGGGGATTAGGGAGAGAGTGATTAGGGACTAAGATTCACATGAGATTACAGATCTTATCGATATTCATAAAGCACAGCAAACCTATTTTTTCCTTAAATATTCGGGGGATAGCGCGAACGCAATCCCCCAGTATCACAAATTATACAGTCGAGTTTCCCGCATTTGGGGAAATCGCAGGGGTCAACCCACCCGCAGTGCAATGGATGAGCCTCACCCTGGGAGGACCACCTAAATGATCATGGTGCGTCCCCTGTCAGGTAAGTATGAGTTGGCCTGCTTCCACTATTCATATATGAACAAATACCCTCAACCTCTACTCTATGGGCATTATAAATCTTTTACGTGGCGGTACTTAAAAATGATTAAAAAAATAAACACTGTCGTTTAAAAAACTACAAATAACAAGTTACGAAAATATACACTTATTTGGAAATTTAAAATTTTATGAGCTAAGACATAGTTTACGAGTAAAATTCTCCATAGCATTCTGGGTAATGTTGACTCAAGATATAGTTGCCATTTAAGAGTTAAAGAAGTAATGGCATTTTTTTATATGCCACGACTATAAAAAGGCACCGTTCTTATTTTCATAAACATTATTATCAACCGATATAACTCATAGCCTATGACAGCAAAGCATAAGGTGTTTAGTAAATTGCGCTGAATTTGTTTTCACAGTATTTTTTGCATGTTAAACCAGCAAGATGATCAGCTTTTCACCATGCCACTGGCCAATCACCAACAAATCTGGTTTGCAAGGCTGAATCAAAAATAATGTAATTATTACACGTAGGCTTTCGGGACCAATATCATCCAAAATAGAGGTGTTTTGGGTTAGATCTCGTCAATATATAAATGTGTCGTTAAACCCGCCAACCACCCAACAAACCTCTATTATGGATAATTTGACTGTGTTATCTATACTCTTTGGTTATTTCGGTAAAGCCACGTTGGTATGAATTAAAATAAATCACGACGTGTCGATCGCAATACAAGCAGTCGTCCTCAGGCGGAAAAAATATAATCCAGCAGTGGAACTGTTAAACTTGCGAGAAAGCAGCTACAACAAGGCTATATATGTGGCAATGGGCAAGCAAGCAGGGTCTGAGCTGGAAAGGAATTCCACCCCCGGACGCAAGCACCTCAGTTGCATTAATGGGGGATTAGGGAGAGAGTGATTAGGGACTAAGATTCACATGAGATTACAGATCTTATCGATATTCATAAAGCACAGCAAACCTATTTTTTCCTTAAATATTCGGGGGATAGCGCGAACGCAATCCCCCAGTATCACAAATTATACAGTCGAGTTTCCCGCATTTGGGGAAATCGCAGGGGTCAACCCACCCGCAGTGCAATGGATGAGCCTCACCCTGGGAGGACCACCTAAATGATCATGGTGCCTCCCCTGTCAGGTAAGTATGAGTTGGCCTGCTTCCACTATTCCTATATGAACAAATACCCTCAACCTCTACTCTATGGGCATTATAAATCTTTTACGTGGCGGTACTTAAAAATGATTAAAAAAATAAACACTGTCGTTTAAAAAACTACAAATAACAAGTTACGAAAATATACACTTATTTGGAAATTTAAAATTTTATGAGCTAAGACATAGTTTACGAGTAAAATTCTCCATAGCATTCTGGGTAATGTTGACTCAAGATATAGTTGCCATTTAAGAGTTAAAGAAGTAATGGCATTTTTTTATATGCCACGACTATAAAAAGGCACCGTTCTTATTTTCATAAACATTATTATCAACCGATATAACTCATAGCCTATGACAGCAAAGCATAAGGTGTTTAGTAAATTGCGCTGAATTTGTTTTCACAGTATTTTTTGCATGTTAAACCAGCAAGATGATCAGCTTTTCACCATGCCACTGGCCAATCACCAACAAATCTGGTTTGCAAGGCTGAATCAAAAATAATGTAATTATTACACGTAGGCTTTCGGGACCAATATCATCCAAAATAGAGGTGTTTTGGGTTAGATCTCGTCAATATATAAATGTGTCGTTAAACCCGCCAACCACCCAACAAACCTCTATTATGGATAATTTGACTGTGTTATCTATACTCTTTGGTTATTTCGGTAAAGCCACGTTGGTATGAATTAAAATAAATCACGACGTGTCGATCGCAATACAAGCAGTCGTCCTCAGACGGAAAAAATATAATCCAGCAGTGGAACTGTTAAACTTGCGAGAAAGCAGCTACAACAAGGCTATATATGTGGCAATGGGCAAGCAAGCAGGGTCTGAGCTGGAAAGGAATTCCACCCCCGGACGCAAGCACCTCAGTTGCATTAATGGGGGATTAGGGAGAGAGTGATTAGGGACTAAGATTCACATGAGATTACAGATCTTATCGATATTCATAAAGCACAGCAAACCTATTTTTTCCTTAAATATTCGGGGGATAGCGCGAACACAATCCCCCAGTATCACAAATTATACAGTCGAGTTTCCCGCATTTGGGGAAATCGCAGGGGTCAACCCACCCGCAGTGCAATGGATGAGCCTCACCTTGGGAGGACCACCTAAATAATCATGGTGCCTCCCCTGTCAGGTAAGTATGAGTTGGCCTGCTTCCACTATCCCTATATGAACAAATACCCTGTACCTCTACTCTATGGGCATTATAAATCTTTTACGTGGCGATACTTAATAATGATTAAAAAAATAAACACTGTCGTTTAAAAAACTACAAATAACACGTCTCGAAAATATACACTTATTTGGAAATTTCGAATTTTGTGAGCTAAGGCATAGTTTACGAATCAAATTCTCCATATCATTCTGGGTAATGTTGACTCAAGATATAGTTGCCATTTAAGAGTTAAGGAAGTAATGGCATTTTTTTATATGCCACGACTATAAAAAGGCACCGTTCTTATTTTCATAAACATTATTATCAACCGATATAACGCATAGCCTATGACAGCAAAGCATAAGGTGTTTAGTAAATTGCGCTGAATTTGTTTTCACAGTATTTTTTGCGTGTTAAACCAGCAAGATGATCAGCTTTTCACCATGCCACTGGCCAATCACCAACAAATCTGGTTTGCAAGGCTGAATCAAAAATAATGTAATTATTACACGTAGGCTTTCGGGACCAATATCATCCAAAATAGAGGTGTTTTGGGATATATCTCGTCAATATATAAATGTGTCGTTAAACCCGCCAACCACCCAACAAACCTCTATTATGGATAATTTGACTGTGTTATCAATACTCTTTGGTTATTTCGGTAAAGCCACGTTGGTATGAATTAAAATAAATCACGACGTGTCAATTGCAACACAAGCAGTCGTCCTCAGGCGGAAAAATTATAATCCAGCAGTGGAACTGTTGAACTTGCGAGAAAGCAGCTACAACAAGGCTATATATGTGGCGATGGGCAAGGAAGCAGGGTCTGAGCTGGAAAGGAATTCCACCCCCAGACGCAAGAACCTCAGTTGCATTAATGGGGGATTAGGGAGAGAGTGATTAGGGACTAAGATTCACATGAGATTACAGATCTTATCGATATTCATGAAGCACAGCAAACCTATTTTTCCTTAAATATTCGGGGGATAGCGCGAACGCAGTCCCCCAGTATCACAAATTATACAGTCGAGTTTCCCGCATTTGGGGAAATCGCAGGGGTCAACCCACCCGCAGTGCAATGGATGAGCCTCACCCTGGGAGGACCACCTAAATGATCATGGTGCCTCCCCTGTCAGGTAAGTATGAGTTGGCCTGCTTCCACTATTCATATATGAACAAATACCCTCAACCTCTACTCTATGGGCATTATAAATCTTTTACGTGGCGGTACTTAAAAATGATTAAAAAAATAAACACTGTCGTTTAAAAAACTACAAATAACAAGTTACGAAAATATACACTTATTTGGAAATTTAAAATTTTATGAGCTAAGACATAGTTTACGAGTAAAATTCTCCATAGCATTCTGGGTAATGTTGACTCAAGATATAGTTGCCATTTAAGAGTTAAAGAAGTAATGGCATTTTTTTATATGCCACGACTATAAAAAGGCACCGTTCTTATTTTCATAAACATTATTATCAACCGATATAACTCATAGCCTATGACAGCAAAGCATAAGGTGTTTAGTAAATTGCGCTGAATTTGTTTTCACAGTATTTTTTGCATGTTAAACCAGCAAGATGATCAGCTTTTCACCATGCCACTGGCCAATCACCAACAAATCTGGTTTGCAAGGCTGAATCAAAAATAATGTAATTATTACACGTAGGCTTTCGGGACCAATATCATCCAAAATAGAGGTGTTTTGGGATATATCTCGTCAATATATAAATGTGTCGTTAAACCCGCCAACCACCCAACAAACCTCTATTATGGATAATTTGACTGTGTTATCAATACTCTTTGGTTATTTCGGTAAAGCCACGTTGGTATGAATTAAAATAAATCACGACGTGTCAATTGCAACACAAGCAGTCGTCCTCAGGCGGAAAAATTATAATCCAGCAGTGGAACTGTTGAACTTGCGAGAAAGCAGCTACAACAAGGCTATATATGTGGCGATGGGCAAGGAAGCAGGGTCTGAGCTGGAAAGGAATTCCACCCCCAGACGCAAGAACCTCAGTTGCATTAATGGGGGATTAGGGAGAGAGTGATTAGGGACTAAGATTCACATGAGATTACAGATCTTATCGATATTCATGAAGCACAGCAAACCTATTTTTCCTTAAATATTCGGGGGATAGCGCGAACGCAGTCCCCCAGTATCACAAATTATACAGTCGAGTTTCCCGCATTTGGGGAAATCGCAGGGGTCAACCCACCCGCAGTGCAATGGATGAGCCTCACCCTGGGAGGACCACCTAAATGATCATGGTGCCTCCCCTGTCAGGTAAGTATGAGTTGGCCTGCTTCCACTATTCATATATGAACAAATACCCTCAACCTCTACTCTATGGGCATTATAAATCTTTTACGTGGCGGTACTTAAAAATGATTAAAAAAATAAACACTGTCGTTTAAAAAACTACAAATAACAAGTTACGAAAATATACACTTATTTGGAAATTTCAAATTTTATGAGCTAAGACATAGTTTACGAGTAAAATTCTCCATAGCATTCTGGGTAATGTTGACTCAAGATATAGTTGCCATTTAAGAGTTAAAGAAGTAATGGCATTTTTTTATATGCCACGACTATAAAAAGGCACCGTTCTTATTTTCATAAACATTATTATCAACCGATATAACTCATAGCCTATGACAGCAAAGCATAAGGTGTTTAGTAAATTGCGCTGAATTTGTTTTCACAGTATTTTTTGCATGTTAAACCAGCAAGATGATCAGCTTTTCACCATGCCACTGGCCAATCACCAACAAATCTGGTTTGCAAGGCTGAATCAAAAATAATGTAATTATTACACGTAGGCTTTCGGGACCAATATCATCCAAAATAGAGGTGTTTTGGGTTAGATCTCGTCAATATATAAATGTGTCGTTAAACCCGCCAACCACCCAACAAACCTCTATTATGGATAATTTGACTGTGTTATCTATACTCTTTGGTTATTTCGGTAAAGCCACGTTGGTATGAATTAAAATAAATCACGACGTGTCGATCGCAATACAAGCAGTCGTCCTCAGGCGGAAAAAATATAATCCAGCAGTGGAACTGTTAAACTTGCGAGAAAGCAGCTACAACAAGGCTATATATGTGGCAATGGGCAAGCAAGCAGGGTCTGAGCTGGAAAGGAATTCCACCCCCGGACGCAAGCACCTCAGTTGCATTAATGGGGGATTAGGGAGAGAGTGATTAGGGACTAAGATTCACATGAGATTACAGATCTTATCGATATTCATAAAGCACAGCAAACCTATTTTTTCCTTAAATATTCGGGGGATAGCGCGAACGCAATCCCCCAGTATCACAAATTATACAGTCGAGTTTCCCGCATTTGGGGAAATCGCAGGGGTCAACCCACCCGCAGTGCAATGGATGAGCCTCACCTTGGGAGGACCACCTAAATGATCATGGTGCCTCCCCTGTCAGGTAAGTATGAGTTGGCCTGCTTCCACTATCCCTATATGAACAAATACCCTGTACCTCTACTCTATGGGCATTATACATCTTTTACGTGGTGATACTTAATAATGATTAAAAAAATAAACACTGTCGTTTAAAAAACTACAAATAACACGTCACGAAAATATACACTTATTTGGAAATTTCGAATTTTGTGAGCTAAGGCATAGTTTACGAATCAAATTCTCCATATCATTCTGGGTAATGTTGACTCAAGATATAGTTGCCATTTAAGAGTTAAGGAAGTAATGGCATTTTTTTATATGCCACGACTATAAAAAGGCACCGTTCTTATTTTCATAAACATTATTATCAACCGATATAACGCATAGCCTATGACAGCAAAGCATAAGGTGTTTAGTAAATTGCGCTGAATTTGTTTTCACAGTATTTTTTGCGTGTTAAACCAGCAAGATGATCAGCTTTTCACCATGCCACTGGCCAATCACCAACAAATCTGGTTTGCAAGGCTGAATAAAAAATAATGTAATTATTACACGTAGGCTTTCGGGACCAATATCATCCAAAATAGAGGTGTTTTGGGATATATCTCGTCAATATATAAATGTGTCGTTAAACCCGCCAACCACCCAACAAACCTCTATTATGGATAATTTGACTGTGTTATCAATACTCTTTGGTTATTTCGGTAAAGCCACGTTGGTATGAATTAAAATAAATCACGACGTGTCAATTGCAACACAAGCAGTCGTCCTCAGGCGGAAAAATTATAATCCAGCAGTGGAACTGTTGAACTTGCGAGAAAGCAGCTACAACAAGGCTATATATGTGGCGATGGGCAAGGAAGCAGGGTCTGAGCTGGAAAGGAATTCCACCCCCAGACGCAAGAACCTCAGTTGCATTAATGGGGGATTAGGGAGAGAGTGATTAGGGACTAAGATTCACATGAGATTACAGATCTTATCGATATTCATGAAGCACAGCAAACCTATTTTTCCTTAAATATTCGGGGGATAGCGCGAACGCAGTCCCCCAGTATCACAAATTATACAGTCGAGTTTCCCGCATTTGGGGAAATCGCAGGGGTCAACCCACCCGCAGTGCAATGGATGAGCCTCACCCTGGGAGGACCACCTAAATGATCATGGTGCCTCCCCTGTCAGGTAAGTATGAGTTGGCCTGCTTCCACTATTCATATATGAACAAATACCCTCAACCTCTACTCTATGGGCATTATAAATCTTTTACGTGGCGGTACTTAAAAATGATTAAAAAAATAAACACTGTCGTTTAAAAAACTACAAATAACAAGTTACGAAAATATACACTTATTTGGAAATTTAAAATTTTATGAGCTAAGACATAGTTTACGAGTAAAATTCTCCATAGCATTCTGGGTAATGTTGACTCAAGATATAGTTGCCATTTAAGAGTTAAAGAAGTAATGGCATTTTTTTATATGCCACGACTATAAAAAGGCACCGTTCTTATTTTCATAAACATTATTATCAACCGATATAACTCATAGCCTATGACAGCAAAGCATAAGGTGTTTAGTAAATTGCGCTGAATTTGTTTTCACAGTATTTTTTGCATGTTAAACCAGCAAGATGATCAGCTTTTCACCATGCCACTGGCCAATCACCAACAAATCTGGTTTGCAAGGCTGAATCAAAAATAATGTAATTATTACACGTAGGCTTTCGGGACCAATATCATCCAAAATAGAGGTGTTTTGGGTTAGATCTCGTCAATATATAAATGTGTCGTTAAACCCGCCAACCACCCAACAAACCTCTATTATGGATAATTTGACTGTGTTATCTATACTCTTTGGTTATTTCGGTAAAGCCACGTTGGTATGAATTAAAATAAATCACGACGTGTCAATTGCAACACAAGCAGTCGTCCTCAGGCGGAAAAATTATAATCCAGCAGTGGAACTGTTGAACTTGCGAGAAAGCAGCTACAACAAGGCTATATATGTGGCGATGGGCAAGGAAGCAGGGTCTGAGCTGGAAAGGAATTCCACCCCCAGACGCAAGAACCTCAGTTGCATTAATGGGGGATTAGGGAGAGAGTGATTAGGGACTAAGATTCACATGAGATTACAGATCTTATCGATATTCATGAAGCACAGCAAACCTATTTTTCCTTAAATATTCGGGGGATAGCGCGAACGCAGTCCCCCAGTATCACAAATTATACAGTCGAGTTTCCCGCATTTGGGGAAATCGCAGGGGTCAACCCACCTGCAGTGCAATGGATGAGCCTCACCCTGGGAGGACCACCTAAATGATCATGGTGCCTCCCCTGTCAGGTAAGTATGAGTTGGCCTGCTTCCACTATTCATATATGAACAAATACCCTCAACCTCTACTCTATGGGCATTATAAATCTTTTACGTGGCGGTACTTAAAAATGATTAAAAAAATAAACACTGTCGTTTAAAAAACTACAAATAACAAGTTACGAAAATATACACTTATTTGGAAATTTAAAATTTTATGAGCTAAGACATAGTTTACGAGTAAAATTCTCCATAGCATTCTGGGTAATGTTGACTCAAGATATAGTTGCCATTTAAGAGTTAAAGAAGTAATGGCATTTTTTTATATGCCACGACTATAAAAAGGCACCGTTCTTATTTTCATAAACATTATTATCAACCGATATAACTCATAGCCTATGACAGCAAAGCATAAGGTGTTTAGTAAATTGCGCTGAATTTGTTTTCACAGTATTTTTTGCATGTTAAACCAGCAAGATGATCAGCTTTTCACCATGCCACTGGCCAATCACCAACAAATCTGGTTTGCAAGGCTGAATCAAAAATAATGTAATTATTACACGTAGGCTTTCGGGACCAATATCATCCAAAATAGAGGTGTTTTGGGATATATCTCGTCAATATATAAATGTGTCGTTAAACCCGCCAACCACCCAACAAACCTCTATTATGGATAATTTGACTGTGTTATCAATACTCTTTGGTTATTTCGGTAAAGCCACGTTGGTATGAATTAAAATAAATCACGACGTGTCAATTGCAACACAAGCAGTCGTCCTCAGGCGGAAAAATTATAATCCAGCAGTGGAACTGTTGAACTTGCGAGAAAGCAGCTACAACAAGGCTATATATGTGGCGATGGGCAAGGAAGCAGGGTCTGAGCTGGAAAGGAATTCCACCCCCAGACGCAAGAACCTCAGTTGCATTAATGGGGGATTAGGGAGAGAGTGATTAGGGACTAAGATTCACATGAGATTACAGATCTTATCGATATTCATGAAGCACAGCAAACCTATTTTTCCTTAAATATTCGGGGGATAGCGCGAACGCAGTCCCCCAGTATCACAAATTATACAGTCGAGTTTCCCGCATTTGGGGAAATCGCAGGGGTCAACCCACCCGCAGTGCAATGGATGAGCCTCACCCTGGGAGGACCACCTAAATGATCATGGTGCCTCCCCTGTCAGGTAAGTATGAGTTGGCCTGCTTCCACTATTCATATATGAACAAATACCCTCAACCTCTACTCTATGGGCATTATAAATCTTTTACGTGGCGGTACTTAAAAATGATTAAAAAAATAAACACTGTCGTTTAAAAAACTACAAATAACAAGTTACGAAAATATACACTTATTTGGAAATTTAAAATTTTATGAGCTAAGACATAGTTTACGAGTAAAATTCTCCATAGCATTCTGGGTAATGTTGACTCAAGATATAGTTGCCATTTAAGAGTTAAAGAAGTAATGGCATTTTTTTATATGCCACGACTATAAAAAGGCACCGTTCTTATTTTCATAAACATTATTATCAACCGATATAACTCATAGCCTATGACAGCAAAGCATAAGGTGTTTAGTAAATTGCGCTGAATTTGTTTTCACAGTATTTTTTGCATGTTAAACCAGCAAGATGATCAGCTTTTCACCATGCCACTGGCCAATCACCAACAAATCTGGTTTGCAAGGCTGAATCAAAAATAATGTAATTATTACACGTAGGCTTTCGGGACCAATATCATCCAAAATAGAGGTGTTTTGGGTTAGATCTCGTCAATATATAAATGTGTCGTTAAACCCGCCAACCACCCAACAAACCTCTATTATGGATAATTTGACTGTGTTATCTATACTCTTTGGTTATTTCGGTAAAGCCACGTTGGTATGAATTAAAATAAATCACGACGTGTCGATCGCAATACAAGCAGTCGTCCTCAGGCGGAAAAAATATAATCCAGCAGTGGAACTGTTAAACTTGCGAGAAAGCAGCTACAACAAGGCTATATATGTGGCAATGGGCAAGCAAGCAGGGTCTGAGCTGGAAAGGAATTCCACCCCCGGACGCAAGCACCTCAGTTGCATTAATGGGGGATTAGGGAGAGAGTGATTAGGGACTAAGATTCACATGAGATTACAGATCTTATCGATATTCATAAAGCACAGCAAACCTATTTTTTCCTTAAATATTCGGGGGATAGCGCGAACGCAATCCCCCAGTATCACAAATTATACAGTCGAGTTTCCCGCATTTGGGGAAATCGCAGGGGTCAACCCACCCGCAGTGCAATGGATGAGCCTCACCTTGGGAGGACCACCTAAATGATCATGGTGCCTCCCCTGTCAGGTAAGTATGAGTTGGCCTGCTTCCACTATCCCTATATGAACAAATACCCTGTACCTCTACTCTATGGGCATTATACATCTTTTACGTGGTGATACTTAATAATGATTAAAAAAATAAACACTGTCGTTTAAAAAACTACAAATAACACGTCACGAAAATATACACTTATTTGGAAATTTCGAATTTTGTGAGCTAAGGCATAGTTTACGAATCAAATTCTCCATATCATTCTGGGTAATGTTGACTCAAGATATAGTTGCCATTTAAGAGTTAAGGAAGTAATGGCATTTTTTTATATGCCACGACTATAAAAAGGCACCGTTCTTATTTTCATAAACATTATTATCAACCGATATAACGCATAGCCTATGACAGCAAAGCATAAGGTGTTTAGTAAATTGCGCTGAATTTGTTTTCACAGTATTTTTTGCGTGTTAAACCAGCAAGATGATCAGCTTTTCACCATGCCACTGGCCAATCACCAACAAATCTGGTTTGCAAGGCTGAATAAAAAATAATGTAATTATTACACGTAGGCTTTCGGGACCAATATCATCCAAAATAGAGGTGTTTTGGGATATATCTCGTCAATATATAAATGTGTCGTTAAACCCGCCAACCACCCAACAAACCTCTATTATGGATAATTTGACTGTGTTATCAATACTCTTTGGTTATTTCGGTAAAGCCACGTTGGTATGAATTAAAATAAATCACGACGTGTCAATTGCAACACAAGCAGTCGTCCTCAGGCGGAAAAATTATAATCCAGCAGTGGAACTGTTGAACTTGCGAGAAAGCAGCTACAACAAGGCTATATATGTGGCGATGGGCAAGGAAGCAGGGTCTGAGCTGGAAAGGAATTCCACCCCCAGACGCAAGAACCTCAGTTGCATTAATGGGGGATTAGGGAGAGAGTGATTAGGGACTAAGATTCACATGAGATTACAGATCTTATCGATATTCATGAAGCACAGCAAACCTATTTTTCCTTAAATATTCGGGGGATAGCGCGAACGCAGTCCCCCAGTATCACAAATTATACAGTCGAGTTTCCCGCATTTGGGGAAATCGCAGGGGTCAACCCACCCGCAGTGCAATGGATGAGCCTCACCCTGGGAGGACCACCTAAATGATCATGGTGCCTCCCCTGTCAGGTAAGTATGAGTTGGCCTGCTTCCACTATTCATATATGAACAAATACCCTCAACCTCTACTCTATGGGCATTATAAATCTTTTACGTGGCGGTACTTAAAAATGATTAAAAAAATAAACACTGTCGTTTAAAAAACTACAAATAACAAGTTACGAAAATATACACTTATTTGGAAATTTAAAATTTTATGAGCTAAGACATAGTTTACGAGTAAAATTCTCCATAGCATTCTGGGTAATGTTGACTCAAGATATAGTTGCCATTTAAGAGTTAAAGAAGTAATGGCATTTTTTTATATGCCACGACTATAAAAAGGCACCGTTCTTATTTTCATAAACATTATTATCAACCGATATAACTCATAGCCTATGACAGCAAAGCATAAGGTGTTTAGTAAATTGCGCTGAATTTGTTTTCACAGTATTTTTTGCATGTTAAACCAGCAAGATGATCAGCTTTTCACCATGCCACTGGCCAATCACCAACAAATCTGGTTTGCAAGGCTGAATCAAAAATAATGTAATTATTACACGTAGGCTTTCGGGACCAATATCATCCAAAATAGAGGTGTTTTGGGTTAGATCTCGTCAATATATAAATGTGTCGTTAAACCCGCCAACCACCCAACAAACCTCTATTATGGATAATTTGACTGTGTTATCTATACTCTTTGGTTATTTCGGTAAAGCCACGTTGGTATGAATTAAAATAAATCACGACGTGTCGATCGCAATACAAGCAGTCGTCCTCAGGCGGAAAAAATATAATCCAGCAGTGGAACTGTTAAACTTGCGAGAAAGCAGCTACAACAAGGCTATATATGTGGCAATGGGCAAGCAAGCAGGGTCTGAGCTGGAAAGGAATTCCACCCCCGGACGCAAGCACCTCAGTTGCATTAATGGGGGATTAGGGAGAGAGTGATTAGGGACTAAGATTCACATGAGATTACAGATCTTATCGATATTCATAAAGCACAGCAAACCTATTTTTTCCTTAAATATTCGGGGGATAGCGCGAACGCAATCCCCCAGTATCACAAATTATACAGTCGAGTTTCCCGCATTTGGGGAAATCGCAGGGGTCAACCCACCCGCAGTGCAATGGATGAGCCTCACCTTGGGAGGACCACCTAAATGATTATGGTGCCTCCCCTGTCAGGTAAGTATGAGTTGGCCTGCTTCCACTATCCCTATATGAACAAATACCCTGTACCTCTACTCTATGGGCATTATAAATCTTTTACGTGGCGATACTTAATAATGATTAAAAAAATAAACACTGTCGTTTAAAAAACTACAAATAACACGTCACGAAAATATACACTTATTTGGAAATTTCGAATTTTGTGAGCTAAGGCATAGTTTACGAATCAAATTCTCCATATCATTCTGGGTAATGTTGACTCAAGATATAGTTGCCATTTAAGAGTTAAGGAAGTAATGGCATTTTTTTATATGCCACGACTATAAAAAGGCACCGTTCTTATTTTCATAAACATTATTATCAACCGATATAACGCATAGCCTATGACAGCAAAGCATAAGGTGTTTAGTAAATTGCGCTGAATTTGTTTTCACAGTATTTTTTGCGTGTTAAACCAGCAAGATGATCAGCTTTTCACCATGCCACTGGCCAATCACCAACAAATCTGGTTTGCAAGGCTGAATAAAAAATAATGTAATTATTACACGTAGGCTTTCGGGACCAATATCATCCAAAATAGAGGTGTTTTGGGATGTATCTCGTCAATATATAAATGTGTCGTTAAACCCGCCAACCACCCAACAAACCTCTATTATGGATAATTTGACTGTGTTATCAATACTCTTTGGTTATTTCGGTAAAGCCACGTTGGTATGAATTAAAATAAATCACGACGTGTCAATTGCAACACAAGCAGTCGTCCTCAGGCGGAAAAATTATAATCCAGCAGTGGAACTGTTGAACTTGCGAGAAAGCAGCTACAACAAGGCTATATATGTGGCGATGGGCAAGGAAGCAGGGTCTGAGCTGGAAAGGAATTCCACCCCCAGACGCAAGAACCTCAGTTGCATTAATGGGGGATTAGGGAGAGAGTGATTAGGGACTAAGATTCACATGAGATTACAGATCTTATCGATATTCATGAAGCACAGCAAACCTATTTTTCCTTAAATATTCGGGGGATAGCGCGAACGCAGTCCCCCAGTATCACAAATTATACAGTCGAGTTTCCCGCATTTGGGGAAATCGCAGGGGTCAACCCACCCGCAGTGCAATGGATGAGCCTCACCCTGGGAGGACCACCTAAATGATCATGGTGCCTCCCCTGTCAGGTAAGTATGAGTTGGCCTGCTTCCACTATTCATATATGAACAAATACCCTCAACCTCTACTCTATGGGCATTATAAATCTTTTACGTGGCGGTACTTAAAAATGATTAAAAAAATAAACACTGTCGTTTAAAAAACTACAAATAACAAGTTACGAAAATATACACTTATTTGGAAATTTAAAATTTTATGAGCTAAGACATAGTTTACGAGTAAAATTCTCCATAGCATTCTGGGTAATGTTGACTCAAGATATAGTTGCCATTTAAGAGTTAAAGAAGTAATGGCATTTTTTTATATGCCACGACTATAAAAAGGCACCGTTCTTATTTTCATAAACATTATTATCAACCGATATAACTCATAGCCTATGACAGCAAAGCATAAGGTGTTTAGTAAATTGCGCTGAATTTGTTTTCACAGTATTTTTTGCATGTTAAACCAGCAAGATGATCAGCTTTTCACCATGCCACTGGCCAATCACCAACAAATCTGGTTTGCAAGGCTGAATCAAAAATAATGTAATTATTACACGTAGGCTTTCGGGACCAATATCATCCAAAATAGAGGTGTTTTGGGTTAGATCTCGTCAATATATAAATGTGTCGTTAAACCCGCCAACCACCCAACAAACCTCTATTATGGATAATTTGACTGTGTTATCTATACTCTTTGGTTATTTCGGTAAAGCCACGTTGGTATGAATTAAAATAAATCACGACGTGTCGATCGCAATACAAGCAGTCGTCCTCAGGCGGAAAAAATATAATCCAGCAGTGGAACTGTTAAACTTGCGAGAAAGCAGCTACAACAAGGCTATATATGTGGCAATGGGCAAGCAAGCAGGGTCTGAGCTGGAAAGGAATTCCACCCCCGGACGCAAGCACCTCAGTTGCATTGATGGGGGATTAGGGAGAGAGTGATTAGGGACTAAGATTCACATGAGATTACAGATCTTATCGATATTCATAAAGCACAGCAAACCTATTTTTTCCTTAAATATTCGGGGGATAGCGCGAACGCAATCCCCCAGTATCACAAATTATACAGTCGAGTTTCCCGCATTTGGGGAAATCGCAGGGGTCAACCCACCCGCAGTGCAATGGATGAGCCTCACCTTGGGAGGACCACCTAAATGATCATGGTGCCTCCCCTGTCAGGTAAGTATGAGTTGGCCTGCTTCCACTATCCCTATATGAACAAATACCCTGTACCTCTACTCTATGGGCATTATAAATCTTTTACGTGGCGATACTTAATAATGATTAAAAAAATAAACACTGTCGTTTAAAAAACTACAAATAACACGTCACGAAAATATACACTTATTTGGAAATTTCGAATTTTGTGAGCTAAGGCATAGTTTACGAATCAAATTCTCCATAGCATTCTGGGTAATGTTGACTCAAGATATAGTTGCCATTTAAGAGTTAAGGAAGTAATGGCATTTTTTTATATGCCACGACTATAAAAAGGCACCGTTCTTATTTTCATAAACATTATTATCAACCGATATAACTCATAGCCTATGACAGCAAAGCATAAGGTGTTTAGTAAATTGCGCTGAATTTGTTTTCACAGTATTTTTTGCATGTTAAACCAGCAAGATGATCAGCTTTTCACCATGCCACTGGCCAATCACCAACAAATCTGGTTTGCAAGGCTGAATCAAAAATAATGTAATTATTACACGTAGGCTTTCGGGACCAATATCATACAAAATAGAGGTGTTTTGGGTTAGATCTCGTCAATATATAAATGTGTCGTTAAACCCGCCAACCACCCAACAAACCTCTATTATGGATAATTTGACTGTGTTATCTATACTTTTTGGTTATTTCGGTAAAGCCACGTTGGTATGAATTAAAATAAATCACGACGTGTCGATCGCAATACAAGCAGTCGTCCTCAGGCGGAAAAAATATAATCCAGCAGTGGAACTGTTAAACTTGCGAGAAAGCAGCTACAACAAGGCTATATATGTGGCAATGGGCAAGCAAGCAGGGTCTGAGCTGGAAAGGAATTCCACCCCCGGACGCAAGCACCTCAGTTGCATTAATGGGGGATTAGGGAGAGAGTGATTAGGGACTAAGATTCACATGAGATTACAGATCTTATCGATATTCATAAAGCACAGCAAACCTATTTTTTCCTTAAATATTCGGGGGATAGCGCGAACGCAATCCCCCAGTATCACAAATTATACAGTCGAGTTTCCCGCATTTGGGGAAATCGCAGGGGTCAACCCACCCGCAGTGCAATGGATGAGCCTCACCTTGGGAGGACCACCTAAATGATCATGGTGCCTCCCCTGTCAGGTAAGTATGAGTTGGCCTGCTTCCACTATCCCTATATGAACAAATACCCTGTACCTCTACTCTATGGGCATTATAAATCTTTTACGTGGCAATACTTAATAATGATTAAAAAAATAAACACTGTCGTTTAAAAAACTACAAATAACACGTCACGAAAATATACACTTATTTGGAAATTTCGAATTTTGTGAGCTAAGGCATAGTTTACGAATCAAATTCTCCATAGCATTCTGGGTAATGTTGACTCAAGATATAGTTGCCATTTAAGAGTTAAGGAAGTAATGGCATTTTTTTATATGCCACGACTATAAAAAGGCACCGTTCTTATTTTCATAAAC
This sequence comes from Petromyzon marinus, assembly GCF_048934315.1. Classification (NCBI taxonomy): domain Eukaryota; kingdom Metazoa; phylum Chordata; class Hyperoartia; order Petromyzontiformes; family Petromyzontidae; genus Petromyzon; species Petromyzon marinus. Next base: position 12,104,450 of record NC_133692.1, read on the forward strand.
ATTATTATCAACCGATATAACTCATAGCCTATGACAGCAAAGCATAAGGTGTTTAGTAAATTGCGCTGAATTTGTTTTCACAGTATTTTTTGCGTGTTAAACCAGCAAGATGATCAGCTTTTCACCATGCCACTGGCCAATCACCAACAAATCTGGTTTGCAAGGCTGAATCAAAAATAATGTAATTATTACACGTAGGCTTTCGGGACCAATATCATCCAAAATAGAGTTGTTTTGGGATATATCTCGTCAATATATAAATGTGTCGTTAAACCCGCCAACCACCCAACAAACCTCTATTATGGATAATTTGACTGTTATCAATACTCTTTGGTTATTTCGGTAAAGCCACGTTGGTATGAATTAAAATAAATCACGACGTGTCAATTGCAACACAAGCAGTCGTCCTCAGGCGGAAAAATTATAATCCAGCAGTGGAACTGTTGAACTTGCGAGAAAGCAGCTACAACAAGGCTATATATGTGGCGATGGGCAAGGAAGCAGGGTCTGAGCTGGAAAGGAATTCCACCCCCAGACGCAAGAACCTCAGTTGCATTAATGGGGGATTAGGGAGAGAGTGATTAGGGACTAAGATTCACATGAGATTACAGATCTTATCGATATTCATAAAGCACAGCAAACCTATTTTTCCTTAAATATTCGGGGGATAGCGCGAACGCAATCCCCCAGTATCACAAATTATACAGTCGAGTTTCCCGCATTTGGGGAAATCGCAGGGGTCAACCCACCCGCAGTGCAATGGATGAGCCTCACCTTGGGAGGACCACCTAAATGATCATGGTGCCTCCCCTGTCAGGTAAGTATGAGTTGGCCTGCTTCCACTATCCCTATATGAACAAATACCCTGTACCTCTACTCTATGGGCATTATAAATCTTTTACGTGGCGATACTTAATAATGATTAAAAAAATAAACACTGTCGTTTAAAAAACTACAAATAACACGTCACGAAAATATACACTTATTTGGAAATTTCGAATTTTGTGAGCTAAGGCATAGTTTACGAATCAAATTCTCCATATCATTCTGGGTAATGTTGACTCAAGATATAGTTGCCATTTAAGAGTTAAGGAAGTAATGGCATTTTTTTATATGCCACGACTATAAAAAGGCACCGTTCTTATTTTCATAAACATTATTATCAACCGATATAACGCATAGCCTATGACAGCAAAGCATAAGGTGTTTAGTAAATTGCGCTGAATTTGTTTTCACAGTATTTTTTGCGTGTTAAACCAGCAAGATGATCAGCTTTTCACCATGCCACTGGCCAATCACCAACAAATCTGGTTTGCAAGGCTGAATAAAAAATAATGTAATTATTACACGTAGGCTTTCGGGACCAATATCATCCAAAATAGAGGTGTTTTGGGATGTATCTCGTCAATATATAAATGTGTCGTTAAACCCGCCAACCACCCAACAAACCTCTATTATGGATAATTTGACTGTGTTATCAATACTCTTTGGTTATTTCGGTAAAGCCACGTTGGTATGAATTAAAATAAATCACGACGTGTCAATTGCAACACAAGCAGTCGTCCTCAGGCGGAAAAATTATAATCCAGCAGTGGAACTGTTGAACTTGCGAGAAAGCAGCTACAACAAGGCTATATATGTGGCGATGGGCAAGGAAGCAGGGTCTGAGCTGGAAAGGAATTCCACCCCCAGACGCAAGAACCTCAGTTGCATTAATGGGGGATTAGGGAGAGAGTGATTAGGGACTAAGATTCACATGAGATTACAGATCTTATCGATATTCATGAAGCACAGCAAACCTATTTTTCCTTAAATATTCGGGGGATAGCGCGAACGCAGTCCCCCAGTATCACAAATTATACAGTCGAGTTTCCCGCATTTGGGGAAATCGCAGGGGTCAACCCACCCGCAGTGCAATGGATGAGCCTCACCCTGGGAGGACCACCTAAATGATCATGGTGCCTCCCCTGTCAGGTAAGTATGAGTTGGCCTGCTTCCACTATTCATATATGAACAAATACCCTCAACCTCTACTCTATGGGCATTATAAATCTTTTACGTGGCGGTACTTAAAAATGATTAAAAAAATAAACACTGTCGTTTAAAAAACTACAAATAACAAGTTACGAAAATATACACTTATTTGGAAATTTCGAATTTTGTGAGCTAAGGCATAGTTTACGAATCAAATTCTCCATAGCATTCTGGGTAATGTTGACTCAAGATATAGTTGCCATTTAAGAGTTAAGGAAGTAATGGCATTTTTTTATATGCCACGACTATAAAAAGGCACCGTTCTTATTTTCATAAACATTATTATCAACCGATATAACGCATAGCCTATGACAGCAAAGCATAAGGTGTTTAGTAAATTGCGCTGAATTTGTTTTCACAGTATTTTTTGCGTGTTAAACCAGCAAGATGATCAGCTTTTCACCATGCCACTGGCCAATCACCAACAAATCTGGTTTGCAAGGCTGAATCAAAAATAATGTAATTATTACACGTAGGCTTTCGGGACCAATATCATCCAAAATAGAGTTGTTTTGGGATATGTCTCGTCAATATATAAATGTGTCGTTAAACCCGCCAACCACCCAACAAACCTCTATTATGGATAATTTGACTGTTATCAATACTCTTTGGTTATTTCGGTAAAGCCACGTTGGTATGAATTAAAATAAATCACGACGTGTCAATTGCAACACAAGCAGTCGTCCTCAGGCGGAAAAATTATAATCCAGCAGTGGAACTGTTGAACTTGCGAGAAAGCAGCTACAACAAGGCTATATATGTGGCGATGGGCAAGGAAGCAGGGTCTGAGCTGGAAAGGAATTACACCCCCAGACGCAAGAACCTCAGTTGCATTAATGGGGGATTAGGGAGAGAGTGATTAGGGACTAAGATTCACATGAGATTACAGATCTTATAGATATTCATCAAGCACAGCAAACCTATTTTTCCTTAAATATTCGGGGGATAGCGCGAACGCAGTCCCCCAGTATCACAAATTATACAGTCGAGTTTCCCGCATTTGGGGAAATCGCAGGGGTCAACCCACCCGCAGTGCAATGGATGAGCCTCACCCTGGGAGGACCACCTAAATGATCATGGTGCCTCCCCTGTCAGGTAAGTATGAGTTGGCCTGCTTCCACTATCCCTATATGAACAAATACCCTGTACCTCTACTCTATGGGCATTATAAATCTTTTACGTGGCGATACTTAATAATGATTAAAAAAATAAACACTGTCGTTTAAAAAACTACAAATAACACGTCACGAAAATATACACTTATTTGGAAATTTCGAATTTTGTGAGCTAAGGCATAGTTTACGAATCAAATTCTCCATAGCATTCTGGGTAATGTTGACTCAAGATATAGTTGCCATTTAAGAGTTAAGGAAGTAATGGCATTTTTTTATATGCCACGACTATAAAAAGGCACCGTTCTTATTTTCATAAACATTATTATCAACCGATATAACGCATAGCCTATGACAGCAAAGCATAAGGTGTTTAGTAAATTGCGCTGAATTTGTTTTCACAGTATTTTTTGCGTGTTAAACCAGCAAGATGATCAGCTTTTCACCATGCCACTGGCAAATCACCAACAAATCTGGTTTGCAAGGCTGAATCAAAAATAATGTAATTATTACACGTAGGCTTTCGGGACCAATATCATCCAAAATAGAGTTGTTTTGGGATATGTCTCGTCAATATATAAATGTGTCGTTAAACCCGCCAACCACCCAACAAACCTCTATTATGGATAATTTGACTGTTATCAATACTCTTTGGTTATTTCGGTAAAGCCACGTTGGTATGAATTAAAATAAATCACGACGTGTCAATTGCAACACAAGCAGTCGTCCTCAGGCGGAAAAATTATAATCCAGCAGTGGAACTGTTGAACTTGCGAGAAAGCAGCTACAACAAGGCTATATATGTGGCGATGGGCAAGGAAGCAGGGTCTGAGCTGGAAAGGAATTCCACCCCCAGACGCAAGAACCTCAGTTGCATTAATGGGGGATTAGGGAGAGAGTGATTAGGGACTAAGATTCACATGAGATTACAGATCTTATCGATATTCATAAAGCACAGCAAACCTATTTTTCCTTAAATATTCGGGGGATAGCGCGAACGCAGTCCCCCAGTATCACAAATTATACAGTCGAGTTTCCCGCATTTGGGGAAATCGCAGGGGTCAACCCACCCGCAGTGCAATGGATGAGCCTCACCCTGGGAGGACCACCTAAATGATCATGGTGCCTCCCCTGTCAGGTAAGTATGAGTTGGCCTAATTCCACTATCCCTATATGAACAAATACCCTGTACCTCTACTCTATGGGCATTATAAATCTTTTACGTGGCGATACTTAATAATGATTAAAAAAATAAACACTGTCGTTTAAAAAACTACAAATAACACGTCACGAAAATATACACTTATTTGGAAATTTCGAATTTTGTGAGCTAAGGCATAGTTTACGAATCAAATTCTCCATAGCATTCTGGGTAATGTTGACTCAAGATATAGTTGCCATTTAAGAGTTAAGGAAGTAATGGCATTTTTTTATATGCCACGACTATAAAAAGGCACCGTTCTTATTTTCATAAACATTATTATCAACCGATATAACGCATAGCCTATGACAGCAAAGCATAAGGTGTTTAGTAAATTGCGCTGAATTTGTTTTCACAGTATTTTTTGCGTGTTAAACCAGCAAGATGATCAGCTTTTCACCATGCCACTGGCCAATCACCAACAAATCTGGTTTGCAAGGCTGAATCAAAAATAATGTAATTATTACACGTAGGCTTTCGGGACCAATATCATCCAAAATAGAGGTGTTTTGGGATATATCTCGTCAATATATAAATGTGTCGTTAAACCCGCCAACCACCCAACAAACCTCTATTATGGATAATTTGACTGTGTTATCAATACTCTTTGGTTATTTCGGTAAAGCCACGTTGGTATGAATTAAAATAAATCACGACGTGTCAATCGCAACACAAGCAGTCGTCCTCAGGCGGAAAAATTATAATCCAGCAGTGGAACTGTTGAACTTGCGAGAAAGCAGCTACAACAAGGCTATATATGTGGCGATGGGCAAGGAAGCAGGGTCTGAGCTGGAAAGGAATTCCACCCCCAGACGCAAGAACCTCAGTTGCATTAATGGGGGATTAGGGAGAGAGTGATTAGGGAGAGAGTGATTAGGTACTAAGATTCACATGAGATTACAGATCTTATCGATATTAATAAAGCACAGCAAACCTATTTGTTCCTTAAATATTCAGGGGATTGCGCGAACGCAGTCCCCCAGTATCACAAATTATACAGTCGAGTTTCCCGCATTTGGGGAAATCGCAGGGGTCAACCCACCCGCAGTGCAATGGATGAGCCTCACCCTGGGAGGACCACCTAAATGATCATGGTGCCTCCCCTGTCAGGTAAGTATGATTTGGCCTGCTTCCACTATCCCTATATGAACAAATACCCTGTACCTCTACTCTATGGGCATTATAAATCTTTTACGTGGCGATACTTAAAAATGATTAAAAAAATAAACACCGTCGTTTAAAAAACTACAAATAACACGATACGATAATATACACTTATTTGGAAATTTCAAATTTTGTGAGCTAAGGCATAGTTTACGAGTAAAATTCTCCATAGCATTCTGGGTAATGTTGACTCAAGATATAGTTGCCATTTAAGAGCTAAGGAAATAATGGCATTTTTTATATGCCACGACTATAAAAAGGCACCGTTCTAATTTTCATAAACATTATTATCAACCGATATAACTCATAGCCTGTGACAGCAAAGCATAAGGTGTTTAGTAAATTGCGCTGAATTTGTTTTCAGAGTATTTTTTGCGTGTTAAACCAGCAAGATGATCAGCTTTTCACCATGCCACTGGCCAATCACCAACAAATCTGGTTTGCAAGGCTGAATCAAAAATAATGTAATTATTACACGTAGGCTTTCGGGACCAATATCATCCAAAATAGAGGTGTTTTGGGTTAGATCTCGTCAATATATAAATGTGTCGTTAAACCCGCCAACCACCCAACAAACCTCTATTATGGAAAATTTGACTGTGTTATCTATTCTCTTTGGTTATTTCGGTAAAGCCACGTAGATATGAAATAAAATCAATCACGACGTGTCGATCGCAACACAAGCAGTTGTCCTCAGGAGGAAAAAATATAATCCAGCAGTGGAACTGTTGAACTTTCGAGAAAGCAGCTACAACAAGGCTATATATGTGGCGATGGGCAAGCAAGCAGGGTCTGAGCTGGAAAGGAATTCCATCCCCGGAAGCAAGAACCTCAGTTGCATTAATGGGGGATTAGGGAGAGAGTGATTAGGTACTAAGATTCACATGAGATTACAGATCTTATCGATATTCATAAAGCACAGCAAACCTATTTTTTCCTTAAATATTCAGGGGATAGCGCGAACGCAGTCCCCCAGTATCACAAATTATACAGTCGAGTTTCCCGCATTTGGGGAAATCGCAGGGGTCAACCCACCCGCAGTGCAATGGATGAGCCTCACCCTGGGAGGACCACCTAAATGATCATGGTGCCTCCCCTGTCAGGTAAGTATGATTTGGCCTGCTTCCACTATCCCTATATGAACAAATACCCTGTACCTCTACTCTATGGGCATTATAAATCTTTTACGTGGCGATACTTAAAAATGATTAAAAAAATAAACACCGTCGTTTAAAAAACTACAAATAACACGATACGATAATATACACTTATTTGGAAATTTCAAATTTTGTGAGCTAAGGCATAGTTTACGAGTAAAATTCTCCATAGCATTCTGGGTAATGTTGACTCAAGATATAGTTGCCATTTAAGAGCTAAGGAAGTAATGGCATTTTTTACATGCCACGACTATAAAAAGGCACCGTTCTTATTTTCATAAACATTATTATCAACCGATATAACTCATAGCCTGTGACAGCAAAGCATAAGGTGTTTAGTAAATTGCGCTGAATTTGTTTTCACAGTATTTTTTGCGTGTTAAACCAGCAAGATGATCAGCTTTTCACCATGCCACTGGCCAATCACCAACAAATCTGGTTTGCAAGGCTGAATAAAAAATAATGTAATTATTACACATAGGCTTTCGGGACCAATATCATCCAAAATAGAGGTGTTTTGGGTTAGATCTCGTCATATATAAATGTGTCGTTAAACCCGCCAACCACCCAACAAACCTCTATTATGGATAATTTGACTGTGTTATCTATACTCTTTGGTTATTTCGGTAAAGCCACGTAGGTTTGAAATAAAATAAATAACGACGTGTCAATCGCAACACAAGCAGTCGTCCTCAGGCAGAAAAATTATAATCCAGCAGTGGAACTGTTGAACTTGCGAGAAAGCAGCTACAACAAGGCTATATATGTGGCGATGGGCAAGGAAGCAGGGTCTGAGCTGGAAAGGAATTCCACCCCCGGACGCAAGCACCTCAGTTGCATTAATGGGGGATTAGGGAGAGAGGGATTAGGGAGAGAGTGATTAGGTACTAAGATTCACATGAGATTACAGATCTTATCGATATTAATAAAGCACAGCAAACCTATTTGTTCCTTAAATATTCAGGGGATTGGGCGAACGCAGTCCCCCAGTATCACAAATTATACAGTCGAGTTTCCCGCATTTGGGGAAATCGCAGGGGTCAACCCACCCGCAGTGCAATGGATGAGCCTCACCCTGGGAGGACCACCTAAATGATCATGGTGCCTCCCCTGTCAGGTAAGTATGATTTGGCCTGCTTCCACTATCCCTATATGAACAAATACCCTGTACCTCTACTCTATGGGCATTATAAATCTTTTACGTGGCGATACTTAAAAATGATTAAAAAAATAAACACCGTCGTTTAAAAAACTACAAATAACACGATACGATAATATACACTTATTTGGAAATTTCAAATTTTGTGAGCTAAGGCATAGTTTACGAGTAAAATTCTCCATAGCATTCTGGGTAATGTTGACTCAAGATATAGTTGCCATTTAAGAGCTAAGGAAATAATGGCATTTTTTATATGCCACGACTATAAAAAGGCACCGTTCTAATTTTCATAAACATTATTATCAACCGATATAACTCATAGCCTGTGACAGCAAAGCATAAGGTGTTTAGTAAATTGCGCTGAATTTGTTTTCAGAGTATTTTTTGCGTGTTAAACCAGCAAGATGATCAGCTTTTCACCATGCCACTGGCCAATCACCAACAAATCTGGTTTGCAAGGCTGAATCAAAAATAATGTAATTATTACACGTAGGCTTTCGGGACCAATATCATCCAAAATAGAGGTGTTTTGGGTTAGATCTCGTCAATATATAAATGTGTCGTTAAACCCGCCAACCACCCAACAAACCTCTATTATGGAAAATTTGACTGTGTTATCTATTCTCTTTGGTTATTTCGGTAAAGCCACGTAGGTATGAAATAAAATAACTCACGACATGTCGATCGCAACACAAGCAGTCGTCCTCAGGCGGAAAATTATAATCCAGCAGTGGAACTGTTGAACTTTCGAGAAAGCAGCTACAACAAGGCTATATATGTGGCGATGGGCAAGCAAGCAGGGTCTGAGCTGGAAAGGAATTCCATCCCCGGAAGCAAGAACCTCAGTTGCATTAATGGGGGATTAGGGAGAGAGTGATTAGGTACTAAGATTCACATGAGATTACAGATCTTATCGATATTCATAAAGCACAGCAAACCTATTTTTTCCTTAAATATTCAGGGGATAGCGCGAACGCAGTCCCCCAGTATCACAAATTATACAGTCGAGTTTCCCGCATTTGGGGAAATCGCAGGGGTCAACCCACCCGCAGTGCAATGGATGAGCCTCACCCTGGGAGGACCACCTAAATGATCATGGTGCCTCCCCTGTCAGGTAAGTATGATTTGGCCTGCTTCCACTATCCCTATATGAACAAATACCCTGTACCTCTACTCTATGGGCATTATAAATCTTTTACGTGGCGATACTTAAAAATGATTAAAAAATAAACACCGTCGTTTAAAAAACTACAAATAACACGATACGATAATATACACTTATTTGGAAATTTCAAATTTTGTGAGCTAAGGCATAGTTTACGAGTAAAATTCTCCATAGCATTCTGGGTAATGTTGACTCAAGATATAGTTGCCATTTAAGAGCTAAGGAAGTAATGGCATTTTTTACATGCCACGACTATAAAAAGGCACCGTTCTTATTTTCATAAACATTATTATCAACCGATATAACTCATAGCCTGTGACAGCAAAGCATAAGGTGTTTAGTAAATTGCGCTGAATTTGTTTTCACAGTATTTTTTGCGTGTTAAACCAGCAAGATGATCAGCTTTTCACCATGCCACTGGCCAATCACCAACAAATCTGGTTTGCAAGGCTGAATAAAAAATAATGTAATTATTACACATAGGCTTTCGGGACCAATATCATCCAAAATAGAGGTGTTTTGGGTTAGATCTCGTCAATTTATAAATGTGTCCTTAAACCCGCCAACCACCCAACAAACCTCTATTATGGATAATTTGACTGTGTTATCTATACTCTTTGGTTATTTCGGTAAAGCCACGTAGGTATGAAATAAAATAACTCACGACATGTCGATCGCAACACAAGCAGTCGTCCTCAGGCGGAAAAATATAATCCAGCAGTGGAACTGTTGAACTTGCGAGAAAGCAGCTACAACAAGGCTATATATATGGCGATGGGCAAGCAAGCAGGGTCTGAGCTGGAAAGGAATTCCACCCCCAGACGCAAGAACTTCAGTTGCATTAATGGGGGATTAGGGAGAGAGTGATTAGGTACTAAGATTCACATGAGATTACAGATCTTATCGATATTAATAAAGCACAGCAAACCTATTTTTTCCTTAAATATTCAGGGGATAGCGCGAACGCAGTCCCCCAGTATCACAAATTATACAGTCGAGTTTCCCGCATTTGGGGAAATCGCAGGGGTCAACCCACCCGCAGTGCAATGGATGAGCCTCACCGTGGGAGGACCACCTAAATGATCATGGTGCCTCCCCTGTCAGGTAAGTATGAGTTGGCCTGCTTCCACTATCCCTATATGAACAAATACCCTGTACCTCTACTCTATGGGCATTATAAATCTTTTACGTTTCGATACTTAAAAATGATTAAAAAAATAAACACTGTCGTTTAAAAAACTACAAATAACACGTTACGAAAATATACACTTATTTGGAAATTTCAAATTTTGTGAGCTAAGGCATAGTTTACGAGTAAAATTCTCCATAGCATTCTGGGTAATGTTGACTCAAGATATAGTTGCCATTTAAGAGTTAAGGAAGTAATGGCATTTTTTTATATGCCACGACTATAAAAAGGCACAGTTCTTATTTTCATAAACATTATTATCAACCGATATAACTCATAGCCTATGACGGCAAAGCATAAGGTGTTTAGTAAATTGCGCTGAATTTGTTTTCACAGTATTTTTTGCGTGTTAAACCAGCAAGATGATCAGCTTTTCACCATGCCACTGGCCAATCACCAACAAATCTGGTTTGCAAGGCTGAATAAAAAATAATGTAATTATTACACATAGGCTTTCGGGACCAATATCATCCAAAATAGAGGTGTTTTGGGTTAGATCTCGTCAATTTATAAATGTGTCCTTAAACCCGCCAACCACCCAACAAACCTCTATTATGGATAATTTGACTGTGTTATCTATACTCTTTGGTTATTTCGGTAAAGCCACGTAGGTATGAAATAAAATAACTCACGACATGTCGATCGCAACACAAGCAGTCGTCCTCAGGCGGAAAAATATAATCCAGCAGTGGAACTGTTGAACTTGCGAGAAAGCAGCTACAACAAGGCTATATATATGGCGATGGGCAAGCAAGCAGGGTCTGAGCTGGAAAGGAATTCCACCCCCAGACGCAAGAACTTCAGTTGCATTAATGGGGGATTAGGGAGAGAGTGATTAGGTACTAAGATTCACATGAGATTACAGATCTTATCGATATTAATAAAGCACAGCAAACCTATTTTTTCCTTAAATATTCAGGGGATAGCGCGAACGTAGTCCCCCAGTATCACAAATTATACAGTCGAGTTTCCCGCATTTGGGGAAATCGCAGGGGTCAACCCACCCGCAGTGCAATGGATGAGCCTCACCCTGGGAGGACCACCTAAATGATCATGGTGCCTCCCCTGTCAGGTAAGTATGAGTTGGCCTGCTTCCACTATCCCTATATGAACAAATACCCTGTACCTCTACTCTATGGGCATTATAAATCTTTTACGTTTCGATACTTAAAAATGATTAAAAAAATAAACACTGTCGTTTAAAAAACTACAAATAACACGTTACGAAAATATACACTTATTTGGAAATTTCAAATTTTGTGAGCTAAGGCATAGTTTACGAGTAAAATTCTCCATAGCATTCTGGGTAATGTTGACTCAAGATATAGTTGCCATTTAAGAGTTAAGGAAGTAATGGCATTTTTTTATATGCCACGACTATAAAAAGGCACCGTTCTTATTTTCATAAACATTATTATCAACCGATATAACTCATAGCCTATGACGGCAAAGCATAAGGTGTTTAGTAAATTGCGCTGAATTTGTTTTCACAGTATTTTTTGCGTGGTAAACCAGCAAGATGATCAGCTTTTCACCATGCCACTGGCCAATCACCAACAAATCTGGTTTGCAAGGCTGAATCAAAAATAATGTAATTATTACACGTAGGCTTTCGGGACCAATATCATCCAAAATAGAGGTGTTTTGGGTTAGATCTCGTCAATATATAAATGTGTCGTTAAACCCGCCAACCACCCAACAAACCTCTATTATGGAAAATTTGACTGTGTTATCTATACTCTTTGGTTATTTCGGTAAAGCCACGTAGGTATGAAATAAAATAAATCACGACGTGTCGATCGCAACACAAGCAGTTGTCCTCAGGAGGAAAAAATATAATCCAGCAGTGGAACTGTTGAACTTGCGAGAAAGCAGCTACAACAAGGCTATATATGTGGCGATGGGCAAGCAAGCAGGGTCTGAGCTGGAAAGGAATTCCACCCCCGGAAGCAAGAACCTCAGTTGCATTAATGGGGGATTAGGGAGAGAGTGATTAGGTACTAAGATTCACATGAGATTACAGATCTTATCGATATTAATAAAGCACAGCAAACCTATTTTTCCTTAAATATTCAGGGGATAGCGCGAACGCAGTCCCCCAGTATCACAAATTATACATTCAAATTTCCCGCATTTGGGGAAATCGCAGGGGTCAACCCACCCGCAGTGCAATGGATGAGCCTCACCCTGGGAGGACCACCTAAATGATCATGGTGCCTCCCCTGTCAGGTAAGTATGAGTTGGCCTGCTTCCACTATCCCTATAGGAACAAATACCCTGTACCTCTACTCTATGGGCATTATAAATCTTTTACGTGGCGATACTTAAAAATGATTAAAGAAATAAACACTGTCGTTTAAAAAACTACAAATAACACGTTACGAAAATATACACTTATTTGGAAATTTCAAATTTTGTGAGCTAAGGCATAGTTTACGAGTAAAATTCTCCATAGCATTCTGGGTAATGTTGACTCAAGATATAGTTGCCATTTAAGAGTTAAGGAAGTAATGGCATTTTTTTATATGCCACGACTATAAAAAGGCACCGTTCTTATTTTCATAAACATTATTATCAACCGATATAACTCATAGCCTATGACGGCAAAGCATAAGGTGTTTAGTAAATTGCGCTGAATTTGTTTTCAGAGTATTTTTTGCGTGTTAAACCAGCAAGATGATCAGCTTTTCACCATGCCACTGGCCAATCACCAACAAATCTGGTTTGCAAGGCTGAATAAAAAATAATGTAATTATTACACGTAGGCTTTCGGGACCAATATCATCCAAAATAGAAGTGTTTTGGGTTACATCTCGTCAATATATAAATGTGTCGTTAAACCCGCCAACCACCCAACAAACCTCTATTATGGAAAATTTGACTGTGTTATCTATACTCTTTGGTTATTTCGGTAAAGCCACGTAGGTATGAAATAAAATAAATCACGACGTGTCGATTGCAACACAAGCAGTTGTCCTCAGGAGGAAAAAATATAATCCAGCAGTGGAACTGTTGAACTTGCGAGAAAGCAGCTACAACAAGGCTATATATGTGGCGATGGGCAAGCAAGCAGGGTCTGAGCTGGAAAGGAATTCCACCCCCGGAAGCAAGAACCTCAGTTGCATTAATGGGGGATTAGGGAGAGAGTGATTAGGTACTAAGATTCACATGAGATTACAGATCTTATCGATATTAATAAAGCACAGCAAACCTATTTTTTCCTTAAATATTCAGGGGATAGCGCGAACGCAGTCCCCCAGTATCACAAATTATACAGTCGAGTTTCCCGCATTTGGGGAAATCGCAGGGGTCAACCCACCCGCAGTGCAATGGATGAGCCTCACCCTGGGAGGACCACCTAAATGATCATGGTGCCTCCCCTGTCAGGTAAGTATGATTTGGCCTGCTTCCACTATCCCTATATGAACAAATACCCTGTACCTCTACTCTATGGGCATTATAAATCTTTTACGTGGCGATACTTAAAAATGATTAAAAAAATAAACACTGTCGTTTAAAAAACTACAAACAACAAGTTACGAAAATATACACTTATTTGGAAATTTCAAATTTTGTGAGCTAAGGCATAGTTTACGAGTAAAATTCTCCATAGCATTCTGGGTAATGTTGACTCAAGATATAGTTGCCATTTAAGAGTTAAGGAAGTAATGGCATTTTTTTATATGCCACGACTATAAAAATGCACCGTTCTTATTTTCATAAACATTATTATCAACCGATATAACTCATAGCCTATGACGGCAAAGCATAAGGTGTTTAGTAAATTGCGCTGAATTTGTTTTCACAGTATTTTTTGCGTGTTAAACCAGCAAGATGATCAGCTTTTCACCATGCCACTGGCCAATCACCAACAAATCTGGTTTGCAAGGCTGAATCAAAAATAATGTAATTATTACACGTAGGCTTTCGGGACCAATATCATCCAAAATAGAGGTGTTTTGGGTTAGATCTCGTCAATATATAAATGTGTCGTTAAACCCGCCAACCACCCAACAAACCTCTATTATGGAAAATTTGACTGTGTTATCTATACTCTTTGGTTATTTCGGTAAAGCCACGTAGGTATGAAATAAAATCAATCACGACGTGTCGATCGCAACACAAGCAGTTGTCCTCAGGAGGAAAAAATATAATCCAGCAGTGGAACTGTTGAACTTGCGAGAAAGCAGCTACAACAAGGCTATATATGTGGCGATGGGCAAGCAAGCAGGGTCTGAGCTGGAAAGGAATTCCATCCCCGGAAGCAAGAACCTCAGTTGCATTAATGGGGGATTAGGGAGAGAGTGATTAGGTACTAAGATTCACATGAGATTACAGATCTTATCGATATTCATAAAGCACAGCAAACCTATTTTTTCCTTAAATATTCAGGGGATAGCGCGAACGCAGTCCCCAGTATCACAAATTATACAGTCGAGTTTCCCGCATTTGGGGAAATCGCAGGGGTCAACCCACCCGCAGTGCAATGGATGAGCCTCACCCTGGGAGGACCACCTAAATGATCATGGTGCCTCCCCTGTCAGGTAAGTATGATTTGGCCTGCTTCCACTATCCCTATATGAACAAATACCCTGTACCTCTACTCTATGGGCATTATAAATCTTTTACGTGGCGATACTTAAAAATGATTAAAAAAATAAACACCGTCGTTTAAAAAACTACAAATAACACGATACGATAATATACACTTATTTGGAAATTTCAAATTTTGTGAGCTAAGGCATAGTTTACGAGTAAAATTCTCCATAGCATTCTGGGTAATGTTGACTCAAGATATAGTTGCCATTTAAGAGCTAAGGAAGTAATGGCATTTTTTATATGCCACGACTATAAAAAGGCACCGTTCTTATTTTCATAAACATTATTATCAACCGATATAACTCATAGCCTGTGACAGCAAAGCATAAGGTGTTTAGTAAATTGCGCTGAATTTGTTTTCACAGTATTTTTTGCGTGTTAAACCAGCAAGATGATCAGCTTTTCACCATGCCACTGGCCAATCACCAACAAATCTGGTTTGCAAGGCTGAATAAAAAATAATGTAATTATTACACATAGGCTTTCGGGACCAATATCATCCAAAATAGAGGTGTTTTGGGTTAGATCTCGTCAATTTATAAATGTGTCCTTAAACCCGCCAACCACCCAACAAACCTCTATTATGGATAATTTGACTGTGTTATCTATACTCTTTGGTTATTTCGGTAAAGCCACGTAGGTATGAAATAAAATAACTCACGACATGTCGATCGCAACACAAGCAGTCGTCCTCAGGCGGAAAAATATAATCCAGCAGTGGAACTGTTGAACTTGCGAGAAAGCAGCTACAACAAGGCTATATATATGGCGATGGGCAAGCAAGCAGGGTCTGAGCTGGAAAGGAATTAGGTACTAAGATTCACATGAGATTACAGATCTTATCGATATTAATAAAGCACAGCAAACCTATTTTTTCCTTAAATATTCAGGGGATAGCGCGAACACAGTCCCCCAGTATCACAAATTATACAGTCGAGTTTCCCGCATTTGGGGAAATCGCAGGGGTCAACCCACCCGCAGTGCAATGGATGAGCCTCACCCTGGGAGGACCACCTAAATGATCATGGTGCCTCCCCTGTCAGGTAAGTATGATTTGGCCTGCTTCCACTATCCCTATATGAACAAATACCCTGTACCTCTACTCTATGGGCATTATAAATCTTTTACGTGGCGATACTTAAAAATGATTAAAAAAATAAACACCGTCGTTTAAAAAACTACAAATAACACGATACGATAATATACACTTATTTGGAAATTTCAAATTTTGTGAGCTAAGGCATAGTTTACGAGTAAAATTCTCCATAGCATTCTGGGTAATGTTGACTCAAGATATAGTTGCCATTTAAGAGCTAAGGAAATAATGGCATTTTTTATATGCCACGACTATAAAAAGGCACCGTTCTAATTTTCATAAACATTATTATCAACCGATATAACTCATAGCCTGTGACGGCAAAGCATAAGGTGTTTAGTAAATTGCGCTGAATTTGTTTTCAGAGTATTTTTTGCGTGTTAAACCAGCAAGATGATCAGCTTTTCACCATGCCACTGGCCAATCACCAACACATCTGGTTTGCAAGGCTGAATCAAAAATAATGTAATTATTACACGTAGGCTTTCGGGACCAATATCATCCAAAATAGAGATGTTTTGGGTTAGATCTCGTCAATTTATAAATGTGTCCTTAAACCCGCCAACCACCCAACAAACCTCTATTATGGAAAATTTGACTGTGTTATCTATACTCTTTGGTTATTTCGGTAAAGCCACGTAGGTATGAAATAAAATAAATCACGACGTGTCGATCGCAACACAAGCAGTTGTCCTCAGGAGGAAAAAATATAATCCAGCAGTGGAACTGTTGAACTTGCGAGAAAGCAGCTACAACAAGGCTATATATGTGGCGATGGGCAAGCAAGCAGGGTCTGAGCTGGAAAGGAATTCCACCCCCGGAAGCAAGAACCTCAGTTGCATTAATGGGGGATTAGGGAGAAAGTGATTAGGTACTAAGATTCACATGAGATTACAGATCTTATCGATATTAATAAAGCACAGCAAACCTATTTTTTCCTTAAATATTCAGGGGATAGCGCGAACGCAGTCCCCCAGTATCACAAATTATACAGTCGAGTTTCCCGCATTTGGGGAAATCGCAGGAGTCAACCCACCCGCAGTGCAATGGATGAGCCTCACCCTGGGAGGACCACCTAAATGATCATGGTGCCTCCCCTGTCAGGTAAGTATGATTTGGCCTGCTTCCACTATCCCTATATGAACAAATACCCTGTACCTCTACTCTATGGGCATTATAAATCTTTTACGTGGCGATACTTAAAAATGATTAAAAAAATAAACACCGTCGTTTAAAAAACTACAAATAACACGTTACGAAAATATACACTTATTTGGAAATTTCAAATTTTGTGAGCTAAGTCATAGTTTACGAGTAAAATTCTCCATAGCATTCTGGGTAATGTTGACTCAAGATATAGTTGCCATTTAAGAGCTAAGGAAGTAATGGCATTTTTTATATGCCACGACTATAAAAAGGCACCGTTCTTATTTTCATAAACATTATTATCAACCGATATAACTCATAGCCTGTGACAGCAAAGCATAAGGTGTTTAGTAAATTGCGCTGAATTTGTTTTCACAGTATTTTTTGCGTGTTAAACCAGCAAGATGATCAGCTTTTCACAATGCCACTGGCCAATCACCAACAAATCTGGTTTGCAAGGCTGAATCAAAAATAATGTAATTATTACACGTAGGCTTTCGGGACCAATATCATCCAAAATAGAGGTGTTTTGGGTTAGATCTCGTCAATATATAAATGTGTCGTTAAACCCGCCAACCACCCAACAAACCTCTATTATGGATAATTTGACTGTGTTATCTATACTCTTTGGTTATTTCGGTAAAGCCATGTAGGTATGAAATAAAATAACTCACGACATGATGTCGATCGCAACACAAGCAGTCGTCCTCAGGCGGAAAAAATATAATCCAGCAGTGGAACTGTTGAACTTGCGAGAAAGCAGCTACAACAAGGCTATATATGTGGCGATGGGCAAACAAGCAGGGTCTGAGTTGGAAAGGAATTCCACCCCCGGACGCAAGAACCTCAGTTGCATTAATGGGGGATTAGGGAGAGAGGGATTAGGGAGAGAGTGATTAGGTACTAAGATTCACATGAGATTACAGATCTTATCGATATTCATAAAGCACAGCAAACCTATTTTTTCCTTAAATATTCGGGGGATAGCGCGAACGCAGTCCCCCAGTATCACAAATTATACAGTCGAGTTTCCCGCATTTGGGGAAATCGCAGGGGTCAACCCACCCGCAGTGCAATGGATGAGCCTTACCCTGGGAGGACCACCTAAATGATCATGGTGCCTCCCCTGTCAGGTAAGTATGAGTTGGCCTGCTTCCACTATCCCTATATGAACAAATACCCTGTACCTCTACTCTATGGGCATTATAAATCTTTTACGTGGCGATACTTAAAAATGATTAAAAAAATAAACACTGTCGTTTAAAAAACTACAAATAACACGTTACGAAAATATACACTTTTTTGGAAATTTCTAATTTTGTGAGCTAAGGCATAGTTTACGAGTAAAATTCTCCATAGCATTCTAGGTAATGTTGACTCAAGATATAGTTGCCATTTAAGAGTTAAGGAAGTAATGGCATTTTTTTATATGCCACGACTATAAAAAGGCACCGTTCTTATTTTCATAAACATTATTATCAACCGATATAACTCATAGCATGTGACAGCAAAGCATAAGGTGTTTAGTAAATTGCGCTGAATTTGTTTTCACAGTATTTTTTGCGTGTTAAACCAGCAAAATGATCAGCTTTTCACCATGCCACTGGCCAATCACCAACAAATCTGGTTTGCAAGGCTGAATCAAAAATAATGTAATTATTACACGTAGGCTTTCGGGACCAATATCATCCAAAATAGAGGTGTTTTGGGTTAGATCTCGTCAATATATAAATGTCTTCTTTGGTTCTTTCGGTAAAGTCACGTAGAATGAGAATAAAATAATAAATTGATCAAATAAAATAACACAATAATATTCTCACGACGTTTCGGCCACAACACAAGCGGCCTTCATCAGGTGAAGGGGGCGAGACTGTCTGGTAGGACAGCGCTGGAGTGAGAGAGCCACGTTCAGATCACGGCTTTTAAGCTGTGTGAGAGGAACAAAGAGCCTTGACAAAGGAATTAGCATAAAATTTAGCATTGAAATGGCTGAATGATTAGCTTGTGACTGGTCACAGAAATAGCTATGTTAAAAGTTAAAGCATACACATCCGCAGAGGCACCCATTGTTAAAAGGAATTAGCATAGAATTTAGCATTGAAATAGCTAAGTTAAGGCATACACATCCGCAGAGGCACCCCTTGACAATGGGATTAGCATAGAATTTAGCATTGAAATGGCTGAGTGATTCGCTTGTAACTGCTACAGAAATAGTTACGTTGAAGTCAGAGCATACACATTCACCGAGGCACTTAGTACAAATCAAACAGGAGAATTTAGCATTGAAATAACTAGGCGAATTTAGCATTGAAATAACTGGGTGATTTGCTAGTGACTGGTCACAGAAATGACTAAACATCTGAGCTATTCACAGTACTATATAGTGAACCAAGAAAAACTAAAATATAAATTACCTTCATGTTATCAATAAACTCTATATTCTCCAATCAGCTAAGCTACCAACCATAAGTCGTTATATATCACAATGCTATATGGCGAAAAAATGGGTGGATTCTTACCCTCAAATTTCCGTACCACGGATAGCTACGGGCCCCGTTCAGACGGACGAGTTCGTCCATGGTCGGAACAGAGGAGGGGGAGAGAGACAGCTGCGAAGCCCTAGTATACTCCATGTTGTAAACCATACCATTAACCGTGTTGTGAGAGGTATTAAGAGGCAATGCTGGCGAAAGAGCTGCGGTCTGAAGGTCATCGTAAAATTACAATTAATTAAGAACAGAAATGATTTAACACATCTTTCCAGTGGTTACTAAGCCTGAATCCATCTTCTCGGTTGAAATTGTCTCTGTGCTTGTATATGTGAATGGCCTGAATCCATCTTCTCTGTTGAAATTGTCTCTGTGCTTGTATATGTGAATGGCCTCATCGTTCATGAGGCCATTCACATCGTTCATGAGGCCATTCACATATACAAGCACAGAGACAATTTCAACCGAGAAGATGGATTCAGGCTTAGTAACCACTGGAAAGATGTGTTAAATCATTTCTGTTCTTAATTAATTGTAATTTTACGATGACCTTCAGACCGCAGCTCTTTCGCCAGCATTGCCTCTTAATACCTCTCACACCACGGTTAATGGTATGGTTTACAACATGGAGTATACTAGGGCTTCGCAGCTGTCTCTCTCCCCCTCCTCTGTTCCGACCATGGACGAACTCGTCCGTCTGAACGGGGCCCGTAGCTATCCGTGGTACGGAAATTTGAGGGTAAGAATCCACCCATTTTTTCGCCATATAGCATTGTGATATATAACGACTTATGGTTGGTAGCTTAGCTGATTGGAGAATATAGAGTGTATTGATAACATGAAGGTAATTTATATTTTAGTTTTTATTGGTTCACTATATAGTACTGTGAATACGTCAGATGTGTAGTCATTTCTGTGACCAGTCACTAGCAAATCACCCAGTTATTTCAATGCTAAATTCTCCTGTTTGATTTGTACTAAGTGCCTCGGTGAATGTGTATGCTCTGACTTCAACGTAACTATTTCTGTAGCAGTTACAAGCGAATCACTCAGCCATTTCAATGCTAAATTCTATGCTAATCCCATTGTCAAGGGGTGCCTCTGCGGATGTGTATGCCTTAACTTAGCTATTTCAATGCTAAATTCTATGCTAATTCCTTTTAACAATGGGTGCCTCTGCGGATGTGTATGCTTTAACTTTTAACATAGCTATTTCTGTGACCAGTCACAAGCTAATCATTCAGCCATTTCAATGCTAAATTTTATGCTAATTCCTTTGTCAAGGCTCTTTGTTCCTCTCACACAGCTTAAAAGCCGTGATCTGAACGTGGCTCTCTCACTCCAGCGCTGTCCTACCAGACAGTCTCGCCCCCTTCACCTGATGAAGGCCGCTTGTGTTGTGGCCGAAACGTCGTGAGAATATTATTGTATTATTTTATTTTATCAATTTATTATTTTATTCTCATTCTACGTGACTTTACCGAAAGAACCAAAGAAGATGAATCATTGCAGTCACGAAAGCTTTAAATCGAAATATATAAATGTGTCGTTAAACCCGTCAACCACCCAACAAACCTCTATTATGGATAATTTGACTGTGTTATCTATACTCTTTGGTTATTTCGGTAAAACCACGTAGGTATGAAATAAAATAAATCACGACGTGTCGATCGCAACACAAGCAGTCGTCCTCAGGCGAAAAAAATATAATCCAGCAGTGGAACTGTTGAACTTGCGAGAAAGCAGCTACAACAAGGCTATATATGTGGCGATGGGCAAGCAAGCAGGGTCTGAGCTGGAAAGGAATTCCACCCCCGGACGCAAGAACCTCAGTTGCATTAATGGGGGATTAGGGAGATAGGGATTAGGGAGAGAGTGATTACGGACTAAGATTCACATGAGATTACAGATCTTATCGATATTCAGAAAGCACAGCAAACCTATTTTTTCCTTAAATATTCGAGGTATTAGCGCGAACGTAGTCCCCCAGTATCACAAATTATACAGTCGAGTTTCCCGCATTTGAGGAAATCGCAGGGGTCAACCCACCCGCAGTGCAATGGATGAGCCTCACCCTGGGAGGACCACCTAAATGATCATGCTGCCTCCCCTGTCAGGTAAGTATGAGTTGGCCTGCTTCCACTATCCCTCTATGACCAAATACCCTGTACCTCTACTCTATGGGCATTATAAATATTTTACGTGGCGATACTTAAAAATGATTAAAAAAATAAACACTGTCGTTTAAAAAACTACAAATAACACGTTACGAAAATATACACTTTTTTGGAAATTTCAAATTTTGTGAGCTAAAGCATAGTTTACAAGTAAAATTCTCCATAGCATTCTCGGTAATGTTGACTCAAGATATAGTTGCCATTTAAGAGTTAAGGAAGTAATGGCATTTTTTTATATGCCACGACTATAAAAAGGCACCGTTCTTATTTTCATAAGCATTATTATCAACCGATATAACTCATAGCCTGTGACAGCAAAGCATAAGGTGTTTAGTAAATTGTGCTGAATTTGTTTTCACAGTATTTTTTGCGTGTTAAATCAGCAAGATGATCAGCTTTTCACCATGCCACTGGCCAATCACCAACAAATCTGGTTTGCAAGGCTGAATCAAAAATAATGTAATTATTACACGTAGGCTTTCGGGACCAATATCATCCAAAATAGAGGTGTTTTGGGTTAGATCTCGTCAATATATAGATGTGTCGTTAAACCCGCCAACCACCCAACAAACCTCTATCTATACTCTTTGGTTATTTCGGAATAGCCACGTAGGTATGAAATAAAATAAATCACGACATGTCGATCGCAACACAAGCAGTCGTCCTCAGGCGGAAAAAATATAATCCAGCAGTGGAACTATTGAACTTGCGAGAAAGCAGCTACAACAAGACTATATATGTGGCGATGGGCAAGCAAGTAGGGTCTGAGCTGGAAAGGAATTCCACCCCCGGACGCAAGAACCTCAGTTGCATTAATGGGGGATTAGGGAGTGAGGGATTAGGGAGAGAGTGATTAGGGACTAAGATTCACATGAGATTACAGATCTTATCGATATTCATAAAGCACAGCAAACCTATTTTTTTCATTAAATATTCGGGGGATAGCGCGAACGCAGTCCCCCAGTATAACAAATTATACAGTCGAGTTTCCCGCATTTGGGGAAATCGCAGGGGTCAACCCACCCGCAGTGCAATGGATGAGCCTCACCCTGGGAGGACCACCTAAATGATCATGGTGCATCCACCGTCAGGTAAGTATGAGTTGGCCTGCTTCCACTATCCCTATATGAACAAATACCCTGTACCTCTACTCTATGGGCATTAGAAATCTTTTACGTGGCGATACTTAAAAATTATTTTAAAAATAAACACTGTCGTTTAAAAAACTACAAATAACACGTTACGAAAATATACACTTTTTTGGAAATTTCAAATTTTGTGAGCTAAGGCATAGGTTACGAGTAAAATTCTCCAAAGCATTCTGGGTAATGTTGACTCAAAATATAGTTGCCATTTAAGAGTTAAGGAAGTAATGGCATTTTTTATATGCCACGACTATAAAAAGGCACCGTTCTTATTTTCATAAACATTATTATCAACCGATATAACTCATAGCCTGTGACAGCAAAGCATAAGGTGTTTAGTAAATTGCGCTGAATTTGTTTTCACAGTATTTTTTGCGTGTTAAACCAGCAAGATGATCAGCTTTTCACCATGCCACTGGCCAATCACCAACAAATCTGGTTTGCAAGGCTGAATAAAAAATAATGTAATTATTACACGTAGGCTTTCGGGACCAATATCATCCAAAATAGAGGTGTTTTGGGGTAGATCTCGTCAATATATAAATGTGTCGTTAAACCCGCCAACCACCCAACAAACCTCTATTATGGATAATTTGACTGTGTTATCTATACTCTTTGGTTATTTCGGTAAAGCCACGTAGGTATGAAATAAAATAAATCACGACGTGTCGATCGCAACACAAGCAGTCGTCCTCAGGCGAAAAAAATATAATCCAGCAGTGGAACTGTTGAACTTGCGAGAAAGCAGCTACAACAAGGCTATATATGTGGCGATGGGCAAGCAAGCAGGGTCTGAGCTGGAAAGGAATTCCACCCCCGGACGCAAGAACCTCAGTTGCATTAATGGGGGATTAGGGAGAGAGGGATTAGGGAGAGAGTGATTACGGACTAAGATTCACATGAGATTACAGATCTTATCGATATTCATAAAGCACACCAAACCTATTTTTTCCTTAAATATTCGAGGTATTAGCACTAACGCAGTCCCCCAGTATCACAAATTATGCAGTCGAGTTTCCCGCATTTGAGGAAATCGCAGGGGTCAACCCACCCGCAGTTCAATGGATGAGCCTCACCCTGGGAGGACCACCTACATGATCATGGTGCCTCCCCTGTCAGGTAAGTATGAGTTGGCCTGCTTCCACTATCCCTCTATGAACAAATACCCTGTACCTCTACTCTATGGGCATTATAAATATTTTACGTGGCGATACTTAAAAATGATTTAAAAAATAAACACTGTCGTTTAAAAAAACTACAAATAACACGTTACGAAAATATACACTTTTTTGGAAATTTCTAATTTTGTGAGCTAAAGCATAGCTTACAAGTAAAATTCTCCATAGCATTCTCGGTAATGTTGACTCAAGATATAGTAGCCATTTAAGAGTTAAGGAAGTAATGGCATTTTTTTATATGCCACGACTATAAAAAGGCACCGTTCTTATTTTCATAAACATTATTATCAACCGATATAACTCATAGCCTGTGACAGCAAAACATACGGGGTTTAGTAAATTGCGCTGAATTTGTTTTCACAGTATTTTTTGCGTGTTAAATCAGCAAGATGATCAGCTTTTCACCATGCCACTGGCCAATCACCAACAAATCTGGTTTGCAAGGCTGAATCAAAAATAATGTAATTATTACACGTAGGCTTTCGGGACCAATATCATCCAAAATAGAGGTGTTTTGGGTTAGATCTCGTCAATATATAGATGTGTCGTTAAACCCGCCAACCACCCAACAAACCTCTATCTATACTCTTTGGTTATTTCGGAATAGCCACGTAGGTATGAAATAAAATAAATCACGACATGTCGATCGCAACACAAGCAGTCGTCCTCAGGCGGAAAAAATATAATCCAGCAGTGGAACTATTGAACTTGCGAGAAAGCAGCTACAACAAGGCTATATATGTGGCGATGGGCAAGCAAGCAGGGTCTGAGCTGGAAAGGAATTCCACCCCCGGATGCAAGAACCTCAGTTGCATTAATGGGGGATTAGGGAGTGAGGGATTAGGGAGAGAGTGATTAGGGACTAAGATTCACATGAGATTACAGATCTTATCAATATTCATAAAACACAGCAAACCTATTTTTTCCTTAAATATTCGGGGGATAGCGCGAACGCAGTCCCCCAGTATCACAAATTATACAGTCGAGTTTCCCGCATTTGGGGAAATCGCAGGGGTCAACCCACCCGCAGTGCAATGGATGAGCCTCACCCTGGGAGGACCACCTAAATGATCATGGTGCCTCCCCTGTCAGGTAAGTATAAGTTGGCCTGCTTCCACTATCCCTATATGAACAAATACCCTGTACCTCTACTCTATGGGCATTATAAATCTTTTACGTTTCGATACTTAAAAATGATTAAAAAAATAAACACTGTCGTTTAAAAAACTACAAATAACACGTTACGAAAATATACACTTTTTTGGAAATTTCAAATTTTGTGAGCTAAGGCATAGGTTACGAGTAAAATTCTCCATAGCATTCTGGGTAATGTTGACTCAAAATATAGTTTCCATTTAAGAGTTACGGAAGTAATGGCATTTTTTTATATGCCACGACTATAAAAAGGCACCGTTCTTATTTTCATGAACATTATTATCAACCGATATAACTCATAGCCTGTGACAGCAAAGCATAAGGTGTTTAGTAAATTGCGCTGAATTTGTTTTCACAGTATTTTTTGCGTGTTAAACCAGCAAGATGATCAGCTTTTCACCATGCCACTGGCCAATCACCAACAAATCTGGTTTGCAAGGCTGAATCAAAAATAATGTAATTATTACACGTAGGCTTTCGGGACCAATATCATCCAAAATAGAGGTGTTTTGGGTTAGATCTCGTCAATATATAAATGTGTCGTTAAACCCGCCAACCACTCAACAAACCCCTATTATGGATAATTTGACTGTGTTATCTATACTCTTTGGTTATTTCGGTAAAGCCACGTAGGTATGAAATAAAATAAATCACCACATGTCGATCGCAACACAAGCAGTCGTCCTCAGGCGGAAAAAATATAATCCAGCAGTGGAACTGTTGAACTTGCGAGAAAGCAGCTACAACAAGGCTATATATGTGGCGATGGGCAAGCAAGCAGGGTCTGAGCTGGAAAGGAATTCCGCCCCCGGACGCAAGAACCTCAGTTGCATTAATGGGGGATTAGGGAGAGAGGGATTAGGGAGAGAGTGATAAGGTACTAAGATTCACATGAGATTACAGATCTAATCGATATTCATAAAGCACAGCAAACCTATTTTTTTCCTTAAATATTCGGGGGATAGCGCGAACGCAGTCCCCCAGTATAACAAATTATACATTCGAGTTTCCCCGCATTTGGGGAAATCGCAGGGGTCAACCCACCCACAGTGCAATGGATGAGCCTAACCCTGGGAGGACCACCTAAATAATCATGGTGCCTACCCTGTCAGGTAAGTATGAGTTGGCCTGCTTCCACTATCCCTATATGAACAAATACCCTGTACCTCTACTCTATGGGCATTATAAATCTTTTACGTGGCGATACTTAAAAATTATTTAAAAAATAAACACTGTCATTTAAAAAACTACAAATAACACGTTACGAAAATATACACTTTTTGGAAATTTCAAATTTTGTGAGCTAAGGCATAGGTTACGAGTAAAATTCTCCATAGCATTCTGGGTAATGTTGACTCAAAATATAGTTGCCATTTAAGAGTTAAGGAAGTAATGGCATTTTTTTATATGCCACGACTATAAAAAGGCACCGTTCTTATTTTCATAAACATTATAATCAACCGATATAACTCATAGCCTGTGACAGCAAAGCATAAGGTGTTTAGTAAATTGCGCTGAATTTGTTTTCACAGTATTTTTTGCGTGTTAAACCAGCAAGATGATCAGCTTTTCACCATGCCACTGGCCAATCACCAACAAATCTGGTTTACATTATTAGCAGTCACCAATAATGTAATTATTACACGTAGGCTTTCGGGACCAATATCATCCAAAATAGAGGTGTTTTGGGTTAGATCTCGTCAATATATGTGTCGTTAAACCCGCCAACCACCCAACAAACCTCTATTATGGAAAATTTGACTGTGTTATCTATACTCTTTGGTTATTTCGGTAAAGCCACGTAGGTATGAAATAAAATAAATCACGACGTGTCGATCGCAACACAAGCAGTTGTCCTCAGGAGGAAAAAATATAATCCAGCAGTGGAACTGTTGAACTTGCGAGAAAGCAGCTACAACAAGGCTATATATGTGGCGATGGGCAAGCAAGCAGGGTCTGAGCTGGAAAGGAATTCCACCCCCGGACGCAAGAACCTCAGTTGCATTAATGGGGGATTAGGGAGAGAGGGATTAGGGAGATAGTGATTACGGACTAAGATTCACATGAGATTACAGATCTTATCGATATTCATAAAGCACACCAAACCTATTTTTTCCTTAAATATTCGAGGTATTAGCGCGAACGCAGTCCCCCAGTATCACAAATTATACAGTCGAGTTTCCCGCATTTGAGGAAATCGCAGGGGTCAACCCACCCGCAGTTCAATAGATGAGCCTCACCCTGGGAGGACCACCTAAATTATCATGGTGCCTCCCCTGTCAGGTAAGTATGAGTTGGCCTGCTTCCACTATCCCTCTATGAACAAATACCCTGTACCTCTACTCTATGGGCATTATAAATATTTTACGTGGCGATACTTAAAAATGATTTAAGAAATAAACACTGTCGTTTAAAAAAACTACAAATAACACGTTACGAAAATATACACTTTTTTGGAAATTTCTAATTTTGTGAGCTAAAGCATAGCTTACAATTAAAATTCTCCATAGCATTCTCGGTAATGTTGACTCAAGATATAGTTGCCATTTAAGAGTTAAGGAAGTAATGGCATTTTTTTATATGCCACGACTATAAAAAGGCACCGTTCTTATTTTCATAAACATTATAATCAACCGATATAACTCATAGCCTGTGACAGCAAAGCATAAGGTGTTTAGTAAATTGCGCTGAATTTGTTTTCACAGTATTTTTTGCGTGTTAAACCAGCAAGATGATCAGCTTTTCACCATGCCACTGGCCAATCACCAACAAATCTGGTTTACATTATTAGCAGTCACCAATAATGTAATTATTACACGTAGGCTTTCGGGACCAATATCATCCAAAATAGAGGTGTTTTGGGTTAGATCTCGTCAATATATGTGTCGTTAAACCCGCCAACCACCCAACAAACCTCTATTATGGAAAATTTGACTGTGTTATCTATACTCTTTGGTTATTTCGGTAAAGCCACGTAGGTATGAAATAAAATAAATCACGACGTGTCGATCGCAACACAAGCAGTTGTCCTCAGGAGGAAAAAATATAATCCAGCAGTGGAACTGTTGAACTTGCGAGAAAGCAGCTACAACAAGGCTATATATGTGGCGATGGGCAAGCAAGCAGGGTCTGAGCTGGAAAGGAATTCCACCCCCGGACGCAAGAACCTCAGTTGCATTAATGGGGGATTAGGGAGAGAGGGATTAGGGAGAGAGTGATTACGGACTAAGATTCACATGAGATTACAGATCTTATCGATATTCATAAAGCACACCAAACCTATTTTTTCCTTAAATATTCGAGGTATTAGCGCGAACGCAGTCCCCCAGTATCACAAATTATACAGTCGAGTTTCCCGCATTTGAGGAAATCGCAGGGGTCAACCCACCCGCAGTTCAATAGATGAGCCTCACCCTGGGAGGACCACCTAAATTATCATGGTGCCTCCCCTGTCAGGTAAGTATGAGTTGGCCTGCTTCCACTATCCCTCTATGAACAAATACCCTGTACCTCTACTCTATGGGCATTATAAATATTTTACGTGGCGATACTTAAAAATGATTTAAGAAATAAACACTGTCGTTTAAAAAAACTACAAATAACACGTTACGAAAATATACACTTTTTTGGAAATTTCTAATTTTGTGAGCTAAAGCATAGCTTACAATTAAAATTCTCCATAGCATTCTCGGTAATGTTGACTCAAGATATAGTTGCCATTTAAGAGTTAAGGAAGTAATGGCATTTTTTTATATGCCACGACTATAAAAAGGCACCGTTCTTATTTTCATAAACATTATTATCAACCGATATAACTCATAGCCTGTGACAGCAAAGCATACGGGGTTTAGTAAATTGCGCTGAATTTGTTTTCACAGTATTTTTTGCGTGTTAAATCAGCAAGATGATCAGCTTTTCACCATGCCACTGGCCAATCACCAACAAATCTGGTTTGCAAGGCTGAATCAAAAATAATGTAATTATTACACGTAGGCTTTCGGGACCAATATCATCCAAAATAGAGGTGTTTTGGGTTAGATCTCGTCAATATATAGATGTGTCGTTAAACCCGCCAACCACCCAACAAACCTCTATCTATACTCTTTGGTAATTTCGGAATAGCCACGTGGGTATGAAATAAAATAAATCACGACATGTCGATCGCAACACAAGCAGTCGTCCTCAGGCGGAAAAAATATAATCCAGCAGTGGAACTATTGAACTTGCGAGAAAGCAGCTACAACAAGGCTATATATGTGGCGATGGGCAAGCAAGCAGGGTCTGAGCTGGAAAGGAATTCCACCCCCGGACGCAAGAACCTCAGTTGCATTAATGGGGGATTAGGGAGTGAGGGATTAGGGAGAGAGTGATTAGGGACTAAGATTCACATGAGATTACAGATCTTATCAATATTCATAAAACACAGCAAACCTATTTTTTCCTTAAATATTCGGGGGATAGCGCGAACGCAGTCCCCCAGTATCACAAATTATACAGTCGAGTTTCCCGCATTTGGGGAAATCGCAGGGGTCAACCC
The DNA here is from genome assembly GCF_048934315.1 of Petromyzon marinus. Taxonomy (NCBI): domain Eukaryota; kingdom Metazoa; phylum Chordata; class Hyperoartia; order Petromyzontiformes; family Petromyzontidae; genus Petromyzon; species Petromyzon marinus. The sequence goes on from NC_133692.1 coordinate 12,134,153, forward strand.
ACCCGCAGTGCAATGGATGAGCCTCACCCTGGGAGGACCACCTAAATGATCATGGTGCCTCCCCTGTTAGGTAAGTATGAGTTGGCCTGCTTCCACTATCCCTATATGAACAAATACCCTGTACCTCTACTCTATGGGCATTATAAATCTTTTACGTTTCGATGCTTAAAAATGATTAAAAAAATAAACACTGTCGTTTAAAAAACTACAAATAACACGTTACGAAAATATACACTTTTTTGGAAATTTCAAATTTTGTGAGCTAAGGCATAGGTTACGAGTAAAATTCTCCATAGCATTCTGGGTAATGTTGACTCAAAATATAGTTTCCATTTAAGAGTTACGGAAGTAATGGCATTTTTTTTTATATGCCACGACTATAAAAAGGCACCGTTCTTATTTTCATGAACATTATTATCAACCGATATAACTCATAGCCTGTGACAGCAAAGCATAAGGTGTTTAGTAAATTGCGCTGAATTTGTTTTCACAGTATTTTTTGCGTGTTAAACCAGCAAGATGATCAGCTTTTCACCATGCCACTGGCCAATCACCAACAAATCTGGTTTGCAAGGCTGAATCAAAAATAATGTAATTATTACACGTAGGCTTTCGGGACCAATATCATCCAAAATAGAGGTGTTTTGGGTTAGATCTCGTCAATGTATAAATGTGTCGTTAAACCCGCCAACCACTCAACAAACCCCTATTATGGATAATTTGACTGTGTTATCTATACTCTTTGGTTATTTCGGTAAAGCCACGTAGGTATGAAATAAAATAAATCACCACATGTCGATCGCAACACAAGCAGTCGTCCTCAGGCGGAAAAAATATAATCCAGCAGTGGAACTGTTGAAATTGCGAGAAAGCTGCTACAACAAGGCTATATATGTGGCGATGGGCAAGCAAGCAGGGACTGAGCTGGAAAGGAATTCCGCCCCCGGACGCAAGAACCTCAGTTACATTAATGGGGGATTAGGGAGAGAGGGATTAGGGAGAGAGTGATAAGGTACTAAGATTCACATGAGATTACAGATCTAATCGATATTCATAAAGCACAGCAAACCTATTTTTTTCCTTAAATATTCGGGGGATAGCGCGAACGCAGTCCCCCAGTATAACAAATTATACAGTCGAGTTTCCCGCATTTGGGGAAATCGCAGGGGTCAACCCACCCGCAGTGCAATGGATGAGCCTAACCCTGGGAGGACCACCTAAATGATCATGGTGCCTACCCTGTCAGGTAAGTATGAGTTGGCCTGCTTCCACTATCCCTATATGAACAAATACCCTGTACCTCTACTCTATGGGCATTAGAAATCTTTCACGTGGCGATACTTAAAAATTATTTAAAAAATAAACACTGTCATTTAAAAAACTACAAATAACACGTTACGAAAATATACACTTTTTGGAAATTTCAAATTTTGTGAGCTAAGGCATAGGTTACGAGTAAAATTCTCCATAGCATTCTGGGTAATGTTGACTCAAAATATAGTTGCCATTTAAGAGTTAAGGAAGTAATGGCATTTTTTTATATGCCACGACTATAAAAAGGCACCGTTCTTATTTTCATAAACATTATAATCAACCGATATAACTCATAGCCTGTGACAGCAAAGCATAAGGTGTTTAGTAAATTGCGCTGAATTTGTTTTCACAGTATTTTTTGCGTGTTAAACCAGCAAGATGATCAGCTTTTCACCATGCCACTGGCCAATCACCAACAAATCTGGTTTACATTATTAGCAGTCACCAATAATGTAATTATTACACGTAGGCTTTCGGGACCAATATCATCCAAAATAGAGGTGTTTTGGGTTAGATCTCGTCAATATATGAATGTGTCGTTAAACACGCAAACCACCCAACAAACCTCTATTATGGATAATTTGACTGTGTTATCTATACTTTTTGGTTATTTCGGTAAAGCCACGTAGGTATGAAATAAAATAAATCATGACGTGTCGATCGCAACACAAGCAGTCGTCCTCAGGCGGAAAAAGTATAATCCAGCAGTGGAACTGTTGAACTTGCGAGAAAGCAGCTACAACAAGGCTATATATGTGGCGATGGGCAAGCAAGCAGGGTCTGAGCTGGAAAGGAATTCCACCCCCGGACGCAAGAACCTCAGTTGCATTAATGGGGGATTAAGGGAGAGAGGGATTAGGGAGAGAGTGATTAGGGACTAAGATTCACATGAGACTACAGATCTTGTCGATATTCATAAAGCACAGCAAACCTATTTTTTCCTAAAATATTCGGGGGATAGCGCAAAACGCAGTCCCCCAGATTCACAAATTATACAGTCGAGTTTCTCGCATTTGGGGAAATCGCAGGGGTCAACCCACCCGCAGTGCAATGGATGAGCCTCACCCTAAAAAAACCACCTAAATGATCATGGTGCCTCCCCTGTCAGGTAAGTATGAGTTGGCCTGCTTCCACTATCCCTATATGAACAAATACCCTGTACCTCTACTCTATGGGCATTATAAATCTTTTACGTGGCAATACTTAAAAATGATTAAAAATAAACACTGTCGTTTAAAAAACTACAAATAACACGTTACGAAAAAAACACTTTTTTGGAAATTTCAAATTTTGTGAGCTAAGGCATAGTTTACGAGTAAAATTCTCCATAGCATTCTGGGTAATGTTGACTCAAGATATAGTTGCCGTTTAAGAGTTAAGGAAGTAATGGCATTTTTTTATATGACACGACTATAAAAAGGCACCGTTCTTATTTTCATAAACATTATTATCAACCGATATAACTCATAGCCTGTGACAGCAAAGCATAAGGTGTTTAGTAAATTGCGCTGAATTTGTTTTCACAGTATTTTTTGCGTGTTAAACCAGCAAGATGATCAGCTTTTCACCATGCCACTGGCCAATCACCAACAAATCTGGTTTGCAAGGCAGAATCTAAGATAATTTATTTATTACACGTAGGCTTTCGTGAACCAATATCATCCAAAATAGAGGTGTTTTGGGTTAGACCTCGTCAATATATAAATGTGTCGTTAAACCCGCCAACCACCCAACAAACCTCTATTATGGATAATTTAACTGTGTTATCTATACTCTTTGGTTATTTCGGTAAAGCCACGAAGGTATGAAATAAAATAAATCACGACGTGTCGATCGCAACACAAGCAGTCGTCCTCAGGCGAAAAAATATAATCCAGCAGTGGAACTGTTGAACTTGCGAGAAAGCAGCTACAACAAGGCTATATATGTGGTGATGGGCAAGCAAGCAGGGTCTGAGCTAGAAAGGAATTCCACCCCCGGACGCAAGAACCTCAGTTGCATTAATGGGGGATTAGGGAGAGAGTAATTGAGGGACTAATATTCACATGAGATTACAGATCTTATCGATATTCATAAAGCACAGCAAACCTATTTTTTCCTTAAATATTCGGGGGATAGCGCGAACGCAGTCCCCCAGTATCACAAATTATACAGTCGAGTTTCCCACATTTGGGGAAATCGCAGGGGTCAACCCACCCGCAGTGCAATGGATGAGCCTCACCCTGGGAGGACCACCTACATGATCATGGTGCCTCCCCTGTCAGGTAAGTATGAGTTGGCCTGCTTCCACTATCCCTATATGAACAAATACCCTGTACCTCTACTCTATGGGCATTATAAATCTTTTACGTGGCGATACTTAAAAATGATTAAAAAAATAAACACTGTCGTTTAAAAAACTACAAATAGCACGTTCGAAAATATACACTTATTTGGAAATTTCAATTTTTTTGAACTAAGGCATAGTTTACGGATAAAATTCTCCATAGCATTCTGGGTAATGTTGACTCAAGATATAGTTGCCATTTAAGAGTTAAGGAAGTAATGGCATTTTTTTATATGCCACGACTATAAAAAGGCACCGTTCTTATTTTCATAAACATTATTATCAACCGATATAACTCATAGCCTGTGACAGCAAAGCATAAGGTGTTTAATAAATTGCGCTGAATTTGTTTTCACAGTATTTTTTGCGTGTTAAACCAGCAAGATGATCAGCTTTTCACCATGCCACTGGCCAATCACCAACAAATCTGGTTTGCAAGGCTGAATAAAAAATAATGTAATTATTACACGTAGGCTTTCGGGACCAATATCATCCAAAATAGAGGTGTTTTGGGTTAGATCTCGTCAATATATAAATGTGTCGTTAAACCCGCCAACCACCCAACAAACCGCTATTATGGATAATTTGACTGTGTTATCTATACTCTTTGGTTATTTCGGTAAAGCCACGTAGGTATGAAATAAAATAAATCACGACATGTCGATCGCAACACAAGCAGTCGTCCTCAGGCGGAAAAAATATAATCCAGCAGAGGAACTGTTGAACTTGCGAGAAAGCAGCTACAACAAGGCTATATATGTGGCGATGGGCAAGCAAGCAGGATCTGAGCTGGAAAAGAATTCCACCCCCGGACGCAAGAACCTCAGTTGCATTAATGGGGGATTAGGGAGAGAGGGATTAGGGAGAGAGTGATTAGGTACTAAGATTCACATAAGGTTACAGATCTCATCGATATTCATAAAGCACAGCAAACCTATTTTTTCCTTAAATATTCGGGGGATAGCGCGAACGCAGTCCCCCAGTATCACAAATTATACAGTCGAGTTTCCCGCATTTGGGGAAATCGCAGGGGTCAACCCACCCACAGTGCAATGCATGAGCCTCACCCTGGGAGGACCACCTACATAATCATGGTGCCTCCCCTGTCAGGTAAGTATGAGTTGGCCTGCTTCCACTGTCCCTATATGAACAAATACCCTGTACCTCTACTCTATGGGCATTATAAATCTTTTACGTGGCGATACTTAAAAATGATTAAAAAAATAAACACTGTCGTTTAAAAAACTACAAATAACACGTTACTAAAATATACACTTTTTTGGAAATTTCAAATTTTGTGAGCTAAGGCATAGTTTACGGATAAAATTCTCCATAGCATTCTGGGTAATGTTGACTCAAGATATAGTTGCCATTTAAGAGTTAAGGAAGTAATGGCATTTTTTTTATATGCCACGACTATAAAAAGGCACCGTTCTTATTTTCATGAACATTATTATCAACCGATATAACTCATAGCCTGTGACAGCAAAGCATAAGGTGTTTAATAAATTGCGCTGAATTTGTTTTCACAGTATTTTTTGCGTGTTAAACCAGCAAGATGATCAGCTTTTCACCATGCCACTGGCCAATCACCAACAAATCTGGTTTGCAAGGCTGAATCAAAAATAATGTAATTATTACACGTAGGCTTTCGGGACCAATATCATCCAAAATAGAGGTGTTTTGGGTTAGATCTCGTCAATATATAAATGTGTCGTTAAACCCGCCAACCACCCAACAAACCTCTATTATGGATAATTTGACTGTGTTATCTATACTCTTTGGTTATTTCGGTAAAGCCACGTAGGTATGAAATAAAATAAATCACGACATGTCGATCGCAACACAAGCAGTCGTCCTTAGGCGGAAAAAATATAATCCAGCAGAGGAACTGTTGAACTTGCGAGAAAGCAGCTACAACAAGGCTATATATGTGGCGATGGGCAAGCAAGCAGGGTCTGAGCTGGAAAAGAAGTCCACCCCCGGACGCAAGAACCTCAGTTGCATTAATGGGGGATTAGGGAGAGAGGGATTAGGGAGAGAGTGATTAGGTACTAAGATTCACATGAGGTTACAGATCTCATCGATATTCATAAAGCACAGCAAACCTATTTTTTCCTTAAATATTCGGGGGATAGCGCGAACGCAGTCCCCCAGTATCACAAATTACACAGTCGAGTTTCCCGCATTTGGGGAAATCGCAGGGGTCAACCCACCCGCAGTGCAATGGATGAGCCTCACCCTGGGAGGACCACCTACATGATCATGGTGCCTCCCCTGTCAGGTAAGTACGAGTTGGCCTGCTTCCACTGTCCCTATAAATCTTTTACGTGGCGATACTTAAAAATGATTAAAAAAATAAACACTGTCGTTTAAAAAACTACAAATAACACGTTACTAAAATATACACTTTTTTGGAAATTTCAAATTTTGTGAGCTAAGGCATAGTTTACGGATAAAATTCTCCATAGCATTCTGGGTAATGTTGACTCAAGATATAGTTGCCATTTAAGAGTTAAGGAAGTAATGGCATTTTTTTATATGCCACGACTATAAAAAGGCACCGTTCTTATTTTCATGAACATTATTATCAACCGATATAACTCATAGCCTGTGACAGCAAAGCATAAGGTGTTTAATAAATTGCGCTGAATTTGTTTTCACAGTATTTTTTGCGTGTTAAACCAGCAAGATGATCAGCTTTTCACCATGCCACTGGCCAATCACCAACAAATCTGGTTTGCAAGGCTGAATCAAAAATAATGTAATTATTACACGTAGGCTTTCGGGACCAATATCATCCAAAATAGAGGTGTTTTGGGTTAGATCTCGTCAATATATAAATGTGTCGTTAAACCCGCCAACCACCCAACAAACCTCTATTATGGATAATTTGACTGTGTTATCTATACTCTTTGGTTATTTCGGTAAAGCCACGTAGGTATGAAATAAAATAAATCACGACATGTCGATCGCAACACAAGCAGTCGTCCTTAGGCGGAAAAAATTTAATCCAGCAGAGGAACTGTTGAACTTGCGAGAAAGCAGCTACAACAAGGCTATATATGTGGCGATGGGCAAGCAAGCAGGGTCTGAGCTGGAAAAGAATTCCACCCCCGGACGCAAGAACCTCAGTTGCATTAATGGGGGATTAGGGAGAGAGGGATTAGGGAGAGAGTGATTAGGTACTAAGATTCACATGAGGTTACAGATCTCATCGATATTCATAAAGCACAGCAAACCTATTTTTTCCTTAAATATTCGGGGGATAGCGCGAACGCAGTCCCCCAGTATCACAAATTACACAGTCGAGTTTCCCGCATTTGGGGAAATCGCAGGGGTCAACCCACCCGCAGTGCAATGCATGAGCCTCACCCTGGGAGGACCACCTACATGATCATGGTGCCTCCCCTGTCAGGTAAGTACGAGTTGGCCTGCTTCCACTGTCCCTATAAATCTTTTACGTGGCGATACTTAAAAATGATTAAAAAAATAAACACTGTCGTTTAAAAAACTACAAATAACACGTTACTAAAATATACACTTTTTTGGAAATTTCAAATTTTGTGAGCTAAGGCATAGTTTACGGATAAAATTCTCCATAGCATTCTGGGTAATGTTGACTCAAGATATAGTTGCCATTTAAGAGTTAAGGAAGTAATGGCATTTTTTTTATATGCCACGACTATAAAAAGGCACCGTTCTTATTTTCATAAACATTATTATCAACCGATATAACTCATAGCCTGTGACAGCAAAGCATAAGGTATTTAGTAAATTGCGCTGAATTTGTTTTCACAGTATTTTTTGCGTGTTAAACCAGCAAGATGATCAGCTTTTCACCATGCCACTGGCCAATCACCAACAAATCTGGTTTGCAAGGCTGAATCAAAAATAATGTAATTATTACACGTAGGCTTTCGGGACCAATATCATCCAAAATAGAGGTGTTTTGGGTTAGATCTCGTCAATATATAAATGTGTCGTTAAACCCGCCAACCACCCAACAAACCTCTATTATGGATAATTTGACTGTGTTATCTATACTCTTTGGTTATTTCGGTAAAGCCACGTAGGTATGAAATAAAATAAATCACGACATGTCGATCGCAACACAAGCAGTCGTCCTCAGGCGGAAAAAATTTAATCCAGCAGAGGAACTGTTGAACTTGCGAGAAAGCAGCTACAACAAGGCTATATATGTGGCGATGGGCAAGCAAGCAGGGTCTGAGCTGGAAAAGAATTCCACCCCCCGGACACAAGAAACTCAGTTGCATTAATGGGGGATTAGGGAGAGAGGGATTAGGGAGAGAGTGATTAGGTACTAAGATTCACATGAGGTTACAGATCTCATCGATATTCATAAAGCACAGCAAACCTATTTTTTCCTTAAATATTCGGGGGATAGCGCGATCGCAGTCCCCCAGTATCACAAATTATACAGTCGAGTTTCCCGCATTTGGGGAAATCGCAGGGGTCAACCCACCCGCAGTGCAATGGATGAGCCTCACCCTGGGAGGACCACCTACATGATCATGGTGCCTACCCTGTCAGGTAAGTATGAGTTGGCCTGCTTCCACTATCCCTCTATGAACAAATACCCTGTACCTCTACTCTATGGGCATTATAAATCTTTTACGTGGCGATACTTAAAAATGATTAAAAAAATAAACACTATCGTTTAAAAAATACAAATAACACGTTACTAAAATATACACTTTTTTGGAAATTTCAAATTTTGTGAGCTAAGGCATAGTTTATGGATAAAATTCTCCATAGCATTCTGGGTAATGTTGACTCAAGATATAGTTGCCATTTAAGAGTTAAGGAAGTAATGGCATTTTTTTTTATATGCCACGACTATAAAAAGGCACCGTTCTTATTTTCATAAACATTATTATCAACCGATATAACTCATAGCCTGTGACAGCAAAGCATAAGGTGTTTAGTAAATTGCGCTGAATTTGTTTTCACAGTATTTTTTGCGTGTTAAACCAGCAAGATGATCAGCTTTTCACCATGCCACTGGCCAATCACCAACAAATCTGGTTTGCAAGGCTGAATAAAAAATAATGTAATTATTACACATAGGCTTTCGGGACCAATATCATCCAAAATAGAGGTGTTTTGGGTTAGATCTCGTCAATATATAAATGTGTCGTTAAACCCGCCAACCACCCAACAAACCTCTATTATGGATAATTTGACTGTGTTATCTATACTCTTTGGTTATTTCGGTAAAGCCACGTAGGTATGAAATAAAATAAATCACGACATGTCGATCGCAACACAAGCAGTCGTCCTCAGGCGGAAAAAATATAATCCAGCAGAGGAACTGTTGAACTTCCGAGAAAGCAGCTACAACAAGGCTATATATGTGGCAATGGGCAAGCAAGCAGGGTCTGAGCTGGAAAGGAATTCCACCCCCGGACGCAAGAACCTCAGTTGCATTAATGGGGGATTAGGGAGAGAGGGATTAGGGAGAGAGTGATTAGGTACTAAGATTCACATGAGATTACAGATCTTATCGATATTCATAAAGCACAGCAAACCTATTTTTTCCTTAAATATTCGGGGGATAGCGCGAACGCAGTCCCCCAGTATCACAAATTATACAGTCGAGTTTCCCGCATTTGGGGAAATCGCAGGGGTCAACCCACCCGCAGTGCAATGGATGAGCCTCACCCTGGGAGGACCACCTACATGATCATGGTGCCTCCCCTATCAAATAAGTATGAGTTGGCTTGCTTCCACTATCCCTATATGAACAAATACCCTGTACCTCTACTCTATGGGCATTATAAATCTTTTACGTGGCGATACTTAAAAATTATTTAAAAAATAAACACTGTCGTTTAAAAAACTACAAATAACACGTTACTAAAATATACACTTTTTTGGAAATTTCAAATTTTGTGAGCTAAGGCATAGTTTACGGATAAAATTCTCCATAGCATTCTGGGTAATGTTGACTCAAGATATAGTTGCCATTTAAGAGTTAAGGAAGTAATGGCATTTTTTTTATATGCCACGACTATAAAAAGGCACCGTTCTTATTTTCATAAACATTATTATCAACCGATATAACTCATAGCCTGTGACAGCAAAGCATAAGGTGTTTAGTAAATTGCGCTGAATTTGTTTTCACAGTATTTTTGCGTGTTAAACCAGCAAGATGATCAGCTTTTCACCATGCCACTGGCCAATCACCAACAAATCTGGTTTGCAAGGCAGAATCTAAGATAATTTATTTATTACACGTAGGCTTTCGGGACCAATATCATCCAAAATAGAAGTGTTTTGAGTTAGATCTCGTCAATATATAAATGTATCGTTAAACCCGCCAACCACCCAACAAACCTCTATTATGGATAATTTAACTGTGTTATCTATACTCTTTGGTTATTTCGGTAAAGCCACGAAGGTATGAAATAAAATAAATCACGACGTGTCGATCGCAACACATCCAGTCGTCTTCAGGCGAAAAAAATATAATCCAGCAGTGGAACTGTCGAACTTGCGAGAAAGCAGCTACAACAAGGCTATATATGTGGCAATGGGCAAGCAAGCAGGGTCTGAGCTGGAAAGGAATTCCACCCCCGGACGCAAGAACCTCAGTTGCATTAATGGGGGATTAGGGAGAGAGGGATTAGGGAGAGAGTGATTAGGTACTAAGATTCACATGAGATTACAGATCTTATCGATATTCATAAAGCACAGCAAACCTATTTTTTCCTTAAATATTCGGGGGATAGCGCGAACGCAGTCCCCCAGTATCACAAATTATACAGTCGAGTTTCCCACATTTGGGGAAATCGCAGGGGTCAACCCACCCGCAGTGCAATGGATGAGCCTCACCGTGGGAGGACCACCTACATGATCATGGTGCCTCCCCTGTCAGGTAAGTATGAGTTGGCCTGCTTCCACTATCCCTATATGAACAAATACCCTGTACCTCTACTCTATGGGCATTATAAATCTTTTACGTGGCGATACTTAAAAATTATTTAAAAAATAAACACTGTCGTTTAAAAAACTACAAATAACACGTTACGAAAATATACACTTTTTTGGAAATTTCAAATTTTGTGAGCTAAGGCATAGTTTACGAATAAAATTCTCCATAGCATTCTGGGTAATGTTGACTCAAGATATAGTTTCCATTTAAGAGTTAAGGAAGTAATGGCATTTTTTATATGCCACGACTATAAAAAGGCACCGTTCTTATTTTCATAAACATTATTATCAACCGATATAACTCATAGCCTGTGATAGCAAAGCATAAGGTGTTTAGTAAATTGCGCTGAATTTGTTTTCACAGTATTTTTTGCGTGTTAAACCAACAAGATGATCAGCTTTTCACCATGGCACTGGCCAATCACCAACAAATCTGGTTTGCAAGGCTGAATCAAAAATAATGTAATTATTACACGTAGGCTTCGGGACCAATATCATCCAAAATAGAGGTGTTTTGGGTTAGATCTCGTCAATATATAAATGTGTCGTTAAACCCGCCAACCACCCAACAAACCTCTATTATGGATAATTTAACTGTGTTATCTATACTCTTTGGTTATTTCGGTAAAGCCACGAAGGTATGAAATAAAATAAATCACGACGTGTCGATCGCAACACATCCAGTCGTCTTCAGGCGAAAAAAATATAATCCAGCAGTGGAACTGTCGAACTTGCGAGAAAGCAGCTACAACAAGGCTATATATGTGGCAATGGGCAAGCAAGCAGGGTCTGAGCTGGAAAGGAATTCCACCCCCGGACGCAAGAACCTCAGTTGCATTAATGGGGGATTAGGGAGAGAGGGATTAGGGAGAGAGTGATTAGGTACTAAGATTCACATGAGATTACAGATCTTATCGATATTCATAAAGCACAGCAAACCTATTTTTTCCTTAAATATTCGGGGGATAGCGCGAACGCAGTCCCCCAGTATCACAAATTATACAGTCGAGTTTCCCACATTTGGGGAAATCGCAGGGGTCAACCCACCCGCAGTGCAATGGATGAGCCTCACCGTGGGAGGACCACCTACATGATCATGGTGCCTCCCCTGTCAGGTAAGTATGAGTTGGCCTGCTTCCACTATCCCTATATGAACAAATACCCTGTACCTCTACTCTATGGGCATTATAAATCTTTTACGTGGCGATACTTAAAAATTATTTAAAAAATAAACACTGTCGTTTAAAAAACTACAAATAACACGTTACGAAAATATACACTTTTTTGGAAATTTCAAATTTTGTGAGCTAAGGCATAGTTTACGAATAAAATTCTCCATAGCATTCTGGGTAATGTTGACTCAAGATATAGTTTCCATTTAAGAGTTAAGGAAGTAATGGCATTTTTTATATGCCACGACTATAAAAAGGCACCGTTCTTATTTTCATAAACATTATTATCAACCGATATAACTCATAGCCTGTGATAGCAAAGCATAAGGTGTTTAGTAAATTGCGCTGAATTTGTTTTCACAGTATTTTTTGCGTGTTAAACCAACAAGATGATCAGCTTTTCACCATGGCACTGGCCAATCACCAACAAATCTGGTTTGCAAGGCTGAATCAAAAATAATGTAATTATTACACGTAGGCTTCGGGACCAATATCATCCAAAATAGAGGTGTTTTGGGTTAGATCTCGTCAATATATAAATGTGTCGTTAAACCCGCCAACCACCCAACAAACCTCTATTATGGATAATTTGACTGTGTTATCTATACTCTTTGGTTATTTCGGTAAAGCCACGTAGGTATGAAATAAAATAAATCACGACATGTCGATCGCAACACAAGCAGTCGTCCTCAGGCGGAAAAAATATAATCTAGCAGAGGAACTGTTGAACTTGCGAGAAAGCAGCTACAACAAGGCAATATATGTGGCGATGGGCAAGCAAGCAGGGTCTGAGCTGGAAAGGAATTCCACCCCCGGACGCAAGAACCTCAGATGCATTAATGGGGGATTAGGGAGAGAGGGATTAGGGAGAGAGTGATTAGGTACTAAGATTCACATGAGATTACAGATCTTATCGATATTCATAAAGCACAGCAAACCTATTTTTTCCTTAAATATTCAGGGGATAGCGCGAACGCAGTCCCCCAGTATCACAAATTATACAGTCGAGTTTCCCGCATTTGGGGAAATCGCAGGGGTCAACCCACCCGCAGTGCAATGGATGAGCCTCACCCTAAAAAAACCACCTACATGATCATGGTGCCTCCCCTGTCAGGTAAGTATGAGTTGGCCTGCTTCCACTATCCCTATATGAACAAATACCCTGTACCTCTACTCTATGGGCATTATAAATCTTTTACGTGGCGATACTTAAAAATTATTTTAAAAATAAACACTGTCGTTTAAAAAACTACAAATAACACGTTACGAAAATATACACTTTTTTGGAAATTTCAAATTTTGTGAGCTAAGGCATAGTTTACGGATAAAATTCTCCATAGCATTCTGGGTAATGTTGACTCAAGATATAGTTGCCATTTAAGAGTTAAGGAAGTAATGGCATTTTTTTATATACCACGACTATAAAAAGGCACCGTTTTTATTTTCATAAACATTATTATCAACCGATATAACTCATAGCCTGTGACAGAAAAGCATAAGGTGTTTAGTAAATTGCGCTGAATTTGTTTTCACAGTATTTTTTGCGTGTTAAACCAGCAAGATGATCAGCTTTTCACCATGCCACTGGCCAATCACCAACAAATCTGGTTTGCAAGGCTGAATCAAAAATAATGTAATTATTACACGTAGGCTTTCGGGACCAATATCATCCAAAATAGAGGTGTTTTGGGTTAGATCTCGTCAATATATGTGTCGTTAAACCCGCCAACCACCCAACAAACCTCTATTATGGATAATTTGACTGTGTTATCTATACTCTTTGGTTATTTCGGTAAAGCCACGTAGGTATGAAATAAAAAAAATCACGACGTGTCGATCGCAATACTAGCAGTCGTCCTCAGGCGGAAAAAATATAATCCAGCAGTGGAACTGTTGAACTTGCGAGAAAGCAGCTACAACAAGGCTATATATGTGGCGATGGGCAAGCAAGCAGGATCTGAGCTGGAAAGGAATTCCACCCCCGGACGCAAGAACCTCAGTTACATTAATGGGGGATTAGGGAGAGAGTGATTAGGAACTAAGATTCACATGAGATTACAGATCTTATCGATATTCATAAAGCACAGCAAACCTATTTTTTCCTTAAATATTCGGGGGATAGCGCGAACGCAGTCCCCCAGTATCACAAATTATACAGTCGAGTTTCCCACATTTGGGGAAATCGCAGGGGTCAACCCACCCGCAGTGCAATGGATGAGCCTCACCATAGGAGGACCACCTACATGATCATGGTGCCTCCCCTGTCAGGTAAGTATGAGTTGGCCTGCTTCCACTATCCCTATATGAACAAATACCCTGTACCTCTACTCTATGGGCATTATAAATCTTTTACGTGGCGATACTTAAAAATTATTTTAAAAATAAACACTGTCGTTTAAAAAACTACAAATAACACGTTACGAAAATATACACTTTTTTGGAAATTTCAAATTTTGTGAGCTAAGGCATAGTTTACGGATAAAATTCTCCATAGCATTCTGGGTAATGTTGACTCAAGATATAGTTTCCATTTAAGAGTTAAGGAAGTAATGGCATTTTTTATATGCCACGACTATAAAAAGGCACCGTTCTTATTTTCATAAACATTATTATCAACCGATATAACTCATAGCCTGTGATAGCAAAGCATAAGGTGTTTAGTAAATTGCGCTGAATTTGTTTTCACAGTATTTTTTGCGTGTTAAACCAACAAGATGATCAGCTTTTCACCATGGCACTGGCCAATCACCAACAAATCTGGTTTGCAAGGCTGAATCAAAAATAATGTAATTATTACACGTAGGCTTCGGGACCAATATCATCCAAAATAGAGGTGTTTTGGGTTAGATCTCGTCAATATATAAATGTGTCGTTAAACCCGCCAACCACCCAACAAACCTCTATTATGGATAATTTGACTGTGTTATCTATACTCTTTGGTTATTTCGGTAAAGCCACGTAGGTATGAAATAAAATAAATCACGACATGTCGATCGCAACACAAGCAGTCGTCCTCAGGCGGAAAAAATATAATCTAGCAGAGGAACTGTTGAACTTGCGAGAAAGCAGCTACAACAAGGCTATATATGTGGCGATGGGCAAGCAAGCAGGGTCTGAGCTGGAAAGGAATTCCACCCCCGGACGCAAGAACCTCAGATGCATTAATGGGGGATTAGGGAGAGAGGGATTAGGGAGAGAGTGATTAGGTACTAAGATTCACATGAGATTACAGATCTTATCGATATTCATAAAGCACAGCAAACCTATTTTTTCCTTAAATATTCGGGGGATAGCGCGAACGCAGTCCCCCAGTATCACAAATTATACAGTCGAGTTTCCCGCATTTGGGGAAATCGCAGGGGTCAACCCACCCGCAGTGCAATGGATGAGCCTCACCCTGGGAGGACCACCTACATGATCATGGTGCCTCCCCTGTCAGGTAAGTATGAGTTGGCCTGCTTCCACTATCCCTATATGAACAAATACCCTGTACCTCTACTCTATGGGCATTATAAATCTTTTACGTGGCGATACTTAAAAATTATTTTAAAAATAAACACTGTCGTTTAAAAAACTACAAATAACACGTTACGAAAATATACACTTTTTTGGAAATTTCAAATTTTGTGAGCTAAGGCATAGTTTACGGATAAAATTCTCCATAGCATTCTGGGTAATGTTGACTCAAGATATAGTTTCCATTTAAGAGTTAAGGAAGTAATGGCATTTTTTATATGCCACGACTATAAAAAGGCACCGTTCTTATTTTCATAAACATTATTATCAACCGATATAACTCATAGCCTGTGATAGCAAAGCATAAGGTGTTTAGTAAATTGCGCTGAATTTGTTTTCACAGTATTTTTTGCGTGTTAAACCAACAAGATGATCAGCTTTTCAACATGGCACTGGCCAATCACCAACAAATCTGGTTTGCAAGGCTGAATCAAAAATAATGTAATTATTACACGTAGGCTTCGGGACCAATATCATCCAAAATAGAGGTGTTTTGGGTTAGATCTCGTCAATATATGTGTCGTTAAACCCGCCAACCACCCAACAAACCTCTATTATGGATAATTTGACTGTGTTATCTATACTCTTTGGTAATTTCGGTAAAGCCACGTAGGTATGAAATAAAATAAATCACGACATGTCGATCGCAACACAAGCAGTCGTCCTCAGGCGGAAAAAATATAATCTAGCAAAGTAACTGTTGAACTTGCGAGAAAGCAGCTACAACAAGGCTATATATGTGGCGATGGGCAAGCAAGCAGGGTCTGAGCTGGAAAGGAATTCCACCCCCAGACGCAAGAACCTCAGATGCATTAATGGGGGATTAGGGAGAGAGGGATTAGGGAGAGAGTGATTAGGTACTAAGATTCACATGAGATTACAGATCTTATCGATATTCATAAAGCACAGCAAACCTATTTTTTCCTTAAATATTCGGGGGATAGCGCGAACGCAGTCCCCCAGTATCACAAATTATACAGTCGAGTTTCCCGCATTTGGGGAAATCGCAGGGGTCAACCCACCCGCAGTGCAATGGATGAGCCTCACCCTGGGAGGACCACCTACATGATCATGGTGCCTCCCCTGTCAGGTAAGTATGAGTTGGCCTGCTTCCACTATCCCTATATGAACAAATACCCTGTACCTCTACTCTATGGGCATTATAAATCTTTTACGTGGCGATACTTAAAAATTATTTTAAAAATAAACACTGTCGTTTAAAAAACTACAAATAACACGTTACGAAAATATACACTTTTTTGGAAATTTCAAATTTTGTGAGCTAAGGCATAGTTTACGGATAAAATTCTCCATAGCATTCTGGGTAATGTTGACTCAAGATATAGTTGCCATTTAAGAGTTAAGGAAGTAATGGCATTTTTTTATATACCACGACTATAAAAAGGCACCGTTTTTATTTTCATAAACATTATTATCAACCGATATAACTCATAGCCTGTGACAGAAAAGCATAAGGTGTTTAGTAAATTGCGCTGAATTTGTTTTCACAGTATTTTTTGCGTGTTAAACCAGCAAGATGATCAGCTTTTCACCATGCCACTGGCCAATCACCAACAAATCTGGTTTGCAAGGCTGAATCAAAAATAATGTAATTATTACACGTAGGCTTTCGGGACCAATATCATCCAAAATAGAGGTGTTTTGGGTTAGATCTCGTCAATATATGTGTCGTTAAACCCGCCAACCACCCAACAAACCTCTATTATGGATAATTTGACTGTATTATCTATACTCTTTGGTTATTTCGGTAAAGCCACGTAGGTATGAAATAAAATAAATCACGACATGTCGATCGCAACACAAGCAGTCGTCCTCAGGCGGAAAAAATATAATCTAGCAGAGGAACTGTTGAACTTGCGAGAAAGCAGCTACAACAAGGCTATATATGTGGCGATGGGCAAGCAAGCAGGGTCTGAGCTGGAAAGGAATTCCACCCCCGGACGCAAGAACCTCAGATGCATTAATGGGGGATTAGGGAGAGAGTGATTAGGAACTAAGATTCACATGAGATTACAGATCTTATCGATATTCATAAAGCACAGCAAACCTATTTTTTCCTTAAATATTCGGGGGATAGCGCGAACGCAGTCCCCCAGTATCACAAATTATACAGTCGAGTTTCCCACATTTGGGGAAATCGCAGGGGTCAACCCACCCGCAGTGCAATGGATGAGCCTCACCATAGGAGGACCACCTACATGATCATGGTGCCTCCCCTGTCAGGTAAGTATGAGTTGGCCTGCTTCCACTATCCCTATATGAACAAATACCCTGTACCTCTACTCTATGGGCATTATAAATCTTTTACGTGGCGATACTTAAAAATTATTTTAAAAATAAACACTGTCGTTTAAAAAACTACAAATAACACGTTACGAAAATATACACTTTTTTGGAAATTTCAAATTTTGTGAGCTAAGGCATAGTTTACGGATAAAATTCTCCATAGCATTCTGGGTAATGTTGACTCAAGATATAGTTTCCATTTAAGAGTTAAGGAAGTAATGGCATTTTTAATATGCCACGACTATAAAAAGGCACCGTTCTTATTTTCATAAACATTATTATCAACCGATATAACTCATAGCCTGTGATAGCAAAGCATAAGGTGTTTAGTAAATTGCGCTGAATTTGTTTTCACAGTATTTTTTGCGTGTTAAACCAACAAGATGATCAGCTTTTCACCATGGCACTGGCCAATCACCAACAAATCTGGTTTGCAAGGCTGAATCAAAAATAATGTAATTATTACACGTAGGCTTCGGGACCAATATCATCCAAAATAGAGGTGTTTTGGGTTAGATCTCGTCAATATATAAATGTGTCGTTAAACCCGCCAACCACCCAACAAACCTCTATTATGGATAATTTGACTGTGTTATCTATACTCTTTGGTTATTTCGGTAAAGCCACGTAGGTATGAAATAAAATAAATCACGACATGTCGATCGCAACACAAGCAGTCGTCCTCAGGCGGAAAAAATATAATCTAGCAGAGGAACTGTTGAACTTGCGAGAAAGCAGCTACAACAAGGCTATATATGTGGCGATGGGCAAGCAAGCAGGGTCTGAGCTGGAAAGGAATTCCACCCCCGGACGCAAGAACCTCAGATGCATTAATGGGGGATTAGGGAGAGAGGGATTAGGGAGAGAGTGATTAGGTACTAAGATTCACATGAGATTACAGATCTTATCGATATTCATAAAGCACAGCAAACCTATTTTTTCCTTAAATATTCGGGGGATAGCGCGAACGCAGTCCCCCAGTATCACAAATTATACAGTCGAGTTTCCCGCATTTGGGGAAATCGCAGGGGTCAACCCACCCGCAGTGCAATGGATGAGCCTCACCCTGGGAGGACCACCTACATGATCATGGTGCCTCCCCTGTCAGGTAAGTATGAGTTGGCCTGCTTCCACTATCCCTATATGAACAAATACCCTGTACCTCTACTCTATGGGCATTATAAATCTTTTACGTGGCGATACTTAAAAATTATTTTAAAAATAAACACTGTCGTTTAAAAAACTACAAATAACACGTTACGAAAATATACACTTTTTTGGAAATTTCAAATTTTGTGAGCTAAGGCATAGTTTACGGATAAAATTCTCCATAGCATTCTGGATAATGTTGACTCAAGATATAGTTTCCATTTAAGAGTTAAGGAAGTAATGGCATTTTTTATATGCCACGACTATAAAAAGGCACCGTTCTTATTTTCATAAACATTATTATCAACCGATATAACTCATAGCCTGTGACAGCAAAGCATAAGGTATTTAGTAAATTGCGCTGAATTTGTTTTCACAGTATTTTTTGCGTGTTAAACCAGCAAGATGATCAGCTTTTCACCATGCCACTGGCCAATCACCAACAAATCTGGTTTGCAAGGCTGAATCAAAAATAATGTAATTATTACACGTAGGCTTCGGGACCAATATCATCCAAAATAGAGGTGTTTTGGGTTAGATCTCGTCAATATATAAATGTGTCGTTAAACCCGCCAACCACCCAACAAACCTCTATTATGGATAATTTGACTGTGTTATCTATACTCTTTGGTTATTTCGGTAAAGCCACGTAGGTATGAAATAAAATAAATCACGACATGTCGATCGCAACACAAGCAGTCGTCCTCAGGCGGAAAAAATATAATCTAGCAGAGGAACTGTTGAACTTGCGAGAAAGCAGCTACAACAAGGCTATATATGTGGCGATGGGCAAGCAAGCAGGGTCTGAGCTGGAAAGGAATTCCACCCCCGGACGCAAGAACCTCAGTTGCATTAATGGGGGATTAGGGAGAGAGGGATTAGGGAGAGAGTGATTAGGTACTAAGATTCACATGAGATTACAGATCTTATCGATATTCATAAAGCACAGCAAACCTATTTTTTCCTTAAATATTCGGGGGATAGCGCGAACGCAGTCCCCCAGTATCACAAATTATACAGTCGAGTTTCCCGCATTTGGGGAAATCGCAGGGGTCAACCCACCCGCAGTGCAATGGATGAGCCTCACCCTGGGAGGACCACCTACATGATCATGGTGCCTCCCCTGTCAGGTAAGTATGAGTTGGCCTGCTTCCACTATCCCTATATGAACAAATACCCTGTACCTCTACTCTATGGGCATTATAAATCTTTTACGTGGCGATACTTAAAAATTATTTTAAAAATAAACACTGTCGTTTAAAAAACTACAAATAACACGTTACGAAAATATACACTTTTTTGGAAATTTCAAATTTTGTGAGCTAAGGCATAGTTTACGGATAAAATTCTCCATAGCATTCTGGGTAATGTTGACTCAAGATATAGTTTCCATTTAAGAGTTAAGGAAGTAATGGCATTTTTTATATGCCACGACTATAAAAAGGCACCGTTCTTATTTTCATAAACATTATTATCAACCGATATAACTCATAGCCTGTGATAGCAAAGCATAAGGTGTTTAGTAAATTGCGCTGAATTTGTTTTCACAGTATTTTTTGCGTGTTAAACCAACAAGATGATCAGCTTTTCACCATGGCACTGGCCAATCACCAACAAATCTGGTTTGCAAGGCTGAATCAAAAATAATGTAATTATTACACGTAGGCTTCGGGACCAATATCATCCAAAATAGAGGTGTTTTGGGTTAGATCTCGTCAATATATAAATGTGTCGTTAAACCCGCCAACCACCCAACAAACCTCTATTATGGATAATTTGACTGTGTTATCTATACTCTTTGGTTATTTCGGTAAAGCCACGTAGGTATGAAATAAAATAAATCACGACATGTCGATCGCAACACATGCAGTCGTCCTCAGGCGGAAAAAATATAATCTAGCAGAGGAACTGTTGAACTTGCGAGAAAGCAGCTACAACAAGGCTATATATGTGGCGATGGGCAAGCAAGCAGGGTCTGAGCTGGAAAGGAATTCCACGCCCAGACGCAAGAACCTCAGATGCATTAATGGGGGATTAGGGAGAGAGGGATTAGGGAGAGAGTGATTAGGTACTAAGATTCACATGAGATTACAGATCTTATCGATATTCATAAAGCACAGCAAACCTATTTTTTCCTTAAATATTCGGGGGATAGCGCGAACGCAGTCCCCCAGTATCACAAATTATACAGTCGAGTTTCCCGCATTTGGGGAAATCGCAGGGGTCAACCCACCCGCAGTGCAATGGATGAGCCTCACCATAGGAGGACCACCTACATGATCATGGTGCCTCCCCTGTCAGGTAAGTATGAGTTGGCCTGCTTCCACTATCCCTATATGAACAAATACCCTGTACCTCTACTCTATGGGCATTATAAATCTTTTACGTGGCGATACTTAAAAATTATTTTAAAAATAAACACTGTCGTTTAAAAAACTACAAATAACACGTTACGAAAATATACACTTTTTTGGAAATTTCATATTTTGTGAGCTAAGGCATAGTTTACGGATAAAATTCTCCATAGCATTCTGGGTAATGTTGACTCAAGATATAGTTGCCATTTAAGAGTTAAGGAAGTAATGGCATTTTTTTATATGCCACAACTATAAAAAGGCACCGTTCTTATTTTCATAAACATTATTATCAACCGATATAACTCATAGCCTGTGACAGCAAAGCATAAGGTATTTAGTAAATTGCGCTGAATTTGTTTTCACAGTATTTTTTGCGTGTTAAACCAGCAAGATGATCAGCTTTTCACCATGCCACTGGCCAATCACCAACAAATCTGGTTTGCAAGGCTGAATCAAAAATAATGTAATTATTACACGTAGGCTTTCGGGACCAATATCATCCAAAATAGAGGTGTTTTGGGTTAGATCTCGTCAATATATAAATGTGTCGTTAAACCCGCCAACCACCCAACAAACCTCTATTATGGATAATTTGACTGTGTTATCTATACTCTTTGGTTATTTCGGTAAAGCCACGTAGGTATGAAATAAAATAAATCACGACATGTCGATCGCAACACATGCAGTCGTCCTCAGGCGGAAAAAATATAATCTAGCAGAGGAACTGTTGAACTTGCGAGAAAGCAGCTACAACAAGGCTATATATGTGGCGATGGGCAAGCAAGCAGGGTCTGAGCTGGAAAGGAATTCCACCCCCGGACGCAAGAACCTCAGATGCATTAATGGGGGATTAGGGAGAGAGGGATTAGGGAGAGAGTGATTAGGTACTAAGATTCACATGAGATTACAGATCTTATCGATATTCATAAAGCACAGCAAACCTATTTTTTCCTTAAATATTCGGGGGATAGCGCGAACGCAGTCCCCCAGTATCACAAATTATACAGTCGAGTTTCCCGCATTTGGGGAAATCGCAGGGGTCAACCCACCCGCAGTGCAATGGATGAGCCTCACCCTGGGAGGACCACCTACATGATCATGGTGCCTCCCCTGTCAGGTAAGTATGAGTTGTCCTGCTTCCACTATCCCTATATGAACAAATACCCTGTACCTCTACTCTATGGGCATTATAAATCTTTTACGTGGCGATACTTAAAAATTATTTTAAAAATAAACACTGTCGTTTAAAAAACTACAAATAACAAGTTACGAAAATATACACTTTTTTGGAAATTTCAAATTTTGTGAGCTAAGGCATAGTTTACGGATAAAATTCTCCATAGCATTCTGGGTAATGTTGACTCAAGATATAGTTGCCATTTAAGAGTTAAGGAAGTAATGGCATTTTTTTATATGCCACGACTATAAAAAGGCACCGTTCTTATTTTCATAAACATTATTATCAACCGATATAACTCATATCCTGTGACAGAAAAGCATAAGGTGTTTAGTAAATTGCGCTGAATTTGTTTTCACAGTATTTTTTGCGTGTTAAACCAGCAAGATGATCAGCTTTTCACCATGCCACTGGCCAATCACCAACAAATCTGGTTTGCAAGGCTGAATAAAAAATAATGTAATTATTACACGTAGGCTTCGGGACCAATATCATCCAAAATAGAGGTGTTTTGGGTTAGATCTCGTCAATATATAAATGTGTCGTTAAACCCGCCAACCACCCAACAAACCTCTATTATGGATCATTTGACTGTGTTATCTATACTCTTTGGTTATTTCGGTAAAGCCACGTAGGTATGAAATAAAATAAATCACGACA
Source organism: Petromyzon marinus (assembly GCF_048934315.1). Classification (NCBI taxonomy): domain Eukaryota; kingdom Metazoa; phylum Chordata; class Hyperoartia; order Petromyzontiformes; family Petromyzontidae; genus Petromyzon; species Petromyzon marinus. Next base: position 12,157,088 of record NC_133692.1, read on the forward strand.
TGTCGATCGCAACACATGCAGTTGTCCTCAGGCGGAAAAAATATAATCTAGCAGAGGAACTGTTGAACTTGCGAGAAAGCAGCTACAACAAGGCTATATATGTGGCGATGGGCAAGCAAGCAGGGTCTGAGCTGGAAAGGAATTCCACCCCCGGACGCAAGAACCTCAGATGCATTAATGGGGGATTAGGGAGAGAGGGATTAGGGAGAGAGTGATTAGGTACTAAGATTCACATGAGATTACAGATCTTATCGATATTCATAAAGCACAGCAAACCTATTTTTTCCTTAAATATTCGGGGGATAGCGCGAACGCAGTCCCCCAGTATCACAAATTATACAGTCGAGTTTCCCGCATTTGGGGAAATCGCAGGGGTCAACCCACCCGCAGTGCAATGGATGAGCCTCACCCTGGGAGGACCACCTACATGATCATGGTGCCTCCCCTGTCAGGTAAGTATGAGTTGGCCTGCTTCCACTATCCCTATATGAACAAATACCCTGTACCTCTACTCTATGGGCATTATAAATCTTTTACGTGGCGATACTTAAAAATTATTTTAAAAATAAACACTGTCGTTTAAAAAACTACAAATAACACGTTACGAAAATATACACTTTTTTGGAAATTTCAAATTTTGTGAGCTAAGGCATAGTTTACGGATAAAATTCTCCATAGCATTCTGGGTAATGTTGACTCAAGATATAGTTGCCATTTAAGAGTTAAGGAAGTAATGGCATTTTTTTATATACCACGACTATAAAAAGGCACCGTTTTTATTTTCATAAACATTATTATCAACCGATATAACTCATAGCCTGTGACAGAAAAGCATAAGGTGTTTAGTAAATTGCGCTGAATTTGTTTTCACAGTATTTTTTGCGTGTTAAACCAGCAAGATGATCAGCTTTTCACCATGCCACTGGCCAATCACCAACAAATCTGGTTTGCAAGGCTGAATCAAAAATAATGTAATTATTACACGTAGGCTTTCGGGACCAATATCATCCAAAATAGAGGTGTTTTGGGTTAGATCTCGTCAATATATGTGTCGTTAAACCCGCCAACCACCCAACAAACCTCTATTATGGATAATTTGACTGTGTTATCTATACTCTTTGGTTATTTCGGTAAAGCCACGTAGGTATGAAATAAAATAAATCACGACGTGTCGATCGCAATACTAGCAGTCGTCCTCAGGCGGAAAAAATATAATCCAGCAGTGGAACTGTTGAACTTGCGAGAAAGCAGCTACAACAAGGCTATATATGTGGCGATGGGCAAGCAAGCAGGATCTGAGCTAGAAAGGAATTCCACCCCCGGACGCAAGAACCTCAGTTGCATTAATGGGGGATTAGGGAGAGAGTGATTAGGTACTAAGATTCACATGAGATTACAGATCTTATGGATATTCATAAAGCAAAGCAAACCTATTTTTTTCCTTAAATATTCGGGGGATAGTGCGAACGCAGTCCCCCAGTATCACAAATTATACAGTCGAGTTTCCCGCATTTGGGGAAATCGCAGGGGTCAACCCACCCGCAGTGCAATGGATGAGCCTCACCATGGGAGGACCACCTACATGATCAAGGTGCCTCCCTGTCAGGTAAGTATGAGTTGGCCTGCTTCCACTATCCCTATATGAAAAAATACCCTGTACCTCTACTCTATGGGCATTATAAATCTTTTACGTGGCGATACTTAAAAATGATGAAAAAAATAAACACTGTCGTTTAAAAAGCTACAAATAACACGTTACTAAAATATACACTTTTTTGGAAATTTCAAATTTTGTGAGCTAAGGCATAGTTTACGGATAAAATTCTCCATAGCATTCTGGGTAATGTTGACTCAAGATATAGTTGCCATTTAAGAGTTAAGGAAGTAATGGCATTTTTTTATATGCCACGACTATAAAAAGGCACCGTTCTTATTTTCATAAACATTATTATCAACCGATATAACTCATAGCCTGTGACAGCAAAGCATAAGGTATTTAGTAAATTGCGCTGAATTTGTTTTCACAGTATTTTTTGCGTGTTAAACCAGCAAGATGATCAGCTTTTCACCATGCCACTGGCCAATCACCAACAAATCTGGTTTGCAAGGCTGAATCAAAAATAATGTAATTATTACACGTAGGCTTTCGGGACCAATATCATCCAAAATAGAGGTGTTTTGGGTTAGATCTCGTCAATATATAAATGTGTCGTTAAACCCACCAACCACCCAACAAACCTCTATTATGGATAATTTGACTGTGTTATCTATACTCTTTGGTTATTTCGGTAAAGCCACGTAGGTATGAAATAAAATAAATCACGACATGTCGATCGCAACACAGCAGTCATCCTCAGGCGGAAAAAATATAATCCAGCAGAGGAACTGTTGAACTTGCGAGAAAGCAGCTACAACAAGGCTATATATGTGGCGATGGGCAAGCAAGCAGGGTCTGAGCTGGAAAAGAATTCCACCCCCGGACGCAAGAACCTCAGTTGCATTAATGGGGGATTAGGGAGAGAGGGATTAGGGAGAGAGTGATTAGGTACTAAGATTCACATGAGATTACAGATCTTATCGATATTCATAAAGCACAGCAAACCTATTTTTTCCTTAAATATTCGGGGGATAGCGCGAACGCAGTCCCCCAGTATCACAAATTATACAGTCGAGTTTCCCGCATTTGGGGAAATCGCAGGGGTCAACCCACCCGCAGTGCAATGGATGAGCCTCACCGTGGGAGGACCACCTACATGATCATGGTGCCTCCCCTGTCAGGTAAGTATGAGTTGGCCTGCTTCCACTATCCCTATATGAACAAATACCCTGTACCTCTACTCTATGGGCATTATAAATCTTTTACGTGGCGATACTTAAAAATTATTTAAAAAATAAACACTGTCGTTTAAAAAACTACAAATAACACGTTACGAAAATATACACTTTTTTGGAAATTTCAAATTTTGTGAGCTAAGGCATAGTTTACGAATAAAATTCTCCATAGCATTCTGGGTAATGTTGACTCAAGATATAGTTTCCATTTAAGAGTTAAGGAAGTAATGGCATTTTTTATATGCCACGACTATAAAAAGGCACCGTTCTTATTTTCATAAACATTATTATCAACCGATATAACTCATAGCCTGTGATAGCAAAGCATAAGGTGTTTAGTAAATTGCGCTGAATTTGTTTTCACAGTATTTTTTGCGTGTTAAACCAACAAGATGATCAGCTTTTCACCATGGCACTGGCCAATCACCAACAAATCTGGTTTGCAAGGCTGAATCAAAAATAATGTAATTATTACACGTAGGCTTCGGGACCAATATCATCCAAAATAGAGGTGTTTTGGGTTAGATCTCGTCAATATATAAATGTGTCGTTAAACCCGCCAACCACCCAACAAACCTCTATTATGGATAATTTGACTGTGTTATCTATACTCTTTGGTTATTTCGGTAAAGCCACGTAGGTATGAAATAAAATAAATCACGACATGTCGATCGCAACACAAGCAGTCGTCCTCAGGCGGAAAAAATATAATCTAGCAGAGGAACTGTTGAACTTGCGAGAAAGCAGCTACAACAAGGCTATATATGTGGCGATGGGCAAGCAAGCAGGGTCTGAGCTGGAAAGGAATTCCACCCCCGGACGCAAGAACCTCAGATGCATTAATGGGGGATTAGGGAGAGAGGGATTAGGGAGAGAGTGATTAGGTACTAAGATTCACATGAGATTACAGATCTTATCGATATTCATAAAGCACAGCAAACCTATTTTTTGCTTAAATATTCGGGGGATAGCGCGAACGCAGTCCCCCAGTATCACAAATTATACAGTCGAGTTTCCCGCATTTGGGGAAATCGCAGGGGTCAACCCACCCGCAGTGCAATGGATGAGCCTCACCCTGGGAGGACCACCTACATGATCATGGTGCCTCCCCTGTCAGGTAAGTATGAGTTGGCCTGCTTCCACTATCCCTATATGAACAAATACCCTGTACCTCTACTCTATGGGCATTATAAATCTTTTACGTGGCGATACTTAAAAATTATTTTAAAAATAAACACTGTCGTTTAAAAAACTACAAATAACACGTTACGAAAATATACACTTTTTTGGAAATTTCAAATTTTGTGAGCTAAGGCATAGTTTACGGATAAAATTCTCCATAGCATTCTGGGTAATGTTGACTCAAGATATAGTTTCCATTTAAGAGTTAAGGAAGTAATGGCATTTTTTATATGCCACGACTATAAAAAGGCACCGTTCTTATTTTCATAAACATTATTATCAACCGATATAACTCATAGCCTGTGATAGCAAAGCATAAGGTGTTTAGTAAATTGCGCTGAATTTGTTTTCACAGTATTTTTTGCGTGTTAAACCAACAAGATGATCAGCTTTTCACCATGGCACTGGCCAATCACCAACAAATCTGGTTTGCAAGGCTGAATCAAAAATAATGTAATTATTACACGTAGGCTTCGGGACCAATATCATCCAAAATAGAGGTGTTTTGGGTTAGATCTCGTCAATATATAAATGTGTCGTTAAACCCGCCAACCACCCAACAAACCTCTATTATGGATAATTTGACTGTGTTATCTATACTCTTTGGTTATTTCGGTAAAGCCACGTAGGTATGAAATAAAATAAATCACGACATGTCGATCGCAACACAAGCAGTCGTCCTCAGGCGGAAAAAATATAATCTAGCAAAGGAACTGTTGAACTTGCGAGAAAGCAGCTACAACAAGGCTATATATGTGGCGATGGGCAAGCAAGCAGGGTCTGAGCTGGAAAGGAATTCCACCCCCAGACACAAGAACCTCAGATGCATTAATGGGGGATTAGGGAGAGAGGGATTAGGGAGAGAGTGATTAGGTACTAAGATTCACATGAGATTACAGATCTTATCGATATTCATAAAGCACAGCAAACCTATTTTTTCCTTAAATATTCGGGGGATAGCGCGAACGCAGTCCCCCAGTATCACAAATTATACAGTCGAGTTTCCCACATTTGGGGAAATCGCAGGGGTCAACCCACCCGCAGTGCAATGGATGAGCCTCACCATAGGAGGACCACCTACATGATCATGGTGCCTCCCCTGTCAGGTAAGTATGAGTTGGCCTGCTTCCACTATCCCTATATGAACAAATACCCTGTACCTCTACTCTATGGGCATTATAAATCTTTTACGTGGCGATACTTAAAAATTATTTTAAAAATAAACACTGTCGTTTAAAAAACTACAAATAACACGTTACGAAAATATACACTTTTTTGGAAATTTCAAATTTTGTGAGCTAAGGCATAGTTTACGGATAAAATTCTCCATAGCATTCTGGGTAATGTTGACTCAAGATATAGTTTCCATTTAAGAGTTAAGGAAGTAATGGCATTTTTAATATGCCACGACTATAAAAAGGCACCGTTCTTATTTTCATAAACATTATTATCAACCGATATAACTCATAGCCTGTGATAGCAAAGCATAAGGTGTTTAGTAAATTGCGCTGAATTTGTTTTCACAGTATTTTTTGCGTGTTAAACCAACAAGATGATCAGCTTTTCACCATGGCACTGGCCAATCACCAACAAATCTGGTTTGCAAGGCTGAATCAAAAATAATGTAATTATTACACGTAGGCTTCGGGACCAATATCATCCAAAATAGAGGTGTTTTGGGTTAGATCTCGTCAATATATAAATGTGTCGTTAAACCCGCCAACCACCCAACAAACCTCTATTATGGATAATTTGACTGTGTTATCTATACTCTTTGGTTATTTCGGTAAAGCCACGTAGGTATGAAATAAAATAAATCACGACATGTCGATCGCAACACAAGCAGTCGTCCTCAGGCGGAAAAAATATAATCTAGCAGAGGAACTGTTGAACTTGCGAGAAAGCAGCTACAACAAGGCTATATATGTGGCGATGGGCAAGCAAGCAGGGTCTGAGCTGGAAAGGAATTCCACGCCCAGACGCAAGAACCTCAGATGCATTAATGGGGGATTAGGGAGAGAGGGATTAGGGAGAGAGTGATTAGGTACTAAGATTCACATGAGATTACAGATCTTATCGATATTCATAAAGCACAGCAAACCTATTTTTTCCTTAAATATTCGGGGGATAGCGCGAACGCAGTCCCCCAGTATCACAAATTATACAGTCGAGTTTCCCGCATTTGGGGAAATCGCAGGGGTCAACCCACCCGCAGTGCAATGGATGAGCCTCACCATAGGAGGACCACCTACATGATCATGGTGCCTCCCCTGTCAGGTAAGTATGAGTTGGCCTGCTTCCACTATCCCTATATGAACAAATACCCTGTACCTCTACTCTATGGGCATTATAAATCTTTTACGTGGCGATACTTAAAAATTATTTAAAAAATAAACACTGTCGTTTAAAAAACTACAAATAACACGTTACGAAAATATACACTTTTTTGGAAATTTCAAATTTTGTGAGCTAAGGCATAGTTTACGGATAAAATTCTCCATAGCATTCTGGGTAATGTTGACTCAAGATATAGTTTCCATTTAAGAGTTAAGGAAGTAATGGCATTTTTAATATGCCACGACTATAAAAAGGCACCGTTCTTATTTTCATAAACATTATTATCAACCGATATAACTCATAGCCTGTGATAGCAAAGCATAAGGTGTTTAGTAAATTGCGCTGAATTTGTTTTCACAGTATTTTTTGCGTGTTAAACCAACAAGATGATCAGCTTTTCACCATGGCACTGGCCAATCACCAACAAATCTGGTTTGCAAGGCTGAATCAAAAATAATGTAATTATTACACGTAGGCTTCGGGACCAATATCATCCAAAATAGAGGTGTTTTGGGTTAGATCTCGTCAATATATAAATGTGTCGTTAAACCCGCCAACCACCCAACAAACCTCTATTATGGATAATTTGACTGTGTTATCTATACTCTTTGGTTATTTCGGTAAAGCCACGTAGGTATGAAATAAAATAAATCACGACATGTCGATCGCAACACAAGCAGTCGTCCTCAGGCGGAAAAAATATAATCTAGCAGAGGAACTGTTGAACTTGCGAGAAAGCAGCTACAACAAGGCTATATATGTGGCGATGGGCAAGCAAGCAGGGTCTGAGCTGGAAAGGAATTCCACCCCCGGACGCAAGAACCTCAGATGCATTAATGGGGGATTAGGGAGAGAGGGATTAGGGAGAGAGTGATTAGGTACTAAGATTCACATGACATTACAGATCTTATCGATATTCATAAAGCACAGCAAACCTATTTTTTCCTTAAATATTCGGGGGATAGCGCGAACGCAGTCCCCCAGTATCACAAATTATACAGTCGAGTTTCCCGCATTTGGGGAAATCGCAGGGGTCAACCCACCCGCAGTGCAATGGATGAGCCTCACCCTGGGAGGACCACCTACATGATCATGGTGCCTCCCCTGTCAGGTAAGTATGAGTTGGCCTGCTTCCACTATCCCTATATGAACAAATACCCTGTACCTCTACTCTATGGGCATTATAAATCTTTTACGTGGCGATACTTAAAAATTATTTTAAAAATAAACACTGTCGTTTAAAAAACTACAAATAACACGTTACGAAAATATACACTTTTTTGGAAATTTCAAATTTTGTGAGCTAAGGCATAGTTTACGGATAAAATTCTCCATAGCATTCTGGATAATGTTGACTCAAGATATAGTTTCCATTTAAGAGTTAAGGAAGTAATGGCATTTTTTATATGCCACGACTATAAAAAGGCACCGTTCTTATTTTCATAAACATTATTATCAACCGATATAACTCATAGCCTGTGACAGCAAAGCATAAGGTGTTTAGTAAATTGCGCTGAATTTGTTTTCACAGTATTTTTTGCGTGTTAAACCAACAAGATGATCAGCTTTTCACCATGGCACTGGCCAATCACCAACAAATCTGGTTTGCAAGGCTGAATCAAAAATAATGTAATTATTACACGTAGGCTTTCGGGACCAATATCATCCAAAATAGAGGTGTTTTGGGTTAGATCTCGTCAATATATAAATGTGTCGTTAAACCCGCCAACCACCCAACAAACCTCTATTATGGATAATTTGACTGTGTTATCTATACTCTTTGGTTATTTCGGTAAAGCCACGTAGGTATGAAATAAAATAAATCACGACATGTCGATCGCAACACAAGCAGTCGTCCTCAGGCGGAAAAAATATAATCTAGCAGAGGAACTGTTGAACTTGCGAGAAAGCAGCTACAACAAGGCTATATATGTGGCGATGGGCAAGCAAGCAGGGTCTGAGCTGGAAAGGAATTCCACCCCCGGACGCAAGAACCTCAGTTGCATTAATGGGGGATTAGGGAGAGAGGGATTAGGGAGAGAGTGATTAGGTACTAAGATTCACATGAGATTACAGATCTTATCGATATTCATAAAGCACAGCAAACCTATTTTTTCCTTAAATATTCGGGGGATAGCGCGAACGCAGTCCCCCAGTATCACAAATTATACAGTCGAGTTTCCCGCATTTGGGGAAATCGCAGGGGTCAACCCACCCGCAGTGCAATGGATGAGCCTCACCCTGGGAGGACCACCTACATGATCATGGTGCCTCCCCTGTCAGGTAAGTATGAGTTGGCCTGCTTCCACTATCCCTATATGAACAAATACCCTGTACCTCTACTCTATGGGCATTATAAATCTTTTACGTGGCGATACTTAAAAATTATTTTAAAAATAAACACTGTCGTTTAAAAAACTACAAATAACACGTTACGAAAATATACACTTTTTTGGAAATTTCAAATTTTGTGAGCTAAGGCATAGTTTACGGATAAAATTCTCCATAGCATTCTGGATAATGTTGACTCAAGATATAGTTTCCATTTAAGAGTTAAGGAAGTAATGGCATTTTTTATATGCCACGACTATAAAAAGGCACCGTTCTTATTTTCATAAACATTATTATCAACCGATATAACTCATAGCCTGTGACAGCAAAGCATAAGGTATTTAGTAAATTGCGCTTAATTTGTTTTCACAGTATTTTTTGCGTGTTAAACCAGCAAGATGATCAGCTTTTCACCATGCCACTGGCCAATCACCAACAAATCTGGTTTGCAAGGCTGAATCAAAAATAATGTAATTATTACACGTAGGCTTCGGGACCAATATCATCCAAAATAGAGGTGTTTTGGGTTAGATCTCGTCAATATATAAATGTGTCGTTAAACCCGCCAACCACCCAACAAACCTCTATTATGGATAATTTGACTGTGTTATCTATACTCTTTGGTTATTTCGGTAAAGCCACGTAGGTATGAAATAAAATAAATCACGACATGTCGATCGCAACACAAGCAGTCGTCCTCAGGCGGAAAAAATATAATCTAGCAGAGGAACTGTTGAACTTGCGAGAAAGCAGCTACAACAAGGCTATATATGTGGCGATGGGCAAGCAAGCAGGGTCTGAGCTGGAAAGGAATTCCACCCCCGGATGCAAGAACCTCAGTTGCATTAATGGGGGATTAGGGAGAGAGGGATTAGGGAGAGAGTGATTAGGTACTAAGATTCACATGAGATTACAGATCTTATCGATATTCATAAAGCACAGCAAACCTATTTTTTCCTTAAATATTCGGGGGATAGCGCGAACGCAGTCCCCCAGTATCACAAATTATACAGTCGAGTTTCCCGCATTTGGGGAAATCGCAGGGGTCAACCCACCCGCAGTGCAATGGATGAGCCTCACCCTGGGAGGACCACCTACATGATCATGGTGCCTCCCCTGTCAGGTAAGTATGAGTTGGCCTGCTTCCACTATCCCTATATGAACAAATACCCTGTACCTCTACTCTATGGGCATTATAAATCTTTTACGTGGCGATACTTAAAAATTATTTTAAAAATAAACACTGTCGTTTAAAAAACTACAAATAACACGTTACGAAAATATACACTTTTTTGGAAATTTCAAATTTTGTGAGCTAAGGCATAGTTTACGGATAAAATTCTCCATAGCATTCTGGGTAATGTTGACTCAAGATATAGTTGCCATTTAAGAGTTAAGGAAGTAATGGCATTTTTTTATATGCCACAACTATAAAAAGGCACCGTTCTTATTTTCATAAACATTATTATCAACCGATATAACTCATAGCCTGTGACAGCAAAGCATAAGGTATTTAGTAAATTGCGCTGAATTTGTTTTCACAGTATTTTTTGCGTGTTAAACCAGCAAGATGATCAGCTTTTCACCATGCCACTGGCCAATCACCAACAAATCTGGTTTGCAAGGCTGAATCAAAAATAATGTAATTATTACACGTAGGCTTTCGGGACCAATATCATCCAAAATAGAGGTGTTTTGGGTTAGATCTCGTCAATATATAAATGTGTCGTTAAACCCGCCAACCACCCAACAAACCTCTATTATGGATAATTTGACTGTGTTATCTATACTCTTTGGTTATTTCGGTAAAGCCACGTAGGTATGAAATAAAATAAATCACGACATGTCGATCGCAACACATGCAGTCGTCCTCAGGCGGAAAAAATATAATCTAGCAGAGGAACTGTTGAACTTGCGAGAAAGCAGCTACAACAAGGCTATATATGTGGCGATGGGCAAGCAAGCAGGGTCTGAGCTGGAAAGGAATTCCACCCCCGGACGCAAGAACCTCAGATGCATTAATGGGGGATTAGGGAGAGAGGGATTAGGGAGAGAGTGATTAGGTACTAAGATTCACATGAGATTACAGATCTTATCGATATTCATAAAGCACAGCAAACCTATTTTTTCCTTAAATATTCGGGGGATAGCGCGAACGCAGTCCCCCAGTATCACAAATTATACAGTCGAGTTTCCCGCATTTGGGGAAATCGCAGGGGTCAACCCACCCGCAGTGCAATGGATGAGCCTCACCCTGGGAGGCTCATCCAATCACGACGTGTCGATCGCAACCCAAGCAGTCGTCCTCAGGTGCAAAAAATATAATCCAGCAGTGGAACTCTTCTTTGGTTCTTTCGGTAAAGTCACGTAGAATGATAATAAAATAATAAATTGATAAAATAAAATAACACAATAATATTCTCACGACGTTTCGGCCACAACACAAGCGGCCTTCATCAGGTGAAGGGGGCGAGACTGTCTGGTAGGACAGCGCTGGAGTGAAAGAGCCACGTTCAGATACGGCCTTTAGGCTGTGTGAGAGGAACAAAGCGCCTTGACAAAGGAATTAGCATATAATTTAGCATTGAAATGGCTGAATGATTAGCTTGTGACTGGTCACAGAAATAGCTATGTTAAAGTTAAAGCATACACACCCGCAGAGGCACCCATTGTTAAAGGAATTAGCAAAGAATTTAGCATTGAAATAGCTAAGTTAAGGCATACACATCCGCAGAGGCACCCCTTGACAATGGAATTAGCATAGAATTTAGCATTGAGATAGCTGAGTGATTAGCTTGTACCTGCTGCAGAAATAGAGCTTGTACCTGCTGCAGAAATAGCTACGTTAAAGTCAGAGCATACACATTCACCGAGGCCCTTAGTACAAATCAAACAGGAGAATTTAGCATTGAAATAACTAGGCGAATCCAGCATTGAAACAACTGAGTGATTAGCTAGTGACTGGTCACAGAAATGACTACACATCTGAGCTATTCACAGTACTATATAGTGAACCAATAAAAACTAAAATATAAATTACCTTCATGTTATCAATAAACTATATATTCTCCAATCAGCTAAGCTACCAACAATAAGTCGTTATATATCACAATGCTATATGGCGAAAAAATGGGTGGATTCTTACCCTCAAATTTCAGCACCACGGATAGCTACGGGCCCCGTTCAGACGGACGAGTTTGTCCATGGTCGGAACAGAGGAGGGGGAGAGAGACAGCTGCGAGGCCCTAGTATGCTCCATGTTGTAAAACTATACCATTAACCATGGTGTGAGAGGTATTAAGAGGCAATGCTGGCGAAAGAGCTGCGGTCTGAAGGTCATCGTAAAAATACAATTAATTAAGAACAGAAATGATTTAAAACATCTTTCCAGTGGTTACTAAGCCTGAATCCATCTTCTCGGTTGAAATTGTATCTGTGCTTGTATATGTGAATGGCCTCATGAACGAATCTCTCATGGTAGCCGGTTGATTTGCAAAGAACTTCCGTCTTGGAGAAGTCAATGTCATCTGAGCCCACTGAATTATAACAGTGATCTGCCACGGCAGAGGAGTTCGTCCTACCGTGTTTCAAGTCTGCTTTGTGTTCGCGGATGCGGTCCGAGATATGTTTTTTGGTTTCTCCAATGTAGCTACTACCACAGAGGCACTTTAGTTTGTAAACGCCCGGGTACTGTATGTCTGGAACAGCATCTTTTACAGATGGAACTAAATCACGGATTTTATGTACTGTGTTGAATCGGACCTGGATCTTGTGTTTGTTCAGGATTTTGGAGATCTTTTTAGTGACCTCTGCAATGTAGGGTAAGGTGATGGTTTTGAGTGGCTCCACAAGAGGATCCTTCTTCATGACTGGAGTGATGGCTTTGCGGATTGTGTAGTCAGAGTAGCCATTAGCCCTGAGAGCTGGTGTACGTGCTTGAGTTCACTGGTAATGTGTACCTGGTCGGAAATGCATTGGGATCTATGGTATAGAGTCTTGATGAGGGAGTTCTTCTGGGATGGATGGTGGTGGGAATCCGGTTTCAAGTAAGCATCTGTATGGGTAGCTTTCCTGTAGACAGAGTGGCTCATTGAACCATCATGTCTTCTTTTAATTAAGACATCCAAAAAGGGTAGTTTGCCATCTTTTTCGATCTCCATGGTAAATCTGATGGCTGGGTGTATGGAATTGATGTGGTCGCGGAATTGGTCTAGAGCAGGCTGGCCATGTGGCCAGATGACAAAGGTGTCATCAACGTACCTCTTCCATAAGGTCGGGCGTAGAGTGGCAGTCTGGATGGCGTCAGTTTCAAATTTTTCCATGAATACGTTGGCTACAACCGGAGATAGGGGGGAGCCCATTGGGGTGCCCTCAATTTGTTTGTAGAAAGTTCCATTCCAGGTGAAGTAAGTGTTGGTTAAGCAATGTCTCACCAGGGGGGGTACATCAGTATGCAGTCCTTGATGAACCAGGTCTTCAATGGTAGCGATGGTGTCAGGTACCGGGACTTTGGTGAACAAGGACACCACATCAAAACTGACAAGCAGGTCGTTTGGGGACAGGGAGATGCCTTTGATTGTCGATACCAGGTGAGTAGAATTTAGTACCGCAGAGGTGGTTTTTCCAGTGAAAGGTCGCAGTATATCAGCAAGAAAACGTGCCAGTTTGTAGGTGGGGGAGCTGATAGTAGAGACGATGGGACGAAGGGGTGTATCTTCTTTGTGTATCTTTGGAAGGCCATATAATCTTGGTGGTCTGGCAGCAGAGGGCTTCAACGATAACTGTTTGATCTCATCAATTAATGCTGTTGAATCAGAGATGATTTTGTTCGTTTTGGTGACCAGGCTGTTGGTGGGATCTCTTTTTTATTTTTGTGTAGCTGCCATCGTTGAGTAGTTCTTGAATTTTGTTGTTATATTCTGTTTTGTCCATGATGACAGTGGCATTGCCTTTGTCGGCTGAGAGGACGACAATATCATCCCTATTTTTTAATTGAGATAATTCAAAACGTTCGTCTTTGCTGATGTTGCTGGGTGGCAACTTAGCGTTTTGAGGGTTGCAGCGATTTCAGATCTTGCTACGTCTGCAGAGATGTGACTCAAGCCCTTGAGTGCAACGTCGACATGGGCAATGATATAATTAACCGGTAAGTGTCTCGGTGTGACAGCAAAGTTTAGACCTTTAGCTAAAACGGATTTCAGACCATCAGAAATGGAACTGTTACTGCGATAAATTACGACTTTGTTGACGTCTATCTTTTCGGTGTGTGGATCCGATTTTTTGCTGGAGAGGTGATTGAATTTGGAAATCAAATTGTCCCTACATTTGTTCGACATAGTGGCAGCCGAAGAGGTAGCCATATTGTCTACATGTTCCCAATCCGATGTAGACATTGTTGCTGTCAATTTTAAGTGTGATTTGTACAGTGTCTTGTCTAACTGATCGAGTTCGGTGCGTGTAAGTCTGATTTTTTCCAAGATAAGAGCGAAGCTAGTTCTAGCTAGAATTCGTTTTGCATTGAGAGAAGTTGCAACAGCAGAAGTTAGTGTAAATGCGGTTGGTATTACCTTAGAGTCGCGGCATCTCTTCAGAAAGGTGAGAGACTCGATTAGTTGACCCTTCTTATCCCGAAGTCTGTTGAATGATCTTAAGGATGTGTGGAATCCCTCCCCGTAGAGGCGGTTAAATTTCGATTTAAAGCTTTCGTGACTGCAATGATTCATCTTCTTTGGTTCTTTCGGTAAAGTCACGTAGAATGATAATAAAATAATATATTGATAAAATAAAATAACACAATAATATTCTCACGACGTTTCGGCCACAACACAAGCGGCCTTCATCAGGTGAAGGGGGCGAGACTGTCTGGTAGGACAGCGCTGGAGTGAAAGAGCCACGTTCAGATACGGCCTTTAAGCTGTGTGAGAGGAACAAAGCGCCTTGACAAAGGAATTAGCATATAATTTAGCATTGAAATGGCTGAATGATTAGCTTGTGACTGGTCACAGAAATAGCTATGTTAAAGTTAAAGCATACACACCCGCAGAGGCACCCATTGTTAAAGGAATTAGCATAGAATTTAGCATTGTAATAGCTAAGTTAAGGCATACACATCCGCAGAGGCACCCCTTGACAATGGAATTAGCATAGAATTTAGCATTGAGATAGCTGAGTGATTAGCTTGTACCTGCTGCAAAAATAGAGCTTGTACCTTCTGCAGAAATAGCTACGTTAAAGTCAGAGCATACACATTCACCGAGGCCCTTAGTACAAATCAAACAGGAGAATTTAGCATTGAAATAACTAGGCGAATCCAGAATTGAAACAACTGAGTGATTAGCTAGTGACTGGTCACAGAAATGACTACACATCTGAGCTATTCACAGTACTATATAGTGAACCAATAAAAACTAAAATATAAATTACCTTCATGTTATCAATAAACTCTATATTCTCCAATCAGCTAAGCTACCAACAATAAGTCGTTATATATCACAATGCTATATGGCGAAAAAATGGGTGGATTCTTACCCTCAAATTTCAGCACCACGGATAGCTACGGGCCCCGTTCAGACGGACGAGTTCGTCCATGGTCGGAACATAGGAGGGGGAGAGAGACAGCTGCGAGGCCTTAGTATGCTCCATGTTGTAAAACTATACCATTAACCGTGGTGTGAGAGGTATTAAGAGGCAATGCTGGCGAAAGAGCTGCGGTCTGAAGGTCATCGTAAAAATACAATTAATTAAGAACAGAAATGATTTAAAACATCTTTCCAGTGGTTACTAAGCCTGAATCTATCTTCTCGGTTGAAATTGTCTCTGTGCTTGTATATGTGAATGGCCTCATGAACGAATCTCTCATGGTAGCCGGTTGGTTTGCAAAGAACCTCCGTCTTGGAGAAGTCAATGTCATCTGAGCCCACTGAATTATAACAGTGATCTGCCATGGCAGAGGAGTTCGTGCTACCGTGTTTCAAGTCTGCTTTGTGTTCGCGGATGCGGTCCTAGATATGTCTTTTGGTTTCTCCAATGTAGCTACTACCACAGAGGCACTTTAGTTTGTAAATGCCCGGGTACTGTATGTCTGGAACAGCATCTTTTACAGATGGAACTAAATCACGGATTTTATGTACTGCGTTGAATCGGACCTGGATCTTGTGTTTGTTCAGGATTTTGGAGATCTTCTTAGTGACCCCTGCAATGTAGGGTAAGGTGATGGTTTTGAGTGGCTCCACAAGAGGATCCTTCTTCATGACTGGAGTGATGGCTTTGCGGATTGTGTAGTCGGAGTAGCCATTAGCCCTGAGAGCCTGGTGTACTTGCTTGAGTTCACTGGTAATGTGTTCCTGGTCGGAAATGCATTGGGCTCTATGGTATAGAGTCTTGATGAGGGAGTTCTTCTGGGATGGATGGTGGTGGGAATCCGGTTTCAAGTAAGCATCTGTATGGGTAGCTTTCCTGTAGACAGAGTGGCTCATTGAACCATCATGTCTTCTTTTAATTAAGACATCCAAAAAGGGTAGTTTGCCATCTTTTTCGACCTCCATGGTAAATTTGATGGCTGGGTGTATGGAATTGATGTGGTCGCGGAATTGGTCTAGAGCAGGCTGGCCATGTGGCCAGATGACAAAGGTGTCATCAACGTACCTCTTCCATAAGGTCGGGCGTAGAGTGGCAGTCTGGATGGCGTCAGTTTCAAATTTTTCCATGAATACGTTGGCTACAACCGGAGATAGGGGGGAGCCCATTGGGGTGCCCTCAATTTGTTTGTAGAAAGTTCCATTCCAGGTGAAGTAAGTGTTGGTTAAGCAATGTCTCACCAGGGGGGGTACATCAGTATGCAGTCCTTGATGAACCAGGTCTTCAATGGTAGCGATGGTGTCAGGTACCGGGACTTTGGTGAACAAGGACACCACATCAAAACTGACAAGCAGGTCGTTTGGGGACAGGGAGATGCCTTTGATTGTCGATACCAGGTGAGTAGAATTTAGTACCGCAGAGGTGGTTTTTCCAGTGAAAGGTCGCAGTATATCAGCAAGAAAACGTGCCAGTTTGTAGGTGGGGGAGCTGATAGTAGAGACGATGGGACGAAGGGGTGTATCTTCTTTGTGTATCTTTGGAAGGCCATATAATCTTGGTGGTCTGGCAGCAGAGGGCTTCAACGAGAACTGTTTGATCTCATCAATTAATGCTGTTGAATCAGATATGATTTTGTTCGTTTTGGTGACCAGGCTGTTGGTGGGATCTCTTTTTATTTTTGTGTAGCTGCCATCGTTGAGTAGTTCTTGAATTTTGTTGTTATATTCTGTTTTGTCCATGATGACAGTGGCATTGCCTTTGTCGGCTGAGAGGACGACAATATCATCCCTATTTTTTAATTGAGATAATTCAAAACGTTCGTCTTTGCTGATGTTGCTGGGTGGCAACTTAGCGTTTTGAGGGTTGCAGCGATTTCAGATCTTGCTACGTCTGCAGAGATGTGACTCAAGCCCTTGAGTGCAACGTCGACATGGGCAATGATATAATTAACCGGTAAGTGTCTCGGTGTGACAGCAAAGTTTAGACCTTTAGCTAAAACGGATTTCAGACCATCAGAAATGGAACTGTTACTGCGATAAATTACGACTTTGTTGACGTCTATCTTTTCGGTGTGTGGATCCGATTTTTTGCTGGAGAGGTGATTGAATTTGGAAATCAAATTGTCCCTACATTTGTTCGACATAGTGGCAGCCGAAGAGGTAGCCATATTGTCTACATGTTCCCAATCCGATGTAGACATTGTTGCTGTCAATTTTAAGTGTGATTTGTACAGTGTCTTGTCTAACTGATCGAGTTCGGTGCGTGTAAGTCTGATTTTTTCCAAGATAAGAGCGAAGCTAGTTCTAGCTAGAATTCGTTTTGCATTGAGAGAAGTTGCAACAGCAGAAGTTAGTGTAAATGCGGTTGGTATTACGTTAGAGTCGCGGCATCTCTTCAGAAAGGTGAGAGACTCGATTAGTTGACCCTTCTTATCCCGAAGTCTGTTGAATGATCTTAAGGATGTGTGGAATCCCTCCCCGTAGAGGCGGTTAAATTTCGATTTAAAGCTTTCGTGACTGCAATGATTCATCTTCTTTGGTTCTTTCGGTAAAGTCACGTAGAATGATAATAAAATAATATATTGATAAAATAAAATAACACAATAATATTCTCACGACGTTTCGGCCACAACACAAGCGGCCTTCATCAGGTGAAGGGGGCGAGACTGTCTGGTAGGACAGCGCTGGAGTGAAAGAGCCACGTTCAGATACGGCCTTTAAGCTGTGTGAGAGGAACAAAGCGCCTTGACAAAGGAATTAGCATATAATTTAGCATTGAAATGGCTGAATGATTAGCTTGTGACTGGTCACAGAAATAGCTATGTTAAAAGTTAAAGCATATACACCCGCAGAGGCACCCATTGTTAAAGGAATTAGCATAGAATTTAGCATTGTAATAGCTAAGTTAAGGCATACACATCCGCAGAGGCACCCCTTGACAATGGAATTAGCATAGAATTTAGCATTGAGATAGCTGAGTGATTAGCTTGTACCTCCTGCAAAAATAGAGCTTGTACCTTCTGCAGAAATAGCTACGTTAAAGTCAGAGCATACACATTCACCGAGGCCCTTAGTACAAATCAAACAGGAGAATTTAGCATTGAAATAACTAGGCGAATCCAGCATTGAAACAACTGAGTGATTAGCTAGTGACTGGTCACAGAAATGACTACACATCTGAGCTATTCACAGTACTATATAGTGAACCAATAAAAACTAAAATATAAATTACCTTCATGTTATCAATAAACTCTATATTCTCCAATCAGCTAAGCTACCAACAATAAGTCGTTATATATCACAATGCTATATGGCGAAAAAATGGGTGGATTCTTACCCTCAAATTTCAGCACCACGGATAGCTACGGGCCCCGTTCAGACGGACGAGTTCGTCCATGGTCGGAACAGAGGAGGGGGAGAGAGACAGCTGCGAGGCCTTAGTATGCTCCATGTTGTAAAACTATACCATTAACCGTGGTGTGAGAGGTATTAAGAGGCAATGCTGGTGAAAGAGCTGCGGTCTGAAGGTCATCGTAAAAATACAATTAATTAAGAACAGAAATGATTTAAAACATCTTTCCAGTGGTTACTAAGCCTGAATCTATCTTCTCGTTTGAAATTGTCTCTGTGCTTGTATATGTGAATGGCCTCATGAACGAATCTCTCATGGTAGCCGGTTGGTTTGCAAAGAACCTCCGTCTTGGAGAAGTCAATGTCATCTGAGCCCACTGAATTATAACAGTGATCTGCCATGGCAGAGGAGTTCGTCCTACCGTGTTTCAAGTCTGCTTTGTGTTCGCGGATGCGGTCCGAGATATGTCTTTTGGTTTCTCCAATGTAGCTACTACCACAGAGGCACTTTAGTTTGTAAACGCCCGGGTACTGTATGTCTGGAACAGCATCTTTTACAGATGGAACTAAATCACGGATTTTATGTACTGCGTTGAATCGGACCTGGATCTTGTGTTTGTTCAGGATTTTGGAGATCTTTTTAGTGACCCCTGCAATGTAGGGTAAGGTGATGGTTTTGAGTGGCTCCACAAGAGGATCCTTCTTCATGACTGGAGTGATGGCTTTGCGGATTGTGTAGTCGGAGTAGCCATTAGCCCTGAGAGCCTGGTGTACTTGCTTGAGTTCACTGGTAATGTGTTCCTGGTCGGAAATGCATTGGGCTCTATGGTATAGAGTCTTGATGAGGGAGTTCTTCTGGGATGGATGGTGGTGGGAATCCGGTTTCAAGTAAGCATCTGTATGGGTAGCTTTCCTGTAGACAGAGTGGCTCATTGAACCATCATGTCTTCTTTTAATTAAGACATCCAAAAAGGGTAGTTTGCCATCTTTTTCGACCTCCATGGTAAATTTGATGGCTGGGTGTATGGAATTGATGTGGTCGCGGAATTGGTCTAGAGCAGGCTGGCCATGTGGCCAGATGACAAAGGTGTCATCAACGTACCTCTTCCATAAAGTCGGGTGTAGAGTGGCAGTCTGGATGGCGTCAGTTTCAAATTTTTCCATGAATACGTTGGCTACAACCGGAGATAGGGGGGAGCCCATTGGGGTGCCCTCAGTTTGCTTGTAGAAAGTTCCATTCCAGGTGAAGTAAGTGTTGGTTAAGCAATGTCTCACCAGGGGGAGTACATCAGTATGCAGTCCTTGATGAACCAGGTCTTCAATGATAGCGATGGTGTCAGGTACCGGGACTTTGGTGAACAAGGACACCACATCAAAACTGACAAGCAGGTCGTTTGGGGACAGGGAGATGCCTTTGATTGTCGATACCAGGTGAGTAGAATTTAGTACCGCAGGAGTGGTTTTTCCAGTGAAAGGTCGCAGTATATCAGCAAGAAAACGTGCCAGTTTGTAGGTGGGGGAGCTGATAGTAGAGACGATGGGACGAAGGGGTGTATCTTCTTTGTGTATCTTTGGAAGGCCATATAATCTTGGTGGTCTGGCAGCAGAGGGCTTCAACGAGAACTGTTTGATCTCATCAATTAATGCTGTTGAATCAGAGATGATTTTGTTCGTTTTGGTGACCAGGCTTTTGGTGGGATCTCTATTTATTTTTGTGTAGCTGCCATCGTTGAGTAGTTCTTGAATTTTGTTGTTATATTCTGTTTTGTCCATGATGACAGTGGCATTGCCTTTGTCGGCTGAGAGGACGACAATATCATCCCTATTTTTTAATTGAGATAATTCAAAACGTTCGTCTTTGCTGATGTTGCTGGGTGGCAACTTAGCGTTTTGAGGGTTGCAGCGATTTCAGATCTTGCTACGTCTGCAGAGATGTGACTCAAGCCCTTGAGTGCAACGTCGACATGGGCAATGATATAATTAACCGGTAAGTGTCTCGGTGTGACAGCAAAGTTTAGACCTTTAGCTAAAACGGATTTCAGACCATCAGAAATGGAACTGTTACTGCGATTAATTACGACTTTGTTGACGTCTATCTTTTCGGTGTGTGGATCCGATTTTTTGCTGGAGAGGTGATTGAATTTGGAAATCAAATTGTCCCTACATTTGTTCGACATAGTGGCAGAAGAAGAGGTAGTCATATTGTCTACATGTTCCCAATCCGATGTAGACATTGTTGCTGTCAATTTTAAGTGTGATTTGTAGAGTGTCTTGTCTAACTGATCGAGTTCGGTGCGTGTAAGTCTGATTTTTTCCGAGATAAGAGCGAAGCTAGTTCTAGCTAGAATTCGTTTTGCATTGAGAGAAGTTGCAACAGCAGAGGTTAGTGTAAATGCGGTTGGTATTACCTTAGAGTCGCGGCATCTCTTCAGAAAGGTGAGAGACTCGATTAGTTGAGCCTTCTTATCCCGTAGTCTGTTGAATGATCTTAAGGATGTGTGGAATCCCTCCCCGTAGATGCGGTTAAATTTCGATTTAAAGCTTTTGTGACTGCAATGATTCATCTTCTTTTGTTCTTTCGGTAAAGTCACGTAGAATGATAATAAAATAATAAATTGATAAAATAAAATAACACAATAATATTCTCACAACGTTTCGGCCACAACACAAGCGGCCTTCTTCAGGTGAAGGGGGCGAGACTGTCTGGTAGGACAGCGCTGGAGTGAAAGAGCCACGTTCAGATACGGCCTTTAAGCTGTGTGAGAGGAACAAAGCACCTTGACAAAGGAATTAGCATATAATTTAGCATTGAAATGGCTGAATGATTAGCTTGTGACTGGTCACAGAAATAGCTATGTTAAAAGTTAAAGCATACACACCCGCAGAGGCACCCATTGTTAAAGGAATTAGCATAGAATTTAGCATTGAAATAGCTAAGTTAAGGCATACACATCCGCAGAGGTACCACTTGACAATGGAATTAGCATTGAATTTAGCATTGAGATAGCTGAGTGATTAGCTTGTACCTGCTGCAGAAATAAAGCTTGTACCTGCTGCAGAAATAGCTACGTTAAAGTCAGAGCATACACATTCACCGAGGCCCTTAGTACAAATCAAACAGGAGAATTTAGCATTGAAATAACTAGGCGAATCCAGCATTGAAACAACTGAGTGATTAGCTAGTGACTGGTCACAGAAATGACTACACATCTGAGCTATTCACAGTACTATATAGTGAACCAATAAAAACTAAAATATAAATTACCTTCATGTTATCAATAAACTCTATATTCTCCAATCAGCTAAGCTACCAACAATAAGTCGTTATATATCACAATGCTATATGGCGAAAAAATGGGTGGATTCTTACCCTCAAATTTCAGCACCACGGATAGCTACGGGCCCCGTTCAGACGGACGAGTTCGTCCATGGTCGGAACAGAGGAGGGGGAGAGAGAGAGCTGCGAGGCCCTAGTATGCTCCATGTTGTAAAACTATACCATTAACCGTGGTGTGAGAGGTATTAAGAGGCAATGCTGGCGAAAGAGCTGCGGTCTGAAAGTCATCGTAAAAATACAATTAATTAAGAACAGAAATGATTTAAAACATCTTTCCAGTGGTTACTAAGCCTGAATCCATCTTCTCGGTTGAAATTGTCTCTGTGCTTGTATATGTGAATGGCCTCATGAACGAATCTCTCATGGTAACCGGTTGGTTTGCAAAGAACCTCCGTCTTGGAGAAGTCAATGTCATCTGAGCCCACTGAATTATAACAGTGATCTGCCATGGCAGAGGAGTTCGTCCTTCCGTGTTTCAAGTCTGCTTTGTGTTCGCGGATGCGGTCCGAGATATGTCTTATGGTTTCTCCAATGTAGCTACTACCACAGAAGCACTTTAGTTTGTAAACGCCCGGGTACTGTATGTCTGGAACAGCATCTTTTACAGATGGAACTAAATCACGGATTTTATGTACTGTGTTGAATCGGACCTGGATCTTGTGTTTGTTCAGGATTTTGGAGATCTTTTTAGTGACCCCTGCAATGTAGGGTAAGGTGATGGTTTTGAGTGGCTCCACAAGAGGATCCTTCTTCATGACTGGAGTGATGGCTTTGCGGATTGTGTAGTCGGAGTAGCCATTAGCCCTGAGAGCCTGGTGTACGTGCTTGAGTTCACTGGTAATGTGTTCCTGGTCGGAAATGCATTGGGCTCTATGGTATAGAGTCTTGATGAGGGAGTTCTTCTGAGATGGATGGTGGTGGGAATCCGGTTTCAAGTAAGCATCTGTATGGGTAGCTTTCCTGTAGACAGAGTGGCTCATTGAACCATCATGTCTTCTTTTAATTAAGACATCCAAAAAGGGTAGTTTGCCATCTTTTTCGATCTCCATGGTAAATCTGATGGCTGGGTGTATGGAATTGATGTGGTCGCGGAATTGGTCTAGAGCAGGCTGGCCATGTGGCCAGATGACAAAGGTGTCATCAACGTACCTCTTCCATAAGGTCGGGCGTAGAGTGGCAGTCTGGATGGCGTCAGTTTCAAATTTTTCCATGAATACGTTAGCTACAACCGGAGATAGGGGGGAGCCCATTGGGGTGCCCTCAGTTTGTTTGTAGAAAGTTCCATTCCAGGTGAAGTAAGTGTTGGTTAAGCAATGTCTCACCAGGGGGGGTACATCAGTATGCAGTCCTTGATGAACCAGGTCTTCAATGGTAGCGATGGTGTCAGGTACCGGGACTTTGGTGAACAAGGACACCACATCAAAACTGACAAGCAGGTCGTTTGGGGACAGGGGGATGCCTTTTATTGTCGATACCAGGTGAGTATAATTTAGTACCGCAGAGGTGGTTTTTCCAGTGAAAGGTCGCAGTATATCAGCAAGAAAACGTGCCAGTTTGTAGGTGGGGGAGCTGATAGTAGAGACGATGGGACGAAGGGGTGTATCTTCTTTGTGTATCTTTGGAAGGCCATATAATCTTGGTGGTCTGGCAGCAGAGGGCTTCAACGAGAACTGTTTGATCTCATCAATTAATGCTGTTGAATCGGAGATGATTTTGTTCGTTTTGGTGACCAGGCTGTTGGTGGGATCTCTTTTTATTTTTGTGTAGCTGCCATCGTTGAGTAGTTCTTGAATTTTGTTGTTATATTCTGTTTTGTCCATGATGACAGTGGCATTGCCTTTGTCGGCTGAGAGGACGACAATATCATCCCTATTTTTTAATTGAGATAATTCAAAACGTTCGTCTTTGCTGATGTTGCTGGGTGGCAACTTAGCGTTTTTGAGGGTTGCAGCGATTTCAGATCTTGCTACGTCTGCAGAGATGTGACTCAAGCCCTTGAGTGCAACGTCGACATGGGCAATGATATAATTAACCGGTAAGTGTCTCGGTGTGACAGCAAAGTTTAGACCTTTAGCTAAAACGGATTTCAGACCATCAGAAATGGAACTGTTACTGCGATTAATTACGACTTTGTTGACGTCTATCTTTTCGGTGTGTGGATCCGATTTTTTGCTGGAGAGGTGATTGAATTTGGAAATCAAATTGTCCCTACATTTGTTCGACATAGTGGCAGAAGAAGAGGTAGTCATATTGTCTACATGTTCCCAATCCGATGTAGACATTGTTGCTGTCAATTTTAAGTGTGATTTGTAGAGTGTCTTGTCTAACTGATCGAGTTCGGTGCGTGTAAGTCTGATTTTTTCCGAGATAAGAGCGAAGCTAGTTCTAGCTAGAATTCGTTTTGCATTGAGAGAAGTTGCAACAGCAGAGGTTAGTGTAAATGCGGTTGGTATTACCTTAGAGTCGCGGCATCTCTTCAGAAAGGTGAGAGACTCGATTAGTTGAGCCTTCTTATCCCGAAGTCTGTTGAATGATCTTAAGGATGTGTGGAATCCCTCCCCGTAGAGGCGGTTAAATTTCGATTTAAAGCTTTCGTGACTGCAATGATTAATCTTCTTTGGTTCTTTCGGTAAAGTCACGTAGAATGATAATAAAATAATACATTGATAAAATAAAATAACACAATAATATTCTCACGACGTTTCGGCCACAACACAAGCGGCCTTCATCAGGTGAAGGGGGTGAGACTGTCTGGTAGGACAGCGCTGGAGTGAAAGAGCCACGTTCAGATACGGCCTTTAAGCTGTGTGAGAGGAACAAAGCGCCTTGACAAAGGAATTAGCATATAATTTAGCATTGAAATGGCTGAATGATTAGCTTGTGACTGGTCACAGAAATAGCTATGTTAAAAGTTAAAGCATACACACCCGCAGAGGCACCCATTGTTAAAGGAATTAGCATAGAATTTAGCATTGAAATAGCTAAGTTAAGGCATACACATCCGCAGAGGCACCCCTTGACAATGGAATTAGCATAGAATTTAGCATTGAGATAGGTGAGTGATTAGCTTGTACCTGCTGCAGAAATAGAGCTTGTCCTCTCAGCCGACAAAGGCAATGCCACTGTCATCATGGACAAAACAGAATATAACAACACAATTCAAGAACTACTCAACGATGGCAGCTACACAAAAATAAATAGAGATCCCACCAACAGCCTGGTCACCAAAACGAACAAAATCATCTCTGATTCAACAGCATTAATTGATGAGATCAAACAGTTCTCGTTGAAGCCCTCTGCTGCCAGACCACCAAGATTATATGGCCTTCCAAAGATACACAAAGAAGATACACCCCTTCGTCCCATCGTCTCTACTATCAGCTCCCCCACCTACAAACTGGCACGTTTTCTTGCTGATATACTGCGACCTTTCACTGGAAAAACCACCTCTGCGGTACTAAATTCTACTCACCTGGTATCGACAATCAAAGGCATCTCCCTGTCCCCAAACGACCTGCTTGTCAGTTTTGATGTGGTGTCCTTGTTCACCAAAGTCCCGGTACCTGACACCATCGCTACCATTGAAGACCTGGTTCATCAAGGACTGCATACTGATGTACCCCCCCTGGTGAGACATTGCTTAACCAACACTTACTTCACCTGGAATGGAACTTTCTACAAACAAATTGAGGGCACCCCAATGGGCTCCCCCCTATCTCCGGTTGTAGCCAACGTATTCATGGAAAAATTTGAAACTGACGCCATCCAGACTGCCACTCTACGCCCGACCTTATGGAAGAGGTACGTTGATGACACCTTTGTCATCTGGCCACATGGCCAGCCTGCTCTAGACCAATTCCGCGACCACATCAATTCCATACACCCAGCCATCAGATTTACCATGGAGATCGAAAAAGATGGCAAACTACCCTTTTTGGATGTCTTAATTAAAAGAAGACATGATGGTTCAATGAGCCACTCTGTCTACAGGAAAGCTACCCATACAGATGCTTACTTGAAACCGGATTCCCACCACCATCCATCCCAGAAGAACTCCCTCATCAAGACTCTATACCATAGAGCCCAATGCATTTCCGACCAGGTACACAGTACCAGTGAACTCAAGCACGTACACCAGGCTCTCAGGGCTAATGGCTACTCCGACTACACAATCCGCAAAGCCATCACTCCAGTCATGAAGAAGGATCCTTTTGTGGAGCCACTCAAAACCATCACCTTACCCTACATTGCAGGGGTCACTAAAAAGATCTCCAAAATCCTGAACAAACACAAGATCCAGGTCCGATTCAACACAGTACATAAAATCCGTGATTTAGTTCCATCTGTAAAAGATGCTGTTCCAGACATACAGTACCCGGGCGTTTACAAACTAAAGTGCCTCTGTGGTAGTAGATACATTGGAGAAACCAAAAGACATATCTCGGACCGCATCCGCGAACACAAAGCAGACTTGAAACACGGTAGGACGAACTCCTCTGCCGTGGCAGATCACTGTTATAATTCAGTGGGCTCAGATGACATTCACTTCTCCAAGACGGAGGTTCTTTGCAAATCAACCGGCTACCATGAGAGATTCGTTCATGAGGCCTTTCACATATACAAGCACAGATACAATTTCAACCGAGAAGATGGATTCAGGCTTAGTAACCAGTGGAAAGATGTTTTAAATCATTTCTGTTCTTAATTAATTGTATTTTTACGATGACCTTCAGACCGCAGCTCTTTCGCCAGCATTGCCTCTTAATACCTCTCACACCACGGTTAATGGTATAGTTTTACAACATGGAGCATACTAGGGCCTCGCAGCTGTCTCTCTCCCCCTCCTCTGTTCCGACCATGGACGAACTCGTCCGTCTGAACGGGGCCCGTAGCTATCCGTGGTGCTGAAATTTGAGGGTAAGAATCCACCCATTTTTTCGCCATATAGCATTGTGATATATAACGACTTATTGTTGGTAGCTTAGCTGATTGGAGAATATAGAGTTTATTGATAACATGAAGGTAATTTATATTTTAGTTTTTATTGGTTCACTATATAGTACTGTGAATAGCTCAGATGTGTAGTCATTTCTGTGACCAGTCACTAGCTAATCACTCAGTTGTTTCAATGCTGGATTCGCCTAGTTATTTCAATGCTAAATTCTCCTGTTTGATTTGTACTAAGGGCCTCGGTGAATGTGTATGCTCTGACTTTAACGTAGTTATTTCTGCAGCAGGTACAAGCTCTATTTCTGCAGCAGGTACAAGCTAATCACTCAGCTATCTCAATGCTAAATTCTATGCTAATTCCATTGTCAAGGGGTGCCTCTGCGGATGTGTATGCCTTATCTTAGCTATTTCAATGCTAAATTCTATGCTAATTCCTTTAACAATGGGTGCCTCTGCGGGTGTGTATGCTTTAACTTTTAACATAGCTATTTCTGTGACCAGTCACAAGCTAATCATTCAGCCATTTCAATGCTAAATTATATGCTAATTCCTTTGTCAAGGCGCTTTGTTCCTCTCACACAGCTTAAAGGCCGTATCTGAACGTGGCTCTTTCACTCCAGCGCTGTCCTACCAGACAGTCTCGCCACCTTCACCTGATGAAGGCCGCTTGTGTTGTGGCCGAAACGTCGTGAGACTATTATTGTGTTATTTTATTTTATCAATTTATTATTTTATTATCATTCTATGTGACTTTACCGAAAGAACCAAAGAAGATGAA
This sequence comes from Petromyzon marinus, assembly GCF_048934315.1. Classification (NCBI taxonomy): domain Eukaryota; kingdom Metazoa; phylum Chordata; class Hyperoartia; order Petromyzontiformes; family Petromyzontidae; genus Petromyzon; species Petromyzon marinus. The sequence continues at coordinate 12,184,761 of NC_133692.1, forward strand.
TCATTGCAGTCACGAAAGCTTGAAATCGAAATTCAGCAGTGGAACTGTTGAACTTGCGAGAAAGCAGCTACAACGAGGCTATATATGTGGCGATGGGCAAGAAAGCAGGGTCTGAGCTAAAAAGGAATTCCACCCCCGGACGCAAGAACCTCAGTTGCATTAATTGGGGATTAGGGAGAGAGTGATTAGGGACTAAGATTCACATGAGATTACAGATCTTATCGATATTCATAAAGCACAGAAAACCTATTTTTTCCTTAAATATTCGGGGGATAGCGCGAACGCAGTCCCCCAGTATCACAAATTATACAGTCGAGTTTCCCGCATTTGCGGAAATCGCAGGGGTCAACCCACCCGCAGTGCAATGGATGAGCCTCACCCTGGGAGGACCACCTAAATGATCATGGTGCCTCCCCTGTCAGGTAAGTATGAGTTGGCCTGCTTCCACTATCCCTATATGAACAAATACCCTGTACCTCTACTCTATGGCCATTATAAATCTTTTACGTGGCGATACTTCAAAATGATAAAAAAATAAACACTGTCGTTTAAAAAACTACAAATAACACGTTACGAAAATATACACTTATTTGGAAATTTCAAATGTTGTGAGCTAAGGCATAGTTTACGAGTAAAATTCTCTATAGCATTCTGGGTAATGTTGACTCAAGATATAGTTGCCATTAAAGAGTTAAGGAAGTAATGGCATTTATTTTTATATGCCACGACTATAAAAAGGCACCGTTCTTATTTTCATAAACATTATAATCAACCGATATAACTCATAGACTGTGACAGCAAAGCATAAGGTGTTTAGTAAATTGCGCTGAATTTGTTTTCACAGTATTTTTTGCGTGTTAAACCAGCAAGATGATCAGCTTTTCACCATGCCACTGGCCAATCACCAACAAATCTGGTTTGCAAGGCTGAATCAAAAATAATTTAATTATTACACGTAGGCTTTCGGGACCAATATCATCCAAAATAGAGGTGTTTTGGGTTAGATCTCGTCAATATATAAATGTGTCGTTATACCCGGCAACCACCCAACAAACCTCTATTATGGATAATTTGACTGTGTTATCCATACTCTTTGGTTATTTCGGTAAAGCCACGTAGGTATGAAATAAAATAAATTACGACGTGTCGATCGCAGCACAAGCAGTCGTCCTCAGGCGGAAAAAATATAATCCAGCAGTGGAACTGTAGAACTTGCGAGAAAGCAGCTACAACAAGGCTATATATGTGGCGATGGGTAAGCAAGCAGGGTCTGAGCTGGAAAGGAATTCCACCCCCGGATGCAAGAACCTCAGTTGCATTAATGGCAGATTAGGGAGAGAGGTATTAGGGAGAGAGTGATTAGGGACTAAGATTCACATGAGATTACAGATCTTATCGATATTCATAACGCACAGCAAACCTATTTTTTCCTTAAATATTCGGGGGATAGCGCGAACGCAGTCCCCCAGTATCACAAATTATACAGTCGAGTTTCCCGCATTTGGGGAAATCGCAGGGGTCAACCCACCCACAGTGCAATGGATGAGCCTCACCCTGGGAGGACCACCTAAATGATCATGGTGCCTCCCCTGTCAGGTAAGTATGAGTTGGCCTGCTTCCACTATCCCTATATGAACAAATACCCTGTACCTCTACTCTATGGGCATTATAAATCTTTTACGTGGCGATACTTCAAAATGATAAAAAATAAACACTGTCGTTTAAAAAACTACAAATAACACGTTACGAAAATATACACTTATTTGGAAATTTCAAATTTTGTGAGCTAAGGCATAGTTTACGAGTAAAATTCTCCATAGCATTCTGGGTAATTTTGACTCAAGATATAGTTGCCATTTAAGAGTTAAGGAAGTAATGGCATTTTTTTATATGCCACGACTATAAAAAGGAACCGTTCTTATTTTCATAAACATTATAATCAACCGATATAACTCATAGCCTGTGACAGCAAAGCATAAGGTGTTTAGTAAATTGCGCTGAATTTGTTTTCACAGTATTTTTTGCGTGTTAAACCAGCAAGATGATCAGCTTTTCACCATGCCACTGGCCAATCACCAACAAATCTGGTTTGCAAGGCTGAATCAAAAATAATTTAATTATTACACGTAGGCTTTCGGGACCAATATCATCCAAAATAGAGGTGTTTTGGGTTAGAACTCGTCAATATATAAATGTGTCGTTAAACCTGGCAACCACCCAACAAACCTCTATTATGGATAATTTTACTGTGTTATCTATACTCTTTGGTTATTTCGGTAAAGCCACGTAGGTATGAAATAAAATAAATCACGACGTGTCGATCGCAGCACAAGCAGTTGTCCTCAGGCGGAAAAAATATAATCCAGCAGTGGAACTGTTGAACTTGCGAGAAAGCAGCTACAACAAGGCTATATATGTGGCGATGGGTAAGCAAGCAGGGTCTGAGCTGGAAAGGAATTCCACCCCCGGACGCAAGAACCTCAGTTGCATTAATGGCAGATTAGGGAGAGAGGGATTAGGGAGAGAGTGATTAGGGACTAAGATTCACATGAGATTACAGATCTTATCGATATTCATAAAGCACAGCAAACCTATTTTTTCCTTAAATATTCGGGGGATAGCGCGAACGCAGTCCCCCAGTATCACAAATTATACAGTCGAGTTTCCCACATTTGGGGAAATCGCAGGGGTCAACCCACCCGCAGTGCAATGGATGAGCCTCACCCTGGGAGGACCACCTAAATGATCATGGTGCCTACCCTGTCAGGTAAGTATGAGTTGGCCTGCTTCCACTATCCCTATATGAACAAATACCCTGTACCTCTACTCTATGGGCATTATAAATCTTTTACGTGGCAATACTTCAAAATGATAAAAAAATAAACACTGTCGTTTAAAAAACTACAAATAACACGTTACGAAAATATACACTTATTTGGAAATTTCAAATTTTGTGAGCTAAGGCATAGTTTACGAGTAAAATTCTCCATAGCATTCTGGGTAATTTTGACTCAAGATATAGTTGCCATTTAAGAGTTAAGGAAGTAATGGCATTTTTTTATATGCCACGACTATAAAAAGGAACCGTTCTTATTTTCATAAACATTATAATCAACCGATATAACTCATAGCCTGTAACAGCAAAGCATAAGGTGTTTAGTAAATTGCGCTGAATTTGTTTTCACAGTATTTTTTGCGTGTTAAACCAGCAAGATGATCAGCTTTTCACCATGCCACTGGCCAATCACCAACAAATCTGGTTTGCAAGGCTGAATCAAAAATAATTTAATTATTACACGTAGGCTTTCGGGACCAATATCATCCAAAATAGAGGTGTTTTGGGTTAGATCTCGTCAATATATAAATGTGTCGTTAAACCCGGCAACCACCCAACAAACCTCTATTATGGATAATTTTACTGTGTTATCCATACTCTTTGGTTATTTCGGTAAAGCCACGTAGGTATGAAATAAAATAAATCACGACGTGTCGATCGCAGCACAAGCAGTTGTCCTCAGGCGGAAAAAATATAATCCAGCAGTGGAACTGTTGAACTTGCGAGAAAGCAGCTACAACAAGGCTATATATGTGGCGATGGGTAAGCAAGCAGGGTCTGAGCTGGAAAGGAATTCCACCCCCGGACGCAAGAACCTCAGTTGCATTAATGGCAGATTAGGGAGAGAGGGATTAGGGAGAGAGTGATTAGGGACTAAGATTCACATGAGATTACAGATCTTATCGATATTCATAAAGCACAGCAAACCTATTTTTTCCTTAAATATTCGGGGGATAGCGCGAACGCAGTCCCCCAGTATCACAAATTATACAGTCGAGTTTCCCACATTTGGGGAAATCGCAGGGGTCAACCCACCCGCAGTGCAATGGATGAGCCTCACCCTGGGAGGACCACCTAAATGATCATGGTGCCTACCCTGTCAGGTAAGTATGAGTTGGCCTGCTTCCACTATCCCTATATGAACAAATACCCTGTACCTCTACTCTATGGGCATTATAAATCTTTTACGTGGCGATACTTCAAAATGATAAAAAAATAAACACTGTCGTTTAAAAAACTACAAATAACACGTTACGAAAATATACACTTATTTGGAAATTTCAAATTTTGTGAGCTAAGGCATAGTTTACGAGTAAAATTCTCCATAGCATTCTGGGTAATTTTGACTCAAGATATAGTTGCCATTTAAGAGTTAAGGAAGTAATGGCATTTTTTTATATGCCACGACTATAAAAAGGCACCATTCTTATTTTCATAAACATTATAATCAACCGATATAACTCATAGCCTGTGACAGCAAAGCATAAGGTGTTTAGTAAATTGCGCTGAATTTGTTTTCACAGTATTTTTTGCGTGTTAAACCAGCAAGATGATCAGCTTTTCACCATGCCACTGGCCAATCACCAACAAATCTGGTTTGCAAGGCTGAATCAAAAATAATTTAATTATTACACGTAGGCTTTCGGGACCAATATCATCCAAAATAGAGGTGTTTTGGGTTAGATCTCGTCAATATATAAATGTGTCGTTAAACCCGCCAACCACCCAACAATGGATAATTTGACTGTGTTATCCATACTCTTTGGTTATTTCGGTAAAGCCACGTAGGTATGAAATAAAATAAATCACGACGTGTCGATCGCAGCACAAGCAGTCGTCCTCAGGCGGAAAAAATATAATCCAGCAGTGGAACTGTTGAACTTGCGAGAAAGCAGCTACAACAAGGCTATATATGTGGCGATGGGTAAGCAAGCAGGGTCTGAGCTGGAAAGGAATTCCACCCCCGGACGCAAGAACCTCAGTTGCATTAATGGCGGATTAGGGAGAGAGGGATTAGGGAGAGAGTGATTAGGGACTAAGATTCACATGAGATTACAGATCTTATCGATATTCATAAAGAACAGCAAACCTATTTTTTCCTTAAATATTCGGGGGATAGCGCGAACGCAGTCCCCCAGTATCACAAATTATACAGTCGAGTTTCCCGCATTTGGGGAAATCGCAGGGGTCAACCCACCCGCAGTGCAATGGATGAGCCTCACCCTGGGAGGACCACCTAAATGATCATGGTGCCTCCCTTGTCAGGTAAGTATGAGTTGGCCTGCTTCCACTATCCCTATATGAACAAATACCCTGTACCTCTACTCTATGGGCATTAAAAATCTTTTACGTGGCGATACTTCAAAATGATAAAAAAATAAACACTGTCGTTTAAAAAACTACAAATAACACGTTACAAAAATATACACTTATTTGGAAATTTCAAATTTTGTGAGCTAAGGCATAGTTTACGATTAAAATTCTCTATAGCATTCTGGGTAATGTTGACTCAAGATACAGTTGCCATTTAAGAGTTAAGGAAGTATTGCCATTTTTTTATATGCCACGACTATAAAAAGGCACCATTCTTATTTTCATAAACATTATTATCAACCGATATAACTCATAACCTGTGACAGCAAAGCATAAGGTCTGTAGTAAATTGCGCTGAATTTGTTTTCACAGTATTTTTTGCGTGTTAAACCAGCAAGATGATCAGCTTTTCACCATGTCACTGGCCAATCACCAACAAATCTGGTTTGCAAGGCTGAATAAAAAATAATTTAATTATTACACGTAGGCTTTCGGGACCAATATAATCCAAAATAGAAGTGTTTTGGGTTACATCTCGTCAATATATAAATGTGTCGTTAAACCCGGCAACCACCCAACAAACCTCTATTATGGATAATTTGACTGTGTTATCCATACTCTTTGGTTATTTCGGTAAAGCCACGTAGGTATGAAATAAAATAAATCACGACGTGTCGATCACAACACAAGCAGTCGTCCTCAGGCGGAAAAAATATAATCCAGCAGTGGAACTGTTGAACTTGCGAGAAAGCAGCTACAACAAGGCTATATATATGGCGATGGGCAAGCAAGCAGGGTCTGAGCTGGAAAGGAATTCCACCCCCGGACGCAAGAACCTCAGTTGCATTAATGGCGGATTAGGGAGAGAGGGATTAGGGAGAGAGTGATTAGGGACTAAGATTCACATGAGATGACAGATCTTATCGATATTCATAAAGCACAGCAAACCTATTTTTTCCTTAAATATTCGGGGTGTAACGCAGTCCCCCAGTATCACAAATTATACAGTCGAATTTCCCGCATTTGGGGAAATCGCAGGGGTCAACCCACCCGCAGAGCAATGGATGAGCCTCACCCTGGGATGACCACCTAAATGATCATGGTGCCTCCCCCTATCAGGTAAGTATGAGTTTGCCTGCTTCCACTATCCCTATATGAACAAATACCCTGTACCTCTACTCTATGGGCATTATAAATATTTTACGTGGCGATACTTCAAAATGATTAAAAATATAAACACTGTCGTTTAAAAAACTACAAATAACACGTTACGAAAATATACACTTATTTGGAAATTTCAAATTTGGTTAGCTAAGGCATAGTTTACGAGTAAAATTCTCCATAGCATTCTGGGTAATGTTGACTCAAGATATAGTTGCCATTTAAGAGTTAAGGAAGTAATGGCATTTTTTTATATGCTCAGACTATAAAAAGGCACCGTTCTTATTTTCATAAACATTATTATCAACCGGTATAACTCATAGCCTGTGACAGCAAAGCATAAGGTGTTTAGTAAATTGTGCTGAATTTGTTTTCACAGTATTTTTTGCGTGTTAAACCAGCAAGATGATCAGCTTTTCACCATGCCACTGGCCAATCACCAACAAATCTGGTTTGCAAGGCTGAATCAAAAATAATTTAATTATTACACGTAGGCTTTCGGGACCAATATCATCCAAAATAGAGGTGTTTTGGGTTAGATCTCGTCAATATATAAATGTGTCGTTAAACCCGGCAACCACCCAACAAACCTCTATTATGGATAATTTGACTGTGTTATCCATACTCTTTGGTTATTTCGGTAAAGCCACGTAGGTATGAAATAAAATAAATCACGACGTGTCGATCACAACACAAGCAGTCGTCCTCAGGCGGAAAAAATATAATCCAGCAGTGGAACTGTTGAACTTGCGAGAAAGCAGCTACAACAAGGCTATATATATGGCGATGGGCAAGCAAGCAGGGTCTGAGCTGGAAAGGAATTCCACCCCCGGACGCAAGAACCTCAGTTGCATTAATGGCGGATTAGGGCGAGAGGGATTAGGGAGAGAGTGATTAGGGACTAAGATTCATATGAGATTACAGATCTTATCGATATTCATAAAGCACAGCAAACCTATTTTTTCCTTAAATATTCAGGGGATAGCGCGAACGCAGTCCCCCAGTATCACAAATTATACAGTCGAGTTTCCCGCATTTGGGGAAATCGCAGGGGTCAACCCACCCGCAGTGCAATGTATGAGCCTCACCCTGGGAGGACCACCTAAATGATCATGGTGCCTCCCCTGTCAGGTAAGTATGAGTTGGCCTGCTTCCACTATCCCTATATGAACAAATAACCTGTACCTCTACTCTATGGGCATTATAAATCTTTTACGTGGCGATACTTCAAAATGATTAAAAAAATAAACACTGTCGTTTAAAAAACTACAAATAACACGTTACGAAAATATACACTTATTTGGAAATTTCAAATTTTGTGAGCTAAGGCATAGTTTACGATTAAAATTCTCCATAGCATTCTGGGTAATATTGACTCAAGATACAGTTGCCATTTAAGAGTTAAGGAAGTATTGGCATTTTTTTATATGCCACGACTATAAAAAGGCACCGTTCTTATTTTCACAAACATTATTATCAACCGATATAACTCAAAGCCTGTGACAGCAAAGCATAAGGTGTTTAGTAAATTGCGCTGAATTTGTTTTCACAGTATTTTTTGCGTGTTAAACCAGCAAGATGATCAGCTTTTCACCATGCCACTGGCCATTCACCAATAAATCTGGTTTGCAAGGCTGAATCAAAAATAATTTAATTATTACACGTAGGCTTTAGGGACCAATATCATCCAAAATAGAAGTGTTTTGGGTTACATCTCGTCAATATATAAATGTGTCGTTAAACCCGGCAACCACCCAACAAACCTCTATTTTGGATAATTTGACTGTGTTATCCATACTCTTTGGTTATTTCGGCAAAGCCACGTAGGTATGAAATAAAATAAATCACGACGTGTCGATCGCAACACAAGCAGTCGTCCTCAGGCGGAAAAAATATAATCCAGCAGTGGAACTGTTGAACTTGCGAGAAAGCAGCTACAACGAGGATATATATGTGGCGATGGGCAAACAAGCAGGGTCTGAGCAGGAAAGGAATTCCACCCCCGGACGCAAAAACCTCAGTTGCATTAATTAGGGATTAGGGAGAGAAGGATTAGGGAGAGAGTGATTAGGGACTAAGATTCACATGAGATTACAGATCTTATCGATATTAATAAAGCACAGCAAACCTATTTTTTCCCTAAATATTCGGGGGGTAACGCAGTCCCCCAGTATCACAAATTATACAGTCGAATTTCCCGCATTTGGGGAAATCGCAGGGGTCAACCCACCCGCAGAGCAATGGATGAGCCTTACCCTGGGATGACCACATAAATGATCATGGGGCCTCCCCTATCAGGTAAGTATGAGTTTGCCTGCTTCCACTATCCCTATATGAACAAATTCCCTGTACCTCTACTCTATGGGCATTATAAATCTTTTACGTGGCGATACTTCAAAATGATTAAAAATATAAACACTGTCGTTTAAAAAACTACAAATAACACGTTACGAAAATATACACTTATTTGGAAATTTCAAATTTGGTTAGCTAAGGCATAGTTTACGAGTAAAATTCTCCATAGCATTCTGGGTAATGTTGACTCAAGATATAGTTGCCATTTAAGAGTTAAGGAAGTAATGGCATTTTTTTATATGCCACGACTATAAAAAGGCACCGTTCTTATTTTCATAAACATTATTATCAACCGATATAACTCATAGCCTGTGACAGCAAAGCATAAGGTGTTTAGTAAATTGCGCTGAATTTGTTTTCACAGTATTTTTTGCGTGTTAAACCAGCAAGATGATCAGCTTTTCACCATGCCACTGGCCAATCACCAACAAATCTGGTTTGCAAGGCTGAATCAAAAATAATTTAATTATTACACGTAGGCTTTCGGGACCAATATCATCCAAAATAGAGGTGTTTTGGGTTAGATCTCGTCAATATATAAATGTGTCGTTAAACCCGGCAACCACCCAACAAACCTCTATTATGGATAATTTGACTGTGTTATCCATACTCTTTGGTTATTTCGGTAAAGCCACGTAGGTATGAAATAAAATAAATCACGACGTGTCGATCACAACACAAGCAGTCGTCCTCAGGCGGAAAAATATAATCCAGCAGTGGAACTGTTGAACTTGCGAGAAAGCAGCTACAACAAGGCTATATATATATGGCGATGGGCAAGCAAGCAGGGTCTGAGCTGGAAAGGAATTCCACCCCCGGACGCAAGAACCTCAGTTGCATTAATGGCGGATTAGGGCGAGAGGGATTAGGGAGAGAGTGATTAGGGACTAAGATTCATATGAGATTACAGATCTTATCGATATTCATAAAGCACAGCAAACCTATTTTTTCCTTAAATATTCGGGGGATAGCGCGAACGCAGTCCCCCAGTATCACAAATTATACAGTCGAGTTTCCCGCAATTGGGGAAATCGCAGGGGTCAACCCACCCGCAGTGCAATGGATGAGCCTCACCCTGGGAGGACCACCTACATGATCATGGTGCCTCCCCTATCAGGTAAGTATGAGTTGGCCTGCTTCCACTATCCCTATATGAACAAATACCCTGTACCTCTACTCTATGGGCATTATAAATCTTTTACGTGGCGATACTTCAAAATGATTAAAAAAATAAACACTGTCGTTTAAAAAACTTCAAATAACACGTTACGAAAATATACACTTTTTTGGAAATTTCAAATTTTTGTTAACTAAGGTACAGTTTACGAGTAAAATTCTCCATAGCATTCTGGGTAATGTTGACTTAAGATGAAGTTGCCATTTAAGAGGGTTTACCCTCAGTTAAGGAAGTAATTGCATTTTTTACATGCCACTACTATAAAAAGGCACCGTTCTTATTATCATAAACATTATTTAGTAATAGGTTTTACCCTTTTTAACTGGCACAAAAACTCTACTGGGAGGGTTTCCACTTAACTTTAAGATCCTTCAACATACTCCGGGATAAGAAGGCTCAGCTGATCGAATCTCTCACCTTTCTGAAGAGATACTTCGACTCTGGGTAATACCAATCGCATTTACACTGACCTCTGCTGCTGTAACGTCTTTTAATGCAAAACGAATTCTTTTCAAAACTAGCTTAGCTCTTAACTCAGAAAAAATCAGACTTATACGCACCGAACTAGATCAGTTAGACAAGACACTCTACAAATCACACTTATCATTGACGGCAACAATGTCCACATCGGATTGAGAACATGTAGACAATATGACTGCCTCTTCAGCTGCTACTGTGTCGACCAAATGAAAGGACAACCTGATTTCCAAATTTAACCTCCTCTTCAACAAAAGACCGGACCCACACACCAAAAAGTTAGACGTTAACAAAGTCGTAATTAATCGCAGTAACAGTTCTATTTCCGATGGTCTGAAATCCGTTTTAGCTAAAGGTCTAAACTTTGCAGTCACACCTAAACACATACCGGTTAATGATATAATTGCCCAAGTAGACGTTGCTCTCAGGGGCCTGGGTCACATCGCTTCAGACGTAGCAAGATCTGAAATCGCTACAACCCTCAAAAACGCTAAGATGCCAGCTAGCAACCTCAGGAAAGATGAGCGTTTTGAATTATATAAATAAAAAAGAGGGATGATATTGTAGTCCTCTCAGCTGACAAGGGTAATTCTACTGTCATCATAGATAAAATGGAATACAACAACAAAATTAAAGAATTACTCGATGATGGTAGTAATACAAAAATAAAAAGAGATCCCACCAACAGCCTCGTCACACAAACCAACAAAATAATTTCTGATTCAACCGCATTAATTGATCAATCTAAACAGTTTTCGTTGAAACCTTCTACTGCCAGACCACCAAGATTATACGGCTTACCAAAAATACATAAAGTAGATACACCCTTTCGTCCCATCGTCTCTACTATCAACTCCCCCACCTACAAACTGGCTCGTTTTTTGTCTGAAATCCTGCGTCCTTTCACTGGAAAAACCACCTCTGCGGTACAAAATTCTACTCACCTGGTATCGACAATCAAGGGTATTTCCCTGTCCCCAGACGACCTGCTTGTCAGTTTTGATGTAGTTTCCTTATTCACCAAGGTTCCTGTACCTGACACCATCGCAATCATTGAAGACTTGGTTCATCAAGGACTAAACACTGAGGTACCCCCCTGGTGAGACACTGTTTAACCAATACATACTTCACTTGGAATGGAACTTTCTACAAACAAACTAAGGGCACCCCAATGGGCTCCTCCCTATCTCCGGTTATAGCTAATATTTTCATGGAGAAATTTGAGACTGACGCCATCCAGACTGCCACTCTGCGCCCAACCTTATGGAAGAGGTACGTGGATGACACTTTTGTCATCTGGCCACATGGCCGGCCTGCTCTAGACCAATTCTTCGACCACATCAATTCCATACACCCAGCCATCAGATTTACCATGGAAGTCGAAAAAGATGGCAAGCTACCTTTTTGGATGTCCTAATGAAAAAGAGACCTGATGGTTCAATGAGCCACTCTGTCTACAGGAAAGCTACCCATATGGATGCTTATCTGAAACCGGATTCCCACCACCATCCATCACATAAGAATTCTCATCAAGACACTGTACCATAGAGCCCAAAGCATATCCGACCAGGAACACATAGGCAGTGAACTCAAGCACGTACACCAAGCTCTTAAGGCTAATGGTTACTCCGACTATACAATCCGCAAAGCTATCACTCAAACCATGAAGAAGGACCCTCTTGAGGAGCCTTTCCAAACCATCACTTTACCCTACAAAGCGGGGACCACAAAAAAGATCTCCAAAATCTTGAATAAACACAAGATCCAGGTCCGTTTCAACGCATTACATAAAATCCGTGATCTGGTTCCGTCTGTAAAAGATGTGATTCCGGACATACAGTACCCTGGTGTCTACAAACTAAGTTGCCTCTGTGGTAGTAGCTACATTGGAGAAACCAAACGCCATGTCTCGGACCGCATTCGTGAACACAAAGCAGACCTTAAACACGGTAGGACCAACACCTCGGCCGTGGCAGATCATTGTTATAATTCAGTAGGCTCACATGACATTGACTTTTCCAAGACAGAGGTTCTTTGTAAGCCATCTGGCTACCATGAGAGATTCGTTCATGAGGCTATCCACATATACAAGCACAGAGACAATTTCAACCGAGAAGATGGATTCTGGCTTAGCAATCATTGGAAAGATTTGATTAACCATTTCAAGTCTTATTTGATTGTTCACGCTTACAGTGGCTTTCAGACAGCATACATTTATTTTTCGTCTCCCCCCCTCCTCTTTTCAGAACATAGATGGACTAGTCCTTCTAAATAAACTGCCAAATCGCTGCGCGTGGCGCTGACGTTTTTTATAAATAAAAAAACCGTTCAAAAATAAATACATTAATGCAAACCGACGCACCTGATGACAACCGTTTCTGTTATGGTCAAAACGTCGTGAGAATTTTTATTGTTTTATATTTTTTATTTTATTTTATTGTTTCGCTTCAACGTGACTTTACTGAAAGAGCATATGAATTACTGCAGTCACGAAAAGCTTTAAATCAAAAATTTGATCGTATCCTCTTCGTTCATGAACTACAATATTGGACAATCTCCATGAAGTGTCAGCACTATATAAATATCATGGGACCTCCTTTGCGAGTACCAAAATAATACGTTTTCCAAATTCTATGTAAATATGTTTCATTTAATCCCCAGTGTGATTTATGAACTTCTTTTTTTAGCATTTCAATGTACTCGTTATATTATATATTGGAAAAATAACAACCATGTTTGGAGCCCCAGCGATGCTCTGTTCTGACACCGGGGTTAGAGTGTATGACACCAATAGTGGAAGATCCTGCACAAAAGCAAGTGTTAGATTTTAAAACAAAACCTGCAATCTGACAACTTTTTCTCCAGGTGTCCCGAGCTTCTATTACCCAGAAAACCTTAGTTTTACACGTATTACATCAACAGTTCAGCGCAGTGATGTTGTAATACGTGACAACTTTGCTTATCAAATTGTCTTTTAAAACGAGGGTGCTTAATCCATTATCACTATCTTGGTGAAAATATTATTTACATTAATTCGATTATGAGCAGAGAGAGCAGAGCTATTGAGACCCCAAAGAGTGGAGGAATAGGGATCGAGTAACTATCCGGATAGAGGGGGCACCTCAACTCATACTTACCTGATAGGGGAGGCACCATGATAATTTCGGTGGTCCTCCCAGGGCGAGGCATATCCATGGCACTACAGGTGGGGTGACCCCTGCGATTTCCCCAAATGCGGGAAACTCGACTGTATAATTAGTGGTACCTGGGAACTGCTTTCGCGCTATCCCCCATTTTTAAAGAAAAAAGAGGGGGCTTTGTTCTAGCAACTGAGGAAGCTGGACCGATTTCCTGTGATGAATATAATTTCAGGATTGTTGAAAGATAACTGGTAAGCATTTTAATAATTAAAATGAACCTGCAAGTTCTCTCCCTGCCAGCCAGCAAAACTTTGAATCTTATATATTGCCTTGTCTTTCTCAACTACGTTCTTTCCTTCTCTGTTCTGTATATCCCAATTTCTCTCAATGTATTGCTTTATCTCTGTCTCTCTTTCTGTCCCCTCTTCTACCTATCTCTCTGTATTACACTCAGCCCTCCATTGTATCTCACCCACTTCCTTATCTCTCTCCCTGTTCATCTCTCACGCTTGTTCTCCACATTTCCACCTCTACCATTACCATCTCATTCTCCCTTGCCTCTCTGTAATCCCCATTTCTAATATTTGTAACTTTTCATCGCCTCTCCTATTCCAATTTGGCTCTTTCTCCTCTGTTTCGCAACATTCTGCTCTCTCCATTGTCTTGCATCGCCTCCCTTTTTCTCCTACATTGCGCGGGCTCCACATTCGGGGTGGAGGGTGGCTGGGGGAGGGAGATGTGACATCAGCACGCACAATAACGGCTCAAGCGCCAGCCAGACAGACAGGAATCCAGCCAGGAATCCACTTAGAATACAGTTTTAGATGTTAGTATGATTTAAATAACTAACTAAATGCACAGATCCAACTACATGTCTACCAACATATGAATACATATTTCCATTATTTTTATTTTATTTTCATTTGTGTGAGAAAATGGCAGGACCCCATAGCCTAGACAGAGGTTTCTGTCGGCTAATAGGTTGAGTAATATCTGGTTTCTCTTCAAAGCGAACACATCTTTTGCCTGTTACTAAAGATCTCCGTGGAGAGGCAGGTACCCTGGCTGTCGGGCCAGTGGTTTCCTCGCAAATTTCGAGTGGATATGGAGAACTGCCGAGCTGTCGCGACGATCCAGGATGATCAAGCCACGTCGACTGCTGCTGAGGTGGAAGCTGCTGCGACGCCGCAGCTCAGGCGTCCGTCTCGACTTGGAGGCGGCAAGCTGCGGAGGACGTCTGGAGGCAGCCACCAGGAAGGGTGAATGTGCCGGCGTAGAGGGAGGTGGCTTCCGCCGGGCTCGACAGGAGTACTGCAGAAATTGAGGACTCTGCTGGCCAGCGGGCACAGAACTATCAGGACAAGACTGCTAAGGTTAATGTAGAACCTGCGTGGCCCGAACAGCGCCAGGAAGGTGCAGGGCGTTGGCGCGGTGGGCCGGGAGCAAGTGTCACACCGGATCGTACCAGGCAACACAACTGCATCCGGGTTGCCTTTAAAGAGGACATGCCAAAAGTGGTGACTATGGACCGCTCGATTTTTGTGCAAACTGTGGTTTAGGGATGCTGCAATTTGAGCCCATGGACCTATTTTGTTTGATAGCTCTGCCAGACGGCAGGGCCTTTGATGTCAGCTGTAAGACCAGCAATCTACTTCAACGCTTTCTGACACGTTTTGAGGAGAGAGCAGGTGAGAGGCCTTTGTCTTTGCTCAAGCTGCATTTGCTGTCAGAATTGGACACGAAAATAGTGACGGTCTGTCTGTACAATGATTCGCTGCCAGATCATGATGTGGGGGTGTGGCTGCGACAGCATTGCCATCTGTTGTCAAACTGCAAACGTGTCTGGGACTCACTGGGCATCTGGACTGGTGCTAGACAGTGGCAGGTGAGGTTAAGGGCTGCTGACGGTGCCCTGAAACACATCCTGAACGCCCTCAACATTGGTGGTAGTAAAGGCTTCGTTGTCTACGAAGGCCAACCCAAACTCTGCAGCAGGTGCGGTGGACGAAGTCATCTAGCAGCGGCATGTGAAGCAAGAGTGTGCTACCACTGCAAATCGCTGGACCATGCAGTGGATGAGTGCCGAGCCCCAGCACAATGCAACCTCTGTGGCAGCAAGAACCATTTATACCGGAACTGCCCTGAATCGTATGCAAATATGGTCCAGGCACATAAAAACCAGGCTACTGATGGAGGAAGCAGAGAGATGGTTGAACCTTTGCAGTACACTCTACGTAATCTGGCAACTGATGACGTTGATGGAGCGACAGTCATCCAGAGAACGCCACTATTGGAGCAGGAGGAGAGAGAGGAGCTGGTAGCGCTGTCTGTGGATGGGTGAGCATCCAATGGCGGAGCCAGGATTTTTAGGTAAGGTGACAACCCCTCCAGCAATGAGAAATGTTAGGAGTTGTTAGTAGGTAAGGACTTGTCCCTTGCTTTTTATTCGACGCGTGTGTGGCGATGGCGCAGCCATCGATCGAGGGTCGAATTCGAACCGTGTGTGATCGGCATCGCGCTCGCTGAAGGTGAATGCCTTCAGGGAAGTCGTGTACTGTAGACGCAACTGCGCACAATTCTTTGAGTAACTTATAACTGCTTTTCCGTTACTTATTGCCTATTATGGACTCAGACTATTGTCCTATCATCTCATAGAGTCCCTGGCACGTAATGATATGCTACGCAGTGGGGGTCGCAAAATGCCGATTTATTACTACTATAATAGCCCAGGATTCTTTGTAACGCGCGTGACTTCACTGCACATGCCGCACCCCCCCCCCCGTCATTAATAATAAAATAATCATGAGCGGGTGGATTTTTACACTCACGCAGAACAAGGTCGAGTGGAAATATTTTTTTCGCAAAGTCGCTTCAAATATGACGGGTTTTTTTCTTCAAGAAAGTGACGGTCAAAAATAAATCTACGCAGCAGTGCTACATTCATACGTGACGTCATTACTATAGTAGAAAGACATTTTTAACGCAAATTTGCTTTAAATTTGACGTTTCTTTATTGAAAGTTACTCAAATAAATAACTCTACGCAGACGTTTCTTTGCAGAAAGTAACAGTAAAAAATAAATCTACGCAGCACAGTGCTACATCCGCACGTGAAGTCACTGCAAAAGAGCCCCCCCTCCCCTCATTAATAATCATGAGCAGGTGGATTTTTACACTCCTGCAGGTCGAGCGGAAACACATTTTTTCACGCAAATTCGCTTTCAATTTGACATTTATTTATTGAAATGTAAATCAAATAAATAATGCTACTCAGCAACAAAGTGTATTTGGTGTCTTTATTTATTTCTTCAGCTCTTGAAACAAAAGGTAAGTCTTATTTTTGCTTCTAAATTATTATAAAATATATACATGTCTCCGTGATTTTCCAGACATTTTATCGAATTCAAATAGATTATAACCCCAGCGAGCGAAAGAAGAAAATAAAGTATCAGAGCAGTGATTTAGAACTAATTGAAGGTGAGTTAAATGCAGTGCTACAGTCACATGAAGTGAGATGTTTTATGACATAGTTTTGTGCAATAATCACTGCCATTAACAATACAAGAGATTAACTCAAATAATCGTATCCTGAGGTTTCATTTTTTTAAGTTAAGAAAATGTTATTTACGTGCAACAACTCCTAAAAAAAATACAATCACACAAGAAAACGTAAATGTACATCTTTAATATTACAGCTTCGGTCCTACGATGGGCAAGGCTAATTGAAGGTCAGTTAAATACAGTGCTACAGTGACATGAAGTGAGGTGTTTTATGACATAGTTTGTGCAAGCATCACTGCCATTAATACAGTACTTCAGTGAAATTCAGAGAAGTGTTTGATGACATCGTTTTGTGCAAGATTCACTGCCATTAATACAGTGCTACAGTGAAATGCAGTGTTTGATGATATTCTTTCGTGCGAGCTTCACTGCTATTACATTTACACGATACAATTATACTCTGCTAAAAAAATTCGTAAAATATTACAGTTTTCGTCCTAGGACAGGCAAAAGGCTAGTTACACCCCAATGATCCGATCAAAATGAGGGATTTCGATAGTATAATTCGGCGGGGGGGGGGCACGTGCCACCCCCGCCCCTCCCACACTGGCTCTGCCAGTGGGAGCATCTACGAGTCGGCAGGAAGACTGCTCCAAGGACAATGGGATGGAGGAGGAAGTCTCTGAGCCAATTGTGGCTGACTGGGCAGAGGAGTTTGAGGCGACAGGGGACGATGGAACGCAGCAGAATAATGTTGACAAGAGGGTAATTGGAGAGGACAGGCTGGAAGAAGGAAAAGAGGAAGAGGAGAGCACCGGAAGTCGCATCATGGTAAGCTTCCAGCACCGGAAGTCACACCATGGTAAGCTTCCTTGAAAGGTCCCCAATTGTCTGACTTTTCAACAGAAAACTTGGCTAAACATACGACAAAGAGCTAACAGCCAAAATTAGCCAAGGGATGGGGCCTTTCCCGAAATTCGTGAGTGCTGAATGTTTTTTGGACTTGGTCGATACGAGCTGCTATTCATTGCTCGAGCACCTTTCTGCTTAACCGGACTAAACACCCTTCGCCATGGCGCTCTCTATTGCATCGGTCAACGTGCGGGGAATCTGGGGTGCGGCTAAACGTGAAGCAACGGTTCATTATTTGCAGACTCTAAAAAGGGACGTTTATTTTCTGCAGGAATGTCACCTGCCTTACTCCCTCGACCAGGCAATACTGACTGAATCCTGGAATGACCAATGTTTTTGGTCTGGGAGCAACGTTCACAGATGCTCTGGGGTTGCTATCTTCATAGGAAGCCAAAGTGTGGAGGTACAGGAGGTCCAGGAAGTTGTTCTAGCCCGAGTGCATTATGTGAATGCAACATAGAAGGGAACTGCAGTACGTCTGATTAATGTATATGCTCCTACGCAGTGTTCTGAGGGAGTGGAGCTGTGGGGAAATAAAACTGCCTTGCTGGTCACGCAGAGACATGTTGTTCTGGGGGGAGATTTTAATTGCCAACTTAGCTTATCAGATGTACTGCCTGCCGCTGGGAGTCTGAGGATAGATCCTTCTTCTATAGAGCTCAGTGCTTCAGTCAAATTTTTTTTATTTTACCGATACCTTTCAGTTATTGAACCAGAACTTCCTGGTTTTACTTGGGTCAGTAGCTCTAGATCTCAGCATTCAAGAATTGATTTTTTTTGTTTCTGCTTAAGTTATAGCGGAGAATGTGGAAACTGTGCCAGTGTCTTTCTCGGATGACAAATTAATTATGGCGAGGCTTCAAATCCCGGGTGGAGTAATCTTAGGGAAAGGGATTTGGAAAATGAACACGAGTGTCCTGGAAGATGAGAAGCTGGCGGGGGCCTTCATTCAACATTATGAAGAATGGAGGAGCCTACAGTGTTGTTTAGTACCATGGCTAAATGGTGGGAGATTGTTAAGAGCCGGACTAGGGGGTTTCTATCAGGCACACAGCAAAAGGATGAGTGTTAGGAATGAGATGATGGGCTTAAATGACAGGCTGGAGAAGGCATACCGTTTGCTTGAATTGGGTTTTCCGATGGGACGAAATAAGGCATCTAAAAGACAATATTCCTCGTCACTTGAAAAACAGGCTGCACAGTTCGTTTGTAGGGCACGTTTCTTTTTGAAAAAGTAAGGGAAACCCAACAGTATAATCCATGAGCTCATTAGCCCTAGCCTTGGTAGGCAGACACAGACAGCAGGTATTTTTGAGGTTGCACGAGAATATTATGCAGACCGCTATAGCCATAAGATATCGGAGGTGGACGTCCAGAATTATTTTCTTGGGGAAGTTAATCAGCAGGTCAAGGCTCCGGATGGCAAAATTAGCAAATACAAATGGAGGAATTGAATGAGGCTGTGAGAGAGTTGCGGCTGCAAATGACTCCTGGGAGTGACAGGATACCAGCTGAATTTTACATCAAGTTCTGGGACACTATTAAACAGGACTTATTGCAATTATACAGGGAAAATTTGGCGGATGGACCAGTGCCAGGAGTCCATGAGGGGATGGGTTATATCCCTTATAAGGGGAATGGGGCCCGCAGTGACATTGGGAACTGGCGCCCAATTACCCTGTTGAATACAGATTACAAGATCTTGGCCAAAAAAACATTGCTGCACGATTAGGAAGAGTGGTAGCTGAAGTAACACAAGCAGACCAGACATGTGCGGTCCCAGGCAGACAGACAACCTCATTTTATTAAGGGAAATCTTAGAGTCCACGATAGATGGGGGAGGGCCACTGGGGCTCCTTAGTTTAGATCAAGAGAAAGTGTTTGCCCACATATCACGACTACTTGTTTTTGGTGTTGACTCGTATTGAGGACAATTGGTTGGTTGGGTACAAAAGTTATATCTTAATGTTTCAAGTAGACTTTTGATAAATTAAGTTCTGTCTGAAGCTGTTCCAGTTAGATCAGGTGTGAGGGCAAGAGTGCCCCATGTCACCAGTCTTGTTTGTTGTTTGCAGGGAGCCTTTTGCCCAGGCTTTCAGAACCAGTCAAAGGATTGGAGGGGTGTCCATCCTGGGAAGTATAGAGCAGGTAAAAGTAATTATATGGATTACATCGTGGTGTTCTGTAGGGATGTCTCCTCGATTTGGGGGGTTTTGGAGTTAGCAAGACTTTTTAAACTTAGCCTGGGGATCTAGGATTAATCCGAGTAAGAGTGAGATTATGATTTTTGGAGATTCTAAGCTCTTCGAAGGTTGCCCGACAGAGCTGAGAGTGCAGGTGGAAGGGATTAGGATATTGGGGGTCACCTTTCATCTAAAGGATTCTGGGAAAAGGAACTGGAGGGAAAAGATAAAGGTTGTGAAGGGCAGGCTGGTCAGATGGATGACTGGAAGCCTCACTATGGAAGGGAATATTTGGGTTTTAAAAGCAGAAATCTTCCCTGTGCTCAGGTACACAAACGTTGCGTTATATTGAGATGCTGTTTTTCAGGTTCATCGGGGATGGGATAGACTGGGTGCAGAGGGAGACCATGTGTATCAATATTGAATGAGTCACTGTAGCGCGTGGCACTGGGAGATTGGTAGACAATGGGATTGGGTTAGCAGCCCATTATTCCAGTTGGACCTGTGGGCTAAGCACAGAGCCTCTGGGGGATTCAGAGGGGTGCTGGGCTGAGGCTGCTGTGCTCAGGAGTGGACCACGTCGAGCATCGCGGGCCGGATCTCATCTCGCCGGCCGAACCCGCCTGCACACCTGCCCGAGTACCTGCGGGGGCCCCTGGCCATTGGTCCAGAGGCTGCCTCACCAGTTCCTGAAGGGGGCATGGAGGCCGACCACGGTGGAGGCGAGATAAGGCAACTGAGCTGGGTTGGCTGCCACCGAGGTGGCAAAAGGCAGTGGTGCGACCACCTGGAGAACGGAGGTCGGTGGAGGAGGGAGAGGGGGTGCAGGAGGCAACCCCAGCTGGGAGGAAGCGGGCTGCGGAGGATGACTGGTAGCAGCGTGCATGGGGAATGAAGGTACCAGCATGGAGGGAGGTGGACCCGGCCAACCTGAGTGAGGAGGCAGCGGAACCGGCGGCCTCAGCTGGCCAGAAGACACAAGACGCCCGGAATGAGACTGTTGTGGTAAATGCTGGACCAGTAGGGGCAGGGCGGCCCCAGGAGCGCGCAGGGCGGTGGCGTGGTGG
The DNA here is from genome assembly GCF_048934315.1 of Petromyzon marinus. NCBI lineage: Eukaryota > Metazoa > Chordata > Hyperoartia > Petromyzontiformes > Petromyzontidae > Petromyzon > Petromyzon marinus. Next base: position 12,205,882 of record NC_133692.1, read on the forward strand.
AACCAGGGAAAACTTCACTCCGGTCCGCCAGAAGGCACAATTGTGTCCGGGTTGTGTTCAAGTAAGACGTGCCGGAGTACGTCACAATTGACCGAGCGAATTTTGTGCAGACTGTAGTGATCGTGTTGTTACAGGTGGAGCCTGTGGACCTGTACTGTCTGATAGCCTTACCGGGCGGCCGGGCGGCCGGGCGTTCGATATCAGCTTTCGGTCAAGTAACCTACTGCAGAGCTTCATAACTAGATTTGAGGATAAAGCAGGGGAAAGGCCACTGTCACTGCTCAAGTTACAACTTTTGTCTGAACTAGATACAAAGATGGTAACTTTTTTTGTACAGTGAGGCCTCACCAGACCACGACGTGGAGGTGTGGCTGAGTCAGCACTGCCTGCTGCTATCGGGGTGCAAGCAGGTCCAGGACTTGCTAGGTATCTGGACAGGCGCCAGACAATGGCGGGTAAGGGTGAGGACAGCGGAAGGGGCCCTGCTGCATATTCCGAGCGCCTTGAATGTCGGTGGCAGTAGGGGCTATGTGGGGCTATGTGGTGTACGTGGGGCAGCCCAAAGAGGACACCTGGCTGCAGCGTGTGAGGCAAGGATGTGCTTCCACTGTAAGGCACAGGACCATGTGGTGGAAGAATGCAGTGCCCCGGCATGATGCAACCTCTGTGGGAGTGGAGATCACTTATATTAGAAACTGCCCGGAGTCATATGCAAATATGGTCAGGGCGCATAAGAGTAGGGGGTGGAGAGTGGGAGGCGACCGAGTCCGGGTCGGGGCGGGCACCGATCAGCCGGACGACAGAGGACAGGAGTGGGTAGATGGCCGGGCAGAGGAAACCACTGCAGGACAAGAGGGAGGAGGGGGAAATGTCATCAGAGGTGGAAGAAACACACACGAGCTGGCAGGAGGAAGGCCCAGAAGACAAATAAAACGAGGAGGCGGAGACAGCTCCCGGGCCAACTATGGCCGACTGGGCGGAGGAGGTGGAGGCGGGAGAGGATGGGGAGGAATGGTGGGAGAAGGGCGACAGGGGTGAGGCATTGGAAAGGGCAATGAAAAGGAAGCAGAGGGCACCGAGACACCCAATGAGATCAGCCCCCTCACGTGGACCTGAATCGCCAGACTCGTCGTCTGATACGGTGACATCAGAGGACAAAGTGATAACGGAAAAGATGGGTCAGGGGAGAGAGATACCCCCAAAGCCCAGGAGTGCGGAACAGCTGCTCGGCTTGGATAAAAACTATTACTAATTACTGGAGGAAGTATTGGAGCCGGATTAGACACCACCGCGCGCGGAACTCTCTGGCATCGGTTAATGTGAGGGGGTTCTAGGGCACAGCCAGGCGAGGAGCAATAGTACAGTATTTGCAGACCATGAAGAGGGATATAGCTTTCCTGCAGGCGTGCTACTTGCCACTCCCTCGGCCGAGCGGAGTTGATTGAGACCTGGGACGGACATTGCTATTGGTCAGGGAGCAATGCAAATAGCAATGGTGGCGTAGTCATTCTCCTGGGCGGCAGAAGAGCAGAGATACTGGAGTCCTGGACTGACTCCACAATGTGGACGTCTCCTACAACGGCACAGAGTTCCATCTGATCAACGTATACACCCCCACGCGGTACACAAAGCGGGTGGAGCTGTGGGACAACGTGGCGACCCTACTGGTGATGCGGAGGCACGTCATAATGGGGGGGGGGGGGGATTTAATTGCCCGCTCTGCCTGGCATATTTGCAGCCGGCATCCAGGGGCTGGAGACTTGACCCTTCAACCAGGAAACTAAAACGGGCTGATTAAGGATTTCGAACTGACCGATACCTTTCGGCTGATGCACCCAACGCGGCCTGGGTTCACTTGGACTAGTGGTTCTGGAGTATTGCAATCATGATTAGATTTCCTTTTTGTTTCCGCCAAAGTTAGGACGGAAAGTGCAGGGATAGAGCCTTTTTCATTTTCGGACCGTAAGTTGGTGGTCGCGGAGTTCCGAATTTCGGGTGGCCTGCGACTGGGGTAGGGGATCTGGAGAATGAATACAGGTCTCTTAGCGGATGGAAATGTGACTGGGGATTTCATCAGGAGATATGAAGAATGGAGGAGCCTGCAGGGCTGCTTTGGTACAATGGCAGAGTGGTGGGGAATGGTAAAGGGCCGGATCAGGGACTTGTTCAAGGCTCACAGCAGGAGAAGGAGTGTGATGAATGAGTTACGGGAATGGAACGTCCGGTTGGAGAGGGCGCATAAACTGCTGGAATTGGGATTCCCTGTTTTGAGTGAGATAAGACAACTGAAGGGGAAAATATCCTTAACACTAGAGAAACGTGCCACACAACTCGGTTTTAGGGTGCTGGTCAGGACAGTGGAGGAGGGAGAAAAATGTACAAGGTTTTTCTTTAAGAAATGTAGAAAGGTAGATAAGATGATCCGGGACAACTACGGAAGGAATAGTGGAGGCAGCGTAGGACTACTACAGGTAGCTGTATGGGAGATGTCAGAGGTGGGGGCATGGGAATCCTTACTGGGGGAGATAAATCAGGTGTTCAAAGATCCGGAGGGAATGGACAGGCAAATTCAGAAGGGAAAGTTAGATGAGGCGGTGAAGGGACTACATAGACAAGACACAAGGGCAGGACGGGATTCCAGCCGAATTCTACATCACATCTTGGGGCACAGTAAAGCACGACATGCTGCAGATATACAGAGAGATCCTGGAGGACGGCCCAATGACGGAATCCATGAGGGAGGGGGTGATTACCCTGATATATAAAGGGAAGGGGGAGCGCAGCGACCTGGGGAGCTGGCGCCCGATCACTTTGCTGAATTCAGACAATAAGATATTGGCTAAGACCATCGCACGTCTAGGGAAAGTGGTAGGGGAGGTGGTCGGGCCCGACCAGACATGTGCAGTCCCGGGCAGACGAATCTCGGACAATCTGGTCTTGTTGCGGGAGGTCATATAAACCACAATGGAGAGAGGTAGACCCCGAGGACTCCTGAGCCTGGATCTAGAGAAGGCCTTTGACCGCGTCTCACACGACTTTTTGTTTTCAGTGCTGGAGCTAATGGGAGTAGGGGGGCAATTGGTACAGTTGTCTTACCCAGGCCGCCATGAGCTCACAGCCAGACTGTTTTATTAACGGAGTCCTCTCGGGGACGCTACCAGTCGAGTCGGGGGTGAGGCAGGGGTGTCCAATGTCCGCAGTTTTGTTCATAATGGGTATGGAACCCTTTGCCCAGGCGCTTAGGAATAGCCAGAGGGTTAGGGGAGTGCATATCCCGGGAAGTGGGGAACAAGGAAAATGGCCATGTATATGGACGACATCGTGGTCATCTGCAGAGACGTCTCCTTGGTATGGGAGGTTATGGCGCTCGAGAACCATTTCTACTTGGCCTCGGGATCTAAGGTGAACATATCAAAGAGTGGAATGATGACCTTTAGTGATCCCAGGTTATTCGAGGGCTGCCCACCGGGGATAAAAGTACTGGAGGAGGGAAACTGGGTCCTGGGAGTGACTTTTTCCAGGAGGACTCGGCGGAGCGAAATTGGAAAGAGAGGGTAAGGGCAGTGAAGGGCAGGCTGGCCAGATGGGCGAACAGGTGCCTCAAGGTAGAGGGGAGGATTCTGGTCTTTGTCTTGAAAAGTGGAGGTTATGCCAGTACTTAATTAACTGGCATAAGTATACCCACCGGACGCGTGGATGGCGAAAAAGCTAAAGTCGATATTAAGTTCATCTGGGGAGGCAGGATGGATCGAGTAAGGAGGGTTGTAATGTGCAAAAGCATCGCGAACGGTGGGAGGGGCGCCCCAAATGTCGCGCGTGCACTCACCACGGTTTGTGTGTAACATGTTACGCCAGTTTTTTTCCAAAGGGCCCCAGGGGGAAGGCCTCGTGTTATTTGCAGTACAGGTTGACGTGGCTCCTGTGGAGGCTAGGGATGGCCTAATTGTCGCAAGGCACGCCCCTTGCCTGGCCGCAGAGATGGTTAAACGAGGTAGTTGACAACTATATTACGAAATATGGGCTGGCCCGGTTGCGGGAGGCATGGAGGCCACGAGAAGTACTTGCCGAGGTGGACGAGGGGGAGACCTGTGTGGAGGTGCCAGGTGCACGGGGGGCCATGCACCGCCAAATTTGGAAAAATGTATCATCGGAGGCCCAAAGGAGGGGGCAATTAGACCTGTCCTGGCGGTCTGGGACAGGTTAGAATGCAGATGCTTCACGTTTTCCCGTCACATGGCCCGCACCCCCAAGTGCCCGAGGTGCTGTGGCTCTAACGAGAATTTGGTGCACGCACTTGTGCAGGTGTGGTAGCTGAGCCGGCCACTACTCTCTTGCTTCTATTCGGTAAAGGCAACAATGCCGAATGGTATTTGGGGAATATTTAGGAAGAAGGCGGGAGGGGCCTGGGCCCAGACGTGGGCCATAGTAGGGGTTATAAAGGAGATCCTTTAGAAGACGCATGGGTGGGAGATGAAGGGCACCCATACACCACCCCTTGGAGGTGTGCCACCTAGCAAGGAGACTAATCGAGAGAGTGGTGGAGGTGGATCGAGTAAGAATGGGTAGCAAAGCCGCGCACGAGAAATGGCGGTGGCCTCTACCCCTGTGTGGAACTGGATGAGGGGAACCAATCCTGAGAAAACCCTCTGCCACTGTGAATGGACAAATGAGTGTTTCTGTCTCTTTTCTGCGAACATATATTTTTTTGCGTCAAAATGTTGTGGTGACAATTTTCTTCTCCTTTTTTTGTAACCGGCACGCTTGGTGTGCGGGGGTGTGGTAAGGTTGATTTTTTGGTGCCGCGTTAAGGTCCCTTTTGTGGGTTGTGGGCATGGCTCCTTTTTTGCTGTTTTGGGCAATGGACTGTTCAAAGTTGAGAAATTAAGAAACTTTTAAATAGCCTCGTCGTCGAGATCGTTTCTTGCCAGTTGAGCCTGCCTGCGTACCTGTCCGAGCGAGTTTCTGCGAGGGCCCCTGGCCATCGGGCCAGAGGCTGCCTCACCAATTCCAGGGGGCATGGAGACCAACCGCGCTGTCGGGGTGAGCCAAGGCGACCGGGCCGGGTCGACTGCTGCCAAGGCTATCAAATTAGCAGTTTCCTGTCCGACAACAATATATTACGTAGAAAACAATCAGGGTTCCGATAAAAATACAGCACCGCAACTGCTGCATTGGACTCTAAATCACATTTACAGTAGCCTTGATAGAAAGCAATACTGCGCCAGTCTATTTCTTGACTTGTCCAAAGCTTTTGATACAGTGGACCACAACACCCTGCTAAGTAAACGAAGTTACCTCCGTTTCTCCAAACACGCAGAAGAATGATTAAAAAAAATAGTTTCTTCTCACACCCAAACTGTCTTCAGAGATGGTTGGAGGTCAAACAGTGTTAAGATAACACAAGAAGTTCCACAGGGTTCAATCATCGGCCCCCTCTTGTTCTCTCCATGTTCATGAATTAGGTACTGATCTGAATCATTCAAGGGTAAATCGATTTGCAGATGGTACTATACTGATTACTGCTGGACGCTCTCTAGATGACGCGATTGCGAGGCTCCAGGGTGATTTCGACAAACTACAATGACAGCTAGATGTTCTTAAACTAGTCCTGAATACTTCCAAAACCAAGGTGCTCTTTTTCCTCATTTATATTCAAAAACTAATGATGAAAGTCAATATCTATAAGTATCTTAGGGTCATCCTTGATTCAAAATTGAATTTCAAGAACACATTTATTATATTGGTAAATAGACAAAAAAATGGTATTCTGTATCGACACAAACACTGTTTTCCACCTATGTTCCGTTTGTAATGGATAAAAGCTACCATAATGCCTCTACTTGATTACTGTGACATCGTATATAAATTGGCACCCAGTACTGTTCTGAAGAAGCTTGACTCAATATATCACTCGGCCTTAAGATTTGCATGGAACTGCCCATATAGAACCCACCACTGTAATCTCTACATTGGGTAAAACTTAACATCTCTTAATGATCGACGGCTTATGCATCAGATTTGATTTATTTACGATGTACTTACAAAAAAATCTGCAGATTACCTGCTGGATCTTCTCATTGTTTCGGAAAACAAATATGAGCTAAGATGTTCACTCATTTACTAGCTTGGCATTCCTTATTGCCGTACAAATACTGGAGGAAGGGCCTTTGCTAGATACCCCCAGGGTCTGGAATGCTATCGCAAATAAACTCCAGCTTGGATCACTACCTACAAAACCATCACTCAAAACTGCTCTAGAGGAATCATACAACCCTAGCTGCCACTGCTATCCAGTGGCCTGAAATCAAATATATATCTATAGATGACAAGTGCGAGAAATTAGCATGTATTTTTATTATAGTGTGCTGCTACTACTATTGTTACTCCTGCTATTATGGATTGACTCATGCAGCTAGCGATTGATGCGAGGTTTAGTAATGTTACGTATGTCGCTATTGTTGACTTTCAATCACATTTCTTATGATCACTGTTACATTGTTTTATAGCATTATTTTAGTAATTTCTAGAAAGGTTTAGTGTAGCCCGATTTTTTATGAATATAGAGTTTGACTTAATTTTTTTTATCTATATTGTATTGAATGGGATCTTTTGTACAGTTTAGTACGCAGCATAAACAAATGGTGCTTTTTCTGGATGATTTTATAGTTTTGGTAGGGGATGTCTCAATTTGTGTACAGTAAATGATAAATGTATCTTGTAATTTTATTGTTTGTTGCGGTTGCACCCGAATCAAGAGCCGAATGGCTCACAGGGTTTTTCCAAATAAATGAAACTGAAATGAGGCAGAAAAGGCTGCGATGCGACGACCTGGAGGGGGAGGAGGGCGATGAGGCGCAGGCGGTGACCCCAACTGGGATGACGCGAAGCTGCAGAGGATGCATGGTGGCAATGAGCAAGGGGAATGGAGGTACCAGCATGGAGGGAGTTGGTCTCTGCCAGCCCGAGCGAGGTTTTTGAGGAAATGGCCAGCAAGAGCAAGACGCCCAAAACGAGACCTGACGGTCCCAGGAACACACAGGGTGATGGCGATGTGGCACGGGGGTGAATTTCATGCTGGTCCATGCCAGGAGACACAATTGCATCCAGGTGGCCCTCGAAGAGGACGTGCCAGAGGAAGTAACCATCGACCGCCCGAGTTGTGCGGACAGTGGTGGTAGGGATGCTACAGGTTGAGCCTACAGACCTGTTCTGTTTGATTGTCCTACCAGGTGGCAGGGCTTTCAACGTTAGCTTTGGGACAAGTAACCTATTGCAGCGTTTTATGACTCGATTTGAGGAGAAAGCAGGCAAGAGGCCCCTGTCGCTGCTCAAACTACAACTTCTCTCCGAACTGTATACGAAAACGGTTATGGTGTTCTTGTATAATGAGGTCTTACCAGACACACGATGTGGAGGTGTGGCTGAGACAGTACTGCTTGCTGCTGTTGGGTTGTAAGCGGGTCCAAGACTCTCTAGGTATATGGACAGGTGCCAGACGTTGGCGAGTGAGGTTAAGAATGGCAGAAGGGGCCCTACAGAACATCGCGACCACCCCGAATATTGGCGGCAGTAGGGGGCTACGTAGTATACGCAGGGCAGCCCAAACTCTACAGGAGATGTGGAGGAAGAGGCCATCTGGCCGCAGCGTGTGAGGCACGGATGTGCTACCGCTGTAAAGCGCAGGACCATTTTGTGGAAGAATGTAGTGCCCCGGCACAGTGTAATCTTTGTGGGAGTGGGAAACATTTATATAGGAATTGCCCGAAATCATATGCGAATATGGTCTGGGTGCACAAGAGTCGGGCGACTGAGGGTGGAGAGAGAGAGAGAGATGACCGAGGCCGAGTTGGAACAAGCACAGACAACGGATGTCAGAAGTGGAGGGATGGCTGGGCAGGGAACGCCACTGCTGGACGACAGGGAGGAAGGGGAAATGTCGTCAGAGGATGGGGAAACATCCAGGGGCCAGTGGGAGGAAAGCTCCAAAGACAACGAGATGATGGAGAAGGCCAACTGTGGCCGACTGGGTGGAGGAGGAGGCAAGAGAGGATGGGGAGGAGCAGCAGAGGAAGGGCGATGGGAGAGGGACATTTGAGAGGGCAACAAAAAGAAAATGGAGGGCATCGAGTGCCCCAACGAGATCTACCCCCTTACGTGGACCTAAGCTGTCAGACTCTTCGAAGGACACGATGACGTCAGAAGAAGAAGTAGTAGCAACAAAGGTGGGCCAAGGGAGGGGGACACCCCCAAATCCTCGGAGTGCAGAACAACTTCTGGACCTGGTAAACAATAACTGTTACCAACTGCTGGAGGAAGTGTCAGAGCCAGATTAGACACTTTTTAGTATGTAATTATCCGTGGCATCGGTAAATGTGAGGGGAATCCGGGGCAGGGCCAAGAGAGGAGCAATAATGCAGTATTTTCAAACCTTGAAAAGGGATATATACTTCTTGCAGGTGTGCCACCTACCATACTCCCTCGGTCGGGCAAAGTTGATCGAGTCCTGGGAAGGACACTGCTTCTGGTTGGGAAGCAATGCAAATAAGAACACTGGAGTAGTCATCCTCCTAGGCAGTAGAAACGCAGGAGGGGTACAGGAGGACCCAATAAGTGGTCCCTGGCCACTATGTGGACGTCTCGTACGAAGGTACAGCATTTAAACTGATCAACGTATACGCCCACACGTGGTACACAGAGCGAGTGGAACTGTGGGACAACATGGCGGCCCTACTGGTTACGCGGAGGCACGTCATCTGGGGGGGATTTTAACTGCCCACTCTGCCCATCAGACAGGCTGCTGGCATCCGGGAGTCGGAGAATAGACCCCTCCTCTAGGAAGCTATGCGTCTGGTTAGGGATTTTGAATTAATCGACACTTTCCAGTTGATGCACCCAACGCGGCCGGGTTTTACTTGGACAGGTTGTTTGGGAACGTCGCACTCAAGAATATACTTCCTTTTTGTCTCCACTAAAGTTAAGACGGAGCGAGGGGACACTGAGCCTTTTTCTTTTTCAGACCATAAGCTGATGGCCGCGGTATTCCGAATTCCGGGTGGCCTGAAGAGGGGGATCTGGTGGATGAACACAAGACTCTTAGCGGATGAAAAGGTGACAAGGGACTTCATCAGGCAATATGAGGAATGGAATAGCCTGCAGTGCTGCTTCGGCACTATAGCAGAGTGGTGGGGAATGGTGAATAACCGGATCAGGGGCTTTTTTCAGGCTCACAAAAGGAAAAAGCGTGAGGAATGCATTGCGGGAATTGAATGACCGGTTGGAAAGAGCGCATAAGTTGCTAGAATTGGGTTTCCCAGTGATGAGCGAGATAAGGCAGCTGAAGGATAAAATCTCCTTGATGCTAGAAAAACGTGCTGCGCAGCTCGTTTTAAGGGCACGGGTTAGGGCAGTGGGAGGGGGAAAGCTGCACAAAGTTCCCTTTTTAAAAAAATGTTGAAAGGCAGAAAACACAATCCAGGAGCTGGTAAGCCCAAGTCTGGGCAGACTAACACATACAGAGGGAATAGTAGCGGCAGCACGGGATTACTATAAGAAACTATACGGGAGTAAGACGTCAGAGGCGGAAGCACGGGACTCCTTACGCCCAATCACCCTGCTAAACTCAGACTACAAGACCCTAGCTAAGACCATCGCGGCACGTTTGAGGAAAGTGGTAGGGGAGGTGATCAGACCCATTTAGACATGTGCAGTCGCAGACAGGCGATTTTCGGACGAGCTTGTCCTTTTGTGGGAGGTCCTGGAATCCACAATGGAGGGGGGTGGACCCCTGGGATTCCGGAACTTCGACCAAGAGAAGGTCTTCGATCGCATCTCACACGATTTCTTGTGTTCAGTACTGATACGATTGGGGGTATGGGAGCAATTGGTAGGCTGGGTCCGACAACTGTACCATAAGCTCAGACGCAGACTGTTGATAAACGGGTTCCTTTTGGAGGCGATACCAGTTGGATCAGGAGTTCGACAGGGGTGCCCTGTCAACGGTTTTATTCATATCTACTCTTAAAAATCTAACATCAGTGCGTACTGACTTGGTGGTACCTGCTATGATTACAGCAGTGCATACTGTGGTGGTACCTGCTTTGATTACAGCAGTGCATACCGACTGTGGTGGCACCTGCTTATCACTACAATAGTACATGCTGACTCTATAGCAGTATTTATCGCCTGTATAGCGCGATGTACTCACCTGACAGAGTGGCGTGGTGAGGCGTAGTCCCATGCACAGCCTCCGTCCTCGCCTAGATTGTCCAGCCGGCCGAGGTGGCACCTTGGCAAGTTGGGGCTGGGCTGCTACTCCTGACCCCCCCCTCCCCAGCCACCATGTCCCCGGCCACTCTGCAGTAATATCTACGGCCTATAGTGGTAGCATCTAGCGACTGTATATATATTAGTAACTGCATGCATCGGGGTGGGGTGGATATCACACGGTGAAAAATTTACGTCAGCGTTGAGTATATTTTTATAGCATTTTTAACGTCAAATAAAATGTCCCACTAACTCCCACTGAAGGCGTGCGACTTGGCTGTTCCCCCGACCAAAGGCGCTTAAGTTGGTACGGTCATGCACGCGTCATAAATAAATAAAATAGAAGCACACAAAAATCGCACTAAATCGCTATTTTAACGAATTTAAAGTTTACGGATGTGAAAAAGGAATAGCGCTTGCTGACCACGGGGGTTACAGCGTGGTACCTCGCTATTTTTTTGCATAAACCCCACCGTTGGAGAGCCAAGCGCGCGATCACACACAAACCCCGCCACAATTTTTTACTTATATATAGATAGATGTGTATGGAGCCCTTTGCCCAGGCAGTTAGAAATAACCAGAAGATTAGGGGAGTGCATATCCTGGACTACAGGGAACAAGCGAAAGTGGCCATGTACATGGACGATGTTGTGTTCTTCTGTAGGGACAAGTCCTCGGTATGGGAGGTTCTAGAGCTTGAGAACTGTTTCTTTTTGGCCTCGGAATCCAAGATGAATATAAAAAAGTGAGATGATGATCTTTGGCGACTCCAGGCTATTCGAGGGCCACCCACCAGGGATAAAAGTACAGGCAGAAGGGATGAAGATCCTAGGGGGGTCACCTTCTACCGGGAGGAATCAGCAAAGAGAAATTGGAAAGGATGAAGGTGGTGAAAGGCAGGCTGGCCAGATGAATGAACAGGTGCCTTACAATGGAAGGAAGGATCCTGGTTCTGAAAGTGAAAATTCTTCCAGCAGTCGGTTATCTGGCCTACGTATTCCCGCCGAGCACACAGATAGCGAAAAAAATAGAGGCAATGTTCTTCAGGTTCGTCTGGGGAGGAGGGATGGGCCGGGTGAAAAGGGAGACGATGTACAAAAGCGTTGCGAATGGTGGGAGGGGGCGCCCCAAGTGTCATGTGTACCTTCACGATTTTTTTTTATACGTTACGCTTGTATTTTCCAATGGACCCCATGTGAAGGCCTCATTGTTTACAGTACAGGCTGGCATGGCTCCTGCGGAGACTAGGAATTACCTCATTGCCATGCGGCACGCCCCTTGCTTGGACACAGGGATGGTTAAGTGCCGTGGTCAACAATTATTTTACGGAATATGAGCCGGCCCGGATACGGGAGTTGTGCCCAAGAGGAGTCCTTGCCGAGGTGAACAAGAGGGAGGCCTGTGCAGAGGTGCCAGGTGCACGGAGTGTCATGCACCGACAAATTTGGAAAAACGTGACATCCGAGGCCCTAACGAAAAGGCAACAGGACTTATCCTGGCTGGCCGCCTGGGACAGGTTAGAATGGTGGAGGTTCATGTATTCCTGCCATATGGCCTGTACCCCCAAATGCCCGAGAGGCTGCAATTTTGAGGAGAGCACAGCTCACGCCCTTGTGCAGTGTTCCTTTGCACAGGAAGTATGAGAGCTGTCAGCCTCTACTGACTCGTTTTTATTCGGTTAAGGCTACAATGCCAAATATTATTTGGGGAGTTTTCAGACAAAAAGCAGGGGGAGAGGGCTTGGGATCAGATGTTGGCCGTCGCAAGGGCTGTAAAAGAGGCCCTGTGGAAGGCGCATGGACGGGTGATTAAGGGCGCCTATATGACACCCCCTCGAGGTATGCCACCTAACCAGGAGACTGATTGATAGGGTGGTGGGAGGTGGAAAGTAAAAATAGGCAGCAAAGCCGCGAATGAGAAATGGATGTGGCCTCTATCCCCGTGTGGCATGAGATGAAGTGAACAAAGCTTCGGAAAGCCCTCCACCACTGAGAATGGACGAATGAGTGTTTTTCTTCGGCGACCGCGAACTTTTACTCCAAAATGTTATGATTAAGATGGCAGTATTCCGCCTTTTTCGTAATCGGTGCACTTGATGTGTGGGGGTGTGGTAAGGGCTCCTGATCTCACGGTAAGATCCTTTGTGCGGGTTGTGGTCATGTTTTTTTTTATGGCTGACCGGGGCAGAGGACTGTCCATTCTAGATTTGAAGTATTCGTGACTGCAAGGATCCATACTCTTGGTTCTTTCGATGAAGTCACGTAACTAAAGAAAATAAAAATAAATTAAATCACAACGTTTCGGGCACAACACAAGCGTCCGTCATCAGGCAGGGACAACCACAGCAAAAAACAATTCCTGAAGAAGGCAAAGAGAGCTGATTGTAACAAGGGATTATATAGCTGAGGAAGGGGGGGGGGAGGAGCCAATAATCCCTTGGTAAATCTCCTTGTCGCTGGAAAAACGGGCTGCGCAGCTCATTTTTAGGGCATGGGATAGGGCAGGGGAGGAGGGGGAAAATGCACGCGCTTTTTTAAAAAGTGCAGGAAAACTGAAAGCAATCCATGAGCTGGTCAGCCCTAGCCTGGGCATCCTGCCGCAGACAGAAGGCATTATTGAGGCTGCACGGGAATACTATGCGGAACTGTATGGAAGTAAGACATCAGAGGCAGAAGCCCGAGATTTATTCCTTGAGGAGGTTACGCAGAAGATCCAGGCACCTGACGAGATGAATAAGCAAATTCAAATGAAGGAGCTGGACGAGGCAGTGAGAGGTCTACGTCTGCACAAGGCGCCAGGGCAGGATGGAATACCGACCGAATTATTTGTCAAATTCTGGGGCACCATCAATCGTGACTTATTGCATTTGGGAATATAAATCTTGGCGGAGGGTCCAGCGCCAGAGCCCATGAGGGGAGGGGATGTCTCAATAAGGGAAAGGGGGCCTGCAGTGACCTTGGGAGCTGGCGACCGATTACCCTGCTAAATACGGACTATAAGATCCTGGCCAAATCCATTGCAGCACGACTAGTGAAAGTGGTAGATGAAGTAATACAAACAGAGGGGTACTATAATCCACGATAGACGGTGGAGGGTCACTGGGGCTCATTAGTTTAGGCCAGGAGAAGGCTTTCGCATGATTCTTTGTTTTCGGTGTTCGCACGCATGGGGATAGGAGAGCATGTAGGTGGGTGGGTGAAAAAGCTATATAGCAATCTCTCTAGCAGGCTTTTTATAAACGGGATCCTTTCTGAAGCAGTTGCAGTTAGATCGGGCGTGAGACAGGGGTGCCCCATGTCGCCTGTCTTATTCGTCATGTGCATGGAACCGTTTGCCCAGGCGGTCAGAGCCAATCAGAGAATGAGGGGTGCACATCCCGGGGATGTAGAAAACAGGCAAAAATAGCAATGTATATGGATGATGTTGTCGTGTTCTGCAGGGATGTCTCCTCGGTTTGGGAGGTACTGGAACTTGCAAGACTTTTAATTTAGCCTCGGGATCCAGGATTAATCTGGACAAGTGTGAGATTTTTGGAGACCCTAGGCTTTTAATGTCGGCCAACACAACTGCGAGTGAAGGAAGAAGGGATTAAGATCCTGGAGGTCACTTTCTATCGACAGGAATCTGCAAAAAAGAACTGGAAGGGAAAAAGGCAGTGAAGGGCAGGCTGGCCAGATGGACGACCAGAAGCCTCACCATGGATAGGAGGATATTGGTGTTGAAGGTAAATATGCTTCCTACGCTCAACTACCTGGCACACATCTTCCCGCCAGGCGCAAAAATGTTGCATTGTATGGAGACATTGTTTTCTGAGTTCATTTGGGGAAGCGGGATGAACCGGGTTGTTGTATATGTAGTGGAGTATGAAGGTGTGTTGTGGAAACTGCGCGATTGCATGATCACACGGACAGTGTGGGTTTATCTGGGGTCAGCCTATGGAGAAGGCGTAAACAGTGTGGGTCATCTTAGGACAGCCAGGTGCAAAGGCTGAAATGATGAGGTAACGGTTGGGCCAATTAAGACAGAGGATCAGCAACGGCGGTGATTGGCTGTGGCTGTTGTCAAGGGCGAGGAGGCGTCGGGATGTCTGGAGAAGGACAGGTGTTTGAGGACGCGAAGCATGCGGAGGCACGCGGGCCAATTAATTAGAGATAATGAGAATGGGGATAAATTGGGGGAGACACAGAGAGACAGAGGTTGGTTGGAGTTGGGAGCTGGACGATGAAGACGCAGAGTTAGGAACGGAGTAGAAGCAGAGTCTAGAAACAGAGTTTGGAAAGAGAGTAGAAACAGAGTTCGGAACAGATTTGGAGACAGAGTGAGAAACGGAATTGGAATAGCATTAGCGGAGCTGAAGCAAGACGAAGTAGTTAGCAGTGGAGTGAGCGTAGCGTTAGCGGAGCTGAAGCGAGACGAAGTAGTTAGCAGTGGAGTGAGCGTAGCGTTAGCGGAGCTGAAGCAAGACGAAGTAGTTAGCAGTGGAGAGAGCGTAGCGTTAGCGGAGCTGAAGCGAGACGAAGTAGTTAGCAGTGGAGAGAGCGTAGGTATAGTGGGGCGAAGACGCTGTGTGCGAGTTGCTGAACGGAGACTCGCTGTGTGCGAAGAGGCTGTGTGCGGAGGAGCTGAGGAGAATAGTTAACAGTGAAGAGAGCGTAGCGATAGCGGAGCGAAGACGCTGTGTGCGACTTGCTGAACGGAGACTCGCTGTGTGCGAAGACGCTGTGTGCGGAGAAGTGAAGTGATAGTGGGGAGACAAAGGTGTTGAGCGAGACGGGCGGAGCACGGCGAGCGAGCCGTGGTGACCAGGATACTGTGGAGTGTGGAGGACATGTTGAATGATGTAAATAAAGCGGTGTTTGAAGAAAGACAGAAGTTGTCCACGTAAAGTCAAACACTACATATATAGGCCTTTTTCCAAAATAGATATTAATAATGATTTTGCCCATATTTTTTATAATGATCGATAAAAATAAATAAATAAAACACTCTCAAACCCGCTACCTCCCACAAGTGCCAAGCATCTGGAGGTCGTAAAAGGCCATTAAATAATAAACTCCGGGGCAAAGGGAGGTTAACGACGATCTGAAAAATCTCCAGATTGCCAGAGGACCGCATGCTATGACCTGCTTGTCGCTTTGGACAGTTCACAAACAAATATCCAGAATCACAGGCACGGACACAGAGTACAGGGCAAACGGACGTTATAACTGCTTTTTTTGTACAGAAAAAGTTGAAGCTTGGCTATAAGAATAAGTCGACATGATAGACTGCAGTCTATATTAGTGGCTTTATTGTTACTTATTTTATTTCACCCTTATTCAACTCATATTGTTTCTTATTGTATATTTCTATCTAACGTCACCAAGAGAACCAAGGAATGTGAATTCTGGCAGTCAAGAAAGTGAAGGCTTGGTTATATCTCCAGCCTCGGGATATCAAAATATAACTCGAGAATAAAACACCGATCCCTGGTGACACAAACTTATAACAAAGATTGGCAAACCCTTGAAATACCGGAGATAACATCTAATGACATTACAAATCTTGGTTAAACATAAACCAAATAATAATCACAAGATATTAGACCTAGGGTAACTCAAAAGAGATACAAGAAAATAGGTCAAACACACAAAACCAGATAATATGTATTCCATGAGGCTCCCCGGCCGCCTTTGTCTTCCAACAATTTGACACAAACACATGGTAGCCATAAATACGTATGAAAGGTGCGTCCCCTCCCTTAGCAGACACCACGAAGAGAGGGGTTGGGAGTGCAAACAAACATCAATTTGATGTAAAGCAGCCCGCCCGAGGTCACCAAGGGAAGAGGGGGGGGCGGCGCGGGGGGAGAACATGACAGAGTAAGCATCTATTTTTTTCTCGCAAGAGACGCGCAGATGGGAGACATTTTCAGATATGAACAGCAACACGACACACAAATTTTAAGCTCGGGAAGGGACAACTCGGCGAGCGACAGAAGAGGGCGGCGAGCGGCAAGCTCCGGGGAGAGACTCTGCAATCAACCAGGGATGGGGAGACTTGCCAAGTAGCGATGTGCCACCGAACATGAATTTAGAGCTGACAGAAGAAGTATCGCTCAAAGGCATTCTATCCTGAGTGCCAGCTCCCATCAGCAGCTACAGCCGAGCAATAGAATAATGAGCACCAACTGACTTGTTGCGTCATCACAGTGACACGGGTGACGTCACCCCCGTTCGTCAAAATCCCTTCCGGCTAAGCCCTGCTGAGAAGGAGCAAATCATATCGGCTGTTAATGACATGCTGTCCGCCGACATCATTTCCCCTTCCACCAGTCCGTGGGGGGCCCCCATTGTGCTCGTTAAAAAGCACGATGGGTCTGGGGTTTGCGTGGATTTTCGTCGCCTTAATAAGATTTCTGTGGCCGACGCATATCCACTCCCTAGAATGGACGAATCATTGGACGCCTTAGCAGGGGCACAATATTTTTCCACGTTAGACCTGCTATCGGGATTTTGGCAACTCCCCCTTGACGAGGAGTCAAAACCCAAGACCTATTTTCGATCATCCATGGGCCTATTTCAGTTCAATCGGTTGCCTATGGGACTCCACTCAGCTCCCGTGACATTCCAACAGTTAATGAATTGGTTTTGGCCGGTCTCCAATGGGATACCTGTTTAATTTACCTGGACGATGTCATTGTGTTCAGCAGGACGTTCGAGGAGCACCTTGTCTCCAGGCAGTATTCCTGAAAATGCGGTCCGCTAAATTAAAGTTTAAGCCGCAGAAGTGCCACCTCCTCTGGGATTCTGTGCAGTATTTGGGGCACATAGCGAGTCGTTCAGGTATCTCTACTGATCCCGCTAAGACACTGTGTCAGCTCCTGGCCCACGCCCACTTCGGTCAGTGAGGTTCGTAGCTTCATAGGGTTTGCCTCCTACTATCGGCGGTTCGTCGCACACTTGGCCACTATAGCCAAGCCCCTCCACGCTCTGATGGCAAAAGGTGTGAAATTTTGCTGGGGTCCTGAGGAGGAGGCTGCCTTCCACTCCCTTCGTGATGCTCTAGTGGGTGCTTCACCCCTATGTTATCCTGATATCACCGCGCCTTTTCTGCTCGACACGGATGCCAGTAACACTGGCATTGGCGGAGTGCTCTCGCAGGTCGTTGGGGGAGTCGAACACATCGTCGCCTACAGTAACAGGGTTTTATCACCAGCAGAACAGCAGTATTGCATCATCCAATGTGAGCTACTGGCTATCGTTTTTTGATCCAACAGTATCGGCCGTATCTCTACGGGCGGCACTTCACTGTCCGTACGGACCACGCGGCGTTACAATATGCACTCTGTTGACCAGCCATCGGGACAACTGTCTCAATGGTTGGAAGACCTGCAGGACTACCAATTCACGACCACTTACCGAAATGGTGTTTTGCCATACAAACGCTGATGCCCTGTCACGACTGCCAATTGGCGGGTAATGTGCATGCTTTTTTGGATCAGGATGCTGCAATCTGCAAAATGTTGTCCCGTCCACGGTTTTGGCCGCCGCCACTGATGCACCAGCTCCGGGTATCTCTCTCTCAAACGGGTGGGGATTTGTTACTTAATTTGACCCTCGCTGACTGGGGCCGATTCCAAATGGGGGACACGTCCCTGCTCACACTGCGTCATAAGGCTGGTGGCTCCGCGGAAGGCAGGGTCGGGGTCGATTCTTGCATATTGCGGGAGGGTTTCCTCATGAATTGGGATGGAAAATCCCTTCGCTATAGAATCGTTGTGCCATCTGCCTTGCGGGGTAGAGTCATTCTGGCCGCTCACAAGTGGCTGTTGCATTTGGTTTCACAAGACCCTGGCCATGCTCCGGCTTGATTTCTTCTGGCTGGGCGTGGCAAAGGATGTGTCAATCGTTCTCTTGGGATGTGTACAGTGCACCCAACAGAAACCACCAGCAGCCAGTCCACCGCTGCAAATCCATTCGGGTCTCACGCATCAACGAGCTCGTTGTGCTCGACATTTTAGGGCCATTCCCGGCAACACCTAGAGGTAATAAGTACCTGCTGGTTGGCGGGAAATATTTCACTCGATGGCCCATGGCCTGGCCACTCGCTAACCAGTCGGCAGCAGCCGTTACCGAGGCCTTTGTCCAGGGCAATTTACTGGACAAGGATGTGCTGGAGCGACTGCTGACCGATCAAGGAAATAATTTCTCGAGCTCTTTACTGCATGAGGCGTGCGACCTTCTGGGTACAAAAAAAGTGTGTACCTCCCCGTACCACCCACAAACGGACGGGATGGTGGAGCGGCACCACAGGATGCTCACGTCCATGCTGTGCCATCAGGTGTGCGAATCTCAGGTGGATTGGGACCTCCAAATCCCGGGTGTTCTTGCCGCCTATAGGATGGCTCCCCACGCAGCAACTGGGTATTCCCCATTCTTCCCGATGTACGGCAGGGATGTTGATCCGCCCGTGCATGCCCAGTTGGAGATTCCGGTGCCCCACCCAAAATCCAAGTTGGCTGATCATGTCAAATTCAACCTTTTGAAATTGGCCAAGGCGGGGGAGGCTGTGGCACAAAATTCGAGCTCTCGCCAAAAAGGCGAACGAGCGGTTGCGCGCACACCACACACACACGCACGAGTGGAGGCCGGGCGATAAGGCCTGGCTACACTGTCCACAGGTACCATTGGCAACATCACCAAAACTGCTGAGGCCATGGAGGGGGCCGGTTGAGGTTGTGCAGGTCGCGCGGCCACAATGTGATCGGATTAAGTGGGGGAAACGATTATGGTATGTTCACCCCTCACGGCTGAAACCGTTCATTGCACCTCATACCTACCCTACATGTCTTAAGGGCCGAGCATGTGATGTGTCCGTCGACTCGGGGAATGTGATGCCGTCGCCTGATCCTCACATGCCATTGACTGTTCCACTTCCAGGCACACCGGAATTGACAGCTACAAAAGCGCATCGGCCACCGGATCCTGAAGAGGAGTGTGGTACCGGGCAGCCCACACCATTCCCTCAGGGGCTGCCTGCCTCACCCCTCAGACAATCCATGCCCTGCCCTGTATGAGGGGCCAGCCATTCGGACTCGTGCTCAGACACCGGTTTTCGTAAGGGATGACTGCTGGACTGTCCAAACAACTCTCCTCTCCCCGGACATGTATGTTGTTCCTAGTGTTTATTTGTACAGGTGGGTTTGGGTAATTTATTACGATTGTTATCGTTGCTGTTGTTACTGATGTTTTTTGTTATTGAGGCACACGGAATGCGATTTCTTGTTACAGTTTATTTATTGTTCACGTTGTGTTACAGCCGGGATGGCTGCGGGCTGTACGGGTGGGGGGGGGGGGGGGCGGGGGGGGGGGGTGATGTGGTGGTGGTGTTGGAACACGTGGGTGAGTGTGTCACCTCGGACCAGGCTTCCTGAGGGGAGGGGACTGGGGGGTCTGTAGGATCCCACAGGAACCCGTCCCTCAGGGAGAAATGGTAGAAATGGTATAAAAGGTTGGACCCAGAGAGCAGAGGGGCAGTTCGACCAAGCCAAGATGAAGAGCCAGTGATGAGAAAAGACCGACTAGCCAGACCCTGGAACTCCTTTGATTCGCTGCCCTTTTCAGGGCCGGGCAAAGCAAGCCAGGGTGCGACGCCAGAAGCGCGAGGGCCGATGTCCTTCTAAGGGCAGGTCTCGTGTGGCTGGTGATCGAGACCTGCGCCAAAGCTGGGCCAGGTCAGTTAGCCTCCAGAGGCTGGACTAGGATAGAGGGAAATAGGGAGTTAGCGTGGGTATTAACTCGGGGAACACTTCACTCAAGTGCCAGGGTCGCTACTGTTGAAGCATTTGTAATAAATACGTGTTGCCTCAAGTCAACAGTCTCCCTCGTCAATAAGGCTACTACAACTGCACCCCAGGCGCTTCCTGCCCTCTGCCGAAAGAATTCAAATAACGCATAGCACAGTCACTGTGACACGCTAGAAATGTACTAATAAGAGGTTAGTACAGCTCCCATACTTCCTTTGTGCAATGTTATTTTGGGAACACATGACCCTTGTACTCATCCACACTATATCCCCTTGGGCACTTAGGGGTGCAGGCCAATTGGCGTTAATGCATACATTTATCTGCATGATAGCCTATCCCAGACTGCCAGCCAAGATATATCTCTTTACACCTTAGTTAGTGCCTCAGATGACACGTTTCCACATATTTGCTAGAAGGGCACTCCTTCGCAGGTCTCCTAGGCCATCTCAGCAATGATACTTCATGGGAGCCATGAATCCCTTGCAAGGGTCAGTTCATTCTGCAATGTACTTGCCAACCAGAGCACACATCCACCCCTGCATCCAAGGGAGGGGCTTACAAAGAGGTAGTGGAGCCATCCACAATCTACATTAGAAGCCATGCCAGTCAATATTGAACAAAGTAGGAGGCTTTTATCTGGAGCTCATCTGCAAAAAAACAAGGGAAGTGTATTACAAATAAAGATGGTACTCAGATGATGTGCAATGTTAGGGGCTCCCCTCCCACCTTTCGCAGAACTTTTATATATGTCTCCCTCTTCACGAGGTCCGTCCACCCCGCCCCCCCTCCCATGAACCTGAAAGACAGCATCCCAATATAAACGCATCGTTGTGCACCTGGTGGAAAGATGTACGCCAGGTAATTAAGCATAGGTAACTTTACTGCTTTTAAAACCAAAATCTTCCCTTAC
Source organism: Petromyzon marinus (assembly GCF_048934315.1). Lineage (NCBI taxonomy): Eukaryota > Metazoa > Chordata > Hyperoartia > Petromyzontiformes > Petromyzontidae > Petromyzon > Petromyzon marinus. The sequence goes on from NC_133692.1 coordinate 12,226,842, forward strand.
TGTATATAGGAGGCATCTAGTCATCCATCTGCCCAGCCTGCCCTTCACGACCTTTATATTTTCCCAGAATCCTTTAGCTAAAAGGTGACCCCCAATATCCTAATCCCTTCCATCTGCACTCTCAGCTCTTGTCAGGCAACCTTAGAAAAGTTCAGGGTCTCAAAAAAACATTTTAATTCTATATCGAGGCCAAGTGAAAGTCCCCCTAACTCCAACACCCCCCCCCCCCCCCCCCCACAAAACAGAGACATCCCTACAAAATACAATATAATACATATATAGTATTTTACCTGCCATCCACTTCCCAGTATGGACAACCCCTCGGACCGGCTCCGACAGACTGGGCAAAAGGCTCCATGCAAATAACAAGACCGGTAAGATGGGGCACCTTTGCCTCACACCTGATCTAACTGGAACAGGTTCAGATAGAACCCCATTTACTAAAAGTCTACTGGAGAGATTACTATGTAACTTTTGCACCCAACCAAATGTTCTCTTATCCCCATACTAGGTAACACCGAAAACAAGTAGTCGTGCAATATGCGGTCAAAAGCTCTTGATGTAAACTGAGCCCCAGTGCCCCTCCCCCTTCTATCATGGACTCTAGGACTTCCTTTAATAAGATAAGTTTGTCCAATATATGCCTGCCTAGGTCTGTACACTTCAGCTACTACTCTTCATAATCGTGCCACAATGACTTTGGCCAACATCTTGTAATCTGTATTCAGCTCAATTGGGTATAAGTTTCAGATATCACTGCGGGCCCCCTTCCCCTTATATAAGAGACTAGCTGTTACTACCCGGCTTCGCCCAGGACTTGGATTCACCACACCCGGCCGCCTTCGTCTCCCCAGTAGCGATGTTCACACCACAACAGTTACTTGTTTGAGGCCGAGTCGACCTAGGGGAGGCCCAGGACCGGTTCAAATAATCGTCACCGGTGGTGGCCGTGAGGGGGAATCGAACTCGGGTCGCCGGGTTCGTAGCGCGTCGCGCCAACCGCTACACCACAATGCGTTACGCTTCCACATGCAAGGGTCACGTGACAGATTTGACGTCACAGATCACTTGCTGTGCAAAAAATATATGCATTATTGACCTCCCCCCCTCTAAAAAAAAAGTATTTTTTTTATTTTTTGCATGGTGTACAGTCTGGAAAGTACCCACATGGCAAATTTCTAGTTTGTTGTATGTCGGGAAGTAGGCTAAACATTTTGAACAGACACATATTCACAACTTTGCCTTTTTTTATATATATGGAGATATAACCCCCTCCGGGAGTCAGGCACTGGTCCATCAGCCAAGATTTCCCTATATAATTGCAACAATTTCTGTTGAATAGTGTCCCAGAACTTGACCTAAAATTCGGCTGGTATCCCATCACTCCTAGGAGTATTTTGTAGCCACAAACTTCTCAGCCCTCATTCAATTATTTCATTTGTATTTGTTCATTTATGTTTTCCATCTAACTAAAAAAAAATCTCACGCATTCCACCTCCGATACCTTATAGCTATAGAGATCTTCTTCGCAACCTCTCTACTACCCTGTCTGTTTGCTTACCAAGGCTAGGGCTAAGAAACTCATGAATTATGGTGGGTTTCCCATCATACATGTAAATAAAGGCGTACACTTTTCTCCCTCAACTGCACTAACCCGTGTCCTAAAATAAACTGAGAAGCCTGTTTTTCAAGGTGACAATGCAATATTGTCTTTTTGATACCTTATTTTGTCTATTATAGCAAAACCCAATTCTAGCAGCTGGCATACATTCATCAGTTGGTTATTTATCCCCTCACCACATTCATAAACACATCCTTTTGCTATGTGAAGGAAACCCTGAGTCCGACTTTTAACCATCTCCCACTATTCAGCCATGGTACTAAAACACTGTAGGCTACTACATTCTTTACAATGTTGAATGAAGGCCCTCGCCAGCATCTCATCTTCCAGGACACGCGTGTTCATTTTTCATATCCCTTTCCCAAACATAACTCCACCTATGATTTGAAACCTCGTCTTTATCAAATTGTGATCGGAGAAAGAGACTGACAGAGTCTCCACATCCTCCATTATGAATTTAGCAGAAACAAAATCAATTCTCGAATGCAGAGATCCAGAACTACTGACCCAAGTAAAACCAGGAATTATTGGCTGCAATGACAAAGGCATTAGTAAACTTGACGCGATCACAGAGCTGCAGACTCCTAGGAGGTAGGCAGTGTGACTGGAAAAGCCGAGTGGGATATTAAAATCTCCCCCCAGAACAACAGGTCTGTGTGACCAGCAATGCATCAATATTTTACCACAGCTCCACTCGCTCAGAACACTGCGTAGGAGCATATACATTAATTAGACGTACTGCAATTCCCTTCTATGTGGCACCAACAACATAATGCAGTCGGCCAGGAACACCATTCTGGACTTCCTGTACCTCCAAACTTCGGCTTACTATGGAGATGGCAAGCCCAGAGCATATGTTAACGTTGCTCCCAGACCAAAAACATTGTACATCCTAGGATTGGGGCAGTTTTTCCTGGTCGAGGGAGTAAGGTAGGTGACATTCCTGCAAAAAATAAGCACCTCTTTTTAGAGTGCAAAAATAATGAACCGTTGAGATTAGGTTGTCCCCTTTTTTCTGGCAACTAAACAGGTGTTAAGATGTTAATATACCAAACTGAAACCTTCTGGTGTGGACCAATAAGTTTCCAAGACAATGCATATATTAATCAGAGTATGTTTTTTGTTTGCATTCTGACCGCAAGTATTGTGGTTAATACAGAGATGATTCCTTGTAAAAGGTTTCAGTTTGGTGTTTTAACATCTTAACACGTACATCAGCAGTTCTCCTGCTGTGTTTGTTTCACCTGATGACGGTTGCTGGTGTTACAATCGAAACGTCGTGATCTATTAATTTTCTATCTACGTGACTTTACCGAAAGAACCAAAGAGAATGGATTCCTGCAGTCACAAAAGCTTAAAATCAACCCGTTTTTTTACCAGATAAAGGGGAAATCAATTATCATATTTTGGTACTGGCAAAGGAGATCCCATGGAATGAACTGTTGCTTCAGGTTTAGCTGCACTGGAGAGTCCACGTACATTAACTGATGCAATAGAGAGCACCATGGCTAATGCTGCTTAGTCCGGCTCAGCAGAAGTGTCCTCTAACAAGGAGTAGCAGTTTTTAATCGAGAAGGTCCAACAGACCAAAGGTCAGTTGGGTTGCCATCCCCTCTTCTGAAGTATCAAAGTTCTGTTCAAGAGTCAGACAGACAATTGGCAGCCTTTCACAAAAACCGACCACGAGTCATTAGGTGCTCTCCTCTTTGCTTTATGTCAACCTGTCTTCTCAAATGACATGCTCATCAACCTTCTGCTGTGCGCCATCACCCCCTGCCATCGCAACCTCCTCTGCCCAGTCAGCTACGCTTGGCTCAGACTGCCCCCTCCATCACATTGGTCTTGGAGCAGTTGTCCTGCCGATTCGTAGATACTCCCACTTCCAAACAAAGCGATTCCACCTCCTCTCTCCTGCTGCTCTGGTAGTGGTGTTTTCTGGAAGAATGTCACTCAATCAGCATCGCCAGTAGCCAAAATACGTGGAGTGTGCTCCAGCGAAGGTTCAGCCAGCTCTCTGCTCCCACCGTCAGCAGCCTGGTCTTTACATGCCAAAACCATATTTGCATTCGATGCAGGGCAGTTCTGGTACAAGTGTTTTTTGATTCTACAGAGGTTGCATCGGGCTAGGGCACAGCACTCATCCACTGCATGATCCAGAGACTCTGCGAGAGAGGACTCCGTTCACTGCACCTTACTGCAGAGCTTAGGTTGGCCCTCAGACAAAGCCTCGACTATCACCAGGTGGCCCTGTAGCAGCTCTCAGCCTCACCCGCCATAGTCTAGCACCAGTGCAGACTTCCAGCGAGTAATAGACGCGTTTGCAGCTTCACAAGACATGGCAATGCTGTCACAGCCACATCTCCACATCATGGTCCGACAACGATTCAGTGTACAATTTTCGTGTCCAGTTCTTACAAAGAGCAGTCAGGGGCCTCCCACCTGCTCTTTTCTCAAAGCATGTTAGAAAGCGCTGTAGTAAGTTGCTGGTCTTGAAGCTGACAAAGCTTTGCTGGGGAGCAGAGCCTATCAAATAAAAAGGAGGTCCATGGGCTAAATTTTCAGCAGCTATACAACCACAGTCTACAAAATTCGAGCACTCCATGGTCACCTCTTCTGACACGTCCTTTTTAAAAGGCAACCCAAACAAAGTTGTTGCATCTGGAACGATCTGGTGTGAGGTTTGCTCCCGGCCCACTACACCTACGCCCTGCACTTTATTTGCGCAGTTTGCCTGTACAGGTTCTCCATTTACCTCAGTTTCTGCTGCAGCTTTGTCCTCATCGCTCTGCATCCACTAACCGGCAGAGTCCTCCATTCCCGTGGCACTCCCGTCAAGCCCGGCCAAAGCCGCCTCCCTCTGCACAGCTGCGGTCACCCTCCCTGGCAGCTGCCTCCATACATCCCCCACAGTTACCGGCCACTGGACTGGATCCTCCTTCGCAACTTGCCGCCTCTCAGTCAAGGCCGATGACCAAGCTAAGGCACTCCCTCACCAGCCTCCACACTCCAGATAGTTGAGCACTGGCAGCGTCCCACGCCACCATTCACACCTCAACAGCAGCCGATGGTCAAGCAGGGGTACCCTCCTTTGAAGACGTAGTTTCATCATGCCGATAGCTGGGCAGGTCTCCATCTCCACTGAAGCTCGCAGTCTTTTTCGATGGTATCACACCTGCATAGAGAATTCCATCCTATAAAAATATGCAAGGCCACCACAGGTCCACCAGGGAACCTGCCTATGCAAAGGAAATATTCATAAAAAGGCGAATTCTATAATAAAAGGCAAAATATGTATTCGCTCAGAAGTGTGCTATCACCCCGTTGACTGCACACACTTAGCCGAAAGCATCCTCTCTAGGCTATGTGGTCCTTCAAATTTTTACACAAAAATAAAAGGACCTATTCAACATGATATCAAGACAGGAAATTTTCATAAGTTGATGGACGTGAAGTTGAATCTTTGTATTTAGTTAGTTAAATCTTACCTCTCTGTAAAACTGTTTTGCAAGTTGGTTCTTGCCTGGCTGGCGCGTGCGGCCAAGTGCTCGTTCATGGTGATGACGGCGCTATGGACACCCGAGTGATGATGTCAATAGCACCCCACAGCCTTGAGCCGTGTTTATGCATGCTGATGTCATGTCTCACTCCCCCACCCACCCACCAGCCAGCCACCCCGAATGTGTAGTTCACGCAATGTGGGAGAAAACGGGAGGTGATGGAGAGCGAAATGTCTTGAAACAGAGAGGAAAGAGAGAGCCAAACGGGAAAAGGAGAGCAAGGGAAAGTGACAAACATTAGGAAGGATTAGCGAGAGGCAAGGGAGAATGAGATTGGAAATGGAGAGGTGGTAATGCATAGAGCATGGGTGAAATAAACCGATAGAGAAATAGGGTGAGGGAAGTGGGTGAGATATAATGGAGGGTTGTGTAAAACACAGAGGGAGAGGTAGAAAAGGGGACAGGAAGAGACAAAGCAAGAAATCCAGAACCCAATGCAGCTCGGCGAGCACTGTATGTATTTTGCGATGCCCATCACCACACGTGCCAGATAAATGTGTACACGCTGCAACTTTAGTTACATTTTTTCCAGTATTTCAATATATGGGGGTAGGAAGACAAATGTATCCAACCAGAATAGGAAGGCCCATTCAACCCTACCAAATGCCTTTTACCTGTCCATTGTAAAGGCATAAGCAGCCAGGCCGTCCCTCGAGGCTATTTTCACTGCATTAACCAGGGTCATAACATTTTCAGCCAAATCCCTGTTCTTAATAAATACGATCTGGGCTTCTCCAATAATCAGAGAAGCCCAGATCGGCTTCGTACGCCTGGCACCACACAGTGACAATCACAGTCATTACACCTCTACGACAAGACTGACCAGCTGAAACAACATTTTACATAAATCAGACTATAAATGGAGGTAAACAATAATTTTCTCCAGCTCCTTAATGATAGATTGGGACTGGTCAGTGAAAGTGTGGAAAAACAGGAGGCAATCACAATGACCCTTTAATCGGCAATGGAGAAACAATGGTATCTAAACTGGAACCACGAGGAATAACTCAGGAATCTGGAGGAAGCCTAAAACAAGCTGTAAGCCAAAAGCAGGGAAAGCCAGCTTAAGGCGTACACCGTCCTGCGGGGTGTGGAGGTTGGTACATCACAGGGGTCTGTTGCGCTCATTTATAAACAGCTATGACTCCCCTAGCCAAAGAAGAGTGGGACCTGTATTAATAGTGTACTAACTAAACGTGGACGACCTGTCACGAGCAGTGTGAGGTTCTGGTCAAGTATATACACCAAGAACACATTGACATTGTAGTACTCGAGGAAATCCACGCCGAAGATAATCAACTCGTGAACTATCAAATCAACGGATATGACAAATTCTGCCATTAACCATCTGAAATCCGGCTTCACCACTTACATCAAGCAAGGCCTTACAAACTATAAGGTAACAGAATAAGTCACGACCAACGAAACATCTTGACCCCCCACGAACTCGTTTGAAATCCAGGAAACCAATCTGGGATCGTGCGAGACAATTGGATGAAGCTGGGTCAATTGAAGACCGCTGGCGAACACTGTGGAGTTACTCTTTGGTTCTTTCGGTAAAGTGACGTAGAAAGAAAACATAAATTAAATAATAGCATACAACGTTTCGATTACAACACAAGCAATCATCATCAGGTACAAATGAATGTGAAAACAAACCTAGCAAACTTAGAAATATAATTCACTACAACACAGAGAGTCGGCTAACATAACAGTCAACACGCTACCTGGTTGATTACGTTCTTCCAAAGATTGCTAAATTTGAGAGAGAGACAAAACACAGAACCGGAGACACATAGACAGACATGAGAGATAACACAGAGACACAGAGAGACACACACATAGGCACACAGAGAAACAACGCCTCTGTGTCGAGGCCTTAAATAGAGAGAGAGGGGGGCAGAGAGAGATGGGGGGGGGGGGGTAGATAAATTAGCATGTCAATGAGAGATTTGTAGCTTTCGTGACTGCAGGAAATACTAGAGCAACAACACGAGGACACAGAGAGAGAGAGAGAAACACACTTAATCAAACAAACTTAGTAAACATTTTAAATGTAAAGCATTGCAACACAGAGAGTCGGTCAACACACAATTAACGCATAGCCTGGTTGATTACGTTCTTCCAAAGATTGCTAAATTAGAAGTTAAGTGTCTGTGTCTTGTCTCTCTCAAAAGTTCACACTTAATGATCAGAAACTGAAGCACAATACAGAGGCCAGCTGAACCATCCCCCTTCTACAAAAAGAAAAAAAATCCTATGAAAGGAGGCATTTCCTCTGAAAGAGGCATTTTTACCCCCCCCCCCCTACTTTTGACAGGCTCTGATTTCCCCCACGCACACCCTTTATATCCCCCTCCCCGTCTTCCCCCTCTCACTTGAACATCTGCGCTGCAGCTGGAGGGAGAAATGTGTAATGAAAAGGTTACATAAAGAAGTGTGCTTCCCCGTGTCACCCCCCCACTCTCTTCTCTCTCCGCCCACTCGGTCGTCTCGCCGGCGTGTTCCCGTTTGCCTGTTAAGTCTTCTGCGGGGGCCGACGTCCACCCCACCGTCCTCGCTAGGCAGGTGGGGTGTGACGTCCGCCCCTTCCGCTACCTCCTCCACAGCGTCGGTCGGCTCCTGCCGGGCCCCCGCCGACCGAGTGATCGGGCCCCCAGCACTAGCGCCCTCTCTGAGTGACTTTCTCATGCTGCTGGCTCACAGCTGCATGGCGTTAACCCACACACCCGCGAACACCACAACTAATGCTAACGCAGCGGATAGCGGCATGCTATCGCCGACACCTGCGAGCGATTACCTCAACGAGCGTCCGTGCACACCACAGTTATCGCTAACACAGCACACAGCAGCACGCCCGCACCTGCGGGCGATTATATCTGAACACGCGCGCACACCACAGCCAACGCTAACGCGGCGCACAGCGGTACGCCCACACCTGCGAGCCATTATCTCACCATGCGCCAGTGTACCGCGGCTCCGCGTCCACTCTCGAGCGCATTTTTCCACGCAGTCGCGACACACGTAAATAGCAGACACCGCACCGATGTTCTGTGCTAGCTTTTATTCGCAGCGCAAATACATACTACTTGGGGGAATATTTCGCGAGAAGAACCTAACGCTGCCTAAGTGCCCAGTCACTCAAACGTCCTACCACGTACCTCGAAGTTGTACTCACGGCGTCCCATGGACGTCCCATGGACGCCGTGAATACAACTCCATGGACGCTGTGAGAGTCGGAGAGAACAGGTCCCTGCAGGGTGGGCTGGTAGGAACATTGGAATTTTGCGCAATTTTATTTTTACACCCCAACAGGACGAGATTTCACTTCGTTAAAGTATTGAAAGGGGACGGACGGACGGACACATTAATCTATTGCAGGCTGGTACACTCAGTTTACAACTTCGTTCCTACCAGTAAAACTTTACCTATCACTGCCTCGTAGCAGCACTCGCTGGCATCACACGGATGCTGCGAGCGGCTCAAGGATGCAGGATGGCAGGGAGTAGGTCTTGGCGGCCCAGAGGTTGAAGACAAGAGCGCGAAAATGGTCCCGGGCTATTCTTTTAATCCCTTAACTTCAAAAGCCCGGGGTGACGTCGTACCAGGCTGCCAATTGTGCGCTTACCTCCGGTCGTTGCACCCTTGCACCTTTTACATGGAGTGCCATGGCGGTTGCCCCTGCTGCCCATGGTCCATTCATATTCATTAACTCTGACCTCCTGGTCTGCTCTTCTTGCCTAATATTCCACCCTCATAATCTCCGAATATCGTGAATGACTCATTGCGGCTGGCCAAGTGAACCTTTTTGCACCATACATTTTAAGCCAACGCAGGGGCACCGCAATGTGATCTGTCCTTCGAGTGTCGGCCAATCTACTGGCACCGGGAAACCGTAGGACTTTCCTCCTAGGGACCCTTCGGATGCAAATCTGTAGCTCCAGGCGATCGCCCGCTAGGACACTACGTGTGTGCGCTGCATGTGGGTGCTCAGTGTGTGTGCTCAGCGTGGGGCCAGGGGGGAGTCGCAGCGCTGGCAGAGTTGCTCCGCGACCATGGCACCACACGCTGTTACAGTTGTAGCTTCCCCCGTCTCCCTTCTATTATTCTTCCCCAACCTCCATCTTGTCGCCGCTTTTTCCACTAATTTATCGGATTTCTGCCCTCTCCGGAGTTTGTTACAGTTGAGGGATGTTCCCCCTCTCCCCCCTCCATCTTCCAATTTTTCCGCAGTTGTGTTTTATGGTATTTGAGTTTTACACATACATTACCCCTCCCCTCTACGTAGGGATTGTTGTCCACCACCATCGTTTCTCTCCCCCCCACCTCCCCTGGGTGGTTTGTGGGACATGTGTCTTTGTTTCCCTCTCCCCCCAGGGGTTGTTTACTGTATTGAAACTGGTCCGAAATTGGAGGCTGCACTAAGTTCTCATGGAAGTCCAGGAAGGTTTTGGGCTGGAGCTCGGTGTTGGGTCCCTTTTATAATTTTGTTCTCCACTTTTACTTTTTGTTATTTACTTCCCCTTGCTCATCCCCATGCAAAATGTCTGGCCCGTGTCAGGAGCTGCAACGTAGAACTACTTTTCAAATTCACCCCCTTGTAAAAATGGTATTTGAGTATGTGGGTCCTGATCCCTTCACCCGACCCCCTTCAGTGACGTTGGACGGCCCAGTTCTGATCTTTTTCAACAGACAGAAAACTGACATTGCCCTCCTTCAAGAAACGCATCTCACACAACTTCGCAACTTGAAGATATCAAACTGAAGAGATATTGGGTTGGTCAGGCATATAATTCAGCATACTCCACAGGCAGCAGAGGCGTGGCAATCCTTATTGATGAAAATATAATTGTTTTCCCCTATGCAACATATTTTAGACCCCGAGGGTAAATACATGTTCCTGTTCCTTGTGGGAAAATTGCAGAACAAAATATAAACTTTGTAAAACTATATAACCCACACCCCCATTAACTTTTCTCCACAATCGCAGCTTTTATTTGGAAAAAGTCCAGATAAATTATCGTGGGTGGGGACTGGAACTTAGACCTTAACCCCAATCTCGATAAATCCCTTGCAACCAGGTCAGATTAATATGCATCACAGACACCTCCTTGTACAAATCATGTCCCTTCAATAGTTAATTGGCCCCTGTAGAATCCTTAACCCTACTGAAATAGACTAAACGCACATTTCCAAGTTACATAGAACCCTTTCCAGAACATACTTTTTCCTGATCTTCAAGCCCCTTCTCCCCCAGCTTACTAAGGCCAAGCTAATGGACATACGATTTGACCATGCACCGGTTTTGATCCAATTAATTCTGAACCCAAAGGAGGTGAAGCATTACCTTTGGTCCCTTGACAAGCATCTTCTCGATGAGCCAACGATGGAGACGGTCCATAAAAAGATCGGGGAATTCATTGAGATGAACTCCACATTCAATCCCCCAACTCCCCCCCTGGTTATCTGGGATGCACTTAAGAGGCTCACTGATGGGTTACAGGCCCCTGCAGCTAGGGACAGGCGGCTAGGACAGGTTACTGTCATTGAAACGCATCTAGTTGAAGTTTATCCACGGGACCTACTTGACTAACGACAGGAGAACTAAATTCACAAACTCCTCTCTGGACTATCCTTAAGTGGTGTTCTCCGGGTGCAATAAGGACAGAGATACTAGCACGCCTTTTGGATATCTTAGGATTTTACTCCGACATTTCAGACTACTTTAGCCATGTTTAGGGCATGGGAGTTAGGCTTTTATTTGACCCAATCTTATTGGATTAACAAGGTACCAGCACGCTACTACAAACTGTCTTCATAGTGGAAGTGAAAACTATTTTAGCGAAATGGAAAAACCACGAACCTCCTCCCCTCTGCCTTTGGGAACAAAGGCATAGAATTCATCTCCCTGGCGGGTATGAAACATCTCAGCCATAAGCTGAAAAAGGAGGGAATATGAGGCCACATGTTCTCCGTTTTTGCTTAACTCATCATAAATAGCCATGGGATTGGGGCCGGGGAGAAGGGACAGAGGAGTCATGACGGACTCCTGACACTATGCCACCCTCGATTTTACGTAAGTGACCACTGCTCCTAGAATAAAATGTATACAATAACAAGAACTCAAGAAGATGCTGGAGCTAAGCATTTTTAAATCTAGATTGAAAACAAATTTCTTGAAAACTACTTTTCAGGTTTATTTTTTTGCCCTTCCCCCGCACCTCCGATTAGCATTGTTATTACGGTGCAAAATAAGTTCAACATACATGCAGACATCGTGTTTGTTATTTTATGTTGAGCTTTGTTTGATTGAATTGTGTGACGGTGCGTCTTTTTGTGACATGAGCTTTGGAGGTGATCTATAACTGAAACCCTAGCTCTCAGTACCTGCACCTCTGTGGTTTAATTTATGGTGGGGCCCCTGTTTCACGCGACATCCCCAATGATCGTGTGCGGAGTATAACAAGCATCACGGCCAGTACACTGCAAAATAATGGCGTTTACTTTGAATTCAACAAGTTTGCTACTTCTCTGGAAGAGTGAAAATATCAGCAGCCATTATAGCAACCCAAATCACCCTCATAACAGCAACAACCAACAATACAATCACACAACAACCCGACAATACCGGTTTCACCGATCTCCTCAAACACGAACGCCGACGGAAGACAGCTGCGGAGGAATCATCCAGGGTACCTATGAAGTGTTCCCCAGATCTGGAACAGATTAAACAAAATGTTCCAGGGACCACATCACAGCCCTTCAGTGGTCACCTCCCCTCTTCGCCGCGAGTGTCCCAGCTGCCAACGCCCCGCAGTCCCTAACATTCGCGGAGGGCCACTTTCACGGCACTCGTGGCTCCGAGACGATTGTTGCTGGGATGACACACCGACACGGCCGACTCTGTTGCTGTGAACGGGGAGGAGTTTCCCTGTAGTCGGTGTGGTCTCAAGTCTGCAACGCAGTGGACGCGTCGATCAAGACAGTGGACGCGTCGATCAAGACAATGAACGGAACCCGGGCCTTTTGGCAGTCTCCGTGGCGGAAGTCACGCCCTTTGTTCTCTAAATGCTCACGAGTTGATCAAATCACACACCTGCAAACACGTTCGCACAATGCCGCCCCACGTTTCCTTCACTCCTCCCCTTTCCTCTGTCACCTGGTTTCGTTTATCCAAGCCCCCCCCCGCCATCAATCCGAACCCTTCCCAAATCAGGAGACACCCTGTCTCCCCCTTCCATGCCTTTTCCCTATCTCCTCCCCTGCCTTTTGAAATACCCTGCCCCTGATTTTTTCCCATGCCATGATAGAGCGGTGAGGCAGAGTGCTTTTGTCCGTCCTCCATCACAAGGGTGTAGTAACCCGTTGTATCAACTGTTAGTTTATTTTACAATGTCTCGCCATTGCTTTGTTATTCCATCGTTTATAAAATTAAAATAAAACATAAATGCCACACAAAAAAGTATGAGGCCATAAAGACCGCCATTGTTCCCGTTAAAAATATACTCTAATATCAGAATTATTATCTTTATTTAGACTGGAGGAACCCGATGAGCTATGAAGCTCTTTTTCACAGATGTCCACTCTGTTAATGTTCACGGCTTCCCCTGTTTGTCCCGTGAATAGAGATGTGGTCGCGTGTTCTTTAGAAACCCTAATTGCAGTGCGTAACTCCTCTTATGCGTCATCTCTTCCGAGAATGGTTTTCTTCAGTATTTCCCTGGAGATTGGTGAATTACAGATTATACAAAAAAGTGCAGTCGCTAATAATTTGCACTGTGGCATGCCCCACTGATCTGGTGTAAGTGATTGAAGGTTCTATGGGAAACGTGCATTAGGTCAAGGACCCTAAACGCAGAGCAATTTCTGCTTTAAAAAAAAAAACATTAAAAGTGGATGATTTTATCCAATATTGCATATGACTGTATCTCCTTTATGACAACAGATCTAATCAGACCTAGAAATAAGCAGGGTCGATCCTGGTTAGAGCTTGGTAACTTCCTGAAAATACCAGATGTTGTAGGCGTGGACTGCAATGGTGGCAGAAGATAGCAGCACAGCGATGGATCCCTGCATCTACTTTGGTGCGAACTGGCTTGCAGAGTTGCAGAGCAGACCACTTCTCGGCAGACCCTAAATAATCCTGTTGACTGCGCCGACCGCGTTAAATACAACGCACACAGATCGCGAATCCTCGCGTGGTGACAAGCAAACACTTGTACTTGCGTGTGCGATGATTGCATTCATGTTTGCTATCGTGCATCTCATGGGGTTTTAAAGAAATTGATTCTCACATCTCTGTTTGTGGAGCCTTGAGTGTCACTCTCTCCTGTGCGTGGTGGGTTTTCTCCGGGTTCTCCAAATTCCTCACACAAGAAGCCACACACTCATTACTGGAATTGGCTAAACATCACAATGTAGCAGGATTCTGGTCAACAAAGAACCTTGAGACTCAATAACCATTTCTCAAGGTAAAATGTATGATTATAATTTAAGAGTGCAAATCAAACATTCAGTCAATACCACGTGTTACGTGTTGAATTTGTTTTCAGTCATTTGTAAAGTATTATTAGATGAAAGGCTTCGCACTTCATGTCAATCATGGGAATTGCTTGACCATACTTCACCACGCTGGCCGATGCGGGTTTGTGAAAGCCCTTTCTTTAAGATCCCACCCCTCCACGGGAAGTTTGGCAAATTGCACCCCGGTGACAGCTCGGGGAGGCGTTCATCCAGCAGTGGATGCATCATGGCTCATTATGATGATCTATCATGGCAATTTTCCACGAGACTAGTGCCACCCACATGTGCTTTCTTCTCTATGTGTTTTAAAGTTGAGTGGGGGAAGGGGGGGAAGCGTTGTCAAGCCGGACTGATTTACAGGAGGGAGAATAATGGGCATGGGTCTTGGGGCTCTTTTACTTTTCGGTTGGTTAAGCACACTGCAAAAAAATCCACAAGATGAAAGTCTGGAAGATTATGTAATTATTTAGGCGCCAACATATTTCCTCGAATTAGCAATGCACAACTGGCACTGCACCAGTCACAACGGTCAGTCGGGTAAAGCCAGTAAACATGGCCTTGCACTTGCAGCGCCCCCGATCCTTTACCCAGTCCGTGGCCAGTGTCTCGCAGATTTGCTGAGCCCCGTTAAATGCATTTCACACCATTTTTCTTGGCTTTGACAAAAGCCTTTAATCCGCCGGTGGAATCCAGCAGAGTGACCAATGCTGAGTCGGCTGCACAGTCAAGTGGGGTTATTGTGTATTATAAGACCAAGTTTTGCACTCAGATTCCCGCTGCTGTCCAGTAAATTCTGCAGGAAATTACCCAAGTTCACAGTCTGCTGTCAAGTGGAAGATAAAGGGACTGGGCAGTCATTTGCAATGGTCATTATCATTATCCAGTTACTATATTATAAATTCTAAACTTGAAAAAAGGATTCGCAAATTAATTGTAAACAAGCTGCCCGTGTGTGACTCGTGGCTTCCTATTGAAACTCTTGAAGGGAGACACCCCCCATGGGCTCTGGGAACAAAACAAATCCGGACATTGCCCTACCATCCCCAGACGGACAGGATGGTGGAGCGCTTGCACAGGACCCTTACGTCCATGTTGTGCCAACAAGTGAATGAGGCGCAGTTGGACTAGGACTTACACATTTCCAGTGTCCTGGCCGCATATAGGATGGCCCCTCATGCCTCAACAGGATTCTCCCCGTTTTACCCCATGTATGGGAGGGAAAGTAACCCCCATGGAGGCTCAGTTGGGCATGGACCTGGGTAAAAAGAGACCCGTCATGTCCATGCCCATGCAGGTCACGATTAAGTGGCTGACGGAGGCGCGGAAGGCATCTCGAGGGAATTTGACTAAACCGCTGGGGACAAGACATGGCTACATTGTCCCCAGGTGCCCCTGGGTACATCTCCTAAATTACACCGGCCATGGCAGGGCCCTGTTGAGGTGATTGAGGTCAAGAGGCTGCAGTGCGTGCATATACAGGTCGGTCGCCGTCACTGGTTTGTGCACCCGTCACAGTTGAAACACTATATTCCACCATATGTTGATGGTTCATCTCCACCTCCTGAGTGCCGGGTGTCTGACATGTCCGACGAGCTGGGGCAGGTGAGCCCAAAAGTTGTGCTTCAGGAGGATTCCGTTGTATCGCCCGCAGGATCCCAGCGCCTGATGCCCAGAGACCCACCGACAGCGCCTCAGAGGGACGGCCCGGGTGTGGAGGACTAGTTGCCATCTTCTTCTCCCCAGGATGGGCTGCGCCCGTTAGGCCATTTGTGTAGTGTCCCGGTGGTCCCCAGCCCACCAATTCCTGCTTCAGATGGGGGTCTGGCGGCGGGGACCCGTTCAGAGAGTGCTTTGTTCCGATGAACCGCTCCCTTTCCGATGTTCAATTTAGTTCCGACGCCATCTGGCAGGTGGCCACAGATGCCAGCCGGGCTGTGACTACTGGTTAATCTGGGGTCCTTCCCAATGCTTGTGGGCTGCGGCACGCTGGTAGACATCGGAATTGTTAACTTCCTTGTGGTACGGGTTCATGGTTAAAAGTTTATCTGAAGTTTGTTAACCCTCCATGTTAGGTAAAACAACGTTAGCACATTCTTGTGAGTTCCCCTCTCCGGATGTGATTGTTGTCAGTCGAGACTGCTGTTTTTTTAATCATGGGGGGGGGGGGGGTGATGTAGTGGCATAGCACTGGCTGCTGGCAGAAAAGGGGAGCTGTGGCGTACGGCAATCCTGATGTCAGCCGGCCAGGATATACACGAGAAGGGAATCTAGGGGAAAGGTCACAGAAGGGGCCCACCAGGAACCTGCTAGTAGGTTCCAGAAAGGGGGGGTGCCGGGGCGGAGCGAGGCCACGCTGACAGTATAAGAGGGACCCTGTGGGGGACCTCGGGGCTGTTGTTGGAGTGGGATTCCCGTCGTTGTCTTCACCATTCTTCTTGTTGTCGTCTCCATCTCTACTACCTCGGGGCGCCGCTAGTCAGCCTACCAACTGTCCTTGCTGATTAGCATCGCCGATAATAGATGGACTAAATATTAAGTGTGTTAATCCCGATGGTGCTTGCTAATTAAGAAGTGCCTCCTAATTGTATCGTCTCCGAGTTAGTCATTACACTAGTAAGGAATTGGCATGTTTTGTTAATGTGACAACACTTACTAATTACCTATTTTCCCACATATAGCCTGCATACGCATATAACCCACAGACGCATATACCCCGCAAAAATTGCGTTTTGTGTAAAACAAATTTCAGATAGCCCACACCTCCATATACCCCGCATGCATTAATATATTTAACGTCGTTACCGCAGCTTAATTCCATCATATTAATACAACGTTTACATTTGTAATACTATCAATCATTAACATTTAAATCATAACGTGCACAAAGAAAACAAACTAACTGGAAACGAGTAAACTTAAAACAGTAAATAAGTAACAAAAGAAAATAGCCAATAAATAAGTAACACATAGCTGGTAGATAAGTAAGTAAGCGTACTGTTAGGCTTACCAGCATTCGACCTCATCATATAACAGCTATTGGACCTATAGCTACCCCTGTACAGTTTTAGCACTGGTAGATTACGCACTGTGCAGACAATAGCAGCACTACGGTAACGCCATTGCCTCCTGGCAACAAAGCCATTGAAAGTTTGAAACAAAGCTCATGGTCGCGACTGTATAGCGCTCAGCCAATAGCAGCAGCCTAAGGGACTCAGCAATTACGATTCCGCGTCTGGTAAACGCTTGTTAAGGCCCTTCCCATTGTGAAATCCATAGCCACAGCTGAAACTTCGCACCCCCCTACAGCCACTGAAAGTATTACGGTAAACAAAGTGCGCCCACTTTAAACATTGTCGTTCCATTGTACAAACAATTCGAATCATTTAAAACGTGATAACATGTGCAATTTTTGTGTGAGTGGTTTATTCAGCAGTGATTTAGTCAAAGGTAAGTGTTGCATAGTGGATAGTCCTACTATTAAAAAATTAAACGAGTTATGACATACAACACGTGTAAAATATTTTTGGGATAGCCAGCATCTCCATATACCCCGCAAGGTCTTATTTTGTTTGTAAAATAGTGGTATACCCCGCGAGTTATATGCGGGAAAATACGGTAGCTGTGTTGGGAGGTGGCTGGTTTAGTGACACATTTATATTTACACGATATAAAAAAACCTCTGTTTTGGATAATATTGGTCTCGGAAGTCTACGTGTTGAACTGAAAAATATAACTTTATATATTGTAACGATACGTTTTGTATAATCAACACAGGCCATTTATTATTGGCTGTTGGTATTGTTCGCTATTTTAGTCTCATGTTTAATGTGCAATACATTGGTTGATTGTTTGCTTTCTGTTGGTAGTTTACTCTGGCACTTTGGGAAAGTTGATTAACATCTGTGAAAACTACTAGACATTTACGAAAAAAAAGCTTCATAGCGCATTATATTCCTCCAGGATAAACAACTATTCTAATTCTGAAATACAAAGAGATGGATAATATTGGTCACGAAAGCCTCAGCGTTCAACTAATCTCATTGTGTTTTTGCTCTTTTCCTGCCCTCACCCACTCCCTCAACCCATCATTCTGGAAGTCTATAAGACTTTATTTAAGATATCAAATAATCCAAAACACAAAGAAAGTAGATGATTACGAAGCCAATAAAGACATTACATAGATATTTATAGTAATGTTGATAATCGTGATGAAGATTGTGATGATAATTGGGATGATGATGACAATTGATATTGATGGTGGCAAATATTCTGATGTTGATGCGGCTAGAATCAGAATCTTTATTTAGGCTGCTGGAGGAATCCGATGAGCTATGAAGTTATTTTTCACAGATGGCCAGTATGGGCGGGTCAGCAAATGCAAGGGTTTATCCTGCTGGCATTGACAATGATAGCAAAGTTTAAGATGATGCAGGAGAGGCAGCGTTCTCGAGAGAGACTCGTTTACAGCAGTGTTTTGCATTTAGGAGGGAACTGCAGTTCTGAAAGAACCCCATGCTTAGAGGTGATAACACTGAAAAGTTCCCACAAGTTCATTCAAGAATCCACGTTATTTCCCATTCTTTTATCGTGATCTTATGAACCAGTGGGTTTGGGAGTCTCTTTAATTTTTATATCATGCACCAGCCCATGTTTCCAGTGATAGCTTGCAAGTGTGAGGTACAACACTGCACTAGGCACCCCTTTAAGGCTAAGTCGACCTAAGAAAAGCTCAACACAGGCACTGACACCACTCGTCATTGATGTGTGTCACGAGCAGGAATTTAACTAATGTGACTGGGTTCAGTGTATTGCACAAACCACTGTGGTGCTGAAATGGACATTTGGAAAACATTTTTTTTCAATAAAATCATAATAAAACCCATAGATACAAAAAGAACATACTTTTTAAATGCATAAAAACAATAATATGGCAGTTTGGCTGCTTGAGAGACCAGTTAATAGAGTTGTGACAGAAGCTCTTACTTATATACATTTTGAAAGTACATTTTTTTACAGGCTTGCCCTGAATTCGTGATGGCCAGCTCACTGAGTGCCGATGCTCTAATTGTGTTGTCATCAAAGCCCAAGTTGTGCAAAGGCAATCAAAACACTGCTCTTTCATTGGAAATGAAAGATAAGACATTGCCTTCACTGTGTACAATGCATTTTTGCACAAAAAGTGAGGTTGTTGAATGTTTGTTGTTAATGAGTAAATATGGAGATACTTAAAACTTTAGATTTTAAATTACAAGATTGTTTTTGAAAAAAGCTTTTGGAATATTACTCTTTGGTTTTATTCGGTAAAGTCACGTAGGTAAAATCAAATAAAACAATTAAATCACGACTTTTCGGAGGCAGCACAAGCTTCCGTCTTCAGGTGAAATAGTCACAGCTCTGAGACGATCGGGTTTATATATAGGTTAAGGGGGGGGAGCCAAAAAGGAAACGTGGATGGGTGGGAGGGCTGAGTTAAGCCGCCTTTTTGTTAAACTGCAGGGGGGTTCGGGGGTGGTGGACTGCAAACACATGCGAGTAAAACCCTTTTGTTATGCTACAGGGGGGTTCGGGGGGAGGCGATGGTGTGCGAGTACGCCCCATTTTTGAAAACGAAAGAAGCTGCTGAAGTTTGGCATACCACCTCTGAAAATTGCTGTACAATTAAAAGGCAGCTAACGTTTGACTTGATTTATACATCTTTCCAACGGTTGCTTATTTTGAAACCATCCTCTCGGTTGGAGTTGTGTCTGTGTTTGTATATCTGGATGGCCTCGTGGACAAATATCTTGTAATAACCGGGAGGTTTGCAGAGTACCTTGGTATCGGAGAAAACAATGTCATGATAACCCAAAGCGTTGTAACAGTGATCAGCTACGAAAGAAGAATTCGTTCTGTCGTGTTTTAAATCTGATTTGTGCTCGCGAATTCGGTCAGAGATATGTCGTTTCGTCTCCCCGATATAGCAGTCAACGCAGGTACAACTCAATTTGTAAACACCGGGGTACTGTAAGTCAGGAATGACATCCTTTACGGATGGGATCAGATCACGGATTTTGTGTACTGTGTTGAACCGGACCTGGATCTTGTGTTTGTTTAGAATTTTGGAAATCTTTTTAGTAACGCCTGCTATGTATGGTAATGTGATGATTTTGATCGGAGTCTCAAGTGGTTGTTTTTGTATGGTGGGAGAAACAGCTTGCGGATGGTACGGTCAGAGTATCCGTTCATCTTTGAGGGCCAGATGTACATGTTTTAATTCACTGGTCAGGTGGTGTTGGCCAGAAATGCAATGAGCCCTATGGTATAACGTTTTGATTGAGAGAATTCTTCTGAGTCGGGTGGTGGTGGGAATCAGGTTTCAAGTAGGAGTCTGTGTGGGTGGGCTTCCTGTAAACAGAATGTCCCAAAGAGCCATCAGACCTCCTCTCAAACAGAACATCCAAGAATGGCAGCTTGCCATCTTTCTCCACTTCCATGGTGAATTTGATGGAAGAGTGTCTGGAATTGATGTGGTCTAGGAAAAGGTTCAAAGCTGGGAGGCCATTTGGCCAAATGACGAAAGTATCATCCACATATCTCTTCCACAGGGAAGGACTGAGGGTGGATGTCTGGATGGCGTCTGATTCAAATTTATCCATGAAAACATTGGCTATCACTGGTGATAAGGGGGAACCCATAGGGGTACCCTCATTTTTTCTGTAGAAGGTGCCATTCCAAGTAAAGTAGGTGTTCGTGAGGCAGTGCCTAACCAGCGCAGGTACATCGGGGTCCAGTCCATGTTGGACCAAATCTTCAATTATTGTAATGGTATCTGGCGCCGATGATGGCAGCCTCGGCTGGTTGGTGCGCCCGGTTTTGTCTAGTTTTGTCTTGTTTTGCTTGATCACCCGTGATTGTGAGAGGGGACTGCTGTTTAGCATACTCGTGCTGGTGAGAGGGGCCTGCTGTTAAGCACACCCGTGTTGGTGAGAGAGGCCTGCTGTTCAGCACACCTGTGCTAGACGCCTGCTGTTCAACACACCCGTGCTGGTGAGAGGGGCCTGCTGTTCAGCACACCTGTGCTGGTGAGAGGGGCCTGCTGTTCAGCACACCCGTGCTGGTGAGAGAGGCCTGCTGTTCGCAACACCCATGCTAGGGGCCTACTGTTCAACACACCCGTGCTGGTGAGAGAGGCCTGCTGTTCAGCACACCCGTGCTGGTGAGAGGGGCCTGCTGTTCAGCACACCTGTGCTAGTGAGAGGAGCCTTCTGTTCAGCACACCTGTGCTGGTGAGAGGGGCCTGCTGTTCAGCACACCCGTGCTGGTGAGAGGGGCCTGCTGTTCAGCACACCTGTGCTGGTGAGAGGAGCCTTCTGTTCAGCACACCCGTGCTGGTGAGAGAGGCCTGGTGTTCAGCACACCCGTGCTGGTGAGAGGGGCCTGCTGTTCAGCACACCCGTGCTGGTGAGAGAGGCCTGCTGTTCAGCACACATGTGCTGGTGAGAGGGGCCTGCTATTCAGCACACCTGTGCTGGTGAGAGGGGCCTGCTGTTCAGCACACCTGTGCTGGTGAGAGAGGCTTGCTGTTCAGCACACCCGTGATAGGGGCCTTCTGTTCAGCACACCCGTGCTGGTGAGGGGGGCCTGCTGTTCAACACACCCGTGCTGGTGAGAGAGGCCAGCTGTTCAGCACACGTGTGCTGGTGAGAGGGGCCTGCTGTTCAGCACACCCGTGTTGGTGAGAGGGGCCTGCTGTTCAGCACACCCGTGTTGGTGAGAGGGGCCTGCTGTTCAGCACACCTCTGCTGGTGAGAGAGGCCTGCTGTTCAGCACATCGGTGCTTGCGAGAGAGGCCTGCTGTTCAGCATACCTGTGCTGGTGAGAGGGGCCTGCTGTTCATCACACCTGTGCTGGTGAGAGGGGCCTGCTGTTCAGCACACCCGTGCTGGTGAGAGGGGCCTGCTGTTCAGCACACCCGTGCTGGTGAGAGGGGCCTGCTGTTCAGCACACCCGTGTTGGTGAGAGAGGCCTGCTGTTCAGCACACCTGTGCTGGTGAGAGGGGCCTGCTGTTCAGCACACCCGTGTTGGTGAGAGGGGCCTTCTGTTCAGCACACCCGTGCTGGTTAGAGAGGCCTGCTGTTCAGCACACCTGTGCTGGTGAGAGGGGCCTGCTGTTCAGCACACCTGTGCTGGTGAGAGAGGCCTGCTGTTCAGCACACCTGTGCTGGTGAGAGAGGCCAGCTGTTCAGCACACCTGTGCTGGTGAGAGGGGCCTACTGTCCATCACACCAGTGCTGGTGAGAGAGTCCTACTGTTCAGCACACTCGTTCTGGTGAGAAGATGGCGCCGATGATGGTAGCCTCAGCCGGTCGGTGCGTGCTGTTTTGTCTTGTTTTGTCTGTTAATTCGGTGTTTTGCCAAGATTTTCGGAGTTCCCTAGCAAGAGACGAACTTTTAAATATCAGGGAAACAACTTCTGTGGATTTAATTCCTACTTTTCTGCTTCCAGCGGCAGAATTAGTGGGGATTCTAGTCAATGCCGCGCTAGGCTTTGCTCAAGTAGTGAAACGCCGCCCAAGGGGTAAACGGTCGGGGGCTCTCATACGGTTACGCAGATGCGAGATCTGAACAGTGCTTCCGAGCTTTTTTCTCTCCAACGTACGTTCACTGTGCAACAAAATGGACGAACGTCAGTTACTGATGGTGAAAAACAGAGACGTTATTTCATCTTCTGTTTTGTGCTTCACGGAGACATGGCTGTGTAATTTGATTCCGGACACTGCGCTACAACTAGCAGGATTCCATCTTGTAAGATCGGATCGTGACATAGCACTCTCTGGCAAGACGAAAGGCGGTGGTATTTGTTTTTTTACATTAACAGTGGCTGGTGTGTAGATGTCACAGTGATTCTGCAACATTGTTCTCCGGTCCTTGAATACATTTTTATAACCTGTAAACCTTTCTACTCGCCTCGCGAGTTCGCATCGCTCATTTTGGTCGGAGTTTATTTGCCGCCGTGTCCTCAGGTTAAAGAGGCCCAACGCATGCTCGCCGACCAGATTCTGAGTGTGGAGCGAGCAAATCCAGATTCGTTGGTTATCGTACTTGGCGACTTTAACAAAGGTAATCTCAGCCACGAACTCCCCAAATACATACAATTCATTAAATGCCCAACCAGAGAAGGGAACACTCTGGATCACTGCTACACTACAGTCAGTAGAGCCTACCACGCCGTTCCCCGAGCAGCACTGGGACACTCTGATCATGCCATGGTCCACCTGATTCCTGCATACAGGCAGAAACTAAAACTCTGTAAACCTGCTGTGAGGACATCTAAACAGTGGACCAGTGGGGCTGTGGAAGATTTGCGGGCGTGCTTGGACTTTACTGACTGGGATATCTTCACGACTGCTACCAATAGTCTGGACGGACTCACAGAGGCTGTGACGTCCTACATCAGCTTCTGTGAGGACTGCTGTATCCCAACACGTACCAGGGTGAACTTCAACAACAACAAGCCTTGGTTCTCAGCAAAGCTCAGAAGGTTGAGGTTGGAGGAGGAAGCGTTTAGGAGTGGAGATAGAGACAGATTCAAGGAGTCGAAGAACAGGTTTAGCAAGGCGGTGAGAGAGGCTAAACGACTGTACTCAGAGAGACTAAAACACCAGTTCTCTGATTAAGACTCTGCTTCTGTCTGGAGAGGGCTCAGGCAGATCACCAACTACAAGCCCAGAGCCCCCCACACCACTAACGACTCCCGCCTGACCAACGACCTGAACGAGTTCTACTGCAGATTTGAAAGACAATTGGACTGTCCTGAACTACCTCTTCCCACCCAAGAGGCCCAATCCCCCACCCATACTACAGAAACGACTCTCTCCTTTCAGGAGGGAGAAGTTAATAGACTTTTCAAGAGGCAGAATCCACGCAAAGCAGCTGAGCCAGACTCTGTCTCTCCAGCCACCCTCAGGCACTGCGCTGACCAGCTGTCTCCGGTGTTCACCAACATCTTTAACCCCTCCCTGGAGACATGCCATGTACCAGCCTGTCTCAAGTCCTCCACCATCATCCCTGTGCCCAAAAAGCTAAGGCCAACAGGACTAAATGAATATAGACCGGTCGCCCTTACATCTGTGGTAATGAAGTCTTTTGAGCGTCTGGTCCTGGCACACCTCAAAGCCATCACACACCCTCTCCTGGACCCCCTTCAGTTTGCCTACAGAGCCAATAGGCCTGTGGACGACTCAGTTAACATGGGCCTCCACTTCACCCAACAGCATCTGGACTCCCCAGCATCCTACGCCAGGATCCTCTTTGTGGACTTCAGCTCTGCCTTCAACACCATCATCCCTCCCCTGCTTCAGGACAAGCTCTTCCAGCTGAACGTGCCCGACTCCACCTGCAGGTGGATCACAGACTTCCTGTCTGACAGGAAGCAGTGCGTTAAGCTGGGAACACAAGTCTCTGATTCCAGGTCCATCAGCACCGGAACTCCTCAGGGCTGCGTCCTTTCCCCACTGCTCTTCTCCCTGTATACCAACAGCTGCACCTCCAATCATCTGTCCATCAACTCTTGAAGTTTACGGACGACACCACCCTCATTGGGCTGATCTCTGGGGGGGATGAGTCTGACTATAGGTGGGAAGCTGACAACTTGGTGACCTGGTGTAGCCAGAACAACTTAGAGCTAAATGCTCTAAAGACAGTTGGAATGGTTGTGGACTTCAGGAAGAATACAGCGACACTCACCTCGATTACCCTGTGCGACTCCCCAGTCAAAATTGTAGAGTCCTTCCGCTTCCTGGGCACTATTCTCTCCCGGGACCTCAAGTGGGAACGGAACATCAGCTCCCTCACCAAAAGAGCACAACAGAGGATGTACTTCCTACGGCAGCTGAAGAAATTCAATCTGCCAAAGACAATGATGGTGCAATTCTATACAGAAATCATTGAATCCATGCTCACCTCCTCCATAACCGACTGGTACGCTGCTGCCACTGCCAAGGACAAGAGCAGACTGCAGCGTATCATCCACACCGCTGAGAAGGTGATTGCCTGCAATCTACCAACCCTCGAGGACCTGCACACCACGAGGACCATGAGGCGAGCGAGGAAGATTGTGGCCGATTCCTCCCACCCTGGACACTCTCTGTTTCAGCTACTCCCCTCCAGCAGAAGGCTGCGGTCCATCAGGACCAAAACCTCACGCCACAAAAACAGTTTCTTCCCATCCGCTGCTGGCCTCTTAAACAAGGCCAAGGGCTTACACTGACTTTACCATTTTATATACAAAATAACACCTTGCCAATATTAACTATGTTACCCTATTTGTATTTTTGTTTTAGATTGTATCTTATAGCTATTTTATATTCGATATTTATTCAATTTTATATACGTTAGCCCCTTGGTATTACTTAGACTTTGAACCCGTATTATAGTAAGACTTGTTTACCACTTATTTAAGATATTAGATTGCTATATGTTGAATGTATGCACCATCCTGCCAAAGTAAATTCCGTGTCTGTGTGAACTTTCATGGCGAATAAAATCCTTTCTGATTCTGATTCTGATCAGATACTGGAACCTTGGTGAACGGAGAGACCACATCAAAGCTGACGAGAATATCGTCAGGAGACAGTACAATGTCTTTGACCATAGAAACCAATTGGGTTGAGTTAAGTTCTGCTGAGGTGGTCTTGCCAGTGAAGGGAAGCAGAGTATCTTACAGAAAACGGGCCAGCTTGTAGGTAGGGGAGTTGATCGTGGACACGATGGGTCGTAGTGGGGTACCTTCTTCATGGATCGGAAGGCCATAGAATCTGGGAGGTCTTGCAGCGGAGGGGTTTAGGGAGGGACGTTTGGTTGGTTCGATTAGGGAAGTCGAACTTGTGATGATCTTGTTGGTTTTCATCGTTAGGCTGTTAGTAGGGTCATTTTTAATTTTTGAGTAACTCCCATCATGGAGTAGGTCCTGGATTTTGTTGTTGTATGTGTTTTTATCCATAATGACAGTGGCATTGCCTTTGTCGGCCGAGAGGATGACTATATCATGTCTCTCTTTTAATTTCGCGAGTTCAGAGCGTTCATCTTTGCTGATGTTGCTAAAGGGTTTCTGAGCATTCTTAAGAATAGTAGCTATTTCAGCACTCGCGATGTCTGCTTGGATGTGTCCTATACCTTTGAGGGCTACGTCGACTTGAGAAATGATATCATCTATCGGTATATGTTTTGGGGTGACAGTGAAATTGTCCTTTAGCCAATACTGTTTTCAGATTGTCCAAAATCGGCGTGCTACTCTGATATCAATTTTGTTAACGTCTAGTTTTGTGATCTGTGCAACCGGGTTTTTCTTTGATAGGTGGTTGAATTTAGCAATTAGGTTAGCTTTGCATTTGATTGAAAGTGAATCGGCAGAATAAGCAGTCATGTTGTCTACGTGGTTCCAGTCAGAAGGTGACATTTTTTGTGTTAACATTAAATGAGATTGTAGGAGAGTCCTGTCTAAACTATCGAGTTCAAATCGGAGTAAACTTATCCTCTCTGAGATTAATGATAGGCTAGCCTTAAACAGAATCTGTTTAGAGTTCAGTGAAGATACAGCAGCAGATGTGAGTGTGAAAGCGATGGGTATTACCTTGTTGTCGCGGCATCTTTTGAGGAAGGTCAGCGTCTCGATGAGCTGTGACTTCTTATCTCGTTGTCTGTTAAAAGCTCTAAAAGATAGGTGAAAATCCTCCACGTAGAGGTTATTAATTCTAGATTTGAAGCTTTCGTGACTGCAAGGATTCATACTCTATGGTTTTATTCGGTAAAATAAAATAAAACAATTACATCACAACGTTTCGGAGGCAACACAAGCTTCCGTCTTCAGGTGGAATAGTCACAGCAGAATATCTTTGTCAAGTGCACAGCTCTGAGACGATCGGGTTTATATATAGGTTAAGGGGGGGGGGGGGGGGAGCCAAAAAGGAAACGTGGGTGGGTGGGAGGGCTGAGTTAAGCCGCCTTTTTGTTACGCTGCAGGGGGTTCGGGGGGAGGCGATGGCGTGCGAGTTCGCCCCATTTTTGAAAACAAAAGAAGCAGCTGAAGTTTGGCATACCATCACTGAAAATTGCTGTACAATTAAAAGGCAGCTAACGTTTGACTTGATTTATAACATATTTCCAATGGCTGCTTAGTTTGAAACTATCCTCTCGGTTGAAGTTGTGTCTGTGTTTGTATATCTGGATGGCCTCGTGGACAAATCTCTGGTAATAACCGGGAGGTTTTCAGAGTACCTTGGTATCGGAGAAAACAATATCATGATAACCCACAGCGTTGTAACAGTGATCAGCTACGGCAGAAGAATTCGTTCTTCCGTGTTTTAAATCTGATTTGTGCTCGCGAATTCGGTCAGAGATATGTCGTTTCGTCTCCCCGATATAGCAGTCACCGCAGGTACAACTCAATTTGTAAACACCGGGGTACTGTAACTCAGGAATGACATCCTTTACGGATGGGATCAGATCATGGATTTTGTGTTGAACTGGACCTGGATCTTGTGTTTGTTTAGAATTTTGGAAAAAAATTTAGTAACGCCTGCTATGTATGGTAACGTGATGATTTTGATCGGAGTCTCAAGTGGTTGCTTCTGTATGGTGGGAGAAACAGCTTGGCGGATGGTACGGTCAGAGTATCCGTTCATCTTGAGGGCCAGATGTACATGTTTTAATTCACTGGTCAGGTGGTGTTGGTCAGAAATGCAATGAGCCCTATGGTATAACGTTTTGATGAGAGAATTCTTCTGAGTCGTGTGGTGGTGGAAATCAGGTTTCAAGTAGGAGTCTGTGTGGGTGGGCTTCCTGTAAACAGAATGTCCCAAAGAGCCATCAGACCTCCTCTCAAACAGAACATCCAAGAATGGCAGCTTGCCATCTTTCTCCACTTCCATGGTGAATTTGATGGAAGAGTGTCTGGAATTGATGTGGTCTAGGAAAAGGTTCAAAGCTGGGAGGCCATGTGGCCAAATGACGAAAGTATCATCCACATATCTCTTCCATAGGGAAGGACTGAGGGTGGATGTCTGGATGGCGTCTGATTCAAATTTCTCCATGAAAACATTGGCGATCACTGGTGATAAGGGGGAACCCATAGGGGTACCCTCATTTTGTTTGAACAAGGTGCCATTCCAAGTAAAGTAGGTGTTCGTGAGGCAGTGCCTAACCAGCGCAGGTACATCGGGGTCCAGTACATGTTGGACCAAATCTTCAATTATTGTAATGGTATCAGGTATTGGGACCTTTGTGAAGAGAGAGATCACGTCAAAGCTGACGAGAATATCGTCAGGAGACAGTACAATGTCTTTGACCATAGAAACCAATTGGGTTGAGTTAAGTTCTGCTGAGGTGGTCTTGCCAGTGAAGGGAAGCAGAGTATCTTACAGAAAACGGGCCAGCTTGTAGGTAGGGGAGTTGATCGTGGACACGATGGGTCGTAGTGGGGTACCTTCTTCATGGATCGGAAGGCCATAGAATCTGGGAGGTCTTGCAGTGGAGGGGTTTAGGGAGGGACGTTTGGTTGGTTCGATTAGGGAAGTCGAACTTGTGATGATCTTGTTGGTTTTCATCGTTAGGCTGTTAGTAGGGTCATTTTTTATTTTTGAGTAACTCCCATCATGGAGTAGGTCCTGGATTTTGTTGTTGTATGTGTTTTTATCCATAATGACAGTGGCATTGCCTTTGTCGGCCGAGAGGATGACTATATCATCTCTCTTTTTTTAATTCGAGAGTTCAGAGCGTTCAGTTTTGCTGATGTTGCCAATGGGGTTCTTAGCATTCTTAAAAATAGTGGCTATTTCAGCTCTCGCAACGTCTGCTTGGATGTGTCCTATGCCTTTGAGGGCTACATCGATCTGAGAAATGATATCCTCTACTGGTATATGTTTTGGGGTGACAGCAAAATTGTATCCTTTAGCCAGTACTGTTTTCAGATTGTCCGAAATCGGGATGCTACTCTGATTAATAACGATTTTGTTAACGTCTAGTTTTGTGATATGTGGTCCTGGGTTCGTCTTTGATAGGTGGTTGAATTTAGCAATCAGGTTAGCTTTGCATTTGACTGACAGTGAATCAGCAGAGGAAGCAGTCATGTTGTCAACGTGGTTCCAATCAGAATGTGACATTTTTTGTGTTAACATTAAATGAGATTGTAGGAGAGTCCTGTCTAAACTATCGAGTTCAAATCGGAGTAAACTTATCCTCTCTGAGATTAATGATAGGCTAGCCTTAAACAGAATCTGTTTAGAGTTCAGTGAAGATACAGCAGCAGATGTGAGTGTGAAAGCGATAGGTATTACCTTGTTGTCGCGGCATCTTTTGAGGAAGGTCAGCGTCTCGATGAGCTGTGACTTCTTATCTCGTTGTCTGTTAAAAGCTCTAAAAGATAGGTGAAAATCCTCCACGTAGAGGTTATTAATTCTAGATTTGAAGCTTTCGTGACTGCAAGGATTCATACTCTATGGTTTTATTCGGTAAAATAAAAGAAAACAATTACATCACAACGTTTCGGAGGCAACACAAGCTTCCGTCTTCAGGTGGAATAGTCACAGCAGAATATCTTTGTCAAGTGCACAGCTCTGAGACGATCGGGTTTATATATAGGTTAAGGGGGGGGGGGGGGGAGCCAAAAAGGAAACGTGGGTGGGTGGGAGGGCTGAGTTAAGCCGCCTTTTTGTTACGCTGCAGGGGGTTCGAGGGGAGGCGATGGCGTGCGAGTTCGCCCCATTTTTGAAAACAAAAGAAGCAGCTGAAGTTTGGCATACCATCACTGAAAATTGCTGTACAATTAAAAGGCAGCTAACGTTTGACTTGATTTATAACATATTTCCAATGGGTGCTTAGTTTGAAACTATCCTCTCGGTTGAAGTTGTGTCTGTGTTTGTATATCTGGATGGCCTCGTGGACAAATCTCTGGTAATAACCGGGAGGTTTGCAGAGTACCTTGGTATCGGAGAAAACAATATCATGATAACCCACAGCGTTGTAACAGTGATCAGCTACGGCAGAAGAATTCGTTCTTCCGTGTTTTAAATCTGATTTGTGCTCGCGAATTCGGTCAGAGATATGTCGTTTCGTCTCCCCGATATAGCAGTCACCGCAGGTACAACTCAATTTGTAAACACCGGGGTACTGTAACTCAGGAATGACATCCTATACGGATGGGATCAGATCATGGATTTTGTGTTGAACTGGACCTGGATCTTGTGTTTGTTTAGAATTTTGGAAAAAAATTTAGTAACGCCTGCTATGTATGGTAACGTGATGATTTTGATCGGAGTCTCAAGTGGTTGCTTCTGTATGGTGGGAGAAACAGCTTGGCGGATGGTACGGTCAGAGTATCCGTTCATCTTGAGGGCCAGATGTACATGTTTTAATTCACTGGTCAGGTGGTGTTGGTCAGAAATGCAATGAGCCCTATGGTATAACGTTTTGATGAGAGAATTCTTCTGAGTCGTGTGGTGGTGGAAATCAGGTTTCAAGTAGGAGTCTGTGTGGGTGGGCTTCCTGTAAACAGAATGTCCCAAAGAGCCATCAGACCTCCTCTCAAACAGAACATCCAAGAATGGCAGCTTGCCATCTTTCTCCACTTCCATGGTGAATTTGATGGAAGAGTGTCTGGAATTGATGTGGTCTAGGAAAAGGTTCAAAGCTGGGAGGCCATGTGGCCAAATGACGAAAGTATCATCCACATATCTCTTCCACAGGGAAGGACTGAGGGTGGATGTCTGGATGGCGTCTGATTCAAATTTCTCCATGAAAACATTGGCGATCACTGGTGATAAGGGGGAACCCATAGGGGTACCCTCATTTTGTTTGAACAAGGTGCCATTCCAAGTAAAGTAGGTGTTCGTGAGGCAGTGCCTAACCAGCGCAGGTACATCGGGGTCCAGTACATGTTGGACCAAATCTTCAATTATTGCAATGGTATCAGGTACTGGGACCTTTGTGAAGAGAGAGATCACGTCAAAGCTGACGAGAATATCGTCAGGAGACAGTACAATGTCTTTGACCATAGAAACCAATTGGGTTGAGTTAAGTTCTGCTGAGGTGGTCTTGCCAGTGAAGGGAAGCAGAGTATCTTACAGAAAACGGGCCAGCTTGTAGGTAGGGGAGTTGATCGTGGACACGATGGGTCGTAGTGGGGTACCTTCTTCATGGATCGGAAGGCCATAGAATCTGGGAGGTCTTGCAGTGGAGGGGTTTAGGGAGGGACGTTTGGTTGGTTCGATTAGGGAAGTCGAACTTGTGATGATCTTGTTGGTTTTCATCGTTAGGCTGTTAGTAGGGTCATTTTTTATTTTTGAGTAACTCCCATCATGGAGTAGGTCCTGGATTTTGTTGTTGTATGTGTTTTTATCCATAATGACAGTGGCATTGCCTTTGTCGGCCGAGAGGATGACTATATCATCTCTCTTTTTTTAATTCGAGAGTTCAGAGCGTTCAGTTTTGCTGATGTTGCCAATGGGGTTCTTAGCATTCTTAAAAATAGTGGCTATTTCAGCTCTCGCAACGTCTGCTTGGATGTGTCCTATGCCTTTGAGGGCTACATCGATCTGAGAAATGATATCCTCTACTGGTATATGTTTTGGGGTGACAGCAAAATTGTATCCTTTAGCCAGTACTGTTTTCAGATTGTCCGAAATCGGGATGCTACTCTGATTAATAACGATTTTGTTAACGTCTAGTTTTGTGATATGTGGTCCTGGGTTCGTCTTTGATAGGTGGTTGAATTTAGCAATCAGGTTAGCTTTGCATTTGACTGACAGTGAATCAGCAGAGGAAGCAGTCATGTTGTCAACGTGGTTCCAATCAGAATGTGACATTTTTTGTGTTAACATTAAATGAGATTGTAGGAGAGTCCTGTCTAAACTATCGAGTTCAAATCGGAGTAAACTTATCCTCTCTGAGATTAATGATAGGCTAGCCTTAAACAGAATCTGTTTAGAGTTCAGTGAAGATACAGCAGCAGATGTGAGTGTGAAAGCGATGGGTATTACCTTGTTGTCGCGGCATCTTTTGAGGAAGGTCAGCGTCTCGATGAGCTGTGACTTCTTATCTCGTTGTCTGTTAAAAGCTCTAAAAGATAGGTGAAACTCCTCCACGTAGAGGTTATTAATTCTAGATTTGAAGCTTTCGTGACTGCAAGGATTCATACTCTATGGTTTTATTCGGTAAAATAAAATAAAAGAAAACAATTACATCACAACGTTTCGGAGGCAACACAAGCTTCCGTCTTCAGGTGGAATAGTCACAGCAGAATATCTTTGTCAAGTGCACAGCTCTGAGACGATCGGGTTTATATATAGGTTAAGGGGGGGGGGGAGCCAAAAAGGAAACGTGGGTGGGTGGGAGGGCTGAGTTAAGCCGCCTTTTTGTTACGCTGCAGGGGGTTCGGGGGGAGGCGATGGCGTGCGAGTTCGCCCCATTTTTAAAAACAAAAGAAGCAGCTGAAGTTTGGCATACCACCACTGAAAATTGCTGTACAATTAAAAGGCAGCTAACGTTTGACTTGATTTATAACATATTTCCAATGGCTGCTTAGTTTGAAACTATCCTCTCGGTTGAAGTTGTGTCTGTGTTTGTATATCTGGATGGCCTCGTAGACAAATCTCTGGTAATAACCGGGAGGTTTGCAGAGTACCTTGGTATCGGAGAAAACAATATCATGATAACCCACAGCGTTGTAACAGTGATCAGCTACGGCAGAAGCTGGTAGCATTAGACGTCCTTGGTCCGTTCCCAAAAACACCCAAGGGTAATAATTATTTGCTTGTCTGGATGGAATATTGTATTCCTTAGCCTGTACCATGGCCACTGTCAGACCAGATGGCTGAGGCCTTTCACCACGGGTACGTCCTGGACAAAGGCCCCCCTGAAAAACTGCTCGTAAATCTGGGTTGAACATTTTCGACCCTGATCTACGAACTACTGCCCAACGTCTGAGACATGATAGGCACAAAGAAAATTAGAACTTTGCCGTATCACCCTCAGTCTGATGGACAGGTGGAAAGGCTCAACTGCACGCTGTCTGCAATGGTGTGCCATGTTGTCGCGGACGACCAGACAGACTGGGATTTGCACATCCCAGGAGTTCTGGGTGGATACTGAAGGGTGCTGCACGCGTTGATTGGGCTCTCTCCCTTTTTTTGATGTACGAGAGAGATCCAGAGCCACCGATTGAAGATCAACTTGTGGCTCTCCCGGCTAAATCAGTATCGTGGCCAGCTTCCCTCAGAGTGTCACTAGAAAGGCTGTGGGAAGCTCGCAAAGGCGCAATTGCAGAATCCAGCAGATCGCAATCGACAAACAAATGCGTGCGGAGAAAAACAGAAATTCAACTGCCTTTTCAACAAGGGGATAAGGCCTGGTTACATTGTCCCCATGTCCAGATAGGCACGTTGGCAAAACTGCACCGTCCCTGACAGAGTCCTGTGGAGGTTGTCCAGGTTATTCGCCCACAAAGTGTATGCATCCAGATGGTGGTCCACCCAAGTCGCTTGAAACCATATAGGGAACCACCAACACAAAGTGTCATCCAGGTTCAAAAAGGCCAGTCCACAACAAAAGCCAGGAACAAAAGCGTCCTCCTCAGAAAAGAACTGCTTCTGTACTGTCATTCTCCATTCTCTGGCACAACCTCAATGAAGATGAAGAGGGATGTGGATGGATTCATCCAAGCACACACCGGGAAGAAGCAATGCCTGGTACTCACTTGTCTTACCCACTTCTTCCCTTCTAGCTCCCTCTACTCCCAATTCCAATCTGGTTTTCGTCCCTCTCATTCAACCGAAACGGCTCTTCTTTCAGTTTAAAATCATCTGGCTAACTCTGCTCATGCTAGTCTCTCCTATATTCTAATACTCTTCGATTTGTCCTCAGCTTTCGACACGGTTAACCATCCTATACTTCTCTCTACTCTCTCTTTTCTTAGTATTTCTGGCACACCACTTTCCTGGCTGCAGCCCTATCTCCGTGCACATCTATGAAGTATCATACAATCATGCCACTTCCTGTCCAAACCTTCCAAACCCCAAATTATGTTTTTCCCTGCCTCCCGTTTTCCTCCTCCCTGTCCTACCATATTTTCTCCTCCTTTTTCTATTGCCCCGATTTCCTCAGCCTACAACCTGAGTGTTATTTTTTACTCTTCCCTCTCCCTTTTCGCAAAATCTAACCCCTTATTTCAACCTCTGCTGTAAAACTCATCATCGTAACTCATCTGGACTTCTGTAACTCTCTTAAGCTTGGTCTCCCCATTCATGCCTTTGTTCCCGTTCAATAAATGCAAAACGCCTCTGCACGTACCACATTTAGCCTTCACTACAATTCTCATACCTCGGGCTCTCTTTGCTCAACTGCATTGGCTCCCTGTTTATTATCGTTGCATTAATTTCCTCACCCTGGTCTACAAATTCCTCCATGATCTTGCCCCACCCTATCTTGCCACTCCTGTATCTTTCTATGTCCACTTCTCACCTTCTAAGTTTTCAATCTCTGTTGCCTCTGTCTGTTCCTCCTCCTTGTGCTCAATCCACCCTTTCGCTCTTTCTCGCTCCCCTTCACTGGAACAAATTTCCGATACACATTAAGTAGTCATCTTCGCTCACTAGTTTCCGCTCCTCCCTGAAAACTCACGTTTTTCTCTAGCTCATCCCACGACCCCTCAATCTCCCTCTTATAACCACGAACGTGCCTGCTCTCTCTTCATAATCCTCCCCATGGCTACCATTCAGTCATAATCTCTCTCTATGGCTACCACTCATTCATAATCTCTCCCCATAGCTCCCACTCATTCCCCATCCAATCCATTCATCATTATCATTTGCTCTCGTCAATTTTGCTTTTACTTAATTCAACCATAACAGGTTTGCCCATTACTTCCTCTCATCTATTTTATTCACCTCATCTTCATTATAATTTATATGTACCATTGTTAATTCTCTGTAAAGCGCTGTGGTTAAGCTGCTACAGTTTCTAAATTACGTTTAGATAAGATAACGAAGTGGCAAACTTTTAAATGACAGGACGACCCCTGCTTGTATACCCTCCTGATCTTTGTGTCTCTCTCTCTCTGCAGGTGTGTGCCTATGTTGTTTCCGTGCCTGGGTTTCCTTGGTGTGTGTCTCGCTCGGTGTCTCTTTGTGTGTGTCTCTCTCTGCATGTGTGTCTGCCTGTTGTTTCCGTGCCTGTGTTTTATCATTCATTCTTACCTGATGATGGTTGCTTGTGCTGCAACCGAAACGTATTTTATTATTTTATTTTATTTTCTACGTGACTTTACCGAACGAACCAAATAGTTTATTGAGGGACTTTGTGTTGACTTTGTTTTTGTCTGGGACTGTTTATGCTGTTGTTTTTATCCCTTGCCCAAGCTTATGCAATAAAAAATTATATACTTTATATTTAGTTTTTTTTCCTTCCCTGTACTTTTCATTACTTTTTTATTGTTGTAATTTTCTGACCAGCCCTTCCGGACATCTGTGAAAAAGAGCTCTATAGCTCATCGTATTTCTTCAGGATAAATAATGATTCCGATTATTTTTGGTTTCACAATGCTTGCAGTGGGGCTACACTTGGTGTGTAAATGTCTAAATAAACAGAATGCTCAGAGTGCACCTGCTAAGTGCATTTATGTTGAAATATCACAGAAGAGACATGCGACTCGTGACTTCACACTCGTGTACAGAAAGCAATTCTGTGCTTCGCATCCCAACGATCAATGTTTCATTTGTTGTTCCACTTTTGTTTCTGAAACTTCTAGGCTACTACTTTTGATTAAAGCTCAAGGGTAAAATGTAATCCATGTCAATGATGTTGATGCCACAACACCTTTGCCACCACTTCCTTCCCTTTGCCATGTTCCAAAACTGTTGCACAGTCAACACTTGACCTGCGAGGTCTGGTCTTCCTGTATCCCAGCACTGGGATTTTGGGCTTCTCGGTGACTTCTCTGTGCCGTGATCATGTCGATGTCTATCTTCGTAATTTTCCCTCTTTAGCGGAGGGTTAGGATCAGGAACAATGGTAATAGCATCAGCAGTATAAATAGCGATAACATTAACGTCGCCATAATATTAATACGTTTAATCAATTTCATTCATATAAGCAAAAGCATACTTGTTGTCATCACCATGATCATCATCGCAACAATGGACACTTTCCATTTTGGCCATCATATTTGTCTCTGTCTTCAGTGCCTTCGACATCGCTGCCGTCGTCATCGCCGCCTTCGTGTTTGTGTGTGCCTTCATTCTGCTGTTTGCCACATCTCCAACCGCAGTGGTGAGTGGCAGCGCATACGGCCCTGCCCCCCTTCACCAATCCACACTGACAAAGTGTGGTGAAGTTGGGGTCAAACAACCCCTGTGACCAACACGATACAGGGAGGTCTTCATCCAGCAACGGATTGCCATTGCGCTGTAAAATCATTATTACATTAAATTTATTTTCACTGTAAATTTCAAGCGTATTAGTTCCACGATCAGTCTCTGATCTACCATGCTGACATAAGACGTGTTCCCACTATTATTTTTTGATAGTTACTTGTGCATTGATTTATTTTATTGTATGGAAGCAGACCATCGCAGTTTAGTTAAATATCCAAGACTGTAATTCCGTCATAAAATGGCTCGTCAGCAATATCTGCAATCTCTTTATAACGAACAGCTTTCAATTCCTGTCACATCATAGCACCTCAACCATCACCGCCACCACCACCATCATCATAACCATCATCTTTATTTATAATGTGCAATTCACAACACAGGTCTCAAAGTGCAACCTCCAAAACACAGTTACGGATGCATATACCTTGAACCGGTGACATTACTAATAAAAAAGCGTCAACTTTAAAACTAGTTGGATCTATTAAATAAAAAACAAAACAAAACTGGTTAGCTCACACACTAACACAACCTCCGTGGCACACTTTATAATCGTGTGACCTCCCCTGTTTGTACAAAGTCACGACCTTTGGGGGACAGTGAAAACGAGGGTGACTCGACGCAGGGAGATAAAGGATTGTACCCTCGGGTAAAGTGGGGGACAGACGGGCTGTGTCAAGCAAAAGTAGGATTGTCATCAATCAAGTACTTTTGATCGCTAGGCTGAAAATACTTTAATACTGCCATTAACAGTGCCTTAGAATTCAAGGTTCATTGAAGTCAGTTCATTCATGAGTGCATTCATATATAAATCACGTCCTCTAAATCCCGAACAATTTTGTATTTTTCTTAGTTCTGACAATTAATTGTTTAAATGTCAACGTTTTCATATCAACGATTTGAATGAATAAAAAATAATTAATTCGAAAGCCACTATTTTATACTGCACAGCTGTAACATCCACAAACGTATAAATTACAACGTTCGCTACTAGCAATGACCAAATCAAGGTGACTACGACGCGGGTGACAGGAGATCGCCGTTGTCTACACGAAGTGCTCACGTGGCCATTGACGCCGCATCTCTACCGGCCACTGGGACGTTTTCCGTGGCTGTCCCAAAGAACGAGAGAAAGAGAGATCTGGGCAGCCGCTCTTCCCATAAGTTCAACACCCTGTTTTCTCCTGCAGCGATGGCTGCAATCACATGGTACAAGTGCTCTTCCCCGCAGACATCAGTGGTAAACAAAATTGGCAATAAAGCCGTATTCTTTTTTCTCTCACTTGACATTTTGCCACTGGAATAAACCCCGTAAATAGCTCTAAGAAGTTTCCTTAAGTCTACATTTCCAATCCATTTTGATGAGAATTTTAACCCCGGAAAAGAAATAGGCCCTCAATTCATGTTGTCAATCCTGGCTGAGTTTTTGGGGATACAAAAAAATTAGACGAGTGGCATTGTAAACAAAAAAATATCTATTCCACATTTTTGTAGATAAGAAAAGTAATTTTAGAATTATATTTTATATAGAAAGAAAGAAAAAAGGATTCATAGCATTACACTTATCCTTATCAATTTCAACAGCTCGATTACAAAGAGGGGAGCTCGGCTAAATGAAATTAATCCAGTCAGCGCACTACAGGCTGGCAATGGGGGGTATCGTGTTACATTCTGGAAATGGAATGGATGGGAGTTTTCAATTTTGTATCTATCACTAGAGCCTCGTGATGAATTTCAACATGTTATCGGCAACATCGCAATGTAAAAGGATTTCTGTTGGATGAGCAACTTGTTAGTTGATAATTAACTTGTCACCGTTAAGCTAAACTGATGAAATACATGCTCATCGTTACGTGGGGGTAGTCTAGGCCACCGGACAAAGTTACACTCCGACGAGTTCGGCTCCCACATATTTGAATCTCAACTTCATTCAGCCAGAAACAGGGAATATTCCACTTGTCTTGTGGCCCAATCCAACTCTATTCCGCAAAGTTGACAAATACATTAAGCAGACACGACTGAAAAAAATGTTTAATTGTCTTCTGATACTTTCAGATTACTTTAATCAAGGGAGAGAAAATGTACTAGAGGCCATGTATGTAATGCCCCATGCAATTACCTTGATCCATTTATTCAATGCCACGTATCCCAGTGCAGCAAACACCGAACAAAAAGCGGGATTGAGGATGAAGTGGCACGACCGGTGCTTTGTCCTTAGTAAATGTTTGAGGCATATTACACTTCTGAAGAAGAGCATTCAGTAGGTGACATCTGTAATAAACTCACATCACCCAGTCACAAACTGGAAGTAGTTTTTTTTCCATGGTACAGCATGTGCCTCAGGCCATATTGTCTTTGTGCCACACTACCTAAGGGAAGACACAACCCAAAACACAAACGGAACATAGCGCGTCGCTACATAAATAGGCTTCATGTCCCAGGCTATCTGGTAAAGGCTTTGACGCTTCGTTAATTTGCAATGCAAAGAAATTTAAAGTCATGTACAGAGTACCACCATACATAGTGTGCTCTAGTTGCAGCGTGGTGCAAGTGCCATGTATGGTGGGAGCCGACGCATCGAAGCAGTGGACATCTGTGCGTAAGCTGGGCTTGGCCAGACACTGTTATCTGAGTTTATCTGGAGGCAAAATGTGATTGCATGGAAAGCCGCTATACAGGGACGATGGACATGTTATATTTCGTAGAAGAACGGTCTTGAGCCTGGGCTTGAACAGAGAGTTGAGAGCACGGATGGCTGCTGGGGTGGGGGGGGATTTTCAAACCCTGGGGGCAGAAGATGTGAGAGCTGCACACTTTGTTCCTGGAGGCAAACAGACTGCAATTTAGGGGTGAATCTGCTCTTTTCTGTTTGCAGTGGCAAACCTCAACTGCTGAAGCAACTTGGATAAAAGTTGCATTGCTTTGGCACTGAATTAAATGAGTGGAGCACCAAATTGTGTTTGGAAAGCACTTTCATTTGAAGTATAGGACTGCTCAAAAGCCTAATGCAGGATATTTTATTATCTATCATCTCTAAGCTGCGCATCTTGAAACATGGAACAGTTATGAATGTGATGATTGAGGAAGCTGGACTTTCTTCGGTGGAAACCTGAGCGGCCAGGCAATCTTGAGCTCGTTAAGAGCTCGCTCGGCTGAGTGATGTGTAGTGACATAGGATGGGTCACTATGGAGCATCACGCGGGTTGCTAACAGGGAAAGGGATCTGCGGTTGCAGCAGCCCCGTCTGTCAGCAGGTCACGTGATAAGCAGAGATGGGGATGAAGGGCAAAGGTGATAGAGGAGGCACGTGAGGTAAGCCCGGGAACTCACTAGTAGGTTCCAGAAGGGGGGCGTAGCTGAGGACGGAGCGAGGCCACGCCAGGAGGATAAAAGGGGACCCCAAGCGAAGGTTTGGGGATGTTGTTTGGAGTGGAATCCCGTCCGGCTACTGGAGACTTCGTCACCGTCTTCACCTTCTCGGCGTTGTCCGTCAGGCAGTCTGTTAGCTATCCTGACTGAAGTGTAGTTACCCCTTGTACCCTGTGAAGGCTATAATAAATAGAGTGCCTCTTATTCCTAGTGTCTCTGAGTGTATCACTACAGATGTATGGTGGGGGGCGCGGGGAGGGGGGCATCCTCAGCGGTGTTCATGAAGGCAAAATGTTTCCCCCAAGTTTTAAATGTAAGCGTCCTGCGATTTTCACATCCTACGCTTGCAAAGCAAGACACCCGTGCAAATTATGAAACACTCACGAGTAATTACTATTTTCGCAGCTTCATGCAGAAGCCATACACTCTGATGAGATTGTCAAGGAGCATGTACATAACGTTATCGCTTAAAGAACTGTGGGCTTAAGCATTGTCATGATTGCTGCCTGCATTCAATTCCATGAAAGAGCGTGGATTTCAGGTATAAAGCAATTTTGTGTTTTACATAAAGTGATTACATTTTTTTCATGAATAGATATCGTGTGTTGACATTTCATCACAGTAATAATGTCCACTTATTTTGTTGTGTTGGTCGTCTTCCCTTTAATGAGGAAAATTTTAATACAAAAAAACATATTTAGAATAAATTAATGTTCTTGCTTTTGCCACAAAGCAATCAACAAACCACAGGCTTTCTGTCAACAAAGCTCCAAGAACATTACTGTGACGTGACTATAAAGACTGTTATTAACAACTCAGGAGATAAGCAGCCCCATGTGTAGAGACTCTTAACTGCTTGATTTGTTACATCGCAAATAAAACTTTACAGCCAATTTCATATAAGATGCATCTAAAAATAACTACCACAATCTTTTTTTAATCAACTTCCAAATATGTGCACGCTCATTTAAATGCTAATCGGGCATGTGACTACGGACGCGCGGGTTGCAGTGGGGCATGATAACTCTGAGTTTGGGCAGCTTGACGAACGATACAACACATCTGGAACCACACCTGCCAATAAAATGACAGAATTGCCTGAAAAAGATGATGACTGCAATGATTGTCACTTTTTCCTTACGCTTGTGCCCTCCAATCACTACTCAGTCGAAGCGCACGAGCCACTGTTTAACAAGGTGGGGGGGGTTAACCAACTCTGCAACTTGTGAGTGGTGGGACATGAGTGGGAGTATGAGAGTGGGACCTGGAGTTGTGGTCGAGGAAATGTCCCCAAATGTTCTTCATGTTCTCTGCCTCAGGGCAGGTTCTTAGCTCAAGTTTCTTCCATGCTCTCCAACCTTGAGCTTGCTCTTCTTTCGTCATGCAGCCTTCCATTCTGCAAGTCATAATATGCATCTTCCTAGAGCTTCCAACAGCATCCCTTTCACTCCGGTAATATGCCAAATCCAGACTTTTGCCTGCTCTGAATCGTTCCAGGCATCTCTCCTCGTCAACCCATTCGAGCAATTTATTGTAGTCTGTCTGTTATTTTCACGAATGGACACCGTGCAAATCTCAAAAATGGTCAGCTTTCTGTTGTCTCCCTTTATCAGTGTCCACATCTCTGCCAAATGAAAAGGAACACCCCACCCTGGGATCTTTATGAGCATCATCTTTAATCCCTACACATGTCTTGTCAGCAGCACCTTGTTTTTTGCTGAATGTGCTTTCCCATTGCAATTCTAGTTCGAACCAACTTTGAGCATCTGCTAAATTTTGTCAAAATACCTCCCAAGATGCCTGAACCGCTTCTGCTGTGCTCGCCATTTGAAGTCCACTTCGATATTTAACTTACTGCCACTTTATCATGTGAATGTTATTACTTTATTTTTCTCGACATATATGATCCAAAATTGTTTGCCATCCTGTTTAGGCTGTTCATCAGCTTATTCAACTGCCAAAAAGCACCATGAATAAAATGAATGATATTAAGAGGGATTGAAAATACGAAACCAGATCAAAGATACACAGCACCTCGTTAAAGCATTTGAAACAGAATGAGGAGATATGTCAGAGAACACAACAAATAGTGACTGAAGAGGCTGTCAAGATGGGAGCATGAAAGTGGCAAAAAGAAAGTTGATGATTGGTAAATCACAAATAGTACCCCTTAAAGAACAAGATGGAACCATGATGCATGGTAGACAATCATTAAACTAGCAGAGGAATGCTTGCAGATCTCAGAAGCAAAAATAATCATATGGCTCAACAAATCAATCTTATTATGAGGAAATTGGAAATTTCAGATGTCACACATCTGCTGCACTCTGCATTTTGAAATCCAGGAATGCTACCGGCCTGGATGGATTACCTGTAAGCATCATAATTTATAGAGGTAGGACCAGATGTGTAACAACATTCGCAGGTCTACTAAATTACTACGCAGAAATTAAATACCTTAGGTTTGACCTCAACCATCCACTCATCCTTCCATTAAGGAAGACAACCCCGATGTGAAGGATTACAAACCAATACCTCTCGAATCGCATTATATACATTGTTCACAGAGGCCTTATGTAAATGAATAATGAAACATTTTGAGTCCAACCATGTGAACCGACTGGTTTTAAATACTGTTTTTTCTGTGGACCACATACATACAATCAGTCAGATTTGAGAAAGAAAAACATACCTCTATTCCTGGCTCTTGTAGACTATAAAAGGGCTTTTGTTTTTATTCAGTGGAAACTGATACAGGCATCAACTTATTCCTAACAAAACAAAAATTGTTGAAGGAAAGTTACCTGGCAAATACGACAGTATATGTTTACCTGAGGCCACAATCGAGGGTGGTTTCGGATCAAAATGTTGGAACGTTTTTAAAAACTTAATTTGGTAAATGAGACAGTTTTCAACCAGTGCGTATTATTTGCTATGATCCTTTGATGTATGGGTCAAAAACATAATACACACTGGTAAAGATAATGGAGCAAAAGGCTTAAAACGTGCACAAAGTTTCATGGAGAGTCACATACTGGCAATTACACAGATAAATTGAAATAGAAAAAAAACAGTACATGGATCAGGGAACACGTATACATTAGAGACATCTTGGCGATTAAGTACAGTATTGTTGGTTTGGGCAAGACAAATAAGGGGGTGACTGCTAAAAGGACGAGACTGGTGATGGAATGGCAGTCAAAGTAGTGTGCCCGAGAGGACATCCACTGCGGAGATGAAGTGACGAGATCAGGTGAGGTGCAGGTGTGAGATGGATTGTGGCATCGCCTGAACGTTAAGGGATGGTGACGACCTTCCTATAGCAGTGGATAGGCCATGGATGATGACAATGTATTCCATAGTCGATATCGTTTATTTAACCAGGAAAGCAGAGAGCATCACTGAGGATCCTACGCTGGAATCCTTGGCCAATTCCACGGAGTGTTTTGCTTGTGGTAGAAAACCCACAAACCCAGAGAAAACCTTCGCATTCGAAGGTCTTACACTCATAGAGAACGCATCTGCTGACCATCACGTCACCCAAGCAGGTTTGCGAGTTCCACAATTATGTGCGGTCAACCAACCCGTGGCTCCAAGGTGATGGCCCATTCGGTACTGTGCAGAAGACTTCACGCAACGTTGTGCGCATGGCCTGCAGCCACAATCGCCTGTGCAACCAGAAACATTCCCACGACGTTGCAGACAACAACCAGACGCGTTTGTGCTCATCTCCTTTATATATACGGTTGCGTCAGCCGAGATGACGCACACCATCCTCGTGATGCAAACAACCACAACACGTGAATTGTACACTGCTAAATCTCGGTGAACTCTCTTTGATTTGGAATACGATGGAAAACAAAAGCGAGTATGTGGAAAACCATAGCCTGGTCCCCACGGACAATGGGACGTTGTGGGCAGTACAGTTAGGGGATAGCTCCTCACCGTCATTGTTTCTCTACAAATCATCTGAGTGCCACGTAGCCACGTGGTAACTCACTAATTGTATTTTCCCTTCAAATTATAGTTTTCCTTTTCATATTTTTTCTTTAATTTTACCCGATGTTTAAATAAATATACATAGTTTCAAGTTAAAGTCAAATGAAAGTTCACATTGCTCAGTACAAACGCATCGATAAACAAGTGCTCCCAGTTTAGGCCAAAAAATAAACCCAACACACCGTTTAAAGGGCGAGCCTCAACCCATCACGCCAGTCGTGTGAAACTCTCGCTGCTTCACGACACACAGAGAGAGAAGCAGCAGCAGCAGCAGGCTGACGTTTAGGGCAGCAGGCCGCCTTCCTTTTATCTGGGCTGAGGGAAGGAGAGGGGAGAATGCTCCAAACGTTCGCCCGGGTAA
Source organism: Petromyzon marinus (assembly GCF_048934315.1). Lineage (NCBI taxonomy): Eukaryota > Metazoa > Chordata > Hyperoartia > Petromyzontiformes > Petromyzontidae > Petromyzon > Petromyzon marinus. The sequence continues at coordinate 12,270,670 of NC_133692.1, forward strand.
TGGTTGCCTCTTTTTAGAGGTCAGTGTTAATGGATGTGGCGAGATGTTTTTTTGTGTCCTGTAATTGTACATCGCTGCCAAAGCAGTGTCTCGAATTGTATTTACAACTTGTAAGTGGGACCATTGAGTGAGTGTAGGATTATCACGGTGCACTTAACCCACGATGATTGGCTACCATAATAATATGTGGTCGTTAGGATTTAACATAGCTTGGCAATATTTTTGCCTTTCAAAGGTGGTGGCTAAACAGTTTCCGTGATGACAGCCGGCATTATAAAATCCGGTGAAAGCAGAGCGAGCAATTTTGTGGGAACTGGGCTATTCTGAACCTCACTTGAGTTGTAGGATCCACCTAAAATGTTTATATATATAATCCCCAAAAAATACTGGACCTGGATTAAACGGATACAATGTGCAGTTTAATCGTCTTCAAAAAATAGCAGTTCCTCATTGCGTTGGGCCTTCTCTAATTATAATGCATTGCCTGTGGCTACCACAATAAACTTGTTTCAGAAACTGAAACAAGTTTACAAAAGGAATAAATTCAACATCCTTGTACTGCGTTCATATTATTTCCGCCCCAAAAACACCAAGTGTGTGCACGTTTAAAAAAAAAAACCTTATCTTTTTCTATAATTGATGTTAATCGGAGACCATATCTGTGTAAAAATGCAAATTTCTGCCATGTATGGTGCTTTAAGAGTTTACTGGTTGGGTTCATAAAGTGGTGATACTTTCCAGAAACATCGTGAATTAAACAGCTGCATCCGTACATAACACATGAATGCACTGTCATGAATTGCAATAAGCTTTAGTGAAATTCATATCCTAGCTATAGTAGTTTACTAGCAATGGCACGCATTTCTAGATATCGCAGATACACAGTTGTTGCTTAATATACAATTACAGTACTGTACAACTTTTAGAACCTAACACCATTATATTAAGATGTTTTTAAGAAAGCCATTTGCATGCTTGTGTTTCCATTCTACATAGCTGTTTGTGATTAGATTGCAATTATATATACTTTATATAAACTGTACATCATCCTCTCCTCCGGCAACATTCACGTAGTTCCTACGATTTCCCTGCTGGGCCTGGAGAGTGGTGGCAGGCTGTTGCTGGGTCTTCTCAAATGAGTATTGGAGTTCTCTGTGCCGTTGGTGAGAATGGGGCCGAAGAGAATGGGTTTATCAACCATTAGCGCTAGTGTCACCATGTAGCCGCCCGCCCCGCGTTTATCTACCCGATGTCAACGCAGATGTGTGATGCTCAATGTGGGGTTTTTTGTAGGAGGAAAAGCATGTGGAGCGCATAGTTTACACAAATTTGGCCTGGTTTCATTTTGTTTTGTTCTTTAAGTAATCGGGGTAATTTTTTAATCTGATTCATGCAGAGCAAAATAATAACGAATATACTAATAAAAAATACCCTTCTAGTACAATATATAAAGATAATTACCACGGTATATTATACAAAACAACCGAGATTTGGTCATTACATTTAAATACTACTGCCGCCAGGTGAGTTCATATATTGTAAGCCCAAACAATCGCACATAATTGACTAAGCTTCATGTTCACATTACCAGAGCATGACTGATGTGTCACAGAGACCTCGGGTCTATTTTTGGCGGTGGAAATGATCATCTAATGTCCTGAAAATAATCATTCATTGTATTAGATATATCCGGCTTTTTGGAGATTGGTAACAATGCCGTTACATTTCTGAAAAAAAAAATTATTACACATCCTTAAACATGGAATAATAAGCACACAATAAATTAAGGGTTGACTATGCTAATAGGTGATATATTCATCCAAGGCATTCGATCCCAGGGATTAGTCCTCTGTTACTGGCTACTATGTAACCGGTAATGACTTTGGGTTACATCGATTACAGTAATATTTTAGGTAAATTAAGATGTAAACTTTTTGTTACATTTTTGACAGTAAACAAAAAGACTGGTTTTACATGTATGTATTGTGTACAGAAACACACATTCATGTGTATATAAAGACCTGTTATAAAAACACAAGGTAGTAATGAGATATCTCCAGCAATTCCTAATTAACATCATTTACCTTACATGACAAAATGGCAACACGCGACATTTTACAATATACATTTTTACCGGTGCAAAAATAACATTGCAAATTTTAACCGGACAATCGTCTACTGTTTCACGTTATTTTGAATGTCACACCAAGATGGTATACTACCGCTGTCAAGATTCCCATTTTAAATTGAGAAAGATAAGCTTGTAATTAGATGAGTCTCGCACAGTGTTGTATTGTGACTGCTTTGAAACTGACCGGGTTTTTTTCTGGCAGATCAATTAGTATGCGCTTGTCCGTCATGGAGCACTTCAAAATTATTAACACTGTGCCTTTATTTTGTTTCAGGAGCACACGTGAATAATTTTCGAATGTACAATTTGTTCCACAATTGAATTATATGTAGGAAGGAGCAATATGGATCAATAACATCATTGATGTAAACACACCCTCACCCCCCCGTGAGAGGGAGAGTCTGCCTCAAGTGTGAGTTAACAGGGCTCGTGGGTACAGATTTGCAATTGCGGCCACAATTGTTGTTCTTCACAGTAGGTCCCTAACGCTCCGAGACTTCGTCAGCCAATTATGAAAGTAAACCCTACAAAAGCGGATTGCATGGCAGTTATTGCTCAAAGCTGTCTTTCCGAAGCCGTTTGCACTCGTACATGTGTGGAAGGTGGGCAGGTGATTCGGTTATTTGTAGAAGCTACGTGCAATATCCTACAAGTCACCCCTAATCCCCACACCCTCATATTTGCTCACATTCCCATTGTAAACAATAGTTTGCTTTAAAGTAGAATCTACTTTAACTTCACTGGGGCCTCCTTTCGTTGGCATGGGACGTGTGTGAGCAGTCCACCCCCGGAGCTGGACCACAAGTACTACGATCTTACGTTTAAGTAAATTAGGTATCAGCTATTATTTTGTGTTTAACTACTCAGTATATAAATACACGAACAAAGCAATTAACAGCATCTTTGAAGAAGGAGTTTTTTTTTTGTACACGAGTGAAAATGTAATCTTGAAGAGGATTGTGATAAAAACCGTAGTTCACCTCAGACCTCGGACTCCATACTATGTTTGCAGCCCGCATGCCTCATGTTTGGGGTGTGGCTGTGAGGAGATTTACTTGCCCGCCCCGGCCCTTTCACATTCACGGGACCGTTGCTCAACTTACCCCCCGAGTTTAGCGGCCTGCCCAATGCGGGCTGTCTGTGCCTCCTGATGTCTGGCACGTTGATATTTTCGTACAACATCTCCGTATCGGAGAACGCTTGCGTGTGCAAGTCCGATGCGTACGGCGTTTTGAGGGAGCCGAAAACATTGAGTTCGTTCTCAAGCCTACGGTGCGGTTTGACTTTAAAGCCTCGCAAGGAGTCGACGCTTCCTCCGGGGTCTGACTTGATAGCACAAAAATCACTCTTGCTAGCTGTGGAGTAATTGGAACCGATTGCTTGGTTGATGCAACATCTATCATCCTGTCTACAGCGCAGCTCGGGGTTGGGAGTGATGCACGGGGGAGGCAGAGTGACTCCATAGCAGCACTCCTCGTCCGCGTGCACGCAAGAGGCGTGCCGCTCCAGCGCACTTCGCCCCAATGTCACACTTGTTTGCTCGCCATCTGTTTTCCCAGCGCCACTGCCACAGGCACAGCCCGGGCAGCACTGGTTCAGGCAGGAACCCGTGCATTCATCCAGGCGCGATGGGCAATGTCTGTAGCACTCAGCCCTTGCGCTAGATGGCGGCTCTTGATATTTTACCTTGCAGATGCTGCACTCCTTCTCTGGCGTGTGGTGTGAGGGAACGGCGGCAGAGGTTGTCTGTGCAGTCGCCCCGTGATCAGGGATGCTGCTGCTTCTCTTGATCTGTATGCCAGGCTCCAGCATGTCAGACCTATACACGATCTCGCTGCAGAAAGACGGCCTCGCCTGATTGTTCCAGTCTTCGGGCATCGCACGTGAAAGTGTGTTGAGAGTGGCTTTGCCATAGATCTCTTTGTCTTGGCTTGAACCCCGACTGGGAATCCTTCCCACATCTTTGTAGTCTCTTGCGAGTTTTCCATACGGTGTGCTCTTTGGTCTGCCGCTGCGCTTTCCAGAGTGGTACTGGCTGTTGCATTCGCTGATGTCGTCGATGTCGGTGTTGTTCCCGTGAATGCTCTCAACGTCAGTGTTGTAAGTCAACGCTGGAATCTCAAGCCGAGTTTGAGGAATTTCACACATCGGAATGAAAGATTCCCCGACGTCCCGCTGGCTGCTTTTGAAATCCAAGCAAGGCGAGGCAGACAGCATTTCCCGCGACTTGGCGACGGGCCGGTGGACATCTGGGTGCGCGCCAAAGTGATGCAAGTTGGTTGAGATCTGCGCCGGGCTGTGGTCCCGTGGGGTGTAGCTGCCAGTGGCGGCAGGAGCTGCAACGTTGGCTTCCATGAAGCGCTGGTTGTTTTTGAGGTAAGGGTACGACATCTCGGCCTCGCTCACGTAGTCCTCCTGGTAGGCCGGATCGCGCGCGAGCTGCACTTCTGCAGCGGCCGCGGCGCAGCGGTTCCACTGGTCGCTGTTGTTGAGTGCGGCTCGCCCTGTCGGGTGCTCCGCGGCCGATTTGTCGGCAGCCACTGAACAGGCCGGCTGGCCCGCCCTGTTGACACGAGTGGCAGCCGCGTCAGGCCCATTCACCTGCGTGAGGCTCGCCATGTTCCTGGCCACCGTCAGGAGGCCCATGATGCTTGAGTTTTTCTTGTAGGCATTTTTGGCCATCCTGTGGAAGTCGTCCTTGTCCTTGGTAATCTTGATTCCATGTACGCAGCTGTAAATGGCCTGATAAACGAACCAGATTTGTTTTATTGTTAAAGGATATATTTCTACAAAGCATTGGTGAAACATTGTACCTATGGAAGGTATACATGTTTTTACTTTTAAAAATATAACTAAAAAAGCTATCAGCCAAGATGGAAATCTAGCTGTAAACAGTCACTATAATCATGATAACACTCCTGCTTTCTTGGTGATGTGAAAAAAAAATGTCATGACCCGCGCAATGTGTGTAAAGAATGTTAAGAAAAGAAATGTGTGGCAATGTTTGAAATGGCCCTTTATAAACTCTGATTGAGAAAATAAATCGTATGCTGTCTCCAGTTTGAAATCACTTTTGAATACTGTGGTGACACATGGGTGTTTCTCAAAATAGGGAAATAGAAACTAAATAAATGTATGAACGTCCAACTAAATACTCAATTTATATTGCGTGAGACATGGAGTAAATACAATACTGCAATCTTCATGACAAATAATTAAAGACTGTTTTACTGCATGCCTCTCATCACTTGCATATAAATTGTTCACGAATTAAGATCACTGGGAACAGTAATGAGGCCACAGAGAGTCATATGGGTAGGTGGGCGGGCAGGCGAGAGGGAGGGATATTGCACTTTAAAAAGGTGAATGTAAACCCCAAGTAATTTAAATAATGAATGTTTTAAACCAGACAATGAAACAGGTTTCAACAAATTTCCCAGCATCGGTCACCGCCGCTGCCATGGCCCCTCTGAGTGTATCTGCTTAGGGGCCTGGCAGCAGCTCTGATTGGCTGCCATGGGGTCACGCAGGTGCGTTCCAGCCGTTTGCAGAGCACCACTGCAAGCTGGCCCCAACCCTTCCGCTTGTCTCCGTGGATCCCAGCTTGTAGTGGCATTTAGGTTATTTTTAAATTACGGTAATTAACAATTAAAATGAAACTTATCGTATCGGTCAGCACCTTATCTCTAGAATTATTCTATACGAGCTCCAGGGGACTGAACTGTCCTAGCTGCATGTTGCCCCACCTATTGATTAATTACATTACAGAGACATGCAAAGTGCACTTGGCTAAAAAAGAATATTGTGCAATAGCTTATTTCATATGGCTGATGCAGATGCAGAGGAACGACTACAATTTCACGTTCAGGTGGTCAAGCCAGACAACCGCGTCAGGAGCAGCAGAGTGTATTGCTGCAATGTCTGCTTCATATTTGTGGATTGGGTATTGAGTTTTTTATATGGTACACGGTCTGTTCTGGATGATAACAGTCGCACACTGTAGAGTTTAAAATTTCAATCTGTGCAATAGTTTGTGCGGATGCGGTTTAGTGTGGTCCATGAGCTGTACAAGACCTCAATGGGCACAGTGGTGGAGCACTGTGGGTAATACAACGAATGCGTTGTTTTGTACACTACATTTTGTGCTGATGGCCCATGCTGTTCAGAATCTAGTAATAATCTTAATCTTTTCATGTATATGGCATCGCCCAAATGCCTCAGCAACTCAAAAAAGGGCCTCGCATTGCATCTCGTTAGAAGATGACTCCTCAGTGGCAGCTGTCCCTGTTCGGCACAAAGTCTGCCAGAAGGGAGCGCTGATCGCTCTGTGTAACCCTGATCGAGCACTTGAATCTGCTAAAGCGACGGTGTATCTCTTGCATGCCTGACTGCTAATTAGGCCCAAACTGGTTAGTGTGTGTAAGCAAACGCTGCTTGTTGATATAATTTTGGGAGGCAGGCGACTGCAATATATCACTGCGTTGCCACCCTTCCGGGGTTTGACCTGGACAGTCCAGGGAGAATTGGCCTCTGAGTTTGGGAGGCGGGAGTTGATTTGGAAAAACATCTGGTACCGGTCTTGCTCCGTTGAACCTTAGTGCAGTTCACTGCACGGTTTTGAAGATAGAACTACACTGATAAATATGTCTGGGTTTGGTCGACACTGGAAAACGTAGCAACATCCCAAGTTTATGTGCAGATACAGAGCAATAGATGATTTTGTATGTCATTGGCACGATTCCTATCCACCTTCAGTAAATCTCTGAGCTACATTCTCAGCAGTTTAATTTATGTCCTTCAAACAATCGTGTCCCCCCCCACCGAACTTGCTGTTTGTGACTTTTGCAAAGGCGACCTTGGTTAATGAAAGGCAGTGCACTGGTGGGCCTGAATTGTAATTTTTCAATCCTTACATAATGCCAACTATTATGCAAAAGATCAGAAACATAGACACTGACAAGGAAAATTGAACAAAAGCTGAAACGTTAATGAAGCGTGGATGGAAGCAAGCTTGGAATAACACGGAAAGCCAGAAAAGGGACCACAAAGATCAAAGAGCAAATGCAAATCAGAGACATCTGATTGACTAATGAGGACAGTAAGTGGGGGGCAGGGCAGGGTAAACCACAGGAAAGGATGAAAGCCAATGACTCTGCCTGGTGGATTACTGTGAGATGGATTCTGGAATCACAGACCATCCAGCAGTGGCTATATCATGGCTGGTGACGATTTATCGTGTGAATGATAAAGATGTTCTTTGGGTCTTTCGGTAAAGCCGCGTAGATAGGTTCAACGAAAATAACAAAAAAATAACAAAAAACTACGACGTTTCGATCGCAAAACAAGAATTCAAAACGGCGTAGTTTGTTGTGATTTTTTGTTATTTTCTTTGAACCTATCTAACGTGACTTTACCGAAAGACCCAAAGAATAAGAACTCCTGCAGTCTCGAAAGATTTAAGTCAAGATTTAATGATAAAGATGCTTACCGAGATTATTACGATGATGACAATTACAATACAGACGGTGATGTTAGGGGAGACTTATTCCAGGTCCCTTAAAATATTTAGTCAGAGTGCACTACCCAGCAGCAGACACCACAGTAGAGAGTAGTCACCAATGTGAGTGCTGTATAGTCAGAGTCCACTACCCAGCAACAGACACCACAGTAGAGAGTACTCACCAATGTGAGTGCTGTATAGTCAGAGTGCACTACCCAGCAATAGACACCACAGTAGAGAGTACTCACCCATGTGAGTGCTGTATAGTCAGAGTGCACTACCCAGCAGTAGACACCACAGTAGAGAGTACTCACCCATGTGAGTGCTGTATAGTCAGAGTGCACTACCCAGCAACAGACACCACAGTAGAGAGTGATCACCGATGTGAGTGCTGTATAGTCAGAGTGCACTACCCAGAAGCAGACACCACAGTAGAGAGTGATCACCGATGTGAGTGCTGTATAGTCAGAGTGCACTACCCAGAAGCAGACACTTATGGTGCATGCCGGTGGTCGTTTGCCTGTCGTACAAGTGCAATGACCACACAGTGCCCTGCAAAGGGCCCCTATGCACACAGCAGTCACAGCAGTCAATATTTGAAATCGTCTCGTCGGCATCAGAGCGATTCATTCATTCACCAATTACCATTGATTCTTCCACTCACAACATAGGCGTAAAATTGTGCGAGCATAGGATTCGATTACGATTCATAAAATGTGAACGCAAATGTAACGTGGAGGGTAATTAGACGAACATGACCGTGCGAATGAGATGAGACAAACGAGACCAAAATGAAATCGTGATTATCCCCTCCCCTTCACCCAAATCATAACAATAATTTTAATCGTCATAATAACGGAATACAGCAACACCCGGGTTAATGTCGGGGATGCATTTGTGAAAGGTGCAATGAATACCAAAATTAGGTAAATCAAAGCGATTTACAGGGTAGGAGTGGGTAGAGGCGAAGGCTGAGAGACGACGGATAACGAGGAAGGACGGACAATGCCATCAACGACGTAAGTGTGGGATCGAGGCGAAACAAATCATGTATTAATAAATTGTATGTTATATGTTCAACTTATTTCGCACCGCCGTATGTAGCCAACCGTGCGAATCTAAAGTGACGACGCTTTGGCGAAACGACGTAAAAGGGGGAGACGTCAAGCAGGGTATTACTGGAGTTGTCGTAACAATAACAAAAACAATCCCCTTTTGTTTACTCACGAAAGCCTCAGTGCACCCCGTACATAGAATGGTTCAACGGTGCGTAAGGGCTGCCACCTGTGTGGGTAGAGGTTGGCCAAGTGGTAATGCACGTGAACCAGGGGTACAGGCGAGCACTCCGCACGCTTTTTGTCGCGATCGCTTTTTGTCGCGATCGCTTGGCGGCGGCGCGGTTTTGAGAGGTAAATCACCCCCACAAAAGGTGCGTCGTTTTCAATTTCAGATAAGGGCAGTTTAAAACCACACGACGGAGATTATCCTGTTGTTTTTATTAAAGAGATAAGAGGAGCCACTCGATAAATTAATTCTGATATCAGGTGATATCCCGTGGCGAACTTGCGATTAAAGTCGAATTATAATTTGCGATGAACGAAAAGTTTTTAAATCGCGCCGCGGTTTAACCGTGCACGCTGCAAGTCGATGGCGCCACAGACCAATGCGGTTTCGACGTCGACAAAGCAATCACCGAGAAGCTGCAGCAGTGCAGGATTGAGAGCAGATATGACAGAACTGATCAAATGGCGTTGTGGCGTTGTCCTCATTCCTCGCTGTTAACAGGGGGTCAGCGTTTGTCTTACATTTTGTCAATTTAAAAGTGGGATCATGTATGTGTGAATACTGCATATACCGCACCTCTATATATGTATATGTTCACATGTATTATTTTATGGTGTATATGTACACATGCAGAGACCTACATATGGATTGGAACGATTTCACCCCCACAACCCATTCTCTCCTCAACCACCTCTTACCCCTAACAACCTCCCCCCATCACCCCCCTTCCTTGCCACCCCTTACAACCTTACCCCTCACCCTTGTGCCCCCTAATCACCCCATAATCACCCCCCCCCCTTGTAGTGGTTGCAGGGGTGGGGTCAGGTAAATCCTACAATACATAAATCAAAGGACATCGACTTGTTCACCCGCAATGCGACACGTGTTTCTGCGAGCTTATCAGCCGACAATAGTCGATGGCTCAATGTGTTGTTGCCACCCCAAGAGTACGTTACTTTCACAAGTGCTCGTGGCTGCATTTAAACAACGCGGCAGTCACTGTTCGTATTTATTGGAAAAACTTTTACCACGGCAGAATAAATGTGGAGTGGTGGTCGGCGTGGGGAGCACGACTCACCCTGCTGACGATGAACAGCAGCCCGGGCTTCTTGGCTGGCTCTGGCTTGGTCCAGTGGCGCCCAAAGCGGTAAAAGAAGTTCTCACTAAGGAAGACGAGGAAGCTGAGGCACATCGCCACCAACAGCATGAAGAATACGCCGGCCATATTGTCGATGTCCAGCTTGCTGCTCATCACCTCGTTCTTGTCGTAGAGACAAACCCCGGAGAGCCAGTTCTTACCCAGTTCGTCCATCTCCCCTGCATACTCGCACGCAATGCACAGGCTTATAGAGAGAAGACTCAGCTCCATCCATCAACAACAACCGATATTCACCACTAAGTGGCGCTTGTGCCAGGCTATGTGCATGTTAAGGCCACGTGAAGTGTCCAACGCCCGCTGGCTCGTTGTTGTGAGCGTCGCTCCTCCGCCCTCCTTTGTTGGAGAAGGGCGACTGCCTCCTACTGCTCAGCAGCGTCCTTCACGAGCCTCTTCCACAGAGGCCAATCTTAACACCGCTGGTATTATACTTATTGGTTATTTCGGTAAAGTCACGTATAAAGAAATAAAATAAAAATGTAAATAGATCACGACGTTTCGAACGCAACACAAGCGCTCGTCCTCAGGTGAAAATGGCGTAAACCACACAGCGAGGGAACACACAGAGGGGCATCACACACACAGCACACAGAGAACGGCAAACTGCACGGAGGCAAATACAGCTGGTATTAGTCATCGACAAGTCCACACAGCTCCACATTCTCCTGTACAACATCTTTCCATCTAATCTTTATTTGAATCTTGATTTGAAGCTTTCGTGACTGCAGGAATCCATACTCTTTGGTTATTTTGGTAAAGTCACGTAGGTATAAAATAAAATAAATTACGACGTTTCTGGCGCAACACAAGCGTCCGTCATCAGGTGGGAAAGCATGTTCTGCTGCTGAGGCAGACTGTTTTAAAAGGTTTGAAATGGGCATCTCTTGAGAAAGGTTAGCGACTCGATCAGGTGAGCCTTCCATCTGTTCTATAGCCCGTGCCACGCCCGTTTAGCCCCCTCTATCCAGTCGAACAAAAGCGGTTTCAGCATACGATAGCTGGGCATGCGGACTACATGACCCAGCTCCATCCATCTCCCCTGCACATTCACACGCAACGCACAGGCGTAGAGAGGGAAGACTCAGCTACATCCATACCCCCTGCACACTCACGCAACGCACAGGCGTAGAGAGGGAAGACTCAGATCCATCCCCCTGCACACTCACACGCAATGCACAGGCTTATAGGGAGAAGACTCAGCTCCAACCATCTCCCCTTGATGCATCGTGATTCTATCTAGCCATACTGATTCCATCAAGCAAATTCGGGTCATCTTCGCAGCAGCGGCTTTTGGCTGGCCATCGAACAAAGATGGTGACCGCATCGTGCACTTTCGGAAACGCTTCTGCGGCCATCTGGAACGCTCTTCCTTCCGATATTAGGAAGCCACTGGGAGCGATGCACTTTTAAATAATCGAGATTGACAAACGAATTTCTTTATAACTGCTTTTTGTGTTTAGTTTGGTGTCCATCCCCCCGCACCTCCGAATAGCACGGTTGGCTACGTACGGTGCGAACGGAGTTCAACATAAAAACGTATATTACTCTTTGTTTTTTTCGGTAAAGTCACGTAGAAATAAGAAATAATAATAAAATGACATAATAGCATACGACATTTCGATTGCAACGCAAGCAATCATCATCAGGTATAGAAGAGCTAAATTTAAGACAGAGAGGAAACAGAGAACCGCAGATATATATAGACACCTAAGTAGAGTGAGTTAACACAGAGACACAAAGAGACACAACGTACGGAGCACAGAGAGATAGGGTCTCTGTGCCGAGGCCTTAGCATGTAGGGGAGACAAAGAGAGATGGAGAAGCACATCAAATCGAAAAAGATTTAGTAAAATTTGGAAACAATAATGCAACACAGAGGGTCGGTCAAAACACAATTAACGCATGGGCTGGCTGATTACGTTATTTCAAAGATTGATAAATTATAGGTTAAGAGTGATAGAGTACAGATCGCAGACACATATATAGACATCTAAGCAGAGAGAGTTAGCACAGAGACACACAGAGAGAGACACACACATGGGACACAGTAAAACAGTGCTTCTGTGTCGAAGCCTTAAATAGAGGGAGTGGGGGGGGGATAAAGGGATACAAATTAGCATGGACTGGACTGAGCAAGTAGAGGCACACACACACCTGCCGCTGCAGCGTGGTGAGGGGGGAGGGGTACAAAATCAGAGAGAGACAAAACATATACATGTAGACACAAAGGCAGAAACACAGGTGGAGACAACACAGAGACACACACTTAAGTTAAGTGTGACATTTGAGAGAGAGACAAGACACATACACGGAGACACAAACATCCCTTTATCTCTGTCTCCGCCCCCCCCCCCTCTCCCTCTATTTAAGGCTTCGACACAGAAGCATTGTTTCACTGTGTCCCATGTGTGTGTCTCTCTCTGTGTGTCTCTGTGCTAACTCTCTCTGCTTAGATGTCTATATATGTGTCTGCGATCTGCACTCTATCACTCTTAAGCTATAATTTAGCAATCTTTGAAATAACGTAATCAGCCAGACCATGCGTTAATTGTGTTTTGACCGACCCTCTGTGCTGCATTATATTGTTTCCAAATTTTACTAAACCTTTTTCGATTTGATGTGCTTCTCCATCTCTCTTTGTCTCCCCTACATGCTAAGGCCTCGGCACAGAGACCCTATCTCTCTGTGCTCCGTACGTTGTGTCTCTTTGTGTCTCTGTGTTAACTCCCTCTACTTAGGTGTCTGTATATATATCTGCGGTTCTGTGTTTCCTGTCTCTCTTAAATTTAGCTATTCTATACCTGATGATGATTGCTTGCGTTGCAATCGAAACGTCGTATGCTATTATGTAATTTTATTATTATTTCTTATTTCTACGTGACTTTACCGAAAAAAACCAAAGAGTAATTCCTGCAGTCACGAAAGCGCCAAATCAAGTTTAATCGTACATGTCAGATCACCACATTTCAAGTTTATTTTGTGTAACCAGGTGACAACTCAAGCGACCAGGATGAGTGAGCTGGGTCACCAAATTGCCAAAAGCAAAAACAATTCAAATGTTTCACAGCAACGAAGGAACTCGAAATCACAGAAAAACAGAGGTGTGTCATATGATAAATGTAATATTGCATAGATATAAATGAATGTAGAACAATACATTCCCTGTAGTAAACTCCTTGCCTCGGGCAGATTATCTCAGACTGATCACAGTACAATTACAAATTAAGCTACATAAACATTGAACAGACATAGGGTGACTTGTACTAAGTATCATCATCAGTAATTGTATAACTATTGGTTGTGAATGAAGGCTGCCCCATGCCCTAACCAATCCTCACAGCTCGGTGATGCCATAGTGGGAGGAGGGGGCGCGACTCACCCTGCTGATGGAACCGCATCGTCACATCAGCAAATTATTAATTCGATGGCAGGTTTTAACTGCTACAACAAAACTCAAGTGACTACAATTGCGACTACAATGCTGGTAAAGCTCCATGGGGTTACCCACAATATTGAGAGGGGGAAAAAATAAGCCCAGAGAGATATAGGAATAGGAGGAATAATGTACCTTCTGGAAGTGAAGTGAATGTCACAAGAAAGGGCCCAATCAAGACCGGCAGATTAACGTGGATACAATAATGAATTTTCCAATCGACTCCTTTTATCTACGAAAAAAATTAATGGATTAAAGAGTGGACGCCCGAAACGCAGCGTTGCTGTAGTTATGCAAATGTGTGGCACGTTAGGGGGGAGGGAGTGGCTCAGTGCACCCCGTCAGGGGTAGGAGTGGGGGGCCGTGCCACGTCGCCAGGGTAACTCGACCCAGCTCCCGGTCTGAGTGACCTCCTCACGCAAAAGCCAAGCAAGAAACCCGGGGACTTGAGTCACTCTCTCTCCCCCTCCTCTCCCCACTCCCCTACCTTGCTCTCCCCTCTCTTCTACCCTCCTCCCTCCATTACCCTACCCTGCTCTCCCCACTCCCCGACCCTGCTCTTCCCACTCCCCTACCATGCTCTCCCGCTCTCCTACCATGCTCTCCCCACTCATAGCTTGCTCTCCCCCCTCTCCTACCCTGCTCTACCCTTTCTCCTACTCTACTCTCCTCTCCCTCCTACCCCGCTCTTCCCAATCCCCTACCCTGCTCTCCGCTCTCACCAAACCCTGCTCTCCCCTCTCCCCTACCCTGCTCTCCCCACTCCCCTACCCTGCTCTCCCATACCCTGCTCTACCCTCTCTCCTACCCTGCACTCCCCTCCCTCCTACCCCGCTCTTCCCACTCCCCTACCCTGCTCTCTCCCACCCTGCTCTCTACCCTCCTACCCTGCTCTCCCCACTCCCCTACCCTGCTCTCCCCTAACCTGCTCTACCCTCTCTCCTACCCTGCTCTCTCCTCTCTCTCATCCAGCTGTCCCCACTCTCACTGCATCCTCTCCCCTCTCTCAGCACGCCTCTCTACATCTCTCTACCAGCTCCCCCCTCTCTTATCACAAATTACAAATCAGGTAAGGGATACGCTGTCGCCAACATTATTAATGTATGTTTTCCTTTACATGGATTGGATAAATACAGGCATACTAAATAATTGTAGAAAATATAATCATCTGAGATTTGCTGATGACAAAGAGCATGTTCGAGCACTTTTGGCAACCTGATGTTCATAACGTGAAGCGACATAACAAGGTGCCTAAATAAGAGCGTTTGTAATCTGCTATGACATATGGATCAGAAACACGGAGACTGCCAAATAAATGAAACAAGCTGAACAGTGTGCAAGAGGCGCATGCCCAGAATCATACCCCGAGACAGAAAGAGTGTTAGGGACAGCAAGTGGGGGTGTGGGAAGATCACATGGCTATGAGGGGTGATGGTCAATGGTTAAGATTGGTTTACCAAATGGCAGCCAAGTGGATGAAATGTTCCCAAGAGGATGATAGCTACGTGGATGGCACCATGGGATTAGTTCATGCGCAGGAGCGAGACGGATTATGTCATCCCAAGACCAAACACATTACCAACTTGCAGCGTGTACAAAATTCTTTGCCACGTATCGTGATGAGTACTGCAAGATCTGACCATGTCCGTCCAGTGCTCGCCGAGCTGCATTGGCTTTCGGTTGCCAAACGAATATGTAAGGTCGCACTCATTACACAGTGCTTGCCATAAATGAGCCACAATACCATGGTGATCTCGTCAAGAAACGTAAACCATCACGCGAACTCCGGTCATCCATGCGGCAGCTTTGGCTGGCCATCAAACAAAGATGGTCATTGCATTGCGCGCTTTCAGATGCATTTCTGCGGCCGTCTGAAACGCTCTTCCTTCCGATATTAGGAAGCCACTGGAGCTATGCACTTTTAAATGTAGATTGAAAAGTAATTTCTTTAAAACTGTTTTTTGTGTTTAGTTTGTTATCCTTCCCCCGCACCTCCGATTAGCACGTTTAGCTACACACAGTGTGAAAGAAGTTCAACATACACATACATACATACATGATGGATGATGACGACGAAGGGAGGGAGGCCTTCATTCAACCTTGGAGCAGTGGCGTGATCATGGCTGCTGAAGACGATGAAATGAATGAATGTATTGAAGGAGGTTTTTTTTGTTACATGGTTTCTGAGCACAGGACCAAAGGCTCAAAACATCAAGCATCCAGGAACAAACAACACTTTAAAAGTTGTAATAGATAAGAGTGTAACACGTTTTTTGAATTGAGCATGGTTTTGAGAGTTTGGGGAAAGAGAAGACGGGAGGGAATTCCAAAGTGGAGCAGTGTGAGAAAAACAGCAGAAAGAGAAGTGTTGTGATCTGCAGTTTGGTGAGAGGATTAGTTGGTGAGCGAGTGAGTGAGTGGGTGAGTGATTGGTTGAGTGAGTGATCCTGTGAGTGAGTGTGTTATTAGGACCTGCAGTCTGGTGGTAGAGCATAGTATAGATGGAGTGACTGGTAGACCTGAGTGCTCAACATCGGTGGAGTAATCGATATCAGTAGTGGAATTAAGTTTAGTCCTGTGAATATGAAACACAGGCAAATGATTGAACTTATGTATGTTGAACTTATTTCACATCATACATAGCCAAGTGTGCGAGTGAAGGACAATAAACTAAACACGAAAATAAATTCTAAAGATATTAGTTTTCAATATAGGTGATTTAAAAGTGCTTAGCTCCTGTTGGCTTCCTAACATCGGAAGGAATAGCGTTCCAGATGGTCGCAGAAGTGCATCTAAAAGTGCGCGATGCAGTGATCGTCTTTGTTAGATAGCCAGCCAAAAGCCGCTGCTGGTGCAAGGGTGACCCGGAGTTCGCGTAATGATGGTTTATGCTACCTTGACGAGATCAGCAAGGTATCGTGGTTTATTTGTACAAAATGCGACGGAAAAGCGGCGGAAACTCACCGTCGCCAAAGAACTGCAGCAGGGCCAGGTCAATGGACCGCTTCCACTTGGAGCTCTTCTGCAGCGCGATGCCGTAGCCCGTGGTGGCGAACACCTTGCCGCTGCCAATGGTCACCAGCTTGCACCCCTCGTCCTTGGCCGCCATGTAGTTGAGCACCGCGGCGTCGTAGATGAACGCGTCCAGCTTGCTGCAGTCATAGACGCGGTGTTTTGTTGTTGTTGTTGAGTTTGGCGATTGTTTCGGTTAAAATAACAACAAAATTCAAGTTAATTTTGTTTAACCGGGGTGAGAACTCGACGGAGCATTGTCTCGTTTGTAAAGGAGTGACCCTGAGTCACCCACATCACAAAAGTCAAACATAAAAACGAGGCAGAAAGTTTGCTTTGCATTTCCATAAAAATGTGAACAAGCAACTTTCTAAATGACATAACAATAATAATAATTACCCAGAGCCCGTTGCCATTCCACTGTTAGATGAAGGCCTACCCATGCTGTGTCTGTCATGGGACGTTCTTTGACCATACTTCACCACACAGGTCAGTGCGGATTGGTCTAATGTGGGATCACGGAAAAAGTTCACGTGTCACCCGCCCCTGATATGGGCAGTGCGCTAACCACTGTGTCACTGCTTATCGACACATTCGACAATAACTTTTACGAGTTTTTTTTTGTTATTGTCCTTGCACACCGCTGCCGTGATGCAGCATCACAAAATGAATTCGAGAACATAGGGTAAGAAGCGCTTTTCGCTTTCAACCATGATTCTCCAAAGCCTCTAGGCTTCATGGCATTGGAAGTCTGCCGCTCTCCTCGGCTGTCCGTGAACCTCAAACTTCTCCTTATGCTCAGCAAAGGGGAACAGAGCGATCACAGCGAGCTCTCTACGGGGTTCTAGGTGGGGGCAAGCCCTTTGTCGCACCTCCGTGCTTTAGACTCAGCGGCACTTCGCCCCCTTTGATTGTTTTTATTTGCAACAAAAACATGGGCCTGGTGCAACACGTTGTCGCTGTTCAATTGGCGAGCGTGGGGAAGGGGGGGGGGAAATCCACAGGAATTTCTGGCCAGTGCGTCGAGTACAGAGTAATTAGGACAGGTGAAATCGGGGGAGGGGGGGGCTGCTAGTCCCAATCACGTGGGGGAGGGGAATCCCACGTAATGGGGGACCAGTGAAGATTTTTATGGGGTGGGGAAGGGGGGGGGAGATAATCAGCATAGTAAGGGAATACCAGGGATAGGACGGGCATGGGAGAAGGGGGGGGTAGTAAAGCAACATCCTACAAATCAAATAATATACACGCATGGGTATCAGTCTCCCTTTGCTCCGAGGTTCGCCTCCTCTCATCTGTCGAGGGGTCCGCCCCTCTTTTAGCCCCGTCCCAGTCTCCCACGTACCCCGCAACCTCCTCACCCATCCCTCTTATTTTTAGACTTTGTAGGAAGAGGTGGACCACCCGGTCTCAAATTCCCAGTCCTTAACTTTAAAGCTTGTGGCTTAAATGCTCGATACCCGCCTGGACTTGCTAAACTTACCCTAGTCTATTAATTAAACAAGTCAAGTCTTTATTATAACGACGTGAGTGGGCAACGACAAACCCGGGTAACTATGGCAACTGCCTCCCGCTCCAACTTGCACTTACCCTTTCTTAAGGCTTCGCAAGGCCTCGGCCACGTTCTTCTGGTTGTAGCGGGACATATACGCATGCATCTCGGGGTAGTTGTTTCGGATGTTGCGCTCCGTGCTGCCATTGGGCACCGTGCCAAAGCGAAATGTCTGTGACTGCTGATCCGGCTTCTGAAACTGTAAAGGAGCGACAGAAGCAAGCAAAAAGGGGCAGTAAGCACAAAAGTTGGGCCCTTGTGCCCAAACGGTGGAACCCTAATGCCACATCTCACTCGCTGACATACTGGCTGAGGGGTATTTTAGGCTGGGAGATTGCTCTGCCATGCCAGAGCTGATGGCAAAACACACAAAGCCATGGCTAGGCTTAAATGCCCACCTGCCAGCAAACTAAACTAAACACTTAATTGGACCTTTCTTGCCAGTATCAAAATATAAGAATAGGGGATAGGTTTTACCCTTTCTGGCAATAAAACAGGTGTTAAGATGTTAAAACACCAAATTGAAACCTTTTTCAAGGAATCAAGTCTGCATTAACCGCACACAGTACTTGTGGTGAACATTGTCTTTGTGCTTTTCGCCTTTTGGCTTCCTCTGGACTCACACTGTTTGAGACTAGGCTCTAAAGAAAGCTGTCTCTGGTGTGGACCAATCAGTTTCGAAGACAATGCATATACGGCCAGAGTATGTTTTTTGTTTGCATGTTCACCACAAGTATATGTGGTTAATGCAGACATGATTCCTTGGTGTTTTAACATCTTAACACCTAAAGTATTAAAGCTTTCGTGACTGCATAAAATTACTCATTGGTTTTTTCGGTAAAGTCACGTATGTAGAAATACAATAAAATTATATTTTAAAAAAACAATCACGACGTTTCGATCACAACGCAAGCGATCTTCATCAGGTGTCAAGAACAAATCACGGAGGTAAATACAACAAAAAGATGAGAGACGAGAATTCAACAAACCTGAAAAAACATGATGTGAAGCACATCCAGTCAGGCCAACAACACAGTTAGACAATTCCTGGCGGACCACGAATTTCAGAAGAGTGTTAAATTGAACACGAAATTTAACACTTCTGAAATTCGTGGTCCGCCAGGAATTGTCTAACTGTGTTGTTGGCCTGACTGGATGTGCTTCACATAATGTTTTTTTCAGGTTTGTTGAATTCTCGTCTCTCATCTTTTTGTTGTATTTACCTCCGTGATTTGTTCTTGACACCTGATGAAGATTGCTTGCGTTGTGATCGAAACGTCGTGACTGTTTTTTGTTTTAAAATAATTTTATTGTATTTCTACATACGTGACTTTACCGAAAAAAACAATGAGTAATCTTAACACCTGTTTTATTATTATTATATTCACTGCAGTCACGAAAGCTTTAAATCAAAATTTAACCTGTTTTATTGTCAGAAAGGGTAAAACCAATTCTTTAATAAACTAAAAACTATTAAAATTTTACCAGGTAAGGCCCACTGAGCTATATGGCTCTTTGAAAAGCGACCTGGCCACAAATGATAGCTCAATGCAGTGGCTTATCACGTGGAAATGGATAGTAGCCAAATACTCTAAACGCATGTTTCTAAATGTGGAGGGGAAAACCGGAAAACCCGGTTAGAAATCCACAGGACCAGGGGGAGAGAGACATGCAAACTCCAAATATACAGGCGTCAGGGTCAAGATCGAACCCACGACCTCCTGTATACCAGTCGAGGTAGATAACATCCCGCCACCGCAGCAAGTGAACGCTCCGAGTGTGCTCTGTCCACTCAGGCCTCCAGGAGGTTATGTTCGTGCTGCACATCAGGCAAACACAGCCAAGTAAAATAACTGAGCTGCTCCATACATGCAATGAACATCTCCATTTTCTCTCACAGGAAAACATCCCCTTACCCTCCCACCTAAACATCTGCATTTCCTATTTTGTGCAACCCATTCGTTCTGCAGAAAGTCTTATTATGCATAGCTTTCCACAGATAAAGATGGAGTCACGGATAAGTGGCGGCTGATTCATTCCACAATACGCCTGTACCCAGACACCTGCAGGAATAATAAAAGTAATTTCTGCAGATACACACTGATAACACTGGCCTACAATTGTTTAGACATCATCTGCTTCAGAGATGAAATGTGCTGTTTATTATGGATTTTGATGTGCTGAATTCAAATATGACAATTACAACAACTGATTGGCTACTGTTCCCAAGATATTTAAGTTTTTACATTTCACGTCTATGGACAGTATATTGTGTAGATAGTAGAGTTTTACTCATAAATTGATAATAAACCTAGGTCTTTTCATGTGTTCATGGTTGCTTTACATGATAACACGTCACCTGTCCTGTTCATGTAACACTTAAAAATCAGAAAAAGGGTTATATACATAAAATACATTATGAAACAAAAGGCAAAAAACTGTTATGTATAATGAGGGAAAAAAGGATTTGATCCCTTGCTGATTTTGTACGTTTTCCCACTGACAAAGAAATGATCAGTCTCTAATTTTAATGGTAGGTTTATTTGAACAGTGAGAGACAGAATAACAACAACAAAATCCAGAAAAATGCATGTCAAAATGTTATAAATTGATTTGCATTTTAATTAGGGAAATAAGTATTTGACCACTCTGCAAAAACATGACTTAGTACTCGGTGGCAAAACCTTTGTTGGCAATCACAGAGGTCAGACGTTTCTTGTAGTTGGCCACCAGGTTTGCACACATCTCAGGAGGGATTTTGTCCCACTCCTCTTTGCAGATCTTCTCCAAGTCATTAAGGTTTCGAGGCTGACGTTTGGCAACTCGAACCTTCAGCTACCTCCACGGATTTTCTATGGGACTAAGGTCTGGAGACTGGCTAGGCCACTCCTGGACCTTCATGTGCTTCTTCTTGAGCCACTCCTTTGTTGCCTTGGCCGTGTGTTTTGGGTCATTATCATGCTGGAATACCCATCCACGACCCATTTTCAATGCCCCGGCTGAGGGAAGGAGGTTCTCACCCAAGATTTGATGATCCATGGCTCCGTCCATCGTCCCTTTGATGCGGTGAAGTTGTCCTGTCCCCTTAGCAAAAAAACACCCCCAAAGCATAATGTTTCCACCTCCATGTTTGACGGTGGGGATGGTGTTCTTGGGGTCATAGGCAGCATTCCTCCTCCTCCAAACACGGCGAGTTGAGTTGATGCCAAAGAGGTCCATTTTGGTCGCATCTGACCACAACACTTTCACCCAGTTGTCCTCTGAATCGTTCAGATGTTCATTGGCAAACTTCAGACGGGCATGTATATGTGCTTTCTTGAGCAGGGGGACCTTGCGGGCGCTGCATGATTTCAGTCCTTCACGGCGTAGTGTGTTACCAATTGTTTTCTTGGTGACTATGGTCCCAGCTACCTTGAGATCAATGACAAGATCCTCCCGTATAGTTCTGGGCTGATTCCTCACCGTTCGCATGACCATTGCAACTCCACGACGTGAGATCTTGCATGGAGCCCCAGGCCGAGGGAGATTGACAGTTCTTTTGTGTTTCTTCAATTTGCGAATAATCGCACCAACTGTTGTCACCATCTCACCAAGCTGCTTGGCAATGGTCTTGTAGCCCATTCCAGCCTTGTGTAGGTCTATAATCGTGTCCCTGACATCCTTGGAGAGCTCTTAGGTCTTGGCCATGGTGGAGAGTTTGGAATCTGATTGATTGATTGCTTCTGTGGACAGGTGTCTTTTATACAGGTAACAAGCTGAGATTAGGAGCACTCCATTTAAGAGTGTGCTGCTAATCTCAGCTCGTTACCTGTAGAAAAGACACCTGGGAGCCAGAAATATTTCTGATTGAGAGGGGGTCAAATACTTATTTCCCTCATTAAAATGCAAATCAATTTATAACATTTGTGGCATGCGTTTTTCTGGATTTTCTTGTTGTTATTCTGTCTATCACTGTTCAAATAAACCTACCATTAAAATTATAGACTGATCATTTCTTTGTCAGTGGGCAAACGTACAAAATCAGCAGGGGATCAAATACTTGTTTCCCTCACTGTAGCTATAAGTACGTAGTTTAGTCTTTATTCAGTGTCTACTCGGCGCTTCTTGGCTTGTCTCTTGTATTCATTAAATGGAGCATCTCTTGTCATTGTCCAGCAATAGTCTGCAAGCATTGATGGGCTCCATTTGCCCTGATAGCGTTTCTCCATTGTTGCAGTGTACTGGTGAAATCGCTCGCCATGCTCGTTGCTCACCGCTCCACAGTTCGGTGGGAAAAACTCGAGATGAGAGTGCAAACAATGTATCTTTAGTGACATGTTGCAACCAAGGCTTTTGTATGCCTTGAGGAGGTTTTCCACCAACTCTCTGTAGTTGTCTGCCTTGTTGTTTCCGAGAAAATTTGTTGCCACTAACTGGAAGGCTTTAAATGCCATCTTTTCCTTGCTACGCAGTGCACTGTCAAATGCATAATCTCGAAGAAGTTCACGAGCCTGAGGACCAACAAAGACACCTTCCTTTATCTTAGCTTCACTTAACCTTGGACATTTTCCACGGAGGTACTTTAAAGCTGCCTGTGTTTTGTCCATGGCTTTGACAAAGTTCTTCATCAGACTCAGCTTGATGTGTAAGGGTGGTAACAAAATCTTCCTTGATTAAGCAAGTGGTGGATGCTCAACACTTTTCCTCCAAGGCTCCAATAACTGTTGGAGTGGGAAATCTATCTTGATGTAGTGGGAATCTCTCGCACGACTATCATATTCACAGAGAAAACATCAGTAATTCATATTCTTAGCTCTTTCGGTAAAGTCACGATGAAGGGAAACAATAAAATAATAAAATACATATAAAACAATAAAAATTCTCACGACGTTTCGACGATAACACAAACGGTCGTCATCAGGTGTGTCGGTTTGCATAAATTTATTTATTTTTAAACGGTGTATTTATTTATTTATTTTTTAGAAAAAACGTCAGCGCCACGTGCAGCGATTTGGCAGTTTATCTAGAAGGACGAGTCCATCTATGTTCGGAAAAGAGGAGGGGGGAGACAAAAAATTAAAGTATGCTGTCTGAAAGCCACTGTAAGCGTGAACAATCAATTAAGACCTGAAATGGTTTATCAAATCTTTCCAATGATTGCTAAGCCAGAATCCATCTTCTCGGTTGAAATTATCTCTGTGTTTGTATATGTGGATAGCCTCATAAACGAATCTCTCATGGTAGCCAGATGGCTTACAAAGAACCTTTGTCCGGGAAAAGTCAATGTCATGTGAGCCTACTGAATTATAACAATGATCTGCCACGGCCGAGGTGTTGGTCCTACCGTGTTTAAGGTCTGCATTGTGTTCACGAATGCGGTCCGAGACATGGCGTTTGGTTTCTCCAATGTAACTACTACCACAGAGGCAACTTAGTTTGTAGACACCAGGGTACTGTGTGTCCAGAATCACATCTTTTACAGACGGAACCAGATCACGGATTTTATGTAATGTGTTGAAACGGACCTGGATCTTGTGTTTATTCAAGATTTTGGAGATCTTTTTTGTGATCCCCGCAATGTAGGGTAAAGTGATGGTTTTGAAAGGCTCCTCAAGAGGGTCCTTCTTCATGGTTTGAGTGATAGCTTTGCGGATTGTATAGTCGGAGTAACCATTAGCCTTAAGAGCTTGGTGTACGTGCTTGAGTTCACTGCCTATGTGTTCTTGGTCGGATATGCATTGGGCTCTATGATACAGAGTCTTGATGAGAGAATTCTTCTGTGATGGATGGGGGTGGGAATCCGGTTTCAGATAAGCATCCGTATGGGTAGCTTTCCTGTAGACAGAGTGGCCCATTGAACCATCAGGTCTCTTTTTAATTAGGACATCCAAAAAAGGTAGCTTGCCATCTTTTTCGACTTCCATGGTAAATCTGATGGCTGGGTGTATGGAATTGATGTGGTCGAAGAATTGGTCTAGAGCAGGCCGGCCATGTAGCCAGATGACAAAAGTGTCATCCACGTACCTCTTCCATAAGGTTGGGCGCAGAGTGGCAGTCTGGATGGCGTCAGTCTCAAATATCTCCATGAAAATGTTAGCTATAACCGGAGATAGGGGGGAGCCCTTTGGGGTGCCCTCAGTTTGTTTGTAGAAAGTTCCATTCCAAGTGAAGTATGTATTGGTTAAACAGTGTCTCACCAGGGGGGGTACCTCAGTGTTTAGTCCTTGATGAACCAAGTCTTCAATGATTGCGATGGTGTCAGGTACAGGAACCTTGGTGAATAAGGAAACTACATCAAAACTGACAAGCAGGTCGTCTGGGGACAGGGAAATACCCTTGATTGTCGATACCAGGTGAGTAGAATTTTGTACCGCAGAGGTGGTTATTCCAGTGAAAGGACGCAGGATTTTAGACAAAAAACGAGCCAGTTTGTAGGTGGGGGAGTTGATAGTAGAGACAATGGGACGAAGGGGTGTATCTACTTTATGTATTTTTGGTAAGCCGTATAATCTTGGTGGCCTGGCAGCAGAAGGTTTCAACGAAAACTGTTTAGATTGATCAATTAATGCGGTTGAATCAGAAATTATTTTGTTGGTTTGTGTGACGAGGCTGTTGGTGGGATCTCTTTTTATTTTTGTATAACTACCATCGTCGAGTAATTCTTTAATTTTGTTGTTGTATTCTATTTTATCCATGATGACAGTAGCATTGCTCTTGTCAGCTGAGAGGACTACAATATCATCTTTCTTTTTTAATTTATATAATTCAAAACGTTTTAGCTAAAGGTCTAAACTTTGCAGTCACACCTAAACACATACCAGTTAATGATATAATTGCCCAAGTAGACGTTGCTCTCAGGGGCCTGGGTCACATCGCTGCAGACGTAGCAAGATCTGAAATCGCTGCAACCCTCAAAAACGCTAAGATGCCAGCTAGCAACCTCAGCAAAGATGAGCGTTTTGAATTATATAAATTAAAAAAGAGAGATGATATTGTAGTCCTCTCAGCTGACAAGGGCAATGCTACTGTCATCATGGATAAAATAGAATACAACAACAAATTAAAGAATTACTCGACAATGGTAGTTATACAAAAATAAAAAGAGATCCCACCAACAGCCTCGTCACACAAACCAACAAAATAATTTCTGATTCAACCGCATTAATTGATCAATCTAAACAGTTTTCGTTGAAACCTTCTGCTGCCAGGCCACCAAGATTATACGGCTTACCAAAAATACATAAAGTAGATACACCCCTTCGTCCCATTGTCTCTACTATCAACTCCCCCACCTACAAACTGGCTCGTTTTTTGTCTGAAATCCTGCGTCCTTTCACTGGAAAAACCACCTCTGCGGTACAAAATTCTACTCACCTGGTATCGACAATCAAGGGTATTTCCCTGTCCCCAGACGACCTGCTTGTCAGTTTTGATGTAGTTTCCTTATTCACCAAGGTTCCTGTACCTGACACCATCGCAATCATTGAAGACTTGGTTCATCAAGGACTAAACACTGAGGTACCCCCCCTGGTGAGACACTGTTTAACCAATACATACTTCACTTGGAATGGAACTTCTACAAACAAACTGAGGGCACCCCAAAGGGCTCCCCCCTATCTCCGGTTATAGCTAACATTTTCATGGAGAAATTTGAGACTGACGCCATCCAGACTGCCACTCTGCGCCCAACCTTATGGAAGAGGTACGTGGATGACACTTTTGTCATCTGGCCACATGGCCGGCCTGCTCTAGACCAATTCTTCGACCACATCAATTCCATACACCCAGCCATCAGATTTACCATGGAAGTCGAAAAAGATGGCAAGCTACCTTTTTTGGATGTCCTAATTAAAAAGAGACCTGATGGTTCAATGGGCCACTCTGTCTACAGGAAAGCTACCCATACAGATGCTTATCTGAAACCAGATTCCCACCCCCATCCATCACAGGAGAATTCTCTCATCAAGACTCTGTATCATAGAGCCCAATGCATATCCGACCAAGAACACATAGGCAGTGAACTCAAGCACGTACACCAAGCTCTTAAGGCTAATGGTTACTCCGACTATACAATCCGCAAAGCTATCACTCAAACCATGAAGAAGGACCCTCTTGAGGAGCCTTTCAAAACCATCACTTTACCCTACATTGCGGGGATCACAAAAAAGATCTCCAAAATCTTGAATAAACACAAGATCCAGGTCCGTTTCAACACATTACATAAAATCCGTGATCTGGTTCCGTCTGTAAAAGATGTGATTCCGGACACACAGTACCCTGGTGTCTACAAACTAAGTTGCCTCTGTGGTAGTAGTTACATTGGAGAAACCAAACGCCATGTCTCGGACCGCATTCGTGAACACAATGCAGACCTTAAACACGGTAGGACCAACACCTCGGCCGTGGCAGATCATTGTTATAATTCAGTAGGCTCACATGACATTGACTTTTCCCGGACAAAAGTTCTTTGTAAGCCATCTGGCTACCATGAGAGATTCGTTCATGAGGCTATCCACATATACAAACACAGACACAATTTCAACCGAGAAGATGGATTCTGGCTTAGCAATCATTGGAAAGATTTGATAAACCATTTCAGGTCTTAATTGATTGTTCACGCTTACAGTGGCTTTCAGACAGCATACTTTAATTTTTCGTCTCCCCCCTCCTCTTTTCCGAACATAGATGGACTCGTCCTTCTAGATAAACTGCCAAATCGCTGCACGTGGCGCTGACGGTTTTTTATAATTAAATAAATACACCGTTTTAAAAATTAATAAATTTATGCAAACCGACACACCTGATGACGACCGTTTGTGTTATGGTCGAAACGTCGTGAGAATTTTTATTGTTTTATATGTATTTTATTATTTTATTGTTTCCCTTCAACGTAACTTTACCGAAAGAGCTAAGAATATGAATTACTGCAGTCACGAAAGCTTTAAATCAAAATTTAAAAACATCAGTACTTTGCGTATCCAGTCTGCAGGCTAAGCAAGAAAGCAACAACCTTCAAATCGCCACAAAGCTGCCACTGATGTTGGTCATAGTTTATGCACCTCAAAAGTTGTTTCATGTAGTCATAGGTGTCTTTCATATGGACTGCACATTACGGATAAGAGGGGTTTCACAGAGAGTGTCCTCCTGTAGATAACAGCAGAGATCAAGTGAGATTATTAGTGGTCATAGTGCAGCGGCTTTTGGCTTGCCATCGAACACAGGCATTGACCGCATCGCGCGCTTTCAGATGCGCTTCTGCGGCCGTCTGGAATGCTCTTCCTTCCGATGTTAGGAAGCCAACGTGAGCTATGCACCTTTAATTCATCTAGATTGAAAACTAATTTCTTTAATACTGCTTTTTTTGTGTTTCGTTTGTTATCCTTTCCCCATACATCCGGTAAGCAAAGTTGACCACGTACGGTGCGAAAGAAGTTCAACATACATACAGATATTATATATTTTTTTAGTTATTGGTAACATAAAACTAAAGGTAAAGTCATCCATATACATGTATGCATTGCGTTTATAAATGTGTATATTTTAGATTACATTAAGATGTAATATAGTGCACAGTCCAGCTAGGTGGCTCAGAGGTAGAGCAATTGGCTCGCAATCGGAAGGTCGCGAGTTCAACTCTTGGTTGGGCGTTGACCAAACCCATTATCACTTTGGGGTCTGTAAAGTAGGCACCACTTATCCGATGGATACATTCGCCCCCGTCATAGGAATGTGGAATTTTAACGACTGGCTCAGGGCTGCACACAGTAGATGAGCACCACCTCAATGCCCATTTGAGCATTTTAGGGAAGATAATTATAACACAAACCCAGCACACCCTAGAGTCTGTTGAATTTTCACTCCACTCAATAATTTTCCTAATGCAACGCTTCACAATTGTGAAGCATAAATTCTTATTTAAAAAGAAAAGACATTTCGTCACAACCAGGTCAACAATAAAATAAAAAAACTAACTATTTAGAAACATGTGGTTTTATTTAAAGCGGCCATGTAAATTTCATCCATTTACTCCACCAGGAATCTGCATCTTTTGTTTCTAAATCATTAACAGTGCTTTGCTAGAGACACATTATAGGCTAATGTGTCGGGCAAGAGGGCAACAAATACCATTGCCTAATATCTTGGGATTCTAAATGTTTTTTTTACGTTTATTATTAAAAAAAAGAGAGTGTTAATAACAAAGGTTACCCATTTCACATTGTTATTTGTATATATTGAAAGTTCTCAAATATTTCACAGTTTACGCCAATTGAATTTGGAATTGCATGGATATTATTCATTGGACGGTAAAATTGCATCGACCTTGCAGGTTAAAGCAAACTAACGCAGGGTTGCTTTGTTATCCACAGGATATTTAGCAAATTTCTGGTGCTGCACGCCCTGCATATGGCTTCTCTTTCAGCCGCTCATGCATTGAATTCGGCGACGCGAGGGGTAGCAGGGTCAAGCTTCTCGTGAAACACTTTATTACGCTTCGTACTTGCCCCGAGCTATACTCTCCCAAGCCCCGCTCTCTAATCAGCACTGACAGCGTTTGTGGCGGGATTTCTCCTCCTGCTCTCTGCTGTTTAGGCGAGGGGTCTGCTCCGCAGGTAAGGCTTTTACTGCATGCCCCAGCTTGCCTGCTATACATTTCCACACAATGATAAGCCACTTCGTTGAGCTATC
The DNA here is from genome assembly GCF_048934315.1 of Petromyzon marinus. Lineage (NCBI taxonomy): Eukaryota > Metazoa > Chordata > Hyperoartia > Petromyzontiformes > Petromyzontidae > Petromyzon > Petromyzon marinus. Next base: position 12,299,403 of record NC_133692.1, read on the forward strand.
ACTTGTGGCCAGGTCGCTTATGAAAAAGAGCATATGGCTGTGGGCATTACCTGGTACGATAAAACATAGTTTTTAATAGTTTAGCTGCTGGCAGCTCGGTCTAGAAATGAGCGAATTCTCGCGAGCCCTGTCCAGCACCACGGCCGTCATAGTTGTACATTGGCATGGCGGTTGATTTGGTCTTGAGCCGGGCTGTGGTTAAGCTTTCGCTGCTGCATCGCGAGTCTATTTTATTTGATGCATACGGTATTGGGGTAATTTCTCCCACCATTTACACGAATGTAGTGTGCTTTAGATATCTCTGACTCACTCCTGCTCATCAATACCGTTGCACCGATTTAGAAACAGTAGAAAAATAATTGCGCTGCGTGCGTGATTTTTGATATTTGTTTTCTTTTCATCATAATCAGTTAAGACTAGCTTTAAAAAAATACATATTTTTGTTACTAATTAGGTTAAGCAGGATTTAGTAAATGCTTTTCTACCATCAACCGCATACATACTATTCGTAACATTCTGAAAAACACCAATCGATTAAAATATCCATTGCGTCTAGCCTTTGCAGACTATGAAAATAAACTTGATTCTTTAAAAATTGTAGCAGTCAAACCACGACCTATATGAGAAAAAGTGTACATAAATAATAATGAAAATTGACAAACATGGAACAGCCACAAAGAGATTACACGAAGTACCAAAACACGGAATGAGAAGGGCGTCAGATCTGACAAGCTGTCACCAAAGCGATCCACAGAGACATTCAAATAATCTTTCCGAGAGTTAGATATGAACTCGCAACCGACTGCCGAATCACCAGGCTCCTAAGTCGCGACTCCAATTATAACAATTAATCGAATCCTCTGGGCAGTTGAATCACCACACCTGTAGTTGGACACAGTGTGTGAGTTGTACGAGCAAACTTGTGTTGTTGCTCTAGAGACCAGGAGATCGATGATCGATGTTTTGTCGCCACATCAATGGTATTCGTTGTGATTTCTTACTTAACAGAGTGGGCTTCCTGAAGGCTGCTATCTTCCATTTGATGCACAAATGGAAACTTAAAATCTCTCCAGTGTGTGACTGTGGTCGTCCAGAACAGGCCGTACAACATGTAACAACACATTGCCCCGATCCATAAATACGAAGGAGACATCACGGCGATACACTCCGCTTGCTGCTCCGGATGCGGTTGTCTGGGCTTAACCACCTGAATGTGAAATTGTAGTTATTGCTCTGCATCTAACATCAGCTGTATGCCAAGAAGAAGAGGAAGAAGAATAAAAGCCCTAACTGAACCAGCGTGTCCTTACCTTGTTGTCGCTGAGGCCGGACACTTGCTCCACGTACTCCTCCTGGATCATGAAGGCGGCCAGGTTGGCCGTGTAGCTGGCCAGGAATATGACGGCAAAGAAGGCCCAGACGGACACCATGAATTTGCTGGTGGTGCCACGTGGGTTTTCCACTGGCACGGAGTTGTTGAAGACGAGGGCCCACAGCAGCCAAATGGATTTGGCGATGGTGAAGGTCGGCCCACCCGTTTCTGGACACGCACACACGTGCAAGACGTACAAGCTCTCGGATCAGTCAAACTCGCTCACAGGCACAAGCGTGCCCAGTCAAGAGAGGGGATGTTTCTGGTTTGTCTGAACGATTCCTAAGCCGCCGTTTGCACCCCCCAAGGCCGCAACACGCCATGTAACACACACGCTGCGAAGTAGAGCAATGAAAATCAAATGTGTATCAAATCTAGTTATTATCAACACCAATTAGTCTTTGTAGATGGTAATTAATGGAACATGCGCTCAGCAAGTGTGAGACTTGCAATGTCAGGTTCTCTACTGTGGTCGCTCACGCTACATTCCAGATGGTTACTTCAAAGGAAGGTGGCACAGTTTTTGAAGTGGGAAAATTGGCTTGGCCTGGTTACTTGGCCTGGTTGCAGCCTTACTGAGCTTTTGGTGGGCCTCGTGGCTCGTTTTGCATGTATGTTGAACCTCTTTCGTACCATAGGTCGCCAACCATGCTAATCGTAGGTGCATTTGTTAAGAGAGCTGCACTCTTAAAGCTGGGCCGCCCTTCTTGATGTCACTCTATCAATTTAGAAGATAGACACGGCATCAATTACAGGAATAATAGATGTTATCTTGGGATAGTGTACAACTAACCTAGGCACGTAGAAAACCTTGTTAAATATCTGTTTTTCATGCAATCACTTCTCTCCATCTGTATATGGGAGATGAGGCCACGACAGGGAAGGAGTGGAGGGGTTGAGCTTACAGAGCCACGAGGCTCGTGTAAGCGTCGCAATGAGAGACGAGCTGTGCTAGGCCATACCTGGAACTGCCCGGCACGGCTCGGTTTTCCTTTGCAACGACCGTGGAAATGCAGCATTGCAGACCATGCCACATCACGTGCCCCATGGATCTCTAGAATAGGTGGTTTTCAGGAGTGATTCATGGTATTTTGATGTTCATGTGACACCAAGCTCCGAAGCGTGGTATTTCCTGTCCGGCTAACCGCATTGAAGATGAACTCCTAGTGCTCTCTAAACTATAAACTAAATCATTTATTTTGCCAGGTAACGCCCACTGAGCTATATAGCGCTTTATTTTCAGAAGCGACCTGGCCAGAAATGATTGCTTAATGAAGGGACTTCTTATCATGTGCAAATTATAGTATCCGAAAACTCGAAATGCATGTTTCTAAATGTGGAGGAAAAAAACGCAGGGCCCGGAGAAAAATCAACACGACCACAGGAGAACACGCACACTCCAAATATGCAGGCCTCAGGGTCAAGATCGAACCCACAACTTCCTGTATACCAGGCGAGGTAGTTAACATCACTCCCTAGTGGAACAGCATGCTCATTTGGAGAATTGGCAGAAAGAGAGCCTTTGCACGCCAACACAAAACACAAGGCTCGAAGATTAAAGGCATATGCATTTTAACATTCCGCCGACTTCTCATGCTATACACGTAGTCTAGTTTACATGTACAGCAGGTCAATGTATGTTATTTTTGCCTATAAATAGAGGGAATTATCCCTGTTTCCTTGGAGACGGTGTTTTGTGTAAAAGCTGACGCTTCTTTGAGATAACCAAAGGCAGGGAGCCAAGCAGAGGAACGCTGCCGCTCTCTACCATGCCAACAGAACAGCTAATGAAAGGGGGGATAATGGGACATGTGATAATTGTTAATAAGGGTCTGTGACTAACTCTATGCGAAGATGAGAAATGCGTTTACATGAAACAAATAATCGTGACAACGATACGCGCCAGGGGAACTCGGCCGTCCTAAACCATCACAGCCTTCAAACCGCACTCAGCATTTCTGTAGCCACAAGCGCTCACCGGTGTAATAAAGCAAACAGCGACAATGTCTCAATAATAGTGATAATTCATAATTGAGAACATATGCAGGTCCATGTCATTATTATCATCGTCATAATTCCCACCTTGCCATGATGGAATATTTTGCAGTGAAATCGACCATCGTGCTGCCTACACAGCGCCGTCCGGGAGGAGGAATGCAGGAAACGAATTATGCGCGTCTCTTGTATTCCACCTTCAAACGCCCTTTCCGTATTCAGCTGTTCACACCGGTGAATTGCATTCTGACAGGATTTCCATCACCAAACCTAACATCACTAATAATAATAGTGATTATTTAGTACATGTTGTAGTCACGCTGTTCTTACGACACAGCGAAGCCATCACAAAGGCACTGCTGTGTTCTACAGACATCCTTTCCAGTTGTTTGAGAGTAGGGGGCGATGTTGCTGTGTGTAGTCCCAATTGAATAATTTTCAGGGTACATTTTTTTTATTTGGCAAATTTGGACAGTGATGCTGGCATAGATACCTCGCCTGGTTTGCAGGAGGTCGGGGGTTCGATCCCGACCCTGACACCTGTATATTTGCAATTTGCAAGTCTCTCTTCCCATGGTTGCGTGGATTTTTTTCCCCAGTTCCTCCAATTTTTCCCTCCACATTGAGAAACATGTGTTTAGATTATTTAGATAATTTTGCTGCTATAAATTTCCACGTGATAAGCCACTTCGTTGAGCTATGATATGTGGTCGCTTCTGAAAAAGAAGTGAATAGCTGAGTGGACATTTGCCTGGTAAGATAAAAATTGTTTAGCGTTTTATTTGTATATTTTTTAAGTGATTTGATTCTGTTTCCTCATAATTTGCACTCCGATCGGGGTTTGTATTGTTTGTTGTTGTAACATTTTGACCCGCCCCGACTTGACATTGGTGAAAGAGAGCTTTATAGCTCATCGGATTCCTCCAGTACAAATAAATATTCTGATACTCACTTCCCTCCAGCTGTAGCAGCAGTAACTACCATCTCTGGGCTACAAAAAATATATGTGTTTGTGTAATACCGCCCTGAATTGTCAGTTTGGGCCTTATATCACAATCTCCGTAGCAGATGTAACCTATGGGCAGTATTCTACCACCATTGCTCACAAAGCACGCAATCGGCGATAATAAGTAACACTCCCCGGGGCAGCACATGGCCAGGAATCTAATAATGAGTTGTGTTTGCTTGCAGCATTGACCTTTACCACTGCAATGTGTTGTGTGGAAGTGCTAAGAATAGATAGGTTCAGAAAAGCAAAAAAATAACAGTTATAATTTTACAATAAAATAATAATAACTTACAGGCTTTTTGCCAATCCACTGCTGATCGAATGGTTGTTTGACCATATTTCAACCACGCTGGACAGTACAGGTTGGTGAAGGGAAAAAATTAAGACTGATGTTAGCCAGGGGTCGGGAATTAAATTCCGGTTTCCAGGTTCAAATCACAGTGTGCAAACTGCTGTGCCACTGTTAAACTATTAAAAAAATATACAAATTTTACCAAGTAAGTCCCACTGAGCTATATGTATATCTTTTTCAGCAATGACTTGGCCATAAATGGTAGCTCAATGAAGTGGCTTATCACGTGTAAATTCATAGCACCCAAAACACTATAAATGCATGTTTCTAAATGTGGAGGAAAAAGTCGGAGGACCCGGAGAAAAATCCACGCGACCATGGGGAGAACATGCAAACTCCAAATATACAGGTGTCATGGTCGGGATCGAATCCACGACCTGCTGTATTCCAGGCGAGGGAGTTACCATCTCGCCACCGTGGCGAGTTCCATTCCATAATCTACAACGTGAAGCTTTTCACGTCAACTTTCCATGCTGTAGCTCTTCATAGCCAATAATTTGATTCATAATTAATTTTTGGGTTAGGTCACGAGATGTTGCAGTCGTATCACCCCATACAAATCATGTTGTCATGTGTACAAGAGTTTAAATGTGCCAATTATTGTTTAAGCTCAGTAAAAAAACTGTTCTCACAACCAAAAGTATGATTGTAAAACTACAAAAATTTGCACTATCCTAGTATACGCGGATAGTCTTGGACAGCTTCCAATGTGGCGATTTTTTTTTCTCTAAACATGATTAAATGTTTACAGCCAGGAATGAAAATACTCAGGACCATGCGAGGAACACTCTACCCCTTTAATTAATTAAATGTTTCTCCCACAATGATCGAGTTTGTAGCTTCTCACAAAAGGACACGAATTAATAAAAAAAAATACTGCGCAGCTTCAGTGGGGGAATATGAATTGTTGAGTCATGTATAGACGAATAATACAAAGCCACAGATGCCCGGTCAGGTGGCTCACAAACGGAAAAACTTGAGTCAAAATCCTGGTTGGGGATTGACTCAGCCCATTATCCCTCTGGTTTCGTGACAATGAGTACCACACTTTGTGCTGAAGTCAACGGAGAGACTCGCACCCACCATAGGAATGCGGAGTGTCCACCACTGTCTCAGGACTATGAACAAGAGCTCCGTGCTTAATTGAGCGATAAATCACCTTTGGCATAGAGAGGGGGTTTAAACTGGAGATGTTGGAAGGGAGTGAGCAAGTTGTTGGGGCTCTGAGTGTGCTCCCTAACGATGACGCCAACTGCTCCATCGGAACCGCCGCACAGCCACACCACCGCGCAGAGCTCTGTTGCGGCAACACTTCCCAGCAGGGTATTACGTACGTATGTTGAAATTATTTCGCACCATATGTGGCCAACTGTGCTAATCAGATGTGCGGGGGGAATGACAACAAACTAAATACAAAAAGCAGTTCTTAAGAAATGAGTTTTCAATCTAGGTGATGTCAAAGTGCATAGCTCCAGTGGCTTGCTAATATCGGAAGGAAGAGTGTTCCTGACAGCTGCAGAAGCTCATCCGAAAGCACGTGATGCGGTGACCATCTTTGTTCGATAGCCAGCCAAAAGCCACTATGAGGATGACTGGAGTTTGCTTGATGGTTTACATCCTTTGATGAAATCAGCAAGGCATCGCGTTCATTTGTGGAAGGCACTTTGTGTGCAATGAGTATAACCTTGCAATGTATTCATTCGGCAAAAAGGCACAAAACTTGGTTATATTTTACAATATCAGTGCTCAGAGCGGCAACAAAAATGCGCAAGGCTGAGGAGGACAATTGCGTTGTTTTTATTTTAATTGTTGACACATTTTAATAGTGAAAGCACACAGCACGAGGTATCAAGTTCGATATATGTCACCCCCTCTGCTTTATAAAGTAGCTAATTTGGCAATATCAACATGAATACAGCAATCCCCCGCTGTACGTAAGGGATGCGGGTTCCTGGGATATGCTACCCAAAATTACTTAAAGCGAACTCTAATGTCCCTTAGACATGATTGTGTGCGAAAAATTGTTCACGCAATTTTTTTGCATATATAAAACATTACACCTATAAGCAAATATGTTCCATAATTAATCAGCAACATAAAAGTCAAAATATTAAAATATTTATAGCTGCCAAATATACTAAAACTCATGTTTCTAAATGTGGAGGGAAATAGTGAAGGGCCTGGAAAAAAATCCACGTAACCACAGGGAGAACATGCAAACTTCAAATATACAGGCGTCAGTGTCGGCAGTTAACATCTCGCCACCATGGCCTGCAATAATGCATAATGCGGCAATTTATAGCAGGTGATTCGTCTACTAAAAAGCCAATCATACACACCCTGCACGTTTCTTGCCGGAATCCTGCTTATGAAGTAGCAGAGCAATCTCATTACTTACACAAGATAGAGAACGCTTTAGATTCAGTGTTAGACTGCATTATGGGAATTGCTGCAGACGTCATTACGAAATTGTTATGAGCGACGTTGGGCCAATGACTGCACAAAAAAATAATCGGTAAATTTGGTTTTACACTAAATTTGGATAAACTCCAGTCCTGAAAAGAAAGATGTTGACCCCTATGCAACGATTGCATTGCATAGCCATTTTTAGAGATAGTCAGGCCACTTGCAAGAATGTTTTTTGTTGGCAAAATCCTGGTTTAAAAAATCCCTACTGTCGATGTTTTCTGACCATACAGAGCACACATGCTGCGAGGTTTCCTCATGGATTCTTCTACACGTGACATGACTTCCAACAGCAGTACAATTTGGAGAGGGAAAAAGAAAGTACTAATTAAAAATAAAATAACGAAAGTCAAATAAAACTGAACTGATAAAAAAAACCTAGAGTATCTCGTGTAGATGTTAAATGAAACAATGCTCAAGGGAATGATCTGAGAGGGTAGAGTGTCAAATACAACACTAGTCATTAAGCGAGACTGACTGAATAATTGGGCAGTCTGTTCTGCATTGCACCTGCAGCTATGATACACACGCGTGATGTGCATCCTAATGAGGAATATTATCCACCCCGAGCGGCAGAGTGCACAGCAAATGCATGCCTCTGTTAAGTTGCAGATATGACAAATTTCAACGTATTGATCGAGCCCTCCGTGTGCAACAATGTATATTGCATCGCTAGAAGCTTTCACATTCCATTTCCTAACAATTTAACTCTTATTTGAAAATGCAATGTCCTGAAAAACAGTTCATACACAACTCACGCAAAGGAACTACTCACGCACGTAACTAATTGTCATTGATATGATGTCAAAACATGTGTGCACGGTGCGTCTAAATATCCTATCATGCTAGCTGATCACGTCCAAGGCATAGGTGTTTTTGCATATGAGCCTTGTTTTAAGTTGAAGGCGTTATTGACCATGTGTTTTGACAATTTCACGGTGATGACCTGAATTTATAAGTTAACATAGCTGGTGTCGAACACTGCAAGAGTATACAATACACGCACTCACGAGGAGATGGCCAGCTGGCTCAGGGGAGTGAATACGATGTCAGAAAATTGAGCTGCCATGGCTGAGACCCTGATTTAAAATCTGGTTTCAGCCCGACCGTGAATAAACCAGGCTCTCGGTTGTCGTGATATGATGGCCTTTGACTGCTCACAAAAGCAACCGTTATTAAATTCGGTACTTAATTTTACTCGCGCCTATTCCAGTACATAAGAGTTGAGTGACACACAACAAGGACCTTTTTTAAAATAGAGAGTATAAAGCACGCACACCGAGCACAAAGCAACAGAGTTTGCTCTGATGCGGTGTGCAAGTAGCGTCTCTGGGCACTTTACAGTAAAACTCATAAGGTCACCGGCCTAAGGTCCAGTTTAAATATAACCTAACTCGAACAACCAATGTATTTTACATTTGCTTTAAAGGATTCGACTGTGCCAGCCCCATGCCTTGTGTAAAGAGGCCTTCTGAGGTGACCTGAGAAGATGAGTTCTCTCTCCCCAGGCCGTTCTCTGACATGGCTCGCTGTAAGATGCATTTTGTAAATTTCTTCATCTCATGACAAGACAAGGTGGTTCAGTTGTGATAACATTGCGATTTAAAAACAGTTAAAACGACAAAAGATAAACAGAGCAACTCACGTACGTGCCGGCACCCTTAGAGAACATTCCTATTATACAATAACACCAGCTCAGATGTGGTTACTTCTGGTGGGAGCCACACCGTGATCAACAAATAATAAAGTAAGAAGTTTCAGCCAGATTTACAGTCAGAATTACATTTTCTATTGATACTGGAGGAATCCGATAAGCTATACAACTTTTTTCATCAAATGTCCAGTAGGGGGCAGGTCACATCGTTATAACAACAAACAATACAAAAACACGATAGGAGTGCAAAGTATAGGAAAGGTAAACAAATCATATTCTTGGTTCTTTCGGTAAAGTCACGTTAAAGGGAAACAATAAAATGATAAAATATGTAACCTATTTCCGGTTATAGCCAACATTTTCATGGAGAAATTTGAGACTGACGCCATCCAGACTGCCACTCTGCACCCAACCTTATGGATGAAGTAAGTGGATGACACTTTTGTCATCTGGCCACATGGCCGGCCTGCTCTAAACCAATTCTTCGACCACATCAATTCCATACACCCAGCCATCAGATTTACCATGGAAGTCGAAAAAGATGGCATGCTACCTTTCTTGGATGTCCTAATCAAAAAGAGACCTGATGGCTCAATGAGCCATTCTGTCTACAGGAAAGCTACCCATACGGATGCTTATCTGAAACCAGATTCCCACCACCATCCATCACAGAAGAATTATCTCATCAAGACTCTGCACCATACAGCCAAATGCATATCCGACCAGGAACACATAGGCAGTGAACTCAAGCACGTACACCAAGCTCTTAAGGCTAATGGTTACTCCGACTATACAATCCGCAAAGCTATCACTCAAACCATGAAGAAGGACCCTCTTGAGGAGCCTTTCAAAACCATCACTTTACCCTACATTGCGGGGATCACAAAAAAGATCACCAAAATTTTGAATAAACACAAGATCCAGGTCCGTTTCAACACATTACAAAAAATCCGTGATCTGGTTCCGTCTGTAAAAGATGTGATTCCGGACATGCAGTACCCTGGTGTCTACAAACTAAGTTGCCTCTGTGGTAGTAGTTACATTGGAGAAACCAAACGACATGTCTTGGACTGCATTCGTGAACACAAAGCAGACCTTAAACACGGTAGGACCAACACCTCGGCCGTGGCAGATCATTGTTATAATTCAGTAGGCTCACATGACATTGATTTCTCCAAGACAGAGGTTCTTTGCAAGCCATCTGGCTACCATGAGAAATTCGTTCATGAGGCTATCCACATATACAAACACAGAGACAATTTCAACCGAGAAAATGGATTCTGGCTTAGCAATCATTGGAAAGATTTGATAAACCATTTCGGGTCTTAATTGATTGTTCACGCTTACGGTGGCTTTCAGACAGCATACATTAATTTTTCGTCTCCCCCCTCCTCTTTTCCGAACATAGGTGGACTCGTCCTTCTAAACAAACTGTCAAATCGCTATCCGTGGTGCTAACGTTTAAAAATAAATAAATACAAACCGCCACTTCTTTCAAATGTTTCTTGCCGTTGTTTTCACACCTGATGATGACTGTTTGTGTTACAGTCGAAACGTGAGAATTGTATTGTTTTATATATATTTTATTATTTTATTGTTTCCCTTCAACGTGACTTTACCAAAAGAACCAAGAATATGAATCACTGCAGTCACGAAAGCTTTAAATCAAAATGTAAACAAATCACTTAAAATATATATACGAATAAAACTAAATAATGTTTTATCTTACCAGGTAAAGCATACTGAGCTATTAACTTTTTTTCAGAAGCAATCTAGTCATTCTTAGCTACAATCTGGGCAAAACAAAGTTTCAGTGGAGGACACTCCATGCAACGCTTCCTACTGTGAGGACGCGCTGATGCCAGTCCACTTACAATTGGAGCTCCACGCATGAGAGCCACGCGAGGGTTTGGCGCTCAGGGCACAATGACAGCATCACAAAGCCACGTTCATGAACCTGTTCAGATATCACTCACAGCTGATGTTAGCCATGGCTGGAAATTTAACTCAGCTGCTCGGGATTATAGTGCAGCATACTAACCGCTGGGTCGCAGCTCCCCTCGAGATGTTCACTACCTCCTCTAGTATACAGGAGGTCGTGCGTTCGATCCTGACCCTGATGCCTGTATATTTGGAGTTTGCACGTTCTCCCTATATTTGCGTGGATTTTCTCCGCGCCCTCCAGTGTTTATTTCCACATTTAGAATCAATGTGCGTTTAGAATACTTGACAGCTTCACATTTCCACATGATAAGCCACTTCGTTCAGCTATTATTTGTGACCAGGTCGCTTCTGAAACAAAGCACTATATAGCTCAGTGGACCTTTTCTGATTAAATAAAAAAAGGTTTAGTTTAGTAATGAAATAATTACCTGTAAACAACACACCATCACCTGGAGCAAACAACCTCAAGCAGCAGATCTAATGAGGCAATGCACCGTCACTGAAGTGGTAGCGGCCTTTAGGCCCACAACATCCAACAAGGAACCAGGGTATGATAGCATGTCTCCTAAGCTCCTAAAGAACCTCGGACTATATGGACAACAATGGCTTGCAAACCTCTTTCACTGTCATGCACAGGACAGGAAAAATCCTGAAAGTGTGTAAACAAGCCAAAAGTCATTGCCGCCTACAAGGCCAATCTCCCTCTTGCACTCCACCTCCAAGCTAGTGGGACGTGTCATGCTCGCTAGACTTTCCCTCATTATTATCGACCGCCACCTGCCTCCTGAACAAGCCGGATTTTGAAGTGGTCAGAGCTGCTGCGGAAAACTGGCCTTCACCACCCTCATTGAAGCTGATGTCCAGCATCAACAGAAAACCGGCACAGCAATGACTGACCTCTCTGCTGCGTATGACACCGTTTAGCATCATGGCCTGCTGCTGAAGTTGGCCAAAATCATCAGATGCCATTCGACAGTACACCTAAGCAAGAGGATGCTCAGCAACCATACTTCCAGGGTACACCTCGCTTGGTCAATAAAGCCGGAAGATAATTATCTTCTTCTTTTGAATGGATTAATAGAAGCAGATTAAAGATGCAATTCTAGATTTGTTATCCACTCAATTATTTGTTCAGAAGCAGAGTGTATCTCATCCATTCCTCCTTTAAAGGAATGAAAACAGCAGTGGGGTGTTTTTTTACGCGGTCGATGGTTTGAGATTCGTGGCCGCACACTCGCAAGCCGCCAAATCTGTGATGGTGCCATTTGTGTATCAGGTGGCCGCATCGGCCACAAGCCCAGTCCTGCTTCAGTTGATGGCCAACCATTGGCAGTGTAGAAGGTTAAAACCGGGAGGTTCGATGGTAGGGTCCTGAATGAGATGTTTATTTTTTACATCGGCCATAGTTCATCTCTCGCCTTCATTTGTATTTGTGGCGTGGAGTGAGGCTGTTGTGATTCAGGCTTCCCCGCTCACCCTCGTGTATTCGATGGGGAGAGTATTGCTCACCTGTGTGGGGATGCACCAATCACGCTAGAGTTATCGACAGCAACTGACGAAAATAATGAATAATGGCCTCCCTCAATGCCCGGTCCAAGCACTGTCACTTTTTAACATACATAAAATGTACTTGCTCAAGAATCGCCCTGCTACAGAAAACTTGCAGGAATGACCTGGGGTGCCTCAGATGACTTGCTGTAAACTGCTGCCCTATCAGCCTGGTCTGGGAGCTCGTTAACAAAACTGCTAGATGTACAATTAAATAACACGATGCACATCATAACCAGAAACTGAAACTGACACGACTCTCCCGGCTCCGTTCTGGTGAAAATATTGCCACCAAAATACCAGAAGAGACATGAAAACTGCAAGGGAGTTTTACTCGTTTTCTTGTGAATGTCAACCTACCCATCATCAACCAAGACCTCAACAATATTCCTCGCTGCCGACTCAAGTCCCGATTCCCCTTCTGGGATCGCGCTGCTGCTGTCATCATCCTAGAAACTCAATGCGGGCGTCCAGAATAAACACCTCATTTGAGACCCAAACATCGCATCACCTGCCTCTGACATTTCTCGAAGACAATGGTGGTGTAAGTGCATCAGAACACCAACAGGCCAATGCGCATGTTTCCTTCATAAATGGAAAATCAAAGACACAAGTGATTGTGGCCATGCAACCAAAACTCCGATTAGCATAGTTGACTCCATACAGTCCTAAATAAGTTCAACATACAAACTGTGGTCCACGTAGTAAATCACTGTAGCCTGTGCTCATTCAACAGAGGAGTGGAGCAAGAGGAGGAGCACTACATGATCACTCTCCTGAAAGCCTCTAGCAGGCAGCAGAACTCGACATTAGAATTTACCTGCTTAACATATTACCATATAAATAATAGAACAGAACAGCACCATCATAAAATTATGAATAGTGTTAAAACTGCAAAATATAAACTTTGCTAATAATAAACATAAAAAAATTTCAACGGCCTTGGCTAAGTCACAATATCTTTAGGCATACTTTCCAGGTGATACATCTTCATCGATAATCGCTTGTGGAAAACTACGTGTGCAGTAAGCAAATATCTCACTCTGCTAGCTTCGTGCACTCAGTACCTCATAACCTTATTGCTGTCCAATCTCCAATCAATGTTTATAGCGGTGGAAGCTAAAACTCACACTACCCCGAGCGAGCTTGTTGTGCTTTTACAGCCTGCCAAGGACCGTGTTTCATGTCGCTGTCTGCCAACTTTCAAAGAGTCATCTATGATATAGGCGATTAGGCAATGATTGGAAAAGCTCTATAAATTCCCAAGAGCAATGCTAGTCATTGATCTGCGACGACTAAATCTGACTCTTATTCGTCCGCACGAACGTTGGCTATTAACCCACACTGTCGAAGTAAGTTGCGCATGTGGGATCGGGCCCCTCACTGAAGTGTGCGCCCCCCTCGAACGCACGCTTGAACGCGCGCAGGTCCAGGTGCGCGCTTCAAGCTACCGCAAACGGGCGGCAGCCGAGAGGACATCTGCAGGCGCGTGGCATAACGCATGGCCAGTGGCAGCTGCGAAAGTAAAGCACGGTTTTTAATTGTTTCCTGAAAACAGACCTCTTCAACGGAGGGTTGGCCTCATCAGGGCGAGTATCGTGTAGATCTGGGTAGCTCTCGTGCTGGATAGGAGCACCCATAGCAGTCAGGTCTTGGTGAGAGATGGGACAACCATTCCCGCGCTGACCAGCATGGTGAAGTATGGTCAATCCCCGTGACCAACACACCTAAACTATGGCTCCCAGTCCCTAGCAGCTCTCAATCCACCTGCCATGGTGTCTGTGTGAGCCTATGAGTCTCTGTGTTAATATTTGGGTCTCTATGGAGGGCGATGGGTCTCTGTGTGAGGATATGGGTATGAAGATGGATATTTGGGTCTGAGGGTGGGTCTATGGAACTCTGCATGCGTATATAGGTCTTTTTGTGGAGTCACCTGGGAAGGTGAAGGAGCAGAGGGTGCTAAGAACCACTGAGTATGGACAGGACGTCTATTGGATTAGACCATCGCTTTGTGCGTGAACCAAGCCTTAAAAACAGAGGGGGACTGAGATGGCCACAATGATTCGAGGGTGAAGGATGGAGTGATGTGGAGGGGTTGCAGTAGAGGCCCGAGGGATTTTCAGTTGTCTCTGTGGGTCTCTCCATTCCGAAGAACTCAAAGAGCAAGAGGCATAGTCGTGACTCTTATGCTCCAGCCCTGAATAGAGTCCAACAACATTTACTTAAATAATTTTAAAATAATCTAAACATAAAACATGATGAAGTATAAGCATTAGTTGTTGTTAGAGTTTGCTTTGTATTAAATGTGGTCTGAAAAATATCACTCCCACAAGGCCATGTGTCCGATGGGGAAGTGGCACAAAAAAAAAATTCAAGTGGAGGGACAGGTATGGGAAGGAGGTGTGTGGTCCGCTTATTTGTGTTGTTCCATACAAGGTGGGCTGGCTTGCGTGATCATTCAACCTTCATGCTATGCAGCTACAAGCAAAAAGGCATGGACTGCTGCAATTAACACATCATCATCAACATCAGCGTCATTTCAGAGATAAGAAATCAAGAAGACATCAACGAGGCATGAAGCCTTTCTTACTATGGAGATCTGGGTCTAACAGTCGAGAGCAGTGGTGGTGCAATGCTGGGGTTGACATGACAAAACTGAGAAAAAACTGACAAGAGCCCAACCTGAGTTGGGCGCCACGGTGGCAAGATGTGAACTACCTCGCCTGTTATGCAGGCGGGGATGGGTTCGATCCCGACCCTGACGCCTGTATATTTGGAGTTTGCATGTTCCCTCCATGGACGCATGGCTTTTTCTCCGGGTCCTCGGGTTTTTCCCTCCACATTTAGAAACATGCGTTTAGAGTATTTGTCTGCTAGAAATATCCACATGATAAGCCACTTCGTTGAGCTATCGTTTGTGGCCAGGTCGGTTCTTAAAAAAGCTATATAGCTCAGTGGCCCTTACCTGGTAAAATAAAAATTAGCAATAGCTCTAAACAATGCGTTTGGCGATAGCCGTATATTACTCTCCGAGTTAGGTTCACTGTTCGGCCAAAAGGAATCACTTCACAAATCGACCACGACGTCTGGCAAATATCCGCATTTCCATTTCAGGGGGCGTGGAGGGGTGCGGTTCCAGACACCAACTCAACGTGAAGGTTGTGGTTATCTATGGGGACATTTCTTGGCAGTATCCAAAATGACTAAAATAAGAATAGGTTTTACCCTTTCTGGCCTATAAACAAGAGATGGTAAGTTGCACAAACACCAAATAGAAACCTTTGTCTCGACCCGAGCTGGAAGCACTCTGACACGTGCATTGTCCTTGTACTGTTCGCCTTGTGGCGTTCTCTGGTCTAACACTGGTGGTGAGACAATGCCATGAAGAAAGCTGTTTCCGGTGTAGGCCAATCAGTTTCCAGGACAATGCATATATTATCAGTGCTTGTGTGTTTGCACGTTTTGCCACAAGTATGTGGTGGTTAATGCAGACTTTATGCCTTGTTAAAAAAAGTATCTATTTTCATCAAGCAGATCGCAGTTCACGTGAGAGCTCTGGAGGGTGACAGAAAATTTCCGACTTCCAATTTGGTTACCCAATATAGAGAGTGATGAAGCCGGCTTAAGCAAACGCGTATGGATGGAATAAAGTCCTGCAATATGAGAAGGAGCAAGGGACATATGACAAAAGATTTGTGTGTGTGTGCATGTGTGCGTGCAAAATCGGAATTCAGTGCAGCGGAGGCCACTTGCACATTCTTGGTTTGTAATGCACTGCATTCAAAACGTGTGAATGTGTTTGGTTGGTAGGTAATGGCTCATTGAAGCATTGATTAAGATGGATCCTTACAATCGTGGCACCTATATATCATGCAAATTATATGCGAACTCTCTTTAGGCAGAGAGAAACGGACAGAATATGCTATTGAAATTAAGACTATTACCATGGTTGGAAACGTAACTGTGCGAAATAATTTTGATTTAAAGCTTTCGTGACTGCAGGGATTCATATTCTTGGTTCCCTTCTACGTGACTTTACCGAAAGAACCAAGAATATGTGCGAAATAAGTTCAACATACATATATACTATAGAAACAAGAGTAAAAGAACAAGACAAAATCGCATGCCTTGTATTAAGTAATCAGTGCAGTGGGAGAAGCTGACTAGGGTTAGTGCTTTTGACATATTTTGCTAATGCAGTAAATAAAAAATTAAACAAAAATCTGAATCAATAACAAAATCAGCCAGGTGGGTTACGTTTCCGTTTGGCCATTTAACACTTAGAACTTTAAAACATGTGTTGTTGAAACGTGATCGATTTATTTTTGGACAGAGCCCAGAATATTGCTCATGAGCAGTGACCAAGGAGGGGGGGAGTATGGAAGCAGTGATCTACTTGGGTGTGTATTGTGCAATGTGTCTGCTACACTGATCTTAGACTACATGTGACGGGCGATGTGGCCGGGCGACTCAGAGTTCAGAGCGGTGAGATGGCACCGCCGAGGTCCTGGGTTTGAATGTGGACAGCCGCCCATCGTTAAACCTCGTTCTCAAGTGTAATGCGTCAATTGTCTTAGCCTGATCACCAACTAATACATAATAACGTTCATATTGCATATGGTTTAACAATTGTTTTGGCTAAATGTGGAGCAATTTGGCTCTAAAAATTAGAAACATCAGAACATGAGAAACATGCGTTTGACTGTCATGCCAAATGAACATTTCTCTCAGTAGCAAGGCAATTGGGAATGTTCTGCCCCTAGTATGTATATATTTTGAACTTCATTTGGACCATACGTAGTCAACCTAGTGTGGAAAAGAGGTCAATTGAAGAGATTTCAGAAGTAGCTCTTTGACATCTCCTTCCACGGACCATGCTGTAACCATTGCTCTGTGAAAGCTCCGATGGATTCTTCCTGTGATAGTGATGCCGACGGCACAATTGAGACAACATTTTTATGAAAGAACGGCGTAAAATCAAACACCACGTGATAGGTTAATCAAAGGCAATGATTGTCATTGCAAACCGCCACTGCTATCTATGTGTAGTGAATACTGCGGGCTGCTGACGGGAAAGCGGTACTGGCAGCAGGGGGCAGTACACATGTCAGCAGAGGTAGATCTAAAGGGAAGCCCAGGAAGGGGTCGATCTGGAAGCCCGTGAACCTGCGAGTAGGTTTGAGAAAGAGGGCATGTTGAAGGCGGGGCGAGGCCATGCCAGGAGGATAAAAAGGGGCCCGGGACGGGAGCTCGGGGCTGTTGCTGGAAGTGGATCCCCTCGCTGTGTCGCTGTTCGTCACCTTCGTCGCCACTGTCTCGATCACCTAAGATGCCACTAGCTAGACAGCCTTCCAACTCTTCCAGCTAGGTAGTGCCGTCAAAGAGATGGAGGTGTGACTAGCGTGTAGGCACGCAGGGCACGTGTGGTTCCCCGACTTGCAGAATAAAAGGTGCCTCAAGAACCCTGTCTCTAACTGAGTCACTACATATGTAACACGGCTGACTGAAGGAAGAATCCTGCTCCTGGAGTGATGCCCCATGGAACACAACACGTCCCAGGCCTCAGACTGGAAGCTAGGCGTGTAATGCTTCATCCTTCCCCACCATTGGGACTCTATTCAGGGCTAGAGCATATGACTCACGACTATGTCTCTTCCTTTTGAGTCCTTCGGAATGGAGAGACCCACAGTGACAACTGAAATTCCCTCGGGCCTCTACTCCAATCCCTCCATTACTCAATCCCTAACCCTCAAATCCTTGTTTCCCTCTCAGTCCCCTCTGTTTTTCTTCAAGAAGCATAAACCATCATGCGAGCTCCAGTCATCCTCACAGCCATTGAACAAAGATGGTCAATGCATCGCGCGCTTCCAGATGCGCTTCTGTGGCCGTCTGCAATGCACCTCCTTCTGATATTAGGAAGCCACTGGAGCGATGCACGTTAAAATCACGTCGATTAACAAACTCATTTCTTTCACACCGCTTTGTATTTAGTTTGTTGTCCTTCCCCGGATCTCCGATTGGCACGGTTGGTTACGTAGAGTACGAAAGAAGTTCAACATACATACACAGACTCACACAGAGACCCATAGACTACTTAAACAGAGACCCATAGACTACTCATACTAAGACTCATAGAGTGACTCATGAAGAGACCCATAGACTACTCACACAGAGATCTGAGGTCTGTTTTTAAGTCGATTTGTTCGAAAGACCAACTTTACTCCGGTCGATTCCAAAATATGTTGTACAACATGTACACTAAACACGGGGAATGGCTTTAACAGTTTCATAATCTCCTGTATATTCAGATGCCACTTGTTTTTCATGTTCTGCAGAAGCAGATGCCACTACTGCCAACTATTGCGCAGTGGTTGAACTTACGAATCTTGATCCGAACTGGCAACTGGAGTCCCTGTATAACTATTGGTTGTGGATGTAGGCTGCCCTATGTCCTCACAGCTCTGTGATGTCATCGTCAGTCTCTCACTAGCCTGCAACATTAACTGATCTCATCGTTCCGTCTCCGTGACGGCAGTCCTCTCAGGCGTGCTCTGTCTTCGTTGGCAACCATTCTATCGCCAATCTCGGACATCGGCAATGTCCCCTTCGAGCGATGTGCCATGTCAAAACTCACTTCGTTTACTTGATTTGGTAAGTCAGTACAATGATGTACGTTTGTTCCTTCATCCAGGTGTTCCTCCTCGTATCACTCAGTGAAATTCCAAGGGTGCACCTCCCCAAATCTCTTGACACACCCTTCAGCTCTTATTTCATTTTCAGCCATATATCTTGGCTGAAAAGAGGCAACGATTTAAATGATTATTCTTTGGGAACATTGGTATGTTGCTTTGCGTTATCAAATTCAGTTTTTAAAACTCAACTCCATCATGCTTGCTAATTCACAGTTTTCATCCCAGTATACAGTCAACAACAACAGTCCTAGGTGCATATATGATTTAGTATTGTCCAGTTGTGTCCCCCCGCCTGTTATTCAGTTTAATTTTAAACGTGAGCTGTACGTAACTTTTTACTTAGACCGTATGTACTCTAACGGGATGCAAACTTTCCATGCCTCTTTTTTACGTTTTTCAATTATTTCCTGTGGTTAATTCTCATAGGTTGCTATTACAACCATTTCATCATCAAATCGAGCTAATACTTTGTCCGTTAATGTTTATCCTGTTATTCTTCCAATCAAATGTTCTGAATGTATCTAATTATCTTTCTGTGAACAGCGGGTGGTGAGAGTGCATTCAATTAATTAGTATTCCGTTGCTCTCTCAGTGTAATCTCAATTAAGAAATTATCAATTAGAGATTTAATTTATTTGACTACCACGAAGCGCTGGGACTCCCTCTGGCTCGTGACAAAGTGTGACCTTTAGTTCGTTAAAACAGTGCTTGCGCTTTTATTTATATGGGGGAAAAATTGCAGGAGAGATGAGATGATCGAGTACACTTTGCAGGGACAACATTATTTTGCATCTGTTGTGCATCATTACCTCAAATAAGCCAGGGACGTCCCAGAGCTTTAATGGTAAAAGCACATAAACTAAATTTACGTGCTTTTGATGCCTGTGCAAAGTAGTGCGCCTAATAATCAATTATTTACTGGAGTATTCTGATTACGTGCAAAAATGTATTTATCGGGAACGTATTCATCAAGAACAATGTAATGGCATACAACTTTCGTGACTGCAGGAATTCATATTCTTTGGTTCTTTCAGTAAAGTCACGTATATATTTTTTTATTCACTTTATTTTTTATTATTCTTTATCTATCTACGTGACTTTACCGAAAGAACCAAAGAATATGAATTCCTGCAGTCACGAAAGTTTTAAGTCAAGATTTAACCGCCTCTACAGGGAGGGTTTCCACATAACCATAAGATCTTTGAACAATCTCCGAGACAAGAACACTCATCTGATCGAGGCACTCACATTTCTGAAGAGATGCCGTGACTCTAAGGTAATACCGATCCCATTTACACTGACCCTGTTGCCGTCACATCTTCCAATGCCAAACGAATTTTGTTCAGGGCTAGAAATTAGACTTCTCTGTACTGAAATAGATCATGTAGACAAGACACTCTTGAAGTCACACTTAACATTGACGGAAAAAAATGTCTACATCTGATTGGGAACATGTAGATAACATGACTGCTTCATCAGCCACTACAATGTCAGCTAAATGTAAAGATAACCTGATTTCTAAATTCAACCTCCTTTCCAAGAAGAAACCAGATCCACACATTAAAAAGTTAGACGTTGA
Organism: Petromyzon marinus; assembly: GCF_048934315.1. NCBI lineage: Eukaryota > Metazoa > Chordata > Hyperoartia > Petromyzontiformes > Petromyzontidae > Petromyzon > Petromyzon marinus. The sequence continues at coordinate 12,320,014 of NC_133692.1, forward strand.
CAAGGTTCATATTCTTGGTTCTTTCGGTAAAGTCACGTTGAAGGGAAACAATAAAATAAAATATATATAAAACAATAAAATTCTCACGACGTTTCGACTGTAACACAAACAGTCATCATCAGGTTCTTTCGGTAAAGTCACCTGATGATGACTGTTTGTGTTACAGTCGAAACGTCGTGAGAATTTTATTGTTTTATAGATATTTTATTATTTTATTGTTTCCCTTCAACGTGACTTTACCGAAAGAACCAAGAATATGAATCACTGCAGTCACGAAAGCTTTAAATCAAAAGTTGACAAGGTTGTTATTAATCTGAGTAATAGCCCAATTTCCGATGGTCTAAAGTCGGTTTTGGCTAAAGGGTTGAACTTCGCAGTCACTCCCAAACACATACCTGCGGATGACATTATTGCCCAGGACGATGTAGCTCTTAAGGGTTTGGGACACGTCACTGCAGACGTGACAAAATCGGAAATCGCTGCAACCCTCAAAAGCGCTAAGATACCAGTCAGCAACATCATTAAGGATGAGCGTTATCTCAATTGAAAAATAGGGATGATATCGCCATCCTCTCAGCCGACAAGGGCAATCCCACGGTCATCATGGACAAAACCGTGTACAATAACAAAATTTCAGGACTTACTTAATGATAGCTACACAAAAATTAAAAGAGATCCCACCAACAGCCTCTTTACAAAAACGAACAGTATCATCACTGATTCAGCTTCATTAATTGAATAGATCAAACGGTTTTCCTTAAAACCTTCTGCTGCTAGACCACCCAGATTATATGGCTTACCAAAAATCCACAAAAAAGGTACACCCCTTTGTCCCATCGTCCCCACCATTGGCTCACCCACCTACAAACTGGCCCGATATCTGTCTGAGACTGGTAAGACCACCTCTTCTGTACTTAACTCAGCTCACCTGGTATCATCAATTAAAGACATCTCACTGTCCCCAGGTGATTTACTCGTTAGTTTTGATGTAGTTTCTTTGTTCACCAAAGTTCCTGTGCCCGATACCGTTGCAATCATTGAAGATTTGGTCCAACAAGGATTTGATGCTGATGTACCGGCCCTGGCGAGACACTGCCTCACCAATACATACTTCACCTGGAATGGAACATTCTACAAACAGACTGAAGGCACACCAATGGGTTCTCCCTTATCTCTGGTTGTAGCCAATATTTTACGGGAAAATTTGAGACGGACGCCATCCAAGCATCCACTCTATGCCCTTCCTTGTGGAAGAGGTACGTAGATGACACGTTTGTCATCTGACTACATGGCCGACCGGCTCTGAATCAATTCCTCAACGACATCAATTCCATACACCCAGCCATCAACTTCACCATTGAGGTAGAAAAAGATGGCATGCTATCTTTCTTGGATGTCCTAATCAAAAAGAGACCTGATGGCACAATGAGCCATTCTGTCTACAGGAAAGTAACCCATACTGACGCCTACCTAAAACCTGGTTACCACCAGCATCCATCCCAGAAGAATTCCCTCATCAAAACGCTACACTATAGAGCTCAATGTATCTCCGACCATGAACACCTAACCAGTGAACTCAAACACGTACACCAAGCTCTCAAGGTGAATGGATACTCTGACTACACAATCCGCAAAGCCATCACCCCCAACCATGAGAAAGGAGCCATCTGAGGATCCAATCAAAACCATCACCTTGCCAAACATAGCAGAGGTAACCAAAAATATTTCCAAAATCATGAATAAACCAAGATCCAGGTTCAATTTAACACAGTATATAAAATTCGTGATTTGATCCCATCGGTGAAGGACAAGATTCCTGACATGCAATATCCCAGCGTCTACAAACTAAGCTGTATCTTCGGCAGTTACATTGGAGAAACTAATCGACATTTCTCGGACCCTGTTCGTGAGCAAAAGGCAAATTTGAAACACGGTAGGACCAATACTTCTGCCGTGGCTGATCATTATTCTCATGCAGCTGACTCACACGAAATTGATTTCTCTAAGATGATGGTACTTTGCAAGCCTACTGGCTATCAACAAAGATTCGTTCATGAAGCCATCCATATATACAAACACAATTTCAACCAAGAGGATGGTTATAAGCTCAGCAATCATTGGAAAGATGTCATCAAACACTTTGGGTCATGAATTGATTTGTTTTCTTGTCAACCTCCACCGTCAAAAGTGTGGGTGTGTGGAGCGAGGTGCAATGCTTTGATTGGTGTAGACCTACTGCTGGTGTCGGGGTTTTCTCCTCCATTAGCATTGGCTGCCCCGCCCATCTCTAAACCTTTATAAACAGTTTGCCTTCAGTGGCTAGCCCACCTGTTCCTGATGACGACCGCTTGTGTTGCAATAGAAACGTCGTGGTTTTTGTTTTTTATTTTTAGTTACATTTTTATTCTTATTTTTATTTTATTTTTATTACTGAAAGAACCAGAATAAGTCTACATTATAGACTGCCAGTGCACTCACTCTGGTTAAGAACCAGGCTACAGTCTGCATTATAGACTGCCAGTACGCTCACTCAGTTTAATAACCATTGCTACAGTCTACATTATAGACTGTCAGTGTGCTCACTCTGGTTAAGAACCAGGCTACAGTCTACATTATAAACTGCAAATACGCTCACCAGCTTAAAACCAGGCTACAGTATATATTATAGATTGCCAGTACACTCACCAAGGTTAAGAACCAAGCTACAGTCCACATTATGGATTGCCAGTACATTCATTCCGATTAAGAACCAGGTTACAGTCTACATTAGTGGTTTTTGTTTTAATTGTTTTTATTCACTTGATTTTTTTTATTATTTTTCTACCTACGTGACTTTACCGAAAGAACCAAAGAAAATGTGATGGCATTTTCCAGTGACAAATGTAGCGTGCCCAAGTAATCTATGGACTGCAGTTATGGTTTGAACTGTAGCTGGCGCTGGACATATTTAGGAGGGACATTTATCTTCGTTGAGGTTGAGATGGCGTGCATATATCGAAATGCATACAGTGAAGGAAAAAAGTATTTGGTCCCCTGCTGATTTTGTACGTTTGCCCACTGACAAAGAAATGATCAGTCTATAATTTTAATGGTAGGTTTATTTAAACAGTGAGAGGCAGAATTACAACAAAAAAATCCAGAAAAATGCATGTCAAAAATGTTATAAATTGATTGGTATTTTAATGAGGGAAAGAAGTATTTGACCCCCTCTCAATCTGAAAGATTTCTGGCTCCCAGGTGTCTTTTATACAGGTAACGAGCTGAGATTAGGAGCACACTCTTAAAGGGAGTGCTCCTAATCTCAGCTTGTTACCTGTATAAAAGACACCTGTCCACAGAAGCAATCCATCAGATTCCAAACTCTCCACCATGGCCAAGACCAAAGAGCTCTCCAAGGATGTCAGGGACAAGATTGTAGACCTGCACAAGGCTGGAATGGGCTACAATACCATTGCCAAGCAGCTTGGTGAGAAGGTGACAACATATTCTTAGTTTTTTTCGGTAAAGTCACGTTGAAGAGAAACAACAAAATAACAAAATATATATGTTATTTTGTTGTTTCTCTTCAACGTGACTTTACCGAAAAAACTAAGAATATGAATTACTGCAGTCACGAAAGCTTTAAATCAAAATTTAAGGTGACAACAGTTGGTGCGATTATTCGCAAATGTAAGAAACACAAAAGAACTGTCAATCTCCTTCGGCCTGGGGCTCCATGCAAGATCTCACCTCATGGAGTTGCAATAATCATGAGAACGGTGAGGAATCAGCCCAGACCTACACAGGAAGATCTTGTCAATGATCTCAAGGCAGCTGGGACCATGGTCACCAAGAAAACAATTGGTAACACACTACGCCATGAAGGACTGAAATCCTGCAGTGCCCGCAAGGTCCCCCTGCTCAAGAAAACACATATACATGCCCGTCTGAAGTTTGCCAATGAACATCTCAATGATTCAGAGTACAACTGGTGAAAGTGTTGTGGTCAGATGAGACCAAAATTGAGCTCTTTGGCATCAACTCAACTCGCCGTGTTTGGAGGAGGAGGAATGCTGCCTATGACCCCAAGAACACCATCCCCACCGTCAAACATGTAGGTGGAAACATTATGCTTTAGGGGTGTTTTCTGCTAAGGGGACAGGACAACTTCCCCACATCAAAGGGACGATGGACGGGGCCATGTATCGTCAAATCTTGGGTGAGAACCTCCTTCCCTCAGCCAGGGCATTGAAAATGGGTCGTGGATGGATATTCCAGCATGACAATGACCCAAAACACACGGCCAAGGCAACAAAGGAGTGGCTCAAGAAGAAGCACATTAAGGTCCTGGAGTGGCCTAGCCAGTCTCCAGACCTTAATCCCATAGAAAATCTGTGGAGGGAGCTGAAGGTTTGAGTTGCCAAACGTCAGCCTTGAAACCTTAATGATTTGGAGAAGATCTGCAAAGAGGAGTGGGACAAAATCCCTCATGAGATGTGTGCAAACCTGGTGGCCAACTACAAGAAACGTCTGACCTCTGTGATTACCAACAAGGGTTTTGCCACCAAGTACTAAGTCATGTTTTGCAGAGGGGTCAAATACTTATTTCCCTCATTAAAATGCCAATCAATTTATAACATTTTTGACATGCGTTTTTCTGGATTTTTGTTGTTGTTATTCTGTCTCTCACTGTTCAAATAAACCTACCATTAAAATTATAGACTGATCATTTCTTTGTCAGTGGGCAAACGTACAAAATCAGCAGGGGATCAAATACGTGTTTCCCTCACTGTACTATTGTACGTTGTGTTGTGCTGTTTTCGTGCTGTGTTAAATACTCCGTGGAAGTCTCACACCGTCACATCGTTACTATTGATAACCATCATTATTGCAGTCCTAAATATGTAATCGTGCACATTATATTCATATTGAACCAATACATTGTTCCCAATTAGCAACATTCGTATTAGAGATGGGCATGGTGGCTCAAGTGTCAGAGCCCCATTCAGATCCCGTGTTCAAATCCAGGTGATCGGCCACCTGTGATTAAACTGCGTTCTCAAAGGGAGTGAGTTGATTAAATGAAGCTAGTGATAACATATATTTTTTAAAGAAAGTTGATGTGCACAGGGGGCAAAGGTCGTAAATGCTAAATACCAGCAACAAAAACTGTTTTTTTATATATATATTAGCAGACTAAATTATGTTTTTTCACTTAACTTGGCACAATTACAGCTATGAAAATGTTAAATTTCGATTTAACCATCACAAACAACTGTCTGTGGCACAATCTGTGGATAAATGAATTTTCTAGGGTACAGATATAATAAACCATTTTAAGATATTTCCAGTGTAGTTCTGTGATGTCGTCTTCTGCAGACCATTCTCTAACACACAGACTAGCATGACTCTACAAGAGTTCAGAATGTGTACTTTGGAACGAAAACTTGAAAAGAATACTTATTTTTCTAGTTACCATTGCTTGCAAACATTTTTGCAATGGTAACGACCAATGGACACGTTGTAATGGCTTGACTTAAAGCTTTCGTGACTGCAGAAATGCATATTCTATGGGTCTTTCAGTAGAGCCACGTAGATATAAAATAATAATAAAATATCACGACGTTTCGATTACAATACAAGCAATTGTCTCACCTGAAGACGATTGCTTGTGTTGTGATCGAAACGTCGTGATATTGTTATTATTTTTCTATCTACGTGGCTTTACCAAAAGACCCAGAGAATACGTTACAATGTATTCATGGTTACCGTTGTTGAAAGCAAACGTAACAACACATTAAAATATGTTAAAGTGCAGTATTTTCAATTAGTCTTGTATTTTAAGACGATTGTTACTGAAGCATGAATTAAATGTAAATGTAGGAAGCAATGTGAACAGTACATTTTGTATAAATGAGGGCACAAATTCAGAAAAACGGCATCATTATCCGACCCGTTGGCCATTGAGAAGCATAGATAAAAACCATGAATTGATTCCACTGACAGGTGCAGTAAACTCTAAGCAATTAAAAATAATTGTCCACGGTTACCATTAATCATCATGCCAATGGCCAATTAAAACTGGAGCTTATATTGTGTTTACAATCACAATATAATTGTGCTGAAAGGATAACGCCATAATAAATTAGTCACCATGCCACCGCAAACTCCTTCATATTTTTCATGCCCACTACCAGATACTTGACGTGAGAAAACAAACGTCTTTATGGGATATGTGGGCCACGGGCAGATATAATAATGAAAAGTTTGTGGATGGATCTAGGTGACTTACAGTCTGCTGTAGATGCTGCGTGCACACAGCATGTGACTAATTAGGAAATAGTCTCCGAACGGTTGGATGAACTGTCGTGCCGCATGATGAATGTATTTGCGCGTCAACAGCTGCACCGTTCAATATTCTGAACCGCCAAACTTAAAATTTCAAATAAGCAGAATCATTCTGTGTAAACTACTTAAAACGTCATATGCAAGTGAACTAAAAATAAACTGGGCATCGTGAACAAAAAAGAAAAACAAATGTACCCTGTCACATATTATATCCTGTGAATTAGCAAAAGCAATGTAAATACATTCTAAACAAACTTTTTTTAAGAATGCAGAAGTTCGCGAGTTGAACTCTATTGCGCTGGTTGGCTCATTGCTTCCTATGAAACACTACATTTCATCCCGTCTTTCTTGTAAAATCACCAACACAGTACACCAACACTATAAAAAAATGTATTTTTTTCAACCTATTTAACATTTTTCAATGTTTTATCTTGCATACAACAAATATATTAGGTATTTAAATATGCTAGAAATTCCAATTTATATACATATTTATGTTTACGCATGAAGTGTGTGAGGCCGTTAGGAGCTTGTTGGTGATTTTGCAAGCAAGACGGGATGCAATGTAGTCAGTTTCGAGTCGATAACGCAAGTCGATGATTTCCAGTTGGCATCTGCTGCGCTATGAAGCAACAGCTGCTGCCTGGAACCGCCGGTCACAACGAGAGGGGAACCGGCTGGTCACCCGTTTAACGGGTGCTAATGTGTCGATGGCATGGCTTAAGGTTGAAGGAGGCAAGTTGGTTGGCACAGATTGCGGTATCAGATGATGGTGATAGAGTGGAGGTTAGTAGCTTCTGCAATGTGGTAAGTTACCGAAATTGATGGGGTAGAGGGTAGAGCAGTTCCTGTTCCTTGGCATCATGCCGGTGGCTGGCTCTGGCTTGGTGGCGGTGTACTCTTTTTTTTCGGTAAAATCACTTGGTTAAAACTATAAAATAAAATAATATATGAAAAAACAACTGAGTGTGGGGGCGGGGTGTGGGCTGGTAGGCTACGATGGGCTAAAAAGCAATGTGTGCTACACACTACCATGGCGATGGTAGTGTGTGAACTGTGGATAACAGACTGGGAATATGGATATGTTTATGGAAATAAATCTAAACCGGCTGTCTAGCAGTAAACTGCTCGTTAGCTAAAGTTTAACTTGGTTAATTACATTTTCCAATGATTGCTCAATTTGAATCCATCATCTCGGTTGAAGTTATGTCTATGTTTGTATATCTGGATGGCTTCATGGACACATCTCTGGTGGTATCCAGGAGGCTTGCAGATCACCTTGGTATCGGAGAACACAATGTCATGAGAACCAGTAGCATTGTAACAGTGGTCGGCTACGGCCGAAGAATTCGTTCTGCCGTGTTTCAGATCCAACTTGTGCTCGCGAATGCGAAATACGGCAGGACGAATTTTTCGACCGTAGTCGACCACTGTTACAATGCTGCTGGTTCTCATGACATTGTGTTCTCCGATACCAAGGTGATCTGCAAGCCTCCTGGATACCACCAGAGATGTGTCCATGAAGCCATCCAGATATACAAACATAGACATAACTTCAACCGAGATGATGGATTCAAATTGAGCAATCATTGGAAAATGTAATTAACCAAGTTAAACTTTAGCTAACGAGCAGTTTACTGCTAGACAGCCGGTTTAGATTTATTTCCATAAACATATCCATATTCCCAGTCTGTTACCCACAGTATCACACACTACCATCGCCATGGTAGTGTGTAGCACACGTTGCTTTTTAGCCCATCGTTGCCTACCAGCCCACACCCCGCCCCCACACTCACCATGCCCCCCCTCCCTCCATGCTCCGCGACTAAATAATCCCTCGTCACAGCCATCTCTGAGACACACTTAAGCGCTTGTGCTTTCGCTACTTTGTCCCCACCTGATGGATGCTTGTGTTGCACCTGAAACGTCGTGATTTAATTTAGTTGTTTTTTTTCATTTATTCTTTTATTTTATAGTTTTACTTACTTGACTTTACCGAAAAAACCAAAGAGAATGAATCCTTGCAGTCATGAAAGCTTCAAATCTAGAATTGGTGGCGGTGGTTTAAAATCCACACGAATTTGAATTCAGGTGCATAACCGCCCTCTCTTCATGCCATTTATTTCAATACAAATAATAATCATCATCGCTTTGTCAATCCATTGTTAAATGAGGGCCTCCCTAAGCCGCCTTGTTTGTGGGAGTTCTTTAACCATACTTCACCGCACTTGTCAGTGGAGGTGAAGTGTGAGACCAAGAGGAGCTCAGATATTATTCACCACCGATGTTCGCAGCTGTCCATAATCAAGCTCAGGTCGCCGAGTTTCTAGAACGGTGCGAATCACTGCGCCACTGCTCCACCTGCCTCTCTTTTCTATGCTTGCAACATTCTTAAAGTAACACCTGCACCATCTGGAAGCAATCCGATGGGCCCGCTAATAATATATTGTGTTTATCCATGTTAGACTGTGTGGGAATCTGTAAGCTATGTAGGCTCTATGACAAGCTACCATATATGCCGCAAGCAGTTATAACTTCACCAGACAGAGAATGATAAAGGGGCACAGCACAGATAAAATAAGAAATTGGTGGATTAAGGCTTGGAGGCGAGCGGGCTTGCCGATGACTGGTACCGGCAGAATTGGCCTCAGTGGAAGGCCCTATTGAAAAATGCTGCTGGACAGTTGATGGAAACCATCCTCTAGCAACAGTTAAGCTGTGTGCCTTGCCAGACGTACAATATTGATGTCCTTACAAGCATCTTCGTAACACTTTCCCTGCCTTGGACTCACTCCCACACAGGTCAGAATGCCACATTTCCCCTTCCAAAAAAAAATTGGTCCGCAAAATGTTTGGCAATATTCGCTACAACTGCTCCTCCCTAACATCTCTCTCACCGCGGACCAATCCACCTTGTGGGACGGTTACAGCTGAATGCCTCTCCCCCTTCAGTGAATGTCGAAAAATGTTACATCACTATGTTTATTTCAAAATGGCACCATAATGACCTTTCATCCTGCACACAAAGGAGGCCCAAGCTTTACTAAGCAAGTAGATCGTGGAAAATTATGGAAAAATGCGAGAGAGAAAGCATAAGAGCCCTCGGTACGTATTGCTGGCTGACAAAGAGAATGGTCAAACTGGAATCAAATCGTTGGAATTGGCCAATTTCGTCACAGATTGTGAGCAAAAACAGGCTTTTGCCAAAAAATGGCATGAAGCTGCCGAGAACTCCCTTGCACAGGCTAAGGATTTACATCTCATCGGCTTATTGTGTTAATCGTGTTTATTTTCTTGGCAACAGAATTCTAGTCGATCCATCGTAAAGTAATGGACATACTCATGTAAAAAAAAATGTATAACTTATTTGAAAAAGCTGATCTAGCATTTTTTTTATAAAAGTTGCTGCTTAGGGTACCTTAGACTCCTATAATTATGTAGTGGGCTCAAACGGAGACTCAGATGTGTTTCTTGGAGGCAACACAATTATTATCATTAGCAAGTTAATACACTATCACGAAGGGGTAACTGCCCCTTCAGCAGATAATAACCTCTGGTGGTGGTCCACCAGGCTAACTATACTAACTATACTGGGAGTTAGCTACTATGGACAGGACCCCAGCTTGGATCCGGTCCCCGTGTCGGTCTTCTCCTTGGACATAGAGCATAGACGTAGAGTGTAGACGAAGAGTCTTGAGGATAACAGCAGCCCCTCTCTCGCCCCGCGTTCTCGCTTATAACCTGTGTGCAGGGCTCGCTCCGCCCCTCGCCCCGCCCACCTTATCCGACCCTCGAGAAGGAATTCCATATCACCCCCAGCCCCCCTTTGGGGGTCCCCCGGTCGACACCTCCGGTCACGTGTCCTCCGGGGTCAACCAGAATGCCATGAAACCCCTGTTCCGTGCCCGGCACCCTTGCACCCCTTCCTCTCGGGGCCGGCACTGCACGCAGTGCGTGGTGCCATCTGTCGCTGTTACTCAGTGCTGACCAAGCCCCGTTTTGGGTCAGTACTGCATCCATAGTCCAGTGGTGTTGGCGATGTTATTACATCGCCCGTCGTGTCTCTTCTGGCCCGGCTTCATGCAGTGACATCCCGCGATGTCACTAAATCACCCCCCCCCCCCCTTCGTAGGACTCAGCCATCCCAGCTGACAACACCCCCTGAATAAGCAACGAACCATAACGATTTAACAAAAACAATGCGTGCCTCAACAACAAGAATAACAACACCAACAAATAAACAACCCAGCCCACCTATACCATATGTACACTACTTACAATTGTACATTAATAAAGGGTAACAACAATGCGAGGGAAAAAAATTGCAGCAACCCGCGGAATCCCCTCCATCACCGACATCTCCCACCCTCACCGTGTAACAACATCTGCAAGCACAACAAAGGCTAGGTTCAGCCAAAATCCGATGTGGCCTACCAAGTGCGACAACCATGTGACAGTGTGGGAGTGTGTGTGTATGGAGATTACGAAAACCGCAAAGTTTTTGTTTGAGTTCTTGTAGCCGGGCCCCCAGGGGAGATGGGCTCACTCTCCCTGGAGGTCCCGGAGGGAATATGCAAGCGTTCCGACAATCCCGGCTCCTCACGAAGCCAGTGGAGTCGGAGCAGGCGGTGACTTGGGGAGCATCAGTCATGCGGCACCTGAAGACGGTATTACATGACTCCGCTGAGGATCAAACTCAGCAGGTACACACCCCAGCTCCTCCGACACATCCGACACTCAGTCCCTGCATTGGGGAGATGGGATGAATTCGCGCGGAGCGACAAAAGGCTTGACGCGTGACAGGTGAACAAACCAGCTCCACCGGCCCAACCGAGTCTGAACACACTGTAGTCGGACAACCTGAATTACATCAACAGGTCCATTCCAGGGTTTAAGCAATTTAGGTGATGTACCCACCGGCACCTGTGGGCAGTGTAGCCAGGCTCTATCACCTGCAACCCACGCGTGGGCGGAAGCACGGAGACCCCTTCGTCGCTCATTAGCCAATTGGCGTGAATTCGAATTTGCCCTAGAAGCCTCATGTGCTTCCAATAGCTTCTGAAGGTTAAAACACATGGATTCTGAAATTTTAGATTTGGCCTTGTTTGGCATGACATGTAGTTAGACATCAATTGGGGGGTCATGGTCTCTGCCGTACATTAAAAAAAAACGGTGAATAGCCGGTGGATGCGTGAGGAGCCATTCGGTAGGCAGCCAGGACTCCGGAAACCTGCAAATCCCAGTCAAGCTGGGACTCGCTGACCTAATGGCTCAGCATCGAAGTCAGAGTCCTGTGTTGGCGCTCCACCATTCCATCCATCTGCGGGTGGTATGGTGACATACGTATTTTCTTAGTTCCCAATAAGTCGCACACCTCCCGCAGTAATTTGGAAGATACATTTTTGCCCTAATCGGTCAAAAGATGCTCAGGAGCACCCTTATCCATGACATAGCCATCGAGAAAAGCCTTGGTGATGGCCACCGCCGTCTGGTTGGGGAGCAGCCAGGCCATTGGCCAGCGTGATAAATATTCGACGCCAACCAACAAATATTTATTTCCACAAGGGGTGGCGGGAAACAGACCAAGGATGTCAAGAGCAACTAACTCGTTAATGCGGGAGACCTGAATCAATTGCAACGGCGGACAACAGGGCCTGGCTGGGTGTTTCCGCCGCGCACACTGTACACACCCCTTGAACAAATCCGCTACATCCTCTGCCATGCCTGGCCAGAAGAAGTGAAGCTGGAGCGTGGCAAGAGTTTTGTGCACACCCAAGTGCAACAGTCGTTCATGCACTGCCCACACAACCTTGCCCCGCAGGGCAGTGGGCACAACAATATTGTAACGGCGCAAGCTGCCATCCCAACACATCAGCAGGCCGTCCCTCAGGACCCTGCAGTCCCTACCCCCATCCGTTTCCTTGACACGGTGGCGCAACTTAACCAAGGAGGTGTCCTCCACCTGGAGGCACCTCCATTCTGTGAGGTCAAGGCGAAAGACGATATCACGTGCCACGGGACCGTCACCTCAGCCGATGCCGCAAGGGGTGGGGGCGAGTCCTCGGTCAGCGCTTTAACGTGCCTCGAGCCCCAAAAACACGCGCACCTGTCGCTTGGTGGCAGTCACGACAGGGCATCTGCATTCATATGCTGGTGCCTTTCCGATAGGAAACAGTGAAGGAGTAGTCTTGGAGGACCTCCAACCAACGCGAAAGTCGGCCTGACGGCTCCGCAATGCATACTGTCGCGCTGCATGGTCAAAGCGCACCGTAAAGTGTCTGCCATACAAATTGTGGCGATACTGTTGAACAAAAAAAACAATTGCCAGGAGTTCCAAGCGTGTGACACAGTATCGTTGTTTGGCTGGTGACAACACTTTGCTACTGTATGCGACAACACTCTCAATGCCATGACAACTTGAGACAGGACAGCGCCGATTTCGGTGTTACTCGCGTTAGTGTCAAGGATGAATGGCAAGGCAAAGTCGGGGTAGCGGAGGGGAGGGGCGTTCACCAAGGCATCATGGAGTGCAACAAATGCAGCCTCCCCCCAATGAAACCCCTGACCTTTGGCCATCAACGCATGGAGAGGTTTGGCGATAGTAGCAAACCCAGCAACAAAACTGGGGTAATAAGATGCAAAACCTATTAAACTACGCACCTCGCCCACCGACGTGGGGGTCGGCCAAGTCCGAACACACGCGGTTTTGTCCAGGTCTGTCGCAATTCCAGATTTGCTAACGATGTGACCGGGATACCGAACCGATTTTTGAAGAAGGTGGCACTTTTGCGGCTTAAATTTTAGGTTGGCTAAACGCATTTTGAGAAAGACAGCATGCAAGCGGTCAAGATGTTCTTCGAACATATAGCTGAAGACGATAACATCTTCGAGGTATATTAAACATGAATCCCACTGGAGGCCAGCCAGGACTAGTTCCATCAATCATTGGAACATAACTGGCGCAGAGTGGAGCCCCATGGGGAGCCGATTGAATTAAAACAGACCTAGAGGTGTACGAAAAGCCATTTTTGGTTTTGAGGCCTCATCTAGTGGCAACTGCCAAAATCCGGATAGGAGATCAAGGGTAGATAAGTAATGTGCTCCTGCTAGAGCGTCTAGGGAATCGTCCATCCGAGGGAGAGGATACGCGTCAGCCACAGATATCTTATTAAGCTTCTGGAAATCGACACAGAAGCACAAGTTACCATCGTGCTTCTTAACGAGGACAATAGGGGCTCCCCAAGGGCTGGTGGACGGCGAAATGATATCAGCGGATAACATTTCGTCAACCGCCAGCCGAACGTGCTCCTTCTCTGCAGGGCTCAGCAGGTAGGGATTCTGCCGGATGGGAGCAGCGTCGCCCGTATCGATATGGTGGCTTAAAAACGTAGTGCAGCCGATGTCAAACTTCCCCTTACTAAAAACGTCAGCGAATTCACGCAAGAGCGCCCTCAGGGCATCCCTCTGGGACCCAGACAAGTCCGCACTCTCCGCGCAAAGCGATTCCAGCCACTGCTCATCCGAAGCCTTATGCGGCGGCAGAGGTGACTCAACCCCTGCACTTCCAACAACCAATCCCTCGTGAAGTGCAGGTGACGCATGGGCTAACACGGTGCCCTTCTGCACAATGCATGTATTTAACCCAGCGTTGAGAACCTGTATGAAAGGTTCTTGGTCGTTGGACACTAGAGTCTGTGCTCCAACCAATGTCAATCCCTTGGAGGCCGCATTTGAAGGTCCAAAGAGGATCCCTCCCACAGTCACCGCCTGATCTAGTAGTTTGCGCAACCGTAAGGAACTGTTTTTGAAGCCAGCGCATACATGGTGGCGTTGGCCGTACATATCCGAGAGAGAGTAAAAACGCCATACGACGGCCCGATGGCAGCTCAATGCACCCCTGATCAATTAAATTTTGACAGGCATTTTACCCAAAAAAATCAGTCCCGAGCAAACATGGAACCGCAAGGGACTTCGATACGAGAACCGGTCCCTTCAATTTAACATCGGCAATGCACACCTGTGCCATTATTTTATCAATTATGCCAAATGAGCCGCCAATGGCGGAAAAGCACGGAACGCCAACAGGGCACAGGGAGCAACATTTAGCGGGTAGAATGTTATAAATAAGTTCTGAAATGATGGTCGCCGACGCGCCAGTGTCGATGAGCATCCAAATCTCGACCCCTTCGATCGCACCCATAACGACAGACGAACCTGCAGTCGTGGCAACTACCCTGTGGGCCAGCTTCGACAACTGACCCAGTTGGAGCGGCCAGTCGGCCCACCCACATTCCGAACCCCCCATCACCAAAGCACGATGCGAACGAAAACCGGCTAAACGGGATGAGTGAGGTGAATCCAGGGGCCGAGTGTATGATGCGTCGCGACTTGCCTTAGGGTGCGGTGTAGAGGGGGATGGCCCATCGTGGTGCCAGGCAACCCGACGAGATGTGACCAGGCAGGCCGCAGTTATAACAGATGGCAAGGCTGCTCCCCAAACGAGGCAATGTCCTTCCCCGACGTCGCAGGTCATCCCATCGCGTTCCGCCATCCCTCCGCCAACCTCCACCCTGGGTTGATGCGCAAGCTTGGACCAGCTCCATATCTTCAGGTGTGCTCTGCGCCTCACAAGGCATGGCATATGCCGCCAACCCCTTATCACGCTGCAAGAGCAGGTGGGCATGGATGCTGGTCACCACCTTGAGGGAGCACAAGTCGATGTCGTCAATTCCCTGGACAATGATATGGAGGTCCCTCGCCAGCACCAACAACTTCTCTAGGACTAGGGAATCAAGTCCCTCATGGTCCATCTTGGGAAAGGCAGACTTGGCCAAAGCCAGCAGCACAATGGAAGGCGAGGGGCGTCTCGGCCTCCCCTCGCATCCGCGTAGCAAAGCGATGGCGTTCGCTAGACGGCGGTCCGTAAATTGTAGCCATCTCCATGAACGCCTGCTGCAGTGTGGACCTTTCTGCAGGTGGGATGGTGTAGAACGCTGCCAACGCCTCATCGTCCAAAGCGGTGGGCAGTGCTCTCAGCGCCTCCGTCTCTGTCCAACCCGGTAGGTCCTGGTTGGCAACGAATTTGCGAGTCAAGGCCACCCAATCGCCTCTAGTGGAGTTAAATTTTTTGATAAAGGGCAGTCGCCGCTGCCGGGATGGGAGTGTGATGGATGAATCCGTCGTCAAGTTGGAATTGGCGGGAACCCCGCTCCGCTCCGCATCAAAAAGTGGCAGGCTGTGCCTCCGGCGGTGGAATTTGGCGGGAAATGGTGGCGGCGGCTCAAGCCGTCCCTCGTGTCTCCGCAGCTCTCTCCACTCCAAGGGGCTGGTGGCGGTGAATGTCCGCAATGACACTGGTGGCAGCTTTTAGGAGCTCCATAAAGCCGGAGAGCGCCGTGTGGAGGTCGCTCCCCGGCGGTGGTGAGTCATCGCGTGGCCGGTCGATGCACTGCTCAGCCAGCAGCGCCTCTCCATCCGCCTCTGGGGTCGCCATCCCTGTGGCTGCCAACTCGTTATCTTCCTTGTCCGACGTCCTGGTGCATACTTTACTCCTAGTATACATCCTATGCTAGTTATTTAACTAAGAACGTTAGGCCACTTCCGACACCAGTTGTAGTGGGCTCAAACGGAGACTCAGAAGTTTTTCTTGGAGGCAACACATTTATTAACATTAACAAGTTAATACACTATCACGAAGGGGTAATTGCCCCTTCATCAGATAATAACCTCTGGTGGTGGTCCACCAGGCTAACTACACTGGGAGTTAGCTACTATGGAGAGGACCCCAGCTTGGGTCCGGTCCCCGTGTTGGTCTTCTCCTTGGACGTAGAGCATAGACATAGAGTGTAGACAAAGAGTCTTAAGGATAACAGTAGCCCCTCTCTCGCCCTGTGCTCCCGCTTATAATCTGTGTGCAGGGCTTGCTCCGCCCCTCGCCCCGCCTAACCTTCTCCGACCATCGAGAAGGATCTCCATGTCACCCCCAGCCCCCCTTTGGGGGTCCCCCGGTCGACACCTCCGGTCACGTGTCCTCCGGGGTCAACCAGAGTGCCATGGCCCCCTTGAAACCCCTGTTCCATGCCCGGCACCCCTTCCTCTCGGGGCCGGCACTGCACGTAGCATGTGGTGCCATCCGTCGCTGTCACTCAGCACTCACCGAGCTCCATTTTGGGTCGCTACTGCATCCATAGTCCAGTGGTGTTGGCGATGTTATTACATGGCCCGCCGTGTCTCTTCTGGCCCGGCTTTATGCAGTGACATCCCGCGATGTCACTACAATTATAAAACTTCACGTTGATTGCTTAAATTATACTTTAAGCTCTTTTTGCATGCAATTATAATGATTGCCAAGGCACAATTAAACTTTTCTGCATACTGTAATTAAACACTTTTTTAATATTCTTGGGTCTTTCGGTAAAGTCACCCCAACCGTTGGGAAAGATGCATCTGAGGACCCAATCAAAACCATCACCTTGCCATACATAGCAGGGGTCACTAAAAAGATTTCCAAAATAATGAGCAAAACACACGATCCAGGTTCGATTTTACAGAGTACATTAAATTCGTGATCTGATCCCATCTGTGAAGGATGTGATCCCTGACATGCAATACCCCGGTGTCTACAAACTAAGCTGTGTCTGCGGCAGTAGTTACATTGGGGAAACTAAGCAACATGTCTCGATCGTGTTCGTGAACATAAGGCAGATCTGAAACACGAAGGTACTTTGCAAGCCCACTGACTATCAACAAAGATTCGTTCATGAAGCCATCCATATATAAAGACACAGACACAATTTCAACCGAGAAGATGGGTACAAACTGAGCAATCATTGGAAGGATGTTAGCAACCAGTTTAATTCAAAATTGGCTATGATGTTCCCATCCTACCACCTTCCGATGTTAGTTGTGCTTTATGCCCATTTCAAACTTGTGCTTTCACAGTCACTTCGCGTGCCGACCCCTTGGTTGCGGCTCTGTGATCTACCATTAACATGCTAATCTCTCTTTAACATGCTAATTTTCACCTGGCAGCCCTTTGATTGGTGGAAAACGAACCACTGCCAGGCTCGCTGCCGAACACTTACATTATCATTGGCTGCTGACATTTGGGCTACGCCCATTTCAACCCTTATCAACAGTTTCCCTTGGAAGCTAACCCCCCTTTTCCTGAAGATGACCGCTTGCATTGCGATCGAAATGTCTTAGTTTTCTGTTATTTTTTTTTATTTTTTTCTTTGAATCTATCTACGTGACTTTACTGAAAGACCCAAGAATATGAATTCCTGCAGTCATGAAAGCTTTAAGTGAACTTTATAAATAGTATTGAATTTAGTTAGAAAATCAGATTTCAAATTTTTTTCTTATCAATGCACGGGAAAACAAACTATTCTGCCAAGTGTCTCAAATATGCAAATATTTTATGTGAACCAGTGATGATTGATGTTCATTCAAATAAAGACCTGCAATGGGTTTGAGATCCGGAGAGATAGTGCAGCTGTGCCTTAGGATGCTGGCCGTGTGCAAACAACAATTGGACCATTATGAGCATAGAAACATGTGTTGGGAGGGTTTCTTTCCGTGCGCTTCTGACAAAAAAATATCACAGCTGTTATGGGACATTGTTTATTGCATTGACAGGAAAAGCAAATGCTATGCATTGCAGTCAAGTAGGAATAGAAAGCAAAATAAACTGTCATTGGCACTGGCAATTGCAAAAAAGGATTAAAGGCAATATATATTCTTGGTTCTTTCGGTAAAGTCACGTAGAAGGGAAACAATAAAATAATAAAAATATAAAACAAAAAAATTATCACGACGTTTCGACTGCAACACAAGCAATCATCATCAGGTGTGAAAACCACAGCAAGAAAATTTGAAAAAAGTGGCGTTTTTTTTTACGTTAGCACCACGGAGAGCGATTTGGCAGTTATTCAGTTATTATCCGGCACCATCGCAATCATTGAAGACTTGGTTCATTAAGGACTAAACAGTGAGGTACCCCCCCTGGTGAGACACTGCTTAACCAATACATACTTCACTTGGAATGGCACTTTCCACAAACAAACTGAGGGAACCCCAATGGGCTCCCCCCTATCTCCGGTTGCAGCCAACATTTTCATGGAGAAATTTGAGACTGACGCCATCCAGACTGCCACTCTGCGCCCAACCTTATGGAAGAGGTACGTGGATGGCACTTTTGTCATCTGGCCACATGGCCGGCCTGCTCTAGACCAATTCCTCGACCACATCAATTCCATACATCCAGCCATCAGATTTACCATGGAAGTCGATAAAGATGGCAAGCTACCTTTTTTGGATGTCCTAATAAAAAAGAGACCTGATGGTTCAATGAGCCACTCTGTCTACAGGAAAGCTACCCATACCGATGCTTACCTGAAACCGGATTCCCACCACCATCCATCCCAGAAGAATTCCCTCATCAAGACTCTGCACCATAGAGCCAAATGCATATCCGACCAAGAACACATAGCCAGTGAACTCAAGCACGTACACCAATCTCTTAAGGCTAATGGTTACTCCGACTACACAATCCGCAAAGCTATCACTCCAACCATGAAGGACCCTCTTGAGTCACACACACGCGTGCGCGCGTGTGTGTGACTCAATTGAGTACCGAGTGCAATGTGTAAAAACATTGCCACTATGAAGACAAAAGTGGCCAAGCGTGGTGCTGGCCACGAACCCCCTCGTGTGCCGTACCGGCCTTCATAGGTGCTCTCGAACAGCACTTACCCCAATAGTCTGAAAGCTATACTGGGGGATCTTTGTCTTTGTTTGTGCGTGCGTACCCCCATGTATGTGTATGTGTGGAGAGCTGTAGTGCAATGTTTAGCATGCGTCGCTATCAACCAGGTGACCTGATTTCGATTCCTGCTCACGACCAACACCAGTGACAATTATGTGAATGAGTCCTGGGCCTCCCCTAAGTCGACTCAACCTAAAATGAGTACCGGGAGTCAAAAGTGGCTGGGGAGTCAAAAATGGCTGGGCGTGGTGCTGCCAACTGACCCCCTCATCTGCCGTGCTGCAGTGCTAGCCTTGATAGACGCTGCTCGCTAACTGCATTTGCCCTAACAGTCTGTTCAGGCTATACGGGAGATTGTTGTGCTAAGTATGTGCATCTGTGTGTCTGTGTGTTTGTGTGTGTGTCTTTGTGTGTGACTTTGTGCGTGCGCGGGTGCTGTGTGCGCACTTGTGGTGACTCATTACGTCCCTTCCGACAAGCAAGCCAGTATCAGGACTCAAGTAAAAAAATAAATCTATATACATTACATTATTTTATGTTTTATTTTATTTACTATACAATAGTATGTGCAAATGAATGTTGTTTATTCTTATTCACGAGTTTAACAATGCTTCCCTTTCATGTTGAACCGTAACAAATTTGATAACACTGACTCTGTGCATTTAAATACAGTACATTATTATGTTACATCTATTTTTGTATTATTATGATATACGAGTTGAGTACATGGCGAATACAATGTCTGTCTGACAAACAGTGCCCTTGCGAGGTAGGTGCAGGGGCAAGACAAAATGCGCGTCTTGAAATTCACAAGGCTCCACTTTCCACCATCAAGTGACTCATCACACATGCCACAGAAGAGCACATTGCGACATGCGCTTTTGCAAACGAATGATGCTCTTCCAGCCTAGCTGCCTATCGTACATATTGATGCCACCTAGACGCAACACCTGCAACCACCAATATTTGTCCAAGCCGACTGCAGAGCCAACTAAAGATAGCGGCTACACTGAGTCCGGTGAAATGGGGTGTAAAGACTCAACAAATATTGAACACCACATGACGGCACTTTTGTCGTGATGTTGGCACTATTCTCTGCGCTAAGATTGCACAGCTAAGTTTTAAGGAAGACAGGACAAGCATTTGTCTCACTGCCTTGATAGTCCGGGAGGTACGGCGTAATGAAGCTGGATTAAATATAACCATAGAAACCTTTAACACAACCAAAATTATGGTTACGAAATCCATACAATTCAAAGTCCAGCTGTTTCAATTGTAATTTAGGCCAAATATATATTTTCTTGTATAATAAATCATAAGCCGTTTTTCTTGTGGTGTTATCTTATACGTTAGTATTTTTAAAGACCTTTTATTGCATTATGGAAATGAGGACAGATGAAATTCAAAAATGCATCTCTACCTGCTCCGCAAAATACAGTAGCTTATCTCTGTTTCATATAACAGCACCGTCATAAAAAGGGTAAATTAAAAACTACACGGAGCCCAATACCGCATTTCGTTTAAGACCGACAATGCTTGGCCATAAAGGTGTGCTGCGTATCATTCCAGGAAACACATTTCACTGTCACTGATAAAAAAAAACGAAACCACGAGAGCCTCTGTTATTCCAATTAACTTTTCCAACCCAGATTAGAATTTGAGTCTAAGCCATGTGCTTGTTGTTCATAGTTTGAAAGCTACCACTCGAGTTGTGATTTCTCTGCTGCTACTGTGCGAGGCCCAGTGGATAAAGCCCATGTTTCCACCATAGACAGCAGCCAAAGGGTTAGGCAGGCTCAGCCTGTCACGTTGGACATGTCTGCCTGAATTAATGTGGCGGTGGCAATGTACAACTCTAGCCTGGATCAAAGAAAGTCCACATTTTACACTTGCAGCTATAAACCAAAAGTGTGACGCGTTGAAAATTAAATCTGTTGGGAGAAAAATATAGCCGCCTGAGGCAGAATGATGTGAAATTATTTCAGCTTTGGTGAATCAAGTTTCAAACAGACTTCAGTCTCAGTGAGACTGCCTGAGACGTGAGTGGAGGAGGCCATCATCTTTGTCCAGGCGTTCCGGTGCTTTTCCGGCATTACCTGGCACCAGCAAAGTGTTCACGCAGCAGTGGAAAACATGGATCACACGAAAGTGGCCCAGCTGCAGGCAATTCTCTGTAGTGAAAAACTGTGTGGAACAGAATCCACTCTGGACCAGATGTAACTGGATGAATCTGGATTAATCTGGAAATCTTTGATTCGTTTCCACAGCTACTTTCTACCGATTTTGCAACACATATTATTTTTATTCTGTCAAACCCTTAGTTTTATATCAACTGTGGAAAATTACATATACAAAATGCTTTGAATGATATAGTAATAGGTTTTTACCCTTTTATCTGACACAAAAACTGACACCTTTATACGAGGGATCATGTTTGCAATAACCACAACACAAGTAGTCAAAATGCAAACAAAAAAGACAACTCTGATAATATGCACTGTCCTTGAATTTGATTGGTCCACACCCGAGACGGCTTTTCTTAGAGCCCAGTCTCCACTGGTGTTGGACCAGAAGACGCCAAAAGGCGTACAACTACTTGTGTTGTGGTTATTGCAAACATGATCCCTTGTATAAAGGTGTCAGTTTTTGTGCCAGATAAAAGGGTAAAAACCTATTACTATATCTTGTTACTGGCAAATGAGGTCTCATAATGCTTTGAATGATATTGCACGGAAACATAATAAATTACAATCTTGGTTTGAAGCTGTCGTGACTGCAGGAATCCATACTCTTTGGTTCTTTCGATAAAGTCACGAAGAAAAATAATAATAGATCACGACGTATCGATCTCTGCACAAGCGATCGTCCTCAGGTGGGATAATCTAATTTTGTGTGAAGGTTTTCACTCGAGGAAGATCGCTTGTGTGGCGATCGAAACGTTGTGATCTATTATTATTTTTCTACGCGACTTTACTGAAAGAACCAAAGAGTATAATTAATTACAGTGACACTACATTTATTTGTGGCTCTTCATGCGAGTATCCTATTATTTATAGAGGCCAGTGGAGCTATTGTTTCCATGCCCCATAGACTCTCAAGGACTCGCACATAAATCAAGTAACAGAAAAAAATGCTCTATCAGCCACAGACGAATCAACAGGAAAGCCTCTCGAAGACAGGCTCACTGCAGGGATAGCCTCTCCAGTCATGGGGATGCCTGGCACACAGCATACAGTTATATAATTGAGGAAATACGGCATGTTAGTTAAGAATCGGAATATGTATTTATACTGCAGGAGGAATCCAATGAGCTATAAAGCTCTTTTTTCACATATGTCCAGTCGGGGCAGGTGATACAACAACAATGCAAAAACACAATCGCAATCCAGTATAATAAAGGTAACCATATCACTTAAAACATATATATAAATAAAACGAAACTTTTTTTTATCTTACCAGGTAAGGCCCACTGAGCTATTGGCTTCTTTACAGAAGCGACCTGGCCACAGTGATAGCTCAACGAAGTGGCTTATCATGTGGAAATCTATAGCAGCAAAATGATCTAAATAATCTAGATTCTTCTTTCTAAATTTGGAGGGAAAACCCGGAGGACCTGGTGAAAAAAATCCACGCGACCACATTACATTTAGATGTCATTAAAATAAATCGTCACAGTGCTGATTGATCTAAGTCACTTATCATTGCCATGAAGCAAAGGGATAAAGCTGAGTTTCACTGGAAGTGGAATGTTGGAGAGATTCTATGCTGGGAATAAAATATAAATATTACTCTTTGGAACCAAAGAGTATGGGATTCCTGCAGTCACGAAAGCTTCAAATCAAGATTAAAATATATTGTTATTTTTGTAAAATAAACGTAAAATAAATGTGAAACAAGAGAGAACACTAACTGAGCACTGGTCATTCAAGGAAAAATTACTCCAAACTGTTATACATAGTGCATAGACGTATCTTCATTAGCTTCATATTTTTTATTTAAAGCTTTCGTGACTCCAGGGATTCATCTTCTTGGTTCTTTCGGTAAAGTCACGTAGAAGGGAAATAATAAGTAATAAAAATAAAACATAGCATCGTATATTATTTTTTATTTATTTTTTATAATGTTTTATTTTTATTATTTTATTATTTCCCTTCTACGTGACTTTACCGAAAGAACCAAGAAGATTCATTAGCTTCATTAGCATGTGAACAAAGTCGCGGCCGGATATTTTTGTTTTATTGTTGTATAACGTTTATTTAGTAAATGCCTTCCGACTTACCCATACGTATATCCACCTGCTCGAGTCTGACTACGAGACACTAGTGTGTTACTATCATTGCCTGTGCAATGATAGTAACACACGGGAATAACTTAGGTCCAACGCAAGTGCAATGGATTTCACGAACTTCAGTTCAAGTGGGCCTAAAAATTTAGAATTTCTCAGCGTTACCATTCTGAGAGTAATCAAAATTGATGTGAAGGTTTTCACTCGAGAAATTTGCACTCACTAAGACACCGTATTGTGTCGATATCACTTCACTGAAGATGATTTTGAACAGGGGGATGCACTTAATATGATGCCAACTATGATTTTTGTTACCTCCTCGGAAAATATTTAAACGGTGAAATCATTCACAGCGAATGTTACACATCGTAGGATCTGCATCATGATGGCGAAAAAAGAAATACATTCCGTTGACAAGTTCTCCGTTATTACAACCAAATAAATAGTGCAATGGCAAATTAATTCTGACACCCTGCTTACATATGTACAGAAGTCTGAAATTGAAGGTGCTATTCGTTTCCCAAATGACGTTTCTCGCGGGCAACTTCATCTGATTTTTGAGCGATGTAGTGCAAGGCATGTCCCGCTGCCATGATCGGTTACAAACGGTGTGCTATCGAATGTTCCCATGTGTTTTGTAGGTATGTCGAGGTCAAAAATGTACAAAAATCAGAAAGGCGACAAATTCTGAAACGTGTGTACGTTTGAGGGAATGAACAAGGTGTGTCAATAACGTGTACAACAGGATACACTTACACAGTATGTGGTAGCATCATGGGTAACGGTTGAAAAATATGAAAAGCTACAACACTGTAGTTGTAAAGTTCATGTCAACAAACTGGGTGTTTTCATATTGCAGGGGTCGGCAACCTGCAAGGCTCCGGAGCCGCATTCAGGTTCTTTAAGGGCTCCTTATTGACGTTATTTATTAAGGAACCACTGTCTCGTGTTTACCACACAGTGCATTGCGGTTCTTGAAATATTGAGAATTTTGTTACGGAATTCGAACAAAAATGGCTCTTTATGAGACCTCCTTTGCCAGAAACAAGATATAGGAATAGGTTTTACCCTTTTAACTGGCACAAAAACTGACACCTTTATTCAAGGCATCATGTTTGCAATGACCACAACACAAGCAGTCAAAATGCAAACAAAAAATACAACTCTGATAATAATATGCACTGTCCTTGATCATTAAAGAAAGAGATATCTTCCTCGGGTGTGGACCAATCAAATTCAAGGACAGTGCATATTATTATCAGAGTTGTCTTTTTTGTTTGCATTTTGACTGCTTGTGTTGTGGTCATTGCAAACATGATGCCTTGAATAAAGGTGTCAGTTTTTGTGCCAGTTAAAAGGGTAAAACCTATTCCTATAAAAATGGCTCTTCTTGTCATTTTGGTTGCTGCCCCCTGTCCTATGTGAAAGCGTTAGAATTGATTTGGACCATGAATCAACATCTAAGTTGAACGCTACCCTTGTCATTACACTGACGGGAATGTGAGACTACGTTCCATAGTATATGTAACGTTTGTAAAAAAAAAAACATTAAAATCTAACTCTATAGACTATTTCAAATGGAGACGCTATCTACACTGGAAATAAATTGACTGCCGTTCCACGTGCCCATAAAAACACATGTGCACTCTGAATAATTCGCAGGGTTGGCTACGTATGGCACAAACGAAGTTCAACATGCATACAAAGACTCACACAGAGACCCATACACTACTCTGACTGATACCTATAGACTACTCACACGTAGATTGATAGTCCATTGTCCTACCCCCGCACCTCCGATTAGCACGGTTGGATACGTATGGTGCGTAAGAAGTTAAACATACATACACAGCCCGGTGGTAATTCTTCTGGGCCAGGAGTTTTGGAATTCTCTGATGGAGGAAGATATCTCTTTCTTTAATGATTAAATTATGTCAATTCCACATCATGGTGCAGGATGATTACGTCATAGGAAACCAATAAGAATCTTTAATATATTTAAGTCTTGTACTTTGCACTATCATATTTTTGTACTGTTTGTTGCTGTAACGTTCTTACCTGCCCCTACTGGACATCTGTAAGAAATAGCTTTAAAGCTCATCGGATTCCTCCAGTATAAATAAATATTCTGATTCTGAAGTCTGTCTTGAAAACTCTTTAACCCAACACTATTTCTGGCCGTTTACCCTGCAGGTTCTGTTTACTTCCTGCTTTCCACACGGCACATTTGGATCTACGGATGTAATGCGCCTTATAAATGTGAATTATTATATCGCAGGAAAAGGTAGAATTTGTGTTATAATGAGAAAGCACCATAGGGTGGGAGGCGGGGTTAAGGCTCCCTGGCTGGGACCCATAAGTTGGAATTCCCACACTTTTGAAGCATACATGCCAGACCCAATAACGTTATCTTAACGTAGTTTTTGCTGTTTTTAAATATGATAATAGTAATGTTACTACAGACACAAATTATGTCAATGTAGATGTTGCAAATGATAATAATACACAAGACCCCGGTGCAGGCTGAAGCACACACTGCATCTCCCGAGGCACCCGTGCTCGCCCTGAGCTCCCTCGAGGGGGGAAGAAGAAAAGTAAAATCTACGCGGCCGAAAACGAAGGCAAGGTCTCGTGATCGCCTACAGAGAACAACATAAACTATTTAAACTTTTTTTTTATTTTACCAGATATGGCCCACTGAGCTAAAATATCTCTTTTTCAGAAGTGACCTGGCCACAAAGGATAGCTCAACAAAGTGGCTTATCATCATGTGGAATTTAAATCAGCTAAGTACTCTAAACGCATGTCTTTAAATGTGGAGGGAAAAACCGGAGGACACGGAAAAAATCCACGGGACCACAGGGTGAACATGCAAACTCCAAATATACAGGCGTCAGGGTCGGGATCGAACCCACGACCTCTTGTATACCAAGCGAGGTAGTTAACATCTCGCCACCGTGGCACTCACAAGGAGAAGCGGTGGGGGACTCGTGGGATCAGGGCTGGGCTGCCCTCACTTCATCACTGTGACAGAGACAAGATACGTGTCAGCTTAATTACGCTCTTAATACTCTAATACTTAAATTAATTACATTGTCCCGACATAGGAACGTCATAGTTCAGGTGGCACAGCTCATGGATCATTTTACGTGATTTATGAGAAACTTCCCCCCAATCTGAAATGTTCTCACCGTGAGCCTTGATCACATATGATGGAGGTCTAAGCTTATATATTTGTTAAATGTCGTTGTGCACGTCGTTACGTGTTTGCTATGTGTGTGTCAGTGGACACCCTGGACATTACTTGCAAATGGGGAGTTCAATCTGAAGGGAATTTCCAGGCGAAATATTATAATCAACTGAAATACGGTAGTATTTTAGTGAGAAAAAAATCCAAACAAATTACAGAAACATTATTTTACAGGAACTAGTGAAATGAACAAACCATTTCATCAATTAAGATTCATCCATGTCCTATCATTTCAGTTTTCCCCCGAAATAATGACTCTGTAATCATGTGAATGCCTTAATTTACCCAGGCAAGCAGCACACGGTGAGTGCTTCTGGGAGGAGTACTTAAGTGATCAGAGTCTACACAACATCTGCTGTGCTGCTTCCTACAAGCACCCCGCTGCCCTTCAAGTGTCTCTCTCGCAAGGTTCGATGTCTGTGATTCATCGAGCCCTGATTATTATAAGTTGCTGCATTACAGGCACGTGCCACCACGCCCCGCAATAAGAATTGCATATACTAAGGTGACCTAGGTTATACAGATGACACTAATGCATCGCAATACCACAACCACTGGCCTGGCATGATAGGAAAGCAGTGCCATGCAGCGACCGTGCTGGCAATGGGTAGTTATAGGCGGTGGCCACTTTTCTAAGGCGCAGTTACACTCAAACATACTTTTGCAGAACCTGGGACATACTTGAGACAAGATCTGGTCGCGACATCCGCTGTAAAAATATTGCAAAGTCCCACCTTTGTGGCGGCGCTGGAGAGATGCTTTCACGTGAAATGCGGATTCATCTGCACCACACTCGACACTTTGTGTGCTGCATCTCATTGCGCAAGGTGCCATGAACCGCGTTCGTTGGTGACACTCGAAGAAGGCTGACAAGGGAGCAGTTGAAAGGTGCCAACGTTGCAGATCTCGTCAAGGAACATAATCCATCACACGCGACCACCGGTCATCCTCGCAGCGGCATTTGGCCAGTCATCTCACGAGGACGGTCACCGCAACGTGCGCTTTCAGATGCCCTACTGCGAACGTCTGGAATGCTCTTCCTTTAGATATTAGGAAGCCACTGGAGCTATGCACTTTTCAAATTAGATTGAAAACTAATTTCTTTAAAACTGGTAGGTTTATTTGAACAGTGAGAGACAGAATAACAACAAAAAAATCCAGAAAAAACGCATGTCAAAAATGCTAGAAATTGATTTGCATTTTAATGAGGGAAATAAGTATTTGACCCCTCTGCAAAACATGACTTAGTACTTGGTGGCAAAACCCTTGGTAATCACAGAGGTCAGACGTTTCTTGTAGTTGGCCACCAGCTTTGCACACATCTCAGGAGGGATTTTGTCCTACTCCTCTTTGCAGATCTTCTCCAAGTCATTAAGGTTTAGAGGCTGACGTTTGGCAACTCGAACCTTCAGCTCCCTCCACAGATTTTCTATGGGATTAAGGTCTGGAGACTGGCTAGGCCACTCCAGGACCTTAATGTGCTTCTTCTTGAGCCACTCCTTTGTTGCCTTGGCCGTGTGTTATGGGTCATTGTCATGCTGGAATACCCATCCACGACCCATTTTCAATGCCCTGGCTGAGGGAAGGAGGTTCTCACCCAAGATTTGACGATACATGGCCCCGTCCATCGTCCCTTTGAGGCGGTGAAGTTGTCATGTCCCATTAGCAGAAAAACACCCCCAAAGCATAATGTTTCCACCTCCATTTTGACGGTGTGGATGGTGTTTTTGGGGTCATAGGCAGCATTCCTCCTCCTCCAAACACGGCGAGTTGAGTTGATGCCAAAGAGCTCCATTTTGGTCTCATCTGACCACAACACTTTCACCCAGTTGTCCTCTGAATCATTCAGATGTTTATTGGCAAACTTCAGACGGGCATGTATATGTGCTTTCTTGAGCAGGGGGACCTTGCGGGCGCTGCAAGATTTCAGTCCTTCACGGCGTAGTGTGTTACCAATTGTTTTCTTGGTGACTATCGTCCCAGCTGGCTTGAGATCATTGACAAGATCCTCCCGTGTAGTTCTGGGCTGATTCATCACCGTTCTCATGATCATTGCAACTCCACGAGGTGAGATCTTGCTTGGAGCCCCAGGCCGAGGGAGATTGACAGTTCTTTTGTGCTTCTTCCATTTGCGAATAATCGCACCAACTGTTGTCACCTTCTCACCAAGCTGCTTGGCAATGGTCTTGTAGCCCATTCCAGCCTTGTGTAGATCTACAATCTTGTCCCTGACATCCTTGGAGAGCTCTTTGGTCTTGGCCATGGTGGATAGTTTGGAATCTGATTGATTGCTTCTGTGGATAGGTGCCTTTTATACAGGTAACAAGCTGATATTAGGAGCACTCCCTTTAAGAGTGTGCTCCTAATCTCAGCTCGTCACCTGTATAAAAGACACCTGGGAGCCAGACATCTTTCTGATTGAGAGAGGGTCAAATACTTATTTCCCTCATTAAAATGCAAATCAATTTATAACATTTTTGACATGCGTTTTTCTGGATTTTTTTGTTGATATTCTGTCTCTCACTGTTCAAATAAACCTAAGTTAAAATTATTGTCAGTGGGCAAACGTACAAAATCAGCAGGGGATCAAATACTTTTTTTCCCTCACTGTACCTTTGGCTCCCCAGCCAAGGTCACTCTCCTTAGTGGTGTGTCGCAATTCAGTGGCCCCTCACACAACAGCTCTACTGACCCCCTATTAAAAAAAAAAACGAAAGTACTAAGCTAAACTTTTGATTTTACCAGGTACGTCTCACTGAGCTATAAATACAGCTCTTTTTCAAAAGCGACCTGACTGTCACAAATTATATCTCAACGAAGGGAAAAAACTGGAGGACCCGGAGACAAATCGACACGACCACGGGGAGAACATGCAAACTCCATATAAACAGGCTTCAGGGTCGGGATCTAACTCACGACCTCCTGCATACCAGGCAAGGGAGTTAACATCTCACCACCGCGGCACCCTTATTAGAGAGGAGCTGGAGCCGGGCCCAGGAAAGACCTGTCTTGAGGCTTGGAGCCAACAATAATTACAGCACCAATACAAGACTCACTCTTTGCAGACAGTTTTGTCTCATCCACGATGTGTTCTTCCGTAACAAACAATTCGTGTACACCGCTATGGTGGGATATTTTGCAGTGAAATCAACCGTTGTGCTTCTGCTCGAACGCCAAGATGAAAGTGAGGGAAGATGGGTAATGGACGGCGTGAGTTAGCCAACTCTGCATCATATGGAATGAGGGACAAGTTGTGGACACTGGCTAAGATGATCTTAAATATTACGGTCGTGCTGCCTACGCAGCACCGTCCAGGAGGAGGAATGCAGGAAATAAATTCCGCGCATCTCTTGTATTCCACCTTCAAAAGCCCTCTCTGGATTCAGCAGTGAAATGCATTCCGAAACGATTTCCATAACCAAACCTCGGATTCATCAAAACCCACACACCTCTTCCAATATATACACATATATACTTCATTACTGTACACCCCAGTATTCCCTGAAGAAGGTCTGTAGGCTGAAACATTGAGGCTTTTAGATTTGAAGATTTCGTGACTGCAAGGATTTATACGCTTTGGTTTTTTCGGTAAAGTCACGTAGATAAAACAAAATCAAAATAAAAGAAAACAACTAAATCAATCACGACGTTTCAGAGGCAACAGAAGCTTCCGTCTTCAGGTAGAACAGTCACAGCAAGATAGCTGCATTAAGTGGTGAGCTCTGAGACCCTCGAGCTTATATACAGGTTAAGGTGGGGTGGAGGAGGCAAGCAGGGAATGACGACGAGGCTAAGTTAATCCGTCTTGTGTTATGTTGAGGGTTCGGGGGAAGCGGTGGTTCACTGCACGGGGGCAATGAAAAATGGTAAAAAAAGGCTGTGCGCTTATAAGGTAGCTGAAGTTTTGACTTGGTTTATGACATCTTTCCAGTGGTTGCTTAATTTAAAACCATTCTCTCGTTTTAAGTTGTGTCTATGTTTGAAAATCTGGATGGCTTCATGGACAAATCTTTGGAAATAACCAGGAGGTTTGCATATTACTTTGGTATCGGAGAAAACAATGTCATGAGAACCCGTTGTGTTGAGACAATGATCAGCCACGGCCAAAGAATTCGTTCTGCCATGTTTCAAATCTGATTTGTGCTCGCGAATTCGGTCAGAAATATGTTGTTTCGTCTCCCCGATATAGCAGTCACAGCAGATACAACTCAATTTGTAAACATCGGGGTACTGTAAGTCAGGAAATACATCCTTTACGGGTGGTATCAGATCACGGATTTTGTGTACTGTATTGAACCGATCCTGGATCTTGTGTTTGTTTAGAATTTTGGAAATCCTTTTGGTGACGCCTGCTATGTATGGCAGTGTGATGATTTTAATCAGAGTGTCAAGTGGTTGCTTCTGTATGGTAGGAAAAACAGCTTGGCGGATGATACGGTCAGAGTAACCGTTCATCTTGAGGGCTGGATGTACATGTTTCAATTCACTGGTCAGGTGGTGTTGGTCCGAAATGCAATGAGCTCTATGGTATAATGTTTTGATGAGATAATTATTTTGAGCCGGGTAGTGGTGGGAATCAGGCTTCAAGTAGGGATCTGTGTGGGTGGACTTCCTGTAAACAGAATGTCCCAAAGAGCCATCAGTCCTCCTTTTAAACAGAACATCCAAGAATGGCAGCTTGCCATCTTTCTCCACTTCCATGGTGAATTTGATGGATGGGTGTCTGGAATTGATGTGGTCTAGGAAATGGTTCAAAGCTGGGAGGCCATGTGGCCAAATGACGAAAGTGTCATCCACATATCTCTTCCACAGGAAAGGATGAAGGGTGGATGTATGAATGGCGTCTGATTCAAATTTCTCCATGAAAACATTGGTTATCACTGGTGACAAGGGAGAACCCATAGGGGTACCCTCATTTTATTTGTAGAAAGTGTCATTCCAGGTAAAGTAAGTGTTGGTGAGGCAGTGCCTAACCAGCGCAGGTACATCAGGGTTCAGTCCATGTTGGACCAAATCCTCAATTATTGTTATGGTATCAGGTACTGGGACCTTGATGAACAGAGAAACAACATCAAAGCTGACGAGGATATCGTCAGGAGATAGTACAATGTCTTTGACCTTAGAAACCAATTGGGTTGAGTTAAATACTGCTGAGGTGGTCTTGCCATTGAAGGGGAGCAGAGTATCCGACAGAAAACGGGCTAGCTTGTAGGTAGGGGAGTTGATCGTGGACACGATGGGTCGTAGTGGGGTAACTTCTTTATGGATCTTGGGAAGACCATAGAACAGGGGTCGGGAACCTATGGCTCGCGAGCCAGATGTGGCTCTTTTGATGATTGCATATGGCTCGCAGATAAAACAAAATATTCTCACTTGATTTAATCCATCCATCGATTTTTCACTGCGCATGTCCTGTTCAGGGCTGCAGGAGCAATTGTCCATTATTTTAATTGGATGATACTGGCCTACGTTTGCCGTTGCTGGGTAAAACAGGTAAACGCCCCCTTTTGAATCAGTCTGAGACTGCGTCTGCTCGGTCATTAGCTCAAAGCTAACCCTTCGACGAAGAAGATGGCGAAAAGAAAAAAAGACGACGAGTATCGTACATTTCAGGACGAATGGACCGAAGAATTCGCCTTTGTGGAGAGAGCGGGTTCTGCGGTGTGTCTAATTTGCAATGACAAAATTACATCGTTGAAACGGTCGAATGTAAAGCGGCACTTCGACACGTGCCACGCTACCTTTGCATCAAAATACCCTGCGGGAGACAGCAGAAAGAAAGCGTGCCAAGAGCTTCTGAGCAGGGTGCAAGCTAGCCAGCAGCAACTCCGCGTATGGACCCGGCAAGGTGACTATAATTCGGCTAGCTTTGCTGGTTCTTTAGCAATAGTGAGGAACGGAAAACCATTCACAGATGGCGAGTATGCTAAAACGTTCATGCTGGATGTAGCCAATGAACTTTTTGATGATCTTCCGAACAAAGACAAGATAATCAAACGGATACAAGACATGCCTCTGTCGGCAAGAACTGTTCATGATCGTACCATCGTAATGGCAAACAAAGTGGAGGAAACGCAAGTGAAGGACATAAATGCAGCGCCGTTCTTTTCTCTGGCTTTGGATGAGTCAACAGACGTGAGCCATTTGTCGCAGTTCAGCGTGATTGCAAGATATGCTGTTGGTGACACACTGCGCGAAGAAAGTCTTGCTGTTCTGCCATTAAAAGGGTCCACAAGAGGTGAGGATTTATTCAAGTCTTTCATGGAGTTTGCTCAAGAAAAAAGTCTACCTATGGATAAACTTCTCTCAGTGTGTACTGATGGTGCTCCGTGTATGGTGGGGAAAAACAAAGGATTTGTGGCGCTTCTCCGTGAACATGAAAATAGACCCATCCTAAGTTTCCATTGCATTATACACCAGGAGGCACTTTGTGCTCAGATGTGTGACAGGCAGTTTGGCGAAGTGATGTCGCTGGTCATTCGTGTGATCAACTTTATTGTTGCCCGAGCCTTAAATGATCGCCAGTTTAAAACACTGCTGGATGAAGTTGTAAATAACTATCCTGGTCTGCTTTTGCATAGCAATGTGCGTTGGTTGTCAAGAGGGAAGGTGCTTAGCCGTTTTGCGGCTTGCCTGAACGAAATCCGGACTTTCCTTGAAATGAAAGGCGTCGGGCATCCTGAGCTAGCCGACACCGAGTGGCTCCTCAAGTTTTACTATCTCGTAGATCTGACTGAACATCTGAACCAGCTCAACGTGAAAATGCAAGGCATTGGAAATACAGTGTTATCCCTTCAACAAGCTGTATTTGCTTTTGAAAACAAGCTGGAGCTTTTCATCACGGATCTTGAAACAGGTCGTTTACTACATTTTGAAAAACTGAGCCAATTTAAAGATGCATGCACAGCAAGTGAGCCCATTCAAAACCTTGATCTCCACCAGCTAGCTGGCTGCACATCCAGTCTCCTACAGTCCTTCAAAGCACGCTTTGGATAATTTCGTGAGCACACTCGTCTTTTTAAGTTCATCACCCATCCAAACGAGTGTTCACTGAACACAGCCGACCTGAATTACATCCCTGGTGTCTCCGTCAGAGATTTTGAAGCAGAAGTGGCTGACCTGAAGGCCTCAGACATGTGGGTGAATAAGTTCAAGTCACTGAATGAAGATTTGGAAAGAATCACACGACAGAAAGCGGAGTTGGCGAGCAAGCACATGTGGACAGAAATGAAAAAACTCCAACCCGAAGACCAGCTGATTCTCAAAACTTGGAACGCGCTTCCTGTCACATACCACACACTGCAGCGTGTGAGTATTGCTGTATTGACCATGTTTGGATCTACGTATGCATGTGAGCAGTCATTCTCACATCTTAAAAACATCAAGTCCAACCTACGATCACGTTTAACGGATGAAAGCCTCAACGCTTGCATGAAGCTTAACCTCACCAAGTACCAACCCGACTACAAAGACATCAGCAAATCCATGCAGCACCAGAAGTCGCATTAATGGTGAGTGTTATAACAACATTATTTAAAAGAATAAATTCAGAGGCTTATTATACTGACATTTAGTTGAATTCACTTTTAAAATATATTATATGGCTCTCACTGAAATAAATTTCAAATTTTTTTGCTTTCATGGCTCTCTTAGTCAAAAAGGTTCCCGACCCCTGCCATAGAATCTGGGAGGTCTTGCAGCGGAGGGTTTTAGGGAGGGACGTTTGGTTGGTTCGATTAGGGAAGTCGAACTAGTGATGATCTTGTTGATTTTCATCGTTAGGCTGTTAGTAGGATCACTTTTAATTTTTGAGTAACTCCCATCATTGAGTAGGTCCTGGATTTTGTTGTTGTATGTGTTTTTATCCATAATGACAGTGGCATTGCCCTTGTCGGCTGATAGGATGACTATATCATCCCTCTTCTTTGGTTCTTTCGGTAAAGTCACGTAGAATGAGAATAAATAATAAATTGATAAAATATAATAACACAATAATATTCTCACGACGTTTCGGCCACAACACAGGCGGCCTTCATCAGGTGAAGGGACAAGACTGTCTGGAGGACAGCGCTGGAGTGCACTTTACCGAAAGAACCAAAGAAGATGAATCCTTGCAGTCACGAAAGCTTTAAATCGAAATATATCATCCCTCTTTTTAAATTCGCGAGTTCAGAGCGTTCGTTTTTGCTAATATTGCTGATGGGTTTCTTAGCATTCTTGAGAATTGTGGCTATTTCAGCTCTTGTAACGTCTGCTTGGATGTGTCCAATGCCTTTGAGGGCTACATCGACCTGAGAGATGATATCCTCTACTGGTATATGTTTAGGGGTGACAGCAAAATTTTGCCTTTTAGCCAGTACCGTTATCAGATTGTCCAAAATCGGGATGTTACTCTGAATTATAACGATTTTGTTAACATCCAGTTTTGTGATGTGTGGTTCTGGCCTCTTCTTTGATAGGAGGTTGAATTTAGCGATCAGGTTAGCTTTGCATTTGACTGAAAGTGAATCAGCAGAGGCAGCAGTCATGTTGTCAACGTGGTTCCAATCAGAAGGGGACATTTTTTGTGTTAACATTACATGTGATTATAGGAGAGTCCTGTCTAAACTATCGAGTTCAAATCCAAGTACTCATTCTCTCTGAGATTAGTGATAGGCTAGCATTAAACAGAATCCGTTTAGAGTTCGGTGAAGATACAGCAGCAGATGTGAGCGTGAAAGCGATGAGTATTACCTTGTTATCGCGGCATCTTTTGAGGAAGGTTAGCATCTCGATGAGCTGTGACTTCTTATCTCGTTGTCTGTTAAAAGCTCTAACAGATAGGTGAAAACCCTCCCCGTAGAGGTCATTAATTCTAGATTTGAAACTTTCGTGACTGCAAGGATTCATACTCTTTGGTTTTTTCGGTAAAGTCACATAGATAAAACAAAATCAAAATAAAAGAAAACAACTAAGCAACCACTGGAAAGATGTCATAAACCAAGTCAAAACGTCAGCTATCTTATAAGCGCACAGCCTTTTTTACCATTTTTCATTGCCCTCGTGCAGTGAACCACCGCTTCCCCCGAACCCTCAACATAACAAAAGACGGATTAACTTGGCCTCGTCGTCGTTCCCTGCTTGGCTCCTCCCCCCCACCTTAACCTGTATATAAGGTGGAGGGTCTCAGAGCTCACCACTTGATGCAGCTATCTTGCTGTGACTGTTCCACCTGAAGACGGAAGCTTGTGTTGCCTCCGAAGCGTCGTGATTGATTGAGTTGTTTTCTTTTTTTTATTCTGTTTTATCTACGTGACTTTACCGACAAAACCAAAGAGTATGAATCCTTGCAGTCACGAAAGCTTCAAATCTAGAATCAATGACCTCTACGGGGAAGGTTTTCACCTATCTGTTAGAGCTTTTAACAGACAACGAGATAAGAAGTCACAGCTCATCGAGACGCTAACCTTCCTCAAAAGATGCCGCGATAACGAGGTAATACCCATCGCTTTCACACTCACATCTGCTGCTGTATCTACACCGAACTCTAAACGGATTCTGTTTAATGCTAGCCTATCACTAATCTCAGAGAGAATAAGAGTACTCCGATTTGAACTCGATAGTTTAGACAGGACTCTCCTACAATCACATTTAGTGCTAACACAAAAATGTCCCCTTCTGATTGGAACCACGTTGACAACATGACTGCTGCCTCTGCTGATTCACTGTCAGTTAAATACAAAGCTAACCTGATCGCTAAATTCAGCCTCCTATCAAAGAAGAGGCCAGAACCACACATCACAAAACTGGATGTTAACAAAATCGTTATCAATCAGAGTAACATCCCGATTTCGGACAATCTAAAAACGGTACTGGCTAAAAGGCTAAATTTCGCTGTCACCCCTAAACATATATATCAGTAGAGGATATCATCTCTCAGGTCGATGTAGCCCTCAAAGGCATAGGATACATCCAAGCTGACGTTACAAGAGCTGAAATAGCCAACATTCTCAAGAATGCTAAGAAACTCATCAGCAATATTTGCAAAGACGAACACTCTGAACTCGCGAATTTAAAAAAGGGATGATATAGTCATCCTCTCGGCCGACAAGGGCAATGCCAATGTCATTAGGGATAAAAACTCGTACAACAACAAAATCCAGGACCTACGCAATGATGGGAGTTACTCAAAAATTAAAAGTTATCCTACTAACAGCCTAACAATAAAAACCAACAAGATCATCACTAGTTCGACTTCCCAAATCGAACCAACCAAACGTCCCTCCCTAAAAACCTCCGCTGCAAGACCTCCCAGATTCTATGGTCTTCCCAAGATCCATAAAGAAGGTACCCGACTACGACCCATCATGCCCATGATCAACTCCCCTACCTACAAGCTAGCCCGTTTTCTGTCGGATACTCTGCTCCCCTTCACTGGCAAGACCACCTCAGCAGTACTTAATTCAACCCAATTGGTTTCTATGGTCAAAGACATTGTACTATCTCCTGACGATATCTTCATCAGCTTTGATGTTGTTTCTCTGTTCACCAAGGTCCCAGTACCTGATACCATAACAATAATTGAGGATTTGGTCCAACATGGACTGAACCCTGATGTACCTGCGCTGGTTAGGCACTGCCTCACCAACACTTACTTTTCCTGGAATGGCACTTTCTACAAATAAAATGAGGGTACCCCTATGGGTCCCCCCTTGTCACCAGTGATAGCCAATGTTTTCATGGAGAAATTTGAATCAGACGCCATTCAGACATCCACCCTTCGTCCTTCCCTGTGGAAGAGATATGTGGATGACACTTTCGTCATTTGGCCACATGGCCTCCCAGCTTTGAACCATTTCCTAGACCACATCAATTCCAGATACCCCTCCATCAAATTCACCATGGAAGTGGAGAAAAATGGCAAGCTGCCATTCTTGAATGTTCTGTTTGAGAGGAAGACTGATGGCTCTTTGGGACATTCTGTTTACAGGAAGTCCACCCACACAGATTCCTACTTGAAGCCTGATTCCCACCACCACCTGGCTCAAAATAATGCTCTCATCAAAACATTATACCATAGAGCTCATTGCATTTCTGACCAACACCACCTGACCAGTGAATTGAAACATGTACATCTAGCCCTCAAGATGAACGGTTACTCTGACCGTATCATCCGCCAAGCTTTTTCTCCTACCATACGGAAGCAACCACTTGACACTCCAATCAAAATCATCACACTGCCATACATAGCAGGCATCACCAAAAGGATTTCCAAAATTCTAAACAAACACAAGATCCAGGATCGGTTCAATACAGTACACAAAATCCGTGATCTGATCCCATCCGTAAAGGATGTCATTCCTGACTTACAGTACCCCGGTGTTTACAAATTAAGTTGTATCTGCGGTGACTGCTATATCGGGGAGACGAAACAACATATTTCTGACCGAATTCGCGAGCACAAATCAGATTTGAAACACGGCAGAACGAATTCTTCGGCCGTGGCTGATCATTGTCTCAATACAGCGGGATCTCATGACATTGTTTTCTCCGATACCAAAGTACTATGCAAACCTCCCGGTTATTACCAAAGATTTGTCCATGAAGCCATCAAGATTTACAAACATAGACACAACTTCAACCGAGAGGATGGTTTTAATTTAAGCAACCACTGGAAAGATGTCATAAACCAAGTCAAAACGTCAGCTATCTTATAAGCGCACAGCCTTTTTTACCATTTTTCATTGCCCTCGTGCAGTGAACCACCGCTTCCCCCGAACCCTCAACATAACAAAAGACGGATTAACTTGGCCTCGTCGTCGTTCCCTGCTTGGCTCCTCCCCCCTACCTTAACCTGTATATAAGCTCGAGGGTCTCAGAGCTCATCACTTGATGCAAC
The DNA here is from genome assembly GCF_048934315.1 of Petromyzon marinus. Classification (NCBI taxonomy): domain Eukaryota; kingdom Metazoa; phylum Chordata; class Hyperoartia; order Petromyzontiformes; family Petromyzontidae; genus Petromyzon; species Petromyzon marinus. The sequence continues at coordinate 12,358,520 of NC_133692.1, forward strand.
TATCTTGCTGTGACTGTTCCACCTGAAGCGGAAGCTTGTATTGCCTCCGAAACGTCGTGATTTGATCTAGTTGTTTTCTTTAATTTTGATTTTGTTTTATCTACGTGACTTTACCGAAAAAAACAAAGAGTATTGAGGCTTTTCTTCGCTTTGCAGCGGCTGTGAATGGTGTGTTGTTATTTGTTGTGTGTGGTGCTCGCCGAAGCAGCCGTGCGTGAGTGTGCAGGGCTCCATTTGCAGCAACCGAATTTGTAAAGTAGCCCCCCCACCTCCACACCCCCTCCCCCTCCGCATAGGGAAGTGACGCAAAGGCTCCCCAATCCTCAGTGCTGAACACTTGAATTTGCTTGCAGGGGTGAACAGTGCGTGTGTGTACACTGGTTAGCTCGCTGCGCTACGAACCCAGGGACCCGAGTTCGATTCCTGCTCACGACCACCAACACCAGTGACGATTATCTGAACTGGTCCTGAGCCTCTTCTAGGTCAACTTAGCCTCAAATGAGTACCTGGTGCAGTGTGCAAACATCATCACAAGGGAGACAAAGGCAGCCAGGCGTGGTGCTGGCCACCCAACCTCTTGTGCCGGCCTTCATAGGTGCTCAATAACAGCACTTGCCCCAAGTCTTTATGGTTATAAGGGGGATCTTTGTCTTTGTGTGCATGTAGAGAGTGAAGCGTTGGACTGCACTTTACGCCGCTTCCATAACACGGCCACAGAAAGCCCACGTTCGGACTTTACACCAAATGATGCAATGTTTACAAATTGCATGCAAAGCTTTTGTGCAAAATTCCATCACATGGTCTTCAACTTATCACTGTTACGTTCAAGCTTTATGGGTTGTCCCATTATTTTTATTTTAAATCCAAGAAGCTATAATTTCAGATGTAGGCTTTCACAACTGACTTTGTCATTTGGGAATTACATCATTTAGAGCTATAACCCTCCACCACCCGACACAGCCAAACAAATCAAGTTGTCACCTGGACAAACATGCCAATCGATTTAGTTTTTCAGCAAAACCGGTGACACTGAAAGTCCTCGAGCTCTGAGCTCGTGGCTAATATCTGTGATGCTGGATGTAATCCTCCAGCGAAATTTTGTGCATAACGCGTGGCGAGATGTTAACTACCTTGCCTGGTATGCAGGAGCCCGTGGGTTCGATCCCGACCCTGACGCCTCTATATTTGGAGTTTGCATGTTCTCCTCATGGTCGCGTGGATTTTTATCCGGGTCCTCCGGTTTTTCCCTCCACATTTAGAAACAACGTGCGCTTAAGAGTATTTGTCTGCTACAAATATCCACATGATAAGCTACTTCGTTGAGCTATCATTTGTGGCCAGGTCGCTTCTGGAAAAAGGAAATTTTAGCTCAGTGGGCCTTACCTGGTAAATAAAAAAAATAGTTTAGTTTTAGTTTTTTTGTTTTAGTTTTACATTCTAATTGCTTTTCAATGTAACCGGTTTTGCTGAAAACAAAATCAGGGGGTGCATTTGCCACACGTGACAACTCGATTTGATTGGCTGTGTTCGATGGTGGACGATGCATAGGCCCTATTTGACATTGTACTTGCACGATGACCTAATCCGAAAAAAAAATTGTAATCATGAAACTGTGATTGACTTTGCCACGAAAGAAAAATAATCACAGTTGCCGACTGATGCACAGTAGGAAATGTGAGGATGTACTTTTTCCGTGACAATCATCGCGATTTCTTCACTTGCTTTGCTTTATTATCACCTACCTTTCCCACTCGCCAGGTTTCTGTTGAACCCCACTGGGCTCAGGTATTCGAAGAGCCACACGGCGATGGCGGACAGCATGAGGCAGAGGATAAACATCATCACCCAGACGGCAGCACTGAAGGGCTCTGAAAGGAAACCACAAAAAAATATCTTGGGATTTGTTCGTTCGTTCGTCCGTTCGTTCGTGCGTTCGCTCGTGGGGCGAGGCTACAGGGCCCCTCTCCGATCAAATGGTGCAATGCTCCGCGAAAAAAAGCATCGGCAAGATAAGTGGGCTGCTTTTGCATAAAATCCGAGTTTGCCTTAAGATAATGGTTATTTTTTATGTGCGAGTGCAGTCGAGGCATCATTCGATGCCTACCATACATCTGCCAGTTGCGTACAAATGCACAAACATTACAGTGTTCCCTGGGAGTAAATCTGTCAAATTGTAAAAAAAAATGACAGAGGCGTGTGTGCCAGCATACATAAACGCATGCATGGTGCAGATGATGCATGTAGTGCACCACAAGGGTTTTACAGGTGTTCCAAAATGGGAGTTTAGTTTTTTTACCGGAGAATGAACTGATTCGCAGACTTCTTAATAATATGTTGGGAGCATAGTTTTGTCATTACTCTGAATAAGTTGTTTTTTTATTGTCCTCTATAGCAATACAGGACGTGCATAATACAGATGTGGACCTCTAAAAACAGACCACGGCTAACAAAACAGACTGAAGCATCGAGTCTGCAGTGCGACTCCTTATACATGACAGGCAGAGTGGGTTTGGGGGGTCCATAGTTGAGTGCACTTTGATTCAATGGTATTTAATTCGATATACGTTAACACGGCTTGGTGATTGAGCGAGCACTGTAGTGACAACGCTGCCTCGTGGATACACCGCGACAGGGTAACCCTGACATCATGTTCAGGACTCTTGCCGGTCCGATTCTGTGAAGCCACTGAAAAATGTGTGGAAACCAGTATGGCTTTGTCCACAGGCACTATTCTCCATTTCTACACGGTGGCGAGATGTTAATTTCCTTGTCTGGTATGAAGGCCATGGGTTCGATCCCGACCCTGATGCCTGCTGTATATTTGGAGTTTGTATGTCTCTGTCCCCGTGGTCATGTAGATTTTCCTCCGGGTTCTCCGATTTCTCCCTCCAGATTTAGAAACGTGTTTAGAGTATTTGGGTGCCATAAATTTAATAAATAGCCACTTTGTTGAGCTATCATTTGTGATGGTCAGTTCGCTTCTGAAAAAAAACCTTACCTGGTCAAATATAAAAAAAAAAGTTTATTTTTATATCGAATCAAAAGATGTAGTCTCTCATCTTTTGGACTCGGGAATTATTACAGAAAATCAAGAAGCCAACACGGCCGATTTCTTTGATGCCACCGCATCTCACTATTGATTCCTCCCTTCTGTTGCACAGTTAACACGTGGCCGCAAAGGTCTGCTCTTACGGCAACGGTTCACACCATCTGGATGCAGGTCCTCCCATGGGTCGCCAACCCCTGGGTGCCACTACCAACGCCTGTCTTGGTAACCAGCCTCATCGTGCAAAGTGCATGCGCCTCATTTATTGAGAGGCATTCTCGACTCCTTGATTACATGTGCAGTACACGTTTCTCCCTCCAAAGCTTCCAACTTGCATATCCCTGGCTGCCATTCAATTCCTATTGCCCTCTGTGTTTGCACCCTTTACTCCAAGGCCATAGCTACTTCTGGAGTCGGTGCGAGTTGGTCAAGAGGTGATGCCCAGGACCTGCTCAGGTGACCATGGTTAACCCTTTCCCATTCCGAGACGTCGGAATGTTGCAGGGTGGGTGTCCCTGTTAACCTCTCTGGATCTCGGAACGCACAAACGGCTCAGCTTTAATTTTATTTATAGAGGCGTAGCACCGTCATTTTTAAAGCCACTGTACTTACCACAGAGAACCGTAGTGGCACGAATGCTCTCCTCTACGGTAGCCAGTGCCAAACCGTCCCACACGCCCTCCCGCATGGCCTTGTGGGAGCCTCGGTACTGATTAAGTTTAGTTAATTTTAGTTTTTCTGCGGGGTTCCTTTTCAATGATGTACACGTACGTCATCAGTTACAGAATCAGAAGAAAAACCGATGACATACACATCCATCATCGGAACGAGAAATGGTTATTAGCAAAGTTCGCCAAACCGCTGCACCACCGCTCCTGCTCTTTCTCATCCTCCTCCAGTAAAACTCACAATTTGTGCACACTCTGCATCACAAATAACATCTGAACTTGGATTTGAAAGACTTCCCTCTCGACAGGGTGAGGGTGGAAGGGGACACAAGAAGATCACGTGGAGGTCTCACCGAGGAATGCAGAGGGTGACACCGTCCCGTTGCTCCTGGACACCATCACGCTTATCCCGGTCTCCACGAAAGGCACAGAGAAGTCAACCACCTGCGAGCGTTCCTCGTTGATAGTGAGTGAGCCAACCGCCATGTGCGCTCTCTTTTGCTCCACCTGCAATCCCGCGTTTGCACAGAACACGCGACACCTGGTCACTATTGAACGCGACACCTGGTCGCTATTGAACGCGACACCTGATCACTATTGAACGTGACACCTGATCGCTATTGAACGCGACACCTGGTCGCTATTGAACGTGACACCTGGTCGCTATTGAACGTAACACCTGGTCGCTATTGAACGTGACACCTGGTCGCTATTGAACGCGACACCTGATCACTATTGAACGTGACACCTGGTCGCTCTTGAACGTGACACCTGGTCGCTATTGAAGGTGACACCTGGTCGCTATTGAACGCGACACCTGGTCACTATTGAACGTGACACCTGATCGCTATTGATCACGACACCTGGTCACTATTTAACGTGACACTTGGCCAATATTGAACGCGACACCTGGTCACTATTGACGCGACACCCAGTCACTATTGAACGTGACACCTGGTCGCTCTTGAACGTAACACCTGGTCGCTATTGAACGCGACACCAGGTCGCCATTGAACAATCCACCTATCCATTCACCCCTGCCTTGATTAAAGCACACACCCGATTTGATTCAACAATCACTTGTTTACACCATTGGAACCTCCTTTGCCAGTAGCAAAATACGATAAAAAATTACCCTTTTATCTGGCAACAAAACTGACACCTTTTTTTATCGTATTTTGCTACTGGCAAAGGAGGTTCCAATAGTGTAAATGCTTACCCCGAGCTCTCAAACTCTGATGGTGCATTGTCTTTGAGTTGTGCGCCTTTAGGCATCATCTGGTCCAACACCATGTGAGACTAGGCTCTAAGGAAATCTGTCTCGGGTGTGGACCAATCAATTACAAGAACAGTGCATACATTATCAGAGTAATGTTTTTTGTTTGCATTCCGACTGCAGGTATTGTGGTCAATGCAAACATGACTCCTTGTAAAAAAAGGTGTCGGTTTTGTTGCCAGATAAAAGGGTAAAAAACAATTATCATAATCACTTGTTTGTTCTTTCATATTCCCATGTTTTTTAGTTTTTCCTCATTTGTTGTGTCTTGTTTGTAGTCTTAATTGTTCCCATAAGCCTCAATGTGACATTTGAAGTCTGTACTCTTTGGTTCTATTCGGTAAATTCATGTAGGTAAAAAAATAAAACAAAAATCACGACTTCTTAGCTCTTTCGGTAAAGTCACGTTGAAGGGAAACAATAAAATAATAAAATATATATAAAACAATAAAAAAATTCTCACGACGTTTCGACCATAACACAAACGGTCGTCATCAGGTGTGTCGGTTTGCATTAAATTATTTATTCTTAAACGGTGTATTTATTTATTTATAAAAAAACGTCAGCGCCACACGCAGCGATTTGGCAGTTTATTTAGAAGGACTAGTCCATCTATATTCTGAAAAGAGGAGGGAGACGAAAAATTAATGTATGCTGTCTGAAAGCCACTGTAAGCATGAACAATCAATTAAGACCTGAAATGGTTTATCAAATCTTTCCAATGATTGCTAAGCCAGAATCCATCTTCTCGGTTGAAATTGTCTCTGTGCTTGTATATGTGGATAGCCTCATGAGCGAATCTCTCATGGTAGCCAGATGGCTTAGCAATCATTGGAAAGATTTGATGAACCATTTCAGGTCTTAATTGATTGTTCACGCTTACAGTGGCTTTCAGACAGCATACATTAATTTTTCGTCTCCCCCCCTCCTCTTTTCAGACATAGATGGACTAGTCCTTCTAAATAAACTGCCAAATCGCTGCACGTGGCGCTGACGTTTTTTATAAATAAATAAATACACCGTCTAGAAATAAATAATTTAATGCAAACCGACACACCTGATGACGACCGTTTGTGTTATGGTCGAAACGTCGTGAGAATTTTTATTGTTTTATATATATTTTATTATTTTATTGTTTCCCTTTAACGTGACTTTACCGAAAGAGCTAAGAATATGAATTACTGCAGTCACGAAAGCTTTAAATAAAAAATTTAAAATCACGACGTTTCGGCCACAACACAAGTGGCCTTCATCAGATGAAGGGACCAGACTGTCTAGAGGACAGCGCTGGAGTGAACACAGCCAAGCTCAGACTGCAACCTTTAAGCTGTGTGAGAGGAAACCGAGCACCTTTACAAAGGAATTAGCATAAAAATTAGCATTTAAATGGCGGACTTAGCATGATGAACGGTGTAGAGGGGGTGAACATGTGCAGGTCGGCGAGGGGGTGAGGGGAGCGGGGAGTTTACATATTGATGGTGTGAAAAGGGAATTTAAGCAGCTGCGAAAGTTTGGGATACCACTACTTGAAAAAATATACTGTACCATTGAAAATTGTTTAATGTTTGGTTTGATAATTTTCTCCGATACCAAGGTTCTTTGCAAACCCACAGGTTTTTATCAGAGATTTGTTCACGAAGCAATTCAGATTTACAAACACAGACACAATTTCAACCGAGAGGATGGTTTCAAATTAAGCAACCATTGGAAAGATATTCTGAATCAAATCAAAAATTAAACTAATTTTCAATGGTACAGTATATTTTTTCAAGTAGTGGTATCCCAATCTTTCACAGCTGCTTAAATTCCCTTTTTACACCATCAATATGTAAACTCCCCCCTCCCCTCTCCCCCTCGCCGACCTGCACATGTTCACCCCCTCTACACCGTTCATCATGCTAAGTCCGCCAATTAAATACTATTTTTTATGCCTATCAAAGAAGAACCCAGTTCCACATATAACAAAACTAGACGTCAACAAAATCGTCATTAATCAGAGTAGCACCCCGATTTCGGACAATCTGAAAACAGTACTGGCTAGGGTGATGAATTTTGCTGTCACCCCAAAACACATACCAGTAGATGATATCATCTCTCAGGTCGACGTAGCCCTCAAAGGCTTAGGACACATCCAAGCAGACGTTTCGAGAGCTGAAATAGCCACTATTCTTAAGAATGCTAAGAAACCCATTAGTAACATCAGCAAAAATGAACGTTCTGAACTCGCAAATTAAAAAAACAGAAGTGATATAGTCATCCTCTCAGCCGATAAAGGCAACGCTACTGTAATTATGGATAAAGATTCATACTACATAACAAAATCCAGAATCTGCTCAACGATGGAAATTACTCAAAAATTAAAAATGACCCTACTAATAGCCTAGCGACAAAAAACAACAAGATCATCACAAGTTCGACCTCCCTAATCGACCCAACTAAACGTCCCTCCCTAAAACCTTCTGCTGCAAGACTCCCTAGATTCCATAGTCTTCCCAAGATTCATAAAGAAGGCACCCCACTACGACCCATCGTATCCACGATCAACTCCCCTACCTATAGACTAGCCCGATTTCTGTCAAATACCTTGCTGCCTTTCACTGGCAAGACCGCCTCAGCAGTATTTAACTCAGCCCAATTGGTCTCTATGGTCAAAGACGTTGTACTGTCCCCTGACGATATCCTTGTCAGCTTCGATGTGGTCTCTTTGTTCACTAAGGTCCCAGTACCTGATACCATTGAAATAATTGAAAATTTGGTCCAACATGGACTAGACCCCGATACACCTGCATTGGTTAGGCACTGCCTCAACAATACCTACTTTACTTGGAATGGCTCCTTCTACAAACACAATGAGGGTACCCCCATGGGATCCCCCTTGTCACCAGTGATAGCCAATGTTTTCATGGAGAAATTTGAATCAGACGCCATCCAGACTTCCACCCTCAGACCTTCCCTGTGGAAGAGATATGTAGACGACACTTTCGTCATTTGGCCACATGGCCTCCCGGCTTTGAACCTTTTCCTAGACCACATTAATTCCAGACACCCCGCCATCAAATTCACCATGGAAGTGGAGAAAGATGGCAAGCTGCCATTCTTGGATGTTCTGTTTGAGAGGAGACCTGATGGCTCATTGGGGCATTCTGTCTCCAGGAAACCCACCCACATGGATTCCCACTTGAAGCCTGATTCCCACCACCACCCAGCCCAAAATCATCATCTCATCAAAACTTTATACCATAGGGCTCATTGCATTTCGGACCAACACCACCTGACCAGTGAATTAAAACATGTACACCTGGCCCTCAAAAGGAATGGATACTCTGACCGTACCATCCGCCAAGCTGTTTCTCCCTCCATACAGAAACAACCACTTGATACTCCGATGAAAACCATCACACTACCATATATAACAGGCGTTACTAAAAATATCTCCAAAATTCTAAACAAACACAAGATCCTGGTCCGGTTCAATACAGTATACAAAATTCGTGATCTGATCCCTTCCGTAAAAGATGTCATTCCTGACTTACAGTACCCCGGAGTTTACAAATTGATCTGCACCTGTGGTGACTGCTATATCGGGGAGACGAAACGACATGTCCCTGACCGAATTCGCGAGCACAAATCAGATTTGAAACACAGCAGAACGAATTCTTCTGCCGTAGCTGATCACTGTTACAACACTGTGGGTGATCACGATATAATTTTCTCCGATACCAAGGTTCTTTGCAAACCCACGGGTTTTTATCAGAGATTTGTTCATGAGGCAATTCAGATTTATAAACACAGATACAATTTCAACCGAGAGGATGGTTTCAAATTAAGCAACCATTGGAAACATGTTCTGAATAAAACCAAACATTAAACTAATTTTCAATGGTACAGTATATTTTTTCAAGTAGTGGTATCGCAAACTTTCGCAGCTGCTTAAATTCCCTTTTCACACCATCAATGTGTAAACTCCCCCCTCCCCACCTCGCCGACCTGCGCACGTTCACCCCCCTCTACACCGTTCATCATGCTAAGTCCGCTAATTAAATGCTAATTTTTATGCTAATTCCTTTGTCAAGGCGCTCGGTTTCCTCTCACACAGCTTAAAGGTCGCGGTCTGAGCTTGGCTGTGTTCACTCCAGCGCTGTCCTCTAGACAGTCTGGTCCCTTCACCTGATGAAGGCTACTTGTGTTGTAGCCGAAACGTCGTGATTTTTCTTGTTTTATTTTTTTACCTACGTGACTTTACCGAATAGAACCAAAGAGTATGGATCCTTGCAGTCACGAAAGCTTTAAATCTAGAATTTGAAGTCTGATTTGTAAGGAAAATAAATAATAATAAAAATGTACACGCACGATTCACTGCATGCATCATTCATATTATCAGAATACTTATTTATGCTTGATGAATCTGATGAGCTATTAAGCTCTTTTTCACGGATGTCTAGTAGGGGCAGGTCAGAACGTTAAGTCATTAATTTAAGAATAAAGTTGAATTGATGAATGTACATCCCGATCAAAAAAAATGAGCCCGACCCATGCACAGCTGTGCGAAGGTCAAACTGGACCACAGCCGGACCAAGTGATGAATTCAGGGAAGGCACTCACCTCTCCAACCATGCCATTCCACACGCCCTGTATCTTCTTTCCATGCTTCCCGTTTACCACCAGGTAAAGGTCGTAGGTGAACCTGACCGTGGTGGAGAGCTTCCTGAGGATGTCGATGCAGAAGCCTTTGCAGCAGCGCTTCACGTAGGGGCTCTTGTCCCCCGAAGTGCTGTGGGAGCCAAGAGGGAGACATGCACAGATGACGCGAATCGATAGATCAAATCACGGTTAGCAGTTATGTACACATGTATGTTGAACTTCTTTCGCGACGTACGTAGCCAACCGTGCTAATTGGCGGTAAAGGGGGTGGGGGGCGGGAGGGCAACAGAAACTAAACACAAAAAGCAGTTTTCAAAGAATGAGTTTTCAATCTAGATTTAAAAGTGCATAGCTCCCAGTGGCTTCCTCATATCTGGAGGAAGAGCATTCCAGATGGACGCAGAAGCGCATCTTAAAGCGCATGATGTAGTGACTGTCTTTGTTCGATGGCTAGCCAAAAGCCGTTGCCACGATGATGACTGGAGTTCACATGATGGTTTATGCTCCTTAACGAGATCAGCAAGGTATTGTGGTTCATTTGTGGCAAGCACTTTGTGGGGAATGTTAGAACTATAGGCTAGTAGATAAATTATCCTTTATCTAAGAGTGCACAATGTTTTTTTTATGGACACGTGGAATGGCAGTAAATTAATTTACAGTGTATATAGCGTCCCCGTTTAAAAGTCGATTGTTGTGATGCAGGATAAAGATTACAATATAACGTAAACAATTGTTCCTCATAAATTAGAATAAAATATTGTATACATGAATTAATTAATTACATTAACTGATACTTTGTTCTCTGTGGTGTCTTGGCACCTGTTCAAGGAAGTCTGGTTAGGTGACACGGTTAATGTATGTATATATGTTGAACTTCTTTCGCACCGTACGTAAAAAACCGTGCTAATCAGAGGTGCAGGGGGGGGGGGAAGAACAATAAGCTAAAGATAAATTCTCACTTCCTAGTTAGCTCAGCTAGTTTTAGTTAGAAAAAATCAGACTTACACGCACCGAACTAGATCAGTAAGACAAGACACTCTGTCTATGGATATGATATTATGCCATGTAGTTTAGATTGGAAGGTATAATATTACATTGTATAGTAGTCCAGTTTATAGCATAGTTATTAACGCAATACAGGACAGAGCAGCGCACCTATCCTATTCCTTTTTTCTTTCCTTTTTTCTGTGTACCCGCCGCCACCCTCCCGCGATCCGGTGGTGGTGCTGGGTAACATGCTAATTCATATGTTAATTCCACCCACACAGCTTAAAAAGACGCGGTCCAGGCTTGGCAATGTTCACTCGAGCGCTGTCTTCTGGACAGTTCTGTTTATTCACCTGAAGAAGGCTACTTGTTTTGTGGCCGAAACGTCGTGAGAATCTTATTTTATTATGTTTTATTTTTATTATTTTATTTCCATTCTACGTGACTTAACCGAAAGAACCAAGAAAATGAATCCCTGCAGTCACGAAAGCTTTAAACCGAAATTTAAGTAAGTAAAATTCAAGTTGTACATAGCGCCAATCACGCAAGGCCTCATGGCGCTTTACAACACAATCCCAGTAAAAACTCTTAACATTAAAGCAAAGAGGAAAACAACACCTACACAGATAGTTGTGCAAGATAAAATAAATGTGTTATCAGATGAGCCTTAAAAACCTCGACTGACATGAGCATCCCTAATGGATTGGGGGCAAGACATTCCACAAGTGAGGTGCCCGATTATTGAATGCTCTATCGCCCATTGAAGGCAGAGTTGTCCTTGGTACCACTCAGGTGTCCGGATTTGGCGGATCTAAGTTCCCGGACAGGGGCATACGGTTTCAGCAGATCTCCAAGATATAATGGAGCTAACCCTTTCGTAGCCTTGAAAGGACCAAAACAAAACATTTCAATATCAATAATTAACAGTAACCAACTGATTGAATAGGTGTTGCCAAAATTACTGAAGCCACCACACCTCTTCATCACTTCATCACTTCCCGTATTTTTTGCAGATCGCTGCGCAGCCAACGATATCGACTGGCGGCGCTCCATCCCCGTGGCTTTAGGCTCTCCTCCTGGCTGCTGACCTCTGCTTGCACAAATCCCATTAGGTAGCCTGCCCCTATTCCTTCGCGTACACATGCTCGACCGAGAGCAACCAATTATGCACGAATTCCGTCTCCATTGCTTTTGCCCTCACGCTTCATTCAGAATGCACAAGTTACTTGCCTTGCCCTGCCGTGAAATTCAAATGATTTTTGCATTTACTTTATTACAAACAGAAACAAATTCATCTGCAGGACCCTTTTTCCAGCGTTAATATGATAAAAAAAAGAAAATGCTTTACCCTTCATGTCAATAATACAGGAGATGTTAAGATGTTCAAACACCAAATAGACACCTATTGCAAGGCAACACGTTTGGACATCTTAACACCTGTATTATTTCCAGAAATGGTAAAAGAAACACATTTATACACATAGTATATTTTTACATTCGTGTGGTAATGCTCATTCAGAAATTCAAACAAAATTCTAATTGGATTTCAACAAAATTCTGCAACGGCCCCGTATGAGTAAGGCTGTTATTCGTCAACAGTTTGTTAACTCTACAAACGCAACAATTTCCACTGACCGTATGTTTCACATGGGTCAACTCGAAACCTCGCGTGGCTTTAATGCGCAATATGTTACAGGCAGTCCTTAACTTATGAACAATCGCACTTATGAATACCCGCACTTACGAAACATGAAGAAATATATATTTTTTACATTGACTTAAAACACAAACTCTCACTTGAAAATTGAACCGCGGAATTATTTTGTCCAGCTGAATGATCCTCCGCGAGATGTAATGAGTCAGCCTCGTGCCGGGAGTGAGTGCTTGTTTATGGAGGCATTTAGATATAGTAGATTACTGTTACAACTTACGAACCATTCGATTTACGAATGGGGCTCAGGAACTACAGTAATTGTGTTCACAAGTCGAGGACTGCCCGTACTTGTAAACACCAAACGTGTGAAAAAAACGGGAAGTCGGGGCAGCCAGGGAAATAGGGGGCAATGGCTGCGAAAAGCAAGGGTGGGCAGAGTGAGTGGAATTAACGGTGATCACACAAATACACTTCGAGCAGCAGGAGAGACTGAGGATCATGCAAGGAGTGACAGATTATAGCAATACAATGGAAAGGTTTATATAAAAAGAGGTGTGCAAAAGAGGAGGGTGATGAGATGGCTGAGACGGTAGGTCGGACAAAAAGGAAAACTAAACTATTTTTATTTTACTGCGTAAGGCCCACTAAGATATATAGCTCTTTTTCAAAAGTGACCTGGCCACAATTGATAGCCCAACAAAGTAGCTTATCACGTGGAAATTTATAGCAGCCAAATACTCTGAACGCACGTTGATTGTAAATGTGGAGGGGAAAACCGGAAGATCCAGAGAAAAATCCACGCGACCACGGGGAGAGAGAGAGACACGTGTTTAAAGTACTGGGAGGCAGCAATCGGGGATACACTGGGAAGAGAAGGAAGAGACTGTGGAAGGGAAGGGGGCTGTATGTGGGAGGTAAAGTATGAGCCCGGAAGTTTGGGCTCCCGAACGGCAGGAATTTAAATGTCAGGTTTAAATCCAATTATTAATTCGAACTGAGAAGATGAGGATTATTTTTATTCTATTTTACCCCGTGCGTGGGTTTATATTCTCGCGTACACACTCACACACTGTGCTCAAACAAACTCCGTTATTGAAATTCATTAAAACTCATCCGGCGCGATGACATGCGTACGCTCCCCTAAAAAGTTTCACACCGAGTTAAATGTATCTGACTGATCCATGCCAAGTATGCCTCGGCGTGAACGTAGCGAACTCGAAGCTGGTAGAATAGAGCCATTTGCGGTGGCGGGTGTCGGGAGGTGTGAGCGAGCGACTGCACGACAAGTACGGAGGAGCTCATTGTTAATTGGAGCCAATTATCAAGGTGAGGCGGAAGGAAAACACATGAGCTCAAGGAAGATGCCTGGATGTATTCTTGGCCATCTGCGATAGGAGCTCCCGGCAAGGACACGCAAAGACACTGTTACGATGCTTAGCTTGACCTGCCCTGTGGGGCTTGGGACGTCGTGTAAGGTCCTTACATTTTTGTAAAGTTTAGCACATACCACAGGCTCATCGAGTCACAACCTAATGTGCCATTGATGTTATTGTTATTTTGTTGTTGATGCCCGGGGCGCAGAAAGCCAAATTAAAGCGCCACAATGACTTTTAGGCTTTCAGTGTCAATGCTCGAGGCTCAAGGAGGCTGCATATATTTAGCAGTGCATTGTGGGAGTCTACGGAGATAAAACGATACGCTCTCAGGATTCTTGGGGTCCACTACTCGCGGTTACCGAACGCAATGCAGTTTAATTCTATATATTGTACATTCTTTAGAGAGCATCAGTACTGTTATATATCGTTTTATTAATGGGTCTGTTTGGCTAAATTGTAAGTTAATATGCAAGGTGGGCCAGGTGATACGGAGGCATCATTGGATACTTGAATCTATCTGTGCAGAACTCTGAGTGTTTACGCCCCCCCCCCCCCCCCCCACTCATGCATGCGTAGTTTATTCTCTGGGTTCTCTGCTTTCCTCCCAAATGCCAAACACTCGTATAACTGAGTGTTTGCAAGAATGCAGAACCTCCGTGATAGAAAGTCTACACACACACACGTGCGTGGGGCCCTCCCAAGTGGAAGCGCCGATTATATCATGGCCTGTCCATTGTTTGTCTAAGGGAACTTTGAGTAAACCAAAAATAATGAGAAAAAAACATAAATCATTTGCTGTGAAAATTAATACCAAATCCTGGATACGTGTAGTATTTTTAGCACTAATGACAAAAGGGATATTTCAAAAAGCATGTTTTTATAAAAATATATATAATATGTATGTTGATAAAATGTAAATTCTTTAAAAAAAGAAAGAAAGAGATATCCTCCTCCATCAGATGATTCCAAAACCGTAGCCCAAAAGAACTACGACTGGGCTGTGTATGTGTGTGAGTGTATGTTGAACTTCTTTTGAACCGTGCATAGCCAACCGTGCTAATCGGAGGTGCAAAATATATTACTGTTACAAGGTGCGTCAGGTGCTGCGTGTGGGCCGCTATGCTCCCCTGTGCTGATTACAAGGAATGTATTTCCTTGCGCAGTTGTCGAGTCCTTGGTCCGTATGGAGTGCTCCCCCAATAGGCTCGGTTATTAGCTTGATTCTAAACCTACACGGAGTTTTCCTCCGCTGAAGACTAAACTTTCCATTTAGTTTCAGCAGGCCTCTCCGTACAATAGCGACGGTCTGATCTATTAATTTAACTTGCCTCTTAATTTGTCAACAGTATTTAGAGTGCACATATCACTGCATATACAAAGTAAAATTAGAAAGCAATGCTTTCAAGCATACGTACAGCTTTAAATGTTAAATGAGATTTTAATAGCATGCTATTCCATTGGTAGACATCATCTGAACGCATTAAATGTTAAATATTTTTTATTTCTTGATGAAAAAAGGATTTTTAAAACATGCATTAAGAAAAAAGTGTCACCTGACTGAATATGTTTGACATCTGCCATGTCCGCACGATTGCCGCCTTTTGCTGATGAGCTGCGCACGACCGAGAGTGTGCAATATATTATGACGCTGTGTGATACGCAACATTAGTGAAAACCCTCAATAAGGTAATGGCGTGAATAACCGTGTCAGGTTTCACGGACTGCCACGTAAGAAACGCAACACGAATGCATAGTCAGTTTAACACGTAGGCTTTCCCGACCAATATTATCCATAATAAAGGTTTTTTGGGTTCGATCACGTAAATATAAATGTGTCGTTAAACCCGCCACCACCGGACAGCCAATTTGTACTCAAATTGTAAATGTTGTGGTGTTACTCTCCAACACACCAGTGTGCTGAACTAATAACAAATTGGCATGTTTTGTCAGGTGGTGGCGGGTTTAACGACACATTTATATTTACGTGATCGAGCCCAAAAAACCTCTATTATGGGCAAATGCATAGTGCTTATATAACACAACGTCATGGCCATGATGAGCTCACGCCACAGCTAGGGGGGCTATACCAGGATTTGATAACGTGAATTACTACTTTGTTATACGTCTTATTAAAATGCTCTCTACCATAAGAACGTGGAATTTCCACCACTGATGCAGGGTAGGGATCACAGATGGAGATGAGTGCTACCTGAGGGTCATCTGACTTGGCTGTACAGCATAAGAGATGCAATCCACACGTAAAAACTCACAAAGGGCTGTGCTGGAGGACCATATATTTGTGAATGAATAACCACCTCCCATACAGTCTTTTTACATAAAAACAAAACATTGTTTAAGTCCATCAGCCGATGGGCTTTCCACACCAAAATTATTCAGAATAGCAAAAAAAACTATGATCGCTATTGACATTTCAGCTTACATCAGCAGAACCAACCTGAAATGCTGCTGCGGTAGTATGAAAGAGGTTTATTTATCAAAGCGTATTTTTATTTAACCGTGATTCTTCATGACAGTGCATTATAGGTTTCATACGTAATTGTTTTTTTGCATAATTGTTACTTTAGAACAGGGATTGGTAACTAAAATAACAAGAAGGGCCATTTTTTCGAATTCGGTGAAAAAACCCCTCAATATTTCAAGATTCGCAATGCACATGGTGAATTGTAAATGTTGTTGTGGGTTTACTCTCCAACACACAACCGGTGTGCTCTGCTAGTAATTAATTGGCACGTTTTGTTTACGTGACAAACCTTACTGATTGGCTGTGTCGGGTGGTGGCGTGTGTAACGACACATTTATATTTATGTGATCTAACCCAAAAAAACTCGATTATGGACACATGGTGAATATGAGCCGGTGGTCCTTAATAAATAACATCACGAAGCAGTCCTTAAAGAGCTGGCATGCGGCTCCGGATCCGCAGGTTGCCGACCTCTGGCTTAGAAGGAGTGCTCTTAGCTCAACAAGGCTGACACCTAATAATGATGAAGATGAGACCCAAAATGCAAAACCAATCAGAGTTTGTTTCTAAAAAAGCAGCTCAATAATGTTGGCCGGGGAATCCTCAACATCATCACCTTTAACACCCGTTTAACATATTCATCTGAAGATAAAAACAATTGCACACGAGCTCTGTCTGTCCGTCTCTAATGGGATGGGCACAATAACACTAGTCAAAATGATCCGTTATGAATCAAACCACAGCTCAACGTTGTGTAGTTGTTAGGAAATTACGGAATGAAACATGGTCCAAAATTAACCAAAGGGCTGCCCAAAACCTGGTAGAGCTGCCTTGCTAGACAGGGTGAGCCCTCCCCCGAAGAGCGGCCCTGCCAGGCAGGGTGTGCCCTCCCCAGCAGTGTTGCCCTGCCAGGCAAGGTGAACAGTCTCCGGCACAGCTGCCCTGCTAGGCAGGGTGAGCCCCCACGGCAAAACTACCATGCCAGGCAGGGTGAGCCCTCCCAGGCAGAGCTGCTCTGCCAGACAGGATGAACTCTCTCTCCCCGGCAGAGCTGCCCTCACAGGCTGGGTGAGCCCTGCCCGGCAGAGTTGCCCTGCCAGGCAGGGTGAGCCCTCCTTGGCAGAGCTGCCCTGCCAGGCTCGGTGAGCCCGCCCCTGCAAAGATGCCCTGCCAGGCAGGGTGAGCCCTCCCAGGCAAAGCTGCCATGCCAAGCAGGGTGAACTCTCCCAGGCAAAGCTGCCCTGCCAGGCTGGGTGAACTCTCCCTGGCAGACTGCCCTACCAGGCACGGTGAGCCCACCCCTGCAGAGCTGCCCTACTAGGCAGGGTGAACTCTCTCCGGCAGAGCTGCCCTGCCAGGCTGGGTGAGCCCGCCCCTGAAGCGCTGCCCTGCTCGGCCCATGGTCTCATCGCGGCCTGCCGGCATCCTGTGCACTCGGCGGTGCGCAAGTGCTCCCGCTATTGTCGCTTATTAAACACGTCCGAGGACAAACACGTGTCAGAAAGTTTGACAGAATCCATGAGTATTTTTTATATATATATAAATCTCGGATTATGCTCATCAATAAACGCTAAGTTCACAAGAAAAACCTGGATTTCTTGCACAACGCTGTTTAGCAGCAGCTTTTAACAAAGCTTTGGTCGGCCTCCACTCACATTTGGTGCTGTGTATTGACATGAACACTCAAACCTCCACTAAAATTCAATCAAAGCTGCCTTTTTGAAAATCCATTCCCATCTGCCTCTCTTCCCTACTGATGATTGCCTACGTCCCACTCTCATATTGCTGCCTCGATGGCTCGGTGCTTATTTGAAGTAGCTCGCATTATGCCACATTCATGTAGCTGTTGCCGCTCACCTGTCTTTACCTCGTCATGTGTTCCCTCTTTTGTAAGAAATCAAAGTTCATGTGTATGCGAGTGAATAAATCAGACAACCTCAGAGCAGTGGTCAGGGTCCTTGAAGCTACGTGAAGTGTAGACTCTAGGCCGTTACGTAAGGCCAGAGTCATAGTGTAAGAAAGCATCGGCTGTGGGCTTTGTATCGGTCTGACACGAAGAAATGCGATGCCAGCGGCCTTGAAGCCACTGCAGGTGCTATAGGTGTGGAGATGCCAGCCAAATGATCTCATAACAGCTCTTGGGTGACAAGCGGTCTGACCACATGGGCTAATAGTAATGTTAGGGGGGACATGGGGCAGGCAGCCTCATCATGACGGAAACGTTGCCAAAACTGTGGGTTAAAGACTCAAAATGGCGGGACGCCGTGGGGCTGGAGGCGCCGAGATGTGGGGCTGGTGGCCAGAGACTGGCGCTTGTAGAGACGTGCAATTGTGGGACTAAAGCCGATAGATCCATCAGCCATGGAGCTGTTGGCCGAGTGTCACATAGTCATAGAGGCAGGGGACTAAAACTGCAGGGCCTCTCAATGTACAACCACGGAGCCAAAAGTTATGTTGCTTTATGTCTTATTCATTTCATAATGGAATTAAAATTCTGCTATGGGCATCATATCACTGAACTAAGACCTATGTAAGCAGTGCATCACCGTGCGTCAGAGAACAGTCCATGGAAAGTGATATCACAAAACTAATTCTGAGATCGTTAAAGTTATACATACAAGGGGCACTGCACTTCCCTATGCTACGGAAACGTTAGCCTCTTGGTAAAAAAAAGAAAACAGATTTAAAAAAATTTGTAAATTCACAAAGAGGAAATATTCACAAAGTGTTCAAGCAGTGACCATACGCGAGAGTGCAATTGAGAACCTGGTTTAATCACTGATGCCTGCCCGGATTCAAACCCAGGCTCTTTATGGTGCCGTCTCAATACTCTGACCTACGAGTCACAATGCCCACATCTTGCATGAGCTGCTTTAAAATGTGCAAAAATGTGGCTGGGGCAGCATCGTTCATTCACAGGGGAAAGTAAGATGTTGTTCATACATCACAGGGATCTTAAGCACATTGGCCACAGGTATTGCAACTGTGAAAACAAAACAAAAAAAGACTTAAACTAAAATCGACGAGAAAATAAATTGTAAGCAATATAGGCATGCAAAAAAACATGATAAAAATCAATACCAGGATGATGGCGATGCTTTGTGTGTGATTAAGAGAGGCACACAAGTGCTATTACATGCAACCAGAACAATGTGGTCACAGTTAGTAAACGGTAGTCTTCATATCCATTTTCCCAAGGCCAGCTGTGATGTCATCAGACCATCAGTCACCCCATTCCATTATCCTGCCTTTATTGCCAGCAAGGCCACATTAAACATAAAACTTTCTGAACGGTATAAAGTATAATGTTCCTGCTTCGGCGAACTTACATGATGAATTACAGGATAGCTCACAAGAAATGGGACGTTTGACTGCCGCCTAGAGGAAAGAGAGACCTTGACATTGTGGACTTCGTCAGGAAATATTGACGCTCACTTTGAGATGGTCTTAAATATCAGCGGCAGCTCAAGTTGTTGGTGGAGGTTTTATGGTGCGATTGTTTAATTAATCATGATAAATCTGCAGTATGGTAAAATGCCCACAATTAGATGTAATGCAGTAGTGCACGTACAATTAATCGGTAGTGCAGTAGTGTACCTCTCACAGTAGTCAGTAGTAAACTAATCCTCAGTAGTATGACTGACTAATCTTATTAGTCAATAGTACTTCTGACTAATCCTCACCACCAACACAATGACTGTTATCCTCACCACCATCACAATGCAATTTGTACTTAAGTGGCATCAAAATGAGACCAACTCTCGAGACGCTGTACAGACCAGCGGGCTATTTCTATGGAGCATAGGCAGCAGCGAGTGATAGGCAATGGAAAATAAGATGTCCTAACGCTTGGACCTTAACTTAGGCAGGGATTCAACAGCACGGACAGCAGGGGAGAGAGAGCGACCTGCAGCGTGTACAACATTCTTTAGCAGATGTCGTGACGGGTACTGCAAGATCCGACCATGTCCATCCAGTGCTCGCCGAGCTGTATTGGTTTCTGGTTGCCGAACGATTACATTATGAGGTCGCAATCATTACACACAAAGTGCTTACCACAAATGAACCACAACACCTCGCTGATCTCGACAATTAGCATAAACCATCATCACGCGAACTCCGGTCTTCCTCACAGCAGCGGCTTTTGGCTAGCCATCGGACAAAGACGGTCGCTGTATCGCATGGCACTTTCAAATACGCTTCCGTTGCCATCTGGAACACTCTTCCTTCCAATATTAGGAAGCCACTGGAGCTATGCACTTTAATATATAGATTGAAAACTCATTTTTTCGAACTGCTTTTTTTGTGTTTAGTTTGGTGTCCTTCCCCTGCACCTCTGATTAGAACGGTTGGCGACGTATAGTGTGAAAGAAGTTCAACATACATAATACATAATCCCACGAAGAAACGGGTGCATTTTCCCCATCCGCACCACCCTCTCGCCCCCCATCAACTCATGCAGCAAACACAACGCCATCTCGTAGTTGATGCACACACACGTGTGCAGACCGTACATTTACATAAAGAGTGCATGGCTGTGTACAAACTCTTTCCAATCACTGGAGGAATTTCTCAACAATGCGAGTAAACTCGATATCGCACTGCCGTCGAGGTCATGGACAAAAAGAGTAAGCAAACAAAAAACATCGACGCACAAACAAGAGCTCCTCATCAATTTACAACATCAAAAGATAAATAATCATCAATACTCATCATGCAGCAAGGCCATCACGAAGGTGCCATGTCTTCCAGACACGATCTGCAGTAATTTCACAGGAGTCGGCGATGTTGCAAAGTAGTGAGATGTGAACTACCTCGCCTGGTATACAGGAGGTTGTGGGCATAGATCCTGACCCTGATGCCTGTATATTTGGAGTTTGCATGTTCTCCCCGTGGTCACTTGGATTTTTCTGCAGTCCTCCGGTTTTTCCCTCCATATTTACCAGGGAAGGCCCACTGAGCTATATAGATATTTTGCAGAAGCGACCTGGCCACAAATAATAAACTCAATGAAGTGGCTTATCACGTGTAAATTTATCGCACGGTGAGAGAAACATGCAAACTTCAAATATACAGCAAGGGCCGGGATCGAACCAATGACCAGGCGTGGTAGTTAACATATCGCCCCTATGGCACCTGTGACTCTTGACATCCTGGCTAAGTGGGATGCAGGACGACACTATGGGTGGCTTTGTTCGCTCCAGCGCTGTCCTCCAGACAGTCTCGTCCCTTCACCTGATGAAGGCCGCTTGTGTTGTGGCCGAAACGTCGTGAGAATTTCATTGTGTTATTTTATTTTATCAATTTATTATTTTATTCTCATTCTACGTGACTTTACCGAAAGAACCAAAGAAGAGCGATCATGATGTTCTTGATACAGTGCCCTTCACGCCAGGGCATCATCCTCATCTCAAACGTTCAAAGGGCATTCCCCAGTGACAGCTGTCCCAGTGCAGCACGAGGTGACACAGCACGGAACCTAGAATCGGCATTATTATGTCGTTAGGGGGGCAGGGAGGGCGATGATTGCCCTATGTAACCCGGTCGAGTACATGTGTATGTATGTTGAACTTCTTTTGCACCATACGTAGCCAACCGTGCTAATCAGAGGTGCAGGGGAAGGATAACAAACTAAACACAAAAAGCAGTTCTAAAAAAATCATTTTCAATCTATATTTAAAAGTGTATAGCTCCGGTGGCTTCCTAATATCAGAAAGAAGAGCGTTCCAAACGGCCGCAGAAGCCCATCTGAAAGCGCCTGATGCAGTGACCATTTAGTGACCGAGTTACACTTTTAAAAACTAAACTAAACAAATATTATTTTACCAGGTAAGGCCCACTGAGCTATATAGCTGTTTTTCAGAAGCGACAAAGCCATAATGATGAGCTCAACGAAGTGGCTTATTAGGAGGAAGTTTCTAGCAGTAGCCAAATACTCTGAACGCATGTTGATTCTAAATGTGGAGGGAAAAACCGGACGACCCAGAAAAAAATTCACGCGACCACGGTGTGAGAGAGACACGCAAACTCCAAACATACCACAGGCGTCAGACTCGGGATCGAACCCACATACCTCTTGCATACCAGGCGAGGTAAACAATATCTCGCCACCGCGGCGCCCCCGAGTAAAGCAACGCAGTTGGGCACCAGGGTTAGGGGTTCTATACTATAGAGAGAAACCCCCTTGCGCAGTGCGCGCCACGTGAGCAGGAACCGGGGGTGGAGGGGTGGGGCGGCAGTGAGGTGCTCACTCGGTCATGTTGATCTCCTGGCGGCAGGCGACCGTGCTGCGCATGCAGGTGCCCGTGAGCGCATCCACGTTCTCCACGATGACGAAGGGGCGCTCCTCCAGCGTCACGATGCTCAGGTGCCGCTCGTCCTTGATGGTCGACGACGAGAACTCGTAGCGTGGCCATATTGGGTACTTGAGCATCATCAGCCCGTTCTCCCACTTGCCGACCTGCGGGGGATGAGGGAGAATGAGTGGAGAGGCTCAGCGTGGAGATGTTGCAGATGTGTGTGTGTATGTTGAACTTCTTTCGCACCGTAGGTAGCCAACCGCGCTAATCGGAGGTGCGGGGGAAGGACACCAAACTATGGCTCTCTGCGTGACTCTATGTATATTGAACTTCTATCGCACCATACGTAGCCAACCGTGCTAATCGGATGCGCTCGACAATCGCTGCATTCACTGCCACGTTGATGTTTTCTCAGACTTTTCTCTCCTGCGACGTGCATCACTTTTCAATTAACGAAGAGACGACCAAATTAGCAATGTGAGACAGCACGTACCAAACACTGGACAGCGATACGAGGAATTTGTACAGCACGGTATCTCGATCTAAATTAACCTACATGATATACTCCATTGTATAAACACTCATAAGGCTCACCAACCTCGACATCGGCAGCGGCAGATAACATTGCTAAATCACCCTGCCATACGGAAGAGGAATGGAGTTGGTCAAACATCCCAATGTAGGCCCTTGGGAAAATTGCTGGCGATGGTTTATGGCTGTATTCCAGCTTGCTTGTAGTGCCCAGTGCCTGTGGACAATCCTGTCTCTGCCTGTCTGACAGTGAACGAAAGCTGTGTGTAGTCGTTATTGACCAGAGTGAATGATGAGAACCACTGTGTGATCGAACAGTATCATAATAGTAATAAAGAAAATAGGTAAGTAATCAAGCATCTCGATGCATTGATTGACAATGTATCTTGCACCCTCAAAATGCAGGTATTGCATTGCGCTTGTGATCGATTATTTACTGCTTACATATATAATGATGACGCTGTTACAATTAATCCAGTGGAGCGTACAAAACCGTAGAAACGAGAAAGGAAAAAAAGAAAATTACTCGCAGTAAAAACGAAACGGATGAAAACAAGAGAACAAGTGGAATATTACACGTCCTTTTGTCGCGATAATTCATCTTCGTCGCTACGGGAGAGGGATTGACATCGTTACAGCCCCAATAGAACCAGCGGGGGTAGAGGTGACATGAACACGGGGGGCTGCGTGGGTGAGGGGGGTGAGCAGAGAGGCCGTAGCGAGCGAGAGGGCGGAGAGTATGGGGGCACCGAGTCCCCAGGTGGGGTAAGGGGCACCGCGAGATGTGATCTGCCTCGCCTGCAGGAGTGCGTGGGTTCGATCCCAACCCTGACGCCTGTATGTATGTACGTTGAACATCTTTCGCACCATACACTGCCAACCATGCTAATCCAATGTGCGGGGGAAGGACAACAAACTAAACAGAAAAAGCATATTCTTGGTTCTTTCGGTAAAGTCACGTAGAAGGGAAACAATAAAATAATAATATAAAACAGTTAAATTCTCACGACGTTTCGACTGCAACACAAGCAATCGTGTCGAAACGTCGTGAGAATTTAATTTAATATTTTTATTATTTTATTGTTTCCCTTCTACGTGACTTTACCGAAAGAACCACGAATATGAATCCCTGCAGTCACGAAAGCTTTAAATAAAAAAAGCATAACATTTTTTTAAATCTGTGCCCTGGGGAGCCATAGTGTAGCGGTCCAGCACGCTGCGCTACGAATCCGGCGACCCGAGTTCAATTCCTGCTCACACCCAACACCAGTGACGATTATCTAAACCGGTCCTGGGCCTCCCCTAGATCGCACTCAGCCTCAAATGAGTACCTGGTGCGATTTGTAAACATCCCGTTAGGGAGACAAAGGCGACTGGGTGTGGTTCTTGCCACCTACCCACCCCCTCGTGTGCAGTGCCGGCCTTCATAGGTGCTGCTCATGAACACGCACTTGCTCCAACAGTCTGTTAGGGTTACAAGGAGGACCTTTGTCTTTGGTGGCGGTGGTGGAGTCGTGGGGAAGGGTGGGGGAGTCGTTCACAGCAAGAGGCAAAAAATAGCGCCGGGCTTTGGTGGAACCAATTTCACAAAACTCTGAGCCCAGCACACACGCTCTATTAATTGCCTTGCTGCATTATATATTTTCTGTATTCCTGTGTTGTTGTTGTTTTTTTATTCACATTTGAAATCAGTTTTTTCCCCTTTACTTATTGCGAGCCAGGTCTCCCTTGATAAATAGATTATTGCTTTCACCTGGTCATAAGTAAAGGTCACCTACAAATTAAACATTCATTAAACACCACATGTGCACAGCTGTTGTGTGCGGTTGAGTCAAGTGCAGTTAACCCAAGGTTCATAGTGTTCTGATGTACGAACACCTTCGTTTCAATAATAATGCAATCAGTCTGCATTGCTTACGTTAGACAAAGCTGGATTGTCGAACAATGACCATTTTACAACAGAATTCTGTGGAAGGAAATCTAATTGTTCCTGTTTACATGTCGGTTTAGTATAAAAATGTGACAGTTTCCCTGCTTACATTTTATAATTGTTTTATATATAATTAATTTGCATCAACATTATTCAAAATAAACATCTGGTGCCCTACTAAAAAATATTGCAAGTCAAAGCAATTAAAATTAACATGACATATGCAAGAACGAAACATTCACATGGCCCGAAACATTCACATGGCCCGAAACATTCACATGGCCCGAAACATTCACATGGCCCGAAATTGGGCGAACGGTAGGGTAAGGGCCCGTCTTGAAAGGACGAACGTCCTTTTGTGCTCGTACTCCACTGCTAGATCAGTGCTCAATGCGATGTATTTGTCTTTTTAATTATGTATTTCCCATGTGTATGTAAGGTTAGACTACATTTAGTCAACTCAAAACAACACACAGTATAGGGGCCATCTCAAATTGCACTTGCAAAAATACAGAGGAGACAGCAACAACAATGCCTGAAAATAATATATTGGCACATGTATGAAGGAAAGCATTGCAATATATCAATAATATATTTATAACGACTGCAGTGATCATGCAGCGACATTGTGCATTTCTCAACATCTGTGAAGTAAAAAAAAATTAAGTCAACGTGCCGTAGAATAAAATGTCAACAACAACAAAACACACTTACCAAACGTCACTCTTTAAAGCTATGCCATTACAAAAAAAATTACATTTCTGGATAGGTCACGTTTTCTAAACGGGTTAATACCGACTGCAATTACCTGGCAAAAGAAAAACAACTCTAACGTTCAGTTTCATTAATCATGGCATTTAATAAACGGATGCTAGGACTCAGTTAATTTACAGTCTACGGGGGTTCTTGACTAATGTTATTGATCACGTAATTGAATTATCTCTTATACTGCACAACCGCGGAACCGACAGTTAAATGATCTGTTAATTATTTGCCGAAGCAGCAATGTTTTTGCAGTCTCATAGCGTATGAGCAATGCGATGTTGCCAGTTTTTTTTGGTCCATTTCTGAATAGTCTTGGACCATAACACCAGGTTATTACCCTTGTGGCATTGATTTCAATTAGTTAATGAGGTCACAGGTTGGCATACACTACAAAGTCCTTTTGCCTCTCTAACTATACCAAATTGGGATTTGAAATTATATACTCCGTATAATACACATTACACTTTTTAATCTAAATTGAAAACTAATTTCTTTATAACTGCTCTTTGTGTTTAGTTTGCTGTCCTTCCAGTGCACCTCCGATTAGCGCAGATGGCTATGTATGGTGCGAAAGATGTTCAACATGACCTGCACTGGCTACCAATTAAATACAGGATCAGGTATGAATTATGCCTACTCGTCTTCAAGAGTCTCCATCAATTTTCTCCATCCCATCGTGCCGATCAGTGCATACCAGCTTCAACAGACCCAAACTGACTCCAACTATGACCCGTGGCTCACGGCGACCTGCTGCTGTACCCACGTGTAAACCTCGTGCTATACAGCCAGCGCAGTTTCTGGGTCACTGGCCCAAAGACCTGGAACAAGCTGCCAGCTCATGTTCGGGATCCATCCCTGAGCCTGAGCCAGTTCCACAACAGACTCAAAACAGTGTTCTTTCAGACAGCCTACTTCAACTTGTGATCAATGCGCATTCGTGATGGACTGGGCTCATAGGAATGCACAATATCAAATGTTCTTACTTACATACAAGTCTTTATCCAGTATCCTCTTATCATTAAACCCTATTTGTGCTAGGGATCCCCTCGGCAGATAACCCCGTTTCGGCCATAACTTTGTAGCCATGAAGGAGGAGTCCATGCTGAGGGCAGAGCTGCTTATGCTGCGGGTTTCACGATGCATGGAAAAGTGGATTTGTTCACATACCCTAAAATATCGCAATCCCCGTAATAAAAGTAACACCAGCGGGTGACGTTGTTCACTTGCATTTTATTATAAGTTTGCGAGGTCCATATCAGAGTGGAACAATTCTCCACGGACCCTTAACTCTGTGTTTATCGTGCTCAGCATGCCACAAACAATGGAATAAAGGCTGAGTCTCCTCCGATTTACAGATCTCAGTGCCCATGGGGGGTGTGGCTCCTCTCCCTGTATATATGTATATTGAACTTATTTTGCACCGTACCTAGACAACCGTGCTAATTGTAGGTGTGCGGGAAGGACAAACTAAACACAAAAAGCAGTTAAAAAGAAATACGTTTTCAATATAGATTTAAAAGTGCATAGCTCCAGTGGCTTCCTAATATGGGAAGAAAAGTGTATTCTGGACGGCCGCAGAAGCGTCTGAAAGTGTGTGATGTGGTGTCCATCTTTGTTCAATTTGCCAGCTTAAAGCCCTTGTGAAGATGACCAGATGTTGCGTGATGGTTTATGCTACTTGACGAGATCAGCAAGGTAGTGTAGTTCATTTGTGGCAAGCACTTTGGAACAAAACGTGCCAAAGAATGTTGTACATGCTGCAACTTGCTAATTATTTTTTTTTTACTCATCCCTTGTGTGAGTGCAAAGGAAATGAGGGACAATGCAGAGCATCTCATCCGAGCGTGGCCCAATGTGGCTTTGCATGAGACGGCAGCAGATCCCGTCAGTGACGTAAAATGCAGTAACTTGAACATGCAGGGTCCTGTGGAGACGGGGGGGGGGGCTCTGAGCGACTGCAGAATGCATGAAGCGGTGGCTTCAAAGCGACCAGGGTGTTGCTCATGTCGTTATCAGTGCTGACAATCTCTCTCCCTCTCTTTGATATTGATATTAATTCGGTCGCAGTGTGAATGGGATGTCGAAGTTGTGAATCTGGCTGCTGGCTTCCAGGCACTGAGTGAATCACACTCGTGCTATCGGGGGCCGTTCACAATCGACATAAGATCCATAGACTCACACAGAGACCCATAGTCTCACAAAAGAGACCCATAAACCCACACAGAGACCACTAGACTCATAGAGACCCACATACTCACACAGAGACCCACAGTCTCATACAAGGGACCCATAGACTCACACAGAGACTTATACACTCATGATAAGCTCCACTGTTTGCTGTGGTGCGCTGCAGTGACATTTGGAAGGTTAGTTTTATTCCATTTGTGGATTAGGAAACTACAGCTGACCAATCAACTAACTATTAAACTAACCTATTTAGATTTTACCAGGTAAGGCTCACTGAGCTATATAGCTCTTTTTAAGAAGCAACCTGGCCACAAATGATAGCTCAATTAAGTAGCTTATGTGGAAATGTATTACAGCCAAATATTCTAAACGCACCTTAATTCTCAGTGTGGAGGGGGAAACTGGGGGACCCATAGAAAAATCCACGCGACCACGGAGAGAGACACGCAAACTCCAAATAAACAGGCATCAAGGTCAGGATCGAACCCACGACCTCCTGTATACCAGGTGAAGAAGTTAACATTTCACCACCATGGCGCCCACTGTTTACAGCGAGCTCCTGACGGCTGAGTGGTGGTGATGGCGGTGATGGTAGTGATGGTGGGTTCCGTAATATGAGGGGCGTATTCGGGACGATGTTTATGTTCTCCGAGTTGTTGCTCCACCGGCCTCCCTGCCATGCTCCACAATGACTTAGCCCCCCCCCAACCCCTGTTCACATGAACGTGCGTTTACGCGTAGGACTATATGCGTTTATGCGATGCAGCAAAGTGAGCTCACGGGTTCCCCGGTGCAGATCGCAAGCTCTTTCACAAAAAAACATTCACACAAATTATCGAGAATAACAGGAGTAATTTTTATCCATATTAAATCATAAATACGATCGACGTCTCTAACGTTTATGGATTCCGAACGCAATCTTAAGGGGGGCTTATTCGGCAATGCATGTTTTAGAGTATGTTTTCTGTTTGCATTTTGACCACAAGTATTGTGGTTAATGCAGACATGATTCCTTGTAAAAGGTTTCAGTTTGGTGTTTTAGCAACTTAACAACTCTTGTTGCCAGATAAAAGGGGAAAAACCTATTGTAATTTTAAGTGTTGTGAAATCCACATTACATTCGACAACTTACGCATTATTTACGTGAAGTTAATTTTTGTTTTGTTTATTAGGGACATGCATCCAGGTGCGACTTGAAAGGAGGGCGGTGTTTTAACGAGGCATGAAAAGGGAGGAATGCTGGAGAGATGAAGGGGAATTGGTGAGCTTGCGTCTCGCAAGCCAAGAAATATTTTGATTGGCTGCCGACGCGTGACTCGTCAGTGCGATTGTCAGGCATGTCTGTCAGGCATGCAGCATCTCACCCCCGACTCAGAAAATCAATGAATTGGCATGATTGGTGGAGGGGGGGAAGGGGTCGTGATTTGATTCAAGAAACGATTATGCTCGACTCAGTTTTATCACCTCCATAAAAGAGGGTTTTTTTGTGTTAGATCGCGTAAATATAAATGTATTGTTAAACCCGCCAACAACCGACAGCCAATTAGTAAGGTTTGCCACGTAAACAAAATATGCCAATTCGTTCCATTTATATTTACGCGATCTAACCCAACAAACCTCTACTGTATTATGGATATTGGTCGCGAAAGACTGTGTTAAACTTTTATCACCTCGTTTGGAATCCATCTCATCTGTTTTGTTTCATATGTTAGCCTCCGACGTATATTATCATGATCACGTGTAGTTCTGCGTACGACCTTTATGAGCTCACTCGTTGGTTCTTTCGGTAAAGTCACGTAGAAAGCACATAAATTAAATAATAAATGAATACGACGTTTCGATTGCAACACAAGCAACCATCATCAGGTACAAATGAATTACAAAACAAACCTAGTAAACTTAGAAATATAATGCAATACAACACAGAGAGTCGGCCAACACAACAGTCAACACCCCACCTGATTGATTACGTTCTCCCCAAAATTGATAAATTTGAGAGAGACAAAACATAGACAGGGAGACACACAGACAGACACACAAGCAGAGAGAGACTTACACAGAGACAAACAGAGAGAGAGACACACACATAGGCACACAGAAAGACAACGTCTCTGTGTCGAGGCTTTAAATAGAGAGAGAGGGGGGGGGGGGCAGAGAGGTAGTTGTGTGGAATTCCTGCCGATGGGGGACGGACGAGCTGGACACCGGACTTCTAAACAAACAAGCAAGGAGCGTTGTGTGGAATTACTGCCCATAGCGGCCGGTGGAGAGAATGGACCCATAAACAAGCAGGGTAGAAAGCAAATTTAGTAAAATTAGGAAGTGGAATGCAATGCAACACAGAGAGTCGGTTAGCACACAGTTAACACATAGCCTGGTTGATTACGTTCTTCCAAAGATTGCTAAATTAGAAGTTAAGTGTGAAACAAACAACCACGGCAAACCCTCCCCGTAGAGGTGGTTCAAACTAGATTTGAAGCTTTCGTGACTGCAGGAATTAGTCTTTGATTATTCAAAATAATAACAGATCCTCACGCACACAACCACGACACGCGCGTCCACAGTGCTGAGGATAGATTTTGAAGCGGTGAACTGACGCGTCATTCCATGCTTGGGGGTTCGTGTTTCCGAGTCACGGCTCGGCTCAGAGGCTCGCCTCTTGGCTCAAAGTGATTCGGCTCAAAGCCGCCGCACTTCACTTGAGCCAGCTCTCAGCGCGGTCCCAGCCACGCTCACACTTCTCAGACTGTCCACAAGCCGAGCCGGAGCTGAGCCCTGGCTAAGCCAGCTCACTCGTTGAGTGCAATTGAGCAGCTCGAGCCTTGGGCTGAGCCTGAGCAGCGTTCGAGGCCGAGCCAGAGCTGAGCTGTACATGCCCTAAAAGAGCCGAGCTGTGCATGAAGAAGGTGATGGGTTCGATCTCGACCCTGATGCCTGTACATATATATCAACTTATACACGGATCGTGAATTCGGCCCTAATAGTGTCTGTTGCCCTCAGTGAGTGACTGTTGCCCTTGGTGAACGGAATTTCGGAAGCAAAATAAAAAGTCCTTAGCTGCAACGATTTTATACAATAAAAAAGTAACGTGTGATGTCAAAATATCACACATCAGTTGAACACGTAGCCTTTCGCGACCAGTATTATTCACAATAAAGGTTTTTGGGTTACATCGCGTTATTTATAAATGTGTCGCAACCCGCTGGATGTACAAGATGCTGGATATAATTTCCAGCGAAACGTCGTACTCAAATTGTAAATGTTGTGGATTCACTCTTCAAAACACACTGGGAGGGTTGCGACACATTTATAAATAATGCGGTCTAACCAAAAAACGTTATTATGAATCACACAACATGCAGTATAAATAAAATATAATTTCTCTTTATATGTATACTGTAGTTAGTTGCATTGAGGAGATACAACTTTTATTTTATTTGACAATACCACACCTCGTCACATTAGATTTCACGTTGGTGTTTTATAGCATGCAAATGTCTAATCGAATGATATTTCGAGACATTCTCTTC
This sequence comes from Petromyzon marinus, assembly GCF_048934315.1. Classification (NCBI taxonomy): domain Eukaryota; kingdom Metazoa; phylum Chordata; class Hyperoartia; order Petromyzontiformes; family Petromyzontidae; genus Petromyzon; species Petromyzon marinus. Next base: position 12,389,892 of record NC_133692.1, read on the forward strand.
ACGTTCGTCAACGTTGACTACTCCTGTCATTTCATTAAAAACCAAAAAGTTCACGGTTCATTACCCGCCTCATGTCAATTTTAAAGTCGACAACAGATGCAAATTGTTTGCCACGATCTCACAAAGAGCCCAGCCCGGGACTCTTGGCAGCTTTATTTTTGAACAACATAAAATAAATGTACAGTATTAGAGCACTGCGGTGCCTGCTTGGACAGTGGCTTGGGCTAACGAGGAGCCAGCCAGCACCCCCCTCTCCTTTGCAGATCGCACCGTCCGACGGCGATCGGACTTGAGCTCGGTCCGTCAAACATATCACCGCTGCTCACGACGTGTGCGTGCGCGCCAAAGAGCAATGCCAGACAGTGCACGGAAGCGCAGCGGAGAAATGAAGAAAATGAATAAGCTGGAGGGAGATTTTTTTTGTTAGTTTTTGTTTAGGGTATTGTAGTGTAAACGCAGTTGCTTTAGAGTGGGGTAAAACAAATTGGTGTCGTGGAATTGTCCGCGGTTTAACAAGACCGACGGTGAACGGCAGTCCATAATACCTCGGTGAACGTTGCTTGGTAGGCTGGGGATGGTTTAGCTTCGTTTCCACGTGTTTGGGTGATTTGTTTACCTTTCTTGTACTTTGCACGACTATCATGTTTTTGCATTGTTTGTTGTGGATACGTTCATACCCCCGTGCCCCTGCTGAACATCTGTGAAAAAGAGCTTTATAGTTTGTCGGATTCCTCCTGCAGTATAAAATGATCCTGATTCTGATTCCAAACTACTGTATATACGATCTTGATTTGAAGCGTTCGTGACTGCAGGAATTAATACTCTTTGGCTCTCTCGGTAAAGTCACGTAGATAGAAAAATAGCTAATAGATCACGACGTTTCGATAGCAACACAAGCCATCGTCTTCAGATGAAACAATACAGCAGGCGGACTGCTGAGGCAGGAGGAAATGTAGCGAGGGAGCTGCTGCAACCAGAGGTAATATACGTTTGTGGTGGGTACCACCCAAGGGTAAGTGGGCGTGGCTAGGGATGGAATTTGCAAGTAAATGTAAGGCTAGTAAAGGTCAGCTAATGAAATTTACAGAGGTAAACAAGGTGATTTGAAGCTTTCGTGACTACAGGAATTAATACTCTTTGGTTCTTTCGCACAATCCGCAAAGCTGCATCCCCAACCATGGGTAGAGAGCCATCTGAGGACCCAATCAAAACCATCACCTTACCATACATAGCAGGGGTTACCAAAATAATTGCCAAAAGCTTAAACAAACGCAAGATCCAATTTCGGTTCAATACAGTACACAAAATCCGTGATTTGATCCCATCGGTGAAGGATGCGATTCCGGACATGCAATGTCCTGGTGTCTATAAGCTGAGTTGTGTCTGCAGTAGCAGTTACATTGGTGAAACGAAGCGACGCGTCTCAGACCGGGTTCGCGAACGCAAAGCGGATTTGAAACACGGCAGAACCAACACCTCGGCGGTGGCGGATCATTGTTTCAACGCTATGGGCACACGTGACATTATTTTCTCCGAGACCAAGGTGCTTTGCAAACCCTCGGGCCACCATCAGAGATTAGTTCATGAAGCCATCCACATATACAAACACAGACAAAATTTTAATCGAGCAGATGGATTCAGATTGAGCAATCATTGGAAGGATGTGATAAACCGCGTCAAGTTTTAACTTCTATGATTTTCACTCACCCACGCGTGTGTTTTGTTGTCCGATTACTAATTCAAGTCCATTTACTTGCTAATTTATCCAGCCCCACCCATCCATGCACGACACAAACTCTCCCCCCCTCTCCCCTGTGAACTCCTACAGCCGAACTTCTTCCCCACCCACCCTCCCATGTCTATATAAAGCCACAATAGCAGATCATTTTCTCACCTGAAGACGGACTCTTGTGTTGAGACCGAAACGTCGTGTTTTCTTTAAGGATTTTTTTCTATCTACGTAACTTTACCGAAAGAACCAGAAAGTAAAGATATCACACTTAGCAAACTTAGAAATGTAATGCTACTCAGAGAGTCAGCCAACACAACAGTTAACACCACACCTGGTTGATCAACGTCCTTCCTTGAAAATTCCAACCGTAAATTTAATTACCTGACGTTTGCTAACCTTCAAACGAGAAGATGGATGCAAAATTTTGCAATCTTTGGAAGGACGTTGATCAACCAGGTGTGGTGTTCACTGTTGTGTTGGCCGACTCCCTGAGTAGCATTACATTTCTAAGTTTGCTAAGTTTGATATCTTTTTAATTTTTTCTATCACCTTGTTTCCCTCTGTAAATTTAATTGGCTGACGTTTACTAGCCTTACGTTTGCTAGCCTTACATTTACTTGCAAATTCCATCCCTAGCCCTGCCCACTTACCCTTGGGTGGTACCCACAACAAACGTATGTAACCTCTGGTTGCAGTAGCTCCCTCTCTACATTTCCTCCTGCCTCAGCAGTCCGCCTGCTGTATTGTTTCACCTGAAGACGATGGCTTGTGTTGCTATCGAAACTTTGTGATCTATTAGCTATTTTTCTATCTACGTGACTTTACCGAAAGAACCAAAGAGTACTGTATATACGGTTCCCCAATGTAGGGCGTTGGCACAACGGGGAAAAACGAGGAGCAAAATGCGATGCTGTCATTTATACAACCCCACGAGCAGATGCCAAAGCACCCGAATTATAACATCGACATCTGTCTGTAATTGCTCCGTCTCCTTTGCGGTCATGCTTTCAAGTTCGTTTCTGCTCTCGGCTACTATCCCGTGACGAGTGTATTTTTTTATTTGTTTCGGTCCCTTACTGTAAAACGCACTCCGAGCATCTACCACTTTCTTCTTGAAGCGTCTGGCCTTCTTTACACACTGTCATTTTAATGAGTTTATCCGAGTTCTTTGTCATTGAGTTGCACTGATGTTCGTGGTTTTCATACTTGTTTACAACTTTGACAGTGACGGCCTTGTGGGAGCCTCACTACCAATAAAGTTACGTGATATGTTCTTCCGGTTCAGAAGAAAAACTGATGACGTACACAGACGTCATCGGAACGGGAAGGGGATAAGTGTGCAATCAACACACGCATGCCAGCACCACGAGACTCTGAATCTCCTGTCACTTGGCTCCCTCCCGCTCTGCATCCCCAGAGCTTTCCCAGCGTCGAGCTAGCCTCTTGTTCTCTTCTGCTCCTGCTCTCTCCGTCCCTCTTTTCAGTTGTCCTCAGAGTTGAATCCTCCCCTCGTCTCGTACCCTTTCCAGTGTACCCCCTTCTAATATCTTAATCCTATTATTTTAATGAGTCTCTCCGAGTTATTTTTGCTGAGTTGCACCGTTTATTTTGGTTTTAATACTTGTTTACAACTCTTGACAGTGACTGCATTTTTGATGAATACATTATTCATGGCAGAGAGTATCGATTTAAAAATATACTCGTCACACACACACAATAGATTGTTGGTCTGTATGAAAGAATACGTTTTGCAAAATAACTTCTACACTGAATCTGCTCCTTGTTTAATGAGTGCAATCTCTATTTGTGCGATATGCACATCTTCTTTCATTCCAATAGTGATATGATGCCGCAAGCAGTTATATGGCAACATTTTTCACTGAATTTCAAAATGTTCTTGGTATTACTGTTCGTGATAATTCACAAATCCGTCTTTATGCAGAATATCCTGAGTAAAGAAGGAGGGTCCTGCTACATTGGGACATTGCCAATGCCAATGGAATTGTGTGTGTGTTTAGCTTTGGGAACAAACCGGAGAATCCTGAGGAAACCCATGCAGAACTATGGGAGAACATACAAACTCCACCCAGAAAGGTGCCCGAGTCAGGAATTTAATGTACGTAGGTCCTTCTTGCTGTGAGGCAAGTATTATCCCAGTGCTACCACCCTTGTATATGGGTGTCAAGGTGGCGAGATGTTAACTCCCTCGTCTGGTATACATGAGGTTATAGGTTCAATCGCGACCCTGACACCTGTATATTTGGAGTTTGCATGTTCTCTCTGCGGTCATGTAGATTTTTCACCAGGTCCTCCGGTTTTTCCCTCCACATTTAGAAATATGCGTTTAGAGTATTTGGTAGCTATACATTTCCACGTGATAATCCCACTTCGTTGAGCTATCATTTGTGGCCAGGTCGCTTCTGAAAAAGAGCTATATATAGCTCAGTGGGCCTTACCTGGTAAAATAAAAAAACATTGGTTGCAGAGAGTGTACTGACAAAAAGTTCCGAGTGGCAAATACCTTTCACCAAGAGATATTCACTAGACGCATATGACATATGGCCTTCCATTTCGCTGGGTGAAATGAACAGAACCCATATTTGTGCTGAAGGTCACAGCAAGTCTTGAGAAAGGGGATGGGACGTGAGGTTTGTGCCCGAGCGCCGTGATGGCAATGCAACCACTTTGCCTGTAAATAAGTCCGTGATCTTGGAATCTCATTCATAACAACAACAACCGCCATTCCCCACTAAGTGGCGGTGACGTCACCACGACGCTTGTGCCAGACTATGTGCACCTTAAGGCCACGTGAAGTGTGGAACGCCCACTGGCAGGAGGTCACGGGGCAAACCCAGATGCCACAGGTCGACTGACTGAGATGACTGACTGTTACACCACCTGTGCCCCCTACTGTGCCAACTTGCTGTGCTTTAGCCACCCGTCGTTCCGCTCGTTGTTGTGAGCGTCACTCCTCTGCCCTCCGTTGTTGTTGGAGGGCGACTGCCTCCAACTGCCCAGTAGCGTCCTTCATGAGCCTGCTCCACAGAGGCCGATCTTGATACCGCTGGTACCAGTCATCGGCAAGTCCACTCAGCTCCACATCCTCCTGTACCACATAACTCTATCTCTTCTCTAGCCCGTGCCATGCCCGTTTAGCCCCCTCGATCTGACCGGAAAAAAAGCTGTTTAGGCATGCGGTGGCTGGGCATGCGGGCTACTGTACATGGCCCAGACAACGCAGCCTTGCCTGCCGGAGTAGCTCACCGATGGGACTTTGTCCAGATCTTTCAAGGATTTGTGACCTCCTCACACAATCCAGCCTGGTTAAATCCTCAGCAACCCTCGACCACCACCCACCCTTGCAGTGCCTCACGGCTCTCCGAACCTCCGAGCAAAGGCTGCGGTAAGCCTCCTCATTCTCTGACGTGGGATGCTGCAGCCGATGAGAGTGGGTTTGTCCCTTTTTCTCAGCCAGCTTGAACACTTCCTCTGTCAGCCAGGGTCTCTAGGGAGGTCTGGACCGTGTACCCAATGCAGCTTCTGCAACTGCATCAGCCACAGTCCTAAACCGTGCCCATTTCCCCTCGACATCAGGAGGAGTGGGGGACGATGCCAACCCCAGCCGCAAGCAATTATTAAATTATCGCTTGCAAATTTCATCAGCTAGCTGAGACCATGCCACTAAGGGTTTGAATGAGGTCCTGGGTGTACACCCACCTATTGAGTGGAAGAATGGCAGGTGCATATTACAGATGACAAGTCGATGGTCAGTGGGCAGATCAGCTCCACGGTAGGTCCTGGTGTCAATGACATGGGCCCGCATCCGCTGTTCCGTCACTATGTAGTTCAGCAGATGTTCTTGCTTAGACCTGGCATGCATCCATGATGTTGTGTGGATGCGCCGATGCCGGAACAGTGTGTTGGTAATTACACTCCCATGGGCTGCACAAAAATCTAGCAGCCTCCTGCCGTTGTTATTGAGCTGATCTGGCTCATGCCTTCCAATCACTCCAGACCAGGTGCCAGCATCATGACCAACTCGGCATTGAAGTCACCCAACAAGATGACTCTATCCCGAGGGGCCACTTGAGCTAGCACCTGTGACAGGAGGTCATAAAAGGCATCAGACTCATCGGCCTTGCCTGCATCCCTCCACAAATGTTCGTCTTCAGTGGGGACATAAGTAACCACGACCACCACTCCTCTGGTTAATGGGAAGGCGAGCTCAAAGTAGCCTCACCGCCACGCTCCCACGCCCCCGTCATTATTTTGTTCAGAAGAAGAGCCACTCCCTGTTGTTTGGCAGTCTCCTGCCCCGAGAAGTCTGTCCAACCCTCATGGTGGCAGGAGCCAGAGCAGGTCCACCAGACCTCCTGAATACCACAGAGATCCAGGCGGTACCGGTCCAGCTACCGACAGAGGAGTGGCAGCCTCTGCTCTGCAATGAGAATTCAAACATTCCACGTGGCCACACCTAGCATTTTTGTTGTTGTTTCTGGAGGAGCCCCGAGGGTAAGGATTCAGTCTCCTGGCTCTGCCAAATGGGGTTTGGCCAGGAGACGTCATGAACGCCTGTCCCCCCGGGGCCTCCGGCACAAGCTTATTTATTACATTTTGTCGTCGTGGTTTAGTGGTAATTAATTGAAGGTGGAGGGGTTACCAGTCCCTCGCACCCATCCAGAGCAAATATTTGGCCGCTGTGGTGCTTACAAACGCCATGACAGGAAAGGCCAATTGGAATTGGCCCTCCCCCCACAGCACTGCCCAAGACGGCATTTCCCGTCTGGCACCACGAGGAGGTAGGGAGTTGTTTTGCATTGTGTAATTCATAACACACACACACGCACACACACGCAAGCCTGCATTGGTGTGCGTGCACATGTTTGACGGTAAGGCAGATCAAATATAAACGAACTCGTGAAGGATAAAAGTTTTGGCGGAAAAACTCCAGTTTATATTCTCTCATTGGAAGAATGATTATACGCAAGGTCTGTCATGATAAAAGCTTGGGGCGATGACGGAGTCATCGCCGTCTTTGGCAATACCAGCGTGCAGAATGCAGACATGCGGTGTGTAGTGAGCCAGCAGGAGAGAATGCCACATCCCTCTCCACTGGCTTGGGACCGCTGATGGAGACCAGCACCATGTAATGCTCATTTGTCTTGACTTGCGTCTGACTTCTAGCCTGCACGAGTACTGGCAAGTGTAGCGACCGATAAGTAAGGGGGAATGGCGTCGAGCTAAGGACAGGCAGTGGTAACAGGGACAGATGGTGCAGGGGGAGATAAAGGTCAGACAAATGTAACAGAATAACCATAATGGTGTTTTGGGTTAGATCGGGTAAATATACATGTTTCGTTACATGATCTAATCCACTAAAAAACGTTATTGTGGCTAATAATGGTCGTAAAGGTCTACTACACGTTCAAAATGGTCATTTCGAGGGAGTAACAAAGGGAACCAAATTGGTGTAAAAGTCAATGGAGGGGCAGTAACGACTGGTCAAAATAAATCGAGCATTTTGGTGGGAGTTGTCATAGGAAAGGGGAGGGGGGTTCAGGAAAGGAGAGAGAAACGTCTAGAATGTAATAGGACCCTCCTGACAAGTAATCTTCGGACTAGAACGCTCTTCCTTTCGATATTAGGAAGCCAGTGGAGCAATGTACTTTTAAAACATCTAGATTGAAAACTCATTTCTTTAGAGCTGCTTTTTGTGTTTAATGTTGTCCTTCCCCCACATACCTTTTTAGCATGGTTGGCTAAGTAACGGTGTGAAAAATGTTCAACATACATCCGTACATATCCTGGGTAAAGAAGTTAGCATGAATTATCACAAACACAAATACCAAGAATATTTTCGAATTCAGTGAAAAATGTTGCCACATAACTGCTTGCGGCATCATATCACTATTGGAATGAAAAAAGATGTGCATTTCGCACGAATAGAGATTGCACTCATTAAACAAGGAGCAGATTCAGTGTAGAAGTTATTTTGCAAAACGTATTCTTTCACAAAGACCAACAATTTATTGTGTGTATGTGTGTGTGGCGAGTATATTTTTAAATCGATACTCGCTGCCATGAATAATGTATGCATCAAAAATGCAGTCACTGTCAGAGTTATAAACAAGTATGAAAACCAAAATAAACGGTGCAACTCAGCAAAAATAACTCGGAGAGACTCATTAAAATTATAGGTTTAAGATATTAAAAAGGGGTATACTAAAAAGGGATACATTGGAAGGGGTACGAGACGAGGGAAGGATTCAACTCTGAGGACAACTGAAAAGAGGGACGGAGAGAGCAGGAGCAGAAGAGAACAAGAGGCTAGCTCGACGCTGGGAAAGCTCTGGGGATGCAGAGCGGGAGGGAGCCAAGTGACAGGAGATTCAGAGTCTCGTGGTGCTGGCATGCGTGTGTTGATTGCACACTTATCCCCTTCCCGTTCCAATGATGTCTGTGTACGTCATCAGTTTTTCTTCTGAACCGGAAGAAAAAAATCAAATAACTTTATCGATAGCAAGGCTCCCACAAGGCCATGCGGGACGGCACGTGGAACAGTTTGGCGCCGGCTATCGTAGAGTGCGGTCACTACAGTTCTCTGCGGTGAGCACAATGTTTTTTAAAAACAGAAGCACTATGCCTCTAAATAAAATTCACGCAAATCGCTTTTGTGTTCTAAGATTCGGCAGTGAATGGAACCCACCCTGAAACTTGCAAACGTCTCGAAACAGGAAAGGGTTAAGGGTCACAGGGGAAACTAATAATATTGCATACACATAGCTGGATGGCATTTCGTATTCGTTATTTGGTTACAATGTCCAACTTTGCATGAAGAAATTATAGAAGGTTAAGTGTCTTTCCTCTGCATGGTCATTTCACGAGTAATAAAATAAATAACAAGTTAACCTGATTTAAATAGGCTTGCAAAGGTCGAAGGTTAGTGTTAAGAGACCCTATGGGCAGGTTGAAGTGGTCAACAAAAGACCACCGGAGGGGGAGTGCACTTCTAGAATCATAATAATTATTTATACTGCAGGAGGAATCTGATGAGCTATGAAGCTCTTTTTCATAGATATCCAGTATATATCGACAGATGAGAAGGTGAGTGAAAATCGACCGGGATGGTTTCACGCACATGTGCCCAGAAAGTTGGAAGACAATGTTGGAAAGAAAGTTCAGAATTTGACAACTGATGGAAAGCAAAAAAGCGGGACACAGAAAAAGATTCTCGTCAAGGAGCATAAGCCATCATCATGCGAACTCTGATCATGCTCGCCAGGGGCTCTTGGCTAGCCATCGAACAAAAATGGTCACCGCATCGCGTGCTTTCGGATGCGCTCTTGCGGCCATCTGGAACGCTCTTCCTTCCGACATTAAGAAGCCACTGTAGCTGTGCACTTTGAAATCATCGAGATTTAAAACTAATTTCCTTGGAACTGATTTTGCGTTAAGTGTGTTGTCTGTCTGATTAGCGCGGTTGGTTATGTACAGTGCGAAAGAAGTTCAACATATATACTAGACTCACACCAAGACCCATCGCTTTTTTTTGTTATTTTCGGATCTACGGTTATATATTAACAGGTTATAAATCTCTCACAACAACACAGCCACCTTCGCAAGCTGACCTCGACGTGACAGTGGCTCTGCGATCTTACATTAACATGGTAATCTCTCACATTAACATAGCCACCTCAGCGCGCTCGCCATGGAGGCCACTCACCGATCTGACATTAACATGCTAATTTTTACCTGGCAGCCCTTTAATTGGTGGAAAACTGCTGTCACTGCCCATCACTTACATTAACATTAGCTGCCCCACCCATGCTGCTGACATTTGGGCTACAGCCATTTTAAACCTTCATAAAGAGTTTGCCTTTAGAAGCTAACCTCCTTTTCCTGATAATGACTGCTTATGTTGTGATTGAAACATTGTACAGTAAAACCTTGGATTGCGAGTAACTTGGTCTGTACACGCTTTGTCTGCCGAGCGTCACGTGATCACAACTGATATACCAATGCTTTGACATACGAGTGCTTTGGATTACAAACAAGTTTCCGGAACGAATTATGCTCGCAATCCAAGTTTTTACTGTAGTTTTTTGTTCTTTTCTTTGAACCTATCTATGTGACTTTACAGAAAGACTCAAAGAATAGTTAGGGTGTGTGGGTGCCGACCAAAGGATGAGGTTATGTGAGACTATGGCACTCTGCTTGACCCGGGAGGACACGTGACCACTTAAATTGACAAAGGGGCCCCAAGAGGGGGCTAGGGGTGGTCACGTGATTGGAACCCAGATCCTTCCCGAGGATTCTGGAAGGTGGACGTGGCCAAGAGCAGAGCCGGCCACGCCACAGAGAATATAAGCCTTGTCCCGAGAGGGACCAGGGTTGTTGTTCATCCTGGAAGAGACCCTTCATCTATGTTCTCTGTTCAACGAGTCTCCAACACGTGGACCCGAAACTGTTGGTCCATAGTAGCAGTTACGTTGTAACAAGTGTAGTTAGCCTGGTGGCCACCACCATAGGTTGTTATTCTGTTCAGGGGAAAGTTACCCCGTGTGTTGGAACTGAATAAATGTGTTTCCTCCAAGTCTACGTCTGAAACTCAGTTGAACCCATTACACTACTATAGAGTCAGTATTTCTACTATAGAGTTGGTTGATACTACTATAGTCGGCAGATACTATTACAGCCAGTAAATACTACTACTGTCAGTAGATACTACTACCGTTAATAAATACTACAGTCAGAATATACTACTGTAGAGTTAGTAGTTACTACCATGGTCCATGGATACTACTATAATCAGTAGTTACTACTATAGAGTCGATAGATACTACTATAAAATCGGTAGATACTACTATAGAGCCATTAGATAATACTACAGTCAGTAGATACCACTATAGTCAAACTACTGCTGCAGAGTCGGTATATACGACTATAGAGTCAGCAGATACTACTAAAGAGTTAGTAGTTACTACTATAATCAGTGGATACTACTATAGAGTCAATAGATACGACAGATTCCGTAGATACTACTATAGTCATTAGATACTACTGTAGAGTCAGTATTTCTACTATAGAGTGGGTTTGATACGACTTTAGAGTTGGCAGATACTACTGTATATTTAGTAGATACTACTACAGTCAGTAAATACTACTACAGTCAATAGATACTACTACAGAGTCAGTACATACTACTGTAGAGTTAGTAGTTACTACTATAGTCAGTGGATACTACCATAGTCAGTAGCTGCTACTAAATATTCAGTAGATACTACTATAAAGTCGGTAGATTCTACTGTAGAGTCGGTACATACTGCTATAGTCAGCAGATACTGTTATAGAGTCTGCAGATACTATTAAAGAGTCAGCAGATATTACTATAATCATTAAATACTACAGCAGTCAGTAGTTACTACTATATAGTCGGTAGATACTACAATAGAGTCGGTAGATACTACCGTAGAGTCGGTAGATACTACTATAAAGTCAGTCGATACTACTATAAAGTGGTCGGAGCTGGCGCATCGCGTTATTGCTGCGACCGCGGGAACATTGGTGGTCAACGGCTCGATCGACAGGGTCCAGTTCAGGACTCTCGTCGATACCGGTGCATCGGTCCCGTTCGTCTCGGAAAACATTTTTAGCCTTTTACCAGAAAAACACCACCCTCTGCGCCCCTTCAGGGTGCCTTGTGTAGCTGCTAATGGGGGTTCCCTAGGAATTATAGGGGAAATTGACGTGGAAATTTGCATCGGGGATATTAAATTGGCAGGTCCCGTGTTGGTTTCCTCTTCCCTTGCTGTACCCTGTCTCCTCGGTACTGATTTCCTTGCAAAAATGCCAATCAAAATTTTGGTTGATCAATGTTGTATTGAATTACCATCCAGTCGCCGTGTCGCCTTTTTGCCACCCATTACACAACCGCATTCCACTTCATTCTCAGTACAAGCACTTGCTGCAGTTACTGTTAAAATACCAGCGGGTGCGCAAATATTGATTCCCCTGCGGTTGCGAAAACCTCTCGATCCAATGACCACTGCCAAGGGCATTTTGTTAGTTCCGTCAAGTAAAGCGGTTCAGAAATTGAACCTTGTGGGTGCGCAGACGTTTGTGTCACAACATAGGGAGCCCTTTCTATAGCTAATAAATGCTGGTTTGGTTACCTCTGTGGTTCAGGAGGGCACGGTCTTAGCTCATGCGTCGGCCGCAATATTCAACGCACATGTCATGGCTAGCGCTGGGGTAGGTACATGTCCGACGCCAAAATCAAGCTTAGATGTTCTCTGGGCTGATTCGCCGTGCTCAGACTCGGCTGAGCTTTCGGATTCACAGCAACGTAAATTGCAATCGCTTTTGTTGTAATTCACAGATATTTTTTAGCAAAGTAAATTCGACTTAAGCCGAACTAACCTTTTGAGCCATCATATTAACACAAAGGATGCGGCTCCCATTCGCCACAATCCGTACAGGTTGAGTCCCACTGAGAAAGATCATGTTCGGCTGGCCGTTGATGACATGTTGGCAGCCGACATCATCTCACCATCCAACAGCCCGTGGGGTGCGCCAATAGGCCTAGTTAAAAAGCACGATGGAAGCCATCGCTTCTGCATTGACTTTCGTAAGTTGAATAAAATAACTGTTGCAGATGCATACCCGCTGCCAAGAATGGATGATTCTCTAAATGCCTTGACCGGCGCTAAATATTTTTCTACTTTGGACCTCCTTTCCGGATTCTGGCAACTGCCACTCGACGAGGCGTCCAGACCCAAAACGGCCTTTCGAACACCGCATGGTCTTTTCAAATTCAACCGCCTACCTATGGGTCTTCACTCCGCACCAGCAACTTTCCAGAGATTAATGGAATTGGTTCTGGCCGGTCTTCAATGGGATTCCTGCTTAATCTATCTTGACGACGTCATCGTCTTCAGCCGCACCTTCGACGAACCCCTCGAACTGTTGCGAGCTGTATTCGTTAAAATGCGTGCCGCAAATTTAAAATTTAAACCTCAAAAGTGCCGTCTCTTGCAAAAGTCCGTCAGATACCTCGGCCACATCGTTAGCGAATCCGGTATTGCGACGGACCCCGAGAAAACGAAGTGTGTCCGGACATGGGCCAGACCTACGTCGGTGGGAGAAGTACGAAGCTTCATTGGGTTCGCGTCATATTATCGATGATTTGTTGCCAACTTTGCCACCGTGGCAAAACCACTCCATGCTCTGACAGCTAAAGGAACAAAATTTCACTGGGACAAGGAGGAAGAATCTTCATTCCTTACACTTCACATGGCATTGGCTGACGCACCACCACTCTGCTACCCAGACTTTAACAAAACTTTCATTCTTGACACAGAAGCTAGCGACACAGGAATCGGCGCCGTTCTGTCGCAGGTCATCGACGGTGTCGAACGTGTGGTCGCTTACGGGAGCAGGGTGCTCTCACCGACGGAGCAGCGTTATTGCGTCACACGCCGGGAGTTGCTTGCCATTGTCGTCTTCATAAAAATGTACCGCCCCTACCTGTACGGACGTAAATTTCTGGTACGATCTGACCACGCGGCGCTACAATACGCCTTGCGTGTCGACCAACCTTCTGGACAACTGTCCAGATGGTTGGAAATTTTACAAGATTTTTCCTTCGAAGTCACGTACAGGAAGGGAAAGAAACACTCTAACGCAGACGCACTATCGCGGTTGCCGCAGAATAGCGAGTGTACCTGCCTGTCAGGCTCGGGCCGTTGCAAGCTGCCTACGGGTCACACTATCCATCCACTCGCGGCCTCGGTTGGGATAGAAAAGCCATCCGCAACTAATGATGGCTGCTCCATTCCTCGCGACGCTGTCCTACACCTGGATTCTGCCGAGTGGGGACGCCTCCAAATGGAGGATGTGTCCCTACTTCCTATGCGTCGTCGGGTAACCATGCAGAAAGGGTCACTTTCGTCAACGGTATTTGTTCTCCGCCTTGGGTTGTTTATGCGCTGGGACGAAAGGGCCCAAAAACACCTTCTTGTGGTCCCAACGATAATCAGGAGAAAAATCGTTCGTCTCACACATGAACGATTGGCTCACTTGGGAGTTCACAAAACTCTCAACACAATCCAAAATGATTTATTTTGGCCGGGTATGTCTGCCGATGTCGAAAATATTTTGAAAGGATGTGTTCTGTGTGCCCCCCGGAACCAGCCGGCGCAACCCTGCCGACCCCCACTGCAATCCAACAACGTTACATGGGTTAATGAGATTGTCGCTTTGGACATTTTGGGCCCTTTCCCCAGCACACCTTGGGGAAACAAATGTATTTTGGTTGGGGTCGAATACCTGACCCGATGGCCCGTAGCATGGGCCCTTCCAAACCAATCGGCACAGTCCATCACAGAGGCCTTCGTCAACGGCTATATTATGGACAAGGGGCCCCCAGAAAAATTACTAACTGACCAGGGGAAAAACTTTTCCTCAAAGCTTTTGAAGGAAGTGTGCCTTCTGCTGGGGACGCAAAAGGTCAGGACTTCACCATATCATCCACACACCGATGGTATGGTTGAACGCCTGAATCGCACCTTGACAGCAATGCTGAGCCATCGAGTTGATGAGACACACCTCAATTGGGATTTGCAAATTAACGGGGTCCTGGCAGCATACCGCATGGCCCCCCATGCATCAACGGGGTATTCATCTTTTTTTCTAATGTATGGCCGCGACAGCGAACCCCCCATGGACACACAATTGGGCTTGGTCCCCTCAAAAGATGCTAATAGAATTGAGGAATCGCTCCGGTTCAACCTCGATAGGCTCCGGGAAGCACGTGAGGCTGCATTGGCGAACATGACCAAGAGGCAGCTCGCCAATGAACGATTGATGGGCCGACATACCTCAAACCACAAATGGACCGTGGGTCACAAGGCTTGGCTTCACTGCCCACAAGTTCCTGTGGGTACCTCGCCTAAGTTGGCACAACTGTGGAGGGGCCCGATTGAGATCGTTCGCGTCGTTCGCCCACAGTGTGTGCAAATCCGGTGGGGTCGTCACACGTGGTACGTGCACCCGTCTCGCCTTAAGCCTTTTTCGGGCGCACATGATTCACATTCATCTCCAACATGTCAGAATGGCCGAGAGTGTGATGTGCCCGACAAACCCGACACGCATTCCCCAAAACTAACGTCTGTTTATTTACAACAACAGGTGCAACACGACTGACGCTGAGGCCGGAACCTGCCAAGAAATCTCCACCCAGCGGTGACAACCCGGCGTCACCAGGAGCCGCTGCCTCTGATGGGGGCCTCCCGTCACTTACCTTCATTGCCCCTGCTCCGCAGGAATCCAAGGAAACACCACCAAATGGGGGCCCAGCA
Organism: Petromyzon marinus; assembly: GCF_048934315.1. NCBI lineage: Eukaryota > Metazoa > Chordata > Hyperoartia > Petromyzontiformes > Petromyzontidae > Petromyzon > Petromyzon marinus. The sequence continues at coordinate 12,404,982 of NC_133692.1, forward strand.
ACAAGAACACGATCTAAAACTCACAGGTTCTCCTGAACCTCTCGTTACTACCCCACTCCTCCCCAAACCACTCGCGTCACATATTAAACAAAACACACAGTTGGGTGGGTCCCTTTTGCATCGCTGTTTTATTGATGGGTTTTCGACATTTATTGTTGTTATGTGTTGCAGCACTTACCTTTCGGGGTGGCTTACCTTGATATTTTTTTTTACTACTAATGTTAATTGTAGTTTTGTATTTATTTATGGACAGCCGAGACAGCTGGATGCTAAGAAGGGGGGGGGGGGGGGGGGGGTAATGTAGCGCCATGGATGGGCTGCACTTGCAGGCAATGACAGGCAGCCCTGAAGCAGTTGGGGGGCTGCGAGGGATTCTATGATCCCTCGCAAACACTCCCAAAGGCTGGGGGGCTGCGGCTGCACTGACCTGCAACGGCAGACATGCGGACCTCAGTGGGGTCACCCACGTCCCTCACTGAGGTCCGCACCTCGGCTGAGAAACGGATATAAGGCGAACCTCTGGAGAGGTCCAAGCAGTTTAAAAACCGAAGCAGTTGGAGACGGAAGCAGTTGGAAACCGGAGCAGTTGAAGATAACCAGTTGAAGAAGGAAGACCTGCTAAAGTAGGACTCTGAACCCCTAGCTTCGCCGCCCTTTTAAGGGCCGAAGCTCTGTGAGGTCAGTGTTGGACCTGTACCTTGGCTGGGTCAGGTAAGGTAGTCTCACATAGTATATTATAGCCGGAGGACCTGGAGCGTAGTCGGGTTAGGCACGCTACACAGGAAGCGTATAATATACCAAGTGGAAGAGGTCCTCAAGATCAACTGTATGAAGAATTAATGTATAGTGGTTAGGGTACGTGTGGATAATAAAGACGTGCCCCCTCCCCCCCTACGAAGTGTCTCCGGAGCAACACTACACTACTATAGAGTCAGTAGCTACTACTGAGCTCAGTAGATACTACTGTACAGTCAGTTTATACTACTATAGAGTCAATAGCTACTAATGTAGAGCCAGATACTACTGTAGAGTCAGATACTACTATAGAGTTAGTAGATACTACTCACTCTATTGTATGTAGGGTGTTTAGGTATATATGCCTAGGCGGATGTAAATGCATTTTTTGAGGGGGGGGGTGGACAATTTTCGGAAACCTTTTAGATCAACTATTTACCCCCCACTTTATATAACTTGTTGGACTTCTGCAAACCTCTCATAATTTTGTTGACGGAAAAATGGACAAAAGGCACGCCGGGCTTTCACAGTAGCTTAGTATTTGTGTACGTATTTGTTATGTTTTTAAGAGACGTTTTGAGATATATTTTTACCCCAGGCAATGCTGGGTACTTCCCACTAGTATACTCTTAAAAAAGAAGAATTAATGAAAAAATATTAAACTTTAAATCTCATGAATGGTTCCCAAACTATCCGGGACACTTCTCCAGTGCCCAACCAGGCTGCTATTATTATTATTTAATTTAAAACACCGCAAGCGTGAGTGAACAGCGTGAGGAAAATATAAATTCAATTTAAAAGCAGTCACTTGAACGCCATCGATCTGGGCGGGTACAGAAGGTACATTTTCCCTTAAGATGATTAAAAGATTTTGATTAAATAAAATATTGCGTATAAACAGGAGGTTAGAGTTCCTTTTCCTTCGATCTGTTGAGGAGATTTCATTTGGTGAGCTCATTACGGTGCTTCGTGGAGTGAGGTACAGTGAGGGAAACGAGTATTTGATCCCCTGCTGATTTTGTACGTTTGCCCATTGACAAAGAAATTATCAGTCTGTAATTTTAATGGTAGGTTTATTTGAACAGTGAGAGAGAGAATAACAACACAAAAATCCAGAAAAACGCATGTCAAAAATGTTATAAATTGATTTGCATTTTAATGAGGGAAATAAATATTTGACCCCCTCTCAATCAGAAAGATTTCTGGCTCCCAGGTGTCTTTTATACAGGTAACGAGCTGAGATTAGAAGCACACTCTTAAAGGGAGTGCTCCTAATCTCAGCTTGTCACCTGTATAAAAGACACCTGTCCACAGAAGCAATCAATCAATCAGATTCCAAACTCTCCACCATGGCCAAGACCAAAGAGCTCTCCAAGGATGTCAGGGACAAGATTGTAGACCTACACAAGGCTGGAATGGGCTACAAGACCATTGCAAAGCAGCTTGGTGAGGAGGTGACAACAGCTGGTGCGATTATTCGCAAATGGAAGAAACACAAAAGAACTGTCAATCTCCCTCAGCCTGGGGCTCCATGCAAGATCTCACCTCGTGGAGTTGCAATGATCATGAGAACGGTGAGGAATCAGCCCAGAACTACACGGGAAGATCTTGTCAATGATCTCAAGGCAGCTGGGACCATAGTCACCAAGAAAACAATTGGTAACACACTATGCTGTAAAGGACTGAAATCCTGCAGCGCCCGCAAGGTCCCCCTGCTCAAGAAAGCACATATACATGCCCGTCTGAAGTTTGCCAATGAACATCGGAATGATTCAGAGGACAACTGGGTGAAAGTGTTGTGGTCAATGAGCCCAAAATGGAGCTCTTTGGCACCAACTCAACTCGCCGTGTTTGGAGGAGGAGGAATGCTGCCTATGACCCAAAGAACACCATCCCCACCGTCAAACATGGAGGTGGAAACATTATGCTTTGGCGGTGTTTTTCTGCTAAGTGGAAAGGACAACTTCACCGCATCAAAGGGACGATGGACGGGGCCATGTACCGTCAAATCTTGGGTGAGAACCTCCTTCCCTCAGCCAGGGCATTGAAAATGGGTCGTGGGTGGGTATTCCAGCATGACAATGACCCAAACACACGGCCAAGGCAGCAAAGGAGTGGCTCAAGAAGAAGCACATTAAGGTCCTGGAGTGACCTAGCCAGTCACCAGACCTTAATCCCATAGAAAATCTGTGGAGGGAGCTGAAGGTTCGAGTTGCCAAACGTCAGCCTCGAAACCTTAATGACTTGGAGAAGATCTGCAAAGAGGAGTGGGACAAAATTCCTCCTGAGATGTGTGCAAACCTGGTGACCAACTACAAGATACGTCTGACCTCTGTGATTGCTAACAAGGGTTTTTCCACCAAGCACTAAGTCATGTTTTGCAGAGGGATCAAATACTTTTTCCCTCGCTGTACCTGGTGGTACCCGAGATAAAACGGAGGTAAGAACGCGTATTAAAAGGACAAAATCCATACTCTTTGGTTTTTTCGGTAAAGTCACGTAGGTAAAATAAAATAAAGGGAAACAACTCAATTAAATCACACATTCTGCTGTGACTATTCCACCTGAAGACGGAAGCTTGTGTTGCCTCCGAAACGTCGTGATTTAATTTAGTTTTATTTTATTTTACCTAAGTGACTTTACAAAAAAAAACAAAGAGTATGAATCCTTGCAGTCACGCAAGCTTCAAATCTAGGACAAAATCCATTTCATCTCTGGAAATATATTCAGATGTTAAAACGTCCTAATTCATGTACTTTCGATGAAAGTTAAAAATCGCCATACTCGTGCTGCAGATTAACATTTTCCATAAAGGATTACTGGCCCAACAATGTGTTTATATTTCTCCTCTCGTTTTTGTATTCATGCATTTTTAAATAGTAAACTCATGAACATGGGCATTTTACGCTAATTCCATGCAAACAATAGTACAGAAGCAGCATATGTGTCCACACACAGTGCCGTCTGTATGTAAGTGCAAAGGCCCCCCCATTTCTCTCGTGACTTCCAACATGTCTCATGGTCTATGTATGTACGTTGAACTTCCTTCACACCGTACGTAGCCAACCGTGCCAATCGGAGGTGTGGAGGAAGGACAACAAACTAAACACAAAAATCAGTTCTAAAGAAATTAGTTTTCAATCTAAAATGAGTTTTCAATTAGTGTCCCTCTTTCTCGCTGTGTGTCTAAGTAATCAGTCTGTCTTTTTTATCACTATCTTTCTCCCTTTGTCCGTCTGTCTCACTCTTGTTCTGTCTCTTTTTCTACGTCTCTCATCTCTCTTTATCTATCTCTCTCTTTGTCTCTCCCCCACATTTCTCTCTCTTTGTCTCTCTCTAACTCATTCTCTATCCTTTTCTCTGTCTCTCTGTGTATCTCTCCCTATGTCTCTCTCTGTCTCTTTGTATCTCTCTCTGTCACTCTCTGTGTCGCCTTCTCTGCGTCCCTGTGTCCCTCTGTCTCGCTCACTCTCTAAATTTCTCCGTGCTTGTCTCTGTGTCTCCGCGTCTGGGTGCCACGATGTTGAGATATTAGCTACCTCGCCTGGTATGCAGCAGGGTCGTGGGTTCAATTCCGACCATTACGCTTGTATATTTGGGGTATGCATGTTCTCTCCCTGGTCTCGTGGATTTTCTCTGGGTCTTCTTATTTTTCCCTCCACATTTAGAATCAACACCACGCATTTAGAGTATTTGGCTGCTATAAATGTACGTACGATAAGCCACTTCATTGAGCTATCATTTGTGGCCAGGTCGCTTCTGAAAAAGAGCAATATAGCACAGTGGGGCCTTACCTGGTAACATAAAAAAGATTAAAGATAGAAATAGATTAGTTTGTCTCATCTCATCCCTGTACTGGTGCAGCGCTGCATTTTATGATCACACAGCAGCATTTACAGCCCCGTGCAAGCAGAGGGCAAACCTTCTTCACGTGGATCTCTATGCTTAAAAATACAACTCGCAGTAAGCAGCAGATGTCAATGGGCTAACATCAGCGAATTATTTGTCTGGATATAAGTGGCAGTAACTGAAGGATAATGTAAACAATGATGATGCTAAGTGCATTATCCTGTACATCATGAGGGAACAATATATAATTCATGCCAAGCATTCTAGCTTCAGAACAGTTCTGAAAACTATTGGTATGCTCTGTTATTAATTACTTGGTTATATAGAAATGACAGTACATATTGTACCATATATTCTGTATAAATGAAACCTCATGGATCGCTTTGACAATGTAGAACGCACACCGTAAGAACACTAAACTCTGTTGTCGTTACGATTGCCTTAACTCTTCTTGTACTGAGTGTCCCCCAAACTGGAGTACACTCCCTGACTCCTGTTGATCCAAAGTCTCTGATCCATCGCTATCGCCACGGTAATGCTGCCGCAGCTCTCATGTCCTCCTTGACAAATCGCAGCATGTACGTATGTTGTACTTCTTGCATATGTGGCCAACCGTGCTAATCGGAGGTTTGGGGGAAGGACAACAAACAATGGGTCTCTGTGTGAGTCTATGAGTCTATGTATGTGTAGTGACATAGCGCTGACTGTTGTACAGTACCTGCAACTGCAGGTGGGCACTTAGCGCACACGCTGTCGTGGGGAAGCCCCTGGAACACTGCTGGGTTCGAGAAGAGAGCTTTGGCGGAGCCGGCCGGACAGCAATTGGCTGTCCCGGTCGACGCCTTCGGTACAATGCGGACGGGGTCATCTCTGGGACAGGTCGTGTGTCAGCGTGGTCGTGAGAGAGAGAGAGGGGGGGCCCGAGTGGTGGCGTGAAGTCAACAACAATAAAAGGGGAGGACAGTGCCTCCTGCAACTACCTTATCTCCGACTGAGTGTGTGTGCGACGCACGCCACCCTAACGCAGACACACACAAGCCTCGAGCAAGAAGGAAGAAAAGACCTATGACACTACATTTGGTATCAGAAGTGGGGTATTAAAAAAACAACCTGTAGTGTAATCAGGACAAGGATGGCGAGAGGGTCATCCCTCAAACAGCCCCGTTACAAGGCCCGTGGGCTGCTGGGCAGCGGAGGAGCTGCCATGGATTGGCATGACAACTGCTACGCAAAATTTGCGGGGTGAGCGGCTACGCATCTTTGAGGGGACAGCGGCTGTGCGTCGACGGCGGGAGCGGCTACGCAAGGAGGTGGGAGCGACTACGCATCGACGGAGAGAGAGCTGCTGTGCGTCGATGCGGAGAGAGCAGCCGAGCGTTGATGGCGAGAGTGGCTACGCCAGGTGGCGGGAGAGGGTGAGCGTAAACAGAGAGAGAGCGACTGCACATCGATGGAGAGAGAGAACGGGGGCTGCACGTCGACGGAGAGAGAGTAGCAGCTGCACGTCGACGTGGAGAGCGGCTGAGATTTTCCCGTGGTCAAGCGCTGACCAAGCACCATGGCGGAGGACCGCCATGTAGACAGGGGAGCGGGCCGGCACGAGGCACGTACCCCAGGGGACAGCTCGGAGGAGAGTGGGGAAAACCAAGCGGGAGCTCCATCAGAGCGGGAGCAAGGGGCTCCGGACGGGGGACCGCGCATATGGCGGCCACCATTTTGTCACCGGAGGATCTCCCGTGGCCGGTGGGCGCCATTTTGAGGCGAGCGCGGGAGCATGCAGAGGAGGTGAGAAGAGTGACGGAGCTGCAGGAGGCCACTCCTGATCTGGCACGGAAGACTCGCACAAGATTCCTCCAGAGAGAGCGGATGGAGGACGGGATGCCCTACGCCTTCCGGGCAGCGCTGATGGGGCTGGGACGTGAGGCATACCCGCCGCTTTTGGGTGAGGGGGCGCTCGACCTTGGAGTGGCAGAGAGGCAGTGGGAGCTGACAAGAAAATTGAGGGTCGCCCTGCCCTCCGCCGTCGGCACAGAAATTTCATCCTCAATGGTGGCCAGGAAGATACAGGTCTTTGAGGAGAAACAGCAGTGGGCAAGGTGGGAGGCCGCAACATGGAGCCTGCAAGATATGGTGGCGGCGGTGGGGGGCCGGTGGGACTCAAGCATCAACACCCCCACGGAAGGACCTGCGGCAAGGACAGCTCCCTCTGCCTTGGGGACACATGCCCAAGTGCTTCATGTGTGGTCGGTCGGGCCACACTGCTGCGGAGTGTCAGGGTGATGAATAAACAACTGCAAAGTCACCCGTGCTCGCTGGGCCACCGGCATAGTCAACTCAAGCCCCATCGGACCGGGTCTCTGAGGCCTACCGAGACCGCCAAGTGTGAGGCCTTGGAGACCGGACGCGAGCGGGCGCTGCCGAGTGGTGAGAGGCCGCGCCCTTTGAGCCAAGGACTCCATCTCCATCGTCTCTTGGCCCTCTGGGTTCCGGAGGTGCAAGACCCCACTAAGACGGGGGTGACCGGCGCCATGGATCGGATCACGTGAGCTATTTCGCCAAATGGGGGCACTCTCCCTTACACTGAGAGGGGATCCGTGGGTGAGGGGGTGTTGGGGCTAAGGGCCTGGGATAAAGGAAAATTGAGGTGGTGTGTCGGTTGAGGGGGGGGCACCGCGTTGTGTGTGGGGTGTTGACGATTCGCGGATGGGGGGCCCTGTGGGAGAGTTACCAATTCACGAGTTCGGGGGCATCACGTTGGGGTGAGTGTTGGTTTGCTATCGGGGTGACACCGGGGAGTATTGGAATGTGTTGTTGATTGCGGGGGATGCCGCAGTTGTAACGGGATTGTGGGGAAGTTTATTTTTTTCATGTTGGTGTTCCTCGAGTTGGGGGAGTTGCCCTGTTTGCCTACCAGTTGCTGCTGCTGTATTGACAGCCGGCACGGCTGTTTTTTAATGGAGGGTGGGATGATGTAGTCACATAGCGCTGACTGTTGTACAGCAGCTGCAACTGCAGGTAGGCACTTAGCGCACACACCGTTGACCATATACACGGGTGTGCTGGCAGGGCAGAGAAACTGGGGCAAGGGTCACGGTACCCTCTGGTGGGTTCGAGAAGGGAGGCGTGGCTAGGGTGGAGCCAAGCCACACCGAGGAGAATATAACCAGTGCAGAGCGAGAGCTCCGGACTGCCGGTTCTGGGATTGAACTCGTCGTTGTCGTCGTCGCTGTCGTCATCGCCGCCTTCGTCGATGCCACCTTCGCCCGATCATTGCACAGCCGGACAGTAATTGACTGTCCCGGTCGACGCCGTCGGTGCAATGCGGACAGGGTCGTGTCTAGGACGGGTCGTGCGGCAGCATGGTCATGAAATAAAAAGAGGGCCCGAGTGGTGGTGTGAACTCAAGAACAATAAAAAGGGTGGACGGTGCCTCCTGCGACTACCTCGTCTCCGACTGAGTGTGTGTGATGCACGCCACCCGCACACACACATAAGCCTCGAGCAAGAAGGAAGAAGAGACCTACGACACTACATATGTATGTAGAACTTCTTTTGTACTGGACATAGCCAACCGCACTTTGTGGAGGTACGGGGGAAAGACAACAAACAATGCGTCCCTGAGTGAGTCTATGTGTCCCTGTGTGAGTCTGTGGGTCTCTGTGTGAGTCTATGTATGTTGAACTTCTTTCGCACCATACGTAGCCAACTGTGCTAATCGGACAGACAACAAACTAAACGCAAAAATCTGTTAGATAGAAATGAGTTTTCAATCCAGATAATTTAAAAGTGCACAGCTCCAGTGGCTTCTTAATGTCGGAAGGAAGAACATTCCAGACGGCCGGAAAAGCAAATCTGCAGTGACCATTTCTGTTCGATGGCTTGCCAAGAGCCCCTGGGAGCATGACCGGAGTTCGCATGATGATGGTGTATGCTCCTTGAGCATGCTCCTTGAGCATAAACCATACTGGATATCTGTGAAAAAGAGCTTCATAGCTCATCGGATTCCTCCAGTAAAAATACATATTCTGATTCTGGTTCTGATGATGCTACAGTCACTCGTCATGTCACTCCTTTGTCAGTTTAACACGTAGGCTTTCGTGACCAATGTCAAATTAAAACGTCATGCTACTTGAATTGTAAATTGGGTGAGTTTACTATGCAACACACCGGGTGTGCTGAGCTCGTATCGAATTTGCCACGTTTTGGTGAACGTCACATTTATATTCACGTGATCTAACCCAAAAAAACCCTCTTATGGATCACTCTTTTGCGTCTCTCACGCTTCTTTTATACTTGATCAGACAAATCCTTCTCAGCGTTCTCATGTGTAATCGTCCTGATGGTGTGCGCTAAGATTTATAAAATTACACTTTTTTACGAAGTTTAGATTTGGAAAGGCGGAGAGACACAGTCTAGGAATAGATCTATGGGTTCCGTTTGCTTTTAATGGTTGTCAACTCCGCTAGATGTCCCTTCTGTGTATCTTTTCTGGATTGTCATTCATCATAAAGGTTTTTTTTTGGTTAGATCACGTAAAGATTAATGTGTCGTTAAACCCACCACCACCTGACACAGCCAATTAGTAATGTTTGTTATGTCAACAAAACATGCTAATTCATTACTAGTTCATCACACCGGTATATAAGAGAGTAAACCCACAACATTTGCAATTTGAGTACGACATTTTGCCGGTAATTACAAACAGCTTCATCAGGCGATAACCAAAATGTACTCTTCAACACACCAGTGTGCTGCACTAGTCACTAATTGGCATGTTTTGTTTACGTGACACACCTTACTAATTGGCTGTGTCAGGTGGTGGCGGGTTTAACGACACATTTATATTTATGCGATCAACCCAAAAACATCTATTATATTATCGATAATATTGGTCGCAAAGACCTACTACTATGTGTTAAACCGGAATATGTTTGCATTCCAAGTTCCAGTGCACCTCCTTCTTTTGCACGGCTGACGCAGATGCAGAGCAACGACTACAATTTCACATTCAGATGGTCAAGCCAGATAACCGCGTCAGGAGCAGCAGAGTATCGCTGCAATTTTGCATTCATATTTGAGGATCGGGGCATTGCGTCATTACATGTTGTACAGTCTGTTCTGGATGACCACAGTCATACACGGGAGAGTTTTTAATTTGCGTATCAGGTATCCTCATCTGCCATGGCTTGTGCACAAGTTGTGCTCACACAGTGACATGCACGACGCAAGACTAATTGTGTTTCCAATAATGAACGTGACTTCTCGCATTACCATCTAGTCTCTAATCCACACTTCTCTCTCTCTCGTCCATTTCAGTTATTTCCAAGCACACAGCTTTCCTTGCCAATATACGTGGCTTTTTTAAAGCATCTTTTTATTCCCACCGTTTCTGATCAATGTGGCTTCTTGCCACCAGTGCGCACACTGACCAAAGGTTTTCCCACTTGATAATGCAACGGCATTGGGCACTCGGTGACAATTCAAAATCGTCTCCGTCACCATAGATCGTAAACCATCTCAAGCAGTCGCCCAAGACAAAACGCGGTTCTCTCGCTCTCTCCAGCGGATTGTTGTCGACAGCGTAAACGGCAATCGTCGTCAGTCTTGTGCGACTCGAACGTGACTTGAATTACGAGCGCTTCTATTCCGAGGCCCAACTTACAACCGCTTCGCTCACTCTCGTCGGTCGGTCGCTAATTACTCAGTGGGATTTTAATGGTGCTCTCATAATGTCATCTCCAATCAGCGCCACCCACCGTCAAGCAGCCTACGGCAAAGTTTGTATTTTAATTCTGTGGCACGGCTTTTAATGGCAGGTATTTCTAGACATTGAACAGTTGTTACCATTATGAAGTCTCGTCTCACTTTTTTTTTCCAACTCAACCTGCGTGTTTGAGCTCAGGGTCTCTCATTATATTATAATCATCTACGTATTTTTATTACTGTGATGTAATGTAGTGAACCCGCTGATTTTGCCCATATATCGGTATAATTCAAGCATCTCCAAATAATATCAAGTCGCCACAAGGGAACATTCAGCACTTAGTCAAACCTATCATACCTTTAAGTGATCATAAAATGCCACTACAGTGAATTAATGTCTCTTCACACAATTGCACTGCTTATGGAAATCTATTAGTTACTGCGCGCTATTCCTGCATATACATCCCACATGCAGTTTCTACATTCGTTGAACTTGACACTCATAAAATAATTAACATGCATTCATTAGCGATGACAAAATAAAATGCTGAAATGTCAACAGCTCGCTAAGATGTCACTGTAACAGGAAAATGCTTCCTGAAATCAATAAATGCATGGTTTTGTGAAACAAGTGAACCTAAGACAAAGAAACATTGATAAATGAACGAAGCTCACTATTAATTAGCGGTTTTAATCACTGCCCCAACTGCGAGTTTCATGATCCACCCTCTGTCACCTCCACCCCCTCACACTCTCCCACCAAACCCCACCATGCTTCCTTCAATGCCTTCTTCCCCCTTTCATGGAATGAAACCATAATTAGCCGCGATCACTGGAGGGTCACGGCCAAAGTGGGAAAGCTGCGCCTCAAGAATGGGAACGTCTTCGGTGAGCTTCAATCCATACACGAGCACAGTGAGCTTCCGTTAATGCTGCTGCTGCCGCCGCTGCTACCACTGCCACTGCAGCAAGATTCACAATGCAAGATGCAAAAAAATGCTCGAAGCATCGTAGCTCAAAAGCATTACATTATCCAATGAGCGGCTGCTGTGAATGCCACCTGTCACGGGGCAAAAATGCCACGGCTGAGCCACGTGGACCTTCAACGAGGCAGCAACGGATTGGGACAAATTTGGGCAATGCTGTGCTTTGAGAAGAGTGAGCAATGATACGGTTAACTCGAAGCTAGCAGTGTCACCCACTCTCATTTGAATGTTTAACCAAGGGAGGTGGCCAGAAGGCTCAAGGGGCGAATTACGGTAATGCGAGCATTTAAAACCTTGGGTTTGAGTCACCACCCATGAATAAACACAGGTTTCTAATGCCAGTGAGTCACCAGTAAATGCATGGTGACCAAACAGTACGCAATAAAACCGATCTTATAAAAAAAAATCGGACTTAATTCTATACATTTGACCTCTGAGTAATAAAAAACCCTCCTAACGTGTAATGCCGCCGCAGCTGTCACGTCCTCCTTGACAACTCACTGCATGTACAGTGAGGGAAAAAAGTATTTGATCCCCTGCTGATTTTGTACGTTTGCCCACTGACAAAGAAATCATCAGTCTATATTTTAATGGTAGGTTTATTTGAACAGTGAGAGACAGAATAACAACCAAAAATCCAGAAAAACGAATGTCAAAAATGTTATAAATTGATTTGCATTTTAATGAGGAAAATAAGTATTTGACCCCCTCTCAATCAGAAAGATTTCTGGCTCCCAGCTGTCTTTTATACAGGTAACGAGCTGAGATTAGGAGCACACTCTTAAAGGGAGTGCTCATAATCTCAGCTTGTTACCTGTGTACAAGGCACCTGCCCACAGAAGCAATCAATCAGATACCAAACTCTCCACCATGGCCAAGACCAAAGAGCTCTCCAAGGATGTCAGGGACAAGATTGTAGACCTACACAAGGCTGGAATGGGCTACAAGACCATTGCCAAGCAGCTTGGTGAGAAGGTGACAACTGTTGGTGCGATTATTCGCAAATGGAAGAATCACAAAGAACTGTCAATCTCCCTCGGCCTGGGGCTTCATGCAAGATCTCACCTCGTGGAGTTGCAATGATCATGAAAACGGTGAGGAATCAGCCCAGAACTACACGGGAGGATCTTGTCAATGATCTCAAGGCAGCTGGGACCATAGTCACCATGAAAACAATTGGTAACACACTACGCCGTGAAGGACTGAAATCCTGCAGCGCCCGTAAGGTCCCCCTGCTCAAGAAAACACATATACATGCCCGTCTGAAGTTTGCCAATGAATATCTGAATGATTCAGAGGACAACTGGGTGAAAGTGTTGTGGTCAGATGACACCAAAATGGAGCTCTTTGGCATCAACTCAACTCGCCGTGTTTGGAGGAGGAGGAATGCTGCCTATGACCCCAAGAACACCATCCCCACCGTCAAACATGGAGGTGGAAACATTATGCTTTGGGGGTGTTTTTCTGCTAAGGGGACAGGACAACTTCACCGCATCAAAGGGACGATGGACGGGGCCATGTACCGTCAAATCTTGGGTGAGAACCTCCTTCCCTCAGCCAGGGCATTTAAAATGGGTCGTGGATGGGTATTTCAGCATGACAATGACCCAAAACACACGGCCAAGGCAACAAAGGAGTGGCTCAAGAAGAAGCACATTAAGGTCCTGGAGTGGCCTAGCCAGTCTCCAGACCTTAATCCCATAGAAAATGTGTGGAGGGAGCTGAAGGTTCGAGTTGCTAAATGTCAGCCTCGAAACCTTAATGACTTTGGATTTTTCTGGATTTTTATTGTTGTTATTCTGCCTCTCACTGTTTAAATAAACCTACGGTTAAAATTATAGACTAATCATTTCTTCGTCAGTGGGCAAACGTACAAAATCGGCAGGGGATCAAATACTTTTTTCCCTCACTGTACGTGTGTATGTTGAACTTCTTTCGCACAATACGTACAACAATATATGAGTCACTGTTTGAGTCTACGAGTCTCTGTGTGAGTCTATGGGTCTCTATGTGAGTCTATGGGTGTCTTCTGTGTAAGTATATGGGTCTCTGTGTGAGTCTATGGGTCTCTGTGAGTATGTATGTAGGTATGTTGAACTTCTTTCCCACCGTATGTAGCCAACCGTGCTAATGGGAGGTGCGGGGGAAGGACAACGAGCTGGGTTTGGATCTCTCGCGTTGGGTTGCGGTCTCTAGGGCACCCTTCCTGTTGGCTCTGCCTCTTTGGCCTCTCTGTGTGCTTACTGATAAATGACATTGAATTAACCCTCTTGCTCATTTACATTTTGTAGAGAAAAAAAAATGTCAATTAAAATGTGCAATCAATATTAACAATATGTACGAAGGTTATAGTCTTTGGGTCTTTTGGTAAAGTCACGTAGATAGGTTCAAAGAAAATAACAAAAAACTACGACGTTTCTTTTAACCTATCTACGTGACTTTACCGAAAGACCCAAAGAATATTAATTCCTCCAGTCACGAAAACTTTAAAGTTACGAAGGTTATCATATGAATGTCCACGTGTTGTCCATTTCCCCCATGTCCGACTCATAACCTGTTGGATGCCGTCTCAATAAGTATCTCAAATGAATTCCAGTACCTTTAAAAAAACATCTATCTTATCGATTTATTGATTTACAGTAGCTCCCAATCCAACCACACCGAGATAACATGTTTCAATTGTGCAAGCTAGGATTTTTTTTCATTTCTAATTCTCAATAAGTTGCATTATTGAGCTTGCAAGGCACGCTCCCAAATTGTCGAGGTTTACCGTGCACATAGTTCGACACTCACCTTCTGCCAGAGCCTCCTCTTGTTCACCACTTTCACCACCATGGTCGGCCTCGCCAGGTACCCATTGCTTTTGAAGGAGAAATCTTGTCCATTCCAATGCACGTTTTTCAGAAACCTAAAATAAAATATAACAGGCCATTTTTATAAAATGAAAATGCTTTTACACTCAACCATATTAAGTAGTGCCAGAATCACGAACCACCCCTCCCATACTCAATGGCTGAATTCATTCGGCCCAATCTCAGCACTGGAGCATGAGCTACAAGCTCAGAAACAGGGAAGAAGAATACAACCAGTCTTAAATACCTGCGCCCAGAATGGCAATGACCTGGCCAACCCATCCCCGCCCTCCCCCCAAAAAAAATCCGTTCCCCTCCACCCCACCTGCTCTGATGAGTCTGGTGTGCCTGCTGATACCGTCGATGGCCCTGGTAATACCGTCCAGAACGTCAAGATGTTACAATGTATGATACGAGGGAGGATGTGGCATAAAACCTTTTATATGTTTAAAAAAAAGTACCTTTACACTCAGAGCCCGTTCCCTAAGGGTGTACACGTAGAATCGGAGGTGGGGGGGATCGGGGGGGAGGGGGCACCGCCCCGGGCCCCGCATTTGGGGGGGGGGGCGTACTTTGACGTGATGGTGTCAGACGTAACACTTCGGGTTTAGCTTGAAGGTGTTGGGGGGAGGGGGCCACATGGTGGAATTTTTAAAACTGTAAAGACTATTATTTATTTTACCAGGTAATGCCCACTGAGCTATATAGCGCTTTTGGAGAAGCTACCTGGCGATTAAAAATGATAGCCCAACGAAATAGCTGATCACGAGAAAATTTCAAGCAGCTAAATGCTCTAAACACGTAATATTGATTATCAATATGTAGAGAAAAACCGGAGGACCCAGAGAGATCCATGCAACCACGGGGAGAACATGCAAACTCCAAAAATACAGCAGGCATCAGGATTGGGGTCGAACCCACAACCTCCTGTATAGCAGACGAGGGAGATAACATCTCCTAGCCACCGCGGTGTCCTTCGCCCTGCTTGTGCTGCTATGGATGCCCCTGCATACACTATGAAACATATCTAACTTATTTTTTTACCTCACCGGCGATGAATATATTAATGCCGATTTTTATATTCCACAGTGAACATTTAAGGATTACTAAGATTGGATTTGGGTTTTGAGAAACTTATCAAGTCAAAGAGCACGGAAAAATGCACGCTTGGAATTGCACTGAGAGATATGAAGAGGAAAACACGTGGGTTTGAGCCAAAATTTAATACAGGCAGTATATTGACTGTTTAAAGAAGTGGGCTCGGGAAGATGTCCGTATGCAGGTGAATGCACGAACCCATTCATGTGAACTCTTGAGTAGTATCTCCTTGCGTGCCTGGGTTTTCTCTGGGTACTGATTTTCTCTGAAATATAAAACACTCACGAATAGAATCGCCCAAACATCCCCACTAACCAAAGCATCTCAAAAGCAAGATGCCCTAGAGTCTCCTGTGGGAAAATGTGTTTAAAATATTTATATATGGGCATACTGTACGTATCGCTTTAATGAATCAAGAAGCAGTTCGACTCCGTATTCTTCTGAGCTGTGAGCATACGTGTAGCAAAGCACAATATGTTCATGCGGTACTAAAGCTCTACTGGTGATGCATAATTATTGTTGGCATATTCATCATTCTTATTGCTGTTGTTCATATTATTTAGTGCTATTAACATTATGTACTCGCTATTAATGCTGCTATTATCATTACAGTTGTGATAATATTAATAGAAAAATATGGTGAATGCAATCATTAAATTAAATCATGAAGACGAACCATAAATCACACAAGCTAATGAGACTGATTTAGACGTGGTGGGTGCTGTCAGCTATAATCCCGCATCTATGCAGTGCTCTCTTCTGTGCGTGTGCCTGTATACATGAGCATGCACTATGGTACCTAAGTGCAGTTTATAAAACATCAAACCTGGGGAGACAAAGGCGGCCGAGAGTGGCGTTGGCCAACCACCCCCTCGTGCGCCATAGTTCCGGCCTGCTACAGGTGCTCACAGACAAGCATTTTTTTCCCCAACAGTCTGTTCAGGCTATACGGGTTGTTTTTTTTATGTTTGTGTGAGCAGCTAAAACGGAGTCAAATATATCGAAGGGGATTCGAGCGGACAGTGGGGGGCCCTGAGACCTGCAATTTACTATTTCACATGCAATCGGTTCCCTAGACGAGTTGTGCCACCCCGAGACGCTGCCACACGGAGCACGCTTCAAAGCAACAAAAGCCCGCGTGGACGAAGAACGCCGGGTCCCTGCAGACCCCCTTCCCCCTCTGCCTCCCTCTATCCAAAACAATGTCGCCCTCGTGCAGACGACGTGCTCACACAGCCAACGTGGGGGGAACGGGGGGGGGGGATTTTTTCCGTGCTCAAATACATGTTTTTTCTCTCTCAATTGTCAATGAAACACCAACTTTCAGGGCATCAAAGGGAGGGGAAGGGCAGGGAGGAACGACCGCTTTCATCCACCCCCCACGCCACCCTTCCCCTTGGAACCACTAAGGACTCAAAGGTTGAGTTTCCAAACCTTAAAGTAAATCACTACCCAAAGAATGAGCACCTTTAAACTTGTCGATATGTACAGAGAGGGCAATTCCCAGGGAGTCCAAAAAGAGTTTGCGGCGTCTATCATCAAGAAAGAATACTTTAAAGTCACAGTAAAGCATGCCCAAGTGAAGATACTGCATCGCCATTGTACTAAAATGTACGAGTGATGTTGCAGTGATGTCACTGGGATGCTATCACGATGCACCAGAATTGCAACGGATGTTTTTTTCCCATTAATAAAGCTTCAAAAGTTGCGTTGGACCGACCAGGACAAACAACCCAGGTCTGTGTCTCAAGTTTATAAATCCAAGTTATGTTCTGAGCATGTTGTGTTACAGAAGAGGATGTGCCAGTGGTGTGTACATGGTTTTCCACCTCTTCAGCATAGAAATATTTGAAGTGACCATTTTGTTGCTTTTAGTTAAAACACATTCAACAAGAACGGTGCCACCAACATGCACATCACTAACAGTAGCGCGGATGGTTATTTGATCTTTTAGTAGGCGAATTGCATAGTAGGAGCGTTAGTGTCGCTGCACCACTCAGCCTGGCCAAGCCAGCGATGAACAACAACGTTATGCATTTTACAACGAACGTCTTCTTATTTCAAATTAAACAAAAAATATTTCACCAGGTAAGGCCCACTACTGAGGTATATAGCTATTTTTCATAAACGAGCTGGCTTTCACAAATGAGAGCTCAACAGAGTGGCTTATCACGTGGAAATGTATAGCAACCAAATACTCCAAACGCGTGATTTTGATTCTAAATGTGAAGGGAAAACCCGGAGGACTCGGGAGAACAATCCACATGACCACTGGGGGAGAGATACGCAAGCTCTAAATATACAGCAGGTATCAGGGTCCGAATCGAACCTATAACCCCCTGTATACCGGGCGAGGTAGTTAACATCTTTTCACCGGTGGTGCCCTAGATAAGCAGGAAAGATGAGGCAAACAACCACCCCCATTTTTCCTCATTCACATTTACAAATATGTGTTGAGTCATCCCCTTTCTTTATTAATTTAATGCCATAACAATGAAACCGGTCGCCTGAGTTCGGTTCCTGGCCATGGTAAACATCAGTGGTGAGTGATGTTTGAATCAGTCTTTAGGTTCACCAACACGCATGAACCAAAACAAAAACCCATGGAGATATCTCCATCTAGGAATGGAATGCTGAAGGACTGTAATTTATTACTGATATAAATCAAATTATATAACCAGGAAAACCTTGTTGTTCATAACATTCAGGAGCGTCTTACATTGGGATGTTTGGTCAAATCAATTAGTGAGTACTCTTTGGTTTTTTAGGTAAAGTCACGTAAGTAAAAAGTAAAATAAATGAAATAACTCAATTAAATCACGACGTTTCGGATTCAACACAAGCTTCCTTCATCAGGTGTAAAAAAGGCACAGCAAAATAACTCTAGAGAGAGCTATTTGTGATGATAGACTGTTATATAGGGTAAGAGGAGCCAGGGAGGACGAGCGTAGGATGGGGGTTGGGGTGTGGGTGGAGCCAGGACGGTAAAGCTGCTGGAAAACATTGGAACCACGGATGTAGGGGGGGGGGGGGATGTGGAGCGGGGGAGAGTAGCAGTTAAAACTCGACGTGGTTTATCACGTCCTTCCAATGATTGCTCAATCTGAATCCATCTGCTCGATACAAATTTTGTCTGTGTTTGTATATCTGTATGGCTTCATGGACAAATCTTTGGTGGTATCCAGACGGCTTGCAGAGTACCTTCTGTTTAAGAGGAGGCCTGATGGCTCTTTGGGACATTCTATTTACAGGAAGGTCACCCACACAGATTCCTACTTGAAGCCTGATTCCCACCACCACCCGGCTCAAAATAATTATCTCATCAAAACACTATACCATAGGCCTCATTGCATCTCTGACCAACACCACCTGGCCAGTGAATTAAAACATGTACATCTGGCCCTCAAGATGAACGGATACTCAGACCGTACTATCCGCCAAGCTGTTTCTCCCACCATACAGAAACAACCACCTGAAGCTCCGATCAAAATCATCACGCTGTCATACATAGCAGGCGTTACCAAAAAGATTTCCAAAATTATAAACACACGATCCAGGTCCGGTTAAACACAGTATACAAAATCCGTGATCTGATCCCATCCGTAAAGGATGTCATTCCTGACTTACAGGAGCCCGGTTTTTACAAATTGAGTTGTACCTGCGGTGACTGTTATATCGGGGAGACGAAACGACATATTTCTGACCGAATTCGCGAGCACAAATCAGATTTGAAACACGGCAGAACGAATTCTTCGGCCATAGCTGATGACTGTTACAACACTGTGGGTTATGATATTATTTTCTCCGATACTAAGGTACTCTGCAAGCCGTCTGGATACCACCAAAGATTTGTCCATGAAGCCATACAGATATACAAACATATTCATAACTTCAACCTAGAAGATGGATTCAAATTGAGCAATCATTGGAAATATGTCATTAACCATGTTAAACCTCAACCGCTACTTTCCCCCGCTCCGCGTCCCCCCATCCGCGGCTCCGACGTTTTCCAGCAGCTTTACCTTCCTGGTTCCACCCACACCCCAACCCCCCATCCTGCGCTCGTCCTCCCTGGCTCCTCCCACTCCTCTTACCCTATATAACAGTCTATCATCACAAATAGCTCTCTCTACAGTTATTTTGCTGTGCCTTCTTTACACCTGATGAAAGAACCTTGTGTTGCCTCCGAAACGTCGTGATTTAATTTAGTTGTTTGCATTTAATTTAATTTTTTTACCTACGTGCCTTTAACCGAAGAAACCAAAGAGTATAAATCCTTGCAGTCACGAAAGCTTCAAGTCTAGAACCATTAGTGAGTGTTTGGCATTATTTTGGAGAAAACTAGAAAACCCAGAGAAAACCCAACATCATCATCTCCTCGCCACACCTCACGCCTACAACACCTGGCAGCCACGGTGGTCGCCCATACAAGGACTAGCCAGGCTCAATTCTGCTTAGTGTTCAAGATCTGATGAGATCTGGCACATTTACTGGAGATCTGTGAAAAAAACTTTACAGCTCATCGGATTCCTCCAGTATAAATAAAGATTCTGATTCTGATTTGAAGTCATTCAGTTGTGGACCGGTGTTTTCATAGCTGGGTACTCTTATCTGCACGCAGATAATAACAAAAACATATTTTATGTTGTATATAGCGTCATATATGCAAATTGCACCTTAAAACGCGGCAGTAGAATTCGTAGCGTGGCCGGAAAGCCACAGACAAGTGGGAAGGCAGCCAGATCCAGTGCCTATATTGGGATGTTTGGCCAACTCCATTCACGAGTGTTTAGAAATAACAGCAGAAGACCGTGGATCCACGAAGCCCGATCCGCTCAGCCGTCGTGGATAAATGCATCGGAAGATAAGAGGGGCACAGGAGAAGTTACCCCGCAATCCCTTTAACCGCACCTGTGCTCAATATAACCGATCGCGTACCATGTGTCTGCGTGGAGGCAGCGCGATTGCAAATGTTGTGTAATGGCAAAAAAAGAGGGCAATATCCGCGCAGCCCGGCGCGAGTTGAGCTCCCCGCGCGTACGTCTGAATCGATGTGCATCCCATTGGCGCCCGTGGGGAGAGCAGCAACGGAATTGCCTTGATTGTTTTCTCCCTCTTTACAAATTCCGTTATCGTCCTGACACAGCATGAACTGCGGCACTATTTTATCTTACGATGCAAAATGGAAAAACATGGAAAATTTACTGCATAATGAACTGTATTGTGTTTTTGTAATGCCACCGTAGGTGCTTTGGTGAGGCCACAGCGATGAGACGATGCTTAGCGTGCACCTGACCCGACCGTGGCCAGTGGAATAAAACAACTCGTCGCCTTCGTGTAGATGCACTCCACATTGCACCATTCACTCAGTGTCTCACTGTGCAAAATGCCGCAGGAAAAATCCTGTTGAGACAAATTCTGTTAGCGAGTGCCCATTAAGGCCGGCACGGCACACAAGGGGGTGGATGGTCAACACTACACCCGGCCGCCTTTCTCTCCCTCGTGGTAATATTTAAACACTGGGTACTCATTTGTATGTATGTTGAACTTCATTCGCACTGTACTTTGCCAACCATGCTAATAAGAAGTGTGGGGGAAGGACAACAAACTAAACACAAAAAGTAGTTCTCAAGAAATTAGTTTTCAATATAGATTTAAAAGTACATATCTCCAGTGACTTCCTAATATCGGAAGGAAGAGCGTTCCAGACGGCCGTAGAAGCACATCTGAATGCGCGCAATACAGTGACTGTCATTGTTCGTTGGTTAGCCAAAAGCTGCTGCGAGGATGGCCGGAGTTCGCGTGATGGTTTATGCTCCTTGACGAGATCAGCAAAGTATTGTGGTTCATTAATGGCAAGCACTTTGTGTGTAATGAGTGCAACCTTGTTTTCGTTAGGTAACCGGAAGCCAATGCAGCTCAGCGAGCACTAGACAGAAATGGTGGGAAGGCTGAGTCGACCTAGGGGAGGCCCAGGAATGGTTCAGATAATCGTCACCGGTGTTGGTGGCCGTGAGCGGGAATCAAACTCGGCTCGCAGGGTTTGTAGTGCAGCGATAACCGCCACGCCGTCGCTCCTCCGAGCCCTCTATCACAGGTCTAGTCACAGACAGCTAAACGCATGGCGGGGAGAGAAAGTGTTCGCAAGGTTGAACATGTGTACTAAAGATTTGCCCAGCGTCGTAGAGTCCTGCCTATTGACATATTGGCAGGATAATCACGGAGTGATGGTTGGCTGCCTCCTTAAGTCCTGATTTCAGCCGGCAGAGGAGCACAATCATGTTTGTGGTAGCCGAGAAATGGGAGTGGGGGAGGTGTGAATGTAATGCTAAGTTTTAAAGGGAACCTGGCTACTGTAGCAACGACAGCGGATATTGGTGCAACAGAACGGTTTTGACATTCAGCGTCTCAGGCTTTCTCAATCTCATGATGGTCAACTGCAAGACGTTTATTGGAAGGGACCCGCTCTGATATATATTCATCCTGGTTCTACGCAACGTTACGTAAAGCATAACACAACATAATCATGAGTAGAGTAACAATTAAAAACATGTAATTATACGTTTAATAAAAAAATATTTTTTGATTTTTTTTTACTATCAAACCACAACGATATCGCGATACCAAAAATAGGAAAAGGCAAGTACTTGACATGGGTTAAATTCTGCAGCGCGGACACCGCAATGAGTGATGTTGCCCCCTTAAGTCACATTTGTAACTTAGATCCTTACCTGTGCATCGATAGTTAAATGTGAATGTGCCACGTTATTGAGGGACTACTACTTAGGATGTTATCTTGGTGTGGTCTGGAACTGCTTTGTTGTTTTTGCTGCCTTGCCCAAGCTTGATAAATCGTACTTATATAATGAATTAATTTATTACGTATTTATATTTCGTCACCTGCTTACCATTTTGCACTTCTATCGTTTTTTTGCATTGTTGGCTCTTGTATCTTGCTGACCTACCCATACTGGACATCGGATTCCTCCTACAATCTAAATAAAGATTCTGATTGATTTTTGAATTTGTGATACGTTTGTCTTATTAGACAGGAAGTATTCATTCACAATTCTCACATATCAGCAGTTCACACCATGAGAGAGCAGCACACAGAGGGAGATACTCTACAGAGCAGTGGTTCGCAGAGTCTGGTCCCTGCGGTCCGCGACGGTCCTCCAAATGATCCGTGGTGGCTGTGATGCAAGGTGCAGGTTGATCCGGACAATAATGACGTTTATTATACCTTTTGTTTCAGACATTAATAACATTTAACTTGTGATATTTTATAAAAACAAAATTAAGTTCAGTGAACTACCCTGATTAAACTACCCTCACCCGAAGATCTAAATGCCCCCAACCCCCCCTCTAAAAAAAAAACTTACAGCTGTGTAAAAAAAGTTATGTTCCGGTAATATGAATCATATTCTATTACTGGCATTCATAGAGATGGGTGAATGCATTTTGTCACTAGGGGGGGTGGCTGGGTGGTCCACGTAAATGCATGCATCGGCTGAGTGGTCCATGGTGCCACAAAAGGTTTGAGAACCACTGGGTTAGGGAGATAGATCCCTTCAAGTGCCCTTATCTACACACTGGGGGGGGGGGGGCTCGCTTTCCTACATGCCAGGCTGCACATAAATGTTTGTTAATAAGTCAAAAGTCAAACGTAATCAGACTTATGGTCATTGACGACCAAGCTGAGACCATCCCCATCATGAAAGTGGATAACCCATTGTAATCATTGGCAGCTGCCTGGGTTCAAATTCAGGTTCTCAGCAGTGCCGGCTCCCTGAGTCATGCGGCCACCTCCAACTCAAAGGTGAGAGGTTGGTCTTCCTTAACACATAACCTCAATCGTCACAAACAGAATGAGAAAAGAAGTAACAGCACATAACACTCCATCTGTCCGGGAGTATTTGAAGCTGCTGCTTACATTAAAACGTTTTCCTCGCTCACGTAAATTCAGCATTTACAGCCTGTCCTCGGCAACAGTGCCCTAAACGATTGTGCTAGAATAAAAATTGTTATTGTGCTGTTACTGTCAGGGAAAAGTGGCATACATTCTTAAAATAGTTAAACCTCGTACACTACCGTCGTCTACAGCGAGCCTCTAGCTTTCCCCTTTCAATGGAGTGGAGTGAAATCATTACACGCAAGAGACATCCCTCAAAATAACACACTGCTGAATTTGCCTGCGCTCATTTAACGGTCAATACCCTCCACCCGTGTTCTCTATATACCTATAGGCTGCGGATATATATACAGATTAAGCTGTAAATGATGCCTGTAATGAGTACTCGAGCATTTGTTTCGTCTGCAATGCTAATCAAGAGCCATAAATTAGTTGAGCGCATTTGCTCACGATTAAAAAGTGCAGGTTGGAGACCCAGTCAGCGTGCCCACGTCTAGTTAAATTCAAGTAATTGTTTTCTTTATCGAGATTCATACTGGGCCGCTTGCCCACGACCTTTGACGTTCACAAGCTATGGGTTTATTTTTTTAGCCGCAGTAATGGACCCCCTTGGCTGAGCGGACCACCTGGGAAGGGGCGTGCATGCCGGGCGCCATCTGTAGCATGGGGCGAGGGGTGGGGGGGTAAAGAGAGCGGGAAGCGGCAGGCAGATTGCTCGGATGAACCTGAGCCAGCGTAGAGCGTCTTATTTAAAAATTAACAATCGCACAACTAATGTACCGGCCCTGTCCTGTCTCATTTTATGCGAATTGAAGTTACGCACACAACTTGAGGAGAGTAGGGGGAGGGGGCAGGAGGCCAGAGTGGACGAGGCAGGTCGGGCTGCAGGGGATGCTTCAAAGGAGCTGCGGGATTGTGGCGGACGGAATGAGGGTAGCTTCATTCAAATATGAATATGCCGCGCGCCCAGAAAATATAAAAACGCGCGAGTCTGATTGTGTGCCCTACACCCCGCTCTACCCATATCCATCCGGGAAAAGAGTGGTCTCCATCTCGGCACCGACGGTCGGCCACCCAAGCAACGTGTGTGGGTTCCATCAGGCCTGTCACAACGCCGGCATAATCGTAACCGGAGGCCCTTCAGCAACGCGGTGGAAAGTGGACACTGGATCGCCTACGTCATTTTGACGATGAAGACAACGACGATGATTGTGTCCAGTTAACTGAAACACTTAACCGAGAGGCCACTGTATATGCGTGCGTGTACATTTTACACATCTAGGACGTTGAAAGCAACTTAATGTAATTAACTGAAAAGTGGATTCCGAATTGGGCAGTGATTAAGCACGTGCGACAGAATAGTTTATGGATAATGAATGAGCGTGCTGATTAAAAACGAACACGTAGGTGCAAAGGGCAGAGGGTGCTGGAAATGGGATGCTGAAGAACATACGTTCTCTTTTATTTCAATCTCGTAATGAATAAACAAATTTATTCAAATCCAAAGGATGCCCGCAGCAGCAGCAGCCAGCCAGAAAGCAGCTGGCCAAAGCTCAAGAGAGAAAAAAAATGCAGCCCCGACCCAGAACACCGCATTGGGGCTATAATCATTGCATTGTTCAGAGCCCCACAAGTCATGCTGTATTAAAACACAAATACAATATTGTTGGAATTGGAACACATAACATAACTGAAAATGTTTTAAACACTGTACAACGGACTTGGCCTGGAGGTGTGGTGAAGGTGAGGTGGAGCAGCAGTGCAGTTAGAGACTTGGTTACTGTACAGTAGAGGAGGGAATGTTGGATAAAGCGGGATACTTAAGGTTTTGACAATTCTGCAGGTCAGCCTAGAATATTAATTTCTTTTGAAAATTGCTCATAAAACCCAAGGGGGTATTGTAACTCTGTGAGAAAATAACAAAATTATTGTATTAAGTGGGCAAAAAAATGCAATTCCATGCAATTTCCTATTTCACCCACACGATAGCGTTGAAATAGGATACTCCACTGAGGTTACATGTTTTCCGATATGAACAACACCGCACAATCTGTATTCATAGGGTTAAAGCTACAGGAAAAAAAGTTACAACAAATTAAAACCAAAGTATACCGAAGGTTTAAGACATTTATAGGCATAAGATGACTCCAAGCCCGTTTGACAAGTGGATTGGTCGTCGCCACTGTCCGCACCATGGGTACAGGAGGTAGAGCAGGGGTCGGGAACCTATGGCTCGCGAGCCAGATGTGGCTCTTTTGATGATTGCATATGGCTCGCAGATAAAACAAAATATTCTCACTTGTTTTAATCCATCCATCGATTTTTCACTGCGCATGTCCTGTTCAGGGCTGCAGGAGCAATTGTCCATTATTTTAATTGGATGATACTGGCCTACGTTTGCCGTTGCTGGGTAAAACAGGTAAACGCCCCCTTTTGAATCAGTCTGAGACTGCGTCTGCTCGGTCATTAGCTCAAAGCTAACCCTTCGACGAAGAAGATGGCGAAAAGAAAAAAAGACGACGAGTATCGTACATTTCAGGACGAATGGACCGAAGAATTCGCCTTTGTGGAGAGAGCGGGTTCTGCGGTGTGTCTAATTTGCAATGACAAAATTACATCGTTGAAACGGTCGAATGTAAAGCGGCACTTCGACACGCGCCACGCTACCTTTGCATCAAAATACCCTGCGGGAGACAGCAGAAAGAAAGCGTGCCAAGAGCTTCTGGGCAGGGTGCAAGCTAGCCAGCAGCAACTCCGCGTATGGACCCGGCAAGGTGACTATAATTCGGCTAGCTTTGCTGGTTCTTTAGCAATAGTGAGGAACGGAAAACCATTCACAGATGGCGAGTATGCTAAAACGTTCATGCTGGATGTAGCCAATGAACTTTTTGATGATCTTCCGAACAAAGACAAGATAATCAAACGGATACAAGACATGCCTCTGTCGGCAAGAACTGTTCATGATCGTACCATCGTGATGGCAAACAAAGTGGAGGAAACGCAAGTGAAGGACATAAATGCAGCGCCGTTCTTTTCTCTGGCTTTGGATGAGTCAACAGACGTGAGCCATTTGTCGCAGTTCAGCGTGATTGCAAGATATGCTGTTGGTGACACACTGCGCGAAGAAAGTCTTGCTGTTCTGCCATTAAAAGGGTCCACAAGAGGTGAGGATTTATTCAAGTCTTTCATGGAGTTTGCTCAAGAAAAAAGTCTATCTATGGATAAACTTCTCTCAGTGTGTACTGATGGTGCTCCGTGTATGGTGGGGAAAAACAAAGGATTTGTGGCGCTTCTCCGTGAACATGAAAATAGACCCATCCTAAGTTTCCATTGCATTATACACCAGGAGGCACTTTGTGCTCAGATGTGTGACAGGCAGTTTGGCGAAGTGATGTCGCTGGTCATTCGTGTGATCAACTTTATTGTTGCCCGAGCCTTAAATGATCGCCAGTTTAAAACACTGCTGGATGAAGTTGTAAATAACTATCCTGGTCTGCTTTTGCACAGCAATGTGCGTTGGTTGTCAAGAGGGAAGGTGCTTAGCCGTTTTGCGGCTTGCCTGAACGAAATCCGGACTTTCCTTGAAATGAAAGGCGTCGGGCATCCTGAGCTAGCCGACACCGAGTGGCTCCTCAAGTTTTACTATCTCGTAGATCTGACTGAACATCTGAACCAGCTCAACGTGAAAATGCAAGGCATTGGAAATACAGTGTTATCCCTTCAACAAGCTGTATTTGCTTTTGAAAACAAGCTGGAGCTTTTCATCACGGATCTTGAAACAGGTCGTTTACTACATTTTGAAAAACTGAGCCAATTTAAAGATGCATGCACAGCAAGTGAGCCCATTCAAAACCTTGATCTCCACCAGCTAGCTGGCTGCACATCCAGTCTCCTACAGTCCTTCAAAGCACGCTTTGGAGAATTTCGTGAGCACACTCGTCTTTTTAAGTTCATCACCCATCCAAACGAGTGTTCACTGAACACAGCCGACCTGAATTACATCCCTGGTGTCTCCGTCAGAGATTTTGAAGCAGAAGTGGCTGACCTGAAGGCCTCAGACATGTGGGTGAATAAGTTCAAGTCACTGAATGAAGATTTGGAAAGAATCACACGACAGAAAGCGGAGTTGGCGAGCAAGCACATGTGGACAGAAATGAAAAAACTCCAACCCGAAGACCAGCTGATTCTCAAAACTTGGAACGCGCTTCCTGTCACATACCACACACTGCAGCGTGTGAGTATTGCTGTATTGACCATGTTTGGATCTACGTATGCATGTGAGCAGTCATTCTCACATCTTAAAAACATCAAGTCCAACCTACGATCACGTTTAACGGATGAAAGCCTCAACGCTTGCATGAAGCTTAACCTCACCAAGTACCAACCCGACTACAAAGTACCAACCCGACTACAAAGACATCAGCAAATCCATGCAGCACCAGAAGTCGCATTAATGGTGAGTGTTATAACAACATTATTTAAAAGAATAAATTCAGAGGCTTATTATACTGACATTCAGTTGAATTCACTTTTAAAATATATTATATGGCTCTCACTGAAATAAATTTCCAAATTTTTTGCTTTCATGGCTCTCTTAGTCAAAAAGGTTCCCGACCCCTGAGGTAGAGGGTTTGATCCCAACCCTGACGCCTGTTGTATATTTGGACTTTGCATGTCTCTCTCTCCCCGTGGTCGCATGGATTTTTCTCTGGGTCCTCCGGTTTTTCCCTGAACATTTTGACGCAACATGAGTTTCGTGTATTTGGCTGCCATGCACTTTCACGTGATAAGTCACTTGGTTGAGCTATCATTTGTGATAGCCAGGTCGCTTCTGAAAAAGAGCTACAATCGCTCAGTGGGCCTTACCTGGTAAATTAAAAAAAAATGTTTAATTCCAGCGGGACCCCTACGCCCCCCGCGCCTCCCAGACTGGGCCCAAAAGCCACCCCAGCACCATTCAGTTAACTTGTTTGTAAATCCCTAAGAAAAGTCTCATCATAATCTCTCGCTATTTAAAGACAAAGATACCCCTATAGCCTGTAACAGAGCGTTGGGGCAAGTCCTGTTCGCGAGCACCTATGAAGGCTGGTACGGCACACGAGGAGGTGGGTGGCCAGCCCCACGCCCGACCGCCTTTGTCTCCCACGATGTTTCTCATTTGAGGCTGAATCAGATAATCGTCACTGATGTTGGCCACGAGCGGGAATCAAACTCGGCTCATCGGGTTCGTAGCACACACGTACACACGCACTGCATTTCCAGAGCCCGCAAAAAACCTCAATGGAACTCGCCTCACTAGCACTCTCAACGCATTGCACAAACAACAGCAGCAGGAGGCCACCATGAGGCAAGGTGGCTGCAGTTCGCAGGGAAGGGGACGGTGGAGTGTACCCGGTTTTTACCAGGGCAATCCCAATGTAGGCGACCTTCCCCTACTAAACCAGGACTGCAGGCCCAAAATCTTGAGAGGCCAGCAAACAAATGGCACTCGTAGAGTTGTAAATACAAATAAAGGTGTAACGCGCTCGGTGAATGGAGCAACATTATTATAGGAACTTGGAATAAAGAGCTACTGGGAGGGGTTTCCAATGTGGGAGCAGTGTGAGGGAAGAAGCAGAAATCGAAGTGTGGTAAGTGGGTGCGTGCGAGAGAGTGTGTAGGTGAGTGCGTTTTTGTGGCCTGCAATTTGGTGGGTGAACACAGTGTGGTGGGTGAACAGTGTGGATGAGATGAAACAGTGTGGCAGACCTGAGCACCTCAACATGGGTGAAGCAATCAATGAAGCAAAGTTCACAGGAGCAGTGGCCGTGGTAGAAGCGACACAAGACGGATGAGGAGATGACTGATCACCGTTGAACTGCAGTGAATCAGCGAGTGCTGGTTCCATCAATCACCCCCGACTGCTTTACGTTGAATTCTATTGAGTAAAGTAAAGTAGGAACTGGCTGCTCCCAGAGGCATATGGTAACGGCGAACATTTATGACCGTATTGTCTGACAGGTTCTGAGGGGATACAAAAAGTATCTCCAGTTGTGTCTTTGTTTCACTGCTGCCTGTTGGGACGGCCACATTATCTCAACTCGTGAGGTGGTCGTCTAAATTACAAAGTGGCCACATATTCAGTTCTTTTGCACTGGTGATCTGGGTAAGGCTCAGAGCTTTTGAAAGCACACCTTATGTGGGTTCAATGTACTTATTTTACACCATCCGCTTATCTCTGCCATGCCACAAGCCAGTGTGATGGACGACCAAAAATGAAATGATAGAAGTGGGAATGTACCGACTAGGCAAGGTTTATTGGAAAAATGATAGCAGCGGAGAGAGCAGACACGCATCACGATAAAGAACACAGAGATACAACTATTCATTGTTTGGAATGTGATGGCAGTGGTTTAATTGAATGAGCATCTTCTCCCACGGAGCTGAATCTAAATCTACACAGCTGTCCAAGTCGAATGAATGTCTAGCACCTCCCATTAGCACGGTTGGTTACATACAGTGCGAAAGAAGTTCAACATCCATAGCACTGGTGCATCCTAAATACGTAATATGAGAAGCCAATGTGGTGTTGGCCTCCTCCTAAAACATAGATCTTCAAGCCACCACTGTTGACTGTTGCAGCATCATCAACCACTGAAGAGCGGAGTATTTGATACCCTGTAATTAAATAACACAACATTCACAAATGCAGTTCCTCCGTAGACTCAATCCGGGCAAGGATATTCCCTACACTGTGACTTGTTGTTTTTGCGTATGTTTACGTACATTGCATTTCAACACTGTACCATCTTACCTATATAATTCATTTTTTGTCTGTATGTCTGTGTGTCTGTCTGCCTGTCTGACTGTCTGTCTGTCTATCTGCGCGGGTACCTTGAGACATTTTTAACTGACAAACTGTGGGCTTTACGTATCAAAACGTATACAGATACCACGCCATATGCCCCAGGACGAAAAAGCACTATTTGTATTTCACATTAAATTAAATTAAAAATATATTCCTTTTTTAAGCACAGGGTGGCGCCAGAGCACGCATCTGCGCATGCGCGAGAACGCTGATGTGACGTCACCGCTCACTTGCCGTGCAAAATATATCCATTATTGTGCCCCCCCCCCCCCCCCCCCCAAAATACAAAAGTCTATATTGATACGTTTTGCATTGAGTACAGTCTGGAAGCTACCCACATGCCAAATTTCAAGTTTGTTGCATGTTGGGAAGTATGCTAAACATTTCGAACAGACACACATTCACACATTTCCCTTTTATATATATAGATTACTGTAAAGTGGGCGGGGGAATGGGGGGGGGTAGCCCAGCCCCAGCCTGCAAAGGTGCCGCCTTGGCTGGCTGGGTAATCTACGCGAGGCCGGGGGCTCTGCACGGGACTAGGCCTCACCACTACACTCTGTCAAGTTAGTTATATTGTAGTGACATCGGGGATGTCACTGTATGGTGCTGGCCCGGAAGGGTCGTGCCGTTCGTTGTTCCTACATCGTGGACAGCACAGTGTGGGTGGCTGTGTGTAATACCAGCCCTAGCGGGGCTTGGCGAGCACTGTGATAGTGCGGGCACCACGCACAGGATGTGGTGAAGGCTCCCCCGAGGGGGAGGGCGTGAGTGTCAGCCCAGGGGCAGGGTTGACCCAGGCCGTGGCACTCTGGTTGACCCCATAGACACGTGATCCGGAATCTCCACACAGGGGGCCCCAGGTGGGGGGTCTAGTGGGTGATCACGTGTCCGGAGAGAGCTCTTGAGAAGGATCGAGAGGGAATGAGAATGCTTGAGAAGGTGGGCTGGGCCGAGAGTGGAGCGGCTCCGACTGTAGGGGGATATAAGACGGGTCCCTGAGAGGGACCAAGGTCGCTGCATTCTACAAGCAGGAAGCTCAACATCTACAAGCGGGAAGCTCTACATCTCAAGCTGAAGCTCTCCATCCTATGAGGTAACCACGTGGTCGGAGACCCGAGTGAGGGATTGACCCTTTGTAGCAGTAACTCGGTGTAGTTTGGTAAAGGGAAAGTTACCCCTTTGTGTTACGGTGTTACAAATAAAAGAGTTGCCTCTAAAAATAACAATGTCTGCGATTCAGTTGGACTCACTACACTATTGTAGTGATATTGCGGATGTCACTGTGTGGTGCCGGCCCTAGAGAGGCACGGCGTGTGATGTACTCACATCGCGGACATCACGTATCTAGCGACATCGTGAATGTCACTGAGTAATGCCGGCTCTAGTGAGGCACGGAGTGCGATGCATTGTCATCGCGGACACCCCATAGGTGGGTGCAGTACCACCCCTAGAGGGGGCTCGGTGAGCGCTGGGATAGCACAGTGGCACCACGCATGGCGTGCAGTGCTGACTCCTACAGGAGGGAGTGTGAGAGTCAGCCATCGGATGAGGTTACCCTAGGCCATGGCACTCTGGTTGACCCTAGAAGGCATGTGACAAGTAATATCTACACAGGGGCCCCAGGCGGGGGCTAGGGGGTGGTCACGTGTCAGGGTGAGATCCTTGTGGAAGGGTCAAGAAATGACAAAAGGTTTCTCCAAGGTGGTCGTGGCCAAGGGCGGGGCCACGCAGGACCTGGGAGCATATAAACCGAGTCCCCACAGGCACCGGGGTGGAGCGTTGCTGTTGTCATCTGAAGATCTACGATCTACAATCTACGTTCTACATCCAAGAAGAAGTCAACAACACGTGGACAAGGACCCAAGCCAGGGTCCTGTCCATTGTAGCTACTCCTAGTAACTAGCGTAGTTATCCTGGTGGTCCACCACCATAGGTTATCTGGTAAAGGGGCAGTAACCCCTTTGTGTTAATATGTTGGTGTAAATAAATATGTGTTGTCAGTTGAATCCACTACACTATTATAGAGTCGCTAGATACTATTATAGAGTCGGTATATACAACTATAGAGTAGGTAGACACTACTGTACAGTTTGTAGTTCCTGCTACTGTAGAGCGGGCCGTGGGGGGGGGGGTATAGCAGCCCAGCCCCAGTCTGCCAAGGTACCAACTCAGCCGGCTGGGTAAACTAGGCCAGGCCAGGGGCTCTCCATGGGACTAGGCCTCACAACGGCACTTTGTTTACTTACTAGATACAATTATAAAGTCGATATATACTATTATATAGTCGGTAGGTACGACTATAGAGTCGCCAGATATTACTGTAGAGTCGGTAGATGCTGCTGTAGAGTCAGTAGATACTGGTATAGTCAGTAGATACTGCTATAGTCAGCAGATACGACTATAAAGTGAATAGTTACTGTAATAAGTCAGTTGATATATACCACTATAGATTCAGTAGATACTACTATAGTCATTAGATACTACTTTAGAGTCAGTATTCACCACTATAGAGTTGGTTAATTCTACCATAGAGTCAGCAGATAATACTAATTGTTTATGTGGCAGATGCTATATTGGACAGACGGGACGTAACATCAGCGTAAGACTAAAAGAACATCAAAGAAATATTAAATTATCTCAAACACAACTGTCGGCAGTGGCAGTACATGCTTGTCAACAAGGACACTCAATTGATTTTGATAATGTTGAAGTGTTGTGTAAAACTAATTATTACTGGCAAAGACTAATTAGAGAATCCATTGAAATTGAGAGGAATAAAAATAACTTTAATCGCTCTGACAGCTACAGGCTTAGTGCGGCCTGGAAGCGTATTATTAAATAATACACATTACAATTCCTTATAGGGGAAACACATACTAATTAACGGATTACTAACATAGCACATAATCACTAACACACATTACAACTAATTATTAATCTACAACTCATTACTAATCATAACCATTGACTGATTACTAATCGATTATATAATTATAATACCCCCCCTCCGCCTCAAATCACTGCACCTGAAATGAGTTAAATGATGAGGTCACCCTGCTGCTCTATTTAAGCCTGGGAGCAAGTGAGGGCTTTACCATTTTTACCATTCTGGCGAATTGCCCGATGATGCTGGATGTAATTACCAGCGAAACATCATACTCAAACTGTAAATGTTGTGGATTCACTCTTCAACACACCGGTGGGCTAAAGTAGTGAATTATTTGTCTTTTGTCAACGTGACACTTTTTTTTGCTGATTGGCCGTGTCGGGTGGTGGAGGGTTACGACACATTTATAAATAACGCGATCTAAACCCAAAAACTATTTATTATGAATACTATAGAGTCAGAAGTTACTACTATGAAGTCAGAAGTGACTACTATAGAGTTATATTCTTGGTTCTTTCGGTAAAGTTACGTAGAAGGGAAATAATACAATAATAAAAATTTAACATATTAAAATAAAATTCTCACGACGTTTCGGCCACAATGCAAGTAGCCGTCCTCAGGTGAAGAACAGAGCTGTTGGAAAGACAGCGTCCTACGTGAATTTACCAAAAGAACCAAGAATATGAATCCCTGCAGTCACGATAGCTTTAAATCGAAATTTTACTATAGAGTTAGTTACTATTACCGTCAGTGGATACTACTCTAGAGTCGGTAGATAC
This sequence comes from Petromyzon marinus, assembly GCF_048934315.1. NCBI lineage: Eukaryota > Metazoa > Chordata > Hyperoartia > Petromyzontiformes > Petromyzontidae > Petromyzon > Petromyzon marinus. The sequence goes on from NC_133692.1 coordinate 12,438,633, forward strand.
TACTATATAGTCAGATACTACTACCATCAGTATATACTGCTGTAGAGTTGGTAGATACGACTATAGAGTTAGTTGATACTGCTATAGAGTCGGTAGATACTACCGTAAAGTCGGCAGATCCTACTATAGAGTCGGTAGATACTATGATAGAGTCAGCAGATATGATCGAGTTAGTTGTTATGAATATTGTCTGTGTATACTACTATAGAGTCAATAGATAATATAGATTCAGTTATTACTACTATAGAGTCAGCAAAAACTACTGTATAGTTATTAGATACTCCTATTGTTAGGAGATACTCCTACTGTTACTAGATACTACTACGGTCAGTAAATGCTACTACAGTCAGTAGATACTACTACGGAGTCAGTAGATACTACTGTAGAGCTAGTAGTTACTACTGTAGTCAGTGGATACTACTATCGTCAGTAGTTACTCCTATAGAGTCGGTAGATGCTACTAAAGTGTCGGTAGATGCTACTAAAGAGTCGGTAGATGCTACTATAGAGTCAGTAGATGCTACTACAGAGTCGGTAGATAATACCATAGGGTCGGTAGATACTTCTATAGTCATTAGATAATACTACAGTCAGTAGTTATCACTATAGTCAGTATATACTGCTGCAAAGTCGGTAGATACAACTATAGAGTCAGTATATGCTGCTGTAGTCAGCAGGCACTGCTATAGATTCTGCAGATACTGCTATAGAGTCTGCAGAAACTACTATAGAGTTAGCAGAATCTACTATGGAGTTAGTAGTTACTATGATAGTCAGTATATACTACTATTGAGTCAATATATACTACTATAGATTAAATAGGTACTACTATAGTCATTAGATATTACTGCAGAGTCAGTTGTAACTGCTGTAGAGTCGGTAGATACTACTGTAGTGACATATGACGTCACTACTGTGTCGGGACTGTACGAGCGTATTGACATATGTTGTCACTACTGTGTTGGGTCTGTACGGGTAATGTAGGCAGGGTGTCACTGAGGTCGCGTCAGGCCGTGACACTCTGCTAGGGGCCTGAGGGAGGAACTTGATGGTCACGTGGTAAGGGGCCCAGACCTCCCCGAAGGATCGGAAAGGGGGGTGTGACCAAGGGCGGGGCCAGCCACGCCGCATAAGTTATAAGCGGGGTGTGAAGAGAGAGCGTGGCTGTTTGACCCCGGGAATGAAGACGCCATCAGCGGACCTTGAGTCTCTGATCTTCATCTGTGACCAGGCAGCCTGTTAACCTGCCCTGGTCATGTTATATAGTATTCCCCCGAGTGTTAGTTAAATTAGGAATGGTGGTCACCACCTTATACATAGTGTTCAAGTTGATTGTTACGTTGTTAATAAAAAATGTTGCCTCCAAGTTGAGTGTGTGCCTCAATCGAACCCATTACACAACTATAGAGTTGGTAGATACTACCGTAGAGTCGGTAGACACTACTATAGTGATCTTATGGTGCTCTTATGAACACTACTATAGTCAGTATATTCCACTACAGTCAGTAAATACTGCTGCAGTGTCAGTGGTCAGTAGATACTACTATAAAGTCAAGAGATACTACTATAGATTCAGTAGGTACTATTATAGTCATGAGATATTACTGCCGAGTCAGTAGTTATTCCTAGAGTAGGTAGATACTACTATAGAGTCGGTAAATACTACTGTAGGGTCATTAGGTACTACTACGATCATTAGTTACTACTACAGTCAGTAGACACTACTAAACAGTCAGTAGCTACTACTGGGATCCGTAGATACTACTGTACAGTCAGTAGATATAACTACAGATTCAGCAGAAACTACTATAGAGTTAGTAGATACAACTATAGAGTCAATAAATACTACTTTATAGTCAGTAGATACTACTATAGTCAGTCGATAATTCTACAGTCAATAGATTCCATGACAGTCAGTATATACTGCTGCAGAGTCAGTAGTAACGACTATAGAGTCAGTAGATACTGCTATAGTCAGCAAATACTGCTATAGAGTCAGCAGATAGTACTATCGAGTCTGTAGATACTGCTATAGAGTTAGTAGTTACTACTATTATCAGTGGATACTACTAGAGTCAACAGATACTACTATAGAGATAGTCGTTAATATAGAGACGGTAGATACTACTGTTGGGTCAGTAGGTACTACTACAGTCTGTAGATACTATGATACAGTCAGTAGCTACTACTGGGTTCAGTAGATACTAATGTATAGTCAGTAGATACAACTAGAGTCAGCAGATACTACCATAGAATCAGAAAATACTATGGAGTCAATAGATACTACTATAGAGTCAGCAGATAGTACTATCGAGTCTGTAGATACTGCTATAGAGTTAGTAGTTACTACTATCATCAGTAAATACTATAATGGAGTCAATAGATACTACTATAGAGTCAGCAGATACTCCTGTAGAGCCAGATACTACTGTAGAGTCAGACACTACTTTAGCATCATGAGATACTACTCACTCTATTGTATGTAGGGATTGAAGGTATATAGTCATACGCGGGGATACTTTTTTTTTGGGGGGGGGGTAGACAATTTTCGGAAACCTTTTAGGTCAACTATTTACGCCCGACTTTCTATCACTTTTTGGACTTCTGCAAGCCTTTTATAATTTTGTTGACGGACAAATGGACAGATAAATGGCACGCTGGGCTTTCACAATAGCTTAGAATTTGTGTATGGATATGTTATGTTTTTAAGATAAATTTAGAAGTTTAACATGTAGGCTTTCGCGACCAATATCATCCGTAATAGAGGTTTTTTGGGTTAGATCACGTAAGTATATAAATGTGTCATTAAAACCCACCAACACCCGACACAGCCAAGGAAAACCTCTATTATGGAAGAAATTTTGAAATGTATTTTTTCATACTCTTTGGTTTTATTCGGTAAAGTCACGTAGATAAAATAAAACAAAATTAAAGAAAACAAGTAAATCACAACGTTTCGGAGGCAACACAAGCTTCCGTCTTCAGGTGGAATAGTCTACGCAGAATATCTGTGTCAGGAGCACAGTTCAGAGACAACCGGGATTATATACAGGTTAAAGGAGGGGGGAGGAGTCAGTAAGGGGGGCGTGGGTGGGTGGGAGGGCTGGGTTAAGCAGCCTTTTGATAGACTGCTGCGGGTAACAACCACTTCGCACTGCACGAGAGTGGTTAAAACCCACCTTTTGTTATGCTGCGTGGGGGGTCGGGGGGAGGAAGAGACATGCTGCATTTTTTGAAAGCGGCGACAAACGGCTGTTCAATTATAAGGTAGCTAAAGTTTGATATACAACCACTGAGAAAAGGAAATGGCTATACAAAAAATTTAAAGGCAGGTAACGTTTGACTTGATTTATAACATCTTTCCAGTGATTGCTCAATTTGAAACCATCCTCTCGGTTGAACTTGTGTCTATGTTTGTAAATTTGGATGGCCTCGTGGACAAATCTGATAATAACCGGTAGGTTTGCAGAGCACCTTGGTATCAGAGAAAACAATATCATGATCACCCACAGCGTTGTAACAATGATCAGCCACGGCAGAAGAATTAATTCTGCCGTGTTTCAAATCTGATTTGTGCTCGCGAATTTGGTCAGAGATATGTCGCTTCGTCTCCCCGATATAGCAGTCCCCGCAGGTACACCGGGGTACTGTAAGTCAGGAATAACATCTTTTACTGACGGGATCAGATCACGGATTTTGTGCACTGTGTTGAACCGGACCTGGATCTTGTGTTTGTTTAGAATTTTGGAAATATTTTTAGTAATGCCTGCTATGTATGGTAACGTGATGATTTTGATCGGAGTGTCAAGTGGTTGTTTCTGTATTGGTGGGAGAAACAGCTTGGCGGATGGTACGGTCAGAGTAACCGTTCATCTTGAGGGCCAGATGTACATGTTTTAATTCACTGGTCAGGTGGTGTTTGTCAGAAATGCAATGAGCCCCATGGATTAACGTTTTGATGAGATAATTCTTCTGAGTCCGGTGGTAGTGGGAATCAGGTTTCAAGTAGGAGTCTGTATGGGTGGGCTTCCTGTAAACAGAATGTCCCAAAGAGCCATCAGGCCTTCTCTAAAACAGGGCATCCAAGAATGGTAGCTTGCCATCTTTCTCCACTTCCATGGTGAATTTGATGAAAGGGTGCTATATCGGGGAGATGAAGCGACATATCTCTGACCAAATTCGCGAACACAAATCAGATTTGAAACACGGCAGAACGAATTCTTCTGCCATGGCTGATCATTGTTACAACGCTGTGGGTGATCATGATATTGTTTTCTCCGATACCAAGGTGCTCTGCAAACCTACCGGTTATTATCAGAGATTTGTCTACGAGGCCATCCAGATTTACAAACACAGACACAAGTTCAACCGAGAGGATGGTTTCAAATTGAGCAATCACTGGAAAGATGTTATAAATCAAGTCAAATATTAGCTGCCTTTAATTTTTTTGTACAGCCATTTCCTCTTCTCAGTGGTTGTATATCAAACTTTAGCTACCTTATAATTGAACAGCCGTGTGCCGCCGCTTTCAAAAAATGCAGCATGTCTCTTCCTCCCCCCGACCCCCCACGCAGCATAACAAAAGGTGGGTTTTATCCACTCTCGTGCAGTGCGAAGTGGTTGTTACCCGCAGCAGTCTATCAAAAGGCTGCTTAACCCAGCCCTCCCACCCACCCACACCCCCCTTACTGACTCCTCCCCCCTCCCTTAACCTGTATATAATCCCGGTCGTCTCTGAACTGTGCTCCTGACACAGATATTCTGTGTTGACTATTCCACCTGAAGACGGAGGCTTGTGTTGCCTCCGAAATGTCGTGATTTAATTGTTTTCTTTTATTTTGTTTTATTTTATCTACGTGACTTTACCGAATAAAACCAAAGAGTATGAATCCTTGCAGTCACGAAAGCTTCAAATCTATATATTTTTTTCCCCCTGGGCAACGCCGGGTACTTCCCGCTAGTTGTATATACAGTATATATTTCCTACATCTGGATTCTTTATTTTCCTCAAATCTTCTCTCCATTTCCAATAACCTTTCTCAAGGAGTTGTATCCCTGTTTCATACGAGGTGTTCTTATGAACACTCGATGGGGCAGGTTGCAGGAAAAGCAAAGTTCGCTTGAACAAGCGGTCACGTTTAATACGAGCAATGCTCCTTCCAGCTGAGCAGCTTCAGGGCAGCACCTGCCTGCACCAGCAGCAGACCCATTGCTAACTTTCCTGCTCTGACGGTATGTAAGTACCGTTAGTGTTGAACTTGCATTGAAATTCTTTCGCACTATGCGTTGTGAACCGTAATAATCGGAGGTTGCGGGGGAAGGAGAACTAATAAAAAAAAACAACTGTGCCAGACTAAGTATGAAAGACGCGCTATCACCAGAGACCACTTCACGAAGACGGCACCCAGCAATGGTGTTATGAGAGAGGTCGTGGCTTTAATGCCGCTCCTCACATTGGTGGATCAGAGAAAGGCGGGGGGGGGGGGGCATAAGGGCAGTCTCCCCCACCCCCCACCCTTGAGACCAAGAAGATTTGTTTTTGAAATTTACCAGAAAAAATACAATGACCATGTTTTGCGTTATTATTGTTAATGTACGGTTCTGTTTAAAAACTTGAACTTTCAGAACTGCCGCCCTGCTCTCTCTCTCTAAAAAGTTTATAGATCCACCTTTGTCTCTCCTCCACTCTCCCCAGTGCATTCTGAATATCGTCCACATCTCCCAATCAATGCATCCGATATGCGAGTCATGCAAGCACTTTAGCTGCTGCAGAATTAAATTACATTTGACTAAAGACTTTCAGTTTCTCAGAAAGAGACATTCTTTACAATCATAAAAAAACAGCCGACCAACCCTTAGGACACTCAGCGGGCCACTCAAGTTTGCCTCTGGCTGATCAGGGACCAAAAGTGACAAAAGAGATTCCAGCAACACAATTCAAAGTTGGCTGTAGGGGAGGTAGTTTTGGAAAGAGGGCTCCTCCATGGAATCTACTGAGGGATAAAGAGGCATTTACAGGGATAATTTTGAAAGGGCTACACATGTCACAGGCATCAAAGCTAAAAACAGATATAAAACTATTACTATTTTTATTTTACCTGGTAAGGCTCACTGAGCTATGTAGCTCTGTTTCAGAAGCGACCTGGACACAAAATATACGAAGTGGCCTTTGATGTGGATATTTATAGCAGCCAAATATTTTAAACGCACATTGATTCTAAATGTGGAGGGAAAAACCGGAGGACCGGGAGAAAAATCCACGCGAGGGCACTCACCTATTTCATCTCTCAACCGAAATGTGGGGAAAAAAAGTTGTTTACTGAGACAATACAAAAAGAAAATAACATTATGTAACACAATTTTTGTTCCCGGGTAATAAGTGTTATTTCGTAATTGCTTATGCATAAAAAGTATAGAAAATGGCTATTATTCCCCACAAACTTTGCTTTTGTGACCAGGACAGTGATATTTTGAAATTAACCTATTTTCAATGAGAAAACGGGCGAATTTGTGTCTTTTCGTTCACATAGTCAGAAAAAAACATATTAATAAAAATTTACATGTATTTATACTATACTAGCTGTACTACCCGGCTTCACCCGGGACATGGATTCACCACGCCCGGCCTCCTTTGTCTCCCCAGTGGCGATGTTGACACACCACACCAGTTACTCGTTTGAGGCTGAGTCACCGGTGGTGGCCGTGAGCGGGAATCGAACTCGGGTTGCCGGGTTCGTAGTGCGGCGCACTAAGCACTACACTACAATGCATTACGCTTCCACATGCGCGGGTCACATGACATATTTGACGTCACAATTCACTTGCCGTGCAAAAAAAATGTGCATTTTTGAGCTCCCCCCCCCCCCAAAAAAGTATATTTTGATCATTTTTGCATGGTGTACAGTCTGGAAAGTACCCACATGGCAAATTTCAAGTTTGTTGCATGTCGGGAAGTACGCTAAACATTTTGAACAGACACACATAATTACAAATTTGCCTTTTATATATATGGAGACTAGCAGGAAGTACCCAGCGTTGCCTGGGTCTTAAAAATATTTCAAAACTACCCTTAAAAATGTAACAGCAGTGCGTACTGACTGTAGTGGCACCTGCTATGATTACAGTAGTGCATATTGTGGTGGTACCTGCTTTCACTGCAGCAGTGCATAGTGTGGTGATACCTGCTATGATTACAGCAGTGCATACTGTGGTGTGACCTATGGTTACAGCAGTGCATACTGACTGTGGTGGTACCTGCTATGATTACAGCAGTGCATACCGACTGTGGTGGTACCTGGTATCACTACAATAGTACATGCTGACTCTATAGCAGTATTTATCCACTCTATAGCACAAAGTACTCACCTGACAGAGTGGGGTGGTGAGGCCTAGTCCTGTTCGGCGATACCTGCTATGATTACAGCAGTGTATACTGACTGTGGTGGTACCTGCTACATCTAGCGTCTGTATAGTAGTAATAACTGCACGAATCGGGGTGGGGGAGACATTACACAGTGAATATGTTTATAGCATTTTTAACGCGAAATAAAATGTCCCCCCCCCACACCAAAGGCGCGTGAGTTGGTATGGTCATGACCGCGTAATAAATAAATAAATGAAAGGTCTACTGCCTATCGTGCTAGCATCTAGCGACTGTATATATCAGTAACTGCACGCATCGGTGTCGGGGGGGACATCACACAGTGAAGAATTTACATCAGCGTTTAGTGTATTTTGATAGCATTTTTAACGCGAAAGAAAATGTCCCCCTCACTCCCACCGAAGGCGTGCGACTTGGCATGGGACGTTCCCCCCACCAAAGGCGCGTGAGTTGGTATGGTCGTGCACGTGTCATAAAATAAATAAATAATAGTGGAGCGCACAAAAAACGCTCTAAATCGCTAATTAAAATAATTTAAAAGTTGACAGATGTGAAAAAGGAATAGCGCTTGCTGACCGCGGGGCTTACGGCGTGGTAACTGGCTATTTTTTTACGTAAACCCCACCGTTGGAGAGCCAACCGAGCGACCACACACAAACCCACACACAAACCCACAATTTTGGACTTTTATATATATAGATAGATTAATAAAAAAATATTACAAAAGATTTAGAAGTGAATAGTTTTTTGAGATTGACGATTATGCTGTAAATCACTTTCACGAATCAGCCCCCAAATGTAGTCTCCCATCATGTTCTCGTTATACTGTCCTTGGTAGCGGCGTTCAAAGTCCAGTATATCCTGGTAGAAGCGCTCGCCTTGCTCCTCCGAGTACGCTCCCATGTTCTTCTTGAATTTATCAAGATGAGCATCAAGGATATGTACTTTGAGGGACATCCTACAGCCCATTGTGTCTTAGTTCTTCACCAGAATCTCAACCAGCTCCACGCAATTTTTGACCTTGTGATTGCCCAGGAAGCCACGAACCACTGTTCCAAGCCACTTTCTCCTTACTAGTGAGCTTCCTGAGGAATTCATTGCACTCCAGGATCTTCTTTATCTGTGGTCTGATGAAGACACCGTCTTTGACCTTTGCCTAAAACAGCTTATGGAAGAAGTCTTAAAGGTACTTGAAGGCTGCCGACTTCTTATCTACAGCTCTGCCAAATTGTTTCATAAGGCCCAATTTTACGTGCAGTGATGGCATCAGCACCTTCCGGGGGTCCACCAGTGGCTCCCACTTGACATTGTTCCTCCCCACAGAGAACTCGGTCCGCTGTGGCCAGTTCCGATTGTGGTAGTGCGCCTTGGTGTCCCTGCTGTCCCAAAGGCAAAGATAGCAGGGAAACTTAGTAAAACCGCCTTGGAGACCAATCAGGAATTCCACCATTTTGAAGTCTCCGATGACCCATCATACTTCAAGGCATCCAGCAAGGTCTTGATGCTGTCGTAATCCTCTTTGAGGTGCACGGAGTGAGCCTGGGGAAGAGACGGGTACTTGTTACCATTATGAAGCAGCACGGCTTTGAGGCTCCTGGATGAGCAGTCAATGAAGAGGCACCACTCATTCTGGCTACAGGCGATTCCGATTGCCTCGAACAGACTGGTCACATTGTGGCAGAAGCAGAGCCCATCTTGACGGGTGAAAAAGCTGCAAAAAGGTTGGTGACGCTTTCTCTGATCTGCGACTTGCACACGTTTATCCAACAAGTTACACTGATTGAGCCTAGACGTCAAAAGCTCGGCATTGGACTTGGTGAGACCAATATCTCTGGTCAAGTCGTTGAGGTCTTTTTGGTTGGGGTAGTATGGGTTTCTCTCCTCAGCTCCACCTCTGAAATTGTCATCTGGATCTACAATGCCTTCCTCGCTCTCTGACTTGCTGCTCTCTTCTAAAGATGGCTGCTCTCTTTCCGGAGGAGTGGGTACGGGGAGCTCATGGCAGTGTGGCACCGGGGCGATGGATGAAGGAAAGTCCAGATACGTGATAGTAGGTGCATTCTTGCCAGTCCGACGTTTGGAAGGGTCCACCATGCAGAAGTAGCAGTTGCTTAAGCGGTCAGTGGGTTCCCGCCAAATTCTTAGGATAGCGAACTTCATGGCTCCCAATTCTAGATTTGAAGCTTTCGTGACTGCAAGGATCCATACTCTTTGGTTCTATTCGGTAAAGTCACGTAGGTAAAAAATAAAACAACAAAAATCACGTTTCGGCCACAACATAAGCGGCCTTCATCAGGTGAAGGGACCAAACTGTCCAGCAGACAGCGTTGGAGTGAAGAAAGCCAAGGGCTGGTCGCCTCCTTTTAAGCTGTGAGGGGGTAAACAGTAAATGCCTTGACAAAGGAAATTAGCATAAAACGTACTACTGACAGAGCTTGGAATTAGCATAAGATGATGATACACCACCTTTGAAGTTTGGAGTGCCACTACTAGAATAAATATACTGTACCATTGAAAATTAATTTAATGTTTGGTTCGATTTAGAACATCTTTCTAATGGTTGCTTAATTTGAAACCATCTTCTCAGTTGAAATTGTGTCTGTGTTTGTAAATCTGAATTGCCTCGTGGACAAATCTCTGATGATAACCTGTCGGTTTGCAAAGGACCTTGGTAGCAGAGAAAATTATATCGTGATCACCCACAGCATTGTAACAATGATCAGCTACGGCAGAAGAATTCGTTCTGCCGTGTTTCAAATCTGATTTGTGCTCGCGAATTCGGTCGTTTCGCTCCCCGATATAGCAATCACCACAAGTGCAGCTCAATTTGTAAACCCCGGGGTACTGTAAGTCAGGAATGACATCCTTCACAGATGGGATCAGGTCACGGATTTTGTGTACTGTATTGAACCGGACCAGGATCTGTGTATGTTTAGAATTTTGGAGATCTTTTTAGTAACGCCTGCTATATATGGTAGTGTGATGATTTTGACCGGAGTATCAAGTGGTTGTTTCTGTATGGAGGGAGAAACAGCTTGGCGGATGGTACGGTCAGAGTATCCGTTTCTCTTGAGGGCCAGATGTACATGTTTTAATTCACTGGCCAGGTGGTGTTGGTCTGAAATGCAATGAGCCCTGTGGTATAACGTTTTGATGAGATAATTCTTTTGAGTCGGGTGGTGGGAATCAGGTTTCAAGTAGGAATCTGTGTGGGTGGGTTTCCTGTAGACAGAATGTCCCAATGAGCCATCAGATCTCCTCTCAAACGGAACATCCAAGAACGGCAGCTTGCCATCTTTCTCCACTTCCATGGTGAATTTGATGGCGGGATGTCTGGAATTGATTTGGTGTAGGAAGAGGTCCAAAGCTGGGAGGCCATGTGGCCAAATGACGAAAGTGTCGTCTACATATCTCTTCTACAGGGAAGGTCTGAGGGTGGAAGTCTGGATGGCGTCTGATTCAAATTTATCCATGAAAACATTGGCTATCACTGGTGATAAGGGATAACCCATGGGGGTACCCTCATTTTGTTTGTAGAAGGTGCCATGCCAAGTAAAGTAGGTATTGGTGAGGCAGTGTCTAACCAGCGCATGTGTATCGGGGTCTAGTCCATGTTGTACCAAATTTTCAATAATTTCAATGGTATCAGGTACTGGGACCTTGGTGAACAGAGAGACCACGTCGAAGCTTATAAGGATATCGTCGGGGGACAGTACAACGTCTTTGACCATAGAGACCAATTGGGCTGAGTTAAGTACTGCTGAGGAGGTCTTGCCAGTGAAAGGTGGCAAGGTATCTGACAGAAAACGGGCTAGTCTATAGGTAGGGGAGTTGATCGTGGATACGATGGGTCGTAGTGGGGTGCCTTCTTTATGAATCTTGGGGAGACCATAGAATCTAGCGGGTCTTGCAGCAGAAGGTTTTAGGGAGGGACGTTAAGTTGGTTCGATTAGGGAGGTCGAACTTGTGATGATCTTGTTGGTTTTTATAGTTAGGCTATTAGTAGGGTCATTTTTAATTTTTGAGTAACTTCCATCGTTGAGTAGGTTCTGGATTTTGTTGTTGTACGAATCTTTATCCATAATTACAGTGGCGTTGCCTTTGTCGGCTGACAGGATGACTATATAATTTCTATTTTTTAAATTCGCGAGTTCAGAGCGTTCATTTTTGCTGATGTTGCTAGTGGGTTTCTTAGCATTCATGGCTCTCTTTTCCCCTCTGTACCATCCTACAAAAATACATTCATTTCACCCATGACTAATGTGTAAGAGATTCTCGCAACATTCATATATGATATATGTTTTCAATAACACTCAAAATTGACAAACATTTTAAGATTTAAAACTTTTACAATTTAATTTTATTTCATAACATTTTAGAACATAAAATTCCGAGCAACAATTGTCCATCTTACCTTCCAAAGTTTTTTTGCATTGCTCGCAGGTGAAATGAGGTGCCCAGGGTTTGTCTTGATCCCCGACAGGCATGCCGAAATATGCCTTGTAGGCCTCACACATCTTAGCATATGCCTCCACAGAATACTTTTTCGCTCTTGCCTTGATAAATTGGCCGCAGACATAGCAAAATGCGTCTGCCAGATGCTTGCAGCCTCCTTGATGCCATCTCAGAAAAATTCAGATATGTATCCACTTAAGCAGCTAGAGCTAAACTTAACTGATGGGCTTAAGGCCCCTGTATTTATACTACTATTTACATAAGTGGAAAGTTCTAGAATGTTATATAAGTTACTCTAAGTTTACTCAGAACTGAATCTATCTGGAATGTTCTGAAAAATAGGTCAATTTCTAAATATCACTGTCCTGGTCACAAAAGCAAAGTTTGTGGGGAATAATAGCCATTTTCTATACTTTTTAGGCATAAGCAATTACGAAATAACACTTACTACCCAGGAACAAAAAAAATGTTCCACAGTGTAATCCAACCTGCTCACCAAAAAACTGGCGAGAGTGAGGGCTCCATAATTTCTGTTGCCTAAGGTCCCAAAAACCCTAAAGGCAGGCTCTGAATATTGGATTACCATAATTTATTTATTTTATACAGCAAGGTGTAACACAATGGCTGCTAACACTCTTGACATTTGGAAATTCATTCCTGCTGATTCAGAGTAGATTTCCATCGACACAATCTACAGTTTTCAGATAATGTGAAAAAGTCGCTAATGGAATTAAAATGCACCCAGATTGTCCTCCATAAGGCCAATGCATATGCTAATGGAGCCTTTGGCTCGACACCTTCTGTGGATGCACAGATAAGTCCACTGTTCCGATTTTTTTTGTGCTGTTCACATTAAAGTTTTATCTTAGCAAAGCTTGGCATGCAAGAACATAATGTACTATGCAGGGAAAATTTAGTAACAGCAAAGGAATCATCATCATCACTGTCGTCACCATCGTTATCACCAGCCCTGGTTTATCCGCTGCTGGATAAAGGCCTCTCCACGTCATCACCTTTCGTCTCATGGTCTCGTAGTTCAATCACGCATTTAAGTCTTGCACATGAGCCGATCTCATGGCAGTCACCTCCCTGGGTGTGTTCTCTCCTTTGGCTGCCATTCCGACAGCAGTCTCATCAGCCAGCCATCGACCACAGACCGACGCTGTCCCTTCCTGATGCTGTGCAGCTGATGGATGCCTTCATTTCATCAAGGTTTGGTTACTGCAATGCCTTACTTGCTGTCGTTTCTAAAAAAAAAATCTATTAAGACAGCACTATATTCAAAAGTCAGCTGCCTGGGTTGTAACCAAATCTATATCATTCGTCCCTGCACTGGCTCCCTGTAAAGTAACAGAATCGACTTTAAGATTATTCTTCTCACGTTGAAGGCCTCGAATGAGTTGGCTCCCTAAATATATCGCCGATCTGCTCACGTTTCATATTCCACTGCGAAAAATTTGATCTGCCGATTCTAGTCTAAAATCGAAAGACCAGACTGTGTTCTATGGGAGAAGATGGAGCTATCTGCAGCATGGCTCCGCAATTGGTCCATTAGGTGGAGTCTGAGTCTGTTACGCTTATTAAATCGCATCTTAAAACTCACTGTTTTAATAAGAGGCTTTCTGGACTAAAACGAAACAAAATAAACTAAGACTTTTTTTATTTTACCAGGTAAGGCCCACTGAGCTATAGCGCTTTTTCTGAAGCGACCTAGCCACAAATGATAACTCAACGAAGTGACTTATCATTTGGAAATTTATAGCATCCAAATACTCTTTAACACATGCCTAATTGTGGATGTAAAAACCTGAGGACCTGGAGAAAAATCCACACGACCCCGGGGAGAAAGAGAGAGACATGCAAACTCCAAATATACAGCAGGCATCAGGGTCGGGTTCGAACCCACGAATTCCTGCATACCAGGCGAGGGAGTTAACATTTCAGCACCGTAGCGTCCCATATCTTAATAAGCTTAATGTAAAGCGTTTGTAGGCCTTGTGCGAACTGTGCTGTAGAAAACCGAATTTATTATGTGTTATTATTATTATTCTACCGATGTGTCCTGCCGAAGCCCACTTAATTTCCGTAACATTAAATACGATGTTACGATTTTTTTCATTTCGTTTTTTATCAAAGTGGGTCCCCCTTTCTGTCTACGGTTGCAATTCTCAGCATGCATCCCCCACCCATGCTGCCTTGCAGCGAGCTCTACGTGTTTGTTTCAGTGCACCGATTGACAGCTTTGTTCGTTGAGGAAATATTGTTACGTTTATTTTCATTATCAAATTAAATTTTACAAAAGCACTCCACGCGGCTCTTGCTCGCCCCATTATTTAATGACGTTGGTGCAATAATAATAAAAATAACAATTACGATTTATTTTTGATAGAGCGCCCTTCAAGCCAGGCTGTCTCGTAGTGGGTTTTTTACAGGCGATAAAAAGTAGTTAATTAAAAGTGTGACTTTAAGAACGGGGTTAAATAGTTTAAAAGACACGAGGTTAAATTAAATTGACAGACATGTACTGTAAAGAAGAACCTGCTATAATAAAAATGGAGGGCGAGGAGGGAAGAAGGGGAAAGAGGAGAAAGGGCACGGATTTGTACGCATGAATGTTGAACTTCTTTTACACCTTACGTAGCCAACTGTGCTATGTATGTATGTATGCTGACTTCTTTTGCACCGTACGTAGCCAACCGAGTGAAAGGGAGGTGCGCAGGGGAAAGGACAACAAACTAAACACAAAAAGCAGTTCTAAAGAAATTAGTTGTCAATCTTGATTAATTAAAAAGCATAGTTCCAGTGGCGTCCTAATATCGGATCGAAGAGCGTTCCCGACTGCTGCAGAAGAGCATCCGAAACCGTGCGATGCAGTGGCCGTCTTTGTTCGATGGCTAACCAAAACCTACTGCTGCGAGGATGACCAGAGTTTGTGTGATGGTTTATGCTCCTTGATGAAATCAGTGAGGTATTGTAGTTCATTTGTGACAAGGACCTTATGTGTATAAAGGAGGGATCCTGCGGAGAAGAGATCCGACCCCGATGCCTCCTGTATATTTGTAGTTTGCATGTTCTCTCCGTTGTGGCGTGGAATTTTCTCCAGGTGCTCCGGGTTTTTCCCTCCACATTTAGAAACGTGAGAGACATAGTCACTAAGGGACCCAGAGAATACTCAAACTGAGACCCATAGATTGTTGTCCTTCCCCCGCACCTCCGATCAGCATGGTTGGATACGTACGGTGTGAAAGAGGTTCTATATACATACATCGTGCCTTGCAGTTGTGTCTCTTTAGGAAGAATGTATCACGTTTACAACTTTAGTTTTGCTCACATTACTTCATCCCCGCTCAGTAGCCCATATTAAATGTTTTATATCACATTTCCTGTAATACATTACCATTGGTTGTTACAATGGCTGCCATAACCCCACCTGTTCTCGCTCTGTCATCACCCAATGTGGGTGGCCAACACCGCTATGCAAGGCGGGCCCCTGGCGACTGCGCGGGTGTGTATGTGCAGATGTGCGTGTGTGAAGGTGTGCAGGTGTGGTTGAGCGAGTGGCTCGTATTCGAAAAGGTTGTGACTTATGATCTTAGTTAGGGGGAGTTGACTTAGGCCATCATCCTCACGGGGTCGATAAAATATGTATCGTTCTGTGGTGAAATCGACGAGTGATTGCCCTGGCCCCCACCATAGAATCGTGGAATTTCCACCATTGGCTCAGGGCTGTGAACAGGATATGGGCACTGACCACCTTGATGCTCGTTGGAGCAGAAAACCAATTTGGGATTTATTTCAAAATGTGAACAAAGCAGTGTAGAAAGCACTGCGTATCTCACAATTAAAGGATTGGCTTAGGATTTTAATTTGAGTTTCCTCTTCAAGGGTTGCGTAAAAAATCTCAAGTCGATGCACTCTAAATCGAAAAAGAGCTGCTTTAAAAAAAACTAACATTGCCTCGGGCTACGAATATAATGGCAGTGAACAGTTTTGGAAAGTTCTCCCCTGAGCGTGCTGAGTGAAAGAGGCTTTCCTTGGTGGTCTGGCGGCACGAAAACACATTTCACACATTTCAACATATCTCAGCAATTGTCCCCACCTGATGACGGACGCTTGTGTTGCGCCCAAAACGTCGTGATTTAATTTAGTTGCTTTCATTTATTTTATTTTATTGATTTTTTACCTACGTGACTTTACCGAAAAAAACAAAGAGTATGAAAACACATTTGTTTGTGTTTTGGTGCGCTGCGATAGCGAGATGTTAAAACTACCTCCGCTGGTATACAGGAGGACGTTGGTTCAATCCCAACCCTGATGCCAGTATATTAGGAGTTTGTGTGTTCTCTTTCCCCGTGGTCACGTGGATTTTTCTCCAAATCCTTCGGTTTTTCCCTCCATAATTAGAAACATGCGTTTACAGCATTTAGCTGCTATTAATGTCCACATATTGATAAGCCACTTCGTTGAGCTATCATTTGTGGCCATGTCGCTTCTGAAAAAAAGCTATATAGCTCAGTGGGCCTTACCTGGTAAAGTAAAACTAAATAAGTTTAGTTTACTCAGTGGTATCAGTGAATTGTGCATCCTTGGAGAGAAATGTAAAAAAACACATCAGAGCAAGATCTAACCTTTTTTAAAAAGTCAAAGAGCAACGTTGTAATGAATATACCTTACGAACGATGTGATTTTGCGATAAAAAATGGATCCATTCACACCTGGGTCTTTTCACTGTTGTACAAACTGTTGTACCTACAAACGCGATTTCGCTGTGTGTGCTCGTACAATATGCTGCACTCATAGAGAAAAGATACTAATGGCTCATGTGCCGAGTGAGTGCATAATCATTATAATTATTATTACTTATCCAGGAGGAAGACTGAGTCATGGGACTGTTTTGTCAGGATGGTCGTGCTGTATTCCGTTTTTATTTTAAGACGTTTTCAGCCAATTATCTATAAGTCTGTTTATTATGCAAGTGGAAGGAAACCGGAGGACCTGGAAAATAATGCATGCGGGGCAATGCTCTATCCCGGTACAGATGGAAACAGATAGAGGATCAGTCCGCTTGCCATACTTCCTTTTGCCACACCAGATTATGGTGCCTCGATGCTGGCACCTCCGCCTGGCGAATCCATTGTCCAATATAACACAACCATTACATTTGGGAGATGCATTCAAAACTTCAAACGCTGACGAATCAGTGCAGCTCTGACATAGCGTGGTCATTTGTTTCTCCATATCACTCTTCTACCGCCACTGCCATGGTCACTGTTCCCGTAAACTTCACTCATTGACTCCTTCACCCATGTTGAGGACTCAGTCAATTTGTCTTATTATCAGTGTACACAACCACTGCACTGCAGGTCACAACAACACTCACCCACTCATTCACTCACTGCAGGTCACAACAACACTCACCAACTCACCACAACAACACCCACCCACGCACTCACTACACTGCAGATCACAACACTCACCCACTCACCACTGCAGGTCACAACAACACTCACCCACTCAGTCACCACACTGTAGGTCACAACACTCACTCACCACACCGCACGTCACAACAAAACTCACCCACCCACTCACCACACTGCAGGTCACAACAACACTCACCACACTGCAGGTCACAACAACAGTCACCCACTCACTCACCACACTGTAGGTCACAACACTCACCCACTCACTCACCACACCACACGTCACAACAAAACTCACTCACCCACTCACCACACTGCAGGTCACAACAACACTCACCCACTCACTCACCAAACTGCAGGTTACAACAACACTCACCCACTCACTCACCACACTGCACGTCACAACAACACTCACCCACTCACCACACTGCAGGTCACTGCAATCGGAGGTACTGGCCACTTAGCATATCGGACTATTGCACGCCTGTGGTCAGCAACTGTTTATTAATGACATTAATAATAATACGTGGCCTGAATTTCACCTGCGGGAATGCGTGATGTACCCACTGGGAAGTTCTATATTTTCCAATTGTCTATTTACATTTACAGTCCCATTCATTACAACAGACTTCATTACTCGTAATTGGCCAACTGCTGGACCTGTCGACTACAGAATAGGGAAACTCATTACACTTCAGACAATCTGTACTTTAGCTGCTGGCGTGAGTATATTAACTCCTCCAAAGTTGGAGTCAGAATAAATATGAGCTCAACAAAAGGCATGTAGAACAACACCTGTTCTGTGTTTTATCTCTCTCTTAGAATTTAGCAATCTTTGGAAGAACGTAATCAACCAGGTAGGGTGTTGACTGTTATGTTAGCTGACTATCTGTGTTGTACTGCATTCTATTTCTAAGTTTACTAGGTTTGTTTTCATTTGTACCTGATGATGATTGCTTGTGTTGCAATCGAAACTTCGTATGGTATTCTTTAATTTATTATTTTCGCTTTCTACGTGACTTTACCGAAAGAACCCGAGTAAAAGGCATGTAACAACAAGTTTGCTTCACAAGTGTGAGACATCTATGGAAAACACAACTGGAAAACACAGCAGAGTATATACCACAGAGAGCCAATTAAAGTGTCTGGGTTCTAAATTATGTAATCAAGAGGTGTGGGAGAGCAGGTTGGAATAGCTGGATTTGACAACGCAACATACAAGCAACATACAAACTATAAAAAAAATATCTTACCAGGTAAGGCGCACTGAGCTATACAGCTATTTTTCAGAAGCGACCTGGCCACAAAAGATAGCTCAACGAAGTGGCTTGTCACGTGGAAATTTATAGCAGTCAAATACTCTAAACACATGTTTCTAAATTTGGAGGGAAAAACCAGAGGGAGAGAGAGAAAGAACACGCAAAAATACAGGCGTCAGGGTCGGGATAGAACCCACGACCTCCTGCATACAAGGCGAGGGAGTTAACATCTAACCACATAAGCAATGTCTCAAGCAAAACAAGATTAGTGAATGCTCACTGCCTGCTACGACATTTTTGTATGTACAATTTATTTCGCACCGTACGCATGCATCATAAATAATGGAAATTAGCCATGTAGATGTAACAAAAAAACTCCAACCACACGAAGACGCATGCGAGAAGTGGACTACGGAACACACGAAGGGGATTTACATCCTGCTGTCTTTTAATAAAAGTCAGGGGCCTTGAGCAGAACGTGTTATGGCCAGTAGCGACGGTGGCCGCTGGTCGATAATGATGACCGAGTGGCGGCCAGCGTAACGAGGCCAAGAGGCATCTACTGGAGAGATGGAGTGAGGGAATCAACTCTTGTGCCAGTGCTAGGTGGATTGCTACATCACGGCAGTACAGCAGTTAGCGCGCTGCGCTACGAACCCAGTGACCCGAGTTCAATTCTCGCTCATGGCCACCGACACCAGTGACGATTATCTGAGCCGGTTCTAGGCCTCCCCTAGGTCGACTCAGCCTCAAATGAGTACCTGGTGCAGTGTTTATTAAACATATCCAGTGGGGAGACAAAAAGCTGTCAGGCGTGGTGCTGGCCACCCACCCCTCGTGTGCCGTGCCGGCTTTCATAGGTGCTACTCATGAACAGCACTTGCCCCAAAAGTATGTTAAGGCTACATGGGGGATCTTTGTCTTTGCTACATCACTAGGCCATGAGAGATGGTGGCGGCTTGAGGACACCTTCATCCAGCAGTGTATTGATCATGGTTGTTGATGATAATGATGATGATGCATTAAACATTTGGACCCTGCCGATTCAGAGGGTCCCCTCACATTCCCAAGACCATTTTTACAGCTCTCTCGGTGAACTTCCTGCATAAGGCCAGGCAGGTACAACGATGTCATCACCTTCCTTCACCCTCTCTGTGATGGTTTTAGCAAGCGATGTTGTGTGGGCTCACTCGTAATTTTACAACACGAAGACAATGCACATATGTAGGGTTAAACTCCGCTCAGTTACCCTAATGTGTGTACATTGGGAGTGCAATTAGCAAATTCTATTTTCCGTGTTTTATCTGTGCACGTTACTCCTTCTGTTCACGCAGTTAAAGGTGAATCTCCATGTCGAATATGTTGAATTTTGCTGTCACTTCCAGGCGACTCTTCCTGCGAACGCTGATGATAATACGAATCGATGCACAGTATAATATAATTTTCTGCACATCGATTTCTAGGCATGGATAACAGGAAGAATGAAGCACACAAATCCATGCATCTAATATCATTCGTACTGCATCCTTCTTGTAACATTCCATATTTAATAGCTAGGTCAAAAGGTCACCGTAGCGAATGCAGCCGATGTTTGTCACACATAACCATTGCTTCCTTCCCTTTTATAGATCCTTCAGCCCTTGCATCTGACCTCCAATATATATTCTGAAAGTGGGTCCCCCCCCCCCCCCCCGTGTGACTGGGTGCTGGCCTCTGGATATCACTGCACTCCGCTTGTTTTGCTTGCCTGCTCTTCTCCATCCTGCACGGACGCCAATCCCATCGCAACCGCATCTCCATTCCACGCTTGTTTCTTATCGTCTATTCCAAATAATGGATACGCTGTACAAGGATATCATCAGATACCTTGCTTCGACCTCCCAAGGCACCAGTGGGTTCAATTGAACCGCTTCCGGTGTGACCAGGCTAGGGTGTGTGTGCTGCTTCCGAACATCGATGGGACATCGCACAATCGCCTCTGGCTGTCAAGTCCGTCAGGGCGTCTAGGCCAGACTAGTTGTTGCCCTGTACGTGCTGGAGGTGGAGGCTGTCACATGGCTCTGTGGCTACGCGGGGCTAACGTCCACTCACATTCATATGTAACATTGATTACATATGTATTTATTTTTCTTGTTTATCTGGTGCTCTTTGTAAAAGTCACGTGCAAAAGCATTCGCTAAATAAATTACAAATATCCACATTGCTTACTCTATGCTGCAAAGAAATTCCCAGCAACCTGCTCATGTAGCTATATTCGAAGGCCAGACGCTTATTCTACAGTTGATTTGGTAAAGTCCAGCTCCGACTCGTACAGAAAGACGGACATTAGGCATTACTAGTGCTGAAAACGCCCATCTCTTACCACTAAAGTAACTCCCTCTACCCTTCCAAAGTGGTTCATTTAATTTCCATGCTTCTCACTGGGAATGTAAACATTCAGCTCCTTAATTTATCGATGAATTCACATGATTCAGGGTCATGATTCATTTCAATAATTAATGCTTTGTTGCCATTGTGGTGCCTTAGAAGCTGTACTTTTTGCAATGTCTGCAGGGTTATGATCGTTAAGTGCATTAATTGATGCATTAAAAAGAGATGATTCATTACATTTATATATCTCACTGCCTACACATGCAAAGGATTGGCTGATGCATTATGCAGATGGTTACCCCATGACGGCTCAGAAAAAGATCAGCTCCATCGTATGTCCTGGCGTCCATGACACGAGCTCACATTCAATCGTCCAGCTGACACGCAATCCAGCAGACGCTTTCGCCTGGACCAGGCGTGCACCCACGACCCTTTTTTTTACTGCTACAGTCAACAAAAAGTGCGTTGGTAATTAGGAGCCCAGGGGATACACACGAAATCCAGTCGACTCCTGCCATTATCATTGAGCTGATCTGGCCAATGGCTCTCAATTACCACCACCCCAGGAGTTAGTACTGTGACCTACTTGGGCACTGAAGGAGCCCAATGAGATGACTCGATGCCAAGGGGCAGGTGTCAGCCATCTTTAACACGTAAGCTTTCGCGACCAATATTATTCATAATAAAGGGGTTTTTTTGTTAGATCGCGTAAATATGTGTGTCGTTAAACCCGCTACCATCCGATACAGCCAATTAGTAAGGTTGTCAAGTAAACAAAAAGTGCCAATTAGTTACTACTTCAGCCCACCGGTGTATTGGAGAGTAAATCCACACGTTTTGCTGATAATTGCATCCAGCATCATCGATAAAAATAAAAAAAAATCGCTGAACATTCGTCTTGAGACTCAGCGAGGCATTCCTGGGTAAACGAGCATGAGAATAAAAATAAGGAAACATACCCTTTATGGCAATAAAACAGGTGTTAAGATGTTCAAACACCAAATGGATACCTTTTGCAAGGCATCAAGTCTGCATTAACCACAAGTACTTGTGCCAAAACATGCAAACAAACACGCTCTGATAATATATGCATTGTCTTTGAAACTGATTGGCCTACACCAGAGACAGCCTTCTTTATGGCCTTGTCTCACGAGTGTCAGACCAGAGAACACCAAAAGGCGAACAGTACAAAAACAAAACCTATTATTATTGTTTCATAAGTTTTATACTGGCAAAAGGATCCCATATGAATAAAAATAACAATTGTTACATGCCTGCTTCCTGGAAACTCGAATATCCAACCCTCCTCCTTCTCCGTAAGTAGAGCAGTGGTTGTTAAGAGGGAGAAAGAGATGGTAAGTGGGTCGTGCGGCAAAGGGTTGCATATATTGTTTGTCGGCAGAAGCCTGAATGACACTGAGGTACCATTCATCAGTGGGAGCGTTTCATCATCGTTGGCTACATCCTAGCCCGGTAAACTCTGGGCCGTTTCACTTCTGTGGAATGAGCAGTGGTGGAATTGGCACTTTGACTGCCCAATGTATGAATGGCAACAATGGGGAATGGAGATGGGTTTATTTTTCTCCACAAAACGCCTTAATTTTGCCAAAAAGTGATGGAATGTTGAGCAAAAAAAGCTACTATATATGATATACAATATATCCCCTATCATTATCGGCTAAAACAATTTCCTATAAAAGTGTTGTCTGTGTAAAATGTATTAGTGCCAAGAAGATTACGTGAAATGTGTGAATTGGGCCCGGTGGCTGTCAAGTTTGCAGGCATCCCCATTTGGTGACCAAATAACATTGTAAACAATACAACTGGAAGAATAAAAAATCTACGCATATAAACACCGTCACATTGCACACACGATGACTTGACGACTACCTTTCGTCAAACCAGAGGTGGCCGGGTGGCTAATGGGGGAGTGGGGGGGGGTGAATGCTGTCAGAGTGCTAAAGCCGGCACTGCCCGGCACTGCCCAGCACCGCTGACATCCAGAGCAGGATATCTGGACAGCCACTAATGATTAAACACGGTTCGCAAGTCTCGCGAGTTGACAGTCGCCACCAGTGACGCAGGCAAAAAAACACCCAAATTAATAGTTGGAGCACTCTCTTGGCCGCACCTCCGATTGGCACTGTTGGCTACGTACTGTGCCAAAGAAGTTAAACATATATACGGCTGCATGCCTCTAGCAGGATCACAGCTATTTACCCAGGACACCACCCTGTCATGATTCCAGGGTCGCAATGGGATTCAATAATTTATACTTTTTTCGAAATAGTTTTTTTTACCACCAAGTTCTGTACACTATTTGTTCCGTCTCATTCTCTCCGTTGCCCTAGACGTAACGGTAAGTTACAGCCCTTCATCAATCCACTGCAGGACAAAAGGCCTCCGAACGCCATGGTGTCAGGTCGTGGGGAGGTCGTTTGACCGAACTTCACCCCAAGCTAGTGAGTGGCGAGTTGGTGACCGTTTCCGTGATCACCCACCACTGATGTTGGCCAATGAGATTAACAGGGCAATACGATTACCACTGTGCCACCGCTTGACCCAGTGATGCACATGTATCGTAAACAAATAATTCGTTACAATATGACCAGCAGAATGCAAGACATTATCACATGAGCGTAGTATTAAATTACAATCAACGATTAAAAATCGCTGACACACGCCCAGTCCCCTCACGGCCAGTCCCCTCACGGCGGATGACGAGGCCTGTGGCAGCGACCTTCTGGGGTAGTTCTGCGGCGTCGCGTTTCCCTGGTTGTCCTCTGGCAAGGGGTAAGTGCACTGCTTGATGTGAGAGCTCCTCCGAATGGAAACGTCCGTGTCTCGCGACGTGACGCCAATAACACGATTCGAGAAAGTAGTATTCTTGTGGGGAGGGGGGTTAAAAATTACTATAGACTTCTAAAGAAAGAACATAAAATCAACAAAAGTGTGTGCTTTCAAGCGGAAGCTTCGTGCCAGAGCGGTGTATACTCACTATGAACGCTTCAAGGGCAATTGGAAATCTCTCAACGCTCTTACACACGCCCATCAGACTTTGTTGCGAATCCTTCAATATTGAAATAAATGGAGCCGCCGGATTGGGGAAATTATATCACCCCACTGCACTATCTGCTGAAGAAATGTAGTTTAAAGGTTGTTTTTTACATTAAAGGAATTCCTAATCTGGGTTAACAGTGGCAAAAATTGCAGAGCTCGACTACTTTGAGACTCGGCAAAGATTTTTATCGATAACTTTACCCACATTTGAATAATAACAAAATTACACCAATAACAATACCATTAATTAAGCAACAATAATAACATAAATAATAACTTTAATAATAACAATAATGATGACATGAATAATAACAATTATAATCAAAATCATAATAACAATAACACAAAAATAACAACAAAAAATGCAAACAACATTGTCAATCCACCGTTGAACGAAGGCCTTACGATGCTGTGTGAGTCACAGGGGTGGTTTAACCATACTTCACCACACCGGTCGATAGGGACTGATTAAATGGGGGGAAGGGGGTGCAGGACTGCTTCAAATATCAATCAGCACAGAGGATAGTAATACGAACATAAAGACAGCATTCCATTATAAAATGAAAAATACATATCTTTAAATGTTTTGAACACCATATCGTGAAGGTATCATATATTATTATATTATATTGTTGCGTATGTCAAGATGTGCTAAGTGCCAATGTTGAGGTCTTCTGGACCCTACGAGAGGGCTTCAGGAGAGTCCGTGTAGTTTTGCTGTAGTTTTGCTACTTCTCCTCTATTGAAGGAGCACAGGCTACAGTGGTTTACTCTACAGTCCACATTTGACTTCAAACTTTCGTGACTGCAGGAATTCATATTCTTGGTTCTTTTGGTAAAGTCACGTAGATCTAAAATTACAAAATTAAATAAATAAAAATATACAAAAATAAAGCAAAAAAACCGACGACGTTTCGTTCGCAACACAAGCGGTCTTCATCAGGCAGAGAGAAAAGAAGACCGCTTGTGTTGCAATTGAAACGTCGTGGTTATTTTTTGCTTTAATTTTTCATTTTACTTTATTTTTTATTTTATTTTTATTTACTATCTATGTGACTTTATCGAAAGAACCGATAATATATCTACGGTCCAATTTCGGTTACATGGCCACAGTCTCACCACTGTGGCTTGTGTCGTTAATTTCCCATTCACGAAGGAGACGTGCGAAATCTGTCTGTTGATGTTCTGATGATGCGATTCTTCCAGATCTGTGTGATATACTAGGATGGTGACAGCAGCAGCGCAATCCCAGAAAGGCGTGATCGGGACTCGAGTCGGCGACGAGGAACAACGTTGAGGTAGCCAGGTGGTTGCCAAGAAAACGTGTGAACTGCATTGAAGTTGGCATGTCTCTGTAGATGAAGTGGCACAATGTTCGCCAAAACAGGGAGCCAGAGGATCTGTGTTGGTCTCAAGTGTTCCGGTTACGATGTGCATCGCGTTTTTCAACTGTGCATCAAGCAGTTCAGTGTGTGTGTGAGCTCCTGGACCAGGCCGGAGCGCAGTGGCTCTGCCACCAAGTAGATTGGTGAGAGGGCGGCAGGTCGCGGCTCATCGGCCCAGGCACCCCCAGGTCGTTTCTGCAAGTTTCTGTAGCAGGGCGATTCTTGATTTTATACAGATCTGCTTTATATATGTATGTTGCACCGTACATAACCAGCCGTGCTAATAAGAGGTCCTGCAAATATGGGGCATGAAGGTGAGGCTTCTGTCCACAATAACCTCTAGAGTACATATCTTGGAGTGGGGTCATAGCGCACTGGGCTTCCACAGAAGGAAACATCAAGGGTGGCATCTGCTGCATGATTGTTCAGATTGAAAGTACTAGTCATGGTTTATAACAGGAGTCTCATTTAACAGTGACATCAGATTAACGTTTTTTGCGGTTAACATTTCGCCTCACATAGGACCCCCATGGTGTCAACCAACATCAACATTGTTGACTAACGTTAACATTGATGACTAACGTTAACATTGTTGACTAATGATAACATGCTTACGCTATGCACGCGGGTGCCAATTTCGGCCAATCAGAGCGCTCGTAAGAGGAGCTGAGCCATTCTCTCAGCCAATCAGCAACGCCCTTAATGAGCGTTTAGACCTTGCCTGGGCTTTATTAAATATTGTCTTCTGTTTTCCCAATGGATTCAGCACTCGTGTAGACTTCGATTAACACTTATTTCAGTTAACAGTAGTTTTCGTGGAACGGTTCAAAAACGTTAACCGAGAGACTACCATACTGGACTTATATAGTCCATGAAATTCCTTTACTTTAGCGCAGGCAAGATGTCCAATCAGCATTTCAAAGGATCTCCCCATTAATAGCGTTCTTCATGTTCGTCTGATCTTACAAAATGACAAGAGCAACTCAAATACAGTTAAACATTTTAAGAGGTTCTAATTTTACATCTCAAAAAGCAATAAATCGTATGTAAGCACGCAATTATATTCCAACCTGAAAACTAATTTACGGATAGAATGCTCCTGCGATTCACATTCAGACGGTGATTTATGTACTGTACGTAAAATCAATGCCATTTATTTTTTAAAAAATCAATGTTATATACTGTAGTTGTCTGACCTAAATCAGAATTATCTAACTTTTTTGGATTTAAAGCTTTCGTGACTGCAAGGATTCATCTTCTTTGGTTCTTTCGGTAAAGTCACGAAGAATGAGGTTAAATAATAAATTAATAAAATAAAATAACACAATAAAATTCTCACGACGTTTCGCCCACAACACAAGTGGCCTTCATCAGGTGAAGGGACAAGACTGTCTGGAGGACAGCGCTGGAGCGAACACAGCCAAGCTCAGACTGCGACCTTTAAGCTGTGTGAGAGGAAACAGAGCGCCTTGACAAAGGAATTAGCATAAAAATTAGCATTTAATTGGCGGACTTAGCATCATGAACGGTGTAGAGGGGGTGAACATGTGCAGACCGGCGAGGGGGGGAGGGGGAGTTTATATATTGATGGTGTGAAAAGGGAATTTAAGCTGCTGCGAAAGTTTGGGATACCACTACTTGAAAAAATAAACTGTACCATTGAAAATTAGTTTAATGTTTGGTTCGGATAATTTAGCATTGAAATAGCTGCGTGATTAGCTTGTGACTGGTCACAGAAATGGCTATGTTAAAGTCAAAGCCTACACATCCACAGAGGCACCTAGTACAAATCAAACAGGATAATTTAGCATTGCAATAACTGAGTAATTAGCTTGTGACTGGTCATAGAAATAGGGTTAAAGTCAAAGCCTACACATCCACAGAGGCACCTAGTACAAATCAAACAGGAGAATTTCAATGCCAACGGGTGAATGGAGAGTCCTCATGGCCCAGTGGGAGGCCAGGCTGGAGACATTGACGGAGGCATTTGACCGCTTTATGACGACGGAGCGAGTGCTACCGACGGCGTCAAGTCGTCCGGCAGCTGTTCCCGCGACGTCAAAACACGCCGACGATGGACCCGCACCCTCCGGGGAACGGCCAGCAGAATCAGACGACGATGGAGTACCGCCATCGAGAGCGGGACGGCGACTTCACGTCCAGCGCTTCGAGGACAGAGTTGGCGATTGGACGGCGTTTACGAGACGGTTCCGAGCGGCTAATCAATCACTTGAATGGACTGAGGGTGACGTGCTGTGGGCAATGCCAACTGCCCTCAACGACGACTCGCTGGCGACGTTTAATGGGATTCTGGCCGCCATCCGGTCGACGCTGGACGGGGCGTTCGCAGCGATGCGGAGGGTGTATGAGCCGCGGTCGGTCTCCAAACGTAGATTCCAGCAAAGGAAGCGGGAGGGCATGGAATCCCCCCTCGCGTTCCACAGCGCGCTGTTGGCCCTCACACAGGCAGCATACCCGGTGATGGACCAGGAGGCCCTGGACTCCTTGCTACAGGAGAAGCTCTTACAGTTGGCAAAGGAGCTACGCGTCATCCTTTCGCTACCCGACAGCAACAACGACGACGACATGTCGTCTCTACAGATCGCCAGGAACATCCAAGTCAACCTGGACCTCCGCGACGAGCCAGTGGTGGCGGGTGCACAGCCTCTGATGGTGAGTGCCACCGCGTCCGGGAGCGCGGTGGAGGTGGAGGAGATGCCGCCAACTGCAGCGGCAGCCGGATTGCCACCCGCGGACATGCTACATTGCCCCGCGGTGTACGGAGGTGGCACGCAGCGGACGTGCGACGAGTGCGGATGGAGAGGACACCTCGCCCACGACTGCCGGCGGCGCAGGAGCGGCCTTCCAAGGGCGCTGACCAGCTACAACTGAGGATTTCCCCTGAACCGAGGTTTCCGGGTAAGTCGTGATGCATTCAATGCACGGCCGCTTTTTCCACATCACCCATCTGCATCATCTCACCCAATAACCTCTCATTCGTATATTTCACATAGTCAGGACATGTGGGGCGCATTGGTACATCGTGTTTTGGGCGCTGCGCTGGGCTCGTCGGAGGTGATGGTGCTTATTCAAGGGTCATTGTCGATACCGGGGCTTCTGCGACCCTTATCTCTTTACAAACTTTTCGCTCGTTTCCAACTTCGCCCCAGGCCCTGGAACCGGTTGACGGGCCGTGCATAGGAGCAAATGGGGATTTTGGGCCGTATGGTTGCGACAATTCAGATTGGAGAGGTGTGCGTAATGGGAAATGTTTTGGTTTTCACGGTCTTGGCGGTGCCGTGTTTGCTGGGAACAGATTTTTTACAGAGGATGCCACTTAAGATCTCCATAGAAAAGGGGTGTTTGGAATTGCCATCTGGAAAATGTCTTAATTTCTTTGGTACTCCGTATAAATTCGCTGTGGCGAACGCCGTGGTGCAGGCCGTGGTTAGCCGCACCGTTCGCGTTCTGCCTGCCACGCAGATGCTCGTGCCGCTGCGCTTTAAAAAACGCTTGCCTTTAGACGATCAAAGGGGGGGCATATTACTGACGCCCTCCAACGTGGTTTCGCGCATGCCCGCTTTGGTCGGGGCTTTAACTATGGTACCGGCAAATTGCGACCCCTTCATACAAATTGTAAATGCGGGGCACGAGCCCGTCGTCATTCAGGAGGGTACCACGCTAGCGCATGCGACGGCAGCGCCGGGTCCAGAGGGGGAAGGGTGCTTGGCAATGGGAGAAGATGATACATTGCCGTTGGGCGGAGATGACCCGGACTGGTTGCGAGATCTAAATATGCAAAACCCCGAACTGACACCTGTGCAGCGGTCACGTCTCCATGGGCTGCCCGTGAAGTTTAAGGATGTTTTTAGTTCCGGCAAATATGTTGGTTGTACGTCCTTGTTGCGGCATCACATTGATACTGGGGATGCACCCTCGATTCGCTTAAATACCCATCGCATGAGTCCGCTGGAGAAGGATTGTATTCGGCAAGCCATTGATGAGATGTTAGAACAGGAGATCATTTCTCCTTCCTCCAGCCCGTGGGGGGCTCCTATTGTACTCGTTAAGAAGCGTGACGGGGCCATGCAATTTTGTATTGACTATCGGAAACTCAATAAGGTTTCCGTTGCGGAGGCATACCTGCTCCCACGCATCGATGATTCACTAGACGCCCTGTCCGGCGCAAATTTTTTTTCGACCCTCGATCTGTTGTCGGGCTTTTGGCAATTGACCTTGGACGAGGAGTCTAAGCCAAAGACCGCTTTTCGAACACCACAAGGCTTGTTCCAATTCAACGTGCTCCCGATGGGGCTCCACTCCACGCTGGCCACCTTCCAACGATTAATGGAACTCGTGTTGTCCGGACTGCAGTGGGAATCGTGCTTAATATATCTTGACGATGTTATTGTTTTCAGTAAGGATTCTGACGAACATTTGCAGCGGTTGCGTGCCATCTAACTTAAAATTTAAGCCCCAAAAGTGCCATTTGCTGAGGACATCTGTTAATTATTTGGATCACGTTGTTAGCGCATCAGGGGTTGCCACTGATCCGGAAAAAACGAGCTGCGTGCGAACATGGTCAGTACCAAAGACAGTAGCTGAAGTGTGTAGCTTCGTGGGCTTCGCATCATATTATCGATGGTTCGTTAAAGATTTTGCCACGATTGCGAGGCCGCTGTACACACTAACCGGTAAGGGCATTAAGTTTCGGTGGAGGGATGAGGAACAACGTTCGTTCGAGGCACTGCGGGCCGATTTGGCGGACACGCCGCCGCTTGGATATCCTGATTTCACGAAAATGTTTATTCTTAACACGGATGCCAGTGACACGGGCATAGGCGCAGTCTTGTCACAAAATGTTGACGGTATTGAGAAAATTGTGGCGTACGGCAGCCGCGTGTTGTCTCCAGCTGAGCAAAAATATTGTGTGACGTGCAGGGAGCTGCTGGCCATCGTGCACTTTGTTCGATTGTACCGACCGTACTTGTATGGCAGGGAATTTCTGATCCGCACTGATCACGCGGCACTACAATACTCGTTGCGGGTTGATCAGCCGTCGGGCCAGATGGCCCGTTGGCTCGAAATCCTGCAGGAGTATTCCTTCACGATTCAGCATAGGAAGGGGACGCGTCATGTCAACGCCGACGCTTTGTCGCGATTGTCGCAACCGACGGGTTCGTGTCTGTGTGCGGAGGGCTCGCTGCGTTGCGGTCCGCCGTTCCAGGGCGTTCCGGCTATGGTCGCTGCAGCGGATTCAATTCGAGCGGAAGCGATTCCCGCTGTGGGATCGGGTTTATTGGGGTTGACTCTGGCCCAGTGGAAATGCCTACAGGCGGAGGATTCCTCCCTGGCCAAAATGAGGCTTCAGGCCTCTCGTTAAAGGGGATCGGAACATCGCCCCTTTTTGTGACTCGTTGACGGTCTCCTCGTTCGCTGGGATGTCGAAGCGCAAAGATTCTGTATTGTTGTTCCATTAGCGTTGCGCGGGAAGCTCATTCGCGATACTCATGACAAACTGATGCACTTAGGGGAGAAAAAGACCATGCTGACCTTGGGGAAAGATGTTAAGGCATGCCACAAATGCGCACGGCGGAAGGCGCCGGCACAACCCTATCGCGTACCGCTGCAATCGATACGGGTTTCACGCGTCAACTAAATTGTTGCCCTGGATATATTGAGTCCATTTCCCGTCACCCCCCGGGGGCACAAGTATTTACTCGTGGGTATAGAGTACCTTACTCGCTGGCCTATGGCATGGCCGCTAGTGGACCAATCTGCGGGGTCGATCGCAGAAGCTTTCCTACAAGGATACGTTCTCGATAAGGGCGCCCCAGAGCACTTGCTCACCGATTAAGGCAGGAATTTCTCGTCCCGATTACTTAAAGAAGCATGTGATTCGTTGGGGACTAAAAAGATTTGAACGTCCCCGTACCACCCGCAAACCGACGGGATGGTCGAACGCCTGCATAGGACGCTAACGTCTATGCTATGCCACCAGGTTAACTCCTCGCAGGATGATTGGGACCTACACGTTCCGGCGACCCTGGCCGCTTATAGACTGGCCCCGCATGCCTCGATGGGGTACTCACCTTTCTATTTGATGCATGGTCGCAAACCGGAGGCACTGGCCTTGGTCAAATTGGGTGTGCGGACACAAGGGTAGTCATCGACGGTACCTGCTCCCATGCAGGTGGCATTGGACCGTCTGAAGGAGGCTAGGGAGGCCTCGTTGGGTAACACAGCACGGCGGCAAGCCGCCAACGAATGATTGCATGGTACACAGCCTCCTCGAGAGCCCTGGCGTGTGGGGGACAGGGCTTGGTTGCACTGCCCCATGGTACCGGTGGGAACGTCTCCGAAGTTCCATCGGCCCTGGCAGGGTCCCATCGAGATTGTAGAGGCTCTCCAGGACCAGAGTGTACGGATTCGGTTTGGTAATCGCACATGGTATGTTCATCCGTCGCGCCTTAAGAAATTTATATCGCCCTACGACGCGTCATCTCCGATCCCAGAGCGGTCTGTATTGGATGTGTCTGACGAACCTGTGGTACGGTCGCATGTGAACACGCCTCAGCAGTCTGCCTCCCGTGTGCCTGCAGGACCACCCCTATTGACTCAGAGAGAAGGTTCTGGCAGATTTACTGGCCGGAAGCCGGCTAACCGGCCGCAACCTCGGAATACTGTCCGGAACGCACAGGGGCGGGGGGCGGTCCCGCCGGCGGATGGTCGCCGTGACAGGGATGGGCATGCGTCAAGGACCGGACGCAGCCCTGAATTAACGTGGGAGCATTCCCCGCCCTTGCCCCACAGTGTCCCGTTCAGGGGAAATGGGCTGGCAGCTGGAACTCGCTCCCAAGGAAGAACCTTCCATTAACTTTACGTCTCGTAGGGCTGTTGTACAATGTTATTCTGAGATGCATTGTTGTTATGTCGTTGTTGTACTCCACTACCCGGAAGTCAAATTATTGTCGTAGCTAGGACGGCTAGATTTTTCATCGGAGGGGGGGGGGGGGGTGATGTCGTTGAATAAATATGCGCATGGGGGTAAAAGGTGAGATCGTGCGGGGGGCAGGACAGTACGGGTCATATTGGGAAAGCCAGGTGCGATGGTTGGGACGATGAGGTAATGATTAGGTCAATTAAGCTAGGGTGCCAGAGACGGCTGTGATTGGCTGGTGTTGTTGTCAGGGCTAAAGTGGCGTCTTAATGTCTGGGCAAGGAACAGGTGCACAAGGACGCAGAGCGTCAGTGGGACGCGGGCTAATTAATTGGGGAATAATGAGAACGGGGATAAATTGGGGAGACGCGAGGATGGATTCGGGGACTGGATGAGGCAAGACGTGGAGCGGAGCTGAAGTGAAGGCAGCCAGCAGTAGAGAGAGGAAAGCGGAGCTGAAGTGAAGGCAGCCAGCAGTAGAGAGAGGAAAGCGGAGCTGGTGTGGAAGCAGCCAGCAGTGGAGAGAGCACAGTGATAGCGGAGAGTAGAGAGCAGAGAGGAAGCAGCCAGCAGTGGAGAGAGCACAGTGATAGCGGGGAGCGGAGAGCAGAGATGAAGCAGCCAGCAGTGGAGAGAGCACAGTGATAGCGGAGAGCAGAGATGAAACAGCCAGCAGTGGAGAGAGCAGAGTGATAGTGGAGATAACGGAGAAGCAGTGATAGTGGAGATAACGGAGAAGCAGTGATAGTGGAGATAACGGAGAAGCAGTGACAGCGGAGCTGACAGAGAAGCAGAGATTGGAGAGGCAAAGACGGCGAGTGAGTCGAGCAAGGCGCGGCGAGCGAGACGTGGCAAGCAGGGGAACTGTGAAGCATTGAGGGCATGTGGAGAACTGGTGAAGGGGTGTTGGAAGAAAGAAAAAAGTTGTCCGAGTGAAATCAACCACTACGAATGTAAACGTGATACGCCACTTCGTTGAGCTATCATTTGTGGCCAGGTCTTTTCTGAAAAAGAGCTATATAGCTCAGTGGGCATTACATGATAAAAACAAAAATAGTTCACAGAATGGCTGGGAACTGAACTCAGGCTACTGGGCTCAGAGTACAGTGTCCTAACCACCACCGCTGTCCCCTCCACCCCATCCTCTTCTGTTCGAGTGATAAGGAATTGTATTTCAGTTCAATATTGGAACACATCACCCCATACGCTCGGTGGCGGGGATGGTTACCGTCCTTGACCTGTAATCGGAGGTTGCGAGTTTAAATCTCCCCTCGGGTTCACTTCATCTATCACTTGTTTTTGGGTCGATAAAATAAGTGCCATTTTCTGGGAAGTTAACAATGGTCATCCCCCCAGAAAGATTGCCCTCCCGATCCTCTGCGTAGGAATGTGGAACTTCCCCATGTTATCTCCCAACCTATGTAGGTGAACGCTGCCCATTTACTCTTGTGAGCAGAAAGGAAGAAGCTTGGCTTCATTGCATTTGTGGCTGTTCCTTTTGTAGCACAGATTGCAGGCAGGGTTTCACTCTTAACAAATATGAAGATATTCTTGGTTCTTTCGGTAAGTCACGTAGAAGGGAAACAATAAAATAAAAAAAATGAAGATGGTGTTTTTTACAAGAAAAAAACGTTAAAATATATATCATTTTTTTATGAAATAATAAAACGTTTAACGAAATAATTATAACTGCTGTATTTTTATTGTGTTATTAGTGTTGTGTGGTCATGAAATGACGATGTTCCCAGCTGGAACTATACGGTGAGCAGGGCACCACCTTGTGTCAGAGCTCTGAGAAGCTGACCTCAGAGCTACCCTCTGAATTAATCTCAATTTGTCTCTTTGTACGCACAAGTAGGCCCACTTTGTTTGCTCTCTGAAAAGAGTTTTTGTTGTTGTCACGTGTCAATCAAAGTTAAAACATTTGAGCGAGTTTAGAGCAGGATTATTGTGAAACTGAGGATTAAGCGGGCAGCCGAGGTGGAGTGTCTAATCTTGGCAGCAGACAGTTTCACATGTAGTAAACATGTACAGTACAGTAGTAACATGTACAGTAGTAACATTCTGCGCACAACTCCCCGGTGTTGGCGGTCTGTAGGCGCTACTACTACGAACACTCGCGAATACCAGTCCGGCAGGTGTCGCGAATCGGGAGTTGGTATGTGTTTAGTAACTAGTGAATACGGAACCCGTGCATAACGAGTTTACTCTACTTGTTTTACTGTACTTGTTTTACCCAGAAAATCAGCCTCGCCGAGTCTCAAGGCTCTTTTTCAGGGAGGGTCCTGCCAAGTTTTCACAGGAGGGGAGGGAGGGGTGGGCGGGCAAAGTTGCTGCCGTGTATTAATCCCAACCGACTAATTCTCAGGTCGTTATTCAGTATTGCAATGTTTGGCCACTAACATTTACAATTGTATGGTTATTGTTTTTTAGCAGAGGGAAGATACGGGAGAACCCGGAGGAAGCCCGTGGGTAACAGGGGGCGGGGGGGGGATATACAAACTCTGCACGGAAAGGCGCCCGAGTTGCTGAACATATTGACCCCTTGTGCGGGCACCTCCATTGGATGTCGGTCTGGTTTTGACTGGAGTTTAAGATTCTTCCCCTCACCTACAACAGGGCACTCATTGATGCTGCTCCCTCACATGTACAATACAGGACCTTCCCCTCACCCAAGTGTTCCAACAAGAGTACTTTGGTGTTCCGAGTTTGGCTTGTTGCGTGTACCGAGGTCGCGACTGCATGCGACCACGACGAGGATGGTGGTGGGTGACCGGGCTGTCTCCTCGTGTGGCCCCCAGGCTGTGGGATTCACTTCCACTGGACGCTCCCTCCACTGACTCCCCACCTCACTTTATTCAAATCGTGCCTTAAGACGCCACTTAATTTTTAAGGGCTTTTTTAATTTAATTTGGGATAGGATCTGACCGCTGTGATCCTGTGTGTGTCTGTGTGTAAATTTTAAGCGGTAGTGTAGCGGTTATCGGGCTGTCCTACAAACACAGCGACCCGAATTCCATTCCCGATTTTCTAAACCGGTCCTGGGCCTCCCCTAGGTCGTCTCAGCCTCAAATGAGTACCTGGTGCGGTGTGTAAACATCGCCACGAGGGAGACAAAGGCAGTCGGGCGTTGTGCTGGCCACCCACCCTCTCGTGTGCCGTCCTAGCCTTCATAGGTGACACTCACTAACACCACTTGCCTCTCGAGTCTGTGAAAGGCTATACGGGGGATCTTTGTATTTTTAATTTTGTACAGTGCCTTGTGATATCCGAGTGAAAGGTGCTTTCGAAGTGTCAATTATTACATTATTGTCGCTGTGATGTACGAGTGTTACCACTGCATCACCACCTCAACCTTGTAATGTGACCGTTGTGCGCATTCCTCCCTCACCTCGTGACGTTGTTCTGCCGCCTCCTCCCCTCGTCCAGATTGTCGCAGCTCGTCGCGGTTTCGGGTATGTGTCCGTATTCCAGAAACGAGTTGTAGACAGCCGATGCGATGATGGCGACGCCGTCCCTCACGCGCAGCAAGAAGTCGTAATCCCACACGTCGAAGGAGACAGACAGCAGGCCCACGGGGAACTTCTTGGGAACTTCATCTTCGTCTCCGTAGCTGAGGCCGGGAGCAACCCACACGGTGCCAGGTGCGGTGAGTCCCACACGCTCCGCGATGCCAAATAGGTGCATGGCCTCCAGGCGAGAGCAGTACAGGAGATTCACCTTGGTAGTGACCTTGGGAGAGTTGGGGGGGGGGGCACACGCACGCGTGGGGAAAATAAGTTACAGCCGGCAGCCACAGATAGCTCTTCACACAACGCTGGGCCCATTTCTAACAAACAAATAAAATAACGTTTACGTAAAAAAACACAGGAGGAGGAACGGACGCTGAATGCAAAAGTTGAGAAATCAACGGCTCGCTCTCCCCTCTAAGTTCCTGCGTGCAGACTGCAGTCGCCAACTACCGACCACGGACCGCTTAACTTCGCACTCCCGCAAATACAAACTGGAAGGTCGTATCGGAAATTCAACCATCTCTCGGGAGTTGGTTCAATCCAGACCCTGGCGCCTGCTGTATATTTGGATTTTGCATGTTCTCCTCGTGTTCATGTGGATTTTTCTCCGGGTCCTGCAGTTTTTCCCTCCACATTTCTAATCAACATGTGCCGAAGAGTATTTGGCTGCTATACATTTCCACATAAAAGGTCACTTCGTTGAGCTATTAATTGTGATAGCCAGGTTGCTTCTGAAAAAGAGCTATACAGCTCAGCGGCCCTTACCTGGTAAAATACAACAGTCATAGTCTAATGTGGGTAGAGCGCACGTTAACTCAAGGGGCTCCCACTCTCTCCAGCAAAGTTTCATTTAGGCAGTCGTGTAGGCATGGGATGTGGCATGATAGCGCACTTACTTGTTGTCCGTCTAAACTGTCATCCAAGCACGTACGCCTTCTAATGAGTCGGGGATATGTTCGAGGAAATATGCTAGTTCCCTACATTTGGAGAACACAGTGATCCGTTTCAATGTCGACTCAAGCAATTTACTGTGTTGTCTTCAGAACTTTATGTTCGTGGCTGAATTGATTTAACAATTATTTCACCCGAGGAACCGAATTCGGAAATACATAATTTATTAATCTGTGCCCTGCTATGGATTAGCCTTCCTGGACATACAAGGCCAAAGTTGGAGAGGTCATTGAAGCTTCGTTTAACGATGCAAATCCAGGGAATCCTAGTTCAGCAGTTGGTTACAACATATGAGCATTTCACAAATGAAAGAGTGTGATAATAATATCTCCCTCTCAAATTATCTGTAATTCTCTCAATCCATTTTGAACAAAAAAATTAAAACCAATCATAATTGAACACAAATCTGTTGCACAAATACATTCGGATTCAAGCAGAGATAATGCTTGAGCCCAGACCAATAATTTCACTTGTCGGGACTATCTGAAGTGACTTCACTTTAAGTGGTTTCAATTTCTCTTTGTAGCCAATACCAGTGAATTATTATGATAACCATTTGAAATGAGTGGGAGGTTATCGAGTAATTTAACGCTCATGATCCGCGTATATAATGGGCACTTCTAGCTTAGGTGGTACCGAATTGTACTCTGGCCCAAGGATTACGAGAAGCTACAAAAGGAGATTCCCACCTGACCTCCCGCACCTCCGATTAGCACAGTTTGCTACGTACAGTGCAAAAGCAGTTCAATGTACGCACATACATACATATGTACCTTCTTTAGCAAGGTTTCAATCTTGGCCTCATCGTCGCCCTTCATGTCGACCGTGATGATCGCTTGGATGTCCCAGCCCACGAAGCTGTTGTCAATGATGCTGCGCAGGCTGCTCACGAAGTCCACGTGCCCCGGGCGGAGGCTCGTGACGATGCTGAACTGATTCCAGTCGTACTCCTCCATGAGCTTCATGATGACACGCGCCTGCTGATGCAATGATGCTCCGAACTGCATGAACAGCGACCCTTTCTCCTGTAGCACAGCACGGTTGTGGGGGGGCTCCTGTTAGGGACCCTTTTTTCATGTGCGCGGCCTCCGTGAGATATATAGACACAAATAGGGTGGCCCAAAAAAGTCAGAACAAGTTGGGGTTATCTCTACTCGGTTCTATTCCTTTCTTCATTACTGCTGATTGTTGGCGTTTCGTTTGTTGCCACCTTCCCCCTCACCTCTGATCAGCATGGCTGGCTACTTACGGTGCGAAAGAAGTTCAACATATATACATATACAGACTCACACGGAGACATATGGACTCACAATGACCTAACATACATACACACATATTTAATTTAAAATGTAGGCTTTGGCAACCAATATTATCCATTTTGGTTATTTAGATCACGTGAATATAATAATAATTGAAATGTATAATGCGCATTCCATCCTAGGATCCCAATGTGTCGTTAAACCCGCCACCACCCAACACAGCCAATTAGTAAGGTTTGTCAGGTAAACAAAACAGGCCAATTCGTTGAACTAGTAACGAATTGGCATCTGAACTCGTAACGAATTGGAATGTTTTGTTTACGTGACAAGCGTTATTAATTAGCTGCGTCGAGTGGTGTCGGGTTTAACGACATTTATTTTTACGAAATTTTACCCTAAAACCTCGATTACGGATATTTCATTTATTTAAATGCTGGCATTAAAACAAATTGTTTATTCTTTAAGTTAATATTTTATATATTGCCATTATTAATATATTTGTTGTCTGTCAGATGACATTTGAAATTTTTAAAAAAGTCAAAATTGGGGAATCGTATTGATGTTCAGAGATAAAAATAAAAAGTCCGAAATTCATCAAACATTCCTGTAAATGGAGGTAAAATTTGAACATTTGTTAAAATAAATAAAATAACCCTATGTGATTTGTTAAAACAAATATAATAACTCTATGTGTCCTGACGTTTGGGCCACTGCACAAATGTTGCACGGGTAATTGCAGAAAGGGTGCGTTTTTGCGCTGAACCAGACACACATTCATTGCAAATTTGGGAAGTGGACCAATGTTTTATGAGCCTGTCTGTCATTCCTCCAAGCAAGTGGCAAAATGACAGAGAAAATAACGACAGAGTGAGCCATATAAGAGGCATAGTTGTGGACTTTTGGGATACAGTGTGAGCATTTAAGGCCTGTGTGAGGTAGGTGTGTAGCTCAGAAGCCAGAGTGCTGAGCTGGTACTGCCGAGATCCTGGTATTCAAATCTTGGGTTCAAATATCCTGCAATTTAATTGGGTTGTCAAGTGCATTAATTTTAGATTATTAGTCCAGTAACCAATGACTGCACACACACACAAACAATACGCAAAATGTTGTTCTGTACATAACTTGACAGAAATCCTAGCTCTGAGAATTAAATATATTTGTTTCACTGTCAAGTCACGAGATAAATATTATTCTCAGTGGCAGAGCTAGTGG
Organism: Petromyzon marinus; assembly: GCF_048934315.1. NCBI lineage: Eukaryota > Metazoa > Chordata > Hyperoartia > Petromyzontiformes > Petromyzontidae > Petromyzon > Petromyzon marinus. Next base: position 12,477,837 of record NC_133692.1, read on the forward strand.
GAAAGTGTTACTCCCTGCTGTGTGCACCAGAGGTCACTTGAACATATCTCAGAGGTATCCTGGTGGTATCCACTGTTCGAGCACGAAGGGCTGCACTCCCTTAAAAAAAACCCTATTTTTTATTTTACTAGGTACATGTAAGGCCCACTAAACTATTTTTCAGAAGCTACCTGGTAACAAATGATAGCCCAATGAAGCGGCTTATCACGTGAAAATTTACCGCAGCCAAATACTCTAAACACATGTTTCTAAATGTGTAGGGAAAAACTGGAGGACCCCGAGAAAAATCCACATGACCACAGGGAGAGAGAACATGCAAACTTCAAATATAAAGGCATTAGGGTCGGAATCGAACCCACGACCTCCTGTATACCAGGCAAAGTATTTAACATCTTGAGATATCAGAATGGATGCTTATTGATGCAATCGCCACTAATATATATCACATTACATGCAGTATTCAATCATGAGAATATCCAACCTATTCTGTATGGATTTTAAGGAGGAAAAAAATATCGTATGGTTGTGCCAAAGTACCGCGTGACACTTCATCTGCAATATACAACACTCTCTCAGAAACAGCTCGATATCCTGAGAATCGAGAACGTCTGCAAATAACACAAATGTACAGCACTTCTGTTGTGATGTAAGGGTGACTGGGCAAGAAGAAGCCATTAAACTCCAAGTGTAGAAAGTCTTCCAGGCAGAGTAGGCTGCGTTTACATTTCTGGGAATATGACACCAAACGCTAATTACTAAAATAACCATCGAGTCATTCAGTGAACATTCATTTACGTACTATCTTTCACAGCCAAACGTTGTACAGTTTGTTTTTCTTCAAGACTGAACAAAAAATCATTCTACAGAGGTGTAGATGTATACATGTACATCTCTAGCTGTGCAATATGCAGGTTTTCTGAACCTGTCTAGATTTGAACTTAACGCGAAGGGTAGATTTATGACAATATTCTTGTCATTAACTCTCCGGGACCTGACACGATCGTCGGTTTTCAAATATGTCATTAAACGTGCCGATGTATCGACCAAATTCAGAATAATAGAACTCGTCAACGGTGGCTATTTAAGGATTTTCATTACCTGAATTTAACATCGATACATGACGATTCTATCTGGATTTTTACTGCAGTAATAGGTATTAAACACATATGCTACTCTTTCAAAGACACGCACACACAAGTTCATAGCCTATTCGAAAATAAAAACAATTCTCAACGTATACTGTCTTAATTTTCCGGTGTTCATTGTGCATTTAAATTGCTGTTGATTGTAAAAAAAATAATTCGTTCCGAAGTGAAATACAGGTTAAAAAAAACATAGCGCAGGGCTTGAACAAGAGCAATCGCCCAAAACATTTCATGGACCAGAGATACTGTACAATCATGGGGAACTTAAGTGCAGGCCAGGATGAATGACTCCCAATACTTTCAGAGCGTCGGGATATTTCATTAAACTATTGATCATTTCCCCACTTCTATCACATTTAATCTGTTGGGCAGGAGGACCAAGTCGGGCAGGTTCATAGCACTGCACAATATACATAGATATAACTGCTCAACCCAAGCTATAAGTGCCCTGATACTTGCATTGTCTTTGTGCTGTTTATCTTTTGGCATTCTCTGGTCTAACATTGCTGAGACAGAGCCACGACGAAGGCCAAACAGTTTCAAAGACAATGCAAACATTATCTTGCTGTGGTTTTCACACCTGATTATGATTGCTTGTGTTTCAGTCGAAGCGTCGTGAGCATTTTAATGTTTTAGATTTTTATTATTTTATTGTTTCCCTTCTACGTGACTTTACCGAAAGAACCAAGAATATTATCAGAGCATGTTTGTTTGTATCTTTTGCCACAAGTATGTGTGGTTAATGCAGACCTGATGCCTTGCAAAAAGGTATACATTTGGTATTTGAACATCTTAACACCTGTTTTATTGCCAGAAAGAGTAAAAACCTATTCTTACATTTCATCTTTTTGGACACTGGCAAAAAGGTCCCAAAAATAAAATGTAATACATAACGCCTAATAGAATCAACTAAACAAATAATAGGAGTTACACCCCAGGTTTAATTTAACGATGAGCAAGTGATATGAGGGGTTGCAGAGGGAAATGCCAAACAGGAATATTGGGAAAGATGACGGGGACTGAGAGAATGGCAGTTGTGAGGGAAAGGTTTGTTTGACAGACAGGACAAGGGAGGCAGTACAGAATCAGAATATTTATTTATACTGGAGGAAGAATCCGATTACCTATAAAGCTCTTTTTCACAGATGCCCAGTCGGGGCACGGGGCAAGAACATTAGAACAACAAACAAAACAAAAACCAAAACACGACAGGAGTGCAAAATAGAAGAAAGGTAAACAACTCACTAAAACACATACAAATAAATCTAAACCATCCCCATCCTACCAGGCAAAGCCCACTGACGTATTAACTTGTTGTTCAGAAGCAACCTGGCCATAAATGATACCTCAACAAAGTGCCTTATCATTGAGCCAGTTATAGCAGCAAAATATCAAAATAGTCGAAACGCATGTTTCTAAATGTACAGATGAATGAGAATGCAGTGAACAACGACACAAGTAGTACTAATGAGGCAGACTATAGACACGACTGGTGCGCAGTGTAAATTACATCAGAATACTGCATTTATACTGAAAGAATCCGATGAGCTATAAAGCTCTTTGGAGATGTCCAGTAGGGGCACGGGGTCATAACGTTACAACAACAAACAATACAAAAGCGCGATGAGACTACAAAGTATAGGAAAGGTAAACAAATCACTTTTAAAAAAATATACACCTAAAATCTTGACTTAAAGCTTTCGTGACTGCAGGAATTCATATTCTTGGGTCTTTCGGTAAAGTCACGTAAATAGGTTCAAAGAAAATAAACATTACTGCAGACGTGGCAAGATCGGAAATCGGAAATCGCTGCAATCCTCAAAAACGCAAAGACACCTATTAGCAACATCAGTAAAAATGAGTGCTTTGAGCTTTCTCTATTAAAAAAGAGAGATGACATTGTCATCCTCTCAGCCGACAAAGGCAATGCCAGTTATCATGGACAAAAGCACATACAATAACAAAATGCAGGACCTACTTAATGGTAACTATACCAAAATTAAAAGAGATCCCACCAACCGCCTCGTTACGAAAACCAACAATATCATCACTGATATCACTGATTCGACATCTTTCATCGAACCAACCAAGCGGTTTTCCATAAAAACCTCTGCTGCGAAACCACCCAGATTGTATGGCTTACAAAAAATCCATAAAGGGACACCCCTTCGTCCTATCGTCTCCACCATTGACTCACCCACCTACAAAATGGCCCGATTTATGTCTGAGACCTTACAACCATTCACTGGTAAGACCACCTCAGCTGTACTCAACTCAGCTCACTTGGTATCGTTAATTAAGGACATCCCATTATCTGCAGGTGATTTGCTCGTTAGTTTTGATGTGGTCTCTTTGTTTACTAAAGTATCTGTGCTTGACACCATTGCAATCATTGAAGATTTGGTCCAACAAGGACTGAATGCCGTTGTACCGGCCCTGGTGAGACACTGCCTCACCAACACTTACTTCACCTGGAATGGAACATTCTACAAACAAGTTGAAGGTACCCAATGGGTTCTCCGTTATCTCCAGTTGTAGCCAATGTTTTCATGGAAAAATTCGAGACAGATGCCATCCAGGCATCCACTCTATGTCCCTCCTTGTGGAAGAGGTACGTAGATGACACATTCGTCATCTGGCCACATGGCCGATCAGCTCTGAACCAATTCCTCAACCACATCAATTACATACACCCAGCCATCAAATTCACCATATATGTGGAAAGGATGGCAAGTTATCATTCTTGGATGTTTTAATCGAAAAGAGACCAGATGGCTCAATGGGACACTCTGTCTACAGGAAAGCCACCCACACGGATATCTACCTAAATCAAGACTCCCACCACCATCCATCCCAGAATAATTTCCTCATCAAAACTCTACACCATAGAGCTCCATGTATTTCCGACTTTCATCACCTAGCCAGTGAACTGGAACACATACACCAAGCTCTCAAGATGAATGGATATTCAGACTACACAATCCGTAAAGCTATCACCCCAACCGTTGGGAAAGAACCATCTGAGAACCCAATCAAAACCATCACCTTGCCATACATAGCAGAAGTCACTAAAAAGATTTCCAAAATCATGAGCAAACACAAGATGCAGGTTCGATTTAACACAGTACATAAAATTCGTGATCTGATCCCATCTGTGAAGGATGTGATCCCTGACATGCAATACCCCGGCGTCTACAAACTAAGCTGTGTCTGCGGCAGTAGTTACATTTGGGAAACTAAGCGACATGTCTCGGACTGTGTCCGTGAACATAAGGCAGATCTGAAACACGATTTTTAAAAAGGGACAGCAAAATGAGACGGACAGAATTACACAAGACAATACAATCGAAGGCGTTCGATCCAAACAAGACCGAGAGTACGCACAGGGCTGGGAGAAGGACTGAGACAGTGCACATGGAATTGGGAGTTTGGACAGAACATACGAGTCAAAAACACGAGACAACAATGTCAATGGGACATAAATAGGGCAGACTGAACATATGAGATAGACAAAACAAAATGAGGAAGACAGTACAAATAAGAAAGTACAGTATAGAAGCGCCACGGTGGCGAGATGTTAACTACCTCGCTTAGTATACAGGAGGTCGTGGGTTCAATTCCGACCCGATCCCTGTATGTTTGGAGTTTGCATGTTCTGCTCGTGGTTGTGTGGATTTTTGTCCGGGTCCTCCGGTTTTTATTTCCACATTTAGAAACATGCATTTAGAGTATTTGGCTGCTGCTATAAATTGCCACTTCGTTGAGCTATCATTTGTGGTCAGGTCGCTTCTGAAAAAGCACTGTATGGCTCAGTGGGCCTTACCTGGTAAAATTAAAAAAATAGTTTAATTTATTCCATCGTTAGTCGTGAGGGATTACGTTCCGGAGATGCTCGTGAATCGCAAAATTCGCAGGTAATGATATTGGCCTACGAACACCCATCTTTCAAATGAATGACCTTCAATAAATATGTAAATAATCTATTAAATACGTGGAAATGATGTATCTCTCACATCTCATCACTTTATCTTTCATCACTTACTCGCATCACTTCGTCTCATCTCTCTCTCTCGATGCAGTCACGTGTAGAGTTCCAGATGCGATTCGCGGATAACCAAGATCGCAGATAGCAAGTTCGTGAATAACGAGGAAATACTGTACAATGAGACGAATTATGTAAATTGATACACGCTGCAAATGAGATGCACATAACAAATACACAGTTGAGTAGAAATGAAGCAGACTGTACGGATGAGACAGGCAATATACAAATAAATGTTAAAGTGAAAAATTACAATTTACACTAAATTATTGATAAATTTGGATTGGCCATTACCGCAGGATTAATAAATAAATGTTAATGTGTGTGTGGATAAACCACATAGTTCAAGATCTGTGTGCTCCGTGTGTGCATGTGGCAGTGGAATGTTTAAGCGGTTAGCGTGCTGTGCTATGAACCCAGCGAACCAAGTTCTATTCCCGCTCACAGTCAACACCAGTGACGATTATCTGAACCGGTCACGGGCATCCCCGAAGGTCGACTCAGCCTCAAATGAGTACCTGGTGCGGTGTGCAAACATCGCCACGAGGGAAACAAAGTTGGCTGGGTGTTTTGCTGGCCACCCACCCCCGCGTGTGCCATGCCGGCCTTCATAGATTCCACTCACTCACAGCACTTGCTCCATGAGTCTGTTCAGGCTATGCGAAGGATCTTTGTCTTTTGATCTTTACAGTGATGCCAAGGCCCACTACTCCACCTCCTTCAAGGTGAACCTCCTAGATCTGTTAGTGAGCCTCACCTGACACTGTGGGCACTAGTAGGTTGGCAGATGTCAATTACCTCGCCTGGTGTACAGGAGATCGTGGATTCGATCCCAACCCTGACACCTGTATATTTGGAGTTTGCATGTTCTCCCTCCCCGTTCATTTTCCTCCGGATCCTCCGGTTTTTCCCTCCACATTGAGAAACATGCGTTTAGAGTATTTGGTTGTGATAAATTTCCACATGATAAGCCACTTCATTGAGCTTTAATTTGTGGCCAGGTCGCTTCTTAAAAAGAGGTATATAGCTCACCGGGCCTTACCTGGCAAAATTATAAATAGTTTATTGTTTTAGTTCATAACCCATACTATTCTCATTTGCAGTCCCATAAATCATATAGCTTCCTCCGTGGACAGACTGGCAGCGAGGCATTGGAAATGTGAAATATTGACTCCTTCTCAGGGTCGTTAAAAAAAGAGAGTGAGCGTTGCTCCCAATACTCATTTGAGTTAGGAAGACACTTTGACCCTTCACTCTCGACTAAATTGTGTGGGATGTTTCGTGTGTTTTTTGTTGTTGTTGTTAACTACAACAGAGGTTATGGTGATAAAGAGTTGGGTCAAGTTATTTAAAAATTAAAAAAACAGATGACTCCGTGAAGACCTCCGGCTGAATGTATCCTAATTGCTGAATTAACACAGGAGGCTTTTGGCAAAAAAAATTGCCACTTCGCACATTCATGTATATCTAGGCTATCAGCTGTTACTGTGTTTGGCCAGACTCGTTGGTGTTTTGAATGCTAGCATGAAATACACGGCACACGAACTGCAAAAGACAGCCAACCCCCTTACACTACTGTACGCTCCGTGTATGCAAATTATCTGCCACACATATATGCCAACGGCTGTGAACTACACAAATTAGACCAATAATGAGAAACAATATGAGCAAGATGGTAGAATACAAATTTATTTGGGAAAAAATCGGTTCTTAAATAAAAGTCGGGGTAGAGCACTCGTTATACCCATAATTCCACTCACTGTGAAAATATTGCGCGGAGCATTAATTAATGTATGCACCATTACGCTAAATTATATAAATTACATTAATACATGGCATGGTAAATGGGACATTGCCTTCAATGCCGACAGTAGAAAAGCAAACAAATGTATTAGTATTTGTGTGTGTGTTTAGGGCTTATGCATCTCTGGTCTATAATTTTAACAAGGATGAAACGATGGCGTGAAAAATCCATTGGCAGCTGGTGACAACAAAGCACTCGTTCGAGCCACGAAAAGACAGTTAGAGCACCAGAGCAGCTGACATCATTGAGAGTCAAGCGATCTAACCTCTGGTTCCCAGAATGTACTGAATATTTATTTGGAAGGGCTGAGGGAATGGGGCACACCCCATTTATCAAATTTTTTTCTTCAGTGGATAATCGTGAATGAGTGTAAATTGACCCAAATTAGCACCTCTACCAACCATCTGATCGCAGCTGAACACTCATCTCTTCCATAATTGCACCAATACGACAACTAAATGTACCAGCTGCCACTGAAGTGAACGTAACCCGGGTGTACTTTGTGGCTTTCTTTTGCTCTTTCCTTGACTGAGTGTGGCGCAATCCACATTACTAGGCAGCATGCGTCTTTAACACCTGTTTGTATGTTAAACTTGTTTCGCACCGTACGTAGCCAACCGTGATAATCGGAGGTGCAGGGGAAGGACAACAAACTAAACACAAAAAGCAGTTTTAAAGAAACTAGTTTGAAATCTTGATTGAAAGTGCATATAGCTCCAGTGGCTTCCTAATATCGGAAGGCAGAGCGTTCGGCCGCAGAAGTGCATCTGAACGCGCATGATGCAGTGACCGTCTTTGTTCGATGGCTCGACCAACATCAATTGCGAGGATGACCAGAGTTTGTGTAATGGTTTATACTCCTTGAGATGAGCGAGGTATTGTGGTTCATTTGTGGCAAGTACATTGTGTGTAATGAGCGCGACCCTATAATGTATTAGTTCAGCAACCGGAAGCCAATGCAGGTCAGCAAGGACTGGACAGACATGGTCGGATCTTGCAGTACTCGTCATGACACGTGCCAGAGAAGTTTGCCCCTCACCTTTGGCTTTTGGCAAGGCTTAACCCTCATCCTTGGTTCACTTGCCATTGTCAAGTAGCTGTCTCTTTCAAAGATAACCCCCCCCCTCCCATGCAGAAATATCAGTAACGGCCTCTGGCATCTCACACCAGCTAAGGCTGCTCGGAACCAATTGGCTTATCGACCAGGCGGAGGGTTATTTAATAAATCACAGATGTGAGAGATCAGCATCGGGTCCAGTCGATGCTTTCCCTTGCTGGCCGCTTGCCAAGGGTATTTTTTGGCAACTTCTGCAATGCATATTCCCCACCTATAATGCAGGGATGTTTCTGTGACTTATTGTTCCGAGTAAGAAGCAAATCTTGACGGCTCCTCGTTTCCATTAAGTTATAAATCTAAGCGCAGAAAAAAAGATTACACCTATGATGCTGGTTGTAATTACAAGCGAAACGTCACGGTAATCGAATTGTAAATGTTGTGGGTTTACTCTCCAACACACCGGTGTGCTGAACTTGCAACGAACTGGCATGTTTTGTTTCAGTGACAAACCTTGCTAATTGACTGCGTCGGGTGGTGGCGGGTTTAACGACATATTTATATTTACACAATCTCACCCAAAAACCTTTATTATGGATATTGGTCGTGAAGCTTACATTAAACCAAAATGACACCTAACAGTATTCCCTTCACTCGTACGATTCAGTGCACGATTAGAATGACCATGTGAGATATGCATCGTAAAAAAGTGTGATGGGAAGCACATCAAAATATGTTACTAAGAAGGGCCATTGTAATTAACACGCGTGTTGAGATGTCTATGTTAATGCACTTTGCACCACTGCTAACACAAAAGCAGCAGCAGCAAATAATGTTTCATTTAATTCGAACTTAGCCATGTTAAATTATCACATCATGGCAAAATCCGAAAAATCTGAAAAGATCTGAAATTGTCCTTAAAAATCACAATCTGAAATCAATTTAGGCTTTCGCAAGCAATATTATCCATACTATATATTCTTGGGTTAGATCGCATAAATATAAATAAGGTTTGTCACGTAAACAAAACGTGCCAATCCGTTACTAGTGTAGGGGTGTTGTGGGAAGGAAACACACAGTGTGGGAAGGTAACACACAGCCACACCTTGGTGGCTACAAGTGTGTTGGGGCCAAGAATGAAGAACCAGTGAAGAAGGAAGGCCGGCTAGATAGACCCTGGGACTTCCCTGACCGCTGTCCTTTTGAGGGCCGGCAGGGTAAGCCGGTGGTGCGGCCCCAGAGCCTCAGAGCCAGAGCCCTTTTAAGAGTCGGTCTGGTTGGTGGGGTGCCGTGATCTGTGCTTGACCAGGGCCAGATCAGATAGCCTCCTCTAGCGCCTGTAGCTGGAAGAACTGAGTGCACAGGAATTAGGCTAGATAGCCTAGGGGGTGTCCCAGCGTGTATACGGGTGAAGGGGCCGTTACCCCTTCCAGTGTAACCCTTGTTAAGCTGAATAAATAGTGCTGCCTCTACTCCACCGTCTCCGTGTCCAGTGAACCCACTACACTAGTATAACACACCGGTGTGTTGGAGAGTAAACCCACAACATTTACAATTCGAGTACTGTGACGTTTCGCCAGTAATTACCAGCATCATCAGGGAAAAGCCAGAGTTGTAGAGAAATCCTCCTCTTGTTTCGGTATCGAGGGGGTAAATGTGATGTAACTTGTGAGCCAATCAGGTACGCATGGCAAGGGGGGGGGGGGTTAATGAATACATATAAATTACAATGGATATCCAATAACGGTTGGGTTATTCATAGAGTAATCGACAAATATTATGCATGCACACTATGAATGCACGCCATGCATTAACATCCTGCCGTTTTTGCATCCAAGAAATCGCAATACTTGTTATTGTCTGCTCAATTTAATCACCATCGACGTATGGTGACCTGTATAGGCATGCAGTTAAAGTGTATTACTTGATCATTCGCTTCCAAGCAGCACTAAGCCTGTAGCTATCCGAACGTTTTAAATTATTTTTATCTCTCAATTTCGATATAGTCTCTAATTAGTCTTGGCCAGTAGTAACTTGTTTTGCACAGAGCTTCAACATGATATATTAATTTGGCTAAGGCAACTGTTTAGAAAAGGTTTGGTTAAATTGCTTTATTAATCAACTAGCTTTACTACCCGGCTTCGCCCGGGACTTGGATTCACCACGGCCGGCCGCCTTTGTCTCCCCGGTGGCGATGTTGACACACCACACCACTTACTCGTTTGAGGCTGAGTAAACCTAGGGGAGGCCCAGGACCGGTTCAAATAATCGTCACCGGCTGTGAGGGGGAATCGCTACGCAGTCGCTGCCCCGCCCCCCACACGCACAGGCTAAACACAAAGATCCCCCGTGTAGCCTGTGAGACTGTAGGGGGCAAGTGCTGTTAGCGAGCACCTATGAAGGCCGCACGGCACACGAAGGGGTGGGTGGCCAGCACCACGCCTGGCCGCCTTTATCTCCCCAGTGGCGATGTTCACACACCACACCAGTTACTCGTTTGAGGCTGAGTCGACCTAGGGGAGGCCCAGGACCGGTTAAAATAATCGTGGTGGCCGTGAGCGGGAATCGAACTCGGGTTGCCGGGTTCGTAGCGCAGCGCGCTAACCACGACACTACAATGCGTTACGCTTCCACATGCGCGGGTCACATGACAGACTTGGGGTCACGTGACAGATTTGACGTCACAGCTCACTCGCCGTGCAAAAAATAAATGCATTATTGAGCACCCCCCCCAAAAAAACACAAAAGACTATTTTCATAATTTTTGCATGGTGTACAGTCTGGAAAGTACCCACATGGCAAATTTCCAGTTTGTTGCATGTCGGGAAGTACGCTAAACATTTTGAACAGACACACATATTCACAACTTTGCCTTTTAAATATATGGAGATAATGTCTTAATTTCACACATAAACAAAGTTGAGGCCTAGTGCCCCCTTCAACCGGGCCTCCCTTGCCTGGTTTTCCTACCCGGGTGTCCCTGCCTCCATGAGCAAACGAAACGTTGATACCACGATATAGACCCAAGTCACTGATCATTATTGGCCAGTGGCGTCACGTCACGATCAAAGAGGCCCACGTAATTAACGATAAGTCATTTTGCCGAGCCCTTTGATAAATTTGCTAGTCTGCAGAGTAATTCAACAGCAATATCATTTTGAAATAACCGTTAATGCATATAAAATCACATTCACAAGATGTCTAGTGACCCACTTGCCTTAGACAGACGGACATAGATAATGCTTTCATGGTTCGTTGGAACGCGTTAAAATGGTACTGAGCCACACACAGACGGTGCTCACGCCTATCTCTACTTCACAGTAAACACGAGTGGCCGTTATATTTTATTTGGTGGAATTTCATTTTGCAAACAAGCTACACCGTTTCGCAACAAAATTACTGCTCTGCGCACGGGCCAGACGCAGGCTAATGTTATGCTGATTAAAAAATTAAAATCCGTACATTACCGCGAAGAAATGTATCGGTTTTTGTGTCTATCAATGGGAAGCATAAAATGAGCCAGCAGGGCCTCTGTTATCCATTTTTAAAAACTATCGACTGCAGCTGCTTCACAGAGGGTGTACTGACAGGAGACATTTGGGCCACCCACGCACATACAAGGATTCACCAGATCGGCAGCACAACTCCCATCGGAGCTCGCTTGCGAATTTCCAACGCTTAAAGTGGAAATAATAATTGGAAGAAAAAACCACCAGTCGCTGTAAGCGCTTGCTTGTTACGGTGATAATGGGAAAACTATTGTGTACAGTATTAAAATTAAAGTGGCTAAAGCACCTTAGCCTCATCGCCTCCGTTGTTGCCTATTGTGGCAGCAATAGAACGGGGTTCCCACTGCTGGCGCTGAAGCCTCACAACTCATGAATTTCAAATGGTGGAACACGGTCCAATGCAGACTGTGAATCAGTTTAACACGTAGCAGCAGGTTTTCGCAACCAATATTATCCATAAAAAGGTTTTTGGGTTCGATCGCGTAAATATGTCTGTAAACCCGCCATGTTAATTGTCTGCGTCGGGTGGTGGCGGGTTTAACGACACATTTATATTCACGTGATCTTACCCAAAAACCTATATTAAGAACTGTGAATCCCACACTGCAACGGGGTGGCAGAAGCCAACATGGAGCTCCAACGTGAATTGCGCGCCCAGAAAGAAGTCTCTTTCTTCAAAATAAATTTGAGAGTTGTATTTTATTTTAAAATATTGCCAGGAGTGATATCCATGGTTAAGAGGTAATCCCGAAGAGGAATTCTGAATACACTGAAATAAATCCTGCCATTGTCACGCAACATTGTGGAAGGCTGTGGGATATATTTTTTTTCAGTGTTTCTCAGCAGGTGCCCGGTTTAGTCGGTCAGTCTTCTTTCGGGCGAGGCCAATTTGATATTAGGAACCCTTTTCCAAAATAAATAGATAAGTATAAAAAATTAACAACCAAAACTATGGATAATTGAAATATAGTGAAGAATCCAAAATAGCAATATGCATGCTAATTTGGATTGCACCTCCAATTAACACGGTTGGTTATGTACGGTGTGGAAGAAGTTCAACGTATATACAACATTGGTGAGAGAAACTCAAGTGTGGCATTAAACATTGCGCTTATAACATCAATGATTCAAATAGCATGTTTTTATTTTTAATGGAGAGATTTTCCAAAAGTGCCAACTTTAAGTTCAAGTGACTAATGGTTTTATTAATAGGCATTCACGTGCATTTCAGTACACCTAGTAGTCATCAGGCAGTGCCTTCGATGCAGAAAACTTGTAACTATTTTTTATTTCACAAGGTAAGGCCCACTGAGCTATATAGCTCTTTTTCATAAGTGACCTGGCTACAAATGATTGCTCAACGAAGTGTCTTCTTATCATGTAGAAATGTATAGCAGCCAAATACTCTAAACGCATGATTATAAATGTGGAAGAAAAAACTGAAGGACCCGGAGAAAAATCCACGCGACCACAAGGAAAATATGCAAACTCCAAATATACAACAGGCATTAGGGTCGGGATCGAACCCACGATCTCCTGTATACCAGGCGAGGTAGATAACGTCTCACCAACGTGGCGCCCCATTTCGCCAATAAAAAATGGCAGGGGTTGGAACATTGAAATTGGCTGCTCTGCCCCGCCAGTGAATTTGACAAAGACAAGCAGTTGCAATCCAATTGCTGCTGTTTCTTGTACGACCGATGAGACACACCCGATCAACCAGTTTCCACTTCTTAGAGTGTTAAAATAATCGCTCTCAGAAGGCCGTGTGATTGATTTGATGTGCTTAAAATGTAATATTCGTATTTGTTTTATCATGGATGGACAAATATGGGAAGGAGACGTACTGTCTGCTTGTTTATTTTGTTACGGATATAATTAGTATGCACGGTACATATTTTGGATGGGTCTCCACGGAAATATTTTGGCTCTTCAAATCATCATCATCATCACGATCCATGGGCAGATAGCCCCGTAGGTGTCCACTGCACATTTCGTCATTTATTTTCACTTTCCTCTCTGTCTTGTGCAAACATGCTCAAGTAGTGCACATCTTTCTGGCACCAATATTTTATGTCGTCAAGCCATTCTCCATTAGGTCTTCCTCTCTTTCCGGTTCCTTCCATTTTTCCGAACAACAGCACAATTAAAGTGTTCCTGTTGTTGTCCATCCTACATAATGGGTTCCAAAGAGTGCTAGTTTCCTTCTCATCACTGACTGCATAATCAGGTTGTCTTCTATGTGCAACCTTTTTCTTCTACGATGGTCACTCTTTGGGTCCAGCTTCGATGCAGTATATGCTTCTGTCGCAATATATTTCGAGTGTCATTATATTATATTCCGTCAGTCGCTTTTAATGTCCAACAGATTTGGCGGCATTGTCCCGAACACTGATTTTGCCGGGATATAAGACTCTGAAGCATTACACTTTTGTTCGTCATTTATCCACATTTTGTTAAATTCAAAAGTGCAAACTCCACTGAGCACAGGTATACGTAGCACACGTGGACACATAACAACTAAGCGCTTAATTAATTCCTCGTTGTTTATCAGGATATAAGATAATTACCTTGTGTCAATAATTAGGCATATAACGAAACATTACCTGTCAATACATCCTAATTAGCCACAGCCTTAAACAGTAGAGTGCGGCCTATATAAAATAACACATACAAATTATACATTTGTGACAGTAAAGAATTACAATAATATATCCTAAACTGTATCTGGTTGTGAGAATGATTATTCAACTTATCATGAGCTATCGTGTGATATTTATCACACGACACAATTATGACTCAACCCCATGTGTTTAACTATATTGGAGGGTTGAAATGTTATCGTGGATCACTAGTATATTATTATTTAGTTATTACAGTCCTGCTGTGTTACTGCCACAGACGTTGAGCGGGGTTATTGTGCGGACTCCACGGGGTGTTATAAGGTCCCTCATATCAGAGAGAGTGGCTCAACTTCGAGGCTTTGGACACATGCCGACATCCCTCTCCCTGTGCTTGCGTGATTGTTATTTTTCACAGGGTTTGTGTACCCCCAAATATCTTTCATCTAAAAGCAAGCAAGATATGAAGACACAGAGAGACCTTGATCTCAATGAAAATGTTAGTAAACAGTTTTTATATATGTAAAAATGTCTACTTTTGTTGCGTTACCAATATAAAACATATACAAACAGCCCATAGTTTGATTTGACAAAAGTTCACATTTCTATGCGTTTCTTTGTTTCCCCTCTCAAAATATTATACACACTTGCTGCAACCTTACCCATTATGGATGCCACACTGCATATATGGCATACAGAATACAAGGGAGAAAAATATATGGTATAAAAAAATTAGTACACACAACTTAGTTTAGATTCAGCAATTTATTTCAGAAGCATGCAGTGAATTTCCAGTTGGGTTTTTCTCTAAGCCTTCTTGGTCAACCTCTCAATCCTTCTACGTTCCTCAGTACTCCCTTGACATTTCTCACCCCCGCCTCACGCATGTTCTTTTCACTGAAGCAGAATTAAGCCACCTTTGAGGAATTGCAGATTGTAGGCAAGGGCTACTGACAGGGTCGTTATTCCTCTATCGCAGACATCAGTATAAAGTGAACACGTGTAGGTGGTAGAGGGCTTGTCGTATACAGGGCCTCCCTTAGGCTGACTCAACCTCAAATGAGTAACTGGCTGCGGTGTGTAGTAATCATCGCCACTGGGGAGACAAAGGTGGTCGGGTGTGGTGCTGGCCAACACCAGTGACGATTATATGAACCGGTTCTCGGCCTCTCCTAGGTCGACTCAGCCTCAAATGAGAGTATCTGGTTCGATGTGTAACATCGCCACTAGGGTGACAAAGGCGGCCAGGCGTGGGGCTGGCCACCCACCTCCTCGTGTGCTGTCCCGGCTTTCATAGGTGCTCACGACTAGCACTTGCCCCAACAGTCTGTTCAGGCGATATACGCGGGGGTCTTTGTCTTGGTTTACACAGGTAGTCATTTGTGTAACACTGCTGGGTTATGAGAACGGGGCAAAGAGACGTATTGTGGCATCAGGGTGGGTTCTTAATAGACTAAGTTAACTGCTTTGTGAGTGTACCAGTTAACTTTAGTGCTTAAAAAGTAAAATTGGTGATTGAACCAAGTGTGTGTTTTTTCTGTGTTACTGCACGGGTCAGAGAGCCGGGCTGGAGTAAAGCGACTGGAAACGACACTTATGGCCTTTTTAACGACGGACGCCTGTGGATTTATTGTGGCGACGCTCACAGGGTCAGCGAACCGGATAATCTCCGGCAAGATGATGGGGTGCTGTAAGAGCGGCAATCAGGCACAAACTTTGCAACTGCTCTAGGATCTAGCAGGAGGTGATGGCCCGGTTTTGGTACCCTAGTATCAAACACTTTAGCTAGTATGACGTCTTGACCTTGGCCGATAATGTCAAACGCATTTGTTAAAATACTGTCCTTTTGATTCAAGTTAAATTTTTCTGCATGAAAGTAATTCACTAAAAAAAAACTCATTTTAATGTGTTGGTAAATATTGTTGAAAAAAATAAAAAGGGGCTAATAATGGGACCTTTTTTGCCAGTATCAGAGTATGAAAAACAATAACATAAGAATAGACTAAGCCATAAAGAAGGCTGTCTCTGGTGTAGGCCAATCCTTTTAAAAGACAATGCATATATTACTATCAGAGCATGTTTGTTTGCATGTTTTGTCACAAGTACGTGTGGTTAATGCAGACTTAATGCCATGCAAAAAGGTATATATTTGGTGTTTGAACATCTTAACACCTCCTGTTTTATTGCCGGAAAGGGTGAAGCCTATTCTTATTTTTCATACAGGGTCTAATCAGTTTGAATGTGTAAAAGTCCACTGTTCACACGTGATATGGGAGCAACTCTATACATATTATTATTACTACTACGCTTGTTTATAAAGCAAAAGCTTCAACTGAGTCTCATGACTAATTTTCAAAAGGGTCCTGTCCACTGGCAGGTGCCCCCCCAATGATCCGATCGAAATTAGGGATTTCGATCGGATCATTGGGGTTTATTCGTAATAAATCGGCATTTTGCGACCCCCACTGCCACTGTGTAATATATTACGTGCCAGAGACTCTACGAGATGATAGGACAATAATCTGAGTCCATAATTGGCAATAAGTAACGGCAAAGCAGTTATAAGTGACTCACAAAATTGTGCGCAGTTGTGTATACAGTACACGACTTCCCTGAAGGCAAACACCTTCAACCGAGCGCGATGCCACGGTTCGAATTCGACGCTCGATCGATGGCTGCGCCATCGCCGCACACGCGTCGAATAAAACGCAAGGGACAAGTCCTTACTAACAACTCCTCTATCATTTTTCATTGCTGGAGGGGTTGCCCCCCCCCCCCCCATCTGAAAATCCCGGCTCCGCCATTGGTCCCGTCAAGTATTCAGTGAGAGGCAAACGACTGCTTATGTATCATTCCAACTAAAAAATGTGCTGGTAAGCGTTCGTATTTGGCTAATTTGGACCACTGGTGCTATGCAATACCTGCTTCTACAGTTGTGCAGAAGTCACGGCTATAATGACTGCTTCCACTGGCAATCTGGAGAATAAAAAAAACATCCAATGTAAATGTAGCAAATGTGTATGAATTATAATTAATGCACTTCTTTAACAAAAACATTTATTTTTACTGTGATATAAGTGACCTAAAAGTTACAAGTGTGATTTATTATATTTTTATGTCACTCACTGCAGCCACGTTTGGAGCCACACAGCTGTTTGTGTCCTCATTAGCATAGTCGAGCGCGCACCGATAAGCAATCATGTGCAAAGAGGTGCCCAGACAATTGGCACCGCACCAACCCGACGATAATTGCTTCAGCCGTGCACACTTTGCACACCGATATAAAGATCAGGCCCCGGAGTGAATTGTGTGCATGCTGCTGCCTTGACCGGGTCTCTAAACAATCTCAAGCACAGGAAGTGGGCACCAATAGCAGGGCCAGATCAGACGCGAAGGGACTCAACCGAGGGTCAACTACACTGAATCAAGATTGGGGAAAGTAATCGTGAGAAATGTCCTTCGGGCTGCCATCTCCAACGGTGAATTCATTGCCATGACATCTACGGCCTGTCCATAATAATTAGCTGTCGCACCAAACCAGCACTTGCCACTGCAGACCACCTCTTATACAGATTCGGGAAGCTAATGGTGTGGATTAGCACATGTTTAGAAGACAATTTCAGTAATGACTCAAAAAACCTACATCTATTTAAGGAAATGCTCTGAAGTCCGATGTCATTGATAAAAATCCAAGTTGATATCCTTGTTCAAATAAACACTGCGACGATGTTCGTCTTTTGTTGCCAGTAGTGGAAATTCCACATTACTCCAGCAGGGGCGAAGTCTTACCATAGGGCAACCATTGTTGACTTCCCCACAAAGTGGCACTAATTTGATTGACCCTGGAGGGATGATGGGCTGAGTCAATCCTCAATCGGAATTGTAACTAGCAAACCTTTCCAGTTGCAAGACGCTCACTCGCTCACCACTGGTGCTGAGCCACCCGGCCGTTATGGACACCGGGTCCTGTGACGCACAATGAAACATGGACACGAGAGAGGCCCTCCCTCTCAATCACTTTGTTTACGCCAAATTATATGCGGCAGAAAACATTTTGTGCAATTCTTTAAAAGATCTATAGGTAATGCCTGTGCTTTCTTTTACTATTAACTATTAAACTATTTTTATTTTACCAGGTAAGGGCCCACTGAGATATAGAGCTTCTTTTAGAAGCGATCTGACCAAAATTATAGCTCATCGAAGTGACTTATCACATGGAAATGTATAGCAGCCAAATATTCTAAACGCATGTTGATTCTAAATGTGGAGGGGAAAACCGGAGGACCCGGAAGAAAATCAACTGGATCACAGGGAGAACATACTGCAAATATACAGGCGTCAGGTTCAGGATCGAACCCTGCATACCAGGCGATGAAGTTAATATCTCACCACTGCGGTGCCTCAGCAATTTGTCCATCGCAAAACAATTAATTTCAATGCCAAGCGAATTCCCAAACATTGTGCTGACTCTACCAGTACTCGTCAGAACCAAGTCTATCTAAAAAGTAGACAACAGATCCCTGATTTCACATGCACGATATTAAAACGGGCAATAGTTTAGTGTTGCCTAAACATGACATCCCACAACCTATCTGCAAAAAATCATAGCAACATTTCAGGCAAGCGTTAATTTTGTGTTGTCATGGTGCCCAGTGCTCCACAGTGCTGTATCGAGCCCCGTGTAATAGCGCAGCCTTGCTGAATTCATCGCTGCAAAGGGGGGACATTGCATTCCCAGAGCTGTACTGTGCAGCGTGTATATGCAAGGACCAGTGGCCAGCTTGCACAGTGTACACCCAGGTGTCTGCAGCGGTACGATTTCGCCATGAACTTTCATGAGGTGCAAGCTGCCTCCTATCTTTGCTGCTGTATGCACATAAAGCAGATAGCACACGGCATAAGGCTGCACACCAAATGGGTGCCAAACATTTTTTTACGCTGTCTGGAAGGATGTTTTGTGCCAGTGTGTCCGTGCCATGCGGCAACAACAAAATCGCGTTAAGTCTACAAATGAGAGGTGTAAAGGATGCACCGCACCAGGAAAATGATTACAATAAAAAAAAGATCCAATCCTGACCAGTTACAATTTCAACCAC
Organism: Petromyzon marinus; assembly: GCF_048934315.1. Classification (NCBI taxonomy): domain Eukaryota; kingdom Metazoa; phylum Chordata; class Hyperoartia; order Petromyzontiformes; family Petromyzontidae; genus Petromyzon; species Petromyzon marinus. Next base: position 12,497,108 of record NC_133692.1, read on the forward strand.
GAAAAGATAATTTTTGGCAAATGTAGTGGCTTCCATAATAGAGGTTTTTGTTGGGTTAGATCAGGTAAATGTGTCGTTAAACCCGTCACCACCCGACACAGCCAATCACTAAGGTTTGTCACGTAAACTAAACGTGCAAATTAGCTAATAGTCCAGCACACCGGTATGTTGGAGAGTAAACCCCTCAGCATTTACAGGTGTAACGACATTTATATTATGAATATTGGTTGCAGAAGCCTATACATGTAGGGGCTTCTCTCACCTGAAGTGGCCCTTTGAACCGATTCTCCATTCGCCTCGACGGGTCATTGCACTGCCACTGCAAACCCGCGGTCACTGCTCGCCAAAATCCCGTCAGCGTAGCGTTCAAGTGACGTGTAACCTTGGAGCCCTTTGTCGGTCCACTCATGGACGGAAGTCTCCCCGCGACCGGTCAGTGTGCGTGGGTTCATAGCGCAGTGCGTAAGAATATTTAGTGGCCTAATTTCTCTGCAAGCCTTGCTTGGGAAAGAACAGCTCGGACAGTTCAATTATATTTTTTTGTTTAGCCCTTGCCACTAATAACACCGCCCAAAATATTAATCAATACCAGTTGATGTATGCTGCAGGCAAAATTGAAAAGTGTGGGCGCTCTGTAAATCACTGGTGTAAATGTGACAATTGCGCGCCATCAAGAGCAGGTTACAGCGCAGTAATAATGTCAACTGATGTGAAGCTGCCACATTAATCAAATGGCAATGGATTTGAGAAAGGGGAGGCACTGAGTGGTCAGCTGTGCTATGTACGTTTAGTTCATTCCTTTGGCAAAAAAAGATTGCTTCTCCATTCAAAAATCGTTCAGACAATAAAAAATATAACAATGTAACTCTTACGATTATGGGTACGAACTGGACAATGCTATACAACAGAGGTAGCACTGTTAATGTTTAGTTAAGACGGGATCATGTTGGGTCCGAACAGATTGTTATGAAATTTGATCTATATTCTTAGTTTTTTCGGTAAAGTCACGTTGAAGAGAAACAACAAAATAACAAAATATATATAAAACAATAAAAAATTCTCACGACGTTTCGACCATAACTCAAACGGTCATCATCAGGTGTGTTGGTTTGCATAAATGTATTTTTAAACGGCACATTTATTTATTTATATTTAAAAAACCCGTTGGCGTCACGCGCAGCGATTGGCAGTTTGCCCAGGACTAGTCATCTGGCCACATGGCCGGCCTGCTCTAGACCAATTCTTCGACCACATCAATTCCATACACCCAGCCATCAGATTTACCATGGAAGTCGAAATAGATGGCAAGGTACCTTTTTTGGATGTCCTAATTAAAAAGAGACCTGATGGTTCAATGAGCCACTCTGTCTACAGGAAAGCTACCCATACGGATGCTTATCTGAAACCGGATTCCCACCACCATCCATCACAGAAGAATTCTCTCATCAAGACTCTGTATCATAGAGCCCAATGCATATCCGACCAGGAACACATAAGCAGTGAACTCAAGCACGTACACCAAGCTCTTAGGGCTAATGGTTACTCCGACTATACAATCCGCAAAGCTATCACTCAAACCATGAAGAAGAACCCTCTTGAGGAACCTTTCAAAACCATCACTTTACCCTACATTGCTGGGATCACAAAAAAAAAGATCTCCAAAATCTTGAATAAACACAAGATCCAGGTCCGTTTCAACACATTACATAAAATCCGTGATCTGGTTCCGTCTGTAAAAGATGTGATTCCGGACATACAATACCCTGGTGTCTACAAACTAAGTTGCCTCTGTGGTAGTAGTTACATTGGAGAAACCAAACGCCATGTCTCGGACCGCATTCGTGAACATAAAGCAGACCTTAAACACGGTAGGACCAACACCTCGGCCGTAGCAGATCATTGTTCTAATTCAGTAGGCTCACATGCCATTGACTTTTCCAAGACGGAGGTTCTTTGTAAGCCATCTGGCTTCCATGAGAGATTCGTTCATGAGGCTATCCACATATACAAGCACAGAGACAATTTCAACCGAGAAGATGGATTCTATCTTAGCAATCATTGGAAAGATTTGATAAATCATTTCAGTTCTTGATTGATGGTTCACGCTTACAGTGGCTTTCAGACAGCATACATTATAAAAAATTTCGTCTCCCCCCTCCTCTTTAAAAAAAAAATAGATGGACTAGTCCTGGGCAAACTGCCAATCGCTGCGCGTGACGCCAACGTTTTTTTTATAAATAAATAAATGTGCCGTTTAAAAATAAATTTATGCAAACCAACACACCTGATGATGACCGTTTGAGTTATGGTCGAAACGTCGTGAGAATTTTTTTATTGTTTTATATATATTTTGTTATTTTGTTGTTTCTCTTCAACGTGACTTTACCGAAAAAACTAAGAATATGAATTACTGCAGTCACGAAAGCTTTAAATCAAAATTTAAATTTGATCTAATTGGCCAGTCCTGACTGGCTGTTATATTTTCCATGATAACTGGCTGATCGGCTGATTGGCTGATATTGTAAATGCAATCCTGATCAGCTGCATCCATAATAGAGGTATTTTTGGGTTAGATCATGTAAATATAAATGTGTCGTTAAACCCGCCCCCACCTGACACAGCCAATTAGTAAGATTTGTCACGTAACCAAAAGGTGCCAATTAGTTACTAGTTCAAAAACATTGTTTGTGTTCGAGAGTACACCCACACATTTACAATTAGAATCCTGTGACGTTTCACCGGAAATTACAACCAGCTTCATCAGGTGACAGCCAGAGTTGTGGAGAAATCCTCCTGTTTCAGTCTTAAATAGAGGAGTAAATGTGATGTCATCACTGTGAGCCAATCAGGTGCGAAGACCAGAGGGGAGGGTGGGGTTAATGTATTCATATACATTTAAGTGGATCTCTATCATTAGTTGGGCTCACACTCTTTGTTTTTTTTCGGTAAAATCGCGTAAGTAAAATAACATTTAAAATAAAATAAAACAACTAAATTAAATCACGATATTTCGGAGGCAACACAAGCTTCCGTCTTCAGGTGGAACAGTCACAGCAAGATAGCTGCATCAAGTGGGGAGCTCTGAGACCCTCGAGCTTATATACAGGTTAAGGGGGGGGGGGGGGGGGGAGTCAAGCAGGGTACGATGGACGACGATGGCCTGCGGGGCTAAGTTAATCCGTATTTTGTAATGTTGAGGGTTCGGGGAAAGCGATAGTTCACTGCACGGGGGCAATGAAAAAGGTTAAGGGGGGAAGGAGGAGCCAAGCAGGGGGCGATGGACGACGATGGCCTGCGGGGCTAAGTTAATCCGTCTTTTGTTATGTTGAGGGTTCGGGGAAGCGATGGTTCACTGCACTATTAAATGAAACTATTAAACTAAACTATTAAACTAAACTATTAAACTGAACTATTAAACTAAGCTATTAAACTAAACTATTAAAATAAGCTATTAAACTAAACTATTAAACTAAACTGTTAAACTAAGCTATTAAACTAAACTATTAAAGCAAACTATTAAAGTAAAGTATTAAGCTAAACTATTAAACTAAACTATTTAACTAAAGTATTAAACTAAACTATTAAACTATTAAACTAAACTATTAAACTAAACTGTTAAACTAAACTATAAAACTAAACTATTAAACTAAACCATCAAAGTAAACTATTAAACTAAGCTATTAAACTAAGCTATTAAACTAAACTATTAAAGCAAATTATTAAAGTAAACTATTAAACTAAACTATTAAACTAAGCTATTAAACTAAGCTATTAAACTAAACTATTAAAATAAACAATTAAACTAAACGATTAAACTAAACTATTTAACTAAAGTATTAAACTAAACTATTAAACTAGACTATTAAACTAAACTATTAAACTAGACTATTAAACTAAACTATTAAAATAAACTATTAAACTAAACTAAATTATTAAACTAAACTGAAAAACTAAACTATTAAACTAAACTATTAAACTGAACTATTAGACTAAACTAAACTGTTAAGTTAAACTATTAAACTAAACTGTTAAACTAAACAATTCGATTAAGCTATCACTGGTGACAAGGGGGAACCCATAGGGGTACCCTCATTTTGTTTGTAGAAGGTGCTATTCCAGGTAAAGTAAGTGTTGGTGAGGCAGTGCCTAACCAGCGCAGGTACATCAGGGTTCAGTCCATGTTGGACCAAATCTTCAATTATTGTTATGGTATCAGGTACTGGGACCTTGGTGAACAGAGAAACAACATCAAAGCTAACGAGGATATCGTCAGGAGATAGTACAATGTCTTTGACCATAGAAACCAATTGGGTTGAGTTAAGTACTGCTGAGGTGGTCTTGCCAGTGAAGGCAAGATCACCTCACCAAGGGTTCCCCCTTGTCACCAGTGATAGCCAATGTTTTCATGGAGAAATTTGAATCAGACGCCATCCAGACATCCACCCTTCGTCCTTCCTTGTGGAAGAGATATGTGGATGACATTTTCGTCATTTGGCCACATGGCCTCCCAGCTTTGAACCATTTCCTAGACCACATCAATTCTAGACATCCATCCATCAAATTCACCATGGAAGTGGAGAAAGATGGCAAGCTGCCATTCTTGGATGTTCTGTTTGAGAGGGGGACTGATGGCTCTTTGGGACATTCTGTTTACAGGAAGTCCACCCACACAGATTCCTACTTGAAGCCTGATTCCCACCACCACCCGGCTCAAAAGAATCCTCTCATCAAAACATTATACCATAGAGCTCATTGCATTTCTGACCAACACCACCTGACCAGTGAGTTAAAACATTTACATCTAGCCTTCAAGATGAACGGTTACTCTGACCGTATCATCCGCCAAGCTGTTTTTCCTACCATACAGAAACAACCACTTGACACTCCGATCAAAATCACCACACTGCCATACATAGCAGGCGTTACCAAAAAGATTTCCAAAATTCTAAACAAACACAAGATCCAGGTTCGGTTCAATACAGTACACAAAATCCGTGATCTGATCACATCCGTAAAGGATGTCATTCCTGACTTACAGTACCCCGGTGTTTACAAATTGAGTTGTATCTGCGGTGACTGCTATATCGGGGAGACGAAACGACATTTTTCTGACCGAATTCGTGAGCACAAATCAGATTTGAAACAAGGCAGAACGATTTATACGGCCGTGGCTGATCATTGTCTCAATACAGCAGGTTCTCATGACATTGTTTTCTCCGATACCAAAGTACTATGCAAACCTCCTGGTTATTACCAAAGATTTGTCCATGAAGCCATCCAGATATACAAACATAGACACAACTTCAACCGAGAGGATGGTTTAAAATTAAGCAACCACTGGAAAGATGTCATAAACCAAGTCAAAAATTTAGCTACCTTATAAGCGCACAGCCTTTTTTTTACCATTTTTTCATTGCCCCCGTGCAGTGAACCATCGCTTCCCCCGAACCCTCAACATAACAAAAGACGGATTAACTTAGCCCCGCAGGCCATCGTCGTCCATCGCCCCCTGCTTGGCTCCTCCCCCCCCTAACCTTTTTAATAGCTTAGTTTAATAGTTTAACTTAATAGTTGCGTTTAATAGTTTAGTTTAAGAGTATAGTTTAATAGTTTAGTTTAATAGTTTAGTTTAATAGTTTAGTTTAACAGGTTAGTTTAATTTAACAGTTTAGTTTAAGTTTAGTTTAATAGTTTAGTTTAATAGTTCACTTTAATAGTCTAGTTTAATAGTTTAATTTAACAGTTTAGTTTAATAGTTTAGTTTATTTTTCGATTTAAAGCTTTCGTGACTGCAGGGATTCATCTTCTTGGTTCTTTCGGTAAAGTCAAGTAGAATGGAAATAAAATAATCTGTTGAATCAGCTGCTAAGCTTAAATGATTTTGTTTGTTTTAGTAACGAGGCTGTTGGTGGGGTCTCTTCTTATTTTTGTACAGCTGCCATCTTTGAGTAGTTCCTGAATTTTGTTATTATATTCTATTTTGTCCATGATGACAGTGGCATTGCCCTTGTCGGCTGAGAGGATGACAATGTTATCTCTCTTTTTTAATTGAGATAATTCAAAGCGCTCATCTTTGCTGATGTTGCTAGGTGGCATCTTAGCGTTTTTGAGGGTTGCAGCAATTTCAGATCTTGCTACGTCTGCAGCGATGTGACCCAGGCCCTTGAGTGCCACGTCGACATGGGCAATGATATCATTAACTGGTATGTGTATAGGTGTGACTGCAAAGTTTAGCCCTTAAGCTAAAACGGCTTTCAGACCATCAGAAATAGAACTGTTACTGCGATTAATTACGACTTTGTTAACGTCTAGCTTTTCGGTGTATGGGTCCGATTTCTTGTTGGAAAGGCGGTTAAATTTGGAAATCCAATTGTCCTTACATTTGGTCGACATAGTGGCAGCTGAAGAGGCAGTCATATTGTCTACATCTTCCTAATCCGATGTGGACATTGTTGCCGTCAATTATAAGTGTGATTTGTAGAGTAGCTTGTCTAACTGATCTAGTTCGGTGCACGTAAATCTGATTTTTTCTGAGATAAGAGCTAAGCTATTTCTAGATAGAATTCGCTTTGCATTAAAAGAAGTTACAGCAGCAGAGGTTAGTGTAAATGCGGTTGGTATTACATTAGATTCGCGGCATCTCTTTAGAAAGGTGAGAGACTCGATTAGCTGAGTCTTCTTATCCCGGAGTTTGTTGAAGAATCTCAAGGTTATTTGGAATTCCTCCCCGTAGAGGCGGTTAAATTTCGATTTAAAGCTTTCTTGACTGCAGGGATTCATCTTCTTGGTTCTTTCGGTAAAGTCACGTAGAATGGAAATAAAATAATCTGTTTAATCAGCTGCTAAGCTTAAAAAAATAAGAAGAGACCCCACCAACAGCCTCGTTACTAAAACCAATAAAATCATTTAAGCTTAGCAGCTGATTCAACAGATTATTTTATTTCCATTCTACGTGATTTTACCGAAAGAACCAAGAAGATAGTTTAGTTTAATAGCTAAGTTTAATAGTTTAGTTTAATAGTTTAGTTTAATAGTTTACTTTAATAGTTTAGTTTAATAGCTTAGTTTAATAGCTTAGGTTAATAGTTTACTTTAATAGTTTAGTTTAATAGTGCAGTGAACCATCGCTTCCCCCGAACCCTCAACATAACAAAAGACGGAATAACGTAGCCCCGCAGGCCATCGTCGTCCATCGCCCCCTGCTTGGCTCCTCCCCCACCCCCCGACTTAACTTTTTCATTGCCCCCGTGCAGTGAACCATCGCTTCCCCCGACCCCTCAACATAACAAAAGACGGATTAACTTAGCCCCGCAGGCCATCGTCGTCCATCGCCCCCTGCTTGGCTCCCCCCCCCCTTAACCTGTATATAAGCTCGAGGGTCTCAGAGCTCCCCACTTGATGCAGCTATCTTGCTGTGACTGTTCCACCTGAAGACGGAAGCTTGTGTTGCCTCTGAAACATCGTGATTTAATTTAGTTCTTTTCCTTTATTTAAAATTTTATATTTTATTTTACCTACGTGACTTTACCGAAACAACCAAAGAGTATGAATCCTTGCAGTCACGAAAGCTTCAAATCTAGAATTAGTTGGGCTATTCACAGTACATTATGCATGTAGATTATGCTAATCTAATAGTATTCAGAGGATATGCAGTACCTATTATTGGCTGCTCACAGATAATCACCTGTATAGACATGCAATTAAACATTGCATTACTTGTGTAATGACAGGGTGACACCTGCTGCACAGAAAGGGAATCACGGGTACGGGCACGGTTAAGCACCAACCAATCAGAGAAGGAGGTGTTTCTGGAGCAAAGGTAACAGGTGGGGTTAGCCGAGATACTCCGGGAACCTGCTCGAAGGTTCCATGAGAGGGTGTGGCCGGAGGCGGGGCCTAGCCAGGCATAGGGGGAAATAAGGGGGAGCGGACCCGGGGCTCGGGGCACGTGTGTGGGGTCCTGGGTCCTGGCTGTGTCGCTGCTCGCCGACATCTGTCTCTGTCGCCCGGCCACGTGGAGAAGATCTCCTGCGTGGTTTCCATCGCGGTCATCATAACGCCACCAAGCAGCGGCGTGGCCGAGTGAGGGCTGTGTGTGTAGCCAGTAGAGGTGTTAATACCTAGAGTTATACTCAGTGTGAGGAAGAAAAAGTGTTGGCCTGTGTTGTGCCCACACGACGTGTCGTGGAAATCGATCATTACACTTGTATAATATGCTTCCAAGCAGCACTGGCTATCGCAACGGTTAAAATTAGTTTTACTTCTCTTAAGTGCATTAAAATCGGCGTGCCTCTAACCGAGGTTTGCAAGTTTCAAGTCCATATTGTTTAGCCAGGTGAGAACTCCAGAGAGACCAGGATAGACTCTCATTTGCCAGAGTTACCTGGGGATTAGTCTGGCAGTAGGGGGGAGGGGGGGCAAAGACTGTTCCTGCTGTATATAATCCCAATTGAAATTATATTGCGAGTCCATTTCAAAATCAGGCAAATTTTGAATGGATGTAGCCAAGCATTTAGAAATCCTGCATGGCCTCCATATGCAGCATAGCAAGTGTATGATTATAACAACAACATTGATATAATCTGGTTCGGCCCATAACTTAAGAATTGTAATCGTTGTTATGAAAGCTGAGCCGGTATGTTTCGTTCTGTGTGGCTGAACAGTGAACTCGTGATGAAACGGCGTGTCAGCAGACTTTGGTGTTTATGTTTCTGTATGTGTGTATGTATGCTAATCGAAGGTGCGGAGTAAGGACAACAAACTAAAAGTATTTAGTGAACACAATAGGTCAGACGTTTCCTTGGCTAAACTGGTACCTGATTTTGTTCCATCGTTTAGACTATTGCAGCTCTGCACTCGCCAGTTTACCCAAATCCACAATCCTTCCCTTATAACGCGTATAGGCAAGTTAGGGGCCTTGCCCTTCATGATGTATGTATGTTAAACTTAATTCGCACCATACGTAGCTAACCGTGTTAATCAGAGGTGCTGCGAAGAACAACAAACTATTTTTTTTCTTTGGATCTTTCGGTAAAGTCATGTAGATAGGTTAAAAAATAAAATAAATAATAATAATAAACGACGTTCCGATCACAACACAAGCGACTGTCATCAGGTGGAAAAAGGGGGGGAAGCCACAAAAGGCGAGTTGTTTTAAAGGTTGCAAATGAGCGTAGCCCAAGCGTCCTGGTATCAGAACAAAGTGGGCAGGGCACAAGTGCCCTGGGGCCAGCACAAGCAGAGATGGTTATGTTAATGTGAAATCGGAGAATCAAGAAAAAGGTAGACACAAACAACTTGTGGTATGCCCAATGCAGGGGCGACACCACAGGAACTGAAATTGCTTGTCCCATCTTTAGTCAAATAAAACTAACATCGGAAGGTAACAAGATGGAAACATCACAGCTAGTTATGACTTAAACTGGTTAATGACGTCCTTCCAATGATTGCCAAGTTTGCACCCATCCTCTTGGTTGAAATTGTGTCTGTGTCTGTATATATGGATGGCTTCATGAACGAATCTTTGTTGATAGCCAGTGGGCTTGCAAAATACCTTCGTCTTAGAGAAATCAATTTCGTGTGTGTCTACTGCATTAAAACAATGATCAGCCACGACTGAAGTGTTGGTCCTCCCGTGTTTCAAATCTGCCTTATGCTCATGAACTCGGTCCGAGACAAGTCACTCAGTTTCCCCAATGTAACTACTGCTGCAGACACAACTTAGTTTGTAGATGCCGGGGTATTGCATGTCAGGGATCTTATCCTTCACAGATGGGATCAGTTCACAAATTTTATGCACTGTGTTAAATCGAACCTGGATCTTGTGTTTGCTCATGATTTTGGAAATATTTTGGTGACCCCTGCAATGTATGGCAAGGTGATGGTTTTGATTGGGTACTCAGATGGCTCCTTCCCAACGGTTTGGGTGCTAGCTTTACGGATTGTGTAGTCCGAATATCCATTTGTCTTGAGAGCTTGGTGCACGTTTTTCAGTTCACTGGCTAGGTGATGATGGTCGGAGATACATCGAGCTCTGTGGTGTAGAGTTTTGATGAGGGAATTCTTCTGGGATGGATGGTCGTGGGAGTCAGGTTTTAGGTAAACATCAGTATGGGTTGCTTTCCTGTAAACAGAGTGGCCCATTGGGCCATCTAGTCTCTTTTCGATTAGAACATCCAAGAAAGGTAACTTGCCATCCTTTTCCACCTCAGTGGTGAATCTGATGGCTGGGTCTATGGAATTGATGTGATTGAGGAATTGGTTCAGAGCTGGTAGGCCATGTGGCCAGACGACAAACATGTCATCTATGTACCTCTTCCACAAGGACGGACGTAGAGTGGATGCCTGGATGGTGTCTGTCTCAAATTTTAACATTAAAACATTGGCTACAACCAGAGATAAGAGAGAACCCATTGGGGTGCCTTCAACTTGTTTGTAAAATTTTCCATTCCAGGTGAAGTATGTGTTGTTGAGGCAGTATCTCACCAAGGCCGGTACATAAGCATTCAACCCTTGTTGGACCAAATCTTCAATAATTGCAATAATTTCATACAGCCGATTATATAAACAAATGTCTGGCCTACATATCTCATATCACGGGCTGGTCTTCGTCCCTCGTGTACAGAACAAGTTTGGGGAATTCGACTTCTCGTATGCCCTAGGCCTAAGGCTTGGAACTTACTTCCCAGCAGCCTGCACACCAAGTAAAAATAAAACTATTTTTGTAAACTTACATCTCATCTGATCAACCTGGCTTTACATTCGTACTCTAATTATTAATAATGTGATGCACTGCTGGTCAATACTGTAAGCAGCACAAAGTAACTTTTGTATTGAGCTGAAAATTACCATTAATTGGGAATTAGTATGCATTCATCAAAATAATATTTTCATCTATTACCAAAAATGAAGTATTTATATTTGTAAATACAACATTTGTATCGAATGCATATCATTAGTATCCTATTCCTCCACCCTACTGATCTGGCCAAGGTTTTTTAAGCATCACGCTTCAGTGTATCGCCACTTAGGTGCCATCCACAGATTCTGGAATGATTTAACTATTATTCACAGCCGTAGACCAGCTACAATTCTCAGCGAGCCAGATAATGAATTAGACATTTAATTGCAGCAACAATATTAGGCGCCGTGTTTACATTCCTGGGCAAGCTTTACGCGCTTCTGGTCGGTGTGTTCATGCCACATTGGATTTGTGATTGACACCAGAAGTAAATTAGCACAGGCGTCCTACAATCTGGCAATATCGGGCCAGACTCGGTGGCTCATTTGTCTTGCGTCCCCCGAGTGACGCGGAAGGTGTAAAGATAAACATTACAAATTCATCACGTTCCACAACATCGTGGAGCGGAGGGAGTTTTCTGCGCCGCTGCACGCAACCGTACGTTACGTATATCGCACGCATGCGCGAGCATCGTGTATCACACGACAGAGCCGTGCGAACGTTATGTTTTTATGAAGTGTGGATTGTGCGAACGCAATTAAAATTATTAAATAATGGTGGGGGACGGTGGGGGGAAGATATTTGTCCGACTTGCTACGCGTGTCTCCGGATATAGAGATTAAGTGAACATGAAAATATTGTTATCTGCAGTATTCTAGATGTTGTCCACGGTGTCGCACTCGCGGGCGCCGGAGCTCTGTAAGTCACAAATAACGAGGCATGAATGTCACCATCGGGAGGAGCTGGCCACTTCCCTTTGGCATGCAGCACTGCTCAGCTCAGAGACATTTGTCAATGCTCACGCTGCCAGTCCCATGGATTTACACAACAGGAGAGAATGCGAGTGAGCTGATATAGCCAGGACGTTATGAATTGCTCCTTGTGGTCGTTGAAGATTCTGGAATGAACCGTATATCCTGCATCACGTGTTGTATTGTCTATCCTCGCCTTACGAGCGTTCTTTCTAGGAGAATTCGCTATAAGGGGTAATTTGAGTTTAGACCCATTTGTTCGCAAAACGAGTAAAAATGTTCGCTTATCGAGTGGAGGACGATCGATAACTATGCGTCCCGTGGCGGCAGGGGGCGCCCTGTGGCCCGCAGCTGTTTGTTTACCAGCTGTATTGTGCTGCATGTTTCAGGTGGCTGGCAAGAGGAAAGTGGTAGTTTAGCGGTTAGCATGCAGCGCTATGAACTCGGCGACCCGAGTTCGATTCCCACTCATGGCCAGCACCATCACCAGTGATGATTATCTGAACCAGTCCTGGGCCTCTCCTAGGTTAACTCAGCCTCAAATTAGTATGTGGTGCGGTGTGTAAACATCGCCATGAGTGAGACGAACGCGGCTTGATGTTGTGCTGACCACCCACCCCCTTTTGTGCAGTCCCAGCCTTCATAGGTGCTCGTTAACAGCACTTGCTCCAACAGTCTGTTAAGGCTACATGGAGGATATTTCTTTCACTATGGGTCTTCATGTGTGGTAAGTGTTAAATTCCCATGTAAACAAAAGTCGTTCAGGAGTGGAACATTTTGCGGCTGAAACGTAGCTCAGATTTTAACATGGGGAGGGAGCCAATGGGAAAACGATGATCATTCGCTAAAACGAGCAATTTTTGCAGAAACGCATCTCGTTCGTTAAGCGAGACAGGCTTATATTTACCCCAGAATTCATTCAAATTCTCAGATATTTATGAGGAGATGCATATTACCCCAGTAGGGGTCAATACACATGTTTCTAGTTGAACTGTGTGGTTTTATTTTTTGGAGAAAGCTTAGGATTGAGAAAAGATAAGCATTTCGTGTTACTGTATTAAGTAACAACACAGTAATCTGAATTTATTTAGCATTTTTATTAAAACCAATTAATTTCATTGCAACCACTTGAACCAATATATAATGGTATGTTCATAAAATGTAATAAAAAATAATAATTAGGGCTGGTCGCTATTACGTATAATGAAAATGTTACCGGATCAAGAATTGAACCCTGAGGGGCACTACAGTGATATATATTCAATCATTAAAAGCAACCGTTTGCATTATTCCAGGAAATATAAATTATATAAATAACTGATCAGCAGATCATGGGGGAAATAAGACCAGCTTTCCTGCAAGGGTAACAATGTTCGTGAATAGCGTAGACATGGGATGGGTCATTATTGTCATGATTCATTGTTTTTACACTCATTTCCACAGGAAAGCTTCACTGAGTTGCAAGATGCTTTGTTTAGGAGGGTCCTGACGAGTTTTTCGCAGTAGGAGCTGATGATGTTGTTGCTGCTGCTGTGTGCCATCCCAAATTGATTAACTTGCAAGACATTATTCAGCAATGGGATGTTTAGGCCGATACCAATTTACACTGAGTGTTGTTTTTATCGATGGGATCAAACCGGAGAACCCTGAGGAAACCCATGCAGAGCAGCGTGGAGAGAGAGAAAGTGAGAACATACAAACTCCACACAGAGAGGAGCCCAAGATCGATAATTAAAACCTGAATAATTTTTTGCTGTGAAGTACAAGGGTTACCATCCCACTCCTTATGACAGTCAGAATATTGATTCCTTGCCCACGTTTGAGTCTGGTCTGAAGACTTACTCTTGTCACTTGTATCCCATGCGTTTCAGTCCCCATTCCTTCCGATGGCGAGATATTAACTATCTTGCCTGGTATGAAGGAGGTCGTGGGTTAGAACCCGACCCTGCCGTCTGTAAGTTGAGTTTGAATGTCCTCTCCGTGGTCGCATGGATTTTTCTCCGGGTCCTCCGGTTTTTTTTACCTTCACATTTAGAATCAACATGCATTCAAGAGTATTTGGCTGCTTTAAATGTTCACGTGATAAACCACTTTGTTGAACTATGGTTTGTGACCAGGTTGCTTCTAAAAAAGCTATATAGCTCAGTAGTGAGCCTTACCTGGTAAAATAAAAAAAATTGTCCAATTTTATGCTGCTAACTTTACTATTACTGTACATTGGTTACAGTTATTTCTATCAACTGAATGACACGGATTTATGTTGTAGGTCAAATCATTAATATAGACTTTTTCTAGAATTGTGAAGCGTCATGTATGTACGTACGCACCGTACGTAGCCAACCGTGCTAATCGGAGGTGCGCAGAGGTCACGAGTTAGAACGCCATCTACGCTGGCAATGCGTTTTATGGCACGCTTCCTTGTACGCGACACATTTCGGCATATTAGCTAAAAGCAGTAGCAGCTTTACAGCCTTCATCAAGCTGCCGGGAGGGGGGTCATCATCCTGCTAACACAGCTCTGTGGGTATGGCAATGGGCCTCAGAGCTGCTGTAAAGCCACAGTGGGCTAAAACAATGGGACTTTTCGAGAGATACTACTTTATGTCCGAGGCCAGAAACATGTTTATGTTGAATCCCAATTCCTCCGTAAAAGTCTCTCCCTCCATATACAACAGACATTTAATGTGGACGGTGCTGTACAACCCGGTGACACCTCTTACAACTGCCCGTGTGTCAGTGTATCTTTCACTGCAGCGATGCATTATCCCATTTGTGCGCCCGTATTGGCATATCATTGTGTTAATCGATCTGGGCCTTAATTTGTTTTTGTCAGGGTACCTGTGTGTGTGTGTGCACGTGTGTGAGCGGTTTTCCCCTTTTTTTCTGGCAACAAAACAGGTGTTGAGATGTTAAACCGCCAAACTGAAACCTTTTACAAGGAATCATGTCTGCATTAAGCACAATAATTGTGGACAGAATGCAAACAATGATGTAACTGCTCACGCCGAGATCGCATTACTCTCCGTGTCACTCGTCTTTAGCTACTGCCATGGTTGCTGCTCCCACGAACCCTCATTGATTCCACGAACCATTGTCGAAGACTCGATCTAGCAGTGACTGTTTCGTCCCCATACTGTAGATCAAAACACTCGCTGATTTGGGCCTTTTGCTCCGCAAACAAGATACAACAACAAAAAATACGTAAATATTACAAGTATCTGTTACACAACAACAACAACCGCCATTCGCCACTACAGCGATATACGAGAGCTGCGTTGAGGCATCGGTAATAGCGCTACGAATAGAGATGGTAAACGTAACTTCATGAATAAACAACAATATTAATTGATTATAACATCAGTAAGTATAATGATGTGCTTCTGCTATCGAGGCAAGGCAGGTCTTAGTGACGATCCCTTCAATCAACGTTCGTTGTCTGCGGTGAGGTTACTTTGAAGTGGAGCCTGCGCCTCTCAATCTATATCCTGGTTTTCGTGAGTTCACGCTTAGCTAAACACGCACTGTTGCGCCCGAAACGTCGTGATTTAATTTATTTTATACCTACGTGACTTTAACGAAAGAACCAAAGAGTATGGATCCTTGCAGTCACGAAAACCTCAAATCTAGATTACTCACTGTAAAGTTTCTTTTTTAAATATATCGATTTTTTTTTCTCCATAAAAGGGTAATCGTGACCACGAATCGTGATCATCAAATCTTTGGGTCTGATTGGCTCATCCTACGGTCGTTCCCATTGGCTGAGCGAATGGTGGGGGCGACGCGGTGGCTCGGAGATGTTGACTCCCTCGCCTTGTATACAAGGAGGTCATGGGTTTGATCCCATACCTGTCAACCCCATATCAGTGCCGAGCTTATTACAGACCAATTCAGACCTTATTGGTCACCTCGTGCCCTTATAAATATCATCGTTCATCCTACAAAGTCCCATCACAAGGGAGAAACACAAACAAAAAGACATTATTTTTGTTGCCCGTATTGAAACGGCTATATGCCGCATGGACCTGAAAACTCGATTTCCCTGTGCATGAATACGGGGTGAGCCGTGTTTGGCTGACGGGTATCCGATCTCGGCCTGTTGTGTATTTGGAGTTTGCATGTTCTCCCCGTGGTCGCGTGGATTTTTTCCTCCACACCCTCCAGTTTTTCCCTTCACATTTAGAATCAAGAGCACGCATTTAGAGTATCTTTTGGCTGATATAAATGTGCACATGATAAGCCACTTCGTTGAAGCTATCAATTGTGATATCCAGGTCGTTTCTGAAAAAGAGCAACAGGATATAGCTCAGTGGGCCTTACAGTATCTGGTAAAATAAAAGTAAACAGTAAACAGTCTCTAGACGTATCCTCAGCCTGCGCTGATGAGTTTTTTTACACACTTGGTAAAACAAAAATGTGGTTACAAAAACATTTTAGTCAAATATTTATCCAGGACAAAGAGCGCTATCACGAATCGGCATTCTCCAGGGTCGTGTGAGGTCTTCCTGCACTTTTAAGTGGCAGGTGTTTATCTGATCCTTATTTTAGTTTATATTCTCCACAACGACGAGAATGATACTTATCTTGACCGATTAATAGTTTCCTACACGGGATTCAATCGACGCATGATAATCATGAGATTGAAAACTGATTGCAATCGATACGTCAATGCATCATAGTCCTGCCAAGTATCCGAGTGCACAGTGGAATCTTTGATGCAGCAGTGGATAGAGATTGGATGAAACGTTAACGTTAGGCCCAATATCTAACACACTCGTAAAAAAACTGCATTCTACATAACACTCAGCACTTCAATTTACATTATCTACAGATTAATTATCATTGATTGACTTAATTTAAGTTGTCAATATATTGAATTAGTTCAACTGTAATAATGTATTTATTCCCGACCCATGTTTAAGGGCCGTCGTTTTCGGTGTTTTACACCACGTGAAAAGTTAATGTCTTCGGAACCAGACGTGGCACGCCTATACTGCCAGACGTGGCATACCAAACTGGCAGCAATTCCAGACCGTTATATTGCTTTATTGTGGCGGTTATTGGCCTGAAGTGTTGCTCGGTTTGTGCTCTACACTATAAAGCGGGCCCCTTAAGTTTCATTCGAGGCCACGGCTAAACATCAGTGGCGAGTGTTTTCTCATTCGGCCCTGGGCCAAATGTTCCTCCATCCAATACGCATTGACCAACGTGGTGAAATATGGCGGAACAATCGTCCGTGACCAACGACAGGGTATTGAGGGTGGGGGAGGCCTTCATCCAGCAGTGAATCTACAACTGGCTCTACATCGGTTACGTATATTGGTTAGTAAGCCTGTAACGATTCGTCCCTAGACTTTTAATTCGGTGTTTCTTTTTTAAAGTCTGAACATTACAAAAGCATGCTGTCTCTGGTGTAGGCCAATCCGTTTCAAAGACAATAAACACATTATTATCAGAGCGTGTTTGTTTGCATGTTCCCCACAAGTACGTGTGGTTAATGCAGACATGATTCCTTGCAAAAGGTTTATATTTGGTGTTTAAACATCTTCACACCTGTTTTATTGCCAGAAAGGGTAAACCCTATTCTTATTTTTCACACTTTGATCCTGGCAAAAAGGTCCCATGTTGTCTTTGTAATGTTCGCATTTTGGCGTTCTCTGGCCTCACACTGTTGAAACGAGGCCATAAAGAAGGCTGTCGCGTGTCGGTCAATCAGTTTCAAATACAATGCATATATTATCAGAGCGTGTTTGTTTGTATGTTTTGCCACAAGTACATGTGGTTAATGCAGACTTGATGTCTTGCAATAGGTATCTGTAGTATTTCGTGTTTGAACATCTTAACACCTCATGTTTTAATTGCCAGAAAGGGTAAACACCCATTATATATATTTACCCCCCATTAGTTTTATACTGGTAAAAAAGGTTCCCCCTTATAGATATGAATAACAGTGCCAATGGGAATGAATAAAAACAGCTATCACGGCCAGCAGGTCGGCACGAGTCGTCGGTTCACCCTGTCCCATCTCCTCCCATCGTGCATCCTTGCGAGGGGAGAGGGGGGGACAGGCCGGCTAAAAAAACAACCATAAAAAAATATAAAGTTCGGAGACGATGATGAGTAGAAACTCTGCGTTATGTCCTCCGGAGAAGTGGGGGGCGACTCCACAACAGCTGAGGGCCAATAGGGGCTTGTGAAAGGGCAAAATTTCATTTCAAAAGGATTCTTCAGAAGGGCAGTGGTCATATCTGCTGCAATAGCGATAAGTTACCACACCCTCCACGTAACTACACCGCAGCTGAATTCCCCTGTTATGGGATTGAGCGCCAGTGTTAATATTTTAGACCCAATTTTAAATATTTTATATATTGAAATCAACTTCAATATCGAAGTCTACCTTGTGCATATCTTCATCGCCACCAATAACTTAATCTGCAGCCAATTAACGTTACCGAGTTCAAGTCAGTCGATTGACATTCAAGTAATATCCATTTAACAGTTATATATTATTGGAGCTCGTGTAACGTGCAGCTAACCAGCACCAAGGTCGCCCCAAATCTCAATTTGGGGGGGGGGGTGCCTCATACCCTCCTGTGCACGTGGGGACTCAGGGTCCATTTGCAGATTCTATTCTATTTCGGATTTATATAGCGCCCTTTCCATCACAATCGCCTTCACTTAAGCATGTGTATACATAAAAACCTTCATCTGTACGTCTCAAAAACCTCGAGGGTACATTCCGACAAGGTAGAAAGCTGACACAAACAACAGGAACAATCTGAAAATCCGAGATTTTTCATTTTAAGGCCCCCAATCTCGATTTGAAGTGCCCCATAAACATGTTTGTACGTGTCATTCAGAAACCTTTCAAAATATAACATTGCGGGTTTTTTCGTACGATAAAGCGTTAAACATTAAATCAAACTAACGCGATAACCATTTCTCTATTTTGTATTGTTTTAGAGATATTTCGGATTCAAGCGGTATTAAACGAAACAACATGCATTTTATGGTGTTCGCTTATGAATAATTCGAAAACGGTAAAATATAGGAGAGCGTTCCCTAATCGAGTATTAAGTTCAATATTTTTGTTCTTTCTAATAAAAGGGAACGGTTTCCCATGGGTACGTCTTGAAATATAAGAAGTTGAATCAAGTCAACAATTTTTCGTGTCTTTTTTTGCGGAAAAATACACATTTTTGGAGTAGTGTCTGATCGTAGATAAAAATTGTAAATCATATCAGGCGAATTATATTTATTGAAAACTATTGCCTGGCGAAGACAGGCTTTATGAACTGGTTAATAATTTAAAAACACCTGCCTTTCCCGTAGCTATGCAAAAATAGTATCTTAGGTTCCCAATAGATACAGAGTGCACGATAAATACGTGATTAATCACAGGCTAGCTCACACCGGCTACGTATGTGCAGGAACAGCCGTTGTAGTGTTGGGTAAGGGCGCTTTCAAAGCACCAGGGCACAATAAAGCTCGTTGCAGTCGCAGGGGGGGATGAATGAGGAGGTTTTGTTCTTTTTTTAATTTGCAAGGGGAAAAAAGTAGTGCGATTCTGTACACGACTTTGCGGGTAGGGGGGGCAAGGATGTACCACTCTGCTAAGTGAGTCGCCACTCGCATGTGCCCACCACAGCACCCGACAACGATATCAACAAAATCGGACAGCGCTTGGGATCCCCACCCCCCTCCACGTGCAGACATGCTGCTTGCTTTGCGCTAATATAGCCACTGCGATTAATTTATGATGAACAATTAAAACGGTCCAATTTCAAACGGTGTCGTAATTTAATTACGATATAAAAATACCGTATGTAAGATTCCTCTCTAACGCTATGGTGGGCTTCCTTGCGATTATATTCCGTTGCGGTGGGAAATTAAGAATACGGTGCTGTATACAGAGGGAAAAAAGTATTTGATCCCCTGCTGATTTTGTACGGTTGCCCACTGACAAAGAAATGATCAGTCTATAATTTTAATGGTAGGTTTATTTGAACAGTGAGAGACAGAATAACAACAACAAAATCCAGAAAAACGCATGTCAAAAATGTTATAAATTGATTTGCATTTTAATTAGGGAAATAAGTATTTGACCCCTCTTCAAAACATGACTTAGTACTTGGTGGCAAAACCCTTGTTGGCAATCACAGAGGTCAGACGTTTCTTGTAGTTGGCCACCAGGTTTGCACACATCTCAGGAGGGATTTTGTCCCACTCCTCTTTGCAGATCTTCTCCAAGTCATTAAGGTTTCGAGGCTGACGTTTGGCCACTCGAACCTTCAGCTCCCTCCACAGATTTTCTATGGGATTAAGCTCTGGAGACTGGCTAGGCCACTCCAGGACCTTAATGTGCTTCTTCTTGAGTCACTCCTTTGTTGCCTTGGGCGTGTGTTTTGGGTCATTGTAATGCTGGAATACCCATCCACGATCCATTTTCAATGCCCTGGCTGAGGGAATAAGGTTCTCACCCAAGATTTGACGGTACATGGCCCCGTCCATCGTCCCTTTGATGCGGTGAAGTTGTCCTGTCCCCTTAGCAGAAAAACACCCCCAAAGCACAATGTTTCCACCTCCATGTTTGACGATGGCGATGGTGTTCTTGGGGTCATAGGCAGCATTCCTCCTCCTCCAAATACGGCTAGTTGAGTTGATGCCAAAGAGCTCCATTTTCGTCTCATCTGACCACAACACGTTCACCCAGTTGTCCTCTGAATCATTCAGATGTTCATTGGCAAACTTCAGACGGGCATGTATATGTGTTTTCTTGAGCAGGGGGACCTTGCGGGCGCTGCAGGATTTCAGTCCTTCATGGCGTAGTGTGTTACCAATTGTTTTATTGGTGACTATGGTCCCAGCTGCCTTGAGATCATTGACAAGATCCTCCCGTGTAGTTCTGGGCTGATTCCTCACCGTTCTCATGATCATTGCAACTCCACGAGGTGAGATCTTGCATTGAGCCCCAGGCCGAGGGAGATTGACAGTTCTTTTGTGTTTCTTCCATTTGCGAATAATCGCAGCAACTGTTGTCACCTTCTCACCAAGCTGCTTGGCAATGGTCTTGTAGCCCATTCCAGCCTTGTGTAGGTCTACAAATTTGTCCCTGACATCCTTGGATAGCTCTTTGGTCTTGGCCATGGTGGAGAGTTTGGAATCTGATTGATTGATTGATTGCTTCTGTGGACAGGTGTCTTTTATACAGGTAACAAGCTGAGATTAGGAGCACTCCCTTTAAGATTGTGCTCCTAATCTCAGCTCGTTACCTGTATAAAAGACACCTGGGAGCCAGAAATCTTTCTGATTGAGAGGGGATCAAATACTTATTTCCCTCATTAAAATGCAAATTAATTTATAACATTTTTGACATGCGTTTTTCTGGATTTTTTTGTTCTTATTCTGTCTCTCATTGTTCAAATAAACCTACCATTAAAATTATAGACTGATCATTTCTTTGTCAGTGGGCAACCGTACAAAATCAGCAGGGGATCAAATACTTTTTTTCCCTCACTGTAACAATGCATTTGATTAACTCGTTTGTACTTATAGTACACGCACAATACGGCCGTGCGAGAATTTTGTTAAATTAATGCAAACGGTATGTTAATATGCAACAAAATAATACAGTCGCACAATGCACCAGTCTGTGAAAATAAATTATGCGGATTAAACGAGCTAGAGACGCCAACACTCAAACCGAGGAGAATAAATTCCTGAATGGAATCGCGAAGCAGTCTGCGACGTGCCTTAGAGTAGCACGGTTTGCCATGTATGGTGGAAAGGAAGTTCAACATACACACACATAGACTCACACCGAGATCCATAGACTCACACATAGACCCATAGTCTCACACATAGACACATAGACTTACACAGACCCATAGACTCACACAGAGACCCATAGACTCACACAGAGACCCATAGACTCACACAGAGACACGTAGACTCACACAAAGACACATACTCACACAGGGAATCATAGTTTGTTGTCCTTCCCCCTCACCTACGATTAGCACAGTTGGCTACGTACGGTGAGAAAGAAGTGCAACATACATATGTTGTGACTCAAATCGGAGACAGTAAGACTTGGAGGCACTTCTTTAGCAAGCACCATCTGGATAGCACACACCCTACGTAGGTCCACACTATTATTATTTAGACCGTCTATTGTCAGCGCCACTACTTAGTTTAGAACAGTTGGTAGGCTGTCAGACTAGTGGCGCCCCGGGATGGTGAAGGCGGAGATGACGACGAGAAGAATGGTGACGACGAAGAGACGGTACGAACGATGGACTTGAGCAGCACGACGGGGATCCCACTTCCAGCAGCAGCCCCGAGGTCCCCCACAGAGGGGCCCTCTTATACTCTCAGCGCGGTCTCGCTCCGCCCCGGCCACACCCCCTTTCTGGAACCTACCAGCGGGTTCCCGAGGCTTCTCGATGGGCCCCTTCTGTGACCTTTCCCCCCTAGATGTCCCCCTCTCGTGTATATGATTGCCTGCTGACATCAGTAATGCCATACACCGCAGATCCCCTTTTTCGCCAGCAGCCAGCACTATGCCACTACACATACATACGTACATACAAAACCGTGACAATGTCGACGCGTTGTGCGGGATGGTGCCTTGCAGCCGGAGGCACCCCCCACGAGGAGACATCCAGTCTGCCACTCGCCAGAGGGCAAGAGGCTCGCTGTTAACGGGAATGACTGGATGCACAAGTATGTTGAACTTCTTTCGCACCGTACCTAGCCAACCGAGCTAATTGAAGGTGCAGAGGAAGGTCAACAAACTATGGGTATCTGCTGTGTGAGTCTATGTGTCTCTGTGTGAGTCTATGGGTCTCTGCTGTGTGAGTCTATGGATCTCTGCTGTGTGAGTCTACGATTCTCTGCTGTGTGAGTATATGGGCCCCTGCTGTGTGAGTCTATGGGTACTGTGTGAGTCTATTTATGTCTGTTGAACTTCTTCCACACCGTACGGTAGCCAACTATGCTAATCGGAGATGCTGGAAACTTGGTGAAAAACTCAACCGTGATAAACTTTCGTCAGTCATGCGCATAATTGTGCTGCACTTAATAATGGTAGTTCGGGAAATAAACACAGGCATTATTTTAGTAACCGCTACTTTTCATTAGCTTGTACTATTGGTGTACTCTTGACTGACAGTGCAATTTCTGTGTTGCTATTCGAGCACGAAATGTGGTCCATCACTGTGAGTGCCACGCATTTTACCCCCATTTATTCGATTTGGAACCAAAGCTACAAACGCTGTATTTGGCGCATACGTGTGTGTGTGCTCCCTACCTTAAAGTTCAGTGATCTGTACCATATATATGTGTGTGTGTGTATCAAGACCATAGCCATGGAGTCAACATTAGGGGGGACCAAATCTTCCAGAGGGTCTGGGGGTCCCCCCTCCCAGAAAAAAAATCTAAATTTGAAAACGAATTTCCTGCCAAAAATATTAAAAAATTCACTAACACATGGGATGGACTTTTTTTTTTTACAAAAATGTCTAATAGTGTATTGTATTACATTGCTGTTTTTTTATTTTTTAACCTTTTCTTCTTTCATTGTACGTAATGGCAGAGATTAGGGATTCATAAAGTACAACCATAACCACAATCAAAAGTTTGTTCATGAAGCCATCCAGATATATAAACATAGACATAACTTCAACCGATAAGATGGATACAAATTGACCAATCATTGGAAGGATGGTATTAACCAGGTAAAACCTTAACTGCTTTATGGTTGTGTCTGTCATATCTGTCGGGTACTAGTCTATTTTTCCGAGTTAATTTCCCCCTGCATCCCCAGCTTTCTCGGCCTCCCACTTCCAGCCCCGCCCACTCCCCCCCCCACCCCCCCCCCCCCCACCAGCCTCACATCCCCTCTCCTTGCGTTTATGCAGCGCCCCACCCCCTCTCTCTCCCCCCTTGCCCTTCCCCCTTCTTACCTATATAACCTCTTGCCACGGCAGCTCTCTCTCCCACTTCAGCAAAACAATGATTGCTGTGGTTTTCCCACCTGATGATGATTGCTTGTGTTGCAGTCGAAACGTCGTGATTTGTTTTATTTAAATTATTTCTAACTACGTGACTTTACCGAAAGAACCAAATAGTATGGATTCCTGCAGTCACGAAAGCTTCAAATCAAGATTGAACCACCTCTACGGGGAGGGTTTTCACACATCTGTTAGAGCTTTTAACAGACTACGAGACAACAAGGCTCACATGATCGAGTCTCTCACCTTTCTGAAGATATGCCGCGACAACAAGGTAATACCGACCACATTTACACTCACATCTGCTTCTGTCCCTTTTCCTAACGCCAAACGGATCTTATTCAGAGCTAGCCTTTCTCTAATCTCAGAGAGGATAAGACTACTCCGTCTTGAACTTGATAATTTAGACAAATGTCTCCTACAATCACACTTAACATTAACAAATAAAATGTCCACATTTGATTGGAACCTCGTAGATAACATGACTGCTTCTTCTGCTGCAACAATGTCCTCCAAATGTAAGGTTAACTTTATTGCTAAATTTAATAACTTGTCAAAAAAGAAACCAGATCCACACATTAAAAAGCTAGATTTTAACAAGACTGTTATCAATCAGAGTAGCAGCACAATCTCCGATAGCCTAAAATCGGTACTAGCTAGAGGGCTGAATTTTGCTGTCACCCCCAAACACATCCCAGTTGATGATGTAACTGCCCAGGTAGATGTAGCCCTCAAAGGCTTGGGACACATCCCGACAGACTTGGCAAGATCTGAAATTGCCACCATCCTTAATAATGCTAGGAAATCCATTAGTAACATCAGCAAAGACAAGCACTCTGAACTCGCCAAATTAAAAAAGAGAGATGACATAGTCATCCTCTCAGCTGACAAGGGCAATGCTACTGCCATCATGGATAAAAACACATACAACAACAAAATCCAGGACCTTCTTAATGATGGCAGTTACACCAAAATCAACAAAGATCCTACCAACCACCTGGCTACAAAAAACAACAATATCATTACCAGTTCGACTTCTCTAATCAAACCATTCAAACGGCTCTCCCTAAAACCTTCTGCTACTAGACCATCCAGATTCTATGGTCTTCCAAAAAAACATAAAGAAGGTACTCCACTTCGGCCCATCGTTTCCACGATCAACTCACCTACCTACAACCTGGCCCGTTTTCTGTCTGATACCTTGCTTCCATTCACGGCAAGACTACCTCAACAGTACATAACTCATCTCACTTGGTCTCTCTAATCAAGGGCATTTCACTGTCCCCAGATGATTTGCTCGTCAGCTTTGATGTAGTTTATCTGTTCACCAAGGTTCCTGTACCTGACACCTTAGCAATAATTGAAGACTTAGTCCAACATGGACTGAATCCTGATGTACCTACTCAGGTTAGGTACTGCCTTACCAACACTTACTTCACCTGGAATGGTACTTTCTACAAACCAAATGAAGGTACCCCCATGGGTTCCCCCTTATCATCAGTGATAGCGAATGTTTTCATGGAGAAATTTGAAACAGATGCCATCCAGACATCCACCCTACGTCCTTCCTTGTGGAAGAGATATGTAAATGACACTTTCGTCATTTGGCCACATGGCCTGCCAGCTTTGAATCAATTTCTCAACCACATCAATTCCATACACCCATCCATCAAATTCACCATGAAAGTGGAAAAGGATAGTAAGCTACCATTCCTGGATGTTTTGTTTGAGAAGAGACCTGACAGCTCGTTGGGACACTCTGTCTCCAGGACAGCCACCCACACAGATTCCTATCTGAAACCTGATTCCCACCAACATCCGGCACAGAAGAATTCCCTCATCAAAACACTACACCATAGGGTCCACTGCATTTCCGACCAACACCACCTAGCCAGTGAACTGGAACACGTACACCAGGCCCTCAAGATGAATGGGTACTCGGACCGCATTATTCGCGAAGCTGTTTCTCCAACCATGGAAAAACAACCTCCTGAGCAGCCGATCAAAACCATAATGTTACCATACATAGCAGGTGTTACCAAAAAGATTTCCAAAATCTTAAACAAACACAACATCCAGGTCCGATTCAATACAGTACCTGCGGTAGCAGTTACATTGGGGAAACGAAACGACATGTCTCGGACCGTGTCTGCGAACACAAGGCAGATCTGAAACACGGCAGAACCAATACCTCTGCCATGGCTGACCATTGTTATAACGCTGTGGGTTCGCATGATATTGTTTTTTCCGTGACTAAGGTACTCTGAAAACCTTCTGGCTACTATCAAAGGTTTGTTCATGAAGCCATCCAGATATATAAACATAGACATAACTTCAACCTGGAAGATGGATACAAATTGAGCAATCATTGGAAGGATGTTATTAACCAGGTAAAACCTTAACTGCTTTATGGTTGTGTCTCTCATATCTGCCGGGTACTAGCCTATCTTTCCGAGTTAATTTCCGCTCGCATCCCCAGCTTTCTCGGCCTCCCACTTCCAGCCCCGCCCATTCCCCCCCCCCCCAGCCTCAGGTCCCCTCCTAGCGTTCACGCAGCGCTCCCCTCCCCCTACCCCACACCTCCCCCCCCTCTCTCTCTCTCTCCCCCCTTGCCCCTTCCCCCTTCTTACCTATATAACCTCTTGCCACGGCAGCTCTCTCTCCCACTTCAGCAAAAAAATAGTTTTCTTGCTGTGGTTTTACCACCTGATGATTTGTTTTATTTAAATGTATTTCTAACTACGTGACTTTACCGAAAGAACCAAAGAGTACACAATCATATAAACAGAAATCTATTTTATAGCAATATATTGGGGAGGACATTTTGAGCATATTTGAATATTGGGGGGGGATGTGTCCCCCCCAATATATATTATAATTACGGCCTTGGTGTGTATGCACTCAGTTTTTGAAATGGAAATGTCGAAGTCCCGTGTGAAACTAATTCGCCCTGCCTGTGATAAACTTTTAAATAAATATGGATCACACGAACGATACTGCGTGGACGTGGCTTGCTTTGAAGCCCCCTTGGGAATTATACCGATCAATCACTGGATGACCTCAGCTTTGACTCACAACATTTGTTAGCATGCAAAGTATCGAGCCAGAGATTTCACAGCGTCGGACGAAGACGTGAGACAGCATCTGCGAGTATGTACCCTCAACTCAGGCTCCGGAATATTGGTGGCAGGTCGATAGCCACCACCTGGACCTTTCACTTGACCATCTTCTCTACCTGATTTGTGTCCGAGTGTGTGACGTGATTATATTGCCCAAGTCAAAATGTGTACCATCTGATCTGAAAATCACTTTGGAAATTGTATTTGTTTTATCGGTAGGAAGGTTAAATGATTTATTGTAATCACGACTTCTGTTATTTATAAGGATCGCTACCCAGTTATATGTAAGTATGTTTATCTTGTTTCACACCGGACATAGCCAACATAGCCAAGGTGCGGGAGAAAGACAACAAACTACACGCAAAATCAGTGATCCACAAACCGTCACCCCCCCCCCCCCCCACAGAGATGGATCACAGTTATGCGCCACCACGGCTTATAAATGTACTCTCACAGGGTTTGCATTGAAAGAATGAGTTCAGCTTCGTTTTTGGTGGTCTTAAAATAAATTGTGGTTACCCTTAAACAATAAAAAACCACCCCCGGTTACGTCTTTATTTTGATATTTCAACAACTTAACATTTTATTTGCATTTCTTTCAGTTAAAATGTTTATTTCTTTCAGTGTAACTTTTGTATACCAAGAATTATTTAATCCGCGCTGATTTTAGAATTAAAACAGTTGAGGCGCGCGGTCTGATTTCAAAGTGGTGTCGTAAATTTATTATGGTAACTATTTCGTATTGCTTCAATAAAAAAAATGCAGCAATAATATTGAGGGAGCAGCCCGCACACGTGATCTTCGGGCAATGCCAAGTCGGCTGCTGGGGGTCGGGGGAGAGGGCCCAGCGACTGCTCTGCTGCCCCAAGACCCCTCCACACCAGGGCCGGATTAAGGTTCTTGTAGGCCCTAGGCACTTCTATTTCGTAGGCCTTCAGTGATAACTTTCTACAGTTGGGACTGCTGCTGCCCCATGTCACTACTACAGCCGCTCTCGCTCGCTTGTTTCACGTTGTACTTCGTCCGGCCGCTGGACAGGCGTCGTTTACTGCTGATGCGTTGCCGTAAGGATGTATCTTGCCATCTTGGGAACGAATTGTGAAGGGGAGCGTTCTTTTTCGAAGCTAAAGCAGAAACAAAAACTGTCTCCGATCAACCACAGGAGAACAACAACGCTTGTCTTCCCTTGCACTACTGTCTAATGAGAATGAGATATACGAACAACGCTATTTGAAGATGTTATTGCTATGAGAATAGGTTTTCCCCTTTTTTCTGGCAATAAAACAGGTGTAAAGATGTTAAAACACAAAACTGAAACCTTTTACAAGGAATCATGTCTGCATTAACCACAATACTTGTGGTCAGAATGCAAACAAAAAACATACTCTGATAATATATGCATTGTATTTGAAACTGATTGGTCCACACCAGAGACAGCTTTCTTTTGAGCCTAATCTCAAAACGGTGTTAGACCAGAGGACGCCAAAAGGCATTCTGACCACAAGTATTTTGGTTAATCCAGACATGATTCCTCGTAAAAGGTTAAGTTTGGTAGTTTAACATCTTAACACCTGTTTTGTTGCCAGAAAAAGGGGAAACCATATTCTCATATTTTGTTGCTGGCAAAGCAGGTCCCATGATGATGTTATTGCTAATTTTGCAATAAAAAATCTCGAAAAGTGCATCTTCGGTATTAATTTATCTCACCTTATGAACAAAAACTACTGACATTGACATGCCTCTGCCTCTTTGAATATATACTGTGACTATCCTTGCTATGTAAATATATTTATTCAAGATATCTTGGTTACATATTTTATCCTGCATGCAAACAAAAAAACATGGTCACATCTTTTTGTTCCGTAAGCCCTTTAGTGTTCGAAGGCTCTAGGCACAATGCCTACTATGCCTATTGAATAATACGGTCCTGCTCCACACCTTACGAGTGCACGTGGCTAAAACTCTTCTACTCTCCAATCCCCGATTTCTGGCACGGGAGGGAATTCCGGGCCTCCAGGTGTGACGTGCACTGCGTCACACGCGTAAAAGGGGAGCACGTGACGCTGTGACTATTGGCGCTCCGCAGATCCTGCAGCTTCAGAGGGAAACAAATAATGCTGCTGTTGCGCATAAGAGAATTATGTAATTACGCGAACTTAGTGGGGCATACCTTTAATTGGACGCTGCGGAAGAAAAAAAACGGCTCGAGCGTGCATCAATGCCGATTTCTGGAGCGCGCACGCGTGCGTGTGTGTGTATCGAGCAATGCGTGCAATAACTTGCGCAACTGTACACAGTCTCATGGCGCCGCACGCGTTGCCACTGTGCATCGTCAGCTGCAGATAACAGCGCTGGAGAGCGTCGGTCTCATTGCATTGCCCATTGCACAAATGATAATCCTTTACGCACGAGAAAAGGATTATCATCTGTGCAATATTGTGCCATCCCGCCCCCTGCGTCAATTCTGCACAATAAGCGAAGTCAATAATTACACGTACGCGGTTTGACTTTTTAAGATAAGGGATGTGGAAAAAGTTCCGTGTTGGAAAAAATCAATTTCAGAGGAGAGTCGCAAAATCCTCGTCCGAGCCACGAGGGATTGCTTTGCCCAACACTGCGTCACGCCGCTATTTTATTTTATCCCCCTTTCCCCCACTTTTCCCCCCTCGTGATGTGTGAATGTTTTTGCTGCTGTTGCCCGGCCAAATCTTTGGCCCGCCGATGAGAAACAGAAAACATCCCCGCCGCCTCGTCCCGAGCGTTTGGAGGCTGCTTGTGAGGCCCGTTTTGTTCATTACGTTTGTACAAAAAAAAATCACGGTGAAGTGAAACGATTGTGTTTTTATTGTTTTGTTGTTGGAATGATCATGAACAGAGATGATGTTATATCCAACGATAATATTATGAAGAGTACATCAAATGCAAATGGGTTCACATTAAATTATTCTACATCTCAGTTGTGTGTCTAACTGCAGCAACTAAGGATCGAGGGTATTTATTATTTGAGAAGCATATGCGCATGAGTGCTCCTAACTGTTTCCCTCCTCCCATCGCCCTCCCTGACGAGGCGCCACATCTCGACGGGCTACTCCGTCATCGTTAGGGTAGAAGTAAAAATTAATTCATTCTCTTCACTAGACGAAACCACATTTTTTTTACTATCTCTCAATGGACGTGCTCGCCCAGAACAGGAAGAGCTGCTCACCGCTTAAAATAAGATACATTGAGGTTGGAACAAAAGTGATTGTCATAGGTGTATCAAGGTAAAAGCATGGGCGAGCATTTCTGTGATATATATTCACAGTGCGGGTTGGTGGATGGGTTTGCAGCAGAATCCGCTTCAGTTATCGTCACTCGCCACTGACCATGCTCACCTTGACCTGTAATCGAGCTTCACAGTGTAGCGTTGGAAGCGCTCCACAGAAACTGCTCCTCCGCACTGGCCACTGGTTATAGATGTTAGCGAGTGTATACAGGAGTTGTATGTACGTTCTCTGATGAACAGCAGCAGGCCGACAAAGCGAGGGAGTGCGTGCTGGCTCGTGGTGAGCGGTGGCGCAGTGGTTAGCTCGCTGCGCTATACGAGCCCGGCTATGACCCGAGTTCGATTCCCGCTCACAGCCAACACTAGTGACGATTATCTGAACCGGCCCTGGGCCTCCCCTAGGTCGAATCGACCTCGAGTATCCGGTGCATTGTGTAAACATCGCCACTTAGGGAGACAAAGGCGGTCGAGCGTGGTCCTTCATAGGTGCTACTCGCTAACAGCACTTGCTCCAACAGTCTGTTAAGGTCACCACGGGGGATTTTGGCAAGTGATACCCCGTGGGGAGCCAGGTGTGATGCGTCTGTGAGCGCATGCGGAGGGGCGAGAATGTCCCCAGGCCATGGGGAGCAGTGGGGAAGGAGGAGAGTGAAGTGTCAGGTCGGGGAGGAGCTAATTGGTGCCGTTATCAGAAAAAACAATGATCACTCAGCAAACTACAGAGGGGGGGGGGCGGCAGGGCATCAGCCTCCACATGTATAATCGGCGTCGCGCGTTTGGACTATTTTGGCTGCTGTTGATGTCCACATGATCACACGCCACTTCGTCCAGATATAATTTGTGGCCAGGTCGCTGTCTGAAAACAAGCTACGGAGCTCAGCGGGCTTTACCTAGTAAAATATAGATATATTTAAAAATATATGGTTTAAGTCAGAGCAGCACCTCCGCTGCTCTGACTTAAAATAAAATTAGATTTTTATTTATTTAAATAACACCCAGAGGGTGGCAGGAGGGGGGTATCATGCATCCCCCCCCCCCCTCAATCCTCCACCCTTCACCAACCGGCGCTGACCATCATGGTCCTCCTCCGGTTTTCCCCTCTACATTTGGAAACGTGCATTAAAGTTATTTAGATAATTTTGCTGATGTAGTGGAGTATGACGGTGTGTTGTGGAAACTGCGCGATTGCATGATCACACAGACTGTTACTGCGATTAATTACGACTTTGTTAACGTCTAGCTTTTCGGTGTGTGGGTCCGATTTCTTGTTGGAAAGGCGCAGTGCACTTTGCCTGCTAGGATGGGGATGGTTTTTTTTATTTTATTTTTTGGGCGATTTGTGTTGCCTATCCTGTACGTTGTACTACTGTCGTGTTTTTGTATTGTTTGTTGTTGGAACGCTCTGATCCAGTGCACCTACTGGACATGTGAAAAAGAGCTTCATAGCTCATCGGATTCCACCTGCAGTGTAAATCATGATGCTGATTTTGGTTCTAAAAGCGCTCTCCCTCCTGGGTCGGTCTTTCATTGGCCACTTCCACCTGCCCCCAGGGTCTTTTAATTATAACCTTCGAGCTTTTCAAGCCTATTTAAATCAGGCTAACTTTTTGCTTGCTTTTTCCTCCAGTATAAATACGTATTCTAATATTGATTCTGAAGTATAGTCAAACAACCTCTCTGACCAACGATCGTGGATTGACAACGGGCTGCAACGTTATCATTGTTGTCGATGCTGTCACCCTCCTCGGATGGCACGGGCGACCTATAGCACGCAACAGGAGACCTGCGTACGCAACCTCATTCTATGAATTGAAAATTACTTTGAGTGTAGGTCTCCCTTCCTCGCGCATGCCCCCCGGCCTCCCCACCGGCCCCGCTGCTGCGCGACAATTCCGCGTTAGTCCTGAGCCAGGCAGAGCCACCACGCTGCTACCTCCTCCTGCTGCTACTGCTCTCTCGTTTGTAAGAGCGCCAAACGGGCGCTCTGTATGCAGCGCACGTATCCCAGCAGCGCCCGGGTAGCCTTTCGTACTGCGGCACACAGATTCTCCCCCCCCTGGGTGTATTGCCAATGATCATCAGCAACGAGGAGACGAAGTGTCTTTTAAAAAAAAAGAGTAGCATTTAATGCTTAAATTGTTTGCTTTTTTAAATGCTAAAAAAAACATCGTGAATACTCGAGCCTTTATTTTATTTTGCAAAGAGCAATTAACCCCAGCGGAGCACATGCAAGGCTGCTGCTGCTGCTGCCGCCACTGCTGCCAAGTTACGTGCACGCGTTCTTAAGTGGGCTGCTGTGCGCGGTGCATGAAACGCACGCACGAGGTCGTGATTATTCGGCGGCGCTATTAACCGCCGCTGTCACTGTCAGCAGCCGCTGACGCGTGCGAGAGAGAGAGAGGCAGGTCCGGCACGCCCTGAGTAACATAAACTACCCCCACACACAGATTCTAACACTCACACACAGATTCTAAAATTACACACGCATATTCTAACTAACATACCCCCACACACAGATTCGAACTAACATACCCACGCACAGATTCTAACATACCCACACACACACAGATTGTAACCAACATACCCACACACAGATTCTAACTAACATACCCCCCCCCACACACACACACACAGATTCTCACATACACACACGTAGATTCTAACTAAAATAGCCCCACAAATACAGATTCTATCTAGCAACCCCACACGAACACACACAGATTCTAACTAACATACCCACACACACACACATTATAACTAAAATACCCACACACACACAGATTCTAACTAACATACCCCCACACACAAACAGATTCTAACTAACATACCCCCCATACACACAGATTCTAACTAACATACCCACACACACAGATTCTACCTAAAATACCCCCACACACACACACAGGTTATAACTAACATACCCCCAGACACACAGATTCTAACATACACACACACAGATTCTAACTAACATACCCACACACACACACACACAGATTCTTACTAACATACCCACACACACACACAGATTCTAACCAACATACCCCCCCTCACACACACGCACACACATTCTAACTAACATACCCCCCCACACACACAGATTCCAAATAACATACCCACAAACACGCACAGATTCTAACTAACATACCCACACACACACACAGATTCTAACTAACATACCCCCACACACAGATTCTAACTAACATACCCACACACACACACACACAGATTCTCACTAACATACCCCCCACACAAACAGATTCTAACTAACATACTCCCACACATACACAGATTCTCACTAACATACCCACACACACACAGATTCTCACTAACATACCCCCCCCCCCCACACACACAGATTCTAACTAACATGCCCCCACACACACATATTCTAACCATCAAAACCCCACACACACACATTTTAACTAACATACCCCCACCCACACACAGATTCTAACTAACATACCCACACACACAGATTATAACTAACATACCCCCCCCCACACACAGATTCTAACTAACATACCCCAACACACAGATTCTAAATAATATACCCACACACAAACACAGATTCTAATTAACATACCCACACACACACAGATTCTAACTAACATACACACAGATTCTAACTAACATACCCACACACACACGCAGATTCTAACTATCATACTCACACATAGATTCTAACTAACATACCCCCACACACACACAGATTCTAACTAACATACCCACACACGCACAGATTCTAACTAACATACCCAGAAAAACACACAGATTCTAACTAACATACCCACACACACACACAGATTCTAACTAACAAATCCCCCCACACACACATATTCTAACATACCCCCACACACACACAGATTCTAACTAACATACCCAGACACACACAGATTCTAACTAACATACCCAGACACACACACAGATTCTAAGTAACATACCCCCACACACACATAGATTCTAACTAACATACCCACACGCACACACACAGATTATAACTAACATACCCCCCCCCCCACACACAGATTCTAACTAACATACCCCAACACACACAGATTCTAAATAACATACCCACACACACACACAGATTCTAACTAACATACCCCCACACACACAAACAGATTCTAACTAACATACCCCCCACACACACACTGATTCTAATTAACATACCCACACACACACAGATTCTAACTAACATACACACACAGATTCTAATAAACATACTCACACACACACACATATTCTAACTATCATACTCACACACACACAGATTCTAACTAACATACCCCCACACACACACACACAGATTCTAACTAACATACCCCCCACATACACATACACATTCTAACTAACATACCCCCACACACATACAGATTCCAACTAACATACCCACACACACACAGATTCTAACTAACATACCCCCACACACAAACAGATTCTAACTAACATACCCACACACACAGATTCTACCTAAAATACCCCCCCACACACACACAGGTTATAACTAACATACCCCCAGACACACAGATTCTAACATACACACACACAGATTCTAACTAACATACACACACACACAGATTCTTACTAACATACCCACACACACACACAGATTCTAACCAACATACCCCCCCTCACACACACACATTCTAACTAACATACCCCCACACACACACACAGATTCCAAATAACATACCCACAAACACGCACAGATTCTAACTAACATACCCACACACACACACAGATTCTAACTAACATACCCCCACACACAGATTCTAACTAACATACCCACACACACACACACAGATTCTCACTAACATACCCCCCACACAAACAGATTCTAACTAACATACTCCCACACATACACAGATTCTCACTAAAATACCAACACACACACACAGATTCTCACTAACATATCCCCCCACACACACAGATTCTAACTAACATGCCCCCACACACACATATTCTAACCATCAAAACCCCACACACACACATTTTAACTAACATACCCCCACCCACACACAGATTCTAACTAACATACCCACACACACACAGATTATAACTAACATACCCCCCCACACACACACAGATTCTAACTAACATACCCCAACACACACAGATTCTAAATAATATACCCACACACAAACACAGATTCTAAATAACATACCCCCCCCCACACACACAGATTCTAACTAACATACACCCCCCACACACACAGATTCTAATTAACATACCCACACACACACAGATTCTAACTAACATACACACACAGATTCTAACTAACATACCCACACACACACGCAGATTCTAACTATCATACTCACACATAGATTCTAACTAACATACCCCCACACACACACAGATTCTAACTAACATACCCACACACGCACAGATTCTAACTAACATACCCAGACAAACACACAGATTCTAACTAACATACCCCCACACACATAGATTCTAACTAAAAAATCCCCACACACACACAGATTCTAACTAACATACCCCCACACACACACAGATTCTAACTAACATACCCAAACACACACAGATTCTAACTAACATACCCAGACACACACACACAGATTCTAACTAACATACCCCCACACACACATAGATTCTAACTAACATACCCACACACACACAGATTATAACTAACATACCCCCCTCACACACACAGATTCTAACTAACATACCTCAACACACACAGATTCTAAATAACATACCCACACACACACAGATTCTAACTAACATACCCCCACACACACACAGATTCTAACTAACATACCCCCCACACACACACATTGATTCTAATTAACATACACACACAGATTCTAACTAACATACACACACAGATTCTAACTAACATACTCACACACACACACACATTCTAACTATCATACTCACACACACACAGATTCTAACTAACATACCCACACACACACAGATTCTAACTAACATACCCCCCCACATACACATACACATTCTAACTAACATACCCCCACACACACACAGATTCCAACTAACATACCCACACACACACACAGATTCTAACTAACATACCCACACACACACACAGATTCTATCTAACACACCCCCACACACACACAGATTCTAACTAACGTACCCCAACACACACATGTTCTAAAATAGATACCCACACACACACAGATTCTAACTAACATACCCCCACACACACACAGATTCTAACTAACATACCTCCACACACACACAGATTCTAACTAACATACCCCCCACATACACATTCGAACTAACATACCCAAACACACACACAGATTCCAACTAACATACACACACACAGATTCTAACTAACATACCCCCCCACACATACCGATTCTAACTAACATATCCCCACACATACACAGGTTCGAACTAACATACCACATATACACACAGATTCTCACTAACATACACACACACACATATTCTAACTAACATACCCCTATACATACACAGATTCTAACTAACATACCCCCACACACACACATATTCTAACTAACATACCCCACACACACAAATTATAACTAACATACCCCCTCACACACAGATTCGAACTAACATACCCACACACACACAGATTAAAACAAACAACAACAACAGCCATTCGCCACTAAGTGGCGGTGACGTCACCACGACGCTTGTGCCAGGCCATGTACACCTCGAGGCCACGTGTAGTGTCGAACGCCCGCGGGCAGGAGGTCACGGGGCAGACCCAGGTGCCACGAGTCGACTGACTGAGATGACTGGCTGGTGCACCACCTGTGCCCCCTACTGTGCCAACCTCCGCCCTCCGTTGTTGTTGGAGGGCGACTGCCTCCAACTGCCCAATAGCGTCCTTCACGAGCCTCCACCACAGAGGCCGATCTTGACACCGCTGGTACCAATCATCGGCAAGTCCACTCAGCTCCACGTCCTCCTGTACCACATCACTCCATCTCTTCTCTAGCCCGTGCCGCGCCCGTTTAGCCCCCTCGATCCGACCGAACAAAAGCTTTTTCAGCATGCGGTGTCTGGGCATGCGGGCTACATGACCCAGCCAACGCAGCCTTGCCTGCCGGAGGAGCTCACCGATGGGACCTTGGCCAGATCTTTCAAGGATGTTTGAGCTCCTCACACAATCCAGCCTGGTTAATCCCAGGATGGATCGTAGGCTGGCCAGCCTAAATGTTTCCAACCGGCAAAGATGCTCCATTAAGGGGATCCACGTTTCGCAAGCGTAGAGAAGGGAGGGAATGACCGTGGCCGAGAAGACCTGAAGCTTAGTGCGGAGCGAAAGACCAGGTAGCTTCCACACAGCGTTACGCAACCGATGAAAAGATATTGCCGCTCGACTGATTCGGAGTGAGACCTCTGCTGCTAAATTGGAGCCGGTCATATGTACACTGCCCAGGTATGGGAAACTCTCCACTCTCTCCCCACAACTGCCCCATCACCGATTGGGAGTTGTGGGGGTAGAGTGTCCGATGGTACAAAATACCCAGGCAGGTGCTTAGTTTTGGTGGGGCTGATGGTAAGGCCCCATCTCTTAGTGGCACGCTCCAGTCTCAGCAGCAGCGTCTCCAACTACTCCTCTGAATGAGCAGCTATTACCAAATTATCAGCATACATAACGTGGTTGAGCAATAGGGAGCCATCCCTTGATCGCATCCGGGCATCGATCAGCCTCCCATTATATCTGTACCAAATGGAGATTCCCCCGGTACAGCTATTGAAGGCTTCACGAACTACGTGGTAAAAATAGATGTTAAATAATGTGGGAGCCAGAGGACATCCCTGTCGCACCCCAAGGTGTACAGGGAATGGCTCTGACTCCCGGCCACGTAGATTTACCCGGGCCCGCTCACCATCATGAAGGTCCTTAATGATCGTGAGCAGAGGGTCAGGGACTCCAAAACATGCCCACACACACACACATTCTAACTAACATACCCACACACACACACAGATTCTAACTGACATACCCCAACACACACACAGATTCGAACTAACATACCCACACACACACAGATTCTAACTAACATACCCACACACACATACATTCTAACTAACATACCCACACACATACACAGATTCGAACTAACATACCCACACACACAGATTCTAACTAACATACCCCCACACACACACAGATTCTAACTGACATACCCCCACACACACACAGATTCGAACTAACATACCCACACACACACAGATTCTAACTAACATACCCACACACACATACATTCTAACTAACATACCCACACATACACAGATTCGAACATACCCACACACACACAGACTCGAACCAACATACCCACACACACACAGACTCGAACCAACATACCCCCCCACACACACACAGATTCTAGCTAACATACCCACACACACACAGATTATAACTAATGTACCCACACACACAGATTATAACTAACGTACCCACACACACACATATTTAACTAACATACCCACAAACATACACAGATTCGAACTAACATACCCACACACACACAGATTCTAACTAACATACCCCCACACACACACAGATTCTAACTGACATACCCCCACACACACACAGATTCGAACTAACATACCCACACACACACAGATTCTAACTAACATACCCACACACACATACATTCTAACTAACATACCCACACATACACAGATTCGAACATACCCACACACACACAGACTCGAACCAACATACCCACACACACACAGACTCGAACCAACATACCCCCCCACACACACACAGATTCTAGCTAACATACCCACACACACACAGATTATAACTAATGTACCCACACACACAGATTATAACTAACGTACCCACACACACACATATTTAACTTACATACCCACAAACATACACAGATTCGAACTAACATACACACACACAGATTCTAACTAACATACCCCCACACACACACAGATTCTAGCTAACATACCCACACACACACAGATTATAACTAACATACCCACACACACACATATTTTAACTAACATACCCCACACACACGCAGATTCTAACTAACATACCCACACACACAGATTCTAACTAACATACCCACACAGATTCTTACTAACATACCCACACAAATATTCTAACTAACATACCCACAGACACACACAAATTCTAACTAATATAGCCCCACACTCGGCTGATCAGTGGTTCTGAACCTTTTTTGTGGCTACTGTGACCCCCCTTTGTTGAGTTTTGTTTCAACCGAGTTACCCCCTTGTCTGCCCCAACGTGATCCTGAGAAATAAAAAAAAATACATGTACGTATTGTGAAGCTTTCATATCTTTTTTAACCAATTGTCCATTTTGTGAGGTAAATTCCTAACGCACTCGTAAATTGCAAGCAAATTATCTATTAAAAAATAAATAAGTCAACGCACGCTCTGCACGCGTGACGTAAGTTGTCCCCGCACGCTGGTTACACTTGGACACTCGCATTGTTTACCATCTTACATCGTATCGTTCAAGGTTAACCGTATGGATTTAACATACTTATCGTAGTTATTTCACATTGACGGATTCGCACACGCTGAATTATACACCGGTGACTCTCTCGCGTGCAATATAACTTCACGCATTTCCAAATCGCCTCACGTAACCCCCCACCACCTGGGACATTGCCAGGCCAGGTGCACTTGGAGGCCACGTGAAAGTGTCGAAGGCTCGCTGATGGCAGGAGAGTCACAGGGACGGAC
This sequence comes from Petromyzon marinus, assembly GCF_048934315.1. Taxonomy (NCBI): domain Eukaryota; kingdom Metazoa; phylum Chordata; class Hyperoartia; order Petromyzontiformes; family Petromyzontidae; genus Petromyzon; species Petromyzon marinus. The sequence continues at coordinate 12,536,926 of NC_133692.1, forward strand.
CCAGGGGGTCCGCGTTGCCCCTAGGGGTTCCGCGTTACCCCCAGGGGGTCCGCGTTACCCCCAGGGGGTCCGCGTTGCCCCCAGGGGGTCCGCGTTGCCCCCAGGGGGTCCGCGTTGCCCCCAGGGGGTCCGCGTTACCCCCAGGGGGTCCGCGTAACCCCCCACCCCCCAGGTTGAGAACGACTGATGTAGACACACGCTCGTGATGATGTAAACAACAACAATAACAACAATGGGGGGCGGGGGATGTTGCCTTTATCTCGCAAAACGCGATAAGAGCGGCGGCGTATTTGCGACGGAACGCCTCGCATGCCCGGCGTGGATAGGAGTAGAGATGATGATGATGAATGCCCCCCAGAGAGGGAGGCAGAGTGCGCCCGTTGTGTGCGGGACGTAGCAGGCGTCTCCGAACACGGGCAAGGTGACTACTAACAGATCATCTGTGTGGGAGAGCGAGCGAGCGAGCTACTACGCGCAGTGGTAGGTGCTGTTTGTGGTGTTTGCTCTCCTGAGTTGTTTTCTACAGTGGAGGGGGGCCAATGCTGGCCAATTGCACGAGTAACAGTGTACCTACGAAGACGACACGCCTCATTCGCACACCCGTAACATCCACATCTGTGAAACTGTTTTTTTTTAAAGTGCTTTACAGCTCATCGGATTCCTCCAGCAAAAATCGATATTCTGATTCTGATAAAGTATAAATATGTATATAACTAGCCTTTTGCCTGTCCAAGGACGGATGTATTGCAGTAAATCTGAAAATTGCAAGTGAAAAACAGACCGCGCCGTGATATTCATTGCGTTAATTCGTGTGCAATTTGTAAGGGCGCGGTGACACATACCTATTTCATTTCAAGGTTTTAATCCCTTGTTCATCATGACGACCTTTTTACTTCTATGCCTTCAATGTTATTTTCTTTGAACCATCTACGTGACTTTACCGAAAGACCCAAATATTGTCTCAACATCGTTACTGAGATCGCGTGACATGAGGGTTCTGCCTTTGTAGTGAGGGTTGTAAGTTGACGCCGAGGAGGGGGGAGGAGGCGCCTCGACCCCCATGTGGAGTGACGTCACACACTAATTATTATGAATGGGGGGGGAGGGGTGTCCATTTGGAGGACGTCACCGTATAATGATTAATAATGAGGGGGGCTGTTCGATGTGGAATGACGTCACCTGCTCATGATTATTTATGAGGGGGGTCCATGTGGAGAACGTAACCTGGGGGGCTGGTCGACGTGGAGTCACGTTACGAGCGTTGCACACAGACATTCTTGGCTCATTATAGTAGGTAATAAGTAATAATAATGGGGGGGGGGGGGTGTCCATTTGGAGGACGTCACCTGCTCATGATTATTAGTGAGGGGGGGAGTATTCCATATTGAGTGATGTCACCCGCTCATGATTATTAATGAGGAGGGGTGGGGGGTGTCCCATTTTGAGGACGTCACCTGCTCATAAATATTAATGAGGGGGGCTGTTCGATGTGGAGCGACGTCACGAGCGTTAAGGATAGACATTCCTGGGTGATTACAGAAGGCATTTAGACATCCCATTAATCAGATAGCCTTCTGGGAGTACACTTTTTCAGCAGCAGCGGTTTAACACAAGCAATGCTCTGGGACCGGTGTCTCTTGAGTAAAGTTATACATCACAATTCTGAACAGGTTGTGAAGCCAAGAGAGAGAGAGAGAGAAGAGTGTGTTTGTGAGATGGAGATTGTAAGGGGAATTCGTGTAGAATGTGGACTAGTGTGAGAAAGGTGGGATACCAATAGGATCGCCATGGCTGACTGACATGACCAGCACGTTAAATATCAAATAGCTCATTCCTACAAGTCCAGTTGTAAAAAAAATGTCCATGTCTCTCCATAAAATCACAGTCGTATCAATATAGCGAGTTAATCACGCCGGTGGCACTTGGCTCTCGTCCTGACAGCTACCGTTGTGATTTAGTTGTCGACGCTCTTAACTATATGGCGCTGCATGGACCATAGCAGGTTTATAGGCTCTGATGGTCAATTCAGCGTTTACGCTACTCATACGCATCTGATGTAAACATTAATGGCGAATTACGACCGAGTATGTGAAGAATTTCGCCGCACCCATTCCAACTTCCCAAATGGAACATCTAAATCTTTGAAGAAGAAGAAGAAAATACATTTTATAGATCATCATTGAATTGGACGTTTCCTTCTCAAACATAATTAATTTGTGCATTGGCACGCGACGACCTGCCTGCTTATAAATGTGGCACATTAAGAATGGACCACTCAATCTTGATTTGAAGCTTTCGTGACTGCAGGAATCCATACTCTTTGTTTTTTTCGGTAAAGTCACGTAGGTAGAAAAATAATATATCACGACGTTTCGTTCGCAACACAAGCAATCGTCATCAGGTGGGACAACCACAGCAAGAAAAAATTGCTTAAGTAGGCGCTAACTTCAGCAGTTTTTTTTCTTGCTGTGGCTGTCTACTTCAGCAGTTTTTTTTACCTGTACTGTATGTGTACAATATACGTACTGTACGTGTCATTATTGTGGTGAATGCAGACTTGATGCCTGGCAATCAGTGTCTATTTGGTGTTTGAACTATAAATATATAAATCCGTTGAGCTATAAAGCTCTTTTTCACAGATGTCCAGTAGGGGCAGGTCTGAATGTTACAACAATACACGATATGAGTGTGAAGTATAGAAAAGGTAAGCAAATCACTGAGCTAATATGACTTTTTTTTAGAAGCGACCTGGCTATCACAAATGTTAGCTCAACGAAGTGGCTGGTCATGTGGAAATTCATAGCAGCCAAATACTCTCCATGTATGTTTATAAATGTGAAGGGAAACCCCGAAGGAACCGGATAAAAAGCCACGTGACCACGGGGAGATAGACACAAATTCCAAATGTACAGCAGGCATCAGGGTCGGGATCGAACCCACGAAATCCTGTATACAAGGCGAGGTAGTTAACATCTCTTGCGGAGGCTGAAAGCCACTAGCGGAAATTCCTCATTCCTATGGCACATTAACGTTTATTTATAGGACAACTGCGGTTGATTCCCCATGAAGTTAACTCAATAGTGTATTGAACCCGGAGGAACGATTTGCGGAATTGATTCCCAACTGGGGATTTTGGTGTCACACCTTCTTCTGAATGTCAGTCAAGAGCTATTGCTGCCACAGCACCACACAGCCATTGAATACACTCAACAACAAAAATCAAAACATGAACCCCCATTGTGTGCGTGTGTTGACTTAAACAAAGTAGGAAAATAGGATTCTTGTTCTCACCGCTAGAGTTTACGTTCCGGTCAGCCGGCCTTATTTTAATGTATTGAGAGTGTGTGAGCGTAAACGATTTTATGAAATACGCCCTGGCGGTGGTTGGCTTGACACGGAATTTATCCACTCCAGGGCTGAAAAGGTCAGCAGTGGGGGGGTTACGCGAGCGGGGGAGTCAGATTCAGGACGAGAGAGCGGTGACCGAGTGGAAAGTTCCTGCAAACACTACAGCTGTGGCTTGCGTGCATTCTTCAGTCGTTAGTGGGACAAATAACGGGCATTCACACCGCCTCTCGTTTCGTGCAAGGCCATGTTTCCGTTCACTCTGTGTCATACCGATAACAGGCGCTTAAATGGTTCGAGTGTGGCAGCGGAGGTCATAGCATTAAATAGATGTAAACTATATAAATACGCGATTAGAGGTTTCACTTGAACCATGTATACATGTTTTATAATAATGATAATGTACAGTCCCTTCTTCAATCTTACATTCAAAGGTGCGTTCCTGCGGCAACATGAGCCGGACAATTTATCTCGCACAGAGACTCAACATTCTGGTGAATCTGTGATGCCACGCTCGGCCAAATATGAGATGCATGACGTGAGAGGAAACTGACGATACTCAGTCGTATTTCAGACGCTGCTATTTTGTTGAGAACCCCCCGAAAGATAAGTCAAGTAGCCTTATTGTCATTCAAGCTGAGCTGGAGATAATTCATATCAAGGAAAACTTGTTTTACTTTCTTTCGGTAAAGTCACGTAGATATAAAAAATAATAAAATAAAAAATGCTTACATTGTACGAAGCCACACTTTTTCCTGTATATTGTATATATAGAGCTTAGTATAAAAAGAACATAATGTATAAAAAGAACATAATGGAATGATGCAATGTGCACCCCTTTGTCAATTAATTGCTGCATATACTGTACTAGATAAAAACTATTTACCAGGAAAGGCCCACTGAACTGAATAGCTCTTTTTCAGAAGCGACTTGGCGATCACAAATTAAGTGGCTTATCACGTGAAAAGGTATGGCAGCTAAATACTCTGAACGCGTGTTGTTGATTCTAAATGTGGAGGGAAAAACTGGAGGATCCAGAGAAAAATCCACGCGACCATGGAGAAAGAGACATTAAAACTCCAAATATACAGCAGGTATCACGGTCGGGATCGACCCCACGACCTCCTGCATACCAATCGAGGTAATTAATATCTCGCTTGAAGGGGGGCATACAATGCTGGTCATGGGGGGTTAATTGACCATACTTCACCACGTTGGTCAGTACATTTTAGTGAAGTTGTGTAGGAGGAGGGCCAGTTTAGACATCACGTGACCGTTGGGTAGCCATGGCAAAGGCAATCACACTCAGCCTCCATTCCTACAGAAACGACGGCGCAACTTGACAGATGTGGTCTGTTGATTAACTGAGAATAACCCAACCGATAATAGAGATCCGTTGTGCATTGTAATTTACATGAACACAATAACCCCCCCCCCACCTCTCTGATCTTCGCACCTGATTGACAACATTACATTTACCCCCACCTCTATTTAAGACCGAAACAGGAGGAGGATTTTTCCACAATTCTGGCTGTCGCCTAATGATGCTGGTTGTTGTTGTTGTAATTACCGGCGAAACGTCACGGTGACTCGAATTGTAAATATTGCAGTGGGTTTACTTTCCAACACACCGGTGAACTGAACTAGTCACTAATTGTCAAGTTTTGTTCACGTGACAAGCCTTAGTAATTGACTGTATCGGGTGGTGGCAGTTTAACGACACATTTTATTGACGCGATTTAACACAACAAAAACCTCTATTATAGATGTGGTCTCGTTGGGAGCAGAACGACTGTAAGGTTTTAGAGCAATAGAATTGCACAAAAAATCGACGTCTAGCACATCTCGTTAAACTAACGTGCGTGGTTTCAATTAAACCTGGGCGCTTTGCTGTGCCTGCGATGACTTTTCACTGTGATTTTTGTGGCATTTGTTGATGAGACTTTCATGGTTTACTTTGTTTTCCTTAAATATAATTATTAATATTTCACGGAATCATTTACACCGTAAATAGTTTAAATGGTCGTTTAAATAATATGCCCTCCACATGTGTTTTTTTTGTGTTTAGTGTTGGTGTCCTTCCCCCAATACCACCACTTAGCATGGTTGACTATGTACGGTGTGAGACAAGTTAAAGATATATACACGTACACGTGTGTCAAAAAGGTAATTATATTTTTCAATTGGACGGTATTCAGTGTTGCGTAGAGAGACACCACGTGCACTAAAGAGCGCGAAAGAAAATCACGCGCTCACGATTGCCAATGCCCCCCCGCCCCCTTCAGCAGCAGTAGCAGTGGCAGCACCGCCACCGTCACCGCCACCCAAGGGACTGTTCTCCTCACCTTCTGTGACCTTGAACGAGACCCTTATCCGTGCCGCGCTTCTATCGCGGCCCTGCCCCTCACCTCTAGCGCCACGCTTTCAGCACCCCCCCCCCCTTTTTTCCACACACCACTAACATCTCGCCACCGTGGGGGTGCCACCGTGGCTAGGAGGTGTTAACTACCTCGCCTGGTATACAGGAGGTCATTGGTTCGATCCCGACCCCTGAAACCTGGGTTTTTCCCTCCACGTCAACATCATGCGATTAAGACAGTGGTTCTTAACCTGGGGTGCACGCACCCTCTAGGGGTGCGAGACACCCTTTCTGAGAACCAAAGGGGTGCAGCCTGCAGTAAAGGTCAAGAACCATTGATTTAAGAGTATTTGGCTACTGTTATAAATTTCCACGTGATACGCCACTTTCGTTGCGCCATTATTTTTGATAGCCTGGTCGCTTCTGAAAAAGCGCTACATAGCTCAGTGGGCCTTACCTGGTAACATAAAATAAAAAGTTAAATCGTTTGTAGTACTCTAAGACTGGCAGAAGGCCGTGTGAAGAACCTGCGCAGGGTCCCTTCTTCTGCTCGTTTACTCGCTGGTATAATAGTGGCCACGACTATGAGTTCATGCTTCGGGAACTATGGTCAAGGACAGGGTCAAGAGGTCATCACGGCCAGTGCTGTTGATGCCGCCGCACGTCGCTGTCTCTTCCTTCCTTCTGCTAAACCCTGTATTTGCTACAAAGTCGACATCCGACCCCGAAGGTTCCGCTCTCACAGCGAGCTATCATCGGGCATTAAGTGAAGGTTATTAAGACGGCCAGTGCGATTGTCATTCGTTCAGAATCGCAATCGGTATCTAGACTGCAGGAGGAAGAATCCTATGAGCTATGAAGCTCTTTTTCACAGATATCCAGTAGGGGCGGGTCAGCAAGTTACAACAACATCCCGATAGGAGTGCAAAGTAGAGAAGATGTAAGCAAGTCACGAATATTGTATGAATAAATAAAAATAAGTAATGCATATAAGTACTGTACAAATTGCATAAGTACATAAAATCCTGCCAATTTTTCAACACTAAATGCAAGCTTGGGCAAGGCATCAAAACAACAACAGTCCCAGACCCCACCAAGACAACAATAAATTAAAATTGAACTATCGATACTACAAGGGTCAGGATCAGAGCGCGCTGGACGTGCCCAGGTGCATGAGAGGTTTTCCACACGGGATGTTGTCGCACCAGAGCACGCGGTGTGTGTACATTGAACTTCTTTTGCACCATACGTAGCCAACCGTGCTGATCGGAGGTGCGTTGGAAAGAGCAACAAACTAAACACGAAAAGCAATTCTCAAGAAATTAGATTTCATTCTATGTGATGATTTAAAAGGGCATAGCTCCAGTGGCTTCCTAATATCGGAATGAAGAGCGTTCCAGACGGCCGCAAAAGAGCATCTGAAAGTGCAGCGATGCGGTGACTGTCTTTGTTCGATGGCCATCCAAAAGCCGCTGTTGCGAGAATGACTGGAGTCCGCCTAATGCTGGTTGATGCTCCTTCACGAAATAAGCAAGGTATTGTGGCTCATTTGTCGCAAGCACTTTGTGTGCAATGAGCGCGACCTCATCACGTATTTGTTTGGCAACCGGAAGCCAATGCGGCCCGGCAAGCACTGGGCGAACATGGTCGCGGTCGGATCTTGCGGTACCCGTCACGACACTTGAGCGATGAGCGGTGGCTGCCAAATAGCAGGAGATGAGCATCTGCATGGAGGCACTGTAGCGGAGGTGATACGCCACGAAACAGCTTCCTAAATGGTTCAGGTGATCTTTTCGGATTACACCACACGGTTATTTTGTGTGAATCCTTTGGCTACAGCGTTCTCGACCGTGTGACGCTGTTTATTTTTTTGTATCGATATGCAGATAATATGTACCCTTCCAATTTATGTATTTCTACGTAAACAATTTTTTTACACAATCCGTCGGGCCCACAGTTTTCTAGGAGTGGATAATCTCATCATCTCAGTCATGTTTCTGCTTATCTATTTTATTATTAACGACACTAATTACTATTTTGGGTTACTTTCTCGCACTAAGGCTTATTCACCAATACATTACATGAATAGTGCACTTTGTGTTTTAATTTAACATATTACAGATTTTTCACGCTATTTACGGTTAAAGCTAACTCAACCTAAGAAGTCCGTGTAATTGCCTTTTAACTATCCATAGAACAAGAATTGGAAAAGGTGATAAAAAAACGTGTTGCCTTTACAGCACCAACTTTTTGTAACAACCTTGTTTCCTAATCCTTAACCTCGTAAATCTATTCCTTCGAATAATATCCTTACATCGGATATTGATGCCAGATAAAGGCACATTTGCAACTGTGACTTGAAACTGGGAACCTTTACCCATGATATCGATGGTTCAATTGTAAAATGCAATGTTATCGAGGGGCTGTGTTTTGTTGTCTTGGTGCCGTCTTGGATAGTTGTTGTTGTTGATGTTTTGCTGCCATGCACAAGCTTGCACTCGGAATTTATGTACGAGTGCAATTTGTACTTCCACGCTCTATTCACAATTAGTTTGTTGTTGGTTAGCAACCTGCTTAAATTTGTCTTTATCCTACCCTTGTAGGATTATAATTGATTACAATTTTGTTGTTGTTGCTGATCCGCCCCCTATACTGGACATTTGTGGGGGACAAAAGAGCTTCATAGCTCATCAGATTCCTCCTCCAGTCTAAAATATAGTCTGATTCTGAACTGGCCTCAATCCATGGTGACTCGTATTGAGGGACTTAAAGCAATGTTTAATCTGGGCAGTATAGGCCGGTATTTATACCGGTTAGAAAACAGAACATCCCGGGCCAAATTACATAAAATAGAGGGGCAGAAAAAGAGCCATGTGTATGCTATTTTGATGGACACCACTCCATTCTGCATGCACGGTGAGAGCACGTGGTCTTGAGAGCCAATCAGTGCCCCCCGTGCTCACTAAATCCACGTCGACGCGCCACGTGGCATAACTTTCCCGTCGAACTGACGACGATTTACGCCATGCTATCAGCGATTCGAGCGCAACGTTTTAATGTACAGTTTAAATGCATGACATTACTTTTTACGTACCACACAATGCGCATTGAATGCTGCAGAATACCATTATGCAGTATATTGTGTATTTTTTATGCACGGCAATACGTTACGTAGTATTATATTTTTTTCTTCCCAATATACCGTGTCCTTTTTTTCAATCCACCCTACACCACACTTGGAATAGAGTTGAATGTACTTCTGTCCCCCCCTCCCTCAGTCTGCCAAATGGGTGGGTGACAGCCCATACTGCCCCCATGCGCGTATGTGCCGGAGCGCCTGTAGAGGCACGGTTGGTTACGTATGGTGCGAAAGAAGTTCAACATATACACACGTACGAAGGAGAGGGTCATTGGAGCGCCCTCTTACCTTGTTGCTCATGACCACCGACGACCCTCCGTAGATGCCCAGGATGGGGATGGCCGTCTGGGAGGAGAAGACATCCAGGACTTGGCCGATGGCCTCCTGGTGGGTGTCATCTCCGAACAGGATCCCGTGCACCTTCTTGCGGGCGATGAGGTCGCACAGCTCCACCATGATGCTCACGGGATTCGTGTCGTTGATGACCGACGTGATGACGTTGACCGAGATGGGCAGGCTCGGCAGCTCCTTCCTGTCGGCGGCGCCCTTGGTGAAAAGGAGGTACGAGGTACCCCCGAACACCACCGCGACATTCACCACGGGGTGGTCGCTCCCTTTAGCGCCGGGGTCCCCCGCTGCGCTCTCCGCTACCGGCGGCGGCAGCAGTAGCAGCTGGGTGAGGAGGAGGAGGTGGAGGAGGCATCCGACGAGGTCGCGAGTGCCCATGCTAAAGCAGCACAGTGCCATCTGTGAAAGAGAGAGAGCGAGCTCTCCGTTGGCCAAGGACAGCAAAGCTGTGGCAGTATTCGTGCGATTGTGGCCATGCAACCAAAATCTATGGACCACAGAGGAAACCACTGTAGTAGTCTACACTGCTTCAACGGAGGAGTCGAAAGAGGAGGAGTAGAAAAAGGAGGAGGAGAAAAAGGAGGGGGAGGAGGGTGAGGAGGGTGGGGGGAGAACTACGCGTACTCTCGAAGCCCTCTCTTCTTGGCTATCAGAACTCGACATTGGCATTCATCTCCTGAGAATACATATATATTGCTGCCATCATAAGAGTAGAATAGCATGGCTATTTGTATCCGCGACGCTGCTTGCCCGGATACATCATCATAATACTGTGATGAAGCACCGGAGCCAATCTCGAACCTCGCACATTCAGCATGCCAACCCAACCTCTCACGGTGGCAGTTCCCGTTCTCACGCATTTCACGGGCGTGAGAGTGGGTTCCCTTCCCCGGTCTCACGCTGGCCCTAGGCAATCTCAGGTCACTCCGCCGGACACGCTGACATATCGCCCATAATTCAACTTTGAGAAGTCTGTAATGCAATCATTCTATTACGTATCTTTTTGCGCTGGCCGATGGATGTACATACTATTTGCAGGCGGCTGCGTTGTGTAGGGCGATTGTAATCGCTATATTGTCGCGTGCATGCTGCCTGTAGGTCAAAAAAGGTTACAATAGTAAACCAACCCTGTTGGGAATGAGTCATCACCTGCAAGGTTTGTATGCGCGCATAGGCGGGTGGGAAATCGATTCATTAAAATACATCCTTGAAAAGAATCATCCCACTCAAGAACGCTGCCAAATATTTGCATCTCGATTTTGTTGTTGTTGGTATAGCAATTGCGTTTATGCCGTAGTGAGACAGAGAGCGAGACAAAGTAAGCTACGCGTTTTTAATTGGCCCTTTAAAATGCAATAATTTATCACGCGCGTAACTTGGGAACACACGTGTATCCTAAAATACCGATTACCACGAGGAGTTAGCATGCGCATCTGAATGCGGGGAGTGGGCGCGACACAATGCGAGCTGAAGGGAGCACGCACGGAGCATAGGAGAGGGAGGATCCGATCTTCCCCACCAGATTCCCCGCTTCACACAACGGGGATTTGAGCAAGGCGGTGTGGTAGCCACCAACCTCTGCATTAGGACGCACAGCACTGTCAACTAAAGTAATCGCCTGGTATGCAGGACGTCGTCGGTTCGATCCCGACCTTGACGCCTTGTTGTATATTTGGAGTTTGCGTCTCTCTCTCGTCGCGTGGATTTTTCTCCGGGTCCTCCGGTTTTTTCCCCTTTACACATTTAGAAACATGCGTTCGTTTAGAGCAATTTGCCGCTATACATTTTCCACACGACGATAAGCCACTTCGTATAGCGCTATCATGTGTAGCCAGGTCGCTTCTGAAAAAGAGCTATTATTAGCTCAGTTGGGGGCCTTAACTGGAAAAATAATACAAAAAGTGTGGGAAGACTAAGAGATGACCGAGCCGTATGTTACACGCTCAAGTGAACGATGCAATTGTGGCGGGGGAGGGGGTGTAGCGGAGTGTGGGGGGCACGGCATGAGTTTTCGATTGAGAGAAGCGGGGGAAGGTCCGACAGAGGGCGCGTGCGGGCCGCGCTGCGCATCCCGGGAGACCGTCAGCCCGAGCGCCCGCCTCAAGAACGCTTCGCCAGCACCGTGGCTCGGCACGCACATCTCCCACACCCCTCCCCACTGTGCCTGTGGCCGCGAGTTGCAACATCCGCATAAGGCCCCTTACTTATCGTTGCTCATGTCCCACTCGGAAAATTGAGGTGATCGGGAGGTGCTGCTATTTTAGTTTTGTTTTACATCAGTGCAGAGGGATGCTCGGCTAGGTCTGTCGAAGTTGGGGTTTAAATGCTCGGATCTAATGTCTGGGCAACTGTTGTTCCAGCAAAAACTGAATTTTATCCAAGGTGGTGCTATAGCAGCAGCAGCTACATGGACGCAGTTATATTAAAATTGCATACGCGTTAGAAATGCATTGTTCTGGAAGATAGCATCTTGTTATAATACAGGCCACTGTGCATTACTTGTTTGGCAAACAAGTTTGGCAAAAGGTAACGTGTGTTATGGGTTCAATACAAATTATAAATAGCCCGAGGCTAACGCATGGTTTTAATACAAGGGAATGGAAGAGGCTATATTTAGATTTAAAGCTTTCGTGACTGCAATGATTCATCTTCTTTGGTTCTTTCGGTAAAGTCACGTAGAATGAGAATAAAATATTATTGTGTTATTTTATTTTATCAATTTATTATTTTATTCTCATTCTACGTGACTTTACCGAAAGAACCAAAGAAAATGGAAGAGGCTGTAAATAAAATATCATGTTGGGTTTTTTTTGTATGAACTCAAAAGGAATGCATATTAAGTTATTCGTAATCTTTAGCTCGTTACGGTTTAGCTTTGCATTTAAATCGTGCATTTTTTTAAATGTTATTTACAGTTGTTTCAATATTATCTATTTAAGGGGCATGACGCAATCGTCATTCGTATGTCAATTTGAGGGAGAGAAATAGCAGCGCTTAATGGCATAATTCGCCATTCCGATAATAGCCGCACGAATTCAAAGTTACGCATCGTGTCCCCCAGCACCCAAGGGAGACCACAGTCGCGTTTGCCTCTTTGCAACAACAACAATAAACAAATGACGACTGCGCGGCTAATGAAGAGACACATTCAAATAGGTCCGGCTTCGCGGTGCCTATTTAAGGCACGGAACGTCATCATCGCGGAGGCGAAGATGCAATGTTCGTGAGCGCGGCGCGTGGCCACTGCTTAACGCGCGGGGCTCGCGCAGCCTGCAGGGCGCCGAGAACTCTTCCCGAGTGGCCTCGCACGGCGCCTGCACGGCGCCTGCACGCCCGCCGCGGCCTCAGCGGCGAACGCACGTCAAGGGTGACCACGGCTTATCGCTCCTGCAGATAGCGCGCAACATATTTGCTGCCGGTGAACAATGGGACCCATCAAACGCCACCTCGATTTCACGAATGGACAAGCCGAGTTCAATTTGGTGACACTTGTTCATTATTATGATTATTATGCAGCCTTATATTAAAACACGCCGCTAATGTGTGCATGTGCGTATCAGTCGGTTTAACAAACAGAGGCGCGCGGATTGTGTCGCTTTGCAGAGGAGTGCACCTACCAACACGCCGGAAGAGCGCAGGACGATGTGCTTTCCCTTCGAGGATGGGCAAAGGAAAGACCTCCTCTGGACACCGATAAAGATGCGCAAAATTTCGGCCTAAATTATCTGCGCAGGCGTTTTGAGTCCGTCTTCCTGTACGGGAATTTGAGCTCCATGCTTGCTCTCGGCCCAACCTCTCTTCCTCTTCTCATGAACCTATTATATTCCACGCGGCAGACTCCGCCGTCGATTCAGTTGTCATCCCCCAGCCAAAGGGGCCGAACAGTGCCCGCTCCTCCGCCTTGGAATGGAACGCTGACCGCCCCCCCGCACCGCTAATCTCGAGCCCACACGGCGCGCGCGCTCGCTCGCTGGGTTGACAAACTCGAGACGTAATTGGAGTTTCAGAACCACGGACAGCGCTCGGCGAACTCGACACCCGCCCCCTCTCCTCCTCTCTCTCGCGCGATCGCCGCTTATTCTTCTCCCGGCTTCAGTTTGTTTCCTCCCCCCACCACCAGCCCCCTCCCCCTAATGACTGAAGAGAAATAAATGCCCTGGCGTCGAGAATTTCCGAAATTGTTGTTGTTGTAAATATACCCAAACGCGTTGTTTGGATGATGGTAAAGGGGTTTCCGATTTATTAACGCAGGTCAATATTTCACGTCCATCCAGAGGACGTGACAGCGAGTAAAGCGAGCCTCTTTGTCCAAAAAACGCGATCGGCCTTTGTAATGTTTTTTCTTCTTCTCCCGAGGAACCCAGTTTTCACCACACGGCAGCGACAACGACCATCGATCGCATTCTGGCGCCTCCACAATTCCGAACGGGATTCAGGAGTGCCGCATGAATAGACGGAGCCTCGTCCGCTCATCTCACGATTTCGCGCGCGCGCGACTGTTAATGCGGCAGGCTCCCTGTGCTCCTCGCTGCATCGCGCTTCCGAAGTAAAAGCAGCCTATGCGGGTTTTTTTTTATCTTCTGTCTGTCTGTCACAGCAACGGCACCGCTCTCTCTCTCTCTTCTCAGCCACGGAGAGCGGAGAACAGGTGCACACGGCGGCGTGCGGTGCTGCGCATCTCGTCTGCCTTAGAAACACCTCCTGGTGGAGAATGTGCCATCAGTATTCTGCTTGCAGGGGAGCCTGCTGCAGAGGACCCGGCCACGCGCACTTTAGAATGGTGCGGCCAACTGGGGAAAAGCGCGAATAGCAACCGAAAAGCAAACCTCAATGAATCGCCTTGTCAGCCGGATGACCCTGACAATTGCTTTGTTTGTTTGTTTCAAGCCCTCCTCCCGCTGTCTCGCTCGTGACGTCTACGTTTGGATGCATCACAACTGCTGCGCGCACACGGGGATCGGTCAATTTGAATATATGGCAATCCCTGATGTGGGTATTTGACATTGTCCCCCCCCCCTCATCTCTCTCTATCCATGAGAAGTGTGAGTTGCCTCTTTCACTTTCGGGTGGTGACACGTACAGGGCGCAAAGTACGCCGTAATGAACAGTCGCATAACATATATGATTTGTAACCCTTTGGACAATCCACAGCTGGATGAAGTGAAGGTGTTTTTTTTACGCACACTTCACCATGGTGGGAATTGCGGCTTAGTGAAGGGGTGGGGAGGGGTGAGGTGGGGAGGCGGGGGGACAGAATTGGTTCAGATAAAATTCGTCACTGATGTTAGCCGTGCCCGGACTTTGTGGCGCTTCGGCGCTAATCACCGGCGCTAACCCCCCCCCCCCCCCCCCGTTCTATTGTACGTTTCAAAACTGTAAATCAAAATTTTTTGACTGCGTTTCGCTGCCGACATTCAAACGGCGCAATCAATAACGGGGGGGGGGGGAGCGGCGGGGTGGGGGGCTTGCTTCGCATTACGTGCAGCCCGCGTGTAGCGGGCACCAAATCGCATCGCGCTGGTCACGGCGAGGCAGCGGCGTGGCGAATCCGCGTTACAAAAATATCACCGGTCGCTCGCGCGTCACGTGGGCGTGCGCAACGCGGGTTCATCTTCACGACTTCACAATCATGCGGCGGGTAACTACAGAGACGAGCATTTTTTTTTACTTACAATAAGCTGCGCTCGTAAGTCTATTAACCGGCTAAAATTGGAATACGTTATCTTTTTAGCGAGTCTGCTGAATCTCAATCAATGCGCGACCCATGTGGGAATGCGGCCCCGCACATTGCGTGATTGCTAGTGGACGATCTATAATGGAAAAAACGAATTTGGCGCGCGGGCATAATAATATATTCAACTGGAACGCACGTTGATGCTGAACGTATGGGATGCCTAAGATTAGGCCGGTAATACATATCACCTCATTTACGCTTAACCGATTGAATAATTATCTAAGCACTGGTGTTAATCCATTTCAGGGGGGGGAGGGGGTGACTATACTTCACCAATCTGGGTTGGTTGGTGAGGGGTGACCAAGGACCGGTTAAGATCACATTTAAATACACGCCACGTGTTTATGGAGCTAACCGCAAAGTGTCCACGCAACTGCAAATATTGAAACGGAACATTTTAAGGGAACGTACGGCAACAATCATTTTGCTTCTCTCTGCCAGTCCGCCGTTGAATGAGGGGCTGTCTTGCCACGCCCGTGTCGCACATTCGGGGCCTTCCTGAGCTTTAATCACGCCGGTAAGTGCAGTGGTCCCCGTTCATGGGATCGCAGACTGTAGTTCAGAGCATCACTCGCTTTACCACCGATGGGGGTTTTTGTGTGTGTCAGCCTTGGCCAGTACAGTCAACGCGAGGCTGCGATGTTCAAATCGCAGCGCACCACGAGCCTCCTGCACTCTCAGTAGCCTCGATGCGCCACCCAACTCACGTTGGCAGGATTGCAGCGCTGCTTTGGTGCGTGCGTGCGTGCGCGCATAACTTTTGCACGAAGATTCAACGCACACACGTGTGTGTCACTGAGAGGCGATTCGTAATTCTGCTAGTTATTTGCGAGTTATTTGATAGTTATTGCACTCAACATTTTAAATCCGGAATGTAATAGATTATTTTGCTGCTATAAATTTCCACGAGATAAGCTACTTTGTTGAGCTATCATTTGTGGCCAGGTCGCTTTTGAAAAACAAGTGAATACCTCAGTGGGCTTTGCCTGGTAGGATGGGGATGGTTTAGTTTCATTCGTTTCTGTTTGGGTGATTTGTTTACCTTTCTTGTACTTTCCACTACTATAGTGTTCTTGTAATATTTGTTGTTGTAACGTTCTTACCCTGTGCCCCTACTGGACACCTGTGAAAAAAGAACTTCACAGCTCATCGGATTCATCCAGTATAAATAAATACTCTGATATTGAAGCTGCTACTGCTGCTGCTGCGTTGGCAGTGGTGTACAATCACAAATAACAAAATAAATTAACACTCAATACATTCGCCAGTTAACACTGCGGCCTTAAAGGAAAAAAATATGAGGTGCGACGTTTTGGGGCGATTGCCATTTTTCATAGCGCATAGGCGACTGGCGCTGAGCTTTCGTGTCTTACCAACACAGGGGGACAAAGGACTCTGTTTTAATCAACGATTAAATTTAACAATACGACGAAAACATTATTAGTCCACTGTCGTGCCATTAATGTTCAGCTTAAAGGTGATCACGGATTAAGACCACGCTCGTACATTTTTAACTGATGTTCTGCAATGAATCACTCATCTTGAAGCTCGCACGAATGCTTTCCCATGCCCACGCACACGCCGTCAGTTTATTCTAATTGCCTCCATCAGTTTTATTATCCCTAAAAGCGCCGGTCGCAGCATTCCATTTAATCTTCAAAGAGCGTCCTGTTGCTGCTCCATTGCTTCCACTACCTCCTCCTCCCCTATATCACGTTGCCATGATGTGACACTGATAGAGCCGGACAATATACACACGTGACCGTAATGCACACAATGGAAACGGCATCGCTGAGACCAGTTTGTCTCCAAGCACCCGGGTCTCTCTCTCTCGCCGTATAAAAATTCAGAGCAGAAGCACCAAGCGGGTCAAGACACAGGGCTGTCACTCAATCTGCTGAGCGTGCCACGTTGTAGTACAGCAGTTTACCACAGGCGTGGATAAGTGGTGCAACGTGCACCGCTGCAGGTAATAATATATCTGGCACGTTGGTAGGCACGGAGACCAAACATGGGCTACTGCTGCTGCTTCTCAATCATCTTGAGTGCATTATTGAACATCGCACAGCGAACAAGTAAACGTGCTCAGTTGTATTAAACCTTCTTAAAGGGTCCACAGTCCGCGTTCCTGTGCCCATTTTGAACGTTATAAGAACGTCGCTTCGCCCGAGTTCTGTTTCATAGGTATGTCTGTATTGTTTATATGAAGCCCTGCGTGACAAAGGTTGTAAGGGACTCTAAAACTAAAACTAATCTATTTTTTATTTGACTAAGTAAGTCCCACTGAGCTACGTAGCTCTTTTTTTCATTAGCGACCTGGCTATCACAAATGATGGCTCAGCGAAGTGGCTTATCGTGTGGAAATTTGTAGTAGCAGCCAAATAAATGGGGAGGGAAAAACTGGAGGACCTGGAGAAAAATCCACGCGGACACGGGGAGAGAGACACGCAAACTCCAAATATACAGCAGGCATCAGGGTCGGGTTCGAACCCACGACCTCCTGCATACCTGGCGAGGTCGTTAACATCTCGCCACCGTGGCACCTTTAAATGAAAACCAAAGGAGTGAATTTCCTCTTGAATTTAAATGAATCAACATTTCACTGCGATTCGTGGATATCTTTTTAAATAATAGGGCACCGTGTGCTATTTAATTATCCGTCTTTAACATAATGAAACATAAATAATTATTAGTTTCACATTTAAGTCCTGTAAAGCGAGGGCTTCCCGACTCTCGCTGGGTCTGTGGGTTACTTCACCATACTTCACCACGCTGATCAGCGCGGGTTGGTGAACGTGGAGAGCACAAGACGTGGGAGCATGGAAGTACAGTGCGCCAGTTTATTCTGCTGCTGTGCCCCTCTGCTGCCCAAAACATTGGAGGTGGTCAAAGGCCACTATTAATATACAGTTACACAATAAAATAGAACCCCTCTTAACGGCCACCCCTGCTAACGACTAATCGCTTAATGACGGGCCTCCATAGAGTCCAATGTGTAGTGTATAATGTAGTGTATAATAGTGTAGTGTATAGTTTAGTGTATAGTAGTGTTCAATAGAACCCCTCTTAACGACCACCCCTACTAACGACTAATCGCTTAACGACGGGCCTCCAATGTGTTTGCTTACCAACCATTCCCCTGTTAACAACGGGCTGTTGTAGGTACAATAAATAGTAATTCTTGCATTTATTAATCGTGTTTATTTTAATATTGTGTGTTTATAATGTTGTTGGTAACTTTATGTAATAATATGAATTTTAAAATATTATAAAGTACTTTTTGGGTGAAAAGGGGGTATTTTTCGATGCTATCAGAACGAATTCAGACTTTAACGTGTATTTCCTGTACCCGCTTAAGGACCAAATCACTTAACGACCGGGTTTGTGGAACCAATTACCGTCGTTAAGAGGGGTTCTACTAAATATATTCTTATGGCAGTACCCCGGGGTACCAAATAATACAAAATGACCGAGGCAATTAAATATTTTATTTCTGGGACACACGGGGGGGGGGGGACGACTCCGTGACTGGGGTAGCAATCAATCCGAAATCAGTGCCACACTCCGCGATGTCGAAATGCAGCGAGGACGATTGTGCTGAAACCCTGAACGCTCGTACGCACCGTAGTGGTGCATCGTGTACAGCTCGTCGAGATGAGTCGATTGCCGCATCGCCGACCATCAACAGACTAAAAATGACTGCATCACGGACATTATGTGAGAGCCGGGGTACTATGGTACCCTGGGGTACCGCCATAAGGTTCATATTAATTTTATTCAAATAACTATGTATATGTTTATATTTTTAGAGAAAGATGATGAGAATTCGCCAATATATCCTCATCCATTGTCATACTTAGACAATGGATTGTTTTAAAGATATATAGTTTCCATTAAATTACTGCAGATATGACAGCAGTTGAGAATATAATCACCGATATATGTTTTTATAAATTAGCAGATGGAAAGGTTACCAGCTGAGCAAGAGAGTCGCTTTACGTTTTTACTTTTAAAAATATATATGTAAAGAATGCATTTGCACAACTGGACAAGTTGCTAAGCTACAACGTTTGTAAGGGGCGCATATGGTTTTTGTTGTTGTTGTGGGTAATGCCTCTGAAACTCGAAGTGCTGTTTAGAGACAGCAATCGCGCTCGCAGTGTGGGGGCCGTGAATGCCCAAAGACATAATTCCCCTGTTGAGTGGCGTGCACGATCGCAGCTTCTCCTGCCACGTGTGTGCAACATCAATCATCCGTGAAGCAACTCTCCAGACGCCATGAGACCGAGCGCTCGGGATGAGACCAGCGGTACGAGTTGATAAGGATGTTGAGTCCATCTCAATCGTAAGACTTGTCCTGCCAGTTTATCTCTAAATCTGCAGCAAGTAGCTGCAGGTTTATATTTAAGTCTGCCTTGAAAACTCAACTCTTTAAACTGGCCTTTGACCCCCACCCCCATAGCTCTGGCCGTTTACCCTGCAGGTTCTGTTTATTTCCTGCTTTCCATACATGACGCATTGGGATCAACGGATGAAATGCGCCTTATAAATGTACATTATTATCATGTTGTATTTTAGTAAGCGCATGTCTTAATATGGAGAAACACATGGAAACAACTCTTTGTTTTTTTCGGTAAAGTCACGTATAAATAAGAAATAATAAAATAACATAATAGCGTACGACGTTTCGGTTGCAACACAAGCAGCCATCATCAGGTACAGAAGAGCTAAATTTACGAGAGAGGGGAAACACATAACCCCAGATGTATATACAGACACCCAAGTAGGG
Source organism: Petromyzon marinus (assembly GCF_048934315.1). Classification (NCBI taxonomy): domain Eukaryota; kingdom Metazoa; phylum Chordata; class Hyperoartia; order Petromyzontiformes; family Petromyzontidae; genus Petromyzon; species Petromyzon marinus. Next base: position 12,556,640 of record NC_133692.1, read on the forward strand.
GGAACTAACACAGACACAACAGGGGACACAGAGAGACAAGTATACCCAACAGACAGGGTTTAGCAAAATTTGGAAACCATATAAAGGAACACAGACTGTCGGTCAAAACACAATTAACGCATAGTCCGGTTGATTAAGCTATTTCAAAGATTGCTAAATTGCAAGTTAAGTATGAAATTTAAAATACAGACCGCATACACACACATAGACATTCAAGTAGAGCGAACCAGCACAGGGGACAAGTACACAGTGAAGTCGCCTTAAATAGGCAGAGAAGGTAAGGCTGAGAGACAATGGGACATATTAGCATGAGGTATGCATGGAGCAAAGTGGGGCATGGCAGCAAACACTCGGGAGCACCAAAAGCTAAACACAGGCAGAGACAGCACAGAGACACAAATCAAAGCCAAGACAGAAAGGCAGATACACAAGCAGAGACAACACAAGACAACACAAAGACAGACACAAAGATACAGACCTTATACCTCCCCGTAGAGGCGGGTTCAAGACTTGGTTAGAAGGTTTCGTGACTGCAGGAATTACTCTTTGTTTTTTTCGGTAAAGTCAGTATAAATAATAAATAATTTAGCAATCTTTGAAATAGCTTAATCAACCGGACTATGCGTTAATTGTGTTTTGACCGACAGTCTGTGTTGCTTTATTTGGTTTCCAAATTTTGCTAAACCCTGTCTGTTGGGTATACTTGTCTCTCTGTGTCCCCTGTTGTGTCTGTGTTAGTTCCCCCTACTTGAGTGTCTGTACATACATCTGGGGTTATGTGTTTCCCCTCTCTCGTAAATTTAGCTCTTCTGTACCTGATGATGGCTGCTTGTGTTGCAACCGAAACGTCGTATGCTATTATGTTATTTTATTATTTCTTATTTATACGTGACTTTACCGAAAATAACAAAGAGTAATTCCTGCAGTCACGAAAGCTTCGAACCAAGACATGGAAACAACGCAATGGTCGGATTGACCGATGCATGCAGAATGCCGCGACAAATGAACCAGAAACGACTGACGCAAGATAAAGTTACGACGAACACGACTGCTCCCACTCTCCATCGGAAAAATGTAATTTTACATCGGTGAAATAAATCGCTCAAGGGCATGTCAACGACAGCCACACATTTGCCCCGCGTGGCCAGCGACAAGCTGTACGGGCTTGAGGCTCGGGCACGTGGACCCCTGGGTGTGCGGCACCCTCGTCTCCCGCACAGGGCCACGCGCCTGCCCTGCCCTTCCTCTCGAATGGCCAAAAGGGTAATCACACGTCGCGCTGCGCTATCAAATAACCTCGCGAGATTGTTGCCGTTCACCCCGCATCACACAGAGCCCAATAGACTCACACAGAGACCCATAGACCCACACAGCAGACCCATAGGCTCACACAGCAAAGATCCATAGGCACACATAGAGCCATAGTTTATTGTTCTTCCCCGCACCTCCGAATAGCACGTTTGGCTATGTACGATGCGAAAGAAGTTTAACATGCATACATATATACGTACGGTGAGGGAAAAAAGTATTTGATCCCCTGCTGATTTTGTACGTTTGCCTACTGACAAAGAAATGATCAGTCTAAAATTTTAATGGTAGGTTTATTTGAACAGTGAGAGACAGAATAACAACAACAATCAGAAAAACACATCTCAAAAATGTTATAAATGGATTTGCATTTTAACGAGGGAAATAAGTATTTGACCCCCTCTCAATCAGAAAGATTTCTGGCTCCCAGGTGTCTTTTATACAGGTAACGAGCTGAGATTAGGAGCACACTCTTAAAGGGAGTGCTCCTAATCTCAGCTTGTTACCAGTTTAAAAGACACCTGTGCACAGAAGCAATCAATCAGATTCCAAACTCTCCACCATGGCCAAGACCAAAGAGCTCTCCAAGGATGTCAGGGACAAGATTGTAGACCTAAACAAGGCTGTAATGGGTTACAAGACCATTGCCAAGCAGCTTGGTGAGAAGGTGACAACAGTTTGTGCGATTATTCGCAAATGGAAGAAACACAAAAGAACTGTCAATTTCCCTCGGCCTGCGGTTCCATGCAACACCTCACCTCGTGGAGTTGCAATGATCATGAAAACAGTGAGGAATCAGCCCAGAACTACACGGGAGGATCTTGTCAATAATCTCAAGGCAGCTGCGACCATAGTCACCAAGAAAACAATTGGTAACACACTACGCCGTGAAGGACTGAAATCCTGCAGCGCCCACAAGGTCCCCCTGCTCAAGAAAGCACATATACATGCCCTCTGAAGTTTGCCAATGAACATCTGAATGATTCAGAGGACAACTGGGTGAAAGTGTTGTGGTCAGATGAGACCAACATGGAGCTCTTTGGCATCAACTCAACTCGCCGTGTTTGGAGGAGGAGGAATGCTGCCTATCACCCCAAGAACACCATCCCCACCGTCAAACATGGAGGTGGAGACATGCTTTGGGGGTGCTTTTCTGCTAAGGGGACAGGACAACTTCACCGCATCAAAGGGACGATGGACGGGGCCATGTACCGTCAAATCTTGGGTGAGAACCTCCTTCCCTCAGCCAGGGCATTGAAAATGGGTCGTGGATGGGTATTCCAGCATGACAATGACCCAAGACACACGGCCAAGGCAACAAAGGAGTGGCTCAAGAAGAAGCACATTAAGGTCCTGGAGTGGCCTAGCCAGTCTCCAGACCTTAATCCCATAGAAAATCTGTGGAGCGAGCTGAAGGTTCGAGTTGACAAACGTCAGCCTCGAAACCTTAATGAATTGGAGAAGATCTGCAAAAAGGAGTGGGACAAAATCTCTCCTGAGATGTGTGCAAACCTGGTGGCCAACTACAAGAAACGTCTGACCTCTGTGATTGCCAACAAGGGTTTTGCCACCAAGTACTAAGTCATGTTTCGCAGAGGGGTCAAATACTGATTTCCCTCATTAAAATGCAAATCAATTTATAACATTTTTGACATGCGTTTTTCTGGATTTTTTTGTTGTTATCCTGTCTCTCACTGTTCAAATAAACCTACCATTAAAATAATAGACTGATCATTTCTTTGTCAGTGGCCAAACGTACAAAATCAGCAAGGGATCAAATATTTTTTTCCCTCACTGTACGTCCAAATACATAACAGGCGTGAGGGTCGGGATCGAACCACACGACCTCCTGCATACCAGGCAAGGGAGATAACATCTCGCCACCACGGCATCCTTAGGGGCCGTCCATAAATGACGTCACGCGATTTTAGACGATTTTTGACCCCCCCCCCTTAGTCACACGGCGTCACAAAAAGTCATACCCCCCCCTCAGATATGACGTCACAAAGCTTTCCCCCCCCCCCAAAAAAAAATAAAACATGCATCAAATCGCTTTAAACTATTGTCATTGTAATGCGTATTTAATGTGGCGCTGCACTCTGATGTTGTAGGAGAAAACATATATTAAAAAGTCTATTTAATTAAGTAGAACGTGTTGTCTATATTTAAAGTTGCGCATTTTAATGTGACGTCACATTTCTCACCCCCCCCCCCCCCCGTCGTCACACATCGTCACAAATGTCTGACACCCTCCCCCTAGGTGCGTGACGTCATTTATGAACGGCACCTTATTATTGCTTTTAAGGCGGTGATACAGCATTCTAAGCAACAACATTGCCACGAGGACGTCAATGGCATATGCTATCGTGCGATTTAACCTCGCTAGCTGGCACTGTACGAGATCCCCACGTGAGTGTCGCTCCGCTGACACTCATCCTGGGGTGGAGGAGGGGGGATACCCCTGGGGAGAATCTCTCTCCGTTGTGCACCTCCACGACCACCGTCGCACTCCTAGCGTGGAGCGCGAGTCACCCAACGGGCTCACATCTCGATCATTTGCAATTCGGATAGACGTCATTGCCGCTGCGCAGTATGCGGGGAGCAGGAGACCGTGGCCGCACAGAAACACCGTCTCGGGCTGTGAATGTGAAGTCCCGTCAGGGCGTGCCGGGGTGGGACTTAAGCCCACTCACACTTATATATAACATTTCCAAACCTGTGGAATTGTTTATATATTTATGATTGTGTATCTGGTGCTCTAACTGTGTAAAAGCCACGTGTAAAAGCATTCGCTAAATAATAAGAATATTGCGCATTTATTTTATGCATGGCTGATTATGTCTGTGCACCCTTTTCAATTCTCTTATAACGCAGTTTGTTTTTGCTCGCGTACATTTTTTTTGCTCAGTCTCTTGAATTCGTTCGTACGGTGTATTGCTGCTTTCGGCATTTTGTTGGCCCAGGCCGTCACTGTCGTCCACGAGAAGAACTCTTCATCCCGGTCCCCTTGAGTTGTTCTCACCTGTGGACACATCCAGAATGCAACCTGTTTCCGAACGTCACGTGGGGGCTAACGTGCTCCACCATCCGCAATGTCTCCCTAACCCCTCGCTCCCCCAGTCATATGGCCCCGATTCATTTTCTCTACTGCCCGTGACCTTTCGCTGGAGTTATTTCTGCGTTTTGTCAGAGCCACATCGTCGACGTTCCTATTTTTCTCCCTCCGTTATCAAATCAAACAAAACCGGTTGTATCACTTCCTGGGCCATCTTAGTTTCACGAGTTACAGAAGTTCTCATACACCGCAAACCATCAGAGCCATCTTCTTGGTTCTTTCGGTAAAGTCACGAAGAAGGGAAATAATAAAATAATAAAAATAAAACTTAATACAATTTCATTATTTTTTTTCCCTTCTACGTGACTTTACCGAAAGAACCAAGAATATGAATCCCTGCAGTCACGAAAGCTTTAAATAGAAACATCAGAGCCATGTTTGCTTATTTGCATGTTCACCGCAAGTACTGTTTGTGGTTAATGCAGACTTGATTCCTTGAAAAATGCATCTATTTGGTGTTTCAACATATTAACACCTCCTGTTTTACTCATACCGAGCTATAAATGCTCTGATAGTGGCAGTCTTTGTACTGTTCGCCTTGTGGCGTTCTCTGGTCTGACACTGGTGGTGAGACTATAGGCCATAAAGAAGGCTGTCTCTGGTGTAGGCCAATCAGTTTCAAAGACAATGCATGTATTATCCGCGCATGTCTGTATGCATGTTCACCATAAGTACGTGTGGTTAATGTAGACTTGATTCTTTGCACAAGGTATCTATTTGGTATTTTAACATCTTAACACCTGTTTTATTGCCAGAAAGGGTAAAACATCTTATTTTTCATACTTTTATACTGGCAAAAAGGTCCTGTGATAATCTTGCCATTAATATCTGCGGTTTTTAACACCTTTCATGGTGAAATTGGATCCGTTATTTTTTTTTATTTTCGCCTGAACAGCACGTCCACGGTGTGTGCAGTGTGTAAGGCGCCGGGGCATCCATTGTGGCTCTCCGTGACACTTCCCAGCGCATGCAGCAGCAGCAGCGAAGGTGCGATGAAACTGATTGAATGAATCGCGCTTGGTTCTTCTTCGGCGACCCGGCTTCGATTCCCGCTCGCGGCCACCAGTGATAGGAGATTATGTGAACTGGTCATGTGCCTCCCCTAGGTCGACTCAGCCTCAAAATGAGTTCCTGGTGTGCGGTGTGTAAAAACATCGCCACCGGAGGAGATAAAGGCGGTCTGGCGTGGTCCTGGGCACCCACCCCCTCATGTACCGTTCCAGTTTCATAGGTGGTACTTGCTACTAACAGCACTTGCCACAAACAGCACTTGCCACAACAGCATGTTAGGGCTACACGGGGGATATTTGTCTTTGTACAAGTGTGGCTGTTTTTGTTTTTGGTCTCGCCTTGGATCTTTTTTGCTGTTGTTAAAATGAAATCCTGAATTTGGCGGTCCGCCTTGACACTTCACATATAGCGAAACTTCTTCTTCTTCCATATGGCTGCTGATGTAGATGCAGAGCAACAACTACAATTTCACATTCAGGTGGTCAAGATCAAATAAGCGCGTCAGGAACAGCGCGGAGTGCAATGGCTGCGATGTCTCCTTCGTATTTCTGGATTGGGCGTTGCATCGTTAAAAGTTGTACGGTTTGTTGGCTTATCATGTGGAAATTTGTAGTTGTAGACAAATAAATGTGGAAGGAAAAAACCAGAAGACACGGAGAAAAATCCACACGACCACGGAGATAAAATCCAAACTTGGGCATTGCGTCGTTATATTTTGTACAGTCTGTTCTGGATGACCACAGTCGCACACTGGAGAGTTTTAATTTTACATTTGTGCATCAGCTATCTCATTTGCCACGGTTTGCGTGGATGCGATTTAATGTTGACCATGAGCTTCGTGGAAGATCAAACCCATGGATCTTCTGCGTTGGGTCTTTCACAAGGTGTATGTTTGCGAGTTCTTTTGAACTCCATTCAGCTCTCCAGGCTTCATCGGGGTTGAATTCGCCCTATTCACTCCAGCGCAGTTGTCATATTCAAATGCGCACGTTTGCCGGCGTAATGACTTTGATTAATGAATTTTTAATGGATCTCGTATCCTCTACGGTTGAGTAGTAATCTCACCGCCACACAAACCTGATTCCAAATCTCTGTTGCAGTCATCACCGCTCTCTCTTGGCTCATTGGTAGTGTCCCTTTTGCAACGTGAACAAATTGCATGACCCACTTTGCGTGACGCTTGAGTAACCTTCATAATGTTAGTGTAATAAGCACCCCACAGATTAATGCCTTCTGTATCTTCTAAACTTTTGATGACTTTTTCTTTTTTTAAAATTACACACAGGTGCAGAAGATATTCAGTGTGCGTGAATTCGTCAAAAACATTAGTACATTGTGATTGCGGAAGTTCTTATCCAACAGGAAAATGCCCAGGCTGCACGAGAGCCCCAGGACATTAGAGTATCTCAAGGTCTCTACGATGTCGAAATGTGGATCCCCTCTTGCATTCCCAGATCGACGATTCGATCGGTCTGTGGGCAGTGCAGCTTTTTGTCTTTTCGCCCCCAGAGTCTGGAACGACACCCTCCCAGACTCTGGAACGACGCTCTCCCAGACTCCGGAACGGGGGCTGTGTCTTGTACAGAGCTTTGAGATCCTTGGTAAAATGCGCTATTTATAGATATAATTATTATATTATTATTCTAAATGCATGTTTCTTTGTCTCATGCTGAGGGCCCACGGGGCAGCCAGCAACTGTGCGTTGATGGTTGTGACTCGGAGGGCCTACGCCTGGATGAACAATGTAGAAACACTGGAGTTAAAGTTACTTTCTATTTCGTTTAACTAGCTTCATCAGGCGACAACAAGATTTGGCTGCCAGATTTGGCTGTCGCCTGATGAAGCTAGTTGTAATTGCTGGCAAAACGTCGTACACAGATTGTAAATGTTGTGGATTTGCTCTCCAATACACCAGTGTGCTGTACAAGTAACGAATTGGCATGTTCTGTTTACGTGACAAACCTCACTAATTGGCTGTGTAGGGTGGTGGCGGGTTTAATGACACATTTATATTTACGCGATCTAACCCAAAACACCTGTACTTTGGATGATATTGGTCGCGAAAGCCGACGTGATATACGGACATGGTCAGATCTTGTAGTAGTCGTCACGACACGTGCCAAAGAATGCTGCACACACTGGAACTTGGTAATGTTTTTGCCAGACGTCCCATAGAATAGCGAGTTGCAATTATTGAGCCTTATTAATACCATGCTACATGCCACCCTGTTGGCTATGTCACGACTCAATAGTGGCAGAATGTGTCGTAGAGCCCTGATATGAAAATTGCAGAACCCGACTATATTTTGCACGCGGTGATCAAACGACGTATTCTGGTCGAGCATGTTGCCCGTTGACAAAGGGGATGCTTCATCGCGCAAGATTGCGAGCGAGTGCGGCTCCAGCTCCTCTCGGATGGGAGCGTGGCGGGAGGGCTGTATGTGTCGGGGAGACACCGTTAGAGTGAAACACACTGCTAAGCAGCGTAAACATAAACAAAAAACTATTTTTATTTTACCAGGTAAGACCCCACTGAACTCTGTAGCTCTTTTTCAGAAGCCACCTGGCTATCACAAATGATAGCTCAAGAATGTGGCTTATCGCGTGGAAATGTATACCAGCCAAATACTCTAAACGCATTTTTATAAACGTGGGGGGGGGGGAATCAGAGGACCCAGAGAAAAATCCAGAGAGAGATACAATCAAACTCCAAATATACAACAGGCATCAGGGTCGTGATCGAGCCCACGACCTCCTGTATACCAGGCAAGGTAGTTAACATTTCGCCACCTTGGGAGTAATGTACAAAAAGTGGCATCTGGTGGTGCAATGGCCCACTCTGGTACCTCCACTAACGCCGGCCCCGAGCGTACGGTAAAATATAATATATGCAATGTTATATTAAATTACTATTCATTCGTTCTCGGCAATTAAAACACGGAGAGTTTGGCGTTAAGGGAAGATAGAACGGAGCTGCCACGTGTAATGAACAAAAACTCATATTCCTCGATAACGCGGATTTGAAGGATGCCTATATTTAATCGGCGACGTTTCGGGATAGGCCCTTCTTCATATGACGTGCATGTTTTTGTTTTTAACATGCGCTTGTGCACCACTGCCAAAGCAGGAACACTATAATTTGTCACGTGGCTGTTGAAGTTATGGCTATTGTAAAGAGTAAATGCATTTCCTACAGGGACCTGGAGTCTTAAGGAAAAAGAAGGAGGAGGGAGGAGGAGGAGGAGGAGACCAACTGAATGTAGAATTGTAGTCGTTGTCTTTGCATCCACATCAGCCGTACGGAAGACGTTTCACTACATGTGAAGTGTCAAAGACGGCCTCCAAAGTCAGGATTCATTTTAACCGAAAAAAATCTCAAATGGGACGCCAAAAACACCCAAACTTGTACAAAGACCCAGATCCCCCGAATCACCTTAACATACTGTAGTGGCAAGTGCTGTTAGCGAGTAGCACCCATGAAGGCCGGAACGGTACACGAGGGAGTGGGTGGCCGGCACCACGCCAGCCTTTGCCTCCCCAAGAGACGATGTTTTTACACACCGCACAAGGTACTCATTTTGAGACTCAGTCAACCTAGGGGAGGCCCATGACCGGTTCAGATAACACTGTGTAACAAACATTTTATTTGTTCCTGGGTAGTAAGCGTTATTTCCTAATTGCTTATTTGAACAGTGCTATTTTGAAATTTACTTATTTTCAATGAGAAAATGGGCGAATTTGTGTCTTATCGTTCACAAAGTAAAAAAACATATTCATCAAAATTAACATGTATTTATACTATAGTAATACAAAAAAATACTACGAAAGATTTGGACACCAAGGCGCACTACAACAGGCGGGACTGGCCACAGCGGACCGAGTTCTCTGTGGGGAAGAACAACGTCAAGTGGGAGCCATTGGTAGACCCCCAGAAAGTGCTAATGCCACCACTGCACATAAAATTGGGCCTTATGTAACAATTTGTCAGAGCTGTAGATAAGGAGTTGGCAGCCTTCAAGTACCTTCAAGACTTCTTCCCGAAGCTGTCTGGGTCAAAGCCGGTGTCTTCGTCGGACCACAGATAAAGAAGATCCTAGAATGCAATTAATTCCCCAAGAAGCTCACTAGTAAGGGGAAAGCGGCTTGGAACAGCTTTGTCGCAGTGGTTCGTGGCTTCCTGGGCAATCACAAGGTCGAAAACTACGTGAAGCTGGCTGAGACTCTGTTGAAGAACTTCGGCACAATGGGCTGTAGGATGTCCCTCAAAGTCCATATCCTTGATGCTCATCTTGATAAATTCAGAGCATAGGAGCGTACTCGGAGGAGCAAGGCGAGCGCTTCCACCAGGATATACTGGACGTTGAACGCCGCTACTAAGGACAATATAACGAGAACATGATGGGAGATGGCACTTGGGGGCTGATTCGTGAAAGTGATTTACAGTATAATCGTCAATCTCGAAAAACTACTCACTTATAAATCTCTTGTAGTAATTTTGTATTACTCTTGTATAAATACATGTCAATTATTATTCATGTTGTTTTTTTCTGACTTTATGTGAACGAAAAGACACAAATTCGCCCGTTTTCTCATTTCAAATAGGTACACTTCAAAATATCACTGTCCTAGTCACAAAAGCAAAGTTTGTTGGGAATACTAGCCATTTTCTATGCTTTTTAGACATAAGCAACTACGAAATAACATGTAACAAAAATTGTGTTATATAGTGTAATCGCTATCACTGGCATTGGTGGCTGTGAGTGGGAATCGAACCCCGGGGTCACCGAGTTCGTAGCACAGCTTCCGCCACCTCTCCCCATGCATTGCGGCGCGCGTGTCCGTATGCTCGGACAGACGCGCGTGCGCGCTCGCTTTCCAGTGACATTCAGTTGCTCGGTTCCGGATGATCACGACTCGTTTTGGCTCGCCACTGTCAGCTGGGACAAAGATAAAAAACGAAGTTCAATTTACAAGCCAAGGGCAATGCGTTTGGGTCTGTTCGCAACGCAACACAACACAAAACAACGCGGGAGGGTTTGTGCTGACTACGGGAGGATAACTCTTTCTCAACTCCCACATCACAGACTCCGCTCGGGCTGACTCAGGCTAGCTTGGCTCACTTTCTCCACGGCCTTTCAACAGTGTCTATTTATAACCCTCGATTCCTCACCCGACCTCGGTAATGCACTTTGTTTACTTTTCGCTGACTCATCGTCCCGACTCCACCCGACGACCTACGTTTCAATGACCGCGGTCGTTATTCCCCAATGTGTTCTCAATTATACTCCCATGTCGCAGACACGCACACACGTGAACATGAACATCCTACCCTATATGTGGAAAACAAAAAAAATAACATTTATAACTGTTCAGTTAAAATCCGTAAAGTTCAACAACAATTATATTATTTGGGTCTTTCGGTAAAGTTACGTAGATAAGTTCAAAGAAAAGAAAAAATAAACCTATGACGTTTGGATCGCAACACAAGCTTTCATCATCAGGAAGACGAACGCTTGTGTTGCGATGGAAATGTCGTAGGTTTTTTTTGTTATTTTTTGTTATTGCCTTTGAGCCTATCTACGTGACTTTACCGAAAGACCCAAAGAATATGAATTCCTGCAGTAACGAAAGCTTTAAGTCAACAATAATAATACAGTGTGCTTAAAAAAAGTGAACACTTTCGATAATTTGCAACAATACCACAAGAAATGTGCCTCTAGACTCTGGAGTCCACCTGGAGAATATTCCAGAAACGTGTTGACAATGATGGTGAACAAGTGGAGACTGACTTTTTGAAGCTATTAACATACATCTTCTTTGGTTCTTTCGGTAAAGTCACGTAGAATGAGAATAACATAATACAATAACACGAAGAAATTCTCACGACGTTTCGGCCACAACGCAAGCAGCCGTCTTCAGGTGAAAGGAACAGACCTGTCGGGACGACAGAGCTTCAATGAACGATGTTAAGATTCGTAGCGACTTTTAAGCTGGTTGGGAGAAGTGAGGTACCTTGACAAAGGGGGTTTACATATCAAATAGCTGAGGGATTAGCTTGTAACTGGTCACAGAAATGGCTATGTTAAAGTCAAAACCTACACATCCATAGAGGCAACTAGTAATTTAGCAGTGAAATAGCTAAGGGATTAGCTTGTGACTGGCCACAAAAATGGCTATGTTAAAGTCAAAACCTACACATCCACAGAGGCAATTAATAATTTAGCATTGAAATAGCTAAGGGATTAGCTTGTGACTGGTCACAAAAATAGATGTTAAAGTAAAGGCTTACACATCCACAGAGCTTCAATGAATGCTGTTAAGATTCGTAGCGACTTTAAGCTGGTTGGGAGAAGTGAGGCACCTTGACAAAGGGGGTTTACATATCAAATAGCTGAGGGGTTAGCTTGTGACTGGTCACGGAAATGGCTATGCTAAAGTCAAAACCTACACATCCACAGAGGCAACTAGTAATTTAGCATTGAAATAGCTTAGGGATTAGCTTGTGACTGGTCACAGAAATAGATGTTAAAGTAAAGGCCTACACATCCACAGAGCTTCAATGAATGCTGTTAAGATTCGTAGCGACTTTAAGCTGGTTGGGAGAAGTGAGGCACCTTGACAAAGGGGGTTTACATATCAAATAGCTGAGGGGTTAGCTTGTGACTGGTCACGGAAATGGCTATGCTAAAGTCAAAACCTACACATCCACAGAGGCAACTAGTAATTTAGCATTGAAATAGCTTAGGGATTAGCTTGTGACTGGTCACAGAAATAGATGTTAAAGTAAAGGCCTACACATCCACAGAGCTTCAATGAACGCTGTTAAGATTCGTAGCGACTTTAAGCTGGTTGGGAGAAGTAAGGCCCTTGACAAAAGGGGGTTTGCATATCAAATAGCTGAGGGATTAGCTTGTGACTGGTCACGGAAATGGCTATGTTAAAGTCAAAACCTACACATCCACAGAGGCAACTAGTAATTTAGCATTGAAATAACTAAGGGATTAGCTTGTGACTGGTCACAGAAATAGATGTTAAAGTCAAAGCCTACACATCCACAGAGGCACCTTGTATATGGACGCCAAAGGGGGCTGCAACAATTCAACTGTCATACAGTAAACCGATGTGAAAAACCTAATTCTAAATTACATCAATATAATAAATGTACTCAATATATTCTTCAATAGAAGATTACTCCTTGCTGTCACGAAAGCTTTAAATCGAAATATTAACATACATTTGTTATAATGTTACAGTGTATTATCCGTTCGTTTCCCATTAAAACGATAGTCTCATTTTCGTTTTAAAAATTCTAAGCACCCTGTATATAAGTGGATGGAGAGCTGTAGGTGGGATGGTTAGCACAATGAAATTAACATAATTGATGCGAGTTGAATTCAGAAAACCGTGGCGAAAATCAGGGGAGAGTGATATCGAATCAGTTGGTCACCTCTCCCCTTCACCAACCTACACTTACGAGCGTTTGCGAATTGTGGCCCAAACAGCTCCCGTGACTGAAAATAATGGTGGTGCATTTAATCCAGCAGTGGATTACACTGGTGTGACAATTTTTTTGTTCCTGGGTAGTAAGTGTTATTTCTTAACTGCTAATGCATAAAAGTACAAAAAATTGATATTATTCCCCACAAACTTTGCTTTTAGCAATTTACCTATTTTCCAGAACATTCCGGATATATTCAGTGCTGAATAAACTTGGAGTAACTTCTAGAACATTCTAACTTTCCAGTAATATAAATAGTAGTATAAATATGGAGCATTAAGCCCACCAGTTCAGTTTAGTTCCAGCTGCCTAATTGGATACATATCTGCATTTTTCTGAGATGGCATCAAGAGGCTACAAGCATCCGGCAGACGCATTTTGCTGTCTGCAGCCAATTTAGCAAGAGCGAAAAAGTACTCTGTGGAAGCATCTGCTCAGATGTGTGAGGCCTACAAGGTATATTTCGGCATGCCTGTCGGGGATCAAGACAAACCCTCGGCACCTAATTTCACCTGCGAGCAATGCAAAACAACTCCTGAAGGTAAGATGGACAATTGTTGCTCGGAATTTGATGTTATTAAATTTGTAAAAAAAAAAATGGTTAAAGTTTTTTATTTTTAAATGTTTTACAATTTTCAATGTTGTTGAAAAAATATATGATATATGAAAAATATGTTGCTAGAATATCTTACACATTAGCCATGGGTGAAATACATGTATTTTTGTAGGATGGTACAGAGGGGAAAAGAGAGCCATGAAGTTCGCTATCCCAATAATTTGGCGGGAACCCACTGACCACTCAAGTAACTGCTACTTTTGCATGGTGGACCCTTCCAAACGTTGGACTGGCAAGAATGCACCTGCTATCACGTATCCGGACCTTCCTTCATCCATCGCCTCGGTGCCACACTGACATGAGCTCCCCATACCCACTCCCCCGGAGACAGAGCAGCCGTCTTTAGAAGAGAGCAGCAAGTCAGAGAGCGAGGAAGATGTTGTAGACCCAGATGACAATTTCAGAAGTGGAGCTGAGGAGAGAACCCCATACTACCCCAACCAAAAAGACCTCAAAGACTTGATCAGAGATATTGGTCTCATCAAGTCCAATGCTGAGCTTTTGACATCTAGGCTCAAGCAGTGGAACTTGTTGGATGAAAGTGTGCAAGTCGCAGATCAGAGGAAGCGTCACCAACCTTTCTGCAGCTTTTTCACCCGTCAAGATGGGCTCTGCTTCTGCCACAATATGACCAGTCTGTTCGAGGTAACAGAAAACGCCTGTAACCAGAATGAGTGGCGCCTCTTCATTGACAGCTCATCCAGGAGCCTCAAAGCTGTGCTGCTCCATAATGGTTACAAGTACCCGTCTCTTCCCCTGGCTCACTCGGTGCACCTCAAAGAGGATTACAACAGCATCAAGACCTTGCTGGATGCCGTGAAGTATGATGAGTACGGCTGGGAGGTCATCGGAGACTTCAAAATGGTGACATTCCTGATGGGTCTCCAAGGCGGTTTTACCAAGTTTCCCTGCTATCTTTGCCTTTGGGACAGCAGGGACACCAAGGCGCACTACCACAGGCGGGACTGGCCACAGCGGACTGAGTTCTCTTTGTAGAGAAACAACGTCAAGTAGGAGCCACTGGTGGACCCCGGAAGGTGGTGATGCCACCACTGCACATCAAATTGGGCCTTATGAAGCAATTTGTCAGAGCTGTAGATAAGGAGTCGGCATCCTTCAAGTACCTTCAAGACTTCTTCCCTAAGCTGTCTGAGGCAAAGGTCAAAGCTGGTGTCTTCATCGGACCACAGAAAAAGAAGATCCTGAAGTGCAATGAATTCCCCAAGACGCTCACGAGTAAAAAGAAAGCAGCTTGGAACAACTTTGTCGCAGTGGTTCGTGGCTTCCTTGGCAATCACAAAGTCGAAAACTATGTGGAGCTCCATCATGGGACCTCCTTTGCCAGTATCAAAATATAATAATCGGTTTTCCCCTTTTTTCTGGCAACAAAACAGCTGTGTTAAGATGTTAAAACACCAAACTGAAACCTTTTGCAAGGAATCATGTCTGCATTAACCACAGATACTTGTGGTGAAAATACAAAAAAAAACTTGCTCTGAGAGTATATGCTTTGTCTTGCATATATGCATTGTCTTGCATATACTGTCAGAGCATGTTTTTTGTTTGTAGTTTTACCACAAGTATCTGTGGTTAATCCAGACATGACTCTTTGCAAAAGGTTTAAGTTTGGTGTTTTAACATGTTAACACCTATTTTGTTGCCTGAAAAAAGGGGCAAACCTATTCTTATATGTGGAGCGGGTTGAAACTCTGGTGAAGAACTACGACACAATGGGCTGTAGGATGTCCCTCAAAGTCCATATCCTTGATGCTCATCTTTATAAATTCAGAGCATGGGAGCATACTCGGAGTAAGGCGAGCGCTTCCACTAGGATATACTGGACTTTGAATGCCGCTACCAAGGACAGTATAACGAGAACATGATGGGAGACTACATTTGGGGGCTGATTCGTGAAAGTGATTTACAGCATAATCGTAAATCTAAAAAACTACTCACTTCTAAATCTTTTGTCGTAATTTTTGTATTACTTTAGTATAAATACATGTTCATTTTTATTCATGTTGTTTTTTTCTGACTTTATGTCAACGAAAAGACACAAATTCGCCCGTTTTCTCATTGAAAATAGGTAAATTTCAAAATATCACTGTCCTGGTCACAAAAGCAAAGTTTGCGGGGAATAACAGCCATTTTCTATACTTTTTAGGCATAAGCAATCACGAAATAACACTTACTACCCAGGAACAAAAAATGTTTTACATAGTCTTATCAAAGGGCTGTTAATTAAAAATAGAATAACCACTGTCACAAGTGACTCATTCCAATGTGGTGCATCACACGTATGAAAATTTTCTTTTATTTACAAAAAAACCCCATCACATGTATGCATCGTGCCTTTTAGAAAAATAACTCCAAATCTCCGTATAATTAACCCTGTTCTTTAGACGTCACCGTACGGGACTAAACAGTTACTCACGGACAGCATCCGAATAGTTATTGCACGCACGCACGCCTTTTGTTCATAAGCAGCGCGATTTATTTCCTTCTTAATCCTTTTTTGAATGAGCCCATATTTTGAAACCAAGAAGGGCACGACCCAAGTTGCAATGTAATATGCTTCCATAATGTTTGGAGCGAGTTTGACAAAAGGCCCCTGCTTGTGACAGGCGCCCTCCAGACGACTTGGCAGGGAACCGAGAAGTGGGAGCCCACTCCAATATGGTCGTAACCCAGAGAGTGGGTTATGCATGAGATAAACATGCAGGTGCAAGTGTATGGATTGCCTTGAACATTATTTCCAAGATGAATGTATCTCTATCATTGTTTTTCTCTCTTACTCACTCTTTCACTCTCCCAGAAGGTTACACATAATCCACAAGAACGCAGAGGAATACAAAATAAAGAAAGAGCATTTGGGTCTGACATTTTTTTACACAGCATTGTGATAACCGTGAAAAGCGGGAGTCAGAATAAGCAGGTTATACGGCGGCGATAAGAACATTATTTTAGGTTTAAATGTCACTGCCTCCCTAGGGCTTATAGTGTTCTTCAACATCATTGTAATCACTGTGCCTGGAATAAACAATTAAAAATTCTTGTAATCACTATGCCTGGAATTAAACACAACCCTGTAGGGTTCACAAAGGATTGTCAAGTTTTTATATTAATACCCATGAGAGCGTTTTTTTGGGTGAGATCACATAAATATAAATGTGCCGTTAAACGCACCACCACCCAATAGAGAGTAACTCACAACAACATAAATATGTTGGCATGCTTTGTTTACGTGACAAACCTTACTAATTGGCTGTGTCGGGTGGTGGTGGGTTTAACGACACATTTATATTTACGCCCCCCAAAAACCCTATTATGGATAATATCGGTCGAGAAAGCCTACTACGTGTTAACTTGATATTAATACAGTGAGGGAAAAAAGTATTTGATCCCCTGCTGATTTTGAACGTTTGCCCACTGACAAAGAAATGATCAGTCTATAATTTTAATGATAGGTTTATTTGAACAGTGAGAGACAGAATAACAAGAAAATCCAGAAAAAACGCATGTCAAAAATGTTATCAATTGACTCGCATTTTAATGAGGGAAATAAGTATTTGACCCCCTCTAAATCAGAAAGATTTCTGGCTCCCAGGTGTCTTTTATACAGGTAATGAGCTGAGATTAGGAGCACACTCTTAAAGGGAGTGCTCCTAATCTCAGCTTGTTAGCTGTATAAAAGACACCTGTCCACAGAAGCAATCAATCAGATTCCAAACTCCCCACCATGGCCAAGACCAAAGAGCTCTCCAAGGATGTCACGGACAAGATTGTAGACCCACACAAGTCTGGAATGGCCTACAAGACCATTGCTAAGCAGCTTGGTGAGAAGGTGACAACAGTTGGTGCGATTATTCGCAAATGAAAGAAACACAAAAGAACTGTCAATCTCCCTCGGCCTGGGGCTCCATGCAAGATCTCACCTCGTGGAGTTGCAATGATCATGAGAATGGTGAGGAATCAGCCCAGAACTACACGCGAGGATCTTGTCAATGAGGCAGCTGAGACCATAGTCACCAAGAAAACAATTGGTAACACACTACGCCGTGAAGGACTGAAATCCTGCAGCGCCCGCAAGGTCCCCCTGCTCAAGAAAGCACATATACATGCCCGTCTGAAGTTTGCCAATGAACATCTGAATGATCCAGAGGACAACTAGGTGAAAGTGTTGTGGTCAGATGAGACCAAAATAGAGCGCTTTGGCATCAACTCAACTCGCCGTGTTTGGAGGAGGAGGAATGCTGCCTATGACCCCAAGAACACCATCCTCACCGTCAAACATGGAGATAGAAACATTATGCTTTGGGGGTGTTTTTCTGCTAAGGGGACAGGACAACTTCACTGCATCAAAGGGACGATGGACGGGGCCATGTACCGTCAAATCTTGGGTGAGAACCTCCTTCCCTCAGCCAGGACATTGAAAATGGGCCGTGGATGGGTATTCCAGCGTGACAATGACCCAAAACACACGGCCAAGGCAACAAAAGGAGTGGCTCAAGAAGAAGCACATGAAGGTCCTGGAGTGGCCTAGCCAGTCTCCAGACCTTAATCCCATTGAAAATCTGTGAAGGGAGCTGAAGCTTCGAGTTGCCAAACATCAGCCTCCAAACCTTAATGACTTGGAGATGATCTGCAAAGAGGAGTGGAACAAAATGCTTCCTGAGATATGTGCAAACCTGGTGGCCAACTACAAGAAATGCCTGACCTCTGTGATTGCCAACAAGGGTTTTGCCACCAAGTGCTAAGTCATGATTTGCAGAGGGGTCAAATACTTATTTCCCTCATTAAAATGCAAATCAATTTATAACATTTTTGACATGCGTTTTTCTGGATTATCTTTGTTGTTATTCTGTCTCTCACTGTTTAAATAAACCTACCATTAAAATTAAAGACTGATCATTTCTTTGTCAGTGGACAAACGTACAAAATCAGCAGAGGATGAAATACTTTTTTTCCCTCACTTTACATTGATAAATTATTACCAAACCTTTGTCAATGCGACTGATTATACCATGTAACAGAATTTTTGTTCCTAGGAAGGAAGTGTTATTTCGTAATTGCTTATGCTTAAAAAGTGTAGAATATGTCTATTATTCCCCACAAACTTTGCTTTTGTGACCAGGACAGTGATATTTTGAAATGTACCTATTTTCAATTAGAAAACTGGCGAATTTGTGTCTTTTCGTTGACATAAAGTCAGAAAAAAACAACATATGAATAAAAATGAACATGTATTTATACTAAATACAAAAATTACTACCAAAGATGTATAAGTGAGTAGTTTTTCGAGATTGACGATTATACTGTAAATCACTTTCATGAATCAGCCCCCAAATGCCGTCTCCCATCATGTTCTCGTTATACTGTCCTTGGTAGTGGCATTCAAAGTCCAGTATATCCTGGTGGAAGCGCTCACCTTGTTCCTCTGAGTACGCTCCCATGCTCTCCTTGAATTTGTAAAGATGACCATCAAGGATATGGACTTTGAGGGACATCCAACAGCCTATTGTGCCGAAGTTTTTCACCAGTCTCAACCAGCTCCACATAGTTTTCGACCTTGTGATTGCCTAGGAAGCCACGAACCACTGCGACGAAGCAGTTCCAAGCTGCTTTCTCCTTACTCGTGAGCTTCTTGGGAAATTAATTGCATTCCAGGATCTTCTTTATCTGTGGTCCAACGAAGACACCGACTTTCACCTTTGCCTCAGACAGCTGAGGAAAGAAGTTTTGAAGGTATTTGAAGGCTTCCAACTCCTTATCTACAGCTCTGACAAATTACTCATTGTTTTTTTCGGTAAAGTCACATATGTAGAAATACAATAAAATTATATTAAAAATAAATCACGACGTTTCGACCGCAACAGAAGCGATCATCATCAGGTGTAAAAAACAAATAGCGAGGGAGCACATAGGGTGACATCAACGCAACACATGTAGAACGTTAAACTGCACGGAGGTAAATACAACAAGAAGATGAGAGACGAGAATTCAATAAACTTAAGAAAAAATTACGTGATGCAAAACCAGTCGGCCAACAACACAGTTGCCTGGCGGACCACGAATTTCAGAAGACTGCTAAATTTCGTGTTCATCCTCTGGGTTGAACACACCAGCATTGACAGAGTGAACAAATACGAGGTACAAGGTAGCAGAAATACATATACAGGGACACCAAGCGGCAAGAAGAGGAAAGACGGACAGAGAAGCAAAAAAGGGTCGGAGGGATGAACAGACAGAGGCTTAAATACGCAGCAGAGGTGGGGGGAGGGGCCGAGGACAGCAAGGGGCGCAAGCGCGCGGGCGGAAGCAGACGGAAGCATAGAGACAAACACAAACCACGGTAAACAGAAAACAAAAGACGAAGCACATTGAAGCACTTCGAAGAACAGACAACACAGGGCAATAAGTTTAGGACAGAATTGTAAAGGTAGCGTCCCCGTAGAAGTGGGTTAATATAGAATTAAAGCTTTCGTGACTGCATAAATTACTCATTGTTTTTTTCGGTAAAGTCACGTATGTAGAAATACAGTAAAATTATATTAAAATAAATCACGACGTTTCGACCGTAACACAAGCGATTATCATCAGGTGTAAAAAAAAAATAGCGAGGGAGCACATAGGGTGACATCAACGCAACACATAGAGAGCGTTAAACTGCACGGAGGTAAATACAACAAGAAGATGAGAGACTAGAATTCAACAAACCTAAGAAAAAAATTAGCAGTCTTCTGAAATTCGTGGTCCGCCAGGCAAGTGTCTAACTGTGTTGTTGGCCGACTTGTTTTGCAGCACGGCTTTGAGGCTCTTAGATGAGCTGTCATTAAAGAGGCGCCACTCATTCTGGTTACAGGCGATTCCCATTACCTCGAACAGACTGGTCACATTGTGGCAGAAGCAGAGCCCATCTTGACGGGTTAAAAAGCTACAGAAAGGTTAGTGACGCTTCCTCTGATCTGCGACTTGCACATTTTCATCCAACAAGTTCCACTGCTTGAGCCTAGACGTCAAAAGCTCGGCATTGGACTTGGTGAGACCAAGATCTCTGATCAGGTCGTTGAGGTATTTTTGGTTGGGGTTGTATGGGTTTCTCTCCTCAGCTCCCCCTCTGAAATTATCATCTGGATCTACAACGTCTTCCTCGCTCTCTGACTTGCTGCTCTCTTCTAAAGACGGCTGCTCTCTCTCAGGAGGAGTGGGTACGGGGAGCTCATGGCAGTGTGGCACCGGGGCGATTGATGAAGGAAGGTGATAGCAGGAGCATTCTTGCCAGTCCGACGTTTGTTAGGGTCCACCATGCAGAAGTAGCAATTGCTTGAGTGGTCAGTGGGTTCCCGCCAAATTCTTGGGATAGAGAACTTCATGGCTCTCTTTTCCCCTCTGTACCATCCTACATACATTCATTTCACCCATGGCTAATGTGTAAGATATTCTCGCATATATCATATATCTTTTCAATAACATTGAAAATTGGAAAACATTTTAAAATCATAAACTTTTACAATAAAAAAATGGTAACAAATTTTATAACATAAAATTCCGAGCAACAATTGTCCATCTTACCTTCCAGAGTTTTTTTGCATTGCTCGCAGGTGAAATGAGGTGCCCAGGGTTTGTCTTGATCCCTGAGAGGCATGCCGAAATATGCCTTGTAGGCCTCACACATCTTAGCAGATGCTTCCACAGAGCAATTTTTTGGTCTTGTCTTGATAAATTGGCCGTAGACATCGCAAAATGTGTCTGCCGGATTATTGCAGCCTCTTGATGCCATCTCAGAAAAATGCAGATATGTATCCACTTACGCAGCTGGAACTAAACTGAACTGGTGGGCTTAAGGCCCCTGTATTTACACTACTATTTAGATTACTGGAAAGTTATAGAATGTTCTAGAAGTTACTCCGAGTTTACTCAGCACTGAATCTATCTGGAATGTTCTGGAAAATAGGTAAATTTAAAAATATCAATCTCCTGTTCACAAAAGCAAAGTTTGTGGGGGATAATAGCCATTTTCTGTATTTTTCAGGCATACGCAATTAGGAAAAAACACTTAATACCCAGGAACAAAAAAAAAGATATTGTTACACAGTGTTATCATTAACTTCCTGCTGCCTTTTGTCGGTTTCTAAATTCTGTGCACACATTTTCCATGATCAGCTTAACTGACCATAAATGTCACGTTCTATAACAAACATTACCCCAGTAATGAAATGTCTCATGATATATATTTTGTTTAAGATTTATGACTTAATCTTTTTTGGTAACACTGTATATGACCCAGAAAATTCTAAGTAATATTTCAAGTCTTAATTTCATAATATAAGCTACTCCCACTTACAATGACTAAAAAGTGCAACGTCTTATGTTTAAAAGTTAAAATGGGGAAGTTTAGACTTTTTAGTAATCCTAATTTTTGACCACAAAGATCGACTCAATTCCAAAAGTTATATATTATAAATGTGCCAACCACATTAGCAATCTCACCCCTTCAGGAGGGTGTTAGAATTTATATCGGTCGCTTACTCTCTCGCCACTGACTTGTGTGGTGCACACGTCCGCAACAAGATTGCTCCAATAGCAGCTAGAAAGGAAAAAATGTCCAAAGTCGCTCTTGAACCTACACAGCGAAACCATCCCCGTGAAACCATTCAGCCGTTCCCGGCAGTCACGATCCACAGCCACGGAATTGAACCAAGCTGAAGTGGCATCCAATTAGGCGCCGGGTGGAGGGCTTCAGTGAACGACGAGTCATAAAACCTACTGACAAGATACGTGGTGGGGGATCGGTGTCCTTTTGCTAATCAGCTAAAGGAAACATTCCAGTGATCAAACGCTTTCACAGAATCCTATAAACAGCAACTCAGCCACCTTCTTGCCGGCAAACGGGGACCCGTGGGCATACAAACAGCAATCATTCTAAACATATAAAATCGATCGAAACACCCTGCGGCGCGTGATGTTCATCTCCACTAGACGACACGCCGCTCAGCACTGACACGTCGACCTGCCCATTATTCACTGCTGACCAAAAAAAAGCAAAAACTCCCGGCGGAACCGGACCATCCCCCCCACCCCCACCACTCTGGCACCGCCGCCAGCGAGCAGCAAAACTGGCATCAGAACGGCGAGGATAACGACACCAGCACGCTCACCGCCGCTGCAACTGCATCCCGTACCTCCGATTAGCACGGTTAGCTACGTATAGTGCAAAAGAAGTTCGACATGCATGCACACATCACGCATCGTCGTGAAATTAGGCGACTCCGTTTTCATTGCGTGTAAATCCAGCCGTATTATCTGTATGAGTAATCAACCATATCCATCATGGTATCACCCAACCCACAAACACAGCTATTTCTCATAATATATTTTTTGTGTAGGAATAGGTTTTACCCTTTTAACTGGCACAACAACTGACACCTTTATTCAAGGCATCATGTTTGCAATGACCACAACACAAGCAGTCAAAATGCAAACAAAAAAGACAACTGTGATAATAATATGCACTGTCCTTGAATTTGATTGGTCCACACCCGAGACAGCTTTTCTTAGAGCCTAGTCTCCATTGGTGTTGGACCAGAAGACGCCAAAAGGCGTACAACTCAAAAACAGCGCACTATCAGAGTATTGAGGGCTCGGGGTGAGCATTAACATTATGAGACCTCCTTTGCCAGAAACAAGATATAGGAATAGGTTTTACCCTTTTAACTGGCACAAAAACTGACACCTTTATTCAAGGCATCATATTTGCAATGACCACAACACAAGCAGTCAAAATGCAAACAAAAAAGACAACTCTGATAATAATATGCACTGTCCTTGAATTTGATTGGTCCACACCCGAGACGGCTTTTCTTAGAGCCTAGTCTCCATTGGTGTTGGACCAGAAGACGCCAAAAGGCGTACAACTCAAAAACAGCGCACTATCAGAGTATTGAGGGCTCGGGGTGAGCATTAACATTATGAGACCTCCTTTGCCAGAAACAAGATATAGGAATAGGTTTTACCCTTTTAACTGGCACAAAAACTAATAATATTTTTTGTGGTGAGATCACGTGAATATAAATGTGTCGCTAAACCCTCTGCTGCAACTATTGCTGTTATTGCTGCAGCATAACCACCGTGGTGAGGGGGGGGGGAGCACCCTCCAGAAGGCTAAGCCTTCTAATTTTCTTAATGGAGACAATTAAGCGAAGGTCATCAAAACCTTTCCTAATATACACAGTCGGTGGGAGCTAGAGCAGAATACACGATAGACGAGTTACTCATGGGTGCTGCGGTGACAAATTTTAACTACCTCGCCTGGCAATGCAGTAGGTCGTGGTTCCATCTGGACCCTGACGCTTTTAGAGTGTTTGACTGAATATTGACTTAAAGCTTTCGTGACTGCAGGAATTCATACTCTTTGGGCCTTTTGATAAAGTCACGTAGATTATTATAATAATTATTTTTCTATGGACGTGACTTTACCGAAAGACCCAAAGAGTAATATTTCGCTGCTATACATTTCCACGTGATAAGCGACGTCGGTGCACAATCATTTGTGGCCAAGGTCGCTTCTGAAAAAGAGCGACATACCTCGTATTTAGGTATGTTGAACTTCTTTCGCACCCTACATAGCCAACCGTGCTAATCGGAGCTTAGATGGCCTCACCTGGTAAAAAAAATGGAATGAAAGTTTAGTTTGTGTAGAGTTCCACATTCGATTCGAGTTTAACAATGACTGTGTCGAGCCACCTCCTTTGAGTTGCTGTATGTCCCTTCACCCACCACCATCCCCCTCCAAGTAAGATCATCACCCGACGTGTTCTGGGTTGCTGCAGAAACAAATGTCTTTCTGCTGGATTCTCATAAACACAGCCAACCCCCATGAGCAGAGGCGAAGAGAGGGCACTCCACGCTGCACGGTCGTTACGTCAAGAGGCACTGCACTGGCTCTGCCTGAGCAAGAGGCGCCAAAAGCACAAAAACGACTTCTTGCACGTGTCTCGAAACTTGGCGAGGGAACGATATGTGCCGACATCGGCGCCGTTCGCTAGTCCATGGGGCAACTTGCCCGTTCCTGTTGGGTCATAAACCAGACGGGAGAGTTCACAGATCATCGTGTTCTATTGCACCCTCGAGAATGCGTCGCCGGGACATTTCGCGCACCCCACAAATTGACGAAGTTGCAAGATGCACCCACGGGCTCAACAGCTCTTCTGCCGGCCACACTTTTGACAAGTTCAAATGCACCCTCTCACGATGAGGACTTGTGAGCTCCCCGCATCTGCCAAAACAACGTCTGTGTTTATCGTAAAGAAACAACAACACAAAACGATTGAATATGCCTTCAGTGTTCGATTGCGTGAGTACGCTTAATATGAGAATCGATCTGAAGTAAATATTGCCCGCTATGTTTGGCGCATCGCAAGTATTGAAGGGGCCAGCCAACAATACGGGTGGAATGTCACGACAAGAAAAAGTGAGGAGGCACTGTGCTGAAACCACCGGTATGTATCAATCCATAGCAAAAAATGCAATAATTAATTGGCTAAAATCTATTTTGACGCTCGCGACACATGGCATCGAATTAAAAATGTAAGCATCAATTGCAAGTACTTCCAATTCACATAGTGTAGTCAATGTGATGTTATGCGTCGTTGCGTTCGCAGCTTTAGCTGGCGCGAACTCACGACGATTAAAGAATTCACAGCCGCCGTGTCTCGGGAGCTGAAGGTTGAGGGCACCACGGTGGCGAGGTGTTATCTCCCTTGCCTGGTATGGAGGAGGTCGTGGGTTCCATTCGGACCTTGATGCCTGCTGTATATTTGGAGTCAGCGTGTCTCTCTCCCCGTGTTCGCGTGCGTTTTTTTACTCTGGGTCCTCCAGTTTTTTCTCTCCACAACATACGTGAATAGTTATTTGGCTTCGTTGAGCTATCATTTGTGGCCAAGTCGCTTACCTGGTAAAATAAAAAATACTGTAGTTTATTTTAGTGTCACTCACTATCATGAAGGGCAGCAGAGCAGACACAGCTAAGACTTGGGCTGTTTAACGGTAAACGGGAACCGTTTTCAGAATTACTGCCTCAGAAAGTCGGGAACAAGGGTGCCGTTTCCAGTGGATTTTTTAGATAGCGGTGGGAATACCCACACTTTACTAAATACACCTGTTATCAGGTGGAACATCTAGAAGCATCCAGCAGCATCCCACCTTGTGCGATGCTACGCCGAGGTAGCCATACAATTGCTTATTCCTACTCGCACTACATAGTTCCGTTCATTCGATTGCGTTATATCCAATTCGCATCCGCGGTATAAAAATATATGTTCCCTAATACATTAATCGCGTTATATCCAATTCACGTGATGTAGACATGCATTATAGCAGAACGGAATGTATCAATAAAGATACTGATTCTGATACTGAGAGGGTCGGTCCATTTCAACCGTCTCTACCTCTCCTCCAACAATGCGGGGCCGTCCGCTCACCCGGCCAGGACGACTCAGACAGCCACACCGAGCAAACCCATGGACATTTATAAACAGAATAAACATCAACCAACAACACTTGACACCATACATAACAGGTGTTACCAAAACGATTTCCAAAATCTTAAACAAACACAATATCCAGGTTCGTTTCAACACAGTTCACAACATCCGTGATTTGATCCCATCTGTAAAGGATGTGATTTATGACATGCAATACCCTGGTGTCTACAAACTAAGTTGTGGCTGCGGCAGCAGTTACATTGGGGAAACGAAACGACATGTCTCGGACCGTGTTCGTGAACACAAGGCAGATCTGAAACACGGTAGGACCAATACCTATGCCGTTGCTGATCATTGTTTTAACGCTGTGGGCTCACACGAAATAGATTTTTCCAAGACGAAGGTGCTCTGCAAACCCACCGGCTATCATCAGAGATTTGTTCATGAAGCCATCCAGATATATAAACACAGACACAACTTCAACCAAGAATATGGGTACAAACGGAGCAATCATTGGAAGGACGTTATTAACCAAGAAAAGTATTAACTGACTGTGATGTTTCCATCCTACCTGCCTATGTAAGCTGTTATTTCCGACTCTCTGTGTGTGTCTCTCTCTCTTTGTGTCTCCCTCTCACCATGCGTACCTCTTGCTCTTTGGGTTTTTTTTTGTTTCTGTTGCCCGGCTCTCTGACATGCTAATCTTCTCATTGGCATGCCTCCGGTGGCTGGGCCGTCTCACATTGACATGCTAATCTCTCACATTTACAGCTTCATATCAAGATTTATGTACAAATTCCTTCTCTAGCTCCGCCCACTTACCCTTGGGTTGGGCCCACCAACACCCTATATAAACTCTTGTTGCAGCAGCTCTTTCTCTTACGTCACCAGTCCTCCTGCTGTGTTTGTTTCACACCTGCTGACGGTTGCTTGTGTTGCGATCGAAACGTCGTGATCAATTATTATTTTTTCTACCTGCGTGACTTTCCCGAAAGAACCAAAGAGTATGGATTCCTGCAGTCACGAAAGCTTCAAATCAAGATGGAATACTGCTGATAACACAATAAAGATTAACATTCGAATTTAGACTATTAGCCGTTTCCTAAAGAAAATCGGGGTAAATTGTCAGCAGTCAGTGACCATACGCATCTACATCATCCATCCGAAAGAAGTCATTAGAAATGGCTTCCAGCCAAAATTCACTGTCTGCAAATAGAAAAAATGTAACCAAATTTATTTTAATTTAATAACTGTTAATTTGCTGTCTCCATCCCTGATCATACTGAGACCTCCAGCATGCTCTTTTCTAGTTGTTTCCAACAACTGCTTGTCGTTTGTGTTCTCCAACGTGAAAATCTGGTCATACGAAAGAAGAAGTGCCAGATATTTTATACAAACTTTGACGTAATTTCTGGTCTACTTTGACGTGCTGTGGTTGTTGACGCTTAACCATTTTGTTATTCGTACATTTTGGTTTACGATTATTTGGTGCTTGGAAGGCTAATGAAATTTTTGGGGGAAAACCGTCATCTCTGCATGACAAATGGGCTCGTGAGTTTGTGTAGGAGGGTGGCTGTTGTTTGGTAGGACGGGGGTGTGTGGACTACAAGGGGGAATTATTTTAGGTCCAGGATGGAACCAACCCCCTCATATAAATCATCATATTATTTTGTTTCTCCATATTATACCCAGGTTTTTGTCACGCAACGCGAAGCCTTACGCTAGCAGGGTAGGGAAATGGCTCCCATCTCCTTTGCCTGGTCCTCAAACGCCATCATCACAAGGCCCCGAGTGTGACTCCACTGTGGACGCGGCACGCAGCCCTCTACCCCGCCGCTGAACCTAAACTAAACTATGTTTTTTTTTATTTTACCAGGTAAGGCTCCAGTGAGCTAGAGAGCTCTGTTTCAGAATCGACCTGGCCATAACACAAGATAGCTCAGCGCGAAGTGGTTTATTGTGTGGAAATCTATCGCAGTCAAATACTCTAAACGCGCGATGTTGATTCTAAATGTGGAGGGGGAAAACCGGAGGAAGTGGAGAAAAATCCGCGCGATCATGAGAAAAACATACAAACTCCAAACATACAAGCGTCAGGGTTGGGATCGAACCTACGAACTCCTGCATAACAGGTGAGGTAGTTAACATCTCGCTACTGGGGCTAAGCGAGGCTGCCCTAGGCGTGCCTCCAACTTCTCCTCTGTGTCTCCCATCTCCTGTATTGGGAAACATCACTTCCCCCCCCGAGTGTCCATGATCCCCTCTAGCCATGTGGTTGTGGGGCAACGGTTGGTGGTGGCCAGGGGCGCAACTATGGTTGGGGATATGTGTGTGCAGCATTATGCGACGCATAGGAGCCCAGTCGGCTACAAGGGGGGCCCCGAATCGACATATAAACAAGTAAAAACATTTATTTTTAAAATGTTCATAAAAAATTGCCTGCGGTCTACCATGGACCAAGCCTCATTAACCCATCTGGCTATCACATAAATAGAGCAACATGAGTTGCGCGATCCCACCCCCTTTTAGGAAATACTTTCTCGATGGGGCCGGCATGAAAGCAAGACGCACAATAACTTAATTGTGAGTATTGTAACCTTTAAATATTTTGATATTAATAACTGTCACTGTGAGACTATCTTCCCCTAAACCCAATACACGGTGCAACTAAAATAATGGATAGTTATAGCCTATCGTATTATTGTAAATACGGGGCTAATATATCCGTAGCGATTTCAGTAAAAGTGAGTCGGGAGAAAGTAGAGGTGGGCAGTCGGATCTTGCATGGCCACCCTCCCATTGAAATAAATCGTTGCGCCTAATCTCTACCTCATCAACATAATGCTAATCTCCCATTAACACTGCTGTTGTACGCATATGCGGAGACGATACTCTTATGCGGCGACGGAAGCTCATTTCATGCTAATCTCTCTCATTAATCTCTTTCTCCCTAATCGCCCCCATTTACACAACTGACGTGCTTGCGTCCGGAATGGAATTCATTTCCAGGTCAGACCCCGCCTGCTTGCCCTTCGCCACATCTATAACCTCTTGTTGTAACAGCTCTCTCGCTGTGTTCTTCCTGGTTCAGCAGTTCCACTGCTGGATTATTTTTTTCTGTCTGAGGACGACCGCTTGTGTTGTGATCGAAACGTCGTGATACAGTATATTATTTTTTATTCATTTATTTTTTCTACTTACGTGACTTTACCGAAAGAACCAAAGAGTATGCAATGAATTCCCCAAAAAGCTCACGAGTAAGGAGAAAGCGGCTTGGGACAGCTTTGTCACAGTGGTTCGTGACATCCTCGGCAATCACAAGGTCGAAAACTATGTGGAGCTGGTTGAGACTGGTGAAGAACTTCGGCACAATGGGCTGTAGGATCTCCCTGAAAGTCCATATCCTTGATGTTCATCTTGATAAACTCAAGGAGAACATGGGAGTGTACTCGGAGGGGCAAGGCGAGCGCTTCCACCAGGATATACCTGGACTTTGAACGCCGCTAACAAGGACAGTATTACTTTAGTATAAGTACATGTTCATTTTGATTCATATGTTGTTTTTTTCTGACTTAATTGGAACGAAAATGCACAAATTCGCCCGTTTTCCCATTGAAAATAGGTAAATTTCAAAATATCACTGTCCTGGCCACAAAAGCAAAGTTTGTGTGGAATAATAGTCATTTTCTATACTTTTTAGGCATAAGAAATTACGAAATAACACTTACTACCCCGGAACAAAAATTGTGTGACATAGTGTTATCTGAACCGGTCATGGACCCCCCCCCCCTAGGTCGACTCAGCCTTAAACGAGTACCTGGTGCGGTGTGTAAACATCGCCACTAGGGATACAAAGGCAGCCGGGCGTGGTACTTGCAACCCACCCTTACGTGTGCCGTGCCGGCCTTGATAGGTGCTCCCTAACAACATTTGCCCCTAAAATCTGTTAAGGCTATACGGGGGATCTTTGTCTCGTCACAGAATAAATAAAACAACGTAAGAGTGCTTTGGAACGTCGGCGTTTACTTAAATGTTAATCGCTCCTATAATCTCAGCAAGATTAGGGCCAGAAGTGGTACAGTGAGACCCGATAATGTGCACACATACACCTAGCTAACGTTCACGTGACTATATGTGCTGTTAAAATCTTTCCTGAAGAGGCAAATTAAAAGTTCCGATAGTCAACAGTCACCACTACATTTGTGAAACGTTCCATCTGGTTAAATATTTTAGTTCATATTTCTTTGTCTTGGTCAAAGAATAGAGAATGTTGCAAAAAGAGAAGAAAAAAAGATACGGATACATTTTTTATAGTTGTGTTGAAAAAAATTGCATAGATGAAAGTTATAAAATGTGCACTTGTGAGAGTTAATTAAAGTTGTATGCTTTCTTTTAGGCATGACAGGTTTTAAATACTTCACAAAATTTAACATTTTAAACGTATCTTGTTTAAAATGCACGGCATAACATTGCCAGAGAGCAAGAATCCATTTTAAAAATGATTCACAGCTATCAACTTATTTTATCTGAGCATAGACAATCGAGTTTCTCCCACATTAATTACCACGCTTCAAGATTGTATCATGAAACACAGGCTGCCAGGGAAGATACGTGTTTTAGACAACTTCAAATGCGTAATTGGCACCCAAACCATAAGTAAATCAATGCCTCATTCTCATTTCGATTGCTAAATTTAGGAATTATTTTTACACCGACAAGGTGCCACTTACGAGCACAAAGGAGATCACATGCACACCACTACATGGCTTGCCATTTCTTTTGTATAATTCCAAGGGAATCTTTGTGAAATGTTCCAAGAAGTTTTGTAATTGCACGTTGGAGAGAATATTGGACAGTTTAAAAACAGACTGACTTGCTATTTGTTTTCTTTTGTGATCAGGACCAAGTTGTGAAACCCTTTAATACCCATGCCATCTTTTGTTCACGTTGGCAGGTATGCATTGTGCCCTCTACATCAAAGTAATTGACTACATTCCCGATTGACGGAAGTGTAGTAGTCATCTTGCGCTCATTCATGTTCTCCGAGAGCTTAATAATTATATTATCAGTCGTAAACCAGTACAATGGGCACAGGCTCGACTTACGAGCATATTGACTTCGACGTACGAACACCGACTTGTGTGTGGGGGGAATGGTAGTGCAATGGTTTGTGCGCTGCGCTAGGAACCCGGCGACCCGAATTCAATTCCCTCTAACGACCAACACCAGTGACGATTATCTGAATGGATCCTGGACTGCCCATATTGCCATTACCACAAACATGTTTTTGCATCATATTTGTAGATATCATCAAATAATATAGTGAGGGAAAAAAGTACTTGATCCCCTGCTGATTTTGCCCACTGACAAAGAAATGATCAGTCTATAATTTTAATGGTAGGTTTATTTGAACAGTGAGAGACAGAATAACAACAACAAAATCCAGAAAAACGCATGTCGAAAATGTTATAAATTGATTTGCATTTTAATGAGGGAAATAAGTATTTGACCCCTCTGCAAAACATGACTTAGTACTTGGTGACAAAACCCTTGTTGGCAATCACAGAGGTCAGACTTTCTTGTAGTTGGCCACCAGGTTTGCACATATCTCAGGAGGGATTTTGTCCCACTCCTCTTTGCAAATCTTCTCCAAGTCATTAAGGTTTCGAGGCTGACGTTTGGCAACTCGAACCTTCAGCTCCCTCCACAGATTTTCTACGGGATTAAGGTCTGGAGACTGGCTAGGCCACTCCAGGACCATAATGTGCTTCTTCTTGAGCCACTTCTTTGTTGCCTTGGCCGTGTGTCTTGGATCATTGTCATGCTGGAATACCCATCCACGACCCATTTTCAATGCCCTGGCTGAGGGAAGGAGGTTCTCACCCAAGATTTGACAGTACATGGCCCTGTCCATCGTCCCTTTGATGCGGTGAAGTTGTCCTGTCCCCTTAGAAGAAAAACACCCCCAAAGCATAATGTTTCCACCTCCATGTTTGACGGTGGGGATGGTGTTCTTGGGGTCATAGGCAGCATTCCTCCTCCTCCAAACACGGCGAGTAGAGTTGATGCCAAAGAGCTCCATTTTGGTCTCATCTGACCACAACACTCTCACCCAGTTGTCCTCTGAATCATTCAGATGTTCATTGGCAAACTTCAGACGGGCATGTATATGTGCTTTCTTGAGCAAGGGGACCTTGTGTGCGCTGCAGGATTTCAGTCCTTCACGGCGTAGTGTGTTACCAATTGTTTTTTGGTGACTATGGTCCCAGCTGCCTTGAGATCATTGACAAGATCCTCCCGTGTAGTTCTGGGCTGATTCCTCACCGTTTTCATGATCATTGCAACTCCACGAGGTGAGATCTTGCATGGAGCCCCAGGCTGAGGGAGATTGACAGTTATTTTGTGTATCTTCCATTTGTGAATAATCGCACCAACTGTTGTCACCTTCTCACCAAGCTGCTTGACAATGGTCTTGTAGCCCATTCCAGTCTTGTGTAGGTCTACAATTTTGTCCCTGACATTCTTGGAGAGCTCTTTGGTCTTTGCCATGGTGGAGAGTTTGGAATCTGATTGATTGATTGCTTCTGTGGACAGGTGTCTTTTATACAGGTAACAAGCTGAGATTAGGAGCACTCCCTTTAAGAGTGTGCTCCTAATCTCAGCTCGTTACCTGTATAAAAGACACCTGGGAGCCAGAAATCTTTCTGATTGAGAGGGGGTCAAATACTTATTTCCCTCATTAAAATGCAAATCAATTTATAAAATTTTTGACATACGTTTTTCTGGATTTTGTTGTTGTTATTCTGTCCATAGTTCTATTTATAGTTCCATTTATTTGGTATAGCCCTGTGAGCCATTCGGCTCTTGAATTGGGTGCAACCACAACAAACAAAAAACAAAAACATGAACAAGAAAACATCTTAAAGTGATTATGTGACTGTGCAAACAGAAAATCCAGGAAAAAACATCAAAATATTCCTGAAATAGCACCGTACACCAACGCTGTGTGCAAAAATCACAGTGGGATGCAAGTCAAACAACAACAACAACCACAAGACAACTAAGATTTAGGCCATCAGTCTAACTCCATACTGCAATAAACAAAAACACGGCCAAACCAAAAAAAACGTTTTCGAAATCAGCAAAATAAAAGCCATAAATGCATTGTAACAGTGATCATAGGGACTGTGACCGAATTTTTAACCATAAACTACATAAATAAATTATAACACCAAACCCTAGAGCCATATTTTAGGCCACTGAATAGCAGTGGCAGCTAGGGGTGTACTTCTTCTCTAGAGCAGTTTTGAGTGAAGATCTCATAGGTAGTGATTCAAGTTGCAGTTTATTGGCAATAGCATTCCAGACCCTGGGGGCATCAATAGCAAAGGCCCTTCCTCCGGTTTTTGTACGGCAATAAGGAATGTGAAGCTGGTAAATGAGCGAAGACCTGAGGCCAAATTTGTTCTTTGAAACAGAGAGGAGATCCAGTAGGTAGTCTGCGGATTTTTTTGTAAGTACATCGTGAATGAATAAGATCTGGTGCACAAGCCGTCGAACATTAAAAGATGTTAAGTTTGACCCAATGTAGAGATCACAGTGGTGAGTCCTATATGGGCAGTTCAATGCAAATCTTCAGGCCGAGTGATAGATGGAATCAAGCTTCTTCAGTACAGTACTTGGGGCTGATTTATACACGATGTCACAGTAGTCAAGTAGAGGCAGTATGGTAGCTTTTATAAATTCCACACGGAACATTGGGGGGAAGCAGTGCTTGTGTCGATACAGAAAAACAATTTATGTTTGTTTTTTTACCAATATAATCAATGTGATCTTCAAAATTAAGTTTTGAATCCAGGATGACCCCAAGATACTTATAGATCTTGACTTGCTCTATTTGATAATTATTCAAGGAATGTAATTGGGGAAAAATAACTTCCTGCTTTAGTCCCGGTGAGAAGCATAGCACCTTGGTTTTGGAGGTATTCAGGACTAGTTTAAGAGAAACTAGCTGATGTTGTAGTTTGTTGAAATCACCCTGGAGCTTAGCAATCACGTCATCCGGAGAGCGGTCAGCAGTAATCAGTATCGTGTCATCTGCAAAAAGATTTACCCTGGAATAATCCAGGTCAGTGCCCAAGTCATTGACATAAAGAGAGAACAAGAGGGAGCCGAGGATGGAACCCTGTGGAACCCCTTTTGTTATCTTAACACTGTTTGAACTCCAACCATCTGTGAATACAGTTTGGGTGCGAGAAAAGAGGTAATTTTTTAACCATTGTACTGTGTTTTCGGATAAACCGAGGCAACTTAGTTTACTAAGCAGGGTGTTGTGGTCTACTATATCAAAAGCTTTGGACAGGTCAAGAAAAAGACGGTCACAGTACTGCTTATTATCAAGGCTATTGTAAATTTGATTCAAAGTGTCTAATGCAGCAGATGTGGTGCTGCATTTTTTTCGGAACCCAGATTGTTTTAGATGTAGTAGATTGTTGGTGGACAGGAAACTGCTAATTTTTCATCAATGGGGACAAAATTGAGATAGGTCGGTAGTTATTGGGATCATCTTTAGGGCCCCCCTTTGTGAAGTGGACGGACATAGGAATGTTTCCATTCTAGAGGAACCGATGCTTCTTTGATGGACAGGTTGAAAATATGGGCTATAGGTTTGTATATTAGGTGACCAACAGTTAGTAGAGCAAAGATGGGAAAACTATCTGCTCCAGTAGAGGAGTACCCTTTGGGGTAGGACAGTTGTTTCAGAACATTACTTTCGTGGATTGGCTGGAAACTAAATTCGTTTAATGTTTGGACAGGGGTGTAGGAATTTGCATGAGCAGGGGTGACTCCCAATACATAATCAAAAAGATTACCAGCTTCAGAAAAATGAAGGTTAAAATTGTCACCTATTTTTGGGGGATCTGAAAAATATTCCCCATTTCGGTTAAGCTCAACGGGCAGATTGTCTGTTTTGGATGCCTTTTCGATAGATTTGATTGTTTTCCAAAAAATCCTGGCATTTCCATGTGATTCCAGGAGAGTGGAGGAAAAGTAGGCATTTTTTGCATGCCGTATTTGTTTTACGCATCTATTCCTTAAAATCCTGTATTCTAGCCAGTCATTTACCAAATTACTTTTCTGAGCACATGCCCAAGCCTTTTCCCTAGTTTTCATGAGCTTTGTAATCAAAGGATCATACCATGGTGGGTGGTTGCCTTTAGTTTTAAATCTAACCAACGGAGCATGTTTGTTAAGAATTTGGAGAAACGTGTACCTGAAAGTCTCCCAAGCCATAGTCAGGTTGGGGATATCACAGACCTTATCCATATCCGAGTGAAGCACATCATTTGTAAATGCCTGAGTGCTGAAGTGCCTCAAAGAGTGCTTCTCAACAATATTAGGGAGGGCTTTGGGTCTGGCTGATGATCTCACCCCAAAAATGAAGGAGTGATCACTAAAGTTATTACCCAGAACACCAGTCAGTGCGAAATTGTGAGGGGCATTTGTCAATAGGACGTCAAGCAGAGTTGACTGTCCAAGATGTTTTAGGTTGGGTCTTGTGGGGACATTTATTAATTGAAATAGGTTAAATTCATCTGTAAAATGTGTGGCCATGGCTGGCGGGTTTAGCCAATTCCAATTTAGATCACCCACTAAAACTATTTAACCTTTAGGGAGGCCCCCAAAAAGCTCTCTCAGTGCCGATGCAGCTTCAACATCCTTCCCACAAGGCGGTCTATAGCAGCACACTACCAATATCTGTTGATTATTTGGGAGAGTCTGAGAGCCAAACCTTCAAAGCAACATTTTTTAAACAAGGAGTGAGCTGGTGAACATGCAATAGTATTACGAACATAGATGGCAATTCCACCTCCTTTAGATCCTCGGTCAAGCCGAAAAAGGTTGTAGTTTTCAATCGTAATCTGCAAGTGATTGACGGCAGGAGTGAGAAATGTTTCTGTTAGGCAAAAAATGTCCAGGTCAAGATTTGCCACTTCTAGTTTTAGTTGACTTAATTTAATCACAAGCCCTCTGATGTTGACATGTAGAACACCAACACCTTTCCTGCCAGAAAAATCTACACAATTATACGAGTTCTTTTCATTTGGGACAGGATGAAGCTCAATACCACCCAGAAATAAGAAAAGTAGAATTAACAGTTTGCATAAGTATTTTCTGTGAAAGGATGAAGAGCGGCGAACCTTGGACGAATAGCAGCAGCTCGCAGATGGTGTTATTTTTAAGAGCAGAATGAAGTTTGGAAGGAGTGCTGGTTAAGTAATGGGACAAAGATAGGGTTTAAATGGATACAATGATGGAGTGTAGAAGTGTCTATGAGCTGTTTAATTTGCAGGTGTAGTGACAAATCGAGCAACAAGTATTGACGCAAAATAACGAGGGTAGCCGTTTGTAGAGTTGACTGTGGCACTAGATATGGCCGGGAGGGACAGCAGTATGATACACAGCAGGAGAATAGCCATCTTTAAAATATCCGGGGTATACACAGATTTACACACAAGTGGAGTAGAAAAATATATATACTTGTAGGCGGAGCGCTAGAAAAACGTCATGCCGCACTCGTCACACATGCACGGCTTCTCGCCCATGTGCTAGGGTTGAACAGCGCCCCCCCCTCCCCCCAGACAGCAGATTCTTGGCTGTTGTGGGCTCGGCTGAACCGCTTACACCGCCTCCTTTCCTCGCCGCAGGATGGTGCTCGAGCTAGCCCTCCTTGAGCTCAGTCCACGACTGGAATGTCGTTTCTTGGCCTCTCGTGTCTCTGCTGCCCGACCAGACGGCCCCACTGAAGCCCACACAGAGGAATCTTCATTCACAACCCTTGGCCGTCTTGACGATCTTCGTGACGTTTTCCAGGATGGAGCGCACGTCGTCCTTGAGCTGCTTGTTGAACGACTGCAGCAGCGCCTCCTTGCTCTGGGGCAGCGCCCGCGACATCTCGGGGCAGCAACACTGTTCAAATAAACCTACCATTAAAATTATAGACTGATAATTTCTTTGTCAGTGGGCAAACGTACAAAATCAGCAGGGGATCAAATACTTTTTTTCCCTCACTGTATATCAGGCTGATCTGAAGTCAAGATGGTCTCCCACAGGGGGTGCGTGCACCCCAGGTTAAGAACCACTGCTTTCGAGCAATCTCCACACGTGCTGCAGGTGGTAGGATGTTGGGAGAGTTTAAACAGCGAACATACGTCCCATCAATATCCAGAAACCCACAATAGTCAAATTAGGTGCCGACAACACTTGTAATGATCCATAATTAAACGTGTCAACAACACTTCGCATAGGAGGAATATTTCACACGCGTTTTACAATCAGAGAGTAGTGTTTATCTCACGATAGTACATTCACAGTGTGTTGTTTCTAACTGCATAACATTCAGAGAGTATTTTTCCCCCTTAGGATTACACAGCTTGCGTGTTCCCAATGTTACACAATTCGTTGTTCCGTGACATTACTCTTTGGTTCTATTCGGTAAAGTCATGTAGGTAAAAATGAAATAACAAAAAATCACGTTTCGGCCACAACACAAGTGGCCTTCATCAGGTGAAGGGACTGGACTGTCCAGAGGACAGCGTTGGAGTGAAGACAGCAAGCCCAGGTTGCGTCCTTTAAGCTGTGTGGGAGGAAACAAAAAACGCCTTGACAAAGGAATTAGCATAAAATGATGTACTGGACCGGCACGGTGGGGGGGGGGGGGGGGGAGTTTACATAATGTTGGTGTGAAGGGAAATAAGCTGCTGTGAAAGTTTGGAATACCACTACTTGAATAAATATACTGTACCATTGAAAATTAGTTTAATGTTTGGTTTGATTTAGAACATCTTTCCAATGATTGCTTAATTTGAAACCATCCTCTCGGGTGAAATTGTGTCTGTGTTTGTAAATCTGAATTGCCTCGTGGACAAATCTCTGATAAAAACCCGTGGGTTTGCAGAGAACCTTGGTATCGGAGAAAACTATATCGTGATCACCCACAGCGTTGTAACAATGATCAGCTACGGCAGAATAATTTGTTCTGCCGTGTTTCAAATCTGATTTGTGCTCGCGAATTCGGTCAGAGACATGTCGTTTCGTCTCCCCGATATAGCAGTCACCACAGGTGCAGCTCAATTTGTAAACCCCAGGGTACTGTAAGTCAGGAACGACATCCTTCACGGATGGGATCAGGTCACGGATTTTGTGCACTGTATTGAACCGGACCAGGATCTTGTGTTTGTTTAAAATTTTGGAGATCTTTTTAGTGACACCTGCTATATATGGTAGTGTGATGGTTTTGACCGGAGTATCAAGTGGTTGTTTCTGTATGGAGGGAGAAACAGCTTGGCGGATGGTACGGTCAGAGTATCTGTTTCTCTTGAGGGCCAGGTGTACATGTTTTAATTCACTGGTCAGGTGGTGTTGGTCCGAAATGCAATGTGCCCTGTGGTATAACGTTTTGATGAGATAATTATTTTGAGCTGGGTGGTGGTGGGAATCAGGTTTCAAGTAGGAATCTGTGTAGGTGGGTTTCCTGTAGACAGAATGCCCCAGTGAGCCATCAGGTCTCCTCTCAAACAGAACATCCAAGAATGGTAGCTTGCCATCTTTCTCCACTTCCATGGTGAATTTGATGGCGGGATGTCTAGAATTGATGTGGTGTAGGAAAAGGTTCAAAGCTGGGAGGCCATGTGGCAAAATGACGAAAGTGTCATCCACATATCTCTTCCACAGGGAATGTCTGAGGGTGGAAGTCTGGATGGCGTCTGATTCAAATTTCTCCATGAAAACATTGGCTATCACTGGTGATAAGGGAGAACCCATGGGGGTACCCTCATTTTGTTTGTAGAAGGTGCCATTCCAAGTAAAGTAGGTATTGGTGAGGCAGTGTTTAATCAGCGCAGGTGTATCGGGGTCTAGTCCATGTTGTACCAAATTTTCAATGATTTCAATGGTGTCAGGTACCGGGACCTTGGTGAACAGGGAGACCACTTCCAAGCTGACAAGGATATCGTCAGAGGACAGTACAACGTCTTTGACCATAGAGACCAAATGAGCTGAGTTAAGTACCTGTCAGCGAGCCTTCCGACACATCACGTGGCCTCAAAGTGCACCGGGCCTAGCACGGGCGCCGTGGTGACGTCACCGCCATTTAGTGTCGAAAGGCGGCTTTCGTTGTTGTACCTTTGTGTCT
The DNA here is from genome assembly GCF_048934315.1 of Petromyzon marinus. Lineage (NCBI taxonomy): Eukaryota > Metazoa > Chordata > Hyperoartia > Petromyzontiformes > Petromyzontidae > Petromyzon > Petromyzon marinus. The sequence goes on from NC_133692.1 coordinate 12,595,865, forward strand.
CTGTGTGTGCATTTCTGTGTCTCTCCGTGTGTCTCTAGTTGTGTGTGCGTGTCGGTGTTGGCCACCCACCCCCTCGTGTGCCGTGCTGGCTGCTACTCGCGAACAGAAACTTGCCTCAACCAGTCTGTTAAAAGCAATACACGGGGATCTTTGTCTTTGTGGGAGTGGGTGTGTGTTGGGCCAACACCAGTGACGATTATCCGAACCGGTCCTGGGCCTCCCCTAGCACGACTCAGCCTCAAATGAGTTTCCTGGTGCGGTCTGTAAAAATCGCCACTGGGAAGACAAAGGTAGTCGGGCGTGGTGCTGGCCCCCCACCCCCTTGTGTACCGTTCTGGCCTTCATAGGTGCTCGTTAACAGCACTTGCCTCTACAGCCTGTCAAGGCTATAGGGGAATCTTTGCCTTTGTGTGTTGGGCCTCCCCCTAGGTCGATTCAGCCTCAATTGAACACCTGGTGCGGTGAGCAGTAAACATATTCTCTTGACAAAGGCGGCCGGGCGTGGTGTTGGCCGCCCACCCACTCGTGTGCCACAGTGCCGGCCTTCATAGCTGGCGCTACTCGCTACTAACGGCACTTGCCCCAACCGGTCTGTTAAAGGCTACACCAGGGACGTGCGGTCTGGGGAGGCAGGGGAGGCAGAGCCTCACCTGTCATACTTCAATGAAAATAGCTGTTACGAAAAATAAAAAATAAAATTGATATTAAGATTTTTCCACTGATCTGTGTTATAAATGTCATATCTATATGATTCCAATAATTTTTCTCGTCAAAATCGCCAGATTTGCGGAGCTTCGCTGCAAATACAGGGAAAGACGAGAGGTGAGGCAGCGACGCGCTCAGCCTCCCCACTGATTGCACAACCTCTCAGAAACTGGATGGAGCGCGGGTAATAAGCGCGTGCCTGTTACTATCTCTGTCGCCAATGTAATGTTTGTAGACCCCTTCATTACATGTCATCGCCTTCTATAGTCCAGGTAACTTATTTCACGTATGTGTATAAAGATATTTAGGCTCGCTGGTCTCGTCATGAAACTGCAATGAAAAAGCACCAGGGGAAGCAGCTATCACATCTGCCTCACCGAGGGGGGCGTGTCAGACACGCCTCCCTCAGTGAAGACATGCCCCCCTCAGTGAGGACACGCCCCCCTCAGTGAGGCAGCTATCACATGTGCCTCACTAAGGAGGGTGTATTTTTAGCCCACGTAATTGACGCTCACTCTCCCTCCACGTTAGCCAGCTCTAGCAAAAAAATTCCAGCGGCTGCAAAAATGGAAAACGTTACATCTAACTTAAAAAAAAATTCTCAAAATTGGACTTTCATTCAAAACAGGGAGTGATAAACAATGGAAGACCAATGCCTGAGCTTAATGACCTACTTCAAACGAAGGGACAGAAAATAACACGGTCGTTTTAAATGGAGTGGTACCAACGAAAAGACTGACTGTGTGGCTGTGCTACGAAGTAAATCGCCTTTACTGCTTCCCATGCCTTCTGTTCTCCACTTACCGACAACGTTTGGACTAACGCAGGATTTTGTGACTTGAAAAATCTACCAACGAGCCTCAACAAACATGAAAAATCGAAAACTCACATTCAATACCAAATTGCTTTAAAAACTTTTGGAGCTTCAAGGATAGATCTGGCTTTGAATGAACAGCGGAGATTAAATATCAGCATCCACAATGCTAAGGCAAAGGAAAACCGTTACGTTTTAAATACCTTATTAATGCGACCTGCTTCCTAGCCAAACAGGAATTAGCATTTCGTGGTAACGATGAGAGTGCAAGCTCTTCGAATCGTAGCAACTATGTGGAGTTATTAAATGCGTTTGCTGAGAAAGATGAAAAGTTAGCTAGATATTTGTAGACATCCACTGTGTTTTCTGGCTCATCAAACAGAATACAGAACGATTTACGGTAATCGAAGCAGTCGGTGATGTAGTTAGAAATGATATCAAAGAGGAGATTAATGCAGCCCCACGTGTTTGCAGTCGAAGTAGATGAGACAACGGATGTCACAAACAAAGCCCATGTCTCTGTAATGTTGCGTTATGTGGCTACAAGTGAGGTGACTTGTGAGGTGAGGGAGGCGCTCTTGGGATTTGATGATGTCAGTGATGACAGACAAGCACCGGTTATTGCTGATTATGTTTTGGGAGTGTTGGGGAAATGCAATTGCGTTCAAATCTAGTAGCTCAGACTTATGACGGAGCCTCTGTGATGGCATCAGATCTTAATGGGGTGCAGGCCAAGATTAAAGAAAAGGTACTTGAAGCCACGTTTACCCATTGTTATGCACACAAATTGAACCTGGCGCTCTCGCATTCAGAAAAATGTATGCCTGAGTGTAAAACTCTTTTTTAAACAGTTGGGACTTGCGACGTTTTTCAATAAGTCGACCAAGCGCACCCACCTACTGGACGATGTTGTGAAGCGACGTTTACCAAGAGCAGCGCTCACGAGATGGAGCTCAAATTCGACTAGTTAACACGATCAGCATGTACCAATCTGATCTGCGTGGTGTGCTCTGGATAATGGGCGAAAATCCCGATGGTTGGGACAATGACACCCTGATGATGGCCGCCGGATATGATCTGTGGCTGTCAAAAGCATCAATCTGCTTCTTCATATGAGGGCATTTTCAATTAAACCGATGCACTCTTCCGTGTGCTGCAGAATAAAGTAATGGACATTGGATTCTGCTGTGCGCGAATCCTCGACACAATGGGAGTTGTGGAACGCCAGAGACAAGAGTTTCACAGTTTCTATGATCGGTTCGAGCAGAAATGCGTCACACTTGGCCTGACAGACAATGCACGAAGTAAACAGCCAATCATAGATGAGAGGAAAATAATGTTTTATAACATTCTGGACAATATCAGTGTTCAAATGAAAGCTAGGTTTGATCATTTCGGTGAGCTAACTTTCCTTGGTTTGGTTGATTGCACGAAATTGTATTAAATGTCACAACATTTCGATGATACCAAACTGCAGAGCCTATCAAAATATGCAAGGTACTTTGACTTTGTTAGACTCAAGGCTGACCTTATCGGATTGTATAGTTCACAAATGGTGAGGAACGAAAACAAATCACCCGGACAGCTCCTCAGCTTTTTTGCAGACGGTTCCCGAGGCGACAAAGTTACTCCAGCTGGTGCTCACTATACCAGCTCCAACAGCGTCCATTGAAAGGTCGTTCTCTGCTTTGAAACGACTCAAAACATACAGTCGGTATCGGACTGACCAAGGACGACTTTCATCTCTGGCAATCATCTCTATTGAGACGGAGAGACTTTTAAACCTAAAAGAGAATAAAGAGGACTTCTACAACAAAGTCACTGACATATTTGTCCAAAAGGATAGGCGAATGGACTTCATTTACAAGTAAAGGTAAGACCATGCAATATATTTTAATTTGTGTTGAATGAGTATGAATAGTGGAACTGCATTCGCCTATAAAACGTGAATCGAATATGTAACTTACCTGTACGAGTGTGTCGCAAAGAATGCTGATATGAAATATGAAACATACGGCTGCCTCACCAATAGTCATTATGCAACCTGCCAATTGAATGGTGAATTTAAGCTACTTCTATCGGGTTCATATGTGTGTATAAATCTGGCTCTGATACTCGCCATAGCTTCCCCAAATCATTGACCTCACCGCACGCTACATGGGGCACGGGGGGTGGTCCTTGAGGTTTTCTTTCTATACTGGGGCTCCCGAATATACGTCGTTTAGCACACACGTGTAACGCAAACCTGTCAACCCATACCGTTTATCCCGTATTCTTGTACATGGATATTGAGTACAAGTCCATGCAGCGTACAGCCGTTTCAATTAGGGCAAAACGTTGTTGTTTATTTGTTTGTGTCTCTCCCTTGTGATGGGGCTTTGTCGGATGAACGTTGAGATTTATAAGGGGCACGGGATGACCAATAAGGTCTGAATTGGTCTGTAATAAGGTAGGGCACTGATAAGGGATTAACAGGTATGGAAACGCAACGTAAAATGTCCCCGCATGTAATATGTACGTCGTTACATCGTTTTTTACTCGGTTTGGCCAAGCCGAGTCGAAAACGCCGTGCGTGGGTGCGCGTGCAGCGGTCAGCGCTCCGCTGCACAATGAGCCCGGCAACTCGACTTCGATTCCCGCTCACGACTACACCAGTGACGATTGTCTTTTGAAATTATAGGTTTTGACTCGGCTCAGCAGACCTCGGGGGGGGGGGGGGGAGCTGTCAAGTAGGTTGTGGGGGGGGGTCCATCCTTCATTTTTCCCCCAGTCCACACTTGCCCATAGCCCCTCTCCCAATCCGTTCCCCACCAGAATGCCCCCCCTCCTCCTGTATCTCCTCGCCCGCTCCTCCCCTCTTCCACTGCTCCCGCTCCACTGCCCCCCTCCTCATGTGCGGGAATCCTCTCCCTGCCCCTTAACCCACTGTCCATCTCCAGTCCTACCTCTGACATAGCTTACAGAGGTACTGTCCAACTCACGTATGCCACGCCATCTCAGTCCCATCGTGTTCTCTCGCGTGCGAACTGAGTTGCTCGTCGTAAACGGCGCGGACTTTCATCGTAAAAATATCTTCGCAACACTTCGGACACGACTCATCCACTCCTCAAGGTAAGATCATAAAAATTATACTGTAGGTTAAGGTAAAATCTTTTTTAAAATGCTGTTTAAGATTATGTGCTTTTTTATGCAAACATTAATTTTATGTTTGAGGCATTGCTTTTAAAATGTCACAAATACGTTTTCGATTAAAAAGGAAAACGAATTTAAAGTGTACAGGGCTGCTTCGAAATGCTCGTAAAAATGTTTTTCAATGAAGTTTCAGTATTAATGCTGTTCAAAGTTTTTTTTCCCTCATAATTGGTTATAAAAGTGTAGTGGAGTAGAAAATACACATGGGTAAATTGGCCATATACAGTACATACAAACAGTGTGGGTCATGTAAGGTCGGGCAGGTGATGAAGTCACGGGTGGCGTAAACAAGCCAAACTAATTAAGGGAGTCAAGGGACGAGGGCTGTGATTGGTCGAGAGGCTGTTAGCGTTAAGTGGCGGCATCATGGAGTCTGGGCCGTTGGACAGGTGCGGAGCTGGCGGGAAAATGCCAGCGAGGCACGTGGCAATTGATTAAGGCTGATTGGAAAGGAGATAAAAACGCTAGGCGATTTGGACGGCGGGAGAGTTGGCGAGAAGTGGCAGCAGCGGGTAGAGAGAGAGATGCGAAGAGTGGAAGCCGGTAAGTGTTAGTGGGAAATAGATTGAGAGCCAAACCCAGAGGACAATAAATAGCGATAGCGAGAGTTAGCGTTAGCAGAGTGGAGATTACGGTATAGGTAGGTACAGGGAGAGTTAGCGATAAACAAGTCACTGTGTGTGAAGAGATAGACAAGTCACTGTGTGTGAAGAGATAGACAAGTCACTGTGTGTGAGGAGATAGACAGGTCACTGTGTGTGAAGAGATAGACAGAGTCACTGCGTGTGAAGAGATAGACGAGTCACTGTGTGTGAGGAGATAGAGATAGAACCACTGTGTGTGCGGTGAGAGAAGAAGAGACTGTGTGAGGAGACAAGGAGTATGAGCAGACGGTGCTGAGGGGAATTCAAGTGTTTGAGTTGGCGGAGCGCGGAGAGGAGAAATTATATAGTGTGTGTGTGTGAAACTATATAGTGTGTGTGTGTGTGCGGAACGATGGAAATAAAAGTGACGGTGGAAGAAAGGCAATTGTCGTCCGAGTGAATCCAAGGCACTACTTTTGGTGTCAGAAAAAGTACGGAACACGCCACGATGTAAAAAAAGTGGCAAAGAAAACAAATGTGCCAGTGGACTCGGGCGGCGACAGCAACAACGACGATGTACAGCCCGGCCAGATGGCCGGCAGTACTCCTGACCGGGACAGCGGTTCGGGTGGTGCTGAGGGCCCGGGATCGCCAGAGGATTGGCGAGTCCTCATAACCCAGTGGGAAGCCAGGATGGAGAAGTTGTCGGAGGAGTTCCGGAACTTTTTGACGGAGAACCGCATTCAACAACCAGTACCGGGTCTACCGCCGGAGGTTGCCGCTCAGCCGGAGCAGGTGGCGGACTCTGACGACGAAGACGACCGGTCGGCGGGACCGCCACGACGGCTACACGTACAACGATTTGAGGCCAAAGTGGGAGATTTTACGGCGTTCATATGAAGATTCCGTGCGGCTTACGAGTCCCTGAAATGGACAGAGAGTGCCGCGTTACGAGCACTGCCGACGGCATTGGATGATGACTCCTTGGCGACTTTTAACGGACTCCCTGCCGCTGTCAGAAAAACATTGGACGGTGCTATTGCGGCAATGAGGAAAGTCTACGAGCCGCGGTCGGTCGCCAAACGTCGATTTCAACAGAGGAAACGGGAGGCCATGGAGTCCCCCCTGGCATTCCGCAGCACCTTGCTGGCCCTCGCCCAGGTTGTGTACCCAGCGATGGACAAGGAGGGCTGGGACTCCCTGCTGCAGGAGAAGATGCTACAGCTGGCGAAGGAGCTGAAAGTCGTCTTGTCACTCCCGGACAAGGACGATGATGACGACGTGTCGTCGTTGCTGATCGCCAGGAACATACAAGTCAACCTTGACATACGAGACGAACCAGCGGCGGCGGTGGTGCAGCCGTCACTGACGACCCCTGCCGGGGCTGGGAGCACGGTGGTGGTGGACGAGACGCCGCCGATGGCAGCGGTGGCTGGGGTGTCGACCAGAGAACGACGGCGTCGTCCCGGGGTGTATGGAGACGGCGTGCATCGGACATGCTACGAGTGCGGGCGGAGGGGTCATCTCGCCCGCGACTGCTGGAGACGGAGAGGTGGTCCTCTAAGGGCGCCGAACAACTACAGCGGGTGGTTCCCCCAAGACCAAGGATCCCGGGTGAGTCGAGATGCATTCAATACAGGGCCGCCCTATCCACATCACTCATCTGCGTCATCTCACCCGTATTCATCGAGTTCGGATAGTGCGCATGGCCGGGAAACGTGGGGCCTGTTGGTACATCGTGTGTTGGGGGCCGTGCCGGGATCGTCGGATGTGATAGCATGCATTCAAGGTGTTATGGTACGGGTTATTGTAGATACCGGGGCATCGGCGACTCTTATTTCATTGCAAACTTTTCGGTCGCTGTCGACATCGCCTGGATCGTTGGGACCGGTGGAAGGGCCATGCATAGCGGCAAACAGGGGTAGTTTGGGCATTATGGGCTGCGTGGTTGCGACAATTCAAATTGGGGAGGTGATTCTGACGGGAAGTGTTTTGATTTCAACGGCCTTGGCGGTACCGTGTTTGTTGGGCACGGATTTTTTGTGAAAGATGCCGATTAAGATTTCAGTGGAAAAAGGTTGTTTGGAATTACCGTCGGGGAGATGTATGAAATTTTTGGGGACGCCTTCAAAATTTGCGGTGGCGAACGCTGTGGTGCAGACCGTGGTGAGCCGCACCGTGCGCATCCCACCTGCATCGCAAATATTGGTGCCGCTATGGTTAAAGAAGGAATTGCCTTGGGATGAGCTGCAGGAGGGAGTGCTGTTAACACCCTCAAATGCTGTATCGAGAATGCCCACCGTGGTAGGGGCTTTGACCATAATACCAACATATTGCGATCCTTTCATTCAAATTGTAAACGCGGGGCACGAAGAGGATGTTATTCAAGAGGGCACTATGTTGGCACACGCGACAGGTGCGCCGGGTCCAGAAACGAAACATGTTTTGCTACGGGACAGGATGAAATGTTGTCAAGGGAGGAAGACGATCCGGAATGGTAAAGAGATCTTTACAAACAAAACCCAGAGTTATCGCCTGTGCAACGGTCGAGTTTGCATGCGTTGCTAGTGGAATTTAAAGATGTGTTTAGTTCAGGGAAATACGACTTTGGTCGAACGACGTTGTTGCGGCATCGTATTGACACAGGAAACGCACCCCTGATCAGGTTAAATTCGCATCGTGTAGGTCCGCTTGAGAAATAATGTATTCGGCGATCTGTTGATGAAATGCTAGAGCAAGATATTATTGCCCCATCGTCCAGCCTGTGGGGAGCCCCTATTGTCCTCGTTAAAAAACGTGATGGAACCATGCGATTTTGTGTTGACTATCGGAAATTGAATAACGTTTCGGTGGCGGAAGCGTACCCGCTTCCACGAATTGATGATTCACTGGACGCCCTGTCCGCCGCCAGAATCTTTTCGACCCTCGATCTGTTGTCGGGCTTTTGGCAATTGCCCCTGGATGAGGAGTCAAGACCTAAAACGGCATTTCGGACACCACAAGGATTGTATCAATTTAACGTGCTCCCGATGGGACTCCACTCCGCGCCGGCGACCTTCCAGCGATTAATGGAACTCGTGTTGTCGGGCCTGCAGTGGGAGTCATGCTTGATATATCTAGATGATGTGATTGTTTTCAGTAGGAATTTCGATGAACATTTGCAATGACTGCGCGCCGTTTTTGGCAGAGTGCGGCGCGCTGGATTGAAATTTAAACCACAGAAGTGCCAATTGTTAAGAACATCAGTGAAGTATTTGGGGCACGTTGTTAGCGCGTCAAGAGTGGCCACTGATCCGGAAAATACGAGTTGTGTACGAACATGGCCAGTGCCGAGAACAGCAGGGGAAGTGCGTAGCTTTGTAGGCTTTGCGTTGTATTATCGGCGGTTCGTTAAGGATTTTGCCAAAATTGCTTGACCATTGCATACGCTGACCGGGAAAGGTGTGAAGTTTCAATGGGGGATTGCAGAACAAAAATCGTTCGAAGCGTTGCGGGCCGCACTGGCAGACGCACCGCCGTTGGGATACCCGGGTTTTATGAAGCGATTTATACTTGACACGGATGCCAGTGATACGGGCATAGGCGCGGTTTTGTCACAGATGGTTGAGGGCATCGAGAGAGTGGTGGCATATGGCAGCCGGGTGTTATCGCCGGCGGAGCAAAAATACTGTGTGACGCATAGAGAATTGTTGGCGATTGTCCATTTTGTTCGGCAGTACCGACCGTATCTGTACGGCGGGGAATTTTTGATCCGCACTGATCACGCGGCATTACAGTACTCGCTGTGCTTGGATCAGCCGTCGGGGCAGATGGCTCGCTGGCTTGAGACCCTCCAGGAGTACTCTTTCACGATCCAACATAGGAAAGGAACGCGCCATGTAAACGCGGATGCTTTGTCGAGGTTGCCGCGACCGGCTGAGACGTGTCGGTGTGCAGAGGGCTCGCTGCGTTGCGGCCCGCCGCTGCAGGAGGTTCCGCAAACGGTCGCTGCAGCGGGTTCGGGAGTGCCAGGGATAATCCCTGGAGCAGAAATTGGATTGTTGGGGTTGTCATTGAAACAGTGGAAGCAACTGCAGGTAGAGGATTCCTCTCTGACCAGGATGAGGCTGCGTGCCTCTCGTTCAAGGGGATCGGAGGATCGCCCATTTTTGATGTTGACGGAGGGGTTGTTTGTTCGCTGGGATGTGGAAGCACAAAAATTTTGTATTGTTGTCCCGAGGGTGTTGCGAGGAAAACTCATTAACGAGATACATGAGAAATTGATGCATTTGGGGGAGAAGAAGACCGCGTTGACAGTGGGGAATGAATTTTACTGGCCGGGAATGTTTAATGATGTTAAACAGCATGTAAAAGCGTGCCAGGAATATGCGCGGAGGAAAGTGCCGGCACGGCCATATCGTGTCCCATTGCAATCGATTCAAGTTTCGAGAGTGAACGAAATTGTGGCACTAGATATTTTGGGTCCGTTCCCCGTCACCCCCCGAGGGCACAAATATTTGCTCGTCGAGGTGGAATACTTAACTCATTGGCCGATGGCATGGCCGCGAGTAGACCAGTCAGCGACGTCGATCGCTGAGGCTTTCTTGAAAGGGTACGTCTTAGATAAGGGGGCCCCGGAACAATTGCTTACTGACCAAGGCAGAAATTTTTCATCGAAATTGATTAAAAACGTGTGTGACTCGCTGGGGACCAAAAAGATCCGGACGTCCCCGTACCACCCGCAGACTGACGGGATGGTCGAGCAGCTGCATAGGACGCTGACGTCCATGCTTTGTCACCAAGTAAACACCGCTCAAGATGATTGGGACCTGCATGTTGCAGCGACGCTGGCCGCGTATAGATTGGCCCCGCATGCCTCAACGGCGTACTCGACATTTTTTCTAATGTATGGACGGGAACCAGAAGCGCCGGCTATTGTTAAATTGGGAAATCGGAAGCGAGAGAAATCTACAACGGTGCCTGCTCCAATGCAGGTGGCTTTAGACCGTCTGAGGGAAGCCCGGGAGGCTGCATTGGAAAATACGGCACGACGACAAGCCGCTAACGAAAGATTGTACGGCAGGCAGCGGCCACGAGAGCCGTGGAGTGTTGGAGATAAAGCCTGGTTGCACTGCCCCATGGTGCCAGTGGGAATGTCCCCAAAGTTTCACCGCCCCTGGCAGGGGCCCGTTGATATTGTGGAGGTTTTACGGGATCAGAGTGTGCGAATAAAATTCGGTCGTCGGACATGGTTTGTTCACCCATCGCGCCTGAAGAAATTTGTGTTACCATATGACGCGTCATTCCCCATCCGAGAGCGGCCTGTATTGGATGTGTCCGACGAACCTGTGGGGAGGTCACAAGTGTGCGTGTCCCAGAGATCTGCCCCCCCGTGTGCCTGCAGGATCGCCCCTTTTGGGCAGAATTGCTGACCGGACGCCGACTGAACGGCTACAGATCCGGACCAATGTCCGACCCGACCGGGAACGACGGACAGCCCCGCCAGCAGAGTGTCGCTGGGACAGGGATGGGCGCAGGGTGGAGCCAAGGAGCGCCCCTCGTTGGCGAGACGAGCGAGGCCCTCCCTTACCGCAGGGTGTCACGTGCAGGGGAGATGGGCCGGCAGCGGGAACCCGTTCCAGGAGAAGTACACTACGTTGACTTTGGGGGGTTTTGGGATTCTGTATAAAGGTGTTGTGTGAGTGTCGTTGTGTGGTGTGTGTTGGGTGGTTGTACAAAATGGGTATGTGTTGCGAGTGCGTTCTGTATATATGTTATCACCGTTCCGTCCGCTTCACTCCACTACTCCAATTCGAGTATAGCGTAGCCGAGGACGGCTAGGTTCTTTCATCACGGGGGGGGGGGGCTGGGGTGATGTAGTGGAGTAGAAAATACACATGGGTAAATTGGCCATATACAGTACATACAAACAGTGTTGGTCATGTAAGGTCGGGCAGGTGATGAAGTCACGGGTGGCGTAAACAAGCCAAAGTAATTAAGGGAGTCAAGGGACGAGGGATGTGATTGGTCGAGAGGCTGTTAGCGTTAAGTGGCGGCGTCACGGAGTCTGGGCCATTGGACAGGTGCGGAGCTGGTGGGAAAATGCCAGCGAGGCACGTGGCAATTTATTAAGGCTGATTGGAAAGGGGATAAAAACGCTAGGCGATTTGGACGGCGGGAGAGTTGGCGAGAAGTGGAGACAGCAGCGGGTAGAGAGAGAGATGCGAAGAGTGGAAGCCGGTAAGTGTTAGAGGGAAATAGATTGAGAGCCGAAACCCAGAGGACAATAAATAGCGATAGCGAGAGTTAGCGTTAGCAGAGTGGAGATTATGGTATAGGTAGGTACAGGGAGAGTTAGCGATAGACAAGTCACTGTGTGTGAAGAGATAGACAAGTCACTGTGTGTGAAGAGATAGACAAGTCACTGTGTGTGAGGAGATATACAGGTCACTGTGTGTGAAGAGATAGACAGAGTCACTGCGTGTGAAGAGATAGACAAGTCACTGTGTGTGAGGAGATAGAGATAGAACCACTGTGTGTGCGGTGAGAGAAGAAGAGACTGTGTGGGGAGACAAGGAGTATGAGCGGACGGTGCTGAGGGGAATTCGAGTGTTCGAGTTGGCGGAGCGCGGAGAGGAGAAATTATAGTGTGCGGAACGATTGTCGTCCGAGTAAATTCGAATTCTTCGCCCGTAGCTGATAATTGTGTCAACACAGCGGGTTCTCATGAAATTGGATTCTTTGATACCAAGGTTCTCTGCAGACCTCCCGGTTATTACCAGAGATTTGTCCATGAGGCCATCCAGATATACAAACATAGACACAACTTCAACCGAGAGGATGGTTTCAAATTGAGCAACCACTGGAAAGATGTTATAAATCAAGTCAAACGTTTGCTGCCTTTTAATTGTACAGCCATATCCATTTATCAGTGGTTGTATATCAAGCTTTAGTTGCCTTATAATTGTACAGCTGTTTGTCGTTGCTTTCAAAAATGGAGCTGTACTCGTGCAGCATGCTTTCTCCTCTCCCCGAACCCCCAGGCAGCATAACAAAAGGTGGGTTTTACCCGCTCTCGTGCAGTGCACCCCCCCCCCGAACCCCCTGCAGTTTATCAAAAGGCTACTTAACCCAGCCCTCCCACCCACCCACGTCCCTAACTGGCTCCTCCCCCCCCCCCCCCCCTTAACCTGTATATAATCCCGGTCTTCTCTGAACTGTGCTCTTGACACAGATATTCTGCTGTGACTATTCCACCTGAAGACGGAAGCTTGTGTTGCCTCCAAAACGTCGTGATTTTATTTTATTTTTTACCTACGTGACTTTACCGAAAAAAAACAAAAAGTATTACTGTTATGTTTATAAGAACAGGTTTTACCCTTTCTGGCAATAAACCAGGTGTTAAGATGTTAAAATACCAAACTTTAACTTTAACAATATTTTGATACTGGCAAAAAAAGTCCCACTATTATGCTTGGAATGCCTCACGGAGCATCAAGACTCATCTTCGGGAGTTTTTAACTAATTTCTTTAGAACTGCTTTTTGTGTTTAGTTTGTTGTCCTTCCCCCGCACCTCCAATTAGCACGGTTGGCTATGTACGATGCGAAATTAGTTTTTCAATATACATAGGGGGATCCTGCTGTGTTTGCAGTGCCAGTCGGGGGAGATGTACGTCATCCAGTGCACCACCATATGGTATAACGGCGCCTCAATAGCATGCCACCTCCTGGAAAGGGGGCTGCTGTCTTGAGCTATGACGCCATCTGGGATGAGAACCGTCTCCTCCATGTTGGATGTCTTGTACACCCCATTAATGTACGTGTATTCACAAATACACACACTACATATATATGGATATAGCCACACAATAACAAGATACTGCAAAGCATGGGATTCGTCTTGCCTTTGACAGATTTGTCATGTCCCTGACAGAGTGCATATCTCGTAGTTGTTCAGATTCCAGTTAGGAAGCAAGCTGTCTGCTGTACTATATAATAACCTCAATACATGCCACAGGCATCCACGAGTCCACGGCAGATAAACGTAATATTCTCAGTGGAAATAAAATGCAGTGGCAGTGTGTGAATCGATCAATTGTGAGTAAATCCAGTATCGCTATAAATTCTCCCTGACCTCTGCCGCTACAGCAAGTGTTCACCGTTGAGAGCAACCAATGACCCGGATGGCCCAATAGAGTGGGACATAAGCCAGAGGGAGGGGGGGGGGGGGGTTAGAGGCCTCAATAACATCGTAACAGAGAAACAGCACTTGAGGTCCTGCAAGGCAAAATCGGCATAAGTGAATCGGGCATTGGGTAGTCTCCAATAATACGAAGTGGCCAGCACCCATGATGGCAGTGTCAAGCCACTTTATTCAGTTACCTGCAGTAGCCCGGCAGAGGATCAGACAACCCCCCCCCCCCCCCCCCCCCCCAGATGTTTATGTCACAGCCGGGTTTTCTGGCGTTATGGGCATTGATTGGTGGCTCTTGCATGTGGCCCAGACGATGGCCTTCAAGGGGGTTTTAGTGCCTAAATCAGTGGTTTTCATCAATGGTTTGTGATCTCGTATGCATCTGTCAAAAAATAACTACGAAAACATTTAAATCCATATGGTAACTTAGCACGACATAAACTACCTTCATAAACTCGTTTGTCGTATAAACAATGAGGTTTCCAAGAGTAACCAGCGAGCGGGAACAAATCACATCACGCATGAAGAGCATCCGTTGAATTATTTTTTACTTGCTTGCAGTTACTAGCTAATTAGGATACCTCACCAAATGAATAATAATGATTAAAATCTAAAATATTGATTATTCATACATATGTAGTGTCAACGGAGCGGGAGACATGATTCTTTAGGAGGCACCTTCTTTATTAACGCTTTTAGGTTCACAGTTTCGCCCTCGCTTCTCCCAAGTCATATAGCCTAGCCTAGACACAACCTTGACCGTGTTACACTGCGTTGACTGAGACAGCCAACAGCTATCCGGTCGCACAATTATCGAGTGAAGACGGCAGGGACGAAGGCGGCGAAGACGATAGTGATGATGAGATGAGTCCACTTCCCAGAACCAGCAGCCCGGAGCGCCCTGCTCACAGCTCCTTTTATGCTACGCGGCGTGGCCTGGCTCCGCCCTGGCCGCACCTCCCTTCTCGCACCCACTAGCGGGTTCCAGGGGCTTCCCAATGAAGTCTTCCATGACTATTGCCCCAGTTCCTCCACCCTGCGGGCACACCCGTGTATATGCTCAGCGGCATGTGCACTAACTGTCCACCACAGTTGCCACTGCCGGACAGCAGTCGGCGCTTTGTCACTACATCACCCCCCCCCCCCCCCCTCCAAACCAGCCATCCTGGCTGCCAACATAGCAGCGGCAACTGGTGGACAGGCAAAGCAACCCCTAAACCCGAGAAACACCCCTAACACCGAAATGACCAACCATACAAACACGAAAAGAAAGAAAAAACAGTCGCGACACAACCACGGTGCCCCCTGCGAACCAACAATACACAATACTACCGTGGCGTGGCAAGAAACCCCGTCAGGGACAGTACATCCGTGACGACCCCCCGCGGACCGACAACTTACCCAACACAACCCCTTATACAGGCCTTTACCCCTAACACCCCCTTTCCCCCGAATCTGACCATGCAAGGGAGAGTCCACTTTTACCAGAATGTAACTCGCGTGAGCCGGTCCTTGACACTGGTCACCCCCGCCTTCGCAAGGTCTTGCACCCCTGGGACTTCTATGAATGAATTTTCTGCAGCACCTAAACGGATCAGGTCCCCGACACCTCGGACATGGCAGTCTCGGAAGGCGTCAGAGACCCAGGTCCAGTGGAGCTTGGGAAGACATTGCCGGTGGGTCGGAGGGCGTTGATGGCTCTGCCGGCGCCCCACCGACATCCAGGCATTCTATAGCAATGTAACCCGACCGGCCACACATGAAACACTTGGCCGCGGATTTCCAGGGCGGAGGGGGCTACACCGGTTGCCAATCTACCCACGGGGACCTCCCCGCGGGATGCGCAGCCGCTCTCCCACAAATATGCAGCCGCTCTGCCGCTAATTGCATAGCCGCTCTCCCGCCGTTTTGCAGCTGCTATCCTGCCGTTGCCCACGGGCTCTGTAACCGGGTCCCAGGGCCACCGGAAGGACGAATGTTCCACCGCTCCAATCCTGCGAATGACACCACAGGTGGGCTCCTTTTACACCCCACTTTATTAACACTTTTAGGTTCACAGGTTCACCCTCGCTTCTCCCAAGGCGTATAGCCTAGCCTAGACACAACCCTGACCGTGTTACACTAACGGCGTCGGCTGAGACAGCCAACAATTATCCGGCTGTGTAATTATCTTGTGAAGACAGCAGCAATGAAGGTGGCGAAGACGACAGTGACGACGAGATGAGTCCACTTCCCAGAACCGGCAACCCGGAGCTCCCGCTCACAGCTCCTTTTATGCTACCCGATGCGGCCTGGCTCTGCCCCGGCCGCGCCTCCCTTCTTGAACCCACTAGCGGGTTCCAGGGGCTTCCCAATGAGGTCTTCCATGACCCTTGCCCCAGTTCCTCCACCCTGCCAGTTCACCCGTGTATATGCTCAACGTCATGTGCACTAACTGTCCACCACAGTTGCTGCTGCTGGACAGCAGTTGGCACTATGTCACTACACATACATAGTAATTTCTCAGAACCATGTTGGGTCAGGCAAGGGGGTAACTCGGTTGAAACAAAATTCACAAGGAGGGGGAGGGTTACAGTAGCCACAAAAGGTTGAGAACCACTGATCTAAATGTTCAGGTTATTTACGACGCCCAATACAGCACTCAATTGTTCTCACACATTCTTGCCGCACAGGAGGCGCCCTACTATTGCCACGTCGATTTAACAACACACGTGTGCACTGTACATACAACAGCTCTCAGATGTATCCACCCCACCAGTTCCACCATGTATATTCCATAATACATTGTTTGGCAAGTGAGAGGAAACAGAGTATGGGCATACTCTTATAGTGCTGCCTCTTATAACGCAGTTTCGTTATAACACTCGTTGGCCTGGAGGAAAATTCATTGCGTTGATCAGCCCCGTATATGGAAGTAGGCATGACGTTGCCTATAGGGGCCTGTCTTTGCCCATATATGGTCTTGTGGAACCTGAATCAATGTGTCTATTACATAAATTCTGCTCCGTTGAATCAACAGCCTCGTGAGGGTATCGATTTTTCAAGTAGTTAATCACTACATCGATTAATTAGCGATCCATGGATACGCACACAAATGGACTGACACGCACACATGTATGTAACTTACACACACATGTGGACTAACAACGATCCCCCATATAGCCTTAACAGACTGTAGGGGCAAGTACTGTTAGCGAGCACCTATGAAGGCCGGAACGGTACACGAGGGGGTGGGTGGCCAACACCACGCCCCACCGCCTTTGTCTCCCTAGTGGCGATGTTTACACAGCGCACCAGGTACTCATTTGAGGCTGAGTCGACCTAGGGGAGGCCCGGGACCGGTTCAGATAATCGTCACTGGTGTTGGCCGTGAGCGGGAATCGAACCCGGGTCGCCAGGTTCATAGCGCAGCGTGCTAACCGCTACACTATAGCTTCCCACATGTGGACTAACACATACATATGGACTGACACACACATACATATCGACGACACACATACATCGACTGACACGCATAGACACGTAAACGCACGTTGACTTACACACTCAGATGGAGCCATGCACACACATGGACTAACACACACACATGGACTAACACACACACAGTGACTGATACGCACACAAATGGACTTACACACACATGTGGACTAACACACAGACATATGGACTGACACACACAAACACATCGATATACACACACACATCGACTGACACACAACAACAACCGCCATTCGCCACTAAGTGGCGGTGACGTCACCATGATGCTTGTGCCAGGCCATGTGCACCTTGAGGCCACGTGAAGTGTCAAACGCCCGCGGGCAGGAGGTCACGGGGCAGACCCAAGTGCCACTGGTTGACTGACTAAGTTGACTGAGATGACTGACTGATGCACCACCTGTGCCCCCTACTGTGCCAACCTGCTGTGCTCTAGCCACCCGGCGCTCCGCTCGCTGTTGTGAGCATCGCTCCTCCGCCCTCCGTTGTTGTTGGAGGGCGACTACCTTCAACTGCCCAGTAGCGTCCTTCACAAGCCTCCTCCACAGAGGCCGATCTTGACACCGCTGGTACCAGTCATCGGCAAGTCCACTCAGCTCCACGTCCTCCTGTACCACATCACTCCCATCTCTTCTCTAGCCCATGTCGTGCCCGTTTAGCCCCCTCGATCCAGCCGAACAAAAGTTGTTTCGGCATGCGGTGGCTGGGCATGCGGGATATCTGACCCAACCAACGCAGCCTTGCCTCCTGGAGGAGATCAGCGATGGGACCTTGCCCAGATCTTTCAAAGATTTGTGAGCTCCTCACACAATCCAACCTGGTTAAACCCAAGATGGATCGTAGGCAGGCTAGCCTAAATGTTTCTAACCGGCGAAGATGTTCCATTAGGGGGGTCCACGTTTCGCAAGCGTAGAGAAGAGAGGAAATGACTGTGGCCGAGAAGACCTGAAGCTTAGTGTGGAGCGACAGACCAGATAGCTTCCACACAGCGTTACGCAACTGATGAAAATATATTGCCGTTCGACTGATTCGGAGTGAGACCTCTGCTGTTAAACTGGAGCCGGTCATAAGCACATTGCCCAGGTATTGGAAACTCTCCACTCTCTCCACAATTGCCCCATCACCGATTGGGAGTTGTGGGGGTGGAGTGTCCGATGATACAAAATACCCAAGCAGGTGCTTAGTTTTGGTGGGGCTGATCGTAACGCCCCATCTCTTAGTTGCATGCTCCAGTCTCAGCAGCAGCGTCTCCAACTCCTCCTCTGAATGAGCAGCTATTGCCAAATCATCGGCATACATAACGTGGTTGAGCAATAGGGAGCCATCTCTTGACCGCATCCGGGCATCGATCAACCTCTCATTATATCTGTACCATATGGAGATTCCCCCGGTACAGCTATTGAAGGCTTCACGAACTACGTGGTCAAAATAGATGTTAAATAATGTGGGGTCCAGAGGACATCCTTGTCGCA
This sequence comes from Petromyzon marinus, assembly GCF_048934315.1. NCBI lineage: Eukaryota > Metazoa > Chordata > Hyperoartia > Petromyzontiformes > Petromyzontidae > Petromyzon > Petromyzon marinus. The sequence continues at coordinate 12,614,301 of NC_133692.1, forward strand.
CCCCAAGGTGTACAGTGAATGGCTCTGACTCCCGGCCACGTAGTTTTACCCGGGCCCGCTCACCATCATGAAGGTCCTTAATGATCGTGAGCAGAGGGTCAGGTACTCCAAAAGCACGAAGAACAACCCAAAGCCCAGGCCTACTGATGGTATCATAGGCCTTGACCAGGTCAATAAAGCAGAGATGTAGGTCTTGCTGGAATTCCCTAAACCTCTGCTGTAGCAGACGGACAGAAAATATGGCATCTGTGCAGGACCGCCCTTTCCTGAAACCACATTGGGGCTCCACAAGCCTCTCCTCAGCGTGCCTGGCAAGGCGATATTGAATAATCCTTGCCAGGACCTTTCCCGGCACACTGAGGAGTGAGATGCCCCTGTAGTTGTTACAGTCTGTGCGGTCCCCCTTCTTAAAGAGGGGGACGACCAGGGCATCCTTCCAATCCTGCGGAACCCGTCCAGTGGTCCAGACTGTTGTTATGATGTAATATAGGGCAGTCTGTGCACAAACGCCACCCTCCCTCAGCATTTCGCTTGGGACATCATCTCTGCCCGCTGCCTTTCCTGGTCCAGACTCCGGATCGCCTTCAGTACTTCCTCAACAGATGGCACTTCAGCCAGCCACTCACAGGGGGTGACTTCTTCCAATATTTGAGGCACCGCAGCCTCAGCAGGGTCATCCTCACTTTGTGCCACGATGTTTTCCTGGCTGAGGGATTTTCCCTCCTCCAGGACCTCACAGAAATGCTCAGCAAATCTGCAAATCTGTTCCTGGGGGTCGGAGATTGGATCACCGTTTTTTCCCCTAATGATGGTAATAGGTGTGCCGCTGCAGGTTACTTTTGTGATGGAGTTGAATAGAGATTTGTGATCGCGGGCCACTGAGGCAGACTCCATCTCCTCAGCAACCCGCGACCACCACCCATCCTTGCAGCGCCTCACGGCTCTCCGAACCTCCAAGCGAAGGCTGCGGTAAGCCTCCTCATTCTCTGACGTGGGATTCTGTAGGCAATGACAGTGGGCCTGTCGCTTTTTCTCAACCATCCTGAACACCTCCTCTGTCAGCCAGGGTCTCTGGGGAGATCTGGACCGTGTACCCAAAGCAGCCATTGCAGCTGCATGAGTTACAGTCCTAAACCTCACCCATTTACCCTCGACATCAGGAGGAGTGGGGGATGATGCCAACCCCAGCCGCAAGCGATGATGAAATTCTCGCTTGCAACTTTCATCAGATAACTGAGACCAGGCCACTTTAGGTTGGAATGGGGTCCTGGGTGTACACCCACCACCGGAGTGGAAGAATGGCAGGCGCATCTTACAGATGACTAGTCGATGGTCAGAGGTCAGATCAGCTCCACGGTAGGTCCTGGTGTCAAGGACATGGGTTCGCATCCGCTGGTCCGTGACTATGTAGTCCAGCAGATGTTCTTGCTTGGACCCGGCATGCATCCATGATGTGTGGATGCGCCGATGCCGGAACAGCGTGTTGGTAATTACAAGCCCATGGGCTGCACAAAAATCTCGCAGCCTCCTACCGTTGTTATTGAGCTGATCTGGCCCATGCCCTCCAATCACTCAAGACCAGATGCCAGCATCATGACCAACTCGAGCATTGAAGTCACCCAACAAGATGACTCTATCCTGAGGGGCCACTTTAGCCAGCACCTGTGACAGGAGGTCATAGAAGGTATCTGACTCATCGGCTTTGCCTGCATCCCTCCACGGATGTTCGTCTTCAGTGGGGGCATAAGTAACCACGACCACTACTCCTCACCTCCGGTTGATGGGAAGGTGAGCCCAAAGTAGCCTGGGGCTTACAGCTTCCCACACCTCACCGCCCCGCTCCCACGCCCCCTTAATTCTTTTGTTCAAAAGAAGAGGCACACCCTGTTGTTTGGCAGTCTGCTGCCCCGAGTAGACTGTCCACCCCTCATGGTGGCATGAGCCAAAACCGGTCCACCGGACCTCCTAAATGCGACAGAGATCCAGGCGGTACCGGTCCAGCTCCCGACAGAGAAGTGGCAGCCTCTCCTCCGCAGTGAGCATTCGAACATTCCACGTGGCCATCCATAGTGGCTTTTCGTTATTTCTGGAGGAGCCCCGAGGGTAGAGATTCAATCTCCTGGCTCCGCCAATTGGGGTTTGGCCAGGAGATGTCATAGACACCTGCCCCCCCGGGGCCTCCAGCACAAGCGTATTAGTTACATATTTCAGTCGTAGTTTAGTGGTAATTAATTTAAGGTGGAGGGGTTACCAGCCCCTCGCACCCATCCAGAGCCCCCGTTCAGCCACTGTGGTGGACACAGACGCCATGAGGAGAGGAGCCAATCGGTATTGGCCCTCCCTCCACAGCACTGTCCACGACAGAGTTCCCCGTCCGGCACCGCGAGGAGGTAGGGGGTTATTTTGCGTATCAGTAAATAGTGTGACGTGAGCAATCGAAACAATGGAAATGCATAGAAGAAAGAAGCCGAAATAAGTGTAAATTAAAGAGCACAGGTAAGTTGAGAAACAGGCTACAGTCTAGATGATAAACTTCCAGCACACCGACTCAATGACATAAGCATTGGTGTAGTCGACATTAAAAGCTGGCAATTCGGGCAGCAGCTGTGGTGGTATCTGCTATGATTACAGCAGTGCATACTGGCTGTGGTGGTACTTGCTATGATTACAGCAGTGCATATTGACTGTGGTGGTACCTGCTATGATTACAGCAGTGCATACTGACTGTGGTGGTATCTGCTATGATTACAGCAGTGCATATTGTGGTGGTACCTGCTATGATTACAGCAGTGGATACCGACTGTGGTGATAACTGCTATGATGACAGCAGTGCATACTGACTGTGGTGGTACCTGCTATGATTACAGCAGTGCATACTGACTATGGTGGTACCTGCTATCACTACAGCAGTGTATACTGACTGTGGTGGTACCTGCTTTTAACTACAACAGTGCATACTGACTGTGGTGGCACCTGCTATCACTACAGCAGTATATACCGACTGTGGTGGTACCTGCTTTCACTACAGCAGTACATACCGACTGTGGGGGTATCTGCTATGATTACAGCAGTGTACACTGACTGTGGTGGCACCTGCTATGATTACAGCAGTGGAAACTGCTGTGGTGGTACCTGCTATGATGACAGCAGTGCATACTGACTGTGGTGGTACCTGCTATGATTACAGCAGTGCATACTGATTATGGTGGTACCTGCTATGATTACAGTAGTGCATACTGACTGTGGTGGTACCTGCTATGATGACAGCAGTGCATACTGGCTGTGGTGGTACCTGCTACGATTACAGCAGTGCATACTTACTGTGGTGGTACCTGCTATGATAACACCAGTGCATACTGACTGTGGTGGTACCTGCTATCACTACAGCAGTGCATACTGACTGTGGTAGAACCAGCTTTTAACTACTGCAGTGTATACCGACTGTGGTGGTACCTGCTTTCACTACAGCAGTACATACCGGCTGTGGGGGTACCTGCTATGATTACAGCAGTGCATACTGACTGTGGTGGCACCTGCTATGATTACAGCAGTGGAAACTGCTGTGGTGGTACCTGCTATGATGACAGCAGTGCAAACTGACTGTGGTGGTACCTGCTATGATTACAGCAGTGCATACTGACTGTGGTAGAACCTGCTATGATTACAGCAGTGCATACTGACTGTGGTGGTACCTGCTATGATTACAGCAGTGCATATTGTGGTGGGACCTGCTATGATTACAGCAGTGGATACCGACTGTGGTTGTACCTGCTATCACTACAGTAGTACAAGCTGACTCTATCTTATACATGAAAGGGAAATTTGCGAATATGTGTCTGTTCGAAATGTTTAGCATACTTCCCGACATGCAATCAACTTATATGAAACGGGAATAGGCTGATTCTGAAGAAATCTACAACCTTCGATTCCTTTGCACGATTTAAATCATCAGCAGTATATATCGACTCTATAGCACAAAGTCATCACCTGACAGAGTGCCTTGGTGAGGCCTAGTCCCTTGAAGAGTCCCCGGATTTGCCAAGATTGCCCAGCCGGCCGAGGCTGGGGGCTGGGCCACTACCCAAACCCACCCCCCCCCCCCCCCCCGCGCTACAATAATCCTGTCTAAGCTCTATAATTTTAGTATCTACCGACCCTATAACATTAAGTGCACACATTGGGGTGGGGGGGAGGATATGACGAGTGGCGATATACACATGGGTAACGTCTGTGACTATACGCTACGCTCACTGTATAGATGGCTGGCTACACTGGAGCCGACCCGTAGTAGTCACGGAGACAAGGTGTCCAATCCAAGATGATGAAGACGCCTGCTCCAAGATGACGATGGCGACGACAGCTCCTTGGTTCCACCACAGCAGCAGCCTATGACAAAAAATAGCAGTTGGCCAATCAGAGAAGTCTTCAATATTGACTCACATGATGTAGAAATGGTATATATGGAGGGGGAAGCTCAGAGTTTTATTTAAAGGGATGTAAGCAAGTGAAGTTCTGGGATTCCAGAAGGCTATTTAGACTGGAAAGTCGCCGTTTTGGCAGCATTCAAGAATCGTTACCAATACATGTTTGTCCTAACCCCGCTTTGGCGTCTGAGTAAATTTGCCAGTTTTAATTTTTAGAGGACATTTGTTTGGGCAGTGTTTAAGGTAAGTTAAATTGCCTCCTAGCAAAATGCTACACACAGATGCCCTGCAGGTTTTATAATACAGATAGGAAAATAATAGTTGAGTTGTCACCCTTTACCGTGTGTACAACACGTGCTCACCAATTTCAATGGGTGTAGGAGGTGGGTACGAACTTACAGTGTACTGCATACCCAATGTAAGTATGCATTGTATGACCTCGTCCCGGCAGGCAAGGCTGCGTAGGTTGAGTCATGTAGCCCACATGCTCAGCCACCGCATCCCAAGCAGCTTTTGTTCAGCCGGATAGAGGGGGCTAAACGGGCACGGCACGGGCTAGAGAAGAGATAGAATGATGTGGTACGACAGAATATGGAGTCGAGTGGAATTGCCAATAACTGGTACCAGCGGTGTCAAGATCGGCCTCAGTGGATGAGGCTTGTGAAGGATGCTACCAGGAAGTTGGAGGCAGACGCCCTCCAGCAAAGCAGACGAGGGATGCTCACAACGAGCGAAGCACTGGGCATTTAAAATACAGCAAGTTGGCACAGTAGGGGGCATAGGTGGTGCATCACCCAGTCATCTCAGTCAGTCAACCCATGATACCTGGGTCTCTTCAGTGACCTGCCAGCAGGCGTTCAACACTTCACATGGCTTTAAAGTGCACATAGCCTGGAACAAGCGCCGTGGTGATGTGACCACCACTTAGTGGTGAATGGCGGCTGTTGTTGATGTATGTACGTAGTGGACTCCAAACTCCATGACGTTATCTCGCCAATCTCTTCTGACAGTCTTTCTATGCTTCTCTTCCCTTCTCTCAGTCTCCATTCCGCAGTTGAATTTGTGTATTTTCTCTTTGGTTTTCATGTGTAACGATTCAGAATAGTTGGGGGGGAGGGGGTTATGGAGCGTGTGCTTCCCTTCGGAGAGACGTAGCACACCAGGTGGATTGGTCATTTTGCAACAATTTTATGGATGATACTTCCATGTACACTTATAGGCAGAACCCCACAAGTATGCTGACTTGTGTGCTCTATAATGGGACGTAATAAAGAAAAAGGAACCCGTTTGTACACGCAAGGCAACGCCGATGCACCCACCGGCTAGAGCACTGGTGGCTCCCTTGGTGTCGTGTGTTCACCTTTCAGCATTAAGTAGAACACTGCTGCTTCCTTTGGTATGGTGTCTCCCCACTGCAGCATTAAGTAGATGCATCCGGCTGCTGCTGTCTGCTGGCACCACGCCGTTTTATTTATGTTCCCCTTCTTTGTTTCCCCTTTTATAGCAGGTCAATTTGCAGAATCGGGCTTCCCCTCACCCATATCCTAAACGTGGTACGACCGGTTGTAACTGATATAGAGGGAAGCCAGGGGTGTTACCCTCAATTTTCATCTTGGTCACATCATGACCATTTCCGCTTAGTTTTTCTGCTTTAATAACAGAAACTTTGGGTCGTGTTTGCTTCCCTTCTTCATTCATCAACCTGCTCTCACACACTATAGTTGGAGGCAATTCTTTTAATAAACACAACCCTCATAACCTGGGTTATATAGCTAGGTGTCTATCTGTTCGCTATGTGCGTGTGGGTTAGTGTAGCGAACGGGCCAGCCAGCACACATGCTGTCTGACCCACGATATCAGGCTACACTCAACCGACGAACGAGGAGCAAAGACAAAGAGACGCGGGACTCCAGGCTGATCCCCACAACGGATCCTGATCCCTCTCCGGGATATGTCACTACACTACCCCCCCCCCCTTTATGAAATACAGCCGACCCAGCTGTCAAACCTCCGAATTTCGAAGGGTAAAGAAGAAAAATGTCAAAAAAATCAAAAAATTAAAATTCAACTCCTCAATGTTCCCCACAGCCAATACGGCTGGCCGTCATTTCGTAAGTGGCAAAGCGTGACCCCCAATACAAAACCTGAACCAGTAACAAATAACAATGAACAAGAACAACTCACGCGGGAAAGTTAACTATCCTCCCCTACTCTTTGGTTATTTCGGTAAAGTCACGTAGGTATAAAATAAATTAAATCACGATGTTTCTGGTGCAACACAAGTGTCCGTCATCAGATGGGACAACCACAGCAAGAAACAATTGCTGAAGTGGGCATAAGAGCTGCTGTGACAAGAGGCTATATAGGTAAAAGAGGGGGGAGGAGCCAGGGAGGAGAGATAGAGAGAGGGGTGTGGGGTAGGGCAAGCAAGGAGAGCAAGGCAAAATGCCGGGAGGGGGGGGGGGGGAGAGAAATGAGCGTTTTCTGAACCCCAAGGTGTAACAATTTGTTTTTGTGTACCACCCGAGTCAATGCTCCTTGCAGAACTGTGGGAACCACCATGCCATATTGTTGCAACCCTTCGTCCCACCTCATGAGCATTCCTTCCTTAATAATTATTCTCGAGACCTTCGCCGGACTAGGGCTCTTCCATTCCTGCTCTGCATGCCACCGCAAGCGTAACAAGGACGAATTCTCCATTTGTAGCCGACCCCACTCGGCATGCGTGAGGCCCAACGTTTGTCTTCTAGCGCGATTTCCCCACCAGGTGCCGTGCCCTCCACCGTCGCCACCACATCGGGAAGTTTCGCTCCCGGCAGTCTACACTGCCCTGCACCCATCCAGCAAGCGCAATGTTCCCCCCACAGCAATCGGGATAGTGCATTCGCATTACTGTGCCATATTCCCTTCCGGTAAACCACCCGGAACGAGTACTCCTGCAACATTTCCAGCCAACGTGAGAGCTGGCCGGACGGCTGATCCACCCGCAAGGAGTACTGGAGGGCCGCATGATCCGTACGGACCACGAAGTCCCTTCCGTTCCACAAATTGCACCATAGCCAAAAGTTATCTCCTGGTTACACAGTAATGCTGTTCTGCGGTCGACAAGATGCGACTCCCGTATGCCACCACCCTTTCAATGTCGTTCTTGACCTGCGACAGGACAGCCCCTATGCCCGTGTCACTGGCATCTGTGTCTAAAATGAACGGTAGAGAAAAATCCGGATACTCTAGGGGAGGAGCGTTGGCAAGGCTCTTGTGCAGTGCAACAAAGGCAGCCTCCTCCCCCGCTTCCCATCTAAACTTCTGGCCCTTTGCCCTCAAAGCATGGAGAGGCTTGGCAATTGTCGTGAATTGTGGAATGATCCTTCGGTAATAGGATGCGAACCCGACAAAACTGCGCACCTCCCCCACCGACTTTGGAGTTGACCAGTTGCGCACACACGCCATTTTGTCGGAGTCTGTCGCTATCCTGGAATCGCATACTATGTGGCCCAAATACCGAACGGAGGTTTGCAACAGGTAGCACTTTGCAGGTTTCAACTTGAGATTGGCCAACCATACTCTAGACAACACCGAACGCAACCGTTGCAAGTGCTCCTCAAAGGTGTGGCCAAACACGATAATATCATCAAGGTAAATGAGACATGAGTCCCATTGCAACCCTGCTAGGACTAACTCCATTAATCTCTGAAAGGTGGCCGGGGCAGAATGTAGGCCCATCGGAAGACAATTAAAATGGTACAACCCTTGGGGCATCCAGGAATGCTGTCTTCAGCTTAGAAGACTCATCCAGGGGAAGTTGCCAAAACCCCGACAAAAGATTCAAGGTCGAAAAAAATCGAGCACCTGTTGTATATGAGCCTTTTCCAAAATTGATATTAACAATATTTGTGTTATACATAATATATATTTTTTAACAAACAAAAAAAATCATCAATAAAACCCATAAGCCAGAAACACGAAAAAACCAGATGTCGGTCATAAACAGGCCATATATAAATAAAGAAATAATAAAACTCTCAAGGCGAGGATGTTAACAGCTATCTGCGAAGATCTCCAGATGAACAAGAGTTTGATGTGCCCTAAGGGAGGTCACGCAGAGGGAGGCCCTCCGCAAGCCAGAAACGAGGACGCCCACGGGTTAAACCATATATATATTTTTCCTTTGTCATTAAAACAACGGTTCAAATTTAAAATGCAATAACAAGAATAAGCTAAAGTTAGCGGTCCTCGCGCTCACTCCAATCAAGACCAGACCACCAGATACATCAGTGAATTATTATCCAATAATTAATTCGCTATCAAATGATTTTCACCTTTAATACTTTTACTGTTAAAACAAAGCTTGGAGACAAAATACCGAGTCACATCAAAGGTTATCGAGAAGGAATGAGGCGAACGGGCAAACTTACGAAAGAGTTTAAACAATATCCCAAGCAACCCCGACCACCTTTGTCTCTCTCAGAGCGCGGAGAAGCAGGAATTACACCTTATCACAAGGGGCCATCTGGAAAAGCCAGCCGGGTTTGATGAGGAGACACACCCGACCCCACACACGGCAACCAGGCAAACAAAATTTTAAAGAAAATTGCAATATAACATTAATAATAACGTGTTAACCTTAAACGATATTCCATTATAGAACCTTACAGAACCAAGGGATATGGATTCCAACAATCTGGAAACGGACCTCTTAAACTCAGGATGAAAATTATTTTTCTTTCTAATAACTCCATCATATCAATGCGAACCTCGGTAACCCGATAGGGGTGTCGGGAGGACGTAGTTACAAACACGAGTCTTGGCGAACATGGGACCAAATTGTATTTGAGAAATATAAAGTCGAAAGTATAAAGAGATAAGTACTCCCGACCACCTTTGTCTCTCCCGAAGAGCGCGAGAGAGGAATTTCACGCCAGGGCAAACAGATCGTTATCGCAGGAGCCATCTGTACACACACACACACACGAACTCACACACACAGACCCCGCCCCCCCTTTTCCACTGCGCAGAGAGAATTGTCTTTGAATATAACGGTCAGCCGCATTTTCAAAAGTCAGTGAAGTTAAGTCAAGAGTCAAGACAGATCAGCGAGTCAAGACGTCCACAGGACGAGCAGTCGCATGGAGCGGCTGGCTCCGAGCCTCGCTGAGTAGCGAGGATCGCTGAGTCGCGATGTATCAACAAAAGTGAGTCATACAGCAGTGGAGGAAACCTGCTGTCAGCAAACCAGCACGGGCGCGTTCGCGCACTTCAACAGAGAGCACGTGCGACTCAACTCACTCAACTGAAGAAAAAGCTTGGCCAGCCGCCAACAAAGTATCAGCGAATCAGCGCTGAGAGCGCTCGAGCATCTCCACAAAGCAAGCACGTGCAACGTGGCTCAACCGGCAGCGGAAAAGCTTGGGCAGCCGCCAACAACTTCAGCAAACCAGTGACCAAGCGCGTGCGACTTGAGTCATACAGCAGTGGAGGAAACCTGCTGTCAGAGAGCCGCCAACAACCTCAACAAAGAGAGCGCGTGCGACTCGGCTCACTCAGCAGAAGAAAAACTTGACCTGTCGCTCGCGAGCGCAGCGTCAGATACTACAGCAGCGGAAAGAGCGCGCGCCGGCGTAGCTCATCCAGCAGTGGAGGAAACTGCTGTCAGCGAACCAACACGGGCGCTTTCGCGCATCTTCAAGGAGAAAGAGCGCGGCCAGCAACACCAAGCAAGAGCGTGCAGCAGCTCAGCCAGCAGTGGAGAGAAACTGCTATCAGCGAACCAGCACGGGCGCGTTCGCGCATCTTCAAGGAGAGGGAGCGCGCGCCACCAGCGTGCCATCAGCACCAGCATCAGCACCAGCGCGTGCCAACAGCGCGCCACCAGCGTGCCACCAGCACCAGCGCGTGCCAACAGCGTGCCACCAGCGTGCTACAGCGCGCAACTTCGCGTCACCAGGGCTGAGAGGGAAGCGGCCCCGCACTCAACACCCATCGGCGCGACGACGGCGAGCGTCGTGCTGACTCTTCCAGCCAGCAGTGGACAGAAACTGGCAGCCGTTCGTATGCCCCAACCCCTCCCCCACACTCTTCCCCTCACTCCCCCACCGCGCCGCAACACACAGGAAACACATTTTGGACACACGAGATGCTAACCTCGGCGTCTGCTTTACGCAAAGAATTGAACCAGTGATAACGAAGACACACGATACGCATATCGGGATAATCAAGAAGGGTTGCCACTCCAAGGTGGTGCATTAAAAATCAATTCATAACGAAAAATACTGCTGTCATTGAGTTGCATAATAACCAATCGTCCTACTGTTAAAAACGTGATAAGAATTGACTTGAAGGTCTATGAATGGATGTGGTACTGTGTGGGCAATGTTTAAATACGAATTTACATTATAAGGTTAAGGTTTTGATAGAATAGTTCGCTTGTTTTTAATCTCTCTCTCAACAACCGATCGATTGCGTTACGCGTCGGGAATTAACCACAGGTGCCGCTATCGAGGTGAAACAACGCAATCGTGATGGTATCATGTTAACGCTGTGTTGAAATTCCAACATCCCGAGATTGAGTTTTCATATTATCCAAAAATTAAAGTTAGCTAGAAAATAAAATTGATCAAAGCAGAAGGTTTGTGTGTGATTCTTCCTGAAATTCTGCATAATATTGTTCTGCGTATGAGATCTGAATCCTGGGGACCGATCATAAGCACACTATCACCACACATAATCCATAACACACATAATTCGTAATGTTCAATCGAGAGTAATCGTATCCTTATCGATAATACGGAATTAAAGAACAGAGTCGAATCGACTCTCTCTCATTCACGCTCACAACGCCTGCGTCACTGCATACGATTAATTGCGTTATTCCAATTCATAACACAATCCTCGTCACCGAGGCTCGACCTTATAATCCATAACGACCTGCATCATCATAACCACGCCCACTCGCATGAATTAATACGATTATCTCTCGAATCAGCATAATTTATGTGCATAATTACACTGATTAACATAATTTCGGATAAATTATGCAAATCTCAAATTTCATTTAATTTTCATTATTTTCATCAATTTTCATAACACCTATATATACAACACACCTGACAGCACATCCAGGGAGTCGTCCATTTACGGGAGCAAGTACATGTCCGGCGACTTAAACTTTATTTAACTTTTGGAAGTCTACACAGAACCGCAGCATGCCATCGGCCAGTTGTACACTATCTTTTTCCTGAAGGGCTCAATGTATACGGATTCTGTTGAATAGGGGCTGCCGTGCCTGTGTCAATATGGTGTTGCAGTAAGGAAGTGCGACCGATGTCAAATTTTCCCTTACTGCCTCTGGTTCTTCTAGGTCCAACCATCATAACGCAACGGGACCTATGCCTGCGTGCCAGGTAGGATCTCTAGAGATTCCTTGACCAGAGCCTGAACCAAAATATTCTGCTTTGCACTCCGATGCGGGGAGTCCAAGAAAAACATTCGTTGTCCTGACGGCATCTGAACACAACCCTGGTCGGTAAAGATTTATAGGGGAATCCTGCTAAAAAAAATCCATGCCCAAGAGGCAGGGCACAGCCAGCATCTTTGAAATAAAAATTGGCCCTGACATCTCAATCTCCCCTAATCTGATGCGGGCTTCTACCTGCCCTACAATTCCCATACTTCCTCCGTTTTGCTACCAAATACACACTCACCACTGGCATTACACAACGATTTTTAAAGGGTAATGTTTCAAAAATAAATTCAGATATGATAGTAGCCGAGGCACCCGTGTCAACCAATACACGAACTTCCACACCTTGTACAAACCCGACTATTACCGATGAGCCAACTACCGCTGCTACTAGTGCACCAGCTTTCGCCACTGTGTGTCCGAGTTTGGCCACCTATGTGTCGGCCATGCTAGTCGGCCGTCTACCCTGACCAGAGAATGGTGGGTTTAAATGGCCTTTGTGATACCCGGTGACCTCGATGCATGACATGCTTTTAGCGGCCGGGTGCCTGGTGCATTGCGACTTGCCTGGAGGGGCTGGGATGTGGTGGTCGATGAGACGGTGGATGTGCAGGACTCCAACAATATCCGAGCGATATTTTGGCACCCACGCGCAAAGTGTCCAAGCTGGCCGCACCGCTCCCGGTTCCGTCGCGGTGTCTCTCCTCACCACCAATCCCATCCGCGAAACGCTGGCGTTACCTCCCCCGCAGATTTTACACCTTCCTCCATCACCTCCCCGATGACCAGTGATGGTCGGGTGTTCGAACCATCCCCAGTCCAGGGCTTCCCGGTCCATGCAGCGACCCGAGTCCATTTTTGCAGGGTTTCGTGCGCTTGCAGGCACCTGGCGGCCCAAAAGGATGTCTGAGCGTCCTCGTCGATCACTGTAGCACGACTCCCATTTCAGAAGCCAACTCCAACATCTTCTCCATCATGAGGGAGTCGAGCGCCGCTTGGTCCAACTGCGGGTAGGCCGCCAGCCCCTATGCCACTAGTGTGCCGCAGTAAGTGAGGGGCGTCTCAGCTTCCCCTTGACTCCACTGGAGGAACTTCCCACGCGTGGCAGACGGTGGGTCATATACCGTAGCCATCTCACTGTAGGCATCCTGAAGTGTTGCCCATTTCTCCTCGGGGATGGCCCAGAATTCTGTGAGACCATCATCGTCAAGAGCCGTAGGTAAAGCTCTCCAAATTGGCAGGTGAAGGCACTCCAATCGCCCCCCCCCCCCCCCACCGCCATCAATTCCTTAACCGGAGGCAGTCTACACCGTCGATCGGCAGCACCCCGCCTCGCCACCATAGTTGACACCGCTTCTGCTGCTTCCCGCGCAGAACTCAAAATGGCGGCCATCGGTCGTGTCTCCTTCCGCAAAATGGCGGGCCCCGACCATGTGGTCCCCAGCGCGGGAACCCCGACTGCAGGCGACCGCTCCACCAACCCTGCACGATTTTGCGGCTCGTCCATGGCCACCTCAGCCCTCGATGTCGCCGCTCCAAACGTTGCCACCAATTGAGCGACCGTCGAGGGAGCAGATCCACCGCCAGCTCTCGCCATCTTTCCATCGAGTGTTGCTGGGGAGAAGCGGCCCCCACCTCCCCCATCGCTGGCGGCACCTGAAACTCTCCCGGAGCATGTTGCTGGGGCGGTGAGGTGGCCACCATCTCCATCCCCGGCACTGTGTTCCCTGCACCCGGGGTGTTTGTCACCGGGACCCCGGCTCACAGGGTTGCTTGGGGGACCCCTTGGCCGTCTTCTTCCTCGGAAGAAGAAGCTACAGGTGGGTTTCCACGCTTTCCCCTCTTCGGCATTTTACAATAGCCACTTCTGACACCACTGTAATGTAGCTCTCAGAGACACCGTCTTGTTCAGTTAAATGAATATTTTGTGTGAATAAAGTCCACCGACTCACTGATAACTTAACGAGTAACCGCGAGTGACTATATATGCCTGAGTAACTTCTGACTCTACGCTACGCTCCCTGTGTAGTTGGCAGGCTACACAGGAGCGGACGCTAAGTTGTCACGGAGACAATATAATTCTAGCCTTTCAAGACTACAAGGTGCCCTATCCAAGATGATGAAGACGACCCGCTCCAAGATGACGACGGCGATGGCAGCTCCTTGGTTCCCCCACAACAGCAGCCCAGAGCCCTATTCTATGCTGGCTTTTATCCCCCTCTTGACCCGATTACGTCCCTTTTCCCAACACTCTCTCACCACACCTGGCCCTGCCTGTCTCTGTCTCAATTTCTATTTATGACCACTTAGGTCCCGTGCTTATCTTCACGTGACCCTGTCAGTGCCCGTCGTGTCAATCATTATTAACGATCACTTAGGTCCCATATTACCGTTACATGACCCTGCCTGTTCCGTCACATTAATTAGTAACCACGGCCACAGAGAGTCGTACTGTCCTTATACATGTATCATGTTTTAATGTACAATTTAATTGAAGGACTGCCTTGTTGTGGTCGTGGACTCTTCTTGCTGTTATTTTGCTGCTTTGCCCAAGCTTGGGAATTGGTGTACTCATGCAATCTGAACTTATATATACTTTATCTATTTTCTGAATACTTTTTTTGCGATTTGCTCACCTTTTCTATACTTTACACTTCTACCATTGTTTGTATTGGTTGTTGTAACTTTCTGACTCGCCCCGACTAGACATCTGTGAAAAAGAGCTTTATAGCTCATCCGATTTATTCCAGGATAAATAAAGATCCTGACGTGTACAGTATCATATTCTTGGTTCTTTCGGTAAAGTCACGTTGAAAGGAAACAATAAAATAATAATATATAAAACAATAAAGTGTACAGTATCATTAAGGCAATAACCGATACCCTGATGAAGCCATAATATACCACTCATAGGTTAAAATAGCGGTCGGGAATGTATTGAGCGCCATGGTGGCAATACGTTAACTACCTCGCCTAGTATATAGGTCGTGTGTTCAATTCTGCTCCCGACCCTGACGCCTGCTGTATATTTGGAATTTACATGTCTCTCCCCATGGTCACGTGGATTTTTCTTCTTCTGCTATAGATTTCCACATGATAAGCCACTTCGTTGAGCGATCATTTGTGGCGAGGTCTCTTCTGTAAAAGAGCTACAGTGAGGGAAAAAAGTATTTGATCCCCTGCTGATTTTGTACGTTTGGCCACTGACGAAGAAATGATCAGTCTATAATTTTAATGGTAGGTTTATTTGAACAGTGAGAGACAAAATAACAACAAAATCCGTAAAAACGCATATCAAAAATGTTATAAATTGATTTGCATTTTCATGAGGGAAATAAGTATTTGACCCCCTCTCAATCAGAAAGATTTCTGGCTCCCAGATGTCTTTTATACAGGTAACGAGCTGAGATTAGGAACACACTCTTAAAGGGAATGCTCCTATTCTCAGCTTGTTACCTGTATAAAAGACACCTGTCCACAGAAGCAATCAATCAATCAGATTCCAAACTCTCCACCATGGCCAAGACCAAAGACCTCTCCAAGGATGTCAGGGACAAGATTGTAGACTTACACAAGGCTGGAATGGGCTACAAAACCATTCCCAAGCATCTTGGTGAGAAGGTGACAACAGTTGGTGCGATTATTCGCAAATGGAAGAAACACAAAAGAACTGTCAATCTCCCTCGGCCTGGGGCTCCATGCAAGATCTCACCTCGTGGAGTTGCAATGATCATGAGAACGGTGAGGAATCAGCCCAGAACTACACTGGAGGATCTTGTCAATGATCTCAAGGCAGCTGGGACCATAGTCACCAAGAAAAAAATTGGTAACACACTACGCCGTGAAGGACTGAGATCCTGCAGCGCCCACAAGGTCCGCCTGCTCAAGAAAGCACATATACATGCCCATCTGAAGTTTGCCAATGAACATCTGAATGATTCAGAGGACAACTGGGTGAAAGTGTTGTGGTCAGATGAGACCAAAATTGAGCTCTTTGGCATCAACTCAACTCGCCGTGTTTGGAGGAGGAGGAATGCTGCCTATGACCCCAAGAACACCATCCCCACCGTCAAACATGGAGGTGGAAACAATATGCTTTGGGGGTGTTTTTCTGCTAAGGGGACAGGACAACTTCACCGCATCAAAGGGACGATGGACGGGGCCATGTACCGTCAAATCCTGGGTGAGAACCTCCCTCCCTCAGCCAGGGCATTGAAAATGGGTTGTGGATGGGTATTCCAGCATGACAATGACCCAAAACACACGGCCAAGGCAACAAAGGAGTGGCTCAAGAAGAAGCACATTAAGGTCCTGGAGTGGCCTAGCCAGTCTCTAGACCTTAATCCCATAGAAAATCTGTGGAGGGAGCTGAAGGTTCGAGTTGCCAAACATCAGCCTCGAAACCTTAATAATTTGGAGAAAACCTGCAAAGAGGAGTGAGACAAAATCCCTCCTGACATGTGTGCAAACCTGGTTGCCAACTATAAGAAACGTCTGACTTCTGTGATTGCCAACAAGGATTTGCCACCAAGTACTAAGTCATGTTTTGCAGAGGGGTCAAATACTCATTTCCCTCATTAAAATGCAAATCAATTTATAACATTTTTGACATGCGTTTTTCTGGATTTTTTTGTTGTCATTCTGTCTCTCACTGTTCAAATAAACCTACCATTAAAATTATAGACTGATCATTTCTTTGTCAGTGGGCAAATGTACAAAATCAGCAGGGAATCAAATACTTTTTTTTCCCTAACTGTACATAGCTCAGTGGGCCTTACCTGGTAAAATAAAAAATAGTGTTTTTTTTTTTATCTCCGTTTACCAAGAATGCATTCTGAGTGCGAAAGGAGGTATGCCTGCTCTTCTGCAGCCGTCTGGAACGCTCTTCTTTCCGATATTAGGAAGCCACTGGAGCTATGCACTTTTAAGTCATCTAGATTGACAAACTCGCTGGTTAAAACCGTTTTTTGTATTTAGTTTGTTGTCCTTCCTCCGCACCCCCAATTAGCACTGTGGGCTACATACGGTTCAAAAGTTCAACATACATATGTAGAGTAATAACGCTGGCTGCTGACAGAAAAGTGTTACTGACAGTAGAGGGCAGTATACACGTCATCAGAGAGAGTATATACGGGGGGTAAAGAGAACTAAAGAGAAGCTCAGGAAGGGGTCCACCTAGAAGCCCAGGAACCTGTTAGTAGGTTCCATAAAGGGGCCGTGGCAAGGGCAAAGCGAGGCCAGGCCGGGAGGATAAAAGGGGCCCGGGGAGAGAGCTCGGGGCTGTTTGCTGGAAGTGGATCCCCTTGCTGTGTTGTTGCTCTTCACCTTCAGCACTGCCGTCTTAACCATCCCTAGATGCCGCTATCTAGACAGCCTACCAACTGTGCTAGCTGGATAGTGACGTCGAATTAGACGGATGTGTGACTAGTGTGTAAGCACATAGGGCATGTATGGTTACCTAGCGTGTGAGAATAAAGAAGGTGCCTTAACGATCCCTGTCTCCGAAGTGCGTCACTACACATACATGCCTGTACAGGGACTCCTCTACTTATGAACGAGTTAGGTTCCAGCCAGAGGTCAGTTCATCAGTCGATTTGTTCACAAGTCCAACTTTACTCCCGTCGATTCCAAACATGTTGTACGGCATCTACACTAAACACGGGGAATGGCTTTAAAAGTTGTATAATCTCCTGTAGCTCTAGATGGCACCACCGTCATCTATTACGTGGCAGTTGATCTTACGACTCTCGGTCTGAACGGGCAACTGGACATACAGATAGGTTTCTTCGTATCTCTGAAAGTTCGTAAGTAGAGGAGTTCCTATACTCTAGAATCTAGATGGAGAAAACTCGCCTGTTTATTAAATCCATTTACTGTACTGCCACGCACTGATCATATTGCAACCCAAGTGTGGTTGGGAGTCTCACAAATCTGTGTGATCCACTAGCCTTTGTTCTATCACAGACCCAGCTGAAACAACAGCGTTCCTCTTTGTGGTTACTTCCCTTCGTGGATCTGCAATGCCCGTCACGCTTTGTTGGCTGCGTAGCTTCAAAACAACTCCCACACTGCAGGTCACCTCAGTTCTCTTTCTGCTTGTTTCATCACACACAGCTCCACTTTGGAATTCCCTCCCACCATCCCATTTCCCATGCCCTTCCTCAATTCAAACGACGCTAAACTTTAACCGAGTGATCTTGATAGTGATGAGTTGTTGGTCGCTTGTTGTTTTATACATTTGGAATCCGTGCTCAGCAACTCTATGACAAAAAAATAGCAGTTGGCCAATCAGAGAAGTCTTCAATGTTGACTTACATGATGTAGAAATGTTATATATGAGGGAGGGGGAAGCTCAGCTTTTTATTTAAAGGGATGTAAGCAGGTGAAGTTCTGGGATTCCAGAAGGCTATTTAGACTGGAAAGTTGCCGTTTTGGCAGCATTCAAGAATCGTTATCAATACATGTTTGTCCTAACCCCACTTTGGCGTCTAAGTTAATTTGCCAGTTTTTATTTTTAGAGGACATTTGTTTGGGCAGTGTTTAAGGTAAGTGAAAGTGCCTCTTAACAAAATGCTACACACAGATGCCCTGGAGGTTTTATAATACAGATAGGAAAATTATACATTTTTATTTAAAACTTTCGTGACTGCAGGGATTCATATTCTTGGTAAAAAAATAAAAATATATATTTTTTATTATTTATTGTTTCCCTTCCTCGTGACTTTACCGAAAGAACCAAGAATAGGAAAATTATAGTTGAGTTGTCACCCTTTACCGTGTGTACAACACGTGCTCACCACTGTCAATGGGTGTAGGAGGTGGGTACGAACTTACGGTGTACTGCATACCCGTGTAAGTATGCATTGTATGACCTCGTCCCGGCAGGCAAGGCTACGTAGGTTGAGTCATGTAGCCCACATGCTCAGCCACCGCATCCCAAACAGCTTTTGTTCAGCCGGATAGAGGGGGCTAAACGGGCACGGCACGGGCTAGAGAAGAGATGGAATGATGTGGTACGACAGAATATGGAGTCGAGTGGAATTGCCAATAACTGGTACCTGCGGTGTCAAGATCGGCCTCAGTGGATGAGGCTTGTGAAGGATGCTATCAGGAAGTTGGAGGCAGACGCCCTCCAGCAAAACAGACGAGGGATGCTCACAACGAGCGAAGCACTGGGCAGTTAAAATACAGCAAGTTGGCACAGTAGGTGATGCATCACCCAGTCATCTCAGTCAGTCAACCCATGGTACCTGGGTCTCTTCAGTGACCTGCCAGCAGGCGTTCAACACTTCACATGGCTTTAAAGTGCACATAGCCTGGAACAAGCGCCGTGGTGATGTGACCACCACTTAGTGGTGAATGGCGGCTGTTGTTGATGTATGTACGTAGTGGACTCCAAACTCCATGACGTTATCTCGCCAATCTCTTCTGACACTCTTCCTATGAAGAATTAAAGCTTCCGTGACTACATAAATTACTGTTTTTTTATGTAAAGTCACGTATGTAGAAATACCATAAAATTATATTAAAATAAATCAATCACGACGTTTCGACCGCAACACAAGCGATCTTCATCAGGTGTAAAATAACAAATAGCGAGGGAGCATATAGAGCGACACCAACGCAACACATAGAGAGCGCCAAACTGCACGGAGGTAAATACAACAATAGGTCTCTCATCGTCTTGTTGTATTTACCTCCGTGCAGTTTGGCGCTCTCTATGTGTTGCGTTGGTGTCGCCCTATATGCTCCCTCGTTATTTGTTATTTTACACTTGATGAAGATCGCTTGTGTTGCGATCGAAACGTCGTGATTTATTTTAATATAATTTTATGGTATTTCTACATACGTGACTTTACCGAAAAAAAACATTGAGTCTTCCTATGCTTCTCTTCCCTTCTCTCAGTCTCCATTCCGCAGTTGAATTTGTGTATTTTCTCTTTGGTTCTCATGTGTAACGATTCAGAATAGGTGGGGGGGTTATGGAGCGTGTGCTTCCCTTCGGAGAGAGGTAGCACACCAGGTGGATTGGTCATTTTGCAACAATTTTATGGATGATACTTCCATGTACACTTATAGGCAGAACCCCACAAGTATTCTGACTTGTGTGCTCTATAATGGGACGTAATAAAGAAAAAGGAATCCATTTGTACACGCAACGCAACCCCGATGCACCCACCGGCACGCCCGTTTACAGGGACTCAATGGTCCTGGGTGTCCCAGGTATTAATAGTCAGCCTGGAGCAATATGCAGTGCTTTGGTGCCTTTTTTGGTGTGGTGTCTCCACACTATAGCAGTAGATAGAGCACTGGTGGCTCCCTTGGTGTCGTGTGTCCACCTTTCAGCATTAAGTAGAACACTGCTGCTTCCTTTTGTGTGGTGTCTCCCCACTGCAGCATTAAGTAGATGCGCCTGGCTGCTGCTGTCTGCTGGCACCACGCCCTTCTCTTTATGTTCCCCTTCTTTGTTTCCCCTTTTATAGCAGGTCAATTTGCAGAATCGGGCTTCCCCACACCCATACTCCTAAACGTGGTACGACCGGTTGTAACTGATACAGAGGGAAGCCAGGGGTGTTACCCTCAATTTTCATCTTGGTCACATCATGACCATTTCCGCTTAGTTGTTCTGCTTTAATAACAGAAACGTTGGCTCGTGTTTGCTTCCCTTCTTCATTCATCAACCTGCTCTCTGGTAAAATGTCAACGGACCACATCTGCATCCACTGGATGGCAGTGCGGCGCAGTGGTAACATTCGCGTCTCGTAGCAAGAAGGTCCTTGGGATCGATTCCCAATTCGGGTGCCTTCTGTGTGGAGTTTGTATGTTCCCCACTTATGTTCTCCATGAGTTTCCTCTGGGTTCCCCGGTTTCCTGCCAACGGTAAAATAAACCACAATCCATAAGAGTTGTTTGGGTTAGATCACTTGAATATACATATGTCTTTCAACCGGCCACCACACGTAAATAAAACATGCCAATTGACATGTTTGTTTATGTGACAAACCTCACTAATTGGCTGTGTCGGGTGGAGGCGGGTTTATCGACACAATTATATTTACGCGATCTATCCCAGAAAAAAAACCTCTTATGGATGAAATTGGTTGCGAAAGCCTATTACGTTTTCAACAAAACACACAATATAACTGGTGTTGGCCAGACATGCCAGTGCTGAAAAATACCTGCGAATGACATCATAAGAGATTGGTGCCAGAAAGATGTGGCCACTACTTGAAGAAAGTGGAAACAAATAACGAAATGTGCAGTGGACACCTACGGGCTATCTGCTCATGAATAGTGATGATGATACGTCCTGACTTGTTGACTACCCTGTGTAGTGTGTTATACACTGAGTCTCACACACTGTAGTTGGAGGCAATACTTTTAATAAACACAACCCTCATGACTTGGGTTCTATAGCTAGGTGTCTATCTGTTCGCTGTGTGCGTGCGGGTTAGTGTAGTGAACGGGCCAGCCAGCACACACGCCGTCTGACCCACGATTGAGTGTGTCAGGCTACACTCAACCGACGAACGAGGAGCAAAGACGAAGAGATGCGGGACTCCAGGCTGAACCCCCCAACGGACCGCGATTCCTCTCCGGGCTCCCCCTTTATTTTCCTGGCCGTGGCTTCACCACGCCCTCAGCCCTGCCCCCTAATGTATGAAGGCAGGGCTCTCAGCCCCCGGCCACGTGTCCCTCCAGTACCCGGCGCTACAGTATAGTGACAGTATATGTCACTACATTACCCCCCCCCCCCCTTTATAAAATCCAGCCGACCCGGCTGTCAAACCCCCGAATTTCAAATGGGAGAGAAGACTTTTTTTTTAAAACTCAAGTTAGGGCAGAGGAATTTTTTTTAAATAAACTCCTCAATGTTCCCCACAGCCAATACGGCTGGCCGTCATTTCCTAAGTGGCAAAGCGTGACCCCCAATACAAAACCTGAACCAGTAACAAATAACAATGAACAAGAACAACCAACGCGGGAAAGTTAACTATCCTCCCCTACTCTTTGGTTCTTTCGGTAAAGTCGCGTAGGTATAAAATACATTAAATCACGTTTCTGGCGCAACACAAGCGTCCGTCATCAGGTGGGACAACCACAGCAAGAAACAATTGCTGAAGTGGGCAGAAGAGCTGCTGTGACAAGAGTCTATATAGGTAAGAGAGGGGGGAGGAGCCACGGAAGAGATATAGAGAGGGGGGTGTGGGGTGAACGTTCGCAAGTCGGATAGTTAAAAACAATTCATAAGTCGGGGATGGCTTGCATGAGCCAAAACTGATTAGATGTAATCATTAACAACATTGGGCAACTTCTCTAAACGGAGGCCACATTGGAAACCTTTAATCTGTGCCTATGCAATATCAGATAGAGTTCATGCACGCAGACAACAGTATGATTTTTTTAGGGTAACCAAATAATTAATCCAGGAGTTGAACCCATTGGTTTTCTGGTACAATATGGGTTAATCGTTTTCCAAAACCTGCGTTCAATTACATTCAAATATGCATATTAATTCAAAATTTGCAAAGCAATTTTTTTATAACTATAGCGCATTGTGAAATGTATATCTTGCTTATGTTTTCTAAATGGTATTGCATATTTTTTTATTTAAAGCTTTCGTGACTGCAGTAATTCATATTCTTAGCTCTTTCGGTAAAGTCACGTTGAAGGGAAACAATAAAATAATAAAATATATATAAAACAATAAAAAAATTCTCACGACGTTTCGACCATAACACAAACGGTCGTCATCAGGTGTGTCGGTTTGCATGAATATATTTATTTTTAAACGGTGTATTTATTTATTTATTAAAAACCACTTCTGCAGTACAAAATTCTACTCACCTGGTATCGACAATCAAGGGTATTTCCCTGTCCCCAGACGACCTGCTTGTCAGTTTTGATGTAGTTTCCTTATTCACCAAGGTTCCTGTACCTGACACTATCGCAATCATTGAAGACTTGGTTCATCAAGGACTAAACACTGAGGTACCCCCCCTGGTGAGACACTGTTTAACCAATACATACTTCACTTGGGATGGAACTTTCTACAAACAAACTGAGGGCACCCCAATGGGCTCCCCCTATCTCCGGTTATAGCTAACATTTTCATGGAGAAATTTGAGACTGACGCCATCCAGACTGCCACTCTGCGCCCAACCTTATGGAAGAGGTACGTGGATGACACTTTTGTCATCTGGCCACATGGCCGGCCTGCTCTAGACCAATTCTTCGACCACATCAATTCCATATACCCAGCCATCAGATTTACCATGGAAGTCGAAAAAGATGGCAAGCTACCTTTTTTGGATGTCCTAATTAAAAAGAGACCTGATGGTTCAATGAGCCACTCTGTCTACAGGAAAGCTACCCATACGGATGCTTATCTGAAACCGGATTCCCACCACCATCCATCACAGAAGAATTCTCTCATCAAGACTCTGTATCATAGAGCCCAATGCATATCCGACCAGGAACACATAGGCAGTGAACTCAAGCACGTACACCAAGCTCTTAAGGCTAATGGTTACTCCGACTATACAATCCGCAAAGCTATCACTCAAACCATGAAGAAGGGCCCTCTTGAGGAGCCTTTCAAAACCATCACTTTACCCTACATTGCGGGGATCACAAAAAAAGATCTCCAAAATCTTGAATAAACACAAGATCCAGGTCCGTTTCAACACATTACATAAAATCCGTGATCTGGTTCCATCTGTAAAAGATGTGATTCCGGACATATAGTACCCTGGTGTCTACAAACTAAGTTGCCTCTGTGGTAGTAGTTACATTGGAGAAACTAAACGCCATGTCTCGGACCGCATTCGTGAACAGAAAGCAGACCGTAAACACGGTAGGACCAACACCTCTGCCGTGGCAGATCATTGTTATAATTCAGTAGGCTCACATGACATTGACTTTTCCAAGATAGAGGTTCTTTGTAAGCCATCTGGCTACCATGAGAGATTCGTTCATGAGGCTATTCACATATACAAGCACAGAGCCAATTTCAACCGAGAAGATGGATTTTGGCTTAGCAATCATTGGAAAGATTTGATAAACCATTTCAGGTCTTAATTGATTGTTCACGCTTACAGTGGCTTTCAGACAGCATACATGAATTTTTCGTCTCCCCCCTCCTCTTTTCAGAACATAGATGGACTAGTCCTTCTAAATAAACTGCCAAATCGCTGCGCGTGGCGCTGACGTTTTTTATAAATAAATAAATACACCGTTTAAAAATAAATACATTTATGCAAACCGACACACCTGATGACGACCGTTTGTGTTATGGTCGAAACGTCGTGAGAATTTTTTTATTGTTTTATATATATTTTATTATTTTATTGTTTCCCTTCAACGTGACTTTACCGAAAGAGCTAAGAATATGGTTTCCTTTCGATTTAAAGCTTTCGTGACTGCAATGATTCATCTTCTTTGGTTCTTTCGGTAAAGTCACGTAGAATGAGAATAAAATAATAAATTGATAAAATAAAATAACACAATAATATTCTCACGACGTTTCGGCCACAACACAAGCGGCCTTCATCAGGTGAAGGGAGCGAGACTGTCTGGTAGGACAGCGCTGGAGTGAGAGAGCCACGTTCAGATCACGGCTTTTAAGCTGTGTGAGAGGAACAAAGAGCATTAGAGTCGCGGCATCTCTTCAGAAAGGTGAGAGACTCGATTAGTTGAGCCTTCTTATCCCGAAGTCTGTTGAATGATCTTAAGGATGTGTGGAATCCCTCCCCGTAGAGGCGGTTAAATTTCGATTTAAAGCTTTCGTGACTGCAATGATTCATCTTCTTTGGTTCTTTCGGTAAAGTCACGTAGAATGAGAATAAAATAATAAATTGATAAAATAAAATAACACAATAATATTCTCACGACGTTTCGGCCACAACACAAGCGGCCTTCACCAGGTGAAGGGAGCGAGACTGTCTGGTAGGACAGCGCTGGAGTGAGAGAGCCACGTTCAGATCACGGCTTTTAAGCTGTGTGAGAGGAACAAAGAGCCTTAGAGTCGCGGCATCTCTTCAGAAAGGTGAGAGACTCGATTAGTTGAGCCTTCTTATCCCGAAGTCTGTTGAATGATCTTAAGGATGTGTGGAATCCCTCCCCGTAGAGGCGGTTAAATTTCGATTTAAAGCTTTCGTGACTGCAATGATTCATCTTCTTTGGTTCTTTCGGTAAAGTCACGTAGAATGAGAATAAAATAATAAATTGATCAAATAAAATAACACAATAATATTCTCACGACGTTTCGGCCACAACACAAGCGGCCTTCATCAGGTGAAGGGAGCGAGACTGTCTGGTAGGACAGCGCTGGAGTGAGAGAGCCACGTTCAGATCACGGCTTTTAAGCTGTGTGAGAGGAACAAAGAGCCTTAGAGTCGCGGCATCTCTTCAGAAAGGTGAGAGACTCGATTAGTTGAGCCTTCTTATCCCGAAGTCTGTTGAATGATCTTAAGGATGTGTGGAATCCCTCCCCGTAGAGGCGGTTAAATTTCGATTTAAAGCTTTCGTGACTGCAATGATTCATCTTCTTTGGTTCTTTCGGTAAAGTCACGTAGAATGAGAATAGAATAATAAATTGATCAAATAAAATAACACAATAATATTCTCACGACGTTTCGGCCACAACACAAGCGGCCTTCATCAGGTGAAGGGAGCGAGACTGTCTGGTAGGACAGCGCTGGAGTGAGAGAGCCACGTTCAGATCACGGCTTTTAAGCTGTGTGAGAGGAACAAAGAGCCTTAGAGTCGCGGCATCTCTTCAGAAAGGTGAGAGACTCGATTAGTTGAGCCTTCTTATCCCGAAGTCTGTTGAATGATCTTAAGGATGTGTGGAATCCCTCCCCGTAGAGGCGGTTAAATTTCGATTTAAAGCTTTCGTGACTGCAATGATCTGAACGTGGCTCTCTCACTCCAGCGCTGTCCTACCAGACAGTCTCGCTCCCTTCACCTGATGAAGGCCGCTTGTGTTGTGGCCGAAACGTCGTGAGAATATTATTGTGTTATTTTATTTTATCAATTTATTATTTTATTCTCATTCTACGTGACTTTACCGAAAGAACCAAAGAAGATGAATCATTGCAGTCACGAAAGCTTTAAATCGAAATTTAACCGCCTCTACGGGGAGGGATTCCACACATCCTTAAGATCATTCAACAGACTTCGGGATAAGAAGGCTCAACTAATCGAGTCTCTCACCTTTCTGAAGAGATGCCGCGACTCTAAGGCTCTTTGTTCCTCTCACACAGCTTAAAAGCCGTGATCTGAACGTGGCTCTCTCACTCCAGCACTGTCCTACCAGACAGTCTCGCTCCCTTCACCTGATGAAGGCCGCTTGTGTTGTGGCCGAAACGTCGTGAGAATATTGTGTTATTTTATTTTATCAATTTATTATTTTATTCTCATTCTACGTGACTTTACCGAAAGAACCAAAGAAGATGAATCATTGCAGTCACGAAAGCTTTAAATCGAAATTTAACCGCCTCTACGGGGAGGGATTCCACACATCCTTAAGATCATTCAACAGACTTCGGGATAAGAAGGCTCAACTAATCGAGTCTCTCACCTTTCTGAAGAGATGCCGCGACTCTAAGGCTCTTTGTTCCTCTCACACAGCTTAAAAGCCGTGATCTGAACGTGGCTCTCTCACTCCAGCGCTGTCCTACCAGACAGTCTCGCTCCCTTCACCTGATGAAGGCCGCTTGTGTTGTGGCCGAAACGTCGTGAGAATATTATTGTGTTATTTTATTTTATCAATTTATTATTTTATTCTCATTCTACGTGACTTCACCGAAAGAACCAAAGAAGATGAATCATTGCAGTCACGAAAGCTTTAAATCGAAATTTAACCGCCTCTACGGGGAGGGATTCCACACATCCTTAAGATCATTCAACAGACTTCGGGATAAGAAGGCTCAACTAATCGAGTCTCTCACCTTTCTGAAGAGATGCCGCGACTCTAAGGCTCTTTGTTCCTCTCACACAGCTTAAAAGCTGTGATCTGAACGTGGCTCTCTCACTCCAGCGCTGTCCTACCAGACAGTCTCGCTCCCTTCACCTGATGAAGGCCGCTTGTGTTGTGGCCGAAACGTCGTGAGAATATTATTGTGTTATTTTATTTTATCAATTTATTATTTTATTCTCATTCTACGTGACTTTACCGAAAGAACCAAAGAAGATGAATCATTGCAGTCACGAAAGATTTAAATCGAAATTTAACCGCCTCTACGGGGAGGGATTCCACACATCCTTAAGATCATTCAACAGACTTCGGGATAAGAAGGCTCAACTAATCGAGTCTCTCACCTTTCTGAAGAGATGCCGCGACTCTAAGGCTCTTTGTTCCTCTCACACAGCTTAAAAGCCGTGATCTGAACGTGGCTCTCTCACTCCAGCGCTGTCCTACCAGACAGTCTCGCTCCCTTCACCTGATGAAGGCCGCTTGTGTTGTGGCCGAAACGTCGTGAAAATATTATTGTGTTATTTTATTTTATCAATTTATTATTTTATTCTCATTCTACGTGACTTTACCGAAAGAACCAAAGAAGATGAATCATTGCAGTCACGAAAGCTTTAAATCGAAATTTAACCGCCTCTACGGGGAGGGATTCCACACATCCTTAAGATCATTCAACAGACTTCGGGATAAGAAGGCTCAACTAATCGAGTCTCTCACCTTTCTGAAGAGATGCCGCGACTCTAAGGCTCTTTGTTCCTCTCACACAGCTTAAAAGCCGTGATCTGAACGTGGCTCTCTCACTCCAGCGCTGTCCTACCAGACAGTCTCGCTCCCTTCACCTGATGAAGGCCGCTTGTGTTGTGGCCGAAACGTCGTGAGAATATTATTGTGTTATTTTATTTTATCAATTTATTATTTTATTCTCATTCTACGTGACTTTACCGAAAGAACCAAAGAAGACTAAGAATATGGTGTTGCATATGTGCGAACTGCACTTTAAACATTCATTGATGTATACACCACGAGCAAAAAAAATATATAAACATTCTACAGAATTTTTTTTATTATTTTAATATGAACTGTAAGTTATTATGTTCTTCGTATTGCTACAAGTTAGCCCCTTAGAAAAGAACGTTACCGTGATATTTGCTGGGAAAATCGGGTTTAACTTTTTTGAGAAAAACTTAGTGGGAAAAGTGAATAAATGCTTTTTCAAATGACGTAGGCCCTCCATCTTCCAAAGTTGAAGCTGACTTGTGGCATACGGAAGTCGACTTACGAGCAGGTTACATTCCTGAGACCCATTCGTAAGTCGATTTGTTCGTATCTCGGAGCTCAAAATATAATTGTACTCTGCAGTACATAGTCAGTGTTATATGTTGTGCTTTTGTGAAACAAAGGAAGGAATTGTTAAAATCATAAATAAGAAGAAATAGTGTACATTCGCATGTAATACTTGAATAAATACTATATAGTAAATAAAGCATACATAAAGCAATGACAATTTAAAAAATACGTTTTATTTCCACTTACCTTGAATCCTGATGCTGGCTTGCATGTATGCATGTTGAACTTATTTCGCACTGTACGAAGCCAAATGTGCTAATCAGAGGTGCTTGTCAAAAGGGGCGGGTCACTGTCCGCATCACCCAGGATGCTGGGGATTCGTTACATCTCACAGAGGACCGCTCCGTCAAACAAAATAGTTCTGCGGTTCGGTTTGGTTCGTAAAGTGCGACCGAAACGTTAAGATGGTTAAACAATAACATCTTATGGCGGTTCGTTGGTAGGTGCGGATGTTTGTAATTCGGACGTTTGTATCTTGAGGACTGTCTGTTATGGTCGTTGTTTTTTTTATATATAACACATTTTTTAACTGTTTGGCCAGAGCGCCGGCATATCTCCGAAAATGGTGCCGGATGTGCTGGGGATGGACACGATGCTGCCGACGTTTGGCACCACGGCGCTGGCCCTGTTGGCTGTGTTGGTGCTCCTCTTCCTGCTGCTCTCTGGCCCCCTGTGCCTCAAAAATGACCCCAAGGGCTTCCCACCTGGTCCTCGGCCATGGCCGTTGATTGGCAACATCCACCAGCTTGACCTCAACTCCCTGTACAAGTCCTTCATGAAGGTAATCAAGGGGATTAAATGGGCGTAGACATGACCCGATATTCAGTGTCAAAAACCATTTCGCTCCAACTTCATCTTGCCACATGACAACGTGCACTGAAGGTTAGTTGAGTAAACTGGTTGACTTTTGGTGTACGTAACTTCACTGCAGTTAGCTTGAACTAAGCACCCATTTGTTCCATGATTCTTTACAATCTAACCAAAAATTTTAGTCTAGAAAATATCAATAACTGTTGTCACCATTGGCTGCCATGAAGGAGCGTGCCGTGGCAGGAGATCGCTGTGCCACAACTTTGTCAGCTTCATCTCAACATCTGTGTTCACTTTGGACACATCACGGGGATAGTCCCATTTTAATGTACAACTGTGCTTGGCTTCCTGCCTCGGGCATGCCGATTTTGTCATGGGTTTGCTGGATACTTGGCATCCTGAGATGTTCTATTCATATACATCGTGAGGCACGCCACACTAAGGTCTTGACCAATATTCTGTATCGGCTTTATTTGCTCATTCAATGTCAAATTATGATCTGTTGGATTCTGGATCACCCCTTCTGGTTTAGGCCTTAACGAGAACTAGCTCAACTTTATAATTGGCACGAATTCAATCTTGTGCCCCTTCAGGGTCTTTAAGATCTGCCGATAGTGCCCCTTTTATGTATTCAGTACCTTCATCTCGGCTGCGGTCCTTGGGGTTGATCGGACGTTTATTGAGGTAACCCCCCTCACCCCCCGGGTTGTGGAACTCCTGATGGTTGGCGATATCATCGATGTGTTGATATCTTTCAATTCCCTCACCCTAATTCTGAATAAATAAATAAAACATTCAAAAAAGGTTTTGTCTAATTAGCACTGGTTTTCTCTGGCTCTTATTTTGCCATGCGTTTCCCTTTGTTATCGTTCTGATATTCGTGCGTGGGTTGTCTTGAGGCATTGTGAACGGCACCTAATTAGTGCTAATTATTACTGTGAAAGCGTTTAGCATGAACCTCCAAAAAAAGCATTGAAGCTCAGAATGGTTTTGTATATATGTTGAAATTTTTCGCACCATACGTAGCCAACCGTGCTAATCGGAGGTGCGGGAGAAGGACAACAAACTAAAAACAAAAAGTTGGATATATCCGTGCGATGATAATAATCATCGCACATCTCTTTCACGATATATTTCATGGATCAAATGTGATCACGTGTAACGAGACTAATTTTTCAATGACATATGCCACACATACACACGTGTTGTTTCATGGGTCCCTTAGCTCTCCGAGACTTACGGTCCGGTTTTTAGCGTGTCCATGGGCTTGAGCTGGGTCGTGGTGATCGTTGGCTTTGACGCCGTGAGAGATGCTCTCGTTCATCAAGCCGAGGTGTTTGCCGGTCGTCCCAAAGTGCCGATCTTTGAATTCTTGGACATGCACGATGGTAGGTCATGCACGTAATTTATTTTTGTAAGTTTATTCCGTCGCTTTTTTTTCTTCTCCGCAAGATCCAAGTCAATGTTCTGTCGCTGCAGAATGCTATGCTGGGTTTGTCACACTGCCACAATCCCACTATTACTGTACAGCGGGTGGGGGGTTGGTGGGGAGGGGGGTAGCGGCCCAGCCTGCCAAGGTGCCACCTCGGCCAGCTGAGCAATCTAGGTGAGGCCGGGGGCTCTGCACGGGACTAGTACTATATTCTTGGTTATTTCAGTAAAGTCACGTAGATAGGAAAATAGTCATAAAAAATAAAGTGATTAAAATAGTAAAAGTAAATAAAAACAATACATAACAAAAAAATCACTCATGTAGACTGTGGCCTGGTTCTTAATCGGAGAGAGTGTACTGGCAGTCTATAATGTAGACTGTTGCCTGGTTTTTACGCTGCTGAGCATATTAGCAGTCTATTATGTAGACTGTGGCAATGGTTATTAAACTGAGTGAGCATTTAATAACCATTATAGACTGCCAGTATGCTCACCGAGGTTAAGAACCAGGCAACAGGCTACATTATAGACTGCCAGTACACTCACCCAGCTTAATAACTATTGCTACAGTCTACATTATAGACTGCCAGTACACTCACCAAACTTAACCAGGCTACAGTCTACATTATAGATTGCCTGTACACTCCGATTTAGAACCAGGCTACAGTCTACATTAGTGGTTTATTGTTTTTAATGCTTTTTTTCATTATTATTTATTCACTTTATTATAATTTTTCTATCTACGTGACTTTACCGAAAAAAAACAACGAATATGAATTGCTGCAGTCACGAAAGTTTTAAGTCAAGAAGTTTGTACTATTCTCGAGTTAGTATAGCTACTACTACAGCCATTACACATTGCTATAGAGTTCGTATAGCTATTACTACAGCCAATAGAGTCAGTAGATACTACTATACAGTCCGTAGATACTACTACAGTCAGTAGATACTACTATAGAGTCAGTAAAAACGCCTGTAAAGTTCGTAAATACTACTACTGTCAGTAGATACTGCTACTACGGTCAGTTGATACTATTATTCAGTCAGTAGATACTACTGTAGAGCCAGATACTACTGTAGGTATATATGCCTACGGGGAGGTAAAAATATTTTTTTGGGGGGGGGTCGACAATTTTCGGAAACCTTTTAGATCAAATATTTACCCACCACTTTTTATTACTTTTTCATTCAGGACTTCTTCAACCCTCTTATAACGAAGATCCCCCCCCCTTTAACTGACTGTTAGCGAAAGTGCTGTTCCCGAGCGCCTATGGAAGCCGGCACGGCACACGAGGGGGTAGGTGGCCATCACCACGCCCGGCCGCCTTTGTTTATACGCCGCACAGAGATACTCATTTCAGGCCAAGTTAACCTCGGGGAGGCCCAGGACCGTTTCAGATAATCGTCACTGGTGTCGACCGTGGGAACCGAATTTGTGTCGCCGGGTTCGAAGCGCAGCACACTAAACCGCGACACACTTCCACACACCCCCGTCCCCCTCCCCCACTATCTCCTTCCCCTAAAATCTCCCCCTCCTCAGTCTGACGATTTATACCAAGCTAATAATAATGACAATTTATATTGCACCATGACATGGCAAGCCATTACAATCGCGCTGAACAATTTACAATAAACATTCGATAAGTCCATTGTATCCAGAATGTGATGCAGTGTCACTCTTGGTTACCCGAGTGAGTTATTCCACAAGGTTTTATTTCGTTAAGTCTGCCACCACCCAATACAGCCAATTTGTCACAGATACAAAACAGACCAATTAGTTACTAATTCAGCACACTGGTGTGTTGGAGATGAAACCTACAAGAATTACAACACACCGGTTAGTGCTGAACTAGTAACTAATTGGCACGTTTACATGACAAACATAACTAATTGGCTGTGTTCAGGTGGTGGCGGGCTTAACAACACATTTATATTTACGCGATTGAACCCTAAAAAACTATTATAAAAATAATGGTGTATTGTTGTTATTTACAATATAGGCCAATGAGGTTATAAAAAAAAAACATACATTCTCATTGGTACGTCTTCATTGCCTGTGAAACGCAGGTTTGGTAATGTCTGTGGGCAAAGCGTGGAGGAACAGGAGACGCTTTTCCATTAGGACCCTCAAGAGCTTTGGCATGGGCAAACATAGCATTGGGGACAGAATCGTCGAAGAGACCGAGTTTCTAGTGCAACACATAGCACAAACAGAAGGTAATTATTTTACAAACATTGTCATTTTTTTCATTTTTATGAATGATCAATGAAGGACCCAATGATTTACCCCCCCCCCCCCACCAATATATTTTAATAAAAAATATTTGCATAAATTAAGAATTCATTTAATTTCATTATGTCATGAGCTTGTGCATAATATTGGGAAAAGACTGTCTAGGTTGGACAGGAGACACGGAAGAAGAAGCTGTATAACTTCCATGAAGATAAGATCAGATTTGTGGATAAACCGCACACCTGAGATTTTGAAATAAATTAATAAATCATTAATTTTCCCTTAAGCCCAAATTAATAATCTAAAAACAGTTCTACATTGTTATTCTTGAAAATCTTTATAACAAGTCACGTGCTTAAACCAAACAAATATGTTGCTCCGGTTAATTCGAAATCGATGTGATGACCTCTATAGTACAGTAGTTGAATATCTTTACAACAGTGAGTGGAGTTTCCTCTTCCAAGGATCGACAACTTATTGTGGTAGAGAGGTTTGCGTGTTCCAATGATCCCAAGAGCGAAGCCGTCGGGAGCCTCGCACTCCTTGTAGGGTCACCCACCCACGGCTGCAAAGGCAAAGGAGAAGTTCCAGACTAAAAGCGATCCAAGAAGTCCTCAACGACAGAATAGGCAAACACTGTTGGACTCCATGGCTGTAAAGGCAGACGAAAGCTGCAACGGGAAAAGTGGCTCCAATCGTCGCAGCTCGCCATGCCACTGGACCCAGCCACTAACCCGTCAAAATCGTGTGGATCCCACCTGCACACCGGGTTCCCCACGGAAATCAACTCCACTTGCAGGTTTTCATCAGGTTAGTGAAAAGTCCTGCAGCGATGAACAATTAGCGAAGGGGGCAGAGCTGTAAATCGGGAATCCCTCAGTAAAGACTCTGCATGCAGGCGGTGGATGTGTGATGGTCTTTGGACACCCGCACCAGAATAGAGGTGTCCTTTGGCAGCAACATCTGTGGCTGAGCAGTCCTCTTTAGGATGCCCTCTGCTCACCCTCAAATGGGGGAAGGGGCTAGAAAATGTGCCTTCAATGTAGGCTATCCCACATTTCCTGGCTGGGAAACCGCACCAAGCGGGGTCACCATAACTTTTGGTCGAACAAAAACAAAACAAAAACTAAATGGATGAAAATAAACTAAAAGAAAGATACATTTTGCCACATGGAATGTAAGAACACTCATGGACAACATCAAGAGTGATTGCCCAAAACGAAGAACAGCCATTGTGTCCAGAGAGTTAGTGAAGCACTACATTGATATTGCTGCTCTCAGTGAAACACAACTACCCAGAGAGGGACAACTGAGGGAAACAAGAGGAGCAGGGTATACCTTCTTCTGGAAGGCGAAGCTGGACAGTGAACCTCGGATCAATGGAGTCGGCTTCGCAGTCAAAATTGAGATTGCTGACGGAACTTCCCACAGGCATCAACGAAAGGCTGATGACCCTATGCCTCCACCTAAACCAAAACCAACATGCAGCTGTCATCAGCGCCTATCCCGCGACCCTCGACATGGATGATGGCATTAAAGAGCAGTTCTACTCCGATCTCGATGACACCCTCACCGCCATCCCGAGAAGCGACAAGGTCATACTCCTAGGCAACTTCAATGCCCGGGTTGGACGTGACCACAGCATCTGGAGTGGAACTATTGGCAAGGACGGGGTGGGAAAAGTCAACGCCAACAGCATCCTCCTCCTGACCATACGGCCTGATCACAACAGACACAGTCTTTCGCCAGAAAGACCAACAAAAAAACACATGGAAGCACCCCAGGTCCAAGCACTGGCACCTCCTGGACTATGTCATCATCCGTGCCAGTGATCTGAGAGACATTCTCTTTACAAAAATGAAGGGATCCGATCGACCACCGTCTTGTGCGCTCCATGATGGTTATTCATCTGGCACTGAGACACCGGAAGACCAGGAAGACCAGCCAGAAAAAGCTGAATCTTTCAGCACTAAAGGCCCCTGGAAAGCGAGAGGAGCGTCAAGCACAACTTGATACCGCATTGGAAAACCTTACGATGCCAGAGGCCACCGCCATCCACACACAATGGAACCAGCTCAAAACCACTGTACTACACTCGTGTGCCTAGACCATCGGCTACGAACCACGAAGACAAGAGGACTGGTTTGACTCAAAATGCACCCAGGTCCGTGACCTCCTTGAGTGTAAGCTGCTGCCTTCCTCGCATGCCAAAACCACCCGAGGACACGGCACAGGACTGTATCTTACCACCAACTAAAGGCCGAAAACAAAATAGCAGATCCGCGCCATGAAGAACAGCTGGTGGGTGGAAAAGGCAATTGCAAAACCCCATAAAGCACCACCTCAGCGAGCCACCAACCATCGGTGAACTGAGGTGTGCCATCAAGAAGAAGAAGTCCAACAGAGCCTGCGGTCCAGATAGCATCCCAGCTAACGTCTTCCAAGCTGGCAGCCACCTGCTCTCTGCAAGGCTCCACAAGCTGATCCTCTGGATCTGGCACAAAGAAGACCTCCCCAGCAACCTCAGGAGTGTGACCATCCTGTTGCTGAGAAAGTCCTGCCGGAGACACAGTGCAGATTCCGTCCATCCTGGGGCACTGCAAATGTGGTCTTTGCTGCCCGGCAGATTCAAGAAAAGTGTCAAGCGAAGCATCAAGAACTGTTCTTGGCATTCATCGACCTAACCAAGGTATTTGACTCCCTCAACCGGGAAGCCCATTGGAGTATCCTCCACCATCTTGGATGTCCGGAGAAGTTTGCCACCATCCTGTTGCTCCTGCACAACGACATGACCACCACCGTGCGAAGTGGGGGATCTGAAACCGATGCCTTTCAGATCCAAACAAGTGTCAGACAGGGTTGTGTGATCGCCCCACCTTATTCACTATCTATATGGTCATGGTCACCCTCCTCGCCGACGGTCGCCTTCCATCTGGCGTCAGCATCCAGTACCGTCTGGATGGGAAGCTCTTCAACCTTGGACGTTTTCGGGCAAAGTAGAAGCTTACCACAAAGGATATCCATGATCTGCAGTTTGCAGACGACTGCTGCGTGGTGGCTCACTCTGTGTGGGACATCCAAATGACCCTCGATGTATTGAACTCTGCATATAAGAGACTTAACCTTGAACATCACCAAAACCAAAATCCTCCACCAACCGCCATCCAATCAACCAAACAACCCTCCGACAATCTATGTCGATGAAGAGGCACTTGAATTTGTGGAGTATTTCCCTTACCTCGGTATTCATCTCTCCCAAATGGCCACTGTCGACGAGGAGATCCAATATTGAGTGCAATGCACCAGCGCCGCCTTCTACAAACTGCGACAGCACCGCCTTCAATAGCAAAGATTTCTACAGGTCAACAAAGCTCCTAGTTTACTGGGCCGTTGTCATCCCAATGCTCATCTACTTCAGCAAAACATGGACAACCTACCGGTGCCATGTCACTGCACTGGAGTGCTTCCATCAGCGCTGCCAAGTGAGAAGATCAATGCACCAATGCGAGTGTCCTCCTTCTAACTGACACTACCAGCATTGAAGCGATACTTCTAATAAAAAAAACTCTGGTGGACCGGCCACTGCATCCGCATGCCCAAGAACTGCTTTCCCTGCCAGATCCTTTTCCCCCAGCTCTCCATTGGTCAGTGAACGAGGGGAGGATGAAGGAAGCGGTTCAAGGATACCCTCAAGTCCTCCCTGAAGTGCGGAAAAATCAGCCTTCAAGACTGAGAATAGCAGGTTGCTGACCGCCTCGGGTGGCACCGCTGCATCCACCAGGCCACGGCCCACTTCGAGACCCAACATCTCTATGCCATAGTGGATCAATGCCAGAAAAAAAGGGAAACCAACCCGGCACTGTTGATTCCACTTCCATCTGGGACCACGTGCCATTATTGCCCAATTATCTGTTGATCCGGAATAGAACTCCTCAGCCACCTGAAGAACCACCACTAAACCTGATGGATGTCATCCTCAAACTCCAAGGGACTGCCAATGATGAGGGCGGGTGGAGTTTGATTGATTTTGAATGGCTCGGCTCTGCTGTCATCCACTCAGTGAGCTTCTGCAGAAAATGGATATTTTCGGATCCGCGATTTTGTATTATTCGCGGCCGCCCTCCCTGTCCGTAGCACGGATAATCGAGAGTCTACTGCATGAAATATTACTTTCTTAAAAACAAGTAATGCTTAAAAAGGTTTGCGACTGTTTTTTTATTATTATTTTCTTTGTTTTTAGAGAAACCATGCGACATTGTTTCCTCCATCCAGCCAGCAGTGTCTAATATCATCTGTTCCCTTGTATTTGGGAAACGCTTTGACTACAGCGATGAAGAGTTTCTGCATCTAATTACATTAATAAATGAAGATGTCAAATTGACTGGAAATGCTTGGGCTCAGGTGAGTGAATTTTCTTCGTTAGGTGTAGGCAGCAGTCTCATTCCGGCAAAACATGTTTGTTAATCAACCCCTCTTATTTGTGCGCATTGTTTTTCTTATGAAGGATTTTAACGCTTCGCCAATGTTTCTTTTACAGATGGTAAATTTTTTGCCCATTTTGAAGCACTGTCCTGGGCCACACAGAAAGGTCATCAAAAACTTAGTCCAGTTCACGAAGTTCGTGAAATCCAGCATTGCCAAGCATCGCGCCACGAGGAGCGCGGGCGAGCCTCGAGATTACATCGATGCATTTCTCGATAAGATCACCGAGGTTTGCAAATTTCAATCCGAAGCTCAGCCATGTACAAAAATCACTGTACTTGGGCATGCAACCACACAGGGAACGCTGGGGGGCGGGCAACAGCTGACCTTTCACCCCTGACTGGAAACGAGTGGCAGATGCGTATGCGTTCCATCACAAACGGATCTATTCTGCACAGACCGCACAAAGACAAAGATCCCCCCCATATAGCCTATAACAAACTGTTGGGGCAAGTGCTGTTAGTGAGTAGCACCTATGAAGACCAGTACAACACACGAGGGTGTGGGTGGTCAAAACTACTCCCGGCCGCCTTTGTTTACCCAGTGGTGATGTTTTACATACTGCACCAGGTACTAATTTGAGGCTGAGTCGACCCAGGGGAGGCCCAGGGCCAGTTCAGATAATGTCACTGGTGTTGGCGGTGAGTAGGAATCGAACTCGAGGGGATAGCCTACCCCGGCAATCCCCTCGACTCTCTCACTCGTCTGCCCGGAGCGGGGGATCAGCCAACACCGCTCTGCGACGAGGAGAGAGACCCTCTTCCAGCCGCTCCTTACTCTGGCCCCCAACGACGACCCCGCACCCGTCCCCGGGTCCCCCTTAAGAATCCATTTGGGCGGCTCCTCCCCCCAGCTCAGTACTGCCCACCTTCTCGCATGCGCCATCCGAAAGCCCCTTCCGTAACCCGTAATGTTACATCATCCTTGGCCCCACATGACTCTCAACCCGTTCGCATCTCCTTCCGCTCGCCCCCTCATGGCATACCCACACTACTCCTCTACACTAGTACAGCACACCGGTGTGTTGGAGAGTAAATCCATATAATTTACAATTAAGGGTACAACATTCCGCCAGTAATTACAACTAGAATCGTCAGGCGATAGCCAGAATTGTGGAGAAATCTTCCTCCTGTTACGGTCTTAAATAGAGAGATAAATGTGATGTCGTCACTGTAAGCCAATCAGGTGCAAAGGCCAGATGTGGGGGGGGGGGGGGTAATGTATGCAAATAAATTACAATGGATATCCAGTACCAACACATTTATAGTTACGCGATCTAACCCAAAAACCCCTATTATGGATAATATTGATCGTGAAAACCTACGTGTTAAACCATCAGTAGGGTGGGGAATGCATCACGATGGCATCACATTGTGGTGGTGGTGAAATTAGCCTCACTCCGCCTCTAAATTACCATTGGTCGGAAATAGTGGAGCAGACTGGCGCTCTACGCATCCCAGAGGCCGAATCTGCCGCGTATGTCAAGAGTAACTATGGGTCTACT
Source organism: Petromyzon marinus (assembly GCF_048934315.1). Lineage (NCBI taxonomy): Eukaryota > Metazoa > Chordata > Hyperoartia > Petromyzontiformes > Petromyzontidae > Petromyzon > Petromyzon marinus. The sequence goes on from NC_133692.1 coordinate 12,652,968, forward strand.
CCAGTAGCCGAAGAGAATATTAACATTGACGATGCAGATACTATACCACACTATATTTCTAACTATATATTCCATTACATTTTCAGGAGTCCGGAAAAGCCGATTCATCATTTTGTGAAAAATCCCTTCACATCTCGGTAATCAACCTGTTTCAAGCAGGTACCGAAACAACCTCCACATTGCTCCAATGGGCTCTCTACCTCATGGTGAAACACCCTGACATACAGAGTAAGTCTGAAAATAGTTGGCGGTAAAATAAAAAAATGTATTGCAATGCAGAATGATCCACTTGTCTCTTCATTTTTTTCAGGAGGATCTGGCTGGATTATATATACAGTAGTTAAAGAGCACAATGTTCATAATTAGAAAGTTGTGGGTCCAAGGCCCAGTTATAACTGCTTTCACCTAAAATAAACCCCATTCCACATTTTTCAAATCATGGGGTGGGGGAGATTGATTCTGCACAAATAACGATTTCTTAAACCAAAGACGATGAAGTGAGGCCTTTCTTCCAAAACTGTTCAGATTGACGAGCTTTGAACTAAAGGGTCTCTAGCTCTGGTGAATACCAAGGGGACGGCTGGCTGGCTGAAATTAATCGGGACCTACGGGGAGTCATGGAATCCAGACTATCAGAGAGTGTAGAGTTATACTCAAGCACAGCCTCATCAATAGGGAGTAGATTGGACTCAGATAAAACCGAGAGATATAAAGCATCAGTAAGGGTAGCTGGACAAATGGATTTCAAATTACGAAAGGAGATCTGACTATAGGAAGGAGCAAGGCAAAATAAGGACATTTCAAAGGACACTGTAGAATGGTCAGATAGACCCACATCGAACACTGATAGATTACTCACGTGAACAGCAGTAGAGCAAACCAGATCCAGAGTATGACCATCGGAATTGGTAGGTTCCCTGAACATGCTGAATGAAACTCAACACATCAAGAGTTGCCAGAAAGTCCCTGGCAAAAGGATTAGTTGGCTCATCAACATGGGTATTCAAATCGCCAAGCAACTGTATCCGGTCGTAGCGGGGGCAGAGCATGGAGAATAACTGTGAAATATTTCAAGGAAAGGAGAGACAGCTTTGGTGGGCGATAACTAACACAATCAGAAGAGATATACCATGAGTTGCATAGTTGATGCGGCATAGTAGAATTAGCACTGATAAGTGCAAGGCCACCACCACGACCTGACGATGATGGCATCTCAAAAAGAGAGAATCCAGGTGGCACAGCCTCAAAAAGTAAAAGATGGTCACAAGGCCAGTGCCAGGTCTCGACTAGACACATGCGATTAATAGACCTGTCGGTGATAAGATCATTAACAAGCAATGCCTTGCTGCTCAGCGATCGTACATTAAGAAGTGTGAACCAAACAAGACCCTTAACATATCTATTGGAGGCACTAGGCACGTAATTTGTGACCCTTGCTAACTCTGCATCCACGAGGATGACTGTGTTTTAAACATCGTCCCCGTAAGAGGCCGAGTGAACAGTGTTCAGCGCCAACAGTACAGTTGAGATCCTGAGAGCGATCATTACAATGGAGGCTGATCAGGAAATCACGGGAAAGACAAGTATACCTGGATGGACCAAGATTTGGATGAATGCCGATCAAGGGGAGCACCCTAGGCAGGAAATTAACAGGTCCTGCCTTACCACTTGTAGCTCCAGGCCCAACAGCGTCAAACAGAAACAAATACAGCAACAAATACAACAAAGGTGACTGGCAGGCAGCGCAAGTAGTGGCGCCTGCAGCGTCAGGCCTTGCGTTAGCGGGCAGCAAGCAAATAGGTCGCAGGAGTAGTGGTGGTGGTGAGTGGGTGGCAGGCCATGCCATGCTCCTGCTCGCAGGTGGTACTGAGCGCGGGCCCAGCCATGCCGAGCTCTCACTGGCTGTTGGTGCCGAGCAGGGGACGAGACGCACCGAACTCCCACTCACTGGTGTTGTTGCTGAGCGCCGAGCGAGTGGTGGAGCTGAGTGGGGGGCGAGCCATACCAAGGTCCGACTCACTGGTGGTGGTGGTGTTTAGTGGGGGGCGAACCACGTCCAATTCCTACTCGCTGATGTTGCTTGGCGGACGAGCCCCGCCGAGCTCCCACTCGCTGGAATTGTTGGGCGGGGGACGAACCATGTCGAGCCAAAGTAATGATAATAATGAAGAAAATAATAAAACTAAATAAATAAGAAGAACGCTTAAGATGGGAAGGATCAAAGAAAATCGAGGAAAAGTGAAGGAAAAATGGGGAAAGGCATGGGAGTAACCAATAGTAGGGGCACGTTACAGTGAGGGAAAAAAGTATTTGATCCCCTGCTGATTTTGTACGTTTGCCCACTGACAAAGAAATGATCAGTCTATAATTTTAATGGTAGGTTTGTTTGAACAGTGACAGACAGAATAACAACAAAAAAATCCAGAAAAACGCATGTCAAAAATGTTGTGAATTGATTTGCATTTTAATGAGGGAAATAAGTATTTGACCCCTCTGCAAACATGACTTAGTACTTGGTGGCAAAACCCTTGTTGGAAATCACAGAGGTCAGGCATTTCTTGTAGTTGGCCACCAGGTTTGCACACATCTCAGGAGGGATTTTGTCCCACTCCTCTTTCCAGATCTTCTCCAAGTCATTAAGGTTTCGAGGCTGACGTTTGGCAACTCGAACCTTCAGCTCTCTCCTCAGATTTTCTATGGGATTAAGGTCTGGAGACTGGCTAGGCCACTCCAGGACCTTAATGTGCTTCTTCTTCTTCTTAATCCTTCTTTGTTGCCTTGGCCATGTGTTTTGGGTCATTGTCATGCTGGAATACCCATCCACGACCCATTTTCAATGCCCTGGCTGAGGGAAGGTTCTCCCCCAAGATTTGACGGTACATGCCCCGTCCATTGTTCCTTTGATGCGGTGAAGTTGTCCTGTCCCCTTAGTAGAAAAACACCCCCAAAGCATATTGTTTCCACCTCCATGTTTGACGGTGGGGATGGTGTTCTTGGGGTCATAGGCAGCATTCTTCCTCCTCCAAACACGGCGAGTTGAGTTGATGCCAAAGAGCTCCATTTTGGTCTCATCTGACCACAACACTTTCACCCAGTTGTCCTCTGAATCATTCAGATGTTCATTGGCAAACTTCAAACGGACATGTATATGTGCTTTCTTGAGCATGGGGACCTTGCAGGATTCCAGTCCTTCACGGCGTAGTGTGTTACCAATTGTTTTCTTGGTGACTATGGTCCCAGCTGCCTTGAGATCATTGACAAGATCCTCCCGTGTAGATCTGGTCTGATTCCTCACCGTTATCATGATCATTGCAACTCCATGAGGTGAGATCTTGCATGGAGCCCCAGGCCGAGGGAGATTGACAGTTTCGATTTAAAGCTTTCGTGACTGCAGGGATTCATCTTCTTGGTTCGTTCGGTAAAGTCACGTAGAGTGGAAACGTGCCTTTACCGAAAGAACCAAGAAGAAGATTGACAGTTCTTTTGTGTTTCTTCCATTTGCGAATAATCGCACCAACTGTTGGCACCTTCTCACCAAGCTGCTTGGGAATGGTCTTGTAGCCCATTCCAGCCTTGTGTAGGTCTACAATTTTGTCCCTGACATCCTTGGAGAGCTCTTTGGTCTTGGCCATGGTGGAGAGTTTGGAATCTGATTGATTGATTGATTGCTTCTGTGGACAGGTGTCTTTTATACAGGTAAAAGCTGAGATTAGGAGCACTCCCTTTAAGAGTGTGCTCCTAATCTCAGCTCGATACCTGTATAAAAGACACCTGGGAGCCAGAAATCTGTCTGATTGAGAGGGGGTCAAATACTTATTTCCCTCATTAAAATGCAAATCAATTTATAACATTTTTGACATGCGTTTTTCTGGATTTTGTTGTTGTTATTCTGTTTCTCACTGTTCAAATAAACCTCCCATTAAAATGATAGACTGATCATTTCTTTGTCAGTGGGCAAATGTACAAAATCAGCAGGGGATCAAATACTTTTTTCCCTCACTGTAAGAGCAAACGGTGACTGCAGTCAGCTGGCGAAGCACTGTTGCCATCTTTATAGAGCATAAGAAGGTGCATAAATAGACCATAAAATACAATTGCTTATATTAGGCTTAGAATATAGATGGTTTAAGGAGTTAAGCGAGCCAGTTGCTCTCAAAACGCTCAGATGGGCGTCGATGATTGGCTGAGGTCAGCTGAGTCCACTTAGGAGCGCTCCAATTAGCCGAAATGGGCGGGTCCGCGTGATACAGTAAACATAACCATTAATCGAAAATGTATCGTTAATATAAACAATGGGGACCCTTTGGAGAGGCGGATCGTTACTCGATGGCATCGTAAACCAAGGGACCACTGTACGATGTGGAAAGTTTCTGCCATCCCGCACAATAATATCACACTTCGGGGGGTGCAGTTTTCATTGGAGAGCACGAAATGAGGACATGGCAACTCATTGTGGGCCCAAAATTCCATGTGTGCTAGGTAACAATTATGCAAATGAAATTGTACCTCACCACAGAGAAATGAGGAGGGGGGAGACAGACACTTTATAATGAATATACACGTGCTATTACTAATGTAGTGTTCTTCACGGAGGCACACACTTGAACTTGGAGGCAACATGTTTATTACTACCACGGTTAACTCAGACCCCAACAGGATAACTACTCATTTGAGTCAGGTCAGTAAGGTACTGCCTGACTCACGATGCCAAACGTGATGACCGAAGAGCGAGGAGCGAGATTCCTGAATACGGACCTTCCTTTTATGCCCCTGAGCGTGGCCTGGCTCCGCCCTAGGCCATGTCCCCTTATAGACCCTACTAGAAGGTTCTGGGCCTTATGTCACGTGTCTCTCTCGCCACCCCTTGGCCCCCCTCGCTACCCTCTCCTGGTCACGTGCCCTCTCGGGTTCACCCAGACTGTCATGTCCTGAAGTGCCCTCTCTCTGGCCGTCACTAGAAGCGTGCCCCCAAGGGCCCGCTTCTATGCCATGCACACTCTGGTGCCAGAGAGACGCTAACATGCACAGTACCACTCTTCTTCCAATAGCTGGCGCTAAACACCATAGTGACTCAATATGCGTCACTACACTAATAAGTATGTGTTTTACCATTTCTGGCAATAAAACATTAGGTGTTAAGATGTTCACAAACCAAATGGATACATTTTTCAAGGGAGAAAGTCTGTATTAACCACACATAATCTTGATTTGAAGCTTTCGTGACTGCAGGAATCCATACTCTTTGGTTCTTTCGGTAAAGTGCGTTTCGATCGCAACACAAGCAATCGTCATCAGATGGGACAACTACAGCAAGAAAAAACTGCTGAAGTAGGCGAGAGATCTGCCGTGGCACGAGGTTATATAGGCCTCGGTAGTAGGGGGGGAGAGAGGAGGTAGGGGGAGGGGCAGAAAGTGGAACCCGCGGCAGCACTTGGAGAGATCTGAGAGATCGACTGCAGGGGGGGAGAGAGAAGGGGGGGGGGCAGAAAGTGGACCCAGTGACCCGGGTGCTGCCGTGGGGTCCACTTTCTGCCCCGCCTCCTCCCCCCCCTTCTCTCTCTCCCCCTGCAGCCAATCTCTCCAGTGCTGCCGCGGTGGTCCACTTTACTCCAGTAACCCGGGTGCTGCCGCGGGGTCCACTCTCTGCCCCGTCCCCCCTCTCTCCCCCCACCTCCTCTCCCCCCCCCTACTGCCGAGGCCTACTATATAACCTCATGCCACGGCCGATCTCTCGCCTACTTCAGCAGTTTGTTCTTGCTGTGGTTGTCCCACCTGATGTCGATTGCTTGTGTTGCGATCGAAACGTCATGAACCATACATACTTTTGGTAAAACATGCAAACAAACATGCTCTGATAATAATGTGTGCATTGTCCGAATGTGTCCACTTTGGGACTGAGCAGATTTGAGGCACAAAAAGAAAGAAAAAACCCTTTCTCAAATAGGACCCTGGGTGGCATTATACAACTAAATCAGGATTCCCCTTAAAAACAGCCATCGTCCCTTCCTCATTTACTGACAGCATCGCAGATATTCAACACTCCCATAGCTCCCAACACACCCCCAAGCAACAGCAGTCCCTGTGGTGGTCACAAACCAACTATTTTTATTTCTCCAGGTAAGGCCCGCACTGAAATATGTATCTCTTTTTCAGAAGCGACCTGGCCACAGATGAGAGCCCAACAAAGTGGCTTATCCTCGTGTGGACATTTATAGCAGCCACATACTCTAAACGCATGTTTATAAATGTGGAGGGAAAACCCGGAGGACCCAGAGAAGAATCCATACAACCACAGGGAGAACATGTGTGGGGACCGATGTCCACCCCGCCGCCCTCGCTGGGCAGGTGGGGCGCGACGTCCGCCCGTTCCGCTCCCTCCTCCACCGTGTCGGTCGGCTCCCGCCGGGCCCCCGCCGACCGAGTGATGGGGCCCCCCACGCTCATGCTTCTGGCCTCGGAGCTGCACGGGGTTAAACACACGCCCGTGCATACCGCAGCTGTCGCGAACAGAGGGGCCGCACACCGTTCTATCACCTGCGAGCGATTAACTAGCTATCAGCTGCGCTGCGGCGACTGCACACTTCCATCTGCAGGCGATTAACTCTTAACGTGCATGCCCGTGCACACCGTGGCCCCCCCGCTAACAAAAGGGGGCTGCGAGCGCGCGATCACCACCCCGCGTTCACTCTCACCGTGCGTTCAGGACTCAGCTTGTACACGCTGTCGCTTTACAGCAAGCTGCCCAGCCGCCCCTACCCAGGAGTATCTTGCGAGAAAAGCCGAGCCTACTGCTGCCTACGCACCCAGTCACTCAAACATTCTACCACACATACCTCGTAGCTGTATTCACGGCGTCACGTGCACGCTGTGAGAGGCGGAGGAGGGAAGAGGACGAGAAAGCCTTGCCGAACACTGCCTCGTAGTGGCACTCACAAGCGTCACACGGATGCTGCGAGCTGCTGAAGGCAGAATGGGCAGGGGGGTCTTGACGGCCAAGATGTTTAACATGTACTCTTTTGAATAGCCCCCGGGCTCCCCTTTTTATCCCCCTGACTTTAACAGCCCAGGGTCGCATCGTACCGCGCGGCCAATCGTGTGCCAGCCTGTGGTTACTGCTTGGGTTTTCGCCCTTACATTCGTAAGGACAATACGGGGCCTAGTGGCCGTAAATAATGATTGCAGCGATGAGAACAGGCAGGGTCAAGTGAGGTAACTGGGCGAGGAGTCAACACGGGGGTAGAGCTGGAACCCCCGGAGTGTTATAGTGAGGCACAGGAGAGAGTTCGGGAAAAGGGGCGTGGCAGAGCCGAGGGGAGAGAGAGTGGATTGCCCTCATCGTCTTAGAAGGCTGGCGAAGAAGTTATATATCTTTGCCGTGGCTACAACATCGACGGGTCCTATATAGTTAGTCAGCTATATAGTGAACGGCGTGTAGTAGCTACATAGAGTCCCCCAGTTGTATTTAGTCAACATGCGTCCACCTGATAACATGTCATCGAGTCGGGTGGACTAATATATAATAAAAATAGAAATAAAACTTAAGCAAGACAGCGTATCTGAGTGCTACATGACACGTGGATCGCCGCGGCCGGTGCTTCCGCGATCCAGTGTCTGCCCTTCCGCACTGAAGAACGCATCACTCACCTTTGTTTATCCGGATTAACACCCGACTGACAAATACACACCCTCTAGGGGTGTGTATTTGGTGTGGGGGTCAGGGGGGGGGGATCGTGGCCCTGTGCTCCCCTGACCTCATCGTATGCTTTTCTCACTTTTTCTGCCCCGGCTTTTCCCGACGCCGTGAATGATTCATCGCGGCTGGCCCAGTAACTTTTTTGCGCCCATACACTATTAAGGCAATTCAGGAGCACTGCGATGCAAATTGTCCTGCGAGGGTCGGCCAATCCCCTGGCACTGGGTAACCGGGGGACTTTCCTCATAGGGACCTTTCGGATTAAAACCCGTTGTGCCAAGCAATCCCCCGCCAGGACACTCCGTGTGTACGCTGCGTGTGTGTATTCAGTGTGGGGGCCAGGGGGGAGTCGCGGCGCTTGCAGAGTGGCTTCGAGGCCGTAACACCACACATGCAAAGTACAAATATACAGGCGTCAGGGTCGGGATCGAACCCACGACCCCTGCATACCAGGCAAGGTAGTTAACATCTCGCCACCGTGGCACCCCAAGGCAACTCAGCACCTGGCCTGCGATCAGGCATTAGTCTGACAGTAGAGGGGGGCCGATGATTGCTACTGGGGAATTTTTGGCAAATATTTCACAGCTAATTTCCAAAAGAACACCCATAAGCACCCATTCCAGCGAGATGCGAATAATGCCCATAATTTTTGCAACAGAGGTTACACAAAATTCCTTGCAGAAAATCACGGAGTGGATGGCAAGAGCAGAACCTATAGACCCTCTGGAAACTGGCTCAGCAGAGACAAGACTGCACGACTTTTCAAGCACTGATCTCGCTCCCAGTTCTAGAAAACACTATCTCTGTATGAGTCTCTCCTGTCTCCACTTACTTCTATTGTTTTGTGTAATTGATAAAGGGAACGTAGGAGTTTACTCAGCATAAATTGTGGTAGTTGCCAGTGGCTGGTGAACCGACTACACTCGCCTTCAGTCTCCACTGCAGTTGCTAGTGCAGCTGTTAGTCCGGCTGGTAGTGCAACTGGTAGTCCAACTGGGTAGTGCAACTGGCAGTGCAGCTGGTATTCCAGCTTGGACTGCAGTTGATATTCCAACTGGTAGTCCAGCTGGAAGTTCAGCCGCAAGTCCAGTGGGTAGTCTAGCTGGTAGTGCAGCTGGTAGTGCAGCTGGCAGTCGAGCTGGAAGTCTAGCTGGAAGTCCAGCTGGCCTACATTGCAAGTACAGTAGCTACTGGTGTGACCACGTCCTCTACCTTCATTTTAAACATAGCCCCGATCCATCCCTAGCCAATGGGAGGGCCACTCTACACTTAACCAATTACATCGGGCTTGCCTACTCAATTGCTTTAAATCAAAGCTCTGCATCAACGTTCAGGTTGTTTTACTGGTAGGAAACGTAGTGGACTGGAAGCCCAACCGGGATTAATTCACAGGAGGCAGGGGATTAATTGTGTATGTCTGTGGATGTCTGTCCACGTGTATCCGGACACCCGGATATATAACAAATGCGCTCCTAGTAGGCATTACTGGTAGGAAACGTAGTGGACTGGAAGCCCAACCGGGATTATCACAGGAGGCAGGGGATTAATTGTGTATGTCTGTGGATGTCTGTCCACGTGTATCCAGACACCCGGATATATAACAAATGCGCTCCTAGTGGGCATTACTGGTAGGAAACGAAGTGGACTGGAAGCTCAACCGGGATTAATTCACAGGAGGCAGGGGATTAATTGGGTATGTATGTGGATGTCTGTCCACGTGTATCCGGACACCCAGATAAAATGGGAGGGGTGGGGCTGGGTGGAGAGGGGAGGGTGGGGAGGGGCTGGGTGGAGAGGGGAGGGTGGGGAGGGGCTGGGGAGGGTGGGGAGGGGCTGGGTGGGGAGGGTGGGAAGGTGCTGGGTGGGGAGGGTGGGGCTGGGTAGGGGGTGGGGAGGTTGGGGCTGGGTGGGGGGTGGGAGGGGTGGGGCTGGGTTGGGAGGGGCTGGTCACCCCGTGGTGCCCTTATAAAACTCAACGTTTAACCTACTCACGCCGACTTGTGCCCGCCCTCACAGTCAGGCATACTTGCGGAATACACCACGCCGCCGTTGACCCTGGCCATTGACCGAGCAACCCAACGTTCCTACCAGCTCCCTCCGCAGGAATGTGTTATTCGAAGAGCAATCACAATTGACCAATGGTGAGCGAGCAAATTAATCACTTGTTGCTGGAGATGAGCACTTTCCCCTCGACACCTTGCGAGTCCCACCCAATGGTGAGCAAGGTGGTGGTAAATTCTGCCTGCTCTTTGAGTGACCACCCACGCAACATCCCAACGCGTGCAACGTTAGGTCTATCGCAGCTCAATCTCGCCTAAAATGACTGCCGCGGCATTCATCTCTAAGCCATGGATGTTCCGTCAGCATGGAATGTTTGTTGAACTTCTTTCGCATCGTACGTAGCCAACCATGCTAATCGGAGGTGCTCACACTATTTGTACGGAAATCCGACCTTACGAAAATGCTCCCATAAATCATGTAAAGTAAAAAGAAAACGAATTTTCAATTTGCATGCTCACAGCTGTTTCCCTGCATTGCAGCGCGGGTTCACGAAGAGATCGACAATGCGGTGGGTCCATCGCGGAGGTTGACGTATGCCGACCGGAATGTCATGCCCTTCACAAACGCCGTGGTCCACGAGGTCTTGCGATTTTCTTCCTTTGTACCCACAAACTTGATGCATTCAACGACCTCCGACACAACATTCCAGGGATACTTCCTTCCAAAGGTTCGTCGCCGTACAATTCCCCCCGCTCCCTCTCTATTTTATGGTCGCCTGTTATATTCTACACATTCCCAAACAAGAAAGAGGAATAGCGAGCAGACATACAATTTAGAATGTATGAAACATTTTTCGCAGTCATAAAATGAGGACAAATATTTGTTTTTATAGCGCGTCCTTTACACCGCGGCATTTGAGAGCAACTAACATCACACCTCAAGCTTTTGAAAGGCACACCGAGTGACAGTTGTCCCTATGTATGCATGTTGAACATATTCCGCATCGGACGTGGTGGCGAGATGTTAACTACCTTACCTGGTATACAGGACTTCGTGGGTTCGATCCCAACCGACCCTGACACCTGTATTTTTGGAATTTGCATGTCTCTCTATCCCCGTGGTCGTGTGGATTTTTCCCCAGGTCTTCCGGTTTTTCCTTCCACATTTAGAAACATGCGTTTAGAGTATTTGGCTGCTGTGATTTTCCACGTGATAAGCCACTTCGTTGCGCTATCATTTGTGATAGCCAGGTCGCATCTGAAAAAGAGCTACAGAGCTCAGTAGTGGGCTTTACCTGGTAAAATAAAATAAAGCGTTTAACAAAAAGCATGATAATTGGAGGTGCGGGGGGGGGGCAACAAACTAAAAACAAAAAGCAGTTCGAAAGAATGAGTTTTCAACCTAGAGTTTTTAATCGAGAGGGAAATTAGTTTTCAATCTGTAGGTACAAGGTGACAGCACCTGCCCTGCAAACGGCATTCAGCTTGCCACGAGGTAGTGAGGACTTCTTTGGGTAATCCCCGAATGATGAATTAGTTGCGGGGAGGGGGGGTCATTTCTTGAATTTGGAACTTTTGGACCCCTGACGCCGGCAACACCATGGCCTACACATTTCCAACGATATCTTGGGATCTTTAATATCCACTGTGGATCGGACATCGTGCACTATTCATGCGGTTATTACACCACCCACGGTAATAATTACCATGGTGGCCGTCTGCCTTGGAACCGCAGACCTCTGCCAGTCACTTAAAATGATTTTCAAGCCTCCGGATGCGACACGTGTGTGGCGATTTATACATACCCGTACCGTTGTGTACGGTTTAAACTTCTCGCACCGTACTTTGCCAAACCCGTGCTAAAATCGGTGGTGCGGGGGAGATTTTGACCTCTGTTCCCTGGGCCCCACAGGGCACGTACGTGATCCCTATGCTCCACTCGGTGCTCAAGGACCCATCGCAGTGGGAGGCGCCCTTCGAGTTCAACCCGAACCACTTCCTTGACACGAGTGGCAAGTTCTGTAAAAGAGAAGCCGCCTTGCCCTTCTCTGCAGGTACATGTTATTCTTATTTAATATACACAGTCGATTATCCGGCGGCTTCGGGGGGTTAAGGGGGCACCGGATATTCAAATACTCAGGATAATCCCGAATCATCATTATTTGCCCATTCTTGCATAACATAATGTTTTTAGGTGTTGTGTATATATTTTGTCTTTTAAATGCATGTACTATGTGACATTGGCATAAATAAACATACAAATAGACAAAAATAAATATCCTACTGTTAAAGGTATTTACTGTAACGTATTTACCACTCTTAATCTCTAAGACTCTGCATGGGGTGATGTACGTAGTACTACGCTCTTGTTTCAACACGACCATGATTGTGTTGGACGATCGCCGGACTGGTTGCAGCCTTTGAAGCGATTTTTCCGGTTTTGCCGGATCGGCCCGGACCGCCGGATAATGTTGGAAGCAACCTCATAGCTGTCAACCCATACGGTTTACTCATATTCTTGTACAGTGAAATTTAGTATTTCAGGTCCATACCGCGTGCAGCCGTTTCAATACGGGCAAAACTATTTTTTTGTCTATTTTTTTGTGTATCTCCCTTGTGACGGATTGTTGCATGCGTGGTATCCATCGACTCACGTGTCGGTAACCTTCGCAGCGCTTCACAACAAGCAAACGAGGCTGTACATCCCCGCAAATTATCACCCACAATCAGTACCCCAGAGCGACCGACTGACCGAATCCACTCCACAGCACACAACAACCCAACAGCACACGCTGAGCACCGGAGTGCACTGCAACTCACATCCCTTTGTCAACAGTGCTTAGCCCCCCCCCCACCACACGAGTGGATGAGGCTCCCCTGGCCTATAGAGCAGCGGTTCTTAACCGGGGGTGCGATATGCCCTTCCTGTGGGATGCGAGATATGGCCAGATTTTTTTTTAAGACGGTAAATCATCGAAACACAAATCAAGCACGGGCACGTAAGTACAACTACTTTATATTCTTGGTTCTTTCGGTAAAGTCACGTCGAAGGGAACCAAGAATATGAATCCCTTCAGTCACGAAAGCTTTAAGTAAAAAATTACAACTACCTTGTTTCATCAAACCTATGTAGTTATTGACATTGTACTTTACTTAATGATTGAGGACCAAAGGGGTGGCAAAGCTGCAGTAAAGGTTAAGAACCACTAAAATAGAGAGAGCATTCACCCCTCCTGGCATGATCTTTTCCCAACTCGGTTAATGGAGCCTCCATTTGGCTCCTTGTGTGGCGCATCTCCACACTCTAGCAGCGGACACTGCACCCCCGACACACACAGACCTCCCTCTCCGGTGCAGGCCACTCACAGTCCCAGATCTGGCACTACCAGCGCCTGGGGTCAGCACTGCTTGGGCCCCCTCTCGCAGCCTCGGGTGGGGTTGCTCCCACACTCCGGCAGATGATCAAGTCTTCCTGTTGGTGGCTCGTGTCTGATGCACGAGGCCTTCATTTCTCCAGCTCTTCTCGGAGTGTTCTACGTTGCCTTTTATACCCCAGTACCGCATCTCTATTTGCATAATCTAGCAGGAATCAAGCTCTGGGGAGCCTTTAGTGGAATGAGCCACGCTCAGACTCTCATCACCTTTCCTAACATGCATGGGCAATGCTCCAACGCCCACTCTCACAAAACTCACCAAACATAGGCACAGTGTGACTTCTATAGTTGGGGGGGAGGGGTAAGGGTTCGCTTTGTCCCTCGCATTAGGAATCGCGGAGGCATATAATACATTTCTAATGTTTGTATGTAAACTACTGAAATGGCAGGACGTTGCCCCCCCCCCACAAACTCCGCCGATGGGGGTGGGATTCTCTTTAACCTCGTCACAAGTAGTAATAATAATGGAATGCTGCTTTGCTCCACCAGGGCTCCGGGCCTGCCTGGGAGAGAACCTCGCCATTATGGAGAGCTTCATCTTCTTCGCCTGCCTCCTGCGCACATTTTCCTTTCAAGCTCCCGCTGAGGGCCCCTTGCCTGACCTAACACCTCTGCCGGGATTCGTCTTGCATCCGAAACACTGCATGCTGCGTGCCATCAGACGCGCTCAATCCACATTTTCTTAATTGATCAGTCAATACGCATATATGTATGTGTAGATTTCCGCATTTTTATTTCTCGTGAATATGACTTTGTGATTGGGGGAAGAAGTCACGTGGTAATAATCGAGTGCACACCAATATTCTGTGACGAGTGCAAACAAAACGAAAATGGTCTCCGCTGTTAATGAATAGCGCGTGATTAAATTTGATTTGCAAATAGCGACTTGTGTGTCTGTACGTGTGTTTAGTTTAGAATATGGGGAGCAGTAGTGTCATGGTTAGCGCGCTGCTCAACGAACGTGGCGACCCGAGTTCGATTCCCGCTCACGGCCAACACCAGTGACGATTATCTGAACCGGTCCTGGGCCTCCCCTAGGTCGACTGAGTCTCAAATGAGTACCTGGTGCAGTAAATTCGTCACTGGGGAGACAAAGGTGGCCAGGCGTGGTGCTGGCCACCCACCCCTAGTGTGCCGTGCCCGTCTTCATAGGTGCTGTTCGCTAACAGCACTTGCCCCCAGTCTGTTACAGGCTGTACGGGGGATCTTTGTCTTTGTTCAGTCTTGAATGTGCTGCCCACCCACTCCACCGGTGGAAGATTAAATGTGGCTCTGTTGCTGGGGTACTCATCATTATCCTCCTACCATGCCCGCTTCACCCACTCCCTAGCAGCATCTCCAGAGGTCCTCTCAACTCAAAAACTGTAGCAGCCATCACCATCGCCATTCACGCAACAGTTATGCATTGTGACAGGAGGGGGACGTTGGTGGAGTGACGAGAGGAGGAAGAGAACTGTGAAGGAGGGAGCTGTGGATGAAGGCGGGAGCTGTCTGTGGAAAGAGCTGTGGATGAAGGAGAGAGCTGTGTGTGGAAAGAGCTGTGGATGGAGAGAGCTGTGGGTAAAGGAGGGAGCTGTGGATGAAGGAGGGAGCTGTGTGTGGAGAGAGCTGTGGATGGAGGGAGCTGTGTGTGGAGAGAGCTATGGGTGATGGAGGGAGCTGTCAATGGAGGAGGGAGCTGTGGATGAAGGAGGGAGCTGTGTGGAGGGAGCTGTGGATGAAGGAGGGATCTGTGTGTGGAAAGAGCTGTGGATGGAGGGAGCTGTGTGCGGAGACAGCTGTGGATGGAGGGTGTTGTATATAGGCCTTTATCCATTTTTGTTTTTGATATTAATAATGATTTTGCCGATATTTTTTTTATCACTCGCGGGGTCGCTGGGAGCACAAACAAACGAAACCCCCCCACCCCTCTCTTTTCGACCAGCTGTCTTGTCACTCTCGCAAGGATAATGACACCCTCCCCTCCCACCAACGGAAAGGGTCAGTCATAAAGTCAAATAAAAAAGACACACACACACGCCCTCCCCCCCACGCGAATGAAGGGGCCAGGCCTTAAGGAGACATCTCATCACCACAAACAATAGAACAAACACAAATTAGACGAAAACCGGGCAGACAAGTTTTAATTAACAGAAGGACGAAAAAACCAGACTACAATCCACATAGCGGGTCACACATAATGTTAATGCTAACGTTATTCACCTTCAATTATATTACATCTTGATGTTACATGACCTTACAAAAACCAAGGAATATGAATTCCAACAGTCAAGAAACTTAACTCTAAAACTAAAGACAAAAAATTAAAGTAAATAATAACTCAAGCATAACAGCACCGATCCCCGGATACAGATGGGGGGACGAAAATTAATAAACCCTAGGAAATGCGTCATGATGACAATGAATCGCAGGTCTTAGGAAACATAGACCAAATGATATTTGTGCAGTATTGAACCGAGGGTTGTCCAGAGAAAATGAGGCAAAATTGGTCAAACCTACACAACCAAGATAAACTGTGTTCCATAGGAAGAGAGCCTCCCGGCCGTCTTTGTCTTCCCGCAGCACGGGATAGCAAAGAATGTAACACCAGAGCAAGGGAAATTACTTTTTTATTGCAGGGGCCATCTGCGCATCCACGGATGAAAAGATGACTTGATGAATGACACACACACAGACACACACACGTACCCCCCCCCCCCCACAACGCAGAGCGAGATCAAAGAAAGTTCCGGTCCTTTGTGAAAGAACATGACGGAGTAAGCATCTGTTTTTTTTCCTCTCACAAGAGACGCGCAGAGGGGAGATTTTTCGTATATAAACAGCAACACAGATCGACAATTCATCTCGACAAGGGACAGCTTGGCGAGCGACAGAAGAGGGCGGAAAGTGGCAGGCTCCAGGGTGGGCCCAGCAATCAACCGAGGATGGCGAGGCCAGCAGAGTAGCGATGTGTCACCAAGTGTGAGATCAGAGCTGAAAGACGAAGTATCGCTAAAATATTGATTTAAAGCTTTCGTGACTGCATGGATTCATATTCTTGGTTCTTTCGGTAAAGTCACGTAGAAGGGAAACAATAAAATAATAAAAATATTGTTTTATATTGTTTTATATTTTTATTATTTAATTGTTTCCCTTCTACGTGACTTTACTGAAAGAACCAAGAATATCGCTAAAATAGTTTTATTCTACATCGAGTGCCAGCTCCCAGCAGCAGCTCCAGCCCGAGAGAGAGTGACGAGCGATGAAAGCAAACGTCCACCGCGGGAGAGCACGCAGCAGGAGAGAGCGCGCAACCAGCACAACCAGTGCAACGAGCGCAACCAAGCAAGGGTGCCAGCTGCCAGCGGACAATCGTTGTGCCGACTCGGCTCATCCAGCAGGGGAAAGAGCCTGCCAACCGTCCGTGAGCAAGAGTGTCAGCGGACCAGCGGCGAGCGTGATCGAGCATCTTTAAGGACAAGCAACGTGCAGATGCAGCTACTCCAGCAGTGGAAAGAGCCTGTATCTGCCAGCGGACCAGCAGCTAAGCCGACGCCCCGAGCAAGAAAAGCAACGAAGCCGTTTGTATGACCCTCCCCCACACTCACACCCTCACGACGCATTGCCCGGCGTCTACTTTACACAAAGAATTGAACAAGTGGCAAAGAAGACACACAACACGCATATCGGGACAAATAAGATTGTTCCAAAAAGTATCTTTGTGTTTCAAGAAGGGTTGCCATTCCAAGGTGGTGCGTTAAATATCAACTGATCGTGAAGAACATTGCTGCCCGTCGAGTTACGTGGATACGGTCATTTAGAAGTATTTTAGTCGTTCGTTTTTTTCTTCTTTTTAATTGCATAATCTTACAAATTAATTGCCTTCGGGACATGTTTCTTTATTGCCCTTCGTATTAATATGGTTGCATGAATTTTTTATGACTTTTAATCCCGCCGTGTATGCTCGCGTACTCTGAGGAATAATCGATTGTACTGTTACCCAGTTAACAAATGCTCATTGAGGGTTAAACTTATGGGTCAATGAGGAGAACATTTCCTGGAGTACTGTGTTGGTAATTCCAAGCATGAGAGTTCGCATATTAGGGTGTTAAGGTTTTGTTTAGAAATTAAAATTGCTTAACACAGAAGTGTTTGAGTGTTTCTTTCCTGAGTTCATGCATAATAATCTTATTTATAAGAACTGTATCTTTCGATTTAAAGCTTTCTGCAATGATTCATCTTCTTTGGTTCTTTCGGTAAAGTCACGTAGAATGAGAATAAAATAATAAATTGATAAAATAAAATAACACAATAATATTCTCACGACGTTTCGGCCACAACACAAGCGGCCTTCATCAGGTGAAGGGACGAGACTGTCTGGAGGACAGCGCTGGAGTGAGAGAAGCCACGCTTAGATCACGACCTTGAAGCTGTGTGAGAAGAAACAAAGCGCCTTGGCAAAGGAATTAGCATATAATTTAGCATTGCAATGGCTCATTGAAGTAGCTAAGTTAAAGTATACACATCCGCAGAGGTACCCCTTGACAAAGGAATTAGCATAGAATTGAAATAGCTGAGTGATTAGCTTGTAACTGGTCACAGAAATAGCTATGTTAAAGTCAGAGCATATACATTCACCGAGGCACCTAGTACTAATCAAACAGGAGAATTTAGCGAAACACAACCACGCTCAGACAGCGGACCTTTAAACTGTGTGCGAGCAAACAAGGTGTTCTGACGAAGAAATTAGCATAACAATTAGCATTTGATTGGCCGATTTTAGGAAAGAGGTGGTGTACGTGCCGGTGGACTTGCCGTTTGACGCGGGGGGGGGGGGGGGGGAGGGGGAGTTTACCTATTGATGGTGTGAAAAGGGAATTTATAAGAGCTGCGAAAGTTTGGGGTACCACTACTTGAAAAAATATACTGTACCATTTAAATTAGTTTAATGTTTAGTTCGATTTAGAACATCTTTCCAATGGTTGCTTAATTTGAAACCATCTTCTTGGTTGAAATTGTGTCTGTGTTTGTAGATCTGAATTGCTTCATGAACAAATCTCTGATAAAAGCCCGTGGGTTTGCAAAGAACCTTGGTATCGGAGAAAATTATATTGTGATCCCCCACAGCGTTGTAACAGTGATCAGCAACGGCAGAAGAATTCGTTTTGCCGTGTTTCAAATCTGATTTGTGCTTGCAAATTCGGTCAGAGACATGTCGTTTCATCTCCCCGATTTAGCAGTCACCACAGGTGCAGCTCAATTTGTAAACCCCGGGGTACTGTAAGTCAGGAACGACATCCTTCACAGATGGGATCAGGTCACGGATTTTGTGTACTGTATTGAACCGGACCAGGATCTTGTGTTTGTTTAGAATTTTGGAAATCTTTTTAGTAACGCCTGCCATATATGGTAGTGTGATGGTTTTGACCGGAGTATCAAGTGGTTGTTTCTGTATGGAGGGAAAAACAGCTTGGCGGATGGTACGGTCAGAGTATCCGTTTCTCTTGAGGGCCAGGTGTACATGTTTTAATTCACTGGTCATCCCCACCAGAGATCAGCCCAATGAGGGTGGTGTCATCCACAAACTTCAAGAGTTTGACGGACAGATGATTGGAGGTGTAGGCAAACTGAAGGGGATCCAGGAGAGGGTCTGTGATGGCTTTGAGGTGTGCCCAGACTAGGCGCTCAAAAGACTTCATTACCACAGAGGTAAGGGCGACCGGTCTATAATCATTTAGTCCTGTTGGCCTTGGCTTTTTGGGCACAGGGACGATGGTGGAGGACTTGAGACAGGTTGGTACATGGAATGTCTCCAGGGAGGTGTTAAAGATGTTGGTGAACACCGGAGACAGCTGGTCCGCACAGTGCCTGGGGGTGACTGGAGAGACAGAGTCCGGCCCAGCTGCTTTGCGTGGGTTCTGCCTCTTGAAAAGTCTATTATCTTCTCCCTCCTGAAAGCAGAGAGTCGTCTCTGTAGTAGGGGTGGGGGATGGGGCCTCTTGGGTGGGAAGGGGTAGTTCAGGACAGTCCAATTATTTTTCAAATCTGCAGTAGAACTCGTTCAGGTCGTTGGCCAGGCAGGAGTCGTTAGTGGTGTGGGGGGCTCTGGGCCTGTAGTTGGTGATCTGCCAAAGCCCTCTCCAGACAGAAGCAGAGTCGTTAGCAGAGAACTGGTGTTTTAGTCTCTCTGAGTACAGTCGTTTAGCCTCTCTCACTGCCTTGCTAAACATGTTCTTTGACTCTTTGAATCCGTCTCTATCACCACTCCTAAACACTTCCTCCTTCTCCAACCTCAACCTTCCGAGCTTTGCTGAGAACCAGGGCTTGTTGTTGTTGAAGTTCACCCTGGTACGTGTTGGAATACAGCAGTCCTCACAGAAGCTGATGTATGACGTCACAGCCTCTGTGAGTTCATCCAGACTAATGGTCGCAGTCGTGAACATATCCCAGTCAGTACAGTCCGCAAATCCTCCACAGCCTCACTGGTCTACTGTTTAGATGTCCTCACAGCAGGTTTACAGAGCTTTAGTTTATGCCTGTATGCAGGAATCAGGTGGACCATGGCATGGTCAGTGTCCCAGTGCTGCTCGGGGGACGATGTGGTAGGCTCTACTGGCTGTAGTGTAGCAGTGCTCCAGAGTGTTCCCTTCTCTGGTAGGGCATTTAATTAATTTTATGTATTTGGGTATTTCGTGGCTGAGATTACCTTTGTTAAAGTCGCCAAGTACGATAACCAGCGAATCTGGATTTGCTCGCTCCACACTCAGAATCTGAGCGGTGAGCATGCGTTGGGCCTTGTTAACCTGAGGACCCGGCGGCAAGTCAACTCCGACCAAAATGAGCGACGCGAACTCGCGAGGCGAGTAGAAAGGTTTACAGTATATAAAAAAATGATTCAAGGAGCGGAGAACAATGTTGCAGAATTACTGTGACATCTACACACCAGCCACTGTTAATATCTTGCCGGAGAGTGCTATGTCACGATCCGGATCTTACAAGATGGAATCCTGCCAGTTGTAGCGCAGTGTCCGGAATCAAATCACACAGCCATGTCTCCGTGA
Source organism: Petromyzon marinus (assembly GCF_048934315.1). Classification (NCBI taxonomy): domain Eukaryota; kingdom Metazoa; phylum Chordata; class Hyperoartia; order Petromyzontiformes; family Petromyzontidae; genus Petromyzon; species Petromyzon marinus. The sequence continues at coordinate 12,673,135 of NC_133692.1, forward strand.
AGCACAAAACAGATGAAAGAAAGTCTCTGTTTTTCACCATCAGTAGCTGAAGTTTGTCCATTTTGTTGCACAGTGAACGTACATTGGAGAGGAAAAAGCTCGGAAGCACTGTTCGGATCCCGCGTCTGCGTAGCCGTACTAGAGCCCCCGACCGTTTACCCATGGGCGGCGTTTCGCTGCTTGAGCAAAGCCTAGTGTGGCTTTAACTAGAATGCCCACTAATTCTGCCGCTGGAAGCAGAAAAGTGGGAAATAAATCCAGAGGAGTTGTTTCCCTGATGTTTAAAAGTTCGTCTCTTGTTAAGGAACTCCGAAAATCTTGGCAAAACACTGAATTAACAGACAAAACAAACCAAAACAGGGCGCATCGACCAGCTGAGGCTACCATCATCGGCGCCATCTTCTCACCAGCACCGGTGTGCTGAACAGCAGGCCTCTCTAACCAGCACGGGTGTGCTGAACAGCAGGCCCCTCTCACCAGCACTGGTGTGATGGACAGTAGGCCCCTCTCACCAACACAGGTGTGATGAACAGCAGACACCTCTCACCAACACGTTTGTGCTGAACAGCAGGCCCCTCTCACCAGCATGGGTGTGCTGAACAGCAGACTCCTCTCACCAGCACGGGTGTGATGAACAGCAGGCATCTCACCAGCACGGGTGTGCTGAACAGCAGGCCCCTCTCACCAGCACAGGTGTGCTGAACAGCAGGCCTCTCTCGCTAGCGCCGGTGTGCTGAACAGCAGTCCCCTCTCACCAGCACGGGTGTGCTGAACAGCAGGCCTCTCTCACCAGCACGGGTGTGCTGAACAGCAGGCCTCTCTCACCAGCACAGGTGATCAAGCAAAACAAGACAAAACCGGACAAAACAGGGCGCACCAACCGGCCGAGGCTGCCATCATCGGCGCCCGTGCCACACATTCACAAATTTCCCTTTTATATATACAGATGAGCCAAGAATGTCTGTGTCCCACGCGTGACATCACTCCACGTCGGCCAGCCCCCCTCATTAATAATCATGAAGAGGTGACGTCCTCCACATGGACCCTACCCCCCCTCATTAATAATCATGACCGGGTGGTGTCACTCCACATGGGGTGGCGAGGTGCCTCCTCCCCCCTCCTCCTCAGTGTCAACTTATAACCCTCACGACAAAGGCAGAACCCTCACATCACGCGATCTCCGTAACGCTGTTGAGACATCAAAGTAAAAAGGACGTCATGATGAACAAGGGTTATAACCTTTAAATGAAATAGGTCTGTGTCACCGCGGCCTTACAAATTGCACACAAATGGATGCAATGAATATCATGCCACGGTCTGATTTTCGCATGCATGTTTCAGATTTACTGCAATGCACCCATCCTTGGACGGGCAAAGGCTAGTTATTTAATACTTTCATATGTATTTGTATTTAACGTTATTATAACTCATTTGCATTTCTTTATATTATAATTCCCGCGTGTTTAATCGCTTGTTTATGCATTTAAAGGTACAGGAGCTTGTCTTACTTGGAGATTGGTCTCCATTTAAATAACTGCTTCGCTGTGTGTGGTCTGGTTGTCGCATACCCCCGAGTAGCACGGTTGGTTACATAGGGTGTGAACGAAGTTCAACATACATACATAGTTTTGATTTTAAGCTTTCGTGACTGCAGTAATTAATATTTTTAGCTCTTTCGGTAAAGTCACGTTGAAGGGAAACAATAAAATAATTAAAAATATATAAAACAATAAAAATTATCATGACGTTTCGACCAGAACACAAACGGTCATCATCAGGTGTGAAAACCAACGGCAAGAAACATTTCAAAGAAGTGGCGGTTTGCATTTATTTATTTTAAAATGGTGTTTGTATTTATTTAAAAAAAACCGTTAGCACCACGGGCAGCGATTTGGCAGTTTGTTTAGAAGGACGAGTCCATGTATGTTCTGAAAAGAGGAGGGGAGAGACGAAAAATTATTGTATGCTGTCTGAAAGCCACCGTAAGCGTGAACAATCAATCAAGACCTGAAATGGTTTATCAAATCCTTCCAATGATTGCTAAGCCAGAATCCATCTTCTCGGTTGAAATTGTCTCTGTGCTTGTATATGTGGATAGCCTCATGAACGAATCTCCCATGGTAGCCAGATGGCTTACAAAGAACCTCTGTCTTGGAGAAGTCAATGTCATGTGAGCCTACTGAATTATAACAATGATCTGCCACGGCCGAGATATTGGTCCTACCGTGTTTAAGGTCTGCTTTGTGTTCACGAATGCGGTCCGAGACATGGCGTTTGGTTTCTCCAATGTAACTACTACCACAGAGGCAACTTAGTTTGTAGACACCAGGGTACTGTATGTCCGGAATCACATTTTTTACAGATGGAACCAGATCACAGAGTTTATGTAATGTGTTGAAATGGACCTGAATCTTGTGTTTATTCAAGATTTTGGAGATCTTTATTGTGATCCCCGCAATGTAGGATAAAGTGATGGTTTTGAAAGGCTCCTCAAGAGGGTCCTTCTTCATGGTTTGAGTGATAGCTTTGCAGATTGTATAGTCAGAGTAACCATTAGCCTTAAGAGCTTGGTGTACGTGCTTGAGTTCACTGCCTATGTGTTCCTGGTCGGATATTCATTGGGCTCTATGGTACAGAGTCTTGATGAGAGAATTCTTCTGTGATGGATGGTGGTGGGAATCCGTTTCAGATAAGCATCCGTATGGGTAGCTTTCCTGTAGACAGAGTGGCTCATTGAACCATCAGGTCTCTTTTTTATTAGGACATCCAAAAAAGGTAGCTTGCCATCTTTTTCGACTTCCATGGTAAATCTGATGGCTGGGTGTATGGAATTGGTGTGGTCGAAGAATTGGTCTAGAGCAGGCCAGCCATGTGGCCAGATGACAAAAGTGTCATCCACGTACCTATTCCATAAGGTTGGGCGCAGAGTGGCAGTCTGGATGGCGTCAGTCTCAAAAAAATGAAAATGTTAGCTATAACCGGAGATAGGGGGGAGCCCATTGGGGTGCCCTCAGTTTGTTTGTAGAAAGTTCCATTCCAAGTGAAGTATGTATTGGTTAAGCAGTGTCTCACCAGGGGGGGTACCTCAGTGTTTAGTCCTTGATGAACCAAGTCTTCAATGATTACGATGGTGTCAGGTACAGGAACTTTGGTGAATAAGGAAACTACGTCAAAACTGACAAGCAGGTCGTCTGAGGACAGGGAAATACCCTTGATTGTCGATACCAGGTAAGTAGAATTTTGTACCGCAGAGGTGATTTTTCCAGTGAAAGGACACAGGATTTCAGACAAAAAACCAGTCAGTTTGTAGGTGGGTGAGTTGATAGTAAAGACGATTGGATGAAGGGGTGTATCTACTTTATGTATTTTTGGTAAGCCATATAATCTTGGTGGCCTGGCAGCAGAAGGTTTCAACGAAAACGGTTTAGATTGATCAATTAATGAGGTTGAATCAGAAATTATTTTGTTGGTTTGTGTGACGAGGCTGTTGGTGGGATCTCTTTTTATTTTTGTATAGCTACCATCGTCGAGTAATTCTTTAATTTTGTTGTTATATTCTATTTTATCCATGATGACAGTAGCATTACCCTTGTCAGCTGAGAGGACTACAATGTCATCCCTCTTTTTTAATTTATATAATTCAAAACACTCATCTATGCTGAGGTTGCTAGCTGGCATCTTAGCGTTTTTGAGGGTTGCAGCGATTTCAGATCTTGCTACGCCTGCAGTGATGTGACCCAGACCCCTGAGAGCAACATCTACTTGGGCAATGATATCATTAACTGGTATGTGTTTAGGTGTGACTGCAAAGTTTAGACCTTTAGCTAAAACGGATTTCAGACCATCGGAAATAGAACTGTTACTGCGATTAATTACGACTTTCTTAACGTCTAGCTTTTTGGTGTGTGGGTCCGGTCTTTTGTTGAAGAGGAGGTTAAATTTGGAAATCAGGTTGTCCTTACATTTGGTCGACAGTAGCAGCTGAAGAGGCATTCATATTAAATTTCGATTTAAAGCTTTCGTGACTGCAAGGATTCATCTTCTTTGATTCTTTCGGTAAAGTCACGTAGAATGAGAATAAAATAATAAATTTATAAAATAAAATAACACAATAATATTCCCACGACGTTTCGGCCACAACACAAGCGGCCCTCATCAGGTGAAGGGACGAGACTGTCTGGAGGACAGCGCTGGAGTGAGAAAGCCACGCTCAGATTACGACCTTTAAGCTGTGTGAGAAGAAACAAAGCGCCTTGACAAAGGAATTAGCATATAATTTAGCATTGAAATGGCTGAGTGATTAGATTGTGACTGGTCACAGAAATGGCTATGTTAAAGTTAAAGCATACACATCCGCAAAGGCACCCCTTGACAAAGGAATTATCATAGAATTTAGCATTGAAATAGCTAAGTTAAAGTATACACATCCGCAGAGGCACCCCTTGACAAAGGAATTATCATAGAATTTAGCATTGAAATAGCTGAGTGATTAGCTTGTAACTGGTCACAGAAATAGCTATGTTAAAGTCAGAGCATATACATTCACCGAGGCACCTAGTAAAAAACAAGAGATCCCACCAACAGCCTGTTTACCAAAACGAACAAAATCATCTCTGATTCAACAGCATTAATTGATGAGACCAAACAGTTCTCGTTGAAACCCTCTGCTGCCAGACCACCAAGATTATATGGCCTTCCAAAGATACACAAAGAAGATACACCCCTTCGTCCCATCGTCTCTACTGCGACCTTTCACTGGAAAAATCACCTCTGCGGTACTAAATTCTACTCACCTGGTATCGACAATCAAAGGCATTTCCTTGTCCCCAGATGACCTGCTTGTCAGTTTTGATGTGGTGTCCTTGTTCACCAAAGTCCCGGTACCTGACACCATCGCTATCATTGAAGACCTGGTTCATCAAGGACTGCACACTGATGTACCCCCCCTGGTGAGACATTGCTTAAACAATACATACTTCACCTGGAATGGAACTTTCTACAAACAAACTGAGGGCACCCCAATGGGCTCCCCACTATCTCCGGTTGTAGCCAACGTATTCATGGAAAAATTTGAAACTGACGCCATCCAGACTGCCACTCTACGCCCGACCTTATGGAAGAGGTACGTGGATGACATCTTTGTCATCTGGCCACATGGCTAGCCTGCTCTAGACCAATTCCACGACCACATCAATTCCATACACCCAGCCATCAGATTTACCATGGAGGTCGAAAAAGATGGCAAACTACCCTTTTTGGATGTCTTAATTAAAAGGAGACATGATGGTTCAATGAGCCACTCTGTCTACAGGAAAGCTACCCATACAGATGCTTACTTGAAACCGGATTCCCACCACCGTCCATCCCAGTAGAACTCCCTCATCAAGACTCTATACCACGGGTCGGGAACCTATGGCTCGCGAGCCAGATGTGGCTCTTTTGATGATTGCATATGGCTCGCAGATAAAACAAAATATTCTCACTTGTTTTAATCCATCCATCGATTTTTCACTGCGCATGTCCTGTTCAGGGCTGCAGGAGCAATTGCCCATTATTTTAATTGGATGATACTGGCCTACGTTTGCCGTTGCTGGGTAAAACAGGTAAACGCCCCCTTTTGAATCAGTCTGAGACTGCGTCTGCTCGGTCATTAGCTCAAAGCTAACCCTTCGACGAAGAAGATGGCGAAAAGAAAAAAAGACGACGAGTATCGTACATTTCAGGACGAATGGACCGAAGAATTCGCCTTTGTGGAGAGAGCGGGTTCTGCGGTGTGTCTAATTTGCAATGACAAAATTACATCGTTGAAACGGTCGAATGTAAAGCGGCACTTCGACACGCGCCACGCTACCTTTGCATCAAAATACCCTGCGGGAGACAGCAGAAAGAAAGCGTGCCAAGAGCTTCTGAGCAGGGTGCAAGCTAGCCAGCAGCAACTCCGCGTATGGACCCGGCAAGGTGACTATAATTCGGCTAGCTTTGCTGGTTCTTTAGCAATAGTGAGGAACGGAAAACCATTTACAGATGGCGAGTATGCTAAAACGTTCATGCTGGATGTAGCCAATGAACTTTTTGATGATCTTCCGAACAAAGACAAGATAATCAAACGGATACAAGACATGCCTCTGTCGGCAAGAACTGTTCATGATCGTACCATCGTGATGGCAAACAAAGTGGAGGAAACGCAAGTGAAGGACATAAATGCAGCGCCGTTCTTTTCTCTGGCTTTGGATGAGTCAACAGACATGAGCCATTTGTCGCAGTTCAGCGTGATTGCAAGATATGCTGTTGGTGACACACTGCGCGAAGAAAGTCTTGCTGTTCTGCCATTAAAAGGGTCCACAAGAGGTGAGGATTTATTCAAGTCTTTCATGGAGTTTGCTCAAGAAAAAAGTCTACCTATGGATAAACTTCTCTCAGTGTGTACTGATGGTGCTCCGTGTATGGTGGGGAAAAACAAAGGATTTGTGGCGCTTCTCCGTGAACATGAAAATAGACCCATCCTAAGTTTCCATTGCATTATACACCAGGAGGCACTTTGTGCTCAGATGTGTGACAGGCAGTTTGGCGAAGTGATGTCGCTGGTCATTCGTGTGATCAACTTTATTGTTGCCCGAGCCTTAAATGATCACCAGTTTAAAACACTGCTGGATGAAGTTGTAAATAACTATCCTGGTCTGCTTTTGCACAGCAATGTGCGTTGGTTGTCAAGAGGGAAGGTGCTTAGCCGTTTTGCGGCTTGCCTGAACGAAATCCGGACTTTCCTTGAAATGAAAGGCGTCGGGCATCCTGAGCTAGCCGACACCGAGTGGCTCCTCAAGTTTTACTATCTCGTAGATCTGACTGAACATCTGAACCAGCTCAACGTGAAAATGCAAGGCATTGGAAATACAGTGTTATCCCTTCAACAAGCTGTATTTGCTTTTGAAAACAAGCTGGAGCTTTTCATCACGGATCTTGAAACAGGTCGTTTACTACATTTTGAAAAACTGAGCCAATTTAAAGATGCATGCACAGCAAGTGAGCCTATTCAAAACCTTGATCTCCACCAGCTAGCTGGCTGCACATCCAGTCTCCTACAGTCCTTCAAAGCACGCTTTGGAGAATTTCGTGAGCACACTCGTCTTTTTAAGTTCATCACCCATCCAAACGAGTGTTCACTGAACACAGCCGACCTGAATTACATCCCTGGTGTCTCCGTCAGAGATTTTGAAGCAGAAGTGGCTGACCTGAAGGCCTCAGACATGTGGGTGAATAAGTTCAAGTCACTGAATGAAGATTTGGAAAGAATCACACGACAGAAAGCGGAGTTGGCGAGCAAGCACATGTGGACAGAAATGAAAAAACTCCAACCCGAAGACCAGCTGATTCTCAAAACTTGGAACGCGCTTCCTGTCACATACCACACACTGCAGCGTGTGAGTATTGCTGTATTGACCATGTTTGGATCTACGTATGCATGTGAGCAGTCATTCTCACATCTTAAAAACATCAAGTCCAACCTACGATCACGTTTAACGGATGAAAGCCTCAACGCTTGCATGAAGCTTAACCTCACCAAGTACCAACCCGACTACAAAGTACCAACCCGACTACAAAGACATCAGCAAATCCATGCAGCACCAGAAGTCGCATTAATGGTGAGTGTTATAACAACATTATTTAAAAGAATAAATTCAGAGGCTTATTATACTGACATTTAGTTGAATTCACTTTTAAAATATATTATATGGCTCTCACTGAAATAAATTTCCAAATTTTTTGCTTTCATGGCTCTCTTAGTCAAAAAGGTTCCCGACCCCTGCTCTATACCATAGAGCCCAATGCATTTCCGACCAGGAACACATTACCAGTGAACTCAAGCACGTACACCAGGATCTCAGGGCTAATGGTTACTCCGACTACACAATCCGCAAAGCCATCACTCCAGTCATGAAGGATCCTCTTGTGGAGCCACCAAAAACCATCACCTTACCCTACATTGCAGGGGTCACTAAAAAGATCTCCAAAATCCTGAATAAACACAAGATCCAGGTCCGATTCAACAAAGTACAAAAAATCCGTGATCTAGTTCCATCTGTAAAAGATGCTGTTCCAGACATACAGTACCCGGGCGTTTACAAACTAAAGTGCCTCTGTGGTAGTAGCTACATTGTAGAAACCAAACGACATATCTCGGACTGCATCCGCGAACATAAAGCAGACTTGAAACACGGTAGAACGAACTCCTCTGACGTGGCAGATCACTGTTATAATTCAGTAGGCTCACATGACATTGACTTCTCCAAGACAGAGGTTCTTTGTAAGCCATCTGACTACCATGAGAGATTCGTTCATGAGGCTATCCACATATACAAGCACAGAGACAATTTCAACCGAGAAGATGGATTCTGACTTAGCAATCATTGGAAGGATTTGATAAACTATTTCAGGTCTTAATTGATTGTTCACGCTTACGGTGGCTTTCAGACAGCATACATTAATTTTTCATCTCCCCCCTCCTCTTTTCAGAACATAGATGGACTCGTCCTTCTAAACAAACTGCCAAATCGCTGCCCGTGGTGCTAACGTTTTAAAAAAAATACAAACCATTTTAAAATAAATAAATGCAAACCGCCACTTCTTTCAAATGTTTCTTGCCGTTGGTTTTCACACCTGATGATGACCGTTTGTGTTATGGTCGAAACATCGCGAGAATTTTTGTTTTATACATTTTTTTATTATTTTATTGTTTCCCTTCAACGTGACTTTCCCGAAAGAGCTAAGAATATACATACATAGACTAACACAGATGCATAGACGACTCAAACGGAGGCCCATAGCTTGTTGTCCTTACCCCGCACCTCCGATTAGCAGTTGGCTACGTACAGTGCGAAGGAAGTTCAACATACATACATAACAACAACCACCATTCGCCACTAAGTGGCGGTGACGTCACCACGACGACGCTTGTGCCAGGCCATGTGCACCTTGAGGCCACGCGAAGTGTCGAACGCCCGCTGGCAGGTCACGGGGCAGACCCAGGTGCCACGGGTCGACTGACTGAGATCACTGGCTGGTGCACCACCTGTGCCCCCTACTGTGCCAACCTGCTGTGCTTTAGCCACCCGGCGCTCCGCTCGTTGTTGTGAGCATCGCTCCTCCGCCCTCCGTTGTTGTTGGAGGGCGACTGCCTGCAACTGCCCAATAGCATCCTTCACGAGCCTCCTCCACAGAGGCCGATCTTGACACCGCTGGTACCAGTCATCGGCAAGTCCACTCAGCTCCACGTCTTCCTGTACCACATCACTCCATCTCTTCTCTTGCCCGTGCCGCACCCGTTTATCCCCCTCGATCCGGCCGAACAAAAGCTGTTTCGGCATGCCGTGGCTGGGCATGCGGGCTACATTACCCAGCCAACGCAGCCTTGCCTGCCGGAGCTCACCGATGTGACCTTGCCCAGATATTTCAAGGATTTGTGAGCTCCTCACACAATCCAGCCTGGTTAAACCATTTAGGCCAGCGTAAATGTTTCCAACCGGCGAAGATGCTCCATTAAGGGGGTCCACGTTTCGCAAGCGTAGAGAAGGGAGGGAATGACCGTGGCCGAGAAGACCTGAAGCTTCGTGCGGAGCGACAGACCAGATAACTTCCACACAGCGTTATGCAACCGATGAAAAGATATTGCCGCTCGACTGATTCGAAGTGAGACCTCTGCTGTTAAACTGGAGCCGGTCATAAGCACACTGCCCAGGTATGGGAAACTCTCCACTCTCTCCACAACTGCCCCATCACCGATTGGGAGTTGTGGGGGTGGAGTGTCTGATGGTACAAAATACCCAGACAGGTGCTTAGTTTTGGTGGGGCTGATGGTAAGGCCCCATCTCTTAGTGGCACGCTCCAGTCTCAGCAGCAGCGTCTCCAACTCCTCCTCTGAATGAGCAGCTATTACCAAATCATCGGCATACATAACGTGGTTGAGCAATAGAGAGCCATCCCTTGACCGCACCCGGGCATCAATCAGCCTCCCATTATATCTGTACCAAATGGAGATTCCCCCGGTACAGCTATTGAAGGCTTCACGAACTACGTGTTCAAAATAGATGTTAAATAATGTGGGAGCCAGAGGACATCCCTGTCGCACCCCAAGGTGTACAGGGAATGGCTCTGACTCCCGGCTACGTAGTTTTACCTGGGCCCGCTCACCATCATGAAGTTCCTTAATGATTGTGAGCAGAGGGTCAGGGACTCCAAAATCACGAAGAACAACCCAGAGCCCAGGCCTACTGATGGTATCATAGGCCTTGACCAGGTCAATAAAGCAGAGATGTAGGTCTTGTTGGAATTCCCTACACCTCTACTGTAGCAGACAGACAGAAAATATGGCATCTGTGCAAGGCCGCCCTTTCCTGAAACCGCATTGGGGCTCCGCAAGCCTCTCCTCAGCGTGCCTGGCAAGGCGATGTTGAATAATCCTTGCCATGACCTTTCATACATACACATGGACTCAGAGACCCATAGACTCACACAGAGACACATTTACACATGGACCCATATACTCAAACGGACACCAATAGTTTGATGTCCTTCCACCCGCACCTACAATTACCACGATTGGCTACGTACACTGCAAAATAAGTTAAACATACATACACATGGACTCACACAGAGACACACTAACACAGAGACACAGACTTACAGAGAGACCCACAGTTTGCTGTCCTTTCCCCGCACTTCCGATTAGCAGGGTTGGCGACATACGGTGCAAAAGTTCAACATACGTACACGTACATACGTCCCGTGTCGTTCAGATGACGTCTCTCTGATGTTCCACTCAAGCTATATTTATACCGCAATCTTTTTTAGTTATGATTGTGTTAGCTTTTGTTCTTTTCTTCTTACGATCTTGCGCAGTGTTGTAAATGGCGCACAACTTCTGTGTTTGAAGATAATGCGCAAGGTACTCGTACCAATCTCTTTGTGTTGGTGGCACAATGGGGGTTCGGGCGTGTGATTCGTGCCCTCAAGCATATTTGCTTTGAAGAGATGAGGCACTTAATTTTTTCTTCATACCAAGATTTACGTTTCAGATGTCAGTTGAACCAAAAATATATATTTTTTCCCATTTACTACGATATTTACCCAAGAATGTCAGTGTGTAACGTGCGTGACGTCACTCCACGTCGACCAGCCCCCCTCATGAATAATCATTAACAGGTTACATCCTCCACATGGAGCCGCTCCTCATTAATAATCATGAGCGGGTAACGTAACTCCGCATGGAGAACCCCCCCCCCCTCATTAATAATCATGAACAGGTGACGTCCTCTAAATGGACACCTCTCCACCATTAACAATTAGCAGGTGACGTCACTCCACATGGGGGGTGGGCGAGGCACTTCCTCTCCCCTCAACAGCATCAACTTACAACCAACACTACAAAGGCAAAACCCTCACGTCACGTGATCTCCGTAACGCTGTTGAGACATACAAGTAAAAAGGACGTCATGATGATAACCTTTAAATTAAATAGGTCTGTCACCGCGGCCTTACAAATTGCACACGAATGAATGCAATGAAAATCACGTCGTGGTATGCTTTTCACTTGCAAGTTTCAGATTAACTGCAATACACCCGTCCTTGGGTGGGCAAAAGGCGAGTTTTTAAATAATCGACTTGATTGACATTTATTGTAGACGCTGTCTGCCGCAGCCAGTATTCTGCCAAAGCCAGTCCACAGCTAGTGTGTGTGTGGGGGGGAGCGGTAGTGTAGCGGTGACTGGCTAACACCAGTGACGAATATCTGAACTGGTCCTGGACCTACCCTAGGTTGATTCAGCTTCAAATGAGTACCGGGTGCAGTGTGTAAACATCGCCACTGGGGAGACAAAGGCGGCCGGGCTTCATAGGTGCTCGAAAACAGCACTTGCCCCAAAAGTCTGTTTAGGCTACATGGGCCTCCCGTTGTATGCTTCTATTTAATCATGCTGTGACAAAAAGATTTGTTGTAATATTAATAAACTCAAATTGCCTCCCCCTCACAACTACGGTGCTGTAGGCGGTAGAGCGAGATGTCTCGCAATCGGAAGGTTGCAAGTTCAATCCCTGGGGAGCTGATTCATCTCATCACCACTCCAGGGTAGATAAATCGGTACTGGTTTGTAGGAAAGTCAACAGTGGTTGTCCAATGGACAGACTCAACCCTGTCATGGGAATGTGGATTTTCCACCACCGGCTCTGGGTTCAATGCTCATTTGAGTAGGACATCACTTTGATAACTACCTCCGCGTTGTAGGAGAACGGACTGTTTGCTGTAATAATGACAGAATAATGATTGTCAAACAGAACTTGTCCTCAGCACGATCATCGGCTCTGAATTCTGATACCGATGCCTACCTTATCTTAAACTGTATGTGGAAAATACAATCCATCTAATTGGTTCTGTTTAACTTGGTAGGTTATTTCCGGTTGCCGAACGAATACATTGCATTCATTACACACAAAGTGCTTGCCACAAGTGAACCCACAGCACCATGCTGTTCTCATCAAGGAGCATAAACCATCACGCGGCTTTTGGCTTAGCCATTAAACAAAGATGGTGGTCACCGCATCACACGCTTTCAGATGCGCTTCTGCAGCCGTCTGGAATGCTCTTCCTTCCAATATTAGGAAGCCACTGGAGCTGTATGCACGTTTAAATCTAAACACAAAAATCAGTTCCAAAGAAATTAGTTCAAGACTCCTGAGGAAGTCTCTCAATCTAGATTATTTAAAGGTACATAGCTCCGGTGGATTTTCTCTCATTCAAAAATAGTTTTTTTTTGGGTTAGATCGCGTAACTGTGTCGTTAAACGCGCCACCACCTGCCACAGCCAATTGGTAAGGTTTTTCACGTAAAGAAAACATGCCAATTAGTTACTGGTTCAGTAAACCCACATTTACAATTCGAGTAGGATAACAGGTAAAGTTTTGATTTAAAGCTTTCGTGACTGCAGTGATTCATATTCTTGGTTCTTTCGGTAAAGTAACGTTGAAGGGAAAAAATTAAATAATAAAATATATATAAAACAATCAAATTCTCACGACGTTTCGACTGCAACACAAGCAGTCATCATCAGGTGTGAAAACCAACGGCCGTTGTTTTTTTTATATTTTATTATTTTATTGTTTCCCTTCAACGTGACTTTACCGAAAAAACCATGAATATAACAGGTAAAGTGTTAACTTGAAGATAAACAATCTTTTTAATGCCTTTGTTAAAAAGTGAAATAACCCTGTGTCCTGACTTTTGGGCCACCCTGTATTGAGCCATACCGCGAATGTGCTGCGTCCAACATCGGCACTGTGACGCACATGCAAACGACCGCTGCAACGATCGTGGTGACGAACTCGCAAACGTCTCTCTCAGCGTATTGTGGATTTATTTGACCCACGCCAAAGGAAAGCTCCGTAAAAAAGGATAACGTGCACCGTCAACTGCTGTCTGTGTGATGCGAAACGCCGAACATGGAACTCCACATCCAAACGCTGGAGCACGATCGTGAACCCTTCACTTAGTCTGCCTGGCCACTGGGCTCTTTTAATCGCCCACTCTTCCTCCTACACATACTCTCAGCATCCACCCTACTATGCTTACTATTTTTATTTTACCAGGTAGTGGCAAGCTGAATGCCCGTTTGTACCCACATGTTGAAAACTAATTCCCTTCTCGATTGAAAACTCTAGGTTGAAAGCTCATTCTTTCGAAGTGTTTTTGTTTTTAATTTGTCCCGTCCCCCCGCACCTCAAATTATCAGGGTGTTTGTTAAACGCTTTATTTTATTTTACCAGGTCCTTACATTTGGTCGGAGCCATGTAGCTCTTTTTCAGATGCGACCTGGCTATCACAAATGATAGCTCAAACAAGTGTCTTATCACGTGGACATTTATAGCAGCCAAATACTATAATTGCGTGATGTTGATTCTAAATGTGGAGGGAAAAACCGGACGACCCGGATACAAAATTAATACGATCACGGGCAGAGACAAGCAAACTCCAAATATAGAGCAGGCATCAGGGTTTGGATCTAACCCACAATCTCCTTTATACCAGGCGAGGTAGTTAACATCTCGCCACCCACACTTGTAATGCTCTCTGCCCAGGCTCCGGTTTTTCCCTCCCCTTTTAGAAATATGCATTGAAATTATTTAGATTTTGCTGCTATAAATTTCCACGTAATAAGCCACTTTGTTGAGCTATGATTTGTGGACAGGTTGCTTCTGAAAAATAAGTTAATACCTCAGTGGGCTTTGCCTGCTAGGAAGGGGATGGTTTAGTTTTATTTGTATGTGTTGGGGTGACTTGTTTACCTTTCTTGTACCTTGCACTCCTATCATATTTTTGTATTGTTTGTTGTTGTAACGTTTTTACCACGTGCCCCTACTAGACATCTGTGAAGAAGAGCTTTATAGCTCATCAGATTCCTCCAGTATAACTACGTATTCGGATTCCAATTCTGAAACTCCCCCACCCCATCTCTCTCTCGCTCTCACTCCCTTATCTCTCTCTGCACTGCCGTATTTTTCTCCTTCACACCGTGACGCGTTACCGTTGCAAACCACACGCACAGCAAATTTGCTATGAAGAAGAAGAGCCACGTGGAAAGTTGCAATGTCGAACGAAACACGATGCAAGCATTGTGCACATTGAACAAAAAATACTTTGCAAACAAAATAAGTTTGGTAATGCACCGTCGGATTGGGACATTTAAATAAAAAAATGAAAGCACGCAGATTATCGCACCCATCACCCTGTCCCCATCACTTCATTGTGAATAAAGCATTTAAATTTTTTTGTCCAAGATCGATGATGTGATTGACATACATCCATTTGAAGAAAATAAAAAAAACATACATTTTTAAGTCCTGGTAGTTCCTTTCTTGTTGGAGAGACAAAATGCTGACCAAGATTAAACGTGAATATTGGCACAAGCTATTCAGAAAAATGTTGCCACGCAAATGGTGAAGTTACACAAACTCGATGCACTGAACCATGGTCATATTAATCTGTCCTTCACTTTACATGAATTACTTATATGTTATGTAATTACGGCCCAATTCAACATTATTCATAGTTTCAATCAAGCAAGAGGGGGACACACAGTCCCACCCACAGAGTGCCCTCTGAGAATGAGTACATATGCACTTTTAAATAATCTATATTGAAAACTAATTTCTTGAGAACTGCTTTTTGTGTTTAGTTTATCCTTGCCCCGCACCTCTAATTAGCACGGTTGGCTAACTACGGTGCGAAAGAAGTTCAACATACACACACGTGAATGTCTGGAAAAAAAAATCAATGCTTTTAATCCTGCACATGAGGCGTTATCTTCTTGGTTGTGTAAATGTTGATGTTTAATGATTACAAAAAAAAAACCGATGAGCGCCTGTGGTGAACCCAGTGTCTGAAAGCCAAATGTGTGTGCATTGGCTGCAAAATAATTCTGTATCAGCCCACGTTTGTTTGAAGTTCAGCACGAAATCTGTTTCAGAGAAATATTTACTAATTTGCCAACTGCTGTGACCTTGAGGCTTTCTGCATTGTTTTGGGCCAAAAAAATGTACCCCCCCCCCCACAACAAAGCCATCACGCAAATTTTTACACGTAGAAGTAGTCGTAGGCTTTCGCGACCAAATGGTATTCACGAATAAAAGTTTTTTTTGTGTTAGATCGCATAAATATGAATACCCCATCGTTTGAATAATAATGAATTATGCACAGCTTTGTCAATCCAGACCTTTGACAAAGTCATACCCACACCATATCTGCTGCTTAGCCATGTTAGGCCTTACTTTAGAATGTCTGGCCATACTTTACAATGTTTGGCCATCATTTTACAATCTTTGGCAATACTTTAACAATGTTTGACCTGTGCTTTTACAATGTTTGGCCATTATATAAAATGTTTGGCCATACTATAGAATGTGTGGCCATACTTTTAGAATGTTTGGCCATACTTTTATAATGTTTGGGCATACTTTTATGTTTGGCCATACTTTAAGAATGTTTGTCCATACTTTTATAATGTTTGGCCATACTTTTGGAATGTTTGGCCATACTTCAGAATGTGGGCAGTGCCCTCTGAATAAAAAAATGTCATGAGAAAAAGTTTCAGTTGGATTTGGTTTCAAAATGAGTAATCTCGGTTAAAATTCAGATTCGATTCCATTTTTGGCGCCGATGAATTGGTCTCATTGTAGTAAACACACACCGGGGTTATATTCACAATCACAGTAACATGCGGGAAGACCTCGCTTAGCACGTCCCCCCATAGAACGACGATTCGTTACAGAGCTCTATTTGTACTTGATAAAGTGTTGTATGAAAATAAAAAAAAATAAACTAAACGAATCTACAAAGCGCTTTTCGAGCGAGAATGGTTCAGCGGGGTCGTCCGAGAATACGTCCCCCCGCCCCCATCATTAGCTCAGCCAATGAGAGCGACGCATGGCTCTGAGCCAATCAGCACCACCACCACCCAACCCCGCCCCCCCCGTGATTCGATTATCACAACTTGTGGTCATGATTACGTGAAAAAAAAACAACAAAAAATCGGTTTGTTTAGCCAGATGAGAACTCACAAGACCAGGAATCAGAGTTTCAGGTTCCTCCTAAAAGAAACCTCACCGCAGACATTTAGACCAGGGGTCACCAAACTTTTTTTCACAGTGGGCCAGATAACTGAAAGAATGACGAGCACGGGCCGCATAATAAATATTTCTGGAGCGTCGGACCTGTGTTGACAGCTGGAAAATCTGGGGGCGGGAAAGATGCGTGTTTGTGTGTGTTGCCATGGAAACCATGGTAACGTAAGGGCGTAGGCAGAGCTACCACGAGCCGGGGAAGTACTTGGGATGGTGCGAAATAAGCAAATATTACAATAAACAAGAAAATCTAGATACAATAATTTAAAATTTAAAATAGTAAATTTAAGGAACATAGCAGTCAGGAGGTCTCCGCACGCATGAACATCTCCTAGTATTCTAAACATATTTAAATTTAAATTGTATCACAACATCTCGTGTTCCATACGTTTTATCAACCAAATTCAAGTACCGTCGGCGGGCCTGATGGACTGACGTCGCGGGCCGGATCCGGCCTGCGGGCCGTAGTTTGGTGACCCCTAATTTAGACCGAGGGCATCGCTAAGACCGCGGAGGTCTCCTGGAGCACTTCTCTGAGAATGACCCAGATTGGGAGCGCTTTGACTTCCCCCACCACCGCCATGTAGTAGTATACTGGAATGCAGTCTTGAGTACAGTATATAATACTTCATGGATGATGTTGTAATATTATTTTCACGAAATAACATTTATCGTCTACATTATTATTAGAGATGTTACCGATAGACCAATGAAGCCCCTCGTGTGTATATATATATTGCTCATACGAAAGAAATAACACCGGTGTGTCGGGAACGCGTTCCCCCCCCCCCCGTACGCATAACGGTTCGAGGGCCCCCTGCTTTTAGCACCGAGTCGACGAGTGCTCCCTCCTCCAGGAAAGCGGGTGCAGAGCGCTAAGCGAGGTCTGCCCCGCCGTGCAGCTGTTGAGAGCGACCGTTACCAAAAATGTTTTTATCATCCTCGTGACTTTTAGAAGAGGAGCCCAAAATCACAGAGGGCAAGCGACGAGGCAGGGTAGACGCCGAAGGCGGGGTACAGGGGCTGCGCGAAGCTGCCCGTGAACGAGTGGAGCAGCGCCATCGACTGCGCATTATAAAACGTGACCGTGCCGGCCTCGTAGTCGAGGTGCACACCCAGAACCTCGAGCGGCTGGCGAACGTCCACGACCGCTTTGTTGCCGTTGTGCCAGCCGGAAAACTCGCCGTTGGCCAGCGAGAAGCACCAGGACACGGAATTGTTACCCAGCACGTTCCTCTCGTTGTGCCGCTTCCTGCCGATGGAGCCGTAGGCGACGCCCACCTCCCACTGAGTGCCACACTTCACGTACACCTCCCAGTAGTGCTGGCCCGACGAGAAGCTCTCCGTGCAGAGCACCTGGAGGACGCACTCGAACCGCTGGGCGTTGTCCGGGTAGTCCTGCGCTTCCTCCGAGTACGTGGCCATGTGGCAGTCTTTGGAAATCAGCAGGTTGGGATGCGCCGTGCTGATGTCCATCACCAGATTGCGCTTGTCTGCGGAAAAAAACAAATAAAGCCAAGGGTTTTAAGTTCGGTTTACACCTGGTGGTTCTCAAGTGGGAGGGGAGGGGATGCGGACCCCCTGGGGGGTTGACGTGGCAATGTCCCAGGGGGGGTTACGTGAGGTGATTTATAAACGTGTGAAATTATATTGTACGTGAGAGTCTTTGGTGAATCATCATCATGTATGAATCTACCAATATAAAATAACTATGATAATATTTTAATCCGTATAGTAACCTAGAACGATATAAAAGACCTTTCTAAACTCATCGATCGTAAACAATGTGGTTTCCAAGAGTAACCAGCAAGAGCGAATAAATGACGTCACACGCATGCAGAGCATGCGTTGAATTTCTTTTTTATTCGCTTGCAGTTGCCAGCTAGTTAGGATGGCATTACAAAATAGATAATTGGTTAAAATATTTATGATCATTATTCATACATTTATTTCTCAGAACCATGTTAGGACAGGCAAGAGGCTACTCGGTTGAAACTAAATTCAACAAGGGGTGCTGTAGCCACAAAAGGTTGAAAACCACTTGAGGAAATCATCTCACAGTACGGGGGCACAGGGAATTCAACGGTGGCAAGGATCCCCCAAACACCACTGCTGAAAGCTTAAAAATATTTTTAAACGCACAGCCACTTCAAGTTGCGAACTGCACGTCCCTCATACGTACTGAACATCCTCCATGGGTAGAGATTTCTCATCTTTTGCATCTTGTCTATCTGCGTGAAAACGCTGTCCAGCCACGCCAAGTGCTCCGTGATGCCGTGCTCATCCAGGGCAGGAGGCTCCACCTTGTCTGGGATCTGCGCCAGCGCCGCGTCAATCCTGCACCACAACCCGCACGGGCAAACGCGCATGCACGCACACACACGCACACACGCGCACACACGCGCACACACGCGCAGTCATTTAGCTCTGTCTATCGCTCCTGGTGGATCGTTTAACGATTATCTGAACCGGTCCTAGGCCCCCCTAGGTCAACTCAGTCTCAAATCAGTGCCCGGTGCGGTGTGTAAACATCGATACTAGGGAGACGAAGGCGGCTGGGCGTGGTGCTGGCCACCCACTCCCTCGTGTGCCGTGCCGGCCTTGATAGGTGTTTGCTAAAGGCACTCGCCCCAACATTCTGTTAAGGCTATACAGGGGATCTGTCTTTGTGTGAAGGTGAAACGTGGATCATTCACAGCCCCTCGTCCATCCACTGCTGGATGAAGGGCCACCTCGCGAACATTTTTAATCGGGCGAGTTGTTTAACCGTACTTCATGCCGGTCGGCACGTTGTGGTGCAAGGAGGGGACAAGGATCGGTTTAGACATCACCCAGAGCAGCTGACGTTAGCCACGGGTCGGACTCAAACTCGGGTCACCAGGGTCTTATCGCAGTGCGCTAACCACTGTGTCACTTGTTCTTCCCTCAAAAACACACACACATGGCACAATTAGTGAGAAAATGTGAAATAATTACCTTTCAGAATGTATTGGATATTCCTAAAAAAAACAAAGACATTTAGATAATTAATTATAACACACAAAATGCATTGTTCAATCAAATGTAATGCATCACGTTGGTTATAGTATCATGTGATATAAAGTAAATCTTTTTTCGTATGGATTAATAGCAACAGATTAAATGTCATTTTCAGATTAATTATACACTCAATTGTCTGTTCAGAAGCAAGAGTGGATCTCGTCCGTTCCTCCTAAAAAGGAGTGACGAGAGCGGCTGATTATTTCCAATGCAGTCCACGGTTTGGGATTCGTGGCCGCACCATTTGCAGGCCGCTTAATCTTCCGATGCGCCATTTGTGCATCAGGTGGCCATATCGGCCATGCCTTGACAAAACAAGTTGCACAAATTTAGATTCCTATTGGTGTCGCAATGCGACCGCATCTCCAGATGGTGTAGGGAATCGGTGGTCATATTTATTTCACGGAAAGGGTAAAGGAAGGGGAAGGTCTATGAGCCTGGACCTGAACAGGGGCATGGAGTTGACAGCACAGATGGCTGGGGGGGAAGGGAATTTCAGACTGCGGGGTCAGCGGAGGAGAATGAGCGACCTCCCACTCAGTAAAATTTCATTGGGTGGGGAGGGGGGGAAGGCTTTGACAGAAAACCTTGGCTGGTGCGGAGGGGGAGTAGAGTGATATGGGAGGGGAAGGGGCCAAGTCTTGAGGATGGTAATGTGATTTCAAAGTTGATCCGGGATAAGCATTGGAAGCCAGTGGAGGGATTGAAGCACTGGAGTGATGTGGTCCCTGGTTTATGGGTTGAAGTGGGAAGTCTAAGCCGTGACATTTTGTATCTTCTAGGGTTAGGAAATGAGGGATTTGAGGAGGCTGCAGAGGAGAGTGTGTGCAGTTTACCACGTAGTAGTAGGCTTTCGCGACCAATATTATCCATAAGAGGTCTTTTTTGATTAGCTCACATATAGATCTGTCGTTAAACCCGCCACCACCCGACACAGACAATTATAAGGCCATGTTAACAAAAACATGCTAATTAGTTACTAGTTCAGCACACCGGTGTGTTGGAGGTGGGTTGTTGTGGGTTTACTTTCCAACACACAACCGGTGAGTAATGAACTAGTTAACTAATTGGCACGTTTTGTTCACATGACAAACCTTACTAATTGTCTGTGATGGGTGGTGGCGGGTTTAACGACACATTTACATTTTTATATTTACGCGATCCAACCCAAAAAAAAAACCTCCATTATAGTGAGAGTTGCGGTCATCGATTCGGGATGTGAAGAAAGCCACGGATGAGGGTCTGAGCAGCAGCTTGGTGCAAGGATGTGGCGGATGATGGCAGGAGACGTTTCGCAGGTCGGAGGAGTGAGGCAGTGAGGCAGGGAGATAATGGGAACTTATGGATCACAACACTAGAGGCTTCTTAACCCTTTCCCGTTCCGATTGACGCACAAATGAGAAGAAAAAATAAAATAAAATAACTTTATCTGTACTGAGGCTCCCACAAGGCCATGCGGGAGGGGTGTGTGGCAGTTTTGGCGCTGGCTATACAGTGAGGGAAAAGAGTATGTGATCCCTGCTGATTTTGTACCTTTGCCCACTGACAACGAAATGATCAGTCTATAATTTAATGGTAGGTTTATTTGAACAGTGAGAGACAGAATAACAACAAGAAAATCCAGAAAAACGCATGTCAAAAATGTTATAAATTGATTTGCATTTTAATGAGGGAAATAAGTATTTGACCCCCTCTCAATCAGAAAGATTTCTGGCTCCCAGGTGTCTTTTATACAGGTAACGAGCTGAGATTAGGAGCACTCTTAAAGGGAGTGCTCCTAATCTCAGCTTGCTACCTGTATAAAAGACAACTGTCCACATAAGCAATCAATCAATCAGATTTCAAACTCTCCACCATGGCCAAGACCAAAGAGCTCTCCAAGGATGTCAGGGACAAGATTGTAGACCTACACAAGGCTCGAATGGGCTACAAGACCATTGCCAAGCAGCTTGATGAGAAGGTGACAACAGTTGGTGCGATTATTCGCAAATGGAAGAAACAAAAAAGAACTGTCAATCTCCCTCGGCCTGGGGCTCCATGCAAGACCTCACCTCGTGGAGTTGCAATGATCATGAGAATGTTGAGGAATCAGCCCAGAACTACACGGGAGGATCTTGCCTATGATCTCAAGGCAGCTTGGACCATAGTCACCAAGAAAACAATTGGTAACACACTACGCCGTGAAAGACTGAAATCCTGCAGCGCCCGCAAGGTCCCCCTGCTCAAGAAAGCACATATACATGCCCGTCTGAAGTTTGCCAATGAACATCTGAATGATTCAGAGGACAACTGGGTGAAAGTGTTGTGGTCAGATGAGACCAAAATTGAGCTCTTTAGCATCAACTCAACTCGCCGTGCTTGGAGGAGGAGGAGGAATGCTGCCTATGACCCCAAGAACACCATCCCCACCGTCAAACATGGCGGTGGAAATCTTATGCTTTGGGGGTGTTTTTCTGCTAAGGGGACAGGACAACTTCACCGCATCAAAGGGACGATGGACAGGGCCATGTACCGTCAACTCTTGGGGGAGAACCTCCTTCCGTCAGCCAGGGCATTGAAAATGGGTCATGGATGGGTATTCCAGCATGACAATGACCCAAAACACACGGCCAAGGCAACAAAGGAGTGGCTCAAGAAGAAGCACATTAAGGTCCTGGAGTGGCCTAGCCAGTCTCCAGACCTTAATTCCATAGAAAATCTGTGGAGGGAGCTGAAGGTTCGAGTTGCCAAACGTCAGCCTCGAAACCTTAATGACTTGGAGAAGATCTGCAAAGAGGAGTGGGACAAAATCCCCCCTGAGATGTGTGCAAATCTGGTGGCCAACTACAAGAAACGTCTGATCTCTGTGATTGCCAAAAAGGGTTTTGCCACCAAGTACTAAGTCATGTTTTGCAAAGGGGTCAAATACTTATTTCCCTCATTAAAATGCAAATCAATTTATAACATTTTTGACACGCGTTTTTCTGGATTTTTTGTTGTTGTCATTCTGTCTCTCACTGTTCAAAGAAACCTACCATTAAAATTATAGACTGATCATTTCTTTGTCAGTGGGAAAACGTACAAAATCAGCAGGGGATCAAATACTTTTTTCCCTCACTGTAGCAGAGTGCGGCGGTCGTGTCACTCCGGTTCTTTGCGGTGACTAACAACGTCGTTAAAAACAAAAGAGCGCTACTACGCCTCTCTTAATAAAATTAACGCCGAACTGCTCGCGCGTTCCCGAGATCCAGCAGTGAACGGGACACTCACCAACCCTGCAACTTTCGGTCGTCTCGAACACGGGAGAAGGGTTAACGCCGGCCTCAGCAGTGGATAAGCAAAACCAGGATCGATTAGCAAAAACATCGAGACGCTGACTACGGTGCGTCGCTAGCGTAGGCCCCCTCGTGGAGTAGACGACGGGCAATTGTTGGGGATCTCTCTCTCTCCCCGCATCTGCACACCTATGTTGCTGCTGCTGCACAGGGCGTCCTCTCACCTGCACGAACGACAAGCTGTCCGTCGTCTGCAGCAGCTGGCGCGCGGCAGCCTCCAGCGCCTGGATCTCGGCGAGGCGTGCGTCCAAGCGGTCGGCGTCCTGCTTGGTCTTCTGCAGCGCCTTGGCTTGCTCGCCGCTCAGCGCCTGCTTTGCAGCATTCGCCTCTCCCTCGAGGAAAGCCTTCATGTCCTTCTGCCTCCCTTCCACCTTGCTCGCGTGGGCCGTGAAAGCAGTCTGTCACAGGAGAAGACCGAGTGGCGGGCGTGTGTAGGGGAGTCATTACGAACGACGAATGTCCCTTCTCACCCCCCCCCCCCCCCGGCACCTCCGATTAGAGCGGCTGGCTACGGTGCGACGGAAGTTCAACGTACACATTATGGTTGAGGTGGCTGAACGGGTCAGGGGGTTAGAGCAGCGAGCTGGTCACACCAAGAGCCGCAGGGTTTGAATCCAGGTTTTAGCTACCCCGTGGTCGAACTGGATTCTCAATGAAAGCACGCGTGTTGAGCGCTTTCGACCCAAGTCAGCAATGCCCGAGCGGGAACCATCATCAAGGCAGAAACGTAAATGGCAGGTAAAAGTATTATTAACCAGGTCTGGATTTTCCGATGACGCAGCCGTTATTGCAACCAATGGAATTGAATTCCAAGAACTGATTGAAGAACTTAACAAAGGAGGCTGCAACGCTGATAAATTGAATTATTTGAGAAAAAGACAAATATAAAAGAAAATATACGTTTAAAAAGACCTTCAGGCTATACTGTCTCACACAAGACATGCCATCACTTAAATCACCTTTATTTATTTATTTAGAACAATTTAAAAGGCAATATATTACAAATGTCAGATTTATTTATGGGATACAATAAAAACATTTATAGCAATAATGGCTTCATGCAAAATAAATAACTTTGTCACTGTAGTTGTGTTTACACAGTGAATCATTTTTTAAAATAAATTCCACGACGCAGCGCGATAGGGGGGCCACGGCCCCCCGAGGCGTGATCATTGCAGGGCAAGTGTTGAGGAGATCGAGCGTTGCTCCCTCTGTCAGAGGTAACGATTATTTTTACTATTTTTATTTTACCATGTAAGACCCCACTGAGCTGTATAGCTCTTTTTCAGAAGCGACCTGGCTATCACAAATAACAGCTCAACAAAGTGGCCTATCAACATCACTTGGAAATTTATAGCAGCCAAATATTCAAAAATGCGTGATGTTGATTCTAAATGTGGAGGGAAAAACCGGAGGACACGGAGAAAAATCCTCGCGAGCACGGGGAGAGAGAGACACACAAACTACAAACATGAAGCAGGCGTCAGGGTCGGGATCGATCAGAATAAAGCACACGCAGTGTTTATCCATTTCGATGGATAAACTACCGCTGTCAGTAACAGGGTAGTCACCTAAGTTTATATTAAACATCAGAAAACTGGAGCTGCATGGCCTACTCACCAACCAAGTGAAATAATTATATATATTAAATATTGATGTTAGTCGGTATTATTGTTCAGTTATAACTACCCTATCACTGAAAATTAGACCGATTCCCTAAACACTATCCAATACACAACCGTGCGAAACGTCACGGTATTTGAATTTGAAATATTGTAGTGGGTTTATTCTCCAACACCAGTGTGCTGAACTATCAGCTAACTCTTTGATTATTTCGGTAAAATCACGTCGGTAGAAAAATAATAGATCACTACGTTTCGATCGCAACACAAGCAATCGTCATCAGGTGGGACAACCACAGCAAGAAAAAGCTGCTGAAGTAGGCGAGAGATCTGCCATGGCACGAGACTATATAGTAGGCCTCGGCAGTAGGGAGGGAGAGAGAAGGGGGTGGGGGGGAAGGAGCAGCACCCGGGTCACAGGAGTAAAGTGGGCCACCGCGGCAGCACTGGAGAGGTCGGCTGCAGGGGGGGAGAGAGAAGGGGGGGGGAGCAGGGCAGCACAGAGATAGAAAGACACACAGAGAGTCGGAAATAACAGCTGACATGGGCAGGTAGGATGGAGACATCAGTCTACTGCGGGGTCCACTTTCTGCCCCGCCTCCCCCCCCCCTTCTCTTTCCCCCCCTGCAGCCGACCTCTCCAGTGCTGCCGCGGTGGTCAACTTTACTCCAGTGACCCGGGTGCTGCTGCGGGGGTCCACTGTCAATCTCCCCCCACCTCCTCTCTCCCCCCTACTACCGAGGCCTATATAACCTCGTGCCACGGCAGATCTCTCGCCTACTTCAGCAGATTTTTTCTTTTTGTGGTTGTCCCACCTCATGACGATTGCTTGTGTTGCGATCGAAACGTCGTGATCTATTATTTTTCTACCTACGTGACTTTACCGAAAGAACCAAAGAGTATGGATGCCTGCAGTCACGAAAGCGTCAAATCAAGATATCAGCTAACTGGCCCGTTTTGCTTAAGTGACAAACCTTACAAAATTTACTGCGTCGGGTGGTTGGAGGTTTAACGACACATTTATATGTATGTGATCTAACCCAAAAAAAATACTTTATTATGGAGAGTAACAACTCATCTGCAATGATGGCAGCTGTGTAGGGCTTGCCACCTATATCAGCGTGCAACCCAGTACAGTCCAGGGTTTGGCGTTTGTGCAGCAGGAATTTATTTTGTAGCGACATCTGCTACTGGTATCTTCACCATTGGAACCTCCTTTTCCAGTAGCAAAATATGCTAATTGATTTTTTACCCTTTTATCTGGCAACAAAAATGACACCTTTTTTACAAGGAGTCATGTTTGAATTGACCATAATACTATGAGGCACTGTCCTTGAAGGACAGTGCATACATTATCAGAGTTATGTTTTTTGTTTGCATTCCGACCGCAGGTATTGTGGTCAATGCAAACATGACTCCTTGTAAAAAAGGTGTAATTTTCGTTGCAGATAAAAGGGTAAAAAAACAATTATCATACTGGTATCTTGTTCAACGTAATCGCAGTTTTACTGCACAGATTTGACAGACCATTCGCCTCTCCTCGCCCCTCCCACTCCATCCTGTCCCTCCCCTCTAATCCTATCGTGACCCCACGTGTGCCCTCTGTTGCAGTCACTCATTCCTCGGCCCCTTGCACCGCCCCTTGGTCGCGTTGATTTTTCACCAGGTCCTCCGGTTTTTCCCTCCACATTTAGAATCAACATGCATTTACAGTATTTGGGCTGCTATAAATTTCCACGTGATAAACCACTTCGTTGAGCTATCACTTGTTGGCCTTACCTGATAAATTACAAAAATCGTATTTTTTTTCAATCACTCTTCGTAAAAGCGCCTTGAGCTAAGGCGCTCTAAAAATAAATAAAAAATATGCCCGGGTTTCATCTGTCGGAAAGGTGGGGTGTATTCGTGGCTGAGAAAAGTTTGAAAGGAGAGCGATTACCTTCATGTCACGGTCTCTGGCCGAAAATTCCAGCTTGTTGTCCCTTACTGCTTTCATTTTACGCTGCAAAGCGTTCAGCTTGTCCATAAGAGCTTTCTGAAAATAAAGGTTGGACAGAGATTTCGTCAAGGAGCATAAACCATCATCACGCGAACTCCGGTCATCCTCACACCAGCGGCGGCAGCTTTTGGCTGAACACCGAACAAAGACGGTCGCCGCATCATCGCGCGGCACTTGCAGATGCGCTTCTGCGGCTGTCTGGAACGTTCTTCCTTCCGATATTAGGAAGCCATTGAGAGCTATGCACTTTAAAATCATCTAGATTGACAAACTCATTTATTTAGAACTGCATTTTGTGTTTAATTTGTTGTCCTTCCATCGCACCTCCGATGAGCGTGGTTGGCTACTTATGGTGCGAAAGAAGTTCAACATACATATGCTAAATCGCAGTCGTAAACTGTTGGTTGGGTGCAGCGTTTAGATAGTTGCCGCTATGAACCCAGCCACGGCTAACATCAGTGGCGAGTGGCTTCTGAACCTGATCCTGGACCCCCACCCCCCTCTTCACCAACCCGAATATTCCTTCAGCCCCAACTTTACAGACTTCAAGCCAGCGTGAAGTCTGGTCAAACCACCCCCATGACCTATATCCAGCAGTGACATGATAGAGATTTATACATTGATATAAGGCATTATAATTATTATTATATTGATGGATGTATAAGAACTCGCGTGGCACCGTGGCAGGCTGCTCTGCCGATATCAGCCAGGGCAATGATGCAAAAGCAGGCCAGATATAAGCTATGGGCTGCACATTAATCAAGCTGGGCATTGTGACGTACGAAGAGAGTTCGCCGAACGGACGCTGCTGGTGAGAGGCACTTTTTTTCTGTGCTGTGTTTTGACAAAGACTGCGTTGCAGCCGTCACAATGAATGCCGGTGCACCGAACGCCGGTACAAACACAGAGAATCCCCATTGCAGGCGGTGGTGGTGGTGGCACGCCCCCATCTGCCACCTCCTTGTGGACCAACTCATGTGATTTTTAAAAAAACAGTGGTGGACCCAGTGGTGGACCCATTTCCTATTGCCCATCCAAATTCCGCCATGTTGAATGCATCTCCACGTGCGGGACGGCAGCTGGTCAACCCAACCGGTGTTTTGCCTCTCAAACAAAAGACACAACCTCAACAGCATTCATCGGCTGCGTCCCACAGCTATTTAACGCGATTGTAAGCCTCGTTAATGAGAAGGGGGAAAATAAATACTTAAAAATCACAGACAGGTTATTTCCCAAAGCACTCCAGGGCAATGGCACTGCTTCGACGTTGTATTTGTACGTATGCAAGTGGCATCAGTGGCGAGATGTTAACTACCTTGCCTGGTATACAGGAGGTCGCGGGTTTCATCCCGACCCTGATGCCTGCTGTATATTTGGAGTGTGCATGTTCTCCCCGTGGTTACGTGGATTTTTCTCTGGGTCCTCCGGTTTTTCCGGTTTTTCCCTCCACATTTAGCATTAACATGCGTTTAGAGTATTTGTCTGCTATACATTTCCACTTGGTAAGCCAATTCGTTGCGCTATAATTTGTGATCGCCAGGTTGCTTCTGAAAAAGAGCTATAGAGCTCAGTGGGCCTTGCATATTAAAATAAAAAAGTTAACTTTTAGTGTAAACACATAACTGTGATCTTAGCTTTCTTATCATTCCCAAGGCCTCAGACGGCTGTCTTGACAGCCCAGGACACACAGCGTCTGCGGGCTTTTACTCTGCTCTCAATTTAACAAACGTTGTTGGGATCTCAAACGTATCGCTTGATGGGCAAAATATGCAACTCTGCGTGGGACAAATTATATTCGTTAAATATATAGATATATATTTCTGCAATGAAACAGTCACCTAAAGTGTTTCTCCAATGTTTTTATTTAGTATATGTGTTGCATCGAGAAATCTTCACATTCCCCAATTAATGCGATGAAGGAAGTAAATTACCCATTTACAGGCAGATTTCTATGGGGAGACAAAAAAAAACAACATCAACAAAGACAGCTTGGTGATCATACAAACGGCCAATTAGCACAAGCAACATGTTAAAATAATAACATCCTGACAAGCCGTTATTTTGAACCATTATAATACGTCTAATTACCGTACTTCTAACTTCAAATCGCAGACAGATGGCTCCTCGGCAGGCTCCTGGCTGGGCGGGTGAATCGAGGGCAAAGCTGCAGGTGCGGGAGGCCGAGCGAGCTCACACGACGGGTGTTTAAGTGCGCGCCACACACTCGCGTCTCCTCAAACGAAAAGAACCGTAAAAAAAATAACACAACAGACAGTTGAGGCTGACTTGCTCATCTACGTTATGGCAGGAGAGTGCCATAACGTAGGACAATGGGCCCAGTATAGCATCAATCAGGATTTAAACTGCAAGTTATTTTACCAGGTAAGGCCCGCTGAGCTACACAGCTCCTTTTTAGAAGTGACCTGGCCACAAATGACAGCTCAACGAAGCAGCTTATCAGGTGGAAGTTTTCGCACCCAAATTCTCTAAACGCACGTTTCAGCTCTCTCAACCGCTGAGCCATCCAGCTGTTTTACAACTGAACTCTTGAGTATAAACATGCCATGTGTAAGTAAGTACATTTATAAATGCGCCAACTTTTATAACCCTAGGTTATCACGAGTACGCAATATTCATAGATTCCAAGTCCGATTAAAAAATACTGTCTCCCATTTTCTCCTGAACTTGTTAAATGTGTTTAAAGAGCCTCGAACATACAGCGGTAGCAAGATCCGGGCCGATGGACCCCTGACTGCGAAGCTGCGAAAGTCCAAATCTCGCTGTCCGAGTGCGCGGAACGATCACGGGGGTCACCATGAGCCGCAAAATGAAGATAGCGACGATTGACAGTGGGGGGTGACGACACAGAACCTGCACCATTTTACATTTCAGCGAACGACGAATATGAGCAGCGGTTACATCCTGAAACCAGCAGCATGGATACACACAGACAGGGTGCACCAATTTTGCCACGTGTGAACCGTAAATACCATCATATAAAATCCTCACTGGCGATGGCAATAAGCTAGAGGGCAGCGGTTTTCAGAGCGTGGTTCTTGCACCACCGGTGGTCCGGGACGGTCCACGGGGGGTGTGATGCAAAATGAAGGTAGGTAAGTTTCGACACGTAGCCTTTTGCGACCAATATTATTCATAATAAAGATGTTTTGGGTTAGATCGCGTTAAATATAAATGTGTTGTTAACCGGCCACCGGAATTATGGTGACTGGTTGTAATTACCAGGGAAACGCCATGGTACTGAAATTGTAAATGTTGTGGATTTACTCTCCAACACACCGGTGGGCTGAACTAATGAGTGTGTGGGTGGTGAGGAAGGGAGGGGATGAGTAGGGAGGAAGGGAGAGTGCAGTACGTGAACCACCCTACAATTGCTGCACCACACACGTTTTTATTGGGATTATGATGACGACGATGTTATTATTATTACGGTCCATTCTCCTATAACGTGGTGCAAGATGCATTCCTGAAGAACACCGTGTTATGGAAGAAAAAATAATAATAATAAACAATATATAATACAAGGTAATTCAACAGTCTGTGATAACACGTGAGATGCATACGCAACCCGAACAAAGACTGAGGCGCATGGGTAGCATCTAGAAGCATCCAGCAGCATCCCAATGCTTTGTGTGATGCTACGCCGAGGCAGCCGTACGACTGCTTATTCCTACCCGTGCGACATCGTTCCATTCACTTAATAGCGTTATATCCAATTCTCATTGGCGTTATATACAGTGAGGGAAAAAAGTATTTGAACTCCTGTTGATTTTGTACGTTTGCCCACTGACAAAGAAATGATCAGTCTATAATTTTAATGGTAGGTTTCTTTGAACAGTGAGAGACAGAATAACAACAACAAAAATCCAGAAAAACGCATGTTAAAAATGTTATAAATTGATTTGCATTTTAAGGAGGGAAATAAGTATTTGACCCCTCTGCAAAACATGACTTAGTACTTGGTGACAAAACCCTTGTTGGCAATCACAGAGGTCAGACGTTTCTTGTAGTTGGCCACCAGGTTTGCACACATCTCAGGAGGGATTTTGTCCCACTCCTCTTTGCAGATCTTCTCCAAGTCATTAAGGTTTCGAGGCTGACGTTTGGCAACTCGAACCTTCAGCTCCCTCCACAGATTTTCTATGGGATTAAGGTCTGGAGACTGGCTAGGCCACTCCAGGACCTTAATGTGCTTCTTCTTGAGCCACTCCATTGTTGCCTTGGCCGTGTGTTTTGGGTCTTTGTCATGCTGGAATACCCATCCATAACCCATTTTCAATGCCCTGGCTGAGGGAAGGAGGTTCTCACCCAAGATTTGATGGTACATGGCCCCGTCCATCGTCTCTTTGATGCGGTCAAGTTGTCCTGTCCCATTAGAAGAAAAACACCCCCAAAGCATAATGTTTCCACCTCCATGTTTGATGGTGGGGATGGTGTTCTTGGGGTCATAGGCAGTATTCCTCCTCCAAACACAGCAGGTTGAGTTGATGCCAAAGAGCTCCATTTTGGTCTCATCTGACCACAACACTTTCACCCAGTTGTCCTCTGAATCATTCAGATGTTCATTGGCAAACTTCAGACGGGCATGTATATGTGCTTTCTTGAGCAGGGGGACCTTGCGGGCGCTGCAGGATTTCAGTCCTTCATGGCGTAGTGTGTTACCAATTGTTTTCTTGGTGACTATGGTCCCAGCTGCCTTGAGATCATTGACAAGATCCTCCCGTGTAGTTCTGGGCTGATTCCTCATCGTTCTCATGATAATTGCAACCCCACGAGGTGAGATCTTGCATGGAGCCCCAGGCCGAGGGAGATTGACAGTTCTTTTGTGTTTCTTACATTTGCGAATAATCGCACCAACTGTTGTCATCTTCTCACCAAGCTGCTTAGCAATGGTCTTGTAGCCCATTCCAGCCTTGTGTAGGTCTACAATCTTGTCCCTGACATCCTTGGAGATCTCTTTGGTCTTGGCCATGGTGGAAAGTTTGGAATCTGATTGATTGCTTCTGTGGACAGGTGCCTTTTATACAGGTGTTGAGTTCCCGACGACGACTCTGAGACGGCTTGAAGGTAAGGGCTTTCGCCAAAGGTTTATTAAGTATATTACAATAACACAAAGGGTGTGACAACTTCCCAGGGGTTAGGGGTCCTACACTAAGTCCTGGTCCAGCTTGGCTAGCTCTGGTCTCTCTCCCTCGAGTCGGATGGGGGAACTTGCCAACCCCACCGACCGGGAAGAGCAGCACCTCCTACAGCTACCACCGGCTTCACTCCTGACTCTCGTCGATCCCTCTCTACCCCTGGTTCCCTCTCCACCCTTCTCACTCTACCCGTTCCCACAGTGACCCCGCTTTCGTCACGGGGTCCCCCTTAAATACTAGAGGAGACATGACGTCATCGAGCCGCCCAGCATGCATGATGCCACGTTCCGTGACGTCATCGCACTGGACGGCACACATGACGTCACGTCCCCATTTTACTCCTCTACACAGGAAACAAGCTGAGATTAGGAGCACTCCCTTTAAGAGTGTGCTCCTAATCTCAGCTCGTTACCTGTATAAAACACACCTGGGAGCCAGAAATCTTTCTGATTGAGAGGGGGTCAAATACTTATTTCCCTCATTAAAATGCAAATCAATTTATAACTATTCTGTCTCTCAGTGTTCAAATAAACCTACCATTAAAATTATAGACTGATCATTTCTTTCTTAGTGGGCAAACGTACAAAATCAGCAGGGGATCAAATACTTTTTTCCATCACTGTATATATAAAAAAATCCCGATACATTCATCGCGTTATATCCAAATGGCATTATGAAAACAACACGCGGTGTTGAGGGAGAACCAGACTGCATTTGGCCAGATGCTTGTGCTGTGGCAGGAGTCAACTCAGCCTATGTATGTTTAATTTCTTTTGCACCGTACGTAGCCAACCGTGCTAATCCGAGGTGCGGGGGAAGGATAACAAACGAAACATTAAAATCAGTTCTAAAGAAATTCGTTTTTAATCTAGATGACTTAAAGGTGCATAGCTCCAGTGGCTTCCTAATATCGGAAGGAAGAGCGTTACAGATGGCCGCAGAAGCGCATCTGAAAGGGCAGCGATGCGGCGACCGTCTTTGTTCAATAGCTTAGCCAAAAGCCGCTGCTGCGAGGATGAAGTAGAATACCACTTTGCGGAACAGTGAATCGAGATAGTTATTAAAACCGGTCCATGCCACCAATGCTGCGGAGTTCCGACTACCGGGTCAGAGGGACTGCCAATGGAGATGGGGCGCTGCCCAGCTCACTGCCTTCCACTAAGAAGCAGGCGGCAGCATGGTGGCTAGGAGATGTTAACTACCTCGCCTGGTATACAAGAGGTCGTGGGTTTGATCCCGACCCTGACGCCTGCTGTATATTTGGCGTTTGCGTTTTTTCCTTGCCCGTGGTCATGTGGATTTTTCTCCGGGTCCTCCAGTTTTTCCCTCCATATTTACAATCAACATAACATGTTTCAGAGTTTCTGGGCTGCTATAAATTTCCACTTGATAATCCATTTCATTGTGCTATCATTTTGAATTGCCAGGTCACTTCTGAAAAAGAGCTATGGCGCCGTCCATAAATGACGTCACGCGATTTTGGACGATTTTTGACCCCCCCCTCGTCACACGGCGTCACAAAAAGTCAGACCCCCCCCTCAAATATGACGTCACAAAGCTCTGCCCCCCCCCCAAAAAGAAATAAAACATGTGTCAAATCGCTTTAAACTATTGTCATTGTAGTGCGTATTTAATGTGGCGCTGCACTCTGATGTAGGAGAAACATTTATTAAAAAGTCTATTTAATTAAGTAGAACGTGTTGTCTATATTTATTTCAAGTTGCGCATATTGATGTGACGTCACATTTCTCAAACCCCCCCCTCTCGTCACACATCGTCACAAATGTCTGACCCCCC
Source organism: Petromyzon marinus (assembly GCF_048934315.1). Lineage (NCBI taxonomy): Eukaryota > Metazoa > Chordata > Hyperoartia > Petromyzontiformes > Petromyzontidae > Petromyzon > Petromyzon marinus. The sequence continues at coordinate 12,706,724 of NC_133692.1, forward strand.
CCCCCCCCGGGTGCGTGACGTCATTTATGGACGGACCCTATATAGCTTAATGGGCCTTACCTGTTAAAATAAAAGAAAATGTTTAGTTTATAGCTGCACTATTTTGGATGTTCAAAAGGCCTCGGTATGCCACGGGGCCGGCTGCAGCCACCGCCGTGATGCCACGGGGGCGGCTGCAGCAGGCCCCGTGATGCCACGGGGGCGGCTGCAGTTTCACACCGCGGTGGGATATGGCTGGACACGCTGCTTTCCACCGTGAGTGCGGGAGGCGATAACAACCGTTGCAATCGCCAGCGCAGTAGATGCGCTGAGAACGGCGCTGTGCTCCCGGCAAGCGAGTCTGCGAAAGCGGGAAGCAATGGCCACAAGGAATGGGGGGATTGAATGCTCCGTTCTCATTACGTGACCCCCACCGCTCTGACCCGGTGGGGTGGGGGTGAAAACAGCCTGCGGAGGATTTATTTAGGGTTATGTCGAGTCGCATGTGTGTCCCGTATTCACCCACAGCTTATCAGTGCAGGCAATGTCTTGAAGGCAGATTGTAGATGCATATACGTATGCATTTACTAAAAACAAAACCATTTTTATCTTACGAGGTAAGGGCCACTGAGTTGTACAGCTCTTTTTCAAAAGAAACCTGGCTATGAAAAAATTATAGCTCAATGAAGTGGGTCATATGGACATTTATAGCAGCCAAATATTCTAATCGCATGGTTATAAATGTGGAAGGAAAAACCAGAGGGCCCGGAGAAAAATCCACACGACTACAGGGAGAACAATCAAACTCCAAATATACTTTCTTCAGGGTCAGGATCAAACCCATAACCTCCTGCATACCAGGCGAGGTATTTAACATCAGCGGTATTGTAGCAGTTAGCGCGCTGTGCTATGAACCTGGCGACCCGGGTTCATATTCACGCTCATGGCCAACACCAGTGAAGATTATCTGAACAGGTCCTGGGCTTCTCCAAGGTCGACTCAGCCTCAAATGAGTACCTGGTGCAGTGTTTAAATATCGCCACTGGCGATACAAAGGCGGTCGGGCATGGTGCTGGCCAAACACCCCCTCGTGTACTGTTCCGGCCTTGATAGGTGCTCGCTTAACAGCACTTGCCCCAACAGCCTGTGTAGCCTAAACGGGGGATCTTTGTCTTTGTGGCAGTGTCACCCAGCCTCCATCCGTTGACTCAACACACACGACCGCCGGCGTTGGTGAGATACGTGTCCCTGGCGCTTGCTAGGATTCAGCAGGAAAATTTATCTTAGGTGTCTAAAACTTTGTAAGAAATGTTCAGTGAGCAATCGGCTTGTTCCTGTTGTGTGCGATTACACCACCCGAACGGTAAAAAAGTCAAATTCGCAAATGGTTAAGACGGCGCAACTTGTTTTTCTGCTCCACCCAAGATATGTACACAGTGCGTTGAACTTATTTCGCAAGCGTCCGTAGCCACCGTTCTCATCGGCGAGGTGCGGGGGAGGCCTCGGGTGAAGAGGCCTCACCTGCGGAGCGCCAGGCCGGTGCCTTCGCTCCCACTGGGAGGAATGTGCGCGGTGTCAGAGGCAATCGAGTGGCTCTGTGAGGGCTACAAAGAGACTCGGGAGAAGTAAAAATCCCCTGGCCAGTACAAACCAACGCGATACAAGTGCACAAGGTGGTCCAGATGGGTCTTGTGACCCCCAATTAATTGGACCCCTAACAATAATTTTCCTTTGCATATTCATTTTTGTTTTAAATAAACCTTACTTTAAAAAAAGTAAGTTGAGAGAATTCAACGGTGGGTCACGATACATCTGGACCGGCCTGTACAATGCTTACGTGAATTGATGGGACCTTTGCCTGGCCAGCTGCTCGAATTAGCTCCAGCAAGTGGGAGGCGTCTTCCCCCAGCCCTGGCCAGCGAGTGGCCAGGGCTGTCTGCGCCTTCAAACAACAGCGCACGGGGCCATGGTTGGGCCACAGACGGTGCGAATGAAGTGCAACATACGTACATAAGAGTGATGATGAATGTACGTTCATGTTGAACTTCTTTCGCACCGCACGTAGCCAAACCCTGCTCATTGGAGGTGCAAAGTGACGTTTGAGTGACGGATGAATGTCACTCAACTCAATGACATCCCAGCGACAGGCTCTATCTACTGCTCTCGCCTGGCGGAGTTCCAACCGCAATCTTTCTCCGTGCGCTCCACCACCAACCACCACTACCAAAGACAAAGATCCCCCGTGTAGCCTTAACAGACCGTTGGGACAAGTGCCTTTAGCGTGTACATATGAAGACCGGCACGGCACACGAGGGGGTGGGGTGGCCAGCACTACGCCAGGCCACCAACCACCACTACCACCACCACTACCAACCAACTGCCCATTCAACAAACCACCCACCCACCACCAACACCATCCACCATCATCACCACCACCACAAACAACCATCACCACCCGATCACCACGACCACCAACCTCTCTCTCCGTCTCACCTTGAGCACGGGGTCCTCCCGCTCCACCCTCACCGCCGCGTGGTTCCTGTGCGCGCCCACCGTGGTGCAGTCGACGCAGACGAGGGCGCCGTCCTCGCGGCACACGTAGCGCAGCCTCTCGCCGTGCTCGGAGCACTTCCTCGCCGCCACGTTCACGGCGGGCTCCACCACCTTGTGGTGGCCGTAGGCGGCCGTCGAGTGGGGCAGCGAGTGCTCGGCGCAGAAGGAGAGGTCGCAGGTGAAGCACGACTTCACGGCCGCGCGCATTTGCGGAAGGCACAGGGCGCATTGCTGCTGCTGCTGCGGTTTCTGCTGCTGCTGGTTGTGGTGCAACATTGGCAGGGGTTCGTCATCGAGGCAATCCCGCAGCGACAGCTGCTTCACCACGTTGGCGAGCACGGTGTTCTTCTGCAGCAAGGGACGCGCCGCGAAACGTCGGCGGCACTGCGGGCACGACGGCGGCGCGCCGGCGCCCTCCTCGGCCTCCCAGCAGCGCTCGATGCAGCCCTGGCAGAAGTTGTGGCCGCAGCCGAGCGTGACGGGTTCCGCGAACTCCTCCATGCACACGACGCACGTCAACTCCTCGCCCAGCTGCTTCAACCTCGAGGCCATGGCGGGCGGTGTCGTGGCGAGCTCAATATCAGGGCGACTTGTTGCGGGTTCAGGCGACAGAGTTGAGGCGAGTCACAGTCACCAGGACGACTTGTTGCGGGTGACAGGCTTGAGGCGAGTCAACAGGGCGACTTGTTGCGGGTGACAGGCTTGAGGCGAGTCACAGTCACCAGGACGACTTGTTGCGGGTGACAGGCTTGAGGCGAGTCACAGTCACCAGGGCGACTTGTTGCGGGTGACAGGCTTGAGGCGAGTCACAGTCACCAGGACGACTTGTTGCGGGTGACAGGCTTGAGGCGAGTCACAGTCACCAGGGCGACTTGTTGCGGGTGACAGGCTTGAGGCGAGTCACAGTCACCAGGACGACTTGTTGCGGGTGACAGGCTTGAGGCGAGTCACAGTCACCAGGGCGACTTGTTGCGGGTGACAGGCTTGAGGCGAGTCACAGTCACCAGGGCGACTTGTTGCGGGTGACAGGCTTGAGGCGAGTCACCAGAGCGACTTGTTGCGGGTGACAGGGTTGAGGCGAGTCACAGTCACCAGGGCGACTTGTTGCGGGTGACAGGCTTGAGGCGAGTCACCAGGGCGACTTGTTGCGGGTGACAGGCTTGAGGCGAGTCACCAGGGCGACTTGTAGCGGGTGACAGGCTTGAGGCGAGTCACAGTCACCAGGGCGACTTGTTGCCCTGGGTCCTCGCGTGCTGGGGTCCTCACCTGGCCCGAGGTGTCTCGGCGAGACGATGCCGGAGTGGTCGAGGTGAGAGAGAGACGATGCCGGAGTGGTCGAGGTGAGAGAGAGAAGATGGTCGGAGTGGTCGAGATGAGAGAGAGAAGATGGTCGGAGTGGTCGAGGTGAGAGAGAGAAGATGGTCGGAGTGGTCGAGACGAGAGAGAGAAGATGGTCGGAGTGGTGGAGGTGTGGAGGGCCGCTGCGGGGTTGAGAGGTTGCCCGCCAATGCCCTCCCCTCCCGGGCGGTCGAGGCGCTTGCAGGAGGAAGTTGCAGGGCCCAAACCGAAACCGGACGACAGCCGCAGTAGCAGCGAGGGCCTCTTTAGCGAAGCTCTCCCCGACTCCAGCAGCCCCACACGGCTCACAAAGTCAAGAACAACGCACACATTGCTATGAAAACACTCACAAACTCACTCACACATACGCACACGCACACAAACTCGTGACACTCGCATGAACACACAAAAAACGCATACACTTACGTGAAAACAAAAGCTTCGCGCACACACACAAGCATACAGTAAAACCCGGAAAGACAGACACCACGCACCCCCTACAGCACCAACACGGGGGAGCTCTCTCATCATCGCTCGCCACGAATGAGCGCCACCGCCTGGACTCGAACTCGGCACGGAACGGGGTTCTTGGTGGCGGCGGAGCGCAGTGCTTGCAAATATCGCATTATTATAACCATCGCATTATCATCGTTATCGCATTATTGTAACATCGCATTATCATCGTTATCGCATTATCATCATCGCATTATTATAACCATCCCATTATCATCGTTATCGCATTATTGTAACATCGCATTATCATCGTTATCGCATTATTATCATCGCATTATAACCATCGCATTATCATCGTTATCGCATTATTATAACCATCGCATTATCATCGCATTGTCATCGTTATCGCATTTTCACCATCGCATTATCATCATTGCTGGCAATTAACGTGCCACGGAACGTCTCAACAGGACCCCTGGGGGTTAGAGGTCATCCATTGGAGAGAGGGGGGGGGTAACCCAAATGCGTAGCTTGCGTATGGGGGGGTCTACTGATAATGTACGCATAGGAAACGGGGGGGTGAAGGCTCGATAAGAATTTGTTTACATTGGCCTTCAAATGTTAGATAGTGTCCTATCTGTTTGCTTAAACACGTTAATATTATTAATGCTTGATCGTTTCTGCGTGGATTAAATATCGGCCATTCTATAGACGTCCGCGTGCTTCCAGGGAGAGGGGAGGGGTCAAGTTAACTCCCTCGCCAGGTACACAGGAGGTCGTTAGTTCGATCCCGACCCTGACGCCTGCTGTAAATTTGGAGTTTGCGTGGATTTTTCTCTGGATCCTCAGTTTTTTTCCCTCCACATTTAGAAACAACATATTTTGGCTGCTATAGATTTCCTCACAAGCCACTTCGTTGAGCAATCATTTGTGGCCGGGTTGCTTCTGAAAAACAGCTATTTAGCTCAGTGGGGCCTTACCTGGTAAAATAAAAAAAATAGATAAATAGCTTTCTCCCATTCAGTTGAAACATTTATGCACGAACAGTCCGTAACTCATTTTCCACTGTAGTCAGCCGCGGGCGCGGAAAGCCGTGACTCCGGTGGCACAGACGAGCACACTCACATTTACATTTCTAGCAGGTTTTTTTCTTCTCTTTTATTCCTTAATAAACAGAAAATTGCTCCCCGAGTTTTACCGCTTTGGTGGCTACGCGCACACCTGCACGCAAATGACACGTGGCGCGGCAGGTGGTTTCTGTGCTTGTGTTCAATGATCCACACAGAGACAAAGGCCCCCCGTGTAGCTTTAACAGACTTTTGGTCGACATGGAGACTGGGGCCCGGTTTAGTAGTACTGAGCGAGTTCCACGGTCGAAGGCCGGCACGGCGGGTGGCCAACACCGCGCCTGGCCGCTATTTTCTTCCCAGCGGCGACGTTTGCACACCGCAACCAGGTACTCATTTGAGGCTGAGTTGACCTAAGGGATTCCCAGGACCGGTTCAGATAATCGCCACTGGTGTTGGCCGTGAGCGGGAATCCAACTCGGCTGGCTGGGTTCGTAGCACACCGTGCTAACCGCTATCTGCTATACAACCGCTCTCTGCTCCACTCCCACTATTGGACAGTCACGAGGCCAAACTCCAATCGGCGGTCGACCCTTGCACGCTATTATCTGCCGGTGTGATAAATATTTGTAATAAAAGCACTGTTTACTGCAGTGGTCGGCACCCTTCCAAAGAACCGCCATTTTTTGTCTTTGACAAACATATTTGGAGAGCCGCATCACACGCAGAGCAATGTGTATTCTTTAACGATATAGTTTGACTGTTGTCCATGTCGTCACCAAGACATTCCATAGTGACCCCATTCCCCATCACGTGAAATAAATGCTTATTATCTGTGAGTCAAATTATGTTTAAGATTTATTTATATTAAAAACAATTGAAACAGCTGTCCACAAGGGGGGCATTCCAAAGATCCTCGTGCGGCTCTGGAGCCACGGGTTTTTGCCGACCCCTTGGTTTAGTCAATGAGTGGTACTGAGCCAGTTCCACGGTCAACACGGAGACTGGAGCCCGGTTTAGTGGTACTGAGCCAGTTACACGGTTGACATGGAGACTGGGGCCCGGTTTAGTGGCACTGAGCCAGTTACACGGTCGACATGGAGACTGGAGCCCGGTTTATTGGTACTGAGCCAGTTACACGGTCGACATGGAGACTGGAGCCCGGTTTATTGGTACTGAGCCAGTTACACGGTCGACATGGAGACTGGGGCCCGGTTTAGTGGTACTGAGCCAGTTACACGGTCGACATGGAGACTGGGGCCTGGTTTAGTGGTACTGAGCCAGTTACACGGTCGACATGGAGACTGGAGCCCGGTTTAGTGGTACTGAGCCAGTTACACGGTCAACATGGAGACTAGATCCTGGTTTAGTGGTACTGAGCCAGTTACACGGTCAACACGGAGACTGGAGCCCGGTTTAGTGGCACTGAGCCAGTTACACGGTCGACATGGAGACTGGAGCCTGGTGTGGTGGTACTGAGCCAGTTACACGGTCAACACGGAGACTGGAGCCCGGTTTATTGGTACTGAGCCAGTTACACGGTCGACATGGAGACTGGAGTCCGGTTTAGTGGTACTGAGCCAGTTACACGGTCGACATGGAGACTGGAGCCCGGTTTAGTGGCACTGAGCCAGTTACACGGTCAACACGGAGACTGGAGCCCGGTTTAGTGGCACTGAGCCAGTTACACGGTCGACATGGAGACTGGAGCCCGGTTTAGTGGTACTGAGCCAGTTACACGGTCGACATGGAGACTGGAGCCCGGTTTAGTGGCACTGAGCCAGTTACACGGTCGACACGGAGACTGGAGCCCGGTTTAGTGGTACTGAGCCAGTTACACGGTCAACACGGAGACTGGAGCCCGGTTTAGTGGCACTGAGCCAGTTACACGGTCGACATGGAGACTGGAACGTGATGTGGTGGCACTGAGACAGTTACGTTACATGACTGAACATACCGCACTCAACGCGAGTGTACAGCGGTAAACTTTAACACAAATAACAGTGTACAATAAGATAAAGTACACTATAAAAAATCACCAAATACCTTATATAAATAATATATTGTACTCTTCAGAACGCTGCATTTATGCACGACACACAAAGCGGTTCCATGTACAGTGTAGCAGTGGGTGGAGGCGAAGGTTGAGAGGCGACGGATAACGAGACAGGACGGACGACGACGCTGTCAACGACGTCAGTGTGGGGGTTGAGGCAACGAAAATAATTGGGTTGCGGTGTTAAGAACTCAACGATTAATTTGCAACACAGGACTTCTAGTTAGCACGGTTGGCTACATCCGGTGCAAAAGAAGTTAATAGAGTAATTAAATACGTTAAAGGGGGAGTCGTAAATGGGGGTATTGCTCTATTAACTATAAGGTGTAATATTTGCGTGACGCCGCCGGCCGTCGAACTTATAGCAACAAAGATGAATCGTAAATGTACAATTGTATCATGGAGATAGTCATAAACAGTATTTGCGTTTAAGACAAATCCCTTCAATATAATGGTCTCGATATAGGTATTTCACGGTGGAAATGTGATGCTGTTTAAATATTGAATGAATTTATATCATCTTTGCAGATTATAAATAGATTTTTTTCAAGAAAAATGACTTCTGTGAAGCAGCGCGTGCCCTTTATTGATGGTACGTGAGAGCACTGGGAATGCAACAAGTCCAGCACGATGCCAAGAGCACCGCACGCCTCCCTTACACGGAGGAGGCGAGACGCCAGCCCCGGGGGGTAGGCAGCATCATTAATGTCGCTAGAGTGGAGCGCGACCGGTGCATATTAGTGATACGTGAAGAACAATCTGTTCAAATCAATCTTCGCTGTGGCCTCCGCGGTTTCGCATTCTACGCTCTCGTGTTTAAATGTATCGTTGATATTTTGTCATCTTTGCCGTTTATTTTAACAACTCGAAAATCAATGTTTGCCGTTTAGTTTATGATCGGCTGGTTAGCCGCTGGGGTTAGAGTGACTGATCCGATCGGGCTGCAAGGTTGAAACATCCCTCGGGTGGTGATTGTGATAACTGTTGTAACACAGATGAGCCGAATGTACTCTGCTGCTCTACGAATGCAGCTCTTGCTGCTGCTACCATCAACGAGTGAAGAAGATAATTGCCATTGGTGCCATTGCTGCTGCTGCTGCACAGGGTGCTATCAGTATGCATGCGCGTGAGTGGCATTTCGAAATGCGTGACCCTTATCCACATTGTGGAAGGGTAGAATAGCTCGTAGGATCGTTACGATTTTTTTTTAAGCTGCAGATGACGGCGATGATGGTGTGGGATGTTTGAAGACGTGTCATCATCTTTGCGACTACCCGCAAAAGACGGCCCATGAAGATGCAATTTAATACCCTGCACCGAATGGCAAATTAATCCAGTCATCCGCAACAACTGTGGATAGCGGTGATATTTGTGGACGCAACGAAAAAAATTTAATCTTAAAATAATGTTAAGCTGCAAAAAGGGTCACAAGCGGTAACCGTTTTGATTTAAAGCTTTCGTGACTGCAGGGATTCATCTTCTTGGTTCTTTCGGTAAAGTCACGTAGAAGGGAAATAATAAAATAATACAAATTTAATATAATAAAATAAAATTATCACAACGTTTCGGCCACAACGCAAGCAGCCGTCTTCAGGTGACGAAACAGAGCTGTCGGAAAGACAGCGCCTTAATGTACACTGCTAAGCTTGGCAGCGTATTTTAAGCTGGGTGGGAGGAGGAGAGAGCCTTGACAAAGTAGTTTACATATCAACAGAGGAATTTGGCATATTGATGACAAATGCAGATATGGGGTTAGTTACTCCTTGCGGAATGTGTAGGCAGTGGGGGGTCTCAAAGTCATATGCTAGTGTATTATGTAGGATTAGCAGTAATAAGGGAGGGACATTTTTATAATAAAGAACTGCAGCAGCAAAACCACCGCGTATCAAGCCAGTGCATTATGTGGAAAACAAAAAAGGGAGTTCTAAAGAACTACAAATACCCTACTACCATACAATAAAACGATGGAAAAAACTAAATGTAAACTACATCAATATAATCAATGTACTCAATATACTCTCCAATAAGTTGAGCTATTAACGTAAAGTAACTGGGTATACACTGTTGTATATGTCGGTTATGAAAATTTGATGAAAATAATAAAAATTAATTTGAAATTTGGAAAATTGCATAATTATCTGAAGTTATGTTAATTGATGTAATTATGTGCATCAATTTTACTAATTCGAGAGATAATCCTATTAATTTATGCGCGTGTGTGTTACTATGCTAATGCGAGCCGTTATGATAATCAGGCTCGTTGACAAGGGTCGGATTATCAATCGGGATAATGCAATTAATCGTATGGAGTTATGCAGGTGCTGAGAGCATGCCAGAGTCAACTCGGCTTCGTTGTTTAACTTCGTATTATCGATCAGTATAATACAATTATTCTCGCTTTAACATTTACTGAGTATGTATTAATGTGTTCAGGTCTCCAAATTCAGATCTCAACGCAGAATAGAGTTCTTATGCATAAATTCCAGGAAAGAAACACACAACCACTTCTGCGTTAATCAATTTTATTTCTAACTAAACTTTAACTCTAGAAGATGCAACTCTCAATCTTGGAATTTCAACACAGTATCAACACAGTATCATCAACGACTGCGTTGTTTCACTTTGACAACGGCACATGTGATTCATTCCCCCGCGTAACGCGAGCTCAGTTGGTGAGAGAGAGAGTCGTTAAAAACATGCATACGCTATTCTAAGCAAAAACCTTAACTTTATAATATGCAAATTGGTATACTTGAAAATTGCCCACACCGTCCTGCATTCATTCATAGATCCATAAGCAACCCTCAAGGCAATTCTTATCACGTTGTTTCACTTTGGGTATCAGAGCAATTAATTCTTATGCAGTGTAACACGAGCATGTGCGGCAATTATGAACGAAAGGTACTTAAAGATTATACCACTATATTCATACGAAAAGACAATCAAAACAGCTATTATTCCCAAAGGCACAAATATATCACTCGGTCTGCCGCGATACCTTCACGGCCACTGATGTTTACGTATTTGATGATCAGGCTTCTTGCTAAGGACTCGTTTATGTTTTGAGTGATATGTTGAGTAGCTACTAAATCAAAACGGTTACCGCTTGTGACCCTTTTTGCAGCTTAACATTATTTTAACTTTAAAAACCAGAACTCAATATACATACGTGACTTTACCGAAAAAGCCAATGAGTAATTTTATGCAGTCACGAAAGCTTTAATTCTTTATTATGTTGAGTAGGCCAGTGTTTAGGAATTAATTCTTTGCGTCAAGCAGACGCCAGGTTTGTCGTGTGATGGGGGAAGGATGTACGACCGATGGTTTGGTTGAACTCTCGCTCGGCGTCTCACGCCGCTGGGTGATGTGCTGCGCCGGCACGCTGCCCTCTCCTGGTGCTGCTCGAACGCGCTCAGTGCTGGCCCACAGGCGGCTGCGGCTCCTTTCACTGCTGGATGAGCTGCGCGGCCGCTCCCTCTCCTTAAAGATGCGTGATCGCGCTCGTGCTGGTTCGCTGACAGCAGGCTCTCTCCACTGCTGTAGTAGCTGAGCCGCTCGTGCTGTGGAGGCGTTCGAACGCGCTCTCTCTGGTTCGCTGACTCTTTTGCTCACGGGCAGCTGGTCAGGCTTTTTCTTCTGCTGGATGAGCCAAGTCGGCACACGCTTGGCCGCTGGTTCTGCACTCTTGCTCGGTGGCGGTGATGGCTGATCTTCTGATGGTCATCGTCTTCTTCTGCTGGCTGATGATGAGCTGGTCGCCGAGCTTGTCCGCTGGCTGATGAGTTGATTTCAATACATGGAGCGTCCTATTTTTATGTCAAAATCTCTCCCCTTGGCTCCTCCTTACAAGGCGGAGCTCCTTTGATTTAGCTGTGTGTTGTGGTCTGGAGTGTGTGTGTCCGTGTGTGTGTCCGTATGTGTGTCAGTGTGTATGTCATTTACGGCCTGGTTCTGTTCGTTATCCTCCTCTTTCCATAAACCATAAAAAAACGATGCTTCAAATCGTTCCGAAGGCGTCCCTCTGTCTGCGTTACACAATCTGGAGGGAGGGGCGAGTTCCTCTTCTGTATGACATTTTCCGATGCACAAAGGAAGGGTTAAGATTTTTAAAGTTAACATTTTTTTCATCACAGTTTTTGGTACCGTACCACTCGCAGTTAGGATTCTGTCTGTGACTCGTGGGTATCTGCTTTTTATTTTCACGAAGATATGATGCTCTCTTGAGCGTATGCATATTCTTATCACGTGCTGCGGGAAGACAAAGACGGCCGGGAGGCTCTCTCTCTCTCTGGCTAGCCCTCGGTTTAACGTCGCTCCAATATCATTTGGTTTAATGTTTAACAAGGTTGTGTTTTGCCCCGTCATCCTGACCCTTCCTCAGCTTTATTAATTTTCGTTTCCCCGTCTGTATACTTTATCATTGATATAATTTTATTTCCGATATCCTGAGCCCAGAGGTAAGCCTCTCGATTGTTGGAATTTTGTACTTCTTGGTGTTTGCAAGGTAGGGTAGCGGCAAGGTGCATCGTAATTTTAAGGTGAATAACGTTAGTATTAATGTTATGTATGATACTATGTATTGTAATTCCTTAACTAAAGTTTGTCCGCCGGGTTTCGCTGATGCATGCTGCGCGGCTCTAAGGTATTTCCCCCCTGCCCCCTCCTCCCCTGATCCCTCTCTACTTGCACGTGTGATTCATCTCTCTGGTGTGTGTTTTGTTTATTATATTTTAGCTCTCCCGTGAGCGCAGATGACCTCGATAATTATTTGGCTCGGTTATTCTGCTCTCCCGCGCTGCGGGAAGACAAAGACGGCTGGGGTCTCTCTGTAGTTTATCCTGGTTTCGTAAGCTTGAACCGTTTGATTCATCCCTTCTGGATAACCTTGGGTTTAATACTGCATCAACGTTATTGTTAATGTTCCCCAGGATTTGTGATTTAACATTGTATTAACTTGCTCTCTGTCTGTACCCGGTTGGGTCTGTGCTGTTATGTCATCATTTACTTTATTTGATTCTTGGTGTCCTGAGGTTAGAGAATTCGTTTTGACTTAGGAAAATTCTGATTGCCATATGCTTCGGTCAGGTTGTGTAGAAATTATTAAAGATGAAAATAACATTTAGTATTGAATTAATAAATGGGTAATGATTCATTGATGTAGCTTGTGGCCTGGTTTTTAATTGGAGTGCGTGTGAGGATCAATAATTTTGATTTAAAGCTTTCGTGACTGCAGTAATTCATATTCTTAGCTCTTTCGGTAAAGTCACTGACTTTACCGAAAGAGCTAAGAATAGGATCGATAATGTTAGCTTATTCTCGTTGTTGAATTTTGAACTTTAACGTTACTTTAATAGCAATGAAGGGGGAAATTGTTTGAATCTGTGTGGTGGCGTCCTAGGTCTGCAGCTGACGGAAGGAGGGGCGAACTCTCAGCTTGGAATTCCCCTTTACCTCTTGGCGACCCCGGAGTTTATGCCTACCATCAATTTTGATGTTTGTTTGCGAAATCGTCCCCTGGCAGTCTGGCGATTCCACCGATAGCCGTTAGCCTTTCCTTCGCCCCGGAGTTTATTATTTATTTACATTTTTATTGGTCTTTTTACGACTTCCATCTGTGTTTGCTGCGCTTGTCGTAGCGGTTGTTATTTAAAAAAACATATCTATCGGCAAATATTATTATCAATTTTGGAAAAGGCTCATATATCCAACAACACTACACTATATAATGAATACCATATAGTAAACTGATTAAAAAAACTAAAATATAAACTACACCAATATTATTATCTTAGTTCTTTCGTCATCACACCTGATGACGACCGTTTGTGTTATGGTCGAAACGTCGTGAGAATTTTTATTGTTTTATATATATTTTATTATTTTATTGTGTCCCTTCAACGTGACTTTACCGAAAGAACTAAGAATATGAATTACTGCAGTCACGAAAGCTTTAAATCAAAATTTTACATCAATATCAATAAACTCAATATACTCTCCAATCAGCTGAGCTACTAACAATAAGTCACTATACATTATAATTCTACGTCGAAAAAGTGGCGGTTTCTTTTTCCTCAACGTTAGCACCGCGGAAAGACGGACGAGTCCATCTATGCTCGGAACAGAGGAGAGGGGAGAGAGAGAAACAGCCACGGTGCGCTACTCTGTCCTGTGCTGCGTTACAACTATGCTATAAACTAGACTACTGTACATTATAATATTATACCTTCCAATCTAAACTACACTGTATAATATCGTATACACAGCCCAATATAAGCTCTAACATTATGCATTATATTGATATGCCTCCAACTAAACTTTTTTCTACATTACACGACTATACAACCGCACTATACACTGCCATAGACAAACCCCACCATTGAATTATACAATTAGTTACTATACACTACCCTATACTTTAGACTATAATCTTAGACTTGTAATATTACACTATGTATTATTCTACCAACCCTACTGTATACTACACTGCTGTATATTCACTATACAATTACGATACTATATATTGTCTTATAAATTATATTAAACATTACACTGTTATACTATTTATTATTATACAATATGCTGTAAACCATACCATTGACCGTCGTGTGAAAGGTACTAAGAGGCAATGCCAGCGAATGGACTGCGGTTTGAAAGTTACCGTAAAATACAATCAAGAACCGAAATGGTTTATCACGTCCTTCCAATGATTACTAAGCCAGAATCCATCTTCTTGGTTGAAATTGTCTCTGTGTTTGTATATGTGGATGGCCTCATGAACGAATCTCTCATGGTAGCCGGATGGCTTGCAGAGAACCTCCGTCTTGGAGAAGTCAATGTCATGTGAGCCCACTGAATTATAACAGTGATCTGCCATGGCTGAGGTGTTCGTCCTAAGCTACCCATACGGATGCTTACTTAAAACCGGATTCCCACCACCATCCATCCCAGAAGAATTCCCTCATCAAGACTCTACACCATAGAGCCCAATGCATCTCCAACCAGGAACACATTGTCAGTGAACTCAAGCACGTACACCAAGCTCTCAAGGCGAATGGTTACTCCGACTACACAATCCGCAAAGCCATCACTCCAACCATGAAGAAGGATCTTCTTGAGGAGCCATTCAAAACCATCACCTTACCCTACATTGCGGGGGTCACAAAAAAGATCTCCAAAATCCTGAATAAACACAATATCCAGGTCCGATTCAACAGTACATAAAATCCGTGATCTGGTCCTGTCTGTAAAAGATGTGGTTCCAGACATACAGTACCCAGGTGTCTACAAACTAAGTTGCCTCTGTGGTAGCAGTTACATTGGAGAAACCAAACAACATGTCTCGGTCCACATCCGTGAACATAAAGCAGACCTGAAACACGGTAGGACGAACACCTCAGCCGTGGCAGATCACTGTTATAATTCAGTGGGCTCACACGACATTGACTTCTACAAGACGGAGGTTCTCTGCAAGCCATCCGGCTACCATGAGAGATTCGTTCATGAGGCCATCCACATATACAAACACAGAGACAATTTCAACCGATAAGATGCATTCTGGCTTAGTAATCATTGGATGGACGTGATAAACCATTTCGGTTCTTGATTGTCTTTTACGGTGACTTTCAGACCACAGTCCATTCGCTGGCATTGCCTCTTAGTACCTTTCACGCGACGGTCAATGGTATGGTTTATAGCATATTGTATAATAAATAGTATAACAGTGTAATGTTTAATATAATTTATAAGGCAATATATAGTATCGTAATTGTAAAGTGAATATACAGCAGTGTGGTATACAGTAGGGTTGGTAGAATAATACATAGTGTAATATTACAAGTCTAATATTATTATAGTCTAAAGTATAGGGTAGTGTATAGTAATGCATTGTATAATTCAATGGTGGGGTTTGTCTATGGCAGTGTATAGTACGGTGTATAGTCGTGTAATGTAGAGAAACGTTTAGTTGGAGGCATATCAATATAATGCATGTTAGAGCTTATATTGGGCTGTGTATACGATATTATACAGTGTAGTTTAGATTGGAAGGTAGAACATTGTAATGTATAGTAGTCTAGTTTATAGCATAGTTGTAACGCAGCACAGGACAGAGTAGCGCACCGTGGCTGTTTCTCCCTCTCTCCCCTCTCCTCTGTTCCGAGCATAGATGGACTCGTCCGTCTGAACAACGCTCGCCGCTTTCCGTGGTGCTAACGTTGAGCAAAAGAAACCGCTACTTTTTTCGACATCGAATTGTAATGTATAGTGACTTATTGTTAACGCCAACGTTTTTTATAAATAAATAAATGTGCCGTTTCAAAATAAATTTATGCAAACCAACACACCTGATGATGACCGTTTGAGTTATGGTCGAAACGTCGTGAGAATTTTTTATTGTTTTATATATATTTTGTTATTTTGTTGTTTCTCTTCAACGTGACTTTACCGAAAAAACTAAGAATATAATATTGATGTAGTTTATATTTTAGGTTTTTTTTTTCAGTTTACTATAGTATTCATTATATAGTGAAGTGTATACCCAGTTACTTTATGTTAATAGCTCAACTTATTGGAGAGTATATTGAGTACATTGATTATATTGATGTAGTTTATATTTAGTTTTCTTCCATAGGTTTATTGTATGGTAGTAGGGTATTTGTAGTTCTTTAGAAACTCCCTTTTTTGTTTTCCACATAATGCACTAGCTTGATACGCGGTGGTTTGGCTGCTGCAGTTCTTTATTATAAAAAATTTCCCTCCTCCTCCCACCCAGCTTAAAATACGCTGCCAAGCTTAGCAGTGTTCAGTAAGAAGCTGTCTTTCCAACAGCTCTGTTTCTTCACCTGAGGACGGCTGCTTGCGTTGTGGCCGAAACGTCGTGAGAATTGTATTGTTTTATTTTTATTATTTTATTATTTCCCTTCTACGTGACTTTACCGAAAGAACCAAGAAGAAGCGGTAACCGTATTGAAATTTCATCATTTACAGTGAATTGACCAGCCTGGCGGCACTGTGAGTAGCACGTTTGACTCGTGGTCGAGTTCAAATTGAACCCCGAGGGTTGACTCGGCCCATGGACTATCTGGTCGATAAAGATGCGTTCCAATTTGTGAGAGGTCAAACGTAATGACTTGACGGAGCGATTCGCATCTGCCACAGGAGTAAGGAACTTCCACGAGGGGTTTCGTTGTTGCCAAGAAGATGTGCACCATCATGTTGAATGTGAATGTTCATTTGAACAAGAAGACAATGACTTTTCTTGTTGTTTTTATTCAACCCGAATCAACAGTCATGACAGAAGGCACGTAAACATACGGGTCTGTTCTCCTACAACACGGTGGTAGTTGAAGAACACCGGGTGATGGAAAAATCGCGTTATAATAAACTATATAATATAGGGTAAAGCAACAGTCCGCAGTAACACGTGAGATGTGTACGCAGGCCGAACAGACTGAGGTGTGTGGTTAGCATCTAGAAGCATCCAGCAACATCCCAATGCCGTGTGTTATGCTACGCCGAGGCAGCCGTTACGACCGCATATTCCTACTCACGCGACGTAGTTCCGTTCACTCGATTTGCATTATATCCAAGTCGCATCCGCATTGTAAAATGCGTTTCCCTAATACATTCGTCGCGTTATGTCCAACTCGCCTTATGAAAACAACACGCAGCGTTACAGGAAACTACGAGTAAGACTTTGCATGTCCAGGGAGTGCGCCCTGAGTAGTTCATTCTCCCCAAACAGGGGCTAGTTATGGTGCACCGGGTTCAAGAAAAAAATTACCTTTAAATAATGAGCCAACGTGAGCGTGTAGAAGGATATATTGTGCTTTTGTCCATTCTTTACAATACTCCAGAAAAGCACGCATATGGAACACAAAACGCACTATATCGTGTGCGAATCGTCGACCATCAACCGAATCGGGACAGGACATGGCCGACGCGGCCACCTGATGCACAAACGGCCCATCAAAGACTCGGCGGCCTGCGAGAGTGCGGCCACGAATCCCAAAGCCATCGACAGCATCGTAAACACTCCACCGCTGCTGCTGTATTCACTCCTTTAAAAGAGAAATGGACGAGATCCACTCTGCTTCTTAATAGACAATTGAGTGGATAACAATTCTAAAATTGCATCTTTAATCTGCTGCCTTTAATCCATACGAAAGACGATATCAGAAATATTTTGTGCGCATGGCATCGTGGGAATTTTCACAATACGCCGTGAGCTCAACCAGGGGCATGTACACAGCAAATGTAATGTGGTATCTCCGAGCGACCAGCAGCATCACAACCCAGAATGTGCCCCCCTTTGAATATATTTCAGCAGTAGCAAGGCAACATTGTGTTTGTGTACAGCACCGGTGTTGGCCTCATTACAAACAGCACTGCTCCGTTACCCTCACCATTATGACTCTACCTATTGCTGGTAATGGAAAGGGGGGGGAGTCAAGGATGGGTGATACATCTGGCAGGGTTTTTCCAAATGACAGTTTCGCAGCGTATAAACATCACATCTGCTGGACCTTAACCTTGACCCACTCACTTGCCAAAAACCAAACAAGGTAAGAATTTATGGAAAAAATGTTTTTACCAGGTAAGGCCCACTGAGCTATGTAGCTCTTTTTCAGGAGCGACCTGCTATCACAGGTGATAGCTCAACGAAGTGGCTTATCACATGGGAATTTATATCAGCCAAATACTCTAATCGCACGTTGATTCTAAATGTGGAAGAAAAAAAAACCAGAGGACCAAGAGAAAAATCCAGCGACCACGGGGAGAGAGACATGCAAACTCCAAATATACAGCAGGCGTCAGGGTCAGGATCGAACCCACGACCTCCTGCATACCAGGCAAGGTAGTTAAGATCTCGCCAACATGGCGCTCATCGAACGCTGACTTCCAATTAATGGAAATTACCTATAAGCGCACGCGTTATAGTGTTGTTGCTCATATTTAATTTGAAGGCTTTTTAAAATATATATTTCAAGAGAACCATAATCTTATCAGTGGGTGATACATAGTAATGGTTAAATCGTGCCCATTAGGGTGATTGTCAGGGCTATAATAAGCATGACGTATAATCATATCGTTTGAGTAATTGCCTCTTTATTTAATACTCTATAAGCAACAAAAAAAGACCTTTCAGGTGCATTAGCAATTTCAGAATAAAATTTCATGTCCACCAAATGTCTTACAATTTAGACGTGCATAACCTCGAATATTACCTGAGAGCTCGCTGTTGGTTTCTTAATTGTCCAATGCGACGAACACTGTTTGGTAAAGAGTAACTGCATTGTGGTGCAATATTAAAACAATAAACACAATCTGTGTGTGGATGTTAACATGACTGGACGGTTGTGAGATTTGCGGTGTGGTCATGTCATATGTTTTGGACAATCAAGAAGGCCGTGCTAATCTAAATACATTTTTAGATTTTACCAGATAAGGCCAACGGAGCTATAGAGCTTTTTTTTCAGAAGCGACCTGACCATCACAAATGATAGCTCAACGAAGTGGCTTATCACATGGACATTTTTCGCAGCCAAATACTCTTAAGTGCACGTTGATTCTCAATGTGGAGGGAAAAACCGGAGGACCAGGAGAAAAATCCATGTAACCATGGGGAGAACATTCAAAAACTCCAAAAATACAGGCGTCAGGGTCAGAATCGAACCCACGACTTCCCATATACCAGGCGAGGGAGCTAACATCTCGTCACCGCGACGCCCTACGTGTAGTACACACACGCACAAAACACAAAAACAAATTTACAAATGTACATGAACCTGCCGTGAGCCTTACATGTGCGCTGGGAGAGATGGATCTATATATGGATGGTGTGGGTTTGCAGAAATCAATGTGTGACTTGATTTTCATGCCGGGTGACCTTCGGAGACTCCACCTTTCTTGCCCCCCGTCCCCTCCCAGACGCTTCCTTCTGTGGGTTGACACAGCCCTCTGTGATGAGAAAAACGGTTTCATGCATACACAACAACAGCCACCATTCGCCACAAAGTGGTGGTGATGTCACCGCAGCGCCTGTGCCAGGCTAGGTCCCAGGCTAATGCATACACGACAAAGATCCCCCATATAACCTGAACAGGTTTTTTAGGCAAGCGCTGTTAGCGAGCATCTATGAAGGCTGGCATGGCACAAGGGAGTGGGTGGTCAGAACCACGCCCGACCGCCTTTGTCTCCCCAGTGACGATGTTTACACACTGCACCAGGTACCCAGTTGAGGCTGCAGAACCGGTTCAAATATTCACCACTGTTATTGGTGAGCGGGAATTATTGGTGAGTGGGAATTGAACTTGGGTCGCCATGTTTGTAGCACAGCGTGCTTACCATTGCTCTGACACTTCCCACAAAGAAGAGGAATACGCATACACACAAAAATACAGTATTGCTCTTTTCAGGGCGGTAACTATTGATTTTCTGCACGGATTGTGACATCACAAAAACATGAGTGTCGAGATGCATTTATCGAGCAGTGGATAGACAACAATGACGATGCTGATGGTTGAATGCGACTATATTGGCTGAAAGGCCAATCTGCTTTGTATCCTTGATCTCCGCAGGCAAAACTAAACGCGAGATGCATTTTATATTAATGCATGGGAAGGCGACCGTGAAGCAACGCAGTCACGTGGTTAACCAGATGATGTCCATCCCATGAGAGAGGTGTTAGACGACATCAAAACAGAATGAGGTGAAAAGCCATTGTGTACATCAACGGTTTCCCAAATACTATAGAGTAAAAGCTGGGTATAATGTTGAGCAACGGGGGCGCCATGGTGGCGAGATGTTAACTCCCTCGCCTGGTATGCAGGAGATCGTGGGTTCGATCACAACCCTGACGCCTGCTGTATATTTGGAGCTTGCGTGTCTCTCGGTGGTCACGTGGATTTTTCTCCAGGTGCTTTCGAGTATTTGACTGCTATACATTTCCACGTGATAGGCGACTTCATTCAGCTATCATTTGTGGCCAGGTCACTTCTCAAAAAGATATATATAGCTCAGTGGGGCCTTAGCTGGTAAAATAAAAATACTGTAGTTTAGTTTTAACACACTTGACTGTGAGTTCCATTTGGGATGTTCGTTCAAACCCTTGTAAGTGTTTATGTTGTGTGTAGAGGGGACGCGTGTGCATATGTGTGTGCGCGATTCATTGCCACGCTGCCTCATCTGCAGCCTCGATCATCGCCGCCCGGCAAACGTAACGTTAATATGACAGGCGGTCCCCGCTTTTACGTCACAACACGTTCCTCGAAACCTCGTCGTCGTAAATCGGACCCCTATTTTCCCACACGGTAGAAACAGTGGATACATCACTAGCCGATGTGTTTTTCCTTTCATCAGCCGTATCTAACAGGGTTTAATTGGTAATCGTCCACAAAAAACACTCGGGAAGAACAAAAGCTCCACACCAAATCACATCGGAAACCAGACCGACAGACTCCATTTCAATGCGTTCTGAGTTGTGTCAGAAGATGTGTCGTAAGTCAAGTTTCTGCGTCATAAATCTTATCGACGGTAGCGTTAGAAAAACGTCGTAGATGTGGATCGTCGTAAATCAGACCGCCTGTATTTGTTTTTTACAAGGGACATGACATGACCAGCAGTAAATCTGAAATTGCGGGGTAATGAGCCGAGCGAGACACATTGGGCTTTTACTGCATGACACGGTTACTTCGACTAAAACTAATCATGAGCATCGTTGTGCATTAACTATAACCGGATACGATAACTCCATACTCTTTGGTTCTTTTGGTAAAGTCAGATAACTCCAGTTATGGAGGCGTTTGTCGAGCGCCCAAACGCATTTTTCAGTAGAAGGGTGGTCGCTGGAAATGCATCAAGATCTTATTCTCACAGTCTCAGGCCATCTCAGATAGCCTCTGAGGATATAAACGTCCTCATTGGGCACTCATTAACGGAGTTTGTGAGACATCATCCCAATGTATGACCCACAGAGGTTGGGGAATTGTTGGCACCGGATCTGGCTGCCTTCCCCCAGACTCGTTCTCTCTCTCCGAGAGTGAATACAAACTGTGCATGCTTTTTAAATTCCTATTGTTAAAACGCATGAAATGCAAGGAGATGCACTTTCAACGAAGTTTATTTGAATAAAGTAAGCCTACTAAAAAAAAAAGTGAATTTTACATATGCGCGTTGAACTTCTTTCGCACCATACGTAGGCAACCGTGCTAATCAGGGGGGAATGACAATAAACTAAACGCAAAAGCCGTTCTAAAGAATTTAGTTTTCAATCTCGATTTAAAAGTGGCTTCCCAACAAAATGAACACTGCGTAATATTTACTGCATATGTGTGTGCATGTTAAGTGGTATTTGCGTGTATATGTTGTGTATGTCAGCATTACCTGTGTGCGCATGTCGATCCTTAGCCGGGGTTTCATTTGTCCGTCTCTCGTGCAGAAGGACTCTGCATCACAACAGCCAGACACAGGTCACCACCGCACAGCAGAAACACTGCAACGCGAGCAGCGAAGCCAGAGATGGCAGCTTTCTTAATTGTATCGCTTATGCGACCTATTGTGCACAGTGATAACAATGTTTTTTTTATAAGGCGTCATTCATGCAAAATGGCATCTCACGATGCAATAACACGAATGTGTAGCACGTGTACGGTGAAAAAGAAGTTCAACGTGCATACAAGAAGTACAGAAAAGCAAAAAAATAAACAAACAAGGCACAGAGGACACCCAGACCAAGGTCAACTCAATTAAAGGCCAAAGTAATCCATAAGGTTTTTAAATGGGACTTAAATAATAGAAGGCAGAGCCCATCCCTAGGGTACGCGGCAAATTGGGACCACTGCTCCAGGCCCCGCGCTTTGGGGGGCCCCCGCGCGCTTCGACGGCACGGTGGTGTAAGATGGAACACTTCCGGTTTTGTTCGATGACGTTGGGGGGGGACCCACATGGTGGGATTTTCCCCGGGCCCGGGTGGACGCCACGTGTGACGTGTGCGTCCGTGCACGTGTCCAAGCGTTTGCTCACTGAAAGCCGCGCGCCTGGGTGAGGTGTGCACGCGCGCGGGCTATCTCGTCGGCCAGCCTCCTGAGGTCGTCTCCCTCGAACGCAGGCAGGATGGGATCCTGGGCCAACACGGAGGGAGGTGGGGGGGTGGGTGGTGGTGGAGACAGTGGCAATCAGGGTCTGGGCAGCCAGGGATTTACAGCACCACTGACCTGATGATCTCACGATTCCCGTAGCTTTCCGGTTGTGTACGTAGGACATTACCAACGCACACTGGTTCAAGTTTTAACCACCTCTACGGGGAGGTTTTAAGTTTGTTTTCTCCCTCTCTCTCTGTGTCTCTGTGTTGTCTCTCTCTGCCCGTGTGTCTGTCTTTGTGTCTCCGTGTCTGTGTCTTGTCTCTCTCTAAAATTTCACACTTAACTTCTAATTTAGCAATCTTTGGAAGAACATAATCAACCAGGCCATGCGTTAATTGTGTGTTGACCGACCCTCTGTGTTGCATTGCATTACATTTCCAATTTTTACTAAGTTTGTTTGATTTAGTGTGTTTTCTCTCTCTCTGTCTCCCTTCGTTTTGCTGCCCTTGCTTCCTGCAGTTGCGCCAGGTCTCTCATTGACATGATAATTTCTCTACCCCCCCTCTCTCTCTCTGCCCCCCTCTCTGTCTATTTAAGGCCTCGACACAGGGGCGTTGTTTCTCTGTGTGCCTATGTGTGTGTCTCTCTCTCTCTGTGTCTCTGTGTTATCTCTCTCTGCTTATGTGTCTGTCTATGTGTCTCCTGTTCTGTGTTTTATCTCTCTCTTAAATTTAGCAATCTTTGGAAGAACGTAATCAACCAGGTAGGGTGTTGACTGTTATGTTAGCTGACTATCTATCTGTGTTGTATTGCATTATAGTTCTAAGTTTACTAGGTTTGTTTTCTCTTTCATTTGTACCTGATGATGATTGCTTGTATTCCAATCGAAACGTCGTATGCTATTATTTAATTTATTATTTTCTCTTTCAACGTGACTTTACCAAAAGAATCAAAGAGTAATTCCTACAGTCACGAAAGCGCCAAATCAAGTTTGTTCTGGTATACCGGAGGTTGTGGGATCAATCTCGACCTACTGTATATTTGGAGTTTGCATGTCTCTCCTCCGTGGTCACGTGGATTTTTCTCCGAGTACTCCGGTTTCTACCTCCACATTTAGAATCAACATCACGCATTAAAAGTATTTGGCTGCAATACATTTCCACGTGATGATAACACCCATTTCGTTGGCCAGGTTGCTTCTGAAAAAGAGCTACATGTAGCTCAGTGGGCCTTACCCTGTTAAAATAAAAAGTTTGGTTCATTGATATTATTTTGGATGCGTAACGACGCGCGCGATGACGAGCGTAGGCGCGCGAACATCGTCGTCGTCGTCGTCACGTGCCGCCACCCAGCTCTCACGTGTTCGTCGCTGAAGCCTCCGGCGAGCATGCGGTGAGCGGCCAGTTGGGCGTCCGGCGCGGGGGCCGGCCACGAGTGGAATCGGCCGCCTGAGCACACGGCCAGCCTACGCAGGAAGTGGCGCGCACACCTAGGGGGGTGGAGGGGGGCGACAGATGCAGCGCCCACATCGGCTACAGCACCCACATCGCTCACATCACCCGCATTACTCACATTACCCACATCACACAAATCAACCACATCACCCACATTGCTCACAATGCTCACATCGCCCCATATCACTCACAATGCTCACATCACCCATATCACCGACAATACCGTGAACACATCCTGCGTCTTCGGCCAGATAGCTTAGCGGTAGAGCGGGCGGCTCGCAATCGAAAGATTGCGAGTTTCAATTGCTGGTTGGAGGCTGACTCAGCCCATCATATCTGCAGGGGCATGAAAGTTAGTACCACATTGTGGGGAAGCCAACAGTCGTCGTCCTGTGTATAGACTCGCCCCCCTGAACCATCGGAATGAGGAATTTCCACCGCCACCATAGGAATGAGGACTTTTCACCAACACCTTAGGGCTGTAAAACAGGAAAATTCACTTCGACTTGGACCAATCCATTTGGCTCGGGACATTTTACCCCAAATTCCACAACGAGGGAGGTGTAGACAACAACCCGTGCAAGGAGCGGAGTTACGGTCAGGGTAGCGGCGGGGGCAGGAGGATCCACACGTACGGATCGTGGCAGTGGTAGGCGACGGTGTGGATGGTGATGGAGCCGTGCTCCCCACCGAGGCGTTTCGCTTCTTGCAGGACCAGGTCTCCGCTCGTGTCCGGGCGGCCGTCCGACACCACGTAGAGTCCCTGCACGCCCTCCTGGGAGAATGCCGCCTGCGGATGCGCGCACCACCAACGGGCACGGAACGGATTGAGCGGCGGGGCTGCCGTGCACTTCGTCACGAGCCGGCGGTGGGTTTTGCCGTTTCACCGCGGCCGGCAATCGGACCCAGAGAATATTTATTTTGGCGGAGCTGGCGGAATGCTAAATTTTCATAACGGCATCGTCACTGTGCATCGCAATGAGCAGCGCATTTCGTTCATTGCCGCTTTCAAAAACCGAGAAAGGGCACACACGCGCAATGCGGAAGGCACAGCAGTCGTTTTCCTTAATGCACAGCTGTGCCAGCGCAATCAGCGTCGCACACTTGGTGCCCGGGGAATGCGGCCAGCAAGAAAATGGTGGGATATACGGCAGCGTCGCTGGTTGTGAAACCGCCTCCCTCCCCCATCGCAGGTCGCGGTGCTCGCTGTGCCTGTTGAGCCAGCCAGTCCCGATGCCTAAATGATGCCATGTGGTCAGCACCGGGCATGGGTGCTGACTGGCAGCCTGCTAATAGCAATACCCCGCCATTCACCACTTAAGTGACGGTGATGTCGCCACGGCGCCTCTGCCAGGCCAGGTGCACTTTGAGGCCACGTGAAGTATTGAAGGCTCGCTGATGGCAGGTCACGGGGACAGACCCACCAGGTGCCATGGGTTGACTGCCTGAGATGACTACTGGCAGATGCACTAGCTGTACCCCCTACAACAACAACCGCCATTCGCCACTAAGTGATGGTGACGTCACCAGGGCGCTTGTGCCAGGCTATGTGCACTACACACTGACTTGTGATACAAGCACTCCCGTCTATAACGACACCGCACCACGACCCCCCCCCCCCGCAGGGTGTAATTGCTCTGAGCAATGCGTAGCTTTGCCGGGTCGGTAACTTTTGAAGAAAGGATAATGAATGAATGTATAAAGGAAGGGTGGGGGGGGAATATGCCACAAACGCTTTTTGTAGAGGGAGAGGATCGTGGCAGATGTCACGGGTTTTTCGAAAGCGTAAAAAAAGAGTAGGTTTTCGTCAAGATTAAAAAATATGAGGCATTCTTTACGCACGAACGCACGTGCGGGTGAGCAAGTCAATGGCTGTGGACGCGAGCGTTGTTATGGATCGTTGTACAGGCAACACCGCAACGTTAATTCACCGCCCGTGCTTCTTTCCTCCTGAAAATGGATTTGAATCTTTTAGTCCTATCAGCCGTTGGGCTTTCCAAACCCGATCTATGAATTCACGTCTTTTTTTAAATGAGGGAAGGCTGCTCAAGGAGCCCTGAAGGTCGGTGGACTAAACGAATGTTACCCGTACGTGGAGAGATGACCTCGGAGGTCTACTTATTTATTTTATCGTACAGTTTGGTTCTCCTGTAACGCTGCATGTTGTTTTCATGATGCTAATTGGGTATAATTTGATTAACGTATTTGGGAACGCATTTTTTTATAACACGGATGGCGAATTGGATATAATGCAATTGAACGAACGGAACGACATTGCGCGAGTAGGAATAAGCGGTCGTACGGCTGCCTCGGCGTAGCATCACACAAGGCATTGGGATGCTGCTGGATGCTTTTAGATGCTAACCATGCGCCTCAGTCTTTTTTCGGAGTGCTTATGCATTTCTCACGTGTTATCGCGGACTGCTGAATTACCCTATATTATATATTGTTTATTATAATGCATTTTTTCCATAACACGGTGTTTTTCAGGAATGCAACTGGCACCTCGTTATAGGAGAATGGACCGTAACAATAATAATAACGCGATTTTACCATAACACGGTGTTCTTCAGGAACACAACTACCGCATTGCAGGAGATCAAACTGTACATAGCAATAATGCACTTCTGCGGCCGTCTGGAATGCTCTTCCTTCCGATATTAGGAGGCCACCTGAGCTGTGCACTTTTAAATCATCTAGATTGAAAGCTCAGATCCTTAGAACTGCTTTTTGTGTTTAGTTTGTTGTCCTTTCCCTGCCCCTGCACCTCCTATTATCAGGGTTTGCTAAGTATGTTTGTGGAAGAAGTGCAACGTACATACATATGTATGAGGGTATGATTAACATAATTAACATAGATAAATGTGTTACCATGCCCTTAAATGACCCCTTCCCAGATCGATGGGGGGAAGGGAGAATGCCTTTGTCTGCAGTTGTTGTGCAGCAGCAGAACAAGTTTGGTTGTCACCGTGCATCACAATGAAGAAGAACCCCGGTATGTATACGTGTTTAACTTTTTTACTGGGTTTCGACTTCTTCTTGCATGTGATGGCAATGTGGTTCAGGAGAGCTGAATGCCAATGTCGACGTCTGCTGGTCACGAAAGGGCTCCAGGAGAAAGTTTGTGCAGTTTCGCTATTCCTGCAAGGAAGCGAAGACTACAAAGGATTGCTGTGTGGTGTATCGTTTGGATTTGTATGTATGTTGAATTGACAGAAATTTCTTCAGTCTGCCAGCGTTGTCAAGAGACGCATTATGAATGTACGTACATATGTTGAACTTCTTTCGCACCGTACGTTGCCAACCGTGCTAATCGAAAATGCGGGGGGGGGGGTCAACAAAATAAACACAAAAAGCAGTTCTAAAGAAATGAATTTGTCAATCTATAATTAAAAGTGCACAGCTCCCAGTAGCTTCCTAATCTCAGGAAGGAAGACCGTTCCAAACAAGCGCAGAAGCGCATCTGTTTCATGGCCAAAGTCGCACTACCGTAGCATCCCTGTATTTTTCGAAATTTTCTTCAAAGCCTCTCTGTGAGAATCCGTTTGTTCTTTCGAAATGCGTAATGACATTAACGGAGTGACTTATACATACTGGGCTGGATGTAAATGTTCACTGTTTTACACTTGCCGTCTTCATACGTACTTGTGCAGTAATGCACACATTTGAGTGACCGTGTGGTTGCATGCATGGGAAACATCTGTGTGTGTGTGCGTATACGTGCGTGTGTGTGTGTGCGTATACGTGCGTGTGTGTGTGTGCGTATACGTGCGTGTGTGTGTGCGCGTGTGTCCGTGTGTGCATTGAACTGTGAACAGGGGTAGCGGTAGTGGAGTGATTAGCGCGCTGTGCTATGCATCAGTTCGATTCCCGCTCACGGCCAACACCAGGGACCATTAACTGAACCGGTCTTAGGCCTCCCTTAAGTCACCTTAGCCTCAAATGAGTACTCGGTGCGGTGTGAGCATCGCCACGAGGGAGACAAGGGCTGCCGGGCGTGGTGCAGGCCACCCACCCACTCGTGTGCCATGCCGGCCTTCAAAGGTGCTTATGAACAGCACTTGCCCCAAAAATCTGTTAAGGCTATACGGGGGATCTTTGTCTTTGTTGAATCGTCAACAGGAGGAGTGGTAGAGGAGTGGCTAGTATGCTGTGCTACGAACCCAGCGACCCGAGTTCGATTCCCACTCACGGCCAACACCAATGATGATTGTCTGGACCAGTCCTGGGCCTCTTAGGTCAACTGTGCCTCAAAAATAAGTACCCGGTGCGGTGTGTAAACATCGCAACTGGGAAGACAAAGGCGGCCAGGCGTGGTGCTGGCCACCCACCCCTCGTGTGCCGTGCCGGCCTTCATAGGTGCTTATGAACAGCACTTGCCCCAAAAATCTGTTAAGGCTATACGGGGGATCTTTGTCTTTTTTGAACTGTCAACAGGAGGAGCGGTAGAGGAGTAGCTAGCATGCTGTGCTACGAACCCAGCGACCCGAGTTCGATTCCCACTCACGGCCAACACCAGTGATGATTATCTGGACCAGTCCTGGGCCTCTGTTAGGTCAACTGTGCCTCAAAAATAAGTACCCGGTGCGGTGTGTAAACATCGCAACTGGGAAGACAAAGGCGGCCAGGCGTGGTGCTGGCCACCCACCCCTCGTGTGCCGTGCCGGCCTTCTTATGTACTCGCTAAAAACACTTGACCCAAAAGTCTGTCAAGGCTACACGCGGGGGATCTCTGTATTTCGTCACGTGTCTAACAGCAAACGTTTAATTTCTGATCGTGCACCACAACACTGTTGGCAAATATCCTAATCCGTCCTGGGGGGGTCTGCAATAACCTTATATAAATATCTCGTGCGGCGTGACAATATTAGCACTGGCATGACAAATGTAGTCGTGTTGCGGCGCTGACAGCGCTGCCCTCACAGCTTCACCCTCGCAGCAGCAGCGGCGGCTTTTGGCTGGCCATTGAACAGAGACGGCCACCGTGTGGGGGGCTTTATTATATCGCGAATTTTCCGTAACGCAGTGGTCTTGAGAAACGCAACTACCACCGCATAATCAGAGAACAATGCACATTAGCAATAATGCGCTTCTGCGGCCGTCTGGAACGCTCTTCCTTCCGATATGAGGAAGCCACTGGGAGCTATGCACTTTTAAATCGTCATCTAGAATCACAAAACTCGTTTCTTTAGAACTAGATTCTTTGCGTTTAGTTTGTTGTACTTACCCCACACCTCCGATCAGCACGGTTGGCTATGTACAGTGCAAAAGAGATTCAAACATACATACACTACACTATACACTGCAATACAAACGACACTATACACTACATACTACACGATACACTACGCTACACTATACTCTACGATACACTAAACTACTTTACACTACACCACTATATGAAATAGAATAAGTATTTCTTTAGAACTGATTATAGTGTTTAGTTTGTTGTCTTTCCCCCGCACCTCCGATTAGCGCAGTTGGCTACATACAATGCAATAGGGGTTCAACTATACATACACTGCACACTACATACTACACTATACACTACACTACACACTACATTATACACTACTATACACTACACTACGATAGACAAAAACACAATATTACATCGAAAATTTATTTATCTAGAACTGCTTTTTGTATTTAGTTTGTTGTCCTTTCCTCGCAGCTCCGATTAGCGCGGTTGGCTACGTATGGTGCGAAAGAAGTTTAATATACATACGTACATACATATGTACGTACATCCCGGGTGATGGGGATACGTCCACCGCCGTTATGAAACACAACTGCTGATGGAAGATACCCACGGCACCGGTCCGCATGGCTCAGAAAACGGTGTGGGGGGGGGGTCCGTGTGGGTGTGTAGATGCATGCAAACCCGCAGCGCCCCCAGCGTGTCGGTGCCGCCGTGCGCCACCAGGGAGGAGACCCAGCGCACGGCATCGCGGCACGACTCGTCCGACACCTCGACCGGCCGCTCCTGCCAGCACGCCACGTCACCCGAGAACCGTATCATGTTGAACCTGCGCACACGCACACACGCGCAGACACACACACGCACACAGACACACACATGCACACACACACGCACGTGCAGACAAGCACACAGACACATAACAACCGCCATTGACGTCACCACGACGCTTGTGCCAGGCTATGTGCACCTTGAGGCCACGTGAAGTGTCGAACGCCCGCTGGCAGAAGGTAACGGGGCAGACCCAGATGCCACAGGTCGACTGACTAAGACGACTGGCTGATGCACCACCTGTGCCCCCTACTGTGCCAACCTGCTGTGCTTTAGCCACCCGGCGCACCGCTCGATGTTGTGAGCGTCGCTCCTCCGCCCTCCGTTGTTGTTGGAGGGCGACTGCCTACAACTGCTCAGTAGCGTCCTTCACGAGCCTCCTCCACATCACTCCATCTCTTTTCTATCCCATACCGCATCCGTTTAGCCCCCTCGATCCGGCCGAACAAGAGCTGTTTAGGCATGCAGTGGCTGGGCATGCGGGCTACATGGCCCAGGCAACGCAGCCTTGCCTGCCGTAGTAGCTCACTGATGGGACTTTGTCCAGATCTTTCAAGGATTTGTGAGCTCCTCACACAACCCAGCCTGGTTAAACCCAGGATGGATTGTAGGCAGGGCAGCCAAAATGTTTCTAACCAGCGAGGATGTTCCATTAGGGGGTCCACGTTTCGCAAGCGTAAAGAAGGGAGGGAATGACTGTGGCTGAGAAGACCTGAAGCTTCGTGCAGAGCTAGAGACCAGGAAGCTTCCACACAGCTTTACACAACTGATGAAAAGATAATGCGATTCGACTGATTCGGAGTGAGACCTCTGCTGTTAAACTGAAGCCGGTCATGAGTACACTGCCCAGGTATGGGAAACTCTCTACTCTCTCTACAACTGCCCTATCACCAATTGTGAGTTGTGGGGGTGGAGTGTCCGATGGTACAAATTACCCAGGCAGGTGCTTAGCTTTGGTGGGGCTGATGGTAAGGCCCCACCCACCTCTTCGTGGCAAGCTCCAGATTCAGCAGCAGCACCTCCAACTCCTCCTTTGAGTGAGCAGCAATTACCAGATCATCAGCATACGTAACATGGTTGAGCAATAGGGAGCCATCCCTTTACCGCACCCGGGCATCGATCAGCCTCCCATTGTATCTGTACCAGATGGAAGTTCCTCCGGTACAGCTATTGAAGGCTTCACAAACTACGTGGTCAAAATAGATGTTAATGGGTGCAAGAGGACATCCCTGTCGCACCACCAAGGTGTACAGAGAATGACTCTGACTCCCGGCCACGTAGTTTTACCCGGGCCCGCTCACCATCATGAAGGTCCTTAATGATCGTGAGAAAAGGGTCAGGGACTCCGAAAGCACGAAGAACAACCCAGAGCCCAGACCTACTGATGGTATCATAGGCCTTGACCAGGTCAATAAAGCAGAGATATAGGTCTTGTTGGAATTCCCTACATCTCTGTTGTAGCAGACGGACAGATAATATGGCATCTGTGCAGGACCGCCCTTTCCTGAAACCGCATTGGGGCTCAGCAAGCTTATCCTCAGTGTACCTAGCAAGGTGATGCTGAATAATCCTTGCCAGGACCTTTCCCGGCACACTGAGAAGTGAGATTCCCCTGTAGTTGTTACAGTCTGTGCGGTCTCCCTTCTTAAAGAGGGGGGCCAACCAGGGCATCCTTTCAATCCTGCGGAACCCATCCAGTGGTCCAGACTGTTGTTATGATGTCATGTAGGGCAGTCTGTGCACAAACTCCACCCTCCCTCAGCATTTTGCTTGGGAGATCATCTCTGCCCGGTGCCTTTCCTGGTCTCAGACTCTGGATCACCTTCAGCACTTCTTCAACAGATGGCACCTAAGCCAGCCACTCACAGGGGGTGACTTCTGCTTCCAATATTTGAGGCACCGCAGCCTCGGCAGGGTAATCCCCACTTTGTCCCAC
The DNA here is from genome assembly GCF_048934315.1 of Petromyzon marinus. Taxonomy (NCBI): domain Eukaryota; kingdom Metazoa; phylum Chordata; class Hyperoartia; order Petromyzontiformes; family Petromyzontidae; genus Petromyzon; species Petromyzon marinus. The sequence continues at coordinate 12,738,671 of NC_133692.1, forward strand.
GTTGTTTTCCTGGCTGAGGGATTTCCCCTTCCCCAGGACCTCACAAAAATGCTCAGCAAATCTGCAAACCTTTTCCTGGGGGTCAGAGATTGGATCACCGTACTTTCCGCTAATAATAGGTGTGACGCTGCAGGTTACTTTTTTATGGAATTGAAGAGCGATTTGTGATCGCGGGCCATTGAGGCAGACTCCATCTCCTCAGCAACCCGCGACCACCACCCATCCTTACAGCGCCTCACGGCTCTCCGAAACTCCGAACGAAAGCTGCGGTAGGCCTCCTCATTCTCCGACGTGGGATGCTATAGCCGTTGATAGTGGGCCTGTCGCTTTTTCTCAGTCAGCTTGAACACCTCCTCTGTCAGCCAGGGTCTCTGGGGAGGTCTGTACCATGTACTCAAAGCAGCCATTGCAGCTGCATGAGCCACAGTCCTAAACCTCACCCATTTCCCCTCGATATCAGGAGGAGTGTGGAACGATACCAACCCCAGCCGCAAGCGATGATGAAATTCTCGCTTGCAACTTTCATCAGCTATCTGAGACCATGCCACTAAAGGTTTGACTGGGGTCCTGGGTGTACACCCACCACCGGAGTGGAAGAATGGCAGGCGCATCTTACAGATGACAAGTCGATGGTCAGTGGGCAGATCAGCTCCACGGTAGGTCCTGGTGTCAAGGACATCGACCCGCATCCGCTGTTCCGTCACTATGTAGCCCAGCAGATGTTCTTGCTTGGACCCGGCGTGCATCCATGATGTGGTGTGGATGCGCCGATGCCGGAATAGTGTGTTGGTAATTACAAGCCCATGAGCTGCACAAAAATCTAGCAGCTTCCTGACGTTATTGAGATGATCTGGCCCATGGGGGCATAAGTAACCATGACCACCACTTCTCGCCTCTGGTTGATGGGAAGGCGAGCCCAGAGTAGCCTGGGGCTTACAGCTTCCCACACCTCACCGCCATGCTCCCACACCCCCTTCATTATTTTGTTCAGAAGAAGAGCCACACCTTGTTGTTAGGCAGTCTCCTGCCCCGAGTAGAGGACTGTCCACCGGACCTCCTGAATACCAGAGATCCAGGCGGTACCGGTCCAGCTCCCGACAGAGGAGTGGCAGCCTCTCCTCCGCAGTGAGCGTTCGAACATTCCATGTGGCCATCCGAAGTGGCTTTTTATTTCTGGAGGAGCCCCGATGGTAGAAGATGGTAACTACCTCGCCTGGTATACAGGAGGGATCATGGGTTGAATCCAGACCCTGACGCATGTGGTTTCCTTGGTCGCGTGGATTTTTCTCCGGGTCCTCCGGGTTTTCCCTCCATATTTATAAACGTGCATTTAGAGTAATTGTCTGCTATAAATTTTTACGTGATAAGCCACTTTGTTGACTTATCGTTTACGGCCAGGTCGCTCCTGAAAAAGAGCTGTACAGCTTAGTGGGCCTTACTTGGTAAAATTAAAATCGTATATTTAGTGGCAACTTATAAAGTCCAATGATATTTCGGAGCAGAATCTTTTGGCTGACGTTACTACTGGCAGCAATACATACAAATGAGCATTGACACAATGGTGGAAATTCCTCATTCTTATGGCGGGGATTAACCCTGGAGGGACGATGAGCTGATTCAAACATACGGTGCGATTAGCACAGTTGGCCACATATGGTGCGAAAGAAGTTCAACGTATGTACAACGCACACGGCATATTTGTTAGGTGATATTCAATCGAGTCGTGGGCTCCCCTTCACTAACCCACGCCGATCAGCAATCGGTTAAGCGCCGTCGTACATATGTACGTAGGTTGGAGGTCGCAGAGCGCGACTTCGGTGGCTAGGCACCGGCCCGCCGGACACCAGCGGAGGCCCAGGTGGGGTTGGTGGAGCTGTAGCAGGCTGGAATGCCAGCCGATTGTCGCCAACAAAATACTGCAGTGGGGTGGAACGATGGTGGCCAGAGGCATCGGAGCGTGACCAGAGACTAGGCGTGGGCTACCTGAGGCTACAGAGACCTTGGCCGTAAGTAAAATGTTTCAGACACCGCCGGAGGTGATCTTTGTGAACCTAAATCACGTGTCTGTCTCATTGCTGGTTGCATAAAGAATCAGCCCCAAACTGTTATCTCACAGCTGTCCATGTGACTATTCAAATCCAAATTAGACTTTTATCATCTCTGCAATTTATTTTCAATATATACGTACATATGTTGAACTTCTTTCACACCAGTTTAACATATAGGCTTTCACGACCAATATCATCCATAATATAGGTTTTTGTTTGGGTTAGAACGTACATAGCCAACCATGCTAATCGGAGGTGCAGGGGAAGCACAACAAACTATGCATCTCTGAGTTGAGTCTCTGTGTCTGTGCGAGCCTATGGGGTCTCTGTGTGTATTTATATATGTTCTTTCCCACCATACGTAGCCAACCGTGCTAATCGAAGGTGCGGTCCAGACACACAACGGACCGTGGCATGGTGGTGGCCTTCAAACCAGCAGTGGAGCGACAAAAGGGTTAGGGGGGGGGGGGGGGGGCAGCCGTAACAATCATCACCTGGTGCAGTGGTGGCGCAGCTGGTCCCAGACAAGGCTGGCGAGCTCCTGCTGAAGCTCGCAAAGGTGAGGCGTCATGGAGCCGGACACGTCGATCAGCAGGCACACGTTCGCCTCCAGCACCACGCCGAACACGCAACGGCTGCCTGCACGGCAGCGAGCGCGCAATACCAAGACGTGAGGTCGCCCCCTGCTGTAGCCTCCAACAGGCTGTTGGGGCGAGTGGTAGCCACGCCCGTGAAGGCCGGCACGGCGCACAAGGAGGCTGGGTTGCCCGGCACCATGTCCGGCCGCCTTTGTCTCCCAAGTGCCGATGTTTATCTACATCGCGCACCTGGTACTCATTTAAGGCTGAATCGAGTTCGGGGAAAGCCCAGGAATGGTTTGACCGGTTGAAATGACTGTTGGCCGTGAATGGGAACCGAACTCGGGTTGATTGGCTTATTATTACTTCCATACAATTTCTGGGTGTTTAGGTCACAGGCAACGCTCTCTGCCCTTTCTACACTCTCAAACCATAGGCTACCGTCACGAAGCACCACGTGCTCGGTTGAACCAATCAGGCTGGCTGTTTCCACGTTGTCGAGATGTTAACTACCTCGCCTGGTATACAGGAGGTCCTGGGTTCGATCTCAACCCTGACGCTTGCTGTATATTTGGAGTGTGTATGTCTGTCTCTCCCTGTGGTCACGAGGATTTTTCTACGGGTCCTCCTCCCGTGTTTTGCTCCACATTTAGAATCAACATGCATGTATTTGGTTGCTTTACATTTCTACATGATAAGCCACTTCGTTCGGGCTATCACTTGTGGCCATGTCGCTTCTCAAAAAGAGCTATACAGTTCAGTGGGCCTTCCCTAGTAAAATAAAATAAAAATGTTTAGTTTAGTTTTATGATCAATGCTGGGGCTTTTATGTGCGTGTTTGTAGCTTAGATACCTTGGAAGATCTAAAAGTATTCTCTCACTTGTGCACTGCTTAGGCTAGCAAAGCCTCTCGATTATTCACGTGTGGTTTATCTGATTTGCGAATTAAACGCGCACCTGAGATTTTGACATAAATTCATAACACATGTATTTTCCCTTAAGCCCAAATGAATAATCTAAAAACAGTTCCACATTGATATTCTTGGAAATGTTTATTACAAGTCACATGAACAAATATGTGTTGCGATAATCTGAAATCCACGTAATTGCCTCTACAGTACAGTAGTTGCAGATCTTTACAACAGTCGGTGAAGTTAGATGTTGATTGGCGTGGCTCTGCTCCTGTCCACTTAGTGGGCCGAGTCTTCTGCGTGGGAGCAGGAAAGTGTTATCACTGAGCACGTGCATCATTGATCGGTCGATTCTTTACTACAAATCTATATTTGAACAAACTACATTTTCTTAACTTAAACATAATTTTTATCAATATTAGTTGTTTTTGGCAGAGATCTGCGATTTTGAATAATCCGCGACCGTCCTCCCCCTCATTAGCGCGAATAATTGAGTCTGCTGTGGTTGGTTGCATGGAAGGCCTGAATTGATGTGGCATGGATTAAGACAACATGGCAGGTGTCAGTGGTGCCCTTTGGTTGTTTTTTGCGGAGGTCGATAAAATAACCGATATCGATAAATAACCACGACCGGAAAGCTTGCGACAGCATAACTTTCACCAAGAATGGAGGACCGAGATGCAACAATGAGCAGAGCAATGGAAATGTGAAAGTGCAGCAAAGATGACACAATAGAAACCATGAGCAATGTATTGTGCCAGTCGCCGCCCCCTGCCCCCCCAATCTATTAACCCACAACAACACACTGTGCCGTGACCTCCCGCCTGCCTGTGTGAGCCTTCTCCAAATTCACTTGGCTTCAGAGTGCACTTCACCTGGCCAAACGTGCCATGATAACCACTACTTAGTTGTGAATGGTCGCTTTAAACTATTTTTATATTACCAGGTAAAGCTCACTTAGCTATATTAGCTTCTTTTTCAGAAACAACCTGGCCATATCACAAACGGCAGCTCAACGAAGTGGCTTTTCATGATCGCGTGGACATTTACAAGCAGCAGCCAAATACTCTCAAATGCGTGATGCTGACTCTAAATGTGGAGGGGGAATAAAACCGGAGGGATCCAGGGAGCAAAATCCACGAGACCCGCGGTGCGGTTTTTGGCTTGCGCTGGCAGCGCCTTAGATAGAAACGCCTTGCAGGGACTGATTCTTTGAGCTGCAGTGATCCAATTATTATGTCTGATGTGGCTATTGTTCACAATTGCACCCAATAAAACAAATAAAATAAGGGTAGGTCGTCGTGGCATTGTGCAAGCGGCTCGCGTGTGGGATGGCGGCGCTGCGCTACCGGACAGGAGCCAGTGGAGGCGTGCAAGATAGCGCCGCAGGACCCGCTGCAGCACCTCCGCGTATTCCTCCAGCTCGTGCAGCCCAAACTGCAGGTGCCGCACTTTGCCCTGGCATGGCGATACGACACATGTGCGCGCACGTGTACACCGAGCATTCGTAGGCGACAGTCCGCACGGCGAGTCTCCCTGTTTAACGGGCCGGCGGTAGATGCGTTCCTCAAAAAAAAAGCGCAGCACTCAGCGGAAAATGCATTCAGTGAAAATTATTTCCCCCATTCTACACAACTCTCATTGTCCTCTGTCCCAACCCCTCCCCCCTCTCTCTATTTAAGGCCTCGACACAGTGGCGCTGTCTTTCTGTTTGTCATTCTTTGGAGTAGCGTGGTCAGCCAGGTGAGGTGTTGTCTGTTGTGTTGGCCGGCTCTCTGTGTTGTGTTGCATTGTGTTTCTAAGTTTACTATGTTTGTTTTTTCTCATTCATTCTTACCTGATGATGGTTGCTTGTGTTGCAATCGAAACGTCGTATTCTATTATTATTTGATTTTCTACGTGACTTTACCGAAAGAACCAAAGAGTTTAATGTATAATTTTATTGAGGGACTGTGTGTTGTCTTGGTGTGATCTGGGACTGTATTTGCTGTTGTTTTACTGCCTTTCCCAGGCTTCGGAATTTATGTAGTAATGCAATTAGAACTTATGTACTTATTTATTTAAAGGGCACCACGGTTGTGGTGTTATCGTCCTTGCCTGGTATGCAGGAGGTCGAGGGTTTGATCCCGACCTTGATGCCTGCTGTATATTTGGAGTTTGCGTGTCTCTCTCCCTGTGATTGCGTGGATTTTTTTCTCCGGGTCCTCCGGTTTTCCCTCTACATTTAGAACCAACACGTATTTGGTGTATTTGGCTGCTATAAATTTCCACGTGATAAGCCACTTCGTTGAGCTATCATTTGAGGCCAGGTCTCTTACGAAAAATAAGCTAATAGCTCAGTAGGCCTTGCCTGGTCAAATAAAAAAAATAGTTTTAGTTTTAATCACCACTGGGCCGACCGGCAGGGCGATGCGTGAGAGGCAGTTTGTGAAGACATGAACGTGGACATTCATACGTTCCGTTTCAATCTTCAATCACTTTAAAAGTTTGGCATTTTCTGGTAATAATTAAATAACAAGCCGGTGCGAGCCAGAGTGGAGATGCAAACCCCGGTGCTGCCAGACTGCCAAATGAACAACATGGGGGATCCATCATGACCCTTAGTGGATTGGTACTCGCGTGCCAGATCGTACAACCCTATGTTATTGTCAAGAACGTCTCTGTGGCGATGAACCACCTGTGCCAGTAGCAATGTTTCTCAATTCTACTGTAACCCATTTGAAAGTTGGCCTTCTAACTTTTTTTTGCAGCTCAAATTGCAACTTATACTGCAAAGCAAACCAAAAATTCTACTTGCCAAAATAACGGAAAAAGAGGGCACATAATTACTCATTCCAGATATGACTGCATTTTAAGGCTGGACCCAACGGGCAAACGGAGTGCGATCACAAACGAGGCCGCGCTTAAAAAGGGAGCGCTCCGTGGAAGCGTAACGGATTCACGAGACTGGCAGTGGTGCAGTCACTGGGGTGGGAGTCGTGAGAGACATCGGGATCTGGCGGCACGCAGAAAGTCGGCATCGCCAACGCAAGATTCACGAGCGACAGAAGCCTAAAGTGTTACAGGCTTCTATTGCTCATTTGACAACTCTTCCGTTGGCAATAAAGACACAATTGAGAATATGATTTTCCCTTCATGTCTTATCTGTATTACTGTGTTTTTCCCAGTGTAATGTCGTTGTTCGTGATGGCGCATTTATAATGCTTGTTAAATTTTTTTCATTTTTATTCGAGATTTTAATTTAGTGTTTCTTGGGAAACAGTGTATTTTACCACTGGCACTTTTTAAGACCAAATATTGCACTTTTTCATTCTTTACTTAGCTCAAAGCCTTTAAAGATACATTTTATATTTGAAATTTGGAGCTTGCGTGTGTGTCTCTTCCCATGGTCGCGTGGATTTTTCTCCGGGCCCTCCGGTTTTTCCCTCCACATTTACAATAAATTTCACGCATTCAGAGTATTTGTCAGCTGCTATAAATGTCCACACGGCGATGATGAGCCCACTTCGTTGAAGCTGTCATTTGTGATCGCCAGGTCGCTTCTTAAAAAGAGCTACATAGCTCAGTGGGCCTTTCAAGGTAAAATAAAAATTAGTTTATATTTTTTTTTCAGGCCCACAGTAGTTGATTGTTTGGCGAGGCCCACAGAGGAATTGTTGTCCCTCTCTCTGTAGGGGAGGGCGGCGGAGGGAGCCGTTCACAGGCTCTTACATTGATGCGCACGCTGGGGAAGATGCTGCAGTACTTGGCGGAGATGCTCTTGCGAAGGGAGCGCACGACGGTCTGGCGGTGGTGGCAGTCCAGTCCCAACATGAGCCTCTCCACATCCAGACGTAGCTTCTTCAAACCAAACCTCTTGAGCCACTGAACAGGGGTTACGGTAGGGGGGGGGGTATATGGCGTAGATTAGAGCGAGGACAGATAGCAAAAGGGGTGAGAGATAACAGGGTGTGTGAGTGCAGAATGTGATTGGAAGCGCCAATGAAATTGACAAATAATGTTTTTATCTCAAACGCCACAGGAGTGCACAGTGTAACAAAGCACCTACTGCATTCCAAATGTATACACACGCTTGTAGATATGCTATTCGTGTCTCCAGATTGTAATGTGTACATATGACTTAAAGAAATATAAATTTGTGGCTATATTTTTCAGATTGTTGCTCATTTGTGAATGACATTCTTTGATACAATCTTTTTTTGAAGTTAGCAAAATCAGAATGTGTTTATTGTGGAGGAATCCGATGGGGTATAAAGCTCTTTAACGCAAATATCCGGTAGCATTTCACTTGTAAAAAAAAGGGAGGGGTGGTGGGAGCTGAAGGGGAGCGGTGGTGGGGGTGAAGGGGAGGGGTTGGTGAAGGGGAGGGGTATGGGGGGGGGGTGAAGGGCAGGGGTGGGGGTAAAGGGGAGGGGTGGAGGGTGAAGAGAAGGGGTGGGGGGGTGAAGAGGAGGGGTGGGGGGGTGAAGGGGAGGGTGGGTGGGTGAAGGAGAGGGGTGGGGGTGGATAAATGTCCGAATGAACGATTCAGGCATTGATTATTATCAGTTGGGCAATGATTATAAACATTGATTATAATTGAATGCCCAACTGGAAGAGAAGCCATGAAGGGATTCGGGGTTTGGTAATTTAGCTTCCTCCCTGCCCATTAATTTTGCACACTCAAATGGTCTAGAGCGGCTATTTTTTTACAATGTATCGACCCATACCTGCAACGATGGGAGGGCGTGCTGACAACGATGTTGTTTAAATGTTCTGCAGTTCTTGGAGCATGGGAGCGGCTCCACTGCTCTCACCTGGCTGGAGGAGAGAGCGTCCTCCCCTGGCGGGAGAGTGACGTCCGGGACGGCCTTCCTGACACTGCGGTTCTGCGCGTAGCTCTTGTACACAACGCCTGCTCCCGGCAACGTCACGTGTGGACACAATCACACTCACAATCACACACACAATCACATCAACCGTCATTCGCCACTAAGTGGCGGTGACGTCACCATGGCGCTTGTGCCAAGCTATGTGCACGTTGAGACCACGTGAAGTGTCGAACGCCCGCTGGCAGGAGGTCACGGGGGAAACCCAGGCACCATGGGTCGAATGACTGGGATGACTGGCCGATGCACCACCTGTGCCCCCTACTGTGCCAACTTTCTGTGTTTTAGCCGCCCGGCGCTCCACTCGTTGTTGTGAGCATCACTCCTGTGCTCTCTGTTGTTGTTGGAGGGTGACTGCCTACAACTGCCCAGTAGTGTCCTTCACAAACCTTCTCCACAGAAGCCGATCTTGACACCCCTGGTAGCAGTCATTGGCATGTCCACTCAGCTCCACATCCTCTTGTACCACATCACTCCATCTCTTTTCTAGCTCGTGTCGCGCCCATTTAGCCCCCTCTATCCGGCCGAACAAAAGCTGTTTAGGCACGCGGTGGCTGGGCATGTGGGCTACATGACCCAGCCAATGCTGCCGTGACTGCTGGAGTTCATCAATGGGACTTTGTCCAGATCTTTCAAGGATTTGTGAGCAGCTCACACAATCCAGCCTGGTTAAACCCAGGATGGATCGTAGGCAGGCCAGCCAAAATGTTTCTAACCGGCAAAGATGCTCCATTAGGGGAGTCCACGTTTCACAAGCATAGAGAAGGGAGGGAGGGCATGACTGTGGCCGAGAAGACCTGAAGCTTCGTGTGGAGCGACAGACCAGGTAGCTTCAACACAGCGTTACCCAACTGATGAAAAGATAATGCCGCTCAACTGATTCGGAGCGAGACCTCTGCTGTCAAACTGGAGCCGGTCATGAGCACACTGTGCAGGTATGGGAAACTTTCCACTCTCTCCACAACTGCCCCCTCACCAATTGGGAGATGCGGGGTTGGAGTGCCTGATGGTACAAAATACCCAGGCAGATGCTTAGTTTTGGTGGGGCTGATAGTAAGGCCCCACCTCTTAGTTGCATGCTCCAGGTTCAGCAGCAGCGCCTCCAACTCCTCCTCTGAGGAAGCAGCAATTACTAGATCATCGGCATACATAACATGGTTGACCAATAGGGAGCTATCCCTTGACTGCACCTGGACAGTCCTAAACCTCGCCCATTTCCCCTCGACATCAGGAATGAGGAACGATGCCAACCGCCGCTACAAGCGATGATGAAATTCTCGCTTGCAACTTTTAGCAGCTAGCTGAGACCAGGCCATTATGGGTGCGAATGGGGTCCTGCGTGTACACCCACCACCCGAGTGGAAGAATGGCAGGCTATCTTACAGATGACAAGTCGATGGTCAGTGCGCAGATCAGCTCCACGGTAGGTCCTTGTGTCAAGGACATGGGCCTGCATCTGCTGTTCCCATCACTATAGAGTCCAGCAGATGTTCTTGTTTGGACCCGGCATGCATCCATGATGTTATGTGAATGCGCCAATGCCGGAACAGCGTGTTGGTAATTACAAGCCCATGGGCTGCACAAAAGTCGAGCAGCCTCCTACCGTTGTTATTGAGCTGATATGACCCATGCCTTCCAATCACTCCAGACCAGGTGCCAGCATCATTACCAACTCGGGCATTAAAGTAACCCAAGAAGATGACTCTATCCCGAGGGGCCACTTTAGCTAGCACCTGCGACAGGAGGTGATAAAAGGCATCTGACTCATTGGCCTTGCCTGCATCTCTCCACTGATGTTTATCTTCGGTGAGGGCATAAGTAACTACGACCACCACTCCTCGCCTCTGGTTGATGGGAAGGCAAGCCCAAAGTAGCCTGGGGCTTACAGCTTCCCACACCTCACTGCCACGCTCCCACGCCCCCTTCATTCTATTGTTCAGAAGAAGAGCCACTCCCTGTTGTTTGGCAGTCTCCTGCCCCGAGTAGAGGACTGCCCACCCCTCATGTTGGCAGGAGCCAGAGCCGGTCCACCAGACCTCCTGAATTCCACAGAGATCCAGGTGGTACCGGTCCAGCTCCCAACAGAAGAGGGGCAGCCTCTCCTCCGCATTGAGCATTCGAACATTCCATGTGGCCACCCGCAGTGGATTTTTGCTGTTTCTGGAGGAAACCCGAGGGTAAGCATTCAATCTCCTGGCTCCGCCAAATGGGGTTTGGCCAGGAGACGTCATAGACGCCTGTCCCCCCGGGGCCTCCAGCACAAGCTTTGTTGGATATTGTTTTTGTGGTTTAGTGGTAATTCATTGAAGGTGGAGGGGTTACTAGCCCCTCGCATCAGTCCAGAGCCCCCTTTGGCCATTGTGGTGGCTACAAATGCCATGAGGGGAATGGCCAATCGAAATTGGCCCTCCCCCCATGGCACTGCTCACCACAGCGTTACCATCCGGCACCACTCACAATCACACACACACTCACACACACACAATCACACACACACAATCACACACACAAACACACAATCACACACAATCACACACACAATCACAATCCAATCCATTCAGAGGTTTTTTGGGTTAGATTGCGTAAATGTATCGCTAAACCCACCACCGCCCGACACAAATGTTGTGGGTTTACTCTCCAACACACAACCGGTGTTGTTTACTTGATAAACCTTACTAATTGGCTATCACATTCAAATTTACGAAATTAAACCCAAAAAACCTCGATTATGGATAATATTGGTCGGGAAAGCTTACATGTTAAACTGACAGAATCAGAATATTTGTTTATACTGGAGGAATCTGATGAGCTATACAGTTATTTTCCACAGATGTCCAGTAGGGGCATGGGGTAAGAACGTTACGAAAATAAACAATGTGCAGAGGAGTACTGCGGGGAGCCAACGAGGGGCAACCGCGGGAAGGGGGCCAAGCAAAAAGGGAGTGCCAGAAGGGCGAGAGAGGAGGGTAAGTAGACAGAGTGAGACGTCTGCTAGTGGGGGGAGCCAGGTAGAAGGAGGAGAGACAGGTAAAAGGGAGGAGCCCAGGCTAAGGGGATAAAAGGGGAACCTGGACGGAAGGGGAGGGGTTAGAGACAAAGGAGAGCCAGGAGAGAGCGAGGAGACAGGTAGCAGGTAGAAAGGCTCCTGGGCCGAGAGACAAAGGAGGCTACGGGTGGAAGGGTGCGAGGTAGCCTGGACGAAGGTCGAGGGAGTCGGGAGAGAGGGCTAAGAGACAGGGAGTAGTGAGTACCCGCGACGGAACTAAGAGTGCGGATGTTGGCATGAATAAACGGCAAGCAGCCCTGAATATTCAACCCTGGTCTCCGTCTGAGTCTACAATCCCACAGGGCATCACGAAGCACGACTCTACAAATGCAAAAACACGATAGGAATGCAAAGTATAGGAAAAGTAAACAAATTACTTTAAAAATATATACAAATAGAACTAAACGATTTTTTTCATCTTATCAGGTAAAGCCCACTGAGCTATTAGCATATTTTCCAGAAGCTCAACAAAGTGGCTCATCATGTGCAAATTTACAGCAGCAAACACATCTAAATAATCTAGATGCATCATTCTAAATGTGGAGGGAAAAACTGGAGGACCCGGAGAAAAAAATCTATGCGACCATGGGGAGAGAGACACGCAAACTCCAAATATACAGCAGGGGTCAAGGTCAGGATCAAACCCACGACCTCCTGCTTACCAGGCAAGGTAGTTAACATTTGGCCACTCCAGCACCCATGAGTAACTCCTCTATCATGTAGTCTGCTCTAGCTGCCACCCACTGTGTATATTAGGAAAAGCTTTGATGACCTTCGCTTAATTGACCTCCTGCATACCAGGTGAGGGAGATAACATCACACCAGACGGGAGCATTGCACACACCGTGCTGTGGTCTGGCCTCAATTAAGAGTGGCGTCTGTTACCTGCACAGTGACCCGTGCAGCCCCATGCTCGCAGAAGCTCCTCTTAAATCAGTTTTCAGCGTAAAAATAACATCTCGCGACCGTGGTGCCCATTAAATAAGAAAAAGTAAAAAACTATATAACTTCAAATTGCATGAGTACATCAATTCCCAAGCTTGCGAAAGGCAGTTTAAATAACAGCAACAACAGTCCCAGACCACACACTGCCAGCATCAGCGTATCTCAAGCCCTTTGCTGCCCACGTCAAAAACAATCTCACATCCTGAGCTCGTGGCTCTGACAAAACCGTGGGGGGGAGTATGACAAAAATGGCGACGTCATCTTGACATGCAAATTATATATGGGGGCACTGCAGTGGCGAGATGTTAACTCCCTCGTCTGGTATACAGGGGGTCGTGCATTTGATCAACCTTCTGCGTGTTCTCACCGTGGTCATGTGGATTTTTCTCCGGGCCCTCCGGTTTTTCCCTCCACATTTAGAAACACGCGTTTAACAGTTTTTGGGCTTTTGATTTAAAGCTTTCGTGACTGCAGTAATTCATATTCTTAGTTTTTTCGGTAAAGTCACGTTGAAGAGAAACAACAAAATAATAAAATATATATAAAACAATAAAAAATTCTCACGACGTTTCGACCATAACTCAAACGGTCGTCTTCAGGTGTGTTGGTTCGCATAAATGTATTTTTAAACGGCGCATTTATTTATTTATAAAAAACGTTAGCGCCACGCGCAACGATTTGGCAGTTTACCCAGGACTAGTCCATCTATATTCTGAAAAGAGGAGGGGGGAGACGAAATTTTTTATAATGTATGCTGTCTGAAAGCCACTGTAAGCGTGAACAATCAATTAAGACCTGAAATGGTTTATCAAATCTTTCCAATGATTGCTAAGATAGAATCCATCTTCTCGGTTGAAATTGTCTCTGTGCTTGTATATGTGGATAGCCTCATGAACGAATCTCTCATGGAAGCCAGATGGCTTACAAAGAACCTCTGTCTTGGAAAAGTCAATGGCATGTGAGCCTACTGAATTAGAACAATGATCTGCCACGGCCGAGGTGTTGGTCCTACCGTGTTTAAGGTCTGCTTTGTGTTCACGAATGCGGTCCGAGACATGGCGTTTGGTTTCTCCGATGTAACTACTACCACAGAGGCAACTTAGTTTGTAGACACCAGGGTATTGTATGTCCGGAATCACATCTTTTACAGACGGAACCAGATCACGGATTTTATGTAATGTGTTGAAACGGACCTGGATCTTGTGTTTATTCAAGATTTTGGAGATCTTTTTTGTGATCCCAGCAATGTAGGGTAAAGTGATGGTTTTGAAAGGCTCCTCAAGAGGGTTATTCTTCATGGTTTGAGTAATAGCTTTGCGGATTGTATAGTCGGAGTAACCATTAGCCCTAAGAGCTTGGTGTACGTGCTTGAGTTCACTGCTTATGTGTTCCTGGTCGGATATGCATTGGGCTCTATGATACAGAGTCTTGATGAGATAATTCTTCTGTGATGGATGGTGGTGGGAATCCGGTTTCAGATAAGCATCCGTATGGGTAGCTTTCCTGTAGAAAGAGTGGCTCATTGAACCATCAGGTCTCTTTTTAATTAGGACATCCAAAAAAGGTATCTTGCCATCTATTTCGACTTCCATGGTAAATCTGATGGCTGGGTGTATGGAATTGATGTGGTCGAAGAATTGGTCTAGAGCAAGCCGGCCATGTGGCCAGATGACAAAAGTGTCATCCACGTACCTCTTCCATAAGGTTGGCCGCAGAGTGGCAGTCTGGATGGCGTCAGTCTCAAATTTCTCCATGAAAATGTTAGCTATAACTGGAGAAAGGGGGGAGCCCATTGGGGTGCCCTCAGTTTGTTTGTAGAAAGTTCCATTCCAAGTGAAGTATGTAGTGGTTAAACAGTGTCTCACCAGGGGGGTACCTCAGTGTACCTCTGCGGTACAAAATTCTACTCACCTGGTATCGACAATCAAGGGTATTTCCCTGTCCCCAGATGACCTGCTTGTCAGTTTTGATGTAGTTTCCTTATTCACCAAGGTTCCTGTACCTGACACCATTGCAATCATTGAAGACTTGGTTCATCAAAGACTAAACACTGAGGTACCCCCCCTGGTGAGACACTGTTTAACCAATACATACTTCACTTGGAATGGAACTTTCTACAAACAACCTGAGGGCACCCCAATGGGCTCCCCCCTTTCTCCAGTTATAGCTAACATTTTCATGGAGAAATTTGAGACTGACGCCATCCAGACTGCCACTCTGCGGCCAACCTTATGGAAGAGGTATGTGGATGACACTTTTGTCATCTGGCCACATGGCCGGCCTGCTCTAGACCAATTCTTCGACCACATCAATTCCATACACCCAGCCATCAGATTTACCATGGAAGTCGAAATAGATGGCAAGATACCTTTTTTGGATGTCCTAATTAAAAAGAGACCCGATGGTTCAATGAGCCACTCTGTCTACAGGAAAGCTACCCATACGGATGCTTATCTGAAACCGGATTCCCACCACCATCCATCACAGAAGAATTATCTCATCAAGACTCTGTATCATAGAGCCCAATGCATATCCGACCAGGAACACATAAGCAGTGAACTCAAGCACGTACACCAAGCTCTTAGGGCTAATGGTTACTCCGACTATACAATCCGCAAAGCTATCACTCAAACCATGAAGAAGAACCCTCTTGAGGAGCCTTTCAAAACCATCACTTTACCCTACATTGCTGGGATCACAAAAAAGATCTCCAAAATCTTGAATAAACACAAGATCCAGGTCCGTTTCAACACATTACATAAAATCCGTGATCTGGTTCCGTCTGTAAAAGATGTGATTCCGGACATACAATACCCTGGTGTCTACAAACTAAGTTGCCTCTGTGGTAGTAGTTACATTGGAGAAACCAAACGCCATGTCTCGGACCGCATTCGTGAACACAAAGCAGACCTTAAACACGGTAGGACCAACACCTCGGCCGTGGCAGATCATTGTTCTAATTCAGTAGGCTCACATGCCATTGACTTTTCCAAGACAGAGGTTCTTTGTAAGCCATCTGGCTTCCATGAGAGATTCGTTCATGAGGCTATCCACATATACAAGCACAGAGACAATTTCAACCGAGAAGATGGATTCTATCTTAGCAATCATTGGAAAGATTTGATAAACCATTTCAGGTCTTAATTGATTGTTCACGCTTACAGTGGCTTTCAGACAGCATACATTATAAAAAATTTCGTCTCCCCCCTCCTCTTTTCAGAATATAGATGGACTAGTCCTGGGTAAACTGCCAAATCGTTGCGCGTGGCGCTAACGTTCTTTATAAATAAATAAATGCGCCGTTTAAAAATACATTTATGCGAACCAACACACCTGAAGACGACCGTTTGAGTTATGGTCGAAACGTCGTGAGAATTTTTTATTGTTTTATATATATTTTATTATTTTGTTGTTTCTCTTCAACGTGACTTTACCGAAAAAACTAAGAATATAGTTTTTGGGCTGCTATAAATTTCCACGTGATAAGCCACTTTGTTGAGTTATCATTTGTGATAGCCAGGTCGCTTCTGAAAAGTGCTACATAGATCAGTGGGGCCTTACCTAATAAAAAAGAGAGATTTAATAAAAAAAATAGAATAGATGCTGGTTTTCTTGCTGGCTTTTGCTGCTGTGCATGTTATCATTTATGTACAACAGTTGGCCAAAAAGGGTTACGTACATGATGACCTTCGCAAATGACGACCAAGTTTACGATTTACTTTTTTAGATTTTGCTCTGACCACTTCAGCTGTTACGAACGACTGAAATATCAGGGGATGTGCGCGTGGATGACGAACGCTGTGAGTAATGGCAGGCGGAGTTTCGACCGAGACGAGGCGTAGTAACGAGACGTGGATGCGAACCAGTGTTAAATCCACTCGGCCATTCGGCTCAGCGCCCCCCCCCCATGCTGGCACTCACCTACGTGGTTTCCATCCTCCGTGTAGAATGCACTGTGGGACGTGGAGCCACAGAAGCGTCTACCACCTCCTCCTCCTGACCCCCTCCTCCTCCTGGGTCTATCAGCAGAGGCCCCTTTTCTGGGTGGGCACTCTGGGGGGCCTAAACACACAGAAAGAGATCCGTCCCCCGTAATAGGCTTGACAGACTGTTGTGGAGCAGAACCTATGAAGGCCGGCACAGCACACGAGGTGGTGGGTGACCAGCATCACCCCTGGCCGCCTTTGTCTCCCCAGTGGCAATGTTTACGCACTGCACCAGGAACTAATTTTAGGCCGAGTCAACCTAGGGGAGGCCCGGGTTCAGATAACCGTCACCGATGTTGGCCATAAGCGGGAATTGGTCTCGGGTTTCCGGGTTGGTGGTGAAGTCTGCAAACCAGTGTCATCGCTCCCCACACACACACTTATCCCCACATAACAAGACAAAGATCCTCCATTGTATCAACAGACTGTTGGGGTAAGTGCTGTTAGCAAGCACCTATGGAGGCCGACACAGCATATGAAAGCGGTGGGTGGCCAGCACCACACCAGTGCTGATGTTTACACACCGCACCAGGTACTCATTTGAGGCTGAGTCGACCTAGGGGAGGAGGCCCAGGGCCAGTTCAGATAATCGTCACCGGTGTTAGCCGTGAGCGGGAATCTAACTCGGGTCGCCGGGTTCATAGTACAGCGTGCCAACCAACGCACTCCCGCACCACACGCACGTGCATAGTCATTAAAGCAGCTTGGCAAATGCAATGGATAGCATTGCATGCCTACAAACAGATTGGCATTGTTAAAAATCCCACACTCAAATCGACACTGGACAGTGCCCAGGTCAGCTGGCAATGCTATAGTATGAAAAATAAGACTAGAATTTACCCTTTCTGGGAATAAAATAGGTGTTAATATGTTCAAACACCAAATAGAAAGCTTTTGTAAAGAATCAAGTCTTCATTAACCACACGTACTTGTGGTGAACATGCAAACAAACACGCTCAGAAAATATAGGAATTGTCTTTGAAACTGATCGGCCGACACCAGAGACGGCCTTCTTTATGGCCTAGTCTCACCACCAGTGTCACACCAGAGAATGCTTTGTCAGCAGTTTCAGTTTAGTTTCATTTATTATGATTTACCCTGTGAGCCATTCGGCTCTTGATTTGGGTTCAACCGCAACAAACAAATTCCACATTCATGTGAAGGGGTTCCTTCCATGTTGCTGGCCTGGTCCCAGCGCTGCCTCCCGGCCTTCGCTTGAAAAGCCACACTTCACAGCAGTCCCGGGATATTGACCGTGGACCGTACACGTGCAAGATGAAAGTACCGCCCGCCTGCAAGTGCACACTCATGCCGCCGCTCGCAAAAGAGCCCCACAAGAGCGAACTCGAGGGCACTTGGTCTGCTCTTGATGCGTCGACCAGACATGTCCGAAGAGGGGTGCCACGGTGGTGAGAGTATCAGCAGCAATGTGGTGTTTGTGGTGGTGGGAGTATCAGTGCGGTGTTTGTGGTGGTGGGAGTATCAGTGCGGTGTTTGTGGTGGTGAGAGTATCAGTGCGGTGTTTGTGGTGGTGAGAGTATCAGTGCGGTGTTTGTGGTGGTGGGAGTATCAGTGCGGTGTTTGTGGTGGTGGGAGTATCAGTGCGGTGTTTGTGGTGGTGGGAGTATCAGTGCGGTGTTTGTGGTGGTGAGAGTATCAGTGCGGTAATAAAGTATTAAAGCTTTCGTGACTGCATAAAATTACTCATTGTTTTTTTCGGTAAAGTCACGTATGTAGAAATACAATAAAATTATATTAAAACAAAAAACAATCACGACGTTTCGATTACAACGCAAGCGATCTTCATCAGGTGTCAAGAACAAATCACGGAGGTAAATACAACAAAAAGATGAGAGACGAGAATTCAACAAACCTGAAAAAACATTATGCTGGTATGTGCAATCCAAAGGTTGAACACGAAATTTAACACTCTTCTGAAATTCGTGGTCTGCCAGGAAGTGTCTAACTGTGTTGTTGGCCTAACTGGATGTGCTTCACATGTTTTTTCAGGTTTGTTGATTCTCGTCTCTCATCTTTTTGTTGTATTTACCTCCGTGATTTGTTCTTGACACCTGATGAAGATCGCTTGTGTTGTGATCGAAACGTCGTGATTGTTTTTTGTTTTAATATAATTTTATTGTATTTCTACATACGTGACTTTACCGAAAAAACCAATGAGTATCAGTGCGGTGTTTGTGGTGGTGAGAGTATCAGTGCGGTGTTTGTGGTGGTGACAGTATCAGTGCGGTGTTTGTGGTGGTGACAGTAGCAGTGCGGTGTTTGTGGTGGTGAGAGTGAGCGCCAGCAGCAGTGGTGTGTGGCGTGACGCACGTGCCGGGATGACAGCGCGGGCGCTTGCTGGCCGCCACGCCCCCACGAGAGGGCCTCCAGAGCCAGGCTCCTCCCTGCCAGAGCCACCTCCAGCACCAACTCCAGCGCCACCGTCTCGCGCAGCCTGCACACGACAGCCAGGGCGCAACGTCTCTCGCTTGAGGCCCCGCATTTAAAGAAGTCGGCCTGAAGATGATTGTATTCTGACGGTACTGTAATGCCATTCGCCAAGAGATGTATTTGTGATAAAATGTCCTCCGTCGAAGCAAAAGCCCCCCATCGCTAACGAAGCACAATGGGTGCAACTGAAGAGTCCAGTTGTACGCCATCATAATTGTTGAACTGTTGAAAAACGTGCGTCCGTTTCCAATGCAAGCGGATAATATCATAATCGGAATATTTATTTACGCACTACAGGAGGAGGAATTCGACGAGCTATAAAGCTCTTTTTTCAGATATCCAGTCAGGGGTACGAAGTCAACGTTACAACAAACAATACATAAAAATAGCAGTAGTGCAAAGTACAAGAGAGGTAAACAAATCACCCAAACAAATACAACACCAAACCATCCCTATCCTACCAGGCAAAGCCCACTGAGGTATTAACTTAATGTTTCAGAAGCGACTTCGCCACAAATGATTGCTCAACAAAGTGGCCCATCTTTTGGACATTAATAACAGCAATATAATCTAAATAATATCAATGCATATTTCCAAATGCGGAGGGAAAAACCGGAGGGCCCAGAGAAAAAAAATCCACATGACCAATGGAAGAGAGACACGCAAACTTAAAATATACAGCAAGAGTCAGGGTTGGGATCGAACCCACGAACTCCTGCATACCAGGCGAGGTAGTTAACATCCCGCCACACCAGCACCCATGAGTAACTCGTCTATCGTGTATTCTGCTCTAACTCCCACCCACTGTGTATATTAGGAAAGGCTGTGATGCACTTTGCTTAATTGACCTCCTGCATACCAGGAGTGGGAGATAACATCACACCAGATGGGAGCATTGCACACACAGAGACTACGCTGTGGTCTGGCTTCAATTAAGAGTGGCGTGTCATCTGCACAGTGATCCGTGCAGCCCCATGTGATGACTCGGAGGCCTGACGTGCATGCTCAAAGAAGCTTCCTTTAAATCAGTTTTCAGAGTAAAAATGACAAGACACTGGCAAATACCACCATAAAACATCCTCACCATGCATTTTCTTCTTGTTTTGTACGGCTGCTAATGTTAGATGCAGAGCCAACGACTACAATTTCACATTCAGGTGCCCAAGCCAGCAGATAAGCACGTCAGAAGCAGCAGCGGGTTAATGCATCATCATCATCATCACCGTGATGTCTCCTTCGTGTGTTTGGATCGGGCTATTGTGTCATCCTATGTCCACACATCTCCTCTCATGTTCTAATGCTATGATCCATTTTGTTTTTGGGTAAGCCGAAGTGGTTGTTTTACGCCACAATTCTTATCGTGAACCCTTCACCCTATCTGACAGAATTTGTCACACTTTGCAAAGATTATATTTAGAGGTGCTAATGTACTGATCAAATTCTTACCAATTAATATCTCCTTCTCACCAGATTTAAAATCAACGTATCGTCTTATTTTGTACGGCTAATGTTGATGCAGAGCAAGGACTACAATTTAATATTCAGGTGGTCAAGCCAGATAACGGCATCAGTAGCATCGGAGTAGTGGTATCACTGTGATGTCTCCTTCGTATCTGTGGATTGGGACATTGCGTCGTTATACATTGTACGGTCTGTTCTGTATGTTCTGGATGACCGCAGTTGCACACTGTGTGAGTCGGTGAGTGGGTGAGTTGTTGTGACCTGCAGTATGGTGAGTGGGTGAGTTCTTGTGACCTGCAGTGTGGGGAATGGATGAATTTTTGTGACCTGCAGCGTGGTGAGTGGCTGGGTGAGTTGTGACCTGCAATGTGGTGAGTGGGTGAGTTGTTGTGACCTGCAGTGTGTGTCAATGAGATGACACAGTCAGGTCTGGTAGACTAAGCATTCAACGTGGATTGGGGAAACCAGTAAAGTGAGTGCGTAACAAGCTGGTGTGTTCAGTGCGAGGAACGTACCACCCTGGCAAGAGAGAGAGCCGTGGGCCTTGGCTGCGAGAGCCGGGCAGGGCTGCGCTGTTCCCTGAGGGCCAGCATCTTCTTGTCCTCTATAGCCGCCACTCTCTCCACACCTGCCCCTGTATCGGTTTCTCTCTCAGCTGCCGATCTCTCCTCCTGCCCCCCCTCCCCCTCCTCGTCCGAGAGGGGGCGGCCTGCACGCTGCTTGAGGCTCTTTATGAGTTCACCGCACTGGACAGGGGATAGGAAGAGGCATCACACACTGGGCAGAGGATAGAAACAGACATCACACACTGGGAAGGGGATAGGAAGACATCACACACTGGGCAGGGGATAGGAAGAGACATCACACACTGGGCAGGGGATAGGAAGAGACATCACACACTGGGCAGGGGATATGAAGAGACATCACACACTGGGCAGGGGATAGGAAGAGACATCACACACTGGGCAGGGGATAGGAAGACATCACACACTGGGCAGGGGATAGGAAGAGACATCGAGCAACAGCTGTGAAATATTACATTTGCAAGTCAACGGCTGTTCGCAATATAATCATCATCAGACTCCAAGCTGCTATTATCATATCATCTCTGCCATTACAATTATCACATTTCTACACATGGCCATCATCACATTATTATGCATGGCATTTATTACACCTGCCACCAACTGTCACTCTCCTTGCTAAATATATACAAATGCAACAAGAAGTAACATGATGTTTTTTTTGGACTGTCTTTTCTTTAAAAGTTAAAAAATAAATGTGCACAGTTTGCGGTGATCACGTCCTGTGTGGCAACACTGATGATATAACATTCACAATAATTGAAGGATCGCAAAACATGAATAACCTTATCTTAAAATGTTAATTTAAGGGGCAGATGTGACGAAAACAAGCTTGAAAAAAATGTGTAACTAAAAACCACAAAAGCTTTCAGCAAAATTATTTAGCGTGTTATTTGTATGAACTGAAGTTACATATTCCACCAGGCAAGGTTCATTTGAACAAAGATGTGTGTACCAGATCGAACTGCGTGGTAATACTTGTCCTTTTTTTTCAAATTAGTTCTGCAGGTATAGTTGATCATCGATCATTCGGCACCCACGCGATTTATCCGGAAACTTCCAACATTATCCGGCGGTCCCGGGCCGATCCGGCAAAACCGCTCAAAAGGGCTGTAACCCAGTCGGGCGATTGGCACCGCGTGCGTGACAAAAAGTAGGTTTGTTTGATATCAGTGTTAAATATTATATACACTACATACAACTTAAACAATAAAATACTGCACGTATATACATCACCCCATGCAGAGTCTTCGAGATTGGAGTGGTAAATATGGCACAGTAAATAGAGTATTTTTTTACAGGATATTTATTTCTGTCTATTTGTATGTTTATTTATGCCAATTTTACATAGTATACTAAAACACAAAAAAACATAACACCTAAAAACATGTCATACAAGAATGTGCAAATTATAAGTGATTTGAAATAACGATGATGATGTAGTGATTATCTGGCGTTTTAGCAAATCCGGCACGCCCTCCCCTCCCTCGAAGCCACTGGAGAATCGATCTGCAATTTACAAATAAAAATTGGGATTGGATCTCAGAAGTAGTTCTGTGACATCTGCTTTCGTAGGCTGCTCCCTAACACGTGGGTGGAGGGGTTGCACTGCCCTACCAGAGACCTGCATGGACTCGTCATCTGATGACACCAATAGCAAGGTCAGAATAAAAGCAGTGATAAAGACAAAAATTGCTTTCGCGCAAGAAGAGGTTAATTATTGAGCAAACCAATCTTATATATAAAAGTATCCGCGTACGCGCTTGCGAGGGATTTGCCTCTCGAACGGTGGCCTTTATATCCAAAAAAAAATGCTAGGCAGCACGCCCTAAGCCCCGCAATGAGAATAGGCTATTCCGTTTTCTCATCCGTAAACTTTAAAGTAGTTTAATTAACAAATTCGTGGCATTTTTATTTTAATTATTTACTTATTGAAACAACATCGACCGTACCAACTGACAATTGCCGCGGGGGGGGAGGGGGGCGGACTCTGCCAAGTGATGCGCGTTTAACATACAATAAATATACATATAACGCTGCGGATTTTTCTTCACAGTCTCATGTCCTCTTCGCCCCCCCCCCAACACCATGCGTGCAGTTACTGCTATAACGTCCTTAGATATTAATATTATTAAAGCGCTTACATAGTATTATTATGGCTCGGGCGGGGGAATGCTGGGGTGAGGTAGCGGCCCAGCCCGCAGCCTGGCAATGTCTCACCTCCTCCGGCTTGCCAATCTAGACGAGGCCGCGGGCTCTGCACTGGACTAGGCGTCACCACGCCAATGTTAAGTACAATGTTACGGGTAGGAACCTCCTGGTTACACCAGCCCACAGGGGATTATTGTGTCCGTCCGTCGTGCATCCAAAAATGGGAGGGGTGGGGCTGGGTGGAGAGGGGAGGGTGGGGAGGGGCTGGGTGGGGAGGGTGGCGCTGGGTGGGGAGGGTGGGGAGGGACTGGGTGGGGAGGGACTGGGTGGGGGGTGGGAGGGGTGGGGCTGGGTGGGGAGGGGCTGGTCACCCCGTGGTGCCCTTATACAACTCAACGTTTAACCTACTCACGCCGGCTTGTGCCCACCCTCACAGTCGGGCATATTGTGTGGAATACACCACGCCGCCATTGACCCTGGCCATTGACCGAGCACCACAACGTTCCTACCAGCTCCCTCCGCAGGAATGTGTTATTGAATCTTTCGCTAACAACTCAGGTTTATTGATTACTATTATTAAACAAATACGTTTACAAATATTACAAACATTATGTTTGTGTGCAGATAACAACTCTGCTTCATTGTTTACTATTATGAAACTTTTCGATTTAAAGCTTTCGTGACTGCAATGATTCATCTTCTTTGGTTCTTTCGGTAAAGTCACGTAGAATGAGAATAAAATAATAAATTGATAAAATAAAATAACACAATAATATTCTCACGACGTTTCGGCCACAACACAAGCGGCCTTCATCAGGTGAAGGGACGAGACTGTCTGGTACCAGACACGTAGAATGAGAATAAAATAATAAATTGATAAAATAAAATAACACAATAATATTCTCACGACGTTTCGGCCACAACACAAGCGGCCTTATTATTTTATTCTCATTCTACGTGACTTTACCGAAAGAACCAAAGAATATTATGAAACTAATAAGTTGCCTAATAATACAATTATGTTTGTGAGCAAACAACTACATTTTCATTATGAGGTTGCTAAATATTTACTTTTTTGGTGCGTTTTTATGACGCTGCGATGGTGTACTGCCAGTCTGTGCTGTGGACTGCTGCCTGCTGATTCATTCACGTCAGTGCACTGCCACTACACTGTTCATTTTGCTTTTGCCCATTATGGGTGTATGCCAGTCTATAATCTGTTGGCTGCTCTTACCTCACTAAGTGTACTGCCAGCCTTTCATGTACACTGAATCCTGCTTTTTCAGCTGCTGCCTGTATTGCCAGCTTTTAATGTCCACTGTAGCAATTATTATGTCATTGAGTCGGCGTACTGGCAGTCTATCTACACTGTAGCCTGCTTTTCAACTTACCTGTACGTACTGCTGCTATTTTATGGACACTTTTTTCTGCTTATATCTTCTATGTATTTCTATTGCTTCGATTGCTCACGTCCCGCTATTTACTGATATGTAGTGCTGCGATGCTGATAACTGTGCCATCATCGGGGATTGCTGTGCACGTCCATGTGTGTGTGTGTCGATGTGTGTGTTTCAGTCATATGTGTGTACGTGTAGGTCCATGCGTCTGTGTGTAAGTCCATGTGTGTGTATCAGTCGCTGTATGTGTGTTAGTCCATGTGTGTGCATGGCTCCATGTCAGTGTGTAAGTCAATGTGCGTTTCTGTCTATGTGTGTCAGTCAATGTGTGTGTGTACATTCATGTGTATGTGTGTGTCAGTCCATATGTGTGTGTAAGTCTATACATATGTGCGTGTCACTCGATGTCTGTGTGTAAGTCAATGTGTGTGTGTGAGTTGATATGTGTGTGTGTGCTGATCGATGCCCGGGTGCGATCAAGGGATGGCTCCCTATTGCTCAACCACGTTATGTATGCCGATGATTTGGTAATAGCTGCTCATTCAGAGGAGGAGTTGGAGACGCTGCTGCTGAGACTGGAGCGTGCCACTAAGAGATGGCGCCTTACCATCAGCCCCACCAAAACTAAGCACCTGGCTGGGTATTTTGTACCATCGGACACTCCACCCCCACAACTCCCAATCGGTGATGGGGCAGTTGTGGAGAGAGTGGAGAGTTTCCCATACCTGGGCAGTGTGCTTATGACTGGCTCCAGTTTAACAGCAGAGGTCTCACTCCGAATCAGTCGAGCGGCAATATATTTTCATCGGTTGCGTAACGCTGTGTGGAAGCTACCTGGTCTGTCGCTCCGCACTAAGCTTCAGGTCTTCTCGGCCACAGTCATTCCCTCCCTTCTCTACGCTTGCGAAACGTGGACCCCCCTAATGGAACATCTTTGCCGGTTAGAAACATTTAGGCTGGCCTGCCTACGATCCATCCTGGGTTTAACCAGACTGGATTGTGTGAGGAGCTCACAAATCCTTGAAAGATCTGGGCAAGGTCCCATCGGTGAGCTCCTCCGGCGGGCAAGGCTGCGATGGCTGGGTCATGTAGCCCGCATGCCCAGCCACCGCATGCCGAAACAGCTTTTGTTCGGCCGGATTGAGGGGGCAAAGCGGGCGCGGCACGGGCTAGAGAAGAGATGCAGTGATGTGGTACAGGAGGACGTGGAGCTGAGTGGACTTGCCGATGACTGGTACCAGCAGTGTCAAGATCGGCCTCTGTGGAGGAGGCTCGTGAAGGATGCTACTGGGCAGTTGGAGGTAGTCGCCCTCCAACAACAACGGAGGGCGGAGGAGCGACGCTCACAACAACGAGCGGAGCGCCGGGTGGCTAAAGCACAGCAGGTTGGCACAGTAGGGGCACAGGTGGTGCATCAGCCAGTCATCTCAGTCAGTCGACCCGTGGCACCTGGGTCTGCCCCGTGACCTCCTGCCAGCGGGCGTTCGACACTTCACGTGGCCTCAGGGTGCACATAGCCTGGCACAAGTGTCGTGGTGACGTCACCTCCACTTAGTGGCGAATGGCGGTTGTTGTTGTTAGTCCATGTGTGTGCTTTATTGACCTGCTCAAGACCTATGATACCATCAGTAGGCCTGGGCTCTGGGTTGCTCTTCGTGCTTTCGGAGTCCCTGACCCTCTGCTTACAATCTTAAGGACCTTCATGATGGTGAGCGGCCCCACATCAAACTACGTGCCTGTGAGTCAGAGCCATTCCCTCTACACCTTGGGGTGCGACAGGGATGTCCTCTGCCTCCCACATTCTTTTACATATATTTGGACCACGTTAAGCCTTCAATGCCTGTACCGGAAGAATTCCCATCTGGTACAGATACAATGGGAGGCTGATCGATGCCCGGGTGCGGTCAAGGGATGGCTCCCTATTGCTCAACCACGTTATGTATGCCGATGATCTAGTAATTCATGCTCACTCAGAAGAGGAGTTGGACGCGCTGCTGCTGAATCTGGAGCTTGCCACTAAGAGGTGGGGCCTTACGATCAGCCCCACCAAAACTAAGCACCTGCCTGGGTATTTTGTACAATCCACCCCCACAACTCACAATTGGTGATGGCCCAGTTGTGGAGAGAGTGCAGGTTTCCCATACCTGCCCAGTGTGCTCATGACCGGCTCTGGTTTAACACCAGAGGTCTCACTCTGGTGTCATCGGCTGCGTAACACTGTGTGGAAGCTACCTGGTCTCTCGCTCCGCACGAAGCTCCAGGTCTTCTCGCCCATGGTCATTCCCTCCCTTCTCTACGCTTGCGAAACTTGGACCCCCCCTAATGCAACATCTTCGCCGGTTACAAACATTTAGACTGGCCTGCCTACGATCCATCCTGGGTTTAACCAGGCTGGATTGTGTGATGAGCTCACAAATCCTTGAAAGATCTGGACAAAGTCCCATTCGTGACCTCCTACGGCAGGCAAGGCTGCGTTGGCTGGGCCATGTAGCCCGCATGCCCAGCCACCGCATGCCTAAACGCTTTTTGTTCCGCCGGATCAAGGGGGCTAAACGGGCGCGGCATAGGCTAGAGAAGAGATGGAGTGATGTGGTACAGGATGATGTGGAGCTGAGTGGACTTGTCGATGACTGCTACCAGCGGTGTCAAGATCGGCCTCTGTGGAGGAGCCTCGTGAAGGACGCTGCTGGCCAGTTGGAGGCAGTTACCCTCCAACAACAACTGAGGGCGGAGGAGCGACGCTCAGAACAACGAGCGGAGCGCCGGGTGGCTGAAGCACAGCAAGTTAGCATGGTACAGGGCACAGGTGGTGCATCAGCCAGTCATCTCAGTCAGTCGACCCGTGGCACCTGGGTCTGCCTTGTGACCTCCTGCCAGCGGGCGTTCGACACTTCACGTGGCCTCAAGGTGTACATAGCCTGCCACAAGCGTCGTGGTGATATCAACTCCACTTAGTGACGAATGGCGGTTGTTGTTGTTGTTGAGTCTATGTATGTATCAGTCGATTTGTGTGTGTAACTACATGTGTGTCTCTAAAGTCGATGTCTGTGTGTGTGAGTCCATATTTGTTTGTGTGCGTGTAAGTCGATGGGTTTCTATGTGTGTGGGTCGATGTCTGTGTGTAAGTTGATGTGTGTGTGTGTCTTTTTCGCCCGGGCAACGCCGGCTACTTACCGCTAGTGTATTCATAATATCTCCACGTGATTTGCTCGTTAGTTTCAATGTAGTCTCTTTGTTTACCAAAATTATTTGTTTACCAAAGTTCCTGTGCCTGACATCATTGCAATCATTGAAGATTTAGTCCAACAAGGACTGAATGCTGATGTACCGGCCCTGGTGAGACACTGCCTCACCAACACTTATTTCACCTGGAATGGAACTTTCTACAAACAAGTTGAAGGTACCCCAGAGGGTTCTCCTTTATCTCCAGTTGTAGCCAATGTTTTAATGGAAAATTGAGACAGATGCCATCCAGGCATCCACTCTACGTCCGTCCTTGTGAAAGAGGTACGTAGATGACACGTTCGTCATCTGGCCACATGGCCGACCAGCTCTGAACCAATTCCTCAACCACATCAATTCCATACACCAGCCATTAAATTCACCATGGAGGTGGAAAAGGACAGCAAGCTACCATTCTTGGATGTTCTAATCGAAAAGAGACCAGATGGCTCAATGGGACACTCTGTCTACAGGAAAGCCACCCATACGAATGCATATATAAAACCTGACTCCCACCACCATCCATCGCATAAGAATTCCCTCATCAAAACTCTACACCATAGAGCTCGATGTATTTCCGACCGTCATCACCTCGCCAGTGAACTGGAACACGTACACCAAGCTCTCAAGATGAATGGATATTCAGACTACATAATCTGTAAAGCTATCACCCCAAACGTTAGAAAACAACCATCTGAGGACACAATCAAAACCATCATCTTGCCATACATAGCAGGGGTCACTAAAAAGATTTCCAAAATCATGAGCAAACACAAGATCCAGGTTCGATTTAACACAGTACATAAAATTCGTGATCTGATCCCGTCTGTGAAGGATGTGATTCCTGACATGCAATACCCCGGCGTCTACAAACTAAGCTGTGTCTGCGGTAGTAGTTACATTGGGGAAACTAAGCACATGTCTCGGACCGTGTTTGTGAACATAAGGCAGATCTGAAACACGGTAGGACCAATACCTCGGCCGTGGCTGATCATTGTTTTAATGCGGTGGGCTCACACGAAATTGATTTCTCTAAGACGAAGGTACTTTGCAAGCCCACTGGCTATCAACAAAGATTCGTTCATGATGCCATCCATATATACAGACACAATTTCAACCGAGAAGATGGGGACAAACTGAGCAATCATTGGAAGGACGTTATCAACCAGTTTAAGTCATAACTGGCTATGATGTTCCCATTCTACCACTTCCTGATGTTAGTTGTGCTTTACGCCCATCTCACACACTTTCACAGGATTCACACCAACACAGCCACTCCGCGCGCCGACTACACTCCGGTTGCGGCTCTGGGATTTTTTCATTAACATGCTCTCTCATTAACATGCTAATTCTCACCTGGCAGCCCTTTGATTGGTGGAAAATCAACCACCGTTGGGTTGGCTGCCCACCACTTGCATTAACATTGGCTGCTGACATTTGGGCTATGCCCATTTCAAGCCCTTATAAATAGTTTGCCTTTGGAATGTAACCCCCCTTTTCCTGAAGACGACCGCTTGTGTTGCGATCGAAACATCGTTGTTTTTTTGTTATTTTCTTTGAACCTATCTACGTGACTTTACCGAAAGACCCAAAGAATATGAATTCCTGCGATCACGAAAGCTTTAAGTCAAGATTTAAGTGTTATTTAGACAATGGTCAGCTAGTTTTGGAATATCTTCTTGTAAACCTGTCTTCTTTACCAGTGTAGCAAGCAATTTAAGTGACTTGTCAACTGGAACCTTAGTGAACAGAGAAATTACATAAAAACTTACCAAAATATCATGAGGGTTAAGTTTCATATCTTTAATCACATTCACAAGATGTTCTGAATTTCTTATAAATGAAGATGTCCTTCCGATGTAGGGCTGTATTTGTTTCGTTACATATTTTGCTAATGTATATGTGGCAAAGCCTATTGTACTTACTATGGGTCGTAATGGGATACCGATTTTATGAATTTTTGGTAGCCCATACAATATTGGTGCTTTTGAGGCCCGTGGCTTAATTTGGTATTGCTCAGTCTTGGGGAATAATGCATTTTCAATTATTACAGAAGTCTTGTGTTCTAAAGTATTGGTTGGATCTCGTTTAATTTTAATATAGGTATCTTCCTCCAGTAAATCTTAAATTTGATTATCATAATCTGATCGGGACATCACTACAGTAGTACAGCCTTCATCAGCTGCCATAAATTGAATTTCTTTATTTAATCGAAGCTCTCTTGAGTCTTTGCTTCACCAAAGCTAATATTCATTTTTGATATTTTGCTGTTCTCAATTATTTTGGCAACCTCGTGTCTAGTCTTCTCTGCCTCGTTATGTGGAAGATGTCTTAGAGCCAGTATTTTCAGGTAGGGGGGGCAACCCCTCCAGCAACAAAAAATGATAGGAATTGTTAGTAATTACGGTAATGGCGCAGCCATCGATCGAGGGTCGACTTCAAACCGTGTGTGATCGGCATCGCGCTCGCTGAAGGTGAATTCCTTCAGGGAAGTCGTGTACTGGATACGCAACTTCGCACAATTCTGTGGGTCACTTATAACTGCTTTGCCGTTACTTATTGCCTATTATGGACTTCGATTGGATCATTGGGGGGGCACGTACCACCCCACCCCCACTGGCTCTGCCAGTACTTACAGCTGGAATTCACTAAACAACAAATGTGCCTCAAATTATTTTGCACAAAGCGTTGTTCTGTTACACCGATATTCACTGCTCACTTGAGACTTAGAGGAAGCTCCGATAAAAGTACATTTTAAGGATGTATGTACGTTGAACTTCTTTCGCCAACCGTGAGAATCGGAGGTGTAGCACTCTTGCCTCTCCGGTCGGGTGACTTGCTCAGCGGTAGAGTGAGCGGCACGCAATAGTATGGTGGCGATTTCACATCTTGTTTGCGGGTTCACTAAACCCGTTATCCTTCCGGGGATCGATAAGATTAGTACCAATTTGTTGGGAAGTCAACAGCTGTCTTATGGATAGACTTTCCCACACCATGGGAATGTGGAATTTCCACAACTAGCTCAGGGCTGTAAACAGGAGATAGTGACCGCCTCAATGCTCATTTGAGCAGGAAATCACGCTGACTGGATGTACAAAGACAAAGATCCCCCATATATCCTCAACAGACTATTTATTACTGTTAGCGAACACCGGCATGGCACACGAGGGGGTGGGTGGTCAGCATCACGCCCAGCTGCCTCTGTCTCCCGAATGGCGATGATTACAAACCGCGCCGGGTACTCATTTCAGGCCAAGTCAACATAGGGGAGGCCCAGGGATCGGTTCGGATAATTCTCAACAGTGTTGGTGGCCGTGAGCGAGAATCAAACCCGGGTTGCAGTTAGTGTGCGAATCGCTACACTACTGCTCCCCACACATTCACTCACCTGCCACTCTTGTAATAATAACGTCGCTCAATTCAAGAAAACGTGTCATCTCTTATTTACGACAAACTCTGATGGTGATGTGATTATTGTTGGGCCATTCGATGGGGCTGTGATCAGCGATTGTGCGAACAACAACAACAAAAATAACATGGAGCGAGGTTCGTAGCGCAGCGCAGGGGTCACCAAACTACGGCCCGCGGGCCGTGTCCGGCCCGCGACGTCAGTCCATCAGGCCCGCCGACGGTACTTGAATTTGGTTGATAAAACGTATGGAACACGAGACGTTGTGATACAATTTAAATATGTTTAGAATAGTAGGAGATCTTCATGCGTGCAGAGACCTCCTGACTGCTATGTTCCTTAAATTTACTATTTTAAATTTTAAATTATTGTATCTAGATTTTCTTGTTTATTGTAATGTTTTCTTATTTCGCGCCATCCCAAGTACTTTCCCGGCTCGTGGTAGCTCCGCCTACGCTCTGACGTTACCATGGTTTCCATGGCAACACACACAAACACGCATCTTTCCCGCCCCCAGATTTTCCAGCTGTCAACACAGGTCCGACGCTCCAGAAATATTTATTATGCGGCCCGCGCTCGTCATTCTTTCAGTTATCCGGCCCACTGTGAAAAAAGTTTGGTGACCCCTGGCACAGCGTAACGCTAACCGCTGCACTTGAATTAATGTGCTCTCTTTCCAAATTGAAATTTTCCTCAATCTTTCACAAATTACACTGTCATGCATTTCACCGCGAAATGCCATCATCACAGTCACAACGTGCGCCAATATTATCCATAATCAAGGTTTTTTGGATGAGATCGCATAATAAAAATGCGTTGCTAAACCTGCCACAAACCCGACACAGGCAATTAGTAAGGGGTTTGCCATGTAAACAAAACGTGGCGCCAATTCGTTACCGGTACAGCACACACCGGGTGTGTGTTGGAGAGTACACCCACGACAACATTTACAATTATAGTGTAGTGTATAGTGTAGTGTATAGTGTATTGTATAGTGTAGTGTGTAGTGTAGTGTGTAGTGTATAGTGTGGTGTATAGTATAGTGCATAGTGTAGTGTATAGTGTAGTGTATAGTGTAGTATACTAGTTCAGCACTAACCGGTTGTGTGTTCGAGAGTAAACCCCACTACAACATTTACTATTATAATGTAGTGTATATTATAGTTTAGTGTAGTGTATAGTGTAGTGTATAATGTAGTGTATAGTGTAGTGTATAGTGTTATGTATAGTGTAGTGTATAGTGTATAGTAGTGCAGTGTATAGTGTATAGTATAGTGCATAGTGTAGTATACTAGTTCAGCACTAACTGGTTGTGTGTTCGAGAGTAAACCCCACTACAACATTTACTATTATAGTGTAGTGTATAGTGTAGTGTATGTATAGTGAAGTGTATAGTGTAGCCATCATGTGTAAAAGGTGTATAGTGTGGTGTATAGTATAGTGTATAGTGTAGTGTATAGTGTAGTATACTAGTTCAGCACCTATGTGAAAGGCCACCCCAAAGAGGGATTTGCTGTAAAATGTCAACAATACAGTTAGTTGATCATCGATTATCCGGCTTCCAACATTATCCAGCGGTCCCGGGCCAAGTGAGAAATAAACCGCTCCAAAGGCATAAACTCAGTGTGGCGATCAGCTCCGTGTGCGTTAAACAAAAAGTAGCTATGCTTGATTTCAGTCATATTATATACAGTACATTATACACTACATACAACAACTTAAATAATGAACATTTTGCACGTATATACATTTTAATCGAACATTTCGTGCTTTCGGATGCGCTTCTGCGGCCGTCTGGGACGCTCTTCCTTCTGATATTATAGAAGCCACTGGAGCCATGCACTTTCAAATCATCTAGTTTGTTGTCCTTCCCCCACACCTCCGATTAGCGCGGTTGGCTACGTACGGTGTGAAAGAAGTTCAACGTACATAGTTTGAAAAAACGCCTCTCCCATCATCACCACTGCCTCAACTCTAGCGCCTGCATTGCTCCTGGGTCCCTATCTTTAGAGAGCGTCTGGAGATTCAGTCACATTGAGATCCTTTATAACCACGGCTTGTTTCGTGCTGTAGTTATCAGCTGCAGGAAATTGGATTTCCACCCATTGCCCCCTTTGCTGTGCTCAGCATGTTAAATGTTTTTTTGTTCATGATGATGATAACAAAAAACAATTTTGGTTTGAAAAAAAGTTTTGATATTTGAAAGCTGTTTCACTTTGTGCTTTATTCTGCTGAGAACCAATTACACAGAGACAAAGATCCCCCGTATAGCCTTAACAGACTGTAGGGGCAAGTGCTGTTAGCGAGCACCTCTGAAGGCCAGTACGGCATGCGAGGGGGTGGATAGCCAACACCACGCCTGACCCCTTCGTCTCCCAAGTAGCGATGTTTACACACCGCGCCAGGTACTCATTTTGAGGCTGAATCGACATAGGGGATGCCCAGAACCGGTTCAGATAATCATCACTGGTGTTGGCCGTGAGTAGGAATTTAACTTGGGTCGCCGGGTTCGTAGCGGAGTGCGCTAACCATTGTGCCACCGCTCGCTATCTCGCACACACCCACAATGTCACTGATGTTGTGGGTGGCAGTGGAGTCACTAGCTTTAGTATCACAACACACTAAACAAACAAGCAGACAATATGGCTCCTTCACGGAGCTGTCCTTCCGAATACATTTTTTTAACGCATCCTGTCAGCCACACAGTCGCCTTCTCCCGGAGCACATCACTTCAGCGACATTGCTGGCAAAAGCTGGCCAAGGCACCGGCTTCAACATTCGGCATCTCGTGAGCAGAGTCAGACCTACTCTTTGTGTTTTTTTTCGGTAAAGTCACATAGGTAAAATAAAATAAAACAATTAAATCACGACGTTTCGGAGGCAACACAAGCTTCCATCTTCAGGTGGAACAGTCACAGCAAGATCGCTGCATCAAGTGGGGAGGCTCTGAGAGCCTCGAGCTTAAATACAGGTGAAGGGGGGGAGAGGAGCCAAGTAGGGGACATTGATGGGGTGCGGGGCTAAGTTAATCCATCTTTTGTTATGTTGAGGGTACGGGGGATGCGGTGGGTCACTGCACGGGGGCAATGGAAAAAATGGAAACAAAAATGGAAAGTTTGGAAAGAATATGCTGTGTGCTTATAAGGTAGCTAATGTTTTGACTTGGTTTATGACATCTTTCCAGTGGTTGCTTAATTTAAAACCATCCTCTCGGTTGAAGTTGTGTCTGTGTTTGTATATCTGGATGGCTTCATGGACAAATCTTTGGTAATAACCGGGAGGTTTGCATAGTACTTTGGTATCGGAGAAAACAATCTCATGAGAACCCGTGTTTCAAATCTGATTTGTGCTCGCGAATTCGGTAAGAAATATGTTGTTTCGTCTCCCCGATATAGCAGTCACCGCAGATACAACTCAGACGTCCGTCTGAACGGGGCTCGTAGCTGTCTGTAGTGCTGAAGTTGAGGGTAAGAATCCACCCATTTTTTCGCTGCATAGCATTGTGATATATAACGACTTATTGTTGGTAGCTCAGCTGATTGGAGAATATATAGAGTTTATTGATAACATTTAGGTAGTTTATATTTTAGTTTTTATTGGTTTACTATATGGTATTCATTATATAGTGTAATGTATACCCAGTTACTATTAATAGCTCAGCTTATTGAAGAATATATTGAGTACATTTATTATATTGATGTAATTTAGATTTAGGTTTTTTCACATCGGTTTACTGTATGATAGTTGAGTTGTTGCAGCCCCTTTGGTGTCCATGTACTAGGTGCCTCTGTGGATGTGTAGGCTTTGACTTTAACATAGCTATTTCTATGACCAGTCATAAGCTAATCCCTCAGTTATTTCAATGCTAAATACTCCTGTTTGATTTGTGCTAGGTGCCTCTGTGGATGTGTAGGCTTTGACTTTAACATAGCCATTTCTGTGACCAATCAGAAGCTAATCACTTAGCTTTTTCAATGCTAAATTCTCCTGTTTGATTTGTACTAGGTGCCTCTGTGGATGTGTAGGCGTTGACTTTGACATAGCCATTTCTGTGACCAATCACAAGCTAATCACTCAGCTATTTCAATGCTAAATTCTCCTGTTTGATTTGTACTAGGTGCCTCTGTGGATGTGTAGGCTTTGACTTTAACATAGCCATTTTTGTGACCAGTCACAAGCTAATCACTCAGCTATTTCAATGCTAAATTATCTTGTTTGATTTGTACTAGGTGCCTCTGTGGATGTGTAGGCTTTGACTTTAACATAGCCATTTCTGTGACCACTCACAAGCTAATCCCTCAGCTATTTCAATGCTAAATTCTCCTGTGTGATATGTAAACCCCTTTGTCAAGGTGCCTCACTTCTCTAAACTAGCTTAAAAGTCGCTACGAATCTTAACAACGTTCATGGAAGCTCTGTCGTCCCGACAGGTTTGTTCCTTTCTCATGAGATTGTTTTCTCCGATACCAAAGTACTATGCAAACCTCCTGGTTATTACCAAAGATTTGTCCATGAAGCCATCCATATATACAAACATAGACACAAATTCAACCAAGAGGATGGTTTTAAATTAAGCAACCACTGGAAAGATGTCATAAACCAAGTCAAAACATTAGCCAACTTATAAGCACACAGCATATTCTTTCCGAACTTTTCCATTTTTGTTTCCATTTTTTCCATTGCCCCCGTGCAGTGACCCACCGCATCCCCCGCACCCTCAACATAACAAAAGACGGATTAACTTAGCCCCACACCCCATCAATGTCTCCTACTTGGCTCCTCCCCCCCCCCCTTCACATCTTGCTGTGACTGTTCCACCTGAAGACGGAAGCTTGTGTTGCCTCCGAAACGTCGTGATTTAATTGTTTTATTTTATTTTACCTACGTGACTTTACAGAGACACACCGCAGCTCCATTCACAATTTTTCTTGTTTGCACGTCATCGTGAAAGCAAAAATGGCACCTTTCGGGAGTAAGCGACGGCCGTTTCCATCTCGGCGAGCAGGAGCTGGATGTCGTCGCTGTCTGTGATTCCTGTCGCACCGCAGCACAGGAGAAGAGACGGCCGTGTCATTGTCGTCGTCACCGAGGTGACGGAGTGTGGGGCAAGCGCACGCAACCCGGGGAGAGGAGAAACAAAACACCAGCGCTCCCGTAAATAGCGCAAGCCCGCGCAGTTAACGAGCAGTCACAGGTTTTTTTTCTACTTCTGAAAGGGGGTTACATGCGACAACGACGAAGGTGCGCAAACTCTCTCTATGCGAGGTCAAGCGTACATTGCTCCATTTTAAGCAGTATCGATAAAGAGTGATTTTAAACGTGTAAAACGCACACGGACGCTTGGAAAATAAACTCCTGTCGTGCTTGCCAATCCATGATTGGCACTTCTGAGGTCTGCGTTGCACTTGCATAACGTGGGCTAGTTATGCAAACATAAACACCCCTGATTCATGTTGGTGAAAACTATATTTCTGCCAATGTTCTGTGGGAAACAAGCCAAATTGGAAGAACACCACGGCAGAAATTGATCTAAAGTTTCCCCGTTATTTGTCATAATAGTGCTCACAGTAAAAAAAATACTTTTTTTCCAAAAATGGATTGGAGCATGGACAGGGCCAAGCCAGAAATATAAAAAGCTCCTCCATGTAATCAATGGTGGTGTGGAACCCTCCACTGGAACTACCAAACAAACAGAAAAGGAAATGTCTGTGTGCAAAAAAATCTGCCTGCTATTTCCACATAAATAAGGCCATTACGGAAGCATACGTGGCTTTCCAAAATGGCCTTTTTTTGCTCCCATCACCGCAACTGGACGTTTGGCCATGGATTCTGCGGTTTGTCCGAACCCCCCCCCACCTCCTGCTTGCAAGGCACGTGCCTGAGACACCGAAGATTATTTGTGTGCCTGTGGCTGAAACACAGATAATCAATCACAGCATCGCGACCCTTACCTAACCCGCACTTATTTTTTATAAAATTTGTACTATTTTTTATTTTACCAGGTAAGGCCCCGCTAAAGCTATACATCTCTTTTTCAGAAGTCGACCTGGCCATCACAAATGATAGCCCAGCGAAGTGGAAAAACCGAAGGACCCGGAGAAAAATCCACGTGACCACGGGGAGAGAGACATGCAACTCCAAATATACAGCAGGCGTCAGGGTCGGGATTGACCTCCTGTATACCAGGCAAGGTAGTTAACATCTTGCCACCGTGGCACCCTTTAGCTCTGCCATGGCCATGCCAGCTTTGTGTGTTGTTTTTTTCCTCCTCCATGAGCACTGGAGGCGAAATTTAAAAAAATGCACACACAAGACTGAGGCTTGACTGTGTAACAGTAAACCCTTCTGCCACTCACTACAAGATCCTTTTTTGCCGGTATCAAGATGAGAGGCTTTACCCCTTCCGGCAATAACACAGGAGGCGTTCAGATATTCACCTACCAAATAGACACACCTATTGCAAGGCACCAGGACTGCATTAACCACACATGCTTGTGGTATAAAACATGCAAACAAACACGCTCCGATGCTGTGACGCATTGTCCTTGAAACTGATTGGCCTACACTGGAGCTGCAGCCTCCTTTATGGCCTTGTCTCACCACCGGTGTCAGACCAGAGAACAACGCATACCTGTCGACCCATATGGTTTAGCCTGTATTTTCGTACGCGGAAATTGAGCCGTTTCCATATTGGTAAAAAAAAAAAGATAATTTGTGTCTATTTGTTTGTGTTTCTCCCTTGTGATGGGACTTTGTAGGATGAACGTTGAGATTTATAATGGAACGGAGTGACCAATAAAGTCTGAATTGGTCTGTAATGAGGTAGGCACTGATAAGGGGTTGACAGGTTTGACAACGCCACAAGGCGAACAGCACAAAAGGCAATGCAAATATCAAGGCATTAATATCTCGGGTTGAGCAGTTATATATTCATGTATATTCATGTATATATAACTTGCCGAGAGTTTCTGCTCGTTTTGCACGTATTCAGGCTTCGCCAACAGCTTTCAGGGGCGTAGCGCCATTTGCATCTTTTTCATGGCTTGCCCTTTGTTAAAGCGTGTTCCGTATCTGAATGATGTTTTAACTTGCAGTGGTTTGAGAAGCCAAACGTTGTCGTGAGCAGTTAAAACTTTTCTTATGCCACGGATCAAGGGCCACAGTTGATGCCAGCCTTTCAAGGACCATAGCTACATTGTGCCATCTACTGCCCTGCTCTGGTATTTTTACGTGATTTCGACCTTTTCAGGGAAAGCAATTATTGACGAAAATGTCAGTTTGCGCAGGACTTTAAGTCGTGAAATGTCACTTCGCATGCCATGTGAGATATTTTGTAATGGCTGAGTAAAACCTACATTTTGAGAGAGAATTAAATATGTAATGTAATGAAAAGTCAAAAAGTAAAATGTTAGCTCTCAAGACGAGTTTACAAGCATTTCCCAGTGTCGAGGTTTGCATTTTCAACCGAGACTCGCATTCGAAAGGATCTGCAATTGAAGAATATTGAGAGGTATAAATGGAAACAGGATAGAAACTGCAGGACTGTAGATAGTCATGTAACTTTCATTTTTTAACATTGCAATTAGAATCTAAAATTTTCCCCATGATATATAATAATTAAAGATTGTGCAATCTAAACTAAAAATCTCAATTTCCGTTAAATGTTGGTCTAATCGAGAATAACATTCACATTTAGCAGGTTTTTTTTTTATCAAAGTACAATGCAATAAACCCTCTCTATGTGCGAGTTCTGGATGTGCAAGTTTCGGCGAAACGTCACGGTTACTCGAATTGTAAACGTTGTAGTGGTTTTATACTCCAAACACAGAACCGGTTAATGGTGAAGTAGTATACTACACTAAACACTACACTATATTTGTAAATGTTGTTGTGGGTCTACTCTCCATCACACAACTGGTTAGTGCTGTACTAGTATACTGCACTATACACTACACTATACAATAAACTATAATTGTAAATGTTGTAGTGGGTTTACTCTCCAACACACAACCGGTTAGTGCTGTACTCATATACTACACTATAATTGTAAATGTTGTAGTGGGTTTACTCTCCAACACACAACCGGTTAGTGCTGAACTAGTGTACTACACTATACACTACACTATAATTGTAAATGTTGTAGTGGGTTTACTCTCCAACACAACCGGTTAGTGCTGAAGTAGTATACTACACTAAACACTACACTATAATTGTAAATGTTGTTGTGGGTTTACTCTCCAACACACAACTGGTTAGTGCTGTACTAGTGTAGTGGCCTTATTGACGTCGGAGACTGTTCACTTGAGGCAACTGTGGTGCCGCCGCAGCGGAGCCGCTCCGTCGGGGCCGTACCCACCGCCGTGACGCCGCCACTGGCGCCTCGGATTTCCGCCACTCTCCCGAGGCCGGTGCTCTCTCAGACGTCCGCTGTTTACCCTCTACACAGTTGTGGTGCCGCCGCAGCGGAGCCGCTCCGTCGGGGCCGTGCCCACCGCCGTGACACCGCCACCGGGGAGTGACGGCGCCGACGCGGCGCGCCCCTCGCCGCCCCCCCCCTCCCCCCACATGAATGCACGCACACCCCACGTAGAGCCGGGAGGGAAGGTCACCTGGCCGACAGGTTTTTATCCAGAAGCCCCTAATGGGATCAAGCTTCATGGTTTCCTGCGGCCGGGAAATTGGGCGATGTACCCCCTGAGGCTGACATGCACCACGGCGCCGTGACCTGATATTAAAGTTACATGGTCACGGCAGAGGCCGTTCAGCCACCGCGAGTGAAACCGCACACACACAAACACGAGTCAGTGGGCAGATAGCGGGAAGAACGGAGAGCGGACGTCTGAGAAACCACCACAGTGACGTCACCAGAGTATGATCAAAGTACCGAAAAGGCGGGAAAATCCGGGCATCTGATTGGGCAGGAGGCCAAGGGAGGTACGGATCGGAATATCTCAGCCCCTGATTGGACAGGGGGGCACGGGCGCAAGAGCAACTGAATGCCTTTTGTTATAGGTGGGATTATAGACCCGAATATCAAAGAGCACGGGTGAGCAAGTGCAGGCACCGCGGAATGCCTTTGTGATAGGTAGGATCAAAGGCAGGTGATTGAGACAGTAAAGACAGAGTTCTTCCAGTCATCAAAGTCCACGGAGCATTGGAGCCGGCCGTTCGGATCGTCCGCGTGACGAGTTTCAGCGCAGCCAGGCACGATCTCCCATGGAGACGATCCACAGCCTCACCCTTCTACAGCTTCCAGCGCAGCAGAGTGGAAGTAAGCGTAAGTAAGAGAGAGGTGAGTTTGAGCTATTTAATCGAGGGTAGAGAGCTGAGCGATAGGCAGGATAAATTGAATCTAGGATCCTCGAAGGATAGGCTAACGTCTACTGACCCACGAAAGCCCACGTAGCTTAACAGGATATTCGCGGAGAATAAAATAGCCAGTGGGGGGTAAACCGTGTCGTGTGGTCTCTTTGTGGGTGTGAAGAGAATGGTGGAGTGTCTTGCGTTCGCGTGCACGCACGGTTGTTTACAACGAGGCGGAGCGCCTAGCGTGCGCGTGCCTACGCGGCTGTTTACGGGAGCGCTTAGCGCTCGTGTGCCCGTGCGGCTGTTTATGGGCGTGCTTAGCGTTCGCGTACCAGTGCGACTGTTTACGGGAGTGTCTTGCGGTCGCGTGCATGTGCGGTTGTTTATAGCGAAGTAGAAAGCTAAGCGCCTGGTGTGCGCGTATACGCGCGGCTGTTTAAACGGCCCTTTAAACCGGAACGCAGTGACTCTTTCCAATCAGTGGCAGACGCCCCTGCCCTCTCACCCCCGACCCTAACTCCCTCGCGTGTGATTGGTGTACGGGGCTGGGCAGGTAGCGGCGTCCGGTTTGTTATTGCCTGGGCGCATAGAGCGTGGGTGTGGGGGAGTCACGTGTCGGCATACCGTACCCATTTGTTCACGTGCGGGACGGAGTTTTGCTTTGCGAGCGCGCTCACCGCAGCACGCCACCACTGGACCCGCGTAGCGCATCGTAAACGTAAAGCCGTCGGCCTCACCAATTGAAACCTGCCTACGCGGGCAGTCGCAAAGTCGGGGGCGCAAGGGGGCGAGGAATTGGAGGTCGATAGTCCGAACCCGTCCGAGCAGTCGGGGAGTAGTAGTATGAGTGAGAATGAGGAGGCGAGGGGCAGCAGCCCCCGCACAACACGTATCTATTACAGATACTTCAATTACAGTAACGACCCTGATACTCGATGAGGTAACGGCCTCTCCACCCGTACTCTTTAAAGGGAAATGTTCCCCGAGCTTAAGCCCACACTAGCTCCCTAGTTCCCCCTATCCTAGTCCTCTCTCAGGAGGCTATCTGACCTGGCCCAGCTTCGACGCAGGTCCCGATCACCAGCCACACGAGTCCGGCCCTCAGAAGGACATCGGCCCTCGCGGCTCTGGTGTCGCACCCTGGCTTACTTTTCCCGGCCCTCAAAAAAGCAGCGAGTCAAAGGAGTTCCAGGGTCTGGCTAGTCGATCTTCATTCTTCACTGGCTCTTCATCTTGACTGGGTCGAACTCCCCCTCAGCTCTCCGGGTCCCACCTTTTATACTGTCTCTCACTTAAGGGCGGGGCTGGGAGGGATCACAGCATCCCCCACAGCCCCCATGGTGGTGGCCATAGCGGACGTGTTTGTGGCCACCATTATACAACCGCATGTCACCCTCTCGTAACACCTCTACACTAGTATTCTACACTATATACTACACTATACAATACACTATAATTGTAAATGTTGTCGTGGGTCTGCTCTCCAATACACAACCGGTTAGTGCTGTACTTGTAACGAATTGGCATGTTTTGTTCACGTGACAAACCTTACTAATTGGCTGTGTTGACACCTTTATACAAGGGATTATGTTTGCAATAACCACAACACAAGCAGTCAAAAAATGCAAACAAAAAGAAACAACTCTGATAATGATGT
The DNA here is from genome assembly GCF_048934315.1 of Petromyzon marinus. Taxonomy (NCBI): domain Eukaryota; kingdom Metazoa; phylum Chordata; class Hyperoartia; order Petromyzontiformes; family Petromyzontidae; genus Petromyzon; species Petromyzon marinus. The sequence goes on from NC_133692.1 coordinate 12,780,691, forward strand.
GCACTGCCCTTGAATTTTTTGACTGCTTGTGTTGTGATTATTGCAAACATGATCCCTTGTATAAAGGTGTCAGTTTTTTTTTTGCCAGCTAAAAGGGTAAAAACCTATTACTATATCTTGTTGCTGGCAAAGGAGGTCTCATAATGCTTTTGATTCTGTTAATCGTGATGCACTATGGAGAATCCTTCTGAGATATGGTTGCCCAACAAAATTTGTTAACGTCCTCCGTCTGTTGCATGATGGTATGAAGGCTAAATTTTGATTTAAAGCTTTCGTGACTGCAGTAATTCATATTCTTAGCTCTTTCGGTAAAGTCACGTTGAAGGGAAACATTAAAATAATAATAAATATAAAACAAAAAAAATTCTCACGACGTTTCGACCATAACACAAACGGTCGTCATCAGGTGTGTCGGTTTGCATTAATTTATTTATTTGTAAACGGCGTATTTATTTATTTAAAAAACGTCAGTGCCGCGCGCAGCGATTTGGCAGTTTATTTAGAAGGACTAGTCCATCTATGTTCTGAAAAGAGGAGGGGGGAGACAAAAAATTAATGTATGCTTATAGTGGCATTCAGACAGCATACATTAATTTTTCGTCTCCCCCTCCTCTTTTCAGAACATAGATGGACTAGTCCTTCTAAATAAACTGCCAAATCGCTGCGCGTGGCGCTGACGTTTTCTATAAATAAATACAACATTTAAAAATAAAAAAAATTAATGCAAACCGACACACCTGATGACGACCGTTTGTGTTATGGTCGAAACGTCGTGAGAATTTTTATTGTTTTATATATATTTTATTGTTTCCCTTCAACGTGACTTTACCGAAAGAGCTAAGAATATGAATAGGTATGAAGGCTGTCATCCTCTTTGATGGTGAAGCCTCAGAGGCAATCGAAGTAAGGACCGGTGTGAAGCAAGGCTGCGTTATTGCACCAACTCTTTTCTCCATCTTCCTGGCGGGAATGCTTCACCTGCCAGAGAATAGACTTTCCCAGATACATAAATATCACATATAGGACAGACGGGAACATATTCAACATCAACCGTTTCAGAACCAAGTCGAAAACATCAATCACATCCGTTATTGAATTACAATATGCTGATGATGCCCAAGTCAGTGCCTGCTCAGCAGGCACCGACTTGTTTGCTTTTGTGACCAGGACAGTGATATTTTGAAATGTACCTATTTTCAATGGGAAAACGGGCGAATTTGTGTCTTTTCGTTCACATAAAGTCCGAAAAAGAAAAAACATATGAATCAAAATTAACATGTATTGATACTAAAGTAATACAAAAATGACAAGCAATTAGGAAATAACACTTGCTACCCAGGAACAAAACTAAATTTAAAAAATTGTTACACAGTGATAATCATTTGTTATTTATTTTAGTCATTGTTAAACATTTACCATTTACTCCGCCTATGTTCACTCGTACCAGGAACCGTAACAGCATTTTTCCCCAACGGAAGGTTAGAGAGGAAGGTTTTCTGTGTGAGCTATGTGTTACTTGAAAACAAGTGTAAGCTACAAACGACATCATTTTACATGCTTGTTCATGTTTAAAAAAGTGAATTAGCGCAGTAAGAGTAGAGAGAACGTGTAATAGATTTGTTTGAACACGGTTGCTGCGCACAGTCCCAGAGACACTAATACGTGAGGCGAGCAGTAAAAAAACAGCACTATAAAGGTTGTAATAGAGAAGTTGTTAACACTATCCTTGAAATGAAAAAGGTTGTTTTAAGATTATGGGAAAAAAGTCGGTAGGAGGGAATTCCAAAGTTGATGAATGCAAGGAAAGAAGCAGAACGAGAAGTGAGGTGAGTGGTTGGGTGGGTGAGTGTTGTGACCTGCAGTGTGGTGAATGGGTGAGTGTTGTTGTGACCTGCAGTGTGGTGAGTGGGTGGGTGGGTGTTGTTGTGACCTGCAGTGTGGTGAGTGTTGTTGTGACCTGCAGTGTGGTGAGTGGGTGGGTGAGTGTTGTTGTGACCTGCAGTGTGGTGAGTGGGTGGGTGGGTGTTGTTGTGACCTGCAGTGTGGTGAGTGTTGTTGTGTTCTGGAGTGTGGTGAGTGTTGTTGTGACCTGCAGTGTGGTGAGTGGGTGGGTGAGTGTTGTTGTGTTCTGGAGTGTGGTGAGTGAGTGGGTGAGTGTTGTTGTGACCTGGAGTGTGGTGAGTTAGTGGGTGAGTTGTTGTGACCTGCAGTGTGGTGAGTGTTGTTGTGTTCTGGAGTGTGGTGAGTGGGTGAGTGTTGTTGTGACCTGCAGTGTGGTGAGTGGGTGGGTAAGTGTTGTTGTGATCTGCAGTGTGGCGACTGCGTGGGTGAGTGTTGTTGTGACCTGCATGTGGTGCGTACGTGGGTGTTGTTGTGACCTGCAGTGTGGTGAGTGGGTGAGTGTTGTTGTGACCTGCAGTGTGGTGAGTGTATGGGTGAGTGTTGTTGTGACCTGCATGTGGTGAGTACGTGGGTGTTGTTGTGACCTGCAGTGTGGTGAGTGGGTGAGTGTTGTTGTGACCTGCATTGTGGTGACTGCGTGGGTGAGTGTTGTTGTGACCTACAGTGTGGTGAGTGTTGTTGTGACCTGTAGTAGGGTGAGTGTTTTTGCCACTAAGTGGCGTTGACGTCACCACGACGCTTGTGACAGGCTATGTGTACCTTGAAGCCACGTGAAGTGTCGAACGCCCGCTGGCAGGAGATCACAGGGCAGACCCAGGTGCCACGGGTCGACTGACTGAGATGACTGGCTGATGCACCACCTGTGCCCTCTACTATGCTAACTTGCTGTGCTTTAGCCACCCGGCGCTCCGCTCCTTGTTGTGAGCGTCGCTCCTCTGCCCTCCGTTGTTGTTGGAGGGCGACTGCCTCCAATTGCCCAGTAACATCCTTCACAAGCCTCCTCCACAGAGGCCAATCTTTACAACGCTGGTACCAGTCATCGGCAAGTCCACTCAGCTCCACATCCTCCTGTACCACATAACTCTATCTCTTCTCTAGCCCGTGCCGCACCTGTTTCGCCCCCTCGATCCGGCCGAACAAAAGCTGTTTAGGCATGCGGTGGCTGGGCATGCGGGCTACATGGCCCAGCCAACGCAGCCTTGCCTGCAGGAGGAGCTCACCGATGGTACTTCGTCCAGATATTTCAAGGATTTGTGAGCTCCTCACACAATCCAGCCTGGTTACACCCAGGATGGATTGTAGGCAGGCCAGCCTAAATGTTTCTAACCGGCGAAGATGTTCCATTAGGGGGGTCCACCTTTCCCAAGCGTATAGAAGGGAGGGAATGACCATGGTCGAGAAGACCTGAAGCTTCGTGCGGAGCGACAGACCAGGTAGCTTCCACACAGCGTTGCGCAACCGATGAAAATATAATGCCGCTCGACTGATTCAGAGTGAGACCTCTGCTGTTAAACCGGAGCTGGTCATGAGCACACTGCTCAGGTATGGGAAACTCTCCACTCTCTCCACATCTGCCCTATCACCAATTGGGAGTTGTGGAGGTGGAGTGTCCGATGGTACAAAATACCCAGGCAGGTGCTTAGTTTTGGTGGAGCTGATGGTAAGGCCCCACCTTTTAGTGGAGGGAGGGAATGACCATGGGCGAGAAGACCTGGAGCTTCATCCGGAACGAGAGACCAGGTAGCTTCCACACAGTGTTACGCAGCCGATGACACCAGAGTGAGACCTCTGGTGTTAAACTGGAGCCGGTCATGAGCACACTGGGCAGGTATGGGAAACTGCACTCTCTCCACAACTGGGCCATCACCAATTGTGAGTTGTGGGGGTGGATTGTACAAAATACCCAGGCAGGTGCTTAGTTTTGGTGGGGCTGATGGTAAGGCCCCACCTCTTAGTGGCAAGTTCCAGGTTCAGCAGCAGCGCCTCCAACTCCTCCTCTGAGTGAGCAGCAATTACCAGATCATCGGCATACATAACATGGTTGAGCAATAGGGAGCTATCCATTGACTGCATCCAGGCATCGATGAGCCTCCCATTGTATCTGCACCAGATGGAAATTCCTCCGGTATAGCTATTGAAGGCTTCACAAACTACGTGGTCGAAATAGATGTTAAATAATGTTGGAGCCAGAGGACATCCCTGTCACACCCCAAGGTGTACAGGGAATGGTTCCGACTCTCAGCCACGTAGTTTTACCCGAGCAGTATGTGCACAAATGCCACCGTCCCTCAGCATTTTGCTTGGGAGATCATCTCTGCCCGGTGCCTTTCCTGGTCTCAGGCTCTGGATCGACTTCAGTACTTCCTCAACAGATGGCACCTCAGCCAGCCACTCACAGGGTGTGATTTCTTCCAATATTTGAGGCACCGCAGCCTCGGCAGGGTCATCCCCACTTTGTCCCACGTTGTTATCCAGGCTAAGGGATGTCCCCTCCCCCAGGACCTCACGGCAATGCTCAGCAAATTTGCAAAACCTGTTCCTGGGGGTCGGAGATTGGATCACCGTTCTTTCCCCTAATGATGGTAATTGGTGCAGGTTACTTTTTTTATGGAATTAAAGAGCGATTTGTGGTCGCGGGCAATTGAGGCAGACTCCATCTCCTCAGCAACCCGCGACCACCACCCATCCTTGCAGCGCCTCACGGCTCTCCGAACCTCCGAGCGAAGGCTGCGGTAAGCCTCCTCATTCTCCGACGTAGGATTACTGTAGCCGATGAGAGTGGGCCTGTCGCTTTTTCTCAGCCAGCTTGAACACCTCCTCTGTCAGCCAGGGTCTCTGGGGAGGTCTGGACCGTGTACCCAAAGCAGCCATTACAGCTGCATGAGCCACAGTCCTAAACCTCACCCATTTCCCCTCGACATCCGGAGTGGGGGAAGATGCCAACACCAGCCGCAAGCGATGAATACATTCTTGCTTGCAACTTTCATCAGCTAGCTGAGACCATGCCACTAAGGATTTGAATGGGGTCCTCGGTGTACATCCACCACTGGAGTGGAAGAATGGCAGGCACATCTTACAGATGACAAGTCGATGGTCAGTGGGAAGATCAGCTCCACGGTAGGTCCTGGTGTCAAGGACATGGGCCCGCATCCACTGTTCCGTAACTCTGTAGTCCAGCAGATGTTCTTGCTTGGACCTGCCATGCATCCATGATGTTGTGTGGATGCACCGATGCCGGAACAGCGTGTTGGTAATTACAAGCCCATGGGCTGCACAAAAATCTAGCAGCCTTCTGCCATTGTCATTGAGCTGATCTGGCCCATGCCTTCCAATTACTCCAGACCAGGTGCCAGCATCATGACCAACTCGGGCATTGAAGTCACCCAACAAGATGACTCTATCTCGAGGGGCCACTTTAGCTAGCACCTGTGACAGGTCATAGAAGACATCTGACTCATCGGCATTGCCTGCATCTCTCCACGGATGTTTGTCTTCAGTGGGGGCATAAGTAACCACGACCACCACTCCTCGCCTCTGGTTGATGGGAAGGCGAGAACAAAGTGGCCTGGGGCTTACAGCTTCCCATAGCTCACCGCCACGCTCCCACGCCCCCTTCATTCTTTCGTTCAGAAGAAGAGCCACTCCCTGTTGTTTGGCAGTCTCCTGCCCCGAGAAGAGGACTGTCCACCCCTCATGGTGGCAGGAGCCAGAGCCAGTCCACCGGACCTCCTGAATACCACAGAGATCCAGGCGGTACCGGTCCAGCTCCCGACAGAAGAGTGGCAGCCTTTCCTCCGCAGTGAGCGTTCGAACATTCCACGTGGCCACACGTAGTGGTTTTTTGTTGTTTCTGGAGAAGCCCCGAGGGTAAGGATTCAGTCTCCTGGCTCCACCAAATGGAGTTTGGCCAGGAGACGTTATAGACGCCTGTCCCCTGTTGTATATATAGGCCTTTTATATATTTTTTGTTATTGTATCTTTCTATCTACGTGACTTTACCGAAAGAACCAATGAATATGAGTTCCAGCAATCACGAAAGCATAAATGAAAACCTAGTTATATATCCAACTTCAGGATATCAAAATATAACTCGAGAATAAGAAGCACAGATCCCTGGCGATACGGACGGAAAACAAAGGTTGATAAAACCCTAGGAATACATGTGGTACCATCTGATACATCATAAATCTTGGTTAAACATAGACCAAATAATACTTGGGAAGTATTAGACTGAGGGTCATCCAAAAGAGAACAAAAGGCGAAATAGGTCAATCATACATGACCACGATAAAATGTATCCCATAGAATCAGAGTCTCCAACCGCCTTTGTCTCCCAGCAGCACATGGTAGCAATAAATTACATACACATGATAAGGGCACCTCCCCTTGAAATATCGATCACCATGAAGGAATTCCAAACCATGATGGAAGTACTGTAAACACTGCTCCAAACATACCTTGAGTCACTTACAGAGCCAAAACTGCAAAAAGTGGTACGGTATCAAGCTATAAGAGATAAAATAATATTTTTAATTTCCAACTGGTACGAGAGAACACGACTTCAAAGGCCATAGCGCCCCTCTTTGTGAGAGACACCCCAGCCGGGAGGGAAGAGGGGGGGAGAATGCAGAAGTTGAAAAACTGGGAAACGCACTTGGGGGCAATTTGGAGCATCGGTTTCCATTTATGGCGGGGTGGCTTGAGGAGGGGGACAGGAACCAGGCCAGGGTGAGACTTAACAGATTCTAGATTTAAAGCTTTCGTGACTGCAAGAATCCATACTCTTTGGTTCTATTCGGTAAAGTCACATAGGTAAAAAATAAAACAAAAATCACGACGTTTCGGCCACAACACAAGCGGCCTTCATCAGGTGAAGGGATCAAGCTGTCTCGAGGACAGCACTGGAGTGAAACACAGCCACGCTCAGACCGCGAACCTTTAAGCTGTGTGCGAGCAAACAAGGTGTCCTGACAAAGGAATTAGCATAAAAATCAGCATTTGATTGGCCGATTATAGAAAAGAGGTGGTGTACGTGCCGGTGGACTTGCCGTTTGGCGCGGAAGGGGGGGGGAGTTTACCTATTGATGGTGTGAAAAGGGAATTTATAAGAGCTGCGAAAGTTTGGGGTACCACTACTTGAAAAATATACTGTACCATTGAAATTAGTTTAATGTTTAGTTCGATTTAGAACATCTTTCCAATGGTTGCTTAATTTGAAACCATCTTCTCGGTTGAAATTGTGTCTGTGTTTGTAGATCTGAATTGCCTCGTGAACAAATCTCTGATAAAAACCCGTGGGTTTGCAAAGAACCTTGGTATCGGAGAAAATTATATCGTGATCACCCACAGCGTTGTAACAGTGATCAGCCACGGCAGAAGAATTCGTTTTGCCGTGTTTCAAATCTGATTTGTGCTCGCGAATTCGGTCAGAGACATATCGCTTTGTCTCCCCGATATAGCAATCACCGCAGGTACAACTCAATTTGTAAACCCCGGGGTACTGTAAGTCAGGAATGACATCCTTCACGGATGGGATCAGATCACGAATTTTGTGTACTGTATTGAACCGGACCTAGATCTTGTGTTTGTTTAGAATTTTGGAAATCTTTTTAGTAACGCCTGCTATATATGGTAGTGTGATGGTTTTGACCGGAGTATCAAGTGGTTGTTTCTGTATGGAGGGAGAAACAGCTTGGCGGATGGTACGGTCAGAGTAACCATTCCTTTTGAGGGCCAGGTGTACATGTTTTAATTCACTGGTCAGGTGGTGTTGGTCCGAAATGCAATGAGCCCTATGGTATAAAGTTTTGATGAGAGAATTATTTTGGGCTGGGTGGTGGTGAGAATCAGGTTTCAAGTAGGAATCTGTTTGGGTGGGTTTCCTGTAGACAGAATGCCCCAATGAGCCATCAGGTCTCCTCTCAAACAGAACATCTAAGAATGGTAGCTTGCCATCTTTCTCCACTTCCATGGTGAATTTGATGGCGGGATGTCTGGAATTGATGTGGTGTAGGAAAAGGTTCAGAGCTGGGAGGCCATGTGGCCAAATGACGAAAGTGTCATCCACATATCTCTTCCACAGAGAAGGTCTGAGGGTGGAAGTCTGGATGGCGTCTGATTCAAATTTCTCCATGAAAATATTGGCTATCACTGGTGACAAGGGGGATCCCATGGGGGTACCCTCATTTTGTTTGTAGAAGGAGCCATTCCAAGTAAAGTAGGTATTGTTGAGGCAGTGCCTAACCAGTGCAGGTGTGTCGGGGTCTAGTCCATGTTGGACCAAATTTTCAATTATTTCAATGGTATCAGGTACTGGGACCTTGGTGAACAAAGAGACCACATCGAAGCTGACAAGGATATCGTCAGGGGACAGTACAACGTCTTTGACCATAGAGACCAATTGGGCTGAGTTGAGTACTGCTGAGGCGGTCTTGCCAGTGAAAGGCAGCAAGGTATCTGACAGAAAACGGGCTAGTCTATAGGTAGGTGAGTTGATCATGGATACGATGGGTCGTAGTGGGGTGGCTTCTTTATGAATCTTGGGAAGACCATAGAATCTAGGGGGTCTTGCAGCAGAAGGTTTTAGGGAGGGACGTTTAGTTGGGTCGATTAGGGAGGTCGAACTTGTGATGATCTTGTTGGTTTTTATCGCTAGGCTATTGGTAGGGTCATTTTTTATTTTTGAGTAACATCCATCGTTGAGCAGATTCTGGATTTTGTTGTTGTATGAATCTTTATCCATAACAGTTGTGTTGCCTTTATCGGCTGAGAGGATGACTATATCACTTCTGTTTTTTAAATTCGCGAGTTTACAACTCGCGGTTTACAAATTGAGTTGTACCTGCGGTGATTGCTATATCGGGGAGACAAAGCGACATGTCTCTGACCGAATTCGCGAGCACAAATCAGATTTGAAACACGGCAAAACGAATTCTTCTGCCGTGGCTGATCACTGTTACAACGCTGTGGGTGATCACGATATAATTTTCTCCGATACCAAGGTTCTTTGCAAACCCACAGGTCTTTATCAGAGATTTGTTCACGAGGCAATTCAGATCTACAAACACAGACACAATTTCAACCGAGAAGATGGTTTCAAATTAAGCAACCATTGGAAAGATGTTCTAAATCGAACTAAACATTAAACTAATTTCAATGGTACAGTATATTTTTCAAGTAGTGGTACCCCAAACTTGCGCAACTCTTATAAATTCCCTTTTCACACCATCAATAGGTAAACTCCCCCCCCCCCCTTCCGCGCCAAACGGCAAGTCCACCGGCACGTACACCACCTCTTTTCTAAAATCGGCCAATCAAATGCTAATTTTTATGCTAATTCCTTTGTCAGGACACCTTGTTTGCTCGCACACAGCTTAAAGGTCCGCGGTCTGAGCGTGGCTGTGTTTCACTCCAGTGCTGTCCTCGAGACAGCCTGATCCCTTCACCTGATGAAGGCCGCTTGTGTTGTGGCCAAAACGTCGTGATTTTTGTTGTTTTATTTTTTACCTACGTGACTTTACCGAATAGAACCAAAGAGTACTTAACAGATTGCTTAATAAATCAGAACATACACACACACGTACACCGGACAAACAATTGCCCCCACAGCAAAGAGCAAAATCAAAGGAATTCCGGTCCTTTGTAAGAAGGTGGGCAGAGGGGAGAGAATTTCACATGTAAGCAAGGACACAGATCATGCAACTCAGTTCTGCGAGCGGCAGGCTTCGGGAATCTGCCCCTGTGACAGGCACATCGATAGGGAGCTGCATCAGCAGAAGCCATGAGTCGCGGAGTTTGTCTTTTGTTTTTCGTTTTTTTATTGTTTCTTTCACCATTGAGAGCATAACCAGCGCAATCGAGCAAGAGTGTCGGCACCGTCGACCTGCGGACGCGCTGCAAGCGCAATAGTGCCTCGCCAGAGAGCACCAAGCAAGAGGGTCGGCACAGTCGATCTGCGGACGCACTGTGAGCGCAATCGTGCATCGCCAGAGAGCACCGAGCAAGAGTACCAGCCCCGGCGACCGGCGGACGAGCTGCGAGCGCGATCGAGCACCTTCAAAGACAAGGGTCGTGCTGACTCCGCTCACATCTAGCAGCGGAGGAGCCAGCAACCTGCCGCCGAGCGAGAGAGACAGAGAGCCGTGTGTATGACAGGCCCACACACACCCACAACGCATCGCCCAGCAGGGGACCAAGGCATAATCGGTACGAGGAACGCCCCACCTCGGCGTCTGCTTAACGCAAAGAGTTGAGCAAGGAGACAATACACCAACACACACATAACGCACATATCGGGACTAATAAGAGTACTCCAAAAGTTATCCTTGTGTTTCGCCCATTGAGTTACGTGGATATGGTTGTGAGAAGTATTTTAGTCACTTTTTGTTAAGTGCATAACTGTACCAATGAATTCATTGATGAAACTAAACATTTAGAAACATCTATGTTACAAATCTACACATTCACAGGGAGACTATTGTGTTGAAATCTGTCTTTTGATCACAGAATCTTGCCCACAAATTTACTGAAGCCTTAGCCAATTGATAACATTTGCTAGACAAGCAGGCACACTGCCGCACACCATTGTTCCAAGACATTTCGTTAATTCCATAATCTTACCAATGAATTCATTGAGGTCTACTTTTGCTTTCAGGACGTATTTCTTTATTGCTGTTCGTATGAATATTGTCACATTCATTTTTAAGGACTTTTTCCTATCGCCATATATGCTCGCTTTACTATGAGGAATTAACCGATTGTTCTGTTACCCAGGTTAACAAACGTAATCATTGCGAGTTAAATGTACGGATCAATGAGGAGGACATCTCCAGGAGTACTGTGTTGACATTCCTAGCATAATAATTTGCATATTAGAGTGTTATGTTTTTGTTTAGAAATTAAAGTTGCTTAACACAGAAGAGTCTGAGTGGTGCCTTCCTAAGTTCATGCGTAATAATCTTGATTATAAGAACTGTATCCTGCGGTGAGATCTGAATTTTGAGACCTGACATAAACACACTAAGACATAATCAGTCAAAGTTAAAGTGAAAATCATTGTATTATCCTGATTGATAATACAACCCTAGATAACGAAGCCGAGCTTAATCAGCATACCTCATACTTACATCACACTTGCATAACTTCACGCAATTCATTGTATTATCCCGATAGACAACGAGACAGAGCCTAATTATCATAATTGCATATATTAGCATAATGGTATACACTTGCACAATTTAATGCAATTACACCTCCTAATTAGCATAAATAATTTGCATAATCACATAAATTAAGAAAATTTGGTATAATTACACATTTCTCAATTTTTATTTACTTTGTATTCTATTTATTATTTTTTTAAGACCCAATATATACAACACCCTCCGGGGCCTCCGGAACTAGCTTATTAATTAAAATTTTCCGTCATAGTTTAGCGCACCCGTCCAGAGCCCCCTTTTGGCCACTGTGGTGGTCACAAACGCCATGAGGGGAAAGGCCAATCGGAATTGGCCCTCCCCCCACAGCACTGCCCACGACAGCGTTGCCCGTCCGACACAACGAGAAGGTAGGGGGTTGTTTTGCCGGACAACGCACGCACACCAACACACGCATACACGCACGTGTGCATGGCACCTTGCTCGCTGAAGCAGTGTAGACGGCCCCTGCCGGCACGTGCCAACGCCCGCAGAGCCTCGGCCGTCTCCGCGCCGCTGGCGTAGCAGGCGGGGCCGCTGGTGCCGCCACCACCGCTGCCACTTCCCCCCGCGCTGAAGAGGCAGGCGTGCAGCCGCACCTCCTGGCCCAGGTTGGCCTCCTCCACGTAGCCGCACACGGCCACCTGCATTGCCACAACAGTCGACACGGGGTGCCATTATTCGCAAGAGGTTTCATCGGCGCATTGTTGTTGTTGATTTAATTTGACATTTATCTAGAGAGTGCCTTAACTCGAGGCGCTTGCACGTCTTTTAAAAAGCGGTCACGACAACGGTAGTGGTTAAGATGGCAAAGAGGCGGAGGGGGGCCGAGGAGTGAGTGAGTGACCGCAACGGAGGACACGTGGGGGGTCACTAAAGGGCAGCAGGGGAGGGACGGCAAGGAGTGGAGGGGCGAGGGGAGCAAAGAGGAAGGGAATGGACGATGATAGAGAAGAGGTGAGGCTTTGAGAGAGGAACGTAAGAGGGTTAAGGAGGGGGACTGCTCAACGTGCAGGGGAAGTTTATTAGTATTGTTATTTTTATTCCCCAAGAAAGCCTCACCGAGTCTCGAGATGATTTTTTTCAGAACGGTCCTGCCATGTGTAATCTCAAGTGAGTGATTTGTAATAAATTTTACAGCATTTCAGATGTTTTTTTGGCCAATACCCATGACAGATGTTTTATAGCCATTAGAGGAATTAAGAAATCCGAAGGATACCCATGCAGAACCGGGGGAGAAAGAACGTACAGAGAGAACGTACAGAGTGAACGTACAGTCACCTTCGCTCACTGGTTTCCGCTGCTCACTCAAAACTCCAACTTACCCCCACGACCTCCCTTAATCTCCCCCTAATAACCGCCACAGCCTTTACTGTCCCCTCTTCATATTCTCATTCAATTCATTCATCATCATCATTTACCGTAATCAATTTCCCTTTCACCGAATTCATCATCATCACAGATTCGGCACCATTGCTTCCTCTCATCTATTTCAATCACCTCATCTCCACCGTTACATTCACATACACACACATGTTGTACCATTATTAATTATCTGTAAAGCGTCTCAGTTAAGGCAATCCATGAATTACATTAAGAAAAGAAGATAAGATACAAATTCCACACAGAAAGCTTCCCAACTTAGGAATCGAACCCAGATCCTTATTGCTGTGAGGCACGAGTGCTATCACTGTGCCACCTCGCATGGAGTCAAACTGCGCACTTCACCTACTGGTGCCACCCAAGTGCTGGATTACAATAAAGGTAATTTTTTGTTGGATTAGATCGCGTAATTATAGATGTAGCTTCTTTGGTTCTTTCGGTAAAGTCACGTAGAATGAGAATAAAATAATAAATTGATAAAATAAAATAACACAATAATATTCTCACGACGTTTCGGCCACAACACAAGCGGACTTCATCAGGTGAAGGGACGAGACTGTCTGGTAGGACAGCGCTGGAGTGAAAGAGCCACGTTCAGATCACGGCCTTTAAGCTGTGTGAGAGGAACAAAGCGCCTTGACAAATGAATTAGCATATAATTTAGCATTGAAATGGCTGAATGATTAGCTTGTGACTGGTCACAGAAATAGCTATGTTAAAAGTTAAAGTATACACATCCGCAGAGGCACCCCTTGATAAAGGAATTAGCATAGAATTTAGCATTGAAATGGCTAAGTTAAAGCATACACATCCGCAGAGGCACCCCTTGACAAAGGAATTAGCATAGAATTTAGCATTGAAATAGCTGAGTGATTAGCTTGTAACTGGTCACAGAAATAGCTACGTTAAAGTCAGAGCATACACATTCACCGAGGCACTTAGTACAAATCAAACAGGAGAATTTAGCATTGAAATAACTAGGCGAATTTAGCATTGAAATAACTGAGTGATTAGCTAGTAACTGGTCACAGAAATGACTATGTTGAAGTCAAGGCCTACACATCTGAGCTATTCACAGTACTATATAGTGAATCAATAAAAAACTAAAATATAAATTACCTTAATGTTATCAATAAACTCTATATTCTCCAATCAGCTAAGCTACCAACAATAAGTCGTTATATATCACAATGCTATATGGCGAAAAAATGGGTGGATTCTTACCCTCAACTTTAGCACCACGGATAGCTACGGGCCCCGTTCAGACGGACGAGTTCATCCATGGTCGGAACAGAGGAGGGGGAGAGAAACAGCTGCGAGGCGCTATTATACTCCATGTTGTAAACCATACCATTAACCGTGGTGTGAGAGGTATTAAGAGTCAATGCTGGCGAAAGAGCTGCGGTCTGAAGGTCATCGTAAAAATACAATTAATTAAGAACAGAAATGGTTTAAAACATCTTTCCAGTGGTTACTAAGCCAGAATCCATCTTCTCGGTTGAAATTGTCTCTGTGCTTGTATATGTGAATGGCCTCATGAACGAATCTCTCATGGTAGCCGGTTGGTTTGCAAAGAACCTCCGTCTTGGAGAAGTCAATGTCATGTGAGCCCACTGAATTATAACAGTGATCTGCCACGGCAGAGGAGTTCGTCCTACCATGTTTCAAGTCTGCTTTATGTTCGCGGATGCGGTCCGAGATATGTCGTTTGGTTTCTCCAATGTAGCTACTACCACAGAGGCACTTTAGTTTGTAAACGCCCGGGTACTGTATGTCTGGAACAGCATCTTTTACAGATGGAACTAAATCACGGATTTTATGTACTGTGTTGAATCGGACCTGGATCTTGTGTTTATTCAGGATTTTTATTATATGCTAATTCCTTTGTCAAGGCGCTTTGTTCCTCTCACACAGCTTAAAGGCCGTGATCTGAACGTGGCTCTTTCACTCCAGCGCTGTTCTACCAGACAGTCTCGTCCCTTCACCTGATGAAGGCCGCTTGTGTTGTGGCCGAAACGTCGTGAGAATATTATTGTGTTATTTTATTTTATCAATTTATTATTTTATTCTCATTCTACGTGACTTTACCGAAAGAACCAAAGAAGATGAATCATTGCAGTCACGAAAGCTTTAAATCGAAATATAGATGTAGCGTTAAAGCCGCCACCACCCGACAAACAATTAGTAAGGTTTGTCACGTGAACAAAACGTGCGGATTCGTGACTAGTTCAGCTCGGACGTCGCCCGGGGTCCACCAAGGTCCGCGTCCCCCAATCGAGTAACCCCGGTGGATTGGCTCGAAAAATGTGCTACCAGAAAGCAGCAGCAGCTACGACGCCATCAGGAAACAACAAAGTGGCCAAATTTTGAAAATGACGAAGAGGTTGAGAATGGCGAATGAGGAAATCGTAGTCAGAGACGTGGAATGTGAGAACGCCGTGGGCAACAGTGACGGTTAGAGCTGCTAAGAAAGGAAATGGAAAGATACCGGGTACACGTAACAGCATCCTCAGGACTGGCAGAAATGAGATGGACAGGAATGGTAGGGAGCTAAATGGGGGTGAAGTGATCTGGTCAAGGGAGGATAAAGCGCACACCAGAGAAGTTAGGGTTCTTGTTGAGCACAAAAGCCAAAGCGTCATTATTTGGACACAGACTGGTTAGTCCAAGAGTAATTGTAGCAAGATTTAATGGGCAACCCATAAAAATACGTCTGTCCAAATATACGCACCAACAATGGAGAGCGCAGAAGAGGATATTGAAGAGTTCCATGAAACGCTAGAAAGCACGTTAAAGGAACTGTCTCGGAAAGTTACAAAGATGATTGCGGAAGACTCGGGCACCTCTGTGGAGATTGTATGCCTCCCACCCTGTTCTACACAGGCTTCCTCTGGGTCCCCCCGCTTTCCTCCCATAGCAAGCAACCCAACAACAAAAACATACTACGTAACTGGGATTAGTCAAACAATCCCAATGCTGAAAAGTTACATCTGCAATTTGCTCAATTGCACATAAGCAACATTACCCCACTACTGGAAATGAGTGTTGAGAACTCGGCGACGTATTCCTGGATAATACAGTCGATCACCGATTATCCGGCGGCTTGGGGAGGGGTGCCAGATTTTGAAAAATCCAGGCTCACTCATCATCATTATTTAAAACAGCTTATTTTTGCATTCTTGGATGACATTATATTTTTAGCTGTTGTGGTGTCTATGTTTTTTTGTGGTGTTTTAAATTTGTTTGCTATGTGAAATTGGCATAAATAAACAAACAAATAGGCAAGTAATAAATATCCTTCTGTAAAACCTGACTATATTTACTGTACCGTACTAACCACTCCAATCTCGAAGACTCTGCATCATGGGGTGATGTATATACATGCAGTATATTCATTGTTTAAGTTGTATGTATGTAGTGTATAATGTAATGGAAAAATATTTGACACTGAAATCAAGCATAGCTCCTTTTTTTTGTCATGCACGTGGTGCCAAGCCGCCGGACTTGGTACAACCTTTGGAGCAGTTTTGCCGGTTTCGCCGGATCTCACCAGGACCGCCGGATAATTTTGGAAGCAGCCGGATAATCACGTGCTGGACAAATCGATAATCAAATGTAATAATAATAGCAACACGAATAACTAAATAAAAGACAGTTACCGCCGTACCAGATCCTGGTCGGGCACGCCGCTGGTGAAGACGTAGATGCCCTCAGGAGGCCCCTCAGGGTCCTCCAGTAGCAGGCGCAGTGCACCCAGTAAGTCCCGGCCACCCCCGCACCGCCACTCCAGCACCCAGCTGCCGTGAGATCCACAACCACGGCTGATGCTGCCGCGCACTTCACACGTCGGTGATCGCTCGCGGCCGGTCTCACGATTGGACGACCGATTATGTTGATAATAGTAGTAGGCTTTCGCGACCAATGTTATCCATAGTAAGACGTTTTTTTCGTGCATTAAATCGCATAGATATAAATGTGTCGTTAGACCCACCACCACCCAACACAGCCCATTTAGTAAGGTTTGTGACGTAAACAAAACATGGCAATTTGTTACTAGTTAGCACACTGGTGTGTTAGATAGAAAATTCTAGCTATAGTCTGATGAGGCTGGCTGTTGTTGTAATCACTGGCGAAACGTCATGCTCGAATTTTAAATGTTGAGGGAAAAACCGGAGAACCCGGAGAAAAATCCATGCGACCACGGGGAGAGTAAGATACAAACTCCAAATATACAGCAGGCGTCAAGGTCGGAATCGAACCCACAACCTCTTGTATACCAGGCGAGGTAGTCCACCATGGCGGCATGCTACCGCTGGGCCCCCGCGTCACCGCCCCAACGCTTCCTCCCCACAGGAAGGGCGTTCAGAGCGCCCACACTGACGGTGTAAGTGGGGGCTCCCTTTGGCGAGGGACATGGTTAAGCGACAATTTCTTTATATATAATTGACAGACACAATTTGGTTGCGTAGAAGTAAAATATCAAAATCAACCTCTTCTAACAAAGGAATCAGTCAGGGTGACTCGAATCAGCGAACCTTCACCTCAGAGGCAAAGCGCTCGCATTAGAAAGCCGCAAATCAAGCGCATTGTGACGTCTGCCTCAGCTGTGTTTGAGGCGCGTGCGTGCGTGTGTGTGCGTGCGTGCGTGCATTTGACAGGAGCTCTCATTCTCCACCGCTTCTTCAAGGGAGCTGTTACTGATTTCAAGGCGCGTGTGCTGTGGACCCACCTCCAGGCCGCCTGCAGGTTTTCGGGGCTAGGGGGAACCGGCGAAGGACGAAAGGCTTGAATGTCCATCCCGAAGCTGTTGTGGGTAGCGCACACACACACACGGGCACGTCCATAATGTAGCTATCATCAATGCAATCAGTCTTGAAGCTCACGGCGTTAAGGCTGAAGAATTAAATGGGGTTTGATTTGTAACCGTGCAACACAGTAGCAGGAACTTTAATATTTAAATAGTTAAAACGAATAAGAAGTGTCCATAATAGAGGTTTTTTTTTTGTGGGTTAGATCGTGTGAATATAAATGTGTCATTAAAACCGCCACCACTCGACAAAGCGAATTAGTAAGGTTTTTCAAGTAAACAAAACGTGCCAATTAGCTACTCGTTCAGCACACCAGTTTTGTGTTGGAGAATGAATTCACTACAATATTTACAATTCGAGTACCGTGACATGTTGCCAGTAATTACAACCAGCATCATCAGGCGACAGCCAGAGTTGTGGAGAAATTCTCCTCCTGTTTCGGTCTTAAACAGAGGGATAAATGTCATGTCATCACTTGTGAGACAATCAGGTGTTAAGGCCAGAAGGGGGGTTAATGTAGTCATATAAATTAAAATGGATATCTATTATTCGTTCGGTTATTCACGGTAAAAATTGATTACATAGGGGCCGTCCATAAATGACGTCACACACCTGGGGGGGGGGGTCAGACATTTGTGACGATGTGTGACGAGGGGGGGGAGGTTGAGAAATGTGACGTCACATCAAAATGTGCAACTTTAAATCAATATAGACAACACGTTCTACTTAATTAGACTTTTTAATAAATGTTTTCTCCTACAACATCAGAGTGCAGCGCCACATTAAATACGCACTACAATGACAATAGTTTAAAGCGATTTTCAAAATGGAAATATGGTTTGGGGGGGGGGGGCAGAGCTTTGTAACGTCATATTTGACACCGTGTGATGTTGGGGGGGGTTAAAAATCGTCCAAAATCGCGTGACGTCATTCATGGACGCCCCCATACATAATTATGTAATTAGCACATTATTTAGAATGTTTGGCTTTAAAATCTCACTTCCAGATTGGATTGCAACGTGAAGTTCAGGTTTAATGAATCTATGTTTTTAATGCCGTCAGGAGCCAATGTGTCCACATTGGCGTTTTTTTGTCCACAATTGTAACATTTCAATTATATATGCAACGCCGCAGTAGGAATCTGTCTCTTTCCCTCCCCGAGTGTTTGATTCTACAGCAGTCAACCAGAGGCATCCCGTGTGGATGTCGCGACGTGCGTTTGGATTTACACGAGCACACAGACGCTGTGGTGCGAAGCTATCAGCATCAGAATATTTATTGATGCTGCAGGAGGAATCCGATGAGCTATAAAGCTCTTTTTCACAGGTGTCCAGGAGGTGTCCAGGAGGGGCATGGGGTAAGAACGTTACAACAACAAACAATACAAAAACAGTCGTGCAAAGTACAAGAAAGGTAAACAAATCACCCAAACACGTAAATAAAACTAAACCATCCCCATCCTACCAGGCAAAGCACACTGAGGTATTAACTCATTTTTCAGAATCGACCTGACCACAAACTATAGCTCAACAAAGTGTCATAATTTGGAGATTTATAGCAGCAAAATTTTCTAAATAATTATCTCAATGCATGATTCTAAACGTGGAGAAATCAGGGTCGAGATCGAACCCCCGACCTCCTGCATACCAGGTGACGAGGATAACATCACAACCAACGTGGCGCCCCTGAAATAAACAAAACACATTCACGTTCAAATTGCATAATCTTATCTCGCATAGACTATTGTGATGTCTTACTCCCTGACGTGGCTAAGAAGGTGCTGATAAATTTGCAGCATGTTCAGAATGCGGCTGCTAGGGTGTTAACCAGAACACCTTCTTCACGTCGTATTACACCCGCTGTGGCCTCCCTGCACTGGCTTCCAGTTTCACATAGAATACAGCTTAAAATCCTATTGTTAACTTACAAAACCATAGCTTACATCATTGACATGCTGCACCCCCATATGTCCCCTCAAGGTCCCTAAGATCTGGGGGATGATGCAGATCTTCTCTCCATTCTCAGGTCGAGGCTTCTTTGCTCTATAGGTGACCGAGATTTTTCCCCATGTAGCCCCCAGGCGATGGAATGCTCTTCCACGATCTTTGAGTCTTTGGACATTTAAAAAATGCTTCTTAAAACCTATTTATATGCTTCCGCTTATTCGTTCACTCGGAGTGAGGGCGTTCACTCGGAGTGAGGGCGTTCACTCGGAGTGAGGGCGTTCACTCGGAGTGGGTTCGTTCACTCGGAGTGAGAGCGTTCACTCGGAGTGGGGGCGTTCACTCGAAGTGAGGGCGTTCACTCGGAGTGGATTCGTTCACTCGGA
The DNA here is from genome assembly GCF_048934315.1 of Petromyzon marinus. Lineage (NCBI taxonomy): Eukaryota > Metazoa > Chordata > Hyperoartia > Petromyzontiformes > Petromyzontidae > Petromyzon > Petromyzon marinus. The sequence continues at coordinate 12,800,307 of NC_133692.1, forward strand.
GTGAGGGCGTTCACTCGGAGTGGGGGCTTTTACTCGGAGTGAGGGTGTTCACTCAGAGTGGGGGCATTCATTCGGAGTGAGAGCGTTCACTCGGAGTGATCGAACTCACTCCGAGTGAACGCTCTCACTCCGAATGAATGAAGGCGTTCACTCGAAGTGGGTTCGTTAAACTCGGAGTGGGGGCGTTCACTCGGAGTGGGGCCATTCATTTACTCTGCGTGAGGAAACGAAGCTGCCGTGCCCCGCAGCTGCCACACGCAACACTAAAACAGCGGCGTGCACGGCACTTCACAGACATAACAAACTGTGTCAGAATCTGACATACGCATGCACAAGCCGTGTACAATGTCCCAAAAAAAAAGCCATCGATCCCGACCCCAATGCCTGCGGTATATTTGGAGTTTGCATCCTTTCTACCCGTGGTCGCGTGATTTTTCTCTGGGTTCACCGGTGTTTCCCTCCAAATTTATAATCAACGTGCGTTCAGAGTATTTGGCTGCTGTAAATTTCCACGCAATAAGCCACTTCATTGAAGCTATCATTTGTGGCCAGGTCGCTTATTAAAAAGAGCTGTATAGCCTTACCTGGGAAAATAGAAAAGTACAGTTTAAGTTTATATGCGTATCTGTGCGTGCGAGTGCGCGACCCACGTGATGATATTGAACGACTCTTTGCCAGTGAGCTGTGTTTGCAGTAGCAGACGCATGGAGTGCTGGACATGCACCAGGTAATTGGCATTCATCTCAGATAGGTCCACCAGCACTGCCAGCCTGTGCACACACACACACATATCACACACTGTTAATTTCCTGGGTACGTCTGAGAATATCAGATTCGCTTTGGCTGATCCAAAGCGTTTGACTAAAAGACAGAGGTATCCATAATATAAGTTTTTCTTAGATTAGATTGCCTAAATATAAACGTGTCTAGATTCAAAGCTTTCGTGACTGCAGGAATTACTCTTCGGTCCTTATGGTAAAGTCACGAAGAAAGAAATTAAATTATATAATAATAGAATACGACGTTTCTATTGCAACACAAGCAATAGTCATCAGGTACGAATGAATGTGAAAACAAACCTAGTAAACTTAGAAATATAATGCAATACAACACAGAGAGATAGCTAACATAACAGTCAACACCCTACCTGGTTGATTACATTCTTCCAAAGATTGCTAAATTTGAGAGAGACAAAACACAGAGACGGAGACACATAGACAGACACACAAGCAGAGAGAGACTCACACAGAGATAAACAGAGAGAGACACACACATAGGCCTAGAGAAACAACGCCTATGCGTTGAGGCCTTAAATAGGGAGAGAGGGTGGGGTACGGGTGAGGGGCAGTTCAACACACTGGTATTCTGAACTAGTAACTAACGGGTAACTAATGGCACGTTTGTTTAACGAGGAATTTACATTTACGCGATCTCACCCAGAAAAAACCTCTTATGAATAATATTGGTCGCAAAAAGCCTACTGCTACTACGTGTTAACATCACGGAAAGATTTGTTTGCTGAGTGTACCTCAGAGGTGCATACAATTAAGCATGCTGTAATTAAGGGTCACTGGGGGACTGTCTAGAATTTGACATGCTTTGAAGCTTAGTCTTCAATTATGCCTTATAAATTTTAAGGGGAAGTTTGCGTCATGATGAACAACTGACATCAAAGCCTGGTCCTGTGGGTGGGATGGCTTTGTGTGACGACAGCTCTCATATACAAATAATAGTATTAAGCTACACGAGTCAACAGCATACAAAGCTCTAACATTCACCACTTCTAAATAAGCAGGGTGGCCCAAAAAATCAGGACATGTAGGGTTCTTTCAGTTATCTTAACACTGGCATTTAAAACATTGTAATTATTTATTATCTAAGTTAATATTTTACCTGGTGTAGACCAATCAGTTTCAAGGACAATGCATTTATTATCAGAGTATGTTTTTGTTTGCATTCTGACCACAAGTATTGTGGATAATGCAGACATGATTCCTCCTGAAAAGGTTTAGTTTTGTTGCCAGCAGAAAGGGTAAAAACTTATTCTTAATATTTTACCTGTTATCATTATATATTTTTTCGGTGAGGTCACCTCAAATCAAGCGCTAAATTGACACAAAACATAATTGATGAATGTTCAAAGGTTACACACCTGTAATCTTAAAAAAATTAAAAAAGATCAAAAATTAATTTCCCAAGATAATTGATGCAGGCATTAATGTTTATGAAAATAAACAGCCAAATCTAATTTGTTAAAATAAATATAATAACCCGATGTGTGCTGACTTTGAGCCACCCTGTGGGCAAAGACAAAGCTCTCCTATATAGCCTTTAAAAGCCTGTTGGGGAAAGTGCTGTGAGCGAGCACCTTTGAAGGCTGGCACGGCACACGAGGAGGTGGGTAGCCAGCACCACGCCCGGCCGCCTTTGTATCCCAAGTGACGATATTTACACACCGCACTAGGTACTAATTTTAGGCTGAGGCGACCTACGGGAAGCCCATGACCGGCTCAGATAATCGTTACTGGTGTCGACCGTGAGCGGGAATCAAACTTGGGTCGGTGGATCTATGTATGTTTAACTTCTTTATTGGTTCTTTCGGTAAAGTCACGTAGAATGAGAATAAAATAATAAATTGATAAAATAAATAACACAATAATATTCTCACGACGTTTCGGCCACAACACAAGCGGCCTTCATTAGGTTAAGGGACGAGACTGTCTGGTAGGACAGCGCTGGAGTGAAAGAGCCACGTTCAGATCACAACCTTTAAGCTGTGTGAGAGGAAACAAAGCGCCTTGACAAAGGAATTAGCATATAATTTAGCATTGAAATGGCCGAGTGATTAGCTTGTGACTGGTCACAGAAACAGCTATGTTAAAAATTAAAGCATACACATCCGCAGAGGCACCCCTTGATAAAGGAATTAGCATAGAATTTAACATTGAAATAGCTAAGTTAAAGCATACACATCCGCAGAGGCACCCCTTGACAAAGGAATTAGCATAGAATTTAGCATTGAAATAGCTGAGTGATTAGCTTGTAACTGGTCACAGAAATAGCTACGTTAAAGTCAGAGCATACACATTCACCGAGGCACTTAGTACAAATCAAACAGGAGAATTTAGCATTGAAATAACTAGGCGAATTTAGCATTGAAATAACTGAGTGATTAGCTAGTGACTGGTCACAGAAATGACTATGTTGAAGTCAAGGCCTACACATCTGAGCTATTCACAGTACTATATAGTGAACCAATAAAAAACGAAAATATAAATTACCTTAATGTTATCAATAAACTCTATATTCTCCAATCAGCTAAGCTACCAACAATAAGTCGTTATATATCACAATGCTATATGGCGAAAAAAATGGGTGGATTCTTACCCTCAACTTTAGCACCACGGATAGCTACGGGCCCCGTTCAGACGGACGAGTTAATCTGTTCCTCTGTTCCGACCATGGATGAACTCGTCCGTCTGAACGGGGCCCGTAGCTATCCGTGGTGCTAAAGTTGAGGGTAAGAATCCACCCATTTTTTTTTTCGCCATATAGCATTGTGATATATAACGACTTATTGTTGGAGAATATAGAGTTTATTGATAACATTAAGGTAATTTATATTTTAGTTTTTTATTGGTTCACTATATAGTACTGTGAATAGCTCAGATGTGTAGGCCTTGACTTCAACATAGTCATTTCTGTGACCAGTCACTAGCTAATCACTCAGTTATTTCAATGCTAAATTCGCCTAGTTATTTCAATGCTAAATTCTCCTGTTTGATTTGTACTAAGTGCCTCGGTGAATGTGTATGCTCTGACTTTAACGTAGCTATTTCTGTGACCAGTTACAAGCTAATCACTCAGCTATTTCAATGCTAAATTCTATGCTAATTCCTGTGGACACTCCAGATCACGTGTCTATGGGGTCAACCAGAGTGCCATGGCCCGGGGCAACCCTGTCCCTGGGATGACACTCTCCCTCTCCCCCTTGTGGGAGCCCGCACTACACGCTGTGCGTGGTGCCCGCGCTATCCCAGCACTCACCAAGCCCCGCTAGGGCTGGTACTACACCCATCTACAGGGTGTAGGCGATGACGATGCATCGCACGCCGTGCGGTGCGAGAGTCGACCTCACACAGCAACCCACACGGTGCTGTCCGTGATGTAAGTACATCGCACGCCACGGCCCTCCCGGGCCCGCACCATAGTGACATCCCTGATGTCACCACATCTACCCATGCAATAAACGAAAGGAGACTTTGAAATAACTTTTTTCACCGCGGCCGTGCGTACCTCATCTCACACACTGTGCCCCAGATGCGACGACTCCCGGACGACAGCCAGCTGACGCGTTGCTCGTAGGTCCTCACGGCCTGGCCCAGCTGCTTCTGCGATGAGAGAGGCGTGTGCACACAAGAGCATTTGTGGCCCATAGCGGGCCAGGGCTCCCATCAGCCCAAATACGTCTCCCATCAGTCTCCGTGTTACAAAACTCTGGTGGGGTTTTACGCGCGCAAGCCTGTGTGTGTGTGTGGCAAGCGACCAAATTACCCGCTCACAATTTACTTCGGTGTTTGGGGTAATGGGTAAGAGGGCGATGGGTCATCAGTTACTGCAGGGCTGCCAAGATGTGTGGGTTCCGCTTTACTGGGCCGAGGCTGCACGTGTGAGATTTGTATTATGCAGAAGATTATCGATTATCCGGGGAGGGGGAGGAGGGGTGCTGGATTTTCATAAACGCCAGATAATCATTCATCATCATTATTTAAAATAGCTTATTTTTGCACATTCTTGGATGACATGTTTTTAGGTGTTGTATGTTTGTTTTTGTGTTTTAAATTAGTTTACTATGTCAAATTCGCATAAATAAACATACAAATAGACAACTAAATATCCTACTTTAAAAAGTGACTATGTACTTGTAGCGTACTTACAACTCCAATCTCGAAGACTCTCCATGGGGTGATGTATATATGTGCAGTATATTCATTGTTTACGTTGTATAAATGTAGTGTATAATGTATTGTATATAATATTTGACACTCAAATAAAGCGTAGCTACTTTTCTTTTTTATCACGCACACGGTGCCGACCGCCGGATAATGTTGGAAGCAGCCGGATAAATCGCACGGTGCCGGATAATCGATGATCGGCAATAACTCTTCGGGGATGGCATCTTGCTTGCGGAAATTATTTTTTTTAGGACCAACGACGGAAATTCCTTCTGTCATTTGGCTTGTTTGATCTGCGGAGTTTAGAGCCAGTGGCTTATGGAATGTACGTGCAATGCAGCAGGGGCTATTTAGTTGTACTTGTAACTGGCGATGAGGATTATGATTGCATCCAGGTCGTTTAGGTAGGAAATACAATCCGTGCTTCTATAACGCAGTGTGTTGTTTACATGACGCGAACTGGATACAATGCAACAAATGTATGAAGGAACGCATTTTTTTATACTGCGCATGCGAATTGTATATAACGCGATCGATTGAACTCACCGAGTTTGTAAGTGAACAAATTGCTTCAGGTCATTAACCAGATCATGAACTAGATAATGAACTAGAGCATTAACTAGGTAATTAACTCGATTATTAACTAGATAATGAACATAGATCATTAACTTCAGGGGTCGGCAACCTGCGACAAGGGAGCCGCATGTGGCTCTTTGGCTGCCCCCTTGCGGGCAGCCGTATATATTTTAAAAAATCTTAAACACAATTTTACGTAAAGATAACTGATTAAATATTACAGGGAATGGGGTCACAGTGGAATGTCTTGGTCACGACAAAATGTGCAACAGCCAAACTGTGTCGTACAAAAGAATAACTAAGGGGGACAAGAACTAAATAGACAACAGTTTATTCCCTCACCTATCCTGTTTGTTTAAGTCAGAATGTGTGTTGTCATCTGCTGTGTCTGTATGTGTACAAGTAGCTCTGCGTCGTGTGATGCATGGTGTGATGTGTGGTGTGATGCGTGGTGTGATATGGCTCTCGGAACTTTTGGTCAAAGACAAAAACAAAAAAATGGCTCTTATTCTTCTTTGGAAGTTTACTGACCACTGAACTCAGATCAACAACTGCAGCAACTTGGAAAAAAATACGAAGACCGCGGCCAGAAGAACGAGACACGGTGCATCGTACGGTTTGCACGCACAAGTGAAGAGGTCAACAGGGTGGTAACAGTGAACTGCAAGGCGGCGTGTAGAAAACAGACGTTCTTTGTCGTACTTGGTAGTTGTGGAGCGTCGGAAGATCCACGTGCATGTTTTTCACCGTTCCGTTGTGCCATTCGAACTGCGTCATTGCTTTCTGAAATGCACAAATGCGTTCCAGTGAACACGCGCACACACACACACGACCGTGCACACGCTGGCACGCAAAGGGGGCATTCCTGCCATCCTCGCATCACAACAAGTCACGGAGAAACGAGCCATCGCCAAAACGAGAACACGGACGCCCTGCTTGGTCGGCCGTATGAAGGCGTCCATAAATTTGACAGGCACGGTCGCATCTCTATTCAATAATTAGTGTGCTTCTCACTTCACCATCTAGTATTGCTTTTATTGCATGCATGTACGTCTGTTGAACGTCTTTCGCACCATACGTAGCCAACCACGCTAATCGGAGGTGCGGGGGAAGGAAAGCAATACTAAACACAAAATACTGTTTTGAAAGTAATTTTTTGTCAATCTAGATTATTTAAAAGTGCGTAGCTCCCAGTGGCTTCCTAAAATCGGAAGGAAGAGCATTCCAGACGGCCGCAGAAGAGCATCTGAAAGCACCGCACAACGTCTTGTATGTGAAGTTTGTTTGCTCCACTGTCTCAAATGGAACATCAGATTATCACTTGCATATTAATTTCATATGTTGTAAATAATAGACTAAAAACTAAACTATTTAAAATTTTACGAGGTAGAGGCCGCTGAGCTATGCTGCTCTTTTTCAGATGCAACCTGGCTATCACAAATGAAAGCTCAACGGAAGTGGCTTATCACGTCGAAATGTATAGCAGCCAAATAATCTCAAGCACGTGATGTTGATTCTAAATGGGGAGGGAAAAACTGGAGGACCCGGAGAAAATTCACACGACCACGAGGAGAGAGACATGCAAACTATAAATATACAGGCGTCAGGGTCATCTCGCCACCGCGGCGCCCTCGTTTACCACAAGCACTTTCCAGACGCGTTTTTTGAGCAATGCCTGTTAATGCTGTACGGTTTTCATAAAACAATACCTGTCAACCCCTTATAAGGAGTTATCAGTGTCTACCTTATAACAAACTAATTCAGACCTTATTGGTCACCCCGTGCCCTTATAAATCTCAACGTTCATCATACAAAGTCCCATCACAAGGGAGAAACATTATTGGACGAAAAAATGTTGCCCGAATTGAAACGGCTGTCTACCGTATGGACCTGAAAGCTCAATTTCCCTGTACAAGAATACGGGTAAACAGTATGGGTTGACAGGTATTTATAAAACTGCTGGAGCAGTGCATCTATTGAGACACACATCGCAAGTATGCCACGTCATCATAACTGTTGATAAACAGCCTTGGGCAGACAATTTAGTCTGAGTCAACCTAGGCGAACTCCGTGCCAGTCCAAATGCCATACAGCAAATGCCACTGTCATGCATAGACAAGAATAGAACCAGGGTGGCTGCAGCAGTAGCAAAGTGGGATAACCATAACATCAGGTGACCAAAACATACATGCATATATTAGTTTATAGATACATATGTAAACACACATAAGCTCACATACACACGAAAAAACAACCCTAAGGCCTTAAAAGACTGTTGGAGCAAGTGCTATTAGCGAGTAGCACCTATGAAGACCGGCACGGCACACGTGTGGATGGGTGGCCAAGCACCATGTCCGGCCGCCTTTGTTTCCCCAGTGGCGATGTTTACACATCGCACCAGGTCCTCGTTTTAGGCTGAGTCGACCTAGAGGAGGCCCAGGACCGGTTCAGATAATCGTCACCGGTGTTGGCTGTGAGCGGGAATCGAACTCGGATCGCCAAGTTCATAGCGCAGCGCGCTAACCACTACACTAACACTCCCCACACAGACACACACACAAGGACACATGCATCTAACAGATGCATCCAATTGCTAGGTTTAATTTTCTAAAAATAACTGAGTAAATGATTGCAACTTCACGGTTTTGTGTATTTTAAGACGAGAAGTCTTTGGTCGTATGTTTAAGATTGGTGTGACTTGCTGGACATCTGTGAAACAAAGCTTCATAGCTCATCCGATTCCTCCTCCAGTCGAAATAACGATTCTTGTTCTGGTGTGTGTGTGTACATAGAGTGTCTGAGAAGCGGCTAGGGTGAGGATCTCATCGTGGTTTGTGTCGGGGGGGAGACGGGGAGAGGGGGGCAGATGGAGGGAGGGGGAGATGGGAGACGGAAAGATGGGAGATGGGGGGGTACAAGAGATGGCGGGGGAGACGGGGGGGAGGAAGACAAGAGATGGGGGGAGACGGGGAGACAGGAGGGGAGACGGGGAGACAAGGAGACGGGGAGATGTGGGCGGGATGTGACGACTGGGAGACGAGGTGAGGGGGTGCTCACTGCGTGCACGGTGGCTGTGACACTCTTCTGCAGGATCGGCACGAACCCGTGCCGCGTGGAGAACGCGTTGGGCGCCAGCACCTGGTACAGGCCCAGCTTCTGCCCTGTGGAACAAGAGCCACGGCTTAGGGATTCCCTCCCATCATATCTCTTACCAAGCCCCCTGATAACCTTACTCTGCTTGAAGAAACACGTTCCCGCTCTTATACGTTACAGCTCTGACAGTGCCGTAACGTATGCTGGTCGCTTGACTTCTTCAAATGTGATGAAAAACACATTAAATGTACACAACACACGGTCTCATATTCTATGGATAACATACAACAGCTCATCACACAAACGGTGGCATTGAAGCTCGTTATATTTCAGACGTCGCCCATGCGGGGTTATGTAAATGTGTGCTGTTGCTGTCGCCAGCGAGTTTTGATGACTTGGTTGTCAAGAAATTATTATCCGCCAGAGCTGGTTCGCGTCCTCATGCAAAGTGCGTAAATAGCACATAACGAATCAAGGCGCAGTTAACACATTCCAAATCTTAAGATCAATCGTATTCCGCATCGAGTTATCGTTCTTTGTTCTGTCGCCGTTAAAGCAACGATTAAAAAATAAAATGTGCATGAGTGTCCTATAAAAGTATTGAGGGAATTGCATGGGAGAGACTTCTCACTCATCCCACATTAAAAATGAGCCAAACTCTCACAGGCCAGCGAACGGCATGATCGCGGCGATTTGACATTTTAGCTTCTCACCTGCAGGACGCTTGGCACGTCTGCATGCATCTGTTCGATGGCTGCTGCCACTGAAGACTGCCCAACAGAATTAAATTCCGAGGCCAATCTGATTTTTATATCAAGCTTTTTTGCAAAAAAGCCCATGGATAAATCTTCACTGTGCAGTCGTGACTGTCGCATTATAGGAATACGTTGTCAGGCCCAGATTCTGCCAAGTCGTCCAGTTACCGGCCAAATGCTGTACGGCCACATTTATCACAGCTAATTAAATGGTGAGGAGTGATTCTTAAATTGGTATCAGTCCAAATTCAATAAAACGATGATTGGATGTGGTTACTTTTGCAACATCTCACAGTTTAACGATGTCAGAGATTTGTTGAGTCATGTTCTTTTGTTGCGGAATGTCTGTGCAGCCCATGAGAGGAGTTGCAATCTGTACACAGGAGGCTGGTACTGTTCGTTTGTAACAATTTGTAATTGGTTGGCATGCATGTCGCGTGCTAAAGAACGCTATGCATTCATCACTAACACCCTGCCTTAATAGAAAACAAATACTGTATGTATCTAAGATAATAGGCCCTTCTTCATGGCATACAGAGAAGCCTGAGAATGGATACAAAAAACAATTATTCTGATAATCAATTTTTAAATTGGAATAAGAATAATTACCTAATCGTAGCTATTGGGTAAAAGACAAACCCTTCAATAATCAAAAAAGTATTACCTTACTAAATCAAAGTAAGGTAATAAACATTTGCTTCCACAGCGCCAAAGAGACGCAAAGGTCAATTTCAAATTTGAAAGGGTGGCGGCAGGTGGGGGTGACTCTCCTCGTGGCTAGGAGGAGTTGACTACCTCGCATGTTATGCAGAAGGTCGTGGGTTCAATCTCGACCCTGACACCTGTTGTATATTTGGAGTTTGCGTGTCTCTCTCCCCGCGTATATTTTTATCCGGATCCTTGGGGTTTTTTATCCACATTTGGAATCAACATCACGCGTTTAGAGTACTTGGCTGCTATAAATTTCCACACTTCTTCGAGCTATCATTAGTGGCCAGGTCCACTTTTGAAAGGTATAGCTCAGTGGGCCTTACCTGGTAAAAAAATATATAGTTTTGAGTGAATTTCCCAGGGCGGATGATGCTTTGGGGTAGCTCGACCCGCAGGGTTCCACTGCTTCTGTGAGCATCACAAACGTGGAACCACGATTCGGGACGGAATTTCGATTTAAAGCTTTCATGACTGCAAGGATTCATCTTCTTTGGTTCTTTCGGTAAAGTCACGTAGAATGAGAATAAAATAATAAATTGATAAAATAAAATAACAATAATATTCTCACGACGTTTCGGCCACAACACAAGCGGCCTACCAGACAGTCTCGTCCCTTCACCTGATGAAGGCCGCTTGTGTTGTGGCCGAAACGTCGTGAGAATATTATTGTGTTATTTTATTTTATCAATTTATTATTTTATTCTCATTCTTCGGGACGGAATCTTTTGATGATCCCACCTCTCTCTGCAAGGTGGGATCATCATTTCTGGCTAAAACAACGACCGGGTCGTTTCTCTCTTAAGAATCTCAGAATGGGTCTTTGACACGTACATATATGTCAACTTTTAACAACGTACACTTCATGTAACGTACATTTTATATTTGTATTTGTGAGGATGGGAAGTCCTATGAAAATTAGTTTTTATTCCATTTATTTTTGTAATCGCAGTTGCTTAGCACACGTGCAAAGGTCCAAAACGTCAAACAGCCAGTAAGGAACGGCACTGTTGAAGTTGTAATAGATGAGAGTTAACTCGTTTCTTGAAGTGAGCGACGTTATGGTAATTGGCAGAAACACGGAATCAGTACCTGATACTCCTAAAATATAAGTGAGCAAGTCTGATGCCTACGTGTGATGTAGAGTATTTTTACTCACGATGTAAACGATTATAAATGTTGCTAAATTTAATGTTATCGATATTTTGTAGATCTCTAAAATAAATCCGTTTGTGTGGAGGTGCTGGATGGATTGTTGCAGGATCGTGGGAGGTGGCATCAGCTCAGGGAGGCCTTCATCCAGCAGTGGACTGGTCATGGCTGATGATGATGACGATAATGAAAATACTACATATTCTCTGCACACTGAGATAAACATAATGTACATGCATTGTGTATGTTGATTAACTGTGAATAACCCAACCAATAATAGGTACTGCATTTTCTCAGGTGAACATGATCCATTGTAACTTATATGACCACATTAACCCCCTTCTGGTCTTCACACCTGATAGGCCCACAGTAATGACATCTCATTTACCTCCCACCTCTATATAAGACCGAAACAGGAGGATTTCTCCACAATTCTGGCTGTCACCTGATGAAGCTGGTTGTTGTTGAAATCACTGGTGAAACGTCACGGTTACTCGAATTGTAAATGTTGTTGTGGGGTTTACTCTTCAACACACAACCGGTGTGGTGCTGAACTAGTAACTAATCCGCGCGTTTTGTTTACATGACAAACCTCACCGATTGGCTGCGTCGGGTGGCGGCGGGTTTAACGACACATTTATCACTTACGCGATCTAACCACGACACATTTTGCAACTGCGCCACAAGATCATCCCGAAGGTAGGTTTCGCTTCGAGAGAGTCGCGCAGAGCCCCCACCCTGTTCCTCACCCTTGAGACCGTGCCGCTGAAGCCACTGTACCGAGGTACTGGGCAGGAAGGTGGCGGCCGGTGCCAGGACGAGGGGACTCTCGTGGCCGGGCGGCCGTGGCAGCGAGCGCGATGCTGGCAGCCGCTCCGCCTCCAGGGATACCTGCAACAAAGCGGTGCCCTCTCCACGCTCAAATCAACTCCACGCAAAATCGATCCACGGCAAGAAATAAAAAAAGTATACACCGTCGTCGTGGCTCAAAGCCGTCGGTGCACGTGGCGTAGCTTAGCGTGGGGTGGCAGACAGGCAGGCGAGGAAGGTGCCTTGCCCCCCCCCCCCCCGCCAGTCACACCGGTGGCCAAAGCTACGAGTTGAGGGGGGGCCCTCCTTGACGACCACCACCGGTGAGATTTGTTCTCAACAACAGTGTCAAAGATTTAATTTACATTGGACGTTTTATTTGAATGTAATTATAGAGCTGTAACGTTAATATTGCAAAGAGGTACTACTGCTGCTACGGAGCTGTCGCGGCTGTATTTTGCGAGAAACGGGAGCGCCCCCTGCGGCGTTAAATATTCGAGACCGTCAGCTTAATGACGATGCGTTTGGGGCAAGAGCAGGCCGCGATGTATAATAGCCTCTAGGTGCCAAGTGACAAATGTACAGGCGCACCTCACTTTATTGTGCTTCGCTATAATTGCGCTTTTTTAAAATGTCGGATCTCAATATAAATGTCGCATCTCAAGATTCTCAACTTAGCAAGAGAATAAGATTCGATTAATAATTACGTACGTACGACATTTACAATCTGATTGGCTTATCATCATCTGCAACTCTCGCTTTTTGCATGTGAACTTAGCGAGTCAGTAGGCGTAATTTAAACTTTTCTATTTATTTACGTGCATCGTTTAGTTAGGCATACTGTAGCTGCATTGCGCGTTGAATATAGTGTAGTTTAAACATGTTTTAAGGCTTTTATATGCATTCGCAGGTGAAAAAAAGCATTTCAATCGCTTTATTGCTATTTTCGGTTTATTGCGGTACGCCTGTATGTATGTTCAACTTCATTCACACCGTACGTAGTCAACCACCCCCGCTGAGCTGATGTCGTTACAGCTGCGCCACTGCATTGATGCCACCACACGTCGCTACCAACACTCTCTACCCTCTGCCAGATCCCATGGCTGCTCTGCAGTCGGCACACAGCCTCCACAATATGCCCTGACAGCCTCCCATCATCTGGCCTGAGGTGTTCACGGAGATCACTCCAATGCCTGTATCGCATCCCACCAAGCGCTACCGTACATACGTGTGTATATGTTGAACTTCACGATACAAGTTGGTGAAAACGGGGGGGGGGGACATAGATGTATGGGGATAGTACAGTAAAACAATGGATTTTATTGTGATGCCCTCTGATGACAATGCTGTTCCACATCAGACCTACAACACCCATATCATGTGTGGTGGTCACCCAATCAAGCACTATCCAGCCTGAACCCTGCAAAGCTTCTGAGATCCTATGAAACTGGGTGCATTCTGAGTGATCTGGTCACAGTGAGAGTACATCATTTTTAGGATCCTTCAGCAGGCGTTCTCAGCTCTCGAAAAAGTGGCACTCACCTGTTGCATGATGCTAACGATGGTCTCTCCCAGAATCCCTTGCCGCATCTCTCTAATCTTTCCCAGGATGTCCATCGCAGTCTGAGACTCCTGCACGAGCAACTTAATGTCTGTGCTGCTGTACATCGCCTCCTGTTGAAGCAGAATCGATGCGGCGCACGCACGTGGCACACATTGAGCGTTTCTCTCTTGCTCACAAAAACGAACATTGGTGACACCGCATTTGGCAGTGGTGCGCAGTGTCTCAAAAAACCCAACACATTCGTCAAAAGAACACTGTGTTTCCAAGGAAACAAGTATATATCATTCATAAGAGGTGTTTGTTGGGTTAGATCGCGTAATTATAAATGTGTCATTAAACACCGCCACCACCATCCGACGCAGCCAATTAGTGAGGTTTGTCAGGTCAACTAAACGTGGTCAATCTGTTACTAATTCAGCACTACCCAGTTGTATGTTGAAGAGTAAATCAACTACAATATTGACAATTCGATTAACCATGACGTTTCGCCAGTAATTACAACCAGCCTCATCAGGCGACATCCAGATTTGTGGATAAATCCTCCTCCTGTTTCGGTCTAAGATAGAGGGGGGATAAATGTGATGTCATCGATGTGAGCCAATCAGGTGCAAACAGCAGAGGGGGGGCGGGGGGGGGGTTAATGTAGTTATATAAATTATAATGGATCTCTATTATTAGTTGGGTTATTCATACTCGAATTGTAAATGTTGTAGTGGGTTTACTCTCCAACACACAACCGGTTAGTGCTGAACTAGTAACGAATCGGCATGTTTTGTTTAAGTGACAAACGTTACTTATTAGCTGTGGCGGGTGGTGAACATGGGGACATGTTCATATTTACGCGATGTAACTAAAAAAAAACTCTATTATTAATGCTATTTATAGCAGTTGATGTGTCGAGTCGGGCAGTGGCCCTTCATCACTCGCTGTGGGTAAAGTGACTTGATGCCTTGCAGACTTGATGATGCCTTGTAATAGGTGTTGCCTGGGGTCTCTGAACATCTTAACATGTCCTGTTTTATTTCCAAAAAGGGTAAAGCCTATAATTATTATTGTTTCACCATTGTGATACTGGCAAAAAGCTCCCATAGATATCCAGTTCTGTAAAAAAAAAAATATTCAGAGCCTGCCTTTAACACCAAAACCAAACTTTTTGCAGAAAATAAAACCCCTTATAAATAGACCAACGCTTCATCTAGCCTATGGAACCCTTTTTTTACACTATCAAGATGATGAAAAAAATAACAGGCTTTATCCTTTCCGGCAACAATCCAGGAGGTGTGAAGATGTTCACACACCAAATAGACACCTATTTTGCAAGACATCAAATCCACATTGCGGCCGACTGTGGTGTAGGCCAATCAGTTTAAAGGACAACGCGTGCATTACTGATGCATGTTTGTTCACATAATTTACCACTTGATGCCTTGCAATAGGTGTGTCTATTTGGTGATTGAACATCATGACACCTCCTGTATTATTGCTGGAAAGGATGAAGCCTATTATTTGTATTATCATAATCTTCATCTAGTCTCTCTATATAAGGATAATCAGGCTATCCTTGAAGGCACACCAAAAGGATTCTCCCTGTATTTATATTCTGTATCTTTTTTTTACACGTAAGAACGTGCAATGGTAAATGGACATGTTTATGGTACACCGGTGCAGCATAATAATACACTGGTCCTCATAAAGCAGTCTTACGATGTCGCTGTTGCCCCCTGAGTGAGCTGCAGGACTCTCCGTCAGACGTTGTCACATTCAGATTCAGCAGCCGTTTTTCCCATTCGAACGCGTGGCGGTGACATCACCGCCACGAGTCATAATAATGTGATGCCACCGTCCGCCCAAGAAAATGAATCAAGGAATGACCATCAGACCAAGTCTAGGGCACGAGGAGTCAAATCTTTTGTCTTTGGAACATGGAGCCAGCCAATCGTCATCAGGGCTGGGTGCTGCTATATGGCAACAGGTCGTGTGAAGCTTCGTGTTACAGCCGGTCATGTAAACATTCGTCTTGCCACCGCTTCGGCATCACGAGAACCGATGTTGATGCAGTAAGGGGTTGTGAATCGCGGGAAAAGAAATATTTATTGCAACAACAAGAAGGTATTTCACGCACCACCGCCGGTGTACCACCAAATAAGTTCAAATGTAACTTTGACGTTTTGGAATTTACCAATGGATTTTTTGTGTTCGGACCGGTGAGCACAAGCGCTGTTTGTGAGCAGAGCCCGAGTGCTGGGGAACGCAGAAGTGTACGGTGATGATAAGCCACTCTGTTAAGCTACTATCGTTTGTGGCCAGGTTGCTTCTGAAAAATAATTTGATAACTCAGCGGTCTTTGCCTCCAGGATGAGGGATGGCTTAGTTTTATTTTTATGTTTTGGGTGATTTGTTTTATCTTTCTTGTACTCTGCACTATTGTAGTGTTTATAAATTGTTTGTTGTAATGTTCTGACCCTGTGCCCCTACTGAACATCTGTGAAAAAAATCTTTATAGCTCATCGGATTCCTCCAGCATAAATACATTTTTTATTCTGATCACCTGACTGCCAGAGCTGTAACAGTGGTACCGGCCTCCCGTCATCTTGGCCAACCGTCCCAGCAGCGTCTGCAAGCAAATCATCACGAGTGTTAGGTTTTAAAAAACGCGAGACATAACTCGGTCCACCCTTGATGCTTAAAAATCACGCCACCCCTTCTGGATCGCAGCAGCGGCCTCACTCCACACCACAAACACAAAGGAATGCGAGAGGTGGAAGTCAGAGTCTGTACTGCGACTGACATCAAAGAGAATCATGTAATGCAGGACACTTTGACCATCGAACTTCCCAGCTTTAACCTTCCACGCCGCCAATGGTCGACCATCGACAGAATCGGGACCGGGCGTGTGGCCGATGCGGCCAGCCGATGCACAAATGGCACCGTCAAAGATTTGGCAGCCTGCGAGCGGTGCGGCAAACGAATCTCAAACCATCGACCGCCATCGTAAACACTCCGCTGCTGCCGCTGCTGCTGTCTTCACTCCTTTAAAAGAGGAATGGACGAGATCCACTCTTGCCTCTGAACAGGAAACTGAGTGGATAGCAACATCTACAATTACATCTTTTAATCTGCCGCTATTAATCCATACAAAAGAAGAAGAGTTTAAATTGATAGTGGCGACAATGCAAACACCGGTTTAAGGAATGCTCCCTCTTTTTAGAAATGAATTATTAATTGCACTTCATCTAATCCGTGTGTCTCTCCATGTTAGGAAATGTATCTGTGTCGTAATTATCTAACCTTATAAAGATTTATATATAGCACCTAATTCCGAGGAGCTTCACAAGGCGCTGTAGAACGATTATAAAATTTTACGTAAGATGATCGTGATTGAAATAAATATAGGGGTTATTAAAAGTCGGGGTGTAGTTATGGTGACAGGAGAACAGGTGGGAGTGGTAAAGGGTTGGGGTAGTAATAGCGGTAGTGCTAGCGGTTGGGATAGTGACAGCGGTTGGGATAGTGATAGGGGTTGGGATAGTGATAGGGGTTGAGATAGTGATAGCGGATGGGATAGTGATAGGGGTAGTGATAGGGGTTGGGGTAGTGATAGTGGTAGTGATAGGGGTTGGGGTAGTGATAGAGGTTGGGGTAGTAATAGGAGTTGGGGTAGTGATAGGGTTTGGGGTAGAGGTCGGGGTAGTGATAGGGGTCAGGGTAGTGATAGGGGTTGGGGTATTTATAGGGGTAGTGATAGGGGTTGGGGTAGTGATAGAGGTTGGGGTAGTAATAGGAGTTGGGGTAGTGATAGGGTTTGGGGTAGAGGTCGGGGTAGTGATAGGGGTTGGGGTAGTGATAGGAGTTGGGGTAGTGAGAGAGGTTGGGGTAGTAATAGGGGTTGGGGTAGCTATAGGGGTTGGGGTAGTTATAGGGGTAGTGATCGGGGTCAGGGAAGTAATAGGAGTCGGGGTGGTTATAGGGGTTGGGGAAGTGAAAGGGGTTGGGGTAGTGATAGGGGTTGGGGTAGTGATAGGGGTTGGGGTAGTGATAGGGGTTAGGGTAGTGATAGGGGTTGGGGTAGTAATAGGAGTTGGGGTAGTGATAGGGGTAGTGATAGGGGTAGTGATAGGGGGTTGGGGAAGTGATAGGGGTTGGGGTAGCGATAGGGGTTGGGGTAGCGATAAGGGTTGGGGTAGCGATAGGGGTTGGGGTAGCGATAGGGGTTGGGGTAGCGATAGGGGTTGGGGTAGTGATAGGGGTTGGGGTAGTGATAGTGATAGGGGTAGTGATAGGGGTTGGAGTAGTGATAGGGGTTGGGGTAGTAATAGGAGTTGGGGTAGTGATAGGGGTTGGGGTAGTGATAGGGGTTAGGGTAGTGATAGGGGTTGGGGTAGTAATAGGGGTTGGGGTAGTGATAGGGGTTGGGGTAGTGATAGGGGTAGTGATAGGGGTTGGGGAAGTGATACGGGTTGGGGTAGCGATAGGGGTTGGGGTAGCGATAGGGGTTGAGGTAGTGATAGGGGTTGGGGTAGCGATAGGGGCTGGGGTAGTGATAGGGGTTGGGGTAGTGATAGGGGTTAGGGTAGTGATAGGGGTTGGGGTAGTGATAGGGGTTAGGGTAGTGATAGGGGTTGGGGTAGTGATAGGGGTAGTGATAGGGGTTGGGGAAGTGATAGGGGTTGGGGTAGCGATAGGGGTTGGGGTAGCGATAGGGGTTGGGGTAGTGATAGGGGTTGGGGTAGCGATAGGGGTTGGGGTAGTGATAGGGGTTGGGGTAGTGATAGGGGTTGGGGTAGTGATAGGGGTTGGGGTAGTGATAGGGGTTGGGGTAGTAATAGGAGTTGGGGTAGTGATAGGGGTTGGGGTAGTGATAGGGGTTAGGGTAGTGATGGGGGTTGGGGTAGTAATAGGGGTTGGGGTAGTGATAGGGGTTGGGGTAGTGATAGGGGTAGTGATAGGGGTTGGGGAAGTGATAGGGGTTGGGGTAGCGATAGGGGTTGGGGTAGCGATAGGGGTTGAGGTAGTGATAGGGGTTGGGGTAGCGATAGGGGTTGGGGTAGCGATAGGGGTTGGGATAGCGATAGGGGTTGGGGTAGTGATAGGGGTTGGGGGAGTGATAGGGGTTGGGGCAGTGATAGGGGTTGGGGTAGTGATAGGGGTTGCGGTAGTAAAAGGGGTTGGGGTAGTAATAGGGGTTGCGGTAGTAATAGGGGTTGGGGTAGTGATAGGGGTAGTGATAGGGGTTGGGGTAGTGAAAGGGGTTGGGGTAGTGATAGGGGTTGGGGTAGTGATAGGGGTAGTGATAGGGGTTGGGGTAGTGATAAGTGTTGGAGTAGTAATAGGAGTTGGAGTAGTAATAGGAGTTGGGGCAGTGATAGGGGTTGGGGTAGTGATAGGGGTTGGGGTAGTGATAGGGGTTGGGGTAGGAATAGGGGTTGGGGTAGTGATAGGGGTAGTGATAGGGGCTGGGGTAGTGATAGGGGTTGGGGTAGTGAAAGGGGTTGGGGTAGTGATAGGGGTTGGGGTAGTGATAGGGGTTGGGGTAGTGAAAGGGGTTGGGGTAGTGATAGGGGTTGGGGTAGTGATAGGGGTTGGGGAAGTGATAGGGGTTGGGGTAGCGATAGGGGTTGGGGTAGCGATAGGGGTTGGGGTAGCGATAGGGGTTGGGGTAGTGATAGGGGTTGGGGTAGTGATAGGGGTTGGGGTAGTGATAGGGGTTGGGGTAGTGATAGGGGTTACGGTAGTAATAGGGGTTGGGTTAGTGATAGGGGTAGTGATGGGGGTTGGGGTAGTGATAGGGGTTGGTGTAGTGATAGGGGTTGGGGTAGTGATAGGGGTTGGGGTAATAATAGGAGTTGGGGTAATGATAGGGGTAGGGGCAGGCCTGGTCATAGCTTGGGGGTAGGGAGTAGCAGTAGCAGCAGGATGATGATGCTGGGCTAGGATAGAAGCGATGGGGGTTGTTTTAAGGGAGGAATGGAAGCAGGTTAGATAACACTGCGTCTATTTGGAAGCAACTTGTGTTTGACACCAGTAGCCATTAATTAGCGTGTGACAAGACCAAGCGATAATTCCTTGAGGCTACGGCGTGGAAGAGCGACTGGGCAAGCGGGCGAGCAACCGAGTGGGTGAGGATGCGAGCGACCGAGCGTGCAAGTGACTGAGCGACTGAGTGGACGGGCGTGCAAGCATGCGACTGAGTGGACGAGCGTGCAAGTGACTGAGCGACTGAGTGGACGAGCGTGCAAGCATGCGACTGAGTGGATGAGTTGCAAGCATGCGACTGAGTGGATGAGCGTGCAAGTGACTGAGCGACTGAGTGGACGAGCGTGCGAGCATGCGACTGAGTGGACGAGCGTGCAAGTGACTGAGCGACTGAGTGGACGAGCGTGCGAGCATGCGAGCGTGCGGCACCTGGGCGTCGTGGCTGCTGCAGTCGAAGGCCACCGTATGAAAGGGCAGACTCCTGCCCAGCAGACTCTCCTCCACGTAGCCACACACCAGCTCGGGACTCTGGTCAGGGCTGCCAAAATAAGTAATATTTTAAAAACTTTTTTTTAAAACATGCTTTAATGAAATGTACCGTACTAGTAATGGAAGAACTCCACGACTCCAGGAAGTGGCCCCGAAGCTTGCCACAACGTAAGGGACCGTGGTGAATTACAGCCAACGCCAGTTGAGCGTGGACAATTAGACCCAAACATAACATGTAAAAAATCATGTTTAAACATTTCTATTTTTCATGAGAGAATATAGTATTGTCATCAGTATGACATAAGTATACCAAGTTTGCAGTCGATACCACATTGGGAAGTGGGTAAAAATTGAGTTGCAATATTTGATACAACAGAGTGAGTTAATAAAAAGTGTGTAATAAGCCCTTCTTAGCGGTGGCAAAAAGCGAGAGTGAGAAAGTTTTGTGACGCTGCTGCTGCGCTGCGTTCGCGTTGGCAGAGGTGCACAAGCACAATTAACACAAAAACAAACCAACACGTCCGTCAAAAAACACTGCGGCCTTAAATGGAAATATATATAGTCGGTGACGTTTTATGCAGTAGGTCCTTAATCACACATATGTTGAGGTGCAAATGACGACGCGGAGGCAGGTCTTCAGGTAAGGGCTTGCGCCGGTTATTTATTAAGGGTTTAGATAACTTCCCCAAGGGTAGGGGTCCTATACTGGGTCCTTCACACTCGATCTGTTCTTAGCTCGGTTAGCTCCAGGGTGCTCTCCCTCGAGTCGGATCGGGGGTTCAGCCAACACCGACCGACCGGGGAGAGCAGCACCTCCTGTGACTGCCGCCGGCTTCTCTCCAGACTCCTTGAGCTCTACCCCTGGCTGCCTCTTCGACCGTTCTCTATCCCGGGCTCCCAGTGACCTCGCTTTCGTCACGGGGTCCCACTTAAGTACCTAGAGGAGACATTACGTCATCGCCCTGCCCAGCGAACATGGTGTCACGTCCCATGACGTCATCGCACTGGACAGTGCACATGACGTCACGTCCCCATATTACTCTACACATAAATAAAATGAAATGAGAATATTCGTAAGCTGAGGAAGGGCTGTAGCCCGAAATGTCACCTATTATATATTTTCTTTTTCCTTTTAAAGGACAGTGTTATTGACAACATGTATTGAGCTTCAAGCGACAGCTACAAAAATCAGTCTATATTGCTCATGCATCAAATTGGCAATATACACCCTGTTTAAAACTATTTTTGAGTTTATGCACATTCATATTACTATTGTGGTGTTCGATTTGACTCGGACAACTTCTGTCTTTCTTCGAACACCGCTTTATTTACAACTCTCAGCATGTCCTCCACATTCCACAATATCCAGGTCACCACGGCTCGCTCACAGTGCTTCACTCGACTCGCTCGCCACCTTTGTCTCTCCACTCCCCACGATTACTTCGCTTATTCCGCCGCTAACTTCTTCGTCTCCGCTCTCCGCTATCACCGTCACTATGCTCTCTCCACCTTCAACTTCCTCACCCAGCGACTCTGCACACAGCGACTTCGCACACAGCGACTTCACACACAGCGTCTTTGCACTCAGCCACTCCACCCTTCAACTCTTAACTCCAACTCTGTCTCTCAAACTCTGTCTTCCAAGCTCTGTCTCTCAAACTCTGTCTTCAAAAACTCTCCACACTTCAACTCATCTCCAAGCTCTCCGCTCTTCAACCTCTCTCCAAGCTCTCCACCATTCAACCCATCTGCAAGCTCAACTCCCTTCAACTCGACTCCGACTCCCGCTCTTATACCCGCTCTCATTACACCCCCAATTAATTAACCCGCGTTCCAACGGCGCTCCGCGTGACCGTCACCTGTTTCTCGCTAGACTTCTAGACGCCTCTCCAGCCCCGGCAACAGCACCAACCAATCACAGCCGTCCACGGCTCTCCCAGCTTAATTTCCCCAACATAACCTGCACTGTATTCGCCTTCGCTACAGGCTGACCCAAGATAACCCATACTGTCTGTGTGATCATGTAATCACGCCGCCTCCACAACGCACCTTTGTACTCCACTACACTATGAATCATTTTAAAAAGTAATTTTAGCTGGCTTTCGTAACAAAAAAATGCACGAGTAGTATGTAAAACAAATGAGAATAACTTGTCACTATAGTTTAACACGTAGGCTTTAGCGACCAATATTATTCATACCACCATGGCTACTGTTGCCGTAAACTTCACTCAGGAGGACTCGGGTCTCCAGCATGACCGTTTCATCTCATCCACCACACTGCAGGTCACAGTAACACACTCACTCAACCACTCACTCACCCACTAACTCAACCACTCACTCACTCATCCACTCACACACTCACTCAACCACCACACTGCAGGTCACAGTAACACACTCACTCAACCACTCACTCACTCACCCACCCACTAACTCAACCACTCATGCACTCAATCCCTCACTCACCACACTGCAGGTCACAGCAACACACCCACTCACTCGTCCACTCACATACCCACTCACTCAACCACTCACTCACCCACTCACTCGACCGCTCACCTATTCTTCGTCTTATTCCCTCATGCTGCTCCCCTCCCATCATCTCTCTTTCCCAAGCTCTGTTTAACCTTGCTCGATTAAAACACAACGTGTAAACTGCTTCTCTATTACAGTTCTGGTGATGCTGTTTATTGCTAGTCTATTGACGTGTTGGGCCCTGTGATCTGCGACCGTGTGAATAAAACACACGCACACACAAGTAAGACAAAGACCCCCGTATAGCCTGTAACAGACTGTTGGGGCACGTGCTGTTAGCGAGCACCTATGAAGGCCAACACGAGGGGGTGGGTGGCCAAGACCACGCCCGGCGGCCTTTGTATATCCAGTGATGTTTACACATTGCACCAGGCACTCATTTGAGTTAACCCAGGGAAGGCCCAGGACCAGCTAAGATAATCGTCACTGGTGTTGGCCATGAGCGGGAATTTAACCCGGGTCGCCAGGTTTGTCATGCAGTGCGCTAACCACTTTCCACCGTTCCCCATGAGGAAATAAAATACACACACACACACGAGTTGAGGAAGTAAGCCGAGTACAGTTAAACCACTCTCCCTGCGCGGGTTTTGGATTCGCGAGTTTCACATACAGGGACTCCTCTACTTACGAACATTCGACTTACGAACTTTCAGAGATACGAACCTGTCCCATATGTCCAGCTGCCTGTTCGGACCGAGAGTCAACCGCCACGCATTAGGTGGTGGTGGTTTTTCGGTGTCAAGCACCGGCTTGGTTTGAATCTTAGGACTCAAACACTGAAAGGTTTGCTAAGGTGTCGGCAGCTGTTCACGATTCTATTTCCTGTTACAAATTGATTTGTGAAGAGAAGAAGAGAGCAACTATTGCAGACATCTCTTGGTAAGTTTTTCAGAGTACAGAGGAAACACAAGCACCAAGGGGAATTAACATCTACATCTGCAGAACATGAATAACCAGTGGCATCTACATCTGCAGAACATGAAGAACCAATGGCATCTACATCTGCAGGAGATTATACACATTTTAAAGCCATTCCCCATATTTTGTGTACATACAGTACATGTTTGGAATCGACGGGAGTAAAGTTGGACTTATGAACAAATCGACTGACGAACTGACGTCTGGAACCTAACTCGTTCGTAAGTAGAGGAGTCCCTGTATTCACAAACTGCCACACTCGCCCTCGTGTATTCGACGGGAGAGTATTGCTCGCCTCAGTGGGGACGCAGCGCTCACACTCGAGTTATCGACACGCAACTGAACATCGCGATGCATGCCATCTCAGGTACATTGAAGTCGACGCCGACCCAGTGGCTCCCAGTGATCATTCGCATCGCTCCACCGCAAGTCCATCGTGAAACAGTGGCCGTCTGTTAACCAACGACATTACTCGATTGGGATCACACGTGCATCGCAGGCCAGGTGCCGAGTCACCTTCGTGGACACGCAGAGACCGCTGTTGCTGAGAGCAACCTTTCAAAATGAGGTGAGATAAGACATTTTTCAACGGTTTTACTTAATGTGATTCCTCTGTTGTGGTCAAATCTTGTAATAAAAATTTCGTCCACTCCCCGTTGTCCAATCAATTTCCATTTTGCACACGTACTCAGATCCGGTGGCAATGCATGCCTGTGTAGTGGTCGACTTGACACGGACAACTTTCTCGTTTTCTCCGACACCACTTTTATTACAACTCTTCACATTACCTCTGTGACTCCGTTATTCCGCTTAGCCGCAGCTCGCTCGCCGCGCTCCGCCCGTCTCGCTCACTCCGCTTCCTCCCCTATCCCTCACTGTCCCTCTGCGTCGTCCCTGTCTCTCTCTGTCGCTCGCTGTCTCTGTCTCCCGCTGTATCTCCGTCTCTCTCCTGCTGTCTCTGTCTCTCTCTGTCTCTCTCTGTCTCACGCTGTATCTCTGTCTTTCTCCCGCTGTCTCTGTCTCTCTATGTCTCTGTCTCACGCTGTATCTCTGTCTCTCTCCCATTGTCTCTGTCTCTCTGTCTCTGTCTCACGCTGTACCACGGTCTCTCTCCCGCTGTCTCTGTCCCTCTCTGTCTCTCTCTGCTTGTCTCTGCTTGTCTCCGCTTCTCTGTCTCTCTGCTTCTCTCTGCTTGTCTCGGCTTCTCTGTCTCTCTCTGCTCTACTGCTAGCCTGTTTTGTCTCCTGTGTCTTCGCTCCGGTTCTCCCCGACCTGCTTCGTTCCAGTCCCAGCGACAACTCCACTCGTTCTTCCCGTCTCCCGAATATATCCCCGTTCTCATTACCAACCAATTAATTAGGCCGCGTGCCACCGACGCCCCGTGTCCCCCTGCACCTGTTACTTGCCCCCTCTATTCCCAGACATTCCGGCGCCACCTCGCCCTTGACAACAACCCCAGCCAATCAAAGCCGGACATCGCTCTCCAGGTTAATTGGCCCGTCATTATTGCACAGTTCCCCGCCGCCACGCCTGGCCGGCCCGACGTAACTCCACTGTCCATAACTCGCGCGTCTTTACCATTCCCCCCCTGTATGCGCGTGTTAATCCATTACACCTGTATTAAAATCGACATAAATGAATAAATTAATTCGCTACTAAATTTCGATTTAAAGCTTTCGTGACTGCAGGGATTCATCTTCTAGGTTCTTTCGGTAAAGTCACGTAGAATGGAGATAAAATAATAAAAATAACAATAAAATTCTCACGACGTTTCGGCCACAACATAAGTAGCCTTCCTCAGGTGAAGAAACAGGACTGTCCGGAAGACAGCGCTTGAGTTAACCCTGCCAAGCTTGGAAGCGTCTTTTAAGCTGTGTGGGAGGAACAGAGCGCCTTGACAAAGTAGTTTACATATAAATTAGCATGTAACTGGGGGATTAGCATGATGTTGGTGTGAGGAATTAGCACCACGGAGAGCGACGAGCTTTGTTCAGACGGACGAGTCCATCTATGTACGGAACGGAGGAGGGGGGAGAGGAGTTTACATATCAACAGTAAATTAGCATGTAACTGGGGGATTAGCATGTTAGTATGAGGGATTAACACCACGGAAAGCGACCCGCTTTGTTCAGACGGACGAGTCCATCTATGTTCGGAACCGAGGAGGGGGGGGGGGGGAGAGGAGGAAACGGCCACAGTGCGCTGCTCTGTCCTGTGTTGCGTTACAACTATGCTATAAACTAGACTACTATACATTACAATATTCTACCTTCCAATCTAAACTACATTGTATAATATCTATACAATCTAAACTACAATCTAAACTACATTGTATAGATATTATACAATGTAGTTTAGATTGGAAGGTATAATATTGTAATGTATAGTAGTCTAGTTTATAGCATAGTTATAACGCAACACAGGACAGAGCAGCGCACCGTGGCCATTTCCTCCTCTCCCCCCCCCCCCTCCTCGGTTCCGAACATAGATGGACTCGTCCGTCTGAACAAAGCTCGTCGCTCTCCGTGGTGTTAATCCCTCATTCTAACATCATGCTAATCCCCCAGTTACATGCTAATTTACTGTTGATATGTAAACTCCTCTCCTCCCTCCTCCGTTCCGTACATAGATGGACTCGTCCGTCAGAACAAAGCTCGTCGCTCTCCGTGGTGCTAATCCCTCACACCAACATCATGCTAATCCCCCAGTTACATGCTAATTTATATGTAACTCCTTTGTCAAGGCGCTCTGTCCCTCCCACACAGCTTAAAAGACGCTTCCAAGCTTGGCAGGGTTCACTCAAGCGCTGTCTTCCGGACAGTCCTGTTTCTTCACCTGAGGAAGGCTACTTGTGTTGTGGCCGAAACGTCGTGAGAATTTTATTGTTATTATTTGTATTATTTTATCTCCATTCTACGTGACTTTACCGAAAGAACCCAGAAGAAAATTTGCTACTTTAAAGATATTTACATTTTGTATGGACGCCTTATTATTTTATATACATTAGTGTATGTCAAAAACGCCACGGTCCCTAAACTGGATTCGCCTTGCACAAAAGGCAGGCGCCGTGTCTCAGGCGCCATTGACGTACTTCTCAACCGTGAGTTAAACAAACCCTTGAATAAAACCGTTGCTTTTTAAAAACTTTTGAAAAGGAGTTTATTTTTGCTCGAAATCGGTTTGTGAATAGATAATAACGTCACGAAGCAGCAGCGATCCTTAAAGAGCTGGCATGCGGCTCCGGAGATGCAGGTTGCTGACCCCTGCTCATGGTGAACTGGACTCCCATGATAAACTGAACTCCCATGGTAAACTGGACTTCTATGGTAAACTTGGACTTGCATGGTAAACTGGACTCCCATGGTGAACTGGACTTCCATGGTGAAATAGACTCCCATGGTTAACTGGACTTCCATGGTGAACTGGACTTCCATAGTAAACTGGACTTCCATGGTAAACTGGACTTCCATGGTAAACTGGACTCCCATGGTGAACTGGACTCCCATGGTAAACTGGACTTCCATGATAAACTGGAATTCCATGGTAAACTGGACTTCTACGGTAAACTGGACTCGCATGGTAAACTGGACTCCCATGGTGAACTGGACTTCCATGGTGAACTGGACTTCCATGGTAAACTGGACTCCCATGGTGAACTGGACTTCCATGGTGAACTGGACTCCTATGGTGAACTGGACTTCCGTGGTGAACTGGACTCCCGTAGTGAACTGAACTCCTATGGAAAACTGAACTTCCATGGTAAGCTGGACTCCTATGGTGAACTGGACTTTCATGGTGAACTGGACTCCCATGGTGAACTGGACTCGCATGGCAAACTGGACTCCCATGGTAAACTTGACTCCTATGGGAAACTGGACTCCTATGGGAAACTGGACTCCTATGGGAAACTGGACTCCTGTGGGAAACTGGACTTCCATGGTGAACTGGACTCGCATGGTAAACTGGACTCCCATGGTAAAATAGACTCCTATGGTAAACTGGACTCCCATGGTAAACTGGACTTCCATGGTGAACTGGACTCGCATGGTCAACTGGACTCCCATGGTAAACTGGACTCCCATGGTAAACTGGACTTCCATGGTGAACTGGAATCCCATGGTAAACTGGACTTCCATGATGAACTGGACTCGCATGGTCAACTGGACTCCTGTGGTAAACTGGACTTCCATGGTGAACTGGACTCCCATGGTGAATTGGACTTCCATGGTGAATTGGACTTCCATGGTTAGGGGTCGGAAACCAAAAGAAGGATAGCCTATTTTATTTCAAGAGCCGCACTGCAGTGCCTCAAGAGCCAACGCGTGCGGCTCCGGAGCCCCGCAGGTCGCCGTCCCCACATTAACAACTCACGTTAAGCGGTAAAATGTAAAACGGATTCCTCACATATTCACCTGTCACCGGAGCAGTGGCTCCTTCCTCACACAAATCACTCAGCCGCCCCCCCCACCCCCTCCGCCCCTCACGAACACCGCACGCTCTGTAAATCACTCAGACCTTGTCCCTATCCTGCAAATGTTTTGGGCCCCCTTCACCCTATGGGTTATTGCAGTCTTCCTCTTGTGAATCACTTGGGCCTCCCTGCTTCATCGCGAGAGTGCAAGCCACCGATCATCCCCACCTCCCCCCCCCCCATGAATGAATGAAGCAATTCGCTCTGTCGCCTTAATAATGAATATAAATAATTCCTCATCCTCCATCCTCCTCCCTCATGGCATCGTTACCTTCTGATGGTGGATGTGGCACGTCTAGTAGAACAACACACACGCTGTTAGCTCACTCGTGTACACCCTCCACCCCCTGCGTTTCTGAAGAATAATATTGCCCGTGCGCAGATGCCATATTTTCCACGGATAAGCGGCCCTTCCCTCTATGAGCCCCGTAAGAAGCGCTGGCATGTAACAGTGAAAAACTTGGCTCCGTTAAATTTTTGAGAGAGGAAATGTTCACGTTTTCCTCATGCAACAATTTCTATTTTTTTACTTACTACACATTAAGCTGCTTTGGCAATTAGTTTCGCGGCATTTACATCAATCAGTCGGTCGGTCATTCAGTCGGTCGCTCGCTCGCTCGTGGCAGAAGGGTTTTTATTGCGTCGGTGATTTTTATCCTGACGAGCCAATTTGGAAAAATCCGCAGTTTTCCAAATTAATTTGTTGCTTTTTCATCGTGATGTGTCGTTTTTTTAAAGCACTCCAGTGCACTCTCCTCCATCTCTTTAATGCGACAATGCATGGCAAAAAACACTCGAATGCCCCTACAAAAATAAAACATCGGCGTCTATCATCTGCATGACATTAAGAGCAGACACGTCAACATTTGGCAGAGAAAATTAAGAAAGAAAAAAAGTTTTTAAAAAGTAATAAAATAATTGTGGAGGTGCATGAATTGGAATTAGACTGAGATACAGGACAATAAACAAATGAGAGAACACACACCCACACGTTAAGGATAAGATGTTGACTGTGAAGGAAAGCAAATGGACTTGGGCAGAACAAGTCACTGAATGGGATGGACGGTGGTCGAGACTAACAATAGAGTGTCAAAGGAGAGAGCACGCCCCCCCCCCCCCCCCCCAGGGAATATTCTTTCGTGGAGCTGGAAAAATTAAGTGAGCTCACGTAAGGGTGCTTAGTCGATTTGTTACACAGCTTGGGGAGGCCTTCATCCAGCAGTGAATAGATCATGGCCGATGATGAACCACCTCAAAATCACTATGTATAGATCACTAGCTTTACTACCCGGCTTCGCCCGAGACTTAGATTCTTGTCTTGGATTAATACACGGCCTACGCAGAGGGTGGGGGGTGCGTGACATCAGCAGGCACACTGCGTGACGCTGCCGCATGTGGGTGACATCACAGATGTGACATCACCGCTCACTTGCCGTGCAAAAAAATATCCATTATTGCGACCCCCCCCCCCCCAAATTTCCATTTTATATATAGATATAATGTATTAACGCCGGGCAAGACCGAGAAGTGATATATATGTAGAGGAGTAGTGTGATGACGTGACATCATGTGTGCCGTGAGGCGTCATGACGTCATGTCATGAGTGCCATAGGAAGATATCGAGAAGAACGGGGATGGGTCCGAGAAAGGGGGAGGAGCCGCCAAAGGGGATACTTAAGGGGGACCCTGTGATAAAGGCGGGGTCGTTATGGGAGCCCGGGATGTGGAGCGGTTGAAGAAGGTCTCTCCCGCTCGTGACCGGACAGTGTTGGCTGAACCCCCGTCTGGGTTAGACGAGTGGGAGAACCAAAGGGATAGCCGAGAGCCGGGCCCAGAGAAGTCTATGAGAGTCGGCTGAGAATAAGTAGGGTTCTTCTCTCCTCGGTCGGGAGGTGTTGGCTGAACCCCTGTCCCGACTCGAGTGAGACAACCCATGGGAATAGCCGAGGTTAGGAAAGAATAGGGTCTGGGGTCCAAGGGAAGGACCGAGTGTAGTGGACACCTATATGTGGTGTGTGTATCCCTGTTATAAACCGGCGTAAGCCCATACAAGAAGTTCTGTCTTCGCGTCGTTCTACACCACACAACATATATATAAATCCATCAACTTATCCATCATAATTTTACTCGCTGCTGGTATGGATAAGAAAAGAATTCTGCTCAGACCGTATCAAGCGAATGGCCGGCCATGCTTGCCTGCGCAGCCGGTGTAGGCTTACCTGTAATGAATCGCATGTATAATTGTGCACTCTGTGGCATATGGGAACCTAAGATACCGTTTTTGCATAGCTACGGGTAAGCCCAGTGCGTTTTTGTATTATAAGTGAATACGATGGTGATCAGGGATTGGAACCCATGCCCCCACGTGCACAGCAGAGTATGAGGCACCCCCACCCCCCCAATTGAGATTTGGGCTGACCTCCGGACCGAGGAATTCAGCTGCGGTGTAGTGACGTGGAGTGTGTGGTATCTGATCGCTATTGCAGCATATACGCAATTTTCCCTTATGAAGAAGCCTTTTGAAATGAAGTTGTGCCCTATTACAAACCCCTCCTGGTGCTCAGCTGTTGTGGAGTCGCCCCGCTTCTCCGGAGGACAGAACACAACGCAGAGTCTCTACTCATGATCGTCTCCGAACTTTATAATGGTTTTTATCGTTCTTGTTGTTGTTGCTGTCTATTTAGACGACGTGTCCCCCCCCCCCGCTCGCAGGGTTTCACGAGAGGAGAGGGGGACAGGGCGGAGCGGCTCCACGTGCCTGCCTGCACTGTGACGCCCGGGGGAAAAAAAGGCCACGCAGGGAGCCTCACACCACCAAACAGCCTGGCTCAGCCTAAACCCATCACAATTGGCTGATGCTGAACTGGGCACTGGCTAATTATTATGGATAAACATGCTGCCCATCATACGGTATACTTCCACGAGTGGTGTAAAGTGAGCGAGGGTCTATGGCAGCATTTGTTGCAAGGCCACCACGGGGCCACTGGCAAAGTCCCTGAGTGGCCTTTAGTGCCGGCCCCTGACGAGCGGCCCCCCAACAATACGGAAGTGTGAAACCCCCCCCAATCACCACGTCGTGCTGCTGTCACAAACCCCAATGGTTTCGAATGTGTGGCGGCCAACAAACTGATGATGTCTTATCAGCAAAAGTAGCCCCCTCTGAAAATTAGTGAAGAACACCGCTCTACGATCTCATGGCCAAGAGAGGGTCGTTTCCCTTCTGTGTGCGCAGTGCACACGAGAAGGCTTTAGTGACGCTTGAGCAGGGCCCTGATAGAAACACTATTGGCATACATGTGCCCAATGGTGTCTGTGCCTGATAGGGGGCGCCGTGGTGGCGAGATGTTAACTACCTCGCCCGGTATGCAGTAGGTCATGGGATCGACCCCGACCCCGTGTCTCTCTCCGCATGGTCGTGTGGATTTTTCTCTGGGTCCACCGGTTTTTCCCTCCACATTTATAATGAACATGCGATTAGAGTATTTGATTGCTATGAATTTCCACACGATTATGATAAGCCACTTCATTGAGCTATTGTATGCGATAGCCAGGTCGCTTCTGAAAAAGAACTACATCGCTCAGTTGGCCTTACCTGGTGAAATAAAAATAGTTAAATAGTTCTTAAATCCCCTCCTCTCTCTGTCCACCCAGCAGTATATTTTTTTTAGTTCTACTCCAGACAAGCATAACGGTCAGGGGTAGGGAGTGCTGTTGGACCGCTAGGGAGGGTAGGTCACAATTCTAACTCCAGGTAAGGGTTAGGGTCAGAGATTGCTGGTGGACCTCTAGGGAGGGAAAGTCATGGTTCTACTCCAGGTAAGGGACAAGGTTAGAGGTCAAGGAATGCCAGTGAACCACCAGGGAGGGAATATCACGGTTCTACTCCAAGTAAGGGTCAAGGTTAGAGGTCAAGGAATGCCAGTGAACCGCTAGGGAGTGAACGTCACGGTTCTACTCTGGGCAAACATTAGGGTATACTGTTGGACTGCTCGAGAGGGAACGTCACGGTTCTACTCCGGGTAAGAGTTAGGGTCAGGGAATACTGTTGGACTGCTCGGGAGAGAAGGCCATGGTCCCACTCCAGGTAAAAGGCTCAGGGTTAGGGGTTCACATCCAGCGGTATTAATGAGCACGCCGGTCGATTGTAAAGTGGTGTGCGTGATGGGGTAAAGCGTGGGTACGTCCGCCGCTTTCGAGACGTTTTTCATCAGCGTGGAGGAATCAGCCTCACTACCCTGAAGCGGGGCACTCCAGAGCAATTCCAGGAGCTGCGCCTTTTCCCGTGTTTGCCTTCGTTCAGTCAGGCTGATATAAGAATCGTAATAATCAGAATCAGATGTATTTAATACTGGAGGAACCCGATGACGAAAAAGTTATTTTTTCACAGATGTCCAGTAGAGGGCGCGGGTCAGAACATTACAACAAACAATACGAAAATACGATACGAGTGCAAAGTATATGAAAGGTAAACAAATCACTTAAAAATATGCAAATAAAACCAAACAAACTTTTATCTCACCAGGTAAAGGTCACTGAGGTATCAAATTATTTATCTTGCCACGGTGGCAAGATGTTAGCTACCTCACCTGGGATACAGGAGGTAAACTATAAACTACTTTTATTTTACCAGGTAAGGCCCACTGAGCTACAGAGCTCTTTTTCAGAAATTACCTGGTCACAAATCATAGCCCAACGAAGTGGCCTATCACTTGGGCATGCGGAGGTATATTCTAAGCCTGATTATCAGAGGGCATGCAAAGCATGGCAGGTTTTCTCCTGGAGCTTCTGAGCACCTATCACTGTAGCTACATTACAGAGTTGTGCATTTAATACTTTGTATTTTGCTTGCTCACTCTCCTAATTTGATGGAGAATCTCGTGGCCTGGAGAAAATGCTTGCTCGTAAGGCAGTCAATCGTCCAATTCAACACGGCTGCCTTGCAATTCATGACCGACATTTTTTGAAGCACACCGTCTGCGGATAAGTGAACATCGTGCGGTCCGTCACATCATTCACAAAACCACCCAAATAATGCTGGCATAACATTCTTAAATCTCCACCATAAAACTCAAAACCACTACAACGTGAGGACCCTACAAAAAAACTACGGACAGACACAGGGGTCCACCTCATAACAGCGATAATGAATCTCCGTGGGCCGTTCATCTAATATGTAAAAAAAATGTGATCGATGTAAACTGAAAATCCACAGAGACGTTTCAAACTAAGATAAAATCGTCCCTGAGTCACCATAAAACTAAACTACCAACATCGAAAAACCCCCCGGGGGGCAAACACCCTTCAATCACACGCCACCGCAGTCACCGTGACTCCGTCAGCTGCACAGGGGTGAAACCCCCATTCTCGATTTCCTCACCACGAGCCCAGGACGAGCAGCACGGAGGAGACGTCGGGAGCGCACAGCACCCGTTTAACCGCGGCCAGCACGTTGCTTCCTCCGCTGCCCGCCAGCTCGTTCGCCCACTGCCGTGCCTCGTTCACACTGCAGGGCGTTCACACGCGGGGAGGAGGGCACGTTGAGTGTAATCGTGAGACCAACACAGACGCGTCGCGCAGCCGCTGCCATGCACGAGGAGCTCGCCGCAGCATGACATCCGGGGCATGAGGGACGATGGTCACGATGGAAGCTATATGCACCGCATTCTTTGTTGGAAATGAACCCTTTCCCGTTTCCGGGACTATAAAAAGGAATACAAAGTATAGGAAAGGTAAACAAATTACTTTTTAAAATATACAAATATAACTAAACAAAATTTTATCTCACTAGGTAAAGCCCACTGAGGTATTAACTTATAAATTTTGCCACGGTGGCAAAATGTTACCTACCTCACCTGGTATACAGGAGGTAAACTATAAATTATTTTATTTTACCAGGTAAGGCCCATTGAGCTATGTAGCTGTTTTTCAGAAGTGACCTGGCTATTACAAATGATACCCCAACGAAGTGCCTTATCACCATGTGGAAACTTATAGCGGCCAAATACTCTAAACGCGTGTCAATTCTAAATGTGTAGGGAAAATCTGGAGAAAAATCCACGCGATCATGGGGAGAACATGCAAACTCCACATATACAGACATCAGGGTCGGGATTGAACCCAAGCAACCGTGCCGCTGAGACGACCGCAAGTTGCAGGATGGGTTTCCCGTTCACCGCTACATCTCTGGAACAAGCGAGCGGTTTGGCGTTAATTTTATTTAGAGGCAAAGCGCCGTTGTTTTTAAAGACGTTATTCACGACAGAGAACCGTAGCGACACAACCGCCGCACTCTACGATAGCCAGCGCCAAATTGTGCCACATGCCCTCCCGCATGGCTGTGGGAGCCTCGGTACCTATAAAGTTATTTTTATTTTTTCTTCCAATTGTTACGATGATGTACGTACAAGTGCACGTACATCATTGGAGCGGAACCGGAAGAAAAACCAATGACATACACGCACGTAAGTCATCGGAATGGGAGAGGGGTTAACACTGCATTAAGATAAGTTAAGCCAGGCGCATTCTCGTGTGCCTTAAGATGTTACATGGGAAAAAAGGCCACGGTGTGCTTTCGGTGCGTGATAAGGTTGACAGCGTCGTTTGTAAAAAGCTCTGTGGAAATTTTTCATTCAGAAGTCGATGACGGAATATCATTCGAATTGTACGCTCGTAGAATGGCATTTGAGAGCCACCATCGGTTACACGTGGCACGATGACATTCACAGCGGGCTGGAGATAGGCTACAAGTTAAATCGTTGTGCGGGAACGGCTCAATATAAATACGTTACGAGAACCGATTTGTATTGCAGGATCCGAAAGGCAAAGTGAATCAATGAAACCAAGGATTTACTTTGACCACGTATGGCAGATTCAATCAGAATATTGTATCACTGAGTGACCGAAAAAGGAAATCATCATTTGTAAAAGCGTGTATCATCACCAATGAATTCCTTTAAAGGTCTATCCGCACCTCCGAATAGCACGGTTGGCTATGTACGAAAGAAGTTCAACATACATACAGTACACACAGTCAGCTGAAAGGTTCAGTTACATTTGTCAGCACGTACAAGCTTAATTTTATTTACTGTTTACAAATGTGCTTCGTTTACGAATGTGGCTGTAACGAGCATTAACATACTGCAATTTATATCAGTTTTATTTTCATAGCCTGTCATTGCACTTCACTGCAATTATTTTCATTCCAGCCGAGTTAGTTCAGTTTCCGTCTGTCCACTTCATACCCTCGCTTGTCGTGACGGCCTCTTAATATTTTTTTTTACCTCAAACCGTCTCATCACCTTTCTGTACATCTCACTGCAGTTTAACTACAACTCTTATTATAACGTTTAATGGGTGGCAGTTTTCCTTCCCTGCGAGTTAAGCGTCCTTCACACTCAATGAGACAGGTTTCCATTCCTGTATATACTCGGGTTGCCGCGATATTATATTTTTTATTCATGCTACGATATCAAATTTCATAACTTAGCATTTTGTTACGCAATGTTATTGTGTCGTGCTTAGCTGTACTTCCAGCGTAAATTGAGATTAGACGTTCAACTGCAATTAACCAAAACATAAGCCTGCCATAAACCTGTCTGACCGTTACAATCTCTCGTGCTTATTATAACGCACAAGTTGTCAGTTACACGAAGAAATAAGCGGTTAATTTACACGAGCTAATAAAATGATGACATCATGCAAACATCATTCCATCAGTTTACTCCAGAAAACATTTATCAATAAGTGAGACTGGTTGTTTTTAGTAAAGCATCGTGAGCCTATTTAATAAATGATTAGACAGAAAGTTCTGGAATATCAGATTTTACTGGATATGAACTTGACTTTTTTTTTAATAAAGTTGTGATACTGTGCGACACACGTGGTTTCTTCATTACTTAAGAACCTTTATTCGGACACAGCAGTATCATGAGTCTGCAATTCGGTTCTTGATGCACGAATTACGCCTTCTCCCCAAGCGTCGTCTCTCCTTGTGCTTTTATATCCTCCGAGCCCCCTTTCTGGAAGCTTCGCTGACCCCATTTCCCTCAGCCAATCCTCGTCCTCCAACGGTCGTCAACCGTCGCCCCGGCAATCAACCCTCGTTTCCCGTCTTTTACGTTTGAATCTCTCCTCCAATCCCTTTGAATCTCATACCCTAACCAATCGGCTTTGAAGCCTCCCTGCACCAATCAGACGCCTTGATTAACTTCCAGACTCTCCGCACGCACGCGATGTCAGGTAAGCGGTATGTTGCCTCGGTCATGCCACGGTCATGCAGTGTGCAAGCAGAGTGGAGCGGTGGGTTAGCGCACTGCGCTTTGAGCCCGGTCTCCCGAGTTCGATTCATGGCCAGGGCTAACATCGGTGGTGAGTGATAGTCCTGCACCAGTCCTGGGGCCCGGCCCTCCCTCCACACTAATCCGTCCTGACCACTCTGGTGGTGATTGATGGTCACACGAGCAGCCATGTTCGACAACGGCGTGGGGGGAATCTTCATCCATCAGTGAGTTGACAAAGGGGCAGTGAATGACTGCTGTTGTTATGACGCAGTGCGCAGCGTAGCCGGGATATTTTTCATTTTAGAAGGCTGTTGTCCATAGATCCGCTCTCTGTAATTGTCTGACCTGTTGCTATTACCATCGGACATTCCTAAAAAGCTGTGGCGCGCGTCTGTTTATTCACACAGTCGATCGTCGACGATCATCGATGATTATTCGGGGGGAGGGGGTGCCGGGTTTCCAAAAACGCCGGATGATCACTCATAATTTAAAATAGCTTATTTTTGCACATTCTTGGATGACATTACGTTTTTTGGTGTTGTGTATATGATTTTTGCTAGTATTTTACATTGTGCCATGTGAAATTGTCATACACATACAAGTAGACAAAAATGACTGTAAAAGGTTCACGTAATTACTGTACTTACCACTCCAATCAGAAAGGCTGCATCATGTTGTGATAATGTACGTAGCACCACTATGCTCCTTTATCAACACGACCCACGTGTTTGACAATTGCCGGAGTGATGCAGCCTTCTGGTCCGGTGCTCCGGCGAACGCCGAATTGCACGCAACTTTTCGCCGGATCGCACCGTGTATAATTTCTGTTTTTATTACTGTAGTTATGAGTCACGAAAGATGTATATACATCCAGTATAATCATTGTTTAAGTTGTATGTTGTGTATATATTTGACATGGAATCAAGCATAGCTACTTTTTTTGTCACGCACGCGGTGCCCGATAGCCAGACTGGTGACAGCCTTTGGAGTGGTTTCACCGGATTCGCCCGGAACCGCCGGGTAATGTTGGAAGTCAGATAATCACGCGCCAGATAATCGATGGACATATTTCACACACAATTTGTATCAAAAGCATTCAATGTAGCTGCTGCTCAAAAGTGTTTTGAACCCCACCCTAGTTTCGTCTCTTGGCATTCTGTTATCTCTGTCCTCATGTAAAATGACTCCATTAAAATCACTCATGTTTAAGTGTGAATGTAAGATTACAATATAATTGCTCTGATTAAGTTTTTTTTAAATCTGTAATTGTGGATTGCTTTGTTGTCTGCCGACTGTGTCACCCTGGAAATGAGCTTCTTAGCTCTACGGGCTTTACTCAGGAAATCAACTTCTAAACTGAATCTAAACTAAATAATTTCGTATTTTACCAGGTAAGGCCCACTGAGCTGCGGAGTTCTCTTTCAGATGCACCCTGGCCACAAATGATAGCTCAACGAAGTGGCTTATCACATGGAAATGTATAGCAGTCGAATACTCTAAACACGTGATATTTATTCTAAATGTGGAGGGAAAAACCGGAGGACCTGGAGAAAAATCCACTCGTCCATGGAGAAAGAGACATGCGAACTCCAAATATACAGGCATCAGGGTCGGGATCGAACCCATGAAAACTCTGGGTTCTCAGGTTTTTCCACTCAGATTTAGAAACATGCATTTGGAGTATTTCGCTGCTTTAAATGTCCATGTGCTAAGCCACTTTGTTGGGCTATCATTTGTGGCCAAGTAACTTCTGAAAAAGAGCTCTACAGCTAAGGGGGCCTTACCTGGTTATAGTTTACCTCCTGTATACCAGGCAAGGTAGTTAACATGTCGCCACCGTGGCTTCAAGCTGAGATGCTTTCTAACTTCTAGCTGGATGGCTGTGCATCCCGGAGTGACGCGGGCGTGCTCACATGCGCAAGTTGACGTGTCGAACCGTGTCCCACAGTGGCTTCTCTTTGCTTCCACAGCTCAGCAGGTACAGCTGCTTCCTGTAGCATAGCTGCTCATCCACCAGTTGCTGTGGTGACATTGGCACAGGAATGCATCGACAATCGCACTCCAGGAGCATGACACCCACACACGCAGGTAATTCCACTTCGCAAACCAAACTCACGACGGCAGGCCAAAGCAAACCGACTCAGCAATGCACTCAAGACACCACGCGTAACGCCACACTCGATCTGTTGCATTTAAAATGTGAAGGTGATAACTATTCCATGTTTTTTTCTGGTTCATGTCGCAATGACCCAACACACGGCGGCGGTTTGGAGGGTACCCCCCGATGAGGAGTGGGGGGGCAAGGCTTGACGTCATCCCGACGCAAAATTGTCAAAACCGGGGCCGAAAAAGCAGAATTCGTGAAAGTTACAAAACTCTCCGCGGCTGTGTCCGTCGAGAGAGGTTACCAGAAGCGACGTCCTGAGATCCGAGAGGCGTCCGGGCACACAGTTAGCATCGGACGAGTCCACGATCACGGCCACGCGAGTGCCCTGCACCAGGCCAAACAACTGCACGGTTCCAAGCGTGACCGGCAGGGGACAGGCGGTGGGGGGGGGGGGCACGGGGAAACGCAAGAGAACACAGAATTGGTGTAGTAACACCGTCCACCGCCAACCAACTTGATTGTTACCTGTAACAGAGGTTTTTTTGTTAGGTTGGATCGTGTAAATATAAACATGTCGTTAATCTCCGCCACCACCACTCGACACGGCCAATTAGTCAGGGGCTTGTTACGTAAACAAAACCCAATTAGTTACTAGTTCAGCACGAACCGGTTGTGTTCGAGAGTAAACCCACTACAACATTTACAATTCGAGTACCATGACAATTTGCCGGTAATAACAACAACGACAACCAGCATCATCAGGCGACAGCCAGAATTGTGGATAAATCATCCTCCTGTTTTGGTCTTAATTAGAAGTGGGAGTAAATGTGATGTCGTCACTGTGAGTCAATCAGGTGCAAAGACCAGAGGGGGGGGGGGTTAATGTAGTCATATCAATTACAATGGATCTCTATTATGAGTTGGTTTATTCACCATGGCATTGGTGGCCAGATGTTAACTACCTTGCCTGGTAAACAGGAGGTTGTGGGTTTGATCCCGATCCTGATGCCTGCTGTATATTTGGAGTTTGCATGAATATCTCTCTCTATGTACACATGGATTTTTCTCTGGGTCCTCCGGTTTTTCCCTCCACATTTAGAATCAAGAACACACGTTTAAGAGTATTTGGCCACTGTAAATTTCCACGTGATAAGCCACTTCGTTGAGCTATCATTTTCGGTCAGGTGACTTCTGAAAAAGAGCTACCTAGCTCAGTGGGCCTTTACCTGATAAAAATAAAAAAATTGCTTAAATAGTTTTAGGTAGTGTGTAGCGTTGTAGGACCATAAGAAATGACAGAGGCAAATGGGGGCTCTCATCCATCGGTGTGAAAGACAATGGCTGATGATGGTGACATAGAAGGGAAGTGTATCTTTCTATCACGATGAACGTGATGTTCCAGAGGTCTCAACAGGTATTTTATTTATTGACGTTTGTTGTCAGCCGTGACAAAATAGCAGGCCTCGTGCGACACAGCTGCAAGCTTATTGACTTTTCCCCGCCTGCCATCGCTTCACCAAATGAATTGTGAACATTTCCCAAACGGCCCTCGCAACGGAATAGGCGTGCTGCACGTGCGTTTGGATACACGGTGGCGAGCGCTTTTCCCCCGTCCCCTCCGCCTGTTACAGGAAACAGGTGCGAGCAGATTCAATGGGTCGCGGGTGCGTCCCGACGCATCACGGTCAGCAGAGGCACCTGAAATATTCTCCGCATACATCGCCATCAATTCCACGAGAGGGTGGCTGTCTACAAATCCGCATTTTGAAATGTGAATTGTCACGCAAAATAGCCCGTGATGTGCTTTTGGGGCTGCCGATTATCTGATGTACATTCAAAAACTTTACAAGTACTCCCTAAACTATACACATTCGTACTTATAATATTCAACACTATAGATGAGTGAAATTTTTCAAGTTATAATTGTTGTTATCTCTGGGAGCGCCACGGTGGTGAGATGTTAACTACCTCACCTGGTATACAGGAGGTCGTGGGTTAGATCCTGACCCTAGCACCTGCTGTACATTTGGAGTTTGCGGTGTCTCTTTCTCTCCGTGGTCACCGGGATTTTTCAGCTGGTCCTCTGGTTTTTCCCTCCACATTTAGAATCAACATCAAGTGTTTTGGGCTGCTATAAATGTCCACATGATAAGCCACGTCGTTGAGCTATCATTTGTGGCCAGGTCGCTTCTGAAAAAGAGCTACATAGCTCAGTGGACCTTGCCTGGTAGATAAATATAGTAAAAAATTATAAATATCTCTTGTTTACCCAGGAAAGCTTCACTGAGTTGCAATACTCTTTTTTAAGGAGGTTCCTGCCAAGTTTTTGCAATATGGGGCGATGTTGCTGCTGCTGTTGCTGCTTCGTGTAATCCATATATCGAGATATTTTCAGGTATTTTTTCAGCATTGGGATGTTTGGCCAATACCGGTTACATTGTAATTTATTTTAACAATGGGAGGAAACCAGAGAAGTTGGAGGGAAACCCGCGCGGAACAGGGGGAGAGACAACGTACAAACTCCACACAGAGAGAGGTGCCTGAGTGTGGGAATCAAACCCAGACACTTTTAATTGTACAGTTGGACACAGATGCCCAAACATGAGTACTTTATAAAGTTTTTGTCATCAGTTCAGGGCTTTTTTTGTTGTCAGTTCAGGGCTTTTTGTTGTTGTTGTTGTTGAAACATATTTATGATTTTTTTTCAATTATCACAGTTAATATTTATTTTTTAAACATTAAATCTTAAAAAATCCACTTAATTCCAACATAAGTGATTTGATTAACTTTCCTATGCTTTGCGCTCCTATCGGTATTTTTTATAAGCCACTTCGTTGAGCTATCGTTTGTGGTCAGGTCGCTTCTGAAAAATCAGTTAATACCTTATTTGGATTTTAACTGGCAAGATACAACAAAAAAAATTAGTTTCATTTGTATATTTTTTGTGATTTGTTTACCTTTCCTTTTTTGCATTGTTTTTTTTTACCCACCCCGACTGGACATCTGTAAAAAAAAGAGCTTTGCAGCTCATCGGATTTCTCCAGGATAAATAAAGATTATGATTATCACCAATATCCTTCATGGTCCTGCAATGCCACCATGTACAATCCGTATTGCTTATGGCATGCTCTCTCCTTTGGCTACCATTCCATCACCAGTCTCAATCTACTGCCATTCATTCTATCGGTGTGTGTCTTCATCATTTCGACTCACTTTTATTTTTTAAGAGAGTAGGCCATCATGTGCCAGCATTATAGTCCGAATTTGCCGAATTTGTTTTAAAGTCCTGCCCTTTGATAGCCTTTCACTATAATCCGGGAAGCATAACAAAAATACTAACGCTGGGAGTATTTATAGGATCCCTGAACGTGCTGGAAAATATCTACTTGATGATGAACCTCTGAATCCACTAATCAACATGCAAAAGTAAATACGCAATTCCCAGTCCTTATACAAGCACGGCTGGCTACGAAAGGAGTTCAACATACATACACACAAATTAGCGTAACGAAGCTTGCGCAGTGAAATTAACCCACGGTGACATTCACTTCTGTGCCTCACCCATTCCACTTTTGGAAATTTTTACAAAAGATAGCATTAAGTGTTTGACCTTCCGTCGTCAAATGTACATTTAATACACAGTACCTTCCTGCTGTCCTGCAACAGCCACTTGATCCTCTGATGATAAAGGGCAATCATCCTGAAAATAGAAATAAACGCTGGACGGTGAGGATCGATGCACGCACGCACTCTATCGCGCTCACGTTAATGATTATCGCTACGCACATCCAAACGCGTTAGGGATATGTAATGTTTAATTGCATAATTCCTTTTTGTACAGTCACAGTCGTGACATTGGAAGTCAACACTTGTTCTATGAATAAAATCACCCCCGTCATAAGAATATGGAATTTCCATCACTGGTTCAGGATTGTAAAAAGAAAACGAGCAACACCTTCACGCTCGATTGAG
The DNA here is from genome assembly GCF_048934315.1 of Petromyzon marinus. Classification (NCBI taxonomy): domain Eukaryota; kingdom Metazoa; phylum Chordata; class Hyperoartia; order Petromyzontiformes; family Petromyzontidae; genus Petromyzon; species Petromyzon marinus. The sequence continues at coordinate 12,842,663 of NC_133692.1, forward strand.
CAAGAATCACTTTGACGATCAAATTATATTTGTATCTTTCAACCAATATTTGATTTTAATTATTTTTTGGAAATTATTGACCATTAATTATCATGTTGTGCCCATAATGCATTTCAAAGGCATATTGTGCGATGTTTTGTACAACCTATCAATGAAGACGATCGTGAACAGGCTTTCCGGCTAGTAACTAGTTAACACATATTAACTTGCCCTTAACCATAACCGCAGTGCTCCGCTCTGTCACATCATCGCACTTGTCAATGAGCCACATCTACACACCTCTCAGGTAACAGCGAGCCGTATTTCATGAAAAAAATACCGCCTTACAAAAATAAAGAGTTTACTTAAGAATATAAATATCTTATTTTTAAGGCAGTGTTATTTACAAATATGTTGAGTTAGTTGCTTGTGCACCACTGCCAATACAGAAGAGTAGCACCCCGGTTTAAATCCGGCGGGAAGGTGCATTCCTGAAAGCTGCGACCTCGACGGGGAATATCGAAGCGACGGCAAAGAAAGTGAAGACAATGGAGGCTGTGTGGTGACGCGTTGTGTTAACGCTCGCATCTTCATCCTAGACGTACCCACAACGTTACGTTACATTACCAAAAATACCGCACTCAACGCAGTAAACTTAAACACAAATGACTTAGGGTACATTAAGATGCAGTTCCCTATAAAAACAAATCACCAAAATACCGTACATAAATAATATATTGTTCTCTACAGTTTAGTATATTTATTTAAGCGCGACGCAAAGCGGTTCCAGGTGGAGGCGAAGGCTGAGAGGTTACAGATAACGAGACAAGACGAACAATGATGCTGTCAGCGACATGAGTGGGGTTGAGGTGACGCAAATCAGGTAGCGGTGTTCATATTAACGTGACGACAGATTTGCGAAACGTCGTCAAAGGGAGAGACATAAATCGGGTATGCTTTGTTTCACAAAAAATATATAAATATATACACACATATATAAAAGCTATAATGCACGGCCAAAATCTATCCATGGAAACTCCCGATTACCTGCAGCCATTTCATGAACAAAAGGAGTGGTGCAGGCAATTCCTCCATTCATCTAAGCCTTTCACAATCACCGGCCATGGATGATGATAATGGATTGATGGAGCTGGTGATGATTATCAAAACAAGCAATCAACTGGACATCAGCACAATAATGTGGCTTTACATGTACAATTTATATATACAGTATTAAATATTCTCTTGACCCTTTTCCCGTTCCGAGACGTCTGCAAGTCGCAGGGTGTGGTGGTGTCCCATTCACCGCTGAATCTCGGAACGCGCGAGCGGCTCGGCGTTAATTTTATTTAGAAAGGCGTAGTCGTGCCCTTGTTTTTAAAGAGGTTCCCGCCGAGAACCGTAGTGACACGACCGCCGCACTCTACGATAACCGGTGCCAAAACTGCCACGCGCCCTCCCCCGTGGCCTTGTGGGAGCCTCGGTACCAATAAAGTTTTTCATTTTTTAGTTTTCTTCGGGTACTGTTCAGATGATGTGTACATATACGTCATCGGAGCGGAATCGGAAGAAAAACTGCATATATTATCAGAGTATGTTTGTATGCATGTTCACCACAAGTACGTGTGGTTAATGCAGACTTGATTCCTTGCAAAAGGTATTCTATTTGGTGTTTGAACATCTTAACACCTGTTTTATTGCCAGAAAGGACAAAATCCATTCTTTTTTTATACCGATGACAAGTATGTTATTGGAACGGAAAAGGGTTCAAATTGCCATACATATAGAAAATTGTCTGTCGCAACATTTTTTTCTCCAACATTATTGAACGTCATGCAAAATTAGACAAATTATGCCAGACGACTTATGAGTATCACTGCCTAATCATCCGCGATTTAGTTGAAGACAAATGCAGTTCACTTACTGGTGCAGTTTGGTTTCGAACTCAGCAATGACAGCAGCACTGAAGTGTAAGTGCTCCTGCACGTCCGGCCCAGGGCTCCTGTTGAAACGCAAAACAGGAAATGACAGCGCAGAGGATTCACCTGCCGCCCAGCTCATCGGCGGCATTGCAGGCGCACGAGCTGTCACACAGCAAACTGGATGCATATGCAATTAAAAAAAGGTCAGAAAAAGTATTACAAGTACAATCTTTCCTTTTTTTTACTTCCAGCTAACTTTTATAATCTATCTACATTAAACTTCTTGGCACCATACGTAGCCAAACTTGCTGGGGAAAGGACAATACACGAAAAGATAAGAAGCAGGTCGAAAGAATTAGTTCCCAATCTAAATGATTTAAAAGTGCATAGCTTCAGTGGCTTCCTAACATCGAGTTCCAGACGGCCGCTGAAAGCGCGTGATGCGGTGACCGTCTTTGTTTGATGGCCAGCCAAAATCCGCCACTGCGAGGATGACCAAAGTTCGTGTGATGGTTTACATTCCTTGACGAGATCACCAAGGTGTTGTGATTAATTTGTGGCAAGCACTTTGTGTGTAAGGATTGCAACCCTATAACGAATTCGTTCGGCAACTGGAAGCCAGTGCAGCTCGGCGAGCACCGGCCGGGCATGGTGGGAGGCCTTTGTGAATTAATGTCATCACAAAAATGCGTACCTTTTTGGAACATGTTTTTTATGTTATGCTTGGTCACCCGGAAAGCCTCACAGAGTCTCAGGACTCTTGTTCAGGAGGATGCTGAAATGTTTTTGCAGAAGGGGGGGCGATGTTATGTAATCCCAATTTGGGCGTTGCAGTGGCAAGATGTTAACTACCTCGCCTGATATACAGGAGGTAATAGGTTCCATCCCGACCCTGACGATGCCGCAAAACTTAGAGTTTGCACGTCTCCCTCTATCTCTCCCTGTGTTCATGTGGATTTTTCTCCGGGTCCTCCGGTTTTTCCCTCCACATTTAGAAACATGCGTTTCGAGGGCTGCTATACATTTCCACGTGATAAGCCACTTTGTTGATGTATCATTCGTGGCCACGTCGCTTCTGAAAAAGAGCTATATAGCTCAATGGGCCTTACCTGGTAAAAATAAAAATAGTTTAGTAACTTGCAGGTACATTTTCAGTGTGAGATGAGGGAAAGCCGCAGAACTCTGGAGAAAACTCGCGCATAACAGAACATAAACTCCACGCAAATAGATGCTCGAGTCAGGAATCAAACCCATGCCGTGAGGCGCAAAGTGTTACGACAATATCAACCCTGCTGCCCCAGAAGGTGTTCATATAACACTCACGTCAACGGGATATTCTACAGAACTAGAGTAATGCAAAGTGTTGAATAACGCGGAACGGAGCTGCATGACCGCAGTGAGTGAACCTGCGAGCTCTGATCTGTCCATGTCTGGATGTCACCGGTCGTCTGTTGCCGTATATGACTGCTATCGTGCCCACTGGCGGTGTGGAAGTACAATGGGTGATTGCTAAGGTAGCAGGCAAGTGCACACAATGGCAGGGCATAGCAGGGAGGTGAGTTAAACGTCATGGTCGCTAGCACTCAGGGGCATTTCAATGGCAGCAACATGGCACTGGGTACTGACGAGGGAATGGGCAGCATGGAAATAATGTATGAAATGTCCTGTAACGCGGACAGTATGTAACTTGTCCCGTAGCTTGTTTCTGTAACTTGCACAGTGTGAATTTCACTTGTGCACGCTACGTATTAGTGTCTCCGAGTGGAATTCACCATTGCCAATCCAATGGATATCTTCCTTGCCTGTTTTGCAGCAGGTTAGGGGTTCGATCCTGACCCTGAAGTCTGTATATTTGGGGTTTGCATGTCTCTCTCCCCATGGTTGTGTGGATTTTTTCTCCAGGTCTTCTGCTTTTTCCCTCTACATTTATACATTTGCATTTAGGTTATTTAGAGTTTTGGCTGCTATAAATTTCCACATGATAAGCTACTTAATTGAGCTATCATTTGTGGCCAGGTCGCTTCTGAAAAAGAAGCTAATAGCTGAGTGGGCTTTACCTGCTAAAATATAAGTTTAGTTTTATTTGTATATTTTTTTAGTGATTTGCTTACATTTCCCATACTTTGCACCCCTATCGTGTTTTTGTATTGTTTGTTGTTGTAACGTTCTGACCCTGTGCCCCAACTGGACATCTGTGAAAAAGAGCTTTAAAGCTCATCGGATTCCTCCTGCAGTATAAATAAATATTTTGATTCTGATTATCACCACTATCCCTCACGGTCCAGCGATGCCACATACAATCCATATTGCGTATGGATTGCTCCCTCCTTTGACTGCCATTCCATCACCAGCCTCCTCAATCTGTTGTAATTCATTCTAGCGGTATACCACAGCACTTTCCCACCCGTTCTGCTGTGTGATGCATACGTCAAAATCTATATTTTAATTCTTAGAACAGGAACGTAGCCAAAATTAAGTGCAGAACCATGTTGAATGTTGATGGGATTTTTTTGGCAGTCATCGGTGACTGGGCTGAGGCCATCGACTCGCTATGGTTGCAAACTCAACTTTCATCACATGGCAGCAGCTGCCTAGATTCTAACCCAAGTGTCAGCGGTGACAGCTCAACGCTCTCCCCTGAATTCACCAATCCACGATTGTCCAGTGTAGATGACCTAACTTAAGGTCATCCCACCCCTCACGACCAACGTGGAATGGTGGAAGTCCTTTAGCCGAGGCCCTGATTAAAGTCCTTGTAGGCTCTAGGCACTTCTGTTCTGTAGACCTTCAGCGCTAACTCTACAGCTGGTACTGCTGCTGCCCCATGTTACTACTACCGCCGCTGTCACTCGCTTGTCTCATGTGTAACTTCGTCCATACGACAACGCCTTTGTCTTCCCTTGCATTGCTCTCTATTGACAATGAGTCTGTGCAAAAAACACCATTTGAAGATGTTATTGATAATTTTGCAATGAAAAAAGTCTCTGAAAGTTAATCTACGGGGTTAATGTCGCTCTCACCTTATGAGAAAAAAACCTATTGACATTTACTTGACTCTGTCTCTTAGAATGTACAGTTGCCTATTCTTGCTATTTTAATATATTCATTCAAGAAGATATCTTGGTTACATGTTTTTTCGTAGGCCCTAGGCATCGTGCCTACTGTGGCTTATTGGATAATACGGCCTTGGTCATGCATAGCTGTCAACCGATACGGTTTACCCATATTCTTGTACAGGAAATTGAGTTTTCAGGTCCATATGGCATACAGCCATTTCAGTACGGGCAAAAAAAAATGTCTGTATTTCTCCCTTGTGATGGGACTTTATAAGATGAACGTTGAGATTTATAAGGGCACGGGGTGACCAATAAGGTCCGAATTGGTCTACATTAACGTAGGGCACTAACATGGGGTTGACAGATATGGTCATGGGGTGTCTGAAAGCAGCGTTTTGTGCATTATAACCACAGTGAATAACATAAAAGAACCCCGTGGAAGAAGTCAGTAATCCTGCTTCAGCCCGCAGTAGAACATCAAGGGGCTGCAATTTAGTTGGCGTGAAAGAGGTGGTGGCAGCAGCGTCGAGGTTGCAGAGCGTACGTGACGACGGTGCCCTTGTGCAGGAGGTGCGGTAGGGTGAGGCGGTGGCTCTCCAGGCTGCGCATTCTCAGCCACTGCGCCGAGTTCTGTCGGTCGCTGCACGAAACCTCCATCCCCTCGGCTCTCTGTCGCAGGCACCCAAAACAAAAAAAACGCGTGCGCAGTGGCTCGCAACGAGAGGGCCTTTTCGGATTGCTAAACGGGCACGAGCTTGATATCCTGGATTACATCTCGAAGCATAACAATCGTTGCACTGTATAACATTCACACAGCGCGCGCTCCCAATCTACTTTCTGTACCTCCCTCGCCCCGAGTCTCACCCTCGTTCCTTCACCCTTCTTGATCCCCTTCACTGAAACAAACTTCCACTGCACATAGCACAATCGTCTTTACTATTGTAGTGCCGTGAATTCACTCGGACGACAACCGTCTCTTTTTCCGCCGTCACTTTTATTCCATCGTTCCGTACACATAGTAATTCTCTCCGTGCTCCGCCAACTCGGACACTCCGATTTACTTCAGCATCGTCCGTGCATCCCCTTCCACACACAGTGTTCATTCCTCTATCTCTTCACACACAGTGTCTTCCCTTCCCCACACAGTGGTTCGTCTTCTATCTCCTCACACACACAGTATCGCCGCTATCTCTTCACACGCAGTGACTTCCCTTCCCCTCACACACACTGTATCGCCGCTATCTCTTCACACGCAGTGACTTCCCTTCCACACACAGTGGTTCTTCTTCTATCTATTCACACACAGTATCTTGTCTGTCTATTCACACACAGTGACTCCATCTAGCTATTCAAACACAGTGACTCCATCTATCTCCGCTAACGCTGACTCTCCCTATCGCTATTTACTGTCTTTGGGGTCCGGCTCTCTATCTATTCTTCCCTAACATTCCAGCTGTCTTCTTCGTATCTCTTCACCTCTCGCCAACAACTGCCCAGCAACAACTCTCCAACAACAACTCCCCAGCAGCCACTCCACTCCGTTCAAACCACCTCGCGTTTTATCCCCTTTCGCATTAGCCTTAATTAATTGCCACGTGGCTCGCTGGCCGTTTTCCGCCAGCTCGCACCTGTCCCCTCCATCAGACATCCAGACGCCACCACTTAACACTAACAGCCTCTCGACCAATCACAGCCCTCGTGCCACGACTCCCTTAATTACTTCGGGTTGTTTACGCCACCCGCGACTCGACCACCTGTTTCGACCTCATGTGACCCGTTCACCTTGTCTGTCTGTATGTACTGTATGTGGCCAATTCCTATGCGTATTGTTTACTCCACTACACTATTACCGGCTTCCATTCCTCCTGTAATAAAGCACATCCACGACGACTGCTGAATTGTGTCTTTTATTTAACAATGACTGCACAGCTCCGCTCTCTCTCTCCGGATGGCTTCGCTCTCTCTCTTCTTGCTGTAACGCGCACACTCCCTCGTCCACCGTTGCGGTGCGTCTCTCTCTCTCCACACTCGCCGTTGACTGGCGGCGCAATGGGAGGAGAGAGGGCTTCGCTGGCAGAGCCCGCCACGTGGCCGGTGGTGAGAAGAGGTAGGCGATGATGCAGTCTGGACTCCAGGCTTCCCACACCGACCCCGAGTCCTCTCACTGCCTCTCCTTATATTGCTCTCGGTGGAGCTAGGCTCCACCTCTAGCCACGCCCCTCCTGGAACCTTCTAGATGTTTCCCGTACATACCCACGAGCTCCGCCCGTTACCTTTGGCCCAGATGGAACCCTTCCTTCTGATTGGATATAAGTAATCCAGCAGTGACTCTGCAAAACCCCTCGCCGTCCCTTAGGTAGCGCTCTCTCATTACACTCCCTTAAAACAACCCCCATCTCTTCTCCCTTGCCCATCCGACTACAATTGCTACTCCCTACCCCACCTCCCAGCTACAACCAGGCCTACCCTAACCCCTATCACTACCCGAACCCCTATCACTACCTCAACCCCTATCACTACCCCAACCCCTATCACTACCCCTATCACTACCCCAACCCCTATCACTACCCCTATCACTACCCCAAACCCTATCACTACCTCAACCCCTATCACTACCATAAGCCCTATCACTATCAGAACCCCGATCACTACCCCAACCCTGATAACCACCCATACCCTAACCCCTACCACTACCCCTATCACTACCCCAACCCCTATCACTACCCCCACTGCTACTCCCTAACCAGCTATGACCAGGCCTACCTCAACCCAGTGGCGTCACTAGGGGGGTGCGGAGGGTGCGGACCGCACCGGGTGACACCATCAGAGGGGATGACACCAAAATGACTCTACAATTTATGTGCAGTTTTTCAGCGGAAATGTATGATTTTTTGGAAAATATCCCTGTAGTTAGTTATGACAACAAAAACATTTTTCGTAAGCCAAGATAACATGTACAATATACCTACAAGGCTAAAACTCTATGCTAATTTACTTTTTTAACCTTCTAATGCGCTCCGGTCAGAGCTGTCATTATTAACCAACGACAATGACGCTTCGAGTCACGTGGTTTCGTCTGCACACGCTACATGTACGCGCTGCTGTTTTTGTTGCTGCTGGTGTTTCTATAGTCGCTGGTTTTGCCAAATTTTCTGGTGTTTTAGCTACAATGTTGTGGTAATCAGTATTTGTGAACCTATATCAATAACTTTTTGAGAATTAAGTAGTAATTAAAGTAAAGATTGTATTTTAAAAGTATAATTTTAATTTTGCTAGTTGTTTACGTCCCAACTATTGCCATTACATTCAGTGATATACGGGAATTACGATTTACGAGTAAGATTAGTACAAAAAACATTACGAAGGATTCTGTACGGTCTAGTACGGGCGGAGGTCAATGAGGTGTGACACCATGAGTTACCGCACTGGGTGACAAACCCAAGTGACGCCACTGCCTCAACCCCTGCTCAACAACTCCCGTCTGTCCTCCCGTCACCACGGCTACACCACCACCACTTTAAATGACAACCCCACTCTTTATCTCAACCACGATCACCTTACGTACAATTTTGCAATAGTTGTAAACTGGCTAAGAATGCGGCACTTTATACAGTACGTCTATATAAGGTAACATACACTTGAGTATAGAAGACAATACTAATATAAACCGCCAGGATTTTCCAACCGTTTGCTGTCTGTGCCTCCCCAGACTGGTGTTGTGAAGCCTGGTTGCACGGTGGCTTGTGGTGTAGCGACATCTACAGAAGAGACAGCAGCAGCTCTGTAGTGACATCTAGAGAAGAGACAGCGGCAGCTCTGTGGTGACATCTACAGAAGAGACAGCGGCAACTCTGTAGTGACATCTACAGAAGAGACAGCGGCAGCTCTGTGGTGACATCTACAGAAGAGACAGCAGCAGCTCTGTAGTGACATCTAGAGAAGAGACAGCAGCAGCTCTGTAGTGACATCTAGAGAAGAGACAGCAGCAGCTCTGTAGCGACATCTACAGAAGAGAGCGGCAGCTCTGTAGTGACATCTACAGAAGAGACAGCAGCAGCTCTGTAGTGACATCTAGAGAAGAGACAGCAGCAGCTCTGTAGTGACATCTAGAGAAGAGACAGCGGCAACTCTGTGGTGACATCTAGAGAAGAGACAGCAGCAGGTCTGTAGTGACATCTACAGAAGAGACAGCAGCAGCTCTGTAGTGACATCTAGAGAAGAGACAGCAGCAACTCTGTAGTGACATCTAGAAAAGAGACAGCGGCAACTCTGTAGTGACATCTAGAGAAGAGACAGCAGCAGCTCTGTAGTGACATCTACAGAAGAGACAGCAGCAGCTCTGTAGTGACATCTACAGAAGAGACAGCAGCAGCTCTGTAGTGACATCTACAGAAGAGACAGCGGCAGCTCTGTGGTGACATCTACAGAAGAGACAGCAGCAGCTCTGTAGTGACATCTAGAGAAGAGACAGCAGCAGCTCTGTAGTGACATCTAGAGAAGAGACAGCAGCAGCTCTGTAGCGACATCTACAGAAGAGAGCGGCAGCTCTGTAGTGACATCTACAGAAGAGACAGCAGCAGCTCTGTAGTGACATCTAGAGAAGAGACAGCAGCAGCTATGTAGTGACATCTAGAGAAGAGACAGCAGCAGCTATGTAGTGACATCTAGAGAAGAGACAGCAGCAGCTCTGTAGTGACATCTACAGAAGAGACAGCAGCAGCTCTGTAGTGACATCTACAGAAGAGACAGCGGCAACTCTGTAGTGACATCTAGAGAAGAGACAGCAGCAGCTCTGTAGTGACATCTAGAGAAGAGACAGCAGCAGCTCTGTAGTGACATCTAGAGAAGAGACAGCGGCAACTCTGTGGTGACATCTAGAGAAGAGACAGCAGCAGGTCTGTAGTGACATCTACAGAAGAGACAGCAGCAGCTCTGTAGTGACATCTAGAGAAGAGACAGCAGCAGCTCTGTAGTGACATCTAGAGAAGAGACAGCACACAGCTCTGTAGTGACATCTAGAGAAGAGACAGCAGCAACTCTGTAGTGACATCTAGAAAAGAGACAGCGGCAACTCTGTAGTGACATCTAGAGAAGAGACAGCAGCAGCTCTGTAGTGACATCTACAGAAGAGACAGCAGCAGCTCTGTAGTGACATCTACAGAAGAGACAGCAGCAGCTCTGTAGTGACATCTACAGAAGAGACAGCGGCAGCTCTGTGGTGACATCTACAGAAGAGACAGCAGCAGCTCTGTAGTGACATCTAGAGAAGAGACAGCAGCAGCTCTGTAGTGACATCTAGAGAAGAGACAGCAGCAGCTCTGTAGCGACATCTACAGAAGAGAGCGGCAGCTCTGTAGTGACATCTACAGAAGAGACAGCAGCAGCTCTGTAGTGACATCTAGAGAAGAGACAGCAGCAGCTATGTAGTGACATCTAGAGAAGAGACAGCAGCAGCTATGTAGTGACATCTAGAGAAGAGACAGCAGCAGCTCTGTAGTGACATCTACAGAAGAGACAGCAGCAGCTCTGTAGTGACATCTACAGAAGAGACAGCGGCAACTCTGTAGTGACATCTAGAGAAGAGACAGCAGCAGCTCTGTAGTGACATCTAGAGAAGAGACAGCAGCAGCTCTGTAGTGACATCTAGAGAAGAGACAGCGGCAACTCTGTGGTGACATCTAGAGAAGAGACAGCAGCAGGTCTGTAGTGACATCTACAGAAGAGACAGCAGCAGCTCTGTAGTGACATCTAGAGAAGAGACAGCAGCAGCTCTGTAGTGACATCTAGAGAAGAGACAGCACACAGCTCTGTAGTGACATCTAGAGAAGAGACAGCAGCAACTCTGTAGTGACATCTAGAAAAGAGACAGCGGCAACTCTGTAGTGACATCTAGAGAAGAGACAGCAGCAGCTCTGTAGTGACATCTACAGAAGAGACAGCAGCAGCTCTGTAGTGACATCTACAGAAGAGACAGCAGCAGCTCTGTAGTGACATCTACAGAAGAGACAGCGGCAGCTCTGTAGTGACATCTAGAGAAGAGACAGCAGCAGCTCTGTAGTGACATCTAGAGACCCCATCGGTGTACTGCCCGACAGCGGTTTCGGAGGCCCAATGCGCAGAGCCCAATCCGTGACCTCCCGTTCCAAACTATACGCATAAAAAATACTATTTTTTATATTTTACCTGGTAAAGCCCACTGAGCTATACAGTTGTCTTTCAGAATCGACCTGGCTATCACAAATGACAGCTAAACGAAATGTCTTATCACGTGGAAATTTATAGCAGTCAAATACTCTTAGACGTGTAACGCTGATTCTAAATGTGGCGAGAAAAACCGGAGGGACCTGGAGAAAAATCCACACAACCACGGCAGGAGAGAGAGACACGAAAACTCCAAAAGTGCAGAAGGCGTCAGGGTCGGGATCGAACCCACGACCTCCTGCATACCAGGCGAGGGAGTTACCATCTCCTAGCCACCGTGATGATGATGAGAGAAAGAGACACTAAAACTCCAAATGTACAACAGGCATCAGGGTCGGGATCGAACCCACGACCTCCTGCATACCAAAAGAGGGAGTTAACATCTCCTAGCCACCATGGTGCCCGACTGCAGCCCTCTCCTCGGGCCCCAGTCACCAGATGCAGCTTCCCTGCCGGTCATTGGCGTGGGGGGGGGGCTACATTGTGAACAGTACAGAAAAAATATTATTTAACCTGGGTGCATTATGTCACAGTCCATTCGCCCCAGACCGGATGTTTCCATTGTTAATATCACCTATGGTGTGGCATCGATTTAATAGTTCCAATATCTGTACGTGGTCAATATAACAGTAAATTATGCGATAAGCATTTCAAATGAGTGAGTTGTCAAAAAATGCATTCTTATTGGCCATATAAATACTTCTGAGGTTTGCTACCTTAGGTACGGTACGTATTTTTCTCTGGCCTATAACCCATACGTTACATCTGCCTCTCAGTATAATTCCAAGCATGCATCTCTCCACGGCTCCTTTATTCACCTTTGAGTGTTTGTTCCATTTGTCTTTGTAAATGTCTGTTTCTAATCGACATGTCGCAACAGCTGACGTACACTGATACACAAAAAAATATTATCCTGGTCCAGTACGTTGCGTTTCGTTATCCACTTAAGTTTTTCAAAATCACTCAAACCCACTCTCTGTCCACCTCTTTCATTTCATAAATGTATATCCCGGACTGCCTTCAATAGCTGCCCTGGGTACACACACGGTGGAGCAAACACTAAAGCAGCTATCGGTCTGCTCTGCAATTCTGCAATGTATGCAATCTGTCGCAATGTAAGGCAATGCATGGCAATTCAGTATATCTAATCTGTTGCGATGTAAGCAATCTGTTCCAATATATGCAATCTGTTTCAATATATGAAATTTGTTGCAATGTATGCAATATGTTGCAATATATGCAATTGTTGTTGCAATACAAGCAATCTGTTGCAATGTATGCAATCTAAGCAATCTATTACAATGCATGCAATATGTTGCAATGTATGCAATCTGTTGCAGTCTATGCAATCTGTTGCAATGTACGGTATCTGCTGGGAACGTGTCGGTGACTTTGTGGTGCAGATGATGAGCGCACCAGGAGGTCGTGCGTGTGGTTCACGTGAGTCACGAGCAGGTCCGAGTTGGCGTGCTGCACCTTTGCAGACTCCACATCTTTCCACGCTGGCCTCTGCACACACAAGACAAAAATCCCCCGTGTAGGCTTAACAGACTTTTGGGGAAAGTGCTGTTAGCGAGCACCTATGAAGGCCGGCACGGCACATGATGGGGTGGGTGGCCAGCACCACGCCCGACCGCCTTTGTCTCCCCAGTGACGATGTTTACACGCCGCAACAGGTACTCATTTGAGGCTGAATCGACCTCTGGAAGGCCCAGGACCGGTTCAGATAATCGTCACCGGTGTTGGCCGTGAGCGGGAAACGAACTCGGATTGGCAGGTTTGTAACCGCTGCACCACCGCTCCCCACAACCGCTCCACAGACACACAAAAACAAAGATCCCCCGTGTAAACTTAATAGCCTGTTGGGGCAAGTGCTGTTGGCGAGCACACTCATAGTCCACACAACTCGTTATACAGCGATGCCAACGAGCAGGCGTTCTCACTTCCCGGATTGTTATTCTGACCGATGATGTTTGATGCGGTTTCCAACGAAATGCCGCACTCGAATTACTTTAATGTTCCTCAACTTACCGCTGAGCTGAAACAATAACAATTTTACGCGCGTAACGCTTGCGTACGTGACAATGTGTTTGACAGTGTCGAGTAGTGGAGGGTCATAACGACACAAATTGGTACGATCACTAAGTGGTCTCACCCAGAAATCAAGTACAGCTATTACCGAACTAAACAATGTTACCAGGTAAGGTCCACTGAGCTATATAGCTTTTTTTTTCAGAAGCGACCTGGCAATCACAAATCATAGCTCAACGAAGTGGCTTATGTGCAAATGTATAGCAGCCAAATACTCTAAACTCACACAGGCCCATAGACTACTCACACAGAGACCCATAGACTCAGAGAACCACAGACTCACACAGCAGAGATCCATAGAGACACGAAGACTCACACAGAGACCCATAGACTCACACAGACACATATACTCACACAGAGACCCATAGACTCACACAGAGACTAATAGACCCACACAGAGACACATAGACTCACACAGAGACTAATAGACTCACACAGAGACCCATAGACTCACAGAGGCTAATAGACTCACATATAGACTCATAGCCTCACACAGAGACCCATAGACTCACACAGAGACCCATAGACTTACACAGAGACCCATAGACTGACCCATAGACTCACACAGAGAGTAATAGACTCACACAGAGACCCATAGATGCACACAGAGACCCATAGACCCACACAGAGACTAATAGAATCACACAGAGACTAATAGACTCACACAGAGACACATAGACTCACACAGAGTCTAATAGACTCACAGAGACTCATAGACTCACACAGAGACCCATAGACTCACACAGAGACTAATAGACTCACACAGAGACCCATAGACCCACACTGAGACTAATAGACTCACACAGACACTAATAGACTCACACAGAGACACATAGACTCACACAGAGACTAATAGACCCACACAGAGACACATAGACTCACACAGAGACCCATAGACTCACACAAAGACTAATAGACCCACACATAGACTCACACAGAGACTAATAGACCCACACAGAGACACATAGACTCACACAGAGACCCATAGGCTCACACAGAGACTAATAGACTCACACAGAGACTAATAGACTCACAGAGAATCATAGACTCACACAGAGACTAATAGACTCACACAGAGACCCATAGACTCACAGAGACTAATAGACTCACACAGAGACTCATAGACTGACCCATAAACTCACACAGAGACCCATAGACCCACACTGAGACTAATAGACTCACACAGAGACTAATAGACCCACACAGAGACACATAGACTCACACAGAGACCCATAGACTCACACAAAGACTAATAGACCCACACATAGACTCACACAGAGACTAATAGACTCACACAGAGACGCATAGACACACAGAGACTAATAGACTCACACAGAAACGCATAGACTGACCCATAGGCTCACATAGAGACTAATAGACTCACACAGAGACTAATAGACACACAGAGACTCATAGACTCACAGAGACTAATAGACTCACACAGAGACTCATAGGCTAACCCATAGGCTCACACAGAGACTAATAGACTCACACAGAGACTAATAGACTCACAGAGAATCATAGACTCACACAGAGACTAATAGACTCACACAAAGACTCATAGACTCACATAGAGACCCATAGACTCACACAGAGACGAATAGACCCACACAGAGACACATAGACTCACACAGAGACTAATAGACTCACAGAGACTCATAGACTCACGCAGAAACACATAGACTCACACAGAGACTAATAGACTCACAGAGACTCATAGACTCACACAGAGACACATAGACTCACACAGAGACGAATAGACCCACACAGAGACACATACACTCACACAGAGACTAATAGACTCACAGAGACGCATAGACTCACACAGAGACTAATAGACTCACATAGAGACTCATAGACTCACACAGAGGCCCATAGACTCACACAAAGACGAATAGACCCACACAGAGACACATAGACTCACACAGAGACTAATAGACTCACATAGACTCATAGACTCACACAGAGACTAATAGACTCACATAGAGACACATAGACTCACACAGAGACGAATAGACCCACACAGAGACACATAGACTCACACAGAGACACATAGACTCACACAGAGACGAATAGACCCACACAGAGACACATAGACTTACACAGAGACTAATAGACTCACACAGAGACTAATAGACTCACAGAGACTAATAGACTCACACAGAGACTAATAGACTCACACAGAGACTAATAGACTCACACAGAGACTAATAGACCCACACAGAGACTAATAGACCCACACAGAGACTAATAGACCCACACAGAGACTAATAGACTCACACAGAGACTAATAGACCCACACAGAGACTAGTAGACTCACACAGAGACTAATAGACACACAGAGACACATAGACTCACACAGAGACTAATAGACTCACAGAGACTAATAGACTCACAGAGACTAATAGACCCACACAGAGACACATAGACTCACATAGAGACTCATAGACTCACACAGAGACACATAGACTCACACAGAGACGAATAGACCCACACAGAGACTAATAGACTCACAGAGACTCATAAACTCACACAGAGACGAATAGACTCACACAGAGACTAATAGACTCACACAGAGACTAATAGACTCACACAGAGACTAATAGACTCACACAGAGACTAATAGACTCACACAGAGACTAATAGACTCACACAGAGACTAATAGACTCACATAGAGACTCATAGACTCACACAGAGGCCCATAGACTCACACAAAGACGAATAGACCCACACAGAGACACATAGACTCACACAGAGACTAATAGACTCACATAGACTCATAGACTCACACAGAGACTAATAGACTCACATAGAGACACATAGACTCACACAGAGACGAATAGACCCACACAGAGACACATAGACTCACACAGAGACACATAGACTCACACAGAGACGAATAGACCCACACAGAGACACATAGACTTACACAGAGACTAATAGACTCACACAGAGACTAATAGACTCACAGAGACTAATAGACTCACACAGAGACTAATAGACTCACACAGAGACTAATAGACTCACACAGAGACTAATAGACCCACACAGAGACTAATAGACCCACACAGAGACTAATAGACTCACACAGAGACTAATAGACCCACACAGAGACTAGTAGACTCACACAGAGACTAATAGACACACAGAGACACATAGACTCACACAGAGACTAATAGACTCACAGAGACTAATAGACTCACAGAGACTAATAGACCCACACAGAGACACATAGACTCACATAGAGACTCATAGACTCACACAGAGACACATAGACTCACACAGAGACGAATAGACCCACACAGAGACTAATAGACTCACAGAGACTCATAAACTCACACAGAGACGAATAGACTCACACAGAGACTAATAGACTCACACAGAGACTAATAGACTCACACAGAGACTAATAGACTCACACAGAGACTAATAGACTCACACAGAGACTAATAGACTCACACAGAGACCCATAGACTCACACAGAGACTAATAGACTCACACAGAGACCCATAGACTCACAGAGACTAATAGACTCACACAGAGACTAATAGACTCACACAGAGACTAATAGACTCACACAGAGACACATAGACTCACACAGAGCCTAATCCACTCACACAGAGACTAATAGACTCACAGAGACTAATAGACTCACACAGAGACTAATAGACTCACAGAGACTAATAGACTCACACAGTGACTAATAGACACACAGAGACTAATAGACTCACACAGAGACTAATAGACTCACACAGAGACACATAGACTCACACAGAGACTAATAGACTCACACATATACTAATAGACTCACACAGAGACTAATAGACTCACACAGAGACTAATAGACTCACACAGAGACTAATAGACTCACACAGAGACTAATAGACTCACACAGAGACTAATAGACTCACACAGAGACTAATAGACTCACACAGAGACTAATAGACTCACACAGAGACTAATAGACTCACACAGAGACTAATAGACTCACACAGAGGCTAATAGACTCACACAGAGACTAATAGACTCACACAGAGACTAATAGACTCACACAGAGACTAATAGACTCACACAGAGACTAATAGACTCACACAGAGACTAATAGACCCACACAGAGACACATAGACTCACACAGAGACTAATAGACTCACACAGATACTAATAGACTCACACAGAGACTAATAGACTCACACAGAGACTAATAGACTCACACAGAGACTAATAGACTCACACAGAGACTAATAGACTCACACAGAGGCTAATAGACTCACACAGAGACTAATAGACTCACACAGAGACACATCGTTTGTTGTACTTCCCCCGCATCTCCGATTTGCGCGGTTGGCTACATACGGTGCGACATTTAATGTCGTATCGTGAAAACATGCAACTCTGATCGGAGCCGTTACGAGAGAAGAGCTTCTTCAGCTGTCAGTGAGAGACTCACCTTCTCCATGCTCCGCGTGAGACTCGTTGTTGCACGCGACTCGTTGTGTGCGACTCGTTGTTGCGTGGAACTCGCTGCCCGTGCTTGAGACTCGTTGTTGCGTGGGACTCGTTGTGTGAGACTCGTTGCGTGGAACTCGTTTTTGCGTGCGACTCGTTGCGTCCGACTCGATGTTGCGTGCGACTCGGCGTTGCCTGGGTCTCATCCCCGTGTTGACTCGCGTTGCCTGGCGACGCCGCGGAAGCCGGGAGCGTGAGACGCGATTGGCGGTGGTGGTGGAGGAGGATTGTAGTGGTGGTGGTGGTGGTTGTGAGAGTCGTAGTGGTGGTGGTTGTGAGAGTCGTGGTGGTGTTGGTGGTGGTTGTGAGAGTCGTGGTGGTGGTGGTGGTGGTGGTGGTTGTGAGAGTGGTGGTGGTGGTGGTTGTGAGAGTCGTAGTGGTGGTGGTTGTGAGAGTCGTGGTGGTGTTAGTGGTGGTTGTGAGAGTCGTGGTGGTGGTTGTGAGAGTGGTGGTGGTGGTGGTTGTGAGAGTCGTGGTGGTGGTGGTGGTTGTGAGAGTCGTGGTGGTGTTGGTGGTTGTTGTGAGAGTCGTGGTGGTGGTGGTTGTGAGAGTGGTGGTGGTGGTGGTTGGGAGTGTTGTGGTGGTGGTGGTTGTGAGAGTCGTGGTGGTGGTGGTTGGGAGTGTTGTAGTGGTGGTGGTGGTTGTGAGAGTCGTGGTGGTGGTGGTGGTGGTTGGGAGTGTTGTGGTGGTGGTGGTGGTGGATGTGAGAGTCGTGGTGGTGGTTGTGAGAGTCGTGGTGGTGGTGGTGGTTGGGAGTGTTGTAGTAGTGGTGGTTCTGAGAGTGGTGGTGGTGGTTGTGAGAGTGGTGGTGGTTGTGAGAGTGGTGGTGGTGGTGGTTGTGAGAGTCGTGGTGGTGGTGGTGGTTGGGAGTGTTGTAGTGGTGGTGGTTGTGAGAGTCGTGGTGGTGGTGGTGGTTGTGAGAGTCGTGGTGGTGGTGGTTGTGAGAGTCGTGGTGGTGGTGGTGGTTGTGAGAGTCGTGGTGGTGGTGGTTGTGAGAGTCGTGGTGGTAGTGGTGGTTGTGAGAGTCGTGGTGGTGGTTGTGAGAGTCGTGGTGGTGGTGGTTGTGAGTGTTGTAGTGATGGTGGTTGTAAGAATCGTGGTGGTGGTTGTGAGAGTCGTGGCGTGCCGAGTTAGATTCCCACTCACGGCCAACACCGGTGACGATTATCCTGAACCGGTCCTGGGCCACTCCTAGGTCGACTCAGCCTAAAATGAGTACCTGCTGCTGTGTGTAAACATCGCTACTGGTAAGACAAAGGCTGCCGAGCGTAGTGCCGGCGTTCATAGGTGCTCGCGAAAAGAAATTGCCCCAACAGTCTGTTTAGACCATACGGGGGATCTTTGTCTTGGTGGTGGTGGGTGTTGTGCTTGTGGTGGGTGCTGTGGTTGTGGTGATTTTCTTGGTGATGGTTGTGGTGGATGTTATGGTTTTGGTGGGTGTTGTGATGGTGGTAATTTTATTGGTGGTGATTTTGGTGGATGTTGTGATGGTTGTGATTTTCTTGGTGATGGTTGTGGTGGGTGTTGTGGTTGTGGTGGGCGTTGTGGGTGTGGTGGGTGTTGTGGTTTTGGTGGGTGTTGTGGTTGTGGTGATTTTCTTCGTGATGGTTGTGGTGGGTGTTGTGGTTTTGGTGGGTGTTGTGATAGTGGTGAATTTCTTGGTGATGGTTGTGGTGGGTGTTGTGGTTGTGGTGGGTGTTGTGATTGTGGTGATTTTCTTGATGGTTTTGGTGGGTGTTGTGGTTTTGGTGGGTATTGTGATGGTGATGATTTTCTTGGTGATGGTTGTGGTGGGTGTTGTGGTTTTGGTGGGTGTTGTGATGGTGGTGATTTTATTGTTGATGGTTGTGGTGGTGGTTGTGGTTGTGGTGGGCATTGCGGGTGTGGTGGGTGTTGTGGTTTTGGTGGATGTTGTGATTGTGGTGATTTTCTTGGTGATGGTTGTGGTGGGTGTTGTGGTTTTGGTGGGTGTTGTGATGGTGGTGATTTTCTTGTTGATGGTTGTGGTGGATGTTGTGGTTGTGGTGGGCGTTGTGGGTGTGGTGGGTGTTGTGGTTTTGGTGGGTGTTGTGGTTGTGGTGATTTTCTTCGTGATGGTTGTGGTGGGTGTTGTGGTTGTGGTGGGTCTTGTGGTGGTGGGTGTTGTGGTGGTGGTTGGTGTTGTGGTTGTGGTGGGTGTTGATGGTGATTTTCTTGATGGTTGTGGTGGGTGTTGTGGTGGTGGGTTTTGTGGTTGTGGTGGGTGTTGTGGTTGTGGTGGATGTTGTGGTTGTGGTGGGTGTTGTGGTTGTGGTGATTTTCTTGCACAGGGTGGTGCGGATATGTTGTGACCCCCACATTTAATTCTCAAAAACTTAATATATTTGTCTGTAAGCTTTCATTAAAACAGACCCAGACATTCAAAGGAAAGACAATGTTCGGGGTGTCAATTAATTGGGTGTCACAAGACCACCTGTGGAACCCTTTACAGTAAAACCGCTAAGCTATTCTCCTATGTAGGAGGGATAGCAAACACGGCACGAACTCTCCACTCCTGAAGCCCTCTCGTGTCCACCAGACCTCCACTTCGACATCCATAGCTCTTGAACACAGTGCAGCCTCCGCTGCTTTGTGCTAAGCTTGCAGTTGGTGTTTAAAAATCCGCAGGAATGTACTTAATTTGAAGCGCAAGTTGCATTTATATACAGAATTTTTTATCATTACTTACTCGTCCATTTTAGTTATTTGCTTAGCTTCTCTATACCTTTGCACTCCCGTCAGTGTTTTGCGTTGTATTTGTAGCTTGCTGACCCTTACTGGACGTCAGTAAAAAAATACAAAGAGCTTAATAGCTCATCGGATTCATCTAAATAACGATTCCAATGCCGATAGAAATCACGATCGATTACCACGAACAACAGCAGTGGACGAGCAAGAGAATCGATCGTGAGGTCACCACTGGGCGGGATCCGATTCGATTCCCTCAACCTGAAATTCAAATCGATTCAGCAATCTCACAGCAAGGACCCCCCCCCCCCCTGAGGCGTCCACCGCGCGAGGTGCTGAGTGCCTGCCGGAGTCTGCCTCGGATAAACACTGAGGCGGCTGCAATCCCTCGGTGCCCGTGCCGAACGGGCGATCTCATCTCCGCGGAGAACATTTTACCCACACGGTACAAGAATCGTATGGAACGCGGTGGGTGGCGGCGGGAAGCTCGCGATTAGGCGCAGTGTCGGTGGTGGTGGTTGTTGTTGTGACTCCGGGCCGAGGCCTGTGCCGTGGCACGAGCCTGGCCCCTCGCATGGCGCGCACAGCCCGAAGAAGCGGGCCAGAGGCGGCGGGATGATTCAGGCGAGGGGCACGCCTCGGTCGAGAGCCGGGCCTCGTGCTTTAAACTGCAATAAACCGGTTAAGCGCGTGTACGGAATTCGTGCCCTTTCACGTCCGAAACAATCTGGATAACCCATAGAACATGCATGAGGAATATGTATGAGTATATAAAACAAAGTGATCGAGGCTACTCTCCCCGCAGTCTTGCGCTACCCCCGAATTCGTACGCTGTCCCCTAATGTAGCGAAGTCAACGCCACTCCTGTTTGCATCTCTTACACGTATTGTCACGCATCAAAACAACACACGACATGTAGCGCGCTTGATCCTAACACCCTTCCCCCTCGCTGATCACAGTCACGCGACACTCGGGATCTTAAATACAACCCATCGCAGCAATGTCTCCCCTCAAACCCCTATCAACACCCCCGCTACCGAGAAACAAACTGCTCGTGAATTGTGATATAATTAAGTCGTGTGTTACTTTAAAACTGATTACAGTGTGTTCATTTGTGTGTGTGCTCCCTGCACATGCCATACCTGCCAACCCCTTATCAGTGTCCTACCTAATGACATCAATTCAGATCTTATTGGTCACCCCGTGCCCTTGTAAATCTCAACGTTCACCCTACAAAGTCCCATCACAAGGGAGAACACAAACAAATAGACAAATTTTGGGTTACTAAACAAAAACTGATTTATGTATTAATTTTGATAATTGGTGTCAATACTACTTATGTTGCTGCTTGCTTGATATGTGGATGCACACACTCATGTTGTAAATGTACAGCAATAAACACAGAAAATTACGAAGGGTTAAACAACTTTTGTTTTTATTTGGCCGTATATATTTTTTGTTGTTGCGCTCTTGAAACGGCTGTACGCTGTATGGACCTGAACACTCTATTTCCCTGTACAATACGGGGTAAACCATATGGTTTGATAACTATGACATGCGGCCATTTACATGATCTGTACCAGAATGCTACCAGTGCACCTAAATGACCCCAAACCACAAAACCCTCGACCACAACCCCTATCCAACCCTAGTAACTCACGACTCCGAAATCAAAACCTAAACCTCGTAAACAAAACCACATTTTAACAATTAAAGCCCAACTGCGCACTACAAATGCACTCTTTTAAATCTTCCCAGATTGAGTGTAATTTAAGCGTATGGTTCGGAAAATGTTACTCATTGTTTGCTTTGTTCCTATGAACGTGTACATGTACGGTTCAGTTCACCCTTTAGAGTAAAAACAGACTATAAAGGCAATTGGCAAAGTATGCGTGAACTTGTAAGTAAAGATTTTCCATATTAACCAGATGACAGAGTTGTGACAAAAGGTAAACCATATATATAATGCACATAAACGTCCGTGTGTAATCCGAGCATACTGTAGCTAACCCAGATTATAGACGTTAGAAATGCACAGAATTATTAACGATGCGTCGTAGACCCCTATGTGAACATACATATCAGTACATTTTTAAACCCTTCCACCACCTAAATCATTTTATAAACATACGACAAGGAATAGTTACTTCGACGTATTCTGCAGCTCACGATAATATAATTTGTCCCTGGTTGCATATGGACGTTATAATATTTAAGAGAAAGAAATACTTTCAACCTAAACCTAATCGTAAACACTTGAGCCGCTCTGGATTTTTGATCCACGATTATTCCCAGATGTTAAGCAGCAAATATTTCGTATCCTTATACTGTATATATATTTTTTGCTACAAAACTAGCACGGCCCACTCATTTGCACGGGATACACGTCCAGAGTAGAGCTTTGGCCGAACGCTGTGGGATGTGGGTGACATCACGCAGATGTGGGCGCTGACATCAACCATGTAGCCAGCCAGCAAAACTTTTCGAATATGCATCTTAATATTTCGGATGAAAGTTATCTGACAGTGGAATATATCTTCTGCACACCTGGGTTCAATTTCAATTGTAATTATGTATTTTTTGTAATGAATTACAATCACAAGGTAACTGTCATTTTTGCTGACAGTGAATGCTGTATTGTAATGATAATTGACCACTCTTGCTTTTCTGTGTCACCCTCACAGGCTGAGATGGAGGAACACGCGATGTCACTGTTAGCGCAGCTCCGCGCGCAGCGTGCCCGTGGAGATTTTTGTGACTGCATGTTTGAAATTTCCGGGGGAGCCACATTCCCAGCACACCGCGCCGTTCTCGCTGCCTTCAGTCCCCATCTGGCGGCGCTGTGCTGCGGTGTTTCTGACAGCGTCCCATCGCGGATCCTTGAGCTGCACTCGCCGCCCAACGGGGGAGGACAGACGCCCAAGGAGGACACTTTTCCTTCAGGAAACAACACAGCAGATGCGTACACGCACGGAAACTGCCGTGTTATTATGGCTCAAGAAAGCGCCACGTCGACAGGAGATTCGCGCTTCGATAATGGTGCGGCCAACGGAATGGAGGACACCGCTGGGATGAGCGGTCAGAGAAGAGCGATGGCAACAAAGACGGGATCACAGAGTGGCTCTGGCATCGCTTTGGTCACTCTGAACAACAACATCATAAGCCCCTGTGCCATCGCTGCCGTCTTGGATTTCATCTATTCTGGACAAGTTAGGCTGAATGGGTAAGGGATGTGATTATTTCATAACTACTCACCATCGCTCTGTATTGTTTATGCTATGTATAGATAACATCCTTTGAATGCTTTCAACGAATTAGCTCGGTCTGTAATGGGGGTTTGCAATATAACTTGTAAAACAAGTTAAGATGTAATTGGAATCAGAATATGTATTTATACTGGAGGAATCTGATGAGTTATAAAGCTTTTTTTTGGTTACAGATGTCCAATAGTACATTTGTGTTGCTCTTGAGCATTTATCCTGGAGAAACCGGCCAAATTGATCACATGGGTGCCTGTGCCCTCTCCATTAGAGATGCTGTTGTCTCATCATGGCTTGGAGGATGATCTACTGCTTCCAGCATGCATGGCACAAGCATCACCATTATTGCGAAATAAACACCACAGAGTGTTGGAAAGTGTTACAAAACCACATACGCACACATATATATGATATTCATTGTTTAGGTTGCATATAATCTTCTTTCTAAAGACCTTAATCTGTATGTCCCAAAAACATCTTCGGGACTTCCCGACAAGGTAGAAAGCTGAAATATGGTATATAGGTAGCTTTTAGTACACAAACAACAGGAGAAATCTGAAAATCTGAGATTTTTCGTT
The DNA here is from genome assembly GCF_048934315.1 of Petromyzon marinus. Classification (NCBI taxonomy): domain Eukaryota; kingdom Metazoa; phylum Chordata; class Hyperoartia; order Petromyzontiformes; family Petromyzontidae; genus Petromyzon; species Petromyzon marinus. The sequence continues at coordinate 12,866,963 of NC_133692.1, forward strand.
TTTAGCCCCCCAAATCTCGATTTTAAGTGTCCCATAAACATGCTTGTGCGTGTCATTCAGAAACCGTTCAAAATATAACATTGCGGGGTTTTTTTTCCTTTGATAGAGGGTTAAACAGCAAATAAAGTTAACGCAAGAACCATTGGGTTCTATCTTTTATTGTTTTTGAGATATTTTGTATTCAAGTGGTTTTGATTGAATAAATATGAATTTCATGATGTTCAAATCTGAATAATTAGAAAAAGGTAGAAGATAGGAGCTACCCCTCATATAGCATTACGTCAATTAATTGTTCGTTCTAATAAAAAACTGAATCTTTACATTGAGCGGTTTCCGATGGGTACATCTTCGAATAGAAGTTGAATCAAGTAGTCAACAAAAAAAATCTGAAAAATACACATTTTTGGAGTTGTTCGTTTCTCATCGTAAATACAAATTGTAAAAAAAATCACATCAGCTTCATTATTATATTTATTGAAAACTTTTGCCTGGCAAAAACAGGCTCTATGAATTATTCATAAATACAATCGAAAATCAGTGTTGAAAGTATTACAAAACCACACCCATATTACGATATTAATTCATTGCTTAGTTTGCAAATAATCGTAAATATAATCGAAGATACCACATGCTGTAATTAAAATGTGCTGGCTACATGGCGGTGAAATTTGTGAGTGGCAATATATACATTGCTGTGGGTATTTGTACAAGCGGATTCTTTGTGTAGGTGCGTGTGAAATTGGGCGTGTTTTTTCTTGCTGAACATCTATCTGTATATGTCTTATGTGGACATCTTCCTGATTTATGGTTTTTTTTTCTGATCCAACAGTCTAGGATTTTAGTCGAGAACACTTCGAATGGCGGGGATATTTGTGAATGTAAACATTCAATCATGCGCAGCTCAGTATGGCTAATTGCATGTATGCATTTCTGCACGCTTTGTACCATTATGATGAGTAGATTTGAACTTTTTTTTAATTACCTGACCGAGAAAAAAATATTTAGGGCCAGAGTTCAATACTAGCATTTACTTCGTGATATTGGGTGACTCCGTTTAGCCATTATTGCAGTGTTTCAGGTGGGGGAACACGAGGTCAAACTCGTGACATCACAACCGATGGGTATGACATTTCTCCCATGTGAACAAGTGTTGCATGGCACTCAGTGCAACGGAAAAAATCCATGCTGTCGAGGTCAATTAGCTCTCAATTATCGATAAACTATGTAAGTATAAACTATGTTTTAAGGGCCACTGAGCTATAAAGGTATTTTTTCAGAAGCGACCCAGCCACACACAAATGATAGCTCAACGAAAGTGGCTTATCATGTGGAAATTTACAGCAGCCATGTTGATTCTAAATATGGAGGGAATAACCGAGGACCCGGAGAAAAATTCACGCAACCACGGGGAGGGAGAAACATGCAAACTCCAAATAAACAGGCTTCGGGGTCGGGATGGAACCCACGACCTCCTGTATGCCAGGCGAGGTAGTTAACATCTTCTAGCTACCGTTACCATGGCATGGGTGGTGAGAACCTATCTCAATCCAGCACGTAAGCTTATATCTCATCACTCCAATTTTCTAGCAGGCATCAGGATCGTTTTTATGTCTCCGGCAGGTGCGGCCGTTGTCATTGTTTCCCACCGTGGAGTGAACGTGGATGCAACGCAGGGTCGCCACTCCCTCCGCTTTGCACCGCGGAACCAGTGTGTGACACATCTGAATTTTTAAAGATTACTTTTTTTTACTTAAAGCTTTCGTGACTGCAGGAATTCATACTCTTTGGGTCTTTCGGTCAAGTCACGTAGATAGAAAAAAAAATCATAACGTTTCCACACAACTCTCATTGTTCTCTACCCCCCCCCCCCCTCTCTCTGCCCCCCCCACTCTCTCTCACAGAGGGTTTCTCTTTCTGTTTGTCTATGCGTGTGTCTCTTTCTGCTTGTGTCTGTCTATGTGTCTCCGTGTCTGTGTTTTGTCTCTCTCAAATTTAGCAATCTTTGGAAGAACGTAATCAACCAGGGAGGGTGTTGACTGTTGTGTTAGCCGACTCTCTGTTGTATTGCATTATACATCTAAGTTTACTATATTTGTTTTCTCATGATGATGGTTGCTTGTGTTGCAATCAAAATGTCGTATTCTATTATTATTAAATTGATTTTTTTCTACATGACTTTACTGAAAGAACCAAACTGTAATTTGAATGTAAATGTAAGATCGGAGAGCCTGATATACTTCACGACTACGGTGTTGAAGAGGCGGTCATTGTATTGCTAGAGATTTGCATGCCAATCGGTAATTTGCATGTAAATGTAAGATCGGAGAGCCTGATATACCTCACGACTACGGTGATTTCTCCAAGACGAAAGTACTCTGAAAACCCACTGGCTATCAACAAAGTTTTGTTCATGAAGCCATCCAGATATATAAACACTGATACAATTTAAACCGAGAAGATGGGTCAAACTTAGCAATCATTGGAAGGACGTTATTAACCAGGTAAAGTCATAACTGGCAGTGATGCTTCCATCCTACCTGCCTATGTCAGCTGTTATTTCCGACTCTGAGTTACATTGCCTTGTTAAATGTCTTTACATTAACAGGCTAAATGTCTCACTAACATAGCCGCTGCTCCTTTTTCCTCCATGTGGCGGTGGCTCTCGTTTAATTAGCTGAATGTCTCACTGGCATGGCTACCGTTGCGGTGGTTCTCTTGCGTTGACATGCTGGTCTCTTACAGTGCAGCGGCCAACGCCGCAGCTTTTGTTGCCCACGAGGTGGCGTTGTGCTCTGACACTGACATGCCAATCTTCTCATTAACAGCCGCTGCTGCGGAAGCCGTCTCACATTGAAATGCTAATCTCTAATCTCTAGCAATACAATGGCCGCCTCTTCAGCACCGTAGTCGTGAGGTATATCAGTCTCTCCGATCTTACATTTACATGCAAATTCCATCTCTAGCCCCAACCACTTACCCTTGGGTTGCACCCATCTCAAATTTATATAGCCTCTTGTTGCAACAACTCTCTCGCTATATTTCTCCTGCCTCAGCAGTTCGCCTGCTGTATTTTTTTCAATCTTGATTTGAAGCTTTCGTGACTGCAGGAATCCATACTCTTTGGTTCTTTCGGTAAAGTCACGTAGGTAGAAAAATAATAGATCACGACGTTTCGATCGCAACACAAGCAATCGTCATCAGGTGGGACAACCACAGCAAGAAAAAACTGCTGAAGTAGGCGAGAGATCTGCCGTGGCACGAGGTTATATAGTAGGCCTCGGCAGTAGGGGGGAGAGACAAGGGGGGGGGAAGGAGGCAGAGCAGAAAGTGGACCCCGCAGCAGCACCCGGGTCACTGGTGTAAAGTGGGCCACCGCGACAGCACTGGAGAGGTCGGCTGCAGGGGGGGAGAGCAGGGGGGGGAGGAAGCAGGGAAGAAAGTGGATCCCGCAGCAGCACCCGAGCCGCTGGAGTCACCTGAAGACAATTGCTTGTGTTGCGATTGAAACGTTGTATTATTTTTCTATCTTCGTGACTTTACCGACAGACACAAAGAGTATTACATTTTTTTGACTGTTTATTTTTCTCTCTTAAATGTTGTTTTTGGGAAATATGTTTATAGAAAATAATGACGGTTGAATTTTTGTTTTAAGCTTGTTAGTTTGTATCTTTTTGTTGCCAGATAAAAGGGGAAAAATCTATTCTCATATTTTGGAACTGGCAAAGGAGCTCCCATGATGTAGATTCTAACCCCGAGCTCTCATTACTCTTTGTTTTTGTGCTGTACGCCTTTTGGCGTCCTCTGGTCTAACACCGTTTGAGACGAGGCTAAAAAAAAAGCTGTCTCTGGTGTGGACCAATCAGTTTAAAAGACAATGCATATATTTAGAGTATTTTTTTTGCATTTTAAAAGTGTTCAGTTTGGTGTTTTAACAACTTGACACGTTTTGCCAGATAAAAGGGGAAAACCTATTCTCATCTCTTGTTAGTTTTGGATATAGAGTTTAACAAATTCGGGACACGTGGCTTGAAAATGTCGCAGAGTTATGCTATGGTTAGATGATGTGGCGTCAACATTGTTATCAACAACGTCATCGACAACGTCATCGGCAGTTATGCCATGTTGATCTTACACAGTTGTAAATTCTGGCTCGGTTTATCGTAACAAATGTGAGTGGTTGTTGCAAAAGGCTGTGTGTTGGATGTCACATCTTGGGGGGGGGGGGGCTCTTTTAGGGGAAGGGCTCGCGTAAACTTTTTAAAGTCAATATACATCCATCTTAAAAATGGGGCCTTTTTAGCCAGTATCAAAGTTTGAAAACATAAGAATAGATTTTACCCTTTCTGGCAATAAAACAGTTGTGTTAAGATTTGAAAACATAAGAATAGATTTTACCCTTTCTGGCAATAAAACAGTTGTGTTAAGATGTTCAAACACCAAATATAAACATTTTGCAAGGAATCAAGTCTGCATTAACCACACATGACACTTGTGGTGAACATGCAAACAAACATGCTCTGATAATATATGCATTGTCTTTGAAACTGATTTGTCTACATCAGAGACATCCTTCTTTCGGGCCTAGTCTTACGAGTGTCAGACCAGAGGAACGCCTTTTGGCAAACCAGAGAACGCCTTTTGGCGTTTTTTGGCGTTCTCTAGCATTCTCTGGTTTGCATGTCCACCACGAGTACGTGTGGTTAATGTAGACATGATTCCTTGAAAAAGGTTTCTACTTGAACATCTTAACACCTGTAATATTGCCAGAAAGGGTAAACCTATTCTTATTTTTTAATACTTTATCTTGCTTTTAATTACCTTCTCACTTGTTATTTAATGCTGAGTGTTACTATCTCGATTTTTTCCTTTATGATTTTTAGTTTTATTGTTGAGGATGTAATGTTTCATATTGTTTTCTTTTGAAGTAGTCTTTATGTTCAAAACTTTTTCCAATCTTACCTTTTGTTAAGCGTCTTTTACGTGCATACGCATGGGATATTATTCGGCCCCTGGTGAACATTGGTACCTTGTAGCCTAATAGCACCAAGAGTGAGACACCAACAGATTTGGGGGGAGCGGTGGTGCAGCGGTTAGTGCACTGCATCCTAAATCCGACAGGACAACCTGAGTTAAAGCTCAGGCTCTGGTTAACATCGGTGGTGAACGATATCTGACGTACGATTTGATGTAAGGTTTGCATCGATGTAAACCAGCAGCTGTATTTATTTTTCTAGTTGAAAAAGAAACCCCGGATGCGTAAAGATCACGTGAACGGTCTTCCCATCTTTCTCATTGTGTAGGTGCAGTGCCGAGGAGCTGAAGTCCGCGGCGCTTCATATGCAGGTGGAAGCTCTCACGACGCTCCTACGCACGCAAGGGGTGGACGGACAGATTTCCACGTGCAAGCAGAATGTACCCAGCCCCTCCCACCCGGAGGCGGCGGCGACAACGGTTACGTCCAGCAATGGTGCGTGGGTACCGGTGGCGTCGGCGTTGTCGTCTTCGCGAAGGCGCGGATTCGCCGTGCCGAACCGGCCGCGCTCGGACGCGCTGGAGGAGCTTCTGCTTCGCCAAAACGTGGAGCAGGGTCTGAGCCCCGTTGCGGCATCGACAGAAGACGCCACTTCTAAAGCCGTCACTCCGGTATCCTCTCTGTCGCCGTGCCACTCGTCACCACCATTATCTTCGGATGAACTGGAAGATGAGCAGCACTCCGATACCCCGGCGCAGAGCACCGGTGAAACCGGGAGACTGGTGGAGAACAACTTCAAAGAGTTTGAGCACGATGGGATTCGTAACAGCAACGGCAGCGTAACGGATGTCGTAAAAGGTGCTATGGTAAATGATTCAGCACCCGCGCCTCTGACTTGTCATGTGGGTGATGTTCAAAGCGTGGCAGCAGTAGATGAAAGGGAATCGAAGCAGACATCAGAAGAAGAATGCAGAAGCGTGGATGGAGCAGGAGACACGACATTGAGTGATGGCGGGAACAGTTCGGCGTCGGGACAGAGAGAGACGCGTAAAAACCAGCGTAAACAACGCTTACCAGTGAAGCAGACCGATCTGTGCTGGTCGTCTCCAGGCCAGCGACCCAGCTTCCGCAGACGCAGCCGGGCCAACGTCGCCAACCGCAGGAGGCGGGCGCTGAGCTTGGAGACGACGTCGTCGGAGTTGTGGCCAGGGAACGGTGCCGAGGCGGAGCGGGACGTTTCGAGCGTATCCGATCGGTCATCGGACGGGAGTTCGGAAGGGCGTTACGAGAGGCCACGCGGCGCAAAAAGCAGTGGCAAAAGGGGCCCCGCCGTGGCTTCCGACAGAAAGGCAGCGCGCCGGAAAATCCGGCGCGTGGCTGCTCCCAAGGTGGCAGTGTCGGTGGCGGCAGTGGAGAGGAGCGTACCGGCGGGGGAGGCCGCCGGGCGCTGCTGCACAAACAGCACCCCAGCCTCCGCAAGGGCCCCCACGGGGCACGTCGGTGAAAAGGAGAGCTGGATGTGGGTGCCGTTAAAAAAAAAAAAATTACACACCGCTTTAAATTAATTCTGCCAAAAAAAATCCGTTTTTTACGGCAATACCGCGCGCACGGGCGTACATTACCGCCTCTCCTCTACCGTCGACAATGAATGGAGACCCATTCTTCAAGTGAACAAATGTATATTTCGGAATACAACTTGTTTTCTGTCGCTATAACAATACCTTAATTTCAAGCGTCTCAGTCTACCAGATGGTTTCTCATCACATCCACACTTCAAGCACTACACCACAGGTCACGACGCTCCTCTCTCTCTGCTTCGGGCCTCACACCACTCCACTTTGGAATTCCCTCCCATTGTGTCTTTTCCCCAAGCTCTTATAATCTCACTCACTTGAGGAAACTTGTTGACTCGTTATCTTTTCCAACCTTGATAGCGCTGTTTTTTTGCCAGACCGCTTGACATTCTTGTGCCTACGAGTTCGGCAGCTGTGTGAAAAAAACAAAGCCATAGAAATGTATTGCGGCTACTTCTACTTATCTTTTAACCACATGCGAATTTTCTTTTTTTTCTTTTTCAGGGATGCCGGCTTTCCGACCCAACCTTCGGACGCCGAACAAGCCTCCTCCGAGATGACCGGAAGCAGCTGCGCAAGCAACGGCAAGGCACCCGAGCAGATCCCCCCGGGGGCCAGCGAAGAGGCCAGCGAAGAGGCCAGCGAAGAGGCCAGCGAGGATGCCAGTGAGGAGGCCAGCGAGGAGGCCGGCCGGCACGCACACGCGCCGGGCGGCTGGCCGGACACGTGGACGCCTACGGGCTTGGAAAGAGATGAGGGTGGGAACGACCCGGCCAGCGTGCGCCTTTCCAGGAGGAAGCCTGTATGCCAAACGTGCGGGAAAGAGTTCTCGGAGCCGAGTAGCCTTCGGCGCCACGCGCGCATCCATAAGGGCCTGCGGCCGTTCATTTGCTCGCTGTGTGACAAGGCGTTCACGCAGGGCAACCAGCTCAAGACCCACATGCGGATACACACAGGTGCGAGCTGGCCTCTCCCCCCCCCTCCCTCCCTCCCCTTTGCATACGCAGGTGCGAGCTAGCCCCTCTCTCTCCGCCGTTGCATAGCGTGTACTGAATCAGTTCACCCTGGCAGCGCAGCGTTTTACTCCACTCCGCCCCGTTCCGTTCGAGCCGGAGAATGGTAGTGTCAAAAGTCTTTAAAAAAAAATAGGGCGCGTAAATCTGGGACGAGGAAGAAACCGCCGTTATTATACCACCACCACCACCGTTGGTTGTTTTTTTTGGCAGGCTCTCAATACATTCGTCGGTGTCGAATATCATAAAAGAAAGGTTTTACTTTCACTGTTGACACTTGACGTTGCTGTGTTGTTCTCCAAAGTTTTTGTCTGGCCACTGAGTGCATTTGGGGGCACCTGCAGCGGCGCAGCTTTTCACATTTTGAGGGCGAAGCTGTCTGCAGAGGCAGCGTTATGTCTAATTAGCGTTTTTAGAACAGACTTTAATGAAGGACTCGGCTGAAATCATGCCCTCTTTAAATTGCGTATAGTAAACCCTCCCCTCTATCCACGGGGGCTTACATTCTTGAAAATGCCAGCAAATGCAGAATTCGCTAATGCAGAAACCTTGTTCAACGCGAAAACTGGGGTTCCATTCCTGGTACGGGTGGGGTGGGGGGGGAATGGTTAATGTGTAATACCTATGACGTTGCAGTGTTGTTCTCCCTAGCTTGGGCACTGAGTGCGTTTGGGGGCACCTGCAGTGCCGCAGTTTTACGAAAAAATGTCGCGGCAAAAGCCATTGTTGCACTGTACGTCTACGGTCCCCCACCTTCACCGAGCCGCACTGACCAGCGTGGTGAAGTATGGTCACGTACACTGGCGGAGCCAGTGGGGTGGCATATGCCCCCCCAATGGTCCGATCGAAATCCCTAATTTCGATCGGATTATTGGGGTTTATTAGTAATCAATCGGCATTTTGCGACCCCCACTGCCACTGTATAGCATATTATTATGTGCCAGGGACTCTATGAGATGATAGGACAATAGTCTGAGTCCATAATAGGCAATAAGTAACGGAAAAGCAGTTATAAGTTACTCAAAGAATTGTTCGCAGTTGCGTATACAGTACACGACTTCCCTGAAGGCATTCACCTTCAGCGAGCGTGATGCCGATCACACACAGTTCGAATTCGACCCTCGATCGATGGCTGCGCCATCGCCACACACGCGTCGAATAAAACGCAAGGGACAAGTCCTTACTTACTAACAACTCCTCTATCATTTTTCATTGCTGGAGGGGTTGTCCCCCCCCCCACCTGAAAATCCTGGCTCTGCCATTGGTCCTGTAACTTCCTTGACCCACGAGGCCGTGAGATGACAAGGGTCGTACAAGTACATGGTCTACGCACACCACTCGCTTACACGACATACAAAACGACAAAGATTCCCCCATACAGCCTGAACAGATTGTAGGAGCAAGTGCTGTTAGCGAGCACCTATCAAGGCCGGCACGGCACATGAAGGGGATGGGTGGCCAGCACCACGCACGGCCGCCTTTGTCTCCCCAGTGGTGATGGTCACTACACACACCGTACAAGGCACTCATTTGAGCTGAGTCGACTTAGGGGAGGCCCAGGACCGGTTCAGATAGTCCTCACTGGTGTTGGCCGTGAGCGGGAATCGAACCGGGGTCGCCAGTTTCATAGCGCAGCGTGCTAACAGCTGCACTACCGCTCCTCACGACGTACACACTCGCGCGCGCATGCACACAGAACTTCCACATATACACGTCACTTTCTAACTCTTCTAACACAGCATTTGCATACACATACCACTGAAAATGTGGCACTTACACCATTTGTAAACACGCACATCGCCCGCACCCGCATACCTATCACAACTGACTCACTTGAGCTGCGGTCAGAAAATTACCGAGTCCATGATGATGGCAACAAAGCCTGCACAACCCTCTCTCTCTGTGTGTCTCTCTCTGTGTATGTGTCTCTCTCTGTGTGTTAGTCTCTCTCTCTCTGTATACGTCTCTCTCCGAGCTTGCATTCACACCTGATGACGGTTGCTTATGTTGCAATCAAAACGTTGTATTCTATTATTTATTTTATTTTATTTCTACGTGACTTTACCGAAAGAACCAAAGAGTAATTCCTGCAGTCACGAAAGCTTCAAATCAAGTCTTCAGGACTCCTGCTCCGTTTTTTGAATAAAAAAAAGTCGACCCCCCTCCTATATTCTCTCACATCCCCAAAACGTCACCTGGGATAGCAGAGCCCATTGTACACATTTGCATGAAAAAAATGCTCTCCACCGACACAGCAGCTGTCACATTGAACAAGGCGACTTTCATTTCGTAATTGTCATGCAAAAACGGTCCACGCCTTCGTGTGTTGCGCGCGCGCAGGTGAAAAGCCCTACGTGTGTGAAGTGTGCGGAAAGGCGTTCGCACAGAAGTGTCAATTGGTGTTTCACACTCGCATGCACCACGGGGACGAGAAGCCGTATGGCTGCGACGTCTGCGGGCTGCGCTTTGCCACATCCAGCAACCTCAAGATTCACGTGAGGTGTGTATCGCGGGTCACGAGAATTGCAGCACTCACCGACGCGGTGGCTAGGAGATGTTATCTCCCTCGCCTGGTATGCAGGAGGTCGTGGGTTAGATCTCGCTCCTGACGCCTGCTGTATATTTGGAGATCATGGTCTCTCTCTCCCTGTGGTCGCATCCTCCGGTCTCCACGTCCTCCGGTTTTTACCTCCACATTTAGATACGCGCTGCTGTATATTTCCACGTGACAAGCCACTTTCGTTGAGCTATCATTTGTGGCCAGGTCGCTTCTGAAAAAAGAGCTACATAGCTCAAGTGCGCCTTACCCTGGGAATAAAAATTAATTAATATTGTTTTTTAAGATGTGATAAATGTGCTAAATGGTACTCAGTGACTCGGCTGCAACCATGCCCTCTTTAATTATGTCAGTACATTAAACCATCTCTATCCGCGAGGGTTACACTCATGAATACCCTCGCGAATGCAGAAAACCTTGTTCCACTGGGGAAAAATGGAGTTACGGTTCCTGGTTTGAGTGAACATGGGGGGGAAATTGTAAATGTTTAATAACAATCACTTAAAATAAATAATTAACAGCGATGTTTTTTTTATTACCTTTGATGATTTGATGACTATAGAAGTGGTGATATTGAGGAATTCAGGAGGATGATTCCTTAGGAGATGCAGGGTGTTTGATAACAACGCCACACAGGTGATGTTGTTGGTAACAACACAGGTGATAACACAGGTGATAACAACGGTGATCACAAGTTGAAAACAACACAGGTGATAACACAGGTGTGGCGGGATGAACGACACATTTATATTTACATGGACAGATCCGCCGAGCTCGCAGGTTCGCTCACTACGGTCACGCAGTTCCGTTCCGCATTATTCAACACTTGGCATTACTCTGGTTGTTGTGGTAATGCTTTGCACCTCACAGCAAGAAGGGAATCTATTTTCATGGAGTTTATGTTCTGTTATGCGCGGGTTTTCTCCGGAGTTCTGCGGATTTCCCTCATTGCTGCTGCAAAAACAAAACAAAAAACACGTAATTGTCAGTGGTATTGACCAAACATCTCACGCTGAAAATGTACCTGCAAATTACTAAACTATTTTTATTTTACCAGGTAAGGCCCACTGAGCAATATAGCTCTATTTCAGAAGCGACCTGACTATCACAAATGATAGCACAATGAAGTGGCTATTCACGTAGAAATGTATAGCAGCCAACTACGATAAACACATGTTTCTAAATGTGAAGGGAAAAACCAGAGGACCCAGAGAAAAATCCACACGACCACGGGGATCGAGACATGAATACTTCAAATATACAGCAGGCGTCAGGGTCGGAATCGAACCCACGACCTTCTGTATACCAGGTGAGGGAGTTAACATGTCGGCACTGTGGTCGAGATGTTAACAACCTCGCCTGTCCCGTACAAGGCAATGGTCCAAGCCGTCACCACCACCACTACCGGCCTGTCAAACGGCACCAGGGACACGTGAACTGGGCCGCGTGAATATTTTAAAGAGATGCTCGTCCCCTTCGTGTGCGCGCCTCTGCGGCATAGTACATTTGATATAAAAAGTTAATATTTATAATTTGTACAGTATTTCAAAGCGTTGATTGCAAAAAATGTTTACCTTGATACTCCCAAGCTATATTTATTCCATTGATTAAATGGCATCTAATGAGAAGCGTCTTGACAATGAAAAGTAGTGTGTCAGCGGGCACTCAAACAGCGGGAGCGGCGCATTCGCCGTTCGCTGCAGAGATTCACGGTTCATTTCCAGCAGGCCCCCCTGGTTAACGCTGGGAGTAAATAATGCACACGATGCACCGGCCCCGCCTGCTTCGCAATGGAGGGGTTTTTTAATTATTATTTTTATATGAATTTTTGTTCAATTTTTTTTTTACAATTATGTTTTTATTTTTTGATTGGGTGCAATTGTGAACAATAGCCATATCCGACATTAGTTCATCTAATCGTTGATCGCTACTGGTTCACCGCACGTCAAATGACCCGTGACCGTCGTTGGATACGAGTAGGCCATTGTGTCGCTGGTGCCATCGTCCAAACTTGCCAAATTTCCAAAAATGTCACCCCGAAAATTTCTCAATTGAGCTTGTGTGCGGCAATCATCCCCCCCTTTCCCCAGCACCACGCCTGGCAAACTAAAGCCCGCTCACAAGCCGGTGCCAAAGTCCCCTTTTTCCACACAGGGCAGCAGCGACTGGGGTTGGCCTTCTAATGTTTGAGACGTGATGCGAGGTGCTTTGAGATGCTGAGGCATTTAAGCGGCATAATGGACGACTGATTTTTTGGGGTTTGGTTCTGATAACCTTTTTTAGTTATTTGTTAGTGCTTTCTGTTTCGGTGCCATTTCTTAATTTGTGTATTCCTTTGTTGATTTTGCTTGGTAGTAGTAGTAGGGGGTTTTCATTTGCTCGGTGTAAGTGTGCGTTGGGCTTCTTTCGCGCCGTGCGTAGCCAACAATGTGTACGGGATTCAGTCCTTATATTTAATTAATGAACAGCGGTGTAGGATACTTTTGGCATGAATGACGCAATGTAAAATTAAAGTCTTAAATTAACCAGAAGAGGAGAAGACCAAACAGAGAATGGATTAACGGTGACATAAGAGAGGTTTTTGCCAGAAAGATGTGGCACCACTTGAGCATACTGGCACACTGCAAGACGAAATGTGCAGTGGACACCTACGGGGCTGTGTGACTATGAATCGTGATGATATTAGGAAGCCACTGGAGCTATGCACGTTTAAATAATCTAGATTGAAAAACTCGTTTCTTTTTCACTGCTTTTTGTGTTTAGTTTTTTGTCCTTCCCCTGCACGATTAGCGCGGTTGACAACGGATAGTGCGAAAGAAGTTCAACATACATACATGATAATGATAATTAAGTATTATAAATGCAAAATACGATGATTAAATGGATGCAATGAAAAGCGCCGTTTCGTAAAAGCAAACAACTTTTAAGGGGCCATCTCGTTCCCCTGCCAGCAGGAAACACAGCGGAGAGAAGCCGTACATGTGCGACACGTGCGGGCAGCGGTTCGCTCAGGCGAGCACGCTCACCTACCACGTGCGCCGGCACACGGGCGAGCGCCCTTACGTGTGCAACGTGTGCGGCAGGACCTTCGCCGTGTCCAGCTCGCTCATCACGCATGCGCGCAAGCACACCGGTGCGTCGCCTTCTTCCTCTTCACCTTCTTCCTGTTCACCTTCTTCTTCCTGTTCACCTTCTTTCTCAACTTCTTCTCTTCACCTTCTTCACCTTCTTCCTCTTTCTCTTCACCTTCTTCCTCTTTTTCTACTGCCCCTTGGAAGGGGACAACGGCAGGAACGACCCGGCCAGCCTGTCTTCCCGTACAGGCGTACGTGTACGTCATCAAAACGAAACCGGAATAAAACAATTTAATAAAATAACTTAATCGGTACCGAGGCTTCCACAAGGCCATGCGGGAGGGCGTGCGGCACAGTTTTGGCGGCGATTATCCTAGAGTGCGGCGGTCGTGTCGCTGCGGTTCTCTGCAGTGAGTAACAACGTCTTTAAAAACAGCGGCACTACTACGCCTCCCTAAATCAAAAATTACCGCTCGCGCGTTCTGAGGTTCAGCGGTAAATGGGACACCGCCACACCCTGCGACTTGCAGACGTCTCGGAAGGGGAAAGTGGTTAAACCGGGTTCTTGATTGTTTTGAGGAGTTGGTCTCAGTCCAAATCTCTGACTGGGCCAAGACGATTTGAGAACACGATTTGATGAAGGTACAGCGAGGGAAAATCCAGGAAAACGCATGTGAAAATTTTTATAAATTGATTTGCATGTTAATGAGGGGAATAAGTATTTGACCTCCTCTCAATCAGAAAGATTTCTGGCTCCCAGGTGTCTTTTATACAGGTAACGAGCTGAGATTAGAGCACACTCTTAAAGGGAGTGCTCCTAATCCCAGCTTGTCACCTGTATAAAAGACACCTGTCCACAGAAGCAATCAATCAATCAGATTCCAAACTCTCCACCATGGCCAAGACCAAAGAGCTCTCCAAGGATGTCAGGGACAAGATTGTAGACCTACACAAGGCTGGAATGGGCTACAAGACCATTGCCAAGCAGCTTGGTGAGAAGGTCACAACAGTTGGTGTGATTATTCGCAAATGGAAGAAACACAAAAGAACTGTCAATCTCCCTCAGCCTGGGGCTCCATGCAAGATCTCACCTCGTGGAGTTGCAATGATCATGAGAACGGTGAGGAATCAGCCCAGAACTACACGGGAGGATCTTGTCAATGATCTCAAGGCAGCTGGGACCATAGTCACCAAAAAAACAATTGGTAACACACTACGCCGTGAAGGACTGAAATCCTGCAGCGCCCGCAAGGTCCCCCTGCTCAAGAAAGCACATATACATGTCCGTCTGAAGTTTGCCAATAAACATCTGAATGATTCAGAAGACAACTGGGTGAAAGTGTTGTAGTCAGATGAGACCAAAATGGAGCTCTTTGGCATCAACTCAACTCGCCGTGTTTGGAGGAGGAGGAATGCTGCCTATGACCCCAAGAACACCATCCCCACCCTCAAACATGGAGGTGGAAACATTATGCTTTGGGGGTGTTTTTCTGCTAAGGGGACAGGACAACTTCACCGCATCAACGGGACGATGGACGGGGCCATGTACCGTCAAATCTTGGGTGAGAACCTCCTTCCCTCAGCCAGGGCATTGACAATTGGTCGTGGATGGGTATTCCAGCATGACAATGACCCAAAACACATGGCCAAGGCAACAAAGGAGTGGCTCAAGAAGAAGCACATTAAGGTCCTGGAGTGGCCTAGCCAGTCTCCAGACCTTAATCCCATAGAAAATCTGTGGAGGGAGCTGAAGGTTCGAGTTGCCAAACGTCAGCCTCAAAACCTTAATGACTTGGAGAAGATCTGTAAAGAGGAGTGGGACAAAATCCCTCCTGAGATGTGTGCAAACCTGGTAGCCAACTACAAGAAACGTCTGACCTCTGTGATTGCCAACAAGGGTTTTGCCACGAAGTACTAAGTCATGTTTTGCAGAGGGGTCAATTACTTATTTTCCTCATTAAAATGCAAATCAATTTATGACATTTTTGACATGCGTTTTTCTGGATTTTTTTGTTGTTATTCTGTCTCTCACTGTTCAAATAAACCTACCATTACAATTATAGACTGAGCATTTCTTTGTCAGTGGGCAAACGTACAAAATCAGCAGGGGATCAAATACTTTTTTCCCTCACTGTATATACGGTAGAACCCTTCTTAACGCCGGTAATTGGCTCCACGAAACCAGTCATTAAGTGATTTGGTCGTTCAGCGAGTATAGGAAGTACACGTTAAAGGCTTAATTTGTTCCGACATCATCGAAAGTACTTTCTAATATTTAAACAATGGATATAAATACATAAAGGTACCAACAACATTGTAAACACGTAACATTAAAATAAATATGGTTAATAAATACATTAATTAATATTTACTGTACCTACAACAGCCTGTCGTTAACTGGGGAATGGTCGGTAAGCGAACATATTGGGCTCTATGGAGGCAGTACACTACTATACACTACACTACTATACACTACACATTGGGCTCTATGGAGGCCCGTCGTTAAGCGATTAGTCGTTAACAGGGGTGGTCGTTAAGAGGGGCTCTACTCGACACTGCTATACACTGTACACTACTATACACTACACTATTATACACTAAACTACTATACACTATACTACACATTGGGCTCTATGGAGGCCCGTCGTTAAGTGATTAGTCGTTAACAGGGGTGGTTGTTTAGAGGGGTTCTACTCTACACTACACACTAAACTACTATACACTACACTACACACTACACATTCGGCTCTATGGAGGCCCATCGTTAACCGATTAGTCATTAACAGGGGTGGTCATTAAGAGGGGTTCTACTGTAAGATACCAACAGCACAGTTTGAATGAGGAAGCAAAACCCCTAGTTTTATATCCAGTTTCCCTTGTCTTCGTGAATTAATCAGCTTCCGGTTTAGCTAAATATGGCATTTTCTTCTAATTTTAAAAGTTATTGACTTTTGTTGAATTAAATATCTTTAAAAAAATTGTTTTAGCAATAACCCGGGCCAATTAAAATGAGGACCACTTTGTAACATGTAAGTGGAGATACTGGCCCTTGTCAAGGGAATGTGGAATTTCCACCACTGGCTTGGAACATCGGTGAAGGTCCGGCGATGTCCTGTCCAACTCATTTGAATGTGGGAGTTTATTTTGTTGTACTGTACGAGTTTACAAGTGGTTGTTTAACCAATGCAGTGTAAACAATATCCTGTTACCCCTGTGTAGGTGAGAAGCCCTACATATGTAACACCTGCGGGAAATGTTTTTGCTCCTCAGGGGAGCTAAAAAAACACTCGCGTTCGCATACCGGTGAGTTCGTTGAATGACTGTGAACATATGTGCATTAATGTCCACACGGTCAGTGGTTAGCACACTACTGCACTGTGAATCTGGTGACCTGAGTTCGATTCCCAGCTACGAATAATATCGGCGGTGAGTGATAAAAATGAAATAATAAAAACTGAAAGAAAGGAATATTTTTTTACCCGGTCAGACCCTCCCACTGAGCTATGTAGCTCTTTTTCAGAAGTGACTTGACCACAAATGATAGCTCGACAAAGTGGCTTATCATGTCGAAATTTTTTAGCAGCAGCCAAATACTCTAAACGCATGATGTTGATTCTAAATGTGGAGAAAAATCCACACGACCACAGGGAGAGAGACACGTAGACTACAAATATACAGCAGGCGTCAGGGTCGGGACTGAACCCACGACCTCCTGTATATCAGGCGAGGTAGTTAATATCTCGCAAATATAAACTAGTTCTGGCCACCACCACCCAACCCCCTCCACACACACGCTGACCAGAATGGAGAAGTATTGTAAAATAAAATCCACATTGCTGGTACAGCATGGGTAGTCTGTCATCCAGTAGTAGATTGTTTAAGCCTGTAACTATTTTATCACGATAGACAGTGAGGATAACAATTCCATATTCTTTGGGTCTTTCGGTAAAGTCACGTAGATAGGTTCAAAGAAAATAATAAAAAAACTACGTTTCAATCGCAACGCAAGCGGTCGTCATCAGGCTGAAAAAAGAGAGGAAAGCTGCTGAGGCAGACTGTTTTAAAGTTTAAAAATGGGTGTAGCCCAAGGGTCATAAACGAAGTGGGCGGGGCTATTGATGTTAATGTGAGAAATTAGCATGTTACTGTATGATCGGAGGGCGACCTCCACGACGAGCGCACGGAGGTGGCTATGTTAATTTGAGAGAACTTAGCATGTTAATGGGAGATCCGACGACGACCTCCACCCGCTTGTCATGGGGGTCGCCCTCCGATCATACAGCAACATGCTAATTTCTCACATTAACATCAATAGCCCCGCCCACTTCGTTTAAGACCCTTGGGCTACACCCATTTTAAAACTTTAAAACAGTCTGCCTCCGCAGCTTTCCCCTTTTTTTCAGCCTGATGACGACCGCTTGCTTTGCAACCGAAACATCGTAGTTTTTTGTTATTTTTGTTATTTACTTTGAACCTATCTACGTGACTTTACCGAAAGACCAAAGAATATGAATTCCTGCAGTCACGAAAGCTTTAAGTTAAGATTTAATAGCAATTCCACTTCACCAACCAGTTATAGTAGTTGTATTTCCCACTTGGGATCTTAACCGCAAACCACTGATATTTCTGTTTTTAAACATTGGTCACCAGCTTAAACCAGCGTTTGTATATTAATACAGATGTGTAACATTTTTGTGTTTTCTGCAGGCGAGAGGCCGTTTATTTGTGAAATATGTGGAAACTTGTACACGGATGCAAAAAATCTGCGCAAGCACCTCAACCGCGTGCATTTGGGTAAGCTGGTGTCGGCTGCAAGGATTGAATGGTGAACATAAAACCAGCGCAGAATACACGGTTTTCGGTGTTGCAGAGCTGTGAAACTTATATGTGTATATGTTGAACGTCTTTCGCACACATAGCCAACCGTGCTAATTGGAGGTGCGGGGGAAGGACAACAAACTATGGGCCTGTGTGTGTAAGTCTATGTACGTACAGTGAGGGAAAAAAGTATTTGATCCCCTGCTGATTTTGTACTTTTGCCCACTGACAAAGAAATGATCAGTCTATAATTTTAATGGTAGGTTTATTTGAACAGTGAGAGACAGAATAACAACAAAAAATATACAGAAAAACGCATGTCAAAAATGTTATAAATTGATTTGCATTTTAATGAGGGAAATAAGTATTTGACCCCTCTGCAAAACATGACTTAGTACTTGGTCGCAAAACCCTTGTTGGCAATCACAGAGGTCAGACGTTGCTTGTAGTTAGCCACCAGGTTTGCACACATCTCAGGAGGGATTTTGTCCCACTCCTCTTTGCAGATCTTCTCCAAGCCATTAAGGTTTTGAGGCTGACGTTTGGCAACTCGAACCTTCAGCTCCCTCCTCAGATTTTTTATGGGATTAAGGTCTGGAGACTGACTAGGCCACTCCAGGACCATAATGTGCTTCTTCTTGAGCCATTCCTTTGTTGCCTTGGCCGTGTGTTTTGGGTCATTGTCATGCTGGAATACCCATCCACGACCCATTTTCAATGCCCTGGCTGAGGGAAGGAGGTTCTCACCCAAGATTTGACGACACATGGCCCCGTCCATCGTCCCTTTGATGCGGTGAAGTTGTCCTGTCCCCTTAGCAGAAAAACACCCCCAAAGCATAATGTTTCCACCTCCATGTTTGACGGTGTGGATGGTGTTCTTGGGGTCATAGGCAGCATTCCTCCTCCTCCTCCAAACACGGTGAGTTGAATTGATGCCAAAGAGCTCCATTTTGGTCTCATTTGACCACAACATTTTCACCCAGTTGTCCTCTGAATCATTCAGATGTTCATTGGCAAACTTCAGACGGGCATGTATGTGCTTTCTTGAGCAGGGGGACCTTGCGGGCACTGCAGGATTTCAGTCCTTCACGGCGTAGTGTGTTACCAATTGTTTTCTTGGTGACTATGGTCCCAGCTGCCTTGAGATCATTGACAAGATTCTCCCGTGTAGTTCTGGGCTGATTCCTCATCGTTCTCATGATCATTGCAACTCCATGAGGTGAGATCTTGCATGGAGCCCCAGGCCGAGGGAGATTGACAGTTTGTTTGTGTTTCTTCCAATTACGAATAATTGCACCAACTGTTGTCACCTTCTCACCAAGCTGCTTGGAAATGGTCTTGTACCCCATTCCAGCCTTGTGTAGGTCTACAATCTTGTCCCTGACATCCTTGGAGCGCTCTTTGATCTTGGCCATGGTGGAGAGTTTGTAATCTGATTGATTGATTGCTTCTGTGGACAGGTGTCTTTTATACAGGTAACAAGCTGAGATTAGGAGCACTCCCTTTAAGAGTGTGCTCCTAATCTCAGCTCGTTATCTGTATAAAAGACACCTGGGAGCCAGAAATCTTTTTGATTGAGAGGGGATCAAATACTTATTTCCCTCATTAAAATGCAAATCAATTTATAACATTTTTGACATGCGTTTTTCTGCATTTTGTTGTTGTTATTCTGTCTCTCACTGTTCAAATAAACCTACCATTAAAATGATAGTGGTCATTTCTTTGTCAGTGGGCAAACGTACAAAATCAGCAGGGGATCAAATACTTTTTTCCCTCACTGTATGTATGTTGAACTTATTTCGCACTCTACGTATGCAACCATGCGAATTGAAGGACAACAAACTAAACACAAAGAGTAGTTGTAAAGAAATTAGTTTGTCAATCTAGATGTTGATTTAAAAGTGCATCGCTCCAGTGAGCCGAATATTGTAAGCAAAAGCGTTCCAGACGGCCACAGATGCGCATCTGAAAGTTGTACACCAGGGGAGCTAGTTAACATCTCACCACCGTGGTGCCTTTAGCAAGGTAAACTAGCATCAAAATAATCACAACTTCAAAGGAAATTATTTACTGTAATCACAGGACCCACACCGCTATCATACAGATCACACTTTCAGGTGATGTTTATTGCATAAACCATCAAGCAAACTCCGGTCAGCCTCACAGCGGCTTTTGGCTAACCATCGAACAAAGACAGTTACCGCATCGCGCGCTTTCAGATGCACTTCTGCGGCCTTCTGGAATGCTCTTTCGATATGAGGAAGCCACAGGAGCTGTGTGTACTTTTAAATAATCTCGATTGAAAAAATATTTCTATACAAGTGCTTTTTGTGTTTAGTTTGTTGTCTTTTTGCCACACCTCCAATTAGCACGGTTGGCTATGTACGGTGCGGAAAAGTACAACATGTGTAGATATCCATAATAGAGGGGTTTTTTTTGGGTTAGATTGCGTAAATATAAATGTGTCATTAAACCAGTCACAACCCAACGTAGCCTTCAGGTGACAACCAGATTTGGCTGTCACCTGAAGAAACTGTTGTAATTACTGGCGAAACGTTATGGTACTCGAATTGTAAATGTTGTAGTGGGTTTACTCTCCAACACATCGGTGTGCTGTACTAGTAACTAATTGGCACGTTTTATTTACGTGACAAACCTTACAAATTGGCTGTGGCGGGTGTAACGACACATATTAACGCGATCTAACCCAAAAAACTATTATGGATAATATTGGTCGTGAAAGCCTACATGTTAAACCGTATGTATATACATATGCAGATCTGATTCGATTTTTTTTTGTCCACAGGTGAAAAAATTTCCCATAAGAAGACCGACATGGAGGACTCTTCCACAGCATACCTGAAAACAGAACCGAAATCCGAGGCCGATATTCTACCCATAGAGCAATTGGTTGCCATGACAACGTCCCACCTTCCCACGGAGGTGATCGTCACAGACGGCGGCGGAGGAGGGCAGGCATCTGTGACCATAGCGACGGGGGAGGCCAACGCCCACCTGGTGTACCTCGCTTCACAGCTGTATTGCGACCAGGCCTGAGCGCACGCGCCAGGCTAAGGCACAGGCACGGATTCAACGTCGGGATTGAAATAAAACTAAAAACCATTTTTTTCCTTTTTTAAACGGCCGGTGTACGAAACAAGACGTCGCCTTTTGGAATGTAAACAAACGTGGTTCAATGTGAAAACTTGCAATGCGTGATTTTACGGAAATGTTCGTATTTAATATAAAAACGCTGAATGGACTGAAGTTGGGATCAAACGTGCAGCACTTATCCACAAGAGGGTTTTTTGTTTGTGTTAGATCCTTGTCGTTAAACACCGCCACCGCCCCCGATACGGCCAATTGGTAACGTTTGTCACGTAAACAAAACGTGCTGATTTGTTACTATTCAAGCACACCCGGTGTGTTGAAGAGTGAACCCACAGCATTTACAATTTAGTGAGTGCCAAATTATAGCGGAATCAGAACGAGTGGCACGAGAGACCCCACGCGCGGCAGTCTCTCGCCCGCGAAGCTTGCGTGGCACTGTAGCTCGGTGCCGTCGGGGACACGCTGGCATCCGCCTGGACACGCTGCCGTTAAAACGCCAACGTTCGTGTGGGCGGCGAGAGAGCCGTTGGCTTGTTTCGTGCTTTGTAGCCGTGGTGTGCGCGATGCACCGTTAGGAAATAGAAAATTTGAGCGTTCTTTTTGACGATCTCCAACGTCCCAAACGAATGTCAGTCCCCATTCCAAGGTTAGTTTCCAAGATTAGCATACATTGTCCTTGCAGAATAACAAATCTACCGGGTTAAAGTTTTTCACCCGCAATTTCTGAAATGACGACGCTTTACGCACTCCAACCAAACTTTTTCAGTTGTCGAAAAACTGTAAATAACAGATGAGAGACTCGTGTGCTCAGTAATATTTCCCATTTTTTGCCAAACGCTCGGTCAGTCATGTAATGTTTGGCATGTAAAGACCCTGCATGCCTTCACAAGTGGAAGTCATTTCTACATAGAACGTTATATATTTATCGTGCATCTTTTACAATTCAACACTCGTTTAAATTGAGGTCGTCGTCTTTGTAGCTGGTCTGGTATTTTTAACGCGAGGCTGCACCTCGCCCCTTGCTGCTCCTCAGCCGGTTCGCCAGTGATGCATGGAGAGCATGATGCCTGCTTTTTATCAACCGGAAATGTGCGTATACACAATGTGTGACCACGATATATGGCTTCGCAATAATCCTTTCGTGAAGGCAAACAAAGAAAACCATCTTTCGGGACATAGACCCCCCCCCCCCCCCGATCTCGCGGTAACGCTGCACGCGGTAGAGTCTCGAGCGCTTTTGGCGCCTTCGGTAAAGTGGCTGTCCGTCAGATGTTCTCTGTAGAATGCCAAGTGCACAGCACTCTACGTGATGGGAAACCGCTGCCAATGCAGGTGCCGAGAATTCGGTGCTCTCGGAAGGTGTTAATTTAGGCAAACGATCGTGTATTTAAATTATAGGTTGTGTGCTCTTTTATATCCTGGCTATGATTTCACGCAGTTTACTGTCGCAGGAAAATATCTTTTTTTTTCCTCAATGTACAGGGTGCTTCAAAAAAAATTACACTTATATGGGGCTATCGTTTTTAATGGAATAAAGAACGGACAATACACTGTAAAGTTATCACAAATGTATGTTAATAGCTTCAAAAAGTCAGTCTCCATTTGTTCGCCATCATTGTCAACGCATACCTGGAATCTTCTCCAGGTGGTCTCCAGAGCCCGGAAGCACTTTTATTGTGGTATTGTTGCAAATTCTCAGAAGTGTTAAACAAAAGTTTGACGCACCCTGTACTACACATACATACGAGTTAATGTGCATCTTGGAGGAAGACGGGTAGCATCACTGAGCTGAACGCACCTTCAAGTATGCAATTCAAACAGCACCGTACGCATACAAAAATAAGGTCAAAGGACTGCAACTTTTTAAGATGTAATCAAAGGATATATTTAATATATTGCTTAGTGTATTTAGCCTGATTTTATAGAGTAGTCTGAACCATAGGAATGTTTCATTTACACCCGCTGGCTCAGCCACCGACATGCACATTACCTACTGCATTGTATTTGAGTCATTGGTTTTTAATTTGAAGTTCTCGTCAATGAACGTTGATGGCAGTTTTAATATGAATGAATCACGTGGGACATTACACATTTTTGCACGTCCCCAGCAGTGAGCAAACGCCTCGCGATCGCTCAACTCCCGTGGCCACGTGGGGTGGAGGTGCCGTGGCGGCAGAGCGAGGCCACTCGTTGGACGCAAACCTGCCAGGCAGGGGTTGGTGGATCACGGAGGTCTGAGAGAAACTCTTGAAATCCCCCTCCCTCCACCCGTTGCGTTCCGACGAGCCAGGACCTTGTGGAGATAGCATTGCGATCCGACTTAAATCGAGGAGACCGCTTGGCGTGTCATAATCAACTTCACATAATTATCAATTGCGTACAATTAGTTTGTCGTATACAATCCATATTTGATTTTTGGGTTAGACCGTGTAGATACGTGTCTGTTGAACTTCTTTCGCACCGTACGTAGCCAACCGTGCTAATCGGAGGTGCGGGGGAGGGACAACAAACAACACAACAAAAAGCAGCTCTCAAGGGAAAATGTGTGTTGTAAACCCTCTACCCGACAGCGAATTTATTAAATTACGTGAACAAGCGGCGGGCAATTGCCAGCAATCCTGAATGTGTTCAGATGATGCTGGTTGTAACTGGCAGCGAAACCTTGTACCAAGTTAAATGTTGTGGATTGTTCGCTCACACACCGCCATGCTCAAGCAGTAATAAGTTTGCACGTTCGTTTACGTGCGACAACTTTATTATGAATTGGCCGCGTCAGGTGAAGGAGGATGTACGGCAAACATCCTTAAGCAGTCTAACCCAAACATCGATCGTGAACCATTGATTGCGAAGGCCTGCATGTTAAACGTAAACAGTCCATTGAGATAGAATGTATTTATAATAGGACCAAAGTAAAACAAAGTTAGATTGTAAAAAAAAATACTGACTTGTATATGCTTTTAAATGAGTAGTTTTGATCGGTGATCGCCTAAAATCAAGTGGCACTGCATCCTTTGCGGTATTGTGTCGTCTTAAACGTAAAACTGCAGTCCAACTGCTCACGGCAATTTTCGCCCAATGCTTTTGTGTCAAAATAGGAAAATAATTTAACAATTTTTGTTAAATTATTGTTCACGTTTGCATGTTCTCACCATGATTTGTTTTTCAGTTATCATTTGGAGGTGCACTTGACCTGTGCCCATCATCCTACAGATGTCAATCCCTTATCAGTTGCCTACCTTATTACAGACCGATTCAGACCTTATTGGTCACGCCGTGCCCTTATAAATCTCAACGTTCATCCTATAAAGTCCCATCACAAGGGAGAAACACAGACATGATTTTGTTGTTTCCCGTATTGAAAACGGCTGTACGCCGTATTGACCTGAAAACGAATTTTCCCTGCGTACAAGAATACAGCGTGAACCGTATGGGTTGACAGATGTGTAATCATTTCGTCCAAAGCCAGCGAATGCTTTACATAAAAAAATATCACTAATGTAAAAAAATTGCCAAAGTTTTTTTGTTTAAGGGAAACGTACAATAGTACGGCATTCGGAAGTTACTTCAGTTTGACGGGATATCAACCAACAACACTTGGGCCGGTAATGTCCATGCCGAGACTCGTTTTAGCACGATAACACGGAACGCCAGTCATTGCACTACATCGACCAGAGAGAGCCACTATCTCGCATGTCATCAACGGGAGCCATTTATTGAATTACAGAAAACTATGAAGGCGATTAATATTTTAATTGCCCCCCCCCCCCCCAAATGTTCTGACCTTGCATTTTGTAGCCGTTCTTTGAGCCCAGCGGGGGGGCCGCTTGTACCCTGACTTGCGGTGTTGGTATGGTGCTAGGAAACGCTTGCAATATTGTACCTGCAGCGGTCTCTTCGTGGGCATTTTGAGGTATACGTTGAGCCCGTTTGATAGCATCCAAGGTCGTCGTTTGTACAGTAGCCCCTTCGGTTTACGATGCCAATCGATTAACGAGATTTTCATTAAAGATCCGCCTCTCCCCATTGTTTCTATTAACGGAACATTTTCGATTAACGTTTTTGTTTTACGGTGTCACGTGGCCCCGCCAATTTCGGCCAATTGGAGCGCTCCTAAAGTGGGCTCGGCAGCAGACCTCAGCCAATCGGCGACGATGAGCGTTTTGGGAGCAACTGCTGGCTTTTCAATGTTTGGTGTGCGTTTATAGAAAAAAGCTCTCTTTAATACTTAACATGTTCTTATAACGTTTATTAATTAAAATTGCGTGTTTCAATATTACAAAGTATATTTTTAGGGTGGGAAAAAAGGGCAACTTCTGATCGTCTCGGAAGAAATGAAGCCCTCTAAATGTGCATTTCCTACATTCGATTCACGATCATTTCAATTAACGACGGGTCTTTCGTGGAACCCATTAACATCGTTAACCGAGGGACCCTATCGTATTGATAATTCGGGACTCAGGAGAGCGGTTTAACAACGCGGTGTAGTGCCACCTGATGGAATGCCAAATAGTTTGCGAACCGCTTATAATACAACTAAAGAAACCCTTTCAAACTGTACATTGACCCATGCATGCGACGTGAATGAATAATATTTTACATTTATAAAGCGCCCTTTAACAATCATTCTCAGGGCCGCTATGAACTCGGGTAAACCTAGGTTAATGCATCTGGTTTGGTGAATGCATCAGTTTTGATGGCAGGATCTGCTTCGTTGTACATTTGAAGTTTGAAACACAGGGTGATCCGTTTATAGATACCCCTCCCCCCCACGAAAATAATAGGGATATTTTTTTTAATTAAGAAAACGGCATTTGAATGCGAAGCTCCGATCTCAATACAGTGGACGTTATTGTTTTACAACTCACCTGGTGCACTTGTCCAACCTAGCCAGTGTGATTTGTTTTGACACATATGAGGCTTTCGCGACCAACATTATCCATAAGATAGTTTTTTTGGATTAGATCGCGTAACTATAGATGTGTCGTTAAACCCGCCACCACCCGACACGGCCAATTAGTATGGTTTGTCACGTAAACAAAACATGCCAATTCGCTACTAGTACAGCACACCGGTTGTGTGTTGGAGAGTAACCCCACAACAATTTCTACGTTTTATTTTCGTAACCTCATTAATTCGCTGTGTCGGGTGGTGGCGAGTTAAACAACGCGTTTATATTTACGCGATCGAACCCGAAAGAAACTCATGGATAGTTTAAATGAGGACATACACATACGGAGATATGCCAAGAGACGAAACGGGGCAGGTTCCAAATGTGTGGGGGGCAGCAGCTTCGTTCAAATGCGTTTCGATCCAAATTATGCGACGCGAAATCCGATAACCATTAACAGACAATTGTACACGCGTGCGTGCGTCGCAGCTAATGGAAGATGGGCCAAACCCCAATGTGTTCCATTGTGGGGGGAGTGGGGGGGGTGGTGGGGAGGGTGGTGGGGGTGGTTCATCCAGCGCAACCTCCTCTTGTAACCCAGTCGCACGTTGCTGCACGGGGAGCGAGGCGTGGATGGTATTGAACGCGAACGCCGTGTGCTGGTATCGCTGTCGGGATCGATGTCGCGCGTGAAGGGCTCCTCCGGCGGAGCAAGGTCGCTTTCCTGCAGTGAACGGTGGCCGTTTTGGGCGGGTAAGAATGTGTTGAGCAATCTGGGGTTTCATCGGAACTGGCAGACCAGAATGGGGCACTCGGTCGGGGTGTTGTCGGTCTATCAAATGAAACTAATCTAAATCATGTGTTTTATTGTACCAGGTATAAGGCCCATTCGAGCTATAAAACGACCTGGCCGCAAATTATATCTCTACGAAGTGGCTTATTTGGAACTTTATCGCAGCTTAAATCCTCATAAACGCGGAGAAAAGTCCTGACCACGGGGGAGAGAGACACATGCAAACTCCAAATATACAAGCGTTGGGTCAGGATCGAACCTACGACCTGTGTAACAGGCGAGGGATTTCATCTCGCCAACCAAATCCTGGTTGGGGGTTGACTCAGCCCATCGTCTCTCTGTGATCGATACAATAAATGGATCACCCTGCACTTCGTTCATTGTAATCATCGGAGCGATACATTTGAGTTGATCGGCTGTGTGAGACTGTGCCTGTGCACGTACGATGTGTTTACGTTGTGTTTATGCCGGTTTATCCCAAAAGGTTTGTGTAACCTTCAATCAAGTACCTTTGAAGCTGTGCTACTTTATAGGCAAGAAATGTTGTTGGTTATAAATTAATAAAACAAATGCTTGAATAAAAAGGAGTGACCTGGTCTATGAAATGATGAAAAAAACCTTTGCTCGAGCGCAGGTGTCACCATTGTAAACTAAATGCTATGAAACGGAAATAAATTGACGGTAAACAATGATGCCGTTCACAGACCGCGTTAAACCGTAGATAGTGTGGTTTTATAGCGTAGCAATTGCCACGACTTGTTTTTCTGTGCTGAACGTATACGTAATCAGACCTGAGTTTTAGCGGCTTATAGATGTTGATATATTGAACTTCTGTCGCACCGTACGTAGCCAACCGTGCTAATCGGAGGTGTCTGCGTATCACGTTTACTATTGGTGCTTCACCTTAAGGCTTTGTAGATAAGTCATTTGACAGTCAGTAATCGGGCATGGCAATAACACGATGGGGCGATCGTCCAGCAGTAGATAAGAGATGTCTGCCAAAAAGACTCCAACCTGCTCTCGCGCACCGAATTCCTCGTCTGCATTCAGGAACTGCCTCGGTACACGTGTAGTGACAGGCGAGAGAGACACTATATCAGGAGGCACTCTATTTATAGCCTTCACAGACACTGAGAATACTATAGTAAGGTCAGGACAGCAACGGGCTGCCTGACCCACAACGCTGAGACGAGGGTAAGACGATGTTGTCGATGACGAAGACTTGACGAGACTTGACGGGGCTTGACTTGATGGGACTTGACGGGCTCCAGGGGTCCACTCCAACAACGGCCCTGAGTCCTCTCCGGGGTCCCCCTTACATCCCCCCCAGCACAGCCTCGCTCCCCCTTGGCCACGCCCCCCTTCTAGAATCCCCTAGAAGGTTCCCGGGCTTCTCCCGTGCCCCCTCCGTCCCCTCCCCACATCCCTTCCTCCCGCCGACCCCCTCACCTCTGGCCGACAGGGTTACCATGGTAGCCGAGCTTTTTGCCAGCAGCCAGCGCTACATAGCGTAGTTTCCTATTCCATATCACTACACACGCACCAAGCAAGGCTTCATTGCAGCCAGATAGAGCTGCGACTCGGAAATGATGTTCAGACCCGGCACACCACATCCACTCCACCTCTCACTTTGGCTTTAAACCATGAACACTTTTTTATTTTACCAGTTAAGGACCCACTGAGTTATATAGCGACCCCTGGCTATCACAAATGATGGCGCAACAAAGTGGATCATGTGGATAGCCAAATACTCTGAAACGCACATTTCTACCTGTGGAGGGAAGACCCAGAGAAAAATCCACACAACCACGGGGAGAACACGCAAACTCGCAAAATATACAGCAGCAGGCGTCGGCGTCGCCATCAAACTCGCTACCTCCTGTATACCAGGCAAGGTAGTTAACATCTCTTCAGCAAGATAAATGAAGGCCGGATACGTTGGCTGTACAGGCCATCCCTCGCGTAAGGCGCTTGCCTCCCTCTCATAGCGCGAGTTCACAGTTATGCTATTCACCTTTTAGAGACACACTTCATGCGTACGCCATGCGTTTCACAATTATCGCACTCGAGAAAAAAAGTTATCATGAAAATTTACATTTCTAAATAAAACATGTGTTAAATTTTGATTTAAAGCTTTCGTGACTGCAGTAATTCATATTCTTAGCTCTTTCGGTAAAGTCACGTTGAAGGGAAACAATAAAATAATAAAATATATATAAAACAATAAAAATTCTCACGACGTTTCGACCATAACACAAACGGTCGCCACAATGGCAGCGCCCAGCGTCGTGGCCTGGGTACTACTGTAGTGGGTTCTACGGGGGCACACACTTGCACTTGGAGGCAACACGTTTATTCTCACACCCCAACAGGGTAACTACATAAACGTACACTGGTTAACTGAATCACAACGGGGTAACTAGACCATAACGGGGTAACTACATAACCGGGTCAATCAGTAACACACTGCCTGACCCACGATGCCGAGCGTAAAGACCGAAGACCGAGGACCGAGGATCAAAGAGAGACGTAGCACCGACGGGTTCCATTCCCCTGTATGCTCCCGAGCGTGGCCTCGCTCCGCCTTCGACCGAGCATCACGTGCCCCTCAAGCCCCCTTTTGGCGGTCACATGCCCTCTCGGGTTTACCCAGACTGCCTTTCTTTGACCCCCACCAGAACTATACCCCATAGGGCCTGCTTGCATGCCATACCTATTCTAGTGCCAGAGAGAGGCTCAAAACGTACAGTTCCACTCTTGTGACAGTAGCTGGCGCTAAACACCATAGTGACTCCATTTACGTCACTACATTACCACCGTAGTTCTGAGTAGAAGCAGCCCACAGAAGTGTTCAAGGAGCCCTGAAGTTACTCATTGTCATCCTGGTAAGTAGTAATCTTTTTAATCGTAATCATGGTTTGTTATTAAACTCGTTACCTATTTTTGTAATGTTAATATTAAGTATTACATTTGTGTAGAATCTTCCTCCTGGACACCCCGGGTATTTAGAATCACACAGAGACCAGGTCTCTGCTCCGGGGTGCTTGCTGTTTATTCTTTCTTCCTCTCTCCACACTTCTCTACCTCCCGTTCATGTCTTCCTCCTTCCTCCCTCTCTCCCGAAGCTACCCCGCTCCATCTCCACTCCCAGCCCCCCCTCTCTTTTCTCCCGCTCCTTTCAGTTGTCTCTCCTCCAAAATCCCCCTCTCTCCCTTCTCGCCTTCTGCTCTCTCCCCTCTCTCCGGCTCCTCCTTTTCCGTCTCTCTTCGCGTGCTCGCCCCTCGTTGGGTCCTCGTGGTACTCCTCTACATCACCCTCCCCCCCCCCCGTGAAGAAAAATCAGCCATCCCGGTTGCCAACGTGATGTCAAAGAAGTGGGGAAAAAAATGTTTCGGACGACCCCTACGACAAGCAGCCAACAACACAACAAGAGGAACAATAACACCGAGCACAAGAAGGTAGGATAATCACAAGGGAACCAAGCAAAGGGACCGGATGGCCCGTGCAGAGGCCCCCTTAATCCATGACCCGTCGTGTGGATGATGCAGGAAGGGTGCTCAACGGAACAACCCGCTCCTGGACCTTGTCCCTGAGGCTGGTCCGCCTCCTCGAAACCTGGTTGAGCGGTAGCATTTCGGTCCGGCGAGACCGCTCCCCCTGGGCAGGGGTGCAGGCAGTTCCTCGGGAACTAGGTGCTGCGATCCTGCTGGTGGAGGAGAAGAAGCACCCTGACGCACCGCCTCACAACACCCACGACCCGGCTCGTCGGACACATCAGACACCCGCCGCTCCGGGATTGAGGATTATTCAGCGGAACAAGGCACATACCTCTTCAACCGAGAGGGGTGCACAATCCAACGGCGCCGGCCGAATTGGATGCACACACACTGCGGTCTCCAGACCTCTACCACCTCCACTGGACCCTGCCATGGCCGATATAATTTACAGGACGTCCCCAGGGGCATCTGCGGGCAATGCAGCCCGGCCTTATCACCAACCTCCCACGGAGTTCCGGACCCCCGGTGCACCGTCAGCCCCTCATTTGCCACTTGCCGGCTAGCCGAATTACTTGCCGCGGCCTTGTGTGCGTCCCACAACCTGTCGAGCGCAACCCGCATGGGGGCAGTTATCGCGGATCTTTTACCGGATGAGCCCAAGCCCAATTGGACGTGCATCGGTGGTTCCCTCCCGTACATAAAAAAGGGGAGAATTCCGTGGAGGCATGAGGTGCCAACCTGTACGCCGCAAGGATCCCTGGGACGTGCAGGTCCCAATCGGACTGGGACACATCCACCTGGTGGCATAACATAGATATAAGGGCTCGATGCAATCGCTCTACCATCCCATCAGTTTGAGGGTGGTAGGGCGACGTCCTAATTTTCCCCAAGCCCAGGAGGTGGCAGACCTCCTTGAGCAACCTGGAGGAAATATTTCGGCCCTGGTCAGTCAAGAGTTGCTCGGGGGCTCCCTTGTCCAACACATAGCCATGCACAAAGGCATCGGCTATGGACGCGGCCGACTGATCCGGCAAGGCCCACGCCATAGGCCAACGGGTGAGGTACCCAACCCCGACCAGGAGATATTTATGGCCCCTTTTTGAAACCAGGAAGGGGCCCAGGATGTCGAGAGCCACCAACTTGTTGACCTGTTTGTCCTGGATGGATTGCAGCGGGGGCAGATCCTGCCGAACTGATGGCTTACGACGGGCACAGTCCTGGCAATCTTTTACAAAAAGTGCCACGTCATCTCCATACCCGGCCAATAGTAGTCACGTTTAATAGTGAGCAACATCTTCCGAAACCCCAAGTGCATCACTTTACCGTGAATAACCCAGGTAAGCGTCCCACGGAGGACCGTGGGCACGACAACACAATCCCTCTGGGATTCTGTGCCCCACCACATGAGGAGGCCGTACTGAAGGGTCAACAACAGAGCCCTCGCTGGAGAGGCCCTTTGGTTAGCCGGTTTAACGTGGCGTCGCAGCTTAAGCAGAGAGGCGTCCTCCATCTGCAGCCGGGACCATTAATCGGGTGTAAGACCCAGCCCATAGTCCGCCGGCAGTGGCGCCACATTGGGGGCATTGTGTTGGCTGCAGCCGCCAATTTGGGCGCGTTCTCAGCAACGGGCCTGCAGCGACTGGCGCCCGATGCGCATGCGCAACCACCCCCAAGAGGCAACCGCGACAAGACGTCTGCGTTGCCGTGCTGCGCGCCCTTCCTGTGAATGACCTCGAAAGAGTATTCCTGCAAGACTTCGAGCCAGCGGGACAGTTGACCCGAAGGTTGATCAATCCGCAAGGAGTACTTTAAGGCGGCATTGTCCGTGCGGACAACAAACCGCCTCCCATACAAGTAGGGCCTGTACTGCTGCATAAAATGGACAATAGCTAGCAGCTCCCTACGCGTGACGCAGTAGCGTTGCGGGGGACAACACGCGGCTGCCATACGCCACAACCCTCTCAATGCCAACGACCCTCTGGGACTAAACCACCCCAATGCCCATGTCTTCAGCAAAGGCAAATTGGACATCGGCCGCACTACGCTTTTGAGTCCTCACATCGATATGGTTGACGCTGCTCCTATCTGGCAGAATCCCTACCGGCTGAACCCTACAGAAAAGGAACACGTACGGCTGGCGGTTGACGAAATGTTAGCCGCGGATATTATTTCACTGTCCACCAGCCCGTGGGGAGCCCCTATTGTCCTTAGGAAAAGCAGGATGGTAGCTTGCACTTTTATGTTGACTTCCGTAAGCTTAATAAGATATCTGTTGCTGATGCATACCACTGGATGACGTCTCTAAGCCTAAAACAGCCTTTCGTACACCACAAGGCCTTTTCAAATTCAATCGGCTTCCGATGGGCCTTCATTCTGTGCCAGCTGCATTCCCGCAATTGATGGAACTAGTTCTAATTGGTCTCCAGTGGGACTCGTGCTTGATATATCTCGACGATGTTATCATTTTCAGGCGTACGTTTGACGAACACCCCGAACGATTACACGCTGTCTTTCATAAAATGCGTGCTGCCAACCTAAAGTTTAAACCGCAGAAGTGTCACCTTCAAAAATCAGTTCGGTATCTTGGCCACATAGTCAGCAAATCGTGTATTGAGACTGACCCGGACAAAACCGCGTGTGTTCATACTTGGCCGACCCCCACATTAGTAGGGGAGATACGCGGTTTCATAGGATTTGCGTCCTATTACCGCCGTTTTGTGGCCAGATTCACTACCATCGCTAAACCTCTCCACGCCTTGACGGTAAAGGGTCAAAAATTCCATTGGGGGGAGGAGGAGGAGGCCGCATTTGTTGGGCTCCGGGATGGCTTGGTGAACGCCCCTCCCCGTTGCCGTTTGTCCTTGATACAGATGCTAGTAACACCGGAATTGGAGCTGTTCTGTCTCAAGTTGTCAATGGCGTCGAGAGTGTCGTCACATTTGGAGGCAGAGTGCTATCTCCGGCTAAACAACAGTACTGTGTCACATGGCGGGAACTGTTAGCTATTATTTTTCGTGCAACAGTATCACCCCTATGTGTATTGTAGACACTTTGAGGTGCGCTCGGACCATGCAGCGCTACAGTACGTTCTGCGTAATGAACAGCCATCTGGCCAACTTTCACGTTGGCTGCAAGTTCTCCAGGACTATTCCTTTAATGTTACTTACCGCAAAGGCTCCCGTCACACGAACGCAGATGTCCTATCGCGATTACCAACGAGCGACGGGTGCGCGTGTTTTTCGGGCTCAGGATGCTGTAAGCCATCAACCGAGCACCCGCCTCCTCCCCTTGCGACGTCGGCCAAAGTTGGAACCTCTGAGGCGGCCTAGGGTCCGGTGGCGTGTGACGCCGTCATTGGACTGGACCTCAAAGAATGGGGCCGCCTTCAGGTTGAAGACGCTTCCCTGCTTAAATTGCAACGCCGTGTGAGGGAGGCTGATGGGGGTGGAAATCGACGGGGAGTTGCCTCGGTCTTTGGGACGGAGGGTTGTGCCGTTATAACATTGTGGTGCCCACTGCCCTGCGGGGTAAGGTCATTTGGGCAGTACACGAGCGACTGTTGCACCTGGGGGTGCATAAGACGTTGGCCAGACTTAATCTGGACTTCTTATGGCCTGGTATGGCGGAAGATGTCACTAATTTGTTGAAAGGGTGTTTACAGTGAGCACGGCATAAACTGCCGTCGACACCCTGTTGTCCACCCTTTAAATTGATTCAGGTGTCCCGCATAAATGAACTGGTTGCTCTGGACATCCTTGGTCTATTCCCCACTACACCACAAGCACTTGCTAGTGGGAGTTGAGTATTTTTCACTATGGCCGGTGGCCTGGCCGCTCCCCAATGAGTTGGCGGCGACGATCACTGATGCATTCCTCAATGGCTATGTAATGGACAAGGGTGCTCCCAAACATCTTTTGACCAATCAGGGCAACATTTTTTATTCCAAATTACTGCGCGAAGTGTGCGATTTGTTTGGAACAAAGATTGTACGCACATCACCGTACCACCCGCAGACGGATGGCATGGCCGAGCGACTGCACAGGACTCTGACCTCGATGTTGAGCCATCAGGTTAGCGAGTCACAACTTTACTGGGATTTGCATATTTCCAGAGTCCTGGCGACATATAGAATGGCTCCTCACACATCCACCGGCTACTCACCATTCTTTTTAATGTACGGGAGAGAACACGACACCCAATTAATGTTCAGTTACGAGCCGCGCCAAACAAGGCTAAATCGAAAATTTCTGATTCCATGTGCTTTACGCTTCAGAAGCTTTCCGAGGCGCGGGAGGCTTCCAGGGAAAATTCCAATTTGCGCCAATTGGCGAATGAGCAGCTGAGGGCTTCACGTACTTCCGCACATGAGTGTGTGCCAGGGGATAGAGCCTGGTTGCAATGTCCACAGGTTCCAGTGGGAACGTTGCCCAAATTGTTCAAACCCTGAAGGGGGCCGGTTGATATGATTCCGGTCATTCAACCAGTGTATTCAGATTTTCTTGGGTCGGCAGAGTTGGTTTGTACATCCGTCACGCCTCAAGCCCTTTATCGCTCTGCGTGAGTTCGTTCTATCTCCACACCGCAGGGGCCGAGTGTCAGACGTGTCCGGCGAGCTGAGCTGTCATGTGATCCCGTCCTCAGGTGCTGCGCGTCTAACATCCCCCGAGCCGCCTGCACCATCTCTACTGGATTCGGGAGAGGAGAACCCATCCACCCGGCCGACTGCTCTTCGTGAGGAGCCGGGTTCAACGGGACATTTGCATATTTCCCCCGTGACCTCCAGGAGGAGCGAGCTCATCCCCATGCACACACACTCCCACACCGTCAGTTGGCTGTCGCACTTGGCACGCCGTATCGGTAATTGGCTGAACCTAGCCTTTATTGTGCTTGCGGGTGTTATTACACGGTGAGGGTGGGAGATGTTGGTGATGGAGGGGATTCCGAGCGTTCGTGTTTTACTGAATTGTTTTTTTTCTACTCACTCTCTTCCCTTGCTTTGTTGTTCTGTAATTCCACCCTTTTCCCCGTCTGTTACTGTTCATTTGTGGATAGTGTATATATTGCGCGGACACCCCGTATGTGTGGGTGCAGTACCAGCCCTAGAGGGGCTCGGTGAGCGCTGAGTCATAGCACTGAGTGGCACCACAAATGGCGTGCAGTGCCAACCCCTACAGGATGGGGTGTGAGAGTGTCGGCCAGGGAATAGGGATACAATAGGCCATGGCACTCTGGTTGACCCCGGAGGACACGTGACTGGTAAAGTCTACACAGGGGCCCCAAGTGGGGGGGGCTAGGGGTGGTCACATGTCGGGACGAGATCCTGCTAGAGGAATCGAGGTGGTCGTGGCCAAGGGCGGAGCCAGCCACGACTAGGGAGGATATAAGCCGGGTCCCCCAGAGTACCAGGGTTCGGCGTTGCTGTTACATCCTGAAGAAGTCTACGTTCTACGTCCTGAAGAGTCACCAACACGTGGACCCGGACCCAGGATGGGTTCCGGTCCGTTGTAGCTAGTGACAGAGTAAATAGCACAGTTAGCCTGGTGGTCCACCACCATAGGTTATCTTGTTAACCGCGAGTGTTGGTATAATAAATGTGTTGCTTCCAAGAAGTGCATCTGCGACTCAGTTGAACTCACTACACATTTATTCGAATTTTGTAAATCCAGGCATGAAATAATGAAACTGAATTTTTTCTTCAGTAACGCACCCCCCCATATTGTCAATTGGAAATGTATGTTGAACTTCATTCGCTCCGTAAGGAGCTAACCACGCTCATCCGAGACGCGAGGAAAATGGGTGTCTTTTTTCAGGTAATGCGTGCGGCGTGTGATGCGAGGCACCCCTGAATTTTCAAATTGACGTGGTGCATGTGTAACCATAATCTGGGTATCATCAGCGGTGGCTGTATGAAACGCTAATCGCAAACTCCCCCAAAATCTCGTCTGCCTATAAAACAGCAAGTTGCTTTTCAACTGGCGTTCCTGAGCCTTCTGGAACACTCTTCCGCTATCAGGAAGCCACTGGGAGCTACGTACTTTTAAATCAAGATTGAAAACTAATTTGTTTGAAACTGCTTTTTGTTTCGATTTAAAGCTTTCGTGACTGCAGGGATTAATCTTCTTGGTTCTTTGGGTAAAGTCACGTAGAAGGGAAATAATAAAATAATAAAACATAACATTAAATTCTCACGATGTTTCGGCCATAACACAAGTAGCCTTGCTCAGGTGAAGAAACAGAACTGTCGGGAAGACAGCGCTCCAATGAACACTGCTAAGCTTGGCAGTGTCTTTTAAGCTAGGTGGGAGGGGCAGAGCGCCTTGACAAAGGAGTTTACATATCAACAGAAGAATTTAGCATTGAAGTAGCTGTGTTAATGTGTTAGATTAGCAGGATGTTAAAGTCAGAAATTAGCATGTAACTGGGGGATTAGCATGATGTTAGTGTGAGGGATTAGCATGTAACTGGCGTTCCTGAGCCTTCTGGAACACTCTTCCGCTATCAGGAAGCCACTGGGAGCTACGTACTTTTAAATCAAGATTGAAAACTCATTTGTTTGAAACTGCTTTTTGTTTCGATTTAAAGCTTTCGTGACTGCAGGGATTCATCTTCTTGGTTCTTTGGGTAAAGTCACTTAGGAGGGAAATAATAAAAATAAAACATAAAATAAAATTCTCACGACGTTTCGGCCACAACACAAGTAGCCTTCCTCAGGTGAAGAAACAGAACTGTCGGGAAGACAGCGCTCCAATGAACACTGCTAAGCTTGGCAGTGTCTTTTAAGCTGGGTGGGAGGAGCAGAGCGCCTTGACAAAGGAGTTTACATATCAACAGAAGAATTTAGCATTGAAGTAGCTGTGTGAATGTGTTAGATTAGCAGGATGTTAAAGTCAGAAATTAGCATGTAACTGGGGGATTAGCATGTTAGTGTGAGGGATTAGCATGTAACTGGTCACGGAAGTAGCTGTGTTAAAGTCAGAGTTTACATATCAACAGAGGCATTTAGTATATTGACGCTAAAGAACTGCAACTACCCAACTATCATACAATAAACTGATGTGAAAGAACTAATTATAAACTACATCAATATAATCAATGTACTCAATATATTCTTCAATAAGTTGAGCTATTAACATAAATTAACTGGGTATACACTACACTATATAATGAATACCATATAGTAAACTGATAAAAAACTAAAATATAAACTACATCAATGTTATCAATAAACTCAATATACTCTCCAATCAGCTGAGCTACGAACAATAAGTCATTATACATTACAATTCTGTCGAAAAAAGTGGCGGTTTCTTTTTTCTTTTCAACGTTAGCACCACGGAAAGCGACGAGCTTTGTTCAGATGGACGAGTCCATCTATGCTCAGAACGGAGGAGGGGGGAGAGAGAAACAGCCACGATGCGCTGCTCTGTCCTGTGTTGCGTTACAACTATGCTATAAACTAGACTACTATACATTACAATATTATACCTTCCAATCTAAACTACATTGTATAATATCGTATACACAGCCCAATGTAAGCTCTAACATTATGCATTATGTTGATGTCCCCAACTAAACTTTTTCTACATTACACGACGATATACACTGCCATAGACAAACCCCACCATTGAATTATACAATGCATTACTATAGACTACCCTATACTTTAGACTATAAAAATATTAGACTTGTAATATTACACTATGTATTATTCTACCAACCCTACTGTATACCACACTGCTGTATATTCACTATACAATTACGATACTATAGATTGCCTTATGAATGTTAAACATTGCACTGTTATATTATTTATTATTATACAATATGCTATAAACCATACCATTGACCATCGTGTGAAAGGTACTAAGAGGCAGTGCCAGCGAATGGACTGCGGTCTGAAAGTCACCGTAATATACAATCAATCAAGAACCGAAATGGTTTATCACGTCTTTCCAATGGTTGCTAAGCCAGAATCAATCTTCTCCAGTTGAAATTGTCTCTGTGTTTGTATATGTGGATGGCCTCATGAACGAATCTCTCATGGTAATCGGATGGCTTGCAGAGAACCTCCGTCTTGGAGAAGTCAATGTCATGTGAGCCTACTGAATTATAACAGTGATCTGCCACGGCTGAGGTGTTCGTCCTACCGTGTTTCAATTCTGCTTTATGTTCATGGATATGGTCCGAGATATGTCGTTTTGTTTCTCCAATGTAACTGCTACCACAGAGGCAACTTAGTTTGTAGATGCCCGGGTACTGTATGTCTGGAACCACATCTTTAACAGACGGGACCAGATCACGGATTTTATGTACTGTGTTGAATCGGACCTGGATAGTGTTTATTCAGGATTTTAGAGATCTTTTTTGTGACACACCGCAATGAGGGTAAGGTGATGGTTTTGAATGGCTCCTCAAGAGGATCCTTCTTCATGGTTGGAGTGATGGCTTTGCGGATTGTGTAGTCGGAGTAACCATTAGCCTTGAGAGCTTGGTGTACGTGCTAATCCCCCAGTTACATGCTAATTTCTAACTTTAACATCCTGCTAATCTAACACATTAACACAGCTACTTCAATGCTAAATTCTTCTGTTGATATGTAAACTCCTTTGTCAAGGTGCTCTGCTCCTCCCACCCAGCTTAAAAGACGCTGCCAAGCTTAGCAGTGTTCATTGGAGTGCTAACTTCCCGACAGTTCTGTTTCTTCACCTGAGGAAGGCTACTTGCGTTGTGGCCGAAACGTCGTGAGAATTTTATAGTTTTATTTTTATTATTTTATGATTTCCCTTCTACGTGACTTTACCGAAAGAACCAAGATGGGCTGCTTTTTGCGTTTAGTTCGTTGTCCTTCCTTCACACATCCGATTAGCACGGTTGGCTACGTATGGTGCAAAATAAGTTCAATATGAATTCGAGCCAATCAAAATAAACTGTTTTATTTTACCAGGTAAGGCCCACAGTGCTATATACAGTGAGGGAAAAAAGTATTTGATCCCCTGCTGATTTTGTACGTTTGCCCACTGACAAATAAATGATCAGTCTATCATTTTAATGGTAGGTTTATTTGAACAGTGAGAGACAGCATAACAACAAAATCCAGAAAAACGCATGTCAAAAATGCTATAAATTGATTTGCATTTTTATGAGGGAAATAAGTATTTGACCCCCTCTCAATCACAAAGATTTCTGGCTCCCAGGTGTCTCTTATACAGGTAACGAGCTGAGATTAGGAGCACACTCTTTAAAGGGAGTTTTCCTAATCTCAGCTTGTTACCTGTATAAAAGACACCTGTCCACAGAAGCAATCAATCAATCAGATTCCAAACTCTCCACCAAGGCCAAGACCAAAGAGCTCTCCAAGTATGTCAGGGACAAGATTGTAGACCTACACAAGGCTGGAATGGGCTACCCATTGCCAAGCTGCTTGGTGAGGTGACAACAGTTGGTGCGATTATTCGCAAATGGAAGAAACACAAAAGAACTGTCAATCTCCCTCGGCCTAAAGCTCCATGCGAGATCTCACCTCGTGGAGTTGCAATGATCATGAGAACGGTGAGGAATCAGCCGAGAACTACACGGGAGGATCTTGTCAATGACCCCAAGGCAGCTGGGACCATAGTCACCAAGAAAACAATTGGTAACACACTCGCCGTGAAGGCCTGAAATCCTGCAGCGCCCGCAAGGTCCCCCTGCTCAAGAAATCACATATAGATGCCCGTCT
This sequence comes from Petromyzon marinus, assembly GCF_048934315.1. NCBI lineage: Eukaryota > Metazoa > Chordata > Hyperoartia > Petromyzontiformes > Petromyzontidae > Petromyzon > Petromyzon marinus. The sequence goes on from NC_133692.1 coordinate 12,906,978, forward strand.
TAAGTTTGCCAATGAACATCTGAATGATTCAGAGGACAACTGGGTGAAAGTGTTGTGGTCAGATGAGACCAAAATGGAGCTCTTTGGCATCAACTCAACTCGCCGTGTTTGGAGGAGGAATGCTGCCTATGACCCCAAGAACACATCCCCACCGTCAAACATGGAGGTGGAAACATTATGCTTTGGGGGTGTTTTTCTGCTAAGGGGACAGGACTTCACCGCATCAAAGGGACGATGGACGGGGCCATGTACCGTCAAATCTTGAGTGAGAACCTCCTTCCCTCAGCCAGGGCATTGAAAATGGGTCGTGGATGGGTATTCCAGCATGACAATGACCCAAAACACACGGCCAAGGCAACAAAGGAGTGGCTCAAGAAGAAGCACATTAAGGTCCTGGAGTGGCCTAGCCAGTCTCCAGACCTTATTCCCATAGAAAATCTGTGGAGGGAGCTGAAGGTTCGAGTTGACAAACGTCAGCCTCGAAACCTTAATGACTTGGAGAAGATCTGCAAAGAGGAGTGGGACAAAATCCCTCCTGAAATGTGTGCAAACCTGGTGGCCAAATACAAGAAAAGTCTGACCTCTGTGATTGCCAACAAAGGTTTTGCCACCAAGTACTAAGTCATGTTTTGCAGAGGGGTCAAATACTTATTTCCCTCATTAAAATGCAAATCAATTTATAACATTTTTGACATGCGTTTTTCTGGATTTTGTTGTTGTTATTCTGTCTCTCACTGTTCAAATAAACCTACCATTAAAATGATAGACTGATCATTTCTTTGTCAGTGGGCAAACGTACAAAATCAGCAGGGGATCAAATACTTTTTTCCCTCACTGTATGTTTTTCAGAAGCGACCTGGCCACAAATGGTAGCTCAACAAAGTGGCTGATCCTGTGATAATTTAGAGCAGCCAAATACTCCAAACGGACGTTTTTAAATTAGGAGGGAAAAACCCGAGGACCCGGAGAAAAATCCACGGAATCACGGGAGAGAGACACGCAAATTCCAAATATACATCAGGCGTCAGGGTCGGAATCAAACCCATGACATCCTGCGTACCAGGCGAGGGAGTTACATCTCCTAGCCACGGCTCAACACAATCACTATTTCAACGTTGCCAGCCTAGACTAAGCTTCTTGCAATCGGAACGTTGAGTTCAAATCCTGGGATCGATGCAATTAGCGCCACTTTCATAGGGAAGACAAAAGTGGTTGGTCCTATGGATAGACTCACCCTTGATAACAATCATAACAATTTAAAATGATAAAGTGCTCCTTGAAACAACCGTTCTCAGGACGCTATGCGTGAAAAAGTCAGAAATAATTTAACATCAACCAGGAAAAGAAGATGTATGAAACTAGAGAAAGCCATTTTAAACAGGTTTTTTTAATTTAAAGCTTTCGTGACTGCAGGGATTCATATTCTTGGTTCTTTCGGTAAAGTCACGTAGAAGGGAAACAATAAAAATATAAAACAATAAAATTCTCACGACATTTCGACTGCAACACAAGCAATCATCATCAGGTGTGAAAACCACAGCAAGAAAATTTGAAAAAAGTGGCGGTGTTTAAAATTTTATTGCTGTGGTTTTCACACCTGATGATGATTGCTTGTGTTGCAGTCGAAACGTCGTGAGAATGTTATTGTTTTATATTTTTATTATTTTAATGTTTCCCTTCTACGTGACTTCACCGAAAGAACCAAGAATATAGGGTTTTTTTAGTCGAGGTTTGAAGATTTGTCTCGGAAGTTGTGACCTCGAAGGGGAAGGAGTTCCAGAGTTTAGCTGCCTACAATTGCAAAGGCACGATGCCCATTTAAAAAAAAAGGAAATCACTTGCCTCTTAACAAAACTGGCTTTAATAAGTTTCTGCTCTGCATCTCAAACACACCAAGTTTTGTCGCACCAAACACAGCGTTTCACTCTGTAAAAATCAAAACGCAACGTGGAGAAAACAAGCGAAATCTGGTTGCATCTTTATTTTTTACGTCGTACGCCAATTTATTGTACAGTTAATAAGGGTATGGAACATTTACCACGTGCCATCATCTTCACACCGAGGGCCAACATTTCTCAAACAAACGGCGGCTCGTTGGATGCGCCTTTAGAGGGCGGCGATGGGCTTGAACGGCCAGAACGGGTACTTGACTTTGTCCAACTTGGTCTCTGGGAAGGCTTCGTTTAAGTCATCGATGGTCATCTCTTCCACATGGACCATGTTTCTCATCTTCTCCAGCTTAAAAAAAAAAAACGCGATAAACATTCCCTCTTGTCATTAACACCGGCAATAAAAAACAACCCATCTCCTCGACATCATGTTTAATACGAACCGCCCTGCATCTCGACACTATAGGCATATTGTTTTAAGTCGCCGGGGTCCATCTTTACAGACGCAAATATAAGTATGCATACACAAAACACTAAAAGAACATATTTTTTTCTTGAACCAGGTGAGAACTCTAAGAGACAAGGACAGTCATCTTGCAAGAGTGACCTGGAAGAGACTAAAAACGTCAGCAAATTACAAGCCCCGGACTTGCTACAATCGTCTTGCTTTGGTGTGGCGCTGCACATTACACACGACAGTTGTTTTTGACGTTGTTGTAACCAAGCGCTGGACAATGAGCCCACCGATGCATCGCTTTGTGCTCCATGTTCACATCAGCGTTATCGCGTCTACATCTCGCGGACATTTTATAAAGACGAGGGACGATTACATGGCGAGGGTCTTACAAGCCACGTGCGTAACATCCCTCCTTCTTATCCGTTGCCTCTCCAGCAGCTACCGTTATTGAGGAATCCCCACATCTCACACTGTGCATTTTAATTGATATATTTAAGGTAAAATTTCCCCAACAGAAGCCTTAAAGACATTTAACACCGTGGGTTTTTCGCGGGCCAATATTATTAATAACAGATTTTTTTGGGGTTTTACCATTCAATGATTTGTGTCATTAAGACCCCTCCAGCAACTCACACAGCCAAACAAATACATTGTCACTTGTACAAGCATTTAACATGCCAATTATAATAATTATTTCAGCTCATTGGTAAGTTGAACAATTCTCATAACCAAATTTAACATGTTTTGAAACTACATTGAAATCTTCAGGACAAAATCCAGTAAGTGATAACAACTCAGGAAGTCAGAATGTGACACCCAACCCAGCTTGTTATATAGGTGTCATCATTCACATATCAGTTTCACACGTAGGCTTTCTCGACCAATATTATTCATAATAAAGTTTTTTTTGGGCTAGATCGCGTAAATATAAATGTGTCGTTAAACCTGCCACCACCCGATACAGCCAATTAGTAAGGTTTGTCACGTAAACAAAACGTGCCAAACATTTACTACTTCAACCTATCAGTGTGTTGGAGATTAAACCCACAACATTTAAAAATTAAGCCCGACGTTTTGCTGGTAATTACATCCAGCATCATCGGCGATTTTTCCAGAACTGTGAAGAGCTCCATCCTACGTCTGGTCTTAAATAGAGCAAGATACCTGGGCACCGCGCTTACCTCTTTCTCGTACCCAGCAATGCGCTGTTTGGAAGCTTGAATGAATTCCTGTGCCGATTTATCCTGAAACCGATGCACGGGGGGGGAGGTGGGGGTGTCGTAAAAACAATAGTCTCACAAAGCACCAAACAACAGTCCTGAATCCAGCAGTTATTTCTGCGAGTCTCAGAAACCCGAGGAGGCCGAGATGATCCACGCACCACAAGGAGAGAACACTCGAATGTCCTCAGATGGGTTCACGAATTCCCTTTTGTGCACCGCGACCATCTCCTCGCCTCTCCGGTTTGGGAGTAACACAGTGCTATGTGATCCACCAACCCTTGCTACCAGCGCACTGTATCACAGGTGTGCGCTGTCACACCTGGCTTTACTGTAATCCTTAACACCTATGGCAAGAACAATCCCTACGTGCGTGTTGGTCTTGCCTGTACAATAATAATAATAACAATAATAATAACAATAATAATAACAAGACGTCTGCAAGCCGCAGGGTGTGGTAGTGTCCCGTTCACTGCTGAACCTCAGAACGTGCGAGCGGCTTGGTGTTAATTTTATTTAGAGGCGTAATAGCGCCGTTGTTTTTAAGGACGTTGTTACTCACCACGGAGAACCGGAGCGACACGAACGCCGCCCTCTACGATAGCCGGTGCCAAAACTGTGCCGCACACCTTCCCGCGTGGCCTTTTGAGAGCCTCGGTACCGATAAAGTTTTTTCATTTTTAGTTTTTCTTCTGGAATGGGAAAGGGTTAATAGCTGAATAGTGAATGCACGCGTGAAAGGAACGGCACTCACAGCTTCCTTCTCCTGGATGGCGATCTTTGAGGAGTAGTTGTCCACAGGCTCAGGGACCTTTAAAGCATTGAACTAAAACAAAGAAAATGTGAAAACAGAGTGAATTATAGACTCATGAGCAAGTGAATATTTGCACATGCATGCATGCAAATGCATATGACTAGAACCCATACAGATGTAATTTCATCTTCTTTGGTTCTTTCGGTAAGGTCACGTAGAATGAGAATAAAATAATAAAATAACACAATAAAATCCTCACGACGTTTCGGCCACAACACAAGCGGCCGTCTTCAGGTGAAAGGAACAGACCTCTCGGGACGACAGAGCTTCAATGAACGATGTTAAGATTCGTAGCGACTTTTAAGCTGGTTGGGAGAAGTGAGGCACCTTGACAAAGGGGTTTACATATCAAATAGCTGAGGGATTAGCTTGTGACTGGTCACAGGAAAGGCTATGTTAAAGTCAAAACCTACACATCCACAGAGGCAACTAGTAATTTATCATTGAAATAGCTAAGGGATTAGCTTGTGCAAATAGCTGAGGGATTAGCGTGTGACTGGTCACGAAAATGGCTATGTTAAAGTCAAAACCTACACATCCACAGAGGCAACTAGTAATTTAGCATTGACATAGCTAAGGGATTAGCTTGTGACTGGTCACAGAAATAGATGTTAAAGTCAAAGCCTACACACATCCACAGAGGCACCTCGTACATGGACGCCAAAGGGGGCTGCAACAACTCAACTGTCATACAGTAAACCGATGTGAAAAACCTAATTCTAAATAACATCAATATAATATATTCTTCAGTAAGCTGAGCTATTAACATTAACTGGGTATACACTACACTATATAATGAATACCATATAGTAAACCAATAAAAACTAAAATATAAACCACCTCAATGTTATATCACAATGTTATATTTGATATGTAAACCACTTTGTCAAGGTGCCTCACTTCTCCCAACCAGCTTAAAAGTCGCTACGAATCTTAACAGCGTTCATTGAAGCTCTGTGGATGTGTAGGCCTTTACTTTAACATCTATTTCTGTGACCAGTCACAAGCTAATCCCTTAGCTATTTCAATGCCAAATTACTAGTTGCCTCTGTGGATGTGTAGGTTTTGACTTTAACATAGCCATTCCTGTGACCAGTCACAAGCTAATCCCTCAGCTATTTGATATGTAAACCCCTTTGTCAAGGTGCCTCACTTCTCCCAACCAGCTCAAAAGTCGCTACGAATCTTAACATCGTTCATTGAAGCTCTGTCGTACCGACAGGTCTGTACCTTTCACCTGAAGACGGCCGCTTGCGTTGTGGCCGAAACGGCGTGAGAATTTTATTGTTATTTGATTATTTTATTCTCATTCTACGTGACCTTACCGAAAGAACCAGAGAAGATGAATCCTTGCAGTCACGAAAGCTTTAAATCGAAAGATGTAATTTCAATCAAACATTCAAATGATTATCAAAGCTCTTTGGTTTTTTCGGAAAAGTCACGTAGATAAAACAAAATAAAAATAAAAGAAAACCACTAAATCAAATCACGACGTTTGAGGCAACACAAGCTTCCGTCTTCAGGTGGAACAGTCACAGCAAGATAGCTGTATCAAGTGGTGAGCTCTGAGACCCTCGAGCTTATATACAGGTTAAGGTGGGGGAGAGGAGCCAAGCAGGGAACGACGACGAGGCCAAGTTAATCCGTCTTTTGTTATGTTGAGGGTTCGGGGGAAGCGGTGGTTCACTGCACGGGGGCAATGAAAAATGGTTTAAAAGGCTGTGCGCTTATAAGGTAGCTGAAGTTTTGACTTGGTTTATGACATCTTTCCAGTGGTTGCTTAATTTAAAACCATCCTCTCAGTTGAAGTTGTGTCTACATTTGTATATCTGGATGGCTTCATGGACAAATCTTTGTCAATAACCAGGAGGTTTGCATAGTACTTTGGTATCGGAGAAAACAATATCATGATCACCCACAGAATTGTAACAATGATCAGCCACGGCAGAAGAATTTGTTCTGCCGTGTTTCAAATCTGATTTGTGCTCGCGAATTCGGTCAGAAATATGTCGTTTCATCCACCCTTCGTCCTTTCCTGTGGAAGAGATATGTCGATGCCACTTTCGTCATTTGGCCAAATGGCCTCCCAGCTTTGAACCATTTCCTAGACCACATCAATTCCAGACACCCATCCATCAAATTCACCATGGAAGTGGAGAAAGATGGCAAGCTGCCATTCTTGGATGTTCTGTTTGAGAGGAGGACTGATGGCTCTTTGGGACATTCTGTTTACAGGAAGTCCACCCACACAGATTCCTACTTGAAGCCTGATTCCCACCACCACCCGGCTCAAAATAATTCTCTCATCAAAACATTATACCATAGAGCTCATTGCATTTCTGACCAACACCACCTGACCAGTGAATTGAAACATGTACATCTAGCCCTCAAGATGAACGGTTACTCTGACCGTATCATCCGCCAAGCTGTTTCTCCAACCATACAGAAGCAACCACTTGACACTCCGATCAAAATCATCACACTGCCATACATAGCAGGCGTCACCAAAAGGATTTCCAAAATTCTAAACAAACACAAGATCCAGGTTCGGTTCAATACAGTACACAAAATCCGTGATCTAATCCCATCCGTAAAAGATGTCATTCCTGACTTACAGTATCCCGGTGTTTACAAATTGAGTTGTATCTGCGGTGACTGCTAAATCGGGGAGACGAAACGACATATTTCTGACCGAATTCGCGAGCACAAATCAGATTTGAAACACGGCAGAACGAATTCTTCGGCAGTGGTTGATCATTGTCTCAACACAGCGGGTTCTCATGACATTGTTTTCTCCGATACCAAAGTACTATGCAAACATCCCGGTTATTGACAAAGATTTGTCCATGAAGCCATCCAGATATACAAACAGACACAACTTCAACCGAGAGGATGGTTTTAAATTAAGCAACCACTGGAAAGATGTCATAAACCAAGCCAAAACTTCAGCTACCTTATAAGCGCACAGCCTTTTTAACCATTTTTCATTGCCCCTGTGCAGTGAACCACCGCTTCCCCCGAACCCTCAACATAACAAAAGATGGATTAACTTGGCCTCGTCGTCCCACCTTGCTTGGCTCCTCCCCCCCACCTTAACCTGTATACAAGCTCGAGGGTCTCAGAGCTCACCACTTGATGCAGCTATCTTGCTGTGACTATTCCACCTGAAGACGGAAGCTTGTGTTGCCTCCGAAACGTCGTGATTTGATTTAGTGGTTTTCTTTTATTTTGATTTTGTTTTATCTACTTGACTTTACCGAAAAAAACAAAGAGTATGAATCCTTGCAGTCATGAAAGCTTCAAATCTAGGATTACCAAAGCATTTGGTATTCTCTCCATTCCTATAAGTGCAGAGCTATCTAGAAGGCACCACAATTCACATGACGCCACGCATAATCCCAACTGAGTACAGGCATACCGCGGTTTCTGCCCAGGATGCGTTCCTGAAAACCAGAACGTAAAGCACGAATACCTAAATCGAAGCATTTCTCGTGGATCGTAACGTGGTACGGTGAGGGAAAAAAGTATTTGATCCCCTGCTGATTTTGTACGTTTGCCCACTGACAAAGAAATGATCAGTCCATAATTTTAATGGTAGGTTTATTTGAACATTGAGAGACAGAATAACAACAAAAAAATCCAGAAAAACGCATGTCAAAAATGTTATAAATTGATTTGCATTTTAATGAGGGAAATAAGTATTTGACCCCCTCTCAATCAGAAAGATTTCTGGCTCCCAGGTGTCTTTTATACAGGTAACAAGCTGAGATTAGGAGCACACTCTTAAATGGAGTGCTCCTAATCTCAGCGTGTTACCTGTATAAAAGACACCTGTCCACAGAAGCAATCAATCAGATTCCAAACTCTCCACCATGGCCAAGACCAAAGAGCTCTCCAAGGATGTCAGGGACAAGATTGTAAACCTACACAAGGCTGGAATGGGCTACAAGACCATTGCCAAGCAGCTTGGTGAGAAGGTGACAACAGTTGGTGCGATTATTCGCAAATGGAAGAAATACAAAATAACTGTCAATCTCCCTCAGCCTGGGGCTCCATGCAAGATCTCACCTCGTGGAGTTGCAATGATCATGAGAACGGTGAGGAATCAGCCCAGAACTACACGGGAGGATCTTGTCAATGACCTCAAGGCAGCTGGGACCATAGTCACCAAGAAAACAATTGGTAACACACTACGCCGTAAAGGACTGAAATCCTGCAGCGCCCGCAAGGTCCCCCTGCTCAAGAAAGCACATATACATGCCCGTTTGAAGTTTGCCAATGAACATCTGAATGATTCAGAGGACAACTGGGTGAAAGTGTTGTCGTCAGATGAGACCAAAATGGAGCTCTTTGGTATCAACTCAACTCGCCGTGTTTGGAGGAGGAATGCTGCCTATGACCCCAAGAACACCATCCCCACCGTCAAACATGGAGGTGGAAACATAATGCTTTGGGGGTGTTTTTCTGCTAAGGGGACAGGACTTCACCGCATCAAAGGGACAATGGACGGGGCCATGTACCATCAAATCTTGGGTGAGAACCTCCTTCCCTCAGCCAGGGCATTGAAAATGGGTCGTGGATGCGTATTCCAGCATGACAATGACCCAAAACACACGGCCAAGGCAACAAAGGAGTGGCTCAAGAAGAAGCACATTAAGGTCCTGGAGTGGCCTAGCCAGTCTCCAGACCTTAATCCCATAGAAAATCTGTGGAGGGAGCTGAAGGTTCGAGTTGCCAAACGTCAGCCTCGAAACCTTAATGACTTGGAGAAGATTCTAGATTTGAAGCTTTCGTGACTGCAAGGATCCATACTCTTTGGTTCTATTCGGTAAAGTCACGTAAAAGTATAAAGCAAAAATAAAAAATTCACGACGTTTCGGCCACAACACAAGTGGCCTTCATCAGGTGAAGGGACCAGACTGTCTCGAGGACAGCACTGGAGTGAACACAGCCAAGCTCAGACCTTGAACTTTAAGCTGTGTGAGAGGAAGCAGAGCGCCTTGACAAAGGAATTAGCATAAAAAATTGCATTTAATTGGCGGACTAAGCATGATGAACGGTGTAGAGAGGGGGAACATGTGCAGACCGGCGAGGGGGGGAGGGGGCGTTTACATATTTATGGTGTGAAAAGGGAATTTAAGCAGCTGCGAAAGTTTGGGATACCACTACTTGAAAAAATATACTGTACCATTGAAAATTAGTTTAATGTTTGGTTCGATTTAGAACATCTTTCCAATGGTTGCTTAATTTGAAACCATCTTCTCAGTTGAAATTGTGTCTGTGTTTGTAAATCTGAATTGCCTCGTGAACAAATCTCTGATAAAAACCCGTGGGTTTGCAAAGAACCTTGGTATCGGAGAAAATTATATCGTGATCACCCACAGCGTTGTTCAGTGATCAGCTACGGCAGAAGAATTCGTTCTGCCGTGTTTCAAATCTGATTTGTGCTCGCGAATTCGGTCAGAGACATGTCGTTTCGTCTCCCCGATATAGCAGTCACCACAGGTGCAGATCAATCTGTAAACTCCGGGGTACTGTAAGTCAGGAATGACATCCTTCACGGAAGGGATCAGGTCACGGATTTTGTGTACTGTATTGAACCGGACCAGGATCTTGTGTTTGTTTAGAATTTTGGAGATCTTTTTAGTAACGCCTGCTATATATGGCAGTGTGATGGTTTTGATCGGAGTATCAAGTGGTTGTTTCTGTATGGAGGGAGAATCAGTTTGGAGGATGGTATGGTCAGAATATCCATTCCTTTTGAGGGCCAGATGCACATGTTTTAAATCACTGGAGATGATCTGCAAAGAGGAGTGGGACAAAATCTCTCCTGAGATGTGTGCAAACCTGGTGGCCAACTACCAGAAACGTCTGACCTCTGATTGCCAACAAGGGTTTTGCCACCAAGTACGAAGTCATGTTTTGCAGAGGGGTCAAATACTTATTTCCCTCATTAAAATGCAAATCAATTCATAACATTTTTGACATGCGTTTTTCTGGATTTTTTTGTTGTTATTCTGTCTCTCACTGTTCAATTAAACCTACCATTAAAATTATAGACTGATCATTTCTTTGTCAGAGGGCAAACGTACAGAATCAGCAGGGGATCAAATACTTTTTTACTCACTGTATAGGCTGTACCCATACAGAGAATGCTCAGTAAGCCATTGCGCATCTGTACTGTAACAATCTCCGGTGTGAAAAGTGTATATTATTGATACATTAAGATATATTAACCTTGTCTACAATACTACATGTATCATACTCTTTGGTTCTATTTGGTAAAGTCACGTAAGTAAAAAATAAAACAAAAATAATCACGACGTTTTGGCCACAACACAAGCGGCCTTCATCAGGTGAACGGACCAGACTGTCTCGAAGACTGCGCTGGAGTGGAAAAAAAAATAAAAAAATCTAGAACTACATGTATTATTATTCGTCGTTAATAAAAAAAATGCTTACACCGGTATAAAAAGTCGCCATTAAAAAACAGTATGCGGGGAAGAAAATATGAAGTGACTATAGCTAGTCAGGGACGCCAACGTTCGGGTGCCATCTGCCGCCAGAATGTTCGCCATGGAAAGTAAAAAAACATGGCGCTTAATGGTTAAGTTCGTAAATCTTGAGCACACTATGGCGAGAGACCACAGTACATAAAACGGGACTGGGTATAAATAAGCCGAGTGTGTTACAGCAAAAGTCCGCAGAAAGGGAGGGGACGTAAATCCGGGTGTCGCTGCATTGTGCGGGGTCAACTTTTCGAGCGTGGCAAATTTTGAGCGTGATGCCAACGCATAATGGCATACTTTTTTCTTCTTCTACGAATGACAGACATGGGATCTTTAACGTCCACTGTGAGGCAGACGGCGCGTAGTAATTATATTGTGAATATTCCCGCGGTACAGGGCTGTCTCTGCAACAAGCGGCAAATGCGCTACCCCCCCCACAAATTGACTTTCCATTGATGATGATGACAATTACAAATGCTGCTCCCACTCACCTTCTTCTCGAACTCATCCACAAGGGCCGGACTGGCCAACTTGCTGCGATACATGGCCCAGTCGATGGCAGCCGGCTTCTCTGGGAGCGAGGAGAGTCTGCAACGAAACGCAGGATTCAGCCAACACACTCGGCGGACACGGGGGTTCAACACACTGGGAATTAGAATATTTACTTATACTGGAGGAGGAATCCGATGAGCTATGAAGCGCTTTTTCACAGCTGTCCAGGAGGGGCAACGGGGCAAGAACGTTACAACAACAAACAGCAAAAAACACATGAGAGGAGTGCAAAGTACAAGAAAGGTCAACAAATCACCCAAACAAAAAAATGAACTATCCCTATCCTACCAGGCAAAGCCCACTGAGATATTAACTTATTTTTCAGAAGCTGGTCACAAATGACAGCTCAACAAAGTCGCACATAATTTGGACATTTATTGCAGCAAAATAATCTAAATAAGTCGAACTCACTCTCTACAGCCAGGGTCTCTCGCTTGTTAACCCTCGTCACTCAATGACTGCCCAAAGCAATCGCCAATATTACTAGAGGTGCTGCAATGTGTGCCGACTGCGATGAAGAAGCAAATCACGTCTGAGATTAATACAATTGAAACATTTGTCTGCGTTAATTAAATACAATTTTTTGACCCTCCGATTAGCAGTTAGCAATGTATGGTGTGAAATAAATTCAATATACATACATCAATTTATTCTTAAGACACTTTATAAATTCGTTGCCAATGATATCTTCGTGTGAATGGGGATACTTGAATTAAGCCACAATAAACAAACGACACTGTATGAGGCTTTCATTATAAAACCCAAAGACGCCTCAATCTAAAATAATCTCTTATTGGAGTGGTGACGACGTCGTGCTGAAATTGTAAATGTTGTGGGTTTAATCTCCAACACACTGATAGGTTGATGTAGTAACTGCTTGGCACGTTTTGTTTACGTGACAAACCTTTATTACTTACGCGATCTATTGCGATTCAATTGAACGAATAAAAATGTACACTTTCGACCAAATTATGCTAAAACAAATGACACATTTCGCATATATAGAAACATTGTTAACATGCCGTACCAAAGTGGGAGCCATGCGTGAATAATGAAAGTCACACATCGTCCGATGTCGCATCGCACACATGGGATTACCTTGGGATCGTGCGTAAATCTCAAGGTTCACCAAGGGCAGTGGTTTTTAACCTGGGGTTGCGTGTACCCTCAGGGGTGCGAGACATGGCCAGATCTTTTTAGAAGGTAAATAATCGCAAACACAAATTAAGCAAGGACACGTAAGTACAACTACTTTGTTTCATCAAACGTATGTATTTATTAACATTAGGGGTAGAGGCTACAGTAACAGGTTAAGGACCACTGTTCTAAAGAGTCCTGTCGAGTGATTGCAAAAAAAAATTCCTATCCGCTTGTGCCACTCCTCCGCACTGCGTTCGACCACCACACTGCAGGTGACAATAAGCTCTCTCTCGCTCTGCCTCTTCCCTCGCCATACTCCCCTTCACATTAGAATCCCCTGCCGCCATCATCACCATCTCCTTTCCGAATAAAAAGCTTGCTCGATTCAAGAAAGGCGTCGACTCGTATCTATGACAGCTATGGTATCTGCTGCTTGTTGCGGATCGCTTGTTGAGCCCTGTGCTCAGAACACTGTGTAAACAAATAAAATACAAGGTGCCAGTGGAAGCCACAAAGCAAGAGGGTGTGTGTGTGAGAGAATCAGTCAGAGGAAGAATCCGATGAGCTATAAAGCTCATTTATCACAGATGTCCAGTAGGAGCACGGGGTCAGAACGTTAAAACAATACAAAAACACCACGGGAGTGCAATGTATAGGAAAGGAAAACAAATCACTTAAAAAGAAACTTTTTTTATCTTACCAAGGCCCACTGGTGGGCGGGGGACTTTAGGCCATGTGACATGAAGGCAAAGATCCCCCGTGTAGTCTTAACGGACTGTTGGGGCAAGTGCTGTGAGCTAGCGCATATGAAGGCCGATATGGTACAAAAATATACAAATAAAACTAAACTACGTTCATCTTACCAGGTAAAACCAACCAAGCTGTTAGCTTATTTTCAGAAGCGTCCTGGCCGCAAATGATAGCGCAACAAAGTGGCTTATTACGTGTAAATTTATAGTGGCCGAATAATATTAGCCAGTGTCCTTCATTCATTTTCGGAGTGGGGGGGTGGGGGGGACCCACTTTTTCCAATAAGACATAATCAGTGCAAGGGCCGCTACACATTCTAAACCACTGGGGTTTGACAGCACGATAGGGGTGTGTTCACACGTTGTGTATTGTCGGGAGCTGCACGTCAGGGGCCGCACCAAAGGCCACCAGGGGCAGCCAGTGGCCCGCGGGCCTTGCACTGAAGAATGCTGCTCGAGAGGAAGACCACCGTGGAGATGATGACATCAGCTCATGCACAGCAGCAAGATGGTTTACTGTATCACAGTACTAACACCGGCTTACAGAAGCGGACAGAACATGGTCTATGGTGATCATTTTAGTTTAAGTCCAATGCAAAGTACAATATCAATAGGAAACGTATCACGACTCTACCATATATCACGTTAATTTATGTCGATGTTTGTGTATCTGCTATACATTTAACCAGCTTTAGACCGTCACAACCTACAACGAGCAACAGAAACCTTGGTTTGCAGATGCATCAGGATGTAACGATCTAAATCACCTGGTCTATCCGTCGCTCTTCCCTCTTTGAAGCTGGATTCATCGTTTGGAAATGTCGGGCGGGAAAAAAAAATATCTATAATAGAGGTTTTGTTTTGGTTCGATCGCGTGAGTATATAAATGTGTCGTTAAACCCGCCACCATCTGGACACAGCCAATTAGTAAGGTTTATCATGTAAAAAGAACACGCCAATTCGTTCCGAGTACAGCACACTGGTGTGTTGGGAGAAGTAAATCCACAACATTCACAATCTGAGTATCGTGACTTCGCCAGTAATTACAACCAGCATCATCAGGCTGCAGCCTGGTGATGCGAATTGCTCGTAGATACTTTTGATCATTGTCCCACGGTGGCCTTGCAAACGAAGAGGGGGAAAGTGGGGGGGGTAAAGTGGGGGGGGGGGGGTAAGTGGAGCGGGGGAAGTGGTGGGGGTACTGGGGGGGGGGGAGAACTGGGGGGGGGGGCCCCGCGAGAACCCGAGAGACAGTCTTCTCACTTGGCGGCGATGGCGTCGCTGCGCGTCTTGAGCGCGTTGAACATCGTCTTTTGGTTGGGAGGGATGCGCTCGCCAAACGCCGTCCAGTCCAGCGCCTTCACAGCTGCCCTGCGTCCTGCCATCACTGGGTCTGGCTGCAGCACGCACGGGGGGTGGGTGGGCGAGTGGGTACGGGAAGCAACGGGCGGAGGGACAAAACGAGGACACGGGGAGAGAGAGGGAGGCATGAGAACAGGGAGACGGGGGGGGGGGCAGGCAGGAGAAAGGGATGCACAGAGGGAGACGTGGGGGGGTCACAGAATGAGAGGGAGGCGTGGGGGGACAGGGAGAGAGGGGGACAGGGAGAGAGGGGGACAGGGAGAGACACAGGGGAGAGAGGTGGACAGGGAGAGAGGGGGGCAGGGAGAGAGGGGGACAGGGCGAGAGGGGACAGGGCGAGAGGGAGACAGGGAGAGAGGGGGACAGGGAGAGAGGGGGACAGGGAGAGAGGGGGGTAGGGTGAGAGGGGGGCAGGGTGAGAGGGGGGCAGGGTGAGAGGGGGACAGGGAGAGACACAGGGAGAGGTGGACAGGGAGAGAAGGGGGCAGGGTGAGAGGGGGACAGGGAGAGAGGGGGACAGGGTGAGACACAGGGAGAGAGGGGGACAGGGAGAGAGGGGGTCAGGGTGAGAGGGGGACAGGGTGAGAGGGGGGCAGGGTGAGACAGGGAGAGAGGGGGACAGGGAGAGAGGGGGACAGGGTGAGAGGGGGACAGGGAGAGACACAAGGAGAGAGGGGGCAGGGTGAGACACAGGGAGAGAGGGGGACAGGGTGAGAGGGGGACAGGGTGAGAGGGGGACAGGGAGAGACACAAGGAGAGAGGGGGCAGGGTGAGACACAGGGAGAGAGGGGGACAGGGTGAGAGGGGGACAGGGTGAGAGGGGGACAGGGAGAGGACACAAGGAGAGAGGGGGACAGGAGCACAGGGTCATTGAAAGAGAAACAGGTAGATTGGGGCACCGCGGGATAGGGGCACGCGAGCACAAGGAGACAAGGACACGGGGACACAGAGAGACACAGGGAGACACAGGGAGACACAAGGGTACAGGGAGACACAAGGGTACAGGGACACAGGGAGTGAGGGAGACGGCACAGGGACACAGACACCGAAAGACAGACAGATGAAGGTCAAGCGAATGGCGGCGACTCCACCCGGTCTCTTCACGCGGGGACTGCGACCGCTCTCCCGGCGCACGCGAGCCCCCTACTACCCCCCCCTGCTGCTGCCCCCCCTGCCGCTGCTCCCCCGCGTCTCCATTCTGCCCGGCTCCCCCCCCCCGAGCCTGCTTCTACGGTTTCTCCCCGCCGCTTCTTCTTCCCATCTCCCTACCCGACGATGTTTTAATTTTGTTTTCTTCCCGCGGATTACGCCGCCGCCGCCGCCGCCGCCGCCGCTTCCTACGTTGTCCACCCCCTGCGTCTACCCCACACCTCTCCCTCTCTGTCCTCGCGTCTCCACGAGGCCCCCACTCACGATGCTCTGCGTGCTGCGAACGTGCGACGGTGACGAGCGCGGCGACCAAGGTGACCTCAGGCAACCCGGAACCGAAAGTGGCGGAACGCGCCCCGACCGGAACCTCCCCGCCCCCCCCCAAAACCCACGACCGCCCCCCCGATTCCCCTCCCTCTCTCTCCCTCCCTCTCTCTCCCTCCCTCTCTCTCCCTCCCTCTCTCTCCCTCCCTCTCTCTCCCTCCCTCTCTCTCCCTCCCTCTCTCTCCCTCCCTCTCTCTCCCTCCCTCTCTCTCCCTCCCTCTCTCTCCCTCCCTCTCCTCTCCTCCCTCTCTCTCCCTCCCTCTCTCTCCCTCCCTCCCTCTCCCCCCCCTCTCCCCTCCCCCTCCCTCTCTTCCTCCTCTTCCCTGCTCCCCACTCCCCACACCCTGCTCCTCCCCCTCCTCTACGCTCCTCCCCCTCCTCTACGCTCCTCCCCCTCCTCTACGCTCCTCCCCCTCCTCTACGCTCCTCCCCCTCCTCTACGCTCCTCCCCCTCCTCTACGCTCCTCCCCCTCCTCTACGCTCCCCCCCTCCCTGATGCCCCCACCGCTCCCCCCTTCCTGCTCTCCCTCCCTGCTCCTCCCCGCTCCCCATCCGACACGCGACACGTTCAGAGCCACGCGTACACGGGCGCTGGAACAGGATAACGTCAGTACTCGACTTACGAACGGCTGCGCTTACGAACGCCCGTACTTACGAGACTTCTACGAAATATAAACCAAATGAAAGAAATGTAAACATTGACTTAAAACAGCGAACTCTCAGTTGCAAACAGAAACCTCGGAACAATTTTGTTCAGGGGAGCGAGGTATAAATAAAGTCGACCTCGTGCTGGGAGTGAGTGGAATGAATCCGCGACAGAATGAATGACAGATTATGTTTAAGTTTTTAGGCCCATATTTGGAGCAATTGGACGTGGCGTTGCTCATTGAAGTGAATACTGAAACGGAGAATCGACGACGTATTTTAACGATCCAAAAGTTCGATTGAATGGTAATCGACCGACTTTTAGCGATACAAAGGCTCGGACACTGCTTGATCCATACTTGAATATGTCTGTGTTCGAACATGGATCGAGCTGTAATAAAACTCACCTTTTATTTATCTTACCAGGTAAGGCGCACTGGTGGGGGGGGGGGGAATTGGGCCATGTGACATGAAGGCAAAGATCCCCCGTGTAGCCTTAACAGACTATTGGGGCAAGTGCTGTGAGCGAGATCCTATGAAGGCTGGGTGGTTTGGCCAGCACCACACCCGGCCGCCTTTGTCTCCCACGTGGCGATGTTTACACACTGCACCAGGCACTTATTTGAGGCTGAGTCGACCTAGGAGAGGCCCAAGGACCGGGTCAGATAATGTGCCACAGCTACCCACGACGTGGCAAGGCCATCACGCGAACTCCGGTAGACATTCTCGCAGCAGCGGCTTTTGGCTGCTGCCATCGAACAAAGACGGCGGTCACCGCATCGCGTGGTGCTTTCAGATGAGCTTCTGTGGCCGTCTGGAACGCTCTTCCTTCCTATATTAGGAAGCCGCTGGCGCTATGCACTTTGAAATCATATTGTAAACTCATTTCTTTAGAACGGATTTTTGTGTTTAGTTTATTGTCCTTCCCCCGCACAATTAGAACGGTTGGTTACGTACGGTGTAAAAGAAGTTCAACATAGATACATTAGGTATCATGCCCTCGGTTGTTCCTGTGGGGTCATGACATATTTCAGAAGCCGGATTAGGTGACACGATTATGAATTACTGGATGTTGTCCTGTTTGACGTAGTTTCAATTCGCAACGTCATATCTTGTTGATACACATTTGATTTTAAGAATTGTCCTTCAAATTAACGGTGAGCTGAAACAGTAATAACTAGCACTTTTGTACACACCACAATTGTATTTGTTTAGCCGTGTTGGGTGGTGGAGGGTGTGAACGACACATATTTTGTCAGATAATTACGTGGCCTGGCACAAAGAAAATATTATGAATCACAAGTGAATATATTCCATAGTTTAATTCAGAAAACGTTCACCCAAGTTTCCTCATGTAACGGCCAAGAGGGATTGTGAATATTATATTAGGTATCAATTAATTTGTTCATGACGCAAGCATAGAATCGTCCGCGGGAAAAACCGGCTATTTACATTTTTTTGCAAATTATGTACTGTTAACTTTAATCTAATGGAGCAAGCAAAAATATGTAAACAAGACATTTAGTTACGCACTCCAACGCCCATCCAATGATGGGTTCCAATGTAAGAATGAAATATATTCGTCTCGTTATCGCGTCCCATCTGGATTGTTGTGGTTCGGTGTTAGAAATCACTCGAGTACCACAGAGTCTATTTTAGTCACTTACCATCACCGTGAAGCAGAGGTGGAAGACTGCTTCTAGAATCCACCACGCAGAGGGCTGA
The DNA here is from genome assembly GCF_048934315.1 of Petromyzon marinus. Classification (NCBI taxonomy): domain Eukaryota; kingdom Metazoa; phylum Chordata; class Hyperoartia; order Petromyzontiformes; family Petromyzontidae; genus Petromyzon; species Petromyzon marinus. The sequence goes on from NC_133692.1 coordinate 12,925,513, forward strand.
TTCTCATGGACTTGTAGAGTTTTCTAGGGAGACCCTTATAGCTCGGGAGACCCTTCGTGAACCCAGATCCCTGGGTTTGATCTTCCACGAAGCTCATGGTCCATCCTAAACCGCCGTGACTATGAGACGTTCGCTACCATGCCTGGTATAGAGGAGGTCGTGGGTTCGATCCCGTCCCTGACGCCTGCTGCTGCTGCTGTATATTTGGAGTTTACGTCTCTCCCCGTGGTCGCGTTGATTTTTCTCCTGGTCCTCCGATTTCCCCTCCGAGTTCAGAATCAACATCATTCGTTCAGATTATTTGTATGCAATACATTTCCACGTGATGATGATAAGCCACTTTCATTGAGCTTCCATTTGTGGCCATTGTTCGAAGAGTCCAAAACGTGAGATAATAAGTAGGCAGAGTACACATTGTTGCACGCATCTCCAGGAATTGTCAAGCACACGTGCGTCAATAACATTGACCGCGTTACAAAGGTCAGGGATGGTGTCTTGACACTTCCTTGTGCACTGTTTACACTTACAGCAGTGTGAGCAACGTTCGGTTAGGAGTTTTAATGTTAATGTTTTTGTTTATCACAGGATTATCTGTTTTATTCTGGCTTACCCGAGTCCGGCGATGTGAGTTCTCTGTTTTATTACTAACACCAAAGACAAAGGCACCCCCTTCCCCAGGTAGCCTTAACAGACGATTGGGGCAAGTGTTGTCAAGCGAGTAGCAGAACCTATATGGTAGACGAGGGGATGGTTTGGCACCACTCTCGGTCGCCTTTGTCTCCCCCAGTGGCACCAGGATGAGTCGACATAGGCTAGGTCCCAGGACCGGTTCAGATAATCGTCACTGGTGGTGGTTGGCCGTGAGCGGGAATCAAACTCATACTTGTCAAACCACACGGTTTACCTCGTATTATTTTTACAGGGACATTGAGTTCTCAGGTCCACACGGCGTACAGCCGTTAGAATACGGGCAACACATTTTGTTTTGTGTTTGTTGTGTTTCTCACTTGTGATGGGGGTAGGGGGGGTGTCAAGTGTCCGTACGCAGGTGGGGCGGGGGGTGTATAAAGTACGCGTGCGTACAGGGAGGAGGGGGTTAACTTCTGACAGATGTTTGCGTTCGTACTAAATGCTAAATGGATGGCCCCTGAGGTCTGAATTGATCTGTAATAAAGTAGGGCACTGACAAGGGGTTGACAGCACTGCGAAGTCGGGAAATCTTGCCGGGTTCGTAACGCAGCGCGCTAACCGCGGCACCACCGCTCCCCGTTCCCCCCTACAGAGCAAGACGCGGGTGGTTTGCTCCACACGGCGCCCCTCCTACCCCGCGCCCCCCCCCCCCCCCCAGCATGCGCCGCCTTTAGTCGCGCCCTGTCCGCCTCGCTCGCTCACTCGCAGAGGGAACGCCACTCGGGCACGCACGGAGACAAGCAGAGAGGGAGACCACCGCGCCGTGCCGTGGCCTCAACACCGGCGGGGGACTCCCGAGCCTCGACCCCTTTCACACCTCGCCGAGTCTCGTCAATGGCTGGGATGGCGCGGGACGGCGGCGGCAGCTGCGGTGGTTGTGGTGGTGATGCCGGTGGTGGTGGTGGTAGTGGTGCTGGTGGTGATGCAGGTGGCAACGGCGGCGTTGGCCGCGTTGTAGTCGGCGGCGGCGGCGTTGTCGGCGGCGTTGGCTCCACGTGGGTGCGGCTCAACGTGGGCGGCACGCGCTTCACCACCACGCGGCACACGCTGAGCCGGGAGCCGGGCTCCGTGCTGCACGCGCTCGGGGCTGCGGGGCCCGGCGAGGCCGAGCAGGTAGCTCGCTCCACCACCACCATCATGATCAACACCACCACCATCATCACCACCACCAACACCGTCATCATCAACACCACCACCATCATCACCACCACCAACACCGTCATCATCATCAACACCATCAACACCACCACCACCATCATCACCATCATCATCACCAACACCACCATCATCATCACCAACACCACCATCATCACCAACACCACCATTATCATCATTACCACCAACACCATCATCATCAACACCACCACCACCATCACCACCACCAACACCATCAACACCACCATTATCATCATTACCACCAACACCACCGACAACACCACCACCACCACCGTCTACCGCGACTGATTCACCTACACACCACATACTACCATTGTTACTGCACATACACACTGCACCTACACACACATTACTACTACACACTACCATTGTTACTGCACACACATTACTACTACAAACTACCATTGTTACTGCACACACATTACTACTACACACTACCATTGTTACTGCACACACACATTACTACTACACACTACCATTGTTACTACACACACTACTACACACTACCATTGTTACTGCACACACATTACTACTACACACTACCATTGTTACTGCACACACACATTACTACTACACACTACCATTGTTACTACACACACTACTACACACTACCATTGTTACTGCACACACATTACTACTACACACTACCATTGTTACTACACACACTACTACACACTACCATTGTTACTGCACCTACACACACATTACTACTACACACTACCATTGTTACTACACACACATTACTACTACACACTACCATTGTTACTGCACCTACACACACATTACTACTACACGCTACCATTGTTACTACACACACATTACTACTACAAACTACCATTGTTACTACACACACTACTACACACTACCATTGTTACTACACACACTACTACACACTACCATTGTTACTACACACACTACTACACACTACCATTGTTACTGCACCTACACACACATTACTACTACACACTACCATTGTTACTACACACACTACTACACACTACCATTGTTACTGCAACCACATCACTACTACACACTACCATTGTTACTGCACCTACACACACATTACTACTACAAACTACCATTGTTACTGCACACACATTACTACTACACACTACCATTGTTACTGCACACACACTTTGCTACTACACACTACCATTGTTACTGCACACACACTTTGCTACTACACACTACCATTGTTACTGCACCTACACACACATTACTACTATACACCACCATTGTTACTGCACATACACACACATTACTACTACACACTACCATTGTTACTGCACTACACACACATTACTACGACACTACCATTGTTACTGCACCTACACACACATTACTACTACACACTACCATTGTTACTGCACTACACACACATTACTACGACACACTACCATTGTTACTGCACCTACACACACATTACTACTACACACTACCATTGTTACTGCACTACACACACATTACTACTACACACTACCATTGTTACTGCACTACACACACATTACTACGACACACTACCATTGTTACTGCACCTACACACACATTACTACTACACACTACCATTGCTACTGCACCTACACACACACTACCATTGTTAATGCACACACACACACAATACGACTACACACTACCATAGTTACTGCACCGACACACTACCAGGCCGGAACGGTACACGAGGGGTTGGGTGGCCAGCACTACGCCCGACCGCCTTTGTCTCCCTAGTGGTAATGTTTACACACCGCACCAGGTACTCATTTCAGGCTGAGTCGACCTAGGGGAGGCCCAGGACCCGTTCAGATAATCGTCACCGGTGTTGGCCGTGAGCGGGAATCGAACCCGGGTCGCTGGGTTCATAGCGCAGCGTAGCGCAGCGCTAACCGCTACACTACCGCTCCCCACTACTACTACAACAACAACCGCCATTCGCCACTAAGTGGCGGTGACGTCACCACGACGCTTGTGCCAGGCTATGTGCACCTTGAGGCCACGTGAAGTGTCGAACGCCCGCTGGCAGGAGGTCACGGGGCAGACCCAGATGCCACGGGTCGACTGACTGAGATGACTGGCTGATGCACCACCTGTGTCCCCTACTGTGCCAACCTGCTGTGCTTTAGCCAACCGGCGCTCCGCTCGTTGTTGTGAGCGTCGCTCCTCCGCCCTCCGTTGTTGTTGGAGGGCGACTGCCTCCAACTGCCCAGTAGTGTCCTTCAAGAGCCTCCTCCACAGAGGCCGATCTTGACACCGCTGGTACCAGTCATCGGCAAGTCCACTCAGCTCCACGTCCTCCTGTACCACATCACTCCATCTCTTCTCTAGCCCGTGCCGCGCCCGTTTAACCCCCTCGATCCGGCCGAACAAAAGCTGTTTCGGCATGCGGTGGCTGGGCATGCGGGCTACATGACCCAGCCAACGCAGCCTTGCCTGCCGGAGGAGCTCACCGATGGGACCTTGCCCAGATCTTTCAAGGATTTGTGAGCTCACACAATCCAGCCTGGTTAAACCCAGGATGGATCGTAGGCAGGCTAGCCTAAATGTTTCTAACCGGCGAAGATGTTCTATTAAGGGGGTCCACGTTTCGCAAGCGTAGAGAAGGGAGGGAATGACCGTGGCCGAGAAGACCTGAAGCTTAGTGCGGAGCGACAGACCAGGTAGCTTCCACACAGCGTTACGCAACCGATGAAAAGATATTGCCGCTCGACTGATTCGGAGTGAGACCTCTGCTGTTAAACTGGAGCCGGTCATAAGCACACTGCCCAGGTATGGGAAACTCTCCACTCTCTCCACAACTGCCCCATCACCGATTGGGAGTTGTGGGGGTGGAGTGTCCGATGGTACAAAATACCCAGGCAGGTGCTTAGTTTTGGTGGGGCTGATGGTAAGGCCCCATCTCTTAGTGGCACGCTCCAGTCTCAGCAGCAGCGTCTCCAACTCCTCCTCTGAATGAGCAGCTATTACCAAATCATCGGCATACATAACATGGTTGAGCAATAGGGAGTCATCCCTTGACCGCACCCGGGCATCGATCAGCCTCCCATTATATCTGTACCAAATGGAGATTCCCCCAGTACAGCTATTGAAGGCTTCACAAACTACGTGGTCAAAATAGATGTTAAATAATGTGGGAGCCAGAGGACATCCCTGTCGCACCCCAAGGTGTACTGGGAATGGCTCCGACTCTCGGCCACGTAGTTTTACCCGGGCCCACTCACCATCATGAAGGTCCTTAATGATTGTGAGCAGCGGGTTACGGACTCTGAAAGCACGAAGAACAACACAGAGCCCAGGCCGATTGATGGTATCATAGGCCTTGACTAGGTCAATAAAGCAGAGATGTAGGTCTTGTTGGAATTCCCTACACCTATGCTGTAGCAGACTGACAGAAAATATGGCATCTGTGCAGGACTGCCCTTTCCTGAAACCACATTGGGGCTCCACAAGCCTCTCCTCAGCGTGCCTGGCAAGGCGATGTTGAATAATCCTTGCCAGGACCTTTCCCGGCACACTGAGGAGTGAGATGCCCCCTGTAGTTCTTACAGTCTGTGCGGTCCCCCTTATTAAAGAGGGGGACCACCAGGGCTTCCTTCCAATCCTGTGGAACCCGTCCAGTGGTCCAGACTGTTGTTATGATGTCATGTAGGGCAGTCTGTGCACAAACGCCACCCTCCCTCAGCATTTTGCTTAGGAGATCATCTCTGCCCGGTGCCTTTCCTGGTCTCAGGCTCTGGATCACCTTCAGTACTTCCTCAACTTATGGCACCTCAGCCAACCACTCACAGGGGGTGACTTCTTCCCATCTTTGAGGCACCACAGCTTCAGCAGGGTCATCCCCACTTTGTCCCATGATGTTTTCCAGGCTGAGGGATTTCCCTTCCCCCAGGACCTGACAGAAATGCTCAGCAAATCTGCAAATCTTTTCCTGGGGTTCGGAGATTGGGTCATCATTCTGTCCCCTAATGATGGTAATAGGTGTGGCGCTGCAGGTTACTTTTTTGATTGAATTAAAGAGCGATTTGTGATCGTGGGCCATTGAGGCAGACTCCATCTCCTCAGCAACCCGCGACCACCAACGATCCTTGCAGCACCTCACGGTTCTCCGAACCTCCGAGCGAAGGCTGTGGTAAGCCGCCTCATTCTCTGACGTGGGATACTGTAGACCAGGGGTGGGGAACGTCTGGCCCGCGGGCCGTATAAGGCTCGCGAAATCATCACACTAGTGGTGAGTTAATTAAATGTTTGACCAAATATAACAGGCTAATCTTTCAATTGATACTTTTGTATGGCCCGCGAATGATGTTATTAATGTCCAAATGGCCCTTGGCAGAAAAAAGGTTCCCTGCCTCTGCTGTAGACAATGAGAGTGGGCCTGTCCCTTTTTCTCAGCCAGCCTGAACACCTCCTCTGTTAGCCAGGGTCTCTGGAGAGGTCTGGACCGTGTACCCAAAGCAGCCATTGCAGCTGCATGAGCCACAGTCCTCGCCCATTTCCCGTCGACATCAGGAAGAGTGGGGGACGATGCCAACCCCAGCCGCACGCGATGATGAAATTCTGGCTTGCAACTTTCATCAGCTAGCTGAGACCACGCTAATATGGGTTTGAATGGGGTCCTGGGTGGACACCTACCACCGGAGTGTAAGAATGGCAGGCGCATCTTACATATGACAAGTCGATGGTCAATGAGCAGATCAGCTCCACGGTAGGTCCTGGTGTCAAGGACATGGGCCCGCAATCCGCTGTTCCGTCACTATGTAGTCTCGCTTGGACCCGGCATGCATTCATGATGTTGTGTGGATGCGTCGATGCCGGAACAGCGTGTTTGTAATTACAAGCCCATGGGCTGCACAAAAATCTATCAGCCTCCTACTGTTGTTATTGAGCTGATCTGGCCCATGTCTTCCAATCACTCCAGACCAGGTGCTAGCATCATGACCAACTCAGGCATTGAAGTCCCCTAACAAGATGACTCTATCCCGAGGGACCACTTTAGCCCGCACTTGTGACAGGAGGTCATAGAAGTCATCTGACTCATCGGCCTTGCCTGCATTTCTCCACGGATGTTTGTCTTTGGTGGGGGCATAAGTAATCACTACCACCACTCCTCGCCTCTGGTTGATGGGAAGGCGAGCCCAAAGTAGCCTGGGGCTTCCAGCTTCCCACACTTCACCACCACGCTCCAATGCCCCCTTCATTCTTTTGTTCAGAAGAAGAGCCACTCCCTGTTGTTTGGCAGTCTCCTGCCCCGAGTAGAGGACTGCCCACCCCTCATGTTGGCTGGAGCCAGAGCCGGTCCACCAGACCTCCTGAATACCACCGAGATCCAGGCGGTACTGGTCCAGCTCCCGACAGAGGAGTGGCAGCCTCTCCTCCGCAGTGAGCGTTTGAACATTCCATGTGGCCATCCGAAGTGGCTTTTTATTTCTGGAGGAGCCCCGAGGGTAAAGATTCAGTCTCCTGGCTCCGCCAAATTTGGTTTGGCTAGAAGACGTCATAGACGCCTGTTCCCCCGGGGCCTCCGGCACAAGCTTAATACGTTTTTTACATCGCAGTTTAGTGGTAGTTAATTGAAGGTGGAGGGGTTACTAGCCCCTCGCACCCGTCCAGAGCTCCCATTTGGCCGCTGTGGTGGTTACAAACGCCATGATGGGAAAGGCCAATCTAAATTGGCCCTCCCCCCACGGCACTGCCCAACACATTGTTGCTGTCTGGCACCACGAGGAGGTAGGAGGTTGTTTTTGCCGGACCACACACCATTACACACACACAATAACACACACACACACACCACACACTTCAACACACGCAGGACGAGACCTGCTCTTCTCACAGGCTCCGTGTGTGGGTCTATGGCCCGCAGCATGGCTCATCATCATCACGAGCCTACTGCTTGATCCCCTCTTGCCGGTCTTTGTATAGATCTCGAGTTGTGCTCTTACTCGGGAAGTGTGATAGTCCCCGCCCCCCCACGTTCATCAGACGAGTGAGACTCTCTTCACACACATCAAGCACTTGTACAGCAGATTGAATCATCATCATCAACCACTACCATCATCAACATCACCGGTGTGTGTGGGGAGTGGTAATGATAGCGGTTAGCGCGCTGTGCTACGAACCCAGCGACCGAGTTCGATTCCCGCTCACGACCAACACCAGTGACGATTATCTGAACCGGTCCTGGGCCTCCCCTAGGTCCACTCAGCCTCAAATTAGTACCCGGTGCTGCGTGTATAAGTATCGCCACTATGGAGACAAAGGCGGCTGGGTGTGGTGCTGGCCACCCACACCCTAGTGTAACCCTGCCGGCCTTCATAGGTGCTCGCTAACAGCACTTGCCCAACAGTCTGGTGAAGGCTACATGGGGGATCTTTGTCTTTGCCATGCATAGCTCCTGGTGTGTTGTGCTCTGTGCATTTTATCGATTACCAAACATGCTCATTGCCAGCGCATGGCAGCACCACGAGGAAGTGAATGAATGATGCTAGAATCTACCCAGAAGAAGCTGATCAAGTTTCTGACCTCCCGAGTCATTATATATATCGAATAACAAAGAGGATTAAAAAACTGAAACTTCAACCTTTTTCAGGATACACTGCAGGAGATCATCGATTATCCTGGGGCTTAAGGGGCTGGGGGGGGCAGCGCTGGATTTGCTGGATTTTCAAAATCGCCGGATAATCACTCATCATTATTTAAAAGAGCTCATGTTTGCACATTCTTGTATGACATTATGTGATTAGGTGTTGTGTATATGTTTTTATTGTTAGTGTTTAAAAAAATTTGACCATGTGAAATTGTCATGAATCAACATACAAATAGCAAACCTGTCAACCCCTTATCAGTGCCTGCCTTATTATAGACCAATTCAGACCGTATTTGTTACTCCGTGCCCTTAGAAATCTCAATGTTAATCCTACAAAGTCCCATCGCAAGGGAGAAAGACAAACAAATAGACAAAAAAATTTGCCCGTATTGAAACGGACCTGAACTAAATTTCCCTGTAAAAGAATATGGGGTAAACCGTATGGGTAGCCAGGAATGAAATAGACAAAAATGACTAAGAAGTTACCGTATTCACTGTACCGTACTTACCACTCCAATCTGGAAGACTACATCATGTTGTAATGATGCACATAGCACCACTACGCACCTGTATCAATACGACCACGTGTTTGACGATCACCGAACTGGTGCAGCCTTCAGGCTCAGTGCTCCGGTGAATGCCGAATTACACAACGCAACTTTTCGCCAGATCGCACAGTATATAATTTCTATTCCCATTACTGTTGATTGCAGTATATTCATTGTTTAAGTTGTATGTAGTGTAAAATGTACTGTATATAATATCTGATACTGAAATCAAGCATGGCTACTTTTTTTTTGTCACGCACGTGGTGCCGATAGTTGGTTTTGCCGGATCGGCCCCCGGACAGCCGGATAATTTTGAAAGCAGCAGCCGGATAATCGATCAACGGTACTACATCCGTTACTTAGACCCTCGCGTAACTTGATTTGCAAAATCCATCGGTTCCACTGAGTGCAAGGTCGACGAGATATCAACAGCCCATCCACGGGAGATTTGGTCTCGGCTAGGTCAATGCAGGCTTCCAGATGTCCGTAAGCAACGGGGGCTTTCCTTGGCACAAATGTTGCATCCCATCCTTCCCAAGGGCTCGGTGAAAACGGCTTGAGGTTTTTTAGGATGTGCCTTAAAGATGCTGTCTGGGCAGCAATGGACCTGTGATAATGATGATTGAGGCCTTCTCGTCCCTCATAAAAACCCTGGCTTAATTGATGAGGGGGTTCCAGCGGATTCGTATTTAACTGGCCCATTACTGCTGATTGCAGCATCCCACGCCCAAGGAAATGAGGAGGCTTTGCGCAAGCGACTGGTCCATCGGGAGGTTCACGAAGATGTGGAAAGAGCCCCCCCCCGAGGAGTCCTTGTGTAAAGGATATTACAGAACTAAGTAGGGCATGGCCGCCATCTGCGTATAAATAAAAGGCTTGAGTGGGCATCTTCAATGGGGAAGTAACGATGTACCAATTAATCATAAGGCTTCGTCCTGACATTCATGGCACATATTTAGTTTATTTTTTAATACATTCTAAGCAGGTGATGTCCTGACATTGCACGTAGACTAACTGAGCTAACGCAATTGTGACAGTTGAGATACATCACAAACGAGATGGGGAGAAGAATAAAAAATTATGTTCTTGAAGCGAATTATGACCCTGAATGAAATCACCCAGGGGATGAATAGTATTCATAATAAAGGTTTTTGTGGGTTGGATCGCGTAAGTATAAATGTGTCGATAACCCGCCATCACCCGACACAGCCAATGAGTGATGTTTGGCATGTAAAACAAAATGTGCCAATTAGTTACTAGTTCAGCCCACCGGTTGTGTGTTGGAGAGTAAATCCACAATATTGACAATTTGAGTCCTGTGATGTTTGGCTGGTAATGACATCCAGCATCGTGGGGCGATTTTGCCAGAATTGTGAATTCTGTACTCTAATTATGAACGTTGTGGATTTACTCTCCAATACACCGGTGGGCTGAAGTAGTTACGAATTGGCTACGTTTTGTTTGTGACAAACCCTTACTGGTTGGCTATGTCGGGTGGTAGCAGACTGACAACACAACATTAATATTCACGTATTCGAACCCCCCAAAAAACTTATTATGAATAATATTGATCGCAAAAGCCTACGTGTCAGGGATGAATAGTTCACGCATGGCCCTACGCAACGCACAGCATGGCAATGCTCGCTATTCCCCCTCCCGTGTGTGCGTTCAGCTGATTTACCTCCCATTGGTACTTCACAACGGGTATTGGGTGGCCCACCTGCCTGCTGCCACTGGTGCACAGAGTTTCTGTAACGGGGGGGAGGCAGTGCCAGTTTCCGTTTGATTAATGCTCCTGCCACTGATACTTGGCACTCGATTTGGAATGGTCCTGGCATTGTTTGGTGTCATTGACATGCTGCATCCATATGTGTTCGCTCAATGTCCCAAAGATCTGGGGCATGCAGATCTACTCTGCATTCCCATAGTCGAAGCTTCTTCGGTCTATGGGTGACCAAGATTTTTCCCCGTGTAGCCCCCAGGCGATGGAACGCTCTTCCACGAGATGTCAGAGGGATCTCTGAGTCTGTGGACTTTTTTTATAATGTTAAAATATATTTCTAACATATTTTTTAATGCTGAGTGTCTGCTGCTGTGTCCTATACAGCGCATTGAGATCCTTGATGAAAAGCGCGATGCACATGGAATTATTATTATTGAGAATGCACAAAAGTCATTAAAAAAGGTCCCGTAGAATATAATTGCTCGACCTCGGCTAAAAATGCTCTTGATACGTGCATTGTCTTTGTACTGTTCACCTTTTGGCATTCTCTGGTCTGACACTGGTGGTGAGACTTGGCCATAAAGAAGGCTGTCTCTGGTGTAGGCCAATCAGTTTAAAAGACAATGCATGTATTATTATCAGAGCATGTTTGTTTTCATGTTTTTTTCCACAAGTAGCTGTGGTTAAGGCAGACATGATTCATTGCAAAATGCATGTATTTGGTGTTTGAACATCTTAACACTCCCTGTTTTATTGCCAGAAAGGGTAAAACCTCTTCTTATTTTTCACACTTTGATGCTGGCAAAAAGGTCCGATAGATACAATAATTACATGAGCAGGCATTGTTTGAGGCTGTGTTATCCTCTCCATCAAGAAAGTGCAATAATTATGTTCACTGGCTACAACAATATTCATTGTGGACCGTGTAAGAGATGAAGAATGATTGAGGCATCGTTCCATAATTGAGATATATTATTTCTGTGTAGACATTCACTAAATAAGTTCTCTAATTTTTGTTCCAGTTATTGGTCCCATATCTTTGACGTCGTCAACACTTTTACCATCTGGTCCAGGAACTTTCCTAAGTTTGTATTCTGTGAAGGACAGTTTACGTAATCAGCTGCAATCATGCCCACTCTTTTCATTTATTGCAAAACATAGATCCCTTTACAGGAACAGCTGCCATGGCTTAAAATATTCAGGCAGGGCAGCCGATGATCCATCACAGGTTAGCCAGACGATACATTTCCCAAGGAGCTCGCGAATCCTTGAAAGAACTAGGCACGGTCCCATCGGTGAGCTCAGGCAGGCGAGGTAAGCGTTGGCTGGGCCATCATGGAGCCCAAATGCCCAGCTCAAGCAGGAAGTTCGTGAAAAGGATTACGAGCTGATTGAATTACCCTTTGATTGGTACCAGCGGTGTCGAAATCGGCCTCTGTGAAGGAGGCTCGTGTAGCGACGCAACTGGGCAGTTGGAGGCAGAGTCCCCCTTCAGCAAAAATGCTGGGAAAGAGGAGCGATGCTCACAATAACGAGCAGAGTTCCGAGTAGCTGACATGCAGCAAGTTGGCGCAGTGATAAGCACAGGTGGTGTATCTACCAGTCGGGTAGCCCTGAACACCTGGGCCTGTTCCCTGCCTCCCTGCCAGTGCGCCTCCCATGCTGCAAGCGCTTTGATATCACCGGCACTTAATGGTGAATGACTGTTATTATAATACGGGCGTGAGGGCGTGTCCGTGTGGGGCTGTGTGGTGGGGTTACGGTGTGTTTAGGAGCGTTCATTGCTATGTGCGTGCGTGGGTGTGTGCGAGAAATGTTTAGATTGGTTGTGGGACTGTTTAAAGTTTTCTACTAGGGTTTTTTTCCTCAAATAATGTGAACACACAACTTATTTAATTATTTAGACTCTTTGTCAGTCCACTGCTGGACGAGGGCCATGTTGGTCGTGGAGTGCGTTTGACCATACTTCACCATTACCGCCAGTACCGGTCGGTGAAGGGCGCCTTTGGGGGACTGGTTCTGATGAGGCTTACCTCGTTGCGTTAGCTGTGGCCTGGAATCGAACTCGGGTGGCTGGGTTCGGAAACAGACCGACACATTTGGCCAACATAGATTTGTAACTGGCCAAGGCTGTACGATTTAAGCGACCGTGAAAAAAAAGCACGTGCATTCAGTTTAACACGTAGTAGTCGTAGGCTTTCGCGACCTATATTATATCCACAATAGAAATTTTTTTGGTTAGATCGCGTAAATATAAATGTGTCGTTAAACACCGCCACCGCCCGACACAGCCAATTATTAAGGGTTTGTCCCATAAATAAAATGTGCTGATAAGTTACTAGTTCAGCACTCACCAGCTGTGTGTTGGAGAGTAAGTCGACAACAAAATGTTAGAATTCGAGTAGCCGTGACATTACGCTGGTAATTACGACAACCAGCCTCATCAGGTGACAGTCAGAATTGAGGATAATTCTTCCTGTGTTTCGGCCTTCAATATAGAGGAGGGTTAAATGTGATGTGAAAAAGCAACCTCTCTATTATGGATGTGCATTCAGGCAGTGACTTTCATTTCTTAAGAGCGTAAATAAATAGAGGAATGACAATGCACGACAGCATTACACAGTCCACACGGAATGTTGGGTGCCAGCGGGAGTGAGTGAACCCACGCGGGACTCTCGCAGTCGGACACGCACACGGACACACACGGACGCACACGGAGGCGCACACGGACACGGACGCACACGCGGACACGGACATGGACAGGCACGCGGACATGGATACGCACGCGGACACGCATGCGGACGCGGACACGCACGCGGACACGGACACGCATGCGCACACGTACATCCTCCCCAGCGCAGCCAACAAGTCCCGACAACATTCCTGCACTGCGCCAACTCCTGCAAGTCGCTTCCATCCTGAGTGTATGTATGTATGTACGTTGAACTTCTTTAGCACCGTACTTAGCCGACCGCGTTAATGGGGAGGTGCAGGAAATCGAATTGCTTTATACGTGTGATGTTTGCCCACTGCTCTCTGGGTATAAGTTATTTTTGCTAATCGGGTCCATTTGTATATATTTTTGCTTGCTTTCCATCCGTGGTTTTGACTGCTGGTGATTACATTTTTTTTACACAATAGACTGAAAAATCAGTAGGCTCCCTGTGAATGTGGCTGTCCAAAGCGCGTGGTGCAGGCGGTGTGCTTGATGGCGGGTGTTGTTTTTTGGATTTTGTTGACGAGCAATGCCGGGGGAGTGCCATCCCCCCCATAAAGGGGTGGGGGGGGGGTGCTTTTATAACCCGTTGGTTCTCGCAGCGTGTTGAGTCGAGCACTTTGCTGGTGTTTAACGCGTTGGGTTAGGGTTGTGCGTGTTTGGGCGGGGATTTGCGACCACGGCTCTGTAGAGGATTCTGATCGTTGCTGTTTCTTCAGAGCAACCCGAGAGTTTGCCTGTCGTCTTTGCGTCGATCCTTGTTATCTTTGCGGGCGAGTCTTCGCGGCCTGCCCCTGTTGTGTTTTATTATCGCTGTTATTCTGATTGTTTACCCAGCAAAGCTTCGCTGAGTCTCGAAGCTCGTTTGAAGGAGGATCCGGATTGTTGAGATGTTACTGCTGCTGCGTGTAATCCCGACTTAAGTCATTTGTAGGAATATTTTCAGCATTGGGATATTTGAACCACGGTGGCGAGATGTTAACTACCTCGCTCGGTATACAGGAGGTCGTGGGTTCGATTCCGACCCTGACGCCTGGAGCTGTATATTTGGTCTTTGCGTGTCTCTCTCCCCGTGGTCGCGTGGATTTTTCTTCGTGTCCTCTGGTTTGCACCTCCACATTTCGAATCAACTTAATGCGTTTAGAGTATTCGGCTGCTATAAAGCCACTTTATTGGGCTATCTTTTGTGCTCGCCAAGTCGCTTCTGAAAAAGAGCTACATAGCTTAGTTGGCCTTGCCTGGTCAAATATATATTTTAAAATAGTTCGATGTAAGTGTTATTTTTAGCTACGGAAGGAAACTGGACAATCCTGAGGAAACCCACGCAGAACAGGGGGAGAGAGATACAAACTTCACTCGGCGAGGAACCAAGCCGGGAATCAAACCCGGGCCCGTGTTGCCATGAGGCGTGAGCGTTAGCACTGCGCCACCACCCTGCGCTGTCCGTGGATCGCCAAGGATTCAAAGCCGCTACGGTGACGGATATTGGAAACTTCTCGAGTGGACCGCCGTCTTTGCAATCGCACTTTATAAAACCCAAAGCAAATGGTAGTGACATCACCCACTTTAATTTTAGCCGCTAAGAGCACATGGCCGGTCTCGTCTCCTGACACCGAGGATGGGGGGAGGGGGTGGGGAGGGGTGGTTTCTCCACTCGATGTGCGGACGGAGCAAGGTGCCGACGTCCCCAGAGGTGAACCCCGAGACCTGAGTTTGAGTCCAGGCCACAGCTAGCATCAGTGGTGAGTGACATCTGAACCGAGTTGTAGGCCCTCCGACCAGTGTGGAGGAGAAGTAGCCAACGCCCGTAACTGCCATGGCATGGGGGGGCGAGGGGTGAACCTTCATCCAACTGTGGATTGACCATGTTATTAATTCAAAATAGAGGATTGTATTGGGTTAGATCGCGTGAATATAGATGTCGTTAAACCCGCCACAGTACTCTCATTTTAAGTGTTGTGGATTCACGTTCCAACACACCGGTGTGTGCTGAACTCGTAACAAATTGCCACGTATTTTTTTACGTGACAAACCTGACTTATTAGCTGTGTTCGGGGGTAGTGGCGGCTTTCACGACAGATTTACGCGATCTAAACCAATTTTTTTAATCTACATTATCTGTCTATTACAGATAATGTTGATCGCGAAAACCTACGTGTGAAACTGATGTTATTAATTACACCACCGCAGCGTCTATGCATTCGTTTGCAGTTGTCTGCTTATTTCAGTTTAGATTGCCCTTGCAACAGACTAGTTCGTTGTCCTTCCCCAGCACCTCCGATTAGCACAGTTGGCTACGTACGGTGCGAAAGAAGAAGTTCAACATACGCTGCATAAATAGGCCATCACTCGGCGATGTATACAGTGCACGCTGCGGTATGTGTATCGGTCCACCACCCACGGCATTGCTCATTGAAGTGTCCCTGCGTGTAAGATCTCACGTCTGTGACGTCACCCTAAAGAGGGCTGCTGGATCATGTCACTGTCCCGCTAGATCATCCCGATGTACCACAACTATTTGGCAAACCTTTACGGTGATTGGCGGTTGGATTGTTTACGGGCGTAATTGGAATATTTGCTTTTTTCCTCTAAAACATTTGATGTAGTTATCACAAATGCATGGATAATCGAGGTGGCTTTTAACTATTTTTCAACGGTTTTACTTAACTTGATTCCTCTTTGTCGTGGTCAAATCTTGTAGTAAAATTGCGTCCACTTCCCGTTGTCCAATCAATTCCACATTTTGCACGTACTCAGATCCAGTGACAATGCATGCCTGCATCAATTAATAAATTAATTCGCCACTTTAAAACAATTTACATTTTGTATGGACGCCTTATTATTTTTATATATGTGTTGGTCATCAATGCCGCGGTCCCCAAACTGTGGAATCGGCTCGCACAAAAAGCAGGCGCCGCGTGTCTCAGGCGCCATTGACGTACTTCTCGACCGTGAGTTAAACGAAGTAGTTAATATAACCGTTGTTTTTAAAACACTTTTTAAAGGCGTTTATTCCCGTTCCGAGACGTCTGCAAGTCGCAGGGCGTGGTGGTGTCCCGTTCACCGCTGAACCTCGGAACGCGAAAGCGGCTCGGCGTTAATTATATTTCGAGCGGCGTAGTAGCGCCGCTGTTTATAAAGATGTTGTTACTCACCGTGGAGAACCGTAGCAACACGACCGCCGCACTCTACGATACCCGGCGCCAAAACTGTCGCACGCCCCTCCCGCGTGGCCTTGTGGGAGCCTCGGTACCGATAAAATTATTTAATTTTTATTTTTTCTTCCGGTTCCATTCCGATGGTGTGTAATGCTCGTCATCCGAACAGACTCGCAATAAACAACTGATGAAGTACACGTACGTATACGTGTGTATGCGTACTAGGGCTGAACGATTTGGGTAAAATATCTAATTCCGATTTTTATGATAGATATTGTAATTGTCACTGTAATAGATTTAAAACATGTGATGGACCATTACCACATGATACCATCAAAATATGAACTGCTCTATATATTCTAACGCAAGGATGATAACTTAAAATATATGAATTGCTTCCAACAATTATTAATTAAAATGTTTTAATTGAAATAGAACAATCAAACCTAGAACAATTGTTAAGTTAAATAAATAAAGTTATAATAATAAAAAAGAAAACAATTCCAATAAGAAAGTAATAGGACTTTTCAAACCGCAAAAAATTACAGCCTTTGCGATTTACTAATCGCATTGTTTCAAATTGCGATTTCGATTTGAAATTGATTAATCGTTCAGCCCTAACATGTACGTCATCGGAGCGGGATAGAGTTTAATGGGTATACAAGCCATGCTGTGTGCGAGCCCAGTGTATGGAGGCTTCACAGCACCACAACATTGATTTATTCTCGCTTAAGTCTGAATGTTTTGGCTTGTGCGCCGCCCCTCTCTCGGATGGGGAAAACAGCGCGCTGGGCACGCGATCACTCGTGATGTCTCGGGGTTATTTTTACACGTTAGCACGCCGAATCTAAATTAAATGTAACACTGAGTGATTTAATGACCGCTCGCGCGAAATAATAAAGCCGACAATGCTGACGGGACACGCTCTGCTGACACCGGTCCAGAAGTTGCTCGTTCAACCGATGTTGCCGATGTGATTACAATATGTTTACTTGGAGGGACAGATTTGTGAAAGAAGCATATTGTTGTGTCAGTAATAACCGCCAGCATTCTGGTGGGGTCAACACAACGTCACACCGTTATTTCTAGTGTTGTTTTGAGTTTATGGTGCGTGAGGTTCGGGTTAAACTACTGATAAGAGGCCGTGTGCGTGTGTGGTTTTTAAAACACAGGTCGACTCAGCCTCAAATGAGTACCTGGTGCGGTGTGTATTAAACATCGCCACTCGGGAGACAAAGGCGGCCGGGCGTGTTTGTTGGCCACCCCCTGGTGTGCTGTGCCGGCCTTTATAGGTGCTGCTACTCGCGAACAGCACTTGCCCCAACAGTCTGTTAAGGTTATACGGGGGATCTTTTGGCTTTCCCTCGTGCCCCCCCCACCTCGTGCCCCCCCACCTCGTGCCCCCCCCCCACCTCGTGCCCCCCCCCCCCCCCCCTCAGCCCGGCGCGGTAACATTTCTCTCCTGGCGCCGCCACCACCCCGACCACCGCCACCTTCCTCGCCACCACCGCCACCACCGTCACCACCGCCACCACCGCCACCTCCCTCGGGGGCCGAGCGTGGAGCACAGCAACGGGGGGTCACCAGCGGGGAAAAACGTTTAGCGGGGGGGGGGGGGGCTGTCACGTGACCCCCCAGTCTGGCCACAACAAAAAACAGTGCTGAATGAATAGTTTAGTCGAGTGAATTCCACCGCCAAGTCGCCGCTCTGATGGTTTTTATGGCGTGGTTATTTTTTTCTCTTCTCCCGTGGGGGTCAGTTCCGTCCAAGTGGCCATTAAGAATCGGGTGTCTGCTGTAAACGGTGCGTGCGTTTCCTTCATACCGTACAACTCAAGGATGTTTGTAGCAATGTATGCATGTTTGTTGCATTTCTTTCGCACCGTACGTAGCCAAACAGTGCTAATGTGGGTGAAGGACAACAAACTATCGGTCTTCGTGTGAGTCGATGGGTCTCTGTGTCAGTCTATGGGTCTCTGTACGAGTTTATGGGGTTTTTTGTGAGTAGACCATGGGTCTATAATGTATGAGACTGTGTATGTATGGGGAGCGGTAGTGTAGCGGTTTGTGCGCTGCGCTGTGAACCGAACCCAGGTTCGATTCCCACTCACGGCCAACACCAGTGGCGATTATCTGAACCGGTCCTGGGCCTTGCCTAGATCGATTCAGCCTGGTGCGGTGTGTAGTAAACATTGCCACTGGGCAGACAAAGGCGGTCGGGCGTGGTGCTGGCCACCCACCCCCTCGTGTACCGTTCCGGCCTTCATTAGTGCTCGCTAACAGCACTTGTGCCAAGAGTCTGTTGAGGCTATACGGGAGCTCTTTGTTTTATATGAATGTTCAACTTTTTTCGCGCCGTGCGTAGCCAACTGTGCTAATTGGAGGTTTGCAGATGCATAGCGCGGCGTATTATGCTGATGCAATCATTGACTGGGGTGAGACGCTGGCACCTCACGTCATTGAGCCTGGTGAACTTATTTTCATTCCTAGTTATTAAAACTATAAACTAAACAATTCTTTATTTCACCAGGTAACACCCACTGAGCTATATATCTTTTGTTAGACGTGACTTGACTATCACAAATGATAGCCCAACGGAGTGGCTTATCATCACGTGGACATTTATAGCAGCCGAATACTCTTAAACGCATGATGTATATTCTAAATGTGGAGGAAAAAACCGGAGAAGCCGGATAAATATCCACGCGGAGAGAGAGATACCTCGTGCATACCAGGTGAGGTAGTTAACATGTCGCCGCCGCGCCCCAGCTACAGCTATCACTGGCAAGATAATTTATTTTTCTCAACTGGTCCTGAGCCCACCTGCACCAGCCTGCCTCAACCAGTCTTGGTGAAGTATGGTCAAACGACATTCGTAGCCGCAGTTTCTAGTTTAAGTTTGTCTTGTTTAACCAGGGGAACACGGCATGAGTCCTATTTGCGCTAGTGAACAGCAGCACCTGGAAGACATGGGGGGGGGAAGTGCTCCCATCCATCCAGCAGTGGATTATTGACAAGTGGCCGTCATTGTGTATGATGAAGAGCCAGTGCATCTACTCTGCCGTCTGAATGGGGGGTGGGGGTGGGTACAATGGGTGATGCCGAGTGGCGGCTTAGAGTGTCACGGAGTAACAGCAAAAAGCAGGAGCTCGGCGGTTAGGGTTCGTTAATTCTCGTCCATCGCTATCAGTCTTGGTCAGTCAGTTGCTGGATAAAAGCCTGCCCAAGCCACCGCTAGCATCAGCCCATGGTCAATCCACTGCTGCATAAAGGCTTCCCCCAGCCAGCGCTATCATCAGCCATGGACTAGCATCAGCCCATGGTCAATCCACTGCTGGATGAAGGCCTGCCCAAGCCATCGCTTTCATCAGTCGTGGACTAGCATCAGTCACTGCTGGATGAATCGTGTTCACTAGCTGCCGCATAGTTGGTGAGTCACCGCCATGTTAACATTCGGTGTTGCTGTTTTTTTCAGTCGTGGTTTGTCGCGAGGCTTTTCCTCTTTGCATTGCTTGTGACCGCGGTGGAGAACTGAACCCACCTCGCTGAAAGTTGAAGGTTGCACTCGTGGGCCGAGTGTGTCGACTTGCGTCCCACAAGCAGACCAGAATCGGAATATTTATACTGGAGGAGGAATCCGATGAGTTATGAAGCTCTTTTTTTTACAGATGTCCAGTAGTAGGGGTACGGGGTGAGAACGTTAGAATAACAAACAATATCAAAGGACAATCGGAGTGCAAAGTACAAGAAAGGTAAACAAATCGCCCAAACACGTATGATTGAAACTAAACCATCCCCATCCTACCAGGCAAAGCCCACTTGAAGGGTATTAACTTCATTTATGGAAGTGACCTGTCCACAAGTAACAGCCTACATGTTAAACTCACAAATGACACTTCCAAAAAGTGGCTTATCAACATTTATAGCAGCAAAAGTGATCTAAATAATCTCAATGCACGATGGCAGGAGGTGAACGGTGGGAAGAGCGCCCGTTGGCTTGGCTCTCGGCTCCTCTCTGCAGTGATGTTGGGGAGTAGTTTCTTGTTGTTCGTGCACCTGTACTTTCAAACTGTTCCTCAATCAAAAAAACATAATTTTTGGGCCATTGAAACCACACGAATTCGCCTCTCCTGGCTGCAGCAACTGTTACGTGGCCAATTGTAGGCAGGAGTGAGAGAGCGTGATCTCGACCGACCGTGACAGTTTTTTTTTACATTTATGGGAACGAGATTACCGCGGTCAACAAAAAGGCACCCTCGTCCCCCGTGCAGGACGAGCCGAAGCGGGTCGACATGCCCGTGCGTGCCGCGTTCATTGCTGCACGGGTGGCAAAGGTACGTTGTGGTAACCTCTCGCCGGTGAGAGGTTATCGCAGGCCCCCGTGTGCGCCAACCCCCCCCCCCCCACGCCACCCCCATCATTTGATGGGGGCGGAGTGAGCGAGCTCTGAGATACTGCTGTGGCCCACACAGGCTGCAGGCCCATCTGTCCCTCTCCTGCTGTGTCGCTGCGTGGGGGGAACGAGCTGTGCCACCGCCATGTTGGCCAGCTTCACAACCCGATCGGTAGTGACCCCCCCCCCCCCCCCACCGGAGGTGTGGTAACTTTGCATCGGCACGGCCACCGATGGGGACGTTGCCATGGCCTTTGGTTGACTTCCCTTGCTGCCCTCTGCCGGTCCTCGCATTGGGGTGTGTGAAGATACACGGTAGCTAGAAGATGTGAAATACCTCGCCTGGTTTACAGGGGGTCGTGGATTCGATCCCCATCCTGACTATGCTTGCTGTATATTTGGAGTTTGTGTGTTCACTCTCTCGACCCATGGTCACGTGGATTTTTATCTGGATTCTCCGTTTTTTTTCCCTCCACATTTAGAATCTGCGTCGCACGTTTTAGGGTATTTGGTTGATATATGTTTCCGTGTGATGATAAGCCACATTTGTGATCAGGTTGCTTCTTTAAAAAAAGCGATGTAGATAGCTCAATGGGCCTTACCTGGTAGAATAAAAAATATTAATGTGCTCGTGATACCTGCACTGAATGGCCCGTAGAGCAATGGGTGATTTTTGTTTGTTATCCGTGCGAATTTCCGGTTAATGGATTGAAAGAACGAGACAACATCGTTGACATGGACATTTACGGACTAGACAGACGAGAGACACAGTCCAAAGGAGGGAGCCCCTACAGAAAAGACGGATGGTACAAAAGAGACAAAACAAAGGAGACGACAGAAACAACGCAAATGTAATTAGGTCGTGAAATTTAGTGTGATTGCAAACAGTGACAGCTCGTTGCATCCAATCCCAGGGAGCGCGGGGAGACAAATTGTTAATATGCCGACTGCAAACATCGTACATTCGAAATGTACCAGCGCGGCTGAATATGCAGCGGTGTGTCTTGACAAGGCAGTTGCGTAAGTCGGGCTGCCTCTGCGCGAGTAAGAGTGACGGCACGGTGAGCCGTGTTCTGGACTTCACGGCTTGCGGTACGTATGTATTGATGACTACGTACGTTGAACTTTTTCACTGTACGTAGACAATCGTGCTAAGCGAAGTTGTGCCTGGACATCTTCACTCCATGGGCCGCGCAAGCATCTAGAACTTTCATCATCGTCGTTGTTACGATTACTGCATCCTTGTTTAACCCAGGAAAGCCTCACTGAGCCTGAAGCACTCTTCTTCAGGAGCTTTCTTGCCTTCACAATGGGTGGGCAATGATTGCAATATGCAATTACAATTGAGTAATAATTTGGCGGTCTTTTTTTATTGAAGATAATCAAATTTGGCAACTTTGGATGGTGACACCAGCACGCAACAGGATGTTTAATAACGTCCACCGGGAAGCAAACACCGCTGCGTACTTGAATGGTTTATTCACGCCGCAGTGATAACCAGGGCGGCCGCTGGATTCGAACCAGGGCGGCCGCTGGATTCGAACCAGGGCGGCCGCTGGATTCGAACCAGGGTGGCCACTGGATTCGAACCAGGGCGGCCGCTGGATTCGAACCAGGGAACCTCTGCGACAGTCGGCGAGGGGCGCTGCCATTGGGTCTCGTCGCAGCTCAGGTGGCCCCGGCTCGGCAGCCGTGGAGATCCTTGTAGTCATGATCATCATCATTGGGCGTGGTCAATCCACTGCTGGATGAAGGCCTCCCCAAGCCACCACCGCCACCTCTCACAAACCGGAAATGTTACTACAACAACAATACCCCCCATTTGCCACGAAGTGCCGGTGATGTCGCTATGGCGCTTGTGCCAGGCCAGGTACACCTTAAGGCCGTCATGTGAAGTGTCGATCACTTGCTGGCAGGAGGTCACGGGACAGACCCAGGTGCAATGAATCGACCGACTGAGATGACTGGCAGATGCACCACCTGTGCCCAATACTGTGCCAACTTGCTGTGTTCTAGCCGCCCGGCACTCCGCTTGATGTTGTGAGTGTCGCTCCTCCGCCCTCTGCTGTTGCCGGAGGGTGACTGCCTCCAACTGCCCAGCAGCGTCCTTTACGAACCTCCTCCACAGAGGCCGATCTTGACACCCCAGGTACCGGCCATTGGCAAGTACACTCAGCTCCACATCCTCCTCGAAGTCATCCGTCCTTCCCTTATTGCCCACGGCATGGGCAATGTAACAATCCATCCAGCAGCTGCTCAGTGGATTGTTACACCCCCCTCGGTGGATGTCCCCTCAACGCTTTCCGTTCCTTGGCTGCCACTCTGTTCCGTTATTAATCGTTGACCAATGTCTATCGCCCCTTATAGCCACACGGACTCCCCAAGCCTGCTGACTTTTCGCTATTTGGATGATGTCATAAAAATCTGTCGGTTCTCCAATCTACGTGTTCCTCTTTCTCAATGCACAGTAATTCAGAGTGCATCTCTCTACAAGTGCTTTGTGCAAATTTCAGCTTTTCTTCTTTTGATGCAACATTGGACATCCTCTGAATATCCGCTGTGGGTGCTTAAAGAAAATTCCAAACCATTATTGTGCCAGTTGTTGCCTGGAGGTAGTGATCACCAGGAGCCAAAACAACACTGTTGGTTAAAACTTGGTGGCAGCTGCTGCGAGTGTTATTCACAGCCATGGTGGCGAGATGTTAACTCCCTCGCCTGGTATCCAGGAGGTTGTGGGTTCGATCCTGACTCTGACACCTGCTGTATATTTGGAGTTTGTCTCTCTCCCTGTGGTCGCCTGGATTTTTCTCCCGGGTGCTCAGGTTTTTCCCCTCTGCATTTCGAATCAACATCACGTGTTTTAGAGTATTTGGCTGCTGTACATTTCCATGTGATAAGACACTTCGTTCAGCTATCATTTGATTGCCAGGTCGCTTCTGAAAAAATAGCTAAATAGCTCGGGTGAGCCTTACCTGGTAAAATAAAAATAGTTAAAATAGTTTATAGATATTACATTATATTGTAAATATAATAGTGGCACTGGCTTAGCACAGCACCACTACACACATTGGGCTGTAGCTCCGATGAACTCCACACACAACTCAATCCCGATCGATCGCAGGATGTAGCGTAGTCTACAGGAGGCCACCGAGCCGTCGATTCGTCATTTCTCCTGCACGGTGCCCATACCACACAGCCTGCGGCTGCCTTGATGAGAGGCCTTCAGGATGCAACGCGAGGGGTTGAGGACCGCAGTGCCACGTCACAGTCAAAGCCACACAGGCATTACCCACTTCTTGCCAGTGTCCACCAGGCATTGCCCACTTCTTGCCAGTGTCCACCAGGCATTACCCACTTCTTGCCAGTGTCCACCAGGCATTACCCGCATCTTGCCAGTGTCCACCAGGCATTGCTCACTTCTTGCCAGTGTCCAACGTCGTTACCCACCGAGGCCCAAATTTCGCATTGAATATTTAATGCACAGGGGGGAAGGGGAGGGGTGGTGGAACGGAAAGGCAGCAGGAAACCGGCCGCTAAGAGCCGTGACGTATGGGGGGCAGGGGGGGGCGTGATGGGGGAAGCGGGGGAGAAGCAGGGGGTGATGGCCGTCAGGGAAGCTGCGGTGACATCACTTGGACGCTGCGCTTGGCAGTAAAACAAGGTCATCTGGAGTTGCTCGCGTGTGTGCGAGTGTCCACCCCCCCCCCCCCCCCTCGTGCCGTATTGACTCAAAGTTACTGAAAATGTCCCAGCTTCAACTTCCCTCCCCTCAAAGTTTTTCACCCTTCTCTCACAGTCTTGCGATTTGAAACGCACCCCTTTCTTTCGTCCTTACGCACGTATGTATGTGTGTACATTGAGCTTCTTTCGCACCGTACAGAGATGCCGGGGAAAGATGGCAAACTCGACGCAAAAAGCAGTTGAAAAGAAGTGAGTTTGTCATTCTGGACGATTTAAAAATGCATGGATCCCAGTGGCTTCCTAATATCGGAAGGAAGAGCGTTCCAGACGGCCGTAATAGCGCATCTGAAAGCACCACATGATGCGGTGACCGTCTTTGATGGTAGGCCAGAAGCTGCTTCTCTGAGGATGACCGGAGTGATGAATGTGAGAGTATTGCTTTGCACCTAGTTGATGAAAAAAACAGTGACGTGGGTTTTTTTTTTAGCATGGTTGCCCTCCTGTTGGATTGAAAACTAATGCAACGTTCTTAAAATGTTATCATATGTATGTTTATTAACTGTGAATAACTGAACTAATAATCGATATCCGTTGCAATTTATTGAAATACATTAACCCCCTCCCTCTGGCCTTTGCACGTGATTGGCTCACAAGTGATGACATCACATTTACCCCTCGATTTAAGACTGAAACAGGAGGAGGATTTCTCCACAACTCTGGCTGTCACCTGATGGGGCTGGTGGTAATTATCGGCGAATTGTCACATTACCCGAATTGTAAATGTTGTGGGTTTACTCTCCAACACACAATCGGTGTGTGCTGTACTAGTGTAGTGTCTTAAAAAATTACTCGCACCGACACGTAATTGGTGGCGGTTTGTCAGTGCAAACCTCATTTGCAACATGCACACCTGTTTCTCCTCGGTTGCACCGGCTTAACTGCACGCACTGTGTATTTCTCTCCTCTACACGAGTAACGAATTGGCGCGTATTGTTTACGTGACAAACCTTACCAATTTGCTGTGTCGGGTGGTGGTGGCGGGTTTAACGACATTTATATTTACGCGGTCTAACCCAAAAAAAACCCTCCATGGCTTATCATCATTGTCATCGTCATCAGCCATGATCAGTCCACTGCTGGATGAAGGCCACTTCTCATGATGCAATAATCCGCCCGGAACATGAACCAAATCTCGTGGCTCCATCTCCTCAGAGGATGCTGCCCTCTAGGATGCATCCCATACCATTGCTCGTACTACAGCTGTGCAGGTCGAAAATTTGTTTACCTTTCCTTTACTTTGCACTCACTCCTACCGTATTTTTGTATTGTTTGTTGTTCTAACGTTCCGACCTGCACCTACTGGACATGTTTGAAAAAGAGCTTTATAGTTAATCAGATTCCTCCTGCAGTCTGAATAAGTATTCTGATGCACCCCAATCTGGCGTGATGTCAAAACTCCTTCCAACGCCCCAGCGTCTCTGACGTCACCAGCACCTCCTGCTGAGCCCAATCTCGTGTGACGTCATTCCGGAACATTACAGACAGACGTGCACGCGTGCATGAACAAGCGTGCCATTATTATATAGACTGTATTGACTTGAACAGAGTTGTAAGATCATTCCACGTGCTCCCAATATGGTGCTGGAAACGTGAAACCTCTGGCATGACTTAAGCTGGAGCGTTGACGATGCTTTTCGGAGCAATAATATTTATTCAGCGCAGTAAAGATCTTAAGTACAAATGTCGTAGTTTGTGGTGGTGGATTTTATAAGTGAAATCCTCGTTGTTTTATCCCTCCTTAGCAATGCGCAGATGTTGTAAATGTATTTGATGTGCGTGTACATTCCCGGAACAATCCGGGAATGTACACGCACAGGGGTGGCCAACCTGTAACAGAGCAAGAGCCAAAAAGCTACCCATGACTTCTGCAAAAAGCCAAGTGTATATATACATGAATGTAGACAGTGGGGAGAGGTAGGGTAGCAGTTAGAGCGCCGCACTACAAACCCAGTGACCCGAGTTCGATTCTCGCTTGCAGTCAACACCAGTGATGATTTTCTGAACCGCTCCTGGGCCTCCCCCACCCCCCAGACCGACTCAGCCCCTACAGTCTGTTAAGGCTATACAGGGGATTTTTGTCTTGTGTATTTTCAATGACGGTTCACACACCACACACACTGAACCCAACAGAACACCCAACGTGTGGTCCAAAAGACCTTGACTAAAGAATTTGGAGCCAATGGTTCCATTCCATGCGGTCAGTCCAATTTAGAGTAAGTTAGCCTGTGTGTGCATTCACAATACTCGCCTGCTCAGCCCCTGCGCCTAGTAAGTGGACATTCCACAATCCTCTGGTGGGGGGGGGGAGTATTCGTTGGACAACTGCTGTTGACTCTCCCACAACGTGGTGTCAACCCATCGGAGGGACAACAGGCTGAGTTATAACCCCCCGACCAGGATTTGAACTGCTAACCTTCCGATTGCGAGCTGCTCGTGCGTCCACTGAGCCATCTGGGCAGGACGAGTTCCCTTGTGTACGTTAGTGTAGGCGGATGTGGCTCTGTTACAGCGATGTGGCTATGTTGTGGGGAGCGATAGCGTAGCGGTTAGCGTTATGCTGCGCTACGAACCAGGCGATCCGAGGTTCGATTCCCGCTCACGACTACCAACGCCGGCGACGGTTATCAGAATCGGTCCTGGGGCTCCTCCTCTAGGTCGACTCGGCCTCATGAGTACCAGGTGCGGTGTGTAGTAAACATAGCCACTGGGGAGACAAAGGCGGCCGGGCGTGGTGCTGGCCACACAACCCCCTCGTGTGCTGTGCTGGCCTTCATAGGTGTTTGCTAACAGCACTTGCCCTACCAGTCTGTTAAGGCTATACGGGGGTGGGGGGGGGGGCTTTTGTCTTTGCTTGATGTCCTGTTCTCCATCACTGGCCTCCCGCCTCGCTTGCGTATACAACGTACAGTCTGATTGGCGCATGTCTCAAGCATCTGTCCTCCACAGCAAGTAGGCCAGCGCTCGAACAAAGTGCTGCGGCATCTTTCTTCTTTCGTCTGGGTACGATTAAGTAACAACGGCCAATCTAGATTTGAAGTTTTTGTGATTGCACGGATCCATATTCTTTGGTTCTTTCGGTAAAGTCACGTAGGTATAAAATAAATTAAATCACGACGTTTTGATTGCAACACAAGCAATCACCAGGTGGGAAAACCACAGCAATAATTTTTTTAGTGCTGTGGTTTTCTCACCTGATGATGATTGCTTGTGTTGCAATCGAAACGTCGTGATTTAATTTATTTTATACCTACGTGACTTTACCGAAAGAACCAAAGAGTTACAACGCCCAATCGATGTCTCGGTTATGAATGCGGAGCACAGCGACTCTCTGACCTCGGCATCTCTGGCACCCCTCCTCCACCCCCTCTCGTGGCCTCAAGTCTCACCTTCTAACACATCCTCAGTCTCCTCCAACTAGCTCCGTATCTCTCGCACCTCCCCCTCTCGGTGTCGGTGTTCCGCAGGCGTTCGGACGTGGGCCCCTTAATCCTTCTCCCTCCACAGTTCGCCTTTTGATATCTGTCATCTCCTCTTTTCTGCTCTCCTCTGCTGACGATAACCAAATCACCTTTTTCTTTCCTTCATTCACCCCTCAACCTTTCCGCTCCTATCTCCTCCTCCTGGCTGGCTGCCTGCCTGCCATCCAATCCTGCCTGGATGACGCTTCACTCGCTCATTCTCTCTCTCGCAATCCGTCCGAAACATCGATCATTTTTATTCAGACCTCTTGCTCTCCTCCTCCCATCCATAACCATCTCCTTACAATCCTCTCCCTCCCTCTCGCCGCTGCTTACTCTGCCTTCGCCAACAGACTCGACGCTGCCCACAGACTCGACGCTGCCCACAGACTCGACGCTGCCCACAGACTCGGCGCTGCCCACAGACTCGGCGCTGCCCACAGACTCGGCGCTGCCCACAGACTCGACGCTGCCCCACAGACTCGACGCTGCCCACAGACTCGACGCTGCCCACAGACTCGACGCTGCCCACAGACTCGACGCTGCCCACAGACTCGGCGCTGCCCACAGACTCGGCGCTGCCCACAGACTCGGCGCTGCCCACAGACTCGACGCTGCCCCACAGACTCGACGCTGCCCACAGACTCGACGCTGCCCACAGACTCGACGCTGCCCACAGACTCGGCGCTGCCCACAGACTCGACGCTGCCCACAGACTCGACGCTGCCCACAGACTCGACGCTGCCCACAGACTCGACGCTGCCCCACAGACTCGACGCTGCCCACAGACTCGACGCTGCCCCACAGACTCGACGATGCCCCACAGACTCGACGCTGCCCCACAGACTCGACGATGCCCACAGACTCGACGCTGCCCACAGACTCGGCGCTGCCCACAGACTCGGCGCTGCCCACAGACTCGACGCTGCCCACAGACTCGACGCTGCCCACAGACTCGGCGCTGCCCCACAGACTCGGCGCTGCCCCGTAGACTCAACACTGCACAGCCTCTCACAGAGACCCGTAGCCAACCGTTCTAATCGCGGAGGTGCGGGAGAGAACATTAAACAGAAGAAGCCGTTTTAAAGAAATGAGTTACCGCGTCACAACACCCCCGCTACTTAAACAGGCGTCGTGACCTATTTGTTGGCACGGATGCGTCTAATGAAGGGAACGGCGCTAATGTGTCCCTGTGATGGGAATCAACTAACGCACTCCACATGGCAATTCTACTCCCCCCGGTCTTCTATTACATTTGCCGCGCTCGCCTCTCCGCCATGCCCGTACCCCTCCTCCCGGCGGCACGTGGGCCGTACTTGGTTTGCGGGTGTCATCAAGGCAACGTTTACTCTGTCCGCGCGCTGTGTGGATGGGCAGAGCCCCCATCGCGAAGTGGTGTCGGGAGAAACCCCCCCACGGGCGTAACGCGTTTACGTCGCCCCCTCCTCCACCTCCTCCCCCCTCCTCCTCCCCCCTTTCCTCCTCCCCCCTTTCTTCCCCCCCTCCTTCCCTCCTTCCCCCTCCCTCCCACTTCTTTGTAAATATTTAGAGTAGCCTCATGTACGGGAGAAGCTCTGCTACGGTGCTTTTTCCTGCAGACGCCATCCGTCATTGCTGGTGTGCTCGCGCTCGTGGCAAGCAAGCCCTCGTTATTCTGGGACCTTTTGGCTGGTGTAAAAGTATGAAACATAATGATAGGTTTTACCCTTAGAATAGGTTTAGAAACGGTAAAACATTCTTATTTTTCATACTTTGAATTTGGCAGAAAGGTCTCATGATACAGCTGCTCACCCCGAGCTCTCAATGCTCTGTGAGTGCATTGTCTTTGTGCTGTTCGCCTTTTCGCGTTCTCTTGTCTGACACTGGTGAGACTTGGCCATAAAGAAGGATGTCTCTGGTGTAGGCGAATCAGTTCCAAAGACAATGCATATATTAGCAAAGCGTGTTTGTTTGCATGTTCACCACAAGTGCGTGCGGTTAATGCAGTGCGTAATTCCTTGCAAGGTTTCTATTTGGTGTTTGAACATCTTAACACAACTCCTGCTTTGTTGCCAGAAAGGGTAAAAACCTATTTTTATTTTCTATACTTCGTTATACCGCGAATTAAAAAGCGCCTTTGCCGTTCCCGACAACGGCGTTACCCCACGCTCCAGCGTGGGAGGGCTTCTCCTTTTCAAATGGAGGCGCCCGTGGCTGTCGGGGCTAATGTGGCCGCGGTGCCACGCTCAGTGTCCTCGTGTAACGATCCCCTCCCCTGTTCAGTGCTCTGTTACATGGCATTGTGCAGCAGCTATTGGGTTCGGCTGTGAGACGCTGTGTATTTAATCCATCATCGTTCTGTTTTCGTGAACGCAGAGAGCGAGCGAGCAGTCCCTCGGTTAACGTTTTTAATCTGTTCCCGCGAAAACTATCGTTCACCGAAATAACGGTTAATCGAATGTAGGAATTATATGTTAACAGCATGAATCCATTCCAAGACGATGATAATGTAAACTAAGCTAGTTTAACACGTAGGCTTTCGCGACCAATATTATTCATAAAAGGTTTTTGGGTTAGATCGCGTTATTTCTAAATGTGTCGTAACCCTCCACCACCCGACACGGCCAATCAGCAAAAAAAGTGTCACGTTGACAAAAGACAAATAATTCACTACTTTAGCCCACCGGTGTGTTGAAGAGTGAATCCACAACATTTACAGTTTGAGTACGACGTTTCGCTGGTAAATACATCCAGCATCATCGGGCAATTCGCCAGAATGGTAAAGCCCTCGCTTGCTCCCGGTTTTATATAGAGCAGCAGGGTGACGTCATCACTTAACTCATATGAGGTGCAGTGATTAGAGGCGGAGGGGGGGTATTGTAATTATATAATCGATTAGTAATCAGTCATTGGTTATGATTAGTAATGAGTTGTAGATTAGTAATTAGTTGTAATGTGTGTTAGTGATTATATGCTATGTTAGTAATCCGTTAATTATTATGTGTTTCCCCTATAAGGAATTGTAATGTGCATTCATATTCTTAGCTTCCTTGGCAAAGCCACGCCGAAGGGAAACAACAAAACAACAAACATAGATATTCTATTTTTTTAATAATAGAATATCTATCTAATCTACAACTCATTACTAATCATAACCAATTACTGATTACTAATCGATTATATAATTACAATACCCCCCCTCCGCCTCTAATCACTGCACCTCATATGAGTTAAGTGATGACGTCACCCTGCTGCTCTATATAAAACCGGGAGCAAGCGAGGGCTTTACCATTTTGGTGAATTGCCCGATGATGCTGGATGTATTTACCAGCGAAACGTCCTACTCAAACTGTAAATGTTGTGGATTCACTCTTCAACACACCGGTGGGCTAAAGTAGTGAATTATTTGTCTTTTGTCAACGTGACACTTTTTTTGCTGATTGGCCGTGTCGGGTGGTGGAGGGTTACGACACATTTAGAAATAACGCGATCTAACCCAATAACCTCTATTATGAATAAACTAAGCTAGTCGAGGTCGATGATTGGCTAAGGGAGTGGCTCAGCCCCACTTACGAGCGCTCTTATTGGCCGAAATTGACGCCACCGCGTGCATGACATTACCGTTAGTCAACAATGTTACCGTTAGTCAGCAATGTTAACGTTAGTTGAAACCATGAGGGGCGGTCCTATGCAAGGC
Source organism: Petromyzon marinus (assembly GCF_048934315.1). Lineage (NCBI taxonomy): Eukaryota > Metazoa > Chordata > Hyperoartia > Petromyzontiformes > Petromyzontidae > Petromyzon > Petromyzon marinus. Next base: position 12,957,369 of record NC_133692.1, read on the forward strand.
GAAACGTTAACCACAAAAAACGTTAACAGACGTCTAATAGACGCCCAACTGGGCAAAAGGAAACCTTGGAGACCCGAGAGCACGTGGCCCAAGGCCGTGAAGGACGAGCTGGCGGCAGCGATCTACCTCTCTCGGGGCGAGGCTCTGCATTTTGCCAAGGATGGGAAGAAGTTTAGGAAGCTCATTGTGGCCTCATGTCCCATAGGGGATGAAGAGGATTGACTAACTAACAAGCTAACTGTTAACCGAGGGACTGATGTAGAGTGTTTGTGCTTAACGTTTTGGGCGATTTCTGCATCGACACCGATTTTGTTTCGTCTTTAGCCAATGGTAGGTGCAGGGCATCACGCCGTAGGTCAACGGCTCTCGCCGCCGTGAGCCAGCGTATAAACACGTATAAACATGGTGTTAGTCTTTCTCTCGCACAAGCGGCACCGCCGGTGAATTCCTCCGTCTTGAGGCGGTCATTTTTGCAAAGGAATCTGACTGGGATGGGGGGGGGGTAAACGATAGTGACGGTGACGCCGGTGCCGGCGCCGCCTGACATTCCGCAGCTTCCCCTTCGAAAGTGGCCGTCCGTCGGTAAGGATTGGGCGCTCGTTTGCGATGCGGTGCTGGTCGTACGGCCTGTCGTAGGTTTGGGCGCCACGGTGGCGAGTATTAGCTGCTATAAATGTCCACGTGTTAAGCCACTTCGTTGAGCTATCATCTCTGGACAGGTCGCTTCTGAAAAAGAGCTGCAGCTCAGTGGGCTTTTACCTGGTGAAATAATGGAAAAAAAAAATCAGGTTTTTGTTCTTCCGGCACAAATGTGGAGTGCCCCAACGATGGTAAAATAGAGAACGAGGATTTTGTTGGCCGAGAGGAGACCGCATCATCTCACCTGTACAGTACGTTGAATTTCTTTCGCACCGTACGTAGCCAACCGTGCTAATCGCAGGTGCGGGGCCAGGGGGAAAGGACAACAAGCTAAACACAACAACAACAAGCAGTTCTAAAGCAGCAAGTTTGTCAATCTAGATAATTTAAAAGTGCATCATAGCTCCCAGTGGCTTCACTAATATCAGAAGGAAGAGCTGTTCCAGACGGCCACAGAACCAGCATGCCCGAAAGCACTGAGCGGTGCGGTGACCACCGTATTTGTTCGATGGCCAGCCAGTGAGGATGACCGGAATTCCTGTGGTGATGGTTTATGCTGCCGGTTCACCACCACCAAAGACAAAAGATCCCCCGTGTATAGCTTTTACAGACTTTCTGGGGCAAGTGCTCTAAGCGAGCACATATGACGGCCAATATGGCACACGAGGGCGTGGGTGGCCAGCACCACGCCCGGCCCCCTTTGTCTCCCCAGTGGCGATGTTTACACACCGCACCAGGTACTCATGAGGCTGAGTCGACTTAAGGGAGGCCCAGGACTGGTTGAGATAATTGTCACCGGTGTTGGTCTTGAGCGGGAATCGAACCCGCGTCGCCGGGTTGGTAGTGCAGGCCACAAAGACTTTCCTTCGTGCTTCTTCCCTTCGCGCACCTCCAACTTTGGGAATGCCCTCCCACCGTCTCTTTGCCTCCCCGCCCCCCGCCCACGCTCTCAATCATAAACTTTGTCCATTCAAAAAGTGCTCTGCACTCTTTGTCCCTTACGATTTTAGCCGTGTAACTTTTTTTGGCTTTGGGGCCCTTTGCTCGGCAGCGGTGTTAAAAAAAAACAACCCACGACGGTTGGCCACTTTTATCCGGCGTTTGTTCCATGGCTTTTGGCGAACAGCTGATTGGCTAGCAAGTCACGGCATCAGAATCGGAATGTTTATTTATACTGAAGGAATCCGATGAGCTATAAAGCCCTTTTTCATAGATGTCCAGTAGGGGCACAGGGTAAGAACGTTACAACAATAAACACTAAAAAAACATGATAGGAGTGTAAAGTATAGGAAAGGTAAAAAATAACATAAAAAAATTGCAATTTTTTAAATCTTACCCACTTAGGTATTAACTTATTTTCAGAAGCGACCTGGCCACAAATATAGCTCGCCAAAGTGGCTTATCATTTGGAAACTTAGAGCAGGAAAATAATAAAAATAATCTCAATGCATGAGGTTCTGAGGAGAGGGGAGATGACATCACGTGACACTGGTGAGGTGAAGGAGAGGAAGTGATGATTTCACATTTACCCCCACCTCTATTTCAGACCGAAACACAGGAGGAAGATTTCTCCACAATTCGCTACTTATGGGCCCCTCTCTGTGTGGTTGAATGATTCTCAGAATACTTCTTTGCTGGCTTAAGAATCCAGGCCAGGTTGTTGGGAGTGGAGGGGACGCGGTGAGTTGGAACCACTCCTGCTTCTCCTGCTCCTCCTCCTCCTCCATCCTCCATCCTCCATCACCGTTGTGTGCCACCGTCTAATGGCGTCCACCGCAGTTATCCAGAGCATCTCTCTCTCCGCCTGTCCATCCCGAGCGTCTCTCTTTCCGCCTGTCCATCCTAAATGTTTTTCTCTCTCTGCCTGCTCATCCCGAGCATCTCTCTCTCTGCCTGTCCATCTTGTGCATCGCTCTCTCTCCATCTCTCACCGCCTGTTCATCCGCCCCAAGTCATGCCTTCCGATTTGATCCATGCCTGAATTGTTTCAGCTTTTGTCGGCAGAGGACGTGAGCGGAAGTCTTTCAGCCCCTGTCCCCTGCCGATAACAAATTCCAGCCTTCAACCGTTTGGCGTTGCCTGCCGATTGTTATCGTCCTTATCCACTCGAATCGTTCGCCCGTTTATATATATTTACATTTTGATTTAAAGCTTTCGTGACTGCAGTAATTCATATTCTTAGCTCTTTCGGTAAAGTCACGTTGAAGGGAAACAATAAAATAATAAAATATATAAAACAATAAAAATTCTCACGACGTTTTGACCATAACGCAAACGGTCATCATCAGGTGTGGCGCTAACGGTTTAAATAAATAAATAAAAACTCCGTTTTAAAAATAAATAAATGCAAAACCGCCACTTCTTTCAAATGTGTTTTGCCGTTGGTTTTTTTACACCTGATGATGACCGTTTGCGTTATGGTCGAAACGTCGTGAGAATTTTTATTGTTTTATGTATTTTTTATTATTTTATTGTTTCCCTTCAACGTGACTTTACCGAAAGAGCTAAGAATATATTTACATATTTACTTTTTGAAAACGGCTGCTAAACACTGCAGCCAGGAACAAAAAGCACCATCAAAGTTGTAATGGGTATGAGTGGAACGCGTTTCCTGAATTGAGCGAGGATTGGAGGGAATTCCAAACGTGGTCGGTATCACGGAATTCTCATCGCCGTTTAATCCTCATCATTCGTCAACTCCGGAACTTTGCTCTTCATCCTGTGGCGTTCACCCGCCTGTCGCCTTGGCACCGCTGGCTGCGTGACACGTGGCTCCCCGTAGCTCCTCGTGTCTCCACGTGGCTGTGACATGTGGCTCATCGTGGCTCCGCTCGCTGTATGCTGCGTGGCTCCTCGTGGCCCTGCGTGGCTCCGCGTGGCTCCTTATGGCTCCGCGTCCGTTGTCTCCCCTCCCATGAGGCTCCGTTTCCTCCTCCGGATTCCACGAGGTGTGAACCAATCAGAAAATAAATTAATAGTATTACGTAATTTTTTTCAGATTTTTTTCTCGCTTTTAAGTAAATTTTCGCAATTGTTTTTGTAAAAAAATATTTTTTATTATATGGTGGTGATGAATCACTCGGTGGTTAAGATTATTTTGATTATTTTGGTGCTATAAATGTCCAAATGATGGGCCACTTTGAGCTATCATTTGTGGCCAGGTCGCTTCTGAACAATAAGTTAATGCCTCAGTGGGCTTTGCCTGGTAGGATGGGGATGGTTTAGTTTAATTTGTGTGTTTTGGGTGATTTGTTTACCTTTCTTGTACTTGCACTATTATCGTGTTGTATTGTTTGTTGTTGTAACGTTCTTACCCCGTGCACCAACTGGACATCTGTGAAAAAGAGCTTTATAGCTCATCGGATTCCTCCAGCATGAAAACAATTCTGATTCTGATTTTAGCACTGCTGCACGGCGTAAATATTGGCGCTGCTGTTTGGAACGGAGCTGTAAAAGTTCCCCTTGGCGGCAAAGCTCGGTAATAATGAAGCGACGCTATGCAGCCACCATAAAAAAATTCGGATGCGTTCATTCATTTTAATAGTGTCCGTGTTTTATGGCGTTTACGGGGAGGAGTGCATGCTGTGTAAGGTGGGGAGATTTCCCCGTTGCAGAAAAAAACGTTTTATGTTTTTGGAGCTCAATTTCTTTTTGTAAATTATTTCTATTGATCCCACCACGAGGGGTGGGGAGGCGTGGGTACAACTTCTGTGACAGGTGATCGGTGGATAGCGGGATAAGCGGCTCGGACAGACGACCAACGCGGACGTGTAGGACCGTAGCGTTATGCGGTATGTGGTGCTTCAGATGCCTTCGGGGAAGGAAGGGGGAAAGAGGGGCGGGGGAGTCTCATTTCAAGTTCGGTCGAGTGAACTCGGGGTCTCTGGAGTGGCATTCACAAGGGGGTCCCAGATCTGGGTGAACTCCCCTTCCCTATTCTTCAGTTTCAGACTCAGGTGGTGTCCTGAAGCTGCTGGGGTGAGTAGGGAGTTGTGCCAAATGGTGAATGAGGGGGCCCCATGATTCTTCCAGGAGCTCATTCTAACTGAAATGTTAAATTTTGGAGCTGGATTTGTATCGTGGCGCCTGCCGCAGCAACGTTTTTATTTTTTTTCCCCCTGCAAAGACTTTTTGTGGCCGATTGTTATTTTTTCGACTCGGCAAGGATAGAGAGCGGGAGAGAGGGTGGGGCCTGTGATTCGAACGTCTCTTCACGGGGGGTGCAGCACAGGCGGGCGGAGAACCCACGCCAGTCGCGCGGAGAGGAAGGCCGCCACGTGCACTCTTGTTTTCTTTCCACGCGGCGTGTTCCTCGCGCGTGCGTATGCGAGATGGAGATCCGTTGTAAGTGACGGCATCACGACTAACGTCATTGTGCACCACCCCGGCGTTATCAACCGTGCCTCCGAGGCCCCCCCGAGATATTATCTATATCGCCTGGTATGCAGGAGGTTGTGCGTTCGATGCCGACCCTGACGCCTGCTGTATATTTTCAGTTTGTGTGTCAGTCTCTCTCCCCGTAGTCGCCTTGATTTTTCTCTGGGTGCTCCGGTTTTTAACCTCAATATTTCAAATCAACTTGCATTTAGAGTAATTGGCTGCTGTAAATTTCCACGTGATAAGCCACTTCGTTGAGCTATCATTTGTGGCCAGTGCGCTTCTGAAAAATTGCTACATAGCTCAGTGGGCTTTACCATGGTAAAATAAAAAAAATGTTTAGTTTAGTTATGTATAAAATATTGTGGACGTGACAAATAGCTTTATTTTTTAACATGTAGGCTTTCGCGACCAATTTCATCCAAATATCGTTTTTTGTGTTACATCGTGTAAATATAAATGTGTCCACAATCTGGCTGTGGACACATTTATATAAATGTGAAACAGGAGGATTTCTCCACAAATGTGGCTGTCCGCCTGATGAGGCTAGTTGTAATTACTTGCGAAACGTCGTGCTCTCCAATGCACCGATGTGCTGTACTAATAACGAATTGACTCGTTTTCTTTACGTGACAAACCTTACTAATTGGCTGTGTCGGGTGGTGGCGGGTTTAACAACACACATTTATATTTACGCGATCTAACCCATAAAAACTATATTATGATTGCTTTATTCTTATTATCAGTGTCAGGGTGGCGCAATGGTAATCCTTGTGCCTCACAGCAAAAAGACCTTGGGATAAATTCCTGACAAGGGCGCACCCCCCCTGTTTGGAGATTCCAAGTCCGTCTTCCCCCTATTCTTGCGTGGGTTTCCTCCTGCTTCTCTGGTTTCCACCCATGGCTAACCCCCCCCCCACCCATACAATTAAACTTCTCCAAATAGAGGTTTTTGGGTTAGATCACGTAAATATAAATGTTATGACCATTTGCTTGCGGTTGGAAACGGTTGCCCTCCAGATGCCACTGTCTACCACAGAGCGATTCCTACTGCAGGAGGAATCCGATGAGCTATGAAGCTCTTTTTTCCCACAGATGTCCAGTCGGGGCACGGGGTCAGAACGTTACAACGAACAATACAAACACACGGTAGGAGTGCAAAGTATATGAAAGGTAAACAAATAACTTTATTAAAAAATCTACAAATAAAGCTAAACTTTTTTTTAATCTTACGAGGTAAGGCCCACTGAGCGAGTCGCTTCTTTTTCAGAACCGACCTGGCCAAAAAGGCTAGCTCAACAAAGTGGCTTATCTCTGCGGACATTTCTGGCAGCAACATAATCTAAATAATCACATGCAGCAAAACGGTCCTGACAAACTCTTACTCGTATAATCCCAGTGAGTGTCTAAAGAATATAAAGAGGAAGACGAACCATAATTAATGTAACTATTTAAAAGAAAGCAACCTGCTACGCGAATGAACAGATCTCTCTGGGGTTTTAAGAGCGCCCATAGTAAGTGCGTTGGAGCAGGTGGCACGTGGCGGGAGAAACGCCTCTACAGTTCGTTCAGCAATCGCGCGCACACAGACTCCCATTGTGGCCAAGTTAATTAAGCCTACGACTGTTGCTTATTACATCTATTGGGGGGGTTGGGTGAGGGAGTTGTCCAAACCACACACTCCTCACATTTCTTTTTCCACTGTAATTATTCACGACCTTCCCTTCCACGAGGTGGTCATCGACCACACCGGGAGTGAGACTTTAAAAGCAGGGGAGGAGGAGGAGCGAAGCTTCTCTAGCTGGTTGACGTCAGCAAATAAGCGCGTCTTGTAGTCAACGGTTGCCTAAGTGGTTCCTGGAACATGGGCCTATTCATCTTTATTCCCGGTAAAGAGCCAAGAATTGCGGCATGTTTTTGTTTGCATGTTCACCACCAGTACCGTGTGTACTTAATGCAGACTTGATTCCTTGCAAAAGGTTTGTCTGGTGTTTGAACATCTTAACACCTGTTTTATTGCCAGAAAGATTAAAACCTATTAGTATACTTTGACAATGCCTCTTCACAGTTATGTGCCCTCGCAGTATGACTCGTGGGCACCACGGTTACGAGATGTTAACTACCCCGCCTGGTTTACAGGAGGTCGTGGGTTCGATCCCAAGCCTGACGCCTGCTGCTGTATATTTGGAGTTTCCGTGTTTCTCTCCCCGTGGTCGCGTGGATTTTTCTATGGGCCCTTTGGTTTTTCCCCTCCACATTTAGAATCAACATCACGTGTTTATAGTGTTTAGGCTGCTGTAAATGTCCACATGATGATAAGCCACTTCTTTGAGCTATCACTTGTGGCCGGGTCGCTTCTGAAAAAGAGCTGCGTAGCTCAGTGGGGCCTTACCTGGTAAAATATAAAAACAGTTGATAGTTTATATAGTCGCTGACTCGTCGGAGATTGTGCATTAGCAGCCCAAAAATGCCTGGTGCCCGTATCTGAATAATTTGGTGATAAGAGATAAGTAGAGGCTGTGAAAGACTTTTTTTTTAAATTAAAGCTTGCGTGGGCTCATGCAGAATGCAGCGTCGCTGTTGCCAAATCAGACGACCTCCGCCATATGGTGGTCCGAGTCGGTGTCCGGTGGGCGAACTCCTCCTTGGAGCAGCCTGGCAGGGAGCTCAACACGTTGGTAATAAATGTCTTAGGGCTGTAGACGGGAGATCAGACTGCAATCGTAGAAAAACTGGCAGCAGCAAACAAATACTCTTTTGTCACGGCCAATATTTGACAAAGTGGACGCCACACATCAAATCATCTGAGTGTCAACGATTTCTTACTGCAAATACTTCCCCGCTTTTGTTGAAAGTCTGGCTGAAAAATGCTTGAGGAAATGTGCAGTGGACACCTTACAGGCTGTCTGCCCATGGATCATGACGACGACGATGACAACGACGATGATGAAAGCCATGAACAGGTTTGTGAATGCTCGACGGTAATTTGCGATGAAAAAGAAAAAAAATATTAAAAAAGCCATCTCTCGAGGCTGCAGAATAAAACTGCGTGCCGGGCCCGGCACCAGAAGCCACAGTCCTCCGTGCGAGTGGCACAAGCAGCAGTTAAATCTCCGAACTTCTTTCGCGCACCATACGTAGCTGAACCGCGCTCATCGGAGGTGCATGGCAGGTGCTCGTTTAAGGCCGAGCCGATGGAGGGACTGCCCACGACCGGTCGAGGTACTCCTCACCGACGTCGGTCGTGAGCGGGAAATCCACGAACTCTGTTCGCCAGTTTCGTAGTGGAGTGCGCCAATCGCTGCGCCACCGTTCCCCCGCATGGTTTGCTACGCACGAGTGCCAACCGGCGTCTGACGTGTGTCTTTCGGCTCTTTCTTCGTGTCGACACGACTTATTTTCAAGTGGAGATTCACACCCCAAATAAGTACGTTGTTCTCGTGTTGTAGACCTGTACCTTGCTGGAGGTGGGGGGGTGTGTTCCAAGTTTGAAACTTTTCTTCATAAAGGAGGGAAAAAAATCACATTCAGGGCATGTTGTTACAGCTCTCTGGTGGTGCCTTCCATACACGTTGTGCCGGTTGGGTGAGTCGGCGCGATGAATGATTTGACTCGTTTCTTTTTACTTTAAACAGACGGGACGATTAAAACCCATCGCGTACGTCATGCGTGTCAGAATCTTTATTCGTCCTGGAGAAATCTGATGAGCTGTGAAGCTCTTTTTTTCCGCACGATGTCCGGTTGGGGTACGGGGGTCAGAAAGTTGCAACAACAAACGGTACTAACAAAATAAACCGATAAGAGCGCAAAGTATAGCAACTGTAAGAAAATCACAAAGAAATATCCTAAAACTTAACCATTTTTTTTTTATCTTGCCAGGTAAGGCCCACTGAGCTATATTAGTTCGTTTTCAGAAGTGACCTGGCCACATGATAGCTCAACGAAGTGGCTTATCAGCAGCAGCCAAATAATAACAAGAATCTAAACTGGCTTAACAATTTATTGCACTACGATTGGTTCATAAGGTCACGGTTACAAGCATTAAATCGCGTGTAAAAATAAATTATTTACGTATCGTAAATAATAGATTTTTTAAAACCCTATTTTCAGGCCAATGAAGGGAACTAAACTGGACAAACTAAGTGGCCAAATGAGGCAGCAATGACAGGAGGAGAGATATTAAACGAAATTGATTCTCGAAGTGCAAGTCTGAATCTAGCAGGCCGACTGCTAACAACCCGAGTCTACGACAATGTTAATTTAAGAGTTATTTTAAGGCTCGACTCCACTGTGGGATGATGGCTCTTCGGGTCCCGGGGAAAGGGATGCATTGTAGAATTCTCCTGTACACATTCCAACGTAGCGACGGCCTCCTGAGGGGAAAGCATTGAAAGTTTGTAAATAAAATCTTTCCGATGAGAAGTGGGGGATCTAATTGTGCCAGCCGCAGAACATTTCTTAATTTAATGATAATAAAAATATGCATAATACAGGTTTCTTTGAGGGGTTAGATCACGTGGATATAAATCTGTCGTTAAACCCGTCACCATCCGACACAGCCAATTAGTAAGGTTTGTCATGTAAACAAAACGTCAATTCGTTATTAGTGCAGCACACACCGCTGTGTTGGAGAGCAAAGTCGCGGGAGCGTCTTCCACGAGCCGAGCCCGAGCGAGACGCGGTTTGGGAGGGAAAGAAAAATAAAACAAAGATCCGTACGTTGCGAACGGGCGGGCGGATGAAGCGAGAGTTGTTTGTGTAGCGGTTGGCTCCGCTCCCTTGCCCCGTAACCCAACACCACCGCCGGTCGCCTTCCGAGCTCGCTCCGTGCCTCTGCCTGTACAGTGCCCGCTACTTGCGTGCGGACGGCGCCGCTCGTGCGTGGGGAGCGTTGGCGTCGTAGCGGTGAGCGCTCTGAGCTGCGAACCCGGCGGCCCTAATTTCAGTTCCCGCTCACGGCCAATACCGTTGACGATTATCTGAGTCGGTCATGGGCTTTCTCCTAGGTCGACTCGGCCTCAAATGAGTACCTGGCGTAGTATTTAAATATTTCCACCTCGCAGTATATGACTCGTGGGTGCCACGGTGGCTAGGAGATGTTAACTCCCTCGCCTGGTTTACAAGAGGTCGTGGGTCGTCTCAGAATAGAGTTGTCTTGAGACTAGCAGCTACGTCGTCTCAGAATAGAGTTGTCTTGAGACGAGAAGCTACGTCGTCTCAGAATAGAGTTGTCTTGAGACTAGCAGCTACGTCGTCTCAGAATAGAGTCGTCTTGAGACTAGCAGCTACGTCGTCTCAGAATAGAGTTGTCTTGAGACTAGCAGCTACGTCGTCTCAGAATAGAGTTGTCTTGAGACTAGCAGCTACGTCGTCTCAGAATAGAGTTGTCTTGAGACTAGCAGCTACGTCGTCTCAGAATAGAGTTGTCTTGAGACTAGCAGCTACGTCGTCTCAGAATAGAGTTGTCTTGAGACTAGCAGCTACATTGTCTCAGAATAGAGTTGTCTTGAGACTAGCAGCTACGTCGTCTCAGAATAGAGTTGTCTTGAGACTAGCAGCTACGTCGTCTCAGAATAGAGTTGTCTTGAGACTAGCAGCTACGTCGTCTCAGAATAGAGTCGTCTTGAGACTAGCAGCTACGTCGTCTCAGAATAGAGTTGTCTTGAGACGAGAAGCTACGTCGTCTCAGAATAGAGTTGTCTTGAGACTAGCAGCTACGTCGTCTCAGAATAAAGTTGTCTTGAGACTAGCAGCTACGTCGTCTCAGAATAAAGTTGTCTTGAGACTAGCAGCTACGTCGTCTCAGAATAAAGTTGTCTTGAGACTAGCAGCTACATTGTCTCAGAATAGAGTTGTCTTGAGACTAGCAGCTACGTCGTCTCAGAATAGAGTTATCTTGAGACGAGAAGTTACGTCGTCTCAGAATAGAGTTGTCTTGAGACTAGCAGCTACGTCGTCTCAGAATAGAGTCGTCTTGAGACTAGCAGCTACGTCGTCTCAGAATAGAGTTGTCTTGAGACTAGCAGCTACGTCGTCTCAGAATAGAGTTGTCTTGAGACTAGCAGCTACATTGTCTCAGAATAGAGTCGTCTTGAGACTAGCAGCTACGTCGTCTCAGAATAGAGTTGTCTTGAGACTAGCAGCTACATCGTCTCAGAATAGAGTTGTCTTGAGACGAAGCTACGTCGTCTCAGAATAGAGTTGTCTTGAGACTAGCAGCTACATTGTCTCAGAATAGAGTTGTCTTGAGACTAGCAGCTACGTCGTCTCAGAATAGAGTTGTCTTGAGACGAGAAGCTACGTCGTCTCAGAATAGAGTTGTCTTGAGACTAGCAGCTACGTCGTCTCAGAATAGAGTTGTCTTGAAACTAGCAGCTACGTCGTCTCAGAATAGAGTTGTCTTGAGACTAGCAGCTACGTCGTCTCAGAATAGAGTTGTCTTGAGACGAGAAGCTACGTCGTCTCAGAATAGAGTTGTCTTGAGACTAGAGGCTACGTCGTCTCAGAATAGAGTTGTCTTGAGGCTAGCAGCTACGTCGTCTCAGAATAGAGTTGTCTTGAGACTAGCAGCTACATTGTCTCAGAATAGAGTTGTCTTGAGACTAGCAGCTACATTGTCTCAGAATAGAGTCGTCTTGAGACTAGCAGCTACGTCGTCTCAGAATAGAGTTGTCTTGAGACGAGAAGCTACGTCGCCTCAGAATAGAGTTGTCTTGAGACGAGAAGCTACGTCGTCTCAGAATAGAGTTGTCTTGAGACTAGCAGCTACGTCGTCTCAGAATAGAGTTGTCTTGATACTAGAGGCTACGTCGTCTCAGAATAGAGTTGTCTTGAGACTAGCAGCTACGTCATCTCAGAATAAAGTTGTCTTGAGACTAGAGGCTACGTCGTCTCAGAATAGAGTTGTCTTGAGACTAGAAGCTACGTCGTCTCAGAATAGAGTTGTCTTGAGACTAGAAGCTACGTCGTCTCAGAATAGAGTTGTCTTGAGACTAGAGGCTACATCGTCTCAGAATAGAGTTGTCTTGAGACTAGAGGCTACGTCGTCTCAGAATAGAGTTGTCTTGAGACTAGCAGCTACGTCGTCTCAGAATGGAGTTGTCTTGAGACTAGCAGCTACTTCGTCTCAGAATAGAGTTGTCTTGAGACTAGCAGCTACGTCGTCTCAGAATAGAGTTGTCTTGAGACGAGAAGCTACGTCGTCTCAGAATAGAGTTGTCTTGAGACTAGAGGCTACGTCGTCTCAGAATAGAGTTGTCTTGAGACTAGCAGCTACGTCGTCTCAGAATAGAGTTGTCTTGAGACGAGAAGCTACGTCGTCTCAGAATAGAGTTGTCTTGAGACTAGAGGCTACGTCGTCTCAGAATAGAGTTGTCTTGAGACTAGCAGCTACGTCGTCTCAGAATAGAGTTGTCTTGAGACTAGCAGCTACGTCGTCTCAGAATAGAGTTATCTTGAGACGAGAAGTTACGTCGTCTCAGAATAGAGTCGTCTAACTACCCAAGTGTATATATTCACTCGCGGTTACTCGTTGAGTTGTCAGTGGACTTTATTCATAATAAATATACAGATAGACAAGACGGTGTCTCTGAGAGCTACATTACATCTCCATATATATAAAAGGCAAAGTTGTGAATGTGTGTCTGTTCAAAATGTTTAGTGTACTTCCCGACATGCAACAAACTTGAAATTTGCCATGTGGGTACTTTCCAGACTACATCATGCAAAAATTATAAAAAATACACTTTTGTATATTTTTTTTTGGGGGGGGGGAGCTCAATAATACAAAAATTTTTGCACGGCAAGTGAGCTGTGACGTCAAATCTGTCACGTGACCCGCGCATGTAGAAGCGTAACGCATTGTAGTGTGGTGGTTAGCGTGCCACGTTACGAACCCGGCAACCCGAGTTCGATTGCCGCTCACGGCCACCACCGGTGACGATTCTTTGAACCGGTCCTGGGCAGTACAGCTAGTATGTATATATATGTTAAACTTATTTCGCACCGTACGTAGCCAACCGTGCTAATCGGAGGTGTCGCCACTGCAGGCCGTGACGATCCACCAGCAGCGCCATTTACTAACGCCTCGCCACGACCATCGTTGATGCTCCCTGCTCTCTGCTATCGCGGCTCCATTAGAAGTCTGGAACCCAGAACCCACTGCAGGGATTGTTCCAAGAACCGACCGCACACCACGTAATACGGACCGGTACTGCACAGTAATCGGATCTCTCCCCGAGTGTAAGAATCCACTCCTAATTAATACATCGTCCCATTTGCGTTTTCCCGTGTGGGGAATCTGTCAACGAGACGACTCTCCTTCGGAAACAAAGCGAGTGGTTAACTCGGGGTTTTTTAAAATAAATGACGACCGGTTAAACCGGCGATGACCGATTTCAGGAATCTGACGGGTTTGTAAAAGCCGGGCACACGGTAACCGGCAGCAGTGGAATTTGAGCAATGAATGCACCGATTGGCGTGCGCGGACGCACGCACTGCGTGAGGTGGGGGAGGGCAATTTGTCCTTGTTTCTTAGTCGAAAGGAGAAGGAGCGGTCGTGAAATTTCTCACTCTCTCGCTCACCAGCGCCACTGGCTGCCAGAAGGGCCCCCCGCTGGAGGGATATTTGCTCCTCTTTTCCACGCTGTATTACGGGACCAGCTGCGTGCCAGAGCTGTAAACACCGCTGTTGACGAGCAGCACCCCTTCTCTTCTGAGTTGAAAAAAAAGCTATAAACAAACATTACGTTTATTGCTCCATACATGCATGTACACTTGCGGGGGAAGAAAAAAAACTGGCATCGGTTTATACCGCGCGAAAGAGGTTCTACATAAGCATATACACACCGTATTTTTTATTTCATTCAGTTACCGGGAATGGAAAAAAAGAAAGCCTTGCACATCCCTAGCACCAACCGGATTGCTTTGTACAGTCCCGGTTCTCCACCTTGTGTGATTGCTGAATCTCTCCACCTTTGTGGTGCAAGGTTCCACGTACGGCTCCCATTGCATCGCCATAAATAATGCGCCGTGCTATGCATCTGCAAACCTCCGATTAGCACGGTTGGCTACTTACGGTGTGCAAGAAGGTCAACATGCGTACCTACGTACATACAAATTGCAGGAAAAATATAAAGTTAGTTTGCGGATAATCAAGAGCGTTCCAGCCGACGAGTTGATTGCAGAAATCATCGTGTGTGGACGAGAGGTATTCCGCAACGTTCGCAGCGAGTGCGCTTCAACGGCCTAGCGGCGTACGTGGCAGGACGGCACTGATTGTGGCCTTGGAGAGGGGGATATTGCAGGCCTCGGGGCACTACGTCATGATAAGCTTCCACTTGGGGATAGCGCATCCCAGTTTCACATCGAAGCGAGCTGCTCATGAATTATATAAGGCCATTAACAGCCAGGAAATTGACTTTGGGGAAACATGCAATGCCAAGTTATCCCTTGTAATAATAAGAATGAATAATGCAGTGGTTTTGTATCCGTGCCACTCTCACGACGCGGGGGCTATAGTCACGATAGGCGCCGCTGTGGTTCAACACATGGGCACGGTCTGCAGCAGTTTCACGGCAGGCGATGGGGGGGGCGATGTTCCTGCAGCGCGTGGATCCAAGTTTGAGTAATGGCGTGGGCAACATTGGAAATTTTGAAATAAAGCAATAGACGTTGATGCCGCTACACAGTGGCCTGCTCGCTTGGAAGGACCGTCGGTTGATCTTTAATGTCCAGTGTGAAGCAGACCGCGCATGCGCTGTATTTGACGGTTTGTATGCACCGCGCGTTATCAACCAGTGCGGGGTCAGCCCAGTTCGAACCGCGAACCTCTGCAACCAACCGCCGTAACTTCCCCCGTGTTCACAGTCCCTTGTACGCGGACCCTGATTTTGATAGGGTGCTTTAAAAATGTTTTCTAACACTTCTGAGAATTTGCAACAATACCACGATAAATGTGCCTCCGGGCCCTGGAGACCACCTGGAGAAGATTCCAGGCATGCGTTAACAATGATGGCGAGCAAGTGGAGACTCTTTGACTTTTTGAAGTTATTAACCTACATTTGTTATCACGTTATTATCCGTTATTTTTTCATTAAAGACGATAGTCCCATATAAGTGTTAACAAATTTGAAGCATCCTTTATAGTTTCAAAAGTTTCCGCAGTGAAAGACAACATTGATAGATCACGTTTCCTGTGTGCTACTCGCCAGAACTTATCAACTATAAAACTAAAACTATGTTTGGTTTTACCAGGTAAGGCCCTACTGAGCACGCAATATAGCTCCTTTTTAGAAGTGACCTGGCTATCACAAATGATAGCTTAACGAAGTGGCTTATTTTGTGGAAATCCATAGCAGCCCAAATACTCTAAACGTGTGATTTTGATTCTAAATTTGGAAGGAAAAACAGGAGGACCCGGAGAAAAATCCATGCGACCACGGGGAGAGACACATAAACTCCAAATATACAGCGGCGTTAGGGTCAGGATCGAATCCACGACCTCCTGTATACGAGGTGAGGAAGTTAACATCACGTAGCCACCGCGAGACGACAGCCGATGGATGACATTGTTGGCGGAATGGCAGACAAAGGGTAACGCGTTGGAGAGGACGGCCGCCGTAGAGATGGAGCAATGAGACAGGCTCGTGTGCAGGAGTGACATGGGCTGTGTAGCATCGTCGTGGGATCCAGAGGCGGGCTTTTATACGGCAGGTGGATAGACCACGGCTAACAACGAGGACAATGTGCATTCTACAAAGCATGGTACCGTACACTTGCAAGCTCATAGCTGTGAGGTGGAGCGGCAAGCAAGGTGAGTGGATGATGATAATTATGGGAGGTTTGGTCCACGCTGCCATCACGAACCGCTCCGTTTGCGCGGGTGGAGACATGCGGGAGGAATCGTGCATCGTCTTGCCGTCTCTTCGCAAGTGCCGCTGCCCGAAGTTTTGATGGGTAGAGCAGCCACTCCACACGTTTATTCTACCTGCCCGGCAAACGTTTCCACGGACCACCCCCAGCCAGCTGGCCCTGGTGACAATGCATTAACTCATCGCTCTCAATGCCAGTCATACAAAATTATTTATATCACCGGGAACTTAAAAAAAACATTACGAAGCTATAAGGTTTTTTTTAGTGGGGGAAAGGGCATTTAGAGTCAGTATCTCCCTCTGTGTGCTGCTCTCTAGCAGTGTGAACCACTGCTCTGTAGAGTATCTCCCTCTGTGTGCTACTCTCTAGCAGTGTAAACCACTGCTCTGTAGAGTATCTCCCTCTGTGTGCTGCTCTCTAGCTGTGTGAACCACTGCCCTGTAGAGTATCTCCCTCTGTGTGCTGCTCTCTAGCAGTGTGAACCACTGCCCTGTAGAGTATCTCCCTCTGTGTGCTGCTCTCTAGCTGTGTAAACCACTGCCCTGTAGAGAATCTCCCTCTGTGTGCTACTCTCTAGCAGTGTGAACCACTGCTCTGTAGAGAATCTCCCTCTGTGTGCTACTCTCTAGCTGTGTGAACCACTGCTCTGTAGAGAATCTCCCTCTGTGTGCTACTCTCTAGCAGTGTGAACCACTGCTCTGTAGAGAATCTCCCTCTGTGTGCTACTCTCTAGCTCTGTGAACCACTGCTCTGTAGAGAATCTCCCTCTATGTGCTGCTCTCTAGCTGTGTGAACCACTGCGCTGTAGATTATCTCCCTCTGCTATTCTCTAGCAGTGTGAACCACTGCTCTGTAGAGTATCTCCCTCTGCTACTCTCTAGCAGTGTGAATGGCTGCACTTCTGTGTTTTTGTTCGCATATCCACGAGCCCAACCTTGTAGTCGTCTTTCTTGAGTTCATTTCCATCAGACGTTCTAGTGGCGGGGTCGGCAAATCCGATACAGCTGATGCTCCCCCCCCCCCCCCTTTCAGCAATTATTATAAACCGCCTTTTGTGTCGGCAACTTTTTCGAAATAATTCTCTTCCAAAGTCGCCGCGAACATAACTCGTTAAAAGCGTTGACAGGTCGCCCTCGGCGCACCGGCACAACGCGAGTTTCGGTTCGTCACGTCACCCAACGAATCAGAACCTTGGTGAAGACAGGCAGAGGCAGAATCTAATGAGCCATGCAGCTCTTTTTTGCACAGATGTCCGGTAAGGGGGCCCCGGGGGGGGGGTGTGGGGGGGTCAGAAAGTTACTACAACAAACGATACAAAAAACAATAGGAGTGCATAGTATAGGAAAGGTGGTAAGCAAGTCACTAAAAAGTGACTTGTTACTGAGTAATGTGGAGGTATTCTTTCAGCGTTTGGGATGTTTGGCCAATACCATTTTCTGTGCTCAACAATGTAATTCTCCGAATCTTCGTGAATAATTAACGTGTGTGCGCGTGTACGAAAAGGCTAACGCGCGTGGGGGGCCTGTAGTCCTTCGAGTCGGTTGTATCACCGATTAGCACGGTTGGCCGCGTGCAGTGCGAAAGAAGTTCAACGTACTTGCTTGTGTATCGCCCTTGCGGCACGCCATGCTGAAATCTGGTTTTCACCGGCGATGCACGGCTGTGCTGTGAAGCGCGCGGACCCTTCGTTGAGGCAAGCCAAGGACATTCAAATGTGTTTACAGTCGGCAGAAATGAACACTTGCATCCCGTGTCCTCAAGTGTGTGTGCCCCCCTTTTCCATGAGGTCTGTGGCTCTCCTCGCGGTCCCACTGAAGTTTGCCTACACTGCCAGAAGGTGTGGGGCACATGCAAACGCATTTGGCGGTATGCACTGGCGGTAGTACGCTGCATAAATAAATAAAGCACCCAATAATTTTTTATTTTCCCGTGGTGGTGCTGCGCTCAAAATCGGTTCTCGTGATGTCGAATAAGTCGCAAGATGAATGTTTACATGAGCGGCTGTAACACAAAGCTTTCTGTCTCGTTTTGTTGTTGAGCGTTAAGATAATGGTTGCTACGTGGGCCAGCTGTGAATCGCTGTGCGTTGCGTGTTTTTTTACGTGCGTGTTGTAAGCGTACCCAGAATTGAACCGTAGAGCTGATGTGTTGCTCCTCGTCGGATCGTGATGGAGAATGGACGTTGACGGAATCTAGAAACGTACCAGGGGTCGGCGTTCCTGAAATTTCTATCTTTCTAAATAGGGCCTTTGCATTAATATTAATAGTGGTGTAGTGACATGACTGGGTGATGCCACTGCTCCCCGAATGTAGTGTCAGCTCCAGGACGACAGGGGGCGGAAGAGTGCTCGGGTCGAGCTGGGCCGAAGCATTCAGGTTGAACCCAGGGCGGCTCGTGACCGGAGGTATGGACCCCCAAGAGGGGGCTGGGGGGATGACGTGCCCACAGCCCAGGTCCTTCTCGAAGGTGCGAGAAGGAGGGCGTGGCTAGGGGCGGAGAGAGCCGGGACTGACTATATTAGCCGGACCCCTGAACGGCTCCGGCTGCTGTTGTATACTTGAAGACCCGAAGCCGTCACCCTGAAGAGGAGCCCGAAAACGGGACTCGGACCCCAGCCAGGGTCGGGTCGAAGTTAACCTCCCCAGTGTTAGGGCGCGTTAGCCGAAGGATATACCTCTGTAGAGTATCGGGTGGAAGGGGCCTTTTCCCATTCGTGTTAAGGTAATTATTGTTTTAATAAACGTGTTGCCTCTTAAGTCTCGCTCTCCATTCTACCCACTAGTAAACATAAAAAATATATCAATATCCAGCAATATCCCGGTTTACATCGGGAATGCGTTCCTGAAAGGTGCGACGATGACGACGAATATATTTGTTAATCGAAGCGATTAACAGGGTGGTAGAGGGCAGAGGCGAAGGCTGAGAGGCAATGGATAACGAGATAGGATGGACGACGAAGCTGTCTGCGGCGTGGGGGTTGAGGCGACGCTAGTCGGGTCGCAGTGTTCATAATCGCACGACGACAGATTTACAATACAGCACCTCCAGTTATCACAGTTAGCTACGTATGGTGCGAAAATAAGTTAAACATACATACGTACTGAGATTCGGGGTCTCAAGGGTGGGGAGATCGCCTTCCTGTCACTTTGGTTCCACCACTGCATAAAGACAAATATCTCCCGTGTAGCCTTGGACAGACAGTTGGGGCAAGTGCTGTTAGCGAGCACCTATGAAGGCCGGCACGGCACACGAGGGGGTGGGTGGCCAGCACCATGCCTGGCCGCCTTTGTCTCCTGAGTGGCGATGTTTACACACCATACCAGGTACTCATTTGAGTCGACCTAGGGAAGGCCCAGGACCAGTTTAGATAATCGTCACTGAATAGATAATCGTCACTGGTGTTGGCCATGAGCAGGAATTGAACTTGGGTCACCGGGTTCGTAGCGCAGCGCGCTAACCACTACACCACTCCCCACTCGCACGCACGCACTCACACACACTCGCACACAGAGACGGCAGCTGACGGTCTGCCTCTGCTGCTGTGCACACACAGGATGAGACCGGAGCGTTCCTGCTCGACCGAGACCCGGCCTACTTCAGCACCATCCTCAACTACCTGCGGCACGGGAAGCTCATCCTCAACAAGCACCTCACGGAGGAGGGTGAGCCGTCACGATCGTCGTCGCTGACGCGTTCACACGCTCACGTGCTAACGCGCTAACGTGCTCACGCATTCACGTGCTGACGCGCTCTCACGCTCACGTGCTGACGCGCTCACTCGATGATCTTTTTCGGCTCTGCTCGCTCCACCACTGCCACACTCCGATCATCTCCCCTCTCGGGCCTCAGAGCAAAGGGGTGGAAATTTCAAGGGTGCCACGGTGTCTAGGAGATGTTAACTCCCTTGTCTGGTATGCAGGAGGTCATGGGTTCAATCCCCCGACCCCTGGCGCCTGCTGTGTATGTGGAGTTTGCGGTGTCTCTCCCCGTGGTCGCGTGGATTTTTCTCCGGTTTTTCCCTTAAGATTTAGAATCAGCATCACGTGTTTAGAGTATTTGGCTGCTGCTGTAAATGTCCACGTGATAAGCCACTTCGTAGAGCTGTCTTCTGTGATAGCCAGGTTGCTTCTGAAAAAGAGCTACATAGCTCAGTGGGCCTTACCCTGGTAAAATTAAAAATGGTTTAGTTTTATTTTGGTAGAGATTGTTAACTTGTGTGAACTGGAGGTAAATTATTAATAATTTTTATATAATTTATATTTAATGGATACCTTCATAAAACAATAGAAGGGACTATCCAAGTAAAATATCTTATTTCAACAAAATAATAATTCATCTTCTTTGGTTCTTTCGGTAAAGTCACGTAGAATGAGAATAAAATAATAAATTGATAAAAGAACCAAAGAAGATGAATCATTGCAGTCACGAAAGCTTTAAATCGAAAAATAATAATTGCAATGTCTTCCAGTCTGAAATTTCCAAATGAGCGTTATCGCCTCTTTATCGGTGCAAAGACAACATTTTCAAAAGCGGTGTGTTGCTGATACTCATTTGGCTTCGTCGCGCTCATTTGCCAACAACGACATTTTCCTGTCCATTGTTTTTTCTCCCCTCGACTATTTTCCAATCGGCGTCAGAGCGTGCAAGGCCGAGGTGCGGCGATGGCAGCAGTGCCACTACCTTGCATCGGTAGACGTCACACCAAGAGATCTGTGCCCAGACAACAATGGATATCTACTGTAATTTAAATGATTGCATTAACCCCCCACCCCTTCTGGTCTTCACACCTGATTGGCTCACAGCTACGACGTTACATTTATTACCCCCATCTTTATTTAAGACCAAAACAGGAGGATTTCTCCACAACTCTGGCTGTCGCCCGATGATGCTGGTTGTTGTTGTAATTACTGGCGAAACGTCACGGTACTCGTGAATTGTAAATGTTGTCGTGGGTTCACTCTCCAACACACAACTGGTGTGAACTAGTAACGAATTAGCCTGTTTGTTTACGTGACAAACCTCAAATTGTGTGTCGGGTGGTAGCGGGTTTAACGACAAATTCATATTTACGCGATCTTACCCGGCAAACCTCGATTATGGATAATAATGGTCTCGAAAGCCTACTACTACGTGTTAAACAGATCTGTACCCTGTAAGCCTGTCCACCTTGTGTCTGTGCTCACCACTGGGACAGGTCGGAGGAGCAGGTCGTTAAATAAATACAATTTCCAACTTTTTATTTCGCGGACATTTTTACGGAAGTCAAATCTTCATTGGGGCCAGGTCGCTTCTCAAAAGAGAACTAGATATCTCAGTGGGGCATTACCAAGTAAAATAAAATAAAAAGTTTAAATAGTTTTAGTTGAGCACAGTGTGCAAGCTGCAACCACTCAGATCCTAGACTCTCATTCAGGCAGCCGCACCCCCTGCTGAAACCAGGTTGTCAGGTGGAACCAGGTTGTGGGCCCTATCCAGCTGCCAATTCACCCTTTTCCCATTCCGAGACATCTGCAAGTCGCAGGGCGTGGTGGTGTCTCGTTAATCGCTGAATCTCGGAACGCGTGAGCGGCTCTGCGTTAATTTTATTTAGAGAGCCATCGTCGCGCCATTGTTTTTAAAGACGTACCGCCACACTCTACGATAGCCGGCGCCAAAACTCTGCCGCACACCTTCCCCCGCGTGGCCTTGTGGGAGCCTCGGCACCGATAAAGTTTTTTCACTTTTTGTTTTTCTTCCGGAATGGGAAAGGGTTAATAGACACACTAAAATATATATAATCATCACGTGTACATAATCCATGGCCTGCCACAAGACCTGACTGCCCTCACAACTCCGCCAACCGTCAAGGCACTCAGGGCCTCCCTCACTCCTCACCTCGCCCGTTGTCCCCCTAACCTTAGGTTGTCCTTTGTTTTGATGATGTTACACTCTGCACGGATGCGGGACGCTCTCTCACTTCGCGAGTCGTGTGGGGCAGGACCCACGGAGCACGCTCCTCATGCTCACGGCTGCAGAGGTTTGCAGTTCAAACCCGGAAGGATGCCCCGGTTACTAATACTGCGCGCGTGCGTGCGTGCATTAACCGTGCAACGCTATGTGCCGTCTGCTTTTGCAGTGGACTTGGAAGATCCCCCCAGGGTCAATCGAAAAGAGGGAGGCCTTTGTGTGCCGACGCCACGGTCCACATGTGAAAAATTCTAAAAACGACACGCAAATTAATCTCACGGGTTCGCATGGAGAGCGACATCGCCCCCTGCTGCAAAATCGTCGCAGGACGCGTCGCAGGACGCGTCCGTGACACGGCACCTTCCTGCTCGCCTTGCGCGAAAAGAATGAAACGAAATTAACAAGTGCAGTAAATGGTCGTTGTAGTTTGTTGTTGCTGCTGTTGCTGAGGGTGTGGCTGGGCGGTGTTGCGGCTGATGTGTTGTTTGCTCCAGTCATCTCAGTCAGTCAACCCACAGTCACCCGGTTTTGTTTCTGTGACCTGCCAGCGGTAGCCCTCTTAACGCTTCACGTAGCTTCTAACGCTTCACAGCACTTCAAGTAGCCTCTAACACTTCACGTAGCCTCTAACGCTTCACAGCACTTCAAGTAGCCTCCATGGCACAAGCGCCATGGTGACGTTACCGCCACTGAGTGGTGAACGATGGTTGTCGTTGTCCCTGTTGTTGTCGTTGTTGTCGTCGTTGTTGTAGTTGTCATCGTTGTTGTTGTAGTCATTATAGTTGTTGTTGTTGGCTGCCCCGCAGGCGTTCTGGTGGAGGCGGAGTTCTACAACGTGGCGTCGCTAGTCTTGCTTGTGAAGGAGCAGATACGGGAGAGGAACAAGTTGGCCCAGGTGCGTGGCTCATGCCCTTCCAGAGGCCTTAACGGCTCAGAGGTCGGCGTGTTTGTAACCCTCCCTCCCCTCCTGCTCCCTGCCCCCCTCCCTCCTGCTCCCTCCCTTCCTCCTGCGCGTAGCCACAAGGCTCTGCTCGTTGCGCGGCGCCCCTGCAGTCTCTCGGCTTGAGTCCATTTCGGGGGTCGAATTTGGCGAATTTGGAGCACGCGGTGGCCTCTTTGTCGCCGTCCGGCGGCAGGGGGGGGGAGCAGACGGCAGCCACGTGCTTTACATTTTAATACAACCGTGGTAATCGACCAGGGTCGGCCCGCCAGATTGGAACCGCCAACTTCTGTGACGGGCCGTCTTACCGCCCGCCCCGTGGATTGTAGGCAGGATTCGAATCCTGTTCTTTTTTAAACCGGTAAGTATGAAATGGGACCTTTTTGCCACTATGAAAGTATGAAAACATAGGAATAGGTTTTATCACAGCATGTTTGTTTGCATGTCCACCACAAGTACGTGTGGTTAATACAGACATGAATCCTTTAAAAAGGTTTCTATTTTGTGTTTGAACATCTTAACACCTGTTTTACTGCCAGAAAGGGTAAAACCTTTTATTGTTTTTTTGGTAGGAATGAGTTTGAATTCTGCTGGATGTGATTTCCTGAGTCCGGGAGATGTTGGGGGTGTGAATTTAGTCGGGATGACTCGAGACAGTTAACGCAATCGGATCATGGGGAACATTTGCGATCGATCGGGGATATGTCGGCGAGTTTGTTATCGCTCACTTTCCTGCATCGAGATCAGTGAAGCAATGGCAGCCAAAGGAGGAAGCATGACAGGAGAAGCCCAAACCATTGCAGAGGGGTGGCGCGGTGAGGTCGGCTCCTGTGCAGGAGTGACATGTGTTGTGGTTGACAGAGCAAGAATGCGAGGGCGATGACGTGCGGAGGGCTCATCCAGCAGTGGACAGATCACCAGATGAAAATATTTTTTGTTGCGGTTTGGGCGAGATAAATTACTCGCCGTTTTACTATTTGCAGTTATCGGCGCGTGCACGTGTGTGTGGCTGCCAACGTACGAATAGTTTTGTGTGCGCGCGTGTTTATAGCGTCGTGGGCTATTGTAAGCAAACGTCTGCTTGGCTTTGTTTGGACGAGATCTCGTGGGAATTGTCTTGCTTTTTTTTCCTCCGCGCTGTGTTTAGAAAGGCGGTCTTGTGGCGAACAGCAGCTTGCTTCTGTCTGGTGATTTCCTAGTGCATATGCGAGGGTTAAGACTACACTTGTGTTTACCAAACTTGTGTTGCCCAAATAAAATGAAGTTTGTGGCATATTCACGAGCCACAGATGAAAGGTGGTGGGGTGTGGGAGGGTGGAAAAGGAGGGAGGGAGGGAGGATGGTGACCAGATATTTTTGTGCAGTTTATCACCGTGTTGCTAAAAGTGGCTCTTTGCCTCCACGCTGACGAGGAGGAGGGAGGGAATCTGGCACTCTCTCCCCATGTGCCCCATTTGAGGCTGTGCGACATTTCAAAGCGTGTCGACCAAACGCCACGAGGGGGGGGGGGGGGTGCATTGCAGTCGTGCCCGTAGGGGAGCTGAGGATTTGGAGTGTCTGTCGCCATCAATCCGACTTTGTTTATTGCTCGCCAAATATACCTTCTTAGATGAAGAAGAACGCGGATATCACTCGCTGCCTTCTAGCCCCGAGGGGGGAGTACATTCGCTCGCCTGCGTTTATCCGTAAACGCTTCTCCCCCCAGGGCCGCTGTTTCAGAACCTCGCAGTCGGACGCAGACACGGCAAGAGTTGTGCAGACTCCTTTTAACATAACTTTCCGATTTCACGAGAAAGGGAAACAATATTCAGGGTTGTCTGTACGTGGCCCTTCCACGTTCACCTTTACCACGAGCCTCTGTGCTGCTGCTTTTATATAATGGTCACCCGCTCGCAAATTTTTGTCAATTAGAAATCCAGTTACACCGGTGCGATGTCTATTCGAGCAAAGGCTATGTGAGTGACTATTGTTCACCGTGCTTTTAGTGACGGGGGGGCAACAATCCGATCCCGCATGCTCTTGGTGTCCGTGGTTATTGGGACGCTGCGGTGGTGATGTTAACTACCTCACCTGGTATATGGGAGGTCGTGGTGCTCGATCCCGACCCTGATGCCTGCTGTATATTTGAAGTTGGCGTCTCTCTCTCTCCCCGTGGTCACGTGGATTTTTCTCCGGGCCTTCCGGTTTTTCCCTCCCCATTTAGAATCAACATCACACATTTAAAGTATTTGACTCCTATACATTTCCACGTGACAATAATCCGCTTCGTTGAGCTGTTACCATTTTTGATGACCAGCTCGCGTCTGAAAAAGAGCTGTATAGCTCAGTGGGCCTGACCTGGTAAAATAAAAAATAGTTTAGTTTGGTTGGGGTAGGCCATCGTGGCGTGTACACATTGGGTTTCCAGTAGAAGCGAAGGTCCGGCTGAGCGGGTCACGTTGGTGCTGTGAGCCACATTACGTGGCTATAATTTTGCGTGGCCAGGGTGAGAGACCTCCAGGGAGTGAAAAATTAATGTTACAGTATTCGTCGCGAAGGCACCCAATTAAAATCGACAAAGCCAGACAAGTAACATAGAGCAATGAAAAGTAGATTGATTGTGATTATAGCAGCACTACCATGTAAATAGACGAGGTTGTGTCGAGTCAAACACAACTGCCGAGTCGAGTTCTCACGATTCAACAGCTTGGCATCGTCAAACTATGACTCAGATGGGAGGGGACAGCATGGGACACGCAGTGTGGAGGCGATGGGCGTCCATGTGCTTGGGACATTAACATATTAACAAGCGGCGTGGGCTCGAGCCTGTAAGTACGTGTGTGTGTCTTTGGGTCTCGATGAGTAGTCTATGGGTCTCTGTGAGTGGGTCTTTAATACGAGTTGTCTAGGGGTATGTCTGTGGGTCTATGTGTGAGTCTACGAGTCTCGATATGAGTAGTCTATGGGTCTTTGATACGAGTCGTCTAGGGGTTTTTTGTGGGTCTGTGTGAGTCTACAGGTCTCGATATGAGTAGTCTGTTGGTCTCTGTGTGAGTCTATGGGTCTCAATATGAGTAGTCTATGGGTCTTGATACGAGTAGTCTAGGGGTGAGCCGTTGGGTCTCAGTGTGAGTCTATGTATGTACACTGTTTGTTGAACTTCTTTCGCGCACCGCCTTATATAGCCCAACCATGTTAATTGGGGGGGGGGCGGGGGCGAAGGACAGAACAAACTATGGGTCTCTGTTTGAGTTCTATGTGACTGAGTTTGTGTCCATCTGAGTAGTATATGTGACTGTGTGAGTCTGTCTCAGTCTGAGTAGTCTATGTGACTGTGTGAGTCTGTGTCCAGTCTGAGTAGTCTATGTGACTGTGTGAGTCTGTGTCTCA
This sequence comes from Petromyzon marinus, assembly GCF_048934315.1. Classification (NCBI taxonomy): domain Eukaryota; kingdom Metazoa; phylum Chordata; class Hyperoartia; order Petromyzontiformes; family Petromyzontidae; genus Petromyzon; species Petromyzon marinus. The sequence goes on from NC_133692.1 coordinate 12,983,513, forward strand.
GTCTGAGTAGTCTATGTGACTGTGCAAGTCTGTCTCAGTCTGAGTAGTCTATGTGACTGTGTGAGTCTGTCTTATTCTAAGTAGTCTGTGACTGTGCAAGTCTGTGTCTCAGTCTGAGTAGTCTATGTGACTGTGTGAGTCTGTGTCTCAGTCTGAGTAGTCTGTGACTGTGCAAGTCTGTGTCTCCGTCTGAGTAGTCTATGTGACTGTGTGAGTCTGTGTCTCAGTCTGAGTAGTCTATGTGACTATGCAAGTCTGTGTCTCCGTCTGAGTAGTCTATGTGACTGTGTGAGTCTGTCTCAGTCTGAGTAGTCTATGTGACTGTGTGAGTCCGTCTCAGTCTGAGTAGTCTATGTGACTGTGTGAGTCTGTGTCTCAGTCTGAGTAGTCTATGTGACTGTGTGAGTCTGTGTCTCATTCTGAGTAGTCTGTGACTGTGCAAGTCCGTGTCTCAGACTGAGTAGTCTATGTGACTGTGCGAGTCTGTGTCTCAGTCTGAGTAGTCTATGTGACTGTGCGACTCTGTCTCAGTCTGAGTAGTCTATGTGACTGTGTGAGTCCGTCTCAGTCTGAGTAGTCTATGTGACTGTGTGAGTCCGTCTCAGTCTGAGTAGTCTATGTGACTGTGTGAGTCTGTCTCAGTCTGAGTAGTCTATGTGACTGTGTGAGTCTGTGTCTCAGTCTGAGTAGTCTATGTTACTGTGCGAGTCCGTCTCAGTCTGAGTAGTCTATGTGACTGTGTGAGTCCGTCTCAGTCTGAGTAGTCTATGTGACTGTGTGAGTCCGTCTCAGTCTGAGTAGTCTATGTGACTGTGTGAGTCTGTCTCAGTCTGAGTAGTCTATGTGACTGTGCGAGTCTGTGTCTCAGTCTGAGTAGTCTGTGACTGTGTGCGTCCGTCTCAGTCTGAGTAGTCTATGTGACTGTGTGAGTCCGTCTCAGTCTGAGTAGTCTATGTGACTGTGTGAGTCCGTCTCAGTCTGAGTAGTCTATGTGACTGTGTGAGTCTGTGTCTCAGTCTGAGTAGTCTATGTGACTGTGTGAGTCTGTCTCAGTCTGAGTAGACTATGTGACTGTGTGAGTCTGTGTCTCAGTCTGAGTAGTCTGTGACTGTGTGAGTCTGTGTCTCAGTCTGAGTAGTCTGTGACTGTGTGAGTCTGTGTCTCATTCTGAGTAGTCTGTGACTGTGCGAGTCTGTGTCTCAGTCTGAGTAGTCTATGTGACTGTGTGAGTCTGTGTCTCAGTCTGAGTAGTCTGTGACTGTGCAAGTCTGTGTCTCCGTCTGAGTAGTCTATGTGACTGTGTGAGTCTGTGTCTCAGTCTGAGTAGTCTATGTGACTATGCAAGTCTGTGTCTCCGTCTGAGTAGTCTATGTGACTGTGTGAGTCTGTCTCAGTCTGAGTAGTCTATGTGACTGTGTGAGTCCGTCTCAGTCTGAGTAGTCTATGTGACTGTGTGAGTCTGTGTCTCAGTCTGAGTAGTCTATGTGACTGTGTGAGTCTGTGTCTCATTCTGAGTAGTCTGTGACTGTGCAAGTCCGTGTCTCAGACTGAGTAGTCTATGTGACTGTGCGAGTCTGTGTCTCAGTCTGAGTAGTCTATGTGACTGTGCGACTCTGTCTCAGTCTGAGTAGTCTATGTGACTGTGTGAGTCCGTCTCAGTCTGAGTAGTCTATGTGACTGTGTGAGTCCGTCTCAGTCTGAGTAGTCTATGTGACTGTGTGAGTCTGTCTCAGTCTGAGTAGTCTATGTGACTGTGTGAGTCTGTGTCTCAGTCTGAGTAGTCTATGTTACTGTGCGAGTCCGTCTCAGTCTGAGTAGTCTATGTGACTGTGTGAGTCCGTCTCAGTCTGAGTAGTCTATGTGACTGTGTGAGTCCGTCTCAGTCTGAGTAGTCTATGTGACTGTGTGAGTCTGTCTCAGTCTGAGTAGTCTATGTGACTGTGCGAGTCTGTGTCTCAGTCTGAGTAGTCTGTGACTGTGTGCGTCCGTCTCAGTCTGAGTAGTCTATGTGACTGTGTGAGTCCGTCTCAGTCTGAGTAGTCTATGTGACTGTGTGAGTCCGTCTCAGTCTGAGTAGTCTATGTGACTGTGTGAGTCTGTGTCTCAGTCTGAGTAGTCTATGTGACTGTGTGAGTCTGTCTCAGTCTGAGTAGACTATGTGACTGTGTGAGTCTGTGTCTCAGTCTGAGTAGTCTGTGACTGTGTGAGTCTGTGTCTCAGTCTGAGTAGTCTGTGACTGTGTGAGTCTGTGTCTCATTCTGAGTAGTCTGTGACTGTGCGAGTCTGTGTCTCAGTCTGAGTAGTCTATGTGACTGTGTGAGTCTGTGTCTCAGTCTGAGTAGTCTATGTGACTGTGCGAGTCTGTGTCTCAGTCTGAGTAGTCTATGTGACTGTGCGAGTCTGTGTCTCAGTCTGAGTAGTCTGTGACTGTGCGAGTCTGTGTCTCAGTCTGAGTAGTCTGTGACTGTGTGAGTCTGTGTCTCCGTCTGAGTAGTCTATGTGACTGTGCGAGTCTGTGTCTCAGTCTGAGTAGTCTATGTGACTTTGTGAGTCTGCGTCTCAGTCTGAGTAGTCTATGTGACTGTGTGAGTCTGTGTCTCAGTCTGAGTAGTTTATGTGACTGTGTGAGTCCGTCTCAGTCTGAGTAGTCTATGTGACTGTGTGAGTCCGTCTCAGTCTGAGTAGTCTATGTGACTGTGTGAGTCTGTGTCTCAGTCTGAGTAGACTATGTGACTGTGTGAGTCTGTGTCTCAGTCTGAGTAGTCTGTGACTGTGCGAGTTTGTGTCTCAGTCTGAGTAGTCTATGTGACTATGTGAGTCTGTGTCTGAGTCTGAGTAGTCTGTGACTGTGCGAGTCTGTGTCTCAGTCCGAGTAGTTTATGTGACTGTGTGAGTCTGTGTCTCAGTCTGAGTAGTCTGTGACTGTGCAAGTCTGTGTCTCCGTCTGAGTAGTCTATGTGACTGTGTGAGTCTGCGTCTCAGTCCGAGTAGTCGATGTGACTGAGTTTGTGTGTCTGTCTGAGTAGTCTATGCGACTGTGTGAGTCTGTGTGTGAGTGTAATCGGAGGTGCGGGCGAAGGACAGCGCCAAGTGAACGTACGACGCGCTCCCCCCGCCCCGTATCCACGTGTCGCCCCAGGGCTGCGTGAAGCACATCTACCGCGTGTTGCAGTGCAAGGAGGAGGAGCTCACGCAGATGGTCTCCACCATGTCAGACGGCTGGAAGTTTGAGCAGGTGAGAGACGACGACACTCCCCAGTAGAGCAACCTAGGGGTTTGTACACATGTGTATGTTGAACTCCTTTTATTTGTATGTATGTACAGCGAGGGAAAAAAGGATTTGATCCCCTGCTGATTTTGTGCATTTGCCCACTGACAAATAAATGATCAGTCTATAATTTTAATGGCAGTTTTATTTGAACAGACACAGAATAACAACAACAAAATCCAGAAAAACGCATGTCAAAAATGTTATAAATTGATTTGCATTTTAATGAGGGAAATAAGTATTGGACCCCCTCTCAATCAGAGATTTCTGGCTCCCAGGTGTCTTTTATACAGGTAACGAGCTGAGATTAGGAGCACACTCTTAAAAGGGAGTGCTCCTAATCTCAGCTTGTTAACTGTATAAAAGACAACTGTCCACAGAAGCAATCAATCAATCAGATTCCAAACTCTCCACCATGGCCAAGACCAAAGAGCTCTCCAAGGATGTCAGGGACAAGATTGTAGACCTACACAAGGCTGGAATGGGCTACAAGACCATTGCCAAGCAGCTTGGTGAGAAGGTGACAATAATTGGTGCGATTATTCGCAAATGGAAGAAACACAAAAGAACTCAATCTCCCTCGGCCTGGGGCTCCATGCAAGATCTCACCTCGTGGGGTTGCAATGATCATGAGAACGGTGAGCAATCAGCCCAGAACTACACGGGAGGATCTTGTCAATAATCTCAAGGCAGCTGGGACCATAGTCACCAAGAAAACAATTGCTAACACTACGCCATGAAGGACTGAAATCCTGCAGCGCCCGCAAGGTCCCCCTGCTCAAGAAAGCACATATACATGCCCGTCTGATGTTTGCCAATGAACATCTGAATGATTCAGAGGACAACTGGGTGAAAGTGTTGTGGTCAGATGAAACCAAAATGGAGCTCTTTGGCATCAACTCAACTCGCCGTGTTTGGAGGAGGAGGAATGCTGCCTTTGACCCCAAGAACACCATCCCCACCGTCAAACATGGAGGTAGAAACATTATGCTTTGGGGGTGTTTTTCTGCTAAGGGGACAGGACAATTTCACCGCATCAAAGGGACGATGGACGGGGCCATGTACCGTCAAATCTTGGGTGAGAACCTCGTTCCCTCAGCCAGGGTACTGAAAATGGGTCGTGGATGGGTATTCCAGCATGACAATGACCCAAAACACATGGCCAAGGCAACAAAGGAGTGGCTCAAGAAGAAGCACAGTAAGGTCCTGGAGTGGCCTAGCCAGTCTCCAGACCTTAATCCCATAGAAAATCTTTGGAGGGAGCTGAAGGTTCGAGTTGCCAAACGTCAGCCTCGAAACCTTAATGACTTGGAGAAGATCTGCAAAGAGGAGTAGGACAAAATCCCTCCTGAGATGTGTGCAAACCTGGTGGCCAACTACAAGAAACGTCTGACCTCTGTGATTGCCAACAAGGGTTTTGCCACCAAGTACTAAGTCATGTTTTGCAGAGGGGTCAAATACTTATTTCCCTCATTAAAATGCAAATCAATTTATAACATTTTTGACATGTGTTTTTCTGGATTTTTTTGTTGTTATTCTGTCTCTCACTGTTCAAATAAACCTACCATTAAAATTACAGACTGATCATTTCTTTGTCAGTGGGCAAACGTACAATATCAGCAGGGGATCAAATACTTTTTTCCCTCACTGTATGTGGAACGTCTTTTGTATATATGTAGAACTTATTTTGTTTGCAGAGGTTTGTGGGTTCGGATCCGGCGGCGGGGTGCATGCCCCCCTGGTTTTACTACTGCCGAGGGCACGCGTCGAGCTTCCAAATACGCGGTGGACGTATATAGATTTCCCCCCACCCCCCTTCTGGAACGTCCTTTTGTAAGAGTTAGGCCCATTGTGGTGCCAGCGTCACGGTCGCAAAGTTGCCAATTTTTATTTTATTTTGCCTGGTGTAAGGCCCCCACTGAACTGTGTAGCCCTTTTTTAGAAGTGACCTGGCCATCACAAATGATAGCTCAACGAGGTGGGCTTATCACGTGGATATTTATTGCAGCCAAATAACTCGAAACGTGTGACCTCGATTCTAAACGTGGTGAGGAAAAACCGGAGTACCTGGAAAAAAATCCACTCGACCATGGGGAGAAAGAGAGAGAGCCATGCAAACTCCAAATATACAGCAGGCAAACCTCTGACCTCCTACATACCAGGCGGCGGAGTTAACATCTCCAAGCTAGAGCGGTGCCCCTTTGTTGGAGTTACGTGCACACAGCAACATCGCCACCGCTCGCTCCGGTGAAAACCGCTGCAGGGCCGCATCTCCCAAACGCGCAGCCCCTTCCCCCCCCTCTTAGCGCCGTGCGCTTAGAAGAACGTCGCGGCTCGCCCCAAACGTGCTCGATTGTCACTGCTTAACGTCACACACACACATCTATATATCCTTAACCGCGCCCTCGTTGCAGCTCATCAGCATTGGGGCGCCGTATGGCTACGGCAGCAGCCAGCAGGCCGAGTTCCTGCTCATCGTGTCCCGCGAGGTCAAGTGGGAGGACAGTGGCCCCCAGTACAGCACAGCGAGCAGCGAGGTGAGGCCGGTGTGTATCTCCCGGTCCGTCGTCTCCCGGCCCGTCGTCAGCCGGTTCGGCAAGGCACTCACTCTATTTCCCTATTCCATGGCCCCTTCGTTCTCAATTCCGAAAAATCTTTCACTGCTGTTGCACCAAGCGGGGGTTCTGGCTGGAGCCTGAAGCCTGCTGCTGCTCTCTCATCTGGAGCGGAGCGCAGCGTGAAGCTTTCGGGCCGATTGATGATCCAGTCGCTCACTGGCGGCCAGTCGCCAGCTCGTCGCTCTTCTATCGCTGCCGCCGTGGTTACTATCCCAGTGAACTTCGCTCGTTGATTGCTCCACCATTGTTGTCGAGGGCTTTGGGTCGACCGGACACCGACCGTTTGGTCTGTCGTCCGCCACACCGAGTTCACTCACAGTCACTCTGCAGGTCGCCTCACTTCTCTTACTGGCTTCCCCCCCCTCGCACCGCTCCACTCGCCTGCGAACGAGACGGGAAAACCAACAATGCAAGTGAGCCGTTAAAAACGAGAGCTGTTATGAACGCGAAGCTGTGAGAAATCAACAATCGCCTTCACTAACCTACTTTTGTTCCTCCCTTAAAACAACCCCCATCTCTTCTCCTCTAGCCCAGCATCATCATCATCCTGCTGCTACTGCTACTCCCTGCCCCCGAGCTACGACAAGGCCTACCCTACCCCTGTTACTACCCCTATCACAACCCCTTTGTTACTACCCCAACCCCTATCACTGCCCCTATTACTACCGCTACCCGTATCAATACTCCTCTATCACTACCCCTGTCACTACCCATACCCCAGCTCCTACCTCTATCAATACCTCAACACTTATCACTACCTCTTATTACTACCCCTACCCCAATCACTATCCCAATCCTAACTCCTATCACTACCCCCATCCCTCATTAACCTCTCCCACCTGTCCTAACCATCACCACAGCTACACCACCACGTTTAATAACGACCCCCACTCTTTATATCAACCACCATCATCTTGCGTACAATTTTACAATTGTTGTAAAGCCCTTAGGCACGAGAGACAGAGACTCCCGCGCGGGAATCTCTTCCCTGGGGCTGTAACGGCGCCAGGGATAGCGGCAGTAGCACGCAGGTGGCAGTTGGGGGGGGGGGGGGAAGGCGGCCGAGGGGGCCCGAGTGACCCCTCCCCCGAGCCCGCCCCACTTATGGGGGAGAAGATTGCATTGCGTTGGGGTTGAGAAGTTTCAAGTTGATGTTGTGTTTTAACCCAGGTGAGAACGTAAGGCTATGCGGAGTAGAAGAGGAGGAGGAGTCTCATTTGCAAGGGCGACATGGGTTCCGGAAATGACAAAACGGCATATAGCGCGGCCGAGTTACAATGGTGACGCAATCAGCAAGCATGCAAAACACCGAGCGTGCCGCAGAAGGAGTTGTGAAAACGGCAACACGCACGAAATGCCGGCAAATATAAAATACCGGTTCACGTCTCGCAGAAGGAGTGACATACGTTCCGCGAAAATGTTGCTCGGTAAGCGAAAACCTCGTCAAACGATCGTCGTTCTCCCATTGACTCACTCATTGAGCTATGTTTCAGCCCCAAAAATGTTCCACTCTTGAAGAACATTTTGTTTTTTAATGGGAGAAATACAAATTGTAATAAAGTAATAAAAATCAAATGTTAACACCTACCACACGGCCGAAGAACCCCCAGTGCTTTCAACAATTATTTAGCATCCCCCCCCCCCTCCCCCACATGACGAAACACACGGGCAAAGAGCACAGGACATTCATTCGTCACGCACAGTCGGCGAAGGTCCGTTTGCAACCAAACGTGACCTCTTGCGACAGTGTTCACGTCAACCGCTCTGTTCCCAGACGCCGGCCGTGTCTCAAACGATTTTTTGATCCACGGATCAGGGGGTGCCGAGGGGTGGTTGGGGGGGTGGCCGCCGGCGGGTGGTTGGGGGGTGCGGCCGCGGGGGGGGTGGTTAGGGGGTGCGGAGTGGTGGTTAGAGGGGGCGGGCGCGGGGGGGTGCTTGGGGGGTGTGCTGGCAACCCACCCCCTCGTGTGCTGTGCTGGCTTTCATAAGTGCCGCCCGCAAACAGCACTTACCCCAAAAAGTCTATCATCAGTTACCTCGGCAGCATCGCCCCTGACTGCTAAAGCTTGGCAGGATCCTCATAGAAAATAAGAGTTGAGACTCGGCGAGGCCCTACTGGGCACACCAGCGGAGTAACAAAGTGGCACTGTGCTGCTGCTGCTGCTGTGTTGTGGTGTCTGCACAGATGCTGCTGGAGCGCGGCTCGCGGAGGCTGTGAGTCCCGAGTCACGGCGGAGCCGTCCCCGGACATGTACAGCCCGTGGCCGCTTCTGCCTCCCCCCGACCGCAAGGCATGCACCAGATGGAGGCCCCCCCCCCCACAGCTCACTTCCCCCCCCCCCCCCTCCGCTCACTTCCCCCCCCTCTACCGCACAAGTCGTATCTTCTATATGGGGTCTTGGTTTTTTTCACCGCACGCACACACGCGCGCGAGTACAATGTTTGTTTCCCGTCGTCGAATTCCCACGTCGCGAAATGCATATGCCCGTAGCCCCTGCCCGGTGATGCGCACGCGGCTCTCGGAAGCACTTTTGGCGGCGGTGTGATGCGTGGGCTGCGGGGGGGGGGGGGGGTTGCTTGACTGTGGAGCTGGCGGATCTTCCCCCCTGTGATCGTAATTTTGCTCTTGCAATCGATTGAGACGGTGAAGGACCCCACGGCAAACCTCCTTGCACGCCCGGCTAGAGGGAAGTTTATTTTCTCCGTTATTCTCCACCCCGCTCACTGCCTTGGCAAAAAAAAAGTTTTTTTTTTGTTTACACTGTGGGAGCCGATTGTTTAAATTGTTGAAGCGCGTTTATATTCGTTGAAAAGGCTTTTTTTTATTTTTGTTGCAACTGTAAAGAAGCCTCCGTATGAAATTTTTTGTAATGCTCTGCTTCGGAAACAAAAATATGCAACGTGTGTACCAGTCGGCCCCCAAACGCTCTCTCTCCGCGGCCGATTTCCTTACGCTGGAATCGCGGTTGGTTCGCGAATCTGCCCCCCGCCCGCCCGCCGAACGTTGTTTCTGCAACGACGACAACAACATCAAAAAGAACGGAAACAAAGGAATCAATACAACAAGCAGAAGACTGCAGAAGACTGTTAATTTTTGGTGAGCAGCAGTGCCATATATACGCTCGCGATTTTGTGGGCGCACTTTTTGAACTCTGGTGTTTGTGTATTCAACTCGCATGCACCGATTCTGCTCGCTCCTAGGTGCTGCTGTGCGTCTGCACAATGGTGTTTTGAAGTTATCTCGGTCGGCAGAACACAATACCACCACCCCCTTTCCTGTACATAGAGGGACTTATCGCGTCATTTTCCCGGCACGTATTCCCGTCAAGACACCGCGCAGGCTAATTAATTCTGATCTGAGGGAAAACAAAGGGCTGATGTCCGCAGCAGAAAGTATGCAAATGAGGTAATGTACAGAGGCGATTTAGGAAATTAAAAAAGCAGTGTGGGAAAATTGCTGCTTGTTCATCATCGTCATCGTTAAGCACTTACAACAAAAACGTGTAAACTACTCTTGTGTCATTTTTTATTCTTCTCGGGATCGCGTCTCGCGAAGTTGCCCGTTCCTCGTGCGTTGGTTGCACCGGTGTGACATTTGTGGAGTAAAAACTTCTTCATCATCTGTCTGGCTTCGCTGCTGCCGTTGTAGATCAATCGCCACCCCCGTCCTGGGCGCGCGAGCTGGTTGTGTTCTAGACCGCCAGGGGCATCTGGCAACCGGGGTGACAACGTCCGGGCTGGGCTGGGCCCCAACGCATTGAGTTTGCAGCCTCCCGTTGGGATTCTGTTCACTCGGCCTCCCGTTGGGATTCTGTTCACTCGGCCGCACCGAGGGATCGAGCCACGGAGCTGCTGTCCGCCCAGCACCTCTATGCAGAGCGCTCGTTGCTCAGAGTAGGTCTCGCTCTCTGCTCTCACTCGCCATGGCAGCGTGGGGTTGAGTGGGGGCAGCTGTAGATGCCGTGCCTTCCCCCTGTGAGCCCACGCCACACAGCCACACGACAAAGTCCCGACAGCCCGTTTGTATCCGACTCAAAAAGTGCTCAGGAACCGATTTATTTTAACATTTTGACGCAAGGCTTTGCGGAGTTTGAAACGGCTTAACCGGGTAGACTCCATCTGCCGCCGTCTGAAATTGTTTTGAGGGCTACAGAAGCGAAGGGTTGTGAGTGAGGGGGGCGGTGTGTCTGTGGGGGGGGTGCCGATGTTGGCTCGCCGTAGACCTGTTAGCCGACCCGTGTGGGGAGCAGTAGTGTAGCGGTTAGCGCGCTGCACTATGAACCTGGCGAACTGAGTTCGATTCCCGCTCACGGCCAACGCCAATGACGATTATCTGAACCGGTCCTGGGCCTCCCCTAGGTCGACTCAGCCTCAAATGATTACCTGGTGCGGTGTAACCATCGCCGCTGGGGAAACAAAGGCGGCCGGCGTGGTGTTGGCCACCCACCCCCTCGTGTGCCGTGTCTGCCTTTATAGGTGCTCGCTAACAGCACTTGCCAATACAGTCTGTTAAGGCTACACGGGGGATATTTGTCTTTGGGGTGTGTGTGGGGTGTCTGCTGGGTGCCTTGCAGCTTCCCCTCCACCGCCTTCCTGTTTGTGTCATCCGAGTCGTGCCTTTTCCTTGTCACCTTATTGTTTTTGTTGTAACGGTACAGATAAGTGGCGGCGGTCTTGTTTGTTCCTGGGCTTGGGTTGGTTTCGAAAGTCTTCGGCTTCGTTTGTTTTGAATTTTAGCGACGGCTGGAACTGGAGAGTGATCGGTGTTGATGTGCGTGGATCCGATGGAAATTATATTGCAGTGGAAAAAGTGTGGTGGTGATGGCGACGGTTGTAGTGGGGTAAGCGAGCGATGGAACCAACACTCGTCTCCTTCACATGGACAGTGCTACCTGTAATATAACCCGCTCCCCTCCGCCACCGCCACCTCCCTGATGCTTACAAATCTCCAGAAACGGGCACTGCGGAAGTTCAGCCGAGCAATTCAGCCAGACACAGCACGGCGCGCCACCGGGTACCGCGCGACGTCCTGGCAGCACCGCCACGTGTCGTGCGGCGACTGCTTACAAAGAGGCGCTCCGTCAATTGCTGAGCCCGCCCAGCTGTGTTTGGGCGGCTTCCGATGGGGAGCCGTGCCAAGAATGAAAAAGCCTCGACTTGGCTCAGCCCGTGGCTGAGTACACAACCATCCGTGTAGACTTTAAAGAGTAATCGCACCATTTATACGGCCCCCATAACATGAATGTCGATCGTGTAATTTAACGCAAGTGCAGTGACAGCTTAGACGTGTTTCGCTTTTACTATTCAGTGTGGTGTGCTCTTACCGTATTGTTATTTGGCCATGAAATGTGTGATTATCTTTTTCAGTTTCAGTTATTTTGCTATGGGGGGGAGCGGCTTGCATTTGCGTGGGAGAGTGTTGTGTCTCTGAGGGCGCGTCAAGGGGGGCAGGGAGGGCAATGCACTCACGGTGACGGGCAGCGGAATAACACGGTGCGGAGAGAGAGGGAGTAACGCCAGAGACGCCGTGCGGGCCCCCCATTGGCAGCCTTGTGTGATGTTGGACTTCTTTCGCGTCGCACGTCGCCAACCGTGCTAATCGGTGGTGTGGGGGAAGGACAACAACACTAAACACAAAAAGCAGTTCTAAAGATATTAGTCTTCAATATAGATTTCAAAGTGCATAGATCCGAGTGGGCTTTGTAATAATTGGAAGAGCGTTCCAGATGGCCACGAGAACCATCTGAAAGCTCCCCGCACGATGCAGTTACCTGTCTTTGTTCGACGGCCGGCCAAAAGCCGCACCTCTGTGAGGATGACTGACCGGAGTTGGCGTGGTGTTTTTGTTGTATGGTCCTTGCCTTGTAGAGCTGTGTACGTCCTTAGCATCGCGGCATTCTGGGTCTTCAACCCCACGCCTAACGCCGCTGTGTAGCGGGTTGCGCCATCGGTGGTTTGCGAGATGGATTTTAGAGGAGAATTACCGCCGCCGAACGTTTTATAGTGGCGGTGGCGTTCGGTGAACGCTCCGGAGTTTTCCCCTCTGAGCGTCGACGGGACGCGTTGCTCGTTCCTTGGACCCTGCGGCAATCGTCGCATGGAGCGGCGGCTTCCTGACGCTGTCCTTCGCGTTCCTACTCGGAACGCGAAGTCAACAAAGCGCCGAAATTTCACGGCAAATTAAATTCACATGTACCCTCTGAACGGGAGCTTCGTTCTGCAGTGTGCGCGTGAAGGTCAAATATAGTTACATTTCTTCCACTGGATACTTATTTACCCACTCCGAATTTGACAATGAAAGTACTTATAAATGTTTCAATAATAATAATGATGATGGTGATATGTATGTTGTGGCATCAAGCCTTTCCATTGCTTTAGAGGTAAAACTGTGCTGTAACATGTACTCGGTTGTGAGCGTTGTCCCCACCACCTCCAAAGATCCCCGTATAGCCTTTGAACAGATTGTTGGGGAAAGTGCTGTTAGCGAGCAGCAGCTATGAAGGCCGGCATGGCACACGAGGGGGTGGGTGGCCAGCACCACGCCCGGCCGCCTTTGTCTCCCCAGTGGCGATGTTTCCACGTCGCACCAGGGGTACACATGAGACGCGGAGTCGACCTAGGGGAGGCCCAGGACCGGTTCAGGTAATCGTCACCGGTGTCCCTGAGCGGGAATCGAACTCTGGTCGCCTGGTTCACAGCGCGGTGCGCTAACCGCTGCACCACCACTCTCCGCCGACAGAACCCGGCGTCGCATGTGCGATGGCCGCCTCTTCGCGTCTTAGAGCGATGATGTAAAACTTGCAAAACTCGGGTGGCGTTAAGAAACACAAACGGTTATATCTCTTGGACGTGAAGGTTGTTCGTCGCACGATGCTAGATTGCGGGGCCCCACTTTAACATTCACCATGCTGATATCAACACTCTGGTTCTTTCGGTTAAGTCACGATCTACGTGACTTTACCGAAATAACCAGAGAGTATGGATTCCTGCAGTCACGAAAGGTTCAAATCAAGACTGTTATCAACAATTTACACGGGGAGGGGAAAATGTTTTAATTGATTTTTGCCACGCATCTTTCCACATTTGTAGAGTTGGTCAACCTTGATCAACATGCTTCGGTGTGTGTATATATAAGGAATGTGTATTCGATGCCATGCTGTGGAAAATATTCTCCAACAGAGCAGTTTTTTTTTTGCTGGGACAGCAACCTGAAACGTTTGTGTTCTACTCTGCCGTTCGTCTCCACCCTGAGGGATAGAGGGTTTGAGAGAGGGGCCCATGCTGTCCATCAGCCCAGCCCTGCCTGGTGCGCCTCTATAGCAGCCCAGCTGACTCTTGTGACCCATGCCCTCAAGAGTGTGGGGCGCCTCTGTTCTGTGCTTTCTCTGCCTGTTCAGTTCTAGGAAGTCTACAATGGGGCCGCATTTTGGCAAAGTTTTAAATTCGTAAAATAAAGTATTGTATCTTATAATAGTTTGTACTGTTTTAAAACATTAACGTCATTAGGATTGGCCCGTGTAAACAACGTCCGTTCAATTCTCCACAGTTCACAATTATCTGGACCGCAAGCAAAATCGACATCCAACAACAGAAAAAAAACGATTCATGCATTTAACTTCAACTAAAAACATCAAACTATATATTTTTTACCAGGTAAGGCCCACACTACCACGCGAAAGAGAACATGCAGACACCAAATAATACAGCAGGCGTCAGGGTTGAGTTCGAATGTACGGACCTGTATGCCAGGCAAAGTATTTAATATCTCCTAGCCACTCACTTGGGCAAAAATGTGAAGTTAGCTGACGCGGCAAGAAGGGACTCTGTGGTAACGGGGACTCGGTGGTAACGGGGTCTCGGCGGCAACGGGGACTCGGCAGTAACGGGGTCTCGGGCCCCTGTGGAGAGGTGTCGGGTCTCCTCTCTCGGGACCCCATCGGGACGTGTTTCATCTCGAGACACGTCCCGTCGCTGGCTTTGTCGGCCAGGCTTCGTCTCCGCGACTCGCAGGGTGGTGGCGCCCTCCTGTGGCCAAATTATTGCACCCAAGAACCCAACTGGAGCCACCGACGATGGGTGGCGGCGGCGGCAGTATTCACGAAAGCAACTCGGATCTCCGCTCGCTTTGTACGGAGCGCCGTTCTCTCACGAGCGCAGAGAAAGGCGCGACCACTCGGGCAAGGCCAAACCCCCCTCGCGCGTCGCCGAAGGACATGGCATTAAAAACATCACTGCGGGAATCGAACGAGTCTCCCTGCGTCCTGATTGTGTCACGGAATGCAGTGGGGCTCGCCCCTGCGACTCCATTAACTCCACGGGATTCCAACATTGATTAATCCTATAAGAATAGGTTATAAGAAGATGTTCAAACACCAAACAGATATCTCTTGCAAGGAATCCTGTCTTATTGCCAGAGGGTAAAACCTATTCTCATATGTTGATACTGGTAAGAAAGGTCCCGTTCATTAATCCTGCAGAACGTGAAAAAGATGTCATGTTTTTTTGTTAAATCTGAACGTTAGTGCTTCGTGTAACAAATGAGACGATGTAGAATCTGAGTGTCTCCCACAATGCCCCGTGAATCACATCGTTGGATGTAAATAGGGGGTGGGGGGGGGTGCAGTCAGATTTCAAATCTGACCGAGGTCGTAATCCAGTTGGCTTTCAGCAGCATCAGCTGTTTATTTGGAGAATATTCACCGCATGGCTATCCGCACACAGTCACGAATCATGTTACGCACACTCCCTTAACCACGTTACATACGTATTGACCTTGCCCATGCATGTGTGCATGCGTGTGTGTGTACGCATGTGGCCGTATTCGTGTATACTCTTAACCGAACGATGTGAACGCGTATTGCGTTAACAAAGCATGTATTACCAAACTAAGGCACATTTATACATGTGTATATATTCGACAAACAAAAAAACTTACACCGGCTAAAAATAAAGTTAATCACTTTATCAATGTTTTCGGGGGTGGCGACACAGCCCAGCGGAGGGGCGCTCGCCCCGGGTTTGCAGGAGGCTCCGGTAGGCCACCACCTCGGCCCTGGTTCATACTTGCCGGGGGTGGTGGGGGGTTATTCACCGATAAAACTCACCCTGTCTGCTTCGGAGCGGACGTTAATCAAGAAAAAAGTCCCACGACGTCGTTCGAAAAGAGGCAAATCCGTTTGTCGTGTGCGGCTGGTGTTGTGGTCCAGATAAAAAAAAATTATACACCGTAAGATTATTACTATTATATTTTTGGTTCTTTCGGTAAAGTCACGTAGAAGGGAAACAATAAAATAATAAAAATATAAAACAATACGTGACTTTACCGAAAGAACCAAGAATATGAATCCCTGCAGTCACGAAAGCTTTAAATCAAAATTATTACTATTATTATTTAGTGTGGCGTGCTCTTACCGGATTGTTATTCCGCTATGGGGTGGGGGGAGCGCCGTGTCTCTGAGTGCGGGCATTGCACTCACGGTGATGGGCAGCGGAATAACACGGTGCGGAGAGAGAGAGAGAAACGCCAGAGACGCCGTGCGGGCCCCCGTTGGCAGCCTTGTGTGATGTTGAACTTCTTTCGCGTCGCACATAGCCAACCGCGCTAATCAGAGGTGCGGGGTAAGGACAACAACACTAAACACAAACAAAAGCAATTCTAAAGAAGTGAGGTTTCTATCTCGATTATTTGAGAGCGCATAGCTCCCTGTGGGCTTCCTAATATCGGAAGGGAGAGCGTTCCAGACGGCCGGTGTTATGATCCAGAATTAAAATTGACACCGCAAATTATTCACAGCAACGTTGCCTCCCCCACTTCCCGCCACCTCTCCTGCAAAAACTGTGACAGGACCGTCTTGAAAAATGTCAGTGAGGCTTTGCTGGGTAAACGCAGTGTAATAATAATTCATAATATAATCATTAAGTAGCTAATTTAATCATATTTTTCTCCGTAAATTTGGGCCAAAATTTGCATGTCTTTACACATTTGGCAACACCAGCCAACGGGTTCCATGTTGTACAGTGGATGTGAGTCGGTGACCTTGCCCAGGCTCTTAAAAGATCCAGGAGAAATCCTAGTATCCGTGATGCTGTTACCCGCGAATCCTACTCTCGGTGTGAGCTGTATAGGTTTCGGCGAAACTCCCATTAACCGTGCCCATGATCCTCCAATGATCTGCCACCATCTGCGACTTTCACCACGAGTCTTCAGACCGGCGTCCACGGAGAAGTAACGTTGCGTGGCACGTGTTACCTCCAATTGTCCACGATTTCTGGAAATTACTGTTAGGCTAAAAACTCAAAGAATTTCTGGTTCTTATTGTTCCGAAATAAGCCATTGAATTACACGTGCTTGTTTTTTAATAGTCCGATATTTTTTGGGGGGGAATGTGACCGGCTGTCGATATCGTGAAGAAATAAGTTTCAAGCTTAAGAGTGCAAAAACCCTTCAAATGTCATCCGTAGGTGCACGACGATCTTCATTGGTGAAGACCCAATTCACATTGTGTCAATTCGTATGTCGATTAAAATTAGTTTGCCGTCGTTTAACATTTTTAAAGAAAACATTCGGCGTGTTTTTGTTGTCAGTTTCACGACGTAGGCTTTCGCAAGAAATTTTATCCACTCGAGAGGTTTTGTGGGTTGTAGGATTTCTCTACGATTCTGGCTGGCGCCTGATGCGGCTGGTGGTGTTGGTGGTTGTTGTAGTTGCTGACCAAACGTCACGGTACTCCAATTGTAAATGTTGTCGTGGGGTTACTCTCCCAACACAACCGGTGTGTGCTGTACTCGTAGCGAATTGGCACGTTTTGTTTACGTGACAAACCCCTTGCTAATTGGCTGTGTCGCGTGGCAGCGAGTTTAACGGCACATTTACATGATCAAACCCAAAAAACAACTCTGGATTGTGTTTTTATTGTGTACAGGCATGCATTTGCTCATCCTTGGTGTAACATTAAATCAACAATGGTAATTATTTTTATTAAGACATTAAGGTCATACCGTAATGCTAAGGGACGTCAACACACGGTGTATGTGAAACAACGTTGATGCCGAAGCCATTGCGTTCAAGCCAGAGTCCACGGACTTGACCGGACTTTTTACAAGTGACACAATCGGTCTTGCTTTGAGGGCGAGTTGCACGAGTGGGTGTGTTCAGGAGGTGTGTCGCAGTTATAACATGTAAACGAGATCCTTGAGGAAGTCCAAATCAGACGCGCAGAACGGGGCAATTGTAAACATTCAGACCGGGACCAGAGAAGGTGTGGGAATGTCTCCTCAACATATGGTGAAAGACGCTTATTTATTCCATCTGCATGCGCACCAACGATTTTATTCATGCATGTATGTACGCATGCAAACCACAACTATATTTCTGGAATTGTAAGGTCCAGCTGTCGTCACGGGTAGTGTCTACCCGTCACAAGTGTGGCACGCAGAGTGAGGGTAAGAGGGACACATTGTACGATGGAGGCCACGGTTCGCGAGTCCTGATGGTCTTAACTCGCCAGAGAATGCCCAAGACAAGGCAGGTGTTCTCTGGACAGATTGATGATAATGATGAAAGCTAAACATTCAGAAATCATATTCACCCAAAGGGAAAGGCATTCTTAAATGCAAAAAAAAAGTTATTTGTAACATGCAATGTAGTTTTCCTTTTTTCAATAATGTAACAAAAAGTTGCGCAATCATAACGTATGCATGAAGCAACCTCGAACCCCGTGGAGCCACAAAGCCACACATGCCATTACCGATTGACCAGCAATGGGGCATATATTTGCTTTACATTTAATTTTGTTCATTTTAATTTATATTTATACATTCATGAGTAGGCTAATACACTTGCTTAGAAGTTGCTATCAAGCTGCCACGGTTCGGCTCTTCCGTCAGCAGTAGGGGCGTGAGCAGGCAATTCCAGTGGACCAATTGCACTTTGGTCCACTTAATAAAAACTATTTGGTTTGAAATTGGTTTCGAGTGAAGTTTTATTTTTTACTTGGAACTGGGATCACAAAGACATGCCTACGTGTGCGTGTTTGTTAAATGTGGCTTTACTATTAGAAGAAGCCAGGGATCATCGCTGCCCACACTGGCTTACTGACAAACACGGTTCGTGTTTAGTCCAGTGGAACTTGGAGCCACTGATGAAACCAGATGGCTCGAAATCAATAAAAACAGTGTTAGCCTTCGATTTGCTATCACTCATGTCTCCACTCGATGTCCTCATAGGATTCTGGCTGTTGTTTAGCTTCGTTTCTAAGTGTGCTTGGGATGGTGTATGCCAATGCTCGTTATCTCCAGCTGGCAAGCGTATAACTTCCATCTTACGGATCTTTTATGTGAGTTACTATAAGGGCACTTTGAGGCATTCATAAAAGGTGCTTTAGAACTGTAATTATGATTTTTTTGTAAATCAAGATCACAGAAGCCTCATCTTTCAAATAAAGGGGGGTTGCCTTTTCCTGTAATCTCGAAAGCCGGCGACTGTCCGAGCACTCCAAGTTATTTTATGCCTACACGTGCATGCCGTGTGTGGATGAATACACCAGCGCGCGTGTTGATAACGTGGAACACAGCGACGCATGTCAAACTTGACTTTTTGTTGTTATCGTGACGCTGTATTACCGCGATGACATTTACCCACTCTAGTTGTGTTGAGCCCTTAAAGCTCTTGGACAGCGACGGTAAACGCTGCACCGCAGCTCCTCTGCGTGACGCGGCGTGCCCCTTTGCTGTCCAGCGGGGTGACAGGAATACCGAGGCAAGGTTTTCGCGGTGTCTGTCCATCTCGTTTGTGGTGGTGCGACACAAATACGAGTATCCGCTAAATGAGTGCTCTATTACAAACCTGTTTTGACACTTCTCACGAGCGTTGTGGTTTTGTTTTATACACGTAGTATTTAACATTTCTTTGATTAAATGATTATAATAACTTTTTCACCCCGTCACTGTTTGTGTTTATTTATATATATATGAAAAAGGTAAAAGTATTTCGAAATGTTTGAATGACATTTCAGATAAAAACAAAGAAACTGATTTATATATAACTGCACCCGTGTGTGGTTACCGTACTTTCCCGCATATAACCCGCGGGGTATACCACTTTTTACAAACAAAACAAGACCGTGCGGGGTATATGGCGGTGCGGGCTATCCCAAAAATATTTTACACGTGTGACATGTCATGACTCGTAAAAAATGTTCATGGTAGGACTATCCACTATGCAACACCTTTGACTAAAGCACTGCTGAATAAACCACTCGCACTAAAATTGCACGTTATCACGTTTTAAATGAATTTTTGTATAATTAAACGACAATGTTTGAAGTGCGTGCACTGTTTACCTGCGACGGAAGAGCTGGGGGGAGGAAGAGGTGGGGGTTGAGGGGTGGGGCAGCTGGGGGGAGAGAGAGGTGGGGGTTGGGGCAGCTGGGGGGAGAGAGAGGTGGGGGATGGGGCAGAGCAAGATCTGCGGTGGCGACGGGAGAGGTGGGGGGAGGGAGAGGTGGGAGGTTGGGGGTGGGACAGCTGGGGGAAGAGAGGTGGGGGGGTTGGGGGCGAGGCAACGCCGTACCGTAGTGCCGCTATTATCTGCACTGCGCAATCTACCAGTGTTAAAACTTATCTACCAGTTGTGTTATTTATTGGATATTTACTTTTGCTACTTATTTACTGTTTTAAGTTCACTCATTTCCGATTAGTTTGTTTTCTTTGTGCACGTTATGATTTTAATGTTAACAATTAATAGTGGAATGTATTACAAATGTAAACTTTGTATTAATATGATGGAATTAAGCTGCGGTAACGACGTTAAAGATATGAATGCATGCGGGGTATATGGAGGTGCGGGCTATCTGAAATTTCGGTAAAGTCACGTTGAAGGGAAACAATAAAATAATAAAATATATAAAACAATAAAAATTCTCACGACGTTTCGACCATAACACAAACGGTCATCATCAGGTGTGAAAACCGACGGCAAGAAACATTTGAAAGAAGTGGCGGTTTGCATTTATTTATTTTTAAACGGCGTCTTTATTTATTTATTTTAAACGGTGTTTGTATTTATTTAAAAAAAAAAACGTTAGCACCACGGGCAGCGATTTGGCAGTTTGTTTAGAAGGACGAGTCCATCTATGTTCTGAAAAGAGGAGGGGGGAGACGAAAAATTAATGTATGCTGTCTGAAAGCCACCGTAAGCGTAAACAATCAATTAAGACCTGAAATGGTTTATCAAATCCTTCCAATGATTGCTAAGCCAGAATCCATCTTCTCGGTTGAAATTGTCTCTGTGCTTGTATATGTGGATAGCCTCATGCACGAATCTCTCATGGTAGCCAGATGGCTTACAAAGAACCTCTGTCTTTCCAAGAACCTCTGTCTTTCCAAGACAGAGGTTCTTTGTAAGCCATCTGGCTTCCAAGACAGAGGTTATTTGTAAGCCATCTGGCTACCATGAGAGATTCGTTCATGAAGCTATCCACATATACAAGCACAGAGACAACTTCAACCGAGAAGATGGATTCTGGCTTAGCAATCATTGGAAAGATTTGATAAACCATTTCAGGTCTTAATTGATTGTTCACGCTTACAGTGGCTTTCATACAGCATACATTAATTTTTCGTCTCCCCCCTCCTCTTTTCAGAATATAGATGGACTAGTCCTTCTAAATAAACTGCCAAATCGCTGCGCGTGGCGCTGACGTTTTTTTATAAATAAATACACCGTTAAAAAATAAATAAATTAATGCAAACCGACACACCTGATGACGACCGTTTGTGTTATGATCGAAACGTCGTGAGAATTTTTATTGTTTTATATATATTTTATTATTTTATTGTTTCTCTTCAACGTGACTTTACGGAAAGAGCTAAGAATATGAATTACTGCAGTCACGAAAGCTTTAAATAAAAAAATAGACTACAATGTTCAATTCTCCCATAGACGCCAGTGTTAAATTATCCCCTAAACGCCGATGTTAATTTCTCCCTTAGACTCCAATGTTAAATTCACCCACAGACTCCAATGTTAAATTCTCCCATAGACGCCAATGTTAAATTATCCCATCGACGCCGATGTTAAATTCCCCCATAGACGCCAATGTTAAAGTCTACCATAGATAATAAACAATAAAAAAATATTTTATTATTTCCCGTCGTCGTGACTTTACGGAAAGAACAAAAAAATAGACTACAATGTTAAATTATCCCATAGACGCCAATGTCAAATTCTCCCATAGACGCCAATGTCAAATTATCCCATAGACGCCAATGTTAAATTCTCCCATAGACTCCAATGTTAAATTCTCCCATAGACTGCAATGTTAAATTCTCAAGGAGACGCCAATGTTCAATTCTCCCATAGACGCAAATGTGGAATTCTCCCATAGATAATAAAATAACATTTATTTTATTTTTAAATTTATTTTATTTTTCCCTTCTACATGACTTTACTGAAAGAAGCAAAAATAGACAAAAATTTTAAATTCTTCCATAGACGCCAATGTCAAATTATCCCATAGACTACAATGTTAAATTATCAAAGAGACGCCAATGTTAAATTGTCAAAAGAGACGCCAATGTTAAAATCTTCCATAGACGCCAATGTTAAATTCTACCATAGACGCCGGTGTTAAATTATCCCATAGACGCCAATGTTAAATTCTCCCATAGACGCCAATGTTAAATTCACCCATAGATGCCAGTGTTAAATTCTCCCATAGACTACAATGTTAATTTTTCAAAGAGACGGCAATGTTAAATTCTCCCATAGACATTAATGTTAAATTCTCCCATAGATGCCAATGTTAAATTCTCTCATAGATTCCGATGTTAAATTCACCCATTGACGCCAATGTTAAATTCTCTCATAAACGCCAGTGTTAAATTCTCCCATAGACTACAATGTTTAATTCTCCCATAGAAGCCAATGTTAAATTCCCCCATAGACGCCAACGTTAAATTTTACCATAGATAATAAACAATAAAAAAATATATATTTTATTACTTGCCTTCGTCATGACTTTAACGAAAGAACAAAAAATAGACTTCAATGTTAAATTCTCCCATAGACGCCAATGTCAAATTCTCCCATAGACGCCAATGTTAAATTCTCCCATTGACGCCAATGTTAAATTCTCCCATAGACGCCAATGTTAAATTCTCGCGTAGACTACAATGTTAAATTCTCCCATAGACGCCAATATTAAATTCTCCCAAAGACGCCAATGTTAAATTCTACCATAGACGCAAATGTTAAATTCTA
This sequence comes from Petromyzon marinus, assembly GCF_048934315.1. Lineage (NCBI taxonomy): Eukaryota > Metazoa > Chordata > Hyperoartia > Petromyzontiformes > Petromyzontidae > Petromyzon > Petromyzon marinus. The sequence goes on from NC_133692.1 coordinate 13,005,660, forward strand.
CCATAGATAATAAACAATAAAAAATAAAGCATTTTATTATTTCCCTTCGACGTGACCTTACCGAAATAACAAAAAATAGACTACAATGTTAAATTATCCCATAGACGCCAATGTCAAATTATCCCATAGACTCCAATGTTAAATTCACCCATAGACTCCAATATTAAATTATCCCATTGACGCCAATGTTAATCTCCCATAGACGCCAGTGTTAAATTCTCCCATAGACTACAATGTTAAATTCTCCCATAGACTCCAATGTTAAATTCTCCCATAGACTACTATGTTAAATTCTCAAGGAGACGCCAATGTTCAATTATCCCATAGATAATATTTTATTTTTAAAATTTATTTTATTTTTCCCTTCTACGTGACTTTACTGAAAGAAGCAAAAATAGACTAAAATTTTTAATTCTCCCATAGACGCCAATGTCAAATTTTCCCATAGACTACAATGTTAAATTATCAGAGACGCCAATGTAAAATTGTCAAAGAGACGCCAATGTTAAAATCTCCCACAGACGCCAATGTTAAATTCTACCATAGACGCCAATGTTAGATTCTCCCATAGACGCCGGTGTTAAATTATCCCATAGACGCCAATGTTAAATTCTCCCATAGACTCCAATGTTAAATTCACCCATAGATGGCAGTGTTAAATTCTCCCATAGACTACAATGTTAAATTCTCAAAGAGACGGCATTGTTAAATTCTCCCATAGACGCTATTGTTAAATTCTCCCATAGATGCCAATGTTAAATTTTACCATAGATAATAAACAATAAAAAAATAAAACATATATTTTATTATTTCCCTTCGTCGTGACTTTAACGAAAGAACAAACAATAGACTTCAATGTTAAATTCTCCCATAGACGCCAATGTCAAATTCTCCCATAGACGCCAATGTCAAATTCTCCCATAGACGCCAATGTTAAATTCTCCCATAGACGCCAATGTTAAATTCACCCATAGACTCCAATGTTAAATTCTCCCATTGACGCCAATGTTAAATTCTCCCATAGACTCCAATGTTAAATTCTCCCATAGACTACAATGTTAAATTCTCAAGGAGACGCCAATGTTCAATTCTCCCATAGACGCAAATGTGGAATTCTCCCATAGATAATAAAAATAACATTTATTTTATTTTTAAAATTTATTTTATTTTTCCCTTCTACGTGACTTTACTGAAAGAAGCAAAAATAGACTAAAATTTTAAATTCTTCCATAGACGCCAATGTCAAATTATCCCATAGACTACAATGTTAAATTATCAAAGAGACGCCAATGTTAAAATCTTCCATTGACGCCAATGTTAAATTCTACCATAGACGCCAATGGTAAATTCTCCCATAGACGCCGGTGTTAAATTCTCCCATAGACGCCAATGTTAAATTCTCCCATAGACTCCAATGTTAAATTCACCCATAGAAGCTTAAACGCATGGCGGCCGCGAATCAACGGGACTGGGACGAACACCTCCCCTATGCTCTGTTCGCCTACACCACCACGGTACACACATCTACGGGACAGACCCCGTTCCTAATGATGTTTGGTCGTGAGTCTCGCCTGCCCACAAATCTGCTGTTCGGTGTCCCTCCGCCGCAATGGGAGGAAGGGAGCCGCCCCGTGGAGCACCTGATGGAGACCCTACGAGGAGCTAGGGGCCGGGCCTACCCGCAAGGCGAGGCCGCACCAGCGGCGGGAGCAGGGGGCCCGACCCCAAATGGAGCCCCCTTTCTACTCGGCGGGCCCTAAGGTATGGCTGCACACCCCTCGCGTCGGGGCCGGGCAGGCGGGGAAGCTAACCACCTATTGGCGAGGACCCTGGACCGTGGGACGACAGATCTCCCCCTGGACGGTACTGATTCAGGGGGGGGAGAGAGGCTGGGAGATGGTGGTCAACGTCCGGCGACTAAAACCATGGAGGGCGGCCCCAGCGAAGGAGAACCCCGCCGCTCGAGTACCCCGAAACCCCGGGGTCCCCACACCCCCCATACCCGGGTGCCTCGCACGGTATATGGGCCCCACGGAGCCCCGGGCTCCGGGGGGTCCTGACCCAGGCCAGGGAGGACGGGGACGATGGCCCCTGAACCCTACCGCCCCCGAGTTTGTCTCCCAGCCCGCAGATGCCAAGGACCAAGGAAAACCGCTGGAGTGGAGGAGGAGACCGCCGCCCGAACTCCGGGAGACGGAGCCACCACCCCCGAGGCCGGCCACGAGGACTGGACGAGTCCCGCGGACCTCGCGGCGCTACCTCATGAGAGCAACCCAGGCGAGGTGCTCCAGTCAACCCGGGACGGGGACTGACACCTCGGGGGGCTATGTGGTGCCACTACAGCGAAGCCGCTCCGTCGAAACCGGGGCCGTCGCTGTGCTGCTGCGACCGAGAAGCCACCCGGCTCCCATCACAGCACTTCCCCCGCCACCCCCCCCCCCCCCACCTAAACACACACACTCAAGTAGGGCCTCATGGGGAGGGGGGGGGGGCACCTGCCCTGAGTTTTTACCCGAGAGGCCCCCTCGTGGGGGTGCTCCACGGTTTCTCAGGGTCAGGGAATTGGCAGGCACCCACCCAGGCCAAATGGTACTGCGGCGCCGTGGCTTAACTTAGAATTAAATGACCACGGCGAACTCACTGAGAACCGCAGTGAGGAGATGCCCAAGACACACACGGACCAGCAGACAGGTGGGGAGCGGGGCAGCGCGGGTTAAGCGTCTCTACCCATGGGGCACCGCGGGTTAGCGTCTCTACCTATGATGCACCGCGGATTAACGGCCCTACCCATGATGCACAGCGGATTAACGGCCCTACCCATGATGCACCGCGGATTAACGGCCTGACCCGTGATGCACCACGGACGGGCGGTGCGAGGGCTTTGAAAGGGGCATAAAAAGGGACGCTTTGGGGAAGCACGGGGCCATTTTTATTTGACTGGAGATCAACAGGAGGGAGGAATCGCGGAGCCGTCACCTGACTGTTACTCGCACGTCCGTGAGATGGGGCAGAGAACAGCCAGATTCTGTTTACAGCATCATCTATCCGCGACCTCCATCGCTGCGAGGTCGGACCGTAAGTACGAGGGAGAGAGGTAAGACAAAGGGACGAAATTCGGAGAGAAAATAGAGGGCAGACAGGTCGATTAGGTATCAGGCAGTAGAGAGATAGGTTAGACCTGTCCTGCTGGTCCGTACTGACACGCACAGCCTAGTTCGTTTATTCGTGGGGAATAAACCGTCCGTAGAGTATAAACTGTGTCGTGTTGTCTCTGTGAGTACGAAGGGGCGGTGCGTGGTGTGGCAAGCCTGCCCTCGGTGATTCTTTTGTTTGCGCGTGAGTAATTTTACCTACGTGTTACGTTCGCACGGGTGGGTCCACTCGGGGATTGACGCGCATGCCGGGGCAGCAGTAACGTGCTATCACTCTGGGCATTAAAGTACGGGTCCTTCGATCATTAAATGCACTAGTGCGTGGTGTGGTGAGCCTCTGCATCGTGTGGTACTGGTTGCACTTCGCCCGCGCCAGTACGGGGGCGTGCAGGAGCAGCGGCGCTCACGGAACGCGCCGCGCGTGTAGCGCGTAGAAATAAATTGGGGAGCGGGTATTCCCCAGCGCAGCCTAATTAGTTGCTTCCGACCAGCTGCGACGGTAAATAAAACAAGATTACACAATTCAAGCACGCGATGCTGCTGGCGGTGGTTACCGCGTGAGTAGAGCTGCGCCGTGAGGTACACGGGTACCCACGTGCATAATCATACCCCGGTTGTTGCAGTTGTGGTAGTGGTATGAATTTAACGGGGGAGTCGGGGGCCAACGACCCCGACAATTCGGCGATGGCGGAGGACGGTAGCCCCCACAAGTGGAGTGAGTGAGTGAGTGGGTGGAGTGGGTGGACTGAGTGAGTGGAGTGAGTGAGTGGAGTGAGTGGAGTGGGTGAGTGAGTGAGGTGAGTGGAGTGAGTGAGTGGAGTGAGTGAGTGGAGTGAGTGAGTGGAGTGGGTGAGTGAGTGAGGTGAGTGGAGTGAGTGAGGTGAGTGGAGTGGGTGAGTGAGTGAGGTGAGTGGAGTGAGTGAGTGGAGTGAGTGAGTGGAGTGAGTGAGTGGAGTGAGTGAGTGGAGTGGGTGAGTGAGTGAGGTGAGTGGAGTGAGTGAGGTGAGTGGGTGGAGTGAGTGAGTGGGTGGAGTGAGTGAGGTGAGTGAGTGGAGTGAGTGAGTGGAGAAATAAGCAGCTGTGAAAGTTTGGGATACCACTACTTGAATTTTTTTTTACTGTACCATTGAAAATTAGTTTAATGTTTGGTTTGATTTAGAACATCTTTCCAATGATTGCTTAATTTGAAACCATCCTCTTGGTTGAAATTGTGTCTGTGTTTGTAAATATGAATTGCCTCGTGGACAAATCTCTGATAAAACCCCGTGGGTTTGCAGAGAACCTTGGTATCGGAGAAAACTATATCGTGATCACCCGGAGGGTTGTAACAGTGGTCAGCTACGGCAGAAGAAGAAGAATTCATTCTGCCGTGTTTAAAATCTGATTTGTGCTCGCGAATTCGGTCAGAGACATGTCGCTTCGTCTCCCCAATATAGCAATCACCACAAGTGCAGCTCAATTTGTAAACCCCGGGGTACTGTAAGTCAGGAACGACATCTTTCACGGATGGGATCAGGTCACGGATTTTGTATACTGTATTGAACCGCACCAGGACCTTGTGTTTGTTTAGAATTTTGGAGATCTTTTGAGTAACGCCTGCCATATATGGTAGTGTGATGGTTTTGACCGGAGTATCAAGTGGTTGTTTCTGTATGGAGGGAGAAACACCTTGGCGGATGGTACGGTCAGAGTATCCGTTTCTCTTGAGGGCCAGGTGTACATGTTTTAATTCACTGGTCAGGTGGAAATTGGTCTGAAATGCAATGTGCCCTGTGGTATAACGTTTTGATGAGATAATTCTTTTGAGCTGGGTGGTGGTGGGAATCAGGTTTCAAGTAGGAATCTGTGTGGGTGGGTTTCCTGTAGACAGAATGCCCCAGTGAGCCATCAGGTCTCCTCTCAAACAGAACATCCAAGAATGGTAGCTTGCCATCTTTCTCCACTTCCATGGTGAATTTGATGGCGGGATGTCTAGAATTGATGTGGTGTAGGAAAAGGTTCAAAGCTGGGAGGCCATGTGGCCAAATGACGAAAGTATCATCCACATATCTCTTCCACAAGGAAGGTCTGAGTGTGGAAGTCTGGATGGCGTCTGATTCAAATTTCTCCATGAAAACATTGGATATCACTGGTGATAAGTGAGAACCCATGGGGGTACCCTCATTTTGTTTGTAGAAGGTGCCATTCCAAGTAAAGTAGGTATTGGTGAGGCAGTGTCTAATCAGCGCAGGTGTATCGGGGTCTAGTCCATGTTGTACCAAATTTTCAATTATTTCAATGGTATCAAGTACCGGGACCTTGGTGAACAGGGAGACCACATCGAAGCTGACAAGGATATCGTCAGGGGACAGTACAACGTCTTTGACCATAGAGACCAAATGAGCTGAGTTAATACTGCTGAGGAGGTCTTGCCAGTGAAAGGTAGCAAGGTATCTGACAGAAAACGTGCTAGCTTATAGGTATGGGAGTTGATCGTGGATACGATGGGTCGTAGTGGAGTGCCTTCTTTATGAATCTTGGGGAGACCATAGAATCTAGGGGGTCTTGCAGCAGGTTTTAAGGAGGGACGTTTAGTTGGTTCGATTAGGGAGGTCGAACTTGTGATGATCTTGTTGGTTTTCATAGATAGGCTATTAGTAGGGTCATTTTTATTTTTTGAGTAACTTCCATCGTTGAGGTTCTGGATTTTGTTGTACGAATCTTTATCCATAATTACAGTAACGTTGCCTCTGTCGGCTGAGAGGATTACTATATCACTTCTGTTTTTTAAATTCGCGAGTTCAAAGCGTTCATTTTTGCTGATGTTGCTAATGGGTTTCTTAGCATTCTTAAGAATAGTGGCTATTTCAGCTCTCGCAACGTCTGCTTGGATGTGTCCTATGCCTTTAAGGGCCACATCGACCTGAGAGATGATATCATCTACAGGAATATGTTTCGGGGTGACAGCAAAATTTAGCCCTCTAGCCAGTACTGTTTTCAGATTGTCCGAAATCGGGGTGCTACTCTGATTAATGACGATTTTGTTAACGTCTAGTTTTGTTATATGTGGGACTGGGTTCTTCTTCGATAGGTGGTTGAATTTAGAAATCAGGTTAGCTTTGTATTTGACTGAAAGTGAATCGGCAGAAGAAGCAGTCATGTTGTCTACGTGGTTCCAATCAGAAGGTGACATTTTTGTGTTAGCGTTAAATGAGCTTGTAGGAGAGTCCTGTCTAAAGTATCGAGTTCAAAACGGAGTCGTCTTATCCTCTCTCAGATTAAAGATAGGCTGGCCTTAAACAGAATCTGTTTAGAATTTGGTGAGGATACAGCAGCAGATGTGAGTGTGAAAGTGATGGGTATTACCTTGTTGTCGCGGCATCTTTTTAAGAAGGTCAGCGTCTCGATGAGCTTTGACTTCTTGTCCCGTTGTCTGTTGAAAGCTCTAACAGATAGGTGAAAGCCCTCCCCGTAGAGGTTATCAATTCTAGATTTGAAGCTTTCGTGACTGCAAGGATCCATACTCTTTGGTTCTATTCGGTAAATTCACGTAGGTAAAAAATAAAATAACAAAAATCACGACGTTTCGGCCACAACACAAGTGGCCTTCATCAGGTGAAGGGACCGTGCTGTCAGGAGGACAGCGTTGGAGTGAAAACAGCCAAGCCCAGGTCGCGTCCTTTAAGCTGTGTGGGAGGAATCAAAACGCTTGACAAAGGAATTAGCATAAAAATGAGCACGATGTACGTAGGAGGTGCATGGGCCATGATGGACCAAGAGCGGGTGGGGACCATGACGGACCAGCAGCGGGGGTGGGGGGGGAGTGGAGTGAGTGGGGTGAGTGAGTGGAGTGAGTGGAGTGAGTGAGTGGAGTGAGTGAGTGGAGTGAGTGGAGTGACTTTACGTGACATTACCGAATAGAACCAAAGAGTATGGATCCTTGCAGTCACGAAAGCTTCAAATCTAGAAATGTATATTTGGAGTTTACGATGTCTCTCTCATCATCATCATCACAGTGGCTAGATGTTAACTACCTTGCCTGGTATACAGGAGATCGTGGGTTCAATCCTGACCCAGACGCCTGCTATATATTTCGAGTTTGCGTGTCTTTTTCTCCGTGGTCGTGTGGATTTTCCTCCCTTCACATTTATAATAATCAACATCACTCGTTTAGAGCTATTTGGCTGCAGCTATAAATTTCCACACGGTGATAAGTCACTAACTTCGTTGAACAATCATTTGTGCTAGCCAGGTCGCATCTGAAAAAAAGCTACTATATAGCTCAGTGATGGGCCCTTACGTGTTTTAAATATATATTAAAAGTTGCGTTTGTTTACCGGAAACGCAATCAAATCGAGGCGGAGAGCGAACGCCGCGTTTGTAAATTCGCTGCAGAGAGCCGAAATAACTCTCACGCCACAATAGAGGTGTTTGTGTGTCATTAAACCCGCCACCACCCGACACAGCAAATTAATGCTGGTTGTTGTTGCTGTAATTACCGGAGAAACGTCACGGTTACTCGAATTGTTAAATATTGTAGCGGGTTTATTCTCCAACACACAACCGGCTGTATGTATCAAAGAACTAATTGTCCACTTTCGTTTACGTGACAAACCCCTGACTGATGGGCCGAGTCGGGTGGCGGCGGCCGTGAGTTTAACGACGACACAACATCGCATATTCACGCGATAGAACCCCACTAAAGCAACCTCTGTCCGACAGGCCTGCTGCTGCTCCGTGTTAAACGAACCCCGCTCGCCTCACTGCGCCTAGCGCGAGTTTGTTTCGCGAGTACAGTAATCATCATCATCATAATCCTCATCATCGTCGTCGGAGGCGTCTCGAGTTGGTGGCCGACTGAAGGGTTCACGAAGAGCGAGGAGGGGGGAAAGCTCCCTCTGAGTTGGCATCCTCCCGTCGCAGTGCCGGTGGCCTCCGCCTCCCCCACGGCTTCCACCGTGCCGAGTGCGGCCCGCCGCGAGAGAGTCGCGGGCAGAAGAGGAAGAGGAGGTCGTGGAAGAGGAGGTCGTGGAAGAGGTGGATGAAGAAGCGGGAGACATCTTCTCTCATGCGAGGCGAGCGTTCATCTTCACCGCCTCTCACTCCTCGACCGGAGACTCGAGCGGTGCCAGGCGTCCCGTGATGATTATTATTATGATTTATGATGATTATGATGATGAGTATTAACTCGGCGTGGCTCTGTACAGTACACAGACAAAGATCCCCCTGGGTAGCCTCTGACCGACTGTGGGGCAAGTCGCTGTTAGTAGCGAGGAGCAGCGCCTACGAAGGCCGCCGCCGTGGCACACGCGAGGCGGTGGCGGGCCAGCACTACGCGCCCGGCCGCCTTTGTCTCTCCCCCCCAGTGGCGACGCTCACACAGCCGCACCAGCGACTTGTTTGAGGCCGAGTCGACCTAGGGGAGGCTCAGATCGCCGATTGTTGGTGGCCCTGGCCGAGGTGGGTACACCAAGACGAGTGAGTGACAGGCTGCAGGGGCAAGTCGCAGTTAGTCGCGAGTAGCCTACGAAGGCTACCGGCACCGTGACAGACACACGAGGGGCTGGGTGGGTGGCCAGCACCACGCCCGGCCGCCTTTGTCTCCCCGGTGGCGATGTTCATTGCAGCACACCGCACCGGGGTACACTTTTGAGGCTGAGTCAACCCAGGGGGAGGTGGCCCAGGACCGGTTCGGATAATCGTCATCGGTGTTGGCCGTGAGCAGGAATCGAACTCGGGTGTCCAGGGTTGGGGTTTGCCATCTGTTTGGCCGAGCGTCCCCTAGGTCGACTCAGCCTCAAATGAGTACCTGGTGTGCAAAAAAACCCCATCGCCACTGGGGGAGACAAAGGCGGCCGGACGTGCTGCTGGCCACCCACCCGGTCGTGTGTTTGCCACATTGCCGGCCTTCGCAGGCGCTACTCGCTAACAGCACCAATATCATCTAAAGCGTAGGTTTTTGTTGGGGTGGTTAGATCGCGTAAATATAAATGTGTCGTTAAACCCGCCACCACCCAGCCTGTGTTCAGGCTACACTGGGTAGCTGCTTGTGGAGCTCATGGCAGCTACAGCCAAAACACGTGAAGCCAGTGTTGCTATTGTCTATACAGTACAATATACTGTACAGTTGATCATCTCTTATTCAGCTTCCAACATTATCCGGCGGTCTCGGGCCGATCCGGCAGAACTGCTCCAAAGGCTGTAACCCAGGCCGGCGATAGCTATTCTTGATTTCAGAGTTAAATATTACATATAGTACATTATACACTACGTACAACAATGACAATACTGGACTATTTACATCACCTCATGCAGAGTTTTCGAGAGTGGATTGGTAAGTTGGGTACGGTAAATACACTTTTTTACAGGATATTAATTTTTGTCTTTGTGTGTTTATTCATGGCAATTTCATATCGCAAATACATTTAAACACTTAAAATACATGTATACAACACCTAAAAACAGTCATACAAGAATGTGCAAAAACAAGATACTTTAATTAATGATGTGATTATCTGTATAATAGATGATCGACTGTTATACTGTGTATCTAGACTGTGAATAATACCCACAGGAGCTGCAACCGTCTTTATCAGTTTTAACCAATTCATGTTTTTCTGGCTGTTGGCGAACAAAAAACCTTCCAAGCAATTAACTGACTGGCACAGAGGTGCCCCCGGCCCCCTTAACGGCTACTTTCCAAAAAGTCAAACCAATGCATTTTAATCCATCCTTCCAAGCAGGAATTAAGGAAGCAGCCAATCAAATTCAATGTGACTCTTGTTTTTGCAGTCATTTTTTAATAAATGTGGTTTATTTACAGGCCGCTGGCTGGATTTGGAACCAAGACCTCAGCTGTACTAGGTCAGCCCTTTGTATATACAGTATGTATATTGAAGTTATTTTGCACCGTACGTAGTCAACCGTGCTACAGTGAGGGAAAAAAGTATTTGATCCTCTGCTGATTTTGTACGTTTGCCCACTGACAAAGAAATTATCAGTCTATAATTTTAATGGTAGGTTTATTTGAACAGTGAGAGACAATAACAACAACAAAAATACAGAAAAACGCATGTCAAAAATGTTATAAATTGATTTGCATTTTTATGAGGGAAATAATTATTTGACCCCTCTGCAAAACATGACTTAGTACTTAGGGGCAAAACCCTTGTTGGCAATCACAGAGGTCAGACGTTTTTGTAGTTGGCCACCAGGTTTGCACACATCTCAGGAGGGATTTTGTCCCACTCCTCTTTGCAGATCTTCTCCAAGTCATTAAGGTTTCGAGGCTGACATTTGGCAACTCGAACCTTCAGCTCCCTCCACAGATTTTCTATGGGATTAAGGTCTGGAGACTGGCTAGGCCACTCCAGGACCTTAATGTGCTTCTTCTTGAGCCACTCCTTTGTTGGCTTGGCCATGTGTTTTGGGTCATTGTCAAGCTGGAATACCCATCCACGACCCATTTTTAATGCCCTGGCTGAGGGAAGGAGGTTCTCACCCAAGATTTGACGGTACATGGCCCCGTCCATCGTCCCTTTGATGTGGTGAAGTTGTCCTGTCCCCTTAGCAGAAAAACACCCCCAAAGCATAATGTTTCCACCTCCATGTTTGATGGTGGGGATTGTGTTCTTGGGGTCATAGGGAGCATTCCTCCTCCTCCAAACACGGCGAGATGAGTTGATGCCAACGAGCTCAATTTTGGTCTCATCTGACCACAAGACTTTCACCCAGTTGTCCTCTGAATCATTCAGATGTTCATTGGCAAACTTCAGACGGGCATGTATATGTGCTTTATTGAGCAGTGGGACCTTGCGGGCGCTGCAGGATTTCAGTCCTTCACGGCGTAGTGTGTTACCAATTGTTTTCTTGGTGACTATGGTCCCAGCTGCCTTGAGATCATTGACAAGATCCTCCCGTGTAGTTATGGGCTGATTCCTCATCGTTCTCATGATCATTGCAACTCCACGAGGTGAGATCTTGCATGGAGCCCCAGGCCGAGGGAGAGTGACAGTTCTTTTGTGTTTCTTCCATTTGCGAATAATCGCACCAACTGTTGTCACCTCACCAAGCTGCTTGGCAATAGTCTTGTAGCCCATTCCAGCCTTGTGTAGGTCTACAATCTTGTCCCTGACATCCTTGGATAGCTCTTTGGTCTTGGCCATGGTGGAGAGTTTGGAATCTGATTGATTGATTGCTTCTGTGAACAGGTGTCTTTTATACAGGTAACAAGCTGAGATTAGGAGCACTCCCTTTAAGAGTGTGCTCCTAATCTCAGCTCGTTACCTGTATAAAAGACACCTGGGAGCCAGAAATCTTTCTGATTGAGAGGGGGTCAAATACTTATTTCCGATTTTTGACATGCGTTTTTCTGGATTTTGTTGTTATTCTGTCTCTCACTGTTCAAATAAACCTACCATTAAAATTATAGACTGATCATTTCTTTGTCAGTGGGCAAACATACAAAATCAGCAGGGGATCAAATACTTTTTTCCCTCACTGTATAATTGGAGGTGCGGAAAAGGACAACAAACTAACACAAAAAGCAGTTGTAAAGAAATTAGTCTTCAATGTCGCTGTAAAAGTGCATAGCTCCAGTGGCTTCCTATTATCGGAAGACAGAGCGTTCCAGACGGCTGCAGAAGTGCATCTGAAAGCGTGTGATACGGTGACCACCCTCTTTGATGGCTAAGCCAAAAGCCGCTGCGAGGATGACCGGAGTTCCTGTGATGGTTTCTGCTCCTTGACGAGATCAGCAAGGTGTTGTGGTTGATTTTTGGAAAGCATTTTGCGTGTAATGAGCGCGACCTTAGAATGTATTCGTTCAACAACCAGAAGCCATTGCAGCTCGGCGAGCACTGGACGGACATTGTCAGATTTTGCAGTACCCGTCACGACACGTGCCAACAGTTTTGTAAACGCTGCAGCTTGGTAATGATTTTAGCCAGACGTCCCGTCGAGTAGCGAGTTGAAATAATCGAGCCTTGTTGATACTATGCTACATGCCACCGTGCTGACTCAATCGTGGTCGAATGTGTCATAGAGCCCTGATGTGGAAATTGCAGGACCTGACTATAATTTTGCACGTGGTGACCTATGAGTCACATGGCCACCTCTACTATCGTTGACTTTATACCAAGTACTGCTGCTTGCAAGGTTCCACTTGATTTATTAAACTTAGAAATATGCGGGGCTTTCTGCCATTGTCTTAATTTAAACTCTCATGATTTAGAGACATCTGCTACAGCCCGAGTTATATCACGGTCAAAGTGAACTTATTAACAATTGTGTATAATCCTTAGAGCGTTTGCCTCTCACCAAGTGGCCGTTGAGCTTTATTGAGTTGTGTGTGTCGGATGTGAAAATGTCTTCAGAACTCACCGCGACGATAATATTTTGTCTTGTCCAGGTAGGAGAGAGCGTCTGTGCGGCTGGAGAGAGAGAGAGAAGCATGTCAGCCCAGCCTGACCCCACACAGCCAGCAACTTCCAGCACAGCCACTGCAGCGGCGCCCTCGGTGCCAGGGCAGGCAGCGGAGGTATCGCCACGACGACTCCTCACCCACACATACCCCCACGTGGATCGTGACCATGTGCCCAAAGTCTGGACACATAAAATGCCGCTGCAGTATATTTTGTGCGCACCCAATGAGAGTTGTTCCGAGCGGCGCACATTTCCATCTGGAAAGGGTGCAGGCTTTTTGGCACGTGTCACCCGCGGGTCCTTGGGATTGTAATTAATAATGGATTAAATAATTGACTGATGGTTTGCTCTTTGGATTATAAACACAAAGTTATGGCGTACTGGTACGATGGAAACAATAATGGTGCAACAAATACAATTTTACATTTTTTTTCACGTGATTTTTAAACACGGCGAGTTGGACGCTGTCGCCGACCGGAGGATTGGTATAATTTGCCGCTCACCGCTTTCATTCAGCAAGCATGGACTCCGTGTACTTTGTTCTCACTCGGCAAGTACCCCCCGCCCCCCTCTCTCCACCACGGATCTACGTCTGTCTCTGTGTCACGGAAGAACTCCGTGCCGCTGCCATAGAGAATGAACGTTAGGCGACGCGTGGTAATTTAAACGTATTTTGTCCAAATTAACATTGGGACGGGGCTCTGTCTGTCGGGGGCGATCCCGAGGCCACCGATGCGAATGACATTTTGTCGACTCCACGGGGATGGTGTGCCGAGTCAACCCGCGACTGGGACGTTAATTGGTGACCTTGTGAATCGAGGACGCTCACCACGGCGTCGCCTGGTTTGGGGTTGGGACCTTGGCGTTAATTATTTAAGGCCATTCATTAATTACTACACTTACTGGTCTGGGAATGAACACCGCGGCCAGCTGTTAAAATATTAAATTGCCTAGCAAGCAGAATGTATTGGTGTGCTTGATTTACAATTTGCCGTGATTGCTGATGCAAAAGTAAGTTGAACGGTATCTGAGCGCCTATTTGTTTGTGTGTCTGGGGGGGTCCTGAGGAACCCACGACTCTCTACCCACACAGCAGCAGCTGGTGCTTGACCTACGAGTAGAGGATGTCCACTGAGGATATTGAGCAATGAACTCAGCTGGTGTGCAGGCGTCGGGTGCTCTGTATGTGCACTGTTTGTTGAACTTCTTTCGCACCGGTACGTAGCCAATCGTGCTAATCGGAGGTGCAGGGGAAGGACAACAAACTATGGGTCTCAGCATGAGTAGTCTATGGGTCTGTATATGAGTCTATGTATGAATGTTGAACTTCTTTCGCACCGGTGAGTCTATGGGTCTGTATGTGAGTCTACTGTATGCGTGTTGAACTTCTTTCGCACCATACATAGTCAACCGTGCTAATCGGAGGAGGAGAAGGAGGAGGAGAAGAAGGAAGGGAGGCTCCGGCAGTGGGGCCGGAGGAGGATGTGAGACCGAGCGATGTTGACAGTGGAAGTGGGCTCACCAAGTCGCAGCTGAAGAGGCAGCGGAAGAAGCAGAAACAGGCTACCAAGGGAAGCGCTCCAGCGGCCGCTGAGAAGGCGGACGTGAAGGATGCGGGCGGCCACAGCGGCAGCTCGCCTGCCCTTCCCGTCGCCAAGATGGAACGTGCGCCAGTGCAGCAACCTCCTTCATCCCAGGCAGGAGACTTCTCAACCTGTCTACGATTCCTGACATCTCTTAACATGAATGCGAACCTCGTGTTTACACTTGAGATTTAGTCATAATCTTTTGAATGTATATAGCACTTTAATGCCTCGGGCAATTGAAATCGCCTGCATCACATCTCATCTCAAACAAGTGTAACCTCCCCCCACCCCGTGGCAGCTGTCTGTGTGCCACAAAAGGTGACTCAGCACCCAAATATGCAAGTGGACATTCGTCTGCCAGCAGGGGGCAACGATTGGCAATGTGTTAGCCCAGTTCAGTAATTTGTGGGTCATTTTTAGAACTTGGAAAATTTGGACCATAACGCCGACACAATGGCCTATGGTTATTTTTTCTGTTTCAGTATACATTTAGAACAGGTTAGCTCTATACGGTGTACAGAGTATCCTGGTTTTGCTTCCAGTAAGGATTTTGGTGACACCAGGGTGTACAAATACGTAAAATAGCCTCATGCTATGGTAAGCTTATTTGGGTAGAAAATATACGTCAAAGCAAACAACTTATGAAAGAATACCAAATGCCCTTTTATATCCAGGGAATTCTTGCCGAGTTGAAAAACTTTTTCAGGAGCGTCCTCTGCATTAAGTTGTTCAGAAAATTTATTTTTAATGAGCGCTTTAAATATGAGAGTATGCTGGAGTACCTGGAGAAAATACATGCAATTGCAGGGATAACACTCCAAAATTCCACACAGACCCGTCAGAAACCATTGTGTATTTTTTCAGAGTCTGTGAGAATGATATTTACGTGTCACAGCTGTCATTTCAAAACTCCCATAGCCACACAGCAGTCTGTTAGGCCTGGTCCAAGTCACTGTGGACAGCCAGTGTGACTGGCGGGTAGCTGTTAGGCCTTGTCCAAGTCACTGGACAGCCAGTTTGATTGACGGGTAGCTGTTAGGCCTGGTCCAAGTCACTGTGGACAGCCAGTGTGACTGGCAGTAGCTGTTAGGCCTGGTCCAAGTCACTGTGGACAGCCAGTGTGATTGACGGGTAGCTGTTAGGCCTGGTCCAAGTCACTGTGGACAGCCAGTGTGACTGGCGGGTAGCTGTTAGGCCTGGTCCAAGTCACTGTGGACAGCCAGTGTGATTGACGGGTAGCTGTTAGGCCTGGTCCAATTTACTGTGGACAGTCAGTGTGATTGACGGGTAGCTGTTAGGCCTGGTCCAAGTCACTGGACAGCCAGTGTGACTGGCGGTAGCTGTTAGGCCTGGTCCAAGTCACTGTGGACAGCCAGTGTGACTAGTGTATGGCTTGCTGCTAAGCCTGGTGGCTGTGTGGGTTTTTTTCTTTTCTGGTCTCTGGCCGAGCAGTTTGAGTTGGAGCTCGATTGGTGCCGAGAGCAGCTGCAGCTGGGCCTGCACACGCGCAAGGCCTCGCCTAAACAAGGTTTTCTCGCACGCACCTCGGTCGGCCAATACGAGCACCGCCAAAACCCTGCACCGACGTACCGCTAACCAGGCAATCGTTAGCATATGTATATGTTGAACTTCCTTTGCACAATACATAGCCAACCGTGATTATCGGAGCTGCGAGGTACATTTGTTACAACAGATAAGCAAATATTCCACAACACTTCAGCAAAAATGAATCGATGGATATGGATGGAAAGGGCACAAGCGGGAAACTGGAGCCAGCTCTGAGAATGGCATGTGATCTGGCTTCGGCTGTCCATGGCATTCCCCATGCCGGGTCGTGTTGCTTGCATGGAACGGAGTTGTAATCAACTGGCTATCATTTTTTTAAAATCATAACACCCTCCATCACCCAGCGTAGCCAAAAAGTAAAAATCCTTTAGTAGTTTTTGCCTGCTGTTAAACATTGGTTTGGAAGGAAGGCCCATAGGTTGATGCACTTTTGGAGAGATGGACTTTTGTCCTTGTTACTCACGGTCCTCCGTGACTTTGCCGAATGAGTTTCATCATTTGTGCACGCCTACTGTGCCCACTGTACAGAGCTTCCACAACAGGACTGTATTACACGTGCTTTTGGCGAGATGTTAACTACCTCGCCTGGTATACAGGAGGTCGTGGGTTCGATCCCGACCCTGACACCTGTATATTTGGCGTTTACGTGTTCTCTCCGTGGTCGCGTGGATTTTTCTCTGGGTCATCCGGTTTTTCCCTCCACATTTAGAATCAACATCACGCATTTATAGTATGTGGCCACTATAAATGTTCACCTGATAAGCCACTTCATTAGGCTATCATTTGTGATAGCCAGGTCGTTTCTGCAAAGGGGCTATATAGCTCAGTGATAAAATAAAAGGAGTTTTTTTTCACTTATTTACAGTGTCAGGAAAAAAATGCCTAGCTTTTCTTTCACCGCATTATATTGAAACTATGAGTTTGGCATAGGGATCGTTGAGTGGCAAGCCAGGTTAAATTTTATTGAAACTACGAGTTTGGCATCGGGATTGTTGAGTGGCAAGCCTTGATGACATTTTTTTGGTGAGCAATGATGATGTGCCTGTCGCAAATGCGGATGACATGCTGCGCTCTGGCTTGCATACTGTACGACGTGTTGTTTTTTAGGTCTGCACGCTATAAATACAGCGTGGTGGTCTGCGTTTAAAAAAAAAAATCACGTGACTACACATCTATATTTTGTCACAGCAGCTTAAGCGGCTCAGACCGTTATGTCTCCCTGGAGAGAAACTGCGAAAGATTGAGGAGTGAAATGTCTGCTTCACAACATCGTGGACTGGAGAAACCCTTCGCGGTCCCCAGTGTCCTTGCTTTTAGCGCCGCATTTTTGTCATGGACACCCCACAATCCACGACAATGTAACGAGGATGGGGTCTCTCTCGCGCTGTCTCCCGTGTGCCCAGAACGGAAATGATGCAAAGTAAAATAATCTCACGCAAGTGAAACCCAGACCGGTAGCGAACAAGTTGCGGATGCTTCCTGTCACAGTGCAATTTGTTGATTTAACACGTCGGCTTTCACGACCAATATTTTGGCATGTTTCGTTTATGTGACAACCCTTTACTAATTGGCTGTGGTGGCGGGTTAAACGACACATATTTACACGTTCTTCCACTCCGGTGGTGGGTGTACACCCAGGACCCCATTCCAACCTAAAGTGGCCTGGTCTCAGTTATCTGATGAAAGTTGCAGGCGAGAATTTCATCATCGCTTGCGGCTGGGATTGGCATCGTCCCCGACTCCTCCTGATGCCGAAGGTCAATGGGCGAGGTTTAGGACTGTGACTCGTGCAGCTGCAATGGCTGCTTTGGGTACGCGGTCCAGACCTCCCCAGAGACCCTGGCTGACAGAGGAGGTGTTCAGGATGGTTGAGAAAAAGCGACAGGCCCACTGTCATCGGCTACAGAATCCCACGTCAGAGAATGAGGAGGCTTACTGCAGCCTTCGCTCGGAGGTTCGGAGAGCCGTGAGGCGCTGCAAGGATGGGTGGTGGTCGCGGGCTGCTGAGGAGATGGAGTCTGCCTCAGTGGCCCGTGATCACAAATCTCTATTTAACTCCATCAAAAAAGTAACCTGCAGCGCCACACCTTTTACCATCATTAGGGGAAAAAACGGTGATCCAATCTCCGACCCCCAGGAACAGGTTTGCAGATTTGCTGAGCATTTCTGTGAGGTCCTGGGGGAGGGAAAATCCCTCAGCCAGGAAAACATCGTGGCACAAAGTGAGGATGACCCTGCTGGGGCTGCGGTGCCTCAAATATTGGAAGAAGTCACCCCCTGTGAGTGGCTGGCTTAGGTGCCATCTGTTGAGGAGTACTGAAGGCGATCCGGAGTCTGAGACCAGGAAAGGCAGCGGGCAGAGATGATCTCCCAAGCGAAATGCTGAGGGAGGGTGGCGTTTGTGCACAGACTGCCCTATATGACATCATAACAACAGTCTGGACCACTGGACGGGTTCCGCAGGATTGGAAGGATGCCCTGGTGGTCCCCCTTTTTAAGAAGGGGGACCGCACAGACTGTAACAACTACAGGGGCATCTCACTCCTCAGTCTGCCGGGAAAGGTCCTGGCAAGGATTATTCAGCATCGCCTTGCCAGGTACGCTGAGGAGAGGCTTGCGGAGCCCCGATGCGGTTTCAGGAAAGGGCGGTCCTGCACAGATGCCATATTTTCTGTCCGTCTGCTACAGCAGAGGTGTAGGGAATTCCAACAAGACCTATATCTCTGCTTTATTGACCTGGTCAAGGCCTATGATACCATCAGTAGGCCTGGGCTCTGGGTTGTTCTTCGTGCTTTTGGAGTACCTGACCCTCTGCTCACGATCATTAAGGACCTTCATGATGGTGAGCGGGCCCGGGTAAAACTATGTGGCCGGGAGTCAGAGCCATTCCCTGTACACCTTGGGGTGCGACAGGGATGTCCTCTGGCTCCCACATTATTTAACATCTATTTTGACCACGTAGTTCGTGAAGCCTTCAATAGCTGTACCGGGGGAATCTCCATATGGTACAGATATAATGGGAGGCTGATCGATGCCCGGGTGCAGTCAAGGGATGGCTCCCTATTGCTCAACCACATTATGTATGCTGATGATTTGGTAATAGCTGCTCATTCAGAGGAGGAGTTGGAGACGCTGCTGCTGAGACTGGAGCGTGCCATCTAAAGGTGGGGCCTTACCATCAGCCCCACCAAAACTAAGCACCTGCCTGGGTATTTTGTACCATCGGACACTCCACCCACACAACTCCCAATCGGTGATGGGGCAGTTGTGGAGCGAGTGGAGAGTTTCCCATACCTGGGCAGTGTGCTTATGACCGGCTCCAGTTTAACAGCAGAGGTCTCTCTCCGAATCAGTCGAGTGGCAATATCTTTTCATCGGTTGCGTAACGCTGTGTGGAAGCTACCTGGTCTGTCGCTCCGCACTAAGCTTCAGGTCTTCTCGGCCACGGTCATTCCCTCCCTTCTCTACGCTTGCGAAACGTGAACCCCCCTAATGGAACATCTTCGCCGGTTAGAAACATTTAGGCTGGCCTGCCTACGATCCATCCTGGGTTTAACCAGACTGGATTGTGTGAGGAGCTCACAAATCCTTGAAAGATCTGGGCAAGGTCCCATCGGTGAGTTCCTCCGGCGGGCAAGGCTGCGATGGCTGGGTCATGTAGCCCGCATGCCCAGCCACCACATGCCAAAACAGCTTTTGTTCGGCCGGATCGAGGGGGCTAAACGGGCGCGGCACGGCCTAGAGAGGAGATGGAGTGATGTGGTACGGGAGGACGTGGAGCTGAGTGGACTTGCTGATGACTGGTACCAGCGGTGTCAAGATCGCCCTCTGTGGAGGAGGCTCGTGAAGGATGCTACTGGGCAGTTGGAGGTAGTCACCTTCCAACAACAACGGAGGGCGGAGGAGCGATGCTCACAACAACGAGCGGAGCGCCGGGTGGCTAAACACAGCAGGTTGGCACAGAAGGGGGCACAGGTGGTGCATCAGCCAGTCATCTCAGTCAGTCGACCCGTGGCACCTGGGTCTGCCCCGTGACCACCTGCCAGCGGGCGTTCGACACTTCACGTGGCCTCAGGGTGCACATAGCCTGGCACAAGCGTCGTGGTGACGTCACCGCCACTTAGTGGTGAATGGCGGTTGTTGTTGTGTCCGTGTGTGTGTCATTTTATTACATTGATCACTGTCCCCTCCTCAAGCCATCCCTTCATCCGTGGGATACACATTGCTCCCCCTTGCAACAAGTGTAATTTCCCTGCTCTGGTGTTACATTCCTTTCTCGTGCTGCGGGAAGGCAAAGGCGGCCAGGAGGCTCTGATTTCATGGAATACTTTATCTGGTCTTTGTGTGTTAGACCTATTTCTTGTACCTCTACTGAATTACCCCAGGTCTAATCTCTTGTGATTATTATTTGGTTTATGTTTAACCAAGATTTGTAATGTACCATTTAGATGTTACCACCATGATTCTGGGCTTTGCTAAGCTTTGTTCTCAGTCCGTGTCGCTATGGGTCGGTGTTTATTCGCAAGTTATTTCCACTATCCGGAGGTTGGATATATAGCTTAGTTTGGACTTAAGCTTTCGTGATTGCGGAACTCATGTACTTTGGTTTTCTTGGTAAAGTCATGTAGATAGAAGATACAATAAGAAACAAACACGTGAGTTGAATAAGGGTGAAATAAAATAAGTAATAATAAAGCCACTAATATAGACTTGTTTTTATAGCCAAGCTTTAACTTTTTCCGTGAAGAAAAAAAATATCAGTTATAATGTTTGTTTGCCCTGTGCTCTGTGTCTCTGATTCTAGGTATTTATTTGTGAACTGTTCTTTGGCCATCTGGAGATGTGGGAGATAGTCGCTAACCTTCCTTTGCCCCGGGATTATTTATTTATTGCGGCCTTTTTACGATCTCCATCTGCTGTTTGCTGTGAGGCTGGGTTTGTTATTTATTTCGGTTACTATTAAATAAGTATATCGGCAAATTTTATTATTAATATACATTTTGGAAAAAGGCCTATATAGCCAACATTTTATTCTCCAACACACCGGGTGAGTGCTGAACTAGTAACGAAATGGCATGTTTTGTATACTTAATTGTCTGTGTCGGGTGGTGCTATTGTGTGCAAAAGAAAAGTAGTAGAGCCATGCTATTGTGTGAAAAAGAAGAGTAGTAGAGTCATGCCATTGTGTGAAAGCATAGTAGAGTCTTGACATTGTGTGAAAAAGAAGAGTAGTAGAGTCAGGCCATTGTGTGAAAAAGAAGAATAGTAGGGCCATGCCATTGTGTGCAAAAATTACTCGTGTAAATGACTTGGTTGGGGAACGAAGCAAATTGTCACCCCCAAACCACCACCACCTCCCATTTCAAAAACTTGCCAGGGGCCCTCCTTGAAAGAAGAATAGGTGAGGCTCTCTGGATAAACGAGTATCATAAGAAAAGACAGGAGATCACCGATTATCTGGTGGCTTCAGCGGGGGGAGAGGAAGGGGACGCCGGATTTTCAAAAACGCCAGATAATCACGAATCATCGTTATTTAAAGTAGCTTATTTTCTGCACTTTCTTGGATAGAATTATGTTTTTAGGTGTTGTGCATACGTTTTTTGTTCGTGTTTTGCATTTGTTTGCTGTGTGAAATTTGCATGAATAAACATACAAGTAGACAGAAATAAATTTCCCTCTACTAAAAGTTACTGTATTCACTGTACTGTACTTACCACTCCAATTTCGAAGACTCTGCATGGGGTGATAATAGGGCTGTGTAGAATTTGACACTGAAATCAAGCATGTCTACTTTTTTGTCACACATGGTGCCAATCGCCAGACTGGTTTACAGCCTTTGGAACGCTTTTTGCCAGTTTCGCCGGATTGGCCCGGGGACCGCCGGATAATTTTGGAAGCAGCAGCCAGATAAATCGCGCGGTGTCATAATTGATAATTGGCTGTAGCACGTTAATATACGAGCGAGCTCTGTAGGGGCCATCACGATGTGGGAGAATCATTTGCTTTCACAAACACCCGTTTCTCCGCATGTGCTGTATCCTTGCCCCTGTCAGTACCGATATGCATCATACCTCACCTGTGTTTTTATTTTTTGGCACCGCATCGTGGGAAATGTAATTTAACTGGAGCTCGCAACATCACGGGCATTGTAAATTATTCTCACGTCCTGCCTTGCTCGTATTGTGCGCATGAAAGAAGCAGATTTGTATTGATACCTTGTAGTATTGAGTTTCAGATACTCTGCTTCGAATATTTTTTTTATTACAAAGATATAAGTTACGTATTGGATGTGGTGATTTAGACAGTCTCATTAGAAGGTTCATTAATAAGCCATGCGAGCGAAAGTTGAGTGGAAAATGATCCTAGCCCACAATAGGCATATCATATAAGCATCCATTCTAACGCAGTGTTAATTTAAGCATGCATCACCGTAAATGTCTGCCGGTGATTGTAAAACAACCACTTGTAATTTATTGCCTGTGGGTGAGCCTGACGAGTCACACAGTAGCACATCTCATTACTACTCACGCCAGGGATACAAACTTTACGATGTTTTTTTTTACCGATACACTCACCGAGAATGTATTTTTTTATCTCTACAGCATTCTCCTTGGTTGGTAATTACTTTTGTTGTGGCATGGGAATTCACTTGTGCAGCGCAAATAGTTTTTTTGATATCACATACCACAAGTTGACTCGGTTTTCCATTAGGCCGATGTCAGGCTCAGCACTTCTGCCCTCCATGCTATTGTTCACCATAGATTGGAGGAATCTGTCAATTGGCCAAAGACACAAGACTCATCGCGTGTGTACCTATGAAAGATATCAGCACATTTGTCAACGGCCCATCTTAGTACACAAGGGTCGATACCCGAAACGTCACCCTATTGTATACTTATTTTCCACAATAGCCACCTTGCGATTGACGAATGTGTTGAGGTTTTTTTTTCATTCATTTTGCCCCCCCCCCCACCCCCGTTGCGTCACTGCCAACGCAGCAGCAACAGCATTGTACGAAATAATTTGTCAGTTGTGTAAATCGTGGGTGCGTTCCAATGCAGCGATTCATAAATTGTTAATTGTGTAAATATTAGGTGCTTAACAACGCAGTAATTCATAAATGAAACTACATTATTATTATTCTTCTCGTGGTACTTGTATCAAATTGGGTGAGTGGCAGTAGATCGATTATAGTTTATGCAAATTGTATGTAAATGTTTAGGCTGATTTGGTGATTGAAACAGTCAACGATGAAAAATAAGAATAGTTTTTTCCCTTTCTGGCAATAAATGAGGAGGTGTTAAGATGCTCAAACACCAAACATAAACATTTTGCAAGGAATCAAGTCTGCATTAACCACACGTGCTTCTGGTGAACATGCACACAAATATGCTCTTATAATATATCCATTGTCTTTGAAACTGATTGGCCTACATCAGAGGCAGCCTTCTTTATGGCCTAGTCTCACCAGTGTCAAACCAGAGAACGCCAAAAGGCAAACAGCAGAAAGACAATGCAAGTATCAGAACACTGAGAGCTCGCGTTGAGCAGTTATATCTATGGGATACCTTTTGGAAACTGTAAAAGAAAATTATCCGGTAGAAACAAGTCAGAAACAAACTACAGTAAAACCTTCGATTGCGAGCATAATTCGTTCCGGAAACGAGTTTGTAATCCAAAGCACTCGTATATCAAAGCACTCGTATATCAGTTGTCATCACGTGACGCTCGGCAGACAAAGCGTATACGTACTACTCGTATTGCAAGACCTCGCTCGTTTATCAAATTAATATTTATTTTAATATTTTGCACGTCTTGCAAAACACTCGCAGACAAGTTACTCGCAATCCAAGGTTTTACTGTAATTATCGATTTGATTTACAATGCTGGGTCGTGACAAGTCGGCGTGTTGGGTCGAATCGTTGCTTGCCGAGTCGAGGCCCTCAATTCACTCGCCGGGTCTGGTTCCATGCCCACCGGGTTTTGCCGTTGGGCTTTGCCTTTCTGAACCGCCGGTGTTCAATGAAACGTAATCGACTCAAGGTCACGAGCTCCCCGCCGCACGTACTCTGTATTTTTTTTTACTTTACTCGGCCTCTGGTCGTGCTTAGCATGACATCCACATTCAACTGCGCACAAAGACGTTGAGGTGATTGCAGTTCGGACCTTTGGGGGCAATTTGAGTCGTAGTCAGGCATAATCCCTGGACGCCACCAGGTGGCGCACTTACGCAGGGAATATTTTTTTCTAAAGCTTTGGATATTCGGGCTGAACTGTAGCTCATTAGTCCGGAGTTTAAAGAGCTCGCCCCCCCCGCCCCCCCTTTTTGTTTTGTATTTGAGCCACTTTAATTCAATTTAAGGCTTTAAATGTACAAACATTTGAGAATTGAAAGCGTTGTGGACCCAATTTAACTCGTATTGCGCGCTGGCTCAGAGCCGCGAGCCCCCTTCCCGCCGAACCCTTAAACAAATCTCTCCCGGGCGCATTCACAGTTAGAGTGACAATTGAATAATACTATACTAATTTACATTTATAAAGCACCCTTAAACAACTAGATAGGCCACGTCACTGTCCCGGTGTGGAGCCGGTGACATGAATTGTCACGTAAATTCTGTCTCACCCGGACGGAATGATATTGGCAGCGCATGCTCACACCAAGCTCGTGCTGCTCGTGCGTAGCTCACCCTGGCCCCCGTGTGCGTTTTGTAGCCCCATCGGCATCGAGCGCTGCGCATGCCGTGATCCCGGCGGCGCATGTTCTGGTGCTGCGGTGCAACATTGCGCTCCAGGTGTTATAGTCCTCTGCATTGGAGAATAATTGGAAGACGATAAAAGCAATTAACGTGAGTCTATGAGTGTAAAAAACCAAAGTCAGTGATTTTTTGAGCATGGAGGCAGTGACCGTCTCCCGTTTACAGCCATCAACCACGAGTGGAAATTACACATTCCTGTGGCAGGGGTGAGTATCTGTAGGACAACCACTGTTGACTTCCTCCACCAAGTTATTTACAGTATCATGGGGTGCCACGGTGGCGAGATGTTAACTACCTCGCCTGGAATACAGAAGGTTGTGGGTTTGATCCTGACACTAATACCTGCTTTATATATGGAGTTTGCATGTCTCTCTCCCCGTGGTCGTGTGGATTTTTCTCCGGGTCCTCCGGTTTTTCCCTCCGCATTTAGAATCAACATCACGCGTTTAGAGTGTTTGGCTGCTATAAATTTCCACGTGATAAGATATCATTTGTGGCCAGGTCGCTTCTGAAAAAGAGCTACATAGCTCAGTGGGCCTTACTTGGTAAAATAACATTCTTTTTTATTGTTTAATTGTTTTAAGTGGTGCCTATTTTATCGCCCCCTGGAGGAATGATGAGGCCGAGTTAACCCCCAACCAGGAATTGAACTCTCGAGAGTTTAGTTTGGGAGCTGCTCGCCCGAGCACCGAGCCTTCTTTTAACGGTTGCCTGTGAACGACTCTGGTGAGAGCGTCATCTCCTTTGCCTGACTCCCAATTCTAATTTGTGTGATTTTATCTGAAAATTGGATCGGAGCAGCAAAGGCGCGGATACAAACGGGAAGAAGAAATATCAACCGTCTCCGATTTGCCGATGACAATCAACAAAGGCGCTCGATGCAAATCAACTACGGGGCAATCGAGTTTAACGTGAGCGTAACAAAAGTAATCTAACAACAGGTTTGCGAAATTATTTTAAGATAACTGTAGGAGGATGCACAATTGGAAAGCACATGACAATATGTACGATTTCATTATCCTCTGCTAGGTGTGCACCATCTAATTACTTGTGTATTTATTTACGTGTGTGTGGCTGGGTGTGATGTTTATTATGGTATACGTGACATTTACGTGTACACGTACACTCGTCGTTATGGGTTTGCCGTGTATCCGTTGCGTGACGCCCTCTGGACGCTCCTTGTCAAACGACATTTTCCCCATCTCAAACAATGAAACAGAGGAGGAAATAAAGGTAGCCGTGGCCTGTTTATGGTTGGGGGTTGTACAGACGGTCAGATGTGCATTGCGCGCGGGGGATTGAAACGAAGGCACGACTCAAATACTATCGGGTGTTATTTCTGTTGCCAAACAACATCGATCGACACCAGTGCAGCAGTTTAGATCTTCTGTGGTGGAAGAAAGAAAAAAAGCAACCTTCCATTCATTATCAACACAGCCTTCCCTGACTCTAGCTCCAAGGCACATCATTATGGGTTTCCCCCAGTGTGTGCTCTGTTACTTAGGCTTAACGTGGGGGAAGCAAATCTACCCCCGTGCACCGAGTGGCGTTATGCGGTAGCCGGCCTTCTCTCACTTTGTCATTGAGGGCGATTGGAGTCACGGCGAGCCCTGCTGGGTTAGTGTAAAACCTCGCTGCGCAGGTAGTGTGTGTGTGTGCAGTGCCATTGCCGCATCCGCGGGGGTCGGGAGACCGCGACATCGCCGTGAAACCGGAAGTCGTCGTTTCCGCAAGTTGCAGTCATAATTATGGCGGCTGGAATAAAACTAATAAAACAGTTATTGTTAGAGGAACAACAACCGGGAAAGTCGCGGGAGAATATGCGCAGCGCTCGGGCGGTTATTGAAGGCGGTTCAGGATTAATTTAAAGCAAAATAGAAGGCAAACATGGGACTTGATGATGAAATGCGCCATATTGACGTGCAGAAACGTTTTTGGTTACCGCTAATTACCTGCTACGGTTTATGGATCGGCGAAGCATGGAGATTGGCAAAGGGAAATGGAAGCGAAGCTGAAAAGTGCAAAAATAATCATGGGGGATTGTGCACGGTCGGAATTGCGCTGAGAGAGGACAGGGCGAGGAACGAAATTAATTACCTTCATCTTATCGAAATTTACATAGCGCCTTTTTTCCAAAGTGCCTCTTGCAGCGATTATAAAATTGTACATAAGACGACATAAGACGACAGTGGGTTTAAAAAGTGGTGGTGTAGCTTTAGTGACAGCAGAAAAGGTGCTAGCGAGTGCAGGACACATTGAGCAGGACACATCGAGCAGGACTCATTGAGCAGGGTACATTGGGCAGAGCACATTGAGGTCACATTGAGCATGACACATTGAGCATGATACATCGAGCAAGACACATCAGGCAAGACACATCAGGCAGGACACATTGGGCAGGAAACATTGGGCAGGACACATCGAGCAGAAGGGATGTGGGCACAGTAGAGACGGCGTGATTGAGAGGGCGATCGCGCACCGCGATGCTTTCAAGTGCAGGAGTGTAAGGGCATTTGGGGCAGTGCAGAACTGTGAAGGGTTAGTGATGGCATGGGGGAAACCTCTATCCAGCAGTGGATAGAAATGGCTGGTAATGGTGATGTCATGTTATTATTTGTTTCTCATGATAGATTTGTTTTCCACATTTGTTTACAAACTGCAATAACTGTCGGTGGTGCGTCTTTAATCAAATTAGAAAAATTAATCAACTTCAATCCGATGTCCGTTCATCAGTGGCAACATCGGTGCCGCTCGATAGGTGGGATAGTGACTCGGGAGTCAAACTTTCAGTTGTAACAGAATAGATCAGCGGACAATTTTCCCCCTTCCCAAATCAGGCTGCCCAAGTGAAACGAAAGGTATTTATACACGTTCCATCAGCCGCACGACTTTCTGCGAGTTCATAATTTCAGCCGGATTGGACCGGTTTCAACTAAACTAAAGCTACAAATATCTTCTTTGGTTCTTTCGGTAAAGTCACGTAGAATGAGAATAAAATAATAAATTGATAAAATAAAATAACACAATAATATTCTCACGACGTTTCGGCCACAACACAAGCGGCCTTCATCAGGTGAAGGGGCGAGACTGTCTGGTAGGACAGCGCTGGAGTAAAAGAGCCACGTTCAGATCACGGCCTTTAAGTTGTGTGAGAGGAACAAAGCGCCTTGACAAAGGAATTAGCATATAATTTAGCATTGAAATGGCTGAATGATTAGCTTGTGACTGGTCACAGAAATAGCTATGTTAAAAGTTAAAGCATGCACATCCGCAGAGGCACCCATTGTTAAAGGAATTAGCATAGAATTTAGCATTGAAATAGCTAAGTTAAGGCATACACATCCGCAGAGGCACCCCTTGGCAATGGAATTAGCATAGAATTTAGCATTGAAATAGCTGAGTGATTAGCTTGTAACTGCTACAGAAATAGCTACGTTAAAGTCAGAGCATACACATTCGCTCTGACTTTAACGTAGCTATTTCTGTAGCAGTTACAAGCTAATCACTCAGCTATTTCAATGCTAAATTCTATGCTAATTCCATTGTCAAGGGGTGCCTCTGCGGATGTGTATGCCTTAACTTAGCTATTTCAATGCTAAATTCTATGCTAATTCCTTTAACAATGGGTGCCTCTGCGGATGTGTATGCTTTAACTTTTAACATAGCTATTTCTGTGACCAGTCACAAACTAATCATTCAGCCATTTCAATGCTAAATTATATGCTAATTCCTTTGTCAAGGCACTTTGTTCCTCTCACACAGCTTAAAGGCCGTGATCTTAACGTGGCTCTTTCACTCCAGCGCTGTCCTACTAGACAGTTTCGCCCCTTCACCTGATGAAGGCCGCTTGTGTTGTGGCCGAAACGTCGTGAGAATATTATTGTGTTATTTTATTTTATCAATTTATTATTTTATTCTCATTCTACGTGACTTTACCGAAAGAACCAAAGAAGATGAATCATTGCAGTCACGAAAGCTTTAAATCGAAAGCTACAAATAGTTTCAGTTGTCCTGTCGCAGTTTGCTGCAACCAACCAATGCTGTTGAACTGTCCGATGTTGAGTAGTAAGGGGCTATAAACAGTTAGGTAAGGGTCCTAGTTCGATCTAGACTAATGTGATACAGGAGGCTTTCGGTTTGCGACGGTCCTATTTACGGGTGAACCACATTCACGGCGTTTGTATAATGCCATCATGGATCGATGTACGATGCGCGGGACTCGATTCACGACGTGGGGGACTCGATTTACGAACTTTGACGTGATTTACGACGATGTGGACTCTATTTACGACACGTCTTTCCGACACGGCTCCGAACGCGTTTGAACAGAACCGTCGGTCCAGTTTTTCCGACGCCACTTGGCGTGGAGATTATTGTTATTCCCCGAGTGTTTTTTGTGGATGTTTACCGATGACATGAACCCCGTTATTAAACACGGCCGATAAAAGGAAATGAAAGACATCGGCAAGTGGCATTTCTACTGTTTCAACTGTTTATCGGTATATAGGGTTCCGATTTATGACGATCCGATTTGCCACCATGGGCTTTACAGGAATGTATGAAAAAATAAGAATAGGTTTTAACCTTTCTGGCAATAAAACAGGTGTTAAGGTGTTCAAATACCAAATATAAACATTTAGCAAGGAATCAAGTTCGCATCAAGTTCGCATTAACCACACGTACTTGTGGTGAACATGCAAACAAACATGCTCTGATAATTTACAGGAATGCCTTGTGACGTCAATAAAGCGGAGGTTGAGCCGCCTGTACATAACGCAAAAATTAATTATCATCAGTGTCTGTTTGTCCCCTCTCTCATTACCGGAGGGACGAAAGACAAAGATCCCCCGTGTAGCCTTAACAGACTGTTGGGGCAAGTGCTGTTAGCGAGCACCGATGAAGGCTGGCACGGTACACGAGGGGGTGGGTGGCCAGCGGCAAGGCCCAACCGCCATTGTCTCCCCGGTGGTGATGTTTACACACTGCACCAGGTACTCATTTGAGGCTGAGTCGACCTAAGGGAGGTCCAGGACTGGTTCAGATAATCATCACCGGTGTGGGCCACGAGCGGGAAGCGAACTCGGGTCGCCGGCTTCGTAGTGCAGGGCGCTAACCGCTACGCTACCGCTCCCCACAGGGACGGACACACGCACATGAAGGAGGCGTTATTATCCGCTGCTTATCTAACCGCGTTGCTGGCTGAGGATATGTCCATGACGACGCTGGCGATCGTTTGGGGGAAATCGCGGCCGGGAAGGTGCACCGTTTTGATTTCACTTCCACCCCCTCCCCCCTCTTTGTTTGCACAGCGGAGGAGGCGGCACGAGCGCTGCGCGTGCTGAGCAGCTCGAAGGCCCCGGCGGTGAAGAAGCGGCAGGTCATGCAGGCCGTGTTCGGTGACTACCGCAAGAAGATGGCAAGCGACAGGGCCAGGCACATCCGGAGCATGGAGACCGGTGAGGGGAGCACACAGCCTCCGTCGGCCTCTCTTGCGACATTCTTGAGAACGACGATGATTTGTTGCTGATGTTAATCCATTTATTTGGTCTTCTTCTCCTTATTCTCTTTCTTCCCTTTTTCTTTCGTACGACTGCTAATGTAGATGCTGTCCCTACTCATTTCAAATGACATTGGGGAATCTTTGACGCTCACTGTGAAGCAGACAGCGCGTAGTGTTTCATGGTTAAAACGCAGCAAGTTGGCACAGTGGGGAGCATAGCTGGTGCATCTGCCAGTCATCTCAGTCAGTCAATCCATGGCACCTGGGTCTGTCCCGTGACTTCTTGCCGGCAGCGAGCCTTCGACACTTCACGTGGCCTCAAAGTGCACCTGGCCTGGCACAGGCGCCGTGGCGACGTCACCGCTGCTGAGTGGCGAATGGCGGGTATTGGCCGTGTGTGTTTTTTCTGCCGACAACCACGGGACACACGGGCAACCAGGACCCCCCGTCGTGCCTCCTGTGGCCCCCCAGAAAACACATCTCCATTTTTATACGCTCGATAATTTAAGTACGGTAATTGCGTTCGTAAACCTCTCGCCTGGCGATCCATCTTAAAATTTACAATCCTGCTTATTAAAATCGCTTTCAGTAACTGTGGTCACGTTGGCTGCACAACTCATCTTAAAATGAAATATATTAAATAATTAAAAGTTCAAGGGACTGCGTTGGTGGTGTTGCACGAGGGGGTGATTAACGCCACCTTTTCAGGAGGAAAATACAAAATGGGATAAAGTTTCAGCGAGCGCTTCTTACTTTGAAGCAGTGGTTCTTAACCTGGGGTGGAGGCTGCTTTGAAGGAGGGCCGCTGGGCAATCTCGGGAAGGCAGCGGCTGTGGGGACCTGGTGGAGGGTGGAGGTAGCTGGTGAAGTGCGGTGGCGTTGACGGCTTTGGCGACTTCAGCTCAGTTTTGAGCCAAACCTGAGCGCACACTGTCTAGACTGAGGCAGTTACTGAGCCTTTCCACCACTACCTGTGGATACAGATTTGTAAACAGGTGGCGAATATTGATTCGATGTCAACCGAAGCGATTTTTGTCCAGGAGAGCCAAACAAAGACAACGGAGGCTTTACGGTGATGCGCTGTGTTAACGCTCACGTCTTCATCCTAGACGTACCCACAACGTTACTTTACACTCCTAAAAATACTGCACTCAACACGAGGGTACAGCAGTAAACTTAAACACAAATGACACAGGGTACAATAATATACAGTACACGATAAAACATCACCAAAATACCGTACATAAATAATACATTTCTATATACGGGACACACAAAGCGGTTCCGTGTACAGGGTAGCAGTGGGTGGACTTGAAGGCTGAGAAGCGACGGATACGAGACAGAATGGACGACGACGCTGTAAGCGACGTGAGCGTGTAGGGGTTGAGGTGACACTATTCGGGTAGCGGTGTTCATAATCATGCGACAACGGATTTGCGAAATGACATAAATGGGGGAGACATAAATCGGGCTATCACTGTAGACAAGTTTCCTATGTTCACAAGTACCTTTTTCAGTGCTGCCCAGTAGCGTTACACTAAATATGGATGAAATAATAAAAAAAGGATATATTAGTACGACGCAGACATAATTAAATGCTGTGTCGCATGGCGTGATGCGATTCAGGGTAAGTGAAACGGTGATGTTATTTGCGCTGGTGCAAAGGGGAAGTTATTTGGAGTAATTCTCATAGATGAAGTACATGTTTTATAATTAATTCTTCCCAAAAAAATCTGCTGAATCATTACACCAATAACGATGAGTAGGAGATGGAAAATGCGTGTTCTTTTAAAGGCAATATACGTGGAGTTTTTTAATCTCCCAAAGAAGCTGATGTCCAGAGAGCAGCATTTGCATGCCCATGTTGGCAACATTTATATGGGCATATTGGCTATGTATCTATCTATCCGTACACATTACATTTGAAGTGGGTTCAATTGAGGCGCACACTCAACTTGGAGTCAACACTATATATTGACGCATAACAACCAACGAGAACGTTATTCATAGGGTGGTGACCACCGTTCCTAATCTCACTAACACTCGGGGAGTATTACACAGCATGACCAGGGCAGGTGACGGGTTGCCTGGTCACGAACGACGATCGGAGACTCGAGGACCGCTGATGGCGTCTTCATCCCAGGGTTGAACAGCCCAGCTCTCTGTTCACATCCCGCTTATAACACCCGTGGCTTTTCCAGCTCTGCCCTAGGCCACTCCCCCCTTCTCGATCCTTCGGGAAGGTCTGGGCCCCTAACCACGTGACCCCCAAGCTGGGGCCCCGAGCCCCCCTTTGCCCGGTCACGTGTCCTGTTGGGTACACGCAGAGTGTCACGGCCTGAAACGACCTCCGTGACACCCGCCTACAGCACCCGTACCGAGCCAACACAGTCGTGATGTCATACGTCCCTACGCTCGTACGGTCCCGACACAGTAGTGACGTCGTATGTCACTACACATCATTTAAAAGCGGTAGGTGTCCGTTCATCTTCAAGCGGAGAGTCGGAGCCCTTGAACCTTGCCGACTTTCAGTGTTCACTCGGTTCTGGGATCGCCGAGTGGGATATGAAAGGGCTGTGAAAGAATATTGTCTGCTTTCAAATCTGTAGCCAGGAACTATCGGCTGTCGTCTTTTTTTGAATTGCCTTCTTATACTGCTTTGGCATGAATAGACACTAATTAAATTTAAACCAAATCGTTTGCACTTTTTTGGGTGGGCTCATTTAACATAACCACTTTCTAGTTATTCATGAACCCTTGATGAATAAAATATCAGTGCTTTATCAAGTACCGTTAAGACGAATGATGCACTTAATGCAACAAAAATAATATACATGAGGACTCTGATGTATACAGGGTGCTTAAAAAATGTTAACACTTATATGGGAGAGAAACAAACCTAGTAAACTTAGAAATGTAATGCAACACAGCGCAGAAAGTCGACTGACACAACAGTCAACACCCTACCTGGTTAATTACGTCCAAGAGAGAGACAAGACACAGAGCCGGAGACACATACACAGACACACAAGCGGAAAGAGTTAACACAGAGACACAGAGAGAGAGACACACGCATGGGCACACAGAGAAACAACGTCTCTGTGTCGAGGCCTTAAATAGCTAGAGAGGGGGTACAGAGAGAGAGGGGGGGGTTAGAAGAATTAGCATGTCAATGGGAGATCCCGCAATGAGAGATCCACCGACAACGCTGGAGGAGAGAGCAACAACCGAGGGGAGACAGAGAGAGACGAAGGCAACACTAAATCAAACTAACTTAGTAAAATTTGGAAATGTAATGTAATGCAACACAGAGTCGGTCAACACACAATTAACACATGGCCTGGTCGATTACGCCACTCCAAAGATTGCTAAATTAGAAGTTAAGTGTGAAATTTGGGAGAGAGACAAGGCACAGACATGGAGACACAAAGACAGACACACAAGCAGAGAGAGACAACAGAGACACAGAGAGAGAGGAAAAAACAAACTTAAAACCTCCCCGTAGAGGTGGTGCAAACTTGATTTGGCGCTTTCGTGACTGCAGGAATTATTCTTTGGTTCTTTCGGTAAAGTCACGTAGAAATAGAAAATAATATCAAACGACGTTTCGATTGCAAAGCAAGCAATCATCATCAGGTACAAATGAAAGAGAAACAAACCTTGTAAACTTAGAATTATAATCAGCACACTCCAGGGAGGGTGTTGACTGCGCTGTGTTGCATTATATTAACTTATATGGGATTAGAAGCTTTCATGACTGCAGGAATCCATACTCTCTGGTTCTTTCGGTAAAGTCACGTAGAAAAAAATATAAAATGAAAGAAAACACGACGTTTCGGTCGCAATGCAAGCGTCTGTCTTCATGTGAGGAAAAATAATTTGCTGTTGTGGCTTTATATAGGCACACAAAATCCGTGATTTGATCCCATCAGTGAAGGATGCGATGGTGTCTATAAACTGAGTTGTGTCTGCGGCAGGAGTTACATTGGTGAAACGAAGCGACAGACCTGGTTCGCGATCACAAAGCGGATTTGAAACACGGCATAACCAACTCCTTGGCGGTGGCGGATCATTGTTTCAATGCTGTGGGCACACATGACATTGTTTTCTCTGAGACCAAGATGCTCTGCAAACCCTCGGGCCACCTTCAGAGATTTGTTCATGAAGCCACCCAGATATACAAACACAGACAAAACTTTAATCGAGAAGATGGATTCAGATTGAGCAATCATTGGAAGGATGTGAAAAACTACGTCAAGTTTTAACTGCTGTGATTTTCACTCACCCACCCGTTTGTCGTCGTCCTCTCTCACCCACCCGGTCGTCGTCGTCCTCACTCACCCACCCGGTTGTCGTCGTCCTTACTCACCCACCCGGGTGTCGTCGTCCTCATTCACCCACCCGGTTGTCGTGGTCCGATTACGACTTGTACTACAAGTCCATTTACTTGCTAATTTCTCTAGCCCCACCCGTCCCTGCACGCCACAAACCCTCCCCCCTCTCCCCTGTGAACTCCCACAGCCAAACTCCTTCCCCCCCCTTCCCTCTCCCCTGCCATGCCTATATAAAGCCACAACAGCAGGTACATTTTTTTCTCACCTGAAGATGGACGCTTGTGTGTTGACCGAAATGTGTTTTCTTTCATTTTATTATTTTTTCTATCTACGTGACTTTACCGAAAGAACCAGAGAGTATTCTATGGGACTATCGTTATTAATGGAAAAATAACGGATATCTTTATTTACACGGAGCTCTCTTAAGGCTTTTGCTTCGTTACAGCTAATATCTACTTTTGGCAGATGCTATATTGGACAGACGGGACGTAACATCAGCGTAAGACTAAAAGAGCACCAAAGAAATATTAAATTATCTCAAACACAACTGTCGGCAGTGGCAGAACATGCTTGTCAACAAGGACACTCAATTGATTTTGATAACGTTGAAGTGTTGTGTTAAACTAATTATTACTGGCAAAGACTAATTAGAGGATCCATTGAAATTGAGAGAAATAGAAATCACTTTAATCGCTCTGACAGCTACAGGCTTAGTGCGGCTTGGAAACGTATTATTAAATAATACATATTGCAATTCCTTATAGGGGAAACACATACTAATTAACGGATTACTAACGTAGCATATAATCACAATAACACACATTACAACTAATTACTAATCTACAACTCATTACTAATCATAACCATTGACTGATTACCAATCGATTATATAATTACAATACCCCCCCCCCGCCTCAAATCACTGCACCTGAATGAGTTAAATGATGACGTCACCCTGCTGCTCTATTTAAGACCGGGAGCAAGTGAGGGCCTTACCATTCTGGCGAATTGCCCGATGATGCTGGATGTAATTACCAGTGAAACATTGTACTCAAACTGTAAATGTTGTGGATTCACTCTTCAATACACTGGTGGGCTAAAGTAGTGAACTATTTGTCTTTTGTCAACGTGACACTTTTTTGCTGATTGGCCGTGTCGGGTGGTGGAAGGTTACGACACATTTATAAATAACGCGATCTAACCAAAAAACCTTTATTATGAATAATATTGGTCGCGAAAGCCTACGTGTTAAAATGATAACAAATGTCTCCACTTGTTCACCATCATTGTCAACACATGCCTGGAATCTTCTCCAGGTGGTCTGCAGAGCCTGGAGGCACATTTCTTGTGGTATTGTTGATCATTCTCAGAAGTTTTAACAATTTTTTTTAAGCACCCTGTGTTAGCACTCTGGGGCAATTAATTTTGGAGAGACAGGGCAATATAAGACTCAGGTGTTGCCGAGTCCCCACGCATTTGTATGCGTGCCTTATATCATTTCAGATTTCTTCAGTTTGATGGTCTAACCTGGAGAGAACCTTTTGACTCCGGGGGTCCAAAATGAGATGGTCGGATCGAGAGCCTCGTCTCTTATCAGCCACGCAACGAGAGACAATTTTTTGCTTTGATCGTTGTCACCGGGTTCACGGCACGCGGCTTTAAAGCAGCTCTCTTCGCCGCTCAAACCGCGTCCTCTTTATTCCGTCTCTCGTTCAACTTACGCTTCGCCATCACGTCATTATCTAACAAGACTGTTGGACTCGTTAGCTTTGTTTAAAGTCCGTCTTGGAAAACTCACCTCTTTGAATTGGCGTTTTACCCCCTCAGTTCTGGCTGTGCACCCTACAGGTTCCGTTTAGTTTCTGCTTTCCATACATGGGCTATATTGGGATCTAAGAATGAAATAAGCGTTAATAATTTAATGTATTATTATTATCTCAGTCTCTCTTTTAAATATCTGGGTTTCTCCGTATCCATGTTTTTTTTTCTGAATGTTATTTCTATTTGCCTCCCTATCCTTATTCTAATTATGTTACAAATATACTAATTATGTTTACATTCAGATTCTGAATTGCCAATGTGATTTGTAACTTTGATCCTTACCCATGTATTATAGTTACATTTTAAGGTGCAATTTTACTGTTTGTTGT
Organism: Petromyzon marinus; assembly: GCF_048934315.1. NCBI lineage: Eukaryota > Metazoa > Chordata > Hyperoartia > Petromyzontiformes > Petromyzontidae > Petromyzon > Petromyzon marinus. The sequence continues at coordinate 13,042,106 of NC_133692.1, forward strand.
AATGTTCTTACTCAGTTCCTCTACTGGACATCTGTGAAAAAAGAGCTTCATAGCTTATCGGATTCCTCCTATAAAAATAAATATCTGATTCTATTATCTTTGTCACGTGACGAGATCAAAATACATTTTTCCATTTGGAACTTTCATTGTTTGTGCACCGCTCTGGGTCAAAGGGTGACCCCAAAAGATTGCGTTACTAAACGGGCAGAGCGATCATTTTGTCTCGAATGCACTGGGAGCAGACCATGCTATGCCACGCGAGGTGTGTACATTGACACGTTAGTCAAACCCAAATTATGTGTGTTGAACTCCTTTTGCACAGTACGTGGCCAACCGTGCTAATCGGAATGCTAATTATATTACCTACATTAAGTGCAAAAAAATTAATCCGATGGATTTCAGTGCACCCATTGGTGACTGGGCTGAGACCATGAGCTCACTTCGTTGGATTATCCAGTTGAACCCTTTTTCCGTTCTGAGACATCTGCAAGTCGCAGGGTGTGGTGGTGTCCCGTTCGCCGCTGAACCTCGGAACGGGAAAGCGGCTGGGTGTTAATTTTATTTAGAGAGGGGTAGTAGCGCCGCTGTTTATAAAGATGTTGTTACTCATCGCGGAGAACTGTAGCGACACGACCGCCACACTCTACAATAGCCAGCGCCAAAACTGTGCCGCATGCCCCTCCCACGTGGTTTTTTGCTTGCGATTACTTTTGGAATCGATTCCGTTCTGACGGCGTAGACGTACCTCATCGGAACGGAATTGGAAGAAAAACAGATTACGTACACGTATGCACGTGCACGTACGTCATCGGAACAGGTTATCGGAGGTGGCTCCCCGGACTCAGCTTCTCTCCCCCCCCATCTCCGTGGCGATGGCTCCGTTCTCCAAAGGGGCAGCGGTCCCCTGAGGCACCCAGCCACCACCCTCCATCTCGCTCGTAAAAATTCTCACCACGTTCTTTTTTGGTTTGTGATTCTCTTTCCATCTGTGACGTTTTTGTTTTTCTCCCTCCTGTATTTTTTTCTTGTTTTACCTTGGTCTCTGCTGTTTTTATCCTTCCCCTTTTATCTGCCTCGTCTGCTTCTGTGTCTGCTATTATTGTCTTGCCGATATGACTTTATACATAAAAGTTCCGAATTCGTTTTTTTATAGCACGCAGACAACCATGGCAGCTTCGTTTATTTTTAAGCATTCCAATTCAGTAAGCTATTTCATCAGCTCAGTTATTTTCATGTCACTCTTTACTTTTTGTTGATACAATACATTCTAAATTACGTAAAAAAGAGTCCCTACAATTCAGTAGAAAATATTCCAATATGTTGACTTTTCGTCTTTCGTTTAATTATTATACGAAATTTCTAGTCACCTTTTAAGAACGTTGCTTTATAAACTTTGCCCGAGTTCCTCCCTCAGGTAGACACCCCTGTGCTGGGGTCTCTGTCCGCCTGTACTTCCTCAGGTAGACACCACTGTGCTGGGGTCTCTGTCCGCCTGTATTACCTCAGGTAGACCCCACTGTGCTGGGGTCTCTGTCTGCCTGTACTTCCTCAGGTAGACACCACTGTGCTGGGGTCTGTGTCCGCCTGTACTACTTCAGGTAGACACCGCTGTGCTGGGGTCTGTGTCCGCCTGTACTACTTCAGGTAGACACCGCTGTGATGGGGTCTGTGTCCGCCTGTACTACTTCAGGTAGACACGGCTGTGATGGGGTCTCTGTCCGCCTGTACTACTTCAGGTAGACACCGCTGTGCTGGGGTCTCTGTCCGCCTGTACTACCTCAGGTAGACACCGCTGTGATGGGGTCTGTGTCCGCCTGTATTACCTCAGGTAGACACCGCTATGATGGGGTCTGTGTCCGCCTGTACTACCTCAGGTAGACACCGCTGTGCTGGGGTCTGTGTCCGCCTGTACTACCTCAGGTAGACACCGCTGTGCTGGGGTCTGTGTCCGCCTGTACTACCTCAGGTAGACACCGCTGTGATGGGGTCTCTGTCCGCCTGTACTATTTCAGGTAGACACCGCTGTGATCGGGTCTGTGTCCGCCTGTACTACTTCAGGTAGACACCGCTGTGATCGGGTCTGTGTCCGCCTGTACTACTTCAGGTAGACACCGATATGCTGGGGTCTCTGTCCGCCTGTACTACCTCACGTAGAAACCGCTGTGCTGGGGTCTGTGTCCGCCTGTACTTCCTCAGGTAGACACCGCTGTGATGGGGTCTGTGTCCGCCTGTACTACCTCAGGTATACACCGCTGTGATGGGGTCTGTGTCTGCCTGTACTACCTCAGGTAGACACCGCTGTGATGGGGTCTGTGTCCGCCTGTACTACCTCAGGTAGACACCGCTGTGATGGGGTCTGTGTCCGCCTGTACTACCTCAGGTAGACACCGCTGTGATGGGGTCTGTGTCCGCCTGTACTACTTCAGGTAGACACGGCTGTGTTGGGGTCTGTGTCGCCTGTACTACCTCAGGTAGACACCGCTGTGATGGGGTCTGTGTCCGACTGTACTACTTTAGGTAGACACCACTGTGCTGGGGTCTGTGTCCGCCTGTACTACCTCAGGTATACACCGCTGTGATCGGGTCTGTGTCCGCCTGTACTACTTCAGGTAGACACTGATATGCTGGGGTCTCTGTCCGCCTGTACTACCTCACGTAGAAACCGCTGTGCTGGGGTCTGTGTCCGCCTGTACTACTTCAGCTAGACACCGCTGTGATGGGGCCTGTGTCCGCCTGTACTACTTCAGGTAGACACCGGTGTGATGGGGTCTGTGTCCGCCTGTACTACTTCAGGTAGACACCGCTGTGCTGGGGTCTGTGTCCGCCTGTACTACCTCAGGTAGACACCGCTGTGCTGGGGTCTCTGTCCGCCTGTACTACTTCAGGTAGACACCGCTGTGATGGGGTCTGTGTCCGCCTGTACTACCTCAGGTAGACACTGCTATGATGGGGGCCTGTGTCCGCCTGTACTACTTCAGGTAGACACCGCTGTGCTGAGGTCTGTGTCCGCCTGTACTACCTCAGGTAGACACCGCTGTGATGGGGCCTGTGTCCGCCTGTACTACTTCAGGTATACACCGCTTTGCTGGGGTCTCTGTCCGCCTGTACTACCTCAGGTAGACACCGCTGTGATGGGGTCGTGTTTGCCTGTACTACTTCAGGTAGACACCGCTGTACTGGGGTCTGTGTCCGCCTGTACTACCTCAGGTAGACACCGCTGTGATGGGGTCTGTGTCCGCCTGTACTTCCTCAGGTAGACACCGCTGTGATGGGGTCTTTGTCCGCCTGTACTACTTCAGGTAGACACCGCTGTGCTGGGGTCTCTGTCCGCCTGTACTACCTCAGGTAGACACCGCTGTGATGGGATCTGTGTCCGCCTGTACTACTTCAGGCAGACACCGCTGTGATGGGGTCTGTGTCCGCCTGTACTACTTTGGGTAGACACCGCTGTGATGGGGTCTGTGTCCGCCTGTACTACTTTGGGTAGACACCGCTGTGTTGGGGTCTGTGTCCGCCTGTACTACCTCAGGTAGACACCGCTGTGATGGGGTCTGTGTCCGCCTGTACTACCTCAGGTAGACACCGCTGTGCTGGGGTCTGTGTCCGCCTGTACTACCTCAGGTAGACACCGCTGTGATGGGGTCTCTGTCCGCCTGTACTATTTCAGGTAGACACCGCTGTGATCGGGTCTGTGTCCGCCTGTACTACTTCAGGTAGACACCGCTGTGATCGGGTCTGTGTCCGCCTGTACTACTTCAGGTAGACACCGATATGCTGGGGTCTCTGTCCGCCTGTACTACCTCACGTAGAAACCGCTGTGCTGGGGTCTGTGTCCGCCTGTACTTCCTCAGGTAGACACCGCTGTGATGGGGTCTGTGTCCGCCTGTACTACCTCAGGTATACACCGCTGTGATGGGGTCTGTGTCTGCCTGTACTACCTCAGGTAGACACCGCTGTGATGGGGTCTGTGTCCGCCTGTACTACCTCAGGTAGACACCGCTGTGATGGGGTCTGTGTCCGCCTGTACTACCTCAGGTAGACACCGCTGTGATGGGGTCTGTGTCCGCCTGTACTACTTCAGGTAGACACGGCTGTGTTGGGGTCTGTGTCGCCTGTACTACCTCAGGTAGACACCGCTGTGATGGGGTCTGTGTCCGACTGTACTACTTTAGGTAGACACCACTGTGCTGGGGTCTGTGTCCGCCTGTACTACCTCAGGTATACACCGCTGTGATCGGGTCTGTGTCCGCCTGTACTACTTCAGGTAGACACCGATATGCTGGGGTCTCTGTCCGCCTGTACTACCTCACGTAGAAACCGCTGTGCTGGGGTCTGTGTCCGCCTGTACTACTTCAGCTAGACACCGCTGTGATGGGGCCTGTGTCCGCCTGTACTACTTCAGGTAGACACCGGTGTGATGGGGTCTGTGTCCGCCTGTACTACTTCAGGTAGACACCGCTGTGCTGGGGTCTGTGTCCGCCTGTACTACCTCAGGTAGACACCGCTGTGCTGGGGTCTCTGTCCGCCTGTACTACTTCAGGTAGACACCGCTGTGATGGGGTCTGTGTCCGCCTGTACTACCTCAGGTAGACACTGCTATGATGGGGGCCTGTGTCCGCCTGTACTACTTCAGGTAGACACCGCTGTGCTGAGGTCTGTGTCCGCCTGTACTACCTCAGGTAGACACCGCTGTGATGGGGCCTGTGTCCGCCTGTACTACTTCAGGTATACACCGCTTTGCTGGGGTCTCTGTCCGCCTGTACTACCTCGGGTAGACACCGCTGTGATGGGGTCGTGTCTGCCTGTACTACTTCAGGTAGACACCGCTGTACTGGGGTCTGTGTCCGCCTGTACTACCTCAGGTAGACACCGCTGTGATGGGGTCTGTGTCCGCCTGTACTTCCTCAGGTAGACACCGCTGTGATGGGGTCTTTGTCCGCCTGTACTACTTCAGGTAGCCACCGCTGTGCTGGGGTCTCTGTCCGCCTGTACTACCTCAGGTAGACACCGCTGTGATGGGGTCTGTGTCCGCCTGTACTACTTCAGGCAGACACCGCTGTGATGGGGTCTGTGTCCGCCTGTACTACTTTGGGTAGACACCGCTGTGATGGGGTCTGTGTCCGCCTGTACTACTTTGGGTAGACACCGCTGTGTTGGGGTCTGTGTCCGCCTGTACTACCTCAGGTAGACACCGCTGTGATGGGGTCTGTGTCCGCCTGTACTACTTCAGGTATACACCGCTTTGCTGGGGTCTCTGTCCGCCTGTACTACCTCAGGTAGACACCGCTGTGATGGGGTCGTGTCTGCCTGTACTACTTCAGGTAGACACCGCTGTACTGGGGTCTGTGTCCGCCTGTACTACCTCAGGTAGACACCGCTGTGACGGGGTCTGTGTCCGCCTGTACTTCCTCAGGTAGACACCGCTGTGATGGGGTCTGTGTCCGCCTGTACTACTTCAGGTAGACACCGCTGTACTGGGGTCTGTGTCCACCTGTACTACCTCAGGTAGACACCGCTGTGATGGGGTCTCTGTCCGCCTGTACTACCTCAGGTAGACACCGCTGTGCTGGGGTCTGCTTCCGCCACACGCACGCACTCGCGTGCATGTGTGATGAAGTGCTGCATAATTTATGTTAATGCATTACCGTGCATGTGGAAATATACAACGGTTCTTGGGGTTCTTGGGTTCAATTTAAGTATTTTCAATGCTAATTAGTTGTCTTGAACGTATGAATGGAAGGAAATGAAAGTAATTTGTATCTAAAATGAAGTGGGCACGCTATTTGTTCTATCAATAATAATAAGTTTTGCCTTAGGAGTAATGAAATAAACAAAGAACATAACATTTTCAGTCTTTGTATTGAATGTATTTTGGCCCTTCCGCACTGCCAGGCACTGCACTCTCTCCACTCGTAGTTAATATTGACGAGAGCGTCACCACCCATTCATCGCACGCCTAAGGAGTGGGCGGAAAATTGCCGCCCGCACGCTCATTCGTATCAATGTGCGCGTGATGACACGCTCCTTAATTGACGTTAATGTGCTAATTTATAAAGATGCTTGGGATTGTAAAAATAATAATAAGACTGATAATAACGTACGCTTATAAAGCGCCTTTCACCCGGAGATCACAAGGCACTGTACAAAACACACGCGCATGTGCTCAGGGCTCGCGCCGATTAAATCCTACCTCAATTAAAAGGGTTTAAGAAAGAGGAAAAGCCCTTCAAATGAAGTCGCGTCTCAAGGCGCTATTTGAATAAAGGGATGGGGGGGGGTGATAAAGGGATGGGGGGGTGAGGGGTTTGGAAGTCAGCGGAGTGGAAGTGAATTCCACAGCGGTGGCACCCCCCCCCCTTAGCGTCTCGACCGTTTGCGATTGACCGCGAGATTCCTGCGCGCGCTGTACAGTGAGAGAAAAAGTATTTAATCCCCTGCTGATTTTGTACGTTTGCCCACTGACAAAGAAATTATCAGTCTATAATTTTAATGGTAGGTTTATTTGAACAGTGAGAGACAGAATAACAAAAAAAATCCAGAAAAACGCATGTCAAAAATGTTATTAATTAATTTGCATTTTAATGAGGGAAATAAGTATTTGACCCCTCTGCAAAACATGACTTAGTACTTGGTGGCAAACCCCTTGTTGGCAATCACAGAGGTCAGACGTTTCTTGTGGTTGGCAACCAGGTTTGCACACATCTCAGGAGGGATTTTGTCCCACTCCTCTTTGCAGATCTTCTCCAAGTCATTAAGGTTTCGAGGCTGACGTTTGGCAACTCGAACCTTCAGCTCCCTCCACAGATTTTCTATGGGATTAAGGTCTGGAGACTGGCTAGGCCACTCCAGCTAAAAGGGTAAAAACCTATTACTATATCTTGTTACTGGCAAAGGAGGTCTCATAATGTAAAGGCTTACCCCGAGCTCTCAATACTTTGATAATGCGCTGTTTTTGAGTTGTACGCCTTATGGTGTCATCTGGTCCAACACCAGTGGAGACTAGGCTCTAAGAAAAGTCGTCTCCTGTGTGGACCAATCAAATTCAAGGACAGTGCCAATATTATTATCAGAGTTGTTTCTTTTTGTTAGCATTTTTGACTGCTTGTGTTGTGGTTATTGCAAACATGATCCCTTGTATAAAGGTGTCAGTTTTTGTGCCAGCTAAAAGGGTAAAAACCTATTACTATATCTTGTTACTGGCAAAGGAGGTCTCATAATGTAATTGGTAACACACTACGCCATGAAGGACTGAAATCCTGCAGCGCCCGCAAGGTCTCCCTGCTCAAGAAAGCACATATACATGCCCGTCTGAAGTTTGCCAATGAACATCTTAACGATTCAGAGGACAACTGGGTGAAAGTGTTGTGGTCAGGTGAGACCAAAATGGAGCTCTTTGGTATCAACTCAACTCGCCGTGTTTGGAGGAGGAGGAATGCTGCCTATGACCCCAAGAACACCATCCCCACCGTCAAACATGGAGGTGGAAACATTATGCTTTGGGGGTGCTTTTCTGCTAAGGGGACAGGACAACTTCACCGCATCAAAGGGACGATGGACGGGGCCATGTACCGTCAAATCTTGGGTGAGAACCTCCTTCCCTCAGCCAGGGCATTGAAAATGGGTCGTGGATGGGTATTCCAGCATAATGACCCAAAACACACGGCCACGGCAACAAAGGAGTGGCTCAAGAAGAAGCACATTAAGGTCCTGGAGTGGACTACCCGGTCTCCAGACCTTAATCCCATAGAAAATCTGTGGAGGGAGCTGAAGGTTCGAGTTGCCAAACGTCAGCCTCGAAACCTTCATGACTTGGAGAACGCCTGCAAAGAGAAGTGGGACAAAATCCCTCCTGAGATGTGTGCAAACCTGGTGGCCAACTACAAGAAACGTCTGACCTCTGTGATTGCCAACAAGGGGTTTGCCACCAAGTACTAAGTCATGTTTTGCAGAGGGGTCAAATGCTTATTTCCCTCGTTAAAATGCAAATTAATTTATAACATTTTTGATATGCGTTTTTCTGGATTTTTTTGTTGTTATTCTGTCTCTCACTGTTCAAATAAACCTACCATTAAAAATATAGACTGATCATTTCTTTGTCAGTGGGCAAACGTACAAAATCAGCAGGGGATCAAATACTTAATAAAGTATTAAAGCTTTCGTGACTGCATAAAATTACTCACTGGATTTTCGGTAAAGTCACGTATGTAGAAATACAATAAAATTGTTTTTGACACATGATGAAAATCGCTTGCGTTGTGATCGAAACGTCGTGATTGTTTTTTGTTTTAATATAATTTAACTGTATTTCTACATACGTGACTCTACTGAAAAAAACAGAGTAATTTTATGCAGTCACGAAAGCTTTAATACTTTATTATCACACTTCTACGGGGAAGTTACCGTTGTAATTATGTGTAAGATGTGCCCTTTTTTGAGCTGCCGTTTTGTATTTACAAGAGGTGGTCATTTTTTTGAGCTGCCGTTTTGTATTTAAAAGAGGTGGCCTTTTTTGAGCTGCCGTTTTGTATATGTAAGATGTGCGTGTTTGAGCTGCCGCTCTCGCTCTGGCCCCTCCCCCCCTCCAACCGTATTTCCTATTTAAGCTTCTGTTCATCCCTCTGCCCCCCCCCCTCTCTCTCTATCTGCCTCCCTGTCCGTCTTTCCTCCCTCCTTACCTCTTGGTGGACTTGTTTATGTATTTCTACTGACCGTGTACCTCGTATTTTTCATTCTATATATGCTGGTATGTGCAATCTGAAATTCGTGGTCCGCCAGGAAGTGTCTGTGTTGTTTGCCTAACTGGATGTGCTTCACATAATGTTTTTTCAGGTTTGTTGAATTCTCGTCTCTCATCTTTTTGTTGTATTTACCTCCGTGATTTGTTCTTGACACCTGATGAAGATCGCTTGCATTGTGATCGAAACGTCGTGATTGTTTTTTTTTAAATATAATTTTATTGTATTTCTACATACGTGACTTTACTGAAAAAAACAATGAGTGATCAAATACTTTTTTCCCTCTCTGCATAGGAGCGTAGTGTATTGTAGTGTACAGTAGTAGCGTAGTTTGTTGTAGCGTCGTGTGTAGTCGAGTAGCATAGTGTGTAGTAGAATAGTGTGTAGTAGTGTAGTGTATAGTAGTGTGTAGTGTAGAATAGAATAGAACCCCTCTTAACGACCACCCCTGTTAACGACTAATCGCTTAACGACAGGCCTCCATAGAGCCCTATGTGTTCACTTATCGACCATTCCCCTGCTAACAACGGGCTTAGGATGAGCACGCGACCGCCAATTTCAGCCAATCGGCAAGCTCTAAAGTGGTCTGACCAGGCCTCGGCCAATCGGCGACGTTCATTTCATTTGTGAGCATTCGGGCATTGTTTACATTCACGTCTGCTGCGCTTGAACTACAAACCGCTTGATGACGAAATCACTTAAGGACCAGTTTTGTTGAACCAATTACCATCATTAAGAGGGGATCTACTCCATTTTATTCTCCTAAAAAACTTTCTTGACTGCAGGAATTAAACACGAGGGATTATTTGGACTTCTAAAACGAAAAATAAAATCGTTTAGTTTTTTTATAGTTTCCTGAAAACAATGGAATTGTTCCCCTTTTTGTGATGTATACATTTTTCTTAGACATATTTATTTTTGCAGCCATGAAGACCATGAAGCTGGTGCCGGTGCCGGCGAAGCCTAATAGCGTGTTCTACAAGGCATGCGTCAGCAAGGAGGGCCGCAAGAGGCTCCACTCGGTCGGAGAGAACGCATCCGCAGGCAACGCGCCGGCCTCCACGGGGGCCACGGCGGAGGCCAGCGCCACCCCTGTGGAAGTCCTCTCCGACGCTTGGCCCGCGAGCTTCGGGGCGCCGTCCGCCAGCACCGCCGCTGCCATAGCTGCGACCACACGCACAAACGGTTTCCGTTGTGCCGCACGAGAGTTTAAATTCAACTTTTTTGATGCGTCGGAGAGCTGATCTTCGGCGGTGAGTGTCAAGGAGGGTCGAGATAGGTCACCTCTTCATTACGCTCTCCCCATCTCTTTCGTCTGCCAGATCCCGCAATTGGGCACAACAGGCACATCCGCTCTCCAAATGGTTTTACAGGCTTCCCCCCTGGCAGGCTGTGGCTTCTTTGCCTTCATTGCTGGCCTCTTGGTGTGAGACTGCAAATTGTCTGTTTCCATAACAACCTGCCCTTCCTATAATTTGAACTGAATTACGCTCACAGCGAGCTCTGCTGACACATTCTCTCCTGAACTTTCAACTCCCTCACTCTGCCGCGAACCTCTTAGAATCCCTGGCACGCTCAAAGGGGCCACATTATTTTTTCCAGTTGCTTTTATCTCATCCATTATTCTCGCTTGTATTGTAACAAAGCCATCACTTTAGGCTGTACTCATACCGGAATATCTCTCGTCAATTAAATCGGAATACTTTGTAAAACGACTGCAGTGGTGTGGATACATGCATGTATGTTGGACTTCCTTTTTCACCGTACGTCGCCAACCGTAATAATCGGAGGTGCGAGGGAAGAACAACAAACTTTGGGTCGCTGTGTGAGTCTATAAATAAATAAATAAACCGTGCCCTATTTTCAAGCGAGATAAGCTACCTCGCCGCTTGTGTACATTTATTCAAATGTCCGTGGACAAACAAGGGGGGTGCAAAGTAATTGGGTGAATTTTGCATATTTCAAACCCCGAGAGACTCGGAGATGTTTTCTTTTGCCAACGATGCAGTTTGCGAGCTGGGGCCTTGGCTGGGTCGTCGTTGTTGTTGTGGTTGGTGGTGGGGATTACCGAAAACAAGGTGTGTGACATTTGCAAGGACACTGGCTCCTCTTGTAAGCGTTAGCGTGAAAGGTGCCACGGGTAGGGTGTATTTAGTTAGTCACGTGCATAATGCGGTGGATAGATGTGGGGTGCAGGAATTCTCTGCTATAACTACGAAGGGCTCAGAGCTGAGGGTTACACTCCGTGCAGGGTGCCACGGTGGCTAGGAGATGTTAACTACCTCGCGCAGTATGCAGGAGGTCGTGGGTGTGATCCCAACCCCCTGACGACGCCTGCTGTACATTTGGAGTTCACGTGTCTCTCCCCGTGGTGGCGTGGATTTTCTCTGGGTCCTCCGGTTTTTCTCTCCGCAATTAAAATCAACATCACGCGTTTAGAATATTTGGCTTTTTTTATCAGAAGCGACTGGGCCACTAATGATAGCTCGATGAAGTGGCTTATGTGTAAATTTATAGCAGCCAAATACTTTTAACGTATGTTTCTCAATGTGGAGGAACATCCCGGATCACCCGGAGAAAAATCAACGCGGCCACGGGGAGAAAGAGACACGCAAACTCCAACTATACAGCAGGCATCAGTGTCAGGATCGAACCCATGACCTGTATATCAGGCGAGGTAGTTAACATCTCCTAGCCCACCATGGCATCCAGCTCAGTGGGCCTTACCTGGTATAAAAAAAGTAACACAGTCGTGAAAAGATGGGTAAGAGGCACTATTGCTTGAGCAGGAACAGTTTGTGATTGAGTCATGCGTTGCTGCGTCAGCAATGAATACAACGTTCTGGCAAATTACCTTCGGACGTTTGAGTATAGGGTGTACGCGGAAGGATTTTTGGAATTGTATTTTCACGATGGTGCAAGTGAGCAACTTGAGTAGTTTGAAATGGAACGTGGCGATGTGGCATTGTAGACGAGCTCTACTCGTGCAGGAAGAGGTTTGTAGCGCAGCGTTCTTCATTGCAAGGCCACCGTGGGCCACTGGCTGCCCCCCACTGGTGGCTTTTACTGCCCCACCCCCGATAATACCAGAAGAGTGAACACACCACACCCCACCCCATCATCGTCAATCGTCGTCGTGCTGCTGTCAAACCCCCAATCAAATGGGCGGCGGTCCTCTGATGATGTCTTCTTATCGGCGAAAGTGCCTCCCCCCCCACCCACCTTTGCAGGCATTATCGTGAAAGGTGCCACGGATAGGGTGTATTTAGTGAGTCGCGTGCATAACACGGTGGCTAGGAGATGTTAATACCCTCGCCTGGTATGCAGGAGGTCGTGGGTTCGATCCCAACCCTGACGATGCCTGCTGTATATTTTGAGTTTGCATGTCTCTCTGACCGTTGGTCGCGTGTAAATCTTTTTCTCGCGGATCCTCCGCTTTTTTGCCCCCTCCACATTTAGAATCAATATCACGCATTTGGAGTACTAGCAAGCATTAGTGAAGAGCCGCTAGTGTGATGAGGGATGGAGCGTGCGTGCAGGACGGATGTGAGGACACCGCAACGACCGCCCACCCGAGTGAGATCATTGGGCAAGCACCCAGAGCTCACCTCAGGAGGATCCTCATCAAAACTTTGCACGCAGGGCCGTAATGTTCAATAGGCCACAGTAGGCACTGTGCCTAGGGGCCTATGAAAACTAAAAGGGCCGACAAAATAAAAGGTTGACCATGTTTTTTGATGGTATATGATATAACATTTTTTTACCAAGATGTCTTCTTGAATACTGATCTTTATATAGCAACAATATCCAGAGTCATGTCTATAGTTTTTTTTTTCTCATAAGGTGAGTGAGAAATTAAGACCGGAGATGAACTTTTGGAGATTTTTTTCATTGCAAAATTATAAATAACATCTTCAAATGGTGTTTTACCTTCAATCTCATTCTCAATAGAGAGCAGTGCAAGGGAAGACAAAGGCGGCGGTGTCCTATGGATGAAGTTACGACGTAAAACAAGCGGAGCGACAGCGGCGGTAGTAGTGACATGGGGCAGCAGCAGTACCAGCTGTAGAGAGTTAGCACTGAAGGCCGACGAAACAGAAGTGCCTAGGGCCTACAAGAACCTACATCCGGGCCCTGGTTTGCAAGTGATGGGAGACGAGTTGGTGATGTCGTCATTGGCCTTCACGCGATTGCCGCTCGGTCTCACTTGACGGACGCGCAGAACTCTCAAGCCCACTGGGCTGCAGGATGGCCAGTACAGCAAGTGGGATGGCGAGCCCATTTGAAGACCATCGAGAGTGTGTGTGTTTTGTAGGGAGTGGTGGTGTAACGGTTCGCGCTATGCTGCGCTACGAACGTGGCGTGCTGAGTTCGATTTCCGCTCACGGCCAACACCGGTGACCATTATCCTGAATCGGCCCTGGGCCTCCGCTAGATTGACTCAGCCTCAATTGAGTACCTGGTGCGGTGTGTAAACATTGCCACGAGGGAGACAAAGGCGGCCGGGCGTGGTGTTGGCCAACCAGCCCCTCGTGTGTCGTGCTGGTCTTCATCGGTGCTGCTCGCTTACATCACTTGCCCCAACAGTCTATTGATGCTATACGGGGATTTTTTTGTCTTTGTAATCCAGGTAAACTCTGGTTTCCTTAAAAACCACATTAAGGCTACGTGAAATGGATTTGTACAAACGTGCGAATGCAGAAGGCCACCCATATAAAAAAAAGTCCTGAAACTCAACGAAGCTTCTTCTTCAGATTAATGTATGATACGTACATTCCTTCAATGGGAATTGATTGGCGAAGCAAATACAACACTTCAATTAAACCAATCCAGCAATGCGACGGTGAGGCAATCGTCAAGGAGCGTAAAACATCACCACGCGAACTCCGCTCATCCTCGCAGGAGCTTTTGGCTAGCCATGGAACACCGCATCCACGCGCTTTCAGATGCGCTTTTGCGGCCGTCTGGAATGCTCTTCTTTCTAATATGAGTAACCACTGAAGCTATGTACTTTTAAATCATCATCTAGATTGGAAACTAATTTCTTTAGAACTGCTTTTTGTGTTTAGTTTATTGTCCTTCCCCCGCTCCTTCGATTAACACGGTTGGATACATACGGTGAGAAAAAACTTCAAAACACATACATAATCCGCCTCACATCTGTCCCTCCACGTATTACAGAACCTATCAATCGGACGAGCTTCTGGGAGTGCATAATCGCGCGCTTTCAGATGCGCTTCTGCGGCCGTCTGGAATGCTCTTCCCTCCGATATTCGGAAGCCATTGGAGCTATGCACTTTTAAATAATGTAGATTGATAAGTAATTTCTTTAGAACTGCTTTTTGTCTTTAGTTTGTTCTCCTTGTATGTATGTTGAACTTCTTTCGCACCATACGTAGCCAACCGTGCTCATCGATTCTTCACCCGCACCTCCGATTGGCACGGTTGGTTACGTACGGTGTGACAGAAGCTCAACGTACGTACACGCTGACACAATTTGGTGAGATGGATCAGAAGAGATGACAAAAAATGTGTCCCCTTCAGCATGAACCCTAAACTTTTCCGTGTGAGCTCCCAACATGCCTCTGTTTTCACAACAGTGATTAAAACCGCTGCCTCGAGGTCTTTTGCTGCGGTTTCCGTCTCGAGCGCGCGGGGGGGGAGTTTGTGCGTGCCTAGCACAACCGGAATTGCTCCGAGACCGATGTCTGATTTGTTGTCACGCTGACCGTGAATCACCCTCGCCTGCGCGTCTCGATCTGCGTGTTTGTCCCCCGTCTGTTCACTTGTCACGTGTCTGTTCATTTGTCACGTCGTCGATTCCAGCCGTCGGCCCCTGCATCTCTCAGTCTGCTCTCTGTCCCTCCTATTCATCGCAACTCCGCGTTATTCGTGGCCACGTGTGCGCGCGTGTATGTACACGGCATTTGCATCTCTCCGTGTCCCTGCCTATCACCAAATCCCTAGGGCTGTGCAGCATGGAAGACTGCACCGCGAATGGCGACCGCCAATGCATTAACCTCGGGTGTTGTAGGCGGCTGCTTCTGCGTGGCTACTCTCGTGTCTATCAGCAGTGCAGCGAACACGCTTTGTCGCTCCAACATTCATTCCCCAACTTCACGCGCCTGCACCGAGCAGTGTGGTGAAGTGCGGTCAATTGCTAACCCGCACGCTGAGGGGAGGCGCCCATCCAGCAGTAGGCGACGCAAGTCTGTGCATGTTCATGCTTATTGTATGTTGAACTTCTTTCGCACCGTACGTAACCAAGCATACTAATCGGAGGCGTGCGGGGCAGGATAACAAAATAAAAGCAAAAAAATATATTCTAAAGTAATGAGTTTGTCAATCTAGATGATGAATTAAAAGTGCATAGCTCCCAATGGCTTCCTAATATCGGACGGCAGCAGAAGCGCATCTGAAAGTGCGCGATGCAGTGACCACCGGATTTGTTCGATGACGAACCAAAAGCCGCTGCTACGAGGATGACAGGAGTTTGCGTGATGGTTTATGATCCTTGACGAGATCAGCGAGTTATTGTGGTCCATTTGTGGCGAGCACTCTGCGTACCTTTTCCATCTCTGTCATTGCATCTCTCTGACCAACTCTCGATGTTTCTGCGTTGCCTTCTGTCTATTTGTCCTTCACGTGATCTGCCTGCGTATGCGTGTACGCCGCTGCAGACTCTGTCCCCCGTGTCTCAATCCGTCGCTCTATGCGCCTCTTCACGTCCGTCTTCGTGTCATTATGCGGCACCCTGCCTGCCCGTCGGCCCTCCCTCCTCCAGTCGTCCAACTTCTTTTCGATTGCCACTTGGGAGGTCGTCGGGGTGAATGGACTTGAGGAAGTTTTTGCTGGCTGCCCGGGGTGCAGGAATTCTCTGCTACAACTACGAAGGGCTCAGAGCCGAGGGTTACACTCCGTGCAGGGTGCCACGGTGGCTAGGAGATGTTAACTACCTCGCCTGGTATGCAGGAGGTGCGGGGGTTCCATCCCGACCCTGATGCCTGCTGTATATTTGGAGTTTGCATGCCTCTCTCTCTCATAATCATCACGGTGGCTAGGATATGTTAACTACCTCGCCTGGTACACAGGAGGTCGTGGTGGTTTCGATCCCGACCCTGACGCCTGCTGCTGTATATTTGGAGTTCGTGTGTCTTTCTCTCTGTGGTCGGGTGGATTTTTTTCCTCCGGGTCCTCCAGTTTTTCTCTCCACATTCAGAAACAGGCATTTATAATATTTGGCTGCTCTAAAATTTCCACAAGATAAGCCACTTTGTTGAGCTATCATTTGTGGCCAGGTCGCTTCTGAAAAATAAGTGAATACCTCAGTGGGCTTTGCCTGGTAGGATGGGGATGGTTTAGTGTTGTATTTGTTTGGGTGATATGTTTACCTTGCTTGTACTTTCCACGACTATCGTGTTCTTGTATTATTTGTTGTTGTAACGTTCTTACCCTGTGCCCCTACTGGACATCTGTGAAAAAGAGCTTTATACTTTAGCTCATCAGTATAAACAAGTGCAGTTTGTTCTCCTATACGCGTTCTTTCATAATTACTGCGTTTTTTATATAATGTAATTCACTAACGAAATAAAAACATGAAAATTAGTGAAAAATGCACGTTTAAATTTGAGTCGCTCAGCGACGGAAAACGTAGCCGAAAGTGTGTTAAGTGACTCGATTAGCAGCTATTAATGATACAATATTTTTCGTTGAATAAATGTTTGACCATGTTTATGAAATGTAAACAAACGTATAAAATATTTAACACTGAGCGCAACAAGATACGGTGGCAGCTTTGAAACGAGTAGGGTAAAGCACAGCCCACGACAACACCTGAGATGCGTGCGCAGGCCGAACAAAGACCGAGGCGCGTGGGTAGCATCTCGAAGCATCCAGCAGCATCCCGGTGCCTTGTGTGGTGATGATGCTACACCGAGGCAGCCGTACGACCGCTTATTCCTACTCGCGCGAGGTCGTTCACTCAATACGCCCGTCTGCTCGCTACATCTCATCTCTATAATAGAGGTTGTTTTGGGATAGATCGCATAAATATAAATGTGTTGTTAAACCCGCCACCACCCGACATAGCGAATGAGTAAGGTGTTTCACGTAAACAAAATTAGTTACTAATACACCACTAACCGGTTGTGTGTTGGAGAGTAAACCCACTACAACATTTACAATTCGAGTAACCGTGACGTTTCGCCGATAGTTGCAACAACAACAACCAGCATCATCAGGCGACAGCCAGAACGGTAAAGAAAGTCTTCCTGCTGTCTCGGTCTTAAATACAGAATCCTCGACGCGGTCTGATGGCTAAACTCGGAAATGTGTTCGGAAACAACAACAAATTCTGTTACAACACCCTGGGCACTATGGCTAAAGCCAAACGTGGCAGACGGGAACATTTGTAGATATTACAGAAGTCCTGCATGTGATTGGGGTCTCTATTATTATCATCATTACAGTCCTACGCTTGTTGAGCCACGACTCACGGAAGTCTACAGATGCACTTATTTTTTTAGGAGGGCCTTGCAATGTATTTGCAATCGTGGACTCGATGTTGCTTCGTGCAATCTCAATTGCAGTAAAAAATGCAACATTGGGGTGATTGTCCTATACCGGTGAGTTACATATTGTATTGTTTTAATCTTTGGAAGGTGCAACCGTAGACCCCAGAGGAAACCCATGAAGAACAGGGTGGGGGGGGGGGATACAAACACGACAGTCAGGAATTGAACCATAACCTCTTCCTTTCCTGTGGCACAAGAGTGTTACCACCGGTGCCGCACAGCCACCCAAAGCAAAGGGAAGCCATCTGCACTGCACTGCGTCAGTGATGACAGAAGACGTGGGGCAAGCGACGCGCGGTGTGGCGGGGAGGGGGTGGACCTACCGATGTCATCTTGCATCGCGATGCATTGCGGGCGAGTGCAAGGCGATGGTGCTCAAGTGTAACACGCAAGTGTGTGTGCGTGTGTGTGCCCCTACAGTCTGTTCAGGCTATACGGGGAGATATTTGTCTTGTCTTTGTTGTGTGCGCGATGCACACACACTACCGTTTATAGGGAGCGGTAGTGTGCGGTTAGCGCGCTGCGTTCCGAACCTGGCCACCCGAGTTCGATTCCCGCTCAAGGCCAACACCGGTGATGATAATCTGAACCAGTCCTTTTGCCTCCATAGGTCGAGCCAGCCTCAATTGAGTACCTGGTTGCGGTGTGTAAACATCGCCACTGGGGAGACAAAGGCGACCGGGCGTGGTGCTGGCCACCCACCCGCTTTGTGTGCCGTGCCGGCCTTCATAGGTGCTACTCGCGAACAGCATTTGCCCCAACACTCTGTTATAGGCTACACGGGGAATCTTTGTCTTTGTTTTTTTTTGTGATGCACGTGCATGCGAGTGTTGCGCAAGCGAACGTGCGGATTTACGCCCTTTAAAAAAAATTGTACGATACAGAAACTGGCACAGCAGCCCCGTCCTCCGCAGCAATGTAAAGTGTCTCGGTGGGCACGCGGTGATGCCGCGATCGCCACTGAACCACACGCGCGCACGTGCTGGGGTCAGGGGTGGCACGCTGCCAATCTGGTCCGTTCCTGTGGGCTGCCCAGTCATTTCTGCAGGAAATTGCCAGCCTTGGTGTGTGCCGACGTGTCGAGTCGTCGATGTTCAACACCGAGTTGCCAGAGTCGTAATAGGGGGGGAGGGGGTAAGAGTACTTGTGTCTCGCTGGGAAAGAAGGGCCTGGGTTCGATTCCAAACTTAGGTGAAAATAAAACTATTTTTCAGTCACCGACAAATAAATAAAAATGCAGTCTTAGAAGTACAAATTGTACAAGTACATGAATTCCTGCCGGTTTGTTAATGCCAAAACGCAAGCTTGGGGGCAAGGCAGCAAAACAACAATTGCTCTGTAGCACCAGATGCCTCGGGTACCATAAATAATATCAATAAGAATCCAAAGCCTCTCTCTCTTCCCCCGCAGGCCTTATACGCTTTGCCTCAATCACTAGAACTATATTTTGCTTTGTTTTATTTTACTAGAAAAGGCCCCACTGAGCTACGTAGCACTTTTCCTAAGCTACCTTGCCACAAATAATAGCTTCACTCGAAGTGGCTTATCACTTGGAACTTTATAGCAGCCAAATTCTCTGAACGCGTGATGTTGTTCCTATATGTGGAGGGGAAAACCGGAGGACTCGGCGAAAAATCCACGCGACCACAGAGAGAGAGAGACACGCGAACTCCAAATATACAGCAGCAGGCGTCAGGGACGGAATCGAACCCACGACCTCCTGTATACTAGACGAGGGAGTTAACATCTCATAGCCACCGCGGCGTCCCTGCACTTGTAGCATTTGTATGTTGTGTTTGTACAAACTAGATTCGAAGCTTTCGTGACTGCAGGAATTACTCTTTGGTTCTTTCGGTAAAGTCACGTAGAAAATCAAATCAAATAATAGAATACGGCGTTTCGGTTGCAACACAAGCAACCATCATCAGGTAAGAATGAATGATAATACACAGACACGGGAACAGCATAGGCAGACACACATGCAGAGAGAGACACACAAAGACACGCCGAGACCCACATGTAGAAAGAGACACAAACAAAGAGGGAGCAGTGTGGAATTCCGGACCACAGTGGCCGGAGGAGAGAATGGTTTAAAGCAAGAAGATCGAAAGTTTGAGAAAGCAAATTTAGTAAAATTAAGAAGTGTAATGCAATGCAACACAGAGGATCGGTTACCACACAGTTAACGCATAGCCTGGTTGATTAACGTTCTTCCAATTTCGCTCGCCAATTATTATTGTTCATCAGCTCACCGCCACGTTCAAGAACAATGCAACACAGCCAAAATGTAGCAATTAAGTCGCGTATCGAATGGGCTAAATGTGGTTGCTACGGTTTGTTTGGCTTTGCTGAGTTTGAGAAGGGGTCTTAACGACACCAATCTGGTCAGATCCGTTACGTAGCATTATTGGCCTCACCCAACAACAAAAAACGATTGTGAATCTGTACTCTTCAGGCGTTTACCGCGTGATTTGGACCGCATCCATCAGCGCCAAGCAGCGCACCATGCCACTCGACAGAGTCCCGTCAGCAGGGGCCGTCCAATAATGCATTTCAGGGCCATTCTGGGCCTCCCCTAGGTCGACTCAGCCTCAAATGAGTACTGCACCTGGTGCGATGTGACAAAAATCGCCACGAGGGAGACAAAGGCGGCCGGGCGTGGTGGTGGCTGGCCTCCCACCCCGTCGTGTGCCACAGTGCCGGCTTTTATATGTGCTGATAATCGCTAACAGCACTCCTCAAAAGTCTGTTATGGCTCTACGGTGGAGATCTTTGCTTTTGCGTCACAGTTCATTAATTGAAAATTGTCATGTTAAGCTGGGAAATGTGTTTGCGTTTAATCAGACACGATTTTAAACAATTGCCCGGGCTTTATACGATGCATACACAACGGTGGGTGCGCGCGTTACGCTCCGTCATGGAGGGAATTGGCCGTCGTCTCCAATCCTGAGCACCCGACTGTTTTAAATGGCCCATTGGGAGCCTCATTGAGGCAGATGGAATTCTCAATACCCATACGTTGTATGGGAGGTAAGTAAAGAAAAAAAATGTATCTTGGTTGGTTGAAGCTTCCAAATCACTCGCCGGGACCCTGCAACACGACGTCAGATTGTCCCCCAGCAGCCCTTGCGCGGGACAAGGTGGCGGCCCGGGCGATGCCACACGATAGTGTGGCCTCTTTTATGGTCGTTTTCATCGGCCATGATTAATCCGCTGCTGGATGAAGGTCTCTCCTGCTTTCGCGACCCTGCAATGCTCACGATTCGTCCTTATCCGCCCCCTCCCGCGCCTCTGATTGGCGCGGTTGGCTTTGTACGGTGCGAAAGAAATTCAACATACATATACTTACACATATACCCAAATACTACTTACACTGAGAGAGACTCACACAGCCCCACAGACTCACACAGAGACCCACAGACTACTTAGACTGAGACAGACTCACACAGAGACCCACAGACTCACACATAGATCCACAGGCTCGCACAGAGACCCACAGACCCACACAGAGACCCATAGATTCACACAGAGACCCATAGACTTACACAGAGACCCATAGACTCACACAGAGACCCATAGACTTAAACAGAGACCCATAGACTACTCATACTGAGGCCCATAGTTTGTTGTCCTTCCCCCGCACCTCCGATTAGAACGATTGGATACGTACGGTGCAAAAGAAGTTCAACCAACAGTGCACATACAGAGCACCCGAGACGCCTGCACACCAGCTGAGTTCATCGCTCAATATCCTCAATGGACATCCTCTACTCGTAGGTCAAGCACCAGCTGCTGCTGAGTGGGTAGAGTCGCGGGCTCCTCAGAAATTCCCCCTCGGACCATGAAGGAGGCCTTGTGAGCTGGAGTAGTAAGGCACGATGTTGACGACCTCGCCTGGTATGCAGGAGATCGTGAGTTCGATCCCGACCTTGACGCTTGCTGCTGTATATTTGGAGTTTGCGTGTCTGTCTCCCCGTGGCCGTGTAGATTTTTCTCCGGGTTCCTCCGGTTTTTCCTTTTGCATTTAGAATCAACGTCACGCGCTTTGAGTGATTTGGCTGCTGCTATAAATGTCCACGTGACGATGATGATAAGCCACTTCGTGGAGCGATCATTTGTGATAGCCAGGTCGCTTTTGGAAAAGAGCTGCTACATAGCTCAGTCTGGCCTTATCTGGTAAAATAAAACAGTTCTCGTGATGGGGGCAAAGTGCACAAGGCCTGGGAAGGAAGAGAGCGAGAGCCTTTGGATTCTCCTTGAGATTATGTATGGTACCCAAGGCATCCGGTGATACAGAGCAATTCTTGTTGTTTTGCTGACTTATTGCCAAGCGTTGCGTTTAGGGAGTTGACAAACCAGCAGGAATTTATGTAGTTGTGCAATTTCTACTTGTAGGCTGTAGATGACTTGCTCAGTTTTCTCGACCTTGCTCTCATGTGTTTTATCGCAGTTGTCTTGTACAGCGAGGTGAGATACAGTTTTGCATTAACGATGCTCTATATAAATGTATAAAATATATTCCATCGTGTTTTTGTCGTATCGTTTGTTGATATAACTTGTTAACCCGCATCCTTACTGGACATCTGTGAAAAAAAATACTTTCATAGCTCATCGGATTCCTCCAGAAGATTCCGATTCTCGATCTCTTAGGCAGGGCGGTGCAGTGGTAACACTTCTTGCGACAAAAGGGGCCTGGGTTCGAATCCCAACTCAGGCTCCTCTCTCTGTGGAGTTTGTGTGTTCTCTCTCTATCCATGTTCTGCGTGGGGTTCCTTCGGTTTCCTGCAATAGATCAAAACAACAGACACACATACAATGTCACCGGCGTTGGCCAACCATCTCAATACTGAAAAATGACCCTGCAAATTACTCAATGGGGACTACACACAGAAGCAGCAGCATCGCGCCCTTGGTGTGCCAGCTTGTCAATACCCTCCTGACAATTAGTCTTGAGACTCAGCAAGACTCTCCTGGGCAAACAAGCGTAATAATAACAATAGTCGTATTCATCCCAAAATTACCAGATCAAACGTAGAGTCCCTAGCGTCTATAGTCAAGGCGACAAACAGAGAGTTTGTTTGGCATCAGCAGATGTAAAATAAAAAAGACGCACACATCACATTTTGGGAACAGAGGAATATTAATTTCTAATATCGTGCATCCTAGGAACACGATGGCAACTTCAAGTCCCCGTTGATGACGCCTTACGGGCCGTGCACCAAGATACCCGTGGCGGTCGTGGTGCCATCTCGACAGGGAGAGACGCATCGCAGCGGAGGCACGCGCGCAGGCGCACACAGGCTGAAGACATACTGTGGAGTCAACGGCGGGTCTGCTCACAGCACACAGCACACCACTCCCATCGATGCCACGCGTGCGTGTCACGCGACCACCACACGGCCACACGTTCAGCTTTGTCGACCTGGTGACCTCAACCATAGCACGGCCACACGTTCAGCTCCGTGGATTTTGTGGCCTCAACCATCGCACGGCCACACGTTCAGCTCTGTGTTGTTTGTGGTTGAGACAAGGCTGAGAGCAGATGTAAAAAATATTTTGTTGTGTGTGTGACATCAACGATCACCAATCCCTGCAGTATTGCCTTTCATTCGACAGCTGTATTTCAATAATTTCTAGTCAATGTGCGTGCCTTTGCATGGGGATATAATAATAAATAATAATAAAGCCTTGAGAGATGCTGCTTGTAGATGGGCGGTGGTGCCTGGAGGCTGCTGCTGTTTGCTGCATGTGCGTGTGCAGCAGTGGGAGAGAGAACGTTCCAGACGGCCGCCGCCGAGTGGCGACTGCAGAGAAACGCCGCTCAGCAGAGCCAGCACAGTCTGCCCCCGGTGTTGTGGGTAGAGCGAGCCGACTTTTGGACGCAGCTGCTCCGTAGGAAGCGGCTCTGGTCAGCGGAGTGAGAACGGTGGGGAGATTTAAATGGCTGGAGACGTTGAAAGAGTGGCTCGGGAGTGGCATGGGGTGGCACTAAAAAAAGTATTGGTAGAGTGTTATGTACCAGATTGCTTTGATCGTCATGGTGTTTCAAAGCCGGTTGACACCCAGGTAGCGTTGGATGCTGTGAACGCGCAGGGTCTGTCAGGGGGTATTGGCTGCACGCACCTACAAAGAGTCCCCGCGTTTCCCCTGTTGCGAGAAGGAAGCCCATTCTCTAAGCCACATGGCCAAAACACCCGTCTTCTCCCTATATCTCATCTCTCTAGAACAGGGGTTCTAGAGAGATGAGATATAGAAAATGAGTGGGTTAGATCGAGTGAAATTAAATGTTGTGTCGTTAAACCCGCCACCACCCGATGCAGCCAAATGAGTGAGGTTTGTCACGTAAACAAGTCGTGCCGATTAGTTACTAGTTCAGGCAACAAATCTGGCTGTCGCCTGATGAGGCTGGTTGTTGTAATTGCCGGCGAAACGTCACAGTACTGGAATTGTAAATGTTGTAGCGGGTTTACTCTCCAACACACAACCAGTGTGCTGAACTAGTAACTAATTGGCACGTTTGGATTACTTCACACACCTTACTTATTGGCTGTTGGGTGGTCGTGGCGGGTTTAACGACACATTTATATTTACGCGATCTAACCCCAAAAATACCTCTTTTATGGATAATATTGGTCACGCAAACCCTGTACTGCTACTCTGTGTTAAACCCACCACATCTCTGTCTCGTGTCCACATCTCTTCTGTCATCGCACTCGGAGTTCATTAATTCGAAGTGAGAGCCCAGAAGTATGGGTACAGCGCCACCACTGACCAGAGCGCTTTGCTGTGTCCCGGGGTCGGCGGTGGGACTGCACGGTGGACCTGGCTGCCGAATGATATCTGGACTAACCCTTCACCAAACCGCGCCGACTATTATTACGGCTACTACTACTAGGCTTTTTTACCCAGGAGAGCCTCGCTAAGTCAAAATTTTCGCAGTCGGGGTGATGTTTCCGTGTGTAATCTATATCGAGTAATTTTTAGGTGATTTTTTTTTGCATTTGGATGTTTGGCCAAAACCTATCGAACAAAGACGGCGGCCACCGCATCGTCCCGCGGCGCTTTCAGATGCACTTCTGTGGCCGTCTGGAACGCCTCTTCCTTCCGATACTAAGAAGCCACAGGGGAGCTGTGTACTTTTAAATCGCCATCTAGATTGACACACTCATTTTCTTTAGAACTGATTTTTGTGTTCAGTTTTTTGCCCTTCCCCCGCACCTCCGATTAGCAAGGTTGGCTCCATATGGTACAAAAGACGTTCAGCATACCTACATATCCCTCCCTCACATATCTGTCCCTCCACGTAAAAAAATAAAGTATTAGACAACCTATCAATAAGACGAGCTTCTGGGAGCGCATCAACGCGCGCTGTCAGATGTGCCTCTGCGGCCATTTGAAATGCTCTTCCGATATTAGGAAGCAATTGGAGCTTTGCACTTTTAAATCGTCATCTAGATTGACTAACTCCTATCCTTTAGAACAGATTTTTTGCGTTTAGTATGTGGTCCTTACCCCCCCCCCCCTCGTACCTTTGATGTCGCTAGGTACGGTGCGAAATAAGTTCAACATTCGTACGTGGTTCAATTGATAACCCCCAAGATCGACGCGCGCCACAGGGGAGGGCCTTCATCCAGCAGTGGATCGACGCAGTCCCGTAAACTGTTGTTGCCGTGCCATCCTGGATCCTCACCCATGAGGGCGTGGGGTACCGGCAGCAGAGTCGTGACTTCACTGGCCACAAGCCTGCGGTCGCCTTCAGCCCATGAGGTGCCCTCGGCACCACCGCAGCCCTCGGCACCACCGCTGCCCTCGGCACCACCGCAGCCCTCGGCACCACCGCTGCCCTCGGCACCACCGCAGCCCTCGGCACCACCGCAGCCCTCAGCACAGCTCACGGCTCTAAAATCAAGGCAGAATTGAGTCGTTGCAGATGAGCAAACCCGTTAAGGGCGCTTGTTGAAATGTTTTTTCAACGTTGTCGCGTGCCGCTTATGTTAAACGTTTGCAGTGTTCATGGCAATTTCATTATCGACAAAACTTGGTGCAGACGAGGGCCAAGGGCTTACGAATGCGGCCGTGCATGCGTCGTGGGGAGCGGTGGTGTAGTAGTGGTCAGAGCGCTGCGCTACGGACCTGGCGACCCGAGTTCGATTTCCGCTCACGGCCAACACCGGTGACGATCATCTGTACCGGTCTCTGGACCTCCCCTAGGTCGACTCAGCCTCAAATGAGTACCTGGTGCGGTGTATAAACATCGCCACGAGGGAGACAAAAGTGGCCGGGCGTGGTGTTGGCCACCACCCCCTCGTGTGCCGTGCCGGCCTTCATAGGTGCTCGCTAACAGCACTTGCACCTACATTATGTTAAGGCTACACGGGTAATATTTGTCTTTGTGTGTCTGTGTCGGTAAATCGTGATAATTAATAATTCCGGCGTGGTGATGCTAATTGGCGATAAGTGACGCTTACGTTGCAGTTGAGTGCACGTTGATAATGATGATTATGGATGTGTTTTAGGTGTTAAGTGGTGATTATTGAACCTAGTTATTAATTAGCATTGAGAGCGCTTCCCGGTTAGCAGCACGCACGGAATGAGATGACAAAAAAAACTGCAATCGCTTTGAGATAAAAAAAACACCCTGCGCCGTGGTTCAACTTAACTTTGAGAACGAAAATCCGCAAAACCACCGCGTTTGTGCCACCGAAGAGAAAGAATCTGGAGGAATCGCATAACCGCCCAAAGGTAAACGTCTAGCCCAGGGGTCGGGAACCTATGGCTCGCGAGCCAGATGTGGCTCTTTTGATGATTGCATATGGCTCGCAGATAAAACAAAATATTCTCACTTGTTTTAATCCATCCATCGATTTTTCACTGCGCATGTCCTGTTCAGGGCTGCAGGAGCAATTGTCCATTATTTTAATTGGATGATACTGGCCTACGTTTGCCGTTGCTGGGTAAAACAGGTAAACGCCCCCTTTTGAATCAGTCTGAGACTGCGTCTGCTCGGTCATTAGCTCAAAGCTAACCCTTCGACGAAGAAGATGGCGAAAAGAAAAAAAGACGACGAGTATCGTACATTTCAGGACGAATGGACCGAAGAATTCGCCTTTGTGGAGAGAGCGGGTTCTGCGGTGTGTCTAATTTGCAATGACAAAATTACATCGTTGAAACGGTCGAATGTAAAGCGGCACTTCGACACGCGCCACGCTACCTTTGCATCAAAATACCCTGCGGGAGACAGCAGAAAGAAAGCGTGCCAAGAGCTTCTGAGCAGGGTGCAAGCTAGCCAGCAGCAACTCCGCGTATGGACCCGGCAAGGTGACTATAATTCGGCTAGCTTTGCTGGTTCTTTAGCAATAGTGAGGAACGGAAAACCATTCACAGATGGCGAGTATGCTAAAACGTTCATGCTGGATGTAGCCAATGAACTTTTTGATGATCTTCCGAACAAAGACAAGATAATCAAACGGATACAAGACATGCCTCTGTCGGCAAGAACTGTTCATGATCGTACCATCGTGATGGCAAACAAAGTGGAGGAAACGCAAGTGAAGGACATAAATGCAGCGCCGTTCTTTTCTCTGGCTTTGGATGAGTCAACAGACGTGAGCCATTTGTCGCAGTTCAGCGTGATTGCAAGATATGCTGTTGGTGACACACTGCGCGAAGAAAGTCTTGCTGTTCTGCCATTAAAAGGGTCCACAAGAGGTGAGGATTTATTCAAGTCTTTCATGGAGTTTGCTCAAGAAAAAAGTCTACCTATGGATAAACTTCTCTCAGTGTGTACTGATGGTGCTCCGTGTATGGTGGGGAAAAACAAAGCATTTGTGGCGCTTCTCCGTGAACATGAAAATAGACCCATCCTAAGTTTCCATTGCATTATACACCAGGAGGCACTTTGTGCTCAGATGTGTGACAGGCAGTTTGGCGAAGTGATGTCGCTGGTCATTCGTGTGATCAACTTTATTGTTGCCCGAGCCTTAAATGATCGCCAGTTTAAAACACTGCTGGATGAAGTTGTAAATAACTATCCTGGTCTGCTTTTGCACAGCAATGTGCGTTGGTTGTCAAGAGGGAAGGTGCTTAGCCATTTTGCGGCTTGCCTGAACGAAATCCGGACTTTCCTTGAAATGAAAGGCGTCGGGCATCCTGAGCTAGCCGACACCGAGTGGCTCCTCAAGTTTTACTATCTCGTAGATCTGACTGAACATCTGAACCAGCTCAACGTGAAAATGCAAGGCATTGGAAATACAGTGTTATCCCTTCAACAAGCTGTATTTGCTTTTGAAAACAAGCTGGAGCTTTTCATCACGGATCTTGAAACAGGTCGTTTACTACATTTTGAAAAACTGAGCCAATTTAAAGATGCATGCACAGCAAGTGAGCCCATTCAAAACCTTGATCTCCACCAGCTAGCTGGCTGCACATCCAGTCTCCTACAGTCCTTCAAAGCACGCTTTGGAGAATTTCGTGAGCACACTCGTCTTTTTAAGTTCATCACCCATCCAAACGAGTGTTCACTGAACACAGCCGACCTGAATTACATCCCTGGTGTCTCCGTCAGAGATTTTGAAGCAGAAGTGGCTGACCTGAAGGCCTTAGACATGTGGGTGAATAAGTTCAAGTCACTGAATGAAGATTTGGAAAGAATCACACGACAGAAAGCGGAGTTGGCGAGCAAGCACATGTGGACAGAAATGAAAAAACTCCAACCCGAAGACCAGCTGATTCTCAAAACTTGGAACGCGCTTCCTGTCACATACCACACACTGCAGCGTGTGAGTATTGCTGTATTGACCATGTTTGGATCTACGTATGCATGTGAGCAGTCATTCTCACATCTTAAAAACATCAAGTCCAACCTACGATCACGTTTAACGGATGAAAGCCTCAACGCTTGCATGAAGCTTAACCTCACCAAGTACCAACCCGACTACAAAGACATCAGCAAATCCATGCAGCACCAGAAGTCGCATTAATGGTGAGTGTTATAACAACATTATTTAAAAGAATAAATTCAGAGGCTTATTATACTGACATTTAGTTGAATTCACTTTTAAAATATATTATATGGCTCTCACTGAAATAAATTTCCAAATTTTTTGCTTTCATGGCTCTCTTAGTCAAAAAGGTTCCCGACCCCTGCTTCTAGCCCGTTCAATCAACGCGAGTGGTTTGTCAGTCTTTCTAATCTCTCAAGCGAGGCCAATTCGTTTTCTTACACAAGTCGAGAGGATGTCGGAGAGGTGAAAAGAGGAAGGCGACGCAGCAGCCTCGGCTGACAGGGGGACCGCCTCGACTGTGGCCATGTTCACTCTGCCACGCTATGTTGGTGCTGTTGGTGTTGTTGGTCGTGGTGTTGTTGTTGTTGTTGGTGTTATTGTTGGTGTCGTTGTTGGTCGTGTTGGTGTTATTGTTGGTCGTGTTGTTGTTGGTTGTGTTGTGGTTGTTTTTGGTCATGTTGTGGTTGTTGTTGGTCGTGTTGTTGTTGGTCGTGTTGGTGTTGTTAGTCGTGTTGGTGTTGGTTGTGTTGTGGTTGTTGTTGGTCGTGTTGTGGTTGTTGTTGGTCGTGTTGTTGTTGGTTGTGTTGTGGTTGTTGTTGGTCGTGTTGTTGTTGTTGGTGGTCGTGTTGGTGTTGTTGTTGTTGGTCGTGTTGTTGTTGTGGCATGGAAAGCCTTCCAGTAGTGGCAACACATTTTCTCGGAAACAACAAGGCAGTGAACTACAGGGAGTTGGTGGAAAACTTCCTCAAGATTGCAACATGTCACTAAAGATACTTTTTTTGCATTCTCATCTACATTTTTTCCCAATGAATTTGGAGCAGTGAACGACGAGCATGGCGAGCGATTTCACCAGGACACTGCAGCAATGGAGAGACGCTATCAGGGCAAATGGAGCCCATGAATGCTTGCAGACTATTGCTGGACAGTGACAAAAGATGCTCCATTTAATGAATGTAAGAGACAAGCCAAGAAGCGCCTAATAGACCCTGAATAAGGACTAAACTATGTACTTATATATACATAATAGTTGTTTTGCCTTTTGTTTCATAATAAATGATATTTCTATAACCCTTTTGCTGATTTTGTTATGATTTTGTTATCATGTCAAGCAACCATCAATACATGAAAAGACCGAGGTTTATAATTTATGAGTAAGACTCTATCTACACAATATACATAGACGTAAAATGTAAAAACTTTATTATCTTGGGAACAGTAGCCAATCAGTTGTTTTAATTGTCTTGTCATATTTGAATTTAGCACATCAAAATCCATAATAAACAGCATATTTCATCTCTGAAGCAGACGACGTCTAAAAAATTGTAGACCACTGTAATAAACGCCGTGCCACTTCGCTCTCCCCGTGTCTCGCAAAACGGCAAAAACACCAATGCGAGCGCCCCGCACGGTGGGTCGCTCACTTGCTCGCTTGAACTCATCAAGGAAAGCCCCTAATTCTGAGAGGCAATGTACAGCTGCCACACACACGCACTGCATGCCATCAGCACCCTCGGGGAGGGAGTTGGTGGGGGGGGGTGATACGAGATTAATTGCCGTACTCTAACGCGAGAGTGGCGGGCACAAAAAAACATACAAAGCCGGCCGCTCGCAAACCACGAGAAGGAGAGATAGACGAAGGGGAAGGGACATTTTCGGCGCGAACCACGAGAAGGATCTGCCCGAGTTGGCTCGGGGAAAAATGATAAAAGTTGCCGCAACACGTATTGACCGCTTCGCCAAAAAAAACAACCCACCGGATTCAGTGCAACAACAACAGATCCATACGTGGCTACAGTGAGGGATTGAGGCGTTCGCGGGATTGGAAAGGGGGGGGGGGGAATAATCGAGCAAATTCCCAGAATGTCTCATTTTATACGGATGCTGTTCGGTTCGGTTTGTAGTATCCCGTTGAGCTATGAAGCCCCAAGGTTCATCAACACAAAAAGTCGTCGCTTCCCTGGCAAGCGTAGCGAACGTAACAGGTCGCGAGAAAAGTGGAAACACAAATAAATACATAGTGAAGAGAAAATGGCAACATCACAAAATGTAATGAATATATGACTAAATTATCTTTTACATATGTAGTGTCAGTGATTCGGAGACGAGGTTTGTAGGAGCCACCTTCTTTTAATTAGAACATTCACGGTCTCACCTGCACACTCTCTACAGTCGCTTAGCCTTGCCTATACACAACGCTAGCCGTCTAACACTGACGGCGCTGACTGAGACAGCCAACAACTATCTAGCAGCACAATATCGAGCAAAGACGGCAGCGACGGCAGCGACGACGGCAGCAACGGCAGCGACGACGACAGCAACGACGAGACGAATCCAATCCCAGAACCGGCAGCCTCGAGCTCCCGCTCTCGGCTGCTTTTATCTTATCAGCACAGCGTTGCTCCGCCCTGGCCGCGCCTCCCTTCTCGAACCCACGAGCAGGTTCCAGGGGCTTCCAGACGGGGTCCTCCATGACCCTTGCCCCAGTTCCTCCGCCATGCCAACACACAGCCGTGCTCGCACCCTCACCGGCGTGTGTACTGTCTGTCCACCACAGTTGCCGCTGCTGCCCAGCAGCTAGCGCTATTACACTGTACATATTTAACAAAAGTGAGGATTACGATTCAAGAACATTTTGCAAATAGGGCATAAATCCGCAAATGGTAAAATAGTTTCCCTGAGAAACATCAAATTTTAATTGACAGGAATAATTACAACAATCACGATTTAACACGCAGCAGGCTTTCACGACCAATATCATCCAAAATACAGTTTGGGTTAGATCGCTTAAAATGTACTCCTTTGGGTCTTTCGTGACTTTATCGAAAGACCCAAAAGAGTATGAATTCCTGCAGTCACGAAAGCTTTAAGTCAAGATTTAAATAGAATAGTGTCGTTAAACCCGCTACCACTCGATACAGCCTATTAGTAAGGTTTGTCACTATAGAATGAAACGTAGTGCACACAGGCATGAAGAAGCCCATAAGAGGTCACTTACAAGGCAAAAAAACGTTCATACACACACATATACACACACACACGCACACACATCATCATCTAACCTGCATGCCGCGATTCCAAGGAGCTTCATATCGGATCAGCGTCCAATCCTCGGGTAAGCCCCGCCTCACTCTCTCTCTCTCTCACGTGGCCAGGCTCAACTTCCAGCTCAGTAAACCTCGTTGGCAATATCCCCCGGGCGCTGATGGGCATCTCATGCTTGGTATCGGGGTAAATACAACAACGGTGCCCCCCTACCCCGTCAATGGGTGGCAGTGGTTACTATCGCTCGCGCCTCACAGCAAGGGCCTGTTTGGGTTTGACTCCCAGCCCGGGCGCCTTTCTGTCTGGGGTTGGCATGGTCTGGCCCCTGTTCTGCAATGGGTTTTCTTGAAATCCCTGGTTACCCTGGTTACCTCCCACAGCAAAAAAAAACCCATTGTAACCAGCATTGTCCAAACATCCAAATTCTGAAAAAATACCTGCAAATGACTCAATTGGGATCAATGACAAATATCCCCCTGATAGCCTTAACAGAATGTTATGGCAAGTGCTGTTAGCAAGTAGCGTCTATGAAGGCCAGCACGGCACACAAGGGGGTGGGTAGCAAACGTGCTGATTAGTTACTAGTTTAGCACTAACCAGTGTGTTGGAGAGTAACTCCAGTAACGAATTGGCACGTTTTATTTACGTGACAAAGCTTACTATTTGGCTGTGTCAGGTGGTGGCGGATTTAACAACATTTATATTTACGTGATCTAACTCAAACAACCTCTATTATTAATAATATTGGTCGAAACAACCTACTACTACTAAGTGTTAAGGTGTCTCTTTGGTGTTTAAATATCTTAACGCCTGTATTTATGCTAAATTAGTTTAACAAAAATGTTTTGCTCAAACACACGTGGCACCTATTCTAGCACAAATCTGCGACTCAAAGCGCTATCACAGTGGCAGAAAGGGTCAGCCGTCTTTAACATATGTATATAATCTTGATGCAGTGCTGGCAAAATTTTAAATTAAAACTAATTTGTTTACGACTGCTTGTTGTTAGTGTTGTTGTCCTTCCCCCCTCACCTCCGATTAGCATGGTTTGGTCATGTACAGTGCTAAAGAAGTTCAACATACATACATAGACTGACACAGAGATCCATAGACTCACACAGAGACCTATAGACTCACACATAACACAAGAGACCCAACATTTGTTGTCCTTCCACCCGCACCTCCGATTAGCACGGTTTGGCTACGTACGGTGCGAAATAAGTTCAACACACACACACATAGAAAAGGGATCCCATAGAAATACCTGGGGCGATTAAAACTAAAATAAATAACAGAAATTTTTACCTGGTTAGGCCCACTACTGAACTATGTATCTGTTTTTCGTAAACGGCCTTGCCACAAATAATAGCTCAACGAAGTGGCTTATCACGTGGAAATTTAGAGCAGCCAAATACTCTAAACGCGTGATGTTAATTCTAATTGTGGAGGGAAAAACCAGAGGACTGGAAAAAAATCCACACGGCCATGGGAAGAGAGACACGCAAACTCCACATATACAGCAGGTGTCAGGGTAGGGATCGAACCCCCCAACCTCCTATTAATAAAGTAGAAGAGCGTGGTGAAGTATGGTCAAACGACCCCTATTTACAGACACGGCAAGAGGAGGTATTCATTCTGCAGTGCATCGACCGAGGGCCGTAACTTATTGTGCCATTAATTTACGAGCAGAATTTAGCCTCATATGCATGTACCACCTTTAAAAAAACTAATGTAACATGCTCATTAGTTTATTTTACAAGAACGTCACCAGGAGGCACCTTGGTCGACCGTTTGCGTGACGAGGTCGACAACAGCAGAGCAATAATGCGCGCGGGATCACAGCGGACACCCCGAGCCGAGTTTGCATCATCAGGTGGTTAGACAGATACATCGCTCACACGCTGGGCAATGTTTCCAGTGACATTTAGGGGGGAATAATACGGCATCGGTAATGCCGGTTCTGCAATAAAACCCAGCACTGCAAGCGTGGGAGTGCAAGAAAGCAATGGTTAGGAGAGGCTTGGAAGCAACGCCATGTAGCAGCCCTCAACTCTCCACTGGCCGCCACTGTCCTTGCCTCGCACCTCCAAATAGCGCGGTTGGCTATGTATGGCTTACATCGTCACCACTTTCATCTTACAGTCGTCCGTCCCGTCTCGCAAGGTGCCAGCCAGGCCCACTTCGCCTTCTTAGCATTCTGTGTGACGCCCCTGGTTTGCATGTGTACTCTAATGCACGTGTATATTTTACTGCCTCAATCTAATTTACATAAAGCATCTCTCCACGCTTGTTTTGTTCCATTTAATTTGTCAATCGCCATGCCTCTGGTCCATCTGTCATAGCAGGTAACACGCACTCACTGAAATATTCCTGCTCTTCTCTCGACCTTTTTGCACTACGCATTCCGATACTGGTGCACCTTCGATAATTATTTTATTTGACCAGGTAAGGCCCCACTAAGCTACATTTTTCTTTTTAAGAAGCGACCTGGCCACACATGATAGATAAAATAAGTGGCTTCTCAGGTGGGCAGTTATAGCAGCCAAATACTCTAGATTCTAGAAGCATGTTTCTCAATATGGAGGGAAAAACCGGATGACCCGGAAAAAAATCCACGCTACCACGGGGAGAACATGTACACTCCAGATATGCAGGCGCCGGGGTCAGGATCAAATCCACGACCTCCTGCATACCAGGCGAGGTAGTTAACATATCACCACCGTAATTAACCATAGGTTGTCTTGTGGTTGCTTGCAGCCGAACTCTCTAGTGCTGCCACGGTGGTCCACTTTACTCCAGCGACCCGGGTGCTGCTGCGGGGGTCCAAATTTGGTGATCTTGACTATAAAAAATGATTGGAATCATATAGAAATGACATTTAAAACACAGATCAGTAGAAAACTCTTAATATTTATTTTATTTACTTTTCGTAACAGCTATTTTCATTGGAGTATGACAAGTGAGGCTCTGCCTCCCTTGCCTCCCCTGCCTCCCCTGACCGCACGTCCCTGTCTCGCATGGGAGTCTCGATGATTGTTGGGCTGCCGCCTGCATCATCGTTGTCGTTTTAGTTGCCGCCACTGTCGTGGTCATCGTCTTCGTCGCCGTCTTCATGGTCATTGTCGCCTTCGTCACCGCCACCATCGTCACCGCCACCATCGTCGTCGTCTTCGTGGCCATCATCGTTGTTGTCGTCTCAGAGCATTACTACAGTGCCCATCATTTTCCTGAAGGCGCGTAGAGATTTCGCATGTTTAATATTGACAGCATCTATTCCCTGTCATGCATGGTGTGGCTTTTTTTCGAAATTGACACAGGGCTACGGTTCCCCCTGTGGTGCCATTTGTCGAAAAAATTACTTGCATTTCGTTGTTGTTGTAGTTGTTATTTTTACATTTGGGCCCAAGTGAAGATTTTTTTATTTGAAATTGAGGCCTCGATCAGCAAGCTCTTCAACCATCTCTGTTTCATATTTGTCTTTGTTATTAGTTAAAACTAGCGGGAAGTACTCGACGTTGCCCGGGTCTTAAAAATATTTCAAAATTACTCTTAAAAATCTAACAGCAGTCCGTACTGACTGTGCTGGTACCTGCTATGATTACAGCAGTGCATACTGTGGTGGTACCTGCTATGATTACAGCAGTGCATATTGTGGTGGTACCTGCTTTCACTGCAGCAGTGCATACTGTGGTGGTACCTGCTATGATTACAGCAGTGCATACCGACTGTGGTGGTATCTGCTATCACTACAGTAGTACATGCTGACTCTATAGCAGTATTTATCGACTGTATAGCACAAAGTACTCACCTGACAGAGTGGTCTGGTGAGGCCTAGTCCCATGCAGAGCCTCTGACCTCGCCTAGATTGTCCAGCCGGCCGAGGTGGCACCTTGGCAGGCTGGGGCTGGGCTGATACCCCCCCCCCCAGCCACGATCCCCCCGGCCGCTCTGCAGTAATATCTACGGCCTAACGTAGCATCTAGTAACTGTATAGTAGTAATAACTGCACGCATCGGGGTGGGGGGACATCACACAGTGAAGATTACCGTCAGCGTTTAGTGTATTTTTTTTTATATAGCACTTAGGACGCGTAAGAAAATGTCTCCCTCACTCCCATCGAAGGCGTGCGACTTGGCATGGGCCGTCCCCCCCACCAAAGGCGCGTGAGTTGGTATGGCCGTGCACGCGCCATAAATAA
The DNA here is from genome assembly GCF_048934315.1 of Petromyzon marinus. Taxonomy (NCBI): domain Eukaryota; kingdom Metazoa; phylum Chordata; class Hyperoartia; order Petromyzontiformes; family Petromyzontidae; genus Petromyzon; species Petromyzon marinus. Next base: position 13,077,657 of record NC_133692.1, read on the forward strand.
ATAAATAAAAGGGAAGCGCACAGAAATCGCACTAAATCGCTAATTAAACTAATTTTAAGTTGACGGATGTGAAAAAGGAATAGCGTTTGCTCACCGCGGGGCTTACGGCATGGTACCTGGCAATTATTTTTACGTAAACCTCACCGTTGGAGAGCCAAGCGCGCGAACACACACACACAACTTTTTATTTTATATATAGATGTATGCTAGCTAAGAATCAAATGCATTTTTGTACATTTCGTCACAAAAAATTTTTTTCCAGAAATATCAGATAGGAACACAACCCCTGATTTTAACATCATGTCCATTGGAAAATAAGAGTTCGTATTCAAATAATTTCGAGTTAAATAAAATTTCCCAGGAACGCATCCCTTATGTATAGCGGATGTAGCCGGTGTGAGATCGCCTGTGATTAATCACACGTATTTTTGTGCACTCTGTAGAAGTATAAGGCATGTCCCCATTTGAGATTTCAGGCGGACTTGGTGCCTGGTTAGCTGCACATTACATGAGCTCCAATGATATATATAGTCTTGATTTGAAGCTTTCGTGACTGCAGGAATCCATACTCTCTGGTTCTTTCGGTAAAGTCACGTAGATAGAAACAATAACAAAAGAAGCACGTTTCGGTCGCGACACAATCGTCCATCATCAGGTGAGAACATGATCTGCTGTTGTGGCTTTATATAGGCACGGGAGGGGGGAGTTTTGTCGAGTCGTGGCTGCAGGAGTTCACGTGGGAGAGCGTGTAGGGACGGGTGGGGAGACATGCTAATTTCTCCAGCCCCACTCGTCCCTGCATGCCACAAACCCTCCCCCTTGTTGTTTCACTTGCATCCCACTGGAATTTTTGCACACAGCGTTGGTGTATGGTGCTTTTTCAGGAATATTTTCCTGTTTTTTCCTGGATTTTTCTGTTTTTTCCGATGTATTTAGTAAGGGTAAATTCGATGTGGGCCACACGTCTCTGATGCGTCACCATATTGATATGGGTGGCGGTGCTCCCATTCGTCAGAACTCATTTCGGATTAGTCCCAAGGAGAAGGACTTCGTCCACCAGTCTGTGGGGTGCTCCCATTGTCCTGGTTAAAAAGGACAGGAGTTTGCGTTTTTGTGTGAATTTTTGGGAAATTAAATAAATTATCTGTGGCAGACGCGTATCCGCTCCCACGGATGGACGATTAGTTGGATGCCCTGTCGGGGGCACGGTTTTTCTCCACCCTGGATCTATTGTCGGGTTTTGGCAGTTGCCTTTGGATGAAAGTTCAAAACCTAAAACCACGTCCCGGACACCGCAAGGGCTGTTTCAATTGAGCGTGCTTCCGATTGGGCTTCACTCAGCTCTGGCTACGTTCCAGCGATTATGGAGTTGGTACTGTCGGGGCTCCAATGGAAATCATGTCTGATCTATTTGGATGACGTGATTGTCTTCAGTCGCACATTCCGGGAACATCTGCAGCGGTTGCGTGCGGTATTTGTTAAAATGCGGGCGGATAATTTGAAATTCAAGCCACAGAAATGTTACCTCTTGCAAAAGTCGGTTCACTACCTGGGTTATGTTGCTAGCGAGTCAGGGATCGCCACGGACCCTGCAAAGACTGCGTGCGTGAGTGGCCGACACCGACATCGGTGGGTGAGGTTCGCAGTTTTGTGGGGTTCGTGTCGTATTACCGCCACTTCGTGCCTGGGTTTACAACATTCGCAATCCGCTCCACGCTCTCACAGCAAAAGGCCAGAGGTTTCGGTGGGGGAAGGAGGAGGAGGTCGCATTTCTTATACTGCCCGATGGCCTCGTGAACGCACCCCCCCTTCGGTACCCCGATTTCACCTTGCCGTTTGTGTTGGATACGGACGCCAGCGATACCAGGATCGGCGCGGTATTGTTGTAGGTTGAGAACGGGGTGGAGAGCGTGGTCGCTTATGGTAGCCGGGTGCTGTCCCCCGCAGAGCAGCGCTATTGTGTCACGCATCGTGTTGGTATGTGCACCTGTCACGGCTGAAGCCCTATTTTCCACCTTATGAGAGCGTTTCATCTCCACCATCTGATGGCCGGGTGTTTGATGTGTCCGACGGAGCCGGACGTCCAGTTACGGATGATGCGCCTCATCATCCGTAACCGATGTTTAAAGGTCAGCCTGAACGGCTGTTTTTTTCATGGGGGGGTCATGTAGTGACATTGAATGAATCACTGTAGCGCATGGCGCTGGGAGATTGGTAGACAATGGAATTAGGGGTAGCAGCCCGTTCTACCAGTTGGACCCGTGGGCCAAGCCCGAACCCTTCTAGGGGATCCAGAAGGATGCGTCGCCGAGGGGGGAGCCTGTCCACGCTGGGGAGAATAAAAGGGGAGCTTCGACTCCCAGTCGGCGCCGGTTGCCCTTGGGAATGAAACTCGTCATGCTGCTGTCATCAGGGTCTTCGCCTCTTCAAGCTGTGGGTCTGGAATGGCTGTGAGAGCCGGAATAAACAAGAGGGATAACGCTTCCTACTAGTGTATGTGACTTAGTATACTATACTAGTAACGAATGCACACGTTTTGTTTACGTGACAACCCGAACTGATTAGCTGCGTTGGGGGGCGGTGGTGGGTTTAATGACACATTTCTATTTATGTGATCTAAACCAAACAAAAAACCCTCTAACATGGATATGATTTACTCTCTACCTGTTTGGTGAAGAGGTCACCATCTGCTGGCTTGCCATGGTATGGTGGCAGTACAGCAAGTAGGTTAACTTCCATCTGTAAGGGGATTGATTTTCCCCCCCGTCCTCCCGACACGAGTGGATTTTCTCCTTGTACTCCGGTTCACTCCCACATGGACAAGCACTCGCTGTCGAGACGGTTCAAAACATCCCAACCACAGAACAGCAGAGCTTGGACAATTATCGGTGCCGAGTTCTGGGCTGCTTTCCTTCCTGCTGGGCTGTGGTTTCTCGCGGCCCCTGCACCACTCTCAGAATGAACCAAATCTGTGCTCGTCGCAATGAAAACAAATGTTGTTGTTTGACCATGTGTAGGGGTGCTATGGGGAATAAACACATGACACGGGAAGGTGTGGTTCACCCACACCTTGGTGGCTACAACAACGTCCGCTAAGGCTCCAGTGGGTATAAAGTGCGGGGAGCCAGGGAGCTCGGGGCAGAGTGTGGGGCCCGAGGCTGAAGCAACCAGTGAAGAAAGAAGGCCAGCTAGGTGAGACCCTGGAACTCCTGTGACCGCTGCCCTTTTCAGGGCCGGCACAGCAAGCCAGTGGTGCGGCCCCAGAGCCCCAGAGTCAGAGTCCTTCTAAGGGCCGGTCTGGTCGGCGGGGTGCCGAGATCTGTGCCTAACCAGGGCCGGATCTGATAGCCTCCCTTAGAGCCCTACCAGGAGGAACTGGGAGCCTAGAGCTTAGGCCAGAGAGCCTGGGGTGTGTTCCTGAGTTATACGGGTGGAGGGGCCGCTACCCCTTCTAGTGTAACCCTTGTTAAGGTTTAAATAAATAGTGCTGCTTCTATTCTGCCGTCTCCGTGTCCTGGAACCCACTACACATGTGATGTGGGTGTGTGCGAGCGTCGCTAGTCACAAGGTTTCGAAGTTCATGTCCCTGGTTTGGGGGAAAATTGCCTCGTCTTCTTATTTCCGGGGAGTGAAACCCATTGTTGTCCTACAACTTCATTTAATACCCGCCTATGGGGATGTTGAATGTCCGCGGTTGGTTCACAGGGCTGTAAAGAGGAGATGAGCAGGAAAAACAACTCTTGACTTCAGAGTTTTGCTGCTGATGAAAAAACAGCAACAAAGGACCCCACTCTGCCCCTACGGCGTTGCACGTAACGAAGGCACAGTTTTTGAATTGGTGCGATAGAGCGAAGCGAAGCGAGCAAACGCACGCAGCAGATTTTGGCAGTGCGACGCTAGCACGCGTTGGCCGTTAATGACGCGGGTGTAACCCCGAGAGGCGCGTGTTCTTTACACCAGCCTCGATCCCGACAAATTGTTGTGTTTGTTACATTTGTTTTTTCAGTGTATAAAATTAAACAAACAAGCTTGTGTTTTGGCATTCGACTATTTGACAGTGTTATTGTTATTATTATTTAATATCAAGTTCGTTAAAACGCATTCCTGTCCGTCTGTTCGCCTGGTTGGCAGCCAGACACTTGGTGTTTTAAAACGTCAATTTGTCGAAGCAAGCAGGGTCTGGGCCGGTGTCAACTTTTTGGGGCTCATTAGCAGATTCAGGCACACCATCACCCTCCCAACACAGACAATTAGGAAGTGTTTGTCACGTAAACAAAACGTGCCGATTAGTTACTAGTTCAGACTAAACCCACAACATTTACAATTTGAGTTGCGTGACGTTTCGCACCTGATAGGCCCACAGTGATGACCGCAAGCAGGAGGACTGGCTATCGCCTGATGAGGCTGGTTGTAATCACCAGAGAAACGTCGTACTCGAATTGTAAATAAACTTGATTTGAAGCTTTCGTGACTGCAGGAATTACTCTGTGTCTGGTAGAGCCACTCTTCCTTCGTGAGCGGAGTCGTTGCTTAGAGATGCTCAACGAATCTCGGGCGCCATCGTGAAACCTGTTCTCCTATAACGTCGCGTGTTGTTTTTATAAACGCTAATTGGGTACAACGCGATGAACGTATTAGGGAATGCATTTTGTTTATAATGTTGATGCGACTTGGATATAACGCGGTTGAGTGAAAGGAACAATGTCGCATGAGTAGGAATAAGCGGTCGTATGGCTGCTTCAGAGTAGAATCACACAAGGCATTGGGATGCTGCTGGATGCTTCTAGATGCTACTCTTTGTTCGGCCTGCGTACACACCTCACGTGTTATCAAGGACTGTGCTTTACCCCTATATTATATATTATTTATTATAACGCGATATTTACATAACGCGGTGTTCTTTAAGAACGTACTTATTTATTCCAAGGGACTGGGGAAACACTCCGGGGTGGATCGATCTGAGAAAGTATCTTGAGACTCCAACAATAACACATCTGCGGTGTACACAATTGTTGAAAGGGACAGCATCGAACGTTTTAAATCCATGAGCGTGTCGGGGAGATCAATCCCAATTTGATCCGATGGCAGCGTGAAGCGTTCAAACGAAACAATCAACATATCCGACCAGTCTGCGGGATGTACAGTGAGGGGAAAACATATTCGATCCCCTGTTGATTTTGTATGATTGCCCACTGACAAAGAAATGATCAGTCTATAATTTTAATGGTAGGTTTATTTGAACAGTGAGAGACAGAATAACAACTAAATCTAGAAAAAGGCATTTAAAAATATAATAAATTTATTTGAATTTTAATGAGGGAAATAAGTATTTGACCCCTCTGCAAAACATGACTTAGTACTTTGTGGCAAAACCCTTGTTCTCAATCACAGAGGTCAGATGTTTCTTGTAGTTGGCCACCAGGTTTGCACACACCTCAGGAGGGATTTTGTCCCACTCCTCTTTGCAGATCTTCTCCAAGTCATTAAGGTTTCGAGGCTGACGTTTGGCAACTCGAACCTTCAGCTCCCTCCAGAGATTTTCTATGGGATTAAGGTCTGGAGACTGGCTAGGCCACTCCAGGACCTTAATGTGCTTCTTCTTGAGCCACTCCTTTGTTGCCTTGGCCGTGTGTTTTGGGTCATTGTCATGCTGGAATACCCATCCACGACCCATTTTCAATGCCCTGGCTGAGGGAAGGAGGTTCTCACCCAAGATTTGACGGTACATGGCCCCGTCAATCGTCCCTTTGATGCGGTGAAGTTGTCCTGTCCCTTTAGCAGAAAAACACCCGTACACCATAATATTTCCACCTCCATGTTTGACGGTGGGGATGGTGTTCTTGGGGTCATAGGCAGCATTCCTCCTCCTCCAAACACGGCGAGTTGAGTTGATGCCAAAGAGCTCCATTTTGGTCTCATCTGACCACAACATTTTCACCCAGTTGTCCTCTGAATCATTCAGATGTTCATTGGCAAACTTCAGACGGGCATGTATATGTGCTTTCTTGAGTAGGGGGACCTTGCGGGCGCTGCAGGATTTCAGTCCATCACGGCGTAGTGTGTTACCAATTGTTTTCTTGATGACTATGGTCCCAGCTGCCTTGAGATCATTGGCAAGATCCTCCCGTGTAGTTCTGGACTGATACCTCACCGTTCTCATGATCATTGCAACTCCACGAGGTGAGATCTTGCATGGAGCCCCAGGCCGAGCGAATTTGACAGTTCTTTTGTCTTTCTTCCATTTGCGAATAATCGCACCAACTGTTCTCACCTTCTCACCAAGCTGCTTGGCAATGGTCTTGTAGCCCATTCCAGCCTTGTGTAGGTCTACAATCTTGTCCCTGATATCCTTGGAGAGCTCTTTGGTCTTGGCCATGGTGGAGAGTTTGGAATCTGATTGATTGATTGCTTCTGTGGACAGGTGTCTATTATACAGGTAACAAGCTGAGATTAGGAGCACTCACTTTAAGAGTGTGCTCCTAATCTCAGCTCGTTACCTGTATAAAAGACACCTGGGAGCCAGAAATCTTTCTGATTGAGAGGAGGTCAAATATTTATTTCCCTCATTAAAATGCAAATCAATTGATAAAATTTTTGACCTGCGTTTTTCTGGATTTTGTTGTTGTTATTCTGTCTCTCACTGTTCAAATAAATCTACCATTAAAATTATAGACTGATCATTTCTTTGTCAGTTGGCAAACGTACAAAATCAGCAGGGGATCAAATACTTTTTTCCCTCACTGTACGTCTCCTCCAGCTTCTTTAAAGAAGAACGTTTCCTCCATCTTCTCCAGAGAATAACGTCTCCTCCATCTTCTCTAGAGAAGAACGTCTTCTCCATCTTCTCCAGAGAAGAACATCTCCTCCATCCTCTCCAGAGAAGAACATCTCCTACATCTTCTCCGGAGAAGAACGTTTCCTCCATATTCTCTGGAGAAGAACATCTCCTCCATATTCTCCAGAGAAGAAAGTCTCCTCCATCTTCTCCAGTGAAGAACGTCTCCTCCATCTTCTCCAGAGAAGAACATCCCCTCCATCATCTCCAGAGAAGAACATCTCCTCCATCTTCTCTGGAGAAGAACGCCTCCTCCATCTTCTCCGGAGAAGAACATCTCCTCCATATTCTCCGGAGAAGAACATCTCCTCCATATTCTCCGGAGAAAAATGTCTCCTCCATCTTCTCCAGTGAAGAACGTCTCCTAAATCTTCTCCAGTGAAGAAAGACTCCTACAGATTCTCCGGAGAAGAACGTCTCCTACATCTTCTCCAGAGAAGAACGTCTCCTCCATCTTCTCCAGAGAAGAACGTCTCCTCCATCTTCTAAAGAGAAGAACGTCTCCTCCATCTTCTCCAGAGAAGAACGTCTCTTCCATCTTCTCCAGAGAAGAATTTCTCCTCCATCTTCTCCAGTGAAGAATGTCTCCTCCAGCTTCTGCGGAGAAGAATGTCTCTTCCATCTTCTCCAGAGAAGAACATCTCCTCCATCTTCTCCAGAGAAGAACGTCTCCTCCATCATCTCCAGAGAAGAACATCTCCTACATCTTTTCCGGAGAAGAACGTTTTCTCCATCTTCTCTGGAGAAGAACATCTCCTCCATATTCTCCGAAGAAGAAAATCTCCTCCATATTCTCCAGAGAAGAATGTCTCCTCCAGCTTCTCTGGAGAAAAACGTCTCCTCCATCTTCTCCAGAGAAGAACGTCTCCTCCATCTTCTCCGGAGAAGAACGTCTCCTCCATCTTCTCCAGAGAAGAACGTCTCTTCCATCTTCTCCAGAGAAGAACTTCTCTTCCATCTTCTCGAGTGAAGAATGTCTCCTCCAGCTTCTGCGGAGAAGAATGTCTCCTCCATCTTCTCCAGAGAAGAACATCTCCCTCATCTTCTCCAGAGAAGAACGTCTCCTCCATCATCTCCTGAGAAGAACATCTCCTACATCTTCTCCGGAGAAGAACGCCCCCTCCATCTTCACCGGAGAAGAACATCTCCTCCATATTCTCCGGAGAAGAACGCCTCCTTCATCTTCTCCGGAGAAAAACGTCTCCTCCATCTTCTCCGGAGGAAAACGTCTCCTCCATCTTCTTCAGAGAAGAACGTCTCCTCCATCATGTCCTGAGTAGACCATCTCCTACATCTTCTCCGGAGAAGAACGCCTCCTCCATCTTCTCTGGAGACGAACATCTCCTCCATATTCTCCGGAGAAGAACATCTCCTCCATATTCTCCAGAGAAGAATGTCTCCTCCAGCTTCTCCGGAGAAAAACGTCTCCTCCATCTTCTCCAGAGAAGAACTTCTCCATCTTCTCCAGTGAAGAATGTCTCCTCCAGCTTCTGCGGAGAAGAACGCATCTTCCATCCATCTTCTCCGGAGAAGAACGTCTCCTCCATCTTCTCCGGAGAAGAACGTCTCCTCCATCTTCTAAAGAGAAGAACATCTCCTCCATCTTCTCCAGAGAAGAACATCTCCTACATCTTTTCTGGAGAAGAACGTTTTCTACATCTTCTCTGGAGAAGAACATCTCCTCCATATTCTCCGAAGAAGAAAATCTCCTCCATATTCTTCAGAGAAGAACGTCTCCTCCATAATCTCCGGAGAAGAACATCTCCTCCATCTTCTCCAGAGAAGAACATCTCCTCCATCTTCTCCAGAGAAGAAAGTCTCCTCCATCTTCTCCAGAGAAGAACGTCTCCTCCATCTTCTCCAGAGAAGAACGTCTCCTCCATCTTCTCCGGAGAAGAACGTCTCCTGCATCTTCTCCAGAAAATAACGTCTCCTCCACCTTCTCCAGAGAAGATCATCTCCAGTGAAGAACGTCTCCTCCATCTTCTCTCGTGAAGAATGTCTCCTCAATCTTCTCCAGAGAAGAACATCTCTTCCATCTTCTCCGGAGACGAATGTCTTCTACATCTTCTCCAGAGATGAACGTCTCCTCCATCTTCTCCAGTGAAGAATGTCTCCTCAATCTTCTCCAGAGAAGAACATCTCCTACATCTTCTCCGGAGACGAATGTCTTCTTCATCTTCTCCATAGAAGAACGTCTCCTCCATCTTCTCCAGAGAAGAACGTCTACTCCATCTTCTCCAGAAAATAACGTCCCGTCCATATTATCCAGAGAGGATCATCTCCAGTGAAGAATGTCTCCTCAATCTACTCCAAAAAAGAACATCTCCTCCATCTTCTCCGGAGACGAATGTCTCTTTCATCTTCTCCAGTGTATAACATCTCGTCCATCTTCTCCAGAGATGAACGTCTCCACCATCTTCTACGGAGAAGACACATCTCCTGCATATTCTCTGGAGAAGAACGTCTCCTCCATCTTCTCCAGAGAAGAACGTCTCCTCCATCTTCTCCAAAGAACCACATCTCCTCCATCATCTCCAGAGAAGAACGTCTCCTCCATCTTCTCCGGAGAAAAATGTCTTCTCCATCTTCTCCAGAGAAGAACGTCTCTTCCATGTTCTCCAGAGAAGAACTTCTCCTCCATCTTCTCCAGAGAAGAACTTCTCCTCCATCTTCTCAAGTAGAGAACATCTCCTCCATCTTCTCCAGAAAAGAACGTCTCTTCCATCTTCTCCAGAGAAGAACTTCTCCTCCATCTTCTCCAGTGGAGAATGTCTCCTCCAGCTTCTCTGGAGAAGAACGTCTCCTCCATCTTCTCCGGAGAAGAACGTCTCCTCCATCTTCTCCAGTGAAGAACGTCTCCTCCATCTTCTCCAGAGAAGGATGTCTCCTCCATCTTCTGCAGAGAAGAACGTCCCCACCATCTTCTGTAGAGAAGAACGTCTCATCAATCTTCTCCAGAGAAGAACGTCTCCACCATCTTCTCCAGAGAAGAACATCTCCTACATCTTCTCCAGAGAAGAACATCTCCTCCATATTCTCCGGAGAAGAATGCCTCTCCCATCTTCTCCGGAGAAAAACGTCTCCTCCATCTTCTCTGGAGAAAAACGTCTCCTCCATCTTCTCCGGAGAAGAATGTCTCCTCCATCTTCTAAAGAGAAGAACCTCTCCTCCATCTTCTCCAGAGAAGAACATCTCTTCCATCTTCTCCAGAGAAGAACTTCTCCTCCTTTTTCTCCAGTGAAGAATGTCTCCTCCAGCTTCTGCGGAGAAGAATGTCTCCTCCATCTTCTCCAGAGAAGAACATCTCCCTCATCTTCTCCAGAGAAGAACTTCTCCTCCATCATCTCCATAGAAGAACATCTCCTACATCTTTTCCGGAGAAGAACGTTTTCTCCATCTTCTCCGGAGAAGAAAATCTCCTCCATATTCTCCGAAGAAGAAAATGTCCTCCATATTCTTCAGAGAAGAACGTCTCCTCCAGCTTCTTCAGAGAAGAACGTCTCCTCCATCTTCTCCAGAAAAGAACATCTCCTCCATAATCTCCAGAGAAGAACACCTCCTCCATCTTCTCCAGAGAAGAACGTCTCCTGCATCTTCTCCAGAAAATAACGTCTCCTCCACCTTCTCCAGAGAAGATCATCGCCAGTGAAGAATGTCTCCTCCATCTTCTCTCGTGAAGAATGTCTCCTCAATCTTCTCCAGAGAAGAACATCTCCTCCATCTTCTCCGGAGACGAATGTCTTCTTCATGTTCTCCATAGAAGAACATCTCCTCCGTCTTCTCCATAGAAGAACGTCTCCTCCGTCTTCTCCAGAGAAGAACGTCTACTCCATCTTCTCCAGAAAAAAAAGTCCCGTCCATATTATCCAGAGAGGATCATCTCCAGTGAAGAATGTCTCCTCAATCTTCTCCGGAGAAGAACGTCTCCTCCATCTTCTAAAGAGAAGAACATCTCCTCCATCTTCTCCAGAGAAGAACATCTCCTACATCTTTTCTGGAGAAGAACGTTTTCTACATCTTCTCTGGAGAAGAACATCTCCATATTCTCCGAAGAAGAAAATCTCCTCCATATTCTTCAGAGAAGAACGTCTCCTCCATAATCTCCGGAGAAGAACATCTCCTCCATCTTCTCCAGAGAAGAACATCTCCTCCATCTTCTCCAGAGAAGAAAGTCTCCTCCATCTTCTCCAGAGAAGAACGTCTCCTCCATCTTCTCCAGAGAAGAACGTCTCCTCCATCTTCTCCGGAGAAGAACGTCTCCTGCATCTTCTCCAGAAAATAACGTCTCCTCCACCTTCTCCAGAGAAGATCATCTCCAGTGAAGAACGTCTCCTCCATCTTCTCTCGTGAAGAATGTCTCCTCAATCTTCTCCAGAGAAGAACATCTCCTCCATCTTCTCCGGAGACGAATGTCTTCTACATCTTCTCCAGAGATGAACGTCTCCTCCATCTTCTCCAGTGAAGAATGTCTCCTCAATCTTCTCCAGAGAAGAACATCTCCTACATCTTCTCCGGAGAAGAATGTCTTCTTCATCTTCTCCATAGAAGAACGTCTCCTCCGTCTTCTCCAGAGAAGAACGTCTACTCCATCTTCTCCAGAAAATAACGTCCCGTCCATATTATCCAGAGAGGATCATCTCCAGTGAAGAATGTCTCCTCAATCTACTCCAAAAAAGAACATCTCCTCCATCTTCTCCGGAGACGAATGTCTCTTTCATCTTCTCCAGTGTATAACATCTTGTCCATCTTCTCCAGAGATGAACGTCTCCACCATCTTCTCCGGAGAAGACACATCTCCTGCATATTCTCTGGAGAAGAACGTCTCCTCCATCTTCTCCAGAGAAGAACGTCTCCTCCATCTTCTCCAAAGAACCACATCTCCTCCATCATCTCCAGAGAAGAACGTCTCCTCCATCTTCTCCGGAGAAAAATGTCTTCTCCATCTTCTCCAGAGAAGAACGTCTCTTCCATGTTCTCCAGAGAAGAACTTCTCCTCCATCTTCTCCAGAGAAGAACTTCTCCTCCATCTTCTCAAGTAGAGAACATCTCCTCCATCTTCTCCAGAAAAGAACGTCTCTTCCATCTTCTCCAGAGAAGAACTTCTCCTCCATCTTCTCCAGTGGAGAATGTCTCCTCCAGCTTCTCTGGAGAAGAACGTCTCCTCCATCTTCTCCGGAGAAGAACGTCTCCTCCATCTTCTCCAGTGAAGAACGTCTCCTCCATCTTCTCCAGAGAAGGATGTCTCCTCCATCTTCTGCAGAGAAGAACGTCCCCACCATCTTCTGTAGAGAAGAACGTCTCATCAATCTTCTCCAGAGAAGAACGTCTCCACCATCTTCTCCAGAGAAGAACATCTCGTACATCTTCTCCAGAGAAGAACATCTCCTCCATATTCTCCGGAGAAGAATGCCTCTCCCATCTTCTCTGGAGAAAAACGTCTCCTCCATCTTCTCCGGAGAAAAACGTCTCCTCCATCTTCTCCGGAGAAGAATGTCTCCTCCATCTTCTAAAGAGAAGAACCTCTCCTCCATCTTCTCCAGAGAAGAACATCTCTTCCATCTTCTCCAGAGAAGAACTTCTCCTCCTTCTTCTCCAGTGAAGAATGTCTCCTCCAGCTTCTGCGGAGAAGAATGTCTCCTCCATCTTCTCCAGAGAAGAACATCTCCCTCATCTTCTCCAGAGAAGAGCTTCTCCTCCATCATCTCCATAGAAGAACATCTCCTACATCTTTTCCGGAGAAGAACGTTTTCTCCATCTTCTCCGGAGAAGAAAATCTCCTCCATATTCTCCGAAGAAGAAAATGTCCTCCATATTCTTCAGAGAAGAACGTCTCCTCCAGCTTCTTCAGAGAAGAACGTCTCCTCCATCTTCTCCAGAAAAGAACATCTCCTCCATAATCTCCAGAGAAGAACACCTCCTCCATCTTCTCCAGAGAAGAACGTCTCCTGCATCTTCTCCAGAAAATAACGTCTCCTCCACGTTCTCCAGAGAAGATCATCGCCAGTGAAGAATGTCTCCTCCATCTTCTCTCGTGAAGAATGTCTCCTCAATCTTCTCCAGAGAAGAACATCTCCTCCATCTTCTCCGGAGACGAATGTCTTCTTCATGTTCTCCATAGAAGAACATCTCCTCCGTCTTCTCCATAGAAGAACGTCTCCTCCGTCTTCTCCAGAGAAGAACGTCTACTCCATCTTCTCCAGAAAAAAAAGTCCCGTCCATATTATCCAGAGAGGATCATCTCCAGTGAAGAATGTCTCCTCAATGTTCTCCAAAGAAGAACATCTCCTCCATCTTCTCCGGAGACGAATGTCTTTTTCATCTTCTCCAGTGTAGAACATCTCGTCCATCTTCTCCAGAGAAGAACGTCTCCCCCATCTTCTCCAGAGAAGAAACATCTCGTGCATATTATCTGGAGAAGAACATCTCCATTTTCTCCAGAGAAGAACGTCTCCTCCATCTTCTCCAGTGAAGAACGCATCCTACATCTTCTCCGGAGAAGAATGTCTCCTCCATCTTCTCCAGAGAAGAACGTCTCCTCCATCTTCTCCAGAGAAGAACGTTTCCTCCATCTTCTCCAGAGAAGAACGTCTCTTCCATCTTCTCCAGAGAAGAACTTCTCCTCCATCTTCTCCAGTGGAGAACGTCTCCTCCATCATCTCCAGAAAAGAACGTCTCTTCCATCTTCTCCAGAGAAGAACTTCTCCTCCATCTTCTCCAGTGGAGAATGTCTCCTCCAGCTTCTCCGGAGAAGAACGTCTCCTCCATCTTCTCTGGAGAAGAACGTCTCCTCCATCTTCTCCAGTGAAGAACGTCTCCTCCATCTTCTCCAGAGATGGACGTCTCCTCCATCTTCTGCAGAGAAGAACGTCCCCACCATCTTCTTTAGAGAAGAACGTCTCCTCAATCTTCTCCAGAGAAGAACGTCTCCACCATCTTCTGCAGAGAAGAACGTCCCCACCATCTTCTGTAGAGAAGAACATCTCCTCAATCTTCTCCAGAGAAGAACGTCTCCACCATCTTCTCCAGAGAAGAACATCTCCTACATCTTCTCCGGAGAAGAACGCCTCCTCAATCATCACGGGAGAAGAACATCTCCTCCATATTCTCCAGAGAAGAACGTCTCCACCATCTTCTCCAGAGAAGAACATCTCCTACATCTTCTCCGGAGAAGAACGCCTCCTCAATCATCACGGGAGAAGAACATCTCCTCCATATTCTCCAGAGAAGAACATCTCCTCCATATTCTCCAGAGAAGAATGTCTCCTCCATCTTCTCCAGAGAAGAACTTCTCCTCCATCTTCTCCAGAGAAGAACATCTCCTCCATCATCTCCTGAGAAGAACATCTCCTACATCTTCTCCGGAGAAGAACGCCTCCTCCATCTTCTCTGGAGAAAAACGTCTCCTCCATCTTCTCCGGAGAAGAACGTCTCCTCCATCTTCTAAAGAGAAGAACGTCTCCTCCATCTTCTCCAGAGAAGAACGTCTCTTCCATCTTCTCCAGAGAAGAACTTCTCCTCCATCTTCTCCAGTGAAGAATGTCTCCTCCAGCTTCTGCGGAGAAGAATGTCTCCTCCATCTTCTCCAGAGAAGAACATCTCCCTCATCTTCTCCAGAGAAGAACTTCTCCTCCATCATCTTCAGAGAAGAACATCTCCTACATCTTTTCTGGAGAAGAACGTTTTCTCCATCTTCTCCGGAGAAGAACATCTCCTCCATATTCTTCAGAGAAGAATGTCTCCTCCAGCTTCTCCAGAGAAGAACGTCTCCTCCATCTTCTCCAGAAAAGAACATCTCCTCCATAATCTCCAGAGAAGAACATCTCCTCCATCTTCTCCAGAGAAGAACGTCTCCTGCATCTTCTCCAGAAAATAACGTCTCCTCCACCTTCTCCAGAGAAGATAATCTCCAGTGAAGAACGTCTTCTCCAATTTCTCTCGTGAAGAATGTCTCCTCAATCTTCTCCAGAGAAGAACATCTCCTCCATCTTCTCCAGAGACGAATGTCTTCTTCATCTTCTCCATAGAAGAACGTCTCATCCATCTTCTCCAGAGAAGAACGTCTACTCCATCTTCTCCAGAAAATAACGTCCCGTCCATATTATCCAGAGAGGATCATCTCCAGTGAAGAATGTCTCCTCAATCTTCTCCAAAGAAGAACATCTCCTCCATCTTCTCCGGAGACGAATGTCTTTTTCATCTTCTCCAGTGTAGAACATCTCTTCCATCTTCTCCAGAGAAGAACGTCTCCCCCATCTTCTCCGGAGAAGAAAGATCTCCTGCATATTCTCTGGAGAAGAACATCTCCATTTTCTCCAGAGAAGAACGTCTCCTCCATCTTCTCCAGTGAACAACGCATCCTACATCTTCTCCGGAGAAGAACGTCTCCTCCATCTTCTCCAGAGAAAAATGTCTCCTCCATCCTCTCCAGAGAAGAACGTTTCTTCCATCTTCTCCAGAGAAGAACATTTCCTCCATCTTCCCCAGAGAAGAACGTCTCTTCCATCTTCTCCAGAGAAGAACTTCTCCTCCATCTTCTCCAGTGGAGAACGTCTCCTCCATCTTCTCTAGAGAAGAACTTCTCCTCCATCTTCTCCAGTGGAGAATGTCTCCTCCAGCTTCTCCGGAGAAGAACGTCTCCTCCATCTTCTCCGGAGAAGAACGTCTCCTCCATCTTCTCCAGTGAAGAACGTCTCCTCCATCTTCTCCAGAGAAGGACGTCTCCTCCATCTTCTGCAGAGAAGAACGTCCCCACCATCTTCTGTAGAGAAGAATGTCTCCTCAATCTTCTCCAGAGAAGAACGTCTCCACCATCTTCTCCAGAGAAGAACATCTCCTACATCTTCTCCGGAAAAGAACGCCTCCTCAATCTTCACCGGAGAAGAACATCTCCTCCATATTCTCCAGAGAAGAACGCCTCCTCCATCTTCTCCGGAGAAAAACGTCTCCTCCATCTTCTCCGGAGAAGAACGTCTCCTCCATCTTCTAAAGAGAAGAACGTCCCCTCCATATTCTCCAGAGAAGAACATCTCCTACATCTTTTCCGGAAAAGAACGTTTTCTCCATCTTCTCCGGAGAAGAACATCTCCTCCATATTCTCCGAAGAAGAAAATGTCCTCCATATTCTTCAGAGAAGAACGTCTCCTCCATCTTCTCCAGAGAAGAACGTCTCCTCCATTTTCTCTAGAAAAGAACTTCTCCTCCATCTTCTCCAGTGAAGAATGTCTCCTCCATCTTCTCCAGAGAAAAATGTCTCCTCCATCCTCTCCAGAGAAGAACGTTTCTTCCATCTTCTCCAGAGAAGAATGTTTCCTCCATCTTCTCCAGAGAAGAACGTCTCTTCCATCTTCTCCAGAGAAGAACTTCTCCTCCATCTTCTCCAGTGGAGAACGTCTCCTCCATCTTCTCTAGAGAAGAACTTCTCCTCCATCTGCTCCAGTGGAGAATGTCTCCTCCAGCTTCTCCGGAGAAGAACGTCTCCTCCATCTTCTCCGGAGAAGAACGTCTCCTCCATCTTCTCCGGAGAAGAACGTCTCCTCCATCTTCTCCAGTGAAGAACGTCTCCTCCATCTTCTCCAGAGAAGATCATCGCCAGTGAAGAACGTCTCCTCCATCTTCTCTCGTGAAGAATGTCTCCTCAATCTTCTCCAGAGAAGAACATCTCCTCCATCTTCTCCGGAGACGAATGTCTTCTTCATGTTCTCCATAGAAGAACGTCTCCTCCGTCTTCTCCATAGAAGAACGTCTCCTCCGTCTTCTCCAGAGAAGAACGTCTACTCCATCTTCTCCAGAAAAAAAAGTCCCGTCCATATTATCCAGAGAGGATCATCTCCAGTGAAGAATGTCTGCTCAATCTTCTCCAAAGAAGAACATCTCCTCCATCTTCTCCGGAGACGAATGTCTTTTTCATCTTCTCCAGTGTAGAACATCTCGTCCATCTTCTCCAGAGAAGAACGTCTCTTCCATCTTCTCCAGAGAAGAACTTCTCCTCCATCTTCTCCAGTGGAGAACGTCTCCTCCATCATCTCCAGAAAAGAACGTCTCTTCCATCTTCTCCACAGAAGAACTTCTCCTCCATCTTCTCCAGTGGAGAATGTCTCCTCAATCTTCACCGGAGAAGAACATCTCCTCCATATTCTCCAGAGAAGAACGCCTCCTCCATCTTCTCCGGAGAAAAACGTCTCCTCCATCTTCTCCGGAGAAGAACGTCTCCTCCATCTTCTAAAGAGAAGAACGTCCCCTCCATATTCTCCAGAGAAGAACATCTCCTACATCTTTTACGGAAAAGAACGTTTTCTCCATCTTCTCCGGAGAAGAACATCTCCTCCATATTCTCCGAAGAAGAAAATGTCCTCCATATTCTTCAGAGAAGAACGTCTCCTCCATCTTCTCCAGAGAAGAACGTCTCCTCCATCTTCTCCAGAGAAGAACGATTCCTCCATCTTCTCCAGAGAAGAACGTCTCTTCCATCTTCTCCAGAGAAGAACTTCTCCTCCATCTTCTCCAGTGGAGAACGTCTCCTCCATCATCTCCAGAAAAGAACGTCTCTTCCATCTTCTCCAGAGAAGAACTTCTCCTCCATCTTCTCCAGTGGAGAATGTCTCCTCCAGCTTCTCCGGAGAAGAACGTCTCCTCCATCTTCTCCGGAGAAGAACGTCTCCTCTATCTTCTCCAGTGAAGAACGTCTCTTCCATCTTCTCCAGAGAAGAACGTCTCCACCATCTTCTGCAGAGAAGAACGTCCCCACCATCTTCTGTAGAGAAGAACATCTCCTCAATCTTCTCCAGAGAAGAACGTCTCCACCATCTTCTCCAGAGAAGAACATCTCCTACATCTTCTCCGGAGAAGAACGCCTCCTCAATCATCACGGGAGAAGAACATCTCCTCCATATTCTCCAGAGAAGAACGTCTCCACCATCTTCTCCAGAGAAGAACATCTCCTACATCTTCTCCGGAGAAGAACGCCTCCTCAATCATCACGGGAGAAGAACATCTCCTCCATATTCTCCAGAGAAGAACATCTCCTCCATATTCTCCAGAGAAGAATGTCTCCTCCATCTTCTCCAGAGAAGAACTTCTCCTCCATCTTCTCCAGAGAAGAACATCTCCTCCATCATCTCCTGAGAAGAACATCTCCTACATCTTCTCCGGAGAAGAACGCCTCCTCCATCTTCTCTGGAGAAAAACGTCTCCTCCATCTTCTCCGGAGAAGAACGTCTCCTCCATCTTCTAAAGAGAAGAACGTCTCCTCCATATTCTCCAGAGAAGAACGTCTCTTCCATCTTCTCCAGAGAAGAACTTCTCCTCCATCTTCTCCAGTGAAGAATGTCTCCTCCAGCTTCTGCGGAGAAGAATGTCTCCTCCATCTTCTCCAGAGAAGAACATCTCCCTCATCTTCTCCAGAGAAGAACTTCTCCTCCATCATCTTCAGAGAAGAACATCTCCTACATCTTTTCTGGAGAAGAACGTTTTCTCCATCTTCTCCGGAGAAGAACATCTCCTCCATATTCTTCAGAGAAGAATGTCTCCTCCAGCTTCTCCAGAGAAGAACGTCTCCTCCATCTTCTCCAGAAAAGAACATCTCCTCCATAATCTCCAGAGAAGAACATCTCCTCCATCTTCTCCAGAGAAGAACGTCTCCTGCATCTTCTCCAGAAAATAACGTCTCCTCCACCTTCTCCAGAGAAGATAATCTCCAGTGAAGAACGTCTTCTCCAATTTCTCTCGTGAAGAATGTCTCCTCAATCTTCTCCAGAGAAGAACATCTCCTCCATCTTCTCCAGAGACGAATGTCTTCTTCATCTTCTCCATAGAAGAACGTCTCATCCATCTTCTCCAGAGAAGAACGTCTACTCCATCTTCTCCAGAAAATAACGTCCCGTCCATATTATCCAGAGAGGATCATCTCCAGTGAAGAATGTCTCCTCAATCTTCTCCAAAGAAGAACATCTCCTCCATCTTCTCCGGAGACGAATGTCTTTTTCATCTTCTCCAGTGTAGAACATCTCTTCCATCTTCTCCAGAGAAGAACGTCTCCCCCATCTTCTCCGGAGAAGAAAGATCTCCTGCATATTCTCTGGAGAAGAACATCTCCATTTTCTCCAGAGAAGAACGTCTCCTCCATCTTCTCCAGTGAACAACGCATCCTACATCTTCTCCGGAGAAGAACGTCTCCTCCATCTTCTCCAGAGAAAAATGTCTCCTCCATCCTCTCCAGAGAAGAACGTTTCTTCCATCTTCTCCAGAGAAGAACATTTCCTCCATCTTCCCCAGAGAAGAACGTCTCTTCCATCTTCTCCAGAGAAGAACTTCTCCTCCATCTTCTCCAGTGGAGAACGTCTCCTCCATCTTCTCTAGAGAAGAACTTCTCCTCCATCTTCTCCAGTGGAGAATGTCTCCTCCAGCTTCTCCGGAGAAGAACGTCTCCTCCATCTTCTCCGGAGAAGAACGTCTCCTCCATCTTCTCCGGAGAAGAACGTCTCCTCCATCTTCTCCAGTGAAGAACGTCTCCTCCATCTTCTCCAGAGAAGGACGTCTCCTCCATCTTCTGCAGAGAAGAACGTCCCCACCATCTTCTGTAGAGAAGAATGTCTCCTCAATCTTCTCCAGAGAAGAACGTCTCCACCATCTTCTCCAGAGAAGAACATCTCCTACATCTTCTCCAGAAAAGAACGCCTCCTCAATCTTCACCGGAGAAGAACATCTCCTCCATATTCTCCAGAGAAGAACGCCTCCTCCATCTTCTCCGGAGAAAAACGTCTCCTCCATCTTCTCCGGAGAAGAACGTCTCCTCCATCTTCTAAAGAGAAGAACGTCCCCTCCATATTCTCCAGAGAAGAACATCTCCTACATCTTTTCCGGAAAAGAACGTTTTCTCCATCTTCTCCGGAGAAGAACATCTCCTCCATATTCTCCGAAGAAGTAAATGTCCTCCATATTCTTCAGAGAAGAACGTCTCCTCCATCTTCTCCAGAGAAGAACGTCTCCTCCATTTTCTCTAGAAAAGAACTTCTCCTCCATCTTCTCCAGTGAAGAATGTCTCCTCCATCTTCTCCAGAGAAAAATGTCTCCTCCATCCTCTCCAGAGAAGAACGTTTCTTCCATCTTCTCCAGAGAAGAATGTTTCCTCCATCTTCTCCAGAGAAGAACGTCTCTTCCATCTTCTCCAGAGAAGAACTTCTCCTCCATCTGCTCCAGTGGAGAATGTCTCCTCCAGCTTCTCCGGAGAAGAACGTCTCCTCCATCTTCTCCGGAGAAGAACGTCTCCTCCATCTTCTCCGGAGAAGAACGTCTCCTCCATCTTCTCCAGTGAAGAACGTCTCCTCCATCTTCTCCAGAGAAGATCATCGCCAGTGAAGAACGTCTCCTCCATCTTCTCTCATGAAGAATGTCTCCTCAATCTTCTCCAGAGAAGAACATCTCCTCCATCTTCTCCGGAGACGAATGTCTTCTTCATGTTCTCCATAGAAGAACGTCTCCTCCGTCTTCTCCATAGAAGAACGTCTCCTCCGTCTTCTCCAGAGAAGAACGTCTACTCCATCTTCTCCAGAAAAAAAAGTCCCGTCCATATTATCCAGAGAGGATCATCTCCAGTGAAGAATGTCTGCTCAATCTTCTCCAAAGAAGAACATCTCCTCCATCTTCTCCGGAGACGAATGTCTTTTTCATCTTCTCCAGTGTAGAACATCTCGTCCATCTTCTCCAGAGAAGAACGTCTCTTCCATCTTCTCCAGAGAAGAACTTCTCCTCCATCTTCTCCAGTGGAGAACGTCTCCTCCATCATCTCCAGAAAAGAACGTCTCTTCCATCTTCTCCACAGAAGAACTTCTCCTCCATCTTCTCCAGTGGAGAATGTCTCCTCAATCTTCACCGGAGAAGAACATCTCCTCCATATTCTCCAGAGAAGAACGCCTCCTCCATCTTCTCCGGAGAAAAACGTCTCCTCCATCTTCTCCGGAGAAGAACGTCTCCTCCATCTTCTAAAGAGAAGAACGTCCCCTCCATATTCTCCAGAGAAGAACATCTCCTACATCTTTTCCGGAAAAGAACGTTTTCTCCATCTTCTCCGGAGAAGAACATCTCCTCCATATTCTCCGAAGAAGAAAATGTCCTCCATATTCTTCAGAGAAGAACGTCTCCTCCATCTTCTCCAGAGAAGAACGTCTCCTCCATCTTCTCCAGAGAAGAACGATTCCTCCATCTTCTCCAGAGAAGAACGTCTCTTCCATCTTCTCCAGAGAAGAACTTCTCCTCCATCTTCTCCAGTGGAGAACGTCTCCTCCATCATCTCCAGAAAAGAACGTCTCTTCCATCTTCTCCAGAGAAGAACTTCTCCTCCATCTTCTCCAGTGGAGAATGTCACCTCCAGCTTCTCCGGAGAAGAACGTCTCCTCCATCTTCTCCGGAGAAGAACGTCTCCTCTATCTTCTCCAGTGAAGAACGTCTCCTCCATCTTCTCCAGAGAAGAACGTCTCCACCATCTTCTGCAGAGAAGAACGTCCCCACCATCTTCTGTAGAGAAGAACATCTCCTCAATCTTCTCCAGAGAAGAACGTCTCCACCATCTTCTCCAGAGAAGAACATCTCCTACATCTTCTCCGGAGAAGAACGCCTCCTCAATCATCACGGGAGAAGAACATCTCCTCCATATTCTCCAGAGAAGAACGTCTCCACCATCTTCTCCAGAGAAGAACATCTCCTACATCTTCTCCGGAGAAGAACGCCTCCTCAATCATCACGGGAGAAGAACATCTCCTCCATATTCTCCAGAGAAGAACATCTCCATATTCTCCAGAGAAGAATGTCTCCTCCATCTTCTCCAGAAAAGAACTTCTCCTCCATCTTCTCCAGAGAAGAACATCTCCTCCATCATCTCCTGAGAAGAACATCTCCTACATCTTCTCCGGAGAAGAACGCCTCCTCCATCTTCTCTGGAGAAAAACGTCTCCTCCATCTTCTCCGGAGAAGAACGTCTCCTCCATCTTCTAAAAAGAAGAACGTCTCCTCCATCTTCTCCAGAGAAGAACGTCTCTTCCATCTTCTCCAGAGAAGAACTTCTCCTCCATCTTCTCCAGTGAAGAATGTCTCCTCCAGCTTCTGCGGAGAAGAATGTCTCCTCCATCTTCTCCAGAGAAGAACATCTCCCTCATCTTCTCCAGAGAAGAACTTCTCCTCCATCATTTACAGAGAAGAACATCTCCTACATCTTTTCCGGAGAAGAACGTTTTCTCCATATTCTCCGGAGAAGAACATCTCCTCCATATTCTTCAGAGAAGAATGTCTCCTCCAGCTTCTCCAGAGAAAAACGTCTCCTCCATCTTCTCCAGAAAAGAACATCTCCTCCATAATCTCCAGAGAAGAACATCTCCTCCATCTTCTCCAGAGAAGAACGTCTCCTGCATCTTCTCCAGAAAATAACGTCTCCTCCACCTTCTCCAGAGAAGATAATCTCCAGTGAAGAACGTCTTCTCCAATTTCTCTCGTGAAGAATGTCTCCTCAATCTTCTCCAGAGAAGAACATCTCCTCCATCTTCTCCAGAGACGAATGTCTTCTTCATCTTCTCCATAGAAGAACGTCTCATCCATCTTCTCCAGAGAAGAACGTCTACTCCATCTTCTCCAGAAAATAACGTCCCGTCCATATTATCCAGAGAGGATCATCTCCAGTGAAGAATGTCTCCTCAATCTTCTCCAAAGAAGAACATCTCCTCCATCTTCTCCGGAGACGAATGTCTTTTTCATCTTCTCCAGTGTAGAACATCTCTTCCATCTTCTCCAGAGAAGAACGTCTCCCCCATCTTCTCCGGAGAAGAAAGATCTCCTGCATATTCTCTGGAGAAGAACATCTCCATTTTCTCCAGAGAAGAACGTCTCCTCCATCTTCTCCAGTGAACAACGCATCCTACATCTTCTCCGGAGAAGAACGTCTCCTCCATCTTCTCCAGAGAAAAATGTCTCCTCCATCCTCTCCAGAGAAGAACGTTTCTTCCATCTTCTCCAGAGAAGAACATTTCCTCCATCTTCCCCAGAGAAGAACATCTTTTACGGAAAAGAACGTTTTCTCCATCTTCTCCGGAGAAGAACATCTCCTCCATATTCTCCGAAGAAGAAAATGTCCTCCATATTCTTCAGAGAAGAACGTCTCCTCCATCTTCTCCAGAGAAGAACGTCTCCTCCATCTTCTCCAGAGAAGAACGATTCCTCCATCTTCTCCAGAGAAGAACGTCTCTTCCATCTTCTCCAGAGAAGAACTTCTCCTCCATCTTCTCCAGTGGAGAACGTCTCCTCCATCATCTCCAGAAAAGAACGTCTCTTCCATCTTCTCCAGAGAAGAACTTCTCCTCCATCTTCTCCAGTGGAGAATGTCTCCTCCAGCTTCTCCGGAGAAGAACGTCTCCTCCATCTTCTCCGGAGAAGAACGTCTCCTCTATCTTCTCCAGTGAAGAACGTCTCTTCCATCTTCTCCAGAGAAGAACGTCTCCACCATCTTCTGCAGAGAAGAACGTCCCCACCATCTTCTGTAGAGAAGAACATCTCCTCAATCTTCTCCAGAGAAGAACGTCTCCACCATCTTCTCCAGAGAAGAACATCTCCTACATCTTCTCCGGAGAAGAACGCCTCCTCAATCATCACGGGAGAAGAACATCTCCTCCATATTCTCCAGAGAAGAACGTCTCCACCATCTTCTCCAGAGAAGAACATCTCCTACATCTTCTCCGGAGAAGAACGCCTCCTCAATCATCACGGGAGAAGAACATCTCCTCCATATTCTCCAGAGAAGAACATCTCCTCCATATTCTCCAGAGAAGAATGTCTCCTCCATCTTCTCCAGAGAAGAACTTCTCCTCCATCTTCTCCAGAGAAGAACATCTCCTCCATCATCTCCTGAGAAGAACATCTCCTACATCTTCTCCGGAGAAGAACGCCTCCTCCATCTTCTCTGGAGAAAAACGTCTCCTCCATCTTCTCCGGAGAAGAACGTCTCCTCCATCTTCTAAAGAGAAGAACGTCTCCTCCATATTCTCCAGAGAAGAACGTCTCTTCCATCTTCTCCAGAGAAGAACTTCTCCTCCATCTTCTCCAGTGAAGAATGTCTCCTCCAGCTTCTGCGGAGAAGAATGTCTCCTCCATCTTCTCCAGAGAAGAACATCTCCCTCATCTTCTCCAGAGAAGAACTTCTCCTCCATCATCTTCAGAGAAGAACATCTCCTACATCTTTTCTGGAGAAGAACGTTTTCTCCATCTTCTCCGGAGAAGAACATCTCCTCCATATTCTTCAGAGAAGAATGTCTCCTCCAGCTTCTCCAGAGAAGAACGTCTCCTCCATCTTCTCCAGAAAAGAACATCTCCTCCATAATCTCCAGAGAAGAACATCTCCTCCATCTTCTCCAGAGAAGAACGTCTCCTGCATCTTCTCCAGAAAATAACGTCTCCTCCACCTTCTCCAGAGAAGATAATCTCCAGTGAAGAACGTCTTCTCCAATTTCTCTCGTGAAGAATGTCTCCTCAATCTTCTCCAGAGAAGAACATCTCCTCCATCTTCTCCAGAGACGAATGTCTTCTTCATCTTCTCCATAGAAGAACGTCTCATCCATCTTCTCCAGAGAAGAACGTCTACTCCATCTTCTCCAGAAAATAACGTCCCGTCCATATTATCCAGAGAGGATCATCTCCAGTGAAGAATGTCTCCTCAATCTTCTCCAAAGAAGAACATCTCCTCCATCTTCTCCGGAGACGAATGTCTTTTTCATCTTCTCCAGTGTAGAACATCTCTTCCATCTTCTCCAGAGAAGAACGTCTCCCCCATCTTCTCCGGAGAAGAAAGATCTCCTGCATATTCTCTGGAGAAGAACATCTCCATTTTCTCCAGAGAAGAACGTCTCCTCCATCTTCTCCAGTGAACAACGCATCCTACATCTTCTCCGGAGAAGAACGTCTCCTCCATCTTCTCCAGAGAAAAATGTCTCCTCCATCCTCTCCAGAGAAGAACGTTTCTTCCATCTTCTCCAGAGAAGAACATTTCCTCCATCTTCCCCAGAGAAGAACGTCTCTTCCATCTTCTCCAGAGAAGAACTTCTCCTCCATCTTCTCCAGTGGAGAACGTCTCCTCCATCTTCTCTAGAGAAGAACTTCTCCTCCATCTTCTCCAGTGGAGAATGTCTCCTCCAGCTTCTCCGGAGAAGAACGTCTCCTCCATCTTCTCCGGAGAAGAACGTCTCCTCCATCTTCTCCGGAGAAGAACGTCTCCTCCATCTTCTCCAGTGAAGAACGTCTCCTCCATCTTCTCCAGAGAAGGACGTCTCCTCCATCTTCTGCAGAGAAGAACGTCCCCACCATCTTCTGTAGAGAAGAATGTCTCCTCAATCTTCTCCAGAGAAGAACGTCTCCACCATCTTCTCCAGAGAAGAACATCTCCTACATCTTCTCCAGAAAAGAACGCCTCCTCAATCTTCACCGGAGAAGAACATCTCCTCCATATTCTCCAGAGAAGAACGCCTCCTCCATCTTCTCCGGAGAAAAACGTCTCCTCCATCTTCTCCGGAGAAGAACGTCTCCTCCATCTTCTAAAGAGAAGAACGTCCCCTCCATATTCTCCAGAGAAGAACATCTCCTACATCTTTTCCGGAAAAGAACGTTTTCTCCATCTTCTCCGGAGAAGAACATCTCCTCCATATTCTCCGAAGAAGTAAATGTCCTCCATATTCTTCAGAGAAGAACGTCTCCTCCATCTTCTCCAGAGAAGAACGTCTCCTCCATTTTCTCTAGAAAAGAACTTCTCCTCCATCTTCTCCAGTGAAGAATGTCTCCTCCATCTTCTCCAGAGAAAAATGTCTCCTCCATCCTCTCCAGAGAAGAACGTTTCTTCCATCTTCTCCAGAGAAGAATGTTTCCTCCATCTTCTCCAGAGAAGAACGTCTCTTCCATCTTCTCCAGAGAAGAACTTCTCCTCCATCTTCTCCAGTGGAGAACGTCTCCTCCATCTTCTCTAGAGAAGAACTTCTCCTCCATCTGCTCCAGTGGAGAATGTCTCCTCCAGCTTCTCCGGAGAAGAACGTCTCCTCCATCTTCTCCGGAGAAGAACGTCTCCTCCATCTTCTCCGGAGAAGAACGTCTCCTCCATCTTCTCCAGTGAAGAACGTCTCCTCCATCTTCTCCAGAGAAGATCATCGCCAGTGAAGAACGTCTCCTCCATCTTCTCTCATGAAGAATGTCTCCTCAATCTTCTCCAGAGAAGAACATCTCCTCCATCTTCTCCGGAGACGAATGTCTTCTTCATGTTCTCCATAGAAGAACGTCTCCTCCGTCTTCTCCATAGAAGAACGTCTCCTCCGTCTTCTCCAGAGAAGAACGTCTACTCCATCTTCTCCAGAAAAAAAAGTCCCGTCCATATTATCCAGAGAGGATCATCTCCAGTGAAGAATGTCTGCTCAATCTTCTCCAAAGAAGAACATCTCCTCCATCTTCTCCGGAGACGAATGTCTTTTTCATCTTCTCCAGTGTAGAACATCTCGTCCATCTTCTCCAGAGAAGAACGTCTCTTCCATCTTCTCCAGAGAAGAACTTCTCCTCCATCTTCTCCAGTGGAGAACGTCTCCTCCATCATCTCCAGAAAAGAACGTCTCTTCCATCTTCTCCACAGAAGAACTTCTCCTCCATCTTCTCCAGTGGAGAATGTCTCCTCAATCTTCACCGGAGAAGAACATCTCCTCCATATTCTCCAGAGAAGAACGCCTCCTCCATCTTCTCCGGAGAAAAACGTCTCCTCCATCTTCTCCGGAGAAGAACGTCTCCTCCATCTTCTAAAGAGAAGAACGTCCCCTCCATATTCTCCAGAGAAGAACATCTCCTACATCTTTTCCGGAAAAGAACGTTTTCTCCATCTTCTCCGGAGAAGAACATCTCCTCCATATTCTCCGAAGAAGAAAATGTCCTCCATATTCTTCAGAGAAGAACGTCTCCTCCATCTTCTCCAGAGAAGAACGTCTCCTCCATCTTCTCCAGAGAAGAACGATTCCTCCATCTTCTCCAGAGAAGAACGTCTCTTCCATCTTCTCCAGAGAAGAACTTCTCCTCCATCTTCTCCAGTGGAGAACGTCTCCTCCATCATCTCCAGAAAAGAACGTCTCTTCCATCTTCTCCAGAGAAGAACTTCTCCTCCATCTTCTCCAGTGGAGAATGTCACCTCCAGCTTCTCCGGAGAAGAACGTCTCCTCCATCTTCTCCGGAGAAGAACGTCTCCTCTATCTTCTCCAGTGAAGAACGTCTCCTCCATCTTCTCCAGAGAAGAACGTCTCCACCATCTTCTGCAGAGAAGAACGTCCCCACCATCTTCTGTAGAGAAGAACATCTCCTCAATCTTCTCCAGAGAAGAACGTCTCCACCATCTTCTCCAGAGAAGAACATCTCCTACATCTTCTCCGGAGAAGAACGCCTCCTCAATCATCACGGGAGAAGAACATCTCCTCCATATTCTCCAGAGAAGAACGTCTCCACCATCTTCTCCAGAGAAGAACATCTCCTACATCTTCTCCGGAGAAGAACGCCTCCTCAATCATCACGGGAGAAGAACATCTCCTCCATATTCTCCAGAGAAGAACATCTCCATATTCTCCAGAGAAGAATGTCTCCTCCATCTTCTCCAGAAAAGAACTTCTCCTCCATCTTCTCCAGAGAAGAACATCTCCTCCATCATCTCCTGAGAAGAACATCTCCTACATCTTCTCCGGAGAAGAACGCCTCCTCCATCTTCTCTGGAGAAAAACGTCTCCTCCATCTTCTCCGGAGAAGAACGTCTCCTCCATCTTCTAAAAAGAAGAACGTCTCCTCCATCTTCTCCAGAGAAGAACGTCTCTTCCATCTTCTCCAGAGAAGAACTTCTCCTCCATCTTCTCCAGTGAAGAATGTCTCCTCCAGCTTCTGCGGAGAAGAATGTCTCCTCCATCTTCTCCAGAGAAGAACATCTCCCTCATCTTCTCCAGAGAAGAACTTCTCCTCCATCATTTACAGAGAAGAACATCTCCTACATCTTTTCCGGAGAAGAACGTTTTCTCCATATTCTCCGGAGAAGAACATCTCCTCCATATTCTTCAGAGAAGAATGTCTCCTCCAGCTTCTCCAGAGAAAAACGTCTCCTCCATCTTCTCCAGAAAAGAACATCTCCTCCATAATCTCCAGAGAAGAACATCTCCTCCATCTTCTCCAGAGAAGAACGTCTCCTGCATCTTCTCCAGAAAATAACGTCTCCTCCACCTTCTCCAGAGAAGATAATCTCCAGTGAAGAACGTCTTCTCCAATTTCTCTCGTGAAGAATGTCTCCTCAATCTTCTCCAGAGAAGAACATCTCCTCCATCTTCTCCAGAGACGAATGTCTTCTTCATCTTCTCCATAGAAGAACGTCTCATCCATCTTCTCCAGAGAAGAACGTCTACTCCATCTTCTCCAGAAAATAACGTCCCGTCCATATTATCCAGAGAGGATCATCTCCAGTGAAGAATGTCTCCTCAATCTTCTCCAAAGAAGAACATCTCCTCCATCTTCTCCGGAGACGAATGTCTTTTTCATCTTCTCCAGTGTAGAACATCTCTTCC
Organism: Petromyzon marinus; assembly: GCF_048934315.1. Taxonomy (NCBI): domain Eukaryota; kingdom Metazoa; phylum Chordata; class Hyperoartia; order Petromyzontiformes; family Petromyzontidae; genus Petromyzon; species Petromyzon marinus. The sequence continues at coordinate 13,106,079 of NC_133692.1, forward strand.
ATCTTCTCCAGAGAAGAACGTCTCCCCCATCTTCTCCGGAGAAGAAAGATCTCCTGCATATTCTCTGGAGAAGAACATCTCCATTTTCTCCAGAGAAGAACGTCTCCTCCATCTTCTCCAGTGAACAACGCATCCTACATCTTCTCCGGAGAAGAACGTCTCCTCCATCTTCTCCAGAGAAAAATGTCTCCTCCATCCTCTCCAGAGAAGAACGTTTCTTCCATCTTCTCCAGAGAAGAACATTTCCTCCATCTTCCCCAGAGAAGAACGTCTCTTCCATCTTCTCCAGAGAAGAACTTCTCCTCCATCTTCTCCAGTGGAGAACGTCTCCTCCATCTTCTCTAGAGAAGAACTTCTCCTCCATCTTCTCCAGTGGAGAATGTCTCCTCCAGCTTCTCCGGAGAAGAACGTCTCCTCCATCTTCTCCGGAGAAGAACGTCTCCTCCATCTTCTCCGGAGAAGAACGTCTCCTCCATCTTCTCCAGTGAAGAACGTCTCCTCCATCTTCTCCAGAGAAGGACGTCTCCTCCATCTTCTGCAGAGAAGAACGTCCCCACCATCTTCTGTAGAGAAGAATGTCTCCTCAATCTTCTCCAGAGAAGAACGTCTCCACCATCTTCTCCAGAGAAGAACATCTCCTACATCTTCTCCGGAAAAGAACGCCTCCTCAATCTTCACCGGAGAAGAACATCTCCTCCATATTCTCCAGAGAAGAACGCCTCCTCCATCTTCTCCGGAGAAAAACGTCTCCTCCATCTTCTCCAGAGAAGAACGTCTCCTCCATCTTCTAAAGAGAAGAACGTCTCCTCCATATTCTCCAGAGAAGAACATCTCCTACATCTTTTCCGGAAAATAACGTTTTCTCCATCTTCTCCGGAGAAGAACATCTCCTCCATATTCTCCGAAGAAGAAAATGTCCTCCATATTCTTCAGAGAAGAACGTCTCCTCCATCTTCTACAGAGAAGAACGTCTCCTCCATTTTCTCCAGAAAAGAACTTCTCCTCCATCTTCTCCAGTGAAGAATGTCTCCTCCATCTTCTCCAGAGAAAAATGTCTCCTCCATCCTCTCCAGAGAAGAACGTTTCTTCCATCTTCTCCAGAGAAGAATGTTTCCTCCATCTTCTCCAGAGAAGAACGTCTCTTCCATCTTCTCCAGAGAAGAACTTCTCCTCCATCTTCTCCAGTGGAGAACGTCTCCTCCATCTTCTCTAGAGAAGAACTTCTCCTCCATCTGCTCCAGTGGAGAATGTCTCCTCCAGCTTCTCCGGAGAAGAACGTCTCCTCCATCTTCTCCGGAGAAGAACGTCTCCTCCATCTTCTCCGGAGAAGAACGTCTCCTCCATCTTCTCCAGTGAGGAACGTCTCCTCCATCTTCTCCAGAGAAGATCATCGCCAGTGAAGAACGTCTCCTCCATCTTCTCTCGTGAAGAATGTCTCCTCAATCTTCTCCAGAGAAGAACATCTCCTCCATCTTCTCCGGAGACGAATGTCTTCTTCATGTTCTCCATAGAAGAACGTCTCCTCCGTCTTCTCCATAGAAGAACGTCTCCTCCGTCTTCTCCAGAGAAGAACGTCTACTCCATCTTCTCCAGAAAAAAAAGTCCCGTCCATATTATCCAGAGAGGATCATCTCCAGTGAAGAATGTCTGCTCAATCTTCTCCAAAGAAGAACATCTCCTCCATCTTCTCCGGAGACGAATGTCTTTTTCATCTTCTCCAGTGTAGAACATCTCGTCCATCTTCTCCAGAGAAGAACGTCTCTTCCATCTTCTCCAGAGAAGAACTTCTGCTCCATCTTCTCCAGTGGAGAATGTCTCCTCCATCATCTCCAGAAAAGAACGTCTCTTCCATCTTCTCCAGAGAAGAACTTCTCCTCCATCTTCTCCAGTGGAGAATGTCTCCTCAATCTTCACCGGAGAAGAACATCTCCTCCATATTCTCCAGAGAAGAACGCCTCCTCCATCTTCTCCGGAGAAAAACGTCTCCTCCATCTTCTCCGGAGAAGAACGTCTCCTCCATCTTCTAAAGAGAAGAACGTCCCCTCCATATTCTCCAGAGAAGAACATCTCCTACATCTTTTCCGGAAAAGAACGTTTTCTCCATCTTCTCCGGAGAAGAACATCTCCTCCATATTCTCCGAAGAAGAAAATGTCCTCCATATTCTTCAGAGAAGAACGTCTCCTCCATCTTCTCCAGAGAAGAACGTCTCCTCCATTTTCTCCAGAAAAGAACTTCTCCTCCATCTTCTCCAGTGAAGAATGTCTCCTCCATCTTCTCCAGAGAAAAATGTCTCCTCCATCCTCTCCAGAGAAGAACGTTTCTTCCATCTTCTCCAGAGAAGAATGTTTCCTCCATCTTCTCCAGAGAAGAACGTCTCTTCCATCTTCTCCAGAGAAGAACTTCTCCTCCATCTTCTCCAGTGGAGAACGTCTCCTCCATCTTCTCTAGAGAAGAACTTCTCCTCCATCTGCTCCAGTGGAGAATGTCTCCTCCAGCTTCTCCGGAGAAGAACGTCTCCTCCATCTTCTCCGGAGAAGAACGTCTCCTCCATCTTCTCCGGAGAAGAACGTCTCCTCCATCTTCTCCAGTGAAGAACGTCTCCTCCATCTTCTCCAGAGAAGATCATCGCCAGTGAAGAACGTCTCCTCCATCTTCTCTCGTGAAGAATGTCTCCTCAATCTTCTCCAGAGAAGAACATCTCCTCCATCTTCTCCGGAGACGAATGTCTTCTTCATGTTCTCCATAGAAGAACGTGTCCTCCGTCTTCTCCATAGAAGAACGTCTCCTCCGTCTTCTCCAGAGAAGAACGTCTACTCCATCTTCTCCAGAAAAAAAAGTCCCGTCCATATTATTCAGAGAGGATCATCTCCAGTGAAGAATGTCTGCTCAATCTTCTCCAAAGAAGAACATCTCCTCCATCTTCTCCGGAGACGAATGTCTTTTTCATCTTCTCCAGTGTAGAACATCTCGTCCATCTTCTCCAGAGAAGAACGTCTCTTCCATCTTCTCCAGAGAAGAACTTCTCCTCCATCTTCTCCAGTGGAGAACGTCTCCTCCATCATCTCCAGAAAAGAACGTCTCTTCCATCTTCTCCAGAGAAGAACTTCTCCTCCATCTTCTCCAGTGGAGAATGTCTCCTCCAGCTTCTCCGGAGAAGAACGTCTCCTCCATCTTCTCTGGAGAAGAACGTCTCCTCCATCTTCTCCAGTGAAGAACGTCTCCTCCATCTTCTCCAGAGAAGGACGTCTCCTCCATCTTCTGCAGAGAAGAACGTCCCCACCATCTTCTGTAAAGAAGAACATCTCCTCAATCTTCTCCAGAGAAGAACGTCTCCACCATCTTCTCCAGAGAAGAACATCTCCTACATATTCTCTGGAGAAGAACGCCTCCTCAATCTTCACCGGAAAAGAATATCTCCTCCATATTCTCCAGAGAAGAACATCTCCTCCATATTCTCCAGAGAAGAATGTCTCCTCCATCTTCTCCAGAGAAGAACTTCTCCTCCATCTTCTCCAGAGAAGAACATCTCCTCCATCATCTCCTGAGAAGAACATCTCCTACATCTTCTCCGGAGAAGAACGCCTCCTCCATCTTCTCCGGAGAAAAACGTCTCCTCCATCTTCTCCGGAGAAGAACGTCTCCTCCATCTTCTAAAGAGAAGAACGTCTCCTCCATCTTCTCCAGAGAAGAATGTCTCTTCCATCTTCTCCAGAGAAGAACTTCTCCTCCATCTTCTCCAGTGAAGAATGTCTCCTCCAGCTTCTGCGGAGAAGAATGTCTCCTCCATCTTCTCCAGAGAAGAACATCTCCCTCATCTTCTCCAGAGAAGAACTTCTCCTCCATCATCTCCAGAGAAGAACATCTCCTACATCTTTTCCGGAGAAGAACGTTTTCTCCATCTTCTCCAGAGAAGAACATCTCCTCCATATTCTCCGAAGAAGAAAATCTCGTCCATATTCTTCAGAGAAGAATGTCTCCTCCATCTTCTCCAGAGAAGAACGTCTCTTCCATCTTCTCCAGAGAAGAACTTCTCCTCCATCTTCTCCAGTGGAGAATGTCTCCTCCATCATCTCCAGAAAAGAACGTCTCTTCCATCTTCTCCAGAGAAGAACTTCTCCTCCATCTTCTCCAGTGGAGAATGTCTCCTCAATCTTCACCGGAGAAGAACATCTCCTCCATATTCTCCAGAGAAGAACGCCTCCTCCATCTTCTCCGGAGAAAAACGTCTCCTCCATCTTCTCCGGAGAAGAACGTCTCCTCCATCTTCTAAAGAGAAGAACGTCCCCTCCATATTCTCCAGAGAAGAACATCTCCTACATCTTTTCCGGAAAAGAACGTTTTCTCCATCTTCTCCGGAGAAGAACATCTCCTCCATATTCTCCGAAGAAGAAAATGTCCTCCATATTCTTCAGAGAAGAACGTCTCCTCCATCTTCTCCAGAGAAGAACGTCTCCTCCATTTTCTCCAGAAAAGAACTTCTCCTCCATCTTCTCCAGTGAAGAATGTCTCCTCCATCTTCTCCAGAGAAAAATGTCTCCTCCATCCTCTCCAGAGAAGAACGTTTCTTCCATCTTCTCCAGAGAAGAATGTTTCCTCCATCTTCTCCAGAGAAGAACGTCTCTTCCATCTTCTCCAGAGAAGAACTTCTCCTCCATCTTCTCCAGTGGAGAACGTCTCCTCCATCTTCTCTAGAGAAGAACTTCTCCTCCATCTGCTCCAGTGGAGAATGTCTCCTCCAGCTTCTCCGGAGAAGAACGTCTCCTCCATCTTCTCCGGAGAAGAACGTCTCCTCCATCTTCTCCGGAGAAGAACGTCTCCTCCATCTTCTCCAGTGAAGAACGTCTCCTCCATCTTCTCCAGAGAAGATCATCGCCAGTGAAGAACGTCTCCTCCATCTTCTCTCGTGAAGAATGTCTCCTCAATCTTCTCCAGAGAAGAACATCTCCTCCATCTTCTCCGGAGACGAATGTCTTCTTCATGTTCTCCATAGAAGAACGTCTCCTCCGTCTTCTCCATAGAAGAACGTCTCCTCCGTCTTCTCCAGAGAAGAACGTCTACTCCATCTTCTCCAGAAAAAAAGTCCCGTCCATATTATTCAGAGAGGATCATCTCCAGTGAAGAATGTCTGCTCAATCTTCTCCAAAGAAGAACATCTCCTCCATCTTCTCCGGAGACGAATGTCTTTTTCATCTTCTCCAGTGTAGAACATCTCGTCCATCTTCTCCAGAGAAGAACGTCTCTTCCATCTTCTCCAGAGAAGAACTTCTCCTCCATCTTCTCCAGTGGAGAACGTCTCCTCCATCATCTCCAGAAAAGAACGTCTCTTCCATCTTCTCCAGAGAAGAACTTCTCCTCCATCTTCTCCAGTGGAGAATGTCTCCTCCAGCTTCTCCGGAGAAGAACGTCTCCTCCATCTTCTCTGGAGAAGAACGTCTCCTCCATCTTCTCCAGTGAAGAACGTCTCCTCCATCTTCTCCAGAGAAGGACGTCTCCTCCATCTTCTGCAGAGAACAACGTCCCCACCATCTTCTGTAAAGAAGAACATCTCCTCAATCTTCTCCAGAGAAGAACGTCTCCACCATCTTCTCCAGAGAAGAACATCTCCTACATATTCTCTGGAGAAGAACGCCTCCTCAATCTTCACCGGAAAAGAATATCTCCTCCATATTCTCCAGAGAAGAACATCTCCTCCATATTCTCCAGAGAAGAATGTCTCCTCCATCTTCTCCAGAGAAGAACTTCTCCTCCATCTTCTCCAGAGAAGAACATCTCCTCCATCTTCTCCAGTGGAGAATGTCTCCTCAATCTTCACCGGAGAAGAACATCTCCTCCATATTCTCCAGAGAAGAACGCCTCCTCCATCTTCTCCGGAGAAAAACGTCTCCTCCATCTTCTCCGGAGAAGAACGTCTCCTCCATCTTCTCCAGTGGAGAATGTCTCCTCAATCTTCACCGGAGAAGAACATCTCCTCCATATTCTCCAGAGAAGAACGCCTCCTCCATCTTCTCCGGAGAAAAACGTCTCCTCCATCTTCTCCGGAGAAGAACGTCTCCTCCATCTTCTAAAGAGAAGAACGTCTCCTCCATCTTCTCCAGAGAAGAATGTCTCTTCCATCTTCTCCAGAGAAGAACTTCTCCTCCATCTTCTCCAGTGAAGAATGTCTCCTCCAGCTTCTGCGGAGAAGAATGTCTCCTCCATCTTCTCCAGAGAAGAACATCTCCCTCATCTTCTCCAGAGAAGAACTTCTCCTCCATCATCTCCAGAGAAGAACATCTCCTACATCTTTTCCGGAGAAGAACGTTTCTCCATCTTCTCCAGAGAAGAACATCTCCTCCATATTCTCCGAAGAAGAAAATCTCGTCCATATTCTTCAGAGAAGAATGTCTCCTCCATCTTCTCCAGAGAAGAACGTCTCTTCCATCTTCTCCAGAGAAGAACTTCTCCTCCATCTTCTCCAGTGGAGAACGTCTCCTCCATCATCTCCAGAAAAGAACGTCTCTTCCATCTTCTCCAGAGAAGAACTTCTCCTCCATCTTCTCCAGTGGAGAATGTCTCCTCCAGCTTCTCCGGAGAAGAACGTCTCCTCCATCTTCTCCAGAGAAGAACGTCTCATCCATCTTCTCCAGTGAAGAACGTCTCCTCCATCTTCTCCAGAGAAGGATGTCTCCTCCATCTTCTGCAGAGAAGAACGTCCCCACCATCTTCTGTAGAGAAGAACGTCTCCTCAATCTTCTCCAGAGAAGAACGTCTCCACCATCTTCTCCAGAGAAGAACATCTTCTACATCTTCTCCGGAGAAGAACGCCTCCTCAATCTTCACCGGAGAAGAACATCTCCTCCATATTCTCCAGAGAAGAACATCTCCTCCATATTCTCCAGAGAAGAATGTCTCCTCCATCTTCTCCAGAGAAGAACTTCTCCTCCATCTTCTCCAGAGAAGAACATCTCCTCCATCATCTCCTGAGAAGAACATCTCCTACATCTTCTCCGGAGAAGAACGCCTCCTCCATCTTCTCCGGAGAAAAAACGTCTCCTCCATCTTCTCCGGAGAAGAACGTCTCCTCCATCTTCTAAAGAGAAGAACGTCTCCTCCATCTTCTCCAGAGAAGAACGTCTTTTCCATCTTCTCCAGAGAAGAACTTCTCCTCCATCTTCTCCAGTGAAGAATGTCTCCTCCAGCTTCTGCGGAGAAGAATGTCTCCTCCATCTTATCCAGAGAAGAACATCTCCCTCATCTTCTCTATAGAAGAACTTCTCCTCCCTCATCTCCAGAGAAGAACATCTCCTACATCTTTTCCGGAGAAGAACGTTTTCTCCATCTTCTCCGGAGAAGAACATCTCCTCCATATTCTCCGAAGAAGAAAATCTCCTTCATATTCTTCAGAGAAGAATGTCTCCTCCAGCTTCTCCAGAGAAGAACGTCTCATCCATCTTCTCCAGAAAAGAACATCTCCTCCATAATCTCCAGAGAAGAACTTCTCCTCCATCTTCTCCAGAGAAGAACATCTCCTCCATCATCTCCTGAGAAGAACATCTCCTACATCTTCTCCGGAGAAGAACGCCTCCTCCATCTTCTCCGGAGAAAAAACGTCTCCTCCATCTTCTCCGGAGAAGAACGTCTCCTCCATCTTCTAAAGAGAAGAACGTCTCCTCCATCTTCTCCAGAGAAGAACGTCTTTTCCATCTTCTCCAGAGAAGAACTTCTCCTCCATCTTCTCCAGTGAAGAATGTCTCCTCCAGCTTCTGCGGAGAAGAATGTCTCCTCCATCTTATCCAGAGAAGAACATCTCCCTCATCTTCTCTAGAGAAGAACTTCTCCTCCATCATCTCCAGAGAAGAACATCTCCTACATCTTTTCCGGAGAAGAACGTTTTCTCGATCTTCTCCGGAGAAGAACATCTCCTCCATATTCTCCGAAGAAGAAAATCTCCTCCATATTCTTCAGAGAAGAATGTCTCCTCCAGCTTCTCCAGAGAAGAACGTCTCATCCATCTTCTCCAGAAAAGAACATCTCCTCCATAATCTCCAGAGAAGAACATCTCCTCCATCTTCTCCAGAGAAGAACGTCTCCTGCATCTTCTCCAGAATATAACGTCTCCTCCACCTTCTCCAGAGAAGATAATCTCCAGTGAAGAACGTCTTCTCCATCTTCTCTCGTGAAGAATGTCTCCTCAATATTCTCCAGAGAAGAACATCTCCTCCATCTTCTCCAGAGACGAATGTCTTCTTCATCTTCTCCATAGAAGAACGTCTCCTCCGTCTTCTCCAGAGAAGAACGTCTACTCCATCTTCTCCAGAAAATAACGTCCCGTCCATATTATCCAGAGAGGATCATCTCCAGTGAAGAATGTCTCCTCAATCTTCTCCAAAGAAGAACATCTCCTCCATCTTCTCCGGAGACGAATGTCTTTTTCATCTTCTCCAGTGTAGAACATCTCGTCCATCTTCTCCAGAGAAGAACATCTCCCCCATCTTCTCCGGAGAAGAAACATCTCCTGCATATTCTCTGGAGAAGAACATCTCCATTTTCTCCAGAGAAGAACGTCTCCTCCATCTTCTCCAGTGAAGAACGCATCCTAAATCCTCTCCGGAGAAGAACGTCTCTTCCATCTTCTCCAGAGAAGAACGTTTCCTCCATCTTCTCCAGAGAAGAATGTCTCTTCCATCTTCTCCAGAGAAGAACTTCGCCTCCATCTTCTCCAGTGGAGAACGTCTCCTCCATCTTCTCCAGAGAAGAACTTCTCCTCCATCTTCTCCAGTGGAGAATGTCTCCTCCAGCTTCTCCAGAGAAGGACGTCTCCTCCATCTTCTGCAGAGAAGAACGTCCCCACCATCTTCTGTAGAGAAGAATGTCTCCTCCATCTTCTCCAGAGAAGAACTTCTCCTCCATCTTCTCCAGAGAAGAACATCTCCTCCATCATCTCCTGAGAAGAACATCTCCTACATCTTCTCCGGAGAAGAACGCCTCCTCCATCTTCACCGGAGAAGAACATCTCCTCCATAGTCTCCGGAGAAGAAGGCCTCCTCCATCTTCTCCGGAGAAAAACGTCTCCTCCATCTTCTCCGGAGAAGAACGTCTCCTCCATCTTCTAAAGAGAAGAACGTCTCCTCCATCTTCTCCAGAGAAGAACGTCTCTTCCATCTTCTCCAGAGAAGAACTTCTCCTCCATCTTCTCCAGAGAAGTATGTCTCCTCCAGCTTCTCCGGAGAAGAACGCCTCCTCCATCTTCACCGGAGAAGAACATCTCCTCCATATTCTCCGGAGAAGAACGCCTCCTCCATCTTCTCCGGAGAAAAACGTCTCCTCCATCTTCTCCGGAGAAGAACGTCTCCTCCATCTTCTAAAGAGAAGAACGTCTCCTCCATCTTCTCCAGAGAAGAACGTCTCTTCCATCTTCTCCAGAGAAGAACTTCTCCTCCATCTTCTCCAGTGAAGAATGTCTCCTCCAGCTTCTGCGGAGAAGAATGTCTCCTCCATCTTCTCCAGAGAAGAACATCTCCCTCATCTTCTCCAGAGAAGAACTTCTCCTCCATCATCTCCAGAGAAGAACATCTCCTACATCTTTTCCGGAGAAGAACGTTTTCTCCATCTTCTCCGGAGAAGAACATCTCCTCCATATTCTCCGAAGAAGAAAATCTCCTCCATATTCTTCAGAGAAGAATGTCTCCTCCAGCTTCTCCAGAGAAGAACGTCTCTTCCATCTTCTCCAGAAAAGAACATCTCCTCCATTTTCTCCAGAGAAAAACGTCTCCTGCATCTTCTCCAGAAAATAACGTCTCCTCCACCTTCTCCAGAGAAGATCATCTCCAGTGAAGAACGTCTCCTCCATCTTCTCTCGTGAAGAATGTCTCCTGAATCTTCTCCAGAGAAGAATATTTCCTCCATCTTCTCCGGAGACGAACGTCTCCTCCATCTTCTCCAGAGAAGAACGTCTACTCCATCTTCGCCAGAAAATAACGTCCCGTCCATATTATCCAGAGAGGATCATCTCCAGTGAAGAATGTCTCCTCAATCTTCTCCAAAGAAGAACATCTCCTCCATCTTCTCCGGAGACGAATGTCTTTTTCATCTTCTCCAGTGTAGAACATCTCGTCCATCTTCTCCAGATAAGAACATCTCCCCCATCTTCTCCGGAGAAGAAACATCTCCTGCATATTCTCTGGAGAAGAACATCTCCATTTTCTCCAGAGAAGAACGTCTCCTCCATCTTCTCCAGTGAAGAACGCATCCTAAATCCTCTCCGGAGAAGAACGTCTCTTCCATCTTCTCCAGAGAAGAACGTTTCCTCCATCTTCTCCAGAGAAGAATGTCTCTTCCATCTTCTCCAGAGAAGAACTTCTCCTCCATCTTCTCCAGTGGAGAACGTCTCCTCCATCTTCTCCAGAGAAGAACTTCTCCTCCATCTTCTCCAGTGGAGAATGTCTCCTCCAGCTTCTCCAGAGAAGGACGTCTCCTTCATCTTCTGCAGAGAAGAACGTCCCCACCATCTTCTGTAGAGAAGAACGTCTCCTCAATCTTCTCCAGAGAAGAACGTCTCCACCATCTTCTCCAGAGAAGAACATCTCCTACATCTTCTCCGGAGAAGAACGCCTCCTCAATCTTCACTGGAGAAGAACATCTCCTCCATATGCTCCAGAGAAGAACATCTCCTCCATATTCTCCAGAGAAGAATGTCTCCTCCATCTTCTCCAGAGAAGAACTTCTCCTCCATCTTCTCCAGAGAAGAACATCTCCTCCATCATCTCCTGAGAAGAACATCTCCCTCATCTTCTCTATAGAAGAACTTCTCCTCCCTCATCTCCAGAGAAGAACATCTCCTACATCTTTTCCGGAGAAGAACGTTTTCTCCATCTTCTCCGGAGAAGAACATCTCCTCCATATTCTCCGAAGAAGAAAATCTCCTTCATATTCTTCAGAGAAGAATGTCTCCTCCAGCTTCTCCAGAGAAGAACGTCTCATCCATCTTCTCCAGAAAAGAACATCTCCTCCATAATCTCCAGAGAAGAACTTCTCCTCCATCTTCTCCAGAGAAGAACATCTCCTCCATCATCTCCTGAGAAGAACATCTCCTACATCTTCTCCGGAGAAGAACGCCTCCTCCATCTTCTCCGGAGAAAAAACGTCTCCTCCATCTTCTCCGGAGAAGAACGTCTCCTCCATCTTCTAAAGAGAAGAACGTCTCCTCCATCTTCTCCAGAGAAGAACGTCTTTTCCATCTTCTCCAGAGAAGAACTTCTCCTCCATCTTCTCCAGTGAAGAATGTCTCCTCCAGCTTCTGCGGAGAAGAATGTCTCCTCCATCTTATCCAGAGAAGAACATCTCCCTCATCTTCTCTAGAGAAGAACTTCTCCTCCATCATCTCCAGAGAAGAACATCTCCTACATCTTTTCCGGAGAAGAACGTTTTCTCGATCTTCTCCGGAGAAGAACATCTCCTCCATATTCTCCGAAGAAGAAAATCTCCTCCATATTCTTCAGAGAAGAATGTCTCCTCCAGCTTCTCCAGAGAAGAACGTCTCATCCATCTTCTCCAGAAAAGAACATCTCCTCCATAATCTCCAGAGAAGAACATCTCCTCCATCTTCTCCAGAGAAGAACGTCTCCTGCATCTTCTCCAGAATATAACGTCTCCTCCACCTTCTCCAGAGAAGATAATCTCCAGTGAAGAACGTCTTCTCCATCTTCTCTCGTGAAGAATGTCTCCTCAATATTCTCCAGAGAAGAACATCTCCTCCATCTTCTCCAGAGACGAATGTCTTCTTCATCTTCTCCATAGAAGAACGTCTCCTCCGTCTTCTCCAGAGAAGAACGTCTACTCCATCTTCTCCAGAAAATAACGTCCCGTCCATATTATCCAGAGAGGATCATCTCCAGTGAAGAATGTCTCCTCAATCTTCTCCAAAGAAGAACATCTCCTCCATCTTCTCCGGAGACGAATGTCTTTTTCATCTTCTCCAGTGTAGAACATCTCGTCCATCTTCTCCAGAGAAGAACATCTCCCCCATCTTCTCCGGAGAAGAAACATCTCCTGCATATTCTCTGGAGAAGAACATCTCCATTTTCTCCAGAGAAGAACGTCTCCTCCATCTTCTCCAGTGAAGAACGCATCCTAAATCCTCTCCGGAGAAGAACGTCTCTTCCATCTTCTCCAGAGAAGAACGTTTCCTCCATCTTCTCCAGAGAAGAATGTCTCTTCCATCTTCTCCAGAGAAGAACTTCTCCTCCATCTTCTCCAGTGGAGAACGTCTCCTCCATCTTCTCCAGAGAAGAACTTCTCCTCCATCTTCTCCAGTGGAGAATGTCTCCTCCAGCTTCTCCAGAGAAGGACGTCTCCTCCATCTTCTGCAGAGAAGAACGTCCCCACCATCTTCTGTAGAGAAGAATGTCTCCTCCATCTTCTCCAGAGAAGAACTTCTCCTCCATCTTCTCCAGAGAAGAACATCTCCTCCATCATCTCCTGAGAAGAACATCTCCTACATCTTCTCCGGAGAAGAACGCCTCCTCCATCTTCACCGGAGAAGAACATCTCCTCCATATTCTCCGGAGAAGAAGGCCTCCTCCATCTTCTCCGGAGAAAAACGTCTCCTCCATCTTCTCCGGAGAAGAACGTCTCCTCCATCTTCTAAAGAGAAGAACGTCTCCTCCATCTTCTCCAGAGAAGAACGTCTCTTCCATCTTCTCCAGAGAAGAACTTCTCCTCCATCTTCTCCAGAGAAGTATGTCTCCTCCAGCTTCTCCGGAGAAGAACGCCTCCTCCATCTTCACCGGAGAAGAACATCTCCTCCATATTCTCCGGAGAAGAACGCCTCCTCCATCTTCTCCGGAGAAAAACGTCTCCTCCATCTTCTCCGGAGAAGAACGTCTCCTCCATCTTCTAAAGAGAAGAACGTCTCCTCCATCTTCTCCAGAGAAGAACGTCTCTTCCATCTTCTCCAGAGAAGAACTTCTCCTCCATCTTCTCCAGTGAAGAATGTCTCCTCCAGCTTCTGCGGAGAAGAATGTCTCCTCCATCTTCTCCAGAGAAGAACATCTCCCTCATCTTCTCCAGAGAAGAACTTCTCCTCCATCATCTCCAGAGAAGAACATCTCCTACATCTTTTCCGGAGAAGAACGTTTTCTCCATCTTCTCCGGAGAAGAACATCTCCTCCATATTCTCCGAAGAAGAAAATCTCCTCCATATTCTTCAGAGAAGAATGTCTCCTCCAGCTTCTCCAGAGAAGAACGTCTCTTCCATCTTCTCCAGAAAAGAACATCTCCTCCATTTTCTCCAGAGAAAAACGTCTCCTGCATCTTCTCCAGAAAATAACGTCTCCTCCACCTTCTCCAGAGAAGATCATCTCCAGTGAAGAACGTCTCCTCCATCTTCTCTCGTGAAGAATGTCTCCTGAATCTTCTCCAGAGAAGAATATTTCCTCCATCTTCTCCGGAGACGAACGTCTCCTCCATCTTCTCCAGAGAAGAACGTCTACTCCATCTTCGCCAGAAAATAACGTCCCGTCCATATTATCCAGAGAGGATCATCTCCAGTGAAGAATGTCTCCTCAATCTTCTCCAAAGAAGAACATCTCCTCCATCTTCTCCGGAGACGAATGTCTTTTTCATCTTCTCCAGTGTAGAACATCTCGTCCATCTTCTCCAGATAAGAACATCTCCCCCATCTTCTCCGGAGAAGAAACATCTCCTGCATATTCTCTGGAGAAGAACATCTCCATTTTCTCCAGAGAAGAACGTCTCCTCCATCTTCTCCAGTGAAGAACGCATCCTAAATCCTCTCCGGAGAAGAACGTCTCTTCCATCTTCTCCAGAGAAGAACGTTTCCTCCATCTTCTCCAGAGAAGAATGTCTCTTCCATCTTCTCCAGAGAAGAACTTCTCCTCCATCTTCTCCAGTGGAGAACGTCTCCTCCATCTTCTCCAGAGAAGAACTTCTCCTCCATCTTCTCCAGTGGAGAATGTCTCCTCCAGCTTCTCCAGAGAAGGACGTCTCCTTCATCTTCTGCAGAGAAGAACGTCCCCACCATCTTCTGTAGAGAAGAACGTCTCCTCAATCTTCTCCAGAGAAGAACGTCTCCACCATCTTCTCCAGAGAAGAACATCTCCTACATCTTCTCCGGAGAAGAACGCCTCCTCAATCTTCACTGGAGAAGAACATCTCCTCCATATGCTCCAGAGAAGAACATCTCCTCCATATTCTCCAGAGAAGAATGTCTCCTCCATCTTCTCCAGAGAAGAACTTCTCCTCCATCTTCTCCAGAGAAGAACATCTCCTCCATCATCTCCTGAGAAGAACATCTCCTACATCTTCTCCGGAGAAGAACGCCTCCTCCATCTTCACCGGAGAAGAACATCTCCTCCATATTCTCCGGAGAAGAAGGCCTCCTCCATCTTCTCCGGAGAAAAACGTCTCCTCCATCTTCTCCGGAGAAGAACGTCTCCTCCATCTTCTAAAGAGAAGAACGTCTCCTCCATCTTCTCCAGAGAAGAACGTCTCTTCCATCTTCTCCAGAGAAGAACTTCTCCTCCATCTTCTCCAGTGAAGTATGTCTCCTCCAGCTTCTCCGGAGAAGAACGCCTCCTCCATCTTCACCGGAGAAGAACATCTCCTCCATATTCTCCGGAGAAGAACGCCTCCTCCATCTTCTCCGGAGAAAAACGTCTCCTCCATCTTCTCCGGAGAAGAACGTCTCCTCCATCTTCTAAAGAGAAGAACGTCTCCTCCATCTTCTCCAGAGAAGAATGTCTCTTCCATCTTCTCCAGAGAAGAACTTCTCCTCCATCTTCTCCGGTGAAGAATGTCTCCTCCAGCTTCTGCGGAGAAGAATGTCTCCTCCATCTTCTACAGAGAAGAACATCTCCCTCATCTTCTCCAGAGAAGAACTTCTCCTCCATCATCTCCAGAGAAGAACATCTCCTACATCTTTTCCGGAGAAGAACGTTTTCTCCATCTTCTCCGGAGAAGAACATCTCCTCCATATTCTCCGAAGAAGAAAATCTCCTCCATATTCTTCAGAGAAGAATGTCTCCTCCAGCTTCTCCAGAGAAGAACGTCTCTTCCATCTTCTCCAGAAAAGAACATCTCCTCCATCTTCTCCAGAGAAAAACGTCTCCTGCATCTTCTCCAGAAAATAACGTCTCATCCACCTTCTCCAGAGAAGATCATCTCCAGTGAAGAACGTCTCCTCCATCTTCTCTCGTGAAGAATGTCTCCTGAATCTTCTCCAGAGAAGAATATTTCCTCCATCTTCTCCGGAGACGAACGTCTCCTCCATCTTCTCCAGAGAAGAACGTCTACTCTATCTTCGCCAGAAAATAACGTCCCGTCCATATTATCCAGAGAGGATCATCTCCAGTGTAGAACATCTCGTCCATCTTCTCCAGATAAGAACATCTCCCCCATCTTCTCCGGAGAAGAAACATCTCCTGCATATTCTCTGGAGAAGAACATCTCCATTTTCTCCAGAGAAGAACGTCTCCTCCATCTTCTCCAGTGAAGAACGCATCCTAAATCCTCTCCGGAGAAGAACGTCTCTTCCATCTTCTCCAGAGAAGAACGTTTCCTCCATCTTCTCCAGAGAAGAATGTCTCTTCCATCTTCTCCAGAGAAGAACTTCTCCTCCATCTTCTCCAGTGGAGAACGTCTCCTCCATCTTCTCCAGAGAAGAACTTCTCCTCCATCTTCTCCAGTGGAGAATGTCTCCTCCAGCTTCTCCAGAGAAGGACGTCTCCTTCATCTTCTGCAGAGAAGAACGTCCCCACCATCTTCTGTAGAGAAGAACGTCTCCTCAATCTTCTCCAGAGAAGAACGTCTCCACCATCTTCTCCAGAGAAGAACATCTCCTACATCTTCTCCGGAGAAGAACGCCTCCTCAATCTTCACTGGAGAAGAACATCTCCTCCATATGCTCCAGAGAAGAACATCTCCTCCATATTCTCCAGAGAAGAATGTCTCCTCCATCTTCTCCAGAGAAGAACTTCTCCTCCATCTTCTCCAGAGAAGAACATCTCCTCCATCATCTCCTGAGAAGAACATCTCCTACATCTTCTCCGGAGAAGAACGCCTCCTCCATCTTCACCGGAGAAGAACATCTCCTCCATATTCTCCGGAGAAGAAGGCCTCCTCCATCTTCTCCGGAGAAAAACGTCTCCTCCATCTTCTCCGGAGAAGAACGTCTCCTCCATCTTCTAAAGAGAAGAACGTCTCCTCCATCTTCTCCAGAGAAGAACGTCTCTTCCATCTTCTCCAGAGAAGAACTTCTCCTCCATCTTCTCCAGTGAAGTATGTCTCCTCCAGCTTCTCCGGAGAAGAACGCCTCCTCCATCTTCACCGGAGAAGAACATCTCCTCCATATTCTCCGGAGAAGAACGCCTCCTCCATCTTCTCCGGAGAAAAACGTCTCCTCCATCTTCTCCGGAGAAGAACGTCTCCTCCATCTTCTAAAGAGAAGAACGTCTCCTCCATCTTCTCCAGAGAAGAATGTCTCTTCCATCTTCTCCAGAGAAGAACTTCTCCTCCATCTTCTCCAGTGAAGAATGTCTCCTCCAGCTTCTGCGGAGAAGAATGTCTCCTCCATCTTCTACAGAGAAGAACATCTCCCTCATCTTCTCCAGAGAAGAACTTCTCCTCCATCATCTCCAGAGAAGAACATCTCCTACATCTTTTCCGGAGAAGAACGTTTTCTCCATCTTCTCCGGAGAAGAACATCTCCTCCATATTCTCCGAAGAAGAAAATCTCCTCCATATTCTTCAGAGAAGAATGTCTCCTCCAGCTTCTCCAGAGAAGAACGTCTCTTCCATCTTCTCCAGAAAAGAACATCTCCTCCATCTTCTCCAGAGAAAAACGTCTCCTGCATCTTCTCCAGAAAATAACGTCTCATCCACCTTCTCCAGAGAAGATCATCTCCAGTGAAGAACGTCTCCTCCATCTTCTCTCGTGAAGAATGTCTCCTGAATCTTCTCCAGAGAAGAATATTTCCTCCATCTTCTCCGGAGACGAACGTCTCCTCCATCTTCTCCAGAGAAGAACGTCTACTCCATCTTCGCCAGAAAATAACGTCCCGTCCATATTATCCAGAGAGGATCATCTCCAGTGAAGAATGTCTCCTCAATCTTCTCCAAAGAAGAACATCTCCTCCATCTTCTCCGGAGACGAATGTCTTTTTCATCTTCTCCAGTGTAGAACATCTCGTCCATCTTCTCCAGAGAAGAACGTCTCCCCCATCTTCTCCGGAGAAGAAACATCTCCTGCATATTCTCTGGAGAAGAACATCTCCATTTTCTCCAGAGAAGAACGTCTCCTCCATCTTCTCCAGTGAAGAACGCATCCTACATCTTCTCCGGAGAAGAACGTCTCCTCCATCTTCTCCGGAGGAAAATGTCTCCTCCATCCTCTCCAGAGAAGAAACATCTCCTGCATATTCTCTGGAGAAGAACATCTCCATTTTCTCCAGAGAAGAACGTCTCCTCCATCTTCTCCAGTGAAGAACGCATCCTACATCTTCTCCGGAGAAGAACGTCTCCTCCATCTTCTCCGGAGGAAAATGTCTCCTCCATCCTCTCCAGAGAAGAACGTCTCTTCCATCTTCTCCAGTGAAGAACGTTTCCTCCATCTTCTCCAGAGAAGAACGTCTCTTCCATCTTCTCCAGAGAAGAACTTCTCCTCCATCTTCTCCAGTGGAGAACGTCTCCTCCATCTTCTCCAGAAAATAACGTCTCTTCCATCTTCTCCAGAGAAGAACTTCTCTTCCATCTTCTCCAGTGGAGAATGTCTCCTCCAGCTTCTCCGGAGAAGAACGTCTCCTCCATCTTCTCCAGTGAAGAACGTCTCCTAAATCTTCTCCAGAGAAGGACATCTCCTCCATCTTCTGCAGAGAAGAACGTCCCCACCATCTTCTGTAGAGAAGATCGTCTCCTCAATCTTCTCCAGAGAAGAACGTCTCCACCATCTTCTCCAGAGAAGAACATCTCCTCCATCATCTCCTGAGAAGAACATCTCCTACATCTTCTCCGGATAAGAACGCCTCCTCCATCTTCACCGAAGAAGAACATCTCCTCCATATTCTCCAGAGAAGAACATCTCCTCCATATTCTCCAGAGAAGAACATCTCCTCCATCTTCTCCAGAGAAGAACTTCTCCTCCATCTTCTCCAGAGAAGAACATCTCCTCCATCATCTCCTGAGAAGAACATCTCCTACATCTTCTCCGGAGAAGAACGCCTCCTCCATCTTCTCCGGAGAAAAACGTCTCCTCCATCTTCTCCGGAGAAAAACGTCTCCTCCATCTTCTCCAGAGAAGAACGTCTCCTCCATCATCTCCTGAGAAGAACATCTCCTACATCTTCTCCGGAGAAGAACGCCTCCTCGATCTTCTCTGGAGATGAACATCTCCTCCATATTCTCCGGAGAAGAACATCTCCTCCATATTCTCCAGAGAAGAATGTCTCCTCCAGCTTCTAAAGAGAAGAACGTCTCCTCCATCTTCTCCAGAGAAGAACGTCTCTTCCATCTTCTCCAGAGAAGAACTTCTCGTCCATCTTCTCCAGTGAAGAATGTCTCTTCCAGCTTCTGTGGAGAAGAATGTCTCCTCCATCTTCTCCAGAGAAGAACATCTCCCTCATCTTCTCCAGAGAAGAACGTCTCCTCCATCATCTCCAGAGAAGAACATCTCCTACATCTTTTCCGGAGAAGAACGTTTTCTCCATCTTCTCCGGAGAAGAACATCTCCTCCATATTCTCCAAAGAAGAAAATCTCCTCCATATTCTTCAGAGAAGAACGTCTCCTCCAGCTTCTCCAGAGAAGAACGTCTCCTCCATCTTCTCCAGAAAAGAACATCTCCTCCATAATCTCCGGAGAAATCATCTCCTCCATCTTCTCCAGAGAAGAACGTCTCCTGCATTTTCTCCAGAAAATAACGTCTCCTCCACCTTCTCCAGAGAAGATCATCTCCAGTGAAGAACGTCTCCTCCATCTTCTCTCGTGAAGAATGTCTCCTCAATCTTCTCCAGAAAAGAACATCTCCTCCATAATCTCCAGAGAAGAACATCTCCTCCATCTTCTCCAGAGAAGAACGTCTCCTGCATCTTCTCCAGAAAATAACGTCTCCTCCACCTTCTCCAGAGAAGATAATCTCCAGTGAAGAACGTCTTCTCCAATTTCTCTCGTGAAGAATGTCTCCTCAATCTTCTCCAGAGAAGAACATCTCCTCCATCTTCTCCAGAGACGAATGTCTTCTTCATCTTCTCCATAGAAGAACGTCTCATCCATCTTCTCCAGAGAAGAACGTCTACTCCATCTTCTCCAGAAAATAGCGTCCCGTCCATATTATCCAGAGAGGATCATCTCCAGTGAAGAATGTCTCC
The DNA here is from genome assembly GCF_048934315.1 of Petromyzon marinus. NCBI lineage: Eukaryota > Metazoa > Chordata > Hyperoartia > Petromyzontiformes > Petromyzontidae > Petromyzon > Petromyzon marinus. The sequence goes on from NC_133692.1 coordinate 13,125,436, forward strand.
TCAATCTTCTCCAAAGAAGAACATCTCCTCCATCTTCTCCGGAGACGAATGTCTTTTTCATCTTCTCCAGTGTAGAACATCTCTTCCATCTTCTCCAGAGAAGAACGTCTCCCCCATCTTCTCCGGAGAAGAAACATCTCCTGCATATTCTCTGGAGAAGAACATCTCCATTTTCTCCAGAGAAGAACGTCTCCTCCATCTTCTCCAGTGAACAACGCATCCTACATCTTCTCCGGAGAAGAACGTCTCCTCCATCTTCTCCAGAGAAAAATGTCTCCTCCATCCTCTCCAGAGAAGAACGTTTCTTCCATCTTCTCCAGAGAAGAACATTTCCTCCATCTTCCCCAGAGAAGAACGTCTCTTCCATCTTCTCCAGAGAAGAACTTCTCCTCCATCTTCTCCAGTGGAGAACGTCTCCTCCATCTTCTCTAGAGGAGAACTTCTCCTCCATCTTCTCCAGTGGAGAATGTCTCCTCCAGCTTCTCCGGAGAAGAACGTCTCCTCCATCTTCTCCGGAGAAGAACGTCTCCTCCATCTTCTCCGGAGAAGAACGTCTCCTCCATCTTCTCCAGTGAAGAACGTCTCCTCCATCTTCTCCAGAGAAGGACGTCTCCTCCATCTTCTGCAGAGAAGAACGTCCCCACCATCTTCTGTAGAGAAGAATGTCTCCTCAATCTTCTCCAGAGAAGAACGTCTCCACCATCTTCTCCAGAGAAGAACATCTCCTACATCTTCTCCGGAAAAGAACGCTTCCTCAATCTTCACCGGAGAAGAACATCTCCTCCATATTCTCCAGAGAAGAACGCCTCCTCCATCTTCTCCGGAGAAAAACGTCTCCTCCATCTTCTCCGGAGAAGAACGTCTCCTCCATCTTCTAAAGAGAAGAACGTCCCCTCCATATTCTCCAGAGAAGAACATCTCCTACATCTTTTCCGGAAAAGAACGTTTTCTCCATCTTCTCCGGAGAAGAACATCTCCTCCATATTCTCCGAAGAAGAAAATGTCCTCCATATTCTTCAGAGAAGAACGTCTCCTCCATCTTCTACAGAGAAGAACGTCTCCTCCATTTTCTCCAGAAAAGAACTTCTCCTCCATCTTCTCCAGTGAAGAATGTCTCCTCCATCTTCTCCAGAGAAAAATGTCTCCTCCATCCTCTCCAGAGAAGAACGTTTCTTCCATCTTCTCCAGAGAAGAATGTTTCCTCCATCTTCTCCAGAGAAGAACGTCTCTTCCATCTTCTCCAGAGAAGAACTTCTCCTCCATCTTCTCCAGTGGAGAACGTCTCCTCCATCTTCTCTAGAGAAGAACTTCTCCTCCATCTGCTCCAGTGGAGAATGTCTCCTCCAGCTTCTCCGGAGAAGAACGTCTCCTCCATCTTCTCCGGAGACGAACGTCTCCTCCATCTTCTCCGGAGAAGAACGTCTCCTCCATCTTCTCCAGTGAAGAACGTCTCCTCCATCTTCTCCAGAGAAGATCATCGCCAGTGAAGAACGTCTCCTCCATCTTCTCTCGTGAAGAATGTCTCCTCAATCTTCTCCAGAGAAGAACATCTCCTCCATCTTCTCCGGAGACAAATGTCTTCTTCATGTTCTCCATAGAAGAACGTCTCCTCCGTCTTCTCCATAGAAGAACGTCTCCTCCGTCTTCTCCAGAGAAGAACGTCTACTCCATCTTCTCCAGAAAAAAAAGTCCCGTCCATATTATCCAGAGAGGATCATCTCCAGTGAAGAATGTCTGCTCAATCTTCTCCAAAGAAGAACATCTCCTCCATCTTCTCCGGAGACGAATGTCTTTTTCATCTTCTCCAGTGTAGAACATCTCGTCCATCTTCTCCAGAGAAGAACGTCTCTTCCATCTTCTCCAGAGAAGAACTTCTCCTCCATCTTCTCCAGTGGAGAACGTCTCCTCCATCATCTCCAGAAAAGAACGTCTCTTCCATCTTCTCCAGAGAAGAACTTCTCCTCCATCTTCTCCAGTGGAGAATGTCTCCTCAATCTTCACCGGAGAAGAACATCTCCTCCATATTCTCCAGAGAAGAACGCCTCCTCCATCTTCTCCGGAGAAAAACGTCTCCTCCATCTTCTCCGGAGAAGAACGTCTCCTCCATCTTCTAAAGAGAAGAACGTCCCCTCCATATTCTCCAGAGAAGAACATCTCCTACATCTTTTCCGGAAAAGAACGTTTTCTCCATCTTCTCCGGAGAAGAACATCTCCTCCATATTCTCCGAAGAAGAAAATGTCATCCATATTCTTCAGAGAAGAACGTCTCCTCCATCTTCTCCAGAGAAGAACGTCTCCTCCATTTTCTCCAGAAAAGAACTTCTCCTCCATCTTCTCCAGTGAAGAATGTCTCCTCCATCTTCTCCAGAGAAAAATGTCTCCTCCATCCTCTCCAGAGAAGAACGTTTCTTCCATCTTCTCCAGAGAAGAATGTTTCCTCCATCTTCTCCAGAGAAGACCGTCTCTTCCATCTTCTCCAGAGAAGAACTTCTCCTCCATCTTCTCCAGTGGAGAACGTCTCCTCCATCTTCTCTAGAGAAGAACTTCTCCTCCATCTGCTCCAGTGGAGAATGTCTCCTCCAGCTTCTCCGGAGAAGAACGTCTCCTCCATCTTCTCTGGAGAAGAACGTCTCCTCCATCTTCTCCGGAGAAGAACGTCTCCTCCATCTTCTCCAGTGAAGAACGTCTCCTCCATCTTCTCCAGAGAAGATCATTGCCAGTGAAGAACGTCTCCTCCATCTTCTCTCGTGAAGAATGTCTCCTCAATCTTCACCAGAGAAGAACATCTCCTCCATCTTCTCCGGAGACGAATGTCTTCTTCATGTTCTCCATAGAAGAACGTCTCCTCCGTCTTCTCCATAGAAGAACGTCTCCTCCGTCTTCTCCAGAGAAGAACGTCTACTCCATCTTCTCCAGAAAAAAAGTCCCGTCCATATTATCCAGAGAGGATCATCTCCAGTGAAGAATGTCTGCTCAATCTTCTCCAAAGAAGAACATCTCCTCCATCTTCTCCGGAGACGAATGTCTTTTTCATCTTCTCCAGTGTAGAACATCTCGTCCATCTTCTCCAGAGAAGAACGTCTCTTCCATCTTCTCCAGAGAAGAACGTCTCCTCCATCTTCTCTGGAGAAGAACGTCTCCTCCATCTTCTCCAGTGAAGAACGTCTCCTCCATCTTCTCCAGAGAAGGACGTCTCCTCCATCTTCTGCAGAGAAGAACGTCCCCACCATCTTCTGTAGAGAAGAACGTCTCCTCAATCTTCTCCAGAGAAGAACGTCTCCACCATCTTCTCCAGAGAAGAACATCTCCTACATATTCTCTGGAGAAGAACGCCTCCTCAATCTTCACCGGAGAAGAATATCTCCTCCATATTCTCCAGAGAAGAACATCTCCTCCATATTCTCCAGAGAAGAATGTCTCCTCCATCTTCTCCAGAGAAGAACTTCTCCTCCATCTTCTCCAGAGAAGAACATCTCCTCCATCATCTCCTGAGAAGAACATCTCCTACATCTTCTCCGGAGAAGAACGCCTCCTCCATCTTCTCCGGAGAAAAACGTCTCCTCCATCTTCTCCTGAGAAGAACGTCTCCTCCATCTTCTAAAGAGAAGAACGTCTCCTCCATCTTCTCCAGAGAAGAACGTCTCTTCCATCTTCTCCAGAGAAGAACTTCTCCTCCATCTTCTCCAGTGAAGAATGTCTCCTCCAGCTTCTGCGGAGAAGAATGTCTCCTCCATCTTCTCCAGAGAAGAACATCTCCCTCATCTTCTCCAGAGAAGAACTTCTCCTCCATCATCTCCAGAGAAGAACATCTCCTACATCTTTTCCGGAGAAGAACGTTTTCTCCATCTTCTCCAGAGAAGAACATCTCCTCCATATTCTCCGAAGAAGAAAATCTCGTCCATATTCTTCAGAGAAGAATGTCTCCTCCATCTTCTCCAGAGAAGAACGTCTCTTCCATCTTCTCCAGAGAAGAACTTCTCCTCCATCTTCTCCAGTGGAGGACGTCTCCTCCATCATCTCCAGAAAAGAACGTCTCTTCCATCTTCTCCAGAGAAGAACTTCTCCTCCATCTTCTCCAGTGGAGAATGTCTCCTCCAGCTTCTCCGGAGAAGAACGTCTCCTCCATCTTCTCCAGAGAAGAACGTCTCATCCATCTTCTCCAGTGAAGAACGTCTCCTCCATCTTCTCCAGAGAAGGATGTCTCCTCCATCTTCTGCAGAGAAGAACGTCCCCACCATCTTCTGTAGAGAAGAACGTCTCCTCAATCTTCTCCAGAGAAGAACGTCTCCACCATCTTCTCCAGAGAAGAACATCTTCTACATCTTCTCCGGAGAAGAACGCCTCCTCAATCTTCACCGGAGAAGAACATCTCCTCCATATTCTCCAGAGAAGAACATCTCCTCCATATTCTCCAGAGAAGAATGTCTCCTCCATCTTCTCCAGAGAAGAACTTCTCCTCCATCTTCTCCAGAGAAGAACATCTCCTCCATCATCTCCTGAGAAGAACATCTCCTATATCTTCTCCGGAGAAGAACGCCTCCTCCACCTTCTCCGGAGAAAAAACGTCTCCTCCATCTTCTCCGGAGAAGAACGTCTCCTCCATCTTCTAAAGAGAAGAACGTCTCCTCCATCTTCTCCAGAGAAGAACGTCTTTTCCATCTTCTCCAGAGAAGAACTTCTCCTCCATCTTCTCCAGTGAAGAATGTCTCCTCCAGCTTCTGCGGAGAAGAATGTCTCCTCCATCTTATCCAGAGAAGAACATCTCCCTCATCTTCTCTAGAGAAGAACTTCTCCTCCATCATCTCCAGAGAAGAACATCTCCTACATCTTTTCCGGAGAAGAACGTTTTCTCCATCTTCTCCGGAGAAGAACATCTCCTTCATATTCTCCGAAGAAGAAAATCTCCTCCATATTCTTCAGAGAAGAATGTCTCCTCCAGCTTCTCCAGAGAAGAACGTCTCATCCATCTTCTCCAGAAAAGAACATCTCCTCCATAATCTCCAGAGAAGAACTTCTCCTCCATCTTCTCCAGAGAAGAACATCTCCTCCATCATCTCCTGAGAAGAACATCTCCTACATCTTCTCCGGAGAAGAACGCCTCCTCCATCTTCTCCGGAGAAAAAACGTCTCCTCCATCTTCTCCGGAGAAGAACGTCTCCTCCATCTTCTAAAGAGAAGAACGTCTCCTCCATCTTCTCCAGAGAAGAACGTCTTTTCCATCTTCTCCAGAGAAGAACTTCTCCTCCATCTTCTCCAGTGAAGAATGTCTCCTCCAGCTTCTGCGGAGAAGAATGTCTCCTCCATCTTATCCAGAGAAAAACATCTCCCTCATCTTCTCTAGAGAAGAACTTCTCCTCCATCTTTTCCAGTGAAGTATGTCTCCTCCAGCTTCTCCGGAGAAGAACGCCTCCTCCATCTTCACCGGAGAAGAACATCTCCTCCACGCCTCCTCCATCTTCTCCGGAGAAAAAACGTCTCCTCCATCTTCTCCGGAGAAGAACGTCTCCTCCATCTTCTAAAAAGAAGAACGTCTCCTCCATCTTCTCCAGAGAAGAACGTCTTTTCCATCTTCTCCAGAGAAGAACTTCTCCTCCATCTTCTCCAGTGAAGAATGTCTCCTCCAGCTTCTGCGGAGAAGAATGTCTCCTCCATCTTATCCAGAGAAGAACATCTCCCTCATCTTCTCTAGAGAAGAACTTCTCCTCCATCATCTCCAGAGAAGAACATCTCCTACATCTTTTCCGGAGAAGAACGTTTTCTCCATCTTCTCCGGAGAAGAACATCTCCTCCATATTCTCCGGAGAAGAACATCTCCTCCATATTCTCCAGAGAAGAATGTCTCCTCCAGCTTCTAAAGAGAAGAACGTCTCCTCCATCTTCTCCAGAGAAGAACGTCTCTTCCATCTTCTCCAGAGAAGAACTTCTCGTCCATCTTCTCCAGTGAAGAATGTCTCTTCCAGCTTCTGTGGAGAAGAATGTCTCCTCCATCTTCTCCAGAGAAGAACATCTCCCTCATCTTCTCCAGAGAAGAACGTCTCCTCCATCATCTCCAGAGAAGAACATCTCCTACATCTTTTCCGGAGAAGAACGTTTTCTCCATCTTCTCCGGAGAAGAACATCTCCTCCATATTCTCCAAAGAAGAAAATCTCCTCCATATTCTTCAGAGAAGAACGTCTCCTCCAGCTTCTCCAGAGAAGAACGTCTCCTCCATCTTCTTCAGAAAAGAACATCTCCTCCATAATCTCCAGAGAAATCATCTCCTCCATCTTCTCCAGAGAAGAACGTCTCCTGCATTTTCTCCAGAAAATAACGTCTCCTCCACCTTCTCCAGAGAAGATCATCTCCAGTGAAGAACGTCTCCTCCATCTTCTCTCGTGAAGAATGTCTCCTCAATCTTCTCCAGAAAAGAACATCTCCTCCATAATCTCCAGAGAAGAACATCTCCTCCATCTTCTCCAGAGAAGAACGTCTCCTGCATCTTCTCCAGAAAATAACGTCTCCTCCACCTTCTCCAGAGAAGATAATCTCCAGTGAAGAACGTCTTCTCCAATTTCTCTCGTGAAGAATGTCTCCTCAATCTTCTCCAGAGAAGAACATCTCCTCCATCTTCTCCAGAGACGAATGTCTTCTTCATCTTCTCCATAGAAGAACGTCTCATCCATCTTCTCCAGAGAAGAACGTCTACTCCATCTTCTCCAGAAAATAACGTCCCGTCCATATTATCCAGAGAGGATCATCTCCAGTGAAGAATGTCTCCTCAATCTTCTCCAAAGAAGAACATCTCCTCCATCTTCTCCGGAGACGAATGTCTTTTTCATCTTCTCCAGTGTAGAACATCTCTTCCATCTTCTCCAGAGAAGAACGTCTCCCCCATCTTCTCCGGAGAAGAAAGATCTCCTGCATATTCTCTGGAGAAGAACATCTCCATTTTCTCCAGAGAAGAACGTCTCCTCCATCTTCTCCAGTGAACAACGCATCCTACATCTTCTCCGGAGAAGAACGTCTCCTCCATCTTCTCCAGAGAAAAATGTCTCCTCCATCCTCTCCAGAGAAGAACGTTTCTTCCATCTTCTCCAGAGAAGAACATTTCCTCCATCTTCCCCAGAGAAGAACGTCTCTTCCATCTTCTCCAGAGAAGAACTTCTCCTCCATCTTCTCCAGTGGAGAACGTCTCCTCCATCTTCTCTAGAGAAGAACTTCTCCTCCATCTTCTCCAGTGGAGAATGTCTCCTCCAGCTTCTCCGGAGAAGAACGTCTCCTCCATCTTCTCCGGAGAAGAACGTCTCCTCCATCTTCTCCGGAGAAGAACGTCTCCTCCATCTTCTCCAGTGAAGAACGTCTCCTCCATCTTCTCCAGAGAAGGACGTCTCCTCCATCTTCTGCAGAGAAGAACGTCCCCACCATCTTCTGTAGAGAAGAATGTCTCCTCAATCTTCTCCAGAGAAGAACGTCTCCACCATCTTCTCCAGAGAAGAACATCTCCTACATCTTCTCCGGAAAAGAACGCTTCCTCAATCTTCACCGGAGAAGAACATCTCCTCCATATTCTCCAGAGAAGAACGCCTCCTCCATCTTCTCCGGAGAAAAACGTCTCCTCCATCTTCTCCGGAGAAGAACGTCTCCTCCATCTTCTAAAGAGAAGAACGTCCCCTCCATATTCTCCAGAGAAGAACATCTCCTACATCTTTTCCGGAAAAGAACGTTTTCTCCATCTTCTCCGGAGAAGAGCATCTCCTCGATATTCTCCGAAGAAGAAAATGTCCTCCATATTCTTCAGAGAAGAACGTCTCCTCCATCTTCTCCAGAGAAGAACATCTCCTCCATTTTCTCCAAAAAAGAACTTCTCCTCCATCTTCTCCAGTGAAGAATGTCTCCTCCATCTTCTCCAGAGAAAAATGTCTCCTCCATCCTCTCCAGAGAAGAACGTTTCTTCCATCTTCTCCAGAGAAGAATGTTTCCTCCATCTTCTCCAGAGAAGAACGTCTCTTCCATCTTCTCCAGAGAAGAACTTCTCCTCCATCTTCTCCAGTGGAGAACGTCTCCTCCATCTTCTCTAGAGAAGAACTTCTCCTCCATCTGCTCCAGTGGAGAATGTCTCCTCCAGCTTCTCCGGAGAAGAACGTCTCCTCCATCTTCTCCGGAGACGAACGTCTCCTCCATCTTCTCCGGAGAAGAACGTCTCCTCCATCTTCTCCAGTGAAGAACGTCTCCTCCATCTTCTCCAGAGAAGATCATCGCCAGTGAAGAACGTCTCCTCCATCTTCTCTCGTGAAGAATGTCTCCTCAATCTTCTCCAGAGAAGAACATCTCCTCCATCTTCTCCAGAGACAAATGTCTTCTTCATGTTCTCCATAGAAGAACGTCTCCTCCGTCTTCTCCATAGAAGAACGTCTCCTCCGTCTTCTCCAGAGAAGAACGTCTACTCCATCTTCTCCAGAAAAAAAAGTCCCGTCCATATTATCCAGAGAGGATCATCTCCAGTGAAGAATGTCTGCTCAATCTTCTCCAAAGAAGAACATCTCCTCCATCTTCTCCGGAGACGAATGTCTTTTTCATCTTCTCCAGTGTAGAACATCTCGTCCATCTTCTCCAGAGAAGAACGTCTCTTCCATCTTCTCCAGAGAAGAACTTCTCCTCCATCTTCTCCAGTGGAGAACGTCTCCTCCATCATCTCCAGAAAAGAACGTCTCTTCCATCTTCTCCAGAGAAGAACTTCTCCTCCATCTTCTCCAGTGGAGAATGTCTCCTCAATCTTCACCGGAGAAGAACATCTCCTCCATATTCTCCAGAGAAGAACGCCTCCTCCATCTTCTCCGGAGAAAAACGTCTCCTCCATCTTCTCCGGAGAAGAACGTCTCATCCATCTTCTCCAGTGAAGAACGTCTCCTCCATCTTCTCCAGAGAAGGATGTCTCCTCCATCTTCTGCAGAGAAGAACGTCCCCACCATCTTCTGTAGAGAAGAACGTCTCCTCAATCTTCTCCAGAGAAGAACGTCTCCACCATCTTCTCCAGAGAAGAACATCTTCTACATCTTCTCCGGAGAAGAACGCCTCCTCAATCTTCACCGGAGAAGAACATCTCCTCCATATTCTCCAGAGAAGAACATCTCCTCCATATTCTCCAGAGAAGAATGTCTCCTCCATCTTCTCCAGAGAAGAACTTCTCCTCCATCTTCTCCAGAGAAGAACATCTCCTCCATCATCTCCTGAGAAGAACATCTCCTACATCTTCTCCGGAGAAGAACGCCTCCTCCATCTTCTCCGGAGAAAAAACGTCTCCTCCATCTTCTCCGGAGAAGAACGTCTCCTCCATCTTCTAAAGAGAAGAACGTCTCCTCCATCTTCTCCAGAGAAGAACGTCTTTTCCATCTTCTCCAGAGAAGAACTTCTCCTCCATCTTCTCCAGTGAAGAATGTCTCCTCCAGCTTCTGCGGAGAAGAATGTCTCCTCCATCTTATCCAGAGAAGAACATCTCCCTCATCTTCTCTAGAGAAGAACTTCTCCTCCATCATCTCCAGAGAAGAACATCTCCTACATCTTTTCCGGAGAAGAACGTTTTCTCCATCTTCTCCAGAGAAGAACATCTCCTCCATATTCTCCGAAGAAGAAAATCTCGTCCATATTCTTCAGAGAAGAATGTCTCCTCCATCTTCTCCAGAGAAGAACGTCTCTTCCATCTTCTCCAGAGAAGAACTTCTCCTCCATCTTCTCCAGTGGAGGACGTCTCCTCCATCATCTCCAGAAAAGAACGTCTCTTCCATCTTCTCCAGAGAAGAACTTCTCCTCCATCTTCTCCAGTGGAGAATGTCTCCTCCAGCTTCTCCGGAGAAGAACGTCTCCTCCATCTTCTCCAGAGAAGAACGTCTCATCCATCTTCTCCAGTGAAGAACGTCTCCTCCATCTTCTCCAGAGAAGGATGTCTCCTCCATCTTCTGCAGAGAAGAACGTCCCCACCATCTTCTGTAGAGAAGAACGTCTCCTCAATCTTCTCCAGAGAAGAACGTCTCCACCATCTTCTCCAGAGAAGAACATCTTCTACATCTTCTCCGGAGAAGAACGCCTCCTCAATCTTCACCGGAGATGAACATCTCCTCCATATTCTCCAGAGAAGAACATCTCCTCCATATTCTCCAGAGAAGAATGTCTCCTCCATCTTCTCCAGAGAAGAACTTCTCCTCCATCTTCTCCAGAGAAGAACATCTCCTCCATCATCTCCTGAGAAGAACATCTCCTATATCTTCTCCGGAGAAGAACGCCTCCTCCATCTTCTCCGGAGAAAAAACGTCTCCTCCATCTTCTCCGGAGAAGAACGTCTCCTCCATCTTCTAAAGAGAAGAACGTCTCCTCCATCTTCTCCAGAGAAGAACGTCTTTTCCATCTTCTCCAGAGAAGAACTTCTCCTCCATCTTCTCCAGTGAAGAATGTCTCCTCCAGCTTCTGCGGAGAAGAATGTCTCCTCCATCTTATCCAGAGAAGAACATCTCCCTCATCTTCTCTAGAGAAGAACTTCTCCTCCATCATCTCCAGAGAAGAACATCTCCTACATCTTTTCCGGAGAAGAACGTTTTCTCCATCTTCTCCGGAGAAGAACATCTCCTTCATATTCTCCGAAGAAGAAAATCTCCTCCATATTCTTCAGAGAAGAATGTCTCCTCCAGCTTCTCCAGAGAAGAACGTCTCATCCATCTTCTCCAGAAAAGAACATCTCCTCCATAATCTCCAGAGAAGAACTTCTCCTCCATCTTCTCCAGAGAAGAACATCTCCTCCATCATCTCCTGAGAAGAACATCTCCTACATCTTCTCCGGAGAAGAACGCCTCCTCCATCTTCTCCGGAGAAAAAACGTCTCCTCCATCTTCTCCGGAGAAGAACGTCTCCTCCATCTTCTAAAGAGAAGAACGTCTCCTCCATCTTCTCCAGAGAAGAACGTCTTTTCCATCTTCTCCAGAGAAGAACTTCTCCTCCATCTTCTCCAGTGAAGAATGTCTCCTCCAGCTTCTGCGGAGAAGAATGTCTCCTCCATCTTATCCAGAGAAAAACATCTCCCTCATCTTCTCTAGAGAAGAACTTCTCCTCCATCTTTTCCAGTGAAGTATGTCTCCTCCAGCTTCTCCGGAGAAGAACGCCTCCTCCATCTTCACCGGAGAAGAACATCTCCTCCACGCCTCCTCCATCTTCTCCGGAGAAAAAACGTCTCCTCCATCTTCTCCGGAGAAGAACGTCTCCTCCATCTTCTAAAAAGAAGAACGTCTCCTCCATCTTCTCCAGAGAAGAACGTCTTTTCCATCTTCTCCAGAGAAGAACTTCTCCTCCATCTTCTCCAGTGAAGAATGTCTCCTCCAGCTTCTGCGGAGAAGAATGTCTCCTCCATCTTATCCAGAGAAGAACATCTCCCTCATCTTCTCTAGAGAAGAACTTCTCCTCCATCATCTCCAGAGAAGAACATCTCCTACATCTTTTCCGGAGAAGAACGTTTTCTCCATCTTCTCCGGAGAAGAACATCTCCTCCATATTCTCCGGAGAAGAACATCTCCTCCATATTCTCCAGAGAAGAATGTCTCCTCCAGCTTCTAAAGAGAAGAACATCTCCTCCATCTTCTCCAGAGAAGAACGTCTCTTCCATCTTCTCCAGAGAAGAACTTCTCGTCCATCTTCTCCAGTGAAGAATGTCTCTTCCAGCTTCTGTGGAGAAGAATGTCTCCTCCATCTTCTCCAGAGAAGAACATCTCCCTCATCTTCTCCAGAGAAGAACGTCTCCTCCATCATCTCCAGAGAAGAACATCTCCTACATCTTTTCCGGAGAAGAACGTTTTCTCCATCTTCTCCGGAGAAGAACATCTCCTCCATATTCTCCAAAGAAGAAAATCTCCTCCATATTCTTCAGAGAAGAACGTCTCCTCCAGCTTCTCCAGAGAAGAACGTCTCCTCCATCTTCTTCAGAAAATAACATCTCCTCCATAATCTCCAGAGAAATCATCTCCTCCATCTTCTCCAGAGAAGAACGTCTCCTGCATTTTCTCCAGAAAATAACGTCTCCTCCACCTTCTCCAGAGAAGATCATCTCCAGTGAAGAACGTCTCCTCCATCTTCTCTCGTGAAGAATGTCTCCTCAATCTTCTCCAGAAAAGAACATCTCCTCCATAATCTCCAGAGAAGAACATCTCCTCCATCTTCTCCAGAGAAGAACGTCTCCTGCATCTTCTCCAGAAAATAACGTCTCCTCCACCTTCTCCAGAGAAGATAATCTCCAGTGAAGAACGTCTTCTCCAATTTCTCTCGTGAAGAATGTCTCCTCAATCTTCTCCAGAGAAGAACATCTCCTCCATCTTCTCCAGAGACGAATGTCTTCTTCATCTTCTCCATAGAAGAACGTCTCATCCATCTTCTCCAGAGAAGAACGTCTACTCCATCTTCTCCAGAAAATAACGTCCCGTCCATATTATCCAGAGAGGATCATCTCCAGTGAAGAATGTCTCCTCAATCTTCTCCAAAGAAGAACATCTCCTCCATCTTCTCCGGAGACGAATGTCTTTTTCATCTTCTCCAGTGTAGAACATCTCTTCCATCTTCTCCAGAGAAGAACGTCTCCCCCATCTTCTCCGGAGAAGAAAGATCTCCTGCATATTCTCTGGAGAAGAACATCTCCATTTTCTCCAGAGAAGAACGTCTCCTCCATCTTCTCCAGTGAACAACGCATCCTACATCTTCTCCGGAGAAGAACGTCTCCTCCATCTTCTCCAGAGAAAAATGTCTCCTCCATCCTCTCCAGAGAAGAACGTTTCTTCCATCTTCTCCAGAGAAGAACATTTCCTCCATCTTCCCCAGAGAAGAACGTCTCTTCCATCTTCTCCAGAGAAGAACTTCTCCTCCATCTTCTCCAGTGGAGAACGTCTCCTCCATCTTCTCTAGAGAAGAACTTCTCCTCCATCTTCTCCAGTGGAGAATGTCTCCTCCAGCTTCTCCGGAGAAGAACGTCTCCTCCATCTTCTCCGGAGAAGAACGTCTCCTCCATCTTCTCCGGAGAAGAACGTCTCCTCCATCTTCTCCAGTGAAGAACGTCTCCTCCATCTTCTCCAGAGAAGGACGTCTCCTCCATCTTCTGCAGAGAAGAACGTCCCCACCATCTTCTGTAGAGAAGAATGTCTCCTCAATCTTCTCCAGAGAAGAACGTCTCCACCATCTTCTCCAGAGAAGAACATCTCCTACATCTTCTCCGGAAAAGAACGCTTCCTCAATCTTCACCGGAGAAGAACATCTCCTCCATATTCTCCAGAGAAGAACGCCTCCTCCATCTTCTCCGGAGAAAAACGTCTCCTCCATCTTCTCCGGAGAAGAACGTCTCCTCCATCTTCTAAAGAGAAGAACGTCCCCTCCATATTCTCCAGAGAAGAACATCTCCTACATCTTTTCCGGAAAAGAACGTTTTCTCCATCTTCTCCGGAGAAGAACATCTCCTCGATATTCTCCGAAGAAGAAAATGTCCTCCATATTCTTCAGAGAAGAACGTCTCCTCCATCTTCTCCAGAGAAGAACATCTCCTCCATTTTCTCCAAAAAAGAACTTCTCCTCCATCTTCTCCAGTGAAGAATGTCTCCTCCATCTTCTCCAGAGAAAAATGTCTCCTCCATCCTCTCCAGAGAAGAACGTTTCTTCCATCTTCTCCAGAGAAGAATGTTTCCTCCATCTTCTCCAGAGAAGAACGTCTCTTCCATCTTCTCCAGAGAAGAACTTCTCCTCCATCTTCTCCAGTGGAGAACGTCTCCTCCATCTTCTCTAGAGAAGAACTTCTCCTCCATCTGCTCCAGTGGAGAATGTCTCCTCCAGCTTCTCCGGAGAAGAACGTCTCCTCCATCTTCTCCGGAGACGAACGTCTCCTCCATCTTCTCCGGAGAAGAACGTCTCCTCCATCTTCTCCAGTGAAGAACGTCTCCTCCATCTTCTCCAGAGAAGATCATCGCCAGTGAAGAACGTCTCCTCCATCTTCTCTCGTGAAGAATGTCTCCTCAATCTTCTCCAGAGAAGAACATCTCCTCCATCTTCTCCAGAGACAAATGTCTTCTTCATGTTCTCCATAGAAGAACGTCTCCTCCGTCTTCTCCATAGAAGAACGTCTCCTCCGTCTTCTCCAGAGAAGAACGTCTACTCCATCTTCTCCAGAAAAAAAAGTCCCGTCCATATTATCCAGAGAGGATCATCTCCAGTGAAGAATGTCTGCTCAATCTTCTCCAAAGAAGAACATCTCCTCCATCTTCTCCGGAGACGAATGTCTTTTTCATCTTCTCCAGTGTAGAACATCTCGTCCATCTTCTCCAGAGAAGAACGTCTCTTCCATCTTCTCCAGAGAAGAACTTCTCCTCCATCTTCTCCAGTGGAGAACGTCTCCTCCATCATCTCCAGAAAAGAACGTCTCTTCCATCTTCTCCAGAGAAGAACTTCTCCTCCATCTTCTCCAGTGGAGAATGTCTCCTCAATCTTCACCGGAGAAGAACATCTCCTCCATATTCTCCAGAGAAGAACGCCTCCTCCATCTTCTCTGGAGAAAAACGTCTCCTCCATCTTCTCCGGAGAAGAACGTCTCATCCATCTTCTCCAGTGAAGAACGTCTCCTCCATCTTCTCCAGAGAAGGATGTCTCCTCCATCTTCTGCAGAGAAGAACGTCCCCACCATCTTCTGTAGAGAAGAACGTCTCCTCAATCTTCTCCAGAGAAGAACGTCTCCACCATCTTCTCCAGAGAAGAACATCTTCTACATCTTCTCCGGAGAAGAACGCCTCCTCAATCTTCACCGGAGAAGAACATCTCCTCCATATTCTCCAGAGAAGAACATCTCCTCCATATTCTCCAGAGAAGAATGTCTCCTCCATCTTCTCCAGAGAAGAACTTCTCCTCCATCTTCTCCAGAGAAGAACATCTCCTCCATCATCTCCTGAGAAGAACATCTCCTACATCTTCTCCGGAGAAGAACGCCTCCTCCATCTTCTCCGGAGAAAAAACGTCTCCTCCATCTTCTCCGGAGAAGAACGTCTCCTCCATCTTCTAAAGAGAAGAACGTCTCCTCCATCTTCTCCAGAGAAGAACGTCTTTTCCATCTTCTCCAGAGAAGAACTTCTCCTCCATCTTCTCCAGTGAAGAATGTCTCCTCCAGCTTCTGCGGAGAAGAATGTCTCCTCCATCTTATCCAGAGAAGAACATCTCCCTCATCTTCTCTAGAGAAGAACTTCTCCTCCATCATCTCCAGAGAAGAACATCTCCTACATCTTTTCCGGAGAAGAACGTTTTCTCCATCTTCTCCGGAGAAGAACATCTCCTCCATATTCTCCGAAGAAGAAAATCTCCTCCATATTCTTCAGAGAAGAATGTCTCCTCCAGCTTCTCCAGAGAAGAACGTCTCATCCATCTTCTCCAGAAAAGAACATCTCCTCCATAATCTCCAGAGAAGAACTTCTCCTCCATCTTCTCCAGAGAAGAACATCTCCTCCATCATCTCCTGAGAAGAACATCTCCTACATCTTCTCCAGAGAAGAACATCTCCTCCATCTTCTCCGGAGACGAATGTCTTCTTCATGTTCTCCATAGA
Source organism: Petromyzon marinus (assembly GCF_048934315.1). Taxonomy (NCBI): domain Eukaryota; kingdom Metazoa; phylum Chordata; class Hyperoartia; order Petromyzontiformes; family Petromyzontidae; genus Petromyzon; species Petromyzon marinus. Next base: position 13,141,014 of record NC_133692.1, read on the forward strand.
AGAACGTCTCCTCCGTCTTCTCCATAGAAGAACGTCTCCTCCGTCTTCTCCAGAGAAGAACGTCTACTCCATCTTCTCCAGAAAAAAAGTCCCGTCCATATTATCCAGAGAGGATCATCTCCAGTGAAGAATGTCTGCTCAATCTTCTCCAAAGAAGAACATCTCCTCCATCTTCTCCGGAGACGAATGTCTTTTTCATCTTCTCCAGTGTAGAACATCTCGTCCATCTTCTCCAGAGAAGAACGTCTCTTCCATCTTCTCCAGAGAAGAACTTCTCCTCCATCTTCTCCAGTGGAGAACGTCTCCTCCATCATCTCCAGAAAAGAACGTCTCTTCCATCTTCTCCAGAGAAGAACTTCTCCTCCATCTTCTCCAGTGGAGAATGTCTCCTCCAGCTTCTCCGGAGAAGAACGTCTCCTCCATCTTCTCTGGAGAAGAACGTCTCCTCCATCTTCTCCAGTGAAGAACGTCTCCTCCATCTTCTCCAGAGAAGGACGTCTCCTCCATCTTCTGCAGAGAAGAACGTCCCCACCATCTTCTGTAGAGAAGAACGTCTCCTCAATCTTCTCCAGAGAAGAACGTCTCCACCATCTTCTCCAGAGAAGAACATCTCCTACATATTCTCTGGAGAAGAACGCCTCCTCAATCTTCACCGGAGAAGAATATCTCCTCCATATTCTCCAGAGAAGAACATCTCCTCCATATTCTCCAGAGAAGAATGTCTCCTCCATCTTCTCCAGAGAAGAACTTCTCCTCCATCTTCTCCAGAGAAGAACATCTCCTCCATCATCTCCTGAGAAGAACATCTCCTACATCTTCTCCGGAGAAGAACGCCTCCTCCATCTTCTCCGGAGAAAAACGTCTCCTCCATCTTCTCCTGAGAAGAACGTCTCCTCCATCTTCTAAAGAGAAGAACGTCTCCTCCATCTTCTCCAGAGAAGAACGTCTCTTCCATCTTCTCCAGAGAAGAACTTCTCCTCCATCTTCTCCAGTGAAGAATGTCTCCTCCAGCTTCTGCGGAGAAGAATGTCTCCTCCATCTTCTCCAGAGAAGAACATCTCCCTCATCTTCTCCAGAGAAGAACTTCTCCTCCATCATCTCCAGAGAAGAACATCTCCTACATCTTTTCCGGAGAAGAACGTTTTCTCCATCTTCTCCAGAGAAGAACATCTCCTCCATATTCTCCGAAGAAGAAAATCTCGTCCATATTCTTCAGAGAAGAATGTCTCCTCCATCTTCTCCAGAGAAGAACGTCTCTTCCATCTTCTCCAGAGAAGAACTTCTCCTCCATCTTCTCCAGTGGAGGACGTCTCCTCCATCATCTCCAGAAAAGAACGTCTCTTCCATCTTCTCCAGAGAAGAACTTCTCCTCCATCTTCTCCAGTGGAGAATGTCTCCTCCAGCTTCTCCGGAGAAGAACGTCTCCTCCATCTTCTCCAGAGAAGAACGTCTCATCCATCTTCTCCAGTGAAGAACGTCTCCTCCATCTTCTCCAGAGAAGGATGTCTCCTCCATCTTCTGCAGAGAAGAACGTCCCCACCATCTTCTGTAGAGAAGAACGTCTCCTCAATCTTCTCCAGAGAAGAACGTCTCCACCATCTTCTCCAGAGAAGAACATCTTCTACATCTTCTCCGGAGAAGAACGCCTCCTCAATCTTCACCGGAGAAGAACATCTCCTCCATATTCTCCAGAGAAGAACATCTCCTCCATATTCTCCAGAGAAGAATGTCTCCTCCATCTTCTCCAGAGAAGAACTTCTCCTCCATCTTCTCCAGAGAAGAACATCTCCTCCATCATCTCCTGAGAAGAACATCTCCTATATCTTCTCCGGAGAAGAACGCCTCCTCCATCTTCTCCGGAGAAAAAACGTCTCCTCCATCTTCTCCGGAGAAGAACGTCTCCTCCATCTTCTAAAGAGAAGAACGTCTCCTCCATCTTCTCCAGAGAAGAACGTCTTTTCCATCTTCTCCAGAGAAGAACTTCTCCTCCATCTTCTCCAGTGAAGAATGTCTCCTCCAGCTTCTGCGGAGAAGAATGTCTCCTCCATCTTATCCAGAGAAGAACATCTCCCTCATCTTCTCTAGAGAAGAACTTCTCCTCCATCATCTCCAGAGAAGAACATCTCCTACATCTTTTCCGGAGAAGAACGTTTTCTCCATCTTCTCCGGAGAAGAACATCTCCTTCATATTCTCCGAAGAAGAAAATCTCCTCCATATTCTTCAGAGAAGAATGTCTCCTCCAGCTTCTCCAGAGAAGAACGTCTCATCCATCTTCTCCAGAAAAGAACATCTCCTCCATAATCTCCAGAGAAGAACTTCTCCTCCATCTTCTCCAGAGAAGAACATCTCCTCCATCATCTCCTGAGAAGAACATCTCCTACATCTTCTCCGGAGAAGAACGCCTCCTCCATCTTCTCCGGAGAAAAAACGTCTCCTCCATCTTCTCCGGAGAAGAACGTCTCCTCCATCTTCTAAAGAGAAGAACGTCTCCTCCATCTTCTCCAGAGAAGAACGTCTTTTCCATCTTCTCCAGAGAAGAACTTCTCCTCCATCTTCTCCAGTGAAGAATATCTCCTCCAGCTTCTGCGGAGAAGAATGTCTCCTCCATCTTATCCAGAGAAGAACATCTCCCTCATCTTCTCTAGAGAAGAACTTCTCCTCCATCTTTTCCAGTGAAGTATGTCTCCTCCAGCTTCTCCGGAGAAGAACGCCTCCTCCATCTTCACCGGAGAAGAACATCTCCTCCACGCCTCCTCCATCTTCTCCGGAGAAAAAACGTCTCCTCCATCTTCTCCGGAGAAGAACGTCTCCTCCATCTTCTAAAAAGAAGAACGTCTCCTCCATCTTCTCCAGAGAAGAACGTCTTTTCCATCTTCTCCAGAGAAGAACTTCTCCTCCATCTTCTCCAGTGAAGAATGTCTCCTCCAGCTTCTGCGGAGAAGAATGTCTCCTCCATCTTATCCAGAGAAGAACATCTCCCTCATCTTCTCTAGAGAAGAACTTCTCCTCCATCATCTCCAGAGAAGAACATCTCCTACATCTTTTCCGGAGAAGAACGTTTTCTCCATCTTCTCCGGAGAAGAACATCTCCTCCATATTCTCCGGTGAAGAACATCTCCTCCATATTCTCCAGAGAAGAATGTCTCCTCCAGCTTCTAAAGAGAAGAACGTCTCCTCCATCTTCTCCAGAGAAGAACGTCTCTTCCATCTTCTCCAGAGAAGAACTTCTCGTCCATCTTCTCCAGTGAAGAATGTCTCTTCCAGCTTCTGTGGAGAAGAATGTCTCCTCCATCTTCTCCAGAGAAGAACATCTCCCTCATCTTCTCCAGAGAAGAACGTCTCCTCCATCATCTCCAGAGAAGAACATCTCCTACATCTTTTCCGGAGAAGAACGTTTTCTCCATCTTCTCCGGAGAAGAACATCTCCTCCATATTCTCCAAAGAAGAAAATCTCCTCCATATTCTTCAGAGAAGAACGTCTCCTCCAGCTTCTCCAGAGAAGAACGTCTCCTCCATCTTCTTCAGAAAAGAACATCTCCTCCATAATCTCCAGAGAAATCATCTCCTCCATCTTCTCCAGAGAAGAACGTCTCCTGCATTTTCTCCAGAAAATAACGTCTCCTCCACCTTCTCCAGAGAAGATCATCTCCAGTGAAGAACGTCTCCTCCATCTTCTCTCGTGAAGAATGTCTCCTCAATCTTCTCCAGAAAAGAACATCTCCTCCATAATCTCCAGAGAAGAACATCTCCTCCATCTTCTCCAGAGAAGAACGTCTCCTGCATCTTCTCCAGAAAATAACGTCTCCTCCACCTTCTCCAGAGAAGATAATCTCCAGTGAAGAACGTCTTCTCCAATTTCTCTCGTGAAGAATGTCTCCTCAATCTTCTCCAGAGAAGAACATCTCCTCCATCTTCTCCAGAGACGAATGTCTTCTTCATCTTCTCCATAGAAGAACGTCTCATCCATCTTCTCCAGAGAAGAACGTCTACTCCATCTTCTCCAGAAAATAACGTCCCGTCCATATTATCCAGAGAGGATCATCTCCAGTGAAGAATGTCTCCTCAATCTTCTCCAAAGAAGAACATCTCCTCCATCTTCTCCGGAGACGAATGTCTTTTTCATCTTCTCCAGTGTAGAACATCTCTTCCATCTTCTCCAGAGAAGAACGTCTCCCCCATCTTCTCCGGAGAAGAAAGATCTCCTGCATATTCTCTGGAGAAGAACATCTCCATTTTCTCCAGAGAAGAACGTCTCCTCCATCTTCTCCAGTGAACAACGCATCCTACATCTTCTCCGGAGAAGAACGTCTCCTCCATCTTCTCCAGAGAAAAATGTCTCCTCCATCCTCTCCAGAGAAGAACGTTTCTTACATCTTCTCCAGAGAAGAACATTTCCTCCATCTTCCCCAGAGAAGAACGTCTCTTCCATCTTCTCCAGAGAAGAACTTCTCCTCCATCTTCTCCAGTGGAGAACGTCTCCTCCATCTTCTCTAGAGAAGAACTTCTCCTCCATCTTCTCCAGTGGAGAATGTCTCCTCCAGCTTCTCCGGAGAAGAACGTCTCCTCCATCTTCTCCGGAGAAGAACGTCTCCTCCATCTTCTCCGGAGAAGAACGTCTCCTCCATCTTCTCCAGTGAAGAACGTCTCCTCCATCTTCTCCAGAGAAGGACGTCTCCTCCATCTTCTGCAGAGAAGAACGTCCCCACCATCTTCTGTAGAGAAGAATGTCTCCTCAATCTTCTCCAGAGAAGAACGTCTCCACCATCTTCTCCAGAGAAGAACATCTCCTACATCTTCTCCGGAAAAGAACGCTTCCTCAATCTTCACCGGAGAAGAACATCTCCTCCATATTCTCCAGAGAAGAACGCCTCCTCCATCTTCTCCGGAGAAAAACGTCTCCTCCATCTTCTCCGGAGAAGAACGTCTCCTCCATCTTCTAAAGAGAAGAACGTCCCCTCCATATTCTCCAGAGAAGAACATCTCCTACATCTTTTCCGGAAAAGAACGTTTTCTCCATCTTCTCCGGAGAAGAACATCTCCTCCATATTCTCCGAAGAAGAAAATGTCCTCCATATTCTTCAGAGAAGAACGTCTCCTCCATCTTCTCCAGAGAAGAACGTCTCCTCCATTTTCTCCAAAAAAGAACTTCTCCTCCATCTTCTCCAGTGAAGAATGTCTCCTCCATCTTCTCCAGAGAAAAATGTCTCCTCCATCCTCTCCAGAGAAGAACGTTTCTTCCATCTTCTCCAGAGAAGAATGTTTCCTCCATCTTCTCCAGAGAAGAACGTCTCTTCCATCTTCTCCAGAGAAGAACTTCTCCTCCATCTTCTCCAGTGGAGAACGTCTCCTCCATCTTCTCTAGAGAAGAACTTCTCCTCCATCTGCTCCAGTGGAGAATGTCTCCTCCAGCTTCTCCGGAGAAGAACGTCTCCTCCATCTTCTCCGGAGACGAACGTCTCCTCCATCTTCTCCGGAGAAGAACGTCTCCTCCATCTTCTCCAGTGAAGAACGTCTCCTCCATCTTCTCCAGAGAAGATCATCGCCAGTGAAGAACGTCTCCTCCATCTTCTCTCGTGAAGAATGTCTCCTCAATCTTCTCCAGAGAAGAACATCTCCTCCATCTTCTCCAGAGACAAATGTCTTCTTCATGTTCTCCATAGAAGAACGTCTCCTCCGTCTTCTCCATAGAAGAACGTCTCCTCCGTCTTCTCCAGAGAAGAACGTCTACTCCATCTTCTCCAGAAAAAAAAGTCCCGTCCATATTATCCAGAGAGGATCATCTCCAGTGAAGAATGTCTGCTCAATCTTCTCCAAAGAAGAACATCTCCTCCATCTTCTCCGGAGACGAATGTCTTTTTCATCTTCTCCAGTGTAGAACATCTCGTCCATCTTCTCCAGAGAAGAACGTCTCTTCCATCTTCTCCAGAGAAGAACTTCTCCTCCATCTTCTCCAGTGGAGAACGTCTCCTCCATCATCTCCAGAAAAGAACGTCTCTTCCATCTTCTCCAGAGAAGAACTTCTCCTCCATCTTCTCCAGTGGAGAATGTCTCCTCAATCTTCACCGGAGAAGAACATCTCCTCCATATTTTCCAGAGAAGAACGCCTCCTCCATCTTCTCCGGAGAAAAACGTCTCCTCCATCTTCTCCGGAGAAGAACGTCTCATCCATCTTCTCCAGTGAAGAACGTCTCCTCCATCTTCTCTAGAGAAGGATGTCTCCTCCATCTTCTGCAGAGAAGAACGTCCCCACCATCTTCTGTAGAGAAGAACGTCTCCTCAATCTTCTCCAGAGAAGAACGTCTCCACCATCTTCTCCAGAGAAGAACATCTTCTACATCTTCTCCGGAGAAGAACGCCTCCTCAATCTTCACCGGAGAAGAACATCTCCTCCATATTCTCCAGAGAAGAACATCTCCTCCATATTCTCCAGAGAAGAATGTCTCCTCCATCTTCTCCAGAGAAGAACTTCTCCTCCATCTTCTCCAGAGAAGAACATCTCCTCCATCATCTCCTGAGAAGAACATCTCCTACATCTTCTCCGGAGAAGAACGCCTCCTCCATCTTCTCCGGAGAAAAAACGTCTCCTCCATCTTCTCCGGAGAAGAACGTCTCCTCCATCTTCTAAAGAGAATAACGTCTCCTCCATCTTCTCCAGAGAAGAACGTCTTTTCCATCTTCTCCAGAGAAGAACTTCTCCTCCATCTTCTCCAGTGAAGAATGTCTCCTCCAGCTTCTGCGGAGAAGAATGTCTCCTCCATCTTATCCAGAGAAGAACATCTCCCTCATCTTCTCTAGAGAAGAACTTCTCCTCCATCATCTCCAGAGAAGAACATCTCCTACATCTTTTCCGGAGAAGAACGTTTTCTCCATCTTCTCCGGAGAAGAACATCTCCTCCATATTCTCCGAAGAAGAAAATCTCCTCCATATTCTTCAGAGAAGAATGTCTCCTCCAGCTTCTCCAGAGAAGAACGTCTCATCCATCTTCTCCAGAAAAGAACATCTCCTCCATAATCTCCAGAGAAGAACTTCTCCTCCATCTTCTCCAGAGAAGAACATCTCCTCCATCATCTCCTGAGAAGAACATCTCCTACATCTTCTCCGGAGAAGAACGCCTCCTCCATCTTCTCCGGAGAAAAAACGTCTCCTCCATCTTCTCCGGAGAAGAACGTCTCCTCCATCTTCTAAAGAGAAGAACGTCTCCTCCATCTTCTCCAGAGAAGAACGTCTTTTCCATCTTCTCCAGAGAAGAACTTCTCCTCCATCTTCTCCAGTGAAGAATGTCTCCTCCAGCTTCTGCGGAGAAGAATGTCTCCTCCATCTTATCCAGAGAAGAACATCTCCCTCATCTTCTCTAGAGAAGAACTTCTCCTCCATCTTTTCCAGTGAAGTATGTCTCCTCCAGCTTCTCCGGAGAAGAACGCCTCCTCCATCTTCACCGGAGAAGAACATCTCCTCCACGCCTCCTCCATCTTCTCCGGAGAAAAAAACGTCTCCTCCATCTTCTCCGGAGAAGAACGTCTCCTCCATCTTCTAAAGAGAAGAACGTCTCCTCCATCTTCTCCAGAGAAGAACGTCTTTTCCATCTTCTCCAGAGAAGAACTTCTCCTCCATCTTCTCCAGTGAAGAATGTCTCCTCCAGCTTCTGCGGAGAAGAATGTCTCCTCCATCTTATCCAGAGAAGAACATCTCCCTCATCTTCTCTAGAGAAGAACTTCTCCTCCATCATCTCCAGAGAAGAACATCTCCTACATCTTTTCCGGAGAAGAACGTTTTCTCCATCTTCTCCGGAGAAGAACATCTCCTCCATATTCTCCGAAGAAGAAAATCTCCTCCATATTCTTCAGAGAAGAATGTCTCCTCCAGCTTCTCCAGAGAAGAACGTCTCATCCATCTTCTCCAGAAAAGAACATCTCCTCCATAATCTCCAGAGAAGAACTTCTCCTCCATCTTCTCCAGAGAAGAACATCTCCTCCATCATCTCCTGAGAAGAACATCTCCTACATCTTCTCCGGAGAAGAACGCCTCCTCCATCTTCTCCGGAGAAAAAACGTCTCCTCCATCTTCTCCGGAGAAGAACGTCTCCTCCATCTTCTAAAGAGAAGAACGTCTCCTCCATCTTCTCCAGAGAAGAACGTCTTTTCCATCTTCTCCAGAGAAGAACTTCTCCTCCATCTTCTCCAGTGAAGAATGTCTCCTCCAGCTTCTGCGGAGAAGAATGTCTCCTCCATCTTATCCAGAGAAGAACATCTCCCTCATCTTCTCTAGAGAAGAACTTCTCCTCCATCATCTCCAGAGAAGAACATCTCCTCCATATTCTCCGAAGAAGAAAATCTCCTCCATATTCTTCAGAGAAGAATGTCTCCTCCAGCTTCTCCAGAGAAGAACGTCTCATCCATCTTCTCCACAAAATAACATCTCCTCCATAATCTCCAGAGAAGAACATCTCCTCCATCTTCTCCAGAGAAGAACGTCTCCTGCATCTTCTCCAGAATATAACGTCTCCTCCACCTTCTCCAGAGAAGATAATCTCCAGTGAAGAACGTCTTCTCCATCTTCTCTCGTGAAGAATGTCTCCTCAATATTCTCCAGAGAAGAACATCTCCTCCATCTTCTCCAGAAACGAATGTCTTCTTCATCTTCTCCATAGAAGAACGTCTCCTCCGTCTTCTCCAGAGAAGAACGTCTACTCCATCTTCTCCAGAAAATAACGTCCCGTCCATATTATCCAGAGAGGATCATCTCCAGTGAAGAATGTCTCCTCAATCTTCTCCAAAGAAGAACATCTCCTCCATCTTCTCCGGAGACGAATGTCTTTTTCATCTTCTCCAGTGTAGAACATCTCGTCCATCTTCTCCAGAGAAGAACATCTCCCCCATCTTCTCCGGAGAAGAAACATCTCCTGCATATTCTCTGGAGAAGAACATCTCCATTTTCTCCAGAGAAGAACGTCTCCTCCATCTTCTCCAGTGAAGAACGCATCCTAAATCCTCTCCGGAGAAGAACGTCTCTTCCATCTTCTCCAGAGAAGAACGTTTCCTCCATCTTCTCCAGAGAAGAATGTCTCTTCCATCTTCTCCAGAGAAGAACTTCTCCTCCATCTTCTCCAGTGGAGAACGTCTCCTCCATCTTCTCCAGAGAAGAACTTCTCCTCCATCTTCTCCAGTGGAGAATGTCTCCTCCAGCTTCTCCAGAGAAGGACGTCTCCTCCATCTTCTGCAGAGAAGAACGTCCCCACCATCTTCTGTAGAGAAGAACGTCTCCTCAATCTTCTCCAGAGAAGAACGTCTCCACCATCTTCTCCAGAGAAGAACATCTCCTACATCTTCTCCGGAGAAGAACGCCTCCTCAATCTTCACCGGAGAAGAACATCTCCTCCATATGCTCCAGAGAAGAACATCTCCTCCATATTCTCCAGAGAAGAATGTCTCCTCCATCTTCTCCAGAGAAGAACATCTCCTCCATCTTCTCCAGAGAAGAACATCTCCTCCATCATCTCCTGAGAAGAACATCTCCTACATCTTCTCCGGAGAAGAACGCCTCCTCCATCTTCACCGGAGAAGAACATCTCCTCCATATTCTCCGGAGAAGAAGGCCTCCTCCATCTTCTCCGGAGAAAAACGTTTCCTCCATCTTCTCCGGAGAAGAACGTCTCCTCCATCTTCTAAAGAGAAGAACGTCTCCTCCATCTTCTCCAGAGAAGAACGTCTCTTCCATCTTCTCCAGAGAAGAACTTCTCCTCCATCTTCTCCAGTGAAGTATGTCTCCTCCAGCTTCTCCGGAGAAGAACGCCTCCTCCATCTTCACCGGAGAAGAACATCTCCTCCATATTCTCCGGAGAAGAACGCCTCCTCCATCTTCTCCGGAGAAAAACGTCTCCTCCATCTTCTCCGGAGAAGAACGTCTCCTCCATCTTCTAAAGAGAAGAACGTCTCCTCCATCTTCTCCAGAGAAGAACGTCTCTTCCATCTTCTCCAGAGAAGAACTTCTCCTCCATCTTCTCCAGTGAAGAATGTCTCCTCCAGCTTCTGCGGAGAAGAATGTCTCCTCCATCTTCTCCAGAGAAGAACATCTCCCTCATCTTCTCCAGAGAAGAACTTCTCCTCCATCATCTCCAGAGAAGAACATCTCCTACATCTTTTCCGGAGAAGAACGTTTTCTCCATCTTCTCCGGAGAAGAACATCTCCTCCATATTCTCCGAAGAAGAAAATCTCCTCCATATTCTTCAGAGAAGAATGTCTCCTCCAGCTTCTCCAGAGAAGAACGTCTCTTCCATCTTCTCCAGAAAAGAACATCTCCTCCATCTTCTCCAGAGAAAAACGTCTCCTGCATCTTCTCCAGAAAATAACGTCTCCTCCACCTTCTCCAGAGAAGATCATCTCCAGTGAAGAACGTCTCCTCCATCTTCTCTCGTGAAGAATGTCTCCTGAATCTTCTCCAGAGAAGAATATTTCCTCCATCTTCTCCGGAGACGAACGTCTCCTCCATCTTCTCCAGAGAAGAACGTCTACTCCATCTTCGCCAGAAAATAACGTCCCGTCCATATTATCCAGAGAGGATCATCTCCAGTGAAGAATGTCTCCTCAATCTTCTCCAAAGAAGAACATCTCCTCCATCTTCTCCGGAGACGAATGTCTTTTTCATCTTCTCCAGTGTAGAACATCTCGTCCATCTTCTCCAGAGAAGAACGTCTCCCCCATCTTCTCCGGAGAAGAAACATCTCCTGCATATTCTCTGGAGAAGAACATCTCCATTTTCTCCAGAGAAGAACGTCTCCTCCATCTTCTCCAGTGAAGAACGCATCCTACATCTTCTCCGGAGAAGAACGTCTCCTCCATCTTCTCCGGAGGAAAATGTCTCCTCCATCCTCTCCAGAGAAGAAACATCTCCTGCATATTCTCTGGAGAAGAACATCTCCATTTTCTCCAGAGAAGAACGTCTCCTCCATCTTCTCCAGTGAAGAACGCATCCTACATCTTCTCCGGAGAAGAACGTCTCCTCCATCTTCTCCGGAGGAAAATGTCTCCTCCATCCTCTCCAGAGAAGAACGTCTCTTCCATCTTCTCCAGTGAAGAACGTTTCCTCCATCTTCTCCAGAGAAGAACGTCTCTTCCATCTTCTCCAGAGAAGAACTTCTCCTCCATCTTCTCCAGTGGAGAACGTCTCCTCCATCTTCTCCAGAAAATAACGTCTCTTCCATCTTCTCCAGAGAAGAACTTCTCTTCCATCTTCTCCAGTGGAGAATGTCTCCTCCAGCTTCTCCGGAGAAGAACGTCTCCTCCATCTTCTCCAGTGAAGAACGTCTCCTAAATCTTCTCCAGAGAAGGACATCTCCTCCATCTTCTGCAGAGAAGAACGTCCCCACCATCTTCTGTAGAGAAGATCGTCTCCTCAATCTTCTCCAGAGAAGAACGTCTCCACCATCTTCTCCAGAGAAGAACATCTCCTCCATCATCTCCTGAGAAGAACATCTCCTACATCTTCTCCGGATAAGAAAGCCTCCTCCATCTTCACCGAAGAAGAACATCTCCTCCATATTCTCCAGAGAAGAACATCTCCTCCATATTCTCCAGAGAAGAACATCTCCTCCATCTTCTCCAGAGAAGAACTTCTCCTCCATCTTCTCCAGAGAAGAACATCTCCTCCATCATCTCCTGAGAAGAACATCTCCTACATCTTCTCCGGAGAAGAACGCCTCCTCCATCTTCTCCGGAGAAAAACGTCTCCTCCATCTTCTCCGGAGAAAAACGTCTCCTCCATCTTCTCCAGAGAAGAACGTCTCCTCCATCATCTCCTGAGAAGAACATCTCCTACATCTTCTCCGGAGAAGAACGCCTCCTCGATCTTCTCTGGAGATGAACATCTCCTCCATATTCTCCGGAGAAGAACATCTCCTCCATATTCTCCAGAGAAGAATGTCTCCTCCAGCTTCTAAAGAGAAGAACGTCTCCTCCATCTTCTCCAGAAAAGAACATCTCCTCCATAATCTCCAGAGAAGAACTTCTCCTCCATCTTCTCCAGAGAAGAACATCTCCTCCATCATCTCCTGAGAAGAACATCTCCTACATCTTCTCCGGAGAAGAACGCCTCCTCCATCTTCTCCGGAGAAAAAACGTCTCCTCCATCTTCTCCGGAGAAGAACGTCTCCTCCATCTTCTAAAGAGAAGAACGTCTCCTCCATCTTCTCCAGAGAAGAACGTCTTTTCCATCTTCTCCAGAGAAGAACTTCTCCTCCATCTTCTCCAGTGAAGAATGTCTCCTCCAGCTTCTGCGGAGAAGAATGTCTCCTCCATCTTATCCAGAGAAGAACATCTCCCTCATCTTCTCTAGAGAAGAACTTCTCCTCCATCATCTCCAGAGAAGAACATCTCCTCCATATTCTCCGAAGAAGAAAATCTCCTCCATATTCTTCAGAGAAGAATGTCTCCTCCAGCTTCTCCAGAGAAGAACGTCTCATCCATCTTCTCCACAAAATAACATCTCCTCCATAATCTCCAGAGAAGAACATCTCCTCCATCTTCTCCAGAGAAGAACGTCTCCTGCATCTTCTCCAGAATATAACGTCTCCTCCACCTTCTCCAGAGAAGATAATCTCCAGTGAAGAACGTCTTCTCCATCTTCTCTCGTGAAGAATGTCTCCTCAATATTCTCCAGAGAAGAACATCTCCTCCATCTTCTCCAGAGACGAATGTCTTCTTCATCTTCTCCATAGAAGAACGTCTCCTCCGTCTTCTCCAGAGAAGAACGTCTACTCCATCTTCTCCAGAAAATAACGTCCCGTCCATATTATCCAGAGAGGATCATCTCCAGTGAAGAATGTCTCCTCAATCTTCTCCAAAGAAGAACATCTCCTCCATCTTCTCCGGAGACGAATGTCTTTTTCATCTTCTCCAGTGTAGAACATCTCGTCCATCTTCTCCAGAGAAGAACATCTCCCCCATCTTCTCCGGAGAAGAAACATCTCCTGCATATTCTCTGGAGAAGAACATCTCCATTTTCTCCAGAGAAGAACGTCTCCTCCATCTTCTCCAGTGAAGAACGCATCCTAAATCCTCTCCGGAGAAGAACGTCTCTTCCATCTTCTCCAGAGAAGAACGTTTCCTCCATCTTCTCCAGAGAAGAATGTCTCTTCCATCTTCTCCAGAGAAGAACTTCTCCTCCATCTTCTCCAGTGGAGAACGTCTCCTCCATCTTCTCCAGAGAAGAACTTCTCCTCCATCTTCTCCAGTGGAGAATGTCTCCTCCAGCTTCTCCAGAGAAGGACGTCTCCTCCATCTTCTGCAGAGAAGAACGTCCCCACCATCTTCTGTAGAGAAGAACGTCTCCTCAATCTTCTCCAGAGAAGAACGTCTCCACCATCTTCTCCAGAGAAGAACATCTCCTACATCTTCTCCGGAGAAGAACGCCTCCTCAATCTTCACTGGAGAAGAACATCTCCTCCATATGCTCCAGAGAAGAACATCTCCTCCATATTCTCCAGAGAAGAATGTCTCCTCCATTTTCTCCAGAGAAGAACATCTCCTCCATCTTCTCCAGAGAAGAACATCTCCTCCATCATCTCCTGAGAATAACATCTCCTACATCTTCTCCGGAGAAGAACGCCTCCTCCATCTTCACCGGAGAAGAACATCTCCTCCATATTCTCCGGAGAAGAAGGCCTCCTCCATCTTCTCCGGAGAAAAACGTCTCCTCCATCTTCTCCGGAGAAGAACGTCTCCTCCATCTTCTAAAGAGAAGAACGTCTCCTCCATCTTCTCCAGAGAAGAACGTCTCTTCCATCTTCTCCAGAGAAGAACTTCTCCTCCATCTTCTCCAGTGAAGTATGTCTCCTCCAGCTTCTCCTGAGAAGAACGCCTCCTCCATCTTCACCGGAGAAGAACATCTCCTCCATATTCTCCGGAGAAGAACGCCTCCTCCATCTTCTCCGGAGAAAAACGTCTCCTCCATCTTCTCCGGAGAAGAACGTCTCCTCCATCTTCTAAAGAGAAGAACGTCTCCTCCATCTTCTCCAGAGAAGAACGTCTCTTCCATCTTCTCCAGAGAAGAACTTCTCCTCCATCTTCTCCAGTGAAGAATGTCTCCTCCAGCTTCTGCGGAGAAGAATGTCTCCTCCATCTTCTCCAGAGAAGAACATCTCCCTCATCTTCTCCAGAGAAGAACTTCTCCTCCATCATCTCCAGAGAAGAACATCTCCTACATCTTTTCCGGAGAAGAACGTTTTCTCCATCTTCTCCGGAGAAGAACATCTCCTCCATATTCTCCGAAGAAGAAAATCTCCTCCATATTCTTCAGAGAAGAATGTCTCCTCCAGCTTCTCCAGAGAAGAACGTCTCTTCCATCTTCTCCAGAAAAGAACATCTCCTCCATCTTCTCCAGAGAAAAACGTCTCCTGCATCTTCTCCAGAAAATAACGTCTCCTCCACCTTCTCCAGAGAAGATCATCTCCAGTGAAGAACGTCTCCTCCATCTTCTCTCGTGAAGAATGTCTCCTGAATCTTCTCCAGAGAAGAATATTTCCTCCATCTTCTCCGGAGACGAACGTCTCCTCCATCTTCTCCAGAGAAGAACGTCTACTCCATCTTCGCCAGAAAATAACGTCCCGTCCATATTATCCAGAGAGGATCATCTCCAGTGAAGAATGTCTCCTCAATCTTCTCCAAAGAAGAACATCTCCTCCATCTTCTCCGGAGACGAATGTCTTTTTCATCTTCTCCAGTGTAGAACATCTCGTCCATCTTCTCCAGAGAAGAACGTCTCCCCCATCTTCTCCGGAGAAGAAACATCTCCTGCATATTCTCTGGAGAAGAACATCTCCATTTTCTCCAGAGAAGAACGTCTCCTCCATCTTCTCCAGTGAAGAACGCATCCTACATCTTCTCCGGAGAAGAACGTCTCCTCCATCTTCTCCGGAGGAAAATGTCTCCTCCATCCTCTCCAGAGAAGAAACATCTCCTGCATATTCTCTGGAGAAGAACATCTCCATTTTCTCCAGAGAAGAACGTCTCCTCCATCTTCTCCAGTGAAGAACGCATCCTACATCTTCTCCGGAGAAGAACGTCTCCTCCATCTTCTCCGGAGGAAAATGTCTCCTCCATCCTCTCCAGAGAAGAACGTCTCTTCCATCTTCTCCAGTGAAGAACGTTTCCTCCATCTTCTCCAGAGAAGAACGTCTCTTCCATCTTCTCCAGAGAAGAACTTCTCCTCCATCTTCTCCAGTGGAGAACGTCTCCTCCATCTTCTCCAGAAAATAACGTCTCTTCCATCTTCTCCAGAGAAGAACTTCTCTTCCATCTTCTCCAGTGGAGAATGTCTCCTCCAGCTTCTCCGGAGAAGAACGTCTCCTCCATCTTCTCCAGTGAAGAACGTCTCCTAAATCTTCTCCAGAGAAGGACATCTCCTCCATCTTCTGCAGAGAAGAACGTCCCCACCATCTTCTGTAGAGAAGATCGTCTCCTCAATCTTCTCCAGAGAAGAACGTCTCCACCATCTTCTCCAGAGAAGAACATCTCCTCCATCATCTCCTGAGAAGAACATCTCCTACATCTTCTCCGGATAAGAACGCCTCCTCCATCTTCACCGAAGAAGAACATCTCCTCCATATTCTCCAGAGAAGAACATCTCCTCCATATTCTCCAGAGAAGAACATCTCCTCCATCTTCTCCAGAGAAGAACTTCTCCTCCATCTTCTCCAGAGAAGAACATCTCCTCCATCATCTCCTGAGAAGAACATCTCCTACATCTTCTCCGGAGAAGAACGCCTCCTCCATCTTCTCCGGAGAAAAACGTCTCCTCCATCTTCTCCGGAGAAAAACGTCTCCTCCATCTTCTCCAGAGAAGAACATCTCCTCCATCATCTCCTGAGAAGAACATCTCCTACATCTTCTCCGGAGAAGAACGCCTCCTCGATCTTCTCTGGAGATGAACATCTCCTCCATATTCTCCGGAGAAGAACATCTCCTCCATATTCTCCAGAGAAGAATGTCTCCTCCAGCTTCTAAAGAGAAGAACGTCTCCTCCATCTTCTCCAGAGAAGAACGTCTCTTCCATCTTCTCCAGAGAAGAACTTCTCGTCCATCTTCTCCAGTGAAGAATGTCTCTTCCAGCTTCTGTGGAGAAGAATGTCTCCTCCATCTTCTCCAGAGAAGAACATCTCCCTCATCTTCTCCAGAGAAGAACGTCTCCTCCATCATCTCCAGAGAAGAACATCTCCTACATCTTTTCCGGAGAAGAACGTTTTCTCCATCTTCTCCGGAGAAGAACATCTCCTCCATATTCTCCAAAGAAGAAAATCTCCTCCATATTCTTCAGAGAAGAACGTCTCCTCCATCTTCTCCAGTGAAGAACGCATCCTAAATCCTCTCCGGAGAAGAACGTCTCTTCCATCTTCTCCAGAGAAGAACGTTTCCTCCATCTTCTCCAGAGAAGAATGTCTCTTCCATCTTCTCCAGAGAAGAACTTCTCCTCCATCTTCTCCAGTGGAGAACGTCTCCTCCATCTTCTCCAGAGAAGAACTTCTCCTCCATCTTCTCCAGTGGAGAATGTCTCCTCCAGCTTCTCCAGAGAAGGACGTCTCCTCCATCTTCTGCAGAGAAGAACGTCCCCACCATCTTCTGTAGAGAAGAACGTCTCCTCAATCTTCTCCAGAGAAGAACGTCTCCACCATCTTCTCCAGAGAAGAACATCTCCTACATCTTCTCCGGAGAAGAACGCCTCCTCAATCTTCACCGGAGAAGAACATCTCCTCCATATGCTCCAGAGAAGAACATCTCCTCCATATTCTCCAGAGAAGAATGTCTCCTCCATCTTCTCCAGAGAAGAACATCTCCTCCATCTTCTCCAGAGAAGAACATCTCCTCCATCATCTCCTGAGAAGAACATCTCCTACATCTTCTCCGGAGAAGAACGCCTCCTCCATCTTCACCGGAGAAGAACATCTCCTCCATATTCTCCGGAGAAGAAGGCCTCCTCCATCTTCTCCGGAGAAAAACGTCTCCTCCATCTTCTCCGGAGAAGAACGTCTCCTCCATCTTCTAAAGAGAAGAACGTCTCCTCCATCTTCTCCAGAGAAGAACGTCTCTTCCATCTTCTCCAGAGAAGAACTTCTCCTCCATCTTCTCCAGTGAAGTATGTCTCCTCCAGCTTCTCCGGAGAAGAACGCCTCCTCCATCTTCACCGGAGAAGAACATCTCCTCCATATTCTCCGGAGAAGAACGCCTCCTCCATCTTCTCCGGAGAAAAACGTCTCCTCCATCTTCTCCGGAGAAGAACGTCTCCTCCATCTTCTAAAGAGAAGAACGTCTCCTCCATCTTCTCCAGAGAAGAACGTCTCTTCCATCTTCTCCAGAGAAGAACTTCTCCTCCATCTTCTCCAGTGAAGAATGTCTCCTCCAGCTTCTGCGGAGAAGAATGTCTCCTCCATCTTCTCCAGAGAAGAACATCTCCCTCATCTTCTCCAGAGAAGAACTTCTCCTCCATCATCTCCAGAGAAGAACATCTCCTACATCTTTTCCGGAGAAGAACGTTTTCTCCATCTTCTCCGGAGAAGAACATCTCCTCCATATTCTCCGAAGAAGAAAATCTCCTCCATATTCTTCAGAGAAGAATGTCTCCTCCAGCTTCTCCAGAGAAGAACGTCTCTTCCATCTTCTCCAGAAAAGAACATCTCCTCCATCTTCTCCAGAGAAAAACGTCTCCTGCATCTTCTCCAGAAAATAACGTCTCCTCCACCTTCTCCAGAGAAGATCATCTCCAGTGAAGAACGTCTCCTCCATCTTCTCTCGTGAAGAATGTCTCCTGAATCTTCTCCAGAGAAGAATATTTCCTCCATCTTCTCCGGAGACGAACGTCTCCTCCATCTTCTCCAGAGAAGAACGTCTACTCCATCTTCGCCAGAAAATAACGTCCCGTCCATATTATCCAGAGAGGATCATCTCCAGTGAAGAATGTCTCCTCAATCTTCTCCAAAAAAGAACATCTCCTCCATCTTCTCCGGAGACGAATGTCTTTTTCATCTTCTCCAGTGTAGAACATCTCGTCCATCTTCTCCAGAGAAGAACGTCTCCCCCATCTTCTCCGGAGAAGAAACATCTCCTGCATATTCTCTGGAGAAGAACATCTCCATTTTCTCCAGAGAAGAACGTCTCCTCCATCTTCTCCAGTGAAGAACGCATCCTACATCTTCTCCGGAGAAGAACGTCTCCTCCATCTTCTCCGGAGGAAAATGTCTCCTCCATCCTCTCCAGAGAAGAAACATCTCCTGCATATTCTCTGGAGAAGAACATCTCCATTTTCTCCAGAGAAGAACGTCTCCTCCATCTTCTCCAGTGAAGAACGCATCCTACATCTTCTCCGGAGAAGAACGTCTCCTCCATCTTCTCCGGAGGAAAATGTCTCCTCCATCCTCTCCAGAGAAGAACGTCTCTTCCATCTTCTCCAGTGAAGAACGTTTCCTCCATCTTCTCCAGAGAAGAACGTCTCTTCCATCTTCTCCAGAGAAGAACTTCTCCTCCATCTTCTCCAGTGGAGAACGTCTCCTCCATCTTCTCCAGAAAATAACGTCTCTTCCATCTTCTCCAGAGAAGAACTTCTCTTCCATCTTCTCCAGTGGAGAATGTCTCCTCCAGCTTCTCCGGAGAAGAACGTCTCCTCCATCTTCTCCAGTGAAGAACGTCTCCTAAATCTTCTCCAGAGAAGGACATCTCCTCCATCTTCTGCAGAGAAGAACGTCCTCACCATCTTCTGTAGAGAAGATCGTCTCCTCAATCTTCTCCAGAGAAGAACGTCTCCACCATCTTCTCCAGAGAAGAACATCTCCTCCATCATCTCCTGAGAAGAACATCTCCTACATCTTCTCCGGATAAGAACGCCTCCTCCATCTTCACCGAAGAAGAACATCTCCTCCATATTCTCCAGAGAAGAACATCTCCTCCATATTCTCCAGATAAGAACATCTCCTCCATCTTCTCCAGAGAAGAACTTCTCCTCCATCTTCTCCAGAGAAGAACATCTCCTCCATCATCTCCTGAGAAGAACATCTCCTACATCTTCTCCGGAGAAGAACGCCTCCTCCATCTTCTCCGGAGAAAAACGTCTCCTCCATCTTCTCCGGAGAAAAACGTCTCCTCCATCTTCTCCAGAGAAGAACGTCTCCTCCATCATCTCCTGAGAAGAACATCTCCTACATCTTCTCCGGAGAAGAACGCCTCCTCGATCTTCTCTGGAGATGAACATCTCCTCCATATTCTCCGGAGAAGAACATCTCCTCCATATTCTCCAGAGAAGAATGTCTCCTCCAGCTTCTAAAGAGAAGAACGTCTCCTCCATCTTCTCCAGAGAAGAACGTCTCTTCCATCTTCTCCAGAGAAGAACTTCTCGTCCATCTTCTCCAGTGAAGAATGTCTCTTCCAGCTTCTGTGGATAAGAATGTCTCCTCCATCTTCTCCAGAGAAGAACATCTCCCTCATCTTCTCCAGAGAAGAACGTCTCCTCCATCATCTCCAGAGAAGAACATCTCCTACATCTTTTCCGGAGAAGAACGTTTTCTCCATCTTCTCCGGAGAAGAACATCTCCTCCATATTCTCCAAAGAAGAAAATCTCCTCCATATTCTTCAGAGAAGAACGTCTCCTCCAGCTTCTCCAGAGAAGAACGTCTCCTCCATCTTCTCTAGAAAAGAACATCTCCTCCATAATCTCCGGAGAAATCATCTCCTCCATCTTCTCCAGAGAAGAACGTCTCCTGCATTTTCTCCAGAAAATAACGTCTCCTCCACCTTCTCCAGAGAAGATCATCTCCAGTGAAGAACGTCTCCTCCATCTTCTCTCGTGAAGAATGTCTCCTCAATCTTCTCCAGAGAAGAACATCTCCTCCATCTTCTCCGGAGACGAATGTCTTCTTCATCTTCTCCATAGAAGAACGTCTCCTCTGTCTTCTCCATAGAAGAACGTCTCCTCCGTCTTCTCCAGAGAAGAACGTCTACTCCATCTTCTCCAGAAAATAATGTCCCGTCCATATTATCCAGAGAGGATCATCTCCAGTGAAGAATGTCTCGTCAATCTTCTCCAAAGAAGAACATCTCCTCCATATTCTCCGGAGACGAATGTCTTTTTCATCTTCTCCAGTGTAGAACATCTCGTCCATCTTCTCCAGAGAAAAACGTCTCCCCCATCTTCTCCGGAGAAGAAACATCTCCTGCATATTCTCTGGAGAAGAACATCTCCATTTTCTCCAGAGAAGAACGTCTCCTCCATCTTATCCGGAGAAAAACGTCTCACCCATCCTCTCCAGTGATGTACGTCTCCTCCATCTTCTCCGGAAAAGAACATCTCCTCCATAGTCTCCGGAGAAGAACATCTTCATCTTCTCCAGAGAAGAACATCTCCTCCATCTTCTCCGGAAAAGAACATCTCCTCCATAGACTCCGGAGAAGAACATCTACTCCATCTTCTCCAGAGACGAAAGTCTCCTGCATCTTGTCCAGAAAATAATGTCTCCTCCACCTTCTCCAGAGAAGATCATCTCCAGTGAAGAACGTCTCCTCCATCTTCTCTAGTGAACAATGTCACCTCAATCTTCTCCAGTGAAGAACGTCTCCTCCATCTTCTCTGGAGACGAATGTCTTCTCCATCTTCTCCAGAGAAGAACATCTCCTCCATCTTCTCCGGAGACAAATGGCTTCTTCATCTTCTCCAGTGTAGAACATCTCGTCCATCTTCTCCAGAGAACAATGTCTCCCCCATCTTCTCCAGAGAAGAACATCTCCTCCATCTTCTCTGGAGAGGAACATCTCCTCCATCTTCTCCAGTGAAGAATGTCTCCTCCATCTTCTCCAGTGAAGAACATCTCCATTTTCTCCAGAGAAGAACGTCTCCTCCGTCTTCTCCAGAGAAGAACGTCTACTCCATCTTCTCCGGAGGAAAATGTCTCCTCCATCCTCTCCAGAGAAGAACGTCTCTTCCATCTTCTCCAGTGAAGAACGTTTCCTCCATCTTCTCCAGAGAAGAACGTCTCTTCCATCTTCTCCAGAGAAGAACTTCTCCTCCATCTTCTCCAGTGGAGAACGTCTCCTCCATCTTCTCCAGAAAATAACGTCTCTTCCATCTTCTCCAGAGAAGAACTTCTCTTCCATCTTCTCCAGTGGAGAATGTCTCCTCCAGCTTCTCCGGAGAAGAACGTCTCCTCCATCTTCTCCAGTGAAGAACGTCTCCTAAATCTTCTCCAGAGAAGGACATCTCCTCCATCTTCTGCAGAGAAGAACGTCCTCACCATCTTCTGTAGAGAAGATCGTCTCCTCAATCTTCTCCAGAGAAGAACGTCTCCACCATCTTCTCCAGAGAAGAACATCTCCTCCATCATCTCCTGAGAAGAACATCTCCTACATCTTCTCCGGATAAGAACGCCTCCTCCATCTTCACCGAAGAAGAACATCTCCTCCATATTCTCCAGAGAAGAACATCTCCTCCATATTCTCCAGATAAGAACATCTCCTCCATCTTCTCCAGAGAAGAACTTCTCCTCCATCTTCTCCAGAGAAGAACATCTCCTCCATCATCTCCTGAGAAGAACATCTCCTACATCTTCTCCGGAGAAGAACGCCTCCTCCATCTTCTCCGGAGAAAAACGTCTCCTCCATCTTCTCCGGAGAAAAACGTCTCTTCCATCTTCTCCAGAGAAGAACGTCTCCTCCATCATCTCCTGAGAAGAACATCTCCTACATCTTCTCCGGAGAAGAACGCCTCCTCGATCTTCTCTGGAGATGAACATCTCCTCCATATTCTCCGGAGAAGAACATCTCCTCCATATTCTCCAGAGAAGAATGTCTCCTCCAGCTTCTAAAGAGAAGAACGTCTCCTCCATCTTCTCCAGAGAAGAACGTCTCTTCCATCTTCTCCAGAGAAGAACTTCTCGTCCATCTTCTCCAGTGAAGAATGTCTCTTCCAGCTTCTGTGGAGAAGAATGTCTCCTCCATCTTCTCCAGAGAAGAACATCTCCCTCATCTTCTCCAGAGAAGAACGTCTCCTCCATCATCTCCAGAGAAGAACATCTCCTACATCTTTTCCGGAGAAGAACGTTTTCTCCATCTTCTCCGGAGAAGAACATCTCCTCCATATTCTCCAAAGAAGAAAATCTCCTCCATATTCTTCAGAGAAGAACGTCTCCTCCAGCTTCTCCAGAGAAGAACGTCTCCTCCATCTTCTCTAGAAAAGAACATCTCCTCCATAATCTCCGGAGAAATCATCTCCTCCATCTTCTCCAGAGAAGAACGTCTCCTGCATTTTCTCCAGAAAATAACGTCTCCTCCACCTTCTCCAGAGAAGATCATCTCCAGTGAAGAACGTCTCCTCCATCTTCTCTCGTGAAGAATGTCTCCTCAATCTTCTCCAGAGAAGAACATCTCCTCCATCTTCTCCGGAGACGAATGTCTTCTTCATCTTCTCCATAGAAGAACGTCTCCTCTGTCTTCTCCATAGAAGAACGTCTCCTCCGTCTTCTCCAGAGAAGAACGTCTACTCCATCTTCTCCAGAAAATAATGTCCCGTCCATATTATCCAGAGAGGATCATCTCCAGTGAAGAATGTCTCGTCAATCTTCTCCAAAGAAGAACATCTCCTCCATATTCTCCGGAGACGAATGTCTTTTTCATCTTCTCCAGTGTAGAACATCTCGTCCATCTTCTCCAGAGAAAAACGTCTCCCCCATCTTCTCCGGAGAAGAAACATCTCCTGCATATTCTCTGGAGAAGAACATCTCCATTTTCTCCAGAGAAGAACGTCTCCTCCATCTTATCCGGAGAAAAACGTCTCACCCATCCTCTCCAGTGATGTACGTCTCCTCCATCTTCTCCGGAAAAGAACATCTCCTCCATAGTCTCCGGAGAAGAACATCTTCATCTTCTCCAGAGAAGAACATCTCCTCCATCTTCTCCGGAAAAGAACATCTCCTCCATAGACTCCGGAGAAGAACATCTACTCCATCTTCTCCAGAGACGAAAGTCTCCTGCATCTTGTCCAGAAAATAATGTCTCCTCCACCTTCTCCAGAGAAGATCATCTCCAGTGAAGAACGTCTCCTCCATCTTCTCTAGTGAACAATGTCACCTCAATCTTCTCCAGTGAAGAACGTCTCCTCCATCTTCTCTGGAGACGAATGTCTTCTCCATCTTCTCCAGAGAAGAACATCTCCTCCATCTTCTCCGGAGACAAATGGCTTCTTCATCTTCTCCAGTGTAGAACATCTCGTCCATCTTCTCCAGAGAACAATGTCTCCCCCATCTTCTCCAGAGAAGAACATCTCCTCCATCTTCTCTGGAGAGGAACATCTCCTCCATCTTCTCCAGTGAAGAATGTCTCCTCCATCTTCTCCAGTGAAGAACATCTCCATTTTCTCCAGAGAAGAACGTCTCCTCCGTCTTCTCCAGAGAAGAACGTCTACTCCATCTTCTCCGGAGGAAAATGTCTCCTCCATCCTCTCCAGAGAAGAACGTCTCTTCCATCTTCTCCAGTGAAGAACGTTTCCTCCATCTTCTCCAGAGAAGAACGTCTCTTCCATCTTCTCCAGAGAAGAACTTCTCCTCCATCTTCTCCAGTGGAGAACGTCTCCTCCATCTTCTCCAGAAAATAACGTCTCTTCCATCTTCTCCAGAGAAGAACTTCTCTTCCATCTTCTCCAGTGGAGAATGTCTCCTCCAGCTTCTCCGGAGAAGAACGTCTCCTCCATCTTCTCCAGTGAAGAACGTCTCCTAAATCTTCTCCAGAGAAGGACATCTCCTCCATCTTCTGCAGAGAAGAACGTCCTCACCATCTTCTGTAGAGAAGATCGTCTCCTCAATCTTCTCCAGAGAAGAACGTCTCCACCATCTTCTCCAGAGAAGAACATCTCCTCCATCATCTCCTGAGAAGAACATCTCCTACATCTTCTCCGGATAAGAACGCCTCCTCCATCTTCACCGAAGAAGAACATCTCCTCCATATTCTCCAGAGAAGAACATCTCCTCCATATTCTCCAGATAAGAACATCTCCTCCATCTTCTCCAGAGAAGAACTTCTCCTCCATCTTCTCCAGAGAAGAACATCTCCTCCATCATCTCCTGAGAAGAACATCTCCTACATCTTCTCCAGAGAAGAACGTCTACTCCATCTTCTCCAGAAAATAATGTCCCGTCCATATTATCCAGAGAGGATCATCTCCAGTGAAGAATGTCTCGTCAATCTTCTCCAAAGAAGAACATCTCCTCCATATTCTCCGGAGACGAATGTCTTTTTCATCTTCTCCAGTGTAGAACATCTCGTCCATCTTCTCCAGAGAAAAACGTCTCCCCCATCTTCTCCGGAGAAGAAACATCTCCTGCATATTCTCTGGAGAAGAACATCTCCATTTTCTCCAGAGAAGAACGTCTCCTCCATCTTATCCGGAGAAAAACGTCTCACCCATCCTCTCCAGTGATGTACGTCTCCTCCATCTTCTCCGGAAAAGAACATCTCCTCCATAGTCTCCGGAGAAGAACATCTTCATCTTCTCCAGAGAAGAACATCTCCTCCATCTTCTCCGGAAAAGAACATCTCCTCCATAGACTCCGGAGAAGAACATCTACTCCATCTTCTCCAGAGACGAAAGTCTCCTGCATCTTGTCCAGAAAATAATGTCTCCTCCACCTTCTCCAGAGAAGATCATCTCCAGTGAAGAACGTCTCCTCCATCTTCTCTAGTGAACAATGTCACCTCAATCTTCTCCAGTGAAGAACGTCTCCTCCATCTTCTCTGGAGACGAATGTCTTCTCCATCTTCTCCAGAGAAGAACATCTCCTCCATCTTCTCCGGAGACAAATGGCTTCTTCATCTTCTCCAGTGTAGAACATCTCGTCCATCTTCTCCAGAGAACAATGTCTCCCCCATCTTCTCCAGAGAAGAACATCTCCTCCATCTTCTCTGGAGAGGAACATCTCCTCCATCTTCTCCAGTGAAGAATGTCTCCTCCATCTTCTCCAGTGAAGAACATCTCCATTTTCTCCAGAGAAGAACGTCTCCTCCGTCTTCTCCAGAGAAGAACGTCTACTCCATCTTCGCCCGAAAATAAAGTCCCGTCCATCTTATCCAGAGAGGATCATCTCCAGTGAAAATCGTCTCCCCCATCTTCTCCAGAGAAGCACGTCTCCTCCATCTTATCCAAAGAGGATCATCTCCTCCATCTTCTCCAGTGAAGAATGTCTCCTCAATCTTCTCCAGAGAAGAACATCTCCTCCATCTTCTCCGCAGACGAATGTCTTCTCCATCTTCTCCAGAGAAGCACGTCTCCTCCATCTTCTCCGGAAAAGAACGTCTCCTCCATCTTATCCGGAGAAAAACGTCTCCCCCATCCTCTCCAGTGATGAACGTCTCCTCCATCTTCTCCAGTGAAGAACATCTCCATCTTCTCCAGAGAAGAACATCTCCTCCATCTTCTCCAGAGACGAAAGTCTCCTGCATCTTCTCCAGACAATAACGTGTCCTCCACATTCTCCAGAGAAAATCATCTCCAGTGAAGAACGTCTCCTCCATCTTCTCTAGTGAACAATGTCTCCTCAATCTTCTCCAGAGAAGAACATCTCCTCCATCTTCTCCGGAGACGAATGTCTTCTTCATCTTCTCCAGTGTAGAACATCTCGTCCATCTTATCCAGAGAAGAACGTCTCCCCCATCTTCTCCAGCGAAGAACATCTCCTCCATCTTCTCTGGAGAGGAACATCTCCTCCATCTTCTTCATAGAAGAACGTCTCCTCCGTCTTCTCCAGAGAAGAACGTCTACTCCATCTTCGCCCGAAAATAACGTCCCGTCCATCTTATCCAGAGAGGATCATCTCCAGTGAAAATCGTCTCCCCCATCTTCTCCAGAGAAGCACGTCTCCTCCATCTTATCCAAAGAGGATCATCTCCTCCATCTTCTCCAGTGAAGAACGTCTCCTCAATCTTCTCCAGAGAAGAACATCTCCTCCATCTTCTCCGCAGACGAATGTCTTCTCCATCTTCTCCAGAGAAGCACGTCTCCTCCATCTTCTCCAGTAAAGAATGTCTCCTCAATCTTCTCCAAAGAAGAACATCTCCTCCATCTTCTCCTGAGTATAACGTCTCCTCCATCTTCTCTGGAGAAAAAAACATGTCCTCCATCTTCTCCAAAGAAGATCATCTCCAGAGAAGAACGTCTCCCCCATCTTCTCCAGTGAAGTACGTCTACTCCATCTTCTCCAGAGAAGAACGTCTCCTCCATCCTGTCTAGTGAAGAATGTCTCCTCAATCTTATCCAGAGAAGAACATCTCCATCTTCTCCAGAGAAGAACGTCTCCTCCATCTTTTCAAGTGAAGAATGTCTCCTCAATCTTCTCCAGAGAAGAACATCTCCTCCATCTTCTCCAGAGACGAATGTCTTCTTCATCTTTTCCAGAGAAGAACGTCTCCCCATCTTCTCCAGTAAAGAATGTCTCCTCCATCTTCTCCATAGAAGAACGTCTCCCCTCTTCTCCGGAGAAGAACATCTCCTGCATATTCTCCGGAGAAGAACATCTCCATTTTCTCCAGAGAAGAACGTCTCCTAAATCTTCTCCGGAAAAGAACGTCTCTTCCATCTTATCCGGAGAAAAACGTCTCCCTCATCCTCTCCAGTGATGAACGTCTCCTCCATCTTCTCCAGTGAAGAACATCTCCATCTTCTCCAGAGAAGAACGTCTCCTCCATCTTCTCCAGAAAAGAACATCTCTCCATAGTCTCGGGAGAAGAACATCTCCTCCATCTTCTCCAGAGACGAAAGTCTCCTGCATCTTCTCCAGAAAATAACGTCTCCTCCACCTTCTCCAGAGAAGATCATCTCCAGTGAAGAACGTCTCCTCCATCTTCTCCAGTGAAGAACGTCTCCTCCATCTTCTCTAGTGAAGAATGTCTCCTCAATCTTCTCAAGAGAAGAACATCTCCTCCATCTTCTCCGGAGACGAATGTCTTCTTCATCTTCTCCAGTGTAGAACATCTCGTTCATCTTATCCAGAGAAGAACGTCTCCCCCATCTTCTCCAGAGAAGACCATCTCCTCCATCTTCTCCGGAGACGAATGTCTTCTCCATCTTCTCCAGAGATGAACATCTCCTCCTTCTTCTCTGGAGAGGAACATCTCCTCCATCTTCTCCAGAGAAAAACATCTCCTCCATCTTCTCCGGAGACGAATGTCTTCTTCATCTTCTCCAGTGTAGAACATCTCGTCCATCTTATCCAGAGAAGAACGTCTCCCCCATCTTCTCCAGCGAAGAACATCTCCTCCATCTTCTCTGGAGAGGAACATCTCCTCCATCTTCTCCAGAGAAGAACGTCTCCTCCAACTTATCCGGAAAAACACGTCTCCCCCATTTTCTCCAGTGAAGAACATCTCCATCTTCTCCAGAGAAGAACGTCTCCTCCATCTTCTCCAGAAAAGAATATCTCCTCCATAGTCTCCGGAGAAGAACATCTCCTCTATCTTCTCCAGAGACGAAAGTCTTCTGCATCTTCTCCAGAAAATAACGTCTCCTCCACCTTCTCCAGAGAAAATCATCTCCAGTGAAGAACGTCTCCTCCATCTTCTCTGGTGAAGAATGTCTCCTTAATCTTCTCCAGAGAAGAACATCTCCTCCATCTTCTCCAGATAAAAACATCTCCTCCATCTTCTCCGGAGACGAATGTCTTTTTCATCTGCTCCAGTGTAGAACATCTCGTCCATCTTCTCCAGAGAAGAACGTCTCCCCCATCTTCTCTGGAGAAGAACATCTCCATCTTCTCTGGAGAGGAACATGTCCTCCATCTTCTCCAAAGAAGAATGTCTCCTCCATCTTCTGTAGAGAAGAACATCTCCTCCATCCTCTCCAGAGAAGAACGTCTCCCACATCTTCTCCGGTGGTGGCAGTGGCGGTGCCAGTGGTTGTTGGCGAGGGTGGTGGATCCGCTCGGTCCCCCCCATTGACATGCAAGGGTGGGCAGCTTCCCCGGGCGTAATTACAGTCATCCATCTCACAGGCAATTTGCCTAACGTCTAAGCATAGACGTTGGTTTTGAGCGGAGGGCATATGAGTTAGCATGGGCGAGATCAGCAGTGACACCACCCAGCTCCCAACTGCCCAGCAGCCCCTCTGGCCCATTTCTAACGCGGATTGTTATTAGGAGCCGTCCGTTTACACTGCGTTGCCAATCAATATGCATCAGCTAGAGGTGCGTCTGTGTGCCCCCCAACGTAGCCAGTGCAAACACACACACACGCAAAATATCCATTTGCATAGATTTTTCATTATTAAAAGGATCGCTCAATTAGAACGACGCTAATTTAAATAAATAAATGCAGGGTGTCAGGCACACTGAGTATTTCATATGCGACTCATTTGTGTGATCAGCAGCGCTGCTTCTGAACCCACACAACGTGCTTTGGGGGATTCGGCCCGTGCAAAAGTGATTTGGCCAAATATTTTTTTTGCTGTGCCGCGAATCAGCCACGTGGCCACTAAGGCTACGCCTCAAGCACGAAAACCTCTATACCGAGTCCCAGTTTTCTGCTCCTGTTCGCATTGGCGCGCGCTTGGTTACGTACGGTGTGAAAGAAGTTCGACGCGCACGCGATGCGTGAGTACGACGGCGTGGATGCGACGGCGCGAGCAAGCGAGCGTCGCATTTGTCATCTCGCCGATTTCGTTGTTGTTGTTGCGCTTGTTGCTGCCCGGGTCATCCCTCGCAGAGCTGTAAACATTGGGAGGTGGGGAGGCCCACGCAGCGCGCGTGACATTGAAGTGACATTTGGGGCTTTGCTTGCGCGCGTGCACAGGCAGTCCGCCGCGGTCTCGGCATTTACCCATCGCGCTTCGAACGTCGCCCACCTTCACACCGCGCGCCCCACTCGTCCACACCGGGGTTACCGTCCATGACCGCTCGGGTGCGTTGTGGGGAGCGGTCGGGGACCCCCATGGCTTGAAGCAAGCGGAATCACGGCACGTGGGGGGCATGCGCGAACTTGAATCGAAGCAGAAGCTTTTCACGATTCGACCGTTTCTGTTTGCCAACGTACGAAGCCGCGAGGCTTGATGCTAGCAGTGCCTACGGTGTGCATTCGTACAAGGACAAAGACCCCCGTGTAGCCTTAACTGACCGTTGGGGCAAGTGCTGTTAGTGAGCGCCTATGAAGGCCGGCACGGCTCACAAGGGGGTGGGTGGACGGCACCACGCCCGGCCGCCTTTGTATCCCTAGTGGCGATGTTTACACATCGCACAAGGTACTCAATTGAGGCTGAGTCGACGTAGGGGATGCCCAAGACCGGTTCAGATAATCGTCGCCGGTGTTGTCCATGAGCGGGAATTGAACTCAGGTGGTCGGGTTCGTATCGCAGCGCGCTAACCGCTGCGTCACAGCTCCCCATTCGTACAGCCACACACGCACACATTCAACACAATTGAGCCTTCTGCAATATGCACGACGCTCATGATAGAGACCAGATCACTTGAGTGCCTTTTCATTCCAGCACAAATAACATCTGCCCGTATAAGCACCAGCAACCACGTGGTCGTCTTCTAAACCACTGTATGTCCCACGGGCATGGCGTGTGATTCACCCCACAGTCGACAGGAGCCGTGCAGGAGCATCGATCTGCCTCGGTCAGCAGGCTCACTGCCGCGACTGATAGGGGAGCGGGCACCCGCTCATAGCCGGAGTTCACTTCTTGTCGGTACCATAATCGCGGGCTCCTCGTCACCAAACTTGATATTTATTTATAGGAATTGCGCGTGAGTTTACCCTGGGAAGAACGATCGACATGGATGAGGCATCGCGGCCAGATGGCTTTCTAAAATAATTCCTTGATGGCCATTCAAATAAACTCCCCGCCTGCCCATAAACGTCAACGTAACGACCTGCTGTGTTCTTGCCTCTTCACTACGGTCCTGAGGAAGGTGATGCATTGTGGGTTGCTGTGGGCTAAAATGTAACAAAGAATGTTAACCATTTGTTGTAAACAGTTGTATTCAACTAACATTATTTTCAACTATTTTATTTTACCCGGTAAGGCCCACTGAGCTGTATAGCTCTTTTTCAGACACGACCTGGCAATCACAAATGATTTCTCAACGAAGTGGCTTACATGTAGACATTTATAGTCGCCAAATACTCTAAACGCATGTTTCTGGACGTGGAGGGAAAACAACGGAGGATCTTGAGAAAATTCAACGCGACACCGTGGCGCCCATGCTTCGCACTGCATCTTGTCTTTGTACTCGGAGTTGAAATTCTAAGCCGTGACGCTTTGCCGGTAATTACAACAACAAGCCTCGTCATGCGACAGTCAGAATTGTGGAGAAATCCTCCTCCTGTTTTGGTCTTAAATAGAGGTGGGAGTAAATGTGATGTCGTGGGGGTAAATGTGATGTAGCCATCGAAATTACAATGGATCTCTATTATTAGTTGGATTGTAGCGGGTTTAACGACATTCATATTTACGCGATCTAAACCCCCCAAAAAAATCTCATGATTATTATTGGTCGTGAAAGCCCTGCTACTACGTGTTAAACCAGCTGTGGCTGGAAAGCAAACTCGGGTTGCTGGATGCAGAGATGTGGTGCCACGAACCATCGCGCAACTGCTACACTAACAGTTCCCAAAGCTCTCCCAGTAATACCTCTAGATGCCAGATATAATTGGCGGTCAAACCTTTCTTGTTATGGAGAGTACTCTAATTAATTAAACGCTCAACCGCACAATTTACACGTACCTTATGCCGTACATTTTATTATAATGGCTTAATACCGTCCCACTGAGTAATCTCAGGAATCTTTTTCAGGAGGGTCCTGACAGACTTGTATCGCTTTCGAGACTGCTGTGTGACCCTAATTCAGCAATATCCAGGTAATGTTGCATAATTTGGGATGTTTGGCCCAATACCAGTCACATTGCTAGGCTCTTTATTTCTCCAATTTTAAATGTTAAGAGCAAACTCCGCACAGAAGGGCGCCCGAGTCGGAAATCGAACCCGGGCCTTACTGCTGAGAGGCACGCGTGCGACCTCTGCGATGCCCAGGCCACCAATGGCTCAGATGCCCGCACTACGATACTACAATACAATATCATTCAAATTGCCTTACATTGCTTCAACAAAGTTTATTGTGTCCAATGAAATGCCTTAGCCCACTTGGTGGTGCACATCATAGCGTTCTACTAAGGATTACATCATAGTGGTAATAATAATTAGTACTTATTACGCGCCCTTCACAATGACACAAGGCGGCATCAATAATATTATTAAGAAATACTGAATTGCATGGTTGGTTTAATTGACGTGTTTTATTACTTGTGTATACGCATTGTTAAATGCAATTAATTTGCCCATATCCTATATTCTTTAAAGAGTAGAGTTAACCTGAAAATTGATTGTGTTTACCAACTCTGTTGAAAAATCTATATGTAATCGTTATTGAACTTAAGTTTGTCTTAGATTTAAAGTTAAAGCTATTCCAGATGAAGTCGCACACAAACCTCGATAAATTGCTGTAAACTTTGCGAAACTCCACTCGATGCATCTCTGTGAGCCGTACTCCTGAAGCTGCGTTTCATTCAGGGTCCTGCACTCACACACACTTATTTCCGTGTGCGCGTAAAACGCTTTAGCAAGGACACTCTTGATGCTGTGGAGAATTGGATGGTGCGTGAATGCAGCGACGTGACATGCTCCCTCTGCCCCTGCTGATGATATCAACGTACAGGAGGAGGCTCTCGATTGTCCTCGATAATGACGGGGAGGATGACCGCAGATAATTCAAACATATCAATTTTTTGCGGATCTCTATGCCAAAACCCACTAATATTGATATAAATTATGTATAAGTAAAAAAAATCAGTTTGTTAATGAACAAAACTAAAATGTGCAGTAAAGAATGGACCGATTGATGTCCTTGTTCAATGATAACACTTTCCTGCTCCCGCGCAGAAGATTCGGCCAACTAAGTGGACTTCAGTTCAGTTTCAGTTTTATGTATTTGGTATAGCCCTGTGAGCCATTCGGCTCTTGAATCGGGTGCAACCGCAACAAACAAAAAAACAAAAACATGAACAAGAAAACATCATAAAGTGACTATGTGACTGTGCAAAAAAATCCAGGAAAAAACAGCAAACTTTTCCTGAAAAAGCACCATACACCAACGCTGTGTGCAAAAAGTCCCAGTGGGATGCAAGTCAAACAACAACAACCACAAGACAACTTAGATTAAGGCCATCAGTCTAACTCCGCACTACAGCAAACAAACATATGGCCAAACCAAAAACGTTTTCGACATCACCAAAATAAAGCCATAAAAGCAATGTAACAGTGATCATAAGAACTGTGACCGAATTTTCACAATAAACGACATAAACAACATGTAACACCAAACCCTAGAGCTATAGCTGGCTGCATGAGTCACTCCACAACAACAGGAGCATCAGTCGGTGTATCAAATTTTTCAATGCACCTTTAAGATCAGCACACTATAAGTCAAAATACAGATAATACTTTGCAGCGGTCATCCGGAGCAAAATATTTTATTTTATTTTAGGCCACTGAATAGCAGTGGCAGCTAGGGGTGTACAACTCCTCTAGAGCAGTTTTCAGTGAAGATCTCATAGGTAGTGATTCAAGTTGCAGTTTATTGGCAATAGCATTCCAGACCCTGGACTGCAGCAGAGCTACGCCAATCAACATCAATGAAACTGCATCCACTGTTGTAAAGATATGCCAACTACTGTACTGTCGAGGCAATCACGTGGATTGTGGATTAACCGGAGTAGATATTTGGTCGTTTTTAAACACGTGACTTGTAATAAACATTACCAAGACTAACAATATAGAACTGGTTTTAGATTATTCATTTGGGATTAAGGGAAAACCCACGAGTTAGTAATGTATGTAAAAATCTCGTGTGCGTGGTTCAATCCGCAAATCGTATAAACCGCATGCAGAAAATCAAGAGACCGCGATATATGTGAATAAAACGCTTTACCAAGGGCACTTTTGATGCTGTGGATAATTGGATGCAGCGACATGGCATGCCCTCTCTGCCCCTGCTGATGATATCAAATACCGTTGTGAAATGCGGACGATCTTCACTGTTTGCTGATCTCCCTGCCGTACCCATTCACTCAGTCCATTGACCGACACTACGGGGGAAGCTTTCAGCTCGCGCCCAATCCACGCCGACAGGCATGAAACCAAGACAAATTGCCCCCGTATGGCCTGGACAGACTCTTGGGGCAAGTGGTGTTAGCGAGTAGCACCTATGAAGGCCGCGCCACTGGCGCACGATAGGTTGGTGGCCAACACCACACGCCCGGCCGCCTTTGTCTCCCCACACCGCACCGGGGCACTCATTTGAGGCTGAGTCGAATTAGGGAAGGGCCCATAACTGGTTCAGATATTTGTCACTGGTGTTGGCCATGAGCTGAAATCAAACTCGGGTCACCGGGTTTGTAGCACAGGAGCGGTAACTGCTACACCACCGCTCCCCATCAAACACACGCACTTTGAGGCAGTTGATAGAAGCCAGAGAGCATGGGCAGGATCTTTTATTGCGGCTGTCCGGCAGCTGCCAAGTTTCAAGCGACTCAAGTTTACTTTGTTTAACCAAGCGAGAACTCTGGAGACAAGGAAAAATCTCCGTCATGAGGTCGACTTGGGCCACCGTCATGACAAAACGCATCAACGTAAAAAAAAGGAATACAGTACAACAGGAACGTGCGGTCAGGGGAGGCAGAGGAGGCAGAGCCTCACCTGTCATACTCCAATGAAAATATCTGTTACGAAAAAAAAGAGAATTAAATGAAATAAATATTAAGATTTTTCCACTGATCTGTATTATAAATGTCATTTCGGTACGATTCCAATCATTTCTATAGCCAAAATCGCCGCTGCAAATACAGGAAGAGACGAGAGGTGAGGCAGCGACGAGCTCAGCCTCCCCTCTGATTGCACCACCCCTCAGTAACTTGATGGAGCGCGGGAAATACGCGCGTGCCTGTTACTATCTCAGTATGTCACCAATGTAATGTTTGTAGACCCCTTGATTTCATGTTCTCGCCTTCCATACTCCAGGTAACTTATTTCACGTATGTGTATAAAGATATTTAGGCTCGCTGGTTTCGTCATGAAACTGCAATGCAAAAGCACCAGGGGAGGCAGCGGTCATATCTGCCTCACTGAGGGGAACGTGTCTGTCAAGCCCCCCTCAGTACAGCACACGTCCCCCTCAGTGAGGCCACGCCCTCATCAGTGTGTGAATCTGGCTCTGACACGAGCCAGTGCCTCTCCAGCCATTGACCTCACCGCACGTTACTGCAGTACAACAACGGAGCGATGATAAATCGGAGCATAAACAACAACAGCCTTGTCGCACCTCTGCATCAGAAATCCGATCTCATCCCGGTGTGTTTGGTGAGATTTCGAGTTTACACCTCAACGTAGCCAGTGAGAGACTTTGACTTTTAAACCACTTTCATTGCCGCCAGCAGCGACAGCACTGGAGGCGATTTCGATATGAAACACAAAGTCACCAGCGACGAAAGGAGCCAGCTAATCGCAGGCCAAATGGCCGTGCTGCCGAATGGGTTCGTGGACTCTCCCATGCGCGTCCCCGCTTCGCGTTATCACAAACCGCCGTGTCTGGGTTAATTCGGGTCCTTCGGTTTCCTCGACACGTCCACTTTTGCGAAACGCTCCTCAAGAATATTAATTGGCCGAACTATTCCTGTGCAAGGGCCTTTCTGAAATCAGTCGTAAAAAAGTTTGTTTTATTTAATTCGCCACGACAATGATTATTAATTATTGTAAAATTTGCCACTTTTCTACAAGATAAAAAATATATTTGTAATTTTTTTTTACCGTAGTCATGAAAATCCCTAACCTACATGATGCTGTTTTTTTTCTGTCAACAGTGCCACAAAGTTCCCTCTTGTCTGCAATATACCATTCAGTCTAAATAAACAAAACTCACCACTCTCATGACAGAGCCCTTGCCACAAAACAAGCCTATTAAATATTTTAACAATGTTTTATTTTACCAGGTAAGGCCCCACTGAGCTATGTACAGTAGCTCATTTTCAGAAGCGACCTGGCTATCACAAATGATAGCTCAACGAAGTGGATTATCATCGTGTGGACATTGCTAGTAGCTGAATACTCTATAAACACATGTTGATTAAAAATATGGAGGGGAAATCCGGAGGACCCAGAGAAAAATCCACGCGACCACGGGGATAGACACGCAAACTCCAAATATACAGCAAGCGTCAGGGTCGGGATCGAACCCACATCCTCCTGTACATCAGGCGAGGTAGTTAACATCTCGCCATCGTGGCACCCAAATGATACAGATTAGAATTTATTTTGTTTAGGCTACGTAATGACCTGGCCAAATGTGTGATGTTTAAAACCCTCCACCGCTTGACACGGCCAAACAAGTCAAATTGCCACATGCGCAAGTGTTCGATGGGTCATCGGCCAGGTGACCAGTTCTTACAGCCAGAATTATGAAGTACCCAGTACTACGTTTCGCTTCAAATCTATGTCAAACATCATCAGGACAAGGTCCAGGAAGTCAGACTAACAAGGCAGGGCAGTACAACTGATCGTAACACCTGACCCAGCTTCTTAAATAGGTGCCATGACCTCACAGGA
The DNA here is from genome assembly GCF_048934315.1 of Petromyzon marinus. Taxonomy (NCBI): domain Eukaryota; kingdom Metazoa; phylum Chordata; class Hyperoartia; order Petromyzontiformes; family Petromyzontidae; genus Petromyzon; species Petromyzon marinus. Next base: position 13,176,673 of record NC_133692.1, read on the forward strand.
ACAAGCAATGAGATGTAAAGTAGTTACTAATAATTTACAATGACATGTAAACTAGTTACTAACCATTTACAATGACATGTAAACTAGTTACTCACCATTTACAATGACATGTAAACTAGTTATTAACCATTTACAATGACATGTAAACTAGTTACTAACCATTTACAATGACATGTAAACTAGTTACTAACCATTTACAATGACATGTAAACTAGTTACTAACCATTTACAATGACATGTAAACTAGTTACTAACCATTTACAATGACATGTAAACTAGTTACTCACCATTTACAATGACATGTAAACTAGTTACTCACCATTTACAATGACATGTAAACTAGTTACTCACCATTTACAATGACATGTAAACTAGTTACTCACCATTCACAATGACATGTAAACTAGTTACTCACCATTTACAATGACATGTAAACTAGTTACTCACCATTTACAATGACATGTAAACTAGTTACTCACCATTTACAATGACATGTAAACTAGTTACTCACCATTTACAATGACATGTAAACTAGTTACTAACCATTTGCAATGACATGTAAACTAGTTACTAATAATTTACAATGACATGTAAACTAGTTACTAACCATTTACAATGACATTTAAACTAGTTACTAACCATTTACAATGACATGTAAACTAGTTACTAACCATTTACAATGACATGTAAACTAGTTACTAACCATTTACAATGACATGTAAACTAGTTACTCACCATTTACAATGACATGTAAACTAGTTACTAACCATTTACAATGAGATGTAAACTAGTTACTAACCATTTACAATGACATGTAAACTAGTTACTAACCATTTACAATGACATGTAAACTAGTTACTAACCATTTACAATGAGATGTTTCTTTTGTTTACAGTACTAGATCATAACCATGACAACGTATTTAACAATTTATTGTTTAAACTAGATATTAACAATTACAAAACAATGCACATGTATTCAAATATTCCTTTTGGCCCGTATTCAAATGTTATTTTTGGCCTAACCCCACAAAAACTATTTATCATAACACTGGCTACATAAACCCTGCACGTTATCCGATTAAGTGTCGTTTTTTGGTTGTTGTCATAAAGTGAATGTGGTGAGAATGTTTATTTACGGTTACTCACGACGACCAAACGCAGTCGCTGCGTTTTTATTTTATTTTTTTAGTTTACGAGTCGGTGCATTTCATAGGCTCACACATATCACAATGCGTGTCGCACAGTCAAAGGCAACTTCGCGCCTTTGACTCGGCTGCATAGCAGAGGGTTAGCGCTCCAGTCTGCCACCGTTTGTCCGCTACGAAGAATTTTTGTTATTTTATTTTTTACCTACGTGACTTTACCGAATAGAACCAAAGAGTATGGATCCTTGCAGTCACGAAAGCTTCAAATCTAGAAAATGGACATCTGTGAAAAATAACTTTATAGCTCATCGGATTCCTCTAGTATAAATAAATGTTCAGATTCTGATTCTTTGGATGGTGCAATGGTAAAACTTGTGGCTTTCAGCAAAAAGGCCTTGGGTTTGATTCCAAACTCGGGTGCCTTTCTATGAAACTATTTCGCCTGGTATGCAATAGGCCGTGGGTTCTATCCCGACCCTGACGCCTGGATATTTCGAGTTTTTGTGTCTCTCTCTCTCTCAGTGATCGCGTGGATTTTTCTCCAGGTTTTTCTCTCCACATGTATAATCAATATCACGTGTTTAGAGTATTCGGCTGCTATAAATTGCAAACCAAGTTTCCGGCGATGTTGTTCCAGAGACAAAACTTGTTTTATGTCTGGGAATGTTCAACAGGAGGAGAGATAAACTCACGTGAGGTCTGCCCTCCCGGCGTATCAACATATCCGACAAATATTCTGCCGACTTACCATGAAGGATATTGTAGATAATCAACACCTGGTGCATCGGTCCGTGATCGTGGAGTGATGTTCATTTAGTTGTTTTGTACAAGTCACAATAATGGGTCTTATAAGGGGCATCCCGAGTAAATCTTAGAGTGGAATGATGAGTGGGAATGAGTGTATTCAGTATTCTTTGGGTTTTTCGGTAAAGTTACGTAGATAGGTTCAAATTAATAAAAAGTAAATAAACAAAAACTACCACGTTTCGATCACAACACAAGCAATCGTCATCAGGAGGAAAAAAAGGGGGAAAGCTGCTGAGGCAGACTGTTTTAAAAGTTTACAATAGGTGTAGCTCAAGGGTCATAAACGGCGTGGGCGGGGCTAGTGATATTAATGTGAGAAATTAGCATGTTAATGTAAGATTGGAGAGCGACCTCCACAACAAGGGCGCAGAGGTGGCTATGTTAATGTGAGAGATTATCATGTTAATGTAAGATCGGAGAGCAGCCTCCACTTAGAGGCTGCGGAGGTGGCTATGTTAATGTGAGAGATTAGCATGTTAATGGAAGATCGCAGAGCCACCACTACATCGAGGTCGGCGCGCGGAGGTGGCTATGTTGGTGTTAAAAAATGTAACCCATTAATGTAAAATCGGAGAGCCGAAGCTACGGGAAAAATAAAAAAATAACATCAGAAGGTGGCAGGATGGGAACAACACAGCCAGTTAGGACTAAACAATCAGTGGAAGGACGTCATCAACCAGTTTAAGTCATAACTGGCTGTGATGTTCTCATCCTGCCTTTAAAACAGTCTGCCTCAGCAGCTTTCCCCCTCTATTCCCCTCCTGATGACGATCGCTTGTGTTGTGATCAAAACGTCGTAGTTTTTCTTCATTTTATTTGTATTAATTTGGACCTATGTACGTGACTTTACCGAAAGTCCCAAAGAATATTAATTCCTGCAGCCACAAAAGCTTTGAGTCAAGATTTGGGTGTATTCAGTGTTGTATTGGAGGCGGATTGTTACACAACGTTACAGTTGTCAAATAATGGTAGTAAGGTAGCCCTTACCAGTTGTAATCGGAGCTTTGCTGGTAAACAATGTTTATGTTTGTAGAGAAAGGTAGTTTTTAGTTTTGCATTCCTCCCAGTGCATTCAATGTAATCCTAGAAAGTGACTTTTAAAGTCTATGATGGCCCCAAGGTAATTTATTTTTTTATCAACATGTTCAATTTGTTTGTTTTCCAGCGTGAGTAGCTGAGGTAAAAACGCTGGTTGTCTTTTCCATGGAGAGAAACAATTTTTGTGGCATTCAGAACCAGCTTAAGTGTTGAATTGTATTAAAATCGCTTTGTAATTTTCCTGTACAGATCTTCAAGGGAGTAGCCAGCAACCATCAATAGAGTGTCATCCACAAAGATGTTAACATCAGAATGTTCTAATTGTGCACCCAAGTCATTGATATGAAGGAAGAACAAGATAGGTCTACGAATGGAACCTTGAGGTTAGACCTGTAGTGCCGGCTGGTGGACAGTAGCGGCAACTGTAGTGGACAGACAGTACACAGGCCGGTGAGGGTGTGCAAGGTGTGTTGGCAGAGGGGAGGAACTAGGGAAAGGGTCATGGAGGACCCCATTTGGAGGCACCTGGAAGCTGCTAGTGGGTTCGAGAAGGGAGGGGCGGTCAGGGCAGAGCTAGGCAGCTCTTGGAGCATAAAAGGAGCTGAGAGCGGGAGCTCGAGGCTGCCGGTTCTGGGATTGGACTCGTCTCGTCGTTGCTGTCGTCTCGTCGCCGTCATAGCTAAACGTCTCTGCTAGATATTGCGCTACGAAAGATAGTAGTTGGCTATCTCAGTCAGCGCCATCAGTGTTAGATGGCTAGTGTTGTGTACAGGTTAGGCTAAGCTATTGTGGAGAGTGTGCGGACGTGACCCTTGAAGTTGTTAATCAAGAATGTGCCTCCTAGAAACTCTGTCTCTGAATCGTTGGCACTACACACCCTTAATTATTTCAATAATGTTTGACACCAGGTTACAAGTGGATACTATCTGAGTTTGTGAAGAGAGGTAGCTTTTAAACAAATTAATTGTGTGCTCGGAAAATCGTAGGCTTCGAAGTCTATTTAATAAGATGCTATGGTCTGCCGCATCATAGGCTTTAAATAAGTGCAGCAATAGGCAGTTGAGGTATTTTTTTAATTTAAAGCTTTCGTGACTGTAGGGATTCATATTCTTGGTTCTTTCGGTAAAGTCACGTAGAAGGGAAACAATAAAATACACCAAGCTCTTAAGGCTAATGGTTACTCCGACTACACAATCTGCAAAGCTATCACTCCAACCATGAAGAAGGACCCTCTTGATGAGCCTTTCAAAACCATCACTTTACCCTACATTGCGGGGATCACAAAAAAATCTCTAAAATCTTGAAGAAACACAAGATCCAGGTCCGATTCAACACATTACATAAAATCCGTAATCTGGTTCCATCTGTAAAAGATGTGATTCCGGACATACAGTACCCTGGCGTCTAAAAACTAAGTTACTTCTGTGATAGTAGTTACGTTGGAGCAACCAAACGACATGCCTCAGACCGTATCCGTGAACACAAAGCAGACCTAAAACACGGTAGGACCAACACCTTGGCCGTGGCAGATCACTGTTATAATTCAGTAGGCTCACATGACATTGACTTCTCCAAGACAGAGATTATTTGCAAGCCATCTAGCTACCATGAGAGATTCGTTCATGAGGCTCTCCACATATACAAACACAGAGACAATTTCAACCGAGAAGATGGATTCTGGCTTAGCAATCATTGTAAGGATTTGATAAACCATTTCGGGTCTTAATTGATTGTTCACGCTTAAGGTGGCTTTCAGACCGCATCCATTATTTTCGTCTCCCCACTTCTCTTTTCCGAACATAGATGGACTCGTCCATCTGAACAAACTGTCAAATCGCTCTTCGTGGTGCTAACGTTAAAAATAACCGCCACTTTTTTCAAATTTTCTTGCTGTGGTTTTCACACCTGATGATAATTGCCTGTGTTGCAGTCGAAACGTTGTGAGAATTTTATTGTTTTATATTTGTATATTTTATTGTTTCCCTTCTACATGACTTTACCGAAAGAACCAAGAATATAGGTGAGGTATTGTTCGCTCTAGAGATGATTGAAAACAAAGTTTAGGAAGTCTATGAGAGTGGTAGTTGTGCTGTATAGTTTTTTTTTACAAAAGCCTGATTGTTTGGGATGCAACTACTTACTTTCTGAAAGACATTTACTTATTTGGGTATTTAATGATTTTTCTGATAGGTTAATCAGTGTTGATAAGATTGATACAGGCCGATAATTGTTAGGGTCGTCTGAAGAGCCTCCGTTGGGTAGGGGGCGAACAAAAGCAGTTTTCCATTGAACGGGGAAGGAGGCTTCTCTGACAGACAAATTGGATGTATGAGTTAAGGGCCTGAAAATCATATCACCCACTGCGATTAAAGCAAAAGCTGGTAGGTTGTCAATTCTAGTTGCGGAGGACTTTTTTTTTGAAAGGTCAGTTGCTTTAAGACATTAAGGTCTGTGATCGGTTTGAGCTAAAATTTATTGCGAGCTGAATCAGATTTGCTAATGATGCTATGAACAGTTTGCATTTGATCTAATAAGCCCAGGGGAGGGTCATTATGACTGTAGGTGTCATCATAAATGTGTACAGCTTTGGAGAACTGAAGGTTTAGGCCATTTGTAATATCCTGGCTGTTGGTCAGACGTTGACCATCCAGAATAAGATTAGCCGGTATTTCACCTGAATACTGTATTTTCCCGCATATAGTCCGCATACGCATATAATCCGCAGATGCATGTACCCCGCAAAAATAGCGTTTTATGTAAAACAAATTTCAGATAGTCTGCATCGTCATATACCCCGCATGCATTCATATCTTTAACGTCGTTACCGCAGCTTAATTCCATCATATTAATACAAAGTTTACATTCCACTATCAATTGTTAACATTAAAATCATAACGTGCACAAAGAAAACAAACTAACCAGAAGCAAGTGAACTTAAAACAGTAAATAAGTAACAAAAGTAAATATCTAATAAATATTTGATTTCATTTCATTTTTTTCATTTATTTGGTGTGAGCCATTCGCCTCTTGAATCGGGTGCAACCGCAACAAACAAAAAAACAAAAACATGAACAAGAAACCATCATAAAGTGACTATGTTCAGTTCAGTTTTCAGTTTCATTTATTTGGTATAGCCCTGTGAGCCATTCGGCTCTTAAATCGGGTGCAACCGCAACAAACAAAAAACATGAACAAGAAAAACATCTTAACCGAGCACAGAGCGGCAGCAGACGGCACCTCGAGCCACCACCGCGCGTCCACGAGAAGTTGCCCGGTCCACGCTCGCGAGGAATTGGCGCGCAACAACCTTAGGACACGTTGCTCCATTTAGAAAGTGTTTCTTTCGTGAACGGTTGAGTAACACTGGCGCGCAAGGAAATAGAGAACGAGGGAATGGGGCGCCGCGGGTGGGTGAGGTTGGGGGGGGAGGGACAGAAAGAGTGAAGGAAATTCGAGAGGGCTCGTGTGACCCCTCTTCTCCCCTCGTCCTTCCCTCCCGGTGACGCAGTGCCGAGGCGGGCGGTGGTGGTGGCAGCTCGCGATGTGACTGTGCAAACAGAAAACCCAGGAAAAAAACAGCAAAATATTCCTGAAAAGCACCATACACCAACGCTGTGTGCAAAAATTCCAGTGGGATGCAAGTCAAACAACAGCAACCACAAGACAACTTAGATTAAGGCCATCAGTCTAACTCCGCACTACAGCAAACAAACATGGCCAAACCAAAAACTTTTCGACATCACCAAAATAAAGCCATAAAAGCAATGTAACAGTGATCATAAGAACTGTGAACGAATTTTCACAATAAACGACATAAACAACATGTAACACCAAACCCTAGAGCTATAGCTGGCTGCATGAGTCACTCCACAACAACAGGAGCATCAGTCGGAGTATCACATTTTTCAATGCACCTTTCAGATCAGCACACTATAAGTCAAAATACAGATAATACTTTGCAGCGGTCATCCGGAGCAAAATATTTTATTTTATTTTAGGCCACTGAATAGCAGTGGCAGCTAGGGGTGTACAACTCCTCTAGAGCAGTTTTCAGTTGCAGTTTATTGGCAATAGCATTCCAGACCCTTGGGGGCATCAATAGCAAAGGCCCTTCCTCCAGTTTTTGTACGGCAATAGGGAATGTGAAGCTGGTAAATGATTGAAGACCTGAGGTTAAATTTGTTCTTTGAAACAGAGAGGAGATCCAGCAGGTAGACTGCGGATTTTTTTGTAAGTGCATCGTGAATAAATAAGATCTGGTGCACAAGCCATCGAACATTAAGAGATGTTAAGTTTCAATTTTAGAGATCACAGTGGTGAGTCCTATATGGGCAGTTCAATGCAAATCTTAAGGCCGAGTGATAGATTGAATCAAGCTTCTTCAGTACAGTACTTGGGGCTGATTTATACACGATGTCACAGTAATCAAGTAGAGGCAGTATGGTAGATTGTATCAATTCCAAACGGAACATAGGGGGGAAGCAGTGCTTGTGTCGATACAGAAAACCAATTTTTATTTTTGTCTTTTTACCAATATAATCAATGTGATCTTCAAAATTCAGTTTTGAATCCAGGAGGACCCCAGGATACTTATAGATCTTGACTTGCTCTATTTGATAATTATTTAAGGAATGTAATTGGGGAAATATAACTTCCTGTTTTAGTCCTGGTGAGAAGCATAGCACCTTGGTTTTGGAGGTATTCAGGACTAGTTTAAGAGCAACTAGCTGATGTTGTAGTTTGTTGAAATCACCCTGGAGCTTAGCAATCACGTCATCCGGAGAGCGGCCAGCAGTAATCAGTAGCGTGTCATCTGCAAAAAGATTTACCCTGGAATTATCCAAATCAGTGCCCAAGTCATTGACATTTAGAGAGAACAAGAGGGGGCCGAGAATGGAACCCTGTGGAACTCCTTTTGTTATCTTAACATTGTTTGACCTCCAACCATCTGTGAATACAGTTTGGGTGCGAGAAAAGAGGTAATTTTTAAACCATTTTAACTACGTTTTCGGAAAAACCGAGGCAACTTAGTTTATTAAGTAGGGTGTTGTAGTCTACTGTATCAAAAGCTTTGGACAGGTCAAGAAAAAGACAGGCACAGTACTGCTTATTATCAAGGCTACTATAAATGTGATTCAGAGAGTCTAATGCAGCAGATGTGGTGCTGTATTTTTTCCGGAACCCAGATTGTTTTAGATGTAGTAGATTGTTGGTAGACAGGAAACTGCTAATTTGGTAGTTCAATAATTTTTCAAAATTTTCATCAATGGGGACACAATTGAGATAGGTCGGTAGTTATCTGGATCATCTTTAGGGCCCCCTTTGTGAAGTGGAGGGACATAGGAATGTTTCCCTTCTAGCGGAACTAATGCTTCTCTGATGGACAGGTTGAAAATATGGGCTATAGGTTTGTATATTAGGTGACCAACAGTTAGTAGAGCAAAGACGGGAATACTATCTGCTCCGGTAGAGGAGGACCCTTTGAGGTAGGACAATTGTTTCAGAACATTACTTTCGTGGATTGGCTGGAAACTAAATTCGTTTAATGTATGGACAGGGGTGTAAGAATTTGCATGAGCAGGGGTGACTCCCAATACATTATCGAAAAGATTACCAGCTTCAGAAAAATGAAGGTTAAAATTGTCAACTATTTTTTTGGGATCTGAAAAATATTTTCCATTTCGGTTAAGCTCAACAGGCAGATTATCTGTTTTGGATGCCTTTTCGATACATTTCATTGTTTTCCAGAAAATCCTGGCATTCCATGTGATTCCAGGAGAGTGGAGGAAAAGTAGGCATTTTTTGCTTGCCTGATTTTTTTGACGCGTCTATTCCTTAAAATCCTGTATTCTAGCCAGTCATTGACCAAATTACTTTTCTGAGCACATGCCCAAGCCTTGTCCCTAGTTTTCATGAGCTTTGTAATCAAAGCATCAAACCATGGAGGGCGGTTGCCTTTATTTTTAAATCTAACCAACGGAGCATGTTTGTAAAGAATTTTGAGAAACGTGTACCTGAAGGTCTCCCAAGCCGTAGTCAGGTTGGGGATATCACAGACCTTGTCAATATCTGAGTGAAGCACATCATTAGTAAATGCCTGAGTGCTGAAGTATCTCATAGACTGCTTCTCAACCAACTTAGGTGGGGCTTTGGGTCTGGCTGATGATCTCACCCCAAAAATGAAGGAGTGATCACTAAGGTTATTACCCAGAACACCAGTCAGTGCGAAATTGTGAGGGGCATTTGTCAATAGGACTTGAAGCAGAGATGACTGTCCCGGATTTTTTAGGTTGGGTCTTGTGGGAAAATTTATTAATTGAAACAGGTTAAATTCATCTGTAAAATTTGTGGCCACGGCCGGCGGGTTTAGCCAATTCCAATTTAGATCACCCACTAAAACTCTTTCACCTTTACGGAGGCCCCCAAAAAGCTCTCTCAGTGCAGATGCAGCTTCAATATCATTCCCACTTGGCGGTCTATAGCAGCATACTACCAATATGTGTTGATTATTTGGGAGAGTTATTCTAAGAGCTAAACCTTCAAAGCAACATTTTTAAACAAGGCGTGAGCTGTTTACATTATGAGACCTCCTTTGCCAGTAACAAGATATAGGAATAGGTTTTATCCTTTTAACTGGCACAAAAAACTGACACCTTTATTCAAGGCATCATGTTTGCAATAACCACAACACAAGCAGTCAAAATGCAAACAAAAAATCAATCAAATTCAAGAACAGTGCATATTATTATCAGAGTTGCCTTTTTTCTTTGCATTTTGACTGCTTGTGTTGTGGTTATTGCAAACATGATGCCTTGAATAAAGGTGTCAGTTTTTTTGTGCCAGTTAAAAGGGTAAAACCTATTCCTATAAGGAGTGAGCTGGTGAACATGCAATAGTGTTACGAACATAGATGGCAATTCCACCTCCTTTAGATCCTCGGTCAAGCCGAAAAAGGTTGTAGTTGTCAATCGTAATCTGCAAGTCATTGAAGGCAGGAGTGAGAACTGTTTCTGTTAGGCAAAAAATGTCCGGGTCAAGATTTGCCACTTCTAGTTTTAGTTGACTTAATTTAATCACAAGCCCTCTGATGTTGACATGTAGATCACCAACAACTTTTCTGCCAGAAAAATCTACAGAATGATACGAGTTCTTTACATTTGGCCCGGGATGAAGCTCAATACCACCCAGAAAGAAGAAAAGTAGAATTAATAGTTTGCCCAAGTATTTTCTGTGAAAGGATGAAGAGCGGCGAACCTTGGACGAATAGCAGCAGCTCGCAGATGGTGTTATTTTTAAGAGCAGAATGAAGTTTGGAAGGCGTGCTGGTGAAGTAATGGGACAAAGATAGGGTTTAAAAGGATACAATGATGGAGTGTAGAAACAATGATGGAGTGTAGAATAATGATGGAGTGTAGATAAGTAACAATAAGTATCGATTTAAAGCTTTCGTGACTGCAAGGATTAATCTTCTTTGGTTATTTCGGTAAAGTCACGTAGAATGAGAATAAATTAATAAATTGATAAAATAAAATAACACAATAAAATTCTCACGAAGTTTTGGAGAGCGCTGTCCTCCAGACAGTCTCGTCCCTTCACCTGATGAAGGCCGCTTGTGTTGTGGCCGAAACGTCTTGAGAATTTTATTGCGTTATTTTATTTTATCAATTTATTATTTTATTCTCATTCTACGTGACTTTACCGAAAGAACCAAAGAAGATAACAATAAGTAACAACAATAAGTAACACATAACTGGTAGATATGTAAGCAAGCATACTGTTAGGCTTACCATCATTCGACCTCATCATATTACAGCTACTGGACCGGTAGTTACCCCTGCACAGTTTTAGCACTGGTAGATTGTGCACTGCGCAGACAATAGCGGCACTACAGTAACCCCATTGCCTCCTGGCAACAAAGCCATTGGAAGTTTGAGACAAAGCTCATGGTCGCGACTGTATAGTGCCCAGCCAATAGCAGCGGCCTAAGGGACTCAGCAATTATGATTCTGCGTCTGATAAACGCTTGTTAAGGTCCTTCCCATTGTGCAATCCATAGCCTCAGCTGAAACTTTCGCACCCCCCCACAGCCACTGAAAGTATTACCGTAGTTTACGGGCAAATGTAAACATTGTACAAACAATTCGAATCATTTAAAACGTGATAACATGTGCAATTTTAGTGTTAGTGGTTTATTCAGCAGTGCTTTAGTCAAAGGTAAGTGTTGCATAGTGGATTGTCCTACCATAATTTTTTACGAGTTATGACATGTGTTAAATATTTTTGGGATAGCCCGCACCTCCATATACCCCGCAGGGTCTTGTTTGTTTGTAAAAAGTAGTATACCCCGCGGGTTATATGCGGGAAAATACGGTATTCATTTTTCTCGATTGTTTTCATAGTTTTCCAGAATAGTTTTGGATTCCCATGTGAATGTAAGAGGGTAGTAAGAGGGTAGACACGAAGCATGCACTTTTAGCATCACGCACCAATCTGACGCAAGATTCTGTGTTGTAACCAGTCATTTCCTAGATCCCTCTTCTTTGCCAGCAACCCCGCTGTATCTCTAGACTTCATTAATTTCGTAATGTGAGGATTAAACCAAGGTGGACGGTGTCCTTTAATTTAAAATTTTAGCCAAGTGCAGAATTCAACAATTCCGATGAAGCGACCGACATGCATTCAGGGAAAGTGGCATCACAAGCCGCCAGCGCTTGTCAGGAGCATCGCTCTAATTTTTACACGAGCACGGACCATGACAGAGTGCCAAGATTGCGCCACCCTGGTCTCAGTTTCCCCGCTGGGGCATAATTACAACCCCCAATTAGGTGCAAATTACAGCCAAATCATTGTAACCGTGGATTGAGACCGTTTGGCCACTCTCCGCCTGTGCCCACGGGCACAATTAGAGATTTAGCAACAATCAGTGTAGGTGCCACATGGACACTTCGGAGTGGAACAGCGCTCGAGCCTCGAGGGCTCGAGCGCTTAATTTTTATTGTCTTCGAGGCACTCAGAGAGAAGGGAAACACCGCGTAAATCCCACGTCGGTGTGTGCACATGCGGGACACGCGTGACGCCGGGATGGCTCCTTGCTTTGGCGGGGCGCCTGCGCAGGGGGAGGGAAGCTGGGGGGGGTTGGCGAGTGCCGGGGGAGGGGGCGGGGGGTTGGCGAGTGCCGGGGGAGGGGGCGGGGGGTTGGCGAGTGCCGGGGGAGGGGGTGGGGGGTTGGCGAGTGCCGGGGGAGGGGGTGGGGGGGTTGGCGAGTGCCGGGGGAGGGGGCGGGGGGTTGGCGAGTACCGGGGGTGGGGGTGGGGGGGTTGGCGAGTGCCGGGGGAGGGGGCGGGGGGGTTGGCGAGTGCCGGGGGAGGGGGCGGGGGGGTTGGCGAGTGCCGGGGGAGGGGGCGGGGGGGTTGGCAAGTGGCGGGGGAGGGGGCGGGGGGGGGGTGAGCGCAAGGGGAGGGGGTGGGGGGAGGTTGGCGAGTGTCGGCCTCACCCCCTCGTCGCTCTCTCTGAATCGCCCACCGCGACTGACGTTCAAAAATGTGCGCGTCGAACGGCTAAAACGTTCATTATTTTTTAAAACATATATTTAAAATTATCTTTAATAACAATAAGTTACATTTCCAACGATATGTTTAATTATTTTATTACTTTGTTTCAGAATTTTATTATCTTCATATTTGTTATGATATATATTTTAAGTGTCCCTTCGCGCTATTGTTAAAGAAGCGCTGAGCGGAGAAGGCAGCGGCTGCGGCGGAATCTCCGGCCACCGCTTTGCCGTCTGGCGCTCGTCCCAGCGGAATGCGCTTACGACGTGGCAAAGCGAAAACACAAAGAGGACCTTAAGTTGCGCGGGTGATCCCCAGACGTGTTTTTTGTTATCTATCAAATCTGAAAAGAAGATAAACAAGAGTGTGACGAGTGCCACGCACTCTGTGAATTTGCAGCAGGTTCGAGAAGATCAAGCCCAGTGCCTGTTAAAAGGGAATGGGTAATTCTGGGTTTTGTTGCGGCAGTCTGTGCATTTGTAAGGACAGTACGGGGTGACGTAGGGACAGTACGGCTCCCCGGAACCTTGGGTACTAATTAACATAACGGGAACAGACAGGGTCACGTTAGGGTAATGTGGGACCTAAGTGGTTGCTAATAATGGTTGATAGGACAAGCGTTGATAGCGTCGCGTGAGAGGAAGCACGGGACCCAACGGTCGTAAATTGTAATAACAACCGCCATTCGCCACTAAGAGGCGGTGGCATCACCACGACGCTTGTGCCAGGCCATGTGCACCTTGTAATAAGGGCAGAGATAGGGCCAGCTGGGTAGAGGGACAAGAGCTGGTGCGAACCGTTCCTCGCGGCTGTTGTTGTGAGGAATCGCCGTCGCCACCTTGGAATGGGTCGTCTTCATCACCCTGGAGTGGGCACCGTGTAGTCTTGAAGGGCTGGAGTTACGTTGTCTCAGAATAGAGTATCTAAACTATCCAAGTGTACATAGTCACTCGCGGTTAGTCGTTAAGTTGTCAGCAGACTTTATTCATAATAAATATACATCAAGAACAAGACGGTGTCTCTGAGAGCTGCATTACACATTTATTAGCCGGACGTTGACGTTAACGAATTCCGTGAAGTTGACGTTGACAGCTTTTAATGTGCCATTGGCATATGTGGAATTAACCGTGTGGATTTAAGTTTCAGTTTAATTTATTAGGTATAGCCCTGTGAGCTATGCGGCTCTTGACTCGGGTGCAACCGCAACAAACAAAAATTTGAACAAAGAACATCTTAAAGTGACTACGCGCAACAGAAAAATCCAGGAAAAAACAGCAAAGTCTTCCAGAAAAAAACACAGTATATGAATGAACGCTGTGTGCAAAAATCCCAGTGGGATGCAAGTCAAACAATAACAACCATAAGACAATTTAGATTAAAGTTATCAGGCTAACTCTGTACAAATTGATATGGGAGAAACTAGTCACTTATATGTACGACATGTCAAAGTTCACATCACTTATGGATGGTAATGCGAAGAGCTCTTATTTTTCCTGCATGATTGTTGGAAGTGTTTTATTTATGTTACATCACACACAGGTCTAAGAAAAACTTGCCAATAGTTCCATCGCTTTCGAAATACTGTTAAAATATGAAACCATATTTGCTTATTCAACACGTAAAAAATATAAGCCCAGTTTCCACAATATGGTTGTCTCATGAAAGTTGTATTTAAATTGTACATATCAAACAGAATTTGGAAACAATCTTTTTTTCAATTCTCTCTGTATAAGACTGCTGCACTTTTGAATAAAGTGAAAGGGAAAATGGTTCCCCTTTATATAAATGTGTCTGGTGCACACAACAAATTCGTAAATGACTTTTTCTCCTTTACATAGGCAGCATGTCAGGGGTCTAATAGAGTGGATTCATTACATTGAGCGGGGCGGGGGGATTGTTCCCAAGGTGCTCGACCCACAGCTGTGCTCAAAGCCACAGCTGCTGAGCTGCGTCTCTACGCCTGGCACAGCGGTGGCAGCAGAGCAGCTCCCTTGTCTCTTTTTTTACGATTAGAGGAAACAAGAAGATGCTCGGTGTAGTCGGCACTTTGCTTCGTTCATCATTTCGGTTTTTTTCAATGCTTTGCTTTATCTGCCCCCCCCCCCCCCCCACTTTTTAAATGAAAGATTTCACAAAAGATTTCACGCTCTTCTCTCCTTCTATGTCTTGCGCCATAATAAGGTGCTGTAGGCAGCTGACCTGCCACCCCGCTCACGGGCCGACAGGGGGCAGCCGAGAGAGAGCGAGGTGGGTAGGGGCGGGGGTTTGACCTCCGCCCCTCCGTGACCGGAGGTTGACACCCCAGACCCTGACCTGGAGATAAAAGGCCGGCCCTCTGAGCGGGCCGGGCAGTGTTCATCAACTCAAGCCTGAAGACATCCAAGACCTGAAACCGGAGCAGCACCCGGGGACCCTCAACCGAGGCTCTTGTTAGAGCCGGGTTGCAGCGGACCCGTGGTAGCGCCAGTACCCTGGGACCCTCCCCGAGGCTCTGTTCAGATCCAGGTTGTAGCGGACCAGAGGTGGGACCCGTACCCGGGCTGGGTCGGGTCGATCGAGCCTCCCTTTGCGGCTGTGGCAAGGGACGGATGTGTAGCGTAGCCCGGAGTGTGTAGGGCGCTAGAAGGGAGGCTGTACCTCCCTTAGGCTATCGGGTTGAAGGGGCCGTACCCCTTTGTGTTACAGTTGCTTGTTAGAGCAGAGTTGTTATAATAACAACTCTGAAGACGTTTTTGTGTGGTTAGTTATAGACGCAACATATGTAATATTTGTAAAAAAAAAAATTACTACGACAAGTGCTGCATCTGCACCCAGCCGTTCTCGCAGTTCTACGGCTTCCGATGGGTAGCTCATATCTGCATGCAGAGCTCTCCATCTTCTGCCACCGAGCACACAGCCTCCTCCAGCGCCCACTGCTCCTTGAAGGCCGGCACGGCGTGGGTCAATTGCGCATGGCGGAACTCTAGCCACACCCTGGCTCCGACCAGAGCGTGGAAGATGCCCAGGCTGCTGGCCGGACGTTTCCCCTCCACGGCCACCTTCCTCGCCCTGTATATGGCGAGCTTGGCCTAGCCGACAAGCACGTTGACCAGCCCCTGAAGATGTTGGGATCCGTTGCCCTTTGGGTATCCAAAGATGAGGACCGTCGGGGAGAAATGGAGGCTGAACCTTAGGAGGATGTTTCTCAGGACCTTGAACAGCGAGTCCAGGCTCTTGCACTCCATGTATTGGTATGCCACCGTCTCCACTTTACCGCAGAACCGGTACTCCGGGGACGTGTCGGTGAAGCGCGCCAGGGAGGCGTTGGTGGTGACGGTGCCGTGGGCGATGCTCCAGCTGAGGTCACCGATGCGGTTGTACATCGGGCTAGAGTAGAGTTGCCTCCAGAGAGGCCTCTCCGGAGAGATGCAGGGCAGGGCTTTTGTCCAGGCATGGTCCTTATGGCTCCTCAGGGTGTATTGTTGGTGAAACTGGACCATGTACAGTAGGAGTAGAGCACCTTCCTCTTTACATTTGCGAAGGCCACCTCCGGGAGGTCTTCCAGCCGGCACAGGTTGTGATCCGCCTTCATTTGTCGGCATTGGCGATGCAGTGGCACGACGGAGAGCTCCGGTGGAGGGGGACCGAGAAGGGCCTCGTCATCCCCAATGCTGATGGGGGGCGTTTTCCTTGCTGCCCTTGTCTCTTTCATCAACCATCACCGCTCCCTTGTCTCTGTCATCAACCATCACCGCTCCGTTGTTTCTCTCATCAACCATCACCACTCCCTCGTCTCTCTCATCAACCATCACCACTCCCTTCTGTCTCTTATCAACCATCACCGCTCCTTCTCTCTCGCATCAACCATCACCACTCTCTTCTCTCTCTTATCAATCATCACCGCTCCCTTCTCTCTGTCATCAACCATCACCGCTCCTTCTCTCTCTCATCAACCATCACCACTCCCTTCTCTCTCTCATCAACCATCACCGCTCCTTCTCTCTCTCATCAACCATTACCACTCCCTTCTCTCTCGCATCAACCATCACTGCTCCCTTCTCTCTCTTATCAACCATCACCACTCCCTTGTCTCTCTCGTATCAACCATCACCGCTCCCTTCCCTCTCTCTCATCAACCATCACTGCTCCCTTCTCTCTCTTATCAACCATCACCACTCCCTTGTCTCTCTCGCATCAACCGTCACCACTCCCTTCTCTCTCTCATCAACCATCACCACTCCCTTGTCTCTCTCGCATCAACCATCACCACTCCCTTCTCTCTCACCAATCATCACTGCTCCCTGCACTCTCTTATCAACCATCATCGTTCCCTTCTCTCTCTCATCAAACATCACCGCTCCCTTCTCTCTCTCTCATCAACCATCACCGCTCCTTCTCTCTCTCATCAACCATTACCACTCCCTTCTCTCTCGCATCAACCATCACTGCTCCCTTCTCTCTCTTATCAACCATCACCACTCCCTTGTCTCTCTCGTATCAACCATCACCGCTCCCTTCCCTCTCTCTCATCAACCATCACTGCTCCCTTCTCTCTCTTATCAACCATCACCACTCCCTTGTCTCTCTCGCATCAACCGTCACCACTCCCTTCTCTCTCTCATCAAGCATCACCACTCCCTTGTCTCTCTCGCATCAACCATCACCACTCCCTTCTCTCTCACCAATCATCACTGCTCCCTGCACTCTCTTATCAACCATCATCGTTCCCTTCTCTCTCTCATCAAACATCACCGCTCCCTTCTCTCTCTAATCAACCATCACCACTCCTTTCTCTCTCATCAATCATCACTGCTCCCTTCTCTCTCTCATCAACCATCACCACTCCCTTCTCTCTCATCAATCATCACTGCTCCCTGCACTCTCTTATCAACCATCATCGCTCCTTTGTCTCTCTCATCAACCATCACCGCTCCCTTCTCTCTCGCATCAACAATCACCACTGCCTTGTCTCTATAATCAACCATCACTGCTCCCTTCTCTCTCTAATCAACCATCACTGCTCCCTGCACTCTCTCATCAACCATCACCGCTCCCTTCACTCTTTTTTTTACTCATCAATCATCACCACTCCCTTCTCTCTCTCATCAACCATCACCGTTAGTGTTAGGCGCTCTATTACGGATACGGTTAGGCTGGTGGCCAGTTGGCGGTGTGGGCAGTGGAGGGCACGGTGGTGGAGAGCGGTGGTGCAGCGGTTAGCGCTACACTGCGCTATAAACCTGGCGACACCAGTTCGATTCCCGCTCACGGCCAACACCAGTGACGATTATCGAAACCGGTCCTGAGGATTACCCGAGGTCGACTCGGCCTCAAGTGAGTGTCAGGGGAGACAAAAGCGGCCGGGCGTGCTGTTGGCCATCCACCCCTTCGTGAGCCGTGCCGGCCTTCATAGGTACTCAGTGACGGCGACTTGCCCCCAACAGTCTGTTACAGGCTACACGGGGGGATATTTGTCTTTGGGCAAGGTGGCAGAAGGCTGATCTCGGGAGACCCTTGCTGTAATCAATGAACCTAAGGCAACAACGCGTTTATTGGGTCAGACTGGCATAAAATAACTTTTGGTTAAGATAATGAGCCCATTTTTGGGGGGATGTGGGGGCAGGCCGAGCGGTGATTAATGAAATACCTCCTCACGAGTGGATGGGTGGCTCAGGGAGGCTAATGCCGGTGTAGGGCACTGATCCCAAGCACTGTTTGGAGGGTACTGGGCTTGAATGTGAAATGAGCCAGCCAGCCACAATCACATAATCATTTGCCATCCAACCATGAAGTGCCCTTTTTTAAGTGACAGAGACTTAGCTTTTTACTGCCGGGGTTTCTCAGACAATGCGATGCCTGAGCCAGCGTGGCACCAGACGAAGAAAAGTCAATTCCGTTATTTCCAAAACGCAGGTGGCAAGCTCCTTGGACATTAACATGCGCAAAGAAGTGACCGCACTTCGCCACGCTGATCAGTGTGGGTTGGTGCACCTGGCGTGGAGAAACCATCCCATTCACACCAAGATGGGCCCGACCACTCAAGCGTTAACACGCACAGTTAGCGCACTCTCTCGAGGTGCGTTCTGATTAATACAAAGGTGAGATGACTCTCAGGATGTAGCTAATTGCCGCTGTATTTGGTTGTGAAAATTTGTTCTTGAACTCACCGGACGAGGAGTGAACTACAACCATCGTGCATTTGCCACTGCTAGACGGTTGGTTTGGCTGTGTGTGTGTGTGTCCAGTGGTGGAAAGGTATTACGACAGAAAATTGTCCCGATGAACACCTGGACTCGCCCATGAATAGATTATTGTATGCGATCACCTACGTGTTTAAGTTAAAGTATATTTATGGTATGCATATGAACGCTAGCATAATTCATGCATTCATTAATACAGTACTACTGTATTCTACAGTTACAATACAGCCAGGAGTGGTAACAACTTATAACCATCCTGGTAGCGCAGTCACACTCAGTTGCGAATCATTTAAAAAAAATAGTATTTTTTTTAATTTAGGCCTCTGTTTTTTAACAGCTCCGGAAGACCGCATCAATTTCCACCGGGTCGATTCCGTCTCTTGTGGCCTACAGTGGGCCAGGTATGACGGTAATTGTGACTCGTTAAGTTTTTTTTCCTGGCGTCTGATTGATATCCTGCACGCGGTCGATGCCAGGCATGAGCATTTGCCATATTTTTGTTGTTGCCAATTTCAGACAATTCCCACAATGCCAGTGTCTGAAACTGGCGTGTCAAAATACGCGCGTCAATTCCCGGAGTCTTCCTGCAAATGTCTTCACTTTTAATGTTCAAAAAAGTTTAAATTTTTTGCAAAGCTTTTAGAAATATGGTGTTCCACATGAAGTTCATGCACACATCTCAGGGTAATGCAGTTGTCTCTTATGCCAGAAGCGTCTACGATGTCCATGAACATAAAATGTTAACGTGATCTGCACAACGAGATCTTTTCTCCGCGCATTTTATTTTCTGTATCATTGGTCTGCATCGCAACTGCCACCACTTGAACTTCATTTGTGTTTTCGTCACCAAACAATACGCAGTGTATTTATAAACGCACAACTCTCGTAACCTTCAATAATCATTAGCGTCACAGAAGCTAGCGCATCCCGGGGGTCCACTACAACCTCATATTTCAGTGCATTCATCTCTCCTCACTCCAATCAACTCCTCCGGGGGAATCACTGAACGCTATTTTCTATTACTTCACTGCAGTCTCTCCGACCATACATTGGGGACACTTGATGAGGTTTGTGCTCAATAGCCTGCCCTCCTATCCTGCATTCATCACCGGTTATATTCCAAGGATAAACCGATATCTTAGACCGGCGAACCTGGTCTGCCATCACGTGTCTGCAACTGGATTGTATCCTTGCTTCTGTCCAGTATTCCCTGGTTAGACAAGAACTTGCCATCCGCGATTTTGGCTGTCTGCGAATCGCATTTGGAACTCTGCACAACTACTACATCGAGAGAGAGAGATAAGTAAAGTGATGAGATACATTTACGAGAGATAAAAAGACGAGGGATAAAGTGATTCGAGATAAAGCGATGAGAGATAAAGTGATCAGAGATAAAGTAATGAGAGATAATTTGATGCGAGAAAGTGATGAGATGAAGTGAAGATATAAAGTGATGAGGTAAAGTGATAAGAGATACAATGATGAGATAATATTCACGTTTTCAATAACTCATTTGTGTATCTATTTCAGGTAATTCATTAAAAGAAAGGTTTTCGTAGGACAATATTATTATTTTGAGAAACATGCTATTCACGAGCTGGAATGGCTGTAGCTGGTGGAATGCAGAAGAGGGAAAAGCGAGCCATTTGTGATGCATCTTTAATCACCGCGTGGATGCTGTAAATAAAGGGCCAAAAAAAACCTGATGCGCGAGCTCCCGTTAAATATTTCCCAACGTTTCCTCGTTCAATTTTCAGTTTGTGACCTCATTAATGGAAAGTGGAAATTCTACTCTTGGCCCCTTTGCTGTCGACGGAGCATCACTGGTCCCCGTCGCTCGTTCGATTGCTGGAGACAACTTTGACTCTGATTTGCACAGCGAGCGCAGATTTAATAGCATTCTTGTGCGAATGCGCCAGTCGCATCGAGCTATTGGAGAGGTCTTTTCACACAATCGACGCTCATTTTGTTTGTTACCAGTTTGAATCATACCCTAAAATATTAATGCCCCAGGTCTCTCTAAAGACCTGTGGCATTTGTATATTTCCGTAAAAGAAGCATTTGTATAATACCGTATATTGTAATCTGCAGCTCTTGTGTAGGTTTAAAAAGGTTTTTCCGACAAAAGTATTTATGACTATGCACAGATGTTATAAAATTATTCCATAGAGGAACCTGCCGCATTATGCAGTTCTGCAGTTTCGGCAATGCAAACGTCGCGCCCAGAACAAGCGCAAGTCAGACGTGGAATGGTGACAGCGCGAGAACCCAGGGGGGGACCCAGCAGGGTACACGGGGCCCAGGGGGGGACCCAGCAGGTCACACGGGACCAAGAGGGGACCCAGCAGGGCACACGGGAACCTAGGGGGGGACCCAGCAGGGTACACGGGGCCCAGGGGGGGACCCAGCAGGTCACACGGGACCAAGAGGGGACCTAGTAGCGCACACGGGAACCCAGGGGGGGACCTAGCAGGGCACTCGGGGCCCAGGGGGGGGGGGCCCAGGAGGGCACACGGGAACCCAGGGGGGGGCCCAGCAGGGCACGTGAGGCCCCAAGGTGGGGACCCAGCAGGGCACGCGGAGACCCAGGGGGGGACCCAACCTGCTGGGTCCCCCCCCCCCCCCCCCCCCGGCGGGGCAAGCGGTGCAGATAACGCAGCGGTCAGCATGGCCGTAGTTGTGGCAGGAGTAACATCACCTCGAACTTGCTTGAGCAACGCACGATTGTTGGAGATACAGTCATGAAGTGGAGGAGGTTGTGATGATGGGGGAGGCCACGTGATTGAGGCAGAAAATGGAATAGTATCCAGAAGTTGACGCCCATGGGGGTTGGTGCGAACCGTGCAGTAATCTTGGAAGGAATGGCGTGACAAAGGTGGCATCATCATTGGCCATGGTGACCTATTCCCCTTGATGGGACGGTCACTACCACACATGACATCGGGTTTATAGCTCACGTCGTATCCTGTGAATGCTTGATGTTCACCAAAACAGCCGGGCGCTTCCTCTCCAAATCACCAGTGGGGCAGCAACTCGTCTCTTGATGGCCCCTGAGCCAGTGGGGTGTAAATTTGCGCTTGGTCGTGGCTGTGACCAGACTGTCCATAGGATGGCCGCTGTTGACAAGTCACAAAGTGCTACTCATTTTATACACCTGCTGGGTCGATTGGCTCAGTTCACCCCCCCCAACCCCCCGACTGGCATTTGAACGTTATGAGCCAATTCCTATGACAAGGCCACTCATTTGAACTTAATGCATAATCATTTAATTATACGTACATACATATTTAAATGTGTCCATTTGACAAACAAAATAAAAGAATGAGTCACGTTTCCATCACGGTCTCAATTCAACTGTAAACATAAAGTATAAAGTGCCTCTAGGGTATGAAGTGCCTCTTGGGTATGATGGCACGAGTGAAGAGAAGACAATGACAGCACAAGCCAGGTTAGTGGAGTTCACTGACCCCTTTCCTTGTTGGGGGGGGGGGGTCACCATTTCTAAAGCGATCGCTCGCAAGATTTAAGTCTCCCTTGCGGACGGGGGATGCTCCTACAGCGTTGTTACAGCAGCATGGCGGGCTCAGAGACAACCACAGCTGATGGGTTGGAGCGAGGGCTGCCGCCAACTCTGCTGCTGGGCAAGGATTGCAGAGAGGGTTGGTGGTCGGCGGTCGAGGTGAAGGCTCACCGTCTCAGAGTCGTCAACAAACCGCAGGACTTGCAGATGCGCAGCTTCTGACCACCCCACTTGAGCTGCAATAAAAAATTCTTCCTGATGCCCTGCACCCCCCACCAGGCCGTCCACGGAGGAGTTAATCACGGACCCTCACATTTTACAACATCCAGGCAGCCAAACAACAGTTTAGATGTTTTTGGGTTAAATCTTGTAAATATAAATGTGTCGTTAATCCTGCCACCACCCGATATAGGCAATTAGTAAAGTTTATCACGTATACAAAACATGCCACTTCGTTACGAGTTCAGCACACCGGTGTGCTGGAGAGTAAACCCACAGCATTTACAATTGTAAAATGTTGTGTTAATATTGTGACTTAACTCTACAACATACTGGTGTGCTGTACTAGTGCAGTGACTCTCGGACAACATGAACTGTCGAGGTTTCTTTATTTATTATTTAGGGCGCTTCACGCAGATAACTTGACTCGGACAGGATTAACGTACAGATCACTTGGGCCAGGGATGGCACGCAAGTAACAACGATGCGAAAACAGCGACGACACAAAGATAGCGACGCAAAGACAACGACGGCTTGAAGACAGCGTGAAGACAGTCAACCCTGATCTCACGGCAGCCCCGAAACTTGCCTCGCCTCCTTTTATTGACGATGTGGCCCTCACTCCGGCCCCGGCCAAGTCCCCTTTCTGGAACCCTCTCGCCCATTCCTAAACTTCCCAGATGGTTCCCCTTCCGTGATTTACCATCGTGATCACTGGGGCACGTACTGTTCTTGTACCGGCACTGTCTCCACACACGCACTGTCTCTACCCCCGGACTGTCTCGACATCACCCCCCTTCTCAAATAAATCAGCCGTATCGGCTCATAATGACAGTGTACCGTGTCAGGACCGAAGAACTGCATCAGTAAAACATGGTGTGCCCGATGTCCGACGAACATTAGTTCCATTTAGTTCCATTTATTTGGTATAGCCCTGTGAGCCATTCGGCTCTTGAATCGGGTGCAACCGCAACAAACAAAAACATGAACAATAAAACATCTTAAAGTGATTATGTGACTGTGCAAACGTAAAATCCAGGAAAAAAACATCAAAATATTCCTGAAATAGCACCGTACACCAACGCTGTGTGCAAAAATCCCAGTGGGATGCAAGTCAAACAACAACAACAACCAAAAGACAACTAAGATTAAGGCCATCAGTCTAACTCCGTACAACAATAAACAAAAACATGGCCAAACCAAAAAAAGTTTTCGAAATCACCAAAATAAAAGCCATAAATGCAATGTAACAGCAATCATAGGGACTGTGACCGAATTTTTAACAATAAACTACATAAATAAATTATAACACCAAACTCGAGAGCCATATTTTAGGCCACTGAATAGCAGTGGCAGCTAGGGGTGTACAACTCCTCTAGAGCAGTTTTTAGTGAAGATCTCATAGGTAGTGATTCAAGTTGCAGTTTATTGGCAATAGCATTCCAGACCCTGGGGGCATCAATAGCAAAGGCCCTTCCTCCGGTTTTTGTACGGCAATAGGGAATGTGAAGCTGGTAAATGAGCGAAGACCTGAGGTCAAATTTGTTCTTTGAAACAGAGAGGAGATCCAGTAGGTAGTCTGCGGATTTTTTTGTAAGTACATCGTAAATAAATAAGATCTGGTGCACAAGCCGTCGAACATTAAGAGATGTTAAGTTTGACCCAATGTAGAGATCACAGTGGTGAGTCCTTTATGGGCAGTTCAATGCAAATCTTAAGGCCGAGTGATAGATGGAATCAAGGCTGATTTATACACGATGTCACAGGAGTCAAGTAGAGGCAGTATGGTAGCTTTTATCAATTCCAGACGGAACATTGGGGGGAAGCAGTGCTTGTGTCGATACAGAAAACCAATTTTTATTTTTGTCTTTTTACCAATATAATCAATGTGATCTTCAAAATTCAGTTTTGAATCCAGGATGACTCCAAGATACTTATAGATCGTGACTTGCTCTATTTGATAATTATTCAAGGAATGTAATTGGGGAAAAATAACTTCCTGCTTTAGTCCCGGTGAGAAGCATAGCACCTTGGTTTTGGAGGTATTCAGGACTAGTTTAAGAGAAACTAGCTGATGTTGTAGTTTCATGAAATCACCCTGGAGCTTAGCAATCACGTAATCTGGAGAGCGGCCAGCAGTAATCAGTATCGTGTCATCTGCAAAAAGATTTACCCTGGAATGATCCAGATCAGTGCTCAAGTCATTGACATAAAGAGAGAACAAGAGGGGGCCGAGGATGGAACCCTGTGGAGCCCCTTTTGTTATATTAACACTGTTTGACCTCCAATCATCTGTGAATACAGTTTGGGTGCGAGAAAAGAGGAAATTTTTTAACCATTGTACTGTGTTTTCGGAAAAAGCGAGGCAACTTAGTTTACTAAGCAGGGTGTTGTGGTCTACTGTATCAAAAGCTTTGGACAGGTCAAGAAAAAGACAGGCACAGTACTGCTTATTATCAAGGCTATTGTAAATTTGATTCAAAGAGTCTAATGCAGCAGATGTGGTGTGGTATTTTTTTCGGAACCGAGATTGTTTTATATGTAGTAGATTGTTGGTGGACAGGAAACTGCTAATTTGGTAGTTCAATAATTTTTCAAAAATTTTCATCAATGGGGACAAAATTGAGATAGGTCGGTAGTTATTGAGATCATCTTTAGAGCCCCCTTTGTGAAGTAGACGAACATAGGAATATTTCCATTCTAGAGGAACTGATGCTTCTTTGATGGACAAGTTGAAAATATGGGCTATAGGTTTGTATATTAGCTGACCAACAGTTAGTAGAGCAAAGACAGGAAAACTACCTGCTCCGGTAGAGGAGGACCCTTTGAGGTAGGACAGTTGTTTCAGAACATTACTTTCGTGGATTAGTTGGAAACTAAATTCGTTTGTTTGAACAGGAGTATAGGAATTTGCATGAGCAGGGGTGACTCCCAATACAGTATCAAAAAGATTACCAGCTTCAGAAAAATGAAGGTTAAAATGATCAACTATTTATTTTGGATCTGAAAAATATTCCCCATTTCGGTTAAGCTCAACGGGCAGATTGTCTGTTTTGGATGCCTTTTCGATATATTTGATTGTTTTCCAAAAAATCCTGGCATTTCCACGTGATTCCAGGAGAGTGGAGGAAAAGTAGGCATTTTTGCATTGCCGGATTTTTTTATGCATCTATTCCTTAAAATCCTGTATTCTAGCCAGTCATTTACCAAATTACTTTTCTGAGCACATGCCCAAGCATTGTCCCTAGTTTTCATGAGCTTTGATATCAAAGGATCATACCATGGTGGGCGGTTGCCTTTAGTTTTACATCTAACCAACGGAGCATGTTTGCTAACAATTTGGAGAAATATGTACCTGAAAGTCTCTCAAGCCGTAGTCAGGTTGGGGATATCACAGACCTTATCAATATCCGAGTGAAGCACATCATTTGTAAATGCCTGAGTGCTGAAGTGCCTCAAAGAGTGCTTCTCTACAATTTTACGGGGGGCTTTGGGTCTGGCTGATGATCTCACCCCAAAAATTAAGGAGTGATCATTAAGGTTATTACCCAGAACACCAGTCAGTGCGAAATTGTGAGGGGCATTTGTCAATAGGACGTCAAGCAGAGTTGACTGTCCCGGATTTTTTAGGTTGGGTCTTGTGGGGACATTTATTAATTGAAACAGGTTAAATTCATCTGTAAAATTTGTGGTCACCGCCGGCGGGTTTAGCCAATTCCAATTTAGATCACCCACTAAAACTATTTCACCTTTAGGGAGGCCCCCAAAAAGCTCTTTCAGTGCCGATGCAGCTTCAACATCCTTCCCACAAGGCGGTCTATAGCAGCACACTACCAATATCTGTTGATTATTTGGGAGAGTTATTCTGAGAGCCAAACCTTCAAAGCAACATTTTTTAAACAAGGAGTGAGCTGGTGAACATGCAATAGTATTACAAACGTATATGGCAATTTCACTTCCTTTAGATCCTCGGTCAAGCCGAAAAAGTTGTAGTTTTCAATCGTAATCTGCAAGTCATTGACGGCATGAGTGAGAAATGTTTCTGTTAGGCAAAAAATGTCCGGGTCAAGATTTGCCACTTATAGTTTTAGTTGACTTAATTTAATCACAAGCCCTCTGATGTTGACATGTAGAACACCAACACCTTTCCTGCCAGAAAAATCTACGCAATTATATGAGTTATTTTCATTGGGGCCAGGATGAAGCTCAATACCACCCAGAAATAAGAAAAGTAGAATTAACAGTTTGCATAAGTATTTTCTGTGAAAGGATGAAGAGCGGCGAACCTTGGACGAATAGCAGCAGCTCGCAGATGGTGTTATTTTTAAGAGCAGAATGAAGTTTGGAAGGAGTGCTGGTGAAGTAATGGGACAAAGATAGGGTTAAAAGGATACAATGATGGAGTGTAGAAGTGTCTATGAGCTGTTTCATTTGCAGGTGTAGTGGCAAATCGAGCAACAAGTATTGACGCAAAATAACGAGGGTAGCCGTTTGTAGAGTTGAGTGTGGCACTAGATATGGCCGGGAGGGGCAGCAGTATGATACACAGCAGGAGAATTGCCATCTTTAAAATATCCGGGGTATACACAGATTTATACACAAGTGGAATAGAAAAATATATATACTTGTAGGCCGAGCACGGAAAAAACGTCATGCCGCACTCGTCACACATGCACTGCTTCTCGCCCATGTGCTAGGGTTGAACAGCCCCCCCCCCCCAGACAGCAGATTCTTGGCTGTTGTGGGCTCGGCTGAACCGCTTGCACCACCTCCTTTCCCCGCCGCAGGATGGTGCTCGAGCTAGCCCTTCTTGAGCTCAGCCCACGACTGGAATGTCGTTTCTTGGCCTCTCGTGTCTCTGCTGCCCGTCCAGACGGCCCCACTGAAGCCCACACAGGGGACTCTTCATTCACGACCCTTGGCCATCTTGACGATCTTCGTGAAGTTGTCCAGGATGGAGTGCACGTCGTCCTTGAGCCGCTTGTTGAACGACTGCAGCAGCGCCTCCTTGCTCTGGGGCAGCGCCCGCGACATCTCAGGGCAGCAGTGGACGGAGCACAACTTTGCCTCAGGGCAGCAGAGGAGAGAGAGAGTCTGGCTCCCTCGCGGCAGCGGTGGAGATAGCACGGCTCTCCCTCAAGCCAGTAGTGGAGAGCACGGGGCTCCCTCCGGGCAGCAGTGGACGGGGCACGGCCCTGCCTCAGGGCAGCAGTGGAGAGAGCACGGCTCTCCCTCAGGGCAGCAGCGGAGAGAGCACGACTTTGCCTCAGGGCAGCAGTGGACAGAGCACGGCTTTGCCTCAGGGCAGCAGTGGAGAGAGCACGTCTCTCCTTCAAGGCAGCAGTGGACGGAGCACGGCTCTCCCTCAGGGCAGCAGTTGAGAGAGCGCAGCTTTCCCTCAGGGCAGCAGTGGACGGAGCACGCACTAGGTCGCTACAGTAACCCAGTTACGCCCGCCGGGAAAATGCTAATTTCTCTCTCTCTCAACTTTGCACTCCGAACGTTGTGTTGTTGTATCGTTCGTGTTTGGGGGGAGAGACACTAGGGGAGAGAAACACGGAGAGAGAGACACGGGGAGAGAGACACAAGAAGAGACACGGGAAATAGACACGAAGAGACACTAGGAGACAGACACGGGGGGAGAGACACGGGGAGAGAGACACGGGAAAGAGACACAAGGAGAAACACTAGGATACAGAGACACGGGGAGAGACACACGGGGAGAGAGACACGGGGAGAGAGACACTAGGGGAGAGAGACACGAGGAGAGAGATACGAGGAGACACGGGGAGACACAGACACAAATAGAGACACGGGAGAGATACGGAGAGACATGAAGACACGGGGAGAGACACGGAGACACAGACACAAGGAGAGGGACACGGGGAGAGGGACACGTGGTTGGGCAGTGACACACTTACTAAGTCCATTCAACTCTTCTCAACAGTACACACCAACACAGCACACAATATACACACACTTCATATACACACATACATTATACATAGACCTATACACACACTTATACACAGTATACACATATATACACACGTACACATTACACACATTATACACACATGTACACATTATACACATACATAATACACACACTTGTACATATTACACACATACATTATACACACACTTGTACACATTTCACACATACATTATACACACACTTGTACACATAATACACACACTTGTACACATTATACACGCGGCACACTAAAATAATAATAAAATAAAAAATCGCAGCGACTCAAAGGGAGCGGATGGCCGAAACCCTGCGGCCTAGCCCGCGTGGTGCCAACCGCTCCCGGCAGAAGCTGCTGCTACAGCTACACTACAACTACTACTATACTACAACACTACTACAGCTACTACTATACTACAGCTATCACTATACTACCTGCACCCCGCACTCGTTGGCGGGGCAGGCATAATAATATTACATCACGGACAGGTGAGAGGCCGCTGCCACCGTGGCCGTTCACTACTGAACATCGGAGACGTTCAGCAGTGAACGGGCTAGCTGCATAAATAACCGACATACTGACCGACAACCATTAGGGCAGCAGAACTGCATAAATAAACAACCCAACGACCAATGAATATTAGGGCAAGACAAACTGCATAAAATAACCTGACGCCAAAAGCTTGTTAGGGCGGAAAAATCCCGCATGTAAAAAACAACTTGCCACAATCATGGGAGATCTGCTTAGCCGCCTTAGCGGAATTGTAGGCACCTTGACCGGGTCCTTGACGCCAGTCCATCGATCTGGGTGAATTTCTGTGCCTCTCCGGGCAACGGGGCTTGCAGAAAAGCCTTGAAGGGGTAGGCTCATCCCCGGACTCTTCTGAGGAATTTGACCAGGCTCCAGTTAGCGGTCCATTGCACATGGCGGCTTCTTGATGTTCCCCTGGCTTCAGAGACTTGGAAACTGTGGGCGACACAACACATTTTTCTTGAGGGACAATTTCCTTGGCCGATTGCCTTGGCTCACCGGACACACCAGACATCGGCCGCACAAGGCTTGGGAGTGAGCTGTCAACAGGGGTCTGAACATATGGTTTTAGGCGCGACGGGTGAACAAACCATCCCGCCTGAATTCTCACACACTGAGATCTCCTGACTTCCACCACTTCGACGGGACCTTGCCATGGCTGATGTAACTTGGAGGACGTACCCAGCAGCACCTGATGGCAGTATAACCAGGCCCTGTCCCTGATACACGTGCTCATGGTGTCCCGCATTCTTATCATTAGCAGATTGCGCTTTGGTAGTGTTTTCTCTGGCCGCTTCCTGAGCGTCAGAGACACAACGCAGCGTGACCTGCAGTGGAACAGGCATGGCTGCTTTTTTCCTCCCCGAGGCCATACCTAATTGTTCCTCAATGGGGGTTCGTTTTCCCGCCCATACATGAGAAAAAACGGGGAGAATCCCATAGAGACATGTGGGGCCATCCTGTATACCGCCAAGACTCCTGGAATGTGCAAATCCCAATCTGGCTGTGCCTCATTAACTGCCTGACAGAGCATCGATGTCAGGGTTCTGTGTAGGCGTTCTACCATACCATCCGTTTGGGGATGGTATGGTGACGTTTTAATCTTTTTTGTACCCAGCACGTTGCACACTTCGTGCAGCAGCTTGGACAAAAGATTTCGACCTTGATCCGTGAGAATCTGCTCGGAGGCCCCCTTATCCATCACATAGCCATGCAAAAATGCATTGGCTATGGATGCAGCCATTTTGTTGGGCAATGGCCAAACAATTGGCCACCGGGAAAAATAGTCAACCCTGACTAGGAGAATTGTTTTACCCTTTTGCGTAGCCAGAAAGGGCCCCAGGATGTCAAGCGCAACCACTTCGTTAATGGGGGATACCGTGATGGACTGTAACGGGGGTTGAGATTTTTGCGATGGCGGTTTGTGGCGCGCGCATTCAGTGCAACCTTTGATCAAATGGAAGATATTGTTTGACATTCCCAGCCAATAAAAGTCTCATTGCACGGTTAACATGCCCGAGGTGCATCAACTTATCTTCATGCACTGCCCGCGTTAATCTACCTCGCAGGGAGGTGGGGACCACAATGTACAGACGTTGCAAAACCTCCTGCCACCTCATCTGCAGACCTTCCCGAAAGACAAACTGCGAGACTCCCTTCTTATTCATATTCTTAGTTTTTTCGGTAAAGTCACGTGTCATCTCTATGTGCGACCGCCACGGCTGGTGGCGGGTCACTCAAAGCCGCTACGATCCCCGGTGACTCAGCCGTCCACTGTTTACACCGACCCGCGCTTGATGAGCACGCGCAACGTCTGTTCAGTGGCAAGCAGGATAATGCCTTGGCATTACAGTGCCTCACACCCCTGTGGTAAACCACTGGAAAGGAATACTCCTGGACTATTTCCAACCAGTGTGAGAGCTGGCCGGAAGGCTGGTCCACTCTCAGAGAGTACTGGAGGGCCGCGTGTTCTGTGCAGCCTACAAAGTCTCTGCCATAGAGATGAGGCCTGTACTGTTGAACGAAGTACACCATGGCCAACAGTTCCCTGCTGGTGACAGTACCGCTGCTCAGCGGTTGACAGGACTTCTGTACGCAATCACCCTTTCCACCCCGTTCTTCATGTTCTGCGTCATGGCAGGTGTGGGGGGGTGTGTACACAGGCATTCCCTCTCAGCCACGCGGCAGGGTGTCAGCCATTACACAGAGTACAAAATGGTGGCACAAAGAGCGTCCCAGTGAAAACATATGCAATTGTTCATTGTGGGACTTTAAGGAGCATTGTCTGTAAGTTCGTTTATGTTCTTATAATACTGGAATGCTGTTATGTTAGAATGACCGTTATAATGCTGTAAATGCCTTTATAATGCTGTAAAATTGTTACGATAAATATGAGGCCTAGTTAACAACGAAGTCTGCCACTTTCCTTATTGTGAATGTTACTTGTAATTGAATAAGTCGAGTCAGACTTGTACCCTTGTAACCTTATTGCGATCTTGAGAGCAAAGATGACGAAATATCTCATCCAAAGTTTAGTGTTATGTGTAGTGCTGTATATTTAGGATCCAGTATGGTGATTACACGATGTGCCCTTACTTAACACAGTAGCTTATTATCTTGTATAGCTATTCAGTACTAATGTAGGTGCCTGGTCCATCCAGGATCTATTGTTGAGTTTCATGTTATCTAAAACAATGTCATGATACTGTAGTGTTCATTCATTGTATTGATATTACCAAGTATTAACAGATGCTGTATTTGTGCTGTGTTTTTCCATCAGTTTTACCTCGTTCAATTAAGTAAATACGTTTGGAGTCAGATGTTCACTCGGGCTCTGGAGGTTTATTGAATGCGAGGTTATCTACTCGGATAGTGGTGCAACACAGCACACAGCGAGGCCGAGACACATTACCTGGAACCGGACAGTCCCTATGCCCATGTCACCAGCATCAGTGTCCAGTATGAACGGCAGGGAAAAAGCTGGATAGTCAAGAGGAGGTGCATTGGAAAGGCGATCTCACAGCGCAGCGATTGCGGCCTCCTCCTGGCCCCATTTCAACTTCTAATTCTTACCCATCAAGGCATGTAAGTGTTTTTACAACCATCGCAAACTGCGGAACAAACCTTTGGTAATATGATGCAAACCCGACAAAACTGTGCACTTCATCCACCAACTTGGAGGTTGGCCAATCGCGTACGCATGCCATTTTGTCCGGATCCATCGTTATTCCATTAGCACTAATAATGTGGCCTAAATATCGCACCGAGGTCTGTAGCAAATGGCACTTAGCGGGTTTCAATTTGAGATTTGCCGACCGTACCCTGGAGAACACTGTCCGCAACCTCTGCAAATGCTCCTCGAACGTGCGGCCAAACATGATGATGTCATCTAAGTAAATGGAAATGTATTTTAGTTAACATTAAAATTTGTGCACTGTTTTCGATATTCAACATACAGGCATCCCTCGCGTAATGCGAAATTTGAAGTACAGTCAGATTCTTGACTGTGCTGAAATGTATTTCCTTCACATGTCTGTGTGTGTATTTTTTCTCTCTGGGGGTTCCAGTTTTCTCATACATAGCAAACAGTCATTGATGGAACTGGTCAAAGAATCCTGCACAAGAGCCTAGTTTGGCAAAAAAAAAAGATAACAAGTTTTGAGACTCTTTGAGGCTGCTTTAGGAAAATAAATGGCATTATTATTTCTATTACTTGCAATGCAACATTCCATTTCTGACTCTGAAGATTTGACCGTCAACCACTTTCGCCACGACATCGTGAACGCTGCAGCTTCGTCACGTTTCCAACGGCTACTGGAGCCCCGGAGAGCGGCTACCTAGGGCAGGGATAGCCACGCGGGAATCGTATCCTCTTCATGGTTGCAGGATTGCTATGATGACGACGATCGCAATTGAGCATATTTGGTATTCGCGACATGTATTTACTGTGCAGGGCTATCATGAAGGCGCTACGTTGCACACAAACAGCCTGCAGGAGTTTCGCAGTGGGGGGGGGGGGGGGGGGGGTGATTTTGCTGTGTGTGTCTGTGTGTTTGGGGAGGGATAATGTAGCGGTTAGCATGCTGCGCTACGGACCTGGCGACTCGAGTTAGATTCCCCCTCACGGCCAACACCAGTGACAATTATCTGAACCAGTCATGGTCCTTCCCTAGGTCGACTTAGCCTCAAATGAGTACATGGTGCGGCGTGTACACATCGCCACTGGAGAGACAAAGGCGGCCGGGCGTGGTGTTCGCCACCCACCCCCTCGGGTGCTGTGCCCGCCTTTGTAGGTGCTACTCACCAGCAGCACTTCCCCCAACAGTCTGTTAAGGCTATACGGAGGATCTTTGTTTTTGTCTTTGTGTGCAATCCGGAATGAGTGATGTGATGTATCGATGAATGTTTGTTGCACCACGTTGCCCGCACACAATAGCCTACTCATTTATATTTTTTTACATATACTGTGAAGCAGACGGCTTCCGCGTAGTATTTTAGATTTCGTACATCAACTGCAGTATTAACCAGGGTGGCCCGCAGAGAGTTTTGTCGCGAACCCTCTGCAACAAGCGGTGAACGCGCTACCACCGAGTTCGCCCCACACGTTTGTCCGGCAGTGGCCCCCGTGCCACTGCCGGACAACAGCCGACCCCGTGTCACGGCCACCCACGTGCCACTGCTGGGCCACTGCTACCCCCTTGCCACTGCCGCCCCCGTGCCACTGCTGCCCCTGTGCCACTGCCGGCCACTACTGTCCCCGTACCACTGCCACCCCCGTGCCACTGCCGCCCCCGTGCTACTGCCGGGCCATCGCACATCCCCGTGCCACTGCCGTCCCCATGCCACTACCACCCCCCTGCCAATGCTGCTCCCATGCCACTGCCGGGCCACTGCCATCCCCATGCCACTGCCGCCCCTGTGACATTGCCACCCCCGTACCACTACGGGGCCATTGCACATCCCCGTGCCACTGCCGTCCCAGTGCCACTGCCGGGCCACTGCTACCCCCGTGCCACTGCCGCCCGCCTGTCACTGCCGTGTCACTGTCGTCCTCGTTCCACTGCTGGGCCCTGGCACCCCCATGTCGCTGCCGCCCACGTGCCGCTGTCGGGCAACTCCCGCCCCCATGTCACTGTCGGGCCACTGCCGTCCCGGTGCCACTGCTACCCCCGTGCCACTGCCGGGCCACAGTACATCCTCGTGCCACTGTCGTCCCCGTGCCACTGCCGCCCCCCTGTCACTGCCGGGCCACTGCCATCTCCGTGCCACTGCCGCCCCCTAGCTACTGCTACTCCCGTGCCACTGCCAGGCCACTGCACATGCCCGTGCCACTGCCTTCCCCGTGCCACTGCCACCGCCGTTCCACTGCCACCCCCGTGCCACTGCCGCCCCCGTGCCACTGCCGGGCCACTGCCATCCCCGTGCCACTGCCGTCCCCATGCCACTACCACCCCCCTGCCAATGCTGCTCCCATGCCACTGCCGGGCCACTGCCATCCCCATGCCACTGCCGCCCCTGTGACATTGCCACCCCCATACCACTACGGGGCCATTGCCCACCCCCGTGCCACTGCCGCCCCCCCTGTCACTGCCGGACCACTGCCATCCTCGTGCCAGTGCCGCCCCCGTGCCGCTGTCGGGGAACTGCCGCCCCCATGTCACTGTCGGGCCACTGGCGCCCCCATGCCACTGCCGCCCGCCTGTCACTGCCGGGTCACGGTCGTCCTCGTGCCACTGCTGGGCCACTGGCGCCGCCATGTCACTGCCGCCCCCTTGCCTCTGCCGGGCTACTGCCGTCCCAGTGCCACTGCCACCCCCGTGCCACTCCCGGGCCACTGCACATCCCCGTGCCACTGCCGTCCCCATTCCACTGCCACCCCCGTGCCACTGCCTCCCCCTGTCACTGCCGGGCCACTGCCATCCCCGTTCCACTGCCGCCCCCTAGCCACTGCTACTCCCGTGCCACTGCCGTCCTCGTGCCACAGCCACCCCGTGCCACTGCTGGGCCACTGCCACCCCTATGCCACTGCCACCCCCGTGCCACTGCCGGGCCACTGCCACCTCCGTGCCACTGCGGGGTTACTGCACATCCCCGTGCCACTGCCGTCCCCATGCCACTAACACCCCCCTGCCAATGCCGCCCCCGTGCCACTGCCGGGCCACTGCCGTCCCCGTGCCACTGCTGTCCCCATGCCACTAACACCCCCATGCCACTGCCGCCCCCGTGCCACTGCCGGGCCACTGCCATCCCCATGCCATTGCCGCCCGCGTGACACTGCCACCCCCGTGCCACTAACGGGCCACTGCACATCCCCGTGCCATTGTCGTCCCATTGCCACTGACACTCCCATGCCACTGCTGCCCCCCTTTCATTGCCGGGCCACTGCCGTCCTCGTGCCACTGCTGTCCCCACGCCACTAACACCCCCATGCCACTGCCGCTCCCGTGCCACTGCCGGGCAACTGCTATCCCCGTGCCACTGCTGCCCCCGTGCCACTGCTGCCCGTCTGTCACTGCCATGTCACTGTCGTCCTCGTGCCACTGCTGGGCCCTGGCACCCCCATGTCACTGCCGCCCCCATGCCGCTGTCGGGCAACTGCCGCCCCCATGTTACTGTTGGGCCACTGCCGTCCCGGTGCCACTGCTACCACCGTGCCACTGCCGGGCCACTGCACATCCTCGTGCCACTGTCGTCCCCGTGCCACTGCCGCCCCCCTGTCACTGCCGGGCCACTGCCATCCCCGTTCCACTGCCGCCCCCTAGCCACTGCTACTCCCGTGCCACTGCCGTCCTCGTGCCACAGCCACCCCGTGCCACTGCTGGGCCACTGCCACCCCTATGCCACTGCCACCCCCGTGCCACTGCCGGGCCACTGCCACCTCCGTGCCACTGCGGGGTT
This sequence comes from Petromyzon marinus, assembly GCF_048934315.1. NCBI lineage: Eukaryota > Metazoa > Chordata > Hyperoartia > Petromyzontiformes > Petromyzontidae > Petromyzon > Petromyzon marinus. Next base: position 13,212,537 of record NC_133692.1, read on the forward strand.
ACTGCACATCCCCGTGCCACTGCCGTCCCCATGCCACTAACACCCCCCTGCCAATGCCGCCCCCGTGCCACTGCCGGGCCACTGCCGTCCCCGTGCCACTGCTGTCCCCATGCCACTAACACCCCCATGCCACTGCCGCCCCCGTGCCACTGCCGGGCCACTGCCATCCCCATGCCATTGCCGCCCGCGTGACACTGCCACCCCCGTGCCACTAACGGGCCACTGCACATCCCCGTGCCATTGTCGTCCCATTGCCACTGACACTCCCATGCCACTGCTGCCCCCCTTTCATTGCCGGGCCACTGCCGTCCTCGTGCCACTGCTGTCCCCACGCCACTAACACCCCCATGCCACTGCCGCTCCCGTGCCACTGCCGGGCAACTGCTATCCCCGTGCCACTGCTGCCCCCGTGCCACTGCTGCCCGTCTGTCACTGCCATGTCACTGTCGTCCTCGTGCCACTGCTGGGCCCTGGCACCCCCATGTCACTGCCGCCCCCATGCCGCTGTCGGGCAACTGCCGCCCCCATGTTACTGTTGGGCCACTGCCGTCCCGGTGCCACTGCTACCACCGTGCCACTGCCGGGCCACTGCACATCCTCGTGCCACTGTCGTCCCCGTGCCACTGCCGCCCCCCTGTCACTGCCGGGCCACTGCCATCTCCGTGCCACTGCCGCCCCCAAGCTACTGCTACTCCCGTGCCACTGCCAGGCCACTGCACATGCCCGTGCCACTGCCTTCCCCGTGCCACTACCACCCCCGTGCCACTGCCACCCCCGTGCCACTGCCGGGCCACTGCACATCCCCGTGGCACTGCCGCGTGTGCCACTGTCGGGTCACTGACACCCCGCTGGCACTGTCGGGCCACTGCGGTTCTTGTGCCACAGCCGCCCCCGTGCCACTACTGGGCCACTGCCATCCCTGTGCCACTGCCGCCCCCATTCCACTGCCACCCCAGTGCCACTGCTGGGCCACTCCCGCCTCCGTGATACTGCGGGGCCACTGCACATCCCCGTGCCACTGCCGCCCCCGTGCCACTGCTGCCCCTGTGCCACTGCCACCCCCGTGCCACTGCCGCCCTCGTGCCACTGCCGGACCACTGCATATCCCCGTGCCACTGCCGACCCTGTGCCACTGCCACCCCCGTGCCACTGCCACTCCTGTGTCACTGCCGGGCCACTGCCGCCCACGTGCTACTCCCGGGCCACTGCACATCCCCGTGCCACTGCCACCCCCGTGCCACTGACGCCCTCGTGCCACTGCCGGGCAACTGCATATCCCCGTGCCACTGCCGACCCTGTGCCACTGCCGGGCCACTGCCGCCACCCTGTCACTGCTGGGCCACTGCTGTCCTCGTGCTACTGCTGGGCCACTGCCGCCATCATGCCACTCCCGCCCCCGTGCCACTGCCGGGCCACGGCCGTCCCCGTGCCACTGCCGGGCCACGGCCGTCCCCGTGCCACTGCCGGGCCACGGCCGTCCCCGTGCCACTGCCGGGCCACGGCCGTCCCCCTGCCACTGCGAGCAACGGGCCACTGCTGCCCCCGTGCCACTGCCGCCCGCCTGTCACTGCCGGGTCACTGTCGTCCTCGTGCCACTGCTGGGCCACTGACACCCCCATGTCACTGCCGCCCCCGTGCCAATCCCGGCTACTGCCGCCCCCCTGCCAATGCCAGGCCACTGCGGTCCCGGTGCCCCTGCTACTCCCGTGCCAATGCCGGGCCACTGCACATCCCCGTGCCACTGTCGTCCCCGTGCCACTGCCGCCCCCCTGTCACTGCCGGGCGACTGCCATCTCCGTGCCACTGCCGCCCCCATGCCACTGCCACCCCCGTGCCACTGCCCGGCCACTGCCCCCTCCGTGCCACTGCGGGGCCACTGCACATCCCCGTGCCACTGCCGTCCCCATGCCACTAACACCCGCCTGCCACTGCTGCCCCCGTGCCACTGCCGGGCCACTGCCATCCGCATGCCACTGCCGTCCTCGTGCCACTGCTGGGCCACTGCCGCCCGCATGTCACTGCCGCCCCCGTGGCACTGCCACTCCCGTGCCACTACCGTGCCACTGCCGTCCCCATGCCACTGCCGCCCCATGCCACTGCCGGGCCACTGCAGCCCCCGTGCCACTGCCGCCCCTCTGTCACAGCCGGGCCACTGCCGTCTTTGTGCCACTGCTGGGCTACTGTCGCGCGAATGTCACTCCCGCCCCCGTGCCACTGCCGGGGAACTGCCATCCCCATGCCACTGCCGCCCCTGTGACACTGCCACCCCCGTGTCATTACGGAGCCACTGCACATCCCCGTGCAACTGCCGTCCCCGTGCCACTGCCGCCCCCATGTCACTGTCGGGCCACTGCAACCCCCGGGTCACTGCAACCCCCGTGCCACTGTCGGGCCACTGCCGCCTCCGTGCCATTGCGGGGCCACTGCACATCCCGTGCCACTGCCGTCCCCATGCCACGACCACGCCCCTGCCAGTGCGCCCCCGTGCCACTGCCGGGCCACTGCCATCCCCATGCAACTGCAGCCCCCATGCCACTGCCACCCCCGTGCCACTGCCCGGCCACTGCCCCCTCCGTGCCACTGCGGGGCCACTGCACATCCCCGTGCCACTTCCGTCCCCATGCCACTAACACCCGCCTGCCACTGCCGCCCACGTGCCACTGCCGGGCCACTGCCATCCCCATGCCACTGCCGTCTTCGTGCCACTGCTGGGCCACTGCCGCGCGAATGCCACTGCCGCCCCCGTGGCACTGCCAGCCTACTGCCGCCCCCCTGCCAATGCCAGGCCACTGCCGTCCTCGTGCCACGGCCGTCCCCGTGCCACTGCCACCCCTGTGCCACTGCCGCCCCCCTGTCACTGCCGGGCCACTGCCGTCCTCATGCCACTGCCGCCCCCGTGCCACAGTCGGGCCACTGCCACCCCCGTGCCACTGCCAGGCCACTGCCGCCTCGGTGCCATTGCGGGGCCACTGCACATCCCCGTGCCACTACCACCCCCCTGCCACTGCCGCCCCCATGCCACTGCCGGGCCACTGCCATCCCCATGCCACTGCCGGCCCCGTGACACTGCCACCCCCGTGTCACTACTCGGCCACTGCCCATCCTTGTGCCACTGCCGTCCCCATGCCACTAACACCCCCGTGCCACTGCCGCCCCCCTGTCACTGCCGAGCCACTGCCGTCCTCGTGCCATTGCTGGGCCACTGCCGCGCGCATGTCACTTCCGCCCCCATGGCACTGCCGGGCTATTGCAGCCCCCTGCCAATGCCAGGCCACTGCTGTCCTTGTGCCACTGCCAGCCCCCTGACACTGCCACCCCCGTGCCACTACCGGGCCACTGCACATCCCCGTGCCACTGCCGTCCCCATGCCACTGCCACCCCCGTGCCACTTCCTCCCCCTTTCACTGCCGCCCCATGCCACTGCCGAGCCACTGCCGTACCCGTGCCACTGCCGCCCCCCTGTCACTGCCGGGCCACTGCCGTCCTCGTGCCACTGCTGGGCCACTGCCGCCCGCGTGGCACTGCCGGCCTACTGCCGCCCCCCTGCCAATGCCAGGTCACTGCCGTCGTCGTGCCACGGCTGTCCCCGTGCCACTGCCACCCCTGTGCCACTGCCGCCCCCCTGTGACTGCCAGGCCACTGCCGTCCTCATGCCACTGTCGGGCCACTGACACCCCCCTCTCACTGCCGGGCCCCTGCCGTCCTCGTGCCACTGCCGCCCCCGTGCCACTGCCACCCCGTGCCACTGCCGGGCTACTGCCGCTTCCGTGCCTCTGCGGGGCTACTGCAGATCCCCGTGCCACTGCCATCCCCATGCCACTAACACCCACCTGCCACTCCCGCCCCCGTGCCACTGCCGGGGAACTGCCATCCCCATGCTACTACCACCCCCGTGACACTGCCACCCCCGTGCCACTACCGCCCCCCTTTCACTGCCGCCCTGTGCCACTGCCGGGCCACTGCCGTCCCCGAGCCACTGCCATACCCGGGCCACTGCCACCCCCGTGCCACTGCCAGGCCACTGCCGCCTCGGTGCCATTGCGGGGCCACTGCACATCCCCGTGCCACTACCACCCCCCTGCCACTGCCGCCCCCATGCCACTGCCGGGCCACTGCCATCCCCATGCCACTGCCGCCCCCGTGACACTGCCACCCCCGTGTCACTACGGGGCCACTGCACATCCCCGTGCAACTGCCGTCCCCGTGCCACTGCCGCCCCCATGCCACTGTCGGGCCACTGCCACCCCCGTGCCACTGCCGGGCCACTGCCGTCTCCATGCCACTGCCACCCCCGGGTCACTGCCACCCCCGTGCCACTGCCGGGCCACTGCCGCCTCCGTGCCATTGCGGGGCCACTGCACATCCCGTGCCACTGCCGTCCCCATGCCACGACCACGCCCCTGCCACTGCCACTCCCTTGCCACTGCCAGGCCACTGCCGCCTCTGTGCCACTGCCGGGCCACTGCCATCCCCATGCCACTGCCGTCCCCATGCCACTGCCACCCCCGTGCCACTGCCGCCCCCCTGTCACTACCGGGCCACTGCCGTTCTTGTGCCGCTGCCGCCGATACTAGAGACGAGTGGTGGTGGTGTGTGGTTGACACTCGAGACGAGTGGTGGTGGTGTGTGGTTGATACTCGAGATGAGTGGTGGTGGTGTGTGGTTGATACTCGAGACGGGTGGTGGTGGTGTGTGGTTGACACTCGAGACGAGTGGTGGTGGTGTGCGCTTGATACTCGAGACGAGTGGTGGTGGTGTGTGGTTGATATTCGAGATGAGTGGCGGTGGTGTGTGGTTGATACTCGAGACGAGTGCTGGTGGTGTGTGGTTGATATTCGAGATGAGTGGCGGTGGTGTGTGGTTGATACTCGAGACGAGTGCTGGTGGTGTGTGGTTGACATTCGAGACGAGTGGTGGTGGTTTGTGGTTGATACTCGAGACGAGTTGTGGTGTGTGGTTGACATTCGAGACGAGTGGTGGTGGTGTGTGGTTGATGCTCGAGATGAGTGGTGGTGGTGTGCGCTTGATACTCGAGACGAGTGGTGGTGGTGTGTGGTTGATGCTCGAGACGAGTGGTGGTGGTGTGTGGTTGATTTTCGAGATGAGTGGCGTGTGGTTGATACTCGAGACGAGTGCTGGTGGTGTGTGGTTGACATTCGAGACGAGTGGTGGTGGTGTGTGGTTGATACTCGAGACGAGTTGTGGTGGTGTGTGGTTGACATTCGAGACGAGTGGTGGTGGTGTGTGGTTGATGCTCGAGACGAGTGGTGGTGGTGTGTGGTTGTTACTCGAGACGAGTGGTGGTGGTGTGCGCTTGATACTCGAGACGAGTGGTGGTGGTGTGGGGTTGATACTCGAGACGAGTGCTGGTGGTGTGTGGTTGACATTCGAGACGAGTGGTGGTGGTGTGTGGTTGATACTCGAGACGAGTGGTCGTGGTGTGTGGTTGATGCTCGAGACGAGTGGTGGTGGTGTGTGGTTGATGCTCGAGACGAGTGGTGGTGGTGTGTGGTTGATACTCGAGACGAGTGGTTGTGGTGTGTGGTTGATGCTCGAGACGAGTGGTGGTGGTGTGTGGTTGACACTCGAGACGAGTGGTGGTGGTGTGCGCTTGATACTCGAGACGAGTGGTGGTGGTGTGTGGTTGATATTCGAGATGAGTGGCGGTGGTGTGTGGTTGATACCCGAGACGAGTCCTGGTGGTGTGTGGTTGACATTCGAGACGAGTGGTGGTGGTGTGTGGTTGATACTCGAGACAAGTTGTGGTGGTGTGTGGTTGACATTCGAGACGAGTGGTGGTGGTGTGCGGTTGATGCTCGAGACGAGTGGTGGTGGTGTGTGGTTGACACTCGAGTCGAGTGGTGGTGGTGTGCGCTTGATACTCGAGACGAGTGGTGGTGGTGTGTGGTTGATATTCGAGATGAGTGGCGATGGTGTGTGGTTGATACTCGAGACGAGTGCTGGTGGTGTGTGGTTGACATTCGAGACGAGTGGTGGTGGTGTGTGGTTGATGCTCGAGACGAGTGGTGGTGGTGTGTAGTTGATGCTCGAGACGAGTGGTGGTGGTGCGTGGTTGATGCTCGAGACGAGTGGTGGTGGTGTGTGGTTCATACTCGAGACGAATGGGGGTCGTGTGTGGTTGACACTCGAGACGAGTGGTGGTGGTGTGCGCTTGATACTCGAGATTCGAGATGAGTGGCGATGGTGTGTGGTTGATACTCGAGACGAGTGCTGGTGGTGTGTGGTTGACATTCGAGACGAGTGGTGGTGGTGTGTGGTTGATACTCGAGACAAGTTGTGGTGGTGTGTGGTTGACATTCGAGACGAGTGGTGGTGGTGTGTGGTTGATGCTCGAGACGAGTGGTGGTGGTGTGTGGTTGATGCTCGAGACGAGTGGTGGTGGTGTGCGGTTGATGCTCGAGACGAGTGGTGGTGGTGTGTGGTTGACACTCGAGTCGAGTGGTGGTGGTGTGCGCTTGATACTCGAGACGAGTGGTGGTGGTGTGTGGTTGATATTCGAGATGAGTGGCGATGGTGTGTGGTTGATACTCGAGACGAGTGCTGGTGGTGTGTGGTTGACATTCGAGACGAGTGGTGGTGGTGGTGTGTGGTTGATGCTCGAGACGAGTGGTGGTGGTGTGTAGTTGATGCTCGAGACGAGTGGTGGTGGTGCGTGGTTGATGCTCGAGACGAGTGGTGGTGGTGTGTGGTTCATACTCGAGACGAATGGGGGTCGTGTGTGGTTGACACTCGAGACGAGTGGTGGTGGTGTGCGCTTGATACTCGAGACGAGTGGTGGTGGTGTGTGGTTGATATTCGAGATTCGAGATGAGTGGCGATGGTGTGTGGTTGATACTCGAGACGAGTGCTGGTGGTGTGTGGTTGACATTCGAGACGAGTGGTGGTGGTGTGTGGTTGATACTCGAGACAAGTTGTGGTGGTGTGTGGTTCATACTCGAGACGAATGGGGGTCGTGTGTGGTTGATACTCGAGACGAGTGGGGGTCGTGAGTGGTTGAAACCGTGGTGTGGGGTTGGCGAGGGATGCGAGGTAGTCAGTGGCACTTCATCCTTTGTCGTGTAAACATCTCGTGGATGAAGACAAAGATCTCCCGTGTAACCTTAACAAACTGTTGGGGTAAGTTTTGTTAGCGAGGAGCACCTATGAATACAGGCACGGCACACGAGGGGGTGGTTGGCCAGCACCACACCAGACCGACTTTGTCTCCCCAGTGGCGATGTTTGCACACTACAACAAGTACACATTTGAGGCTGACTTGACCTAGGGGAGGCTCTGGACCGATTAAGATAATCGTTGTCATTGGTGTTGGACGTGAGCGGGAATCTAACTTGGGTCGTCGGGTTCGAAGTTCAGCGTACTAACCGGAGCAAAACCACTCCCCACAAACACACACACTTTGGATCATCATCTTCGGGAAGTATAGTATTGAGTATTCATACTATTTATTTTCTAGGAAGGCTTTTTTTACAAATGGGGTTTTGCATGTTTATTTCAATTATGTGTTAGTTTATTTGGCATACAGTACGGTACTTTAACACGTGGGCTTTCGCGAGAAATATCCAGAATAGAGGTATTTGGGTTAGATCGCGTCAATATAAATGTGTCAATATAAATGTGTCAATATAAATGTGTCGTTAAACCCGTCACCACCCGACACAGCCAATGAGTGACAATTCTAGTTGTAATTATTATTGAAATGTCGTACTCGAACTGTAAATGTTGTGGGTTTACTCTCCAACACACAACCGGTTAGTGCCATGCAAGTGCTGTGTTGTAAAGATGACACGAAGAGCAGTTGTTGTCGGTGGAATGGCGCCAACCGGAAATTTGGCGGGAGGTGCGGCGTCATCAACGTCGTGACGGCCGCACACCCCATCGCCCTCCGCGTGTGTGTGCACCCCCACCTCAAGCAGCGCAGCGGTGAGCTGTGCCACCGACTGCTGGAGCAGCTCCAGGTGGTCAGCTACGCCACTGGGCCCCGACCTCTGGGATCTCAACCAGGGCCGCGGCAGTGTCTTCCTCTTCGTGCGCCGGTACACCAGGTGCGGTCTTCCGTCTCGCGCCAGACTTAGACATAGTCGCGAGCACGGAAGCCACTTCTGACACCAGTTGTTGTTTTGTAAAGACGACACGAAGAGCAGTTGTTGTCGGGGCTGACGCCAAACTGTGTATTACGGTCTTTTCGCCTAGGTTTAGGGGAAGGGGTAATACAAGACTTGGCTAAGCTAATCTCCCCAGGGGAAAGGGTACTGAGAATCCCTACGCCTCCCAGGCTAACGGGTTCTTCCCGCAGCGCTGACCGATGGTTCAACCAACTCGGCTAGCTGGGTAAAGTAGCGCCCCTAGCCTGGTGCTATTTCTCCCCTACCCTGGGTCCCCACTTCCCTACTGCTCACGAACCTGGCTCCGGGCGAAGACCTCGTCTATGTCACCGGTCCCCTCTCAAATACCCCGAGGGGACACGACATCACTCCTCTCGAGGCGAATGTGACATCCAGTCACCACTCTACTCCTCAACATCACCCCCCCCCCCCCGTAAAAAAAACTCAGCTGACCCAGCTGCAACTACTCCGTGAGCGGTGCCCACCCCCGGCGGGAAGCCACGATCACACAATGCACGCAACCTCTCGAACGTTCAAGCTTGACCGGCTGCTAGAAACAGAACATTAGGGCAATCTGGCACAAGCCAAAGTCTGGACCTAGACGCCACCCAGAACAGCACGTGGCGACAAGGGCGTGATGGAAGAGGACGGCTTCGCGCCTGCCCCGCGAGCATATGCCCGCCGCCGGCCCACTCCCTCGCGCGGCGTCAGCCACCGGAGCCGGCGTTGCATAGTCCCGCTGCGGCCCAGATGGTCCCTGGCCAGGACAAGGTGTCGTAGGCGACTTCCTCGGCAGCGGCACAGCAGGTGTCGCCAACGTCAGGCCACTGCCCCCTGCGGCGTTCGTTTCTGTAACCGGCGGTGCTCCGGATGGAGACTGGGCCTCCCCGAGGGCCGCCCCCGGCAGGCCCGCCGACGGCGGTATCAACGGCAGTAGCTCTTGGGACACACAGGAGGTCAAGGCGACAGTAATATCCCCCCTGCCCCCAGGACTCGGCCTGTCAGACGCATCCACCACTGGCCATCCCGGAATTGGGGATGAATCAGGGAAGGCGGGCAGCGCCACCCGCTTCAGCCACGACGGGTGCATGGTCTAGCGGCGCCGGCCCAACCGGATACGGACACACTGAGGCCGGCGGACTCCCACTACCTCGACAGGGCTCTGCCATAGCCGATGTAATTTAGGGGATGTGCCCACTGGCACCTGAGGGCAGTGCAGCCATGCCAACTGGCCCTTTTCCCATGGCAACCCAACAGCCTTATGTTTAGGCAAGAGCTCAGTGGCCGCCTGCAGACTGGCCGAATTTTCTAAAGCTGCTTGCTGCGCTTCGCACAGCCAATCCAGCGCGATTTTCATCGGAAGGGGAATGGATGACCCCTTCTTGATTGTGCCGAGGTCCGGTTGAACGAGCACCCGGGGCTCAGGCTCCCTCCCATACATAAGGAAAAAGGGGGAGAACCCCGTCGAGGCATGAGGAGCTAGCCTGTACGCGGTCAGCACCCCCGGGATGAACAGGTCCCAGTCCGATTGGGACGAGCTCACGTGATGGCACAACATGGACGTGAGCGTGCGGTTCAACCATTCTACCATCCCATCGGACTGGGGATGGTAGGGCGAGGTGCGGACTTTCTTCGTCCCAAGGAGGTCACAGACCTCCTTGAGTAAACGGAAATAAAAATTCCGCCCCTGATCAGTTAAGAGCTGTTCTGGCGCCACCTTATCGAGAATATACCCTTGTACAAACGCCTCCGTCATGGACGAGGCCGATTGGTCCACCAGGGGCCATGCCATGGGCCAACGTGTGAGGTATTCCACCCCCACCAAGAGGTATTTGTGTTTCCGTTTGGATGCAGGGAATGGTCCAAAAATATTGAGTGCCACGAGCTCATTTACACGAGAAACCCAGATGGACTGCAGCGGGGCCCGATCCTGACCCACTGGGGCCTTCCTCCGCGCACAGTAATGGCAACCCTTCAAAATCAGCGCCACGTCGTCCTCCACGCCCGGCCAATAGTAGTCCCGTATAAGGGTCAAGAGGGTCTTGTGGTAGCCGAGGTGCATAAGTTTCTCGTGAATGGCTCGGGTCAACTTACCTCGCAAGCCAATGGGCACCACCATGCAATATCGTTCCAACTGAGCATCCCAACACATGAGGAGGCCATCATGCATGGTGTCCACCGGGGCAGCCGACGGAGTCGAGCTCCGGGCCTTAGATCCAACACGGCCTTGCAGCCTCAGCAGAGAGGAATCCTCCATCTGCATCTGGGACCATACCTCCCGGGGGAGTCCCAGACCAAAATCCCTAGGCAACGCCACACCCGGAGAGGGCGCCGCGCCGGCCGATGCAACCAACTGGGCTGTGGTATCCACTGGGGCCTTACAGCGGCTGGAACCCAGGGTGCAGGTGCACTCGCCCTCCGGGGGCCACCTGGAAAGGCCGTCCGCATTCTCATGCAGAGTCCCCTTCCTGTGGATGACATCGAAGGGGTACTCCTGGAGAACCTCGAGCCAGCGGGACGGCTGACCCGAGGGCTGGTCAATTCGGAGAGAATATTGCAGGGCTGCATGGTCGGTCCGGACAGTAAACCGGCGACCATACAGATATGGCCTGTACAATTGGACAAATAAAACAATGGACAGCAGATCCCTCCTGGTCACACAGTACCGCTGCTCAGTGGGGGACAAATCGCGACTACCATAGGCCACCACCCGCTCTACCCCTTCGACAACCTGAGCCAGGATGGCCCCAATGCCCGTGTCACTGGCGTCGGTGTTGGGGAGGAACGGCCGGGAGAAATCCGGGTACCCCAAGGGCGGCGCGTCTGCTAAGGCCGTGCGAAGCGCCGCGGCCTCCTCCTCCTTCCCCCAGTGAAATTTATGTCCTTTGGCAGAGAGTGTGTGTAGCGGCTTTGCAATAGTCGCAAAATCGCGCACGAACCGGTGATAGTACGATGCGAAGCCCACAAAGCTACGCACCTCAGCGACAGATGTAGGAGTCGGCCACGTCCGGACACAAGCAGTTTTCTCCGGATCCATTGTCACACCTGACGTGGTAACAATGTGGCCCAAATACTTCACCGATGGTTGCAGCAGGTGGCATTTCTGATGTTTGAATTTCAAGCCCGCAGTGCATACTTTGACAAACACCGCTTCCAACCACTGCAAGTGTTCGTCAAACGTACATCCAAAAACGATAACCTCGTCCAAGTACATGTAAATCAAACAACACTCCCACTGCAGCCCCGCCAAGACCAATTCCATGAGGCACTGAAAGGTGGCCGGGGCCAAAAGAAGACCCATAGGGAGCCGATTGAATTGGAACAGCCCCTGGGGTGTGCAGAACGCGGTCTTGGGCCCTGGAGGCCTTATCCAATGGCAACTGCCAAAAGCCCAAAGGCAAATCGAGGGTTGAAAAGAACCGCGCACCCAAGAGGGCGTCGAGGGAGTCGTCCATGCAAGGCAAGGGATATGCATTGGCCACCGAAATCTTGTTTAATTTACGGAAGTCGACGCAGAAGTGGAGACTCCCATCCTGTTTCCTGACTAGCACGATGGGGGCTCCCCAAGGGCTAGTGGAGGGAGAGATAATGTCCGCCGCCAACATGTCATCAACTGCGGAGCGGACATGATCCTTTTCCGCTGGGCTAAAGCGGTGTGAATTCAGTCGAATAGGGGCCGAGTCGCCCGTGTCGATATGATGCTGAAGGAGAGTAGTACGGCCCAAATCGAATTTACCCTGGCTGAACACATCGGCGAGACTGACGATGAGATCACGGAGCCACTGGCGCTCCTGGGAGGACAACGAGGCATTCTCGGTGCACAGCGCATCAATCCATCATGCGTTGGCCCTCCCCACAGGCAGCACTCCCGCCACCACCCCTCCCGGCGGCTCAAGGATGCTGGGAGGAGGGCCTGGGGTGGCGTGCGCCAACACAGCACCAACAGGGATGGCGATTGGTGCGGGCCCCGAATTTAGGACCTGCAAAAAAAGTTCCTGGCCCGCAGCCACAGCTGTGAAAGCACCCACCAGCCCGGCGAACCTCGCAAAATAATTGGAGAGAGACAGGAGGATGCCTGTCTCCGGGGACTCCAACGTCAACGGCCTGCGCAGCCTGAGGGGAAGCAGGATCTGTAACCCAGGTGGGACCCTCACGGATTTTGTGGTCATAGCCCGAACACTGGTGGCCAGGGGAGCTACGACAGAGGGGGACTGCAGGAAATACAGCTGGTCTCCTGACAGCATCTCCACACATTCTTGATCGACCAGGATCCGAACGGGCATTCTGGCCAAAAAATCGGTGCCGAATAGACACGGTACGGCCAAAGCCTTAGAGACCAACATGGGTCCCCGCAATGCGATCTCCCTGATCGCCACAGATGCGGCGACTGGCCGCAACGGCCCCACACTGTGCGGCAGCGACCGGAAAACGGCCTCGGAAACCATGGTGGCGGATGCCCCCGTATCCACCAGAATCCTTACCTCGACCCCCTGCACGCGTCTCACCACGGCCGAGGATCCGGCAGCAGCGGCCACCACGCGATGCGCAAGGGCCCGCCACTGGCGAGTCTATCTGGGCCACCCGACCGTCAAGCGCACCCCCATGTGCCCCGAGCCGGACCCCCAAGAGATGGGCCCATGAAGATGGACCCTAACACTGCGAGATGCCTGCGGTGGAGAGAGTGGCCGTGCGATGAATGCGTCGTGACTTGCCTGCTGCCCGGGAGGCTCCGCCGCTGGAGGGATGTCTGCAAGAGGAGAGGCCTTGGAGAAGGCCCCAGGGGCGTTGTTGCACCATCTCTCAAAGTGGGCCACCTGGCCACAACGAAAACAGGTGACCCGCCCCCGGGCCTGCGAACGGTGAGATCTCGCTCGCCCCGGCCCCCCTGGCCGGTGAGCATACCCCCTACGACCGCTGCAGCCACGAGGACATCCTCCCCCCTGGGCGGCGCCACCACTGGTGGCGCTGGAGCACCCGCGCACGCCATCATCGCTGAAGGCCGACGCAGCGCAAGATGGGTCTGAATATTTTGCGCGACGGCCAGCGAAGTAACCTTGGATCGTGCCCCGATGGACATAACAATTCCTAACTCCCCTGCGAGGACCAGCAGCCTCTCTAGGGCCAGGGAGTCCAGCGCGGTCCCTTCCATGTTGGGATACGCAGCCCGAGCCAATGCAAGGAGGGAGCAGCGGAACGCAAGAGGTGATTCCCCCTCCTCCCTTCGGCCATCTGCTGGTAGGCCAATTGTAGCGTCGCCTTCTCCACCAGTGGGATGCTCAAAAAGGTATGTAACGCCCTAGCGTCCAAGCATGTGGGCAGTGCGAGCAGCGCCTCCTCTTCGGGTCACCGCACAGACTGAAAGGCCGCATCAAATCTGGCGTGGAAATCCAGCCAGTCCCCCTTCGTTGACACGAATGGCGCCACAGGGGGCAGCCTTTTCAGCCGAAGGTGAGCCGACCCATCCCCCGGCCTAGACTCACCCACAGCCGCGATCGCATGGAACCGCCACGCCCGGACCCGCGGCCCAGGCTGCGGGAAATCGCCCCCCGCACCGCGTCCGCGGCCGCAGCCAGCCCGAAACGCCATGGCGAGCCTGACGATGAGATCACGGAGCCACTGGCGCTCCTGGGAGGACAACGAGGCATTCTCGGTGCACAACGCATCAATCCATCATGCGTTGGACCTCCCCACAGGGAGCACTCCCGCCACCACCCCTCCCGGCGGCTCAAGGATGCTGGGAGGAGGGCCTGGGGTGGCGTGCGCCAACACAGCACCAACAGGGATGGCGATTGGTGCGTGCCCCGAATTTAGGACCTGCAAAAAAAGTTCCTGGCCCGCAGCCACAGCTGTGAAAGCACCCACCAGCCCGGCGAACCTCGCCAAATAATTGGAGAGAGACAGGAGGATGCCTGTCTCCGGGGACTCCAACGTCAACGGCCTGCGCAGCCTGAGGGGAAGCAGGATCTGTAACCCAGGTGGGACCCTCACGGATTTGTGGTCATAGCCCGAACACTGGTGGCCAGGGGAGCTACGACAGAGGGGGACTGCAGGAAATACAGCTGGTCTCCTGACAGCATCTCCACACATCCTTGATCGACCAGGATCCGAACGGGCATTCTGGCTAAAAAATCGGTGCCGAATAGACACGGTACGGCCAAAGCCTTAGAGACCAACATGGGTCCCCGCAATGTGATCTCCCCGATCGCCACAGATGCGGCGACTGGCCGCAACGGCCCCACACTCTGCGGCAGCGACCGGAAAACGGCCTCGGAAACCATGGTGGCGGACGCCCCCGTATCCACCAGAATCCTTACCTCGACCCCCTGCACGCGTCCCACCACGGCCGAGGATCCGGCAGCAGCGGCCACCACGCGATGCGCAAGGGCCCGCCACTGGCGAGTCTATCTGGGCCACCCGACCGTCAAGCGCACCCCCATGTGCCCCGAGCCAGACCCCCAAGAGATGGGCCCATGAAGATGGACCCTAACACTGCGAGATGCCTGCGGTGGAGAGAGTGGCCGTGCGATGAATGCGTCGTGACTTGCCTGCTGCCCGGGAGGCTCCGCCGCTGGAGGGATGTCTGCAAGAGGAGAGGCCTTGGAGAAGGCCCCAGGGGCGTTGTTGCACCATCTCTCAAAGTGGGCCACCTGGCCACAACGAAAACAGGTGACCCGCCCCCGGGCCTGCGAACGGTGAGATCTCGCTCGCCCCGGCCCCCCTGGCCGGTGAGCATACCCCCTAAGACCGCTGCGGCCACGAGGACATCCTCCCCCCTGGGCGGCGCCACCACTGGTGGCGCTGGAGCACCCGCACACGCCATCATCGCTGAAGGCCGACGCAGCGCAAGATGGGCCTGAATATTTTGCGCGACGGCCAGCGAAGTAACCTTGGATCGTGCCCCGATGGACATAACAATTCCCAACTCCCCTGCGAGGACCAGCAGCCTCTCTAGGGCCAGGGAGTCCAGCGCGGTCCCTTCCATGTTGGGATACGCAGCCCGAGCCAATGCAAGGAGGGAGCAGCGGAACGCAAGAGGTGATTCCCCCTCCTCCCTTCGGCCATCTGCTGGTAGGCCAATTGTAGCGTCGCCTTCTCCACCAGTGGGATGCTCAAAAAGGTATGTAACGCCCTAGCGTCCAAGCATGTGGGCAGTGCGAGCAGCGCCTCCTCTTCGGGTCACCGCACAGACTGAAAGGCCGCATCAAATCTGGCGTGGAAATCCAGCCAGTCCCCCTTCGTTGACACGAATGGCGCCACAGGGGGCAGCCTTTTCAGCCGAAGGTGAGCCGACCCATCCCCCGGCCTAGACTCACCCACAGCCGCGATCGCATGGAACCGCCACGCCCGGACCCGCGGCCCAGGCTGCGGGAACATCGCCCCCCGCACCACGTCCGCGGCCGCAGCCAGCCCGAAACGCCATGGCGAGCCTGACGATGAGATCACGGAGCCACTGGCGCTCCTGGGAGGACAACGAGGCATTCTCGGTGCACAACGCATCAATCCATCATGCGTTGGACCTCCCCACAGGGAGCACTCCCGCCACCACCCCTCCCGGCGGCTCAAGGATGCTGGGAGGAGGGCCTGGGGTGGCGTGCGCCAACACAGCACCAACAGGGATGGCGATTGGTGCGTGCCCCGAATTTAGGACCTGCAAAAAAAGTTCCTGGCCCACAGCCACAGCTGTGAAAGCACCCACCAGCCCGGCGAACCTCGCCAAATAATTGGAGAGAGACAGGAGGATGCCTGTCTCCGGGGACTCCAACGTCAACGGCCTGCGCAGCCTGAGGGGAAGCAGGATCTGTAACCCAGGTGGGACCCTCACGGATTTGTGGTCATAGCCCGAACACTGGTGGCCAGGGGAGCTACGACAGAGGGGGACTGCAGGAAATACAGCTGGTCTCCTGACAGCATCTCCACACATCCTTGATCGACCAGGATCCGAACGGGCATTCTGGCTAAAAAATCGGTGCCGAATAGACACGGTACGGCCAAAGCCTTAGAGACCAACATGGGTCCCCGCAATGTGATCTCCCCGATCGCCACAGATGCGGTGACTGGCCGCAACGGCCCCACACTCTGCGGCAGCGACCGGAAAACGGCCTCGGAAACCATGGTGGCGGACGCCCCCGTATCCACCAGAATCCTTACCTCGACCCCCTGCACGCGTCCCACCACGGCCGAGGATCCGGCAGCAGCGGCCACCACGCGATGCGCAAGGGCCCGCCACTGGCGAGTCTATCTGGGCCACCGGACCGTCAAGCGCACCCCCATGTGCCCCGAGCCGGACCCCCAAGAGATGGGCCCATGAAGATGGACCCTAACACTGCGAGATGCCTGCGGTGGAGAGAGTGGCCGTGCGATGAATGCGTCGTGACTTGCCTGCTGCCCGGGAGGCTCCGCCGCTGGAGGGATGTCTGCAAGAGGAGAGGCCTTGGAGAAGGCCCCAGGGGTGTTGTTGCACCATCTCTCAAAGTGGGCCACCTGGCCACAACGAAAACAGGTGACCCGCCCCCGGGCCTGCGAACGGTGAGATCTCGCTCGCCCCGGCCCCCCTGGCCGGTGAGCATACCCCCTAAGACCGCTGCGGCCACGAGGACATCCTCCCCCCTGGGCGGCGCCACCACTGGTGGCGCTGGAGCACCCGCGCACGCCATCATCGCTGAAGGCCGACGCAGCGCAAGATGGGCCTGAATATTTTGCGCGACGGCCAGCGAAGTAACCTTGGATCGTGCCCCGATGGACATAACAATTCCCAACTCCCCTGCGAGGACCAGCAGCCTCTCTAGGGCCAGGGAGTCCAGCGCGGTCCCTTCCATGTTGGGATACGCAGCCCGAGCCAATGCAAGGAGGGAGCAGCGGAACGCAAGAGGTGATTCCCCCTCCTCCCTTCGGCCATCTGCTGGTAGGCCAATTGTAGCGTCGCCTTCTCCACCAGTGGGATGCTCAAAAAGGTATGTAACGCCCTAGCGTCCAAGCATGTGGGCAGTGCGAGCAGCGCCTCCTCTTCGGGTCACCGCACAGACTGAAAGGCCGCATCAAATCTGGCGTGGAAATCCAGCCAGTCCCCCTTCGTTGACACGAACGGCGCCACAGGAGGCAGCCTTTTCAGCCGAAGGTGAGCCGACCCATCCCCCGGCCTAGACTCACCCACAGCCGCGATCGCATGGAACCGCCACGCCCGGACCCGGGGCCCAGGCTGCGGGAAGATCGCCCCCCGCACCGCGTCCGCAGCCGCAGCCAGCCCGAAACGCCATGGCGGCGCCCACCTGTCATGGACGCCGCCATGACAGGTATCATGACGGCAACTTGTGGCATCGCGTAATCAATGGCGGCCAACTCCGGCGTTGCAGGTAAAATGGCGGCCACCGGCGGCGTCACAGGTAAAATGGCGCCCGCCGGTGGCGTCGCAGAAAAAATGGCGGCGCCCTGTCCCGGCGCAGCGGTCGGTGGAATGGCGCCAACCGGGAATTTGGCGGGAGGCACGGCGTCGCCAACGTCGCGACGGCCTTGCACCCCATCGCCCTCCGCGTGTGTGTGCACCCCCACCTCAAGCAGCACAGCGGTGAGCTGTGCCACCGACTGCTGGAGCAGCTCCAGCTGGGCAGCTACGCCACTGGGCCCCGACCTCCGGGATCTCCACCAGGGCCGCGGCAGTGTCTTCCTCTTCGTGCGCCGGTACACCAGGTGCGGTCTTCCATCTCGCACCAGACTTAGACATGGTCGCGAGCACGGAAGCCACTTCTGACACCAGTTGTTGTGTTGTAAAGACGACACAAAGAGCAGTCGTTGTCGGGGCTGACACCAAACTGTGTATTACGGGCTGTTCGCCTAGGTTTAGGGGAAGGGGTAATACAAGACTTGGCTAAGCTAATCTCCCCAGGGGAAAGGGGACTGGGAATCCCTACGCCTCCTAGGCTAACGGGCTCTTCCCACAACGCTGACCGATGGTTCAACCAACTCGGCCAGCCGGGTAAAGTAGCCCCCCCTAGCCTGGTGCTATTTCTCCCCTACCCTGGGTCCCCACTTCCCTACCGCTCACGAACCCGGCTCCTGGCGAAGACCCCGTCTACGTCACCGGTCCCCCCTCAAATACTCCGAGGGGACATGATGTCACTCCTCCCAAGGCGAGTGTGACATCCCGTCACCACTCTACTCCTCAACACAAGGAATGAATTGACATGTTTTGTTTACGTGACAAACCTTACTAATTGGCTATGTCGGGTGGTGGCAGGTTTAACGACACTTATATTCACGTGATCTCATCCAAAAGCCTCTATTATGGATAGTACGGTACTTATATTCTTGGGCCTTTCGGTAAAGTCACGTAGATAGGTTCGAAGAAAATAATAAAAATAATAGAAAACGACGTTTCGATCGCTGATCACTGTTTTAACGCAGTGGGCTCACGAGACATTGATTTCTCTAAGACGAAGGTACTTTGCAAGCCCACTGGCTATCAACAAAGATTCGTTCATGAAGCCATCCATATATATAGACACAGACACACTTCCAACCGAGAAGATGGGTACAAACTGAGTAATCATTGGAAGGACGTTATCAACCAGTTTAAGTCATAATTGGCTGTGATGTTCCCATCATACCACCTTCCGATGTTAGTTGTGCTTTATGCCCATTTCAAACTTGCGCTTTCACAGTCACTTCGCGTGCTGACACGATAGTAGTGCAAGTCCAAGAAATTTAAACAAATCAACCAAACACACAAGAATAAAACTAAACCATCCCCATCCGACCAGGCCAAGCACACTGAGGTATGAACTTCTTTTTCAAAAGCGACCTTGCCACAATGATAGCTCAACAAAGTGGCCCATCATTTGAATATTTATTGCACCAAAGTAATCTAAATAATTTCAATGCATGTTCATAAATATGGAGTGAAAAACCGGAGGACCCAGAGAAAAAAATCCACGCGACCATGGGGAGAGAGACACGCAAACTCCACATATACAGCAGGCGTCAGGGTCGGGATAAAACCCCCGACCTGCATACGAGGCGAGTAAGATAATATCACAACCACCGTGAATATATAAAGTATATAAGTTAAAATTGCATAATCAATTCCCAAGCTTCGGAAAGGCAGTGAAACAACTGCAAAAATAGTCCCAGACCACACCAAGACAACACACAGTCCCTCAATTAAAAAAAATGTACATTTCATTTGTACTCATTTCCACTTGCTTGGGGTGCTCCCCCCAGCCCCCCGCCACCCGCCCCCCCGTGAGTGTTGCTGCAAATCATTATATAAATGCTCATAAAACGGTGTCCACATTGGCTTGGCAGCATACCCTCAAAACTCTGTATATTTTGCACTGAAGGCGGTGAACTTTGTTCTACACCACGGTGGTGGTTCGCAAACCCACGCACAGTGCTAAACACTAGAATAATCATCTAGACTCTCGCTTCCATATCTCTACAAGGCCCACCACTCTGTGACCAGGTATAAGCTCTCCTTGGCCCGCTGGGCAATGTTTATGAGATTATGAAAATGCATGCTGTTTGACTTTGCAGTGTCTGCTCTTTGTGTGATTAAACACACTTATGGAAGGAGATTGTAAAAGTAATTACGTGCATATGCCATGTCCAATTTTTTGTTGTATTTTTTTTGTTAGCCACATGTAAAAGCCTGTGCATAAGACTAAAACAAGTCTAAAGATATAGGCATTCTGGTGGCTTGTGCTGGAATCCACTGTTTTAAAAATCTATATTGACAACTATGAGATTATGCAAACAGTACATGTTTGTAAAATGTGTGGAAATTAATAACAATGTCGTTTTAAAAATTATAATAAGGCAGAGGAATGGCATTTACCATATTCTCATTTCTGAAACAAAATTGTATTTGCCAACAAAGTCCCACGCCTCGATATTGCAATGTAATGCATTTGCCCCCACGAGTTACCAGGGTCAGTTTGCAATGTTGCTGTTTCCCATAATGGCGAGGATACTAATACTACAATTGAATAACTTCACTACATATGATTCCTAGAGCGTAAGTGCGGTCAGCGCCCATGAACATTCTGAACACGCGTGGACATTCTGCATCTCTGGCTAGCATGCACTTTTTCGCCTATATTGAAAAATAATTTCTTTACAACTGCTTTTTGTGTTTAGTTTGTCCTACCCCCGCAACCTCCCGAGAAGCACGGTTGGCTCCGTATGGGGCGAAAGCAGTTCAACATGCATGCATCGATCACTCACAGAGCGCAATCTAAAGCGTGTCTGCTGAAAATATTAACATTTGTATTATATTTTTCATGTTTCGCATTGGGGGAAAAAAAGTGATTTTAGCGTTTTAATTGTGTGTGAGTATTCTCCCACAATATATCATACTTTATCCTTCTTACGATATCAGAAATTCAGACGGCCTCCACTCCGGCCGTGTATCCCGTCAAAAGGTGTGGCCAGTGCTCGTATATATGAACTTTTTGGTTCTTTCGGTAAAGTCACGTAGAAATTAATTAAATAATAATATAATACGACGTTTCGATTGCAACACAAGCAACCATCATCAGGTACAAATGCATTACACTTCCTAATTTTACTAAATTTGCTTTCTACCGTGCTTGTTCATGGGTCCATTCTCTCCTCCGGCTGCTATGGACAGTAATTCCACACAACGCTCCTTGCTTGTTTGTGTAGAGGAGTAGAATGGGGAAGTGGCATCACTTGTGCTGTCCAGGGCGATGACGTGACGTCATGCGCTCGGGGCAGCAGAGTGATGTCACGGCTCCTGAAGGATAAAAAGGGGACCCCGTGACGTAAGAGGGGTCGTAGCTGGAGAGTAGGGGCTGAGAAGGGTGAAACGGGGAGCCAGGGGCAAGAGGGTAGGGATAGGGGAGAGCACAGTGCCAGGCTAGACGTGGCTGTGCTCCTCGCTCGGCCGTGTTGGTTGATCCCACGGCCGGGGCAGAGGAGACAGCACAGGGCAGCCGGCTGTGTCGGGACCTAGCCCGGGACCCCTAACCCCTGGGGAGTTGTTCACCCCTGTGTATTGTTAAAGATTTGTAATAAAACCTTGGCGGAAGCCTCTACCTTACCTTAGCCTCCGAGTGAGTCGTCGGGAACTCCTTTACATTTGTTTAGAAGTCCGGTGTCCAGCTCGTCCGTCCCCCATCGGCAGGAATTCCACCCAACTCCCCCTCTGCCCCCCCCCCCTCTCTCTCTCTATTTAAAGCCTCGACACAGAGACGTTGTCTTTCTGTGTGCCTATGTGTGTGTCTCTCTGTTTGTCTCTGTGTGAGTCTCTCACCCTTTAATTATGAGCGATAATGCGGAACACGGTCAATCATTTGACGTCAAAACCGCTTACGCTGCGGAGTGCGCACTGCCCACTGGCTGCTGGTTTCATGCCACCTGTCTGGCTGCTCTCACATTAAACTATATTGACACTCTTTGCTTTGTGAGAGAAATGTAATTGTGTTGAAAAACAAATATTTGTCTACATCCTGAAGTACAAAAAGAGACCACACGCGGGCCAGTCTAATGATGCAACGTCTGCTTGCGTCTTGTCGACAGGGATCAGTCTGAGGTGGATGTCCGTTTAGCGGCGCAGTGTCAACTCCAGCAGCAGCTACAGCCGCTGTCTGCATTCACTCCTCCTGCTGACATACTTAAAGAATGCTGGGTGGTTGATATGTACTCGGCAATATAACACCATTGCCCCATTACACGATATACTTTCACAATTTTCTCTCCCTTTCATTTATAAATGTAGTTCATATACTTTCTCTTCAAACCAATTTATGACGATCTTAGCACGGCCGTATGATAGGTAATAGGGCTGCTGTGAGTGGGGAGGCTTGACTCACAATGCGAAGGGTGTGAGGTTAGGAGTCCATTCAACCCATCATCCCTCTGGGATTCATTAAATGAGTACGACTTTATGAGAAGTCAACATTGGTTCTGTGGAGAGATTGGCTCCTGCCATATAAAAGTGGAATTTGCATCACTGGCTCAGGGCCCCAAAGGCGATGGGTATAGCCCAGGGATTGGAAAACCACAATAACAAGAGACATGTTTGCTCGAATACAAAACTCAAAGTCTTTTAATAGCCGCAATGCACAGTGTCTACATAGACGCGTGCATACATCACGTGACGAGGTGGTCCGTAAAGCGCCGCATGCAGCTCCGGAGCCGCAGGTTGCCAAGCCCCTGGTGTCGCCTCATTCCCCTTCATGCCGACGGACCAAACATTGTGACATTGACATACAGTGCGTACCCGCCCAGCTCAGACCTTGAGGTCTCCTCAGCTTGGGACATATTTTCATTTACACATTTTGGGACATTCTTATTTACACATTTTGTTCAGCTAATGTGCACAAATAACAGTGTACCCTGCCTCATGAATTAAATACAATGCTAGTTTAAGGTTACAACGGAAACAAATATGCGTAACATTTTCTTATTACTTTCAAATACGACATTGTGATAACTGGCATGGATGGAATTTGAAGGAGCAAGTATTTCTTTACAACGGAGAAACATAAAATAATTGAAAAACGAACAAAGAGCAACGCAATATATATGCTGAACTATTCTACGAAGTGAGGAAATTAAGAACAAATGGAACACAACTACCGTATATTAAAGGACTTTTTTCTCCAGCTGTGATATAACCCTAAGCTATAAATGCAACACCTATGAATTAACGCTCAGAATACGATACGTAAAATATCCAATGTTAACTCTGTACTCTCCTCGAGTCATATGGACTTGTGCGCATTCATTCTGCAGGCATTAACTCTTAGCCCACCGCACTGCCAGCCCGTCGATCTGAGTTCGATTGTCGGCGAAAGTTAACGCCAGACGCAAATAGGATCTAATCAAGTCTTTGACCTCCCTTGGATAAAATTTTACGTAAAAAATTTGGGTGAATTATCCACAACAAATTTGTGGAGTCCTGTTAAAAATTGCAGCATGAATAGGGCAGAATAAGTTTCTGTGCTCACTCAGTGCTCTCTTCATTAGTCATGCCCCTGCATTTTTAATGACTGGAATGTTATCACTGGAATTGTGTCACAATGATGGTGGACAACTCTCTGCACTCTGTGTGGCTCTTCCCACTTTGTCTCACACCACGAGTGCGGAATGAGTTGCTGCTTTGGTGTAACTGACCCCTTCATGCATGACAGAACAGAGCTCAATTTCACATTAAAAAAAAGAAACGGCCATCATTCTGCTAGTGAGGCAAAACGATGGGCTAAAAAACTCGACAAAACAGTCCCCGAAAGTTCACGTTTTATGCAAATCACTATAAATATGGTTGCCACGTATCAGAGTAAATTACCATACAGAGAAATGGATTATATTCATAAACGTGGAAAATTTGGAAGCAATAATCTTCAAACGGCAGACGGAAAAAGAATAGCATCATCTTTTAAAATCACCTTTCAGCAGCTTAATCCTTTAAGCCGATAAAAGAGATGGTAATTCTTTCTGGCCATTTCACATAACATTGCACCTAACTGCTGATAATTGAATACACATAACTGTGAAATCAGCTGTTATAAAGACAGCTCAGCCACAACTCAAACAATTAGCAATGTGTTGAGTTCCGTAAAGAGAGTTCTGAGCTGGATGAATTGTGACTATTTTTCTGGTGAATGAACTGTGAAATGGCAGCAATGCAAGTAATGCAAGTGGAATATTGAAACGATTTGTGGGATTCGTCGATTCCTAGAAAAGTCCGACCGCAAATCTGGATAGAGATTCATCCCGTCTGTAATCTCAACACAGTTTATAGGTATACTGTGCATAGCAAATGTACACCTCACAATTGACCCAAAATAACAAGCATATCTCAAAGTGGACCCTAAATGCAGCACGTTCCTCACGTTAAAAACACAAAAGATTCACTCCGTGACCCTTCCACTTGTACTTTGCAACCAGGGCATGGCCCATTCCCGTCACTTATCTCATTCCCTTCACTTGTCTATGATGAGAGGGATGAGTAATTGCCGCTCTTTAGCATTGCAGAGCACAGCCGTTGGCCATGCCACCGGCAGGACTGTGCCCAAGGTGCTTGCTGTCCGACTGTAGGCACTGGGCACGTAGACTGGTGAGACACATTGTGAAAGTAATTGTATGTACAGTATGCTGAACTTCATGCGCACCGTGCCTAGCCAACCGTGAAAATCAGAGGTTATCACGGTTGGCTAGGCACGGTTGGCTAGTTTTCAATCTATATTTAGAAGTGCATAGCTCCAGCGGCTTCCTAATATTGGATGGTAGTGTTCCAGACGGCCACAGAAGCGCATTTGAAAGCACGCGATGGGGTGAGACCGTTTTTGTTCGATGGTTAGCCAAATGCCCCTGGAAGGATGACCTGAGTTCGTGTGATAATGGTTGATGCTCCTTGACGAGATCAGCAAGGTGTTGTGGTTCATTTGTGGCAAGCACTTTGTCATGAGTGCGACCTTACAATGTATTCGTTCGGCAACCGGAAGTCATTGCAGCTCGGCGAGCACTGGACAGACACCGTCAGATCTTACAGTACCCGTCACGACACGTGGCAAAGAGTTTTGTACACGCTGCAGGGTTATGTTTTAGCCAGACGTCCCCGTACAGTAGCGACTTGCAATTATCGAGCCTTGTCGATACAATGCTACGTTGGCTACGTCACTACTCAATCGTGGTCAAATGTGTCGTTAGAGCCTGAAAATGAAAATTGCAGGACCTGACCATAAATTACAGGATCTGACTATAATTGTCTCATTTCAGCTGAATTGTATCATTAAAGCTGAAGTTTAAGGCAGGATCAAAATAATTAACATTACTTTATAGGGTTATATTTTTCAGTCTAATTGAGCAAAAATATAAACGGCCTTGATTAACACTTTGTAAAAGCTCATTAATAATGACCACAAAGCTAATCAGGATACGGGTCACGTGAACGGCAGCTGCAACAGAGTATGAAAAAATAAGAATAGGTTTTTACCCTTTCTGGCAATAAAACCGGAGGGGTTAAGATGTTCAAATACTAAATAGAAACCTTTTGCAAGGAATCAAGTCTGCTTTAACCACATGTACTTGTGGTAAACAGCAAAGAAAAATGTGCTCTGATAAAACTTGCATTTTCTTTGAAACTGATTGATCGACACCAGAGACAGCCTTCTTTAGAGCCTAGTCGCACCAATGCCAGACCAGAGAACGCCAAAAGGCGAACAGGATACAGTGAGGGGTTAAAAGTATTTGATCCCCTGCTGATTTTGTACGTTTGCCCACTGACAAAGAAATGATCAGTCTATAATTTTAATGGTAGGTTTATTTCAACAGTGAGAGACAGAATAACAACAACAAAATCCAGAAAAACGCATGTCAAAATTTTTATAAATTGATTTGCATTTTAATGAGGGAAATAAGTATTTGACTCCTCTGCAAAACATGACTTAGTACTTGGTGGCAAAACCCTTGTTGGCAATCACAAAGGTCAGACATTTCTTGTAGTTGGCCAACAGGTTTGCACACATCTCAGGAGGGATTTTGTCCCACTCCTCTTTGCAGATCTTCTCCAAGTCATTGAGGTTTCGAGGCTGACGTTTGGCAACTCGAACCTTCAGCTCCCTCCACAGATTTTCTATGGGATTAAGGTCTGGAGACTGGCTAGGCCACTCCAGGACCTTAATGTGCTTCTTCTTGAGCCACTTCTTCGTTGCCTTAGCCGTGTGTTTTGGGTCATTGTTATGCTGGAATACACATCCACGACCCATTTTCAATGCCCTGGCTGAGGGAAGGAGGTTCTCACCCAAGATTTGACGGTACATGGCACCGTCCATCGTCCCTTTGATGCGGTGAAGTTGTCCTGTCCCCTTAGCAGAAAAACACTCCCAAAGCATAAGATTTCCACCTCCATGTTTGACGGTGGGGATGGTGTTCTTGGGGTCATAGGCAGCATTCCTCCTCCTCCTCCAAGCACGGCGAGTTGAGTTGATGCCAAAGAGCTCCATTTTGGTCTCATCTGACCACAATACTTTCACCCAGTTGTCCTCTGAATCATTCAGATGTTCATTGGCAAACTTCAGACAGGCATGTATATGTGCTTTCTTGAGCAGGGGGACCTTGTGGGCGCTGCAGGATTTCAGTCCTTCACGGCGTAGTGTTACCAATTTTTTCTTGGTGACTATGGTCCCAGCTGCCTTGAGATAATTGACAAGATCCTCCCGTGTAGTTCTGGGCTGATTCCTCACCGTTCTCATGATCATTGCAACTCCACGAGGTGAGATCTTGCATCGAGCCCCAGGCCAAGGGAGATTGACAGTTCTTTTGTGTTTCTTCCATTTGCGAATAATCGCACCAACTGTTGTCACCTTCTCACCAAGCTGCTTGCCAATGGTCTTGTAGCCCATTCCAGCCTTGTGTAGGTCTATAATCTTGTCCCTGAAATCCTTGGAGAGCTCTTTGGTCTTGGCCATGGTGGAGAGTTTGGAATCTGATTGTATGATTGATTGCTTCTGTGGACAGGTGCCTTTTATACACGTAACAAGCTGAGATTAGTAGCACTCCCTTTAAGAGTGTGCTCCTAATCTCAGCTCGTTACCTGTATAAAAGACACCTGGGAGCCAGAAATCTTTCTGATTGAGAGGGGGTCAAATACTTATTTCCCTCATTAAAATGCAAATCAATTTATAACATTTTTGACATGCGTTTTTCTGGATTTTCTTGTTATTCTGTCTCTCACTGTTCAAATAAACCTATCATTAAATTATAGACTGATCATTTCTTTGTCAGTGGGCAAACGTACAAAATCAGCAGGGGATCAAATACTATTGTTATAATAATAGGGTTGTTCCCCTTTTTTATGGCAACAAAACTGAAACCTTTTTACAAGGAATCATGTGTGTATTAACCATAATACTTGTGGTCAAAATGCAAAAAAAACCACACTGATAATATTGCTAATGCACACAAGATTCCTTGTAAAAAGGTTTCAGTATTGTTGCCAGAAAAAAGGGGGAAAACCTTATTATTATATTTTGGTACTTGCAAAGGAGGTCTAATGATGAGGATATATTATGCATATATTATCAGAGCATGTTTTTGTTTGAATATTCACCATAAGTATGTGTGATTAATGCAGACGTGATTGTTTGCAAAATGTTTATATTTGGCGTTTGCACATCTTAACACCTACATTATTTTATTGCCAGAAAGGGGTAAAACCTATTCTTATTTTTTCTCAATTTTTTGGGGCAAAAAAGATCTCATGTTGTAGCTGCAAGTGTTGCATACCAACCGAAATGCGTTTTATACTTAACGAGAACCATACGGGATGCATTGTTTACGCGTGTGCATGGTTGGCCCTTTAAAGATTATAAAGTGAAACGAGCAGCCTGTTCATAATAATTAATGTTCACACTTTCGGCTGTATAGTAACCAAGCGGCGTTACTATTATATATATTTTTTCACATCATGTAATATGAACCTTATGACGGGACCCCGGGGTCCCGAATAAACGGAAGTCAAAATCGTAATTAATTACTTTCTTTTTGGCGACTCCGTCCCACCGCGCACATAAATGCCGCGACCCACCTGGCGCGGATCATTCTGTTGTCGTCCTAGCGCAGCAGCGAGGACAAATGCACAGAGAAGCTGAACAAGCGAATGCACTCCATGCTCGGGTAAGGGCAGGATCATAAGCCTTATCCAAAGCTGCTCAAACTACATACACGACTTAAGTCCTTTATTTGTCATAACGGTATGCATAACACAGTGAAACTGCTCTCTTATCTTCATTATTATTTGTGACTTACCAATGTCTACAGCCAGGATCAGTCGATGACAATCCTAGTACATGCAGATATTTAACAGATGAGATGGGTTGCACCGTTAATTCTTCCTGTTTCATAATACTTCTGTTGTCCGTATGCATCTGTGCAGATAGGTTTTTTTGCGGTTAAGCCATAGTCTCCACATACCGCTCGTATCAATGCGGATAAGAGGAGCGGCGACCCACTCCTCTGTAGAGTAACATTGGTATAAACGCTTGTTACAATATGAACAGCGCATTGAGAACGCGTACTATTTTATGGACTGTTTACAAAGTGTGTTCACAAATCCACACTGAGAAACACGATGATTGACAGGGGTGTAAATTATTTTTCGATCGTGTATTTCAGGGGTCTTAAACTCGCGGCCCGCGGGCCAATTTTGGCCCGCGGAACGATATTTTGTGGCCCCCTACTTGACATCAAATTTTTTTTTTTACCATAACTCAGGCTCGTGACAGCTTCCGGTGTTTGTTGACAAGTTAGCCAACGCGAATTAGCAACGTTAGTCACTTGGTTGAAACGTGATTCCGGAGTGACACCAAGTGGAAGGAAAATATATCCTGTCACCCAGTGCAAGGTACAGAGGACTTAGGAAGTGGGCGGACTCAACAAGAGTAACCAGTGACCTAATAAAGACAACAGAGTGTTGCAATATGAAAGGGAAAATAATTACATGGATAGCAAATAGCATGAGATGGGTGGCAAGAACAAAAGCCAAATGGTGGTTAGAACCTGAATACTATAAAGAAGAAGTTATAGATTATTATTACAAGAGAAACAAAGACAAGGAAAAAGGACAGATATGTGCAATCGCAAAAGAAAACGAATTTACCAAGAACAATTTAATAAAAAAGAGCAAGAAATTAAAATATATAAAACATGAGACAATGGACTTGATGTTAAGAATTAAGACAGGTGGAGTAACATGGACACCAGAGTTAGCTCAATGGCATCCAGAGAGATTTGGTAGAGCAAAAGGATATGTAGGATGTAAACAAAAAGAAGAAAATATATTCATAATAAAGGTTTTTGGGTTAGATCGCGTTATTTATAAATGTGTCGTAACCCTCCACCACCCGACACGGCCAATCAGCAAAAAAGTGTCACGTTGACAAAAGACAAATAATTCACTACTTTAGCCCACCGGTGTGTTGAAGAGTGAATCCACAACATTTACAGTTTGAGTACGACGTTTCGCTGGTAATTACATCCAGCATCATCGGCCA
Source organism: Petromyzon marinus (assembly GCF_048934315.1). Classification (NCBI taxonomy): domain Eukaryota; kingdom Metazoa; phylum Chordata; class Hyperoartia; order Petromyzontiformes; family Petromyzontidae; genus Petromyzon; species Petromyzon marinus. Next base: position 13,241,671 of record NC_133692.1, read on the forward strand.
ATTCGCCAGAATGGTAAAGCCCTCGCTTGCTCCCGGTCTTAAATAGAGCAGCAGGGTGACGTCATCATTTAACTCATTTTAGGTGCAGTGATTTGAGAAAATCTAGATCACTTTATTTATGAATTTTTTTTTGTCACCCAGCCCCAGTCATGTCTTTCTCAAAACCTGCCGTGAAGAGAAAGGTTGGCGACGAGCACAGACAATTTCAGGAAAAGTGGGAGACGGAATATTTTTTTTGTTGAGCACAGGGGCACCCCGACGTGTCTTATTTGCACAGAGAAAGTTGCAGTGCACAAGGAATACAACATCAGACGTCATTACTTAACTAGACATACTAAGGAGTATGCAAAATACCAGGGAGATGAGAGGACTGGGTCGCCAATCTTAAAACATGTCTACTCAGGCAACAAGATTTTTTGAAGAAAGCAAGCAGAGTGATGCAGCAGTAGAAGCTAGCTACGTGGTGAGTGAGATGATTGCTAAGGCGAGTTCATCAAAAAGTGCATGTTACAGGCTGCAAGTATAGTCTGTCCGGGAAAGAAGGGTCAGTTTAGCAACATCAGCCTTTCAGCCAACACAGTGGCAGAGCGCATTTCTGACCTGTCAGGTAACATATACGATCAACTGCGTGAGAAAGCCAAACATTTCCGTGCATACTCAGTCGCTCTTGATGAGAGCACAGACATCACTGACACTGCGCAGCTCGCAATGTATGTCCGTGGTGTTGACGACAATTTTGAAATGATGGAAGAGTTGCTCACAGTGAATCCAATGCATGGCCAGACCACCGCTCAGGAGATATTCCGCCAGCTGTGTGATGCCATTGTGGATGCCGGTTTACCATGGAAGAGGTTTGCTGGAATAACAACCGACGGAGCGCCATCAATGACAGGGAGGAGAAATGGACTGGTGGCACTTGTTCAAAGAAAACTGGAAGAGGAGGGTGTGGAGGAGGCCATTGCGCTGCACTGCATTATCCATCAGCAGGCCCTTTGCAGCAAATGCCTGAAGTTTGACAATGTGATGTCTGTCGTGAAATGCATCAACCATATCAGATCCAGGGGCTTAAAGCACCGGCAGTTCTGCGCCTTTTTAGAGGAAATAGAGTCAGCAGATGAGGATGTGCTCTACTTCACCAAGGTACGTTGGCTCAGCAGGGGAAACGTCTTGAAGAGGTTTTTTTAGTTGAGAGCAGAAGTGAAAGCCTTCATGGAGAAGGATGGGATGGCTGTTCCTGTGCTAAGTGATCCCAAATGGCTCATGGACTTAGCTTTTCTTGTTGACATCACACAGGAGCTGAATGTACTGAACGAGAAGTTACAAGGCCAGGGGCAGCTTGTCAGTGCTGCCTATGACAAAGTCAGAGCATTCTCCACAAAACTTGTGTTATGGAAAGCCCAGCTCTCTCAGACAAACCTCTGCCATTTCCCAGCATGCAAGGCCTCATGGACGCGGGCACACCATTCAGTGGTGAGAAGATTGCTGATGCCAATGTAAAGCTACAGGAGGAATTTGATCACAGGTTTGCAGACTTCAAGACACACAGAGCCACTTTTCAAATTTTTGCTGACCCCTTCTCCTTCGATGTGCAAGATGCCCCTCCTGTGCTTCAAATGGAGCTAATTTACCTGCAGTGCAATTCTGAACTCAAAGCCAAGTTCAGGGAGGTGAGTGCAAAAGCAGACAAGCTTGGACAATTTTTGAGAGAATTGCCCCCCACCTTCCCTGAGCTTTCCAGGATGTTCAAGCGGACCATGTGCCTTTTTGGGAGCACATATCTGTGTGAAAAGCTCTTCTGCACCATGAACTTTTATAAGTCAAAGTACAGGTCCAAACTTACTGATGAGCATCTTCAAGTCATACTGAGGGTCTCAATTGCTTCCTCCCTCAAGCCAAATGTGGCTCAGCTGTGTAAGAAGAGGAAGCGCTGCCAGGTGTCTGGCAGCAAGGAGTAGGTAAGAGAAGCCTATGTTCTAAAGAACCGTTCATGTTCTGAACTGTTATTAATAAATATTGAGAAGATTGGATCAAATTTTGATTTAAAGCTTTCGTGACTGCAGTGATTCATATTATTGGTTCTTTCGTTAAAGTTACGTTGAAGGGAAACAATAAAATAATAAAATATATTAAAATATATGATTTTATTGTTTCCCTTCAACGTGACTTTACCGAAAGAACCAAGAATAATATTGGATCAGTTGTACTTTTTTTTGGAATACTTGATGCAGCCCAGCCTCACCCAGACTCTACCTCCAGCGGCCCCCAGGTAAGTATTTCAAGAGGTGTAGGGGTGTAGTGGGTGACGTCACGTCACGCTCGCCCTCGGAGAGAGTGGCGTCGCAGAACGTGACGTCAGGCGGACCCTGGGGGGTACGGTGACGTCATGTACCAGGGGGTTATTTAAAGGGGGACCCGAGATGTAACAGGGGGTCGTCGGGGTTAGGAGTGGGGACTCAGGGGAGCTGATCCTCACCCGAGGCTAGGGGAGACTACTCCGCCCGACCGGCCGAGGTTGGGGTAGTCCCAGCCCGGGGCAAGGAGGAGAGCTGAGTTAGCCGGGGTTGTAGGGATCCTGGTACCCTGTCCCCTGGGGAGTTAGCTGGGGTTGTAGGGATCCTGGTACCCTGTCCTCTGGGGCGTTATCGGCTAGGGGGGTGGGTTGGCGTAAGCCCCTAACACACTATGGCGTAAGCCCTTAATAAACGTGGCGTGAGCCCCTAACCGCAACCTGCTTCGGAGTCGTGGATTGTGCCGCAACAGAGGTACTGCAGGTAAGTAGTTTTCAGTTTTAAAGGCATAGTTTAACAAGACATTTGCCACCATCCTTCAAACCCATTGGTGAAAAATCGCAAAGTTTTGTTTACATTATACGTGTATGCGAGAGCATGGGGCTTATGGGACCCCGGGGTCCCGTCCTAAGGTTCATATGGCTTTGCGCTCCCAATTCACGGGTCGGGCAGATTTGAAGCGTGGGCTTTGGAGGACTTCGGGTTTAAATTCAGCGGAAGGCGACTCAGTTATTCTTTTGCCATCGTTCGCTTGGTGTGTTCATCATGAGGTTAGATTGGCTTCTTTTCCTTTGGGGTTGATTTATGTCTTTGTTAAAGTGACCAAATTGATCAAAGGTTACGAATAACTCGCAACCTTAAGACGAGCCCCCTCAGCATCCCGGCCCTGCCGGCCGAGGCGAGTCGTCCCCGGGCAGAGCCGCTATGGGAGCCCCGTGGTCTTATCATGGCCCAACGCACGCATTCACGATGGACTCGGGGAACGCGATCCGAAAATCCGCACGAATGAATTATTCCTCACGCTTGTGTCAATAACTGTTTGCAACGAACAAATAATCTGAATTTGAAGGTCTGCATTCATAAGACAGTATAACTTTAAAATAATCCCATGCTATATTATGGCTGAGTACAGATAGGAATTCCTCGAGTTCCGGTGGCCAAGGTAGTTGGGGGCCGTCCATAAATGACGCCACGCGATTTTGGCCGATTTTTTTACCCCCCCCCCATCACACGCCATCACAAAAAGTCAGACCCCCCTCAAATATGACGCCCCCCCCCCCAAAACCATATTTCCGTTTTGAAAATAAAACTTGCTTCAAATCACTTTAAACTATTGTCATTGTCGTGCGTATTTAATGTGGCGCTGCACTCTGATGTTGCAGGAGAAAACATTTATAAAAAAAAAGTCTTTAATTAAGTAGAACGTGTTTATATTTATTTAAAGTTGCGCATTTTGATGTGACGTCACATTTCTCAAACCCCCCTCGTCAGACATCGTCACAAATACTCTTTGTTTTTTTTTTGTAAAGTCACGTAGGTAAAATAAATGGAAACAACTAAATTAAATCATGACGTTTCAGAGGCAACACAAGCTTCCGTCTTCAGGTGGAAACCGTCACAGGAAAATTGCTGTATCTTGATGCAGCAATATTGCTGTATCTTGATACAGCAATTTTCATTTATTTTACCTACGCGACTTTACCGAAAAACCCAAAGAGAATCCGTGCAGTCACGAAAGCTTCAAATCCTGAATTATCGTCACAAATGTCTGACCTCCCCCCCCCCTAGGTGTGTGACGTCATTTATAGACGGCCCCTTGTTGATCCGTGAGGGTGGGTGAGGCTGGTATCCAGAATCAGAATATTACTGGTAGGAATCTTCTGGTTACACCACCAGCCCACAGGGGATTATTGTGTCCGTCCGTCGTGCATCCAAAAATGGGAGGGATGGGGCTGGGTGGAGAGGGGAGGGTGGGGAGGGGCTGGGTGGGGAGGGGCTGGGTGGGGAGGGGAGGGTGGGGAGGGGCTGGGTGGGGAGGGTCTGGGTGGAGAGGGGAGGGTGGGGAGGGGCTGGGTGGGGCTGGGTGGGGAGGGGCTGGGTGGGGAGGGTGGGGAGGGGCTGGGTGGGGAGGGTGGGGCTGGGTGGGGGGTGGGAGGGGCTGGGTGGGGGGTGGGAGGGGTGGGGTTGGGTGGGGAGGGGCTGGTCACCCCGTGGTGCCCTTATAAAACTCAACGTTTAACCTACTCACGCCGGCTTGTGCCCGCCCTCACAGTCGGGCATATTTGCGGAATACACCACGCCGCCATTGACCCTGGCCATTGACCGAGCACCACAACGTTCCGACCAGCTGCCTCCGCAGGAATGTGTTTTATAGTGGGGGAATCCGATGAGCTATAAAGTTATTTTTTTCATCAATACGTCCAATGTTTCACAGATGTCCAATATCAGCCGTGGGTGGGAATAAAACTTAGGCGAGCTGTTTAGGAATGTTTGGGAAGGGCGACAACATCGCAAACGATTGGGGTCACTTAAACAAAAGATGGATTAATGTGACACGGGGCCAGAGACGAGATGCGCTCAATGACCACGACCCTCCACGCACGGCGAGCCTTACACGCAGCCATTCCTCCCCACGCCGCAGCCCCGTCTCAATGCACTGCCGCGTGAAAGCCTCTCAACGCTGTCTCAGGCATTCGGGTCGTTTGACCATACTTCACCACGCTGGTCAGTGTGGGTGATGAGAGTGGAGGAGGGAGGGGGGTAGTGTGGTGGTTAGCGCTGCGCTGCACTACGAGCCCAGCGACCCGAGTTCGATTCCCGCTCACGGCCAACACGAAGTGACGATTATTAGAACCGGTTCTGAGCCTCCCCTAGGTCGACGCAGCCTCAAATTATTACCTGGCGCGGTGCGTTAAAGGATCGCCACTAGGGAGACAAAGGCGGCCAGGCGTGGTGCTAGCCTTCATAGATGGTACTCGCTAACAGCACTTGCCCTAACAGTCTGTTACAGGCTACATGGGGGATCTTTGTCTTTTTGGGGGAGGGAGGGCGGCAGGAGAGTATTCAGGTCCATCACCTTTGCCGTGGTCGGGAATCGAACTCTGGTTTATCGCAGCGCGCTAACGACTGCGCCCCCCCCCCCCGTGCCCGACGATCCGTGCCGCGTGAGATCGCAGCCCCAGGAGCAGGAGGGCGGGGGAGCCCCCCCCCGCCCCTGCTCTTGTGGTGAGGGGCGGGGCTGGGTGGGGGCGCTATCTCTCTTCTCTGATTGCGCTGCCCGGGCGCGGGCGGGGGTCTGCGCGCTCCTCCGTTCGCTGCTTCACGCGCAGAGTGTGGGGGGGGGGTGATGCAGCAGCCCCGCCCCCCACCCGAGCGCTGACTCCCCGCACTCGCTCCGAGCCGCCACCGCCGCCTCCTCTCTCTCGCCTGCGCGCTCGCGAGTCGCGCCATGCCCGCACTCGCCTAAGGAACCATGGAGCCGGGCTCGGAGTCGCAGCCGCCGTCGCTGCTGCTGCTGCTGCCGCCGCTGCTGCTGCCGCTGCTTCTGCTCGCCGGCCCCGCGACTCTCGCTTCAGGTAAGAGTCGCTGCGACTCGCTGCGACTCGAGAACGGAGAGTTGCTCGCGACTTGTTTCCGAGCGACACTGGCGATGCCCACAGCCGCCAGCGGTTTTGGCTTGCGGTTTGCACAGCTGTCAACGCCTTGTCAGTGCCCTACCTTATTGTAGACAAATTCAGACCTCATTGGTCACTCCGTGCCCCTTATAAATCTCAGCGTTCATCCTACAAAGTCCCATCGCAAGGGAGAAACACAAACAAATAGACCACAAATTACGGGGGGGGTGTTGCCCGTATTGAAACGGCTGTACGCCGTATGGACCTAAACACTCAAATTCCCTGTACAAGAATACTGGGTAACCCGTACGGGTTGACAACTGTGGGTTTGCGGTTGATGGCCGCTGTGTGTCTCTTTGCAAGTTTACAGTCGCGCATTTTTGCTGGCAACTAAGCGTATGACCGTATCGCGCATGAATCAATGCTCCCTCTTCCACAGTTATTCATTCACTCTCTGCGGGTTTCTGTTGTTTACTGCACCAAACTTAAACGCCGTCTCGTGTTGCACTAATTTACTTAGGAATAACTTTCGCGGTGTAACATCGGTTGCGTCCAAAGGACCGGTATGCGTCGCGTACCTCGTATAAAGTAGTGTGTTACTCCCTCTTGAGATACTCGCTCTATCAAAATTAACCCTGTATATAGTAAACAACAAAGACAAACATCTCCCCGTGTAGCCTTAGCAGACTGTTGGGGCAAGTGCTGTAAGCGAGTAGCACCTATGAAGGCCGGCACGGCAGTGGTTGGCCAACACCGCACCCTGCGCCTTTGTCTCCCTCGTGGCGATGTTTACGCACCGCACCAGGCACCCATTTGAGGCCGAGTCGACCTAGGGGGAGACTCGCGACCGGTTCAGATCTTTAATCGTTACCGGTGTTGGTGGCCGTGAGTGGGAATCGAACTCGGGACGCTGGGTTCGTAGCGCAGCGCTAACCGCTGCACCGCCGCTACCCACGGAGTAAACACAGACGTGGCATTCCACCACCATCTCTCTGTCTGCAATTGCATTGCGCAAGTTCTTCTTGAAACCTCAAGTCACCTCGTTGCAACCGCGGTTTTAATGTGTTGCTGCGATGCGCTTAAGCGCAAAAAGAGAAATGAACGGTTAGATAAAATTGCGCGAACAATTGTAAAATTAACTATTAGAGAGGTGTTGGGGTTAGATCGCGTAAATATAAATGTCGTTAAACCGGCCACCACCCGACACACAGGCAATTAGTAAGGGGTTTGTCACGTAAACAAATTGTGCCAAGTCGTTAGGACAGTACACCCGCTTGTGTGTTGGGGAGTAAACCCACACAATTTACAATGTGTTAAATTGTAAAGTTATGATTTTTTTGCTGGAAAAAGTCATACAATATTTAATCGCGTGAAGGTGTTGTTCATAGAGAAAGATATTATTATAAGCTGCAGCAGCAGCGAGCGGAGGCTGCGTGTGTTGGCAGATCAGGCGCCCAGATGCAGGAAAGCAAATCCACGCATCAATTTGCTTTCATGCATCCGATGAACACTTGGGATATTAATAACGATTAATTGGATGGAAACATATGTCGTGATTCCATTTGGTTAAATACTTTGCATTTTAAATAAATGCTGACTTGTGTGTGTGCGTGGCTCAGCGATTGCGCGAGCGCCGCCCCAGTCAGAAGGGTTGCGAGTTCAAACCCTGGTTGGGGGTGGTTGACTCGGCCCCATCATCCCTCCCGCGGTGAATATAACGAACACCACTTTTAGGGAGTTGGGGGAAAGGGAGGTCAACAGTGGTGGGCTGTCCGATGGACAGACTCGCCCCCGCCAGAGGCATATGGAATTTCCACCACAGACTGGCTTCCCTCTGGGGCGGAGGCTGAATGCGCGCGTGCAGAGTAGGAAGGACCCGCTCGCCACTCTGGTGGAGTTGGTGGCGCACACGAGATGTCGTCACTTGCCCCTCTTTACTCTTGCACCAACTAATTGAGTTTGTTAGCCTCTCCAGAGGCGGGAGATGGTCGAGTCAATATTCATTGTTTGCAGCAGCAACGAGAACTGATGTTGTGTTAATTTGGATGACAACACAGTTTTTTAAGGGTTATCCATTCCACGTGTTCCATGGGATATATTTCTTCGCAAATGGCATTTTAATGCAAAGTCGTTATATGTAATGGAGGCAAGGATGATTCCCGAGGGCAGACGAGAATTCGATGACCTATTTTGTTTAAGGCTGGACTCTTGGAAGAACGTTAACAAATAAGCGCATCGCTCTGAAACGAACAGCGACAACGGACATAGCAAATATGTAACACTTCAACAGCAACGTAGAAGTTTCCAAGAAGCAAATAATAATCATTCCATGTATATCGCGCTTTCATCAAGGATCTCAAAGCGCTGTACAGGACACAGCAGCAGCCACTCGGCATAAAAATTATGATATATTCTATTACAAATATATTAAAAAACTTTAATAAGCGGAAGCATATAAATAGATTTTCAGACGCATTTAAAAATGTCCACAGACTCGGAGATGTTTATCTCGTGAAGCCCGACACGAATATCCTTCACTCCAGCCCGCTAATTTCCGCGTGTGACAATCCAGGGGAGGTTGGTTTGCGCGTGGAAAGGAAACCGCGTTAACGACAGCGGCGTGATCAATATTCGCGCATAACACCCACCCACGGGCGCCTCCCACACTCTCACCGCCACCGCCGTCGCCGCCACCACCGCTGTAGTGCTTCATCGCCCCCCCCCCACCCCCCCACAGGGGTGGGGGGGGGGCATTGTGGAGCAGAATCTCACAGCGCCAAAGGGCCTGAAGAATTGGCTCCTCTCGCGCAGGGACTGGGCCAATCCCACGCTCCCGCCGCTAACCAGCCCTCGTGACACGTGCCATGAATGAGAAGCCACACGTCAACTGAAAGGGCCCTGAGTTATGCGTTGATATTTGACATGCATCCGGGCCTGTTCCCCCTGAAAGGGGGGCCCAGACGGAAGCCCGCCCCCCTCCCACCCAAAAAACGCCCACTCACTCACCCATCCACTCACCACACTGCAGGTCACATGACACACCCAATCACTCACCCAACCACTCACCCACTCACTCACCACACTGCAGGTTACCTCACTTCTCTCTGCTTCTCTCCTCGCACTGCTCCACTTTGCAATCCCTCCTCCTCCCACCGTCATCTCTTTTCTCAAACTAGTCGTCACTACCATGGTTACTGTTTCCATAGACTTCCCTCACCGAGTCCTCCTTCCGTATGAAGGGTTCGATGATGTTACTGGACGGCTCCATTCCCTCTGGACGCACCACTGGGTCCACCACCACCACCACACACCTGCGCATGTCACTGCTACGGTGTCTGCGGCAGTACAAGCCGCTTGGCTGCCCCTGCTGCTTTGCCCTGTCCATGTAAATTGCTCTAGGGCAGTTTAAATTATTCACTATATTTTCGTTTCATCATGGAAGTTTAAAGGATTACCCTCAATATATTCATGTAAAAAGAGCAAACATTAACATGTTGGTTTAATGAAAACACTGATTTTCTGCTGCTCGTACAGGTCACTAGAACTGCGTTATCGCTGTTCTGACTCACTTTTACATTAATAAGATAACCTGACATTCCTTTCTGTAATCCTGCTGTAATGAATTTAATGATAATCATGTTTAAATGCAATTGCCACGAGCATATTTGATGTCAGAAATGATTCTTTGATCATTCTACATCTCTGAGGTCACATGACATTCATTATATATCCCTTCTATCACGTTGGTATTTGCTTGCTCAAGTAAATACTCGGGTCATTAGTTTATTATTGCGTCTGAAAGCTTAAATGCAAATCGTGTTGTATCATATTCTACTCTTAGAATTCCACAATTCAGCAGCGATGCTGTGAGCTGTATTTAATCTGCGCTGCATATTCCTGGTCTGTACGCTGTATGTCCATGACAGTGTACCTTAGGGTTTGGTGTGACAGAATTAGATTCATTCACATTTTTGCAATTACCATAAAAAACGATTACATGAGGTGACGGGGACAATCATTTAAATATTGTAATGCCGCCCGATTGAGTGACACCCGATTGAGTTTTGTGTTTCGTGTTTGTTGTCCTTCCCCTGCACCTCCGATGAGCATGGTTAGCTGCATACGGTGTGAAAGAAGTTCAACACGCACACGTACATTGTAAACGGTCATTTAGTGTGTATCCACTCAGCTTACTTATGGGTGTGTGGGGGGGGGAGGTAATTTTCCTAATTATGTGCATTATGGAAAGTGTGGATTATTATTAACACTGATACACATTTAGCAGGTCATAAGAAACACGTATAATAATGTTCTCTGTATTGAGTTTGTAAAAAGAACATCTCTGGGTCGATTGGCACGCGCCACACGTGTGTCAATCACTAGAGGGCTCTGCTGCAATTCGGCGAAAAATATTAAATTCCCTCCTCGTGGAAACGCGGAGTTTTCGTTCTAATTTAACTTTTAATTCTACAATTAATGCACATTATGAATTTAGCAGGTTTGGAGTGGTGAGTGCGGTGCTGAGCACGCGACTGCACTACGACACCGGCGATCTGAGTTCGATTCAATTGTTTTGGGACCTCAAGGTGGAGGGAAGCGGAGGGCGATTTCCCCCTCCCCAACCCCCCTCCTCGGATCCACCGCTGAGTGGGGAGAGTGGAGAGCGGAGCCGAGCGTGGGATGGGTAACATGCGGTTCTGCACTGCAGCGTGCAGCTCGCTCGGTGCACCGGGGAATCCCCACCGGGGCCCCCTCACGCGGCTCCCTGCTGCTGTTTCTGCTGCCAGGGTTCTGTCGTCTCCACCATCGTCACGGTTTCATTGGTGGCGAGACGGGGGGGGGGGGGGGGGGGAGCTCAGGGCCGTTTTAGCCAACAGGCACGGTAGGCACTGTGCTCAGGGTCTCCAAAAACTAAAGGGGCCTACGAAAAGATTTTTGATCGGATCTTTTTTGTTTGTATGTGGTCCTGTCCGAACATTGTATTTGTTTCGATTTAAAGCTTTCGTGACTGCAATGATTCATCTTCTTTGGTTCTTTCGGTAAAGTCACGTGGAATGATAATAAAATAATAAATTGATAAAATAAAATAACACAATACGGCCTTTAAGCCTCAAATTTTGAGGCTTAAAGGCCGTATCTGAACGTGGCTCTTTCACTCCAGCGCTGTCCTACCAGACAGTCTCGCCCCCTTCACCTGATGAAGGCCGCTTGTGTTGTGGCCGAAACGTCGTGAGAATATTATTGTGTTATTTTATTTTATCAATTTATTATTTTATTATCATTCTACGTGACTTTACCGAAAGAACCAAAGAAGATTGTATTTGTTATCGATAAAAATGAACGGCATCCTTTTAAAGCTGCGTCATCGGATATGATGGTCATAGTAAGAAATAGTTGAATACATTTTCCCTACTAATATTTTTAGGCTTACCTTATTATTTTCAATAATTTCAAATTAAATGTGCTTATCTGCGGCACACAGCGCGCTCCCATCGAATGACGGCACAGAGTAAATAATGAACGTATCAGTAACGACATCTGTCCAGCAGATGGACGAAGTTGCGCGTGAGACAAGCGAGTGACAGCGGCGGTAGTAGTGACATGGGGCAGCAGCAGCATCAACTGTAGATAGTTAGCACTGAAGGCCTACGAAACAGAAGTGCCTAGGGCCTACAAGAACCTTAATCCGGCCCTGGAGGAGCAGTGACGCTGCCCAGTGCTGGCGCGTGCACCGCTTGTCGAATAATTCCAGGCCGTCCTGGTTATTATTACTGTGGGCGTATTAATAAAGTACACGCCGTCTGCTTCGCAGGAGATTGTTAAAAAAAAATCTGTCATTATTGGAAGCGAGTAGCCCATCGTGTGCCGGCATCACCCACCGATTAGCACGGTTGGCGACGTGCGGTGCAAAAGAAGTTCAACATACATATGTACACATGGACTCACAGAGAGACCCATAGACTCACACAGAGACCCATAGACTACTCACAAAGAGACCCATAGTATCAACATCGGCCCCCTACTATGAAACTACTGCAGACTTATGTCTACGACATACAGCGCTGCTCAATAGACTTGTCTTATAAGAATGGAAGGGATATAAAATGTACTCATTTATCATTATAATTGGGTACACAGCATTAATTCCACATGGCTAAACAATCACACACAATAATTATTGTCACTTATGGAGAATGCAAGCAACACAAGAAATATGCGGACGATGTATGTCCTTCCCAGATCTGGCCCTCCACACAAAAGTAAAATTATTATTCACATATCCCACCATCCACATGGCCTTCTGCGAGGGCATCATTTCATCAGCATTGGTTCAACGCAAGACACCCTGGACCGGTCTTGCAAGGCAAGTGTCCAATCAGCGGAGGGAGGTTTGATTGAAGACCGGGTGGCTGTTGAGATATGTGACCAAACATGTAATTTTTTATAATTTATTTTGTTGCTTGGACTGTTTCTCTTATTATATAGCGCCTTATTCCAATGTGCTTTGCAGCAATTCTAACATTGTACATGAGATGATAGTGGTTGAGATAGAGAGTGGGGTTGTTATTAAAAGTGATGGTGTAGTCGTGGTGGTAGGAGAATAGACGGGAGAGGTCAAGTAGGGGATGGGGTAGTAATAGGGGTAATGATAGGGGTAGTGCTAGGAGTAGGCCTGGTCGTAGCGGGGGGCGGAGGCAGGGAGTAGTAGCAGGATGAGCTAGATCAGTGATCTTCACTTATTTTCAGAGGGGGGGCACTTTCGCCGATAAGACATCATCAGTGTGAGGGCCGCCACACATTTGAAACCATTGGTGGTTTGATAGCCACGATGATGGGGGTGTTTTCACGTGTTGTGTATTGTCGGGGGCCGCACGTCAGGGACCACACTAAAGGCCACGAGGGGCCGCCAATGGCCCGCGGTGGCCTTGCAATGAAGAACACTGGGCTAGGGGATAAGAAATAGGGGTTGCTTTAAGCAAGTAACGGAAGCCGGTTATAGTGAAGATTATCGCTTTATGTGCTGCAGTGGGCAATGGTTCCAGTAAAGGGGAGTGAGAAGGGAGAAGAAACGACAGAGAGAGACTTGGAGCAGGGCGAGGGGGCACAGAGAGCGACGGCAGAGACTGGGAGCGTAGAGGACGGGACAGAGTAGTCGGAGATGAGATAAACAATGCAGGTGGGACGAGGCCATGGAGGGGATTATAGATTATTGAGAACTGTAAAGGGACAGCGATAGTAGAGCGGGAGACAGTGGAGTTGAAAAAGTGGAGCAGAAGTGTGGGAATTGTGGGGCAGGTTAAATATGATCTGGCCTGAGGCGTTTTGTAGCTGTTGTTGGAGAGGAGTGAAGGGGCAGGCAGGAAGGCGGAGAAGAAGAGAGGTGTCGTAGTTGAGGTGAGTGACAGCAGAGGGAGTGAACGGGGGGCTTCACAGCAGAGCGTGGCAAGCGCGGGCAGCGACAGGGATATGGTTGGAGAGGGAGGAGTTGAAGATGACCCCCGAGGTTGCGAGTAGAGGAGAGGGGTGAGTGAGGGATATTGGAGGGGATGAGATGATAGACCGGAGTGGAGAGGAGCAGGGGGAGAAGGGAAGAAAAGTATTTCGGTGTTGGTAGGATTCGTGGAGAGGCAGTGGTGTGACACCCAGGGTTGGACGGTGACCAAGCAGTCGAAGGAGGGAAAGGAATATAAATGTGAGAGTCGTCCATATTCTTTGGTTCTTTCGCGAAAGTCACGTATAAAGAATGTATTATTAAAATAAAGTGAATACAAATATCACGACGTTTCGATCGCAACACAAGCAGTCGTCATCAGGTGTTGGGAGGATTCCTTTTTGCTGATGACGACCTCTTGTGTTGCGATTGAAACATGGTGATATTTTTTTCATTTTATTTTTTCTATCTACGTGACTTTACCGAAAGAACCAAAGAATATGAATTCCTGCAGTCACGAACGTTTGAAGTCAAAATTTGTGAGAGTCGTCGGTGAAGAAATGATGGGGAAAGGTAAATGAAGAAATTATATTTCGATTTAAAGCTTTCGTGACTGCAAGGATTCATCTTCTTTGGTTCTTTCGGTAAAGTCACGTAGAATGAGACAGCACTGGAGCTGTCCTCCAGACAGTCTCGTCCCTTCACCTGATGAAGGCCGCTTGTGTTGTGGCCGAAACGTCGTGAGAATATTATTGTTATTTTATTTGATAAATTTATTATTTTATTCTCATTCTACGTGACTTTACCGAAAGAACCAAAGAAGAAGAAATTATAGTTCTAGAGGTTGAGATGCAGAGGGAGAAATAGCGAGGGGCCGAGGACTGACAGTGACCGCGGAGGGAGGGCGGGAAGAGAGATGAAACTGGATCCAGGAGAGGGGTGTGCTGGAGATTCCGAGACTGGAGAGAGCGGAAACAATGACATTTACTCCTGGGAGGTTTTTACCTGGAACGATAAAAAGAGCTTACTTTGTCTTTTTTTTAAGTGATTTTTTTGACCTTTCCTATACTCTGCACTAATGTCGTGTTTTGCATTGTTTCTTGTTGTAACGTTCTGACCCGCTCCGACTGGACATCTGTGAAAAAAGAGCTTCATAGCTCATCGGATTCCTCCAGTAAAAAATAAATGTTCTGATGCTGTAAAGAAATAGTATTTACATTTTTTATTTAAAGCTTTCGTGACTGCAGTAATTCATATTCTTAGCTCTTTCGGTAAAGTCACGTTTTATATATATTATTATTTTATTGTTTCCCTTCAACGTGACTTTACCGAAAGAGCTAAGAATATGAAATAGTATTTACGTTGGAAATAATGTATTTTATCCTGCACGGTGTTAAAACCAAAAAAAACTAGACAAATAAAAGAAACAGTGTACTGTCAAATATCTTCACACTCATCGGTGTAGTCTTGGGTGCTCCGTAACGTAGAGCATCGCTGTGTGCTGATTATATTAGCTAAGACGAATGTTAACAAACATTCCGTGACCGATTGCGATGCGCAACGCTCAAGAAACCGTACCTTGTTATAATTTGAATTGTTAATCATATAGCACAGTACTCTAGGTGGATAATTACACTTTCTATTAATTTCATTGCATTTGTAGTGACATCGCGGGATGTCACCGTGTAATGCTGGCCCGAGAGAGGCACGGCGTGCGATGTATTGTCATCGCGGACACCACTTACATGTGGGTGCAGTACTGGCCCTAGAGGGGCTCGGTAAGCACTGATCGATAGCGCTGGATGGCACCACGCTTGGCGTGCAGTGCCGACCCCTACAGGATAGGGTGTGGGAGTGCCGGCCATGGAAATAGGGTTACTAAAGGCCGTGGCACTCTGGTTGACCCCATGGAACACGTGACCGGTTGAGTCTACACGGGGGCCCCAAGTGGGGGCTAGGGGGTCACGTGTCAGGGTCGAGATCCTGCTCGAGGATTCTCGAAGGTGGTCGTGGCCAAGGGCGGAGCCAGCCACGCCGCAGAGGATATAAGCCGGGTCCCCCAGAGGGACCGGCTGCTGTTGTTCATCCTGAAGAATCCTTCGTCTACGTTCTACGTTCTACAGTCTCCAACACGTGGACCGGGACCCAAGCTGTGGGTCCGGTCCATGGTAGCTAGTTACGGTGTAATTTGTGTAGTTAGCCTGGTGGTCTACCACCATAGTTGTTATTCTGTTAAGGGGCAGTTACCCCGTTTTTTTGTGTTAATAAATGTGTTGCCTCTAAAGAGGACATCTGCGACTCAGTTGAACTCACTACTCTATTATTTATTATTACCTTAAAATAATGGTAACAAATCCAACGTTCGCTGTACTGAAACTTTGCAAGTCCAATATTTGCATATCGAGGTATTACCGTCTTGGGCCACGGACATTCTTGGGGGTCTCGTAGGCCTGCTTCTATGAGCCCAGAGTGTCTGTGCTATAGAGCCGTGGGATGGAGGAAGACGCTTATATTTTCAATGTTTTGTTCTGCAGGCCAGGGTGATCTTTACAGAAAACCAGGAGCAGCAGACACAGAAAGCCTCTTTAGGCAAAGCGCTTGATCGAAATGTGACAACGGGGCTCCGAATGCCGGCACGAAAGTGTTGTTACCCCAGGAAATCCTCACTGAGCCTCAACACGCATTTATGATTGCGTGGTTTGAGACGTTCGGCCTGTCTCTTGGTTTCGCATTGCTTGCTGGCCGTACGTGGTATTATTTCGGAATACCTCACTGTGTCTCGACAATTACCTTCAGGAGAGTCCTGCATTGCGATGTTTTTTTCCCCTCCAGTTCCTTTCTGTGGTGTCTTGCGTGTGGAAGGAAACTGGAGAATCTGCAAAGCCCCACGCTGACGAGGGGGTGACACGATACTGATTACTGCTGGCTGCTCTCGGGATGACGTGATTGCTAAGCTACAGGGTGATTTCAACAAACTACAACATCAGCTATTTGCTCTTAAACTAGTCCTGAATACCTCCAAAACCAAGGTGCTATGCTTCTCACCAGGACTAAAGCAGGAAGTTATTTTTCCCCAATTACATTCCTTAAATAATTGTCAAATAGAGCAAGTCAAGATCTATAAGTATCTTGGGGTCATCCTGGATTCAAAACTGAATTGTGAAGATCACATTATTACATTGGTAAAAAGACAAAAATAAAAATTGGTTTTCTCTATCGACACAAGCACTGCTTCTCCCCAATGTTCCGTTTGGAATTGATAAAAGCTACCATACTGCCTCTACTTGACTACTGTGACATCGTGTATAAATCAGCCCCAAGTACTGTACTGAAGAAGCTTGATCCCATCTATCACTCGGCCTTAAGATTTACATTGAACTGCCCATATAGGACTCACCACTGTGATCTCTACATTGGGTCAAACTTATCATCTCTTATTGTTCGACGGCTTGTGCACCAGATCTTATTTATTCACGATGTACTTACAAAAAAATCCGCAGACTACCTGCTGGATCTCTTCTCTGTTTCAAAGAACAAATTTGACCTCAGGTCTTCGCTCATTTACCAGCTTCACATTCCCTATTGCCGTACAAAAACTGGAGGAAGGGCCTTTGCTATTGATGCCCCCAGAGTCTGGAATGCTATTGCCAATAAACTGCAACTTGAATTGCTACCAATGAGATCTTCTCTCAAAACTGCTCTAGAGGAGTTGTACACCCCAAGCTGCCACTGCTATTCATTGGCGTAAAATAAAATAAAATGTTTCACTCCGGATGACGCTGCAAAGTATTATCTGGATTTTGATTTAGCGTGCTGATCTTAAAGGTGCATTGAAAAATTTGATACTCCGACCGATGCTTCTGTTGTTGTGGAGTAACTCATGCAGCCAGCTATGGCTCTAGGGTTTGGTGTTACATGTTATTTATGTAGTTTATTGTAAAAATTCGGTCACAGTCCTTGTGATCACTGTTACGTTGCAATTATAGCTTTATTTTTTGGTGATTTGGAAAACGTTTTTTCGTTTGGACATGTTTGTTTTGTTGTAGTATGGAGTTAGACTGATGGCCTTAATCTATGTTTTTGTGTGGTTGTTGTTGTTTGACTTGCATCCCACTGGGATTTTTTGCACACAGCGTTGGTGTACGGTGCTTATTTCAGGAATATTTTTGCTGTTTTTTTTCCATGGATTTTCTGTTTGCACAGCTACATAGTCACTTTAAGATGTTTTTCTTGTTCGTGTTTTAGTTTTTTTGTTTGTTGTGGTTGCACCCCATTCAAGAGCCGAATGGCTCACAGGGCTATACCAAAAAAAAATAAACTGAACTGACACTCAACGCTCTGCACACGCATCCATTCAATAGTCCTTCGTTGCACTGCCATATAGCCGCTTTGCAGCCCGAGCAAGTCTATAGCACCTGGTATTCTCTGGTCATCTCGTATCCAAGTCCACAGCAGGCTGCACCTTGCTTACCATCAGATCTGTATTCAATATATATTGAAAAAAATCTCAAATTGCATACAACTATGATGTGATGGATTGCACAACACGAACAGTATTTATAATCCAACGGAATATACGCCTTACACCAGTGACAGCTGATCAACAGAGGCAGATTTTCTTTCTGCAATTCGATCAAGGGAAGCATTTCTTTAGACTCGTGCGCGGAGGTGTTTGGTGTTTCTGCCAAGGCCAGGCACCGGCTGGCACCCGCGGTGAAGTTAGAAATTTGGCCGAGTGTGGTGGGAGGGGGGGGGGTCACTCGACCTCGGCTGTTTGTAATGGAGATTGGGGTAGCTACTGCGCTCCCTTTGGCTTTTCCTACACGCCCCTGTAACGTTTGAATCCGCGGTGTGATTTACACCACAAACAGCAGCAGCCTAGGCGAAGTGGGGACGTGTCTTTGTACACCGCGAGTGGGGGGGGGGGTAGAGTTTTAAAGAATAAAATATGTTTTTCGAGTCCAGATTGGCACTGCGTGAAGTGGCCGTCTCCATCCAATATGCGCACGTGTGCCACGTTGTCGTTGCTCTTCAATGAACATTGGACACCAGCACAACCGTGAGCAGATGGTGCAGCTCCAGGTTAACAGATATTGGGTAAGTTGCATCTCATGAGGAGTAACATGTTTTTGTATCAAGTAGGAGCACTTTATACGACGGCGGGGTGTGGGGGGCGGGCGGGTTCGGCAACCAAAATAACAAAGAAGAGCCATTTTCATTTCGAATTCTGGAAAAACAAAAGCTCGGTGCTTCAAGAGCCGCACGGTGCATGTGGGGAATACGGAGACGGTGGTGGGCCCTTGATGAACAATGTCACGCAGCGGTGGTTGACGAGCCCTGGCCAAGGGGAAGGTAACAAGCTGCCCACACACCACGAGTGATTGCGAGCAGAGGGTAGGCAGGCAAGGGGTGACTTTCTGATTGGGAAAATTTCGGATATTTTCGGGATTAAGGGAAAATTTTAACTTATCTCTAACTGCCTTCGGGCTTACAACACTCTGCCATGTGACAGTTATTTGGCAAGGGAACAGCAGAAGTGGTGCCCTATGAGTGACGACACAGAATAATCATAAATATTTGTTCTTTTCAGATCGTTCAAAATGCCATGTTTAGGCCTGATTTCCATATTATTAATAATAAATGACATTTGTATTCTTAGCTCTTTCGGTAAAGTCACGTTGAAGGGAAACAATAAAATAAAATAAAAAATATATAAAACAATAAAAATTATCACGACGTTTCGACCATAACGCAAACGGTCATCATCAGGTGACGATGACCGTTTGCGTTATGGTCAAACGGTCATCATCAGGTGATGATAACCGTTTGCGTTATGGTCGAAACGTCGTGAGAATTTTTATTGTTTTATATATATTTTATTATTTTATTGTTTCCCTTCAACGTGACTTTACCGAAAGAGCTAAGAATATGAATTACTGCAGTCACGAAAGCTTTAAATCAAAATTTAAATTACATTTGTAAAGTGGCCGCATTCCATGCGTAGATCCCATTGCACCACCGCCGTGTTATAGAAAGCGAGGAAATAAACAGAACCTGCAGGGTACACAGCCAGACCGAGGTGTGCATAAAGGCCAGTTTAAAGAGGTGAGCTTTTCAAGACAGGACTTAAATATCTCTAACCACTGATTGTCTATATTAGTAAAGGCACAATGTTCGGGAGCTGCACTTGCAAAATCCCGATCACCCCAGGACACGAGCCTTCAGAATCAGAATCTATTTAGACTGCAGGAGGAATCCGATAAGCTTTGAAGCTCTTTTTTCATAAATGTCCAGTAGAGGCACCGGGTCAGAAAGTCACAAAAACAATAACACAAAAACACGACTGGAGTGCAAAATATAGGAAAGGTGTGTAAATCACTAAAACTAAACACATACAAATGAAACAACGTATATACTAAACGTACAAATTGTGATAGTATCTTAATTCCTCCAGATTTTCAACGATAATTTAAACAAAGTATACAAGTAAAACTTGCAAAAGTACATAAATACTGCTGATTTTTAAACACTAAATGCAAGCGTGGGCGAACCAGCAAAATAACAACAGCAGTCTCTGACCACAGCAAGACAATAACACACAGTAGCCCTTCGGAGTCCTCAGAAGACGGCGATGTGAAGGTCTCGGGGAGTTCGTTAGAGAGTCAACACGGATCGATCGGTTCCTGCCTAATACTGCGCCTTGCAGCAGCAGCAGCAGCAGGGTCTTATTCGGATTAATCAGACAAATGGGCGCGCCTCCCCAACGATGGCCACCGTGAACGTCTCTCGCCGCCGCCGCCGCTCCAGCTGCTCACGAGCACGGGAGGGGCGCGCAGTCGCCGCTACCGATTTCCTGCATTTGAATTGCGACGTCATGGCTCTCTCGTCCTGAAGATGCCCGAGGCAGCTTGATTTGCTAAATTTGGTCGTGAGAATTGCCCTTCGACTTGCTGGTGAGATGAAGCAATAATCGGCGTATTCAACAGGTATGCATGCAGGCAATTGAATGTGTTTGGCTTTGTCACGTGGTGGGAGGGTATTAACACAAATTTGGTCGGATCGTGTGACCAAATCCAAATATAAATCATGACTCGGAGTTTTTTTAAAATTTGTTTTCTTTGCTAATGATGTAGTCTTACGACCGTTACCCTCATGATGTCGTAACAAGCATAGCCTTTTCTCATCAGCAACAACAACCATTTCTCTCTCAATTGTCAAACGTGCGCGCAACTGATCTCCACCCCCTGTTGACGTCGCGCGCGTACTTGCAGGTATTCTACAGAGGGGTCGTTCAGACCAATTCGGCGGTTGAACATTCCTTTCACGGTACAGGTAATTGTAACCCCTAACTACTCAGCCGCCACCGTCTCACTCGCGCTCCTCACACGACAGCCCCGTCGGAGCTGCTGCAGTATCCGCTGTGTAATACGCGCACCGTCTGCTTTTTAACGGCGGACGTGAACATCGAGAAACGTCGTTCGAAAAGAGTAGGCCGTCATGTCGACGCATATTACACGACTGGAATTAACAGCAGCACCAGCAACGTCACCCCTCCCTCCGAATGTGAAACTACCGCAGGTGGTGCCTTGTGAAACGTAACGCCTTCGTGAAGACCAAATACTCTAAATTATTACAAGGACGTATTTGTCTCTGCGGCGAACCGCACGACTCGGTACGTATCCAGATGGTCATCAATCATCAACTGCCAAAGGAGTTGTTTGCTGTTGAAACGTTCTCAAAGGTCACTTGTGGATCGTGGGGATGGTGGTGGATGCTCCTGATTTACAGCCAGGGGTCGAACACTCCCAGTTTGAGCAATTTAAAAGCAATGAATTCGATACAAGTGCATTTCTGCAAGCGTGAATCAGGCTCAGCACTGTGTGTATATGTGTATGAATCAAACCGAAATTAATGGAGTTATAAACACCAACATGGAATTGAAAATAGCCAAGCGGAGCGAACTCAATTCAACATCAGGGTGGACAAGAAGTGAGACAGATCCACCCAATGTAGGTTCGGCACCAAAGTTGCTTCGTTCCAGTGGACCAAAGCAATGGCGATGAACACACCGAGGGCAAATACAGCCTGGAGAGGATGGTAACAAGGCGAGGCGGATCCATACCCTATTATATCTGCCCGTGAGGGTTGTACCCAGCGGCACCATATTAATCCCCCTAGTGTATGTTATTATTTTCCCATTGCTGCTGCTGATGGACAGGGGAGAGGTGAGAGGGGGGCCCCGAGCGTAGCTCCACGCCACTGCTGTGGTGGGAGTTTCCGAAGAGGACGTCGAGGAACTTGGAGTTCCCATGGGGAGCTGACACAGAGCTGTTAATAATCCAGGCATCTCGCTGACACGGGGAAGGGGGAGTTTCCAGGTGAACCCTAGACCACAGGTATTTGGTTTTATATTTGATGGTGATTTCAACTAGGGCGTCACGGCGGCGAGATATTAACTACCTCACCTGGTATATGGGAGGTCGTGGGTTCGATCCCGACCCTGATGCCTGCTGCATATTTGGAGTTTGCATGTCTCTCTCCCTGTGGTCGCGTGGATTTTTCTCCAGGTCCTGCGGGTTTTCCCTCCATGTTTAGAATGAACATCACGCGTTTGGAGTATTTGGCTGCTACCATAAATTTCCACATGATAATGTACTTCGTTCAGTTATCAATTGTGGCCAGCTCGCTTCTGAAAAAGAGCTACACAGCTCAGTGTGCCTTACTTGGTAAAAAAATAGAACTATATTCGTGGTAGGGCACCAGAGAGATTCAAGTAAATTTTGTAATACAATAATTACTGCTTAACCAATGGAGGCCCTGGGTATCCTCTGATTGTGCAAAGGTTCCACTATCTATTCTGCACTGCCGTTTCATATTTGTCGCCAACTTTAAATCCCCCAATATGTCCACCCGTCACTTCTCACCCTCTGCCATCAAACGTGGCTCCAACTACGCGACGCGTGTTGACGGTCAATTAGTAATCCTCGCCCGTTGGGTTCTTAGTCTTTTCCGGGATCACGCGTGACTTTGTAAATTAATATTATGCAGTACAGCCATGCCTCGTTGTGCAGCAACTCAGCATATGGAGGGGATTTTTGTTGCTAAAATCTAACTCAGAAATTACGAAACAAATTCGGGTCTCCTTTACGTAAAATTGAGCTTTCACTGAGTTTTTTTATTATTACAATTTTTGAAGGGGCGAGGGAGGGTGGGAAATTAAATGATGCATGGTCTATCATTTGTTCTCGCGGTGGTATTCCGTACTGCTGCAGGGTGATTTGCGCGATGCTCTGTTCGCTCTTCGCCGGTTTCCCCACGGCTCGCTTGTGGTGCCAAGCTCGGATCGTTCTGGTTGGGCCCCCTTGGTATTGACCACACCTCTGGGACTGCGCTGCGGGAGGATTTGACTCTCGTTTCAACGTTCTGACTTAATGATATTTTGGGTGAAATTGCGCAAATGATGAATGTGTCGTCAAACACCGCCACCGCCCAGACACAGCCAATTAGTAAGGTTTGTCACGTAAACAAAACGTGGTGTTCAGTTTACGAGTTAAGCACTAACTGGTTGTGTGTTGGAGAGTAAACCCAAAACAACATTTAAGCAATTCGAGTAACCTTGACGTTTTGCCGGTAATTACAACAACCAGCCTCATCAGGCGACAGCCCGAACTGTGGAGAAAACCTCCCTGTGTTTCGGTCTTAAATAGAGGGGCTTAAATGTTCTTACTTCAGTAAAAGTCCAGATGTCTAAGGCAATTAAGTGTAAGTGATAGCAGGAGTGCAAAAAATAGACTTTCAAGCAATCTCCTTGAATGTATACTCAGTAGCGCACAGTATTTTGAATGTTGCGACTAATGTTGAGTATTATTAATATTTTATACAGTTATCGATTTTCAATTAAACATGTGCTTTAAAAAGGTTTTCTGCATTCTTAAGTATAATTGTATTACATCTTGAGAATGAAATGTATTCTTAAGGAACACAACTGATAATTAAACAATGGTGGTTAATGTAAAAGCAGGGTTCGATAAATGGACTTTCAACTTACAGACAACTTTTCAGGAACACGTCTGTGCCATATATTGAAATATGCCCGTAATTCCTTTTTTGTCTTCAGAGTACACGTGACCTACTTTGTACATTTAAACAAGGTGAAAGATCCTCAATGGCGTTAAAAATATATATAAACATTTATATTAGCTGCTTAAAATGGCCCCAAAAGAACTAAAGTGTGAGATTTTAACTGGGCAGTTTCGGGAATGTTGCCTAAATGGATTGCATATATATAAAAAAAATAGGCATCGTTATGTGATGACACTCATTGGCAGTGGGGCAGTTGGCCGAGTGACTCCCCGATGTGCAATTTCAGATGGCTCCTTGTTACGCCGTGGAAATCAGATTGAGCACGTGCACTATCAAGCAATGGCACACCTGCTATGCGCTCCGTGGCACTCTGATATCTCTGGTTTTAGATACACTACTGCAATTGAGTATTCCTCATAGCAAAAAAAATGTAATTTTTAGTTCTGAAATCAGGTCACGGAATAAAAATATAATTTTAGGTCAATAACTACATACTTGTAATCTGTGTTAATTTTTCAACGTAACACAGATTACACCAATGGCCCTCTTGGGAGCATTGCAGGTGGTTATGCCAAGGCGCGGATGTAGAAGTCTTCTCCTCGACAGCGTCTTGAGATGCTCAGGGCTAAATACACGTAGAATGTAGTCTCACGCTTTTACGTTTATTCACATCAAGTGGTAGAAATTGTCCTAAAAAAACATCGCGCCAGTTCCTATGTCAGTTTTTGGCCCTGATTCATCACGTGGAATGGGTAGTGCACCCATTTTACAAAAATGTCACAGCCCATCAGTGAGATGTTAACTATATCGCCTGATATACAGTAGGTCGTGGGTTCGATCCCGACCATGACGCCTGCTGTCTATTTGGAGTTTGCATGTTCTCCCTGTGGTTGTGTGCATTTTCCACCGGGTACCTCTGGTTTTTACCTCCACATTTAGAATCAACATCACGCGTTTAGAGTATTTGCTGCCATAAATTTCCACGTGATAAGCCACTTCGTTGAGATAGCGTTTGTGATTGCCAGGTCGCTTCTGAAAAAAGCTGTATATAGCTCAGTGGGCATTACCTGGTAAACTAAAAATTAGTTTAGTTTAGTTTGGTGGAAATGGAGGGCTGCTTTGTGCTACTCACAGACCAGATTATGTCACAGATGGGGCCTGGTGCCTTAGATCTGTTCCTGACTTCTGATAGAATAACGAGCACATTTGCCTACCGTTCTAATCACTGTTAAAGCAACCGCTACGCCCTTAGTTCGTAAACTTAAGAAGGCTAAGCGGTTTATTTAGCAATCCAACAATGCTGATCGAGATGGCACAACCTTGTTTTACAGCAAACGATGCATCTGTACGTACATCGGCTGTCACTGACATTGTACAGTGGGAGTGCACCCTTGTCTATAATCTCAGCACTTTGGGAAGCAAAATGTATCTCCCACCGTGGTTTAACCTTAACTGCCAAGAAGCAGCCTGTTCTAGAGAGACGGCGTATGAGAGATGGTGTCACCCATCGGTCTCTTTCATTTTGACGAATGCGAAACTGTGAGAGAGAAAAAAATTGCTAACGTATCATTGAGCAAGCAAAACTCGACATTTTATAAATCGCGAATGCAGGAAACCGTCAACATGTTGTCCGGTCGGCTATCAGCCATTCTGGTCGTGTGCCAAGGATGTTTCAAACATTTGCAAAACTTCAGACTTCCACCAATAATGGACGAATTTGCAAGGGACAAGGCCGATGTGTTTGGCGCCTACGACTCTTGATGTACACACGTTGAACTTCTTTCGCATTGTATGTAGCCAACCGTGCTTTGACAAAATACCACCTAGCTGTGAGTCCTTCTAACAGGCAGATTAAATAACTGAGAATTCACAATGCATGGTGTACGTCGGTCACCGTCCGATGCTAACACCTCGGGGGACTTGTGGTCCTGGCACCATAGGCAGCCGTTTGTGCATGACGTTCATAAGAAGTTCAGAAGTTTAGTATCCCAGCAAATTACCCATTCAGCTTTGCAGCTCTTTCTCAAGGGTGACGCAGCCAGCAGACAGGCACGGCTGCAGCCAGGTTAATGAACAGGACGCATGCTTCTCCAAAAAGCTCGTACCGGTTCATTTGTAGGCTCTTCAAGACTTCCACACAGCAGCTGCGCTCCACCGACAACCTTGAAACGTAGCTCGGATCCTGCCAGTCCAACAAAAAAAGTACAGAGGTGATCAATCTTGTACGTGTCATTATCATCTGATCATTACTCCGCCGAGCGATGGAATCTATCCTCAATATACAGAGCTCCTCCATCACCTAGAGCCTTGGCCATGCCCTAGTGGTCATCGGTATGGATTCTATATTCCTCAGTTTAAAAGGCGCTCCCCCAACTGATTAATTGCCGGGTAATTCATATTGGTATTCCACTCCAAAGCCTTACCTTAATCTAAGTGGAATGTTTCCAATTGGTGTCTAATGTGCTATCAACATCCCAACATAATTTCTTATTGGAGTGTCTGCTGCAAAAAAACCCGTTAAACATATGTATTCCTTAAATAAAAAAAATAAACCCACGTGTTTCATCGTTGTTACGGAAATTTAACACGTGTTTAAAACACCAAAATCCACTTAAAAATTAAGCGTGGAATTGAAATACAGTAGAACCCCTCTTAACGACCACCCCTGTTAACGACGAATCGCTTAATGGCGGGCCTCCAGAGAGCCCAATGTGTAGTGTATAGTGCAATGTATTGTGTAGTGTATAGTAGTGAAGTGTATAGTAGTGTAGTGTGTAGTGTAGAGTAGTGTATAGTAGTGTAGAGTAGAACCCCTGTTAACGACCACCCCTGTTAACGACTAATTGCTTAACGACGGGCCTCCATAGAGTCCAATGTGTTCGCATACCCACCATTCCCCTGTTAACGATGGGCTGTTGTAGGTATAGTATGTATTAATTAATGCATTGATTAACCGTGTTTCTTTGAATATCATGTGTTTATGTTGTTCGTATCTTTATGTGTTAATATCTGTTGTTTAAATATTAGAAAGTACGTTTTTTGGGTGAAAAATGGTAACTTCTGATGCTATCGAAACGAATTAAGCCTTTAACGTGTATTTCCTATACTCATTATGATGACAAAATCACTCAACGACCGGTTTCGTGGAACCAATTACCATCGTGAAGAGGAGTGGTTTTTACTGTAGTTAAGTCCCAGGCTGCCCTCAATTCACAAAATCCGAGAGGGGAGCACGAGAGTCGGCACCGCCACAGGATGCCGGCGTGCCAAGGCCTGGGCGGTCGACAACAAGCCTCCAGGTGGGAAGCTGAAAGGCCGCCCATCACGGCACAGCCCCCCTCCCCCCCCCCCCCGCAGCTATTTCTATTTTCCCTATTTTACCAGGCCAAGGCCCGCACAGCTGTACGTAGCTCTCTTCCAGAAGCGACCTGGCCGTCGCAATTGATAACTCAATGAAGTGGGCTTATCATCACGTGGGAATTTCTAGCAGCAGCCAAATTCTCCGAATGCATGATGCTAAACTCCACGTGGCCACGGGTAGAGAGAACACGCCAACTCCAAATATAGAGCAGGCGTCAGGGTCGGGATCGAACCCACGACCTCCTGCATACCAGGTAAGGTAGTTAACATCTCACCACGGAGAGAGAGACACGCCAACTCCAAATATACAGCAGGCGTCAGGGTCTGGATCGAACCCACGATTGCTTGTATACCAGGCGAGGTAGTTAACATATCTTAGCCACCGTGGTGCCCAGCTACTGTGGGACTCGCTGAAAGCTCGATGCTCACCCCGAGCCCCCATTACTTTGATATTGCATTGTCTTTAAGCTGTACGCCTTCTGGCGTCATCTGGTCAAGCACCAATTGGGTCGAGGCTCAAAAGAAAGCCGTCCCTTGGTGTGGACCAATCAGTTTCAAGGACAATGCATATATTATCATAGTATGTTTTTTGTTTGCCTTTTGACTGCAGGTATTGTGGTTAATGCAGACATGATTCCTTGTAAAAGGTTTCAGTTTTGTTGCCAGAAAAAAGGGGAAAAACCCTATTATTTCATTTTGGTACTGGCAAAGGAGGTCTACTGATGTAGATGCTCACCCCGAGCCCTCACTACTTTGATAGTGCATTGTCTTTGAGCTGTACGCCTTCTGGCGTCATCTGGTCGAGCACCAATTGGGTCGAGGCTCAAAAGAAAGCCGTCCCTTGGTGTGGACCAATCAGTTTCAAGGACAATGCATATATTATCGTAGTATGTTTTTTGTTTGCATTTTGACTGCAGGTATTGTGGTTAATGCAGACATGAATCCTTGTAAAAAGGTTTCAGTTTTGTTGCCAGAAAAAAGGGGAAAAACCCTATTATTACATTTTGGTACTGGCAAAGGAGGTCTAATGATGTGGATGCTCACCCCGAGCCCTCATTACTTTGATAGTGCATTGTCTTTGAGCTGTACACCTTCTGGCGTCATCTGGTCGAGCACCAATTGGGTCGAGGCTCAAAAGAAAGCCATCCCTTGGTGTGGACCAATCAGTTTCAAGGACAATGCATATATTATCATAGTATGTTTTTTGTTTGCATTTTGACTGCAGGTATTGTGGTTAATGCAGACATGAATCCTCGTAAAAAGGTTTAAGTTTTGTTGCCAGAAAAAAGGGAAAAAAAACCCTTTTATTAAAAAATAGTTGTTTAGTTTAGTTAATATCATGATAATATTAACTAAACTAAACAACTACAACACTGCCGCTGAATGTCTCAGTCCTGGAGGTAAGCCCATTGGAGCTTCACATTGGATTTGTGCGATCCATCAACCCTCACTGGCTCCACAGTGCTGGATAACAGGCCACGTTGCGCTCAGTGGGTAACTGATTATGCACATTGCATTTCCAGATTTAAAAAAAATATATATTTTTATCATTTTGCAAAATCCCA
This sequence comes from Petromyzon marinus, assembly GCF_048934315.1. NCBI lineage: Eukaryota > Metazoa > Chordata > Hyperoartia > Petromyzontiformes > Petromyzontidae > Petromyzon > Petromyzon marinus. Next base: position 13,270,013 of record NC_133692.1, read on the forward strand.
CCCATGAGAGCTGAAAATGTCCAGTTTGACTCCCACACAACGAGCGTCTGTACAGCAGGACACGTGAGAAGCGCGACACCCTCGTGTGGAAAAAGAAGTAATTTTGAAGGGCCCCTCAGAAGCATTCCTATATGACGTAACCTTCCGCGGGCCATTGTCTTAACGCGTAAGGGCTGGCGCGCTGCTCGGGAAGAGTTGGAGAAAAGAAACATTTATTTTACCTAATGACGTGACCCCCGAAAGCGCAACTTCAAGAAAACGTTTGGGGGGAAAAAGGGCGGGGGGAATGAATGCCGGCGAGTATATTCTCCAACAACGGCTGACTGTCGAGCGAATGTATTGCTGGCTCTGGAAAACGATGCTCAAAGAACCGTTTTTACTGCCTGCTTGATGTCATCACAAAAGCATTATCGGTGTCGATGAGGTTGTCCGAAAAATAAACAAAAAGGAATTAACCATTGCACCTCAACCGGTCAATAATTTCTTTGCCTGAAGGCTGAATGGCTGATCCCAGGAAGAATTAAAAAAACAAGCTCGTAATAACTTCAAAACGTAGCCTATCGCTAATCAGCTAAACACCCGACAGCAACGAAACCCCCATCCCACTGCCACCGAGAGACGCGGTGAGCCGCGTTGCGCCGCAGAGGCTCACGCTAAAAGGTCAGGAGCTTCCACTGGCTGCTGATTTATCGGGCGTCGGTTGGCACGCCTGGAGCCCGCTCACCCACAGCCCCCTCCCTGTGTGGTCCCGCACCCCCGCGGGAACGCGACTGCCCGAGCGTTAATCAATAGGAGCGACGGATGTGTGGGGATTCGTTGACGTTACGAGTGCCGGGGAAACACGGCTGCAGGTTTAATGTCCCCTTTATTATAACGCAGTGGTGGCGAGATGTTATCTGCCCCGTGGGTTCGATCCCGATCCTGACGCCTGCTGTGTATTTGGAGTTTGCGTGTCTCTCTCTCCGTGGTCGCTTGGATTTTTCTCTGGGTCCCCCGGTTGCCCCCCCCCCCCCCACATTTAGAATCAACATCACGTATTTAGAGTATTTGGCTGCTCTACATTTCCACGTCAAAAGCTACTTCGTTGAGCTATCATTTGTGATAGCCAGGTCGCTTCTGAAAAAGAGCCACACAGCTCAGTGAGGCCTTAGTAAAAACGTAACAAAGTGGAAACGGCGTTGAACGCAACTTAACGTGCTGCCCTTTGTCAGTGGGCTTATCATCACGTGTCTGCCGTTGAGACCCGTGTTGTTATCATTGGTAACCCCGGGGTGTTGTGGTCCGGGCCAAGTGTCACATGACACGTCACATGGCTGTAGGTGACTCTTGCTCCATTGTATTGTCGAGTTGTTGATCGGGCAAGGGCATAGCCCCACCACCACTTTTCATCCAGACAATTGGAGAGCACAGACTTAGTAGATATTTCTTGACCATCGCTCTAACAACAATGATCTATATTTAAGAATGCACAAATTAAAACATAAATTACACATATACAATTAAGAATAAGAAGAATTAAAATAATGTGGCTTTTTATTCCTTCCCTTAATATCGCTTCAATAATATGGCATCGTTTCACAAAAACGTTTGGAAGGCGACCATCAAAAGAAGCTTTTGATTGAGAATGCACGGGCGTAGACTTTACGTGCAAATACAGATTCCTACGTACAGATATTTTTTTCGAAGGGGAAGCAACATTCCCAAAAATGTTGGTGCTGATGCAGAACGGACATAAAAAAAACTTACGCGAGAACGAGGGTTGGTGTTGCCGCCGACATTCATCCCACACGAACCGTCAGGTTTAACGGTGATTGCGTGGCACCTAGAACCGCGGCGTACGCATGCGAGAGAAGCCAAGACGGCGCCACTGCATTGCTCTTGCTTAATTGGGCACCAAGCGATTTGTTCATTCATGGGGGAGGGGGGGTCAGTACGCCTCCCCACCCCCGAGCGATTCCCGTGGGACTCGTCATGTCCCAGCGAACTTGAGACCACGTGGAGGAGGGCTGCAGTGCCAAGGGGACTTCCTCTCTGGTGGCTCCTGTCAGCTGGGATTACTTTGCCATCCCTGGGAAGCGATACGAAGGTCTGTCAACCCTGCCATATTATTTTATGTTGAGAGGCCTTGCTGCTCCGCAAACTCCTGAGAATCAGAATATTTATTTACGCGGGAGGAATCCAATGAGATGGACCTGAATGTAAAAGATATAGAAAATTCGGATGCTGGTGTTTGCCTAGAGAAAATGCGTAAAGCAACTCGGACCCTTTGAAGAAAATGTGGCGGGAAAGCATTTCAGACGTAAACGATGGAGGAGGACGCTTGAGCGAGATGGGGGCAGTGTTGGGCGCCCTGGGTAAGTCAGTACAGCAACACGGCTGCGCTGGTACAGGGGACCACTGTGTGACCAAGGCTACCGCAGGAAACCGAGTGCACTGCACTGGAACGCCAACTGGGCCAATTGGGGCAAGCCACTCATCGCTTCCCCTTGTTGAGTTGGGGGGTGTGGGAGAGTGGGTGCTGAGTGATTGTGCAGGCAAGGCGTCCTTTGGACATATGCCAGCTGACTCAGCCAGAGGTGGACATTGCACATTCTTATGGGAGGGGGGATGGGGGGGCTTAATGTCCATTGGACAACACTGTTGACTTGCCTGTAAGGTGATATCCATTTCAACCCCCGTGCAGGACTTGAACTCGCAACCTTCGGGGTCGCGGGCCGCTCGCTCTACCGCCAAGCCACCCGGCCGGCTTTGCGCGATGCCCATCTGGCAGAGCGTTCACGGATCATGCTCCAGCATGATGCAACACATGCAGGCTCAAACAACATTTTTAAATATGTTAATCGTCAATTGATTTGTCACAATGAAAGGTACAATGGTCGATGTGTAAATGTGCGCTGCCGCTCCCGTTATGTTTGGACGGTTCCCCATTGCGGCTGACGGGCCCGACTGGGAAGCGCGCACGCATGGCGCCGACTCGTTCCCGTTCCACGAAGCCATTCTCCGCCGGTTGTTTTTTTAATCGATCCTCGGGTACACATTCGGACACGCTATGGTGAAGCTCTGCTTGTTCATCGCCATCTAATCTGTGAATCCTGTTAACCGGTCAATAATTCTCCCCCTTCCCCCCCACCGCGGTCGCCCCGCGGACCGCTGAGGATTCGTGGGCAGGCCTCGACGACACCGCACCATGGCCGTGCCGTGGGGCCGTGTTGGGGTCGCCGTGGGGTTATGGTGGGGTCTCAGTAGGGTTGCTGCAGGGTAGCTGTGGTGTCGTCTTGGGGTCGCCGCAGGGTTGTGGTGGGGTCACCATGGGGTTGCCATGGGGTTGCCGTGGCTTCTCCGTGGGGTCGCCGTGGGGTTGCGGTAGGGTCGCGGTAGGGTCACCGCGGGGTAGCTGTGGTGTCGCCGCGAGGTAGCTGCGGGGTCGCTGCGGGGTAGCCGCGGGGTCGCTGTGGGGAAGCTGTGGTGTCGCCACTGGGTAGCCGTAGGGTAGCCGTGGTGTCGCCGCGGGGTCGCCGCGGGGTCGCCATGGGGTCGCTGTGGGGTTTCCACGGGGTCACGGCAGGGTCATCGCGGGATCTCTGCGGGGTCACCATAGGGTCACCGTGCCATGACAGCGGGTTGGAGCTTGCTACCTCACTCCGTGGAAGGGAGATATTTGGCCAAAAGGTTAAAGCCGTAGTCCGCGGACGGTGCTGAAATTATTCATTTTTTCATCACGCGCAGTCGGCGAAGGAGCATTGCGTCAAACGTGTGACCTCTTGCGACAGCATTCGCATCAACCGCTCTCGCTGAATGCGGCGAGTCAGTGGCTCGGTTCGTGACGACCCCGTCGTGTAACATTCCATACACGATGCACGACACGCATATATTTAAACTATATCGTATTTTTCCAGGTGTAATGCCCACTGAGCTACATAGATATGAAGACTTTTTTTACAAGTAGGCTTTTTTATAAGACCGAAACAGGAAGAGGATTTTGATTTAAAGCTTTCGTGACTGCAGTAATTCATATTCTTAGTTCTTTCGGTAAAGTCACGTTGAAGGGAAACAATAAAATAATAAAATATATAAAAACTATAAAAATTCTCACGACGTTTCGACCATAACACAAACGGTCGTCATCAAAACTAGCTTAGCTCTTATCTCAGAAAAAATCAGACTTATACGCACCGAAATAGATCAGTTAGACAAGACACTCTACAAATCACACTTATCATTGACGGCAACAATGTCCACATCGGATTGGGAACATGTAGACAATATGACTGCCTCTTCAGCTGCTACTATGTCGACCAAATGTAAGGAAAACCTGATTTCCAAATTTAACCTCCTCTTCAACAAAAGACCGGACCCACACACCAAAAAGTTAGACGTTAACAAAGTCGTAATTAATCGCAGTAACAGTTCTATTTCCGATGGTCTGAAATCCGTTTTAGCTAAAGGTCTAAACTTTGCAGTCAGACCTAAACACATACCAGTTAATGATATAATTGCCCAAGTAGACGTTGCTCTCAGGGGCCTGGGTCACATCGCTGTAGACGTAGCAAGATCTGAAATCGCTGCAACCCTCAAAAACGCTAAGATGCCAGCTAGCAACCTCAGCAAAGATGAGCGTTTTGAATTATATAAATTAAAAAAGAGGGATGATATTGTAGTCCTCTCAGCTGACAAGGGCAATGCTACTGTCATCATGGATAAAATAGAATACAACAACAAAATTAAAGAATTACTCGATGATGGTAGTTATACAAAAATAAAAAGAGATCCCACCAACAGCCTCGTCACACAAACCAACAAAATAATTTCTGATTCAACCGCATTAATTGATCAATCTAAACAGTTTTCGTTGAAACCTTCTGCTGCCAGGCCACCCAGATTATACGGCTTACCAAAAAAACATAAAGTAGATACACCCCTTCGTCCCATCGTCTCTACTATCAACTCCCCCACCTACAAACTGGCTCGTTTTTTGTCTGAAATCCTGCGTCCTTTCACTGGAAAAACCACCTCTGCGGTACAAAATTCTACTCACCTGGTATCGACAATCAAGGGTATTTCCCTGTCCCCAGACGACCTGCTTGTCAGTTTTGATGTAGTTTCCTTATTCATCAAGGTTCCTGTACCTGACACCATCGCAATCATTGAAGACTTGGTTCATCAAGGACTAAACACTGAGGTACCCCCCCTGGTGAGACACTGTTTAACCAATGCATACTTCACTTGGAATGGAACTTTCTACAAACAAACTGAGGGCACCCCAATGGGCCCCCCCTATCTCTGGTTATAGCTAACATTTTCATGGAGAAATTTGAGACTGACGCCATCCAGACTGCCACTCTGCGCCCAACCTTATGGAAGAGGTACGTGGATGACACTTTTGTCATCTGGCCACATGGCCGGCCTGCTCTAGACCAATTCTTCGACCACATCAATTCCATACACTCCGCAATCAGATTTACCATGGAAGTCGAAAAAGATGGCAAGCTACCTTTTTTGGATTTTCCTAATTAAAAAGAGACCTGATGGTTCAATGAGCCACTCTGTCTACAGGAAAGCTACCCATACGGATGCTTATCTGAAACCGGATTCCCACCACCATCCATCACAGAATAATTCTCTCATCAAGACTCTGTATCATAGAGCCCAATGCATATCCGACCAGGAACACATAGGCAGTGAACTCAAGCACGTACACCAAGCTCTTAAGGCTAATGGTTACTCCGACTATAGAATCCGCAAAGCTATCACTCAAACCATGAAGAAGGACCCTCTTGAGGAGCCTTTCAAAACCATCACTTTACCCTACATTGCGGGGATCACAAAAAAGATCTCCAAAATCTTGAATAAACACAAGATCCAGGTCCGTTTCAACACATTACATAAAAACCGTGATCTGGTTCCGTCTGTAAAAGATGTGATTCCGGACATACAATACCCTGGTGTCTACAAACTAAGTTGCCTCTGTGGTAGTAGTTACATTGGAGAAACCAAACGCCATGTCTTGGACCGCATTCGTGAACACAAAGCAGACCTTAAACACGGTAGGACCAACACCTCGGCCGTGGCAGATCATTGTTATAATTCAATAGGCTCACATGACATTGACTTTTCCAAGACAGAGGTTCTTTGTAAGCCATCTGGCTACCATGAGAGATTCGTTCATGAGGCTATCCACATATACAAGCACAGAGACAATTTAAACCGAGAAGATGGATTCTGGCTTAGCAATCATTGGAAAGATTTGATAAACCATTTCAGGTCTTAATTGATTGTTCACGCTTACAGTGGCTTTCGGACAGCATACATTAAAATATTTCGTCTCCCCCCTCCTCTTTTCAGAACATAGATGGACTAGTCCTTCTAAATAAACTGCCAAATCGCTGCGCGTGGCGCTAACGTATTTTTTTATATAAATAAATATATAAATACACCGTTTTAAAATAAATAAATTTATGCAAACCGACACACCTGATGACGACCGTTTGTGTTATGGTCGAAACGTCATGAGAATTTTTATTATTTTATATATATTTTATATTTTATCGTTTCCCTTCAACGTTACTTTACCGAAAGAACTAAGAATAGGAAGAGGATTTCTCCACAATTCTGGCTGCCGCCTGATTTGGCTGCTTGTTGTTGTGATTACTGGTGAAATGTCACGGCACGCACTCAAATTGTAAATGTTGTGGTTGGATTTACTCTCGAACAGACAACCGGTGTGTGCTGTACTAGTATACTACACTATACACTACACTATACACTATAATTGTAAATGTTGTAGTGGGTTTACTCTCGAACACACAACCGGTGTGTGCTCTACTAGTAACGAATTGCCGCCTTTTGTTTATGTGACAAATCTTATTAATTGGCTGTGTCGGGTCGTGGCGGGTCGTGGCGGGTTTAACGACACATTTATATTTACATGATCTAACCCCCCCAAAAAACTATTATGGATATATCGCTTCTATATTTAGAAGCGACCTGGCCACAAATTATAACTCAATGACGCAGCTTATCACGTGGAAATTGATAGCAGGAAAATAATCTAACCTAAATGCAGAGGGAAAAAGCCGGAGAAAAATCTACGCGACCACGAGAGAGAGAGACACGCAAACTGCAAATATAACCCACGACCTCCTGCATACCAGGAGGCCATGGGGTCGTAGTTAACATCTCGCCACCATGGAGCCCCAATACTACGTCATACATTCGGGGGGTGGAGGAGGGGGGAGAGTCTCTCCAGTGTCGTCGCCTCTCCCACATTAATCCACTGCACATGTGGCAGCTCAGCTCGGGCACAGTAGCCTTAAACTCCCTCACGTCATGCATCACTCCCCATTCCTTGTGCACGGTGAAAATGTGGTTCGGGAGCTATTAATGCCAATGGCCGCAGTGTGCTCGCCGTGACGAGAAGGCTTCAGGGGAGAGAGTTCTTGTCGTTTTGATATTTTCCACTCTGTATGTGTGGATGTATGTTGAACTTATTTCGCACCGTACGTAGCCAACCGTGCTAATCTGTCGAAGTATCGCGGACCACAGTGGTTTACTGTATTGGTCCAACAACAACAACCACCATTCGCCGCTAAGTGGCGGTGACTTCACCACTGTGCTTGGGCTATGTGTACTTTAAAGCCACGTGCAGTGTCAAACGCTCGCTGGCAGGAGGTCACGGGATAGTACCAGGTGCCACGGGTTGACTGATTGAGATGACCGGCAGATGTACCACCTGTGCCCCCTACTGTGCCTACTCACTGTGTTTTAGCCACCCAGCACTTTGGTCGTTGTTGTGAGTGTCGCTCCTCCGTTCTCCGTTGTTGTTAGACAGTGACTGCCTCCAACTCCCCAGCAGCGTCCTTCACCAGCCTCTTCCACAGAGGCCGATCTTGACACTGCTAGTACCTGTCATGTTCAAGTCCACTCAGCTCCATCCATATCCTCTCGTACTGCACAATTCCATCTCTTTTCTGATTGAGCACCCCCCAGTCGAACAAAAGCTGTTTGGGCATGCGGTAGTTAGGCATGCGGGCTACATGACCCATATGGTCTCCCACCCACGCATCACTCACAACACTGAAGGAAGTGGTGCAACAGCCTCTATTCCACGGTGTCCTGGCCTCAGAAAATCTTCATTACTTCTCACTTCTCTCCTGAGGAGATGCACTTGAAGGCTGAAGCCTCTGTTTTTCATAAGGTTTTGAATACATATAATTTGTGTCCTATCTGTGCCCTTCTGATCCGTGATTCATAATATCTGCAGGTCTGGACAATCCACGATTCTTCCCATTATTCAGGGGTCAGCCTATTATTCACAGCTTTCTGGGTAATGTGGAAACCTGCTAAACACACCCTATCATGTAGGACTATTTGTGAATAACCGAGATGATGCTGGTAACGATGAACCCTGATGGCAATGATGATGACTTATAAATGGCAGTCACCAGTGGCGCTGCAGTCGGTAAAAAACAATGCCCCGTCGACCTGGGCCGTCCAAGTTGATTTCCCTGCTTCAGCAGCGGCATCAGTGATACGTGACACCTGAAGCATTGCTGCCTCCCCCATCCACCCCCCTCCAGTATGGTGAGGCCTTCATCCAGCAGTGGATTAAGCAGGGCTGAAAATGACGAATTACCGTTTTGTTGTTGATGCAGGTGTTCAGTTTGTCACAGTGCTTGCAAGCCAGAGGAACAAACGAGACATCACCAGATGCTCGTCCATGGTATACGAGGCAAGGACGTAATAATCATTAGCCTATGATTGGATGGATCAAGGCAATGAAGTGCTGCGTATATCCATTTATTTACTTCCGCGAAATTGACGTGTCATGAAAAAATGTGCATCAAAATCCTGGCCTAATCCAATGTAAGAGCGCTTCCCGTACGTTCGGTCTGAGATCCGTGGGTAGAGTCATTTTGGGGAACCCATTATCATCGAGCACTCCACCGTCTGGGCAGGGTTCACATTGGCAAAGATCTGCCGAATTTCAACACCACTTGGACAACATTTAAATTAAGTATTTTAAAATATCAACTTTTAAGTGCTTCATTATGAAAAAATATATATTCTAACCGTATTTCGAACATGGTGAACAACAAAAATGACGCGTAAAATGAGAGACTCGTGTGTTTTTTGAGCGTCTTGTTTAAAAATCCTTCGAGCCTCACGATTGGAGAGAGTCTCCGTTGCCGTGCCACTTTAAGGGAGTACGTCGCGCTGCTCAGACAATCACCGCTGTGGCTCCTCTCAGCTCTATTAGCGAGCCCTGAAGCGGTCATGACTTGGCAGTCTATCTACATCACAGGGACTGCAGTGGCCTTCCCACAACTTGGTACTCAATTTAAAAAAAATTGGTTCGATGTGCTATTGAGCTCCTTTTCACCAATGTGCAGTAGTTCACAGATGTCCAGTAGTTTCACAGGAGTAATTATTATACGCAAGATGGCCACTGGCTGAAACTTGAACTTTAAGCCTTCTGAATTTGTCACCAAAAAAGCCAATGACATTAACATTGATGCTACACTTCATTGGCTACGTCCCAGCGCCGAGAAATAAAATGTTGGTTCTTACCGTCATGCCAACGGTCACTCGAAGGGGCCTCGGAGGTAGCCCTGTGACGTCCGCTTTTTCACAGGGGCCAACCTCCTTCACAGGGGCCAATCTCCAATCGAGAGGTTGGCCGTCTATATCTCTCGCTCTGTGCGAAAGATATAAACGGACAACTTTATCTTCCAACGTGCCTCCGAGGGGTACAATCGGAGAAAAATGGTAAAAGTTCAAACAGGCCCTCTCATTATGACTCAAGCTCACACCAGCACCACAGGTAGCCACTTACCTTGTGAGCACGGTAAGACCCCGGTTTACGTCAGGGGGTGGAGGGGGGGGGAGATTCGTTCCTGAAAGGTGCCATGACAATGAATATCGAAACGATGCCAATTTAAGTGATTTTTCCCAAAGCACCAAAATACCGTACGTAAATAGTTTATTGTACTCTACGATATGGTAACTTTCTCTGTGCACAACGCAAAGCAGTTTGTGTACAGCAGTGGTTCTTTACAGCAGCCTTGCACCTCTTTGGTTCTCAATCGTAAACAAGTGTATAATGTTAATAAATACATAGGTTTGATGAAACAAAGTAGTTGTACTTTACTTGCCCGTGCTTAATTTGTGTTTTGATGATTTACCTTCTAAAAACATATGGCCATGTCTTACATCCCCAGAAATGGAATCTCCGCACCCACAGGGGGGTGCTTGATGCACCCCAGGTTGTACAGGGTTGTAGTGGGTGGTGAAGGCGAAGAGGCGAGGGATAACGACACTGGACGGGCAATGATGCTGTTAGCGACGTGAGTGTGTGCGTTGAGGCGACACTAGCCAGGTAGCGGTGTTCACAATAACGTGACGACGAATATGCGAAACAACGTCAAAGGGGGAAAGACGTAAATCGGGGCATTAATGTAGATCTTTCGTATTGTGTATATTTGCTTTCCTTATTAAGGTCCTGTTTTAGTAATCCGTGAATAAGTCAACGTTAGGTAATGAAGCGATTCTCGATCGTAAACAAATCATGTGCAGCTTACATTTTAACATGTTATTTTGCGAACCTATATGGCAACAAGTGCATGTTTATGAAATGCTGCTGTGGATTTACGGCCGTTGTCTAATCAATCATTTATTGTTCTCCTCACCCAAGGTGACGGGATTTGAGAGAGAAAAAAAACCCTAACCCCGTATCCGTGGGGATGCGATGATTCATTTTCTTTTCAGTCTTCACAAATATTTAAGCGATGGTCAAGGACATCGATGCGTCACCGTAAATGCTCCATGGATCAAAACGCAGATGATAGATACTGCAATTCTCCACAAACCGCATTCGACTTCTGTGCCTTTTAGTCAAGTAGCGTTTTAAGGCGATCTTTACAAACTTTTCAGAAGCCACGCGGCCTGCGGCGTAATTGTCGGCCCGTTCGCAACGAAGAAAAGTCGAGTTCTGAAATGTTATTTGCGCCAATTAATGAGCAATTACTGTGGGTGACTTTGACGGGAATGAATGAAAAAAGTAAGGTTGTGAAATTTTTCCTCAAACATCTCCACTCCCATCCTGTTGGCGGTGTTCCCGTAGAAGCGGCGGGAAATCGGATTTGTTGGAGTGCACATCTCCGTGAATGGGATCCCTACGGTAGAAGTAACCATGAAGGCCGAACTTGTTTTTGGACGTAAAAAAAATATGACAAATGTTTGCCTTGAAGTGTAGAGCACACGCACATGAATCACTCGGCACGCACAGACACGTAGAACGCGTTACGCACGAACACAGGACTGACATACGTAAATCACACGCAGACACACACATCACGCAAGCGCACGTAAATCACATGCACACACAATCGTATACACACAAATCACAAACACACCCTAAAATATCACATGTACACTCAAATCGCGCACACACAGCACACACACACATCGCACACACACATCACGCACACATCACACACGTACATTATATGGACACTATCGCATACACACATCACACACACACAAATCACATGCAAATACAACAATTGTTATTCGCCACAAGGTGGGGTTAACCACTCAGTGGCGGTTATGTCACCACGATGCTTGTTCCAGGCTAGGTGCACCTTGTGGCCACGTGGAAGGCTCACTGACAGGAGCTCATTGGACAGACCCAGGTGTTATAGGTTGACTGACTGAAATAACTGACAGATGGACGACAAGTGCGTTTTATATGCCTGGCGTTCCGGTCATTGTTGTGGGCATTGCTCCTCTGCCCTTCATTATTGTTGTAGGGTTACTGCCCAGTAGCATCCATCATGAGCCTCCTCCAAAGAGACCAATCGGCAAGTGCACTTAGCTCCGCATCTGTCTGTACCGCATCAGTCCATCTCATCTCTAGCCTGTGCCGCACCATTTATCCCCCTACATCCGACCAAACAGAAGCTGTTTGGCTATTCGGTGGCTGGGCTTGCAGGCTACACAATCCAACCAATGCAGCCTTGTCTACTGGAGGGACTCACTGATGGGACTCTGTCCAGATCTGTCAAGGATCTGTGAGCTCCTCACATAATTCTGTCCAGTTAAACCGAGGATGAATTGTGGGCAAGCCAGCCTGAATGTTTCAAACCATGTTTCGCAAGCATATAAGGGAGGGCGGTATATCTGGCCGAGAAGATCCCGAGCTTCATATGGAGCGATCAGCCAGGTGGTTTGCACACAGCGGCGTTACGCAGCGGATGAAAAGAAAATGGCACTCGTCTGACGAGGGAGTGAGATCTGACGTCCCCGAGCCTCGGATTGTTCTGACCATCCTTGCTTTGTCAGCCGTGCTGGTAGCTTTTGGTGGCCGCTCGTTGTTGGCTCCACGTGTGACTATGACAACTCCTCTTCTTCGATCATATAGGGGTTTTTTTGGGTTAGATCACGTAAATATAAATGTCTCGTTAAACCCGAAACTCCTCTTCTACGCTGGCCTTTTTGGGAGTGCATCAGTTCAGCTGCATCGTCTTCATGCGGTGACTTTCTCAAATGGTGGTACTTCTTTAGATCCCAGAGTGACGAGTGAAGTTGTTTCAATGCCTCTGATTTAGGAGTGAGACAACGCTGCTGTACCAGTTTCATAATACAGTGTCTCGTCAGCGAAGCCGGACTTGCTCGAATCTGTGTGATGTTTACACACGGTATAATTGTAACATTCCTCCATAATTGTCCCCTCAACATTAGCATTCCCTACCAAATACAGGCTGATGTCAATCCCTGCAAAGAGTTGATTGCGTGGTATGAAGAAAGGGGATTGGTGGCTGTAAATGAGGAGGCACGTGGTATAGTGTAAAGAAAGGGGATTGGTGACTGGGAATGAGGAGACAGGGATAATTGGAAGGGGAGGGAATGGAAAAGGGGGCCTTGGGGATAAGAGGGGACGTCGGCAGGAGTGAGGGGAGGAGAGAGAGAGCTGTGAATGAAGAGGAGAGAGTTGTGGATGAAGTGGAGAGAGCTGTGGATGAAGAGGAGAGAGCTGTGGATGAAGAAGAGAGATCTGGGAATGAAGGGGAGAGAGCTATGGATGAAGGAAGGAGCTGTGAGTGACAGATACAGTGGAACTAAAGGACTGGAAACCTTACCTGTCTCCACCTGTTGGTACGGAGGGTGTCCACCACAAAACCATAGAACCCATGTAGTGTCTCCCTGTGGAAAACTGCCCTTTAAAATACGCAGTCAAATTTTTATTACACGTGGCGATGTGGGGGCGGGCGTTATTTCCCAATACTTCTAACAGTGCTTTTCCGAACAAATTACTGCTGCTCGCCAGAAAGATATACAGAGATAAAAGGATAAATAGGATAAATATCCAACCATTCTTGGGTTGGGGGATCAGGGTGGCAAGATATTAACTCACTCAACCCTGACACCTGTATATTTGGAGTTTACATGTCTTTCTCCCCATGGTCACGTGGATTTTTCTCCGAGTCCCTCCGGTTTTTCCCTCCACATTGAGAATCAACAAGTGTTTAGAGTATTTTGGCTGCTATAAATGTCCACGTGATAAGCCATTTTGTTGACTTATAATATCATTTTTGATGGCCAGGACGCTTCTGAAAAATAGCTACAAACCTCAAGTGGGCTTACCTGGTAAAATAAAAAAGTAGTCTACTTTTAGTTTAGTTTCACTTCTCATATCCACGGGAGAAAGGAAGAATGTGTTATGAATGGATGATAGGATTTTCCACAGATCAATTTGTTTGCTCGGATAACAGAAATACCGAATGATGAAGGGTGGAGAAGCGGATTGTCACTGGGACACCATTAACTGCACTCTGCCACTGAGCCTGAAAATGCATTCTAGAGCCACGTACCATCGATAGAGTTGTGCCAAAGGGAAGCCAGCGATTGCCTTGCATAGGGCATCAAGGTTCAAACCGGATTGGAAATAACTAATAATATAAAAGAAATATTTATATCTTTTATTATTTACATTTATTTGAAATGTTTTTTTGTTGTTGTAGGGGGCGATGTTGCTCGTGTCGTCCCAATTGAGTAATTTGCAGGTCAATTTTTTCAACATTGGGATGTTTTTGGCAATACCAGTTGCATTGTCTGTGTTTGTGTGTTTAGCTATGTTGAGCGGTGCCGTGGCGGTTAGCGCGCTGCGTGGGGGTTACGAGCGTCACCACGGCACCACCCTGGCACCCTGTGCGCAGACGCGTCAACTTGCAGCCGTGCTTGATGGGTAAAAGGGCCCTGCGGCAGCAGCGCCAACCACAGGTGACAGTGCGTGGTCGCGTTTGCCTCCCCCCCTCCGTTCTTCCGTGCTGTCGCGCATTGGGGCCGGCGTGCCAGGCCCAAGTGGTGCTCGGCACAGAGAAGGTTTTTTCCCGGCCTCGAGAGAGACATTGCACGTTTGTCCACCAACCCCATTGTTCCCGAGAATCCTTGGGAGGTCGATTGCTAACAATGAAGAATTACAGAAAGCCAAAGGCCTCTGCGGACATGAGGTGTTAGGTGAAGGATAAGAGGATTGTATGAGACAATTGGGATATTAAAGGTGCGGGTACGCACGGTGCTGAAGTGCATGTTGGCTAAAACTGGAAGACACATCGGAGTTTGTATCAGAATATTCGTTTGTACTGGAGGAATCCGATGAGCCATAAATCTCTTTTTCACAGATGTCTAGTCGTTTTTACAGAACTATCTCGCCTGATATACAGGAGGTAGTGGCTTCGATCTCAACCTTGAGAATCCCTACATATTTGGAGTTTGCATGTTTTCCCCGTGGTCGTGTCAATGTTTCTCCAGTTCCTTCGATTTTTCCCTCCACATTTAGAAACGTGCGTTTAGGGTATTTGGCTGCTATAAAGTTCCGTACGATAAGCCACTTCATTGGGCTATCTTTTGTGGCCAGGTCGTTTCTGAAAAAGAGCGAAATGTAGCTCAGTGGGCCTTACCTGGTAAAATAAAAAATAGTCATATGCAAAGGGCAGTTGTTGAACACAGTCCAGGATCAAAATGATGATATAAAGAGGTAGAGTTTATTTTCAGAAGGAAGCCTGACAAAGCAAGATACCGAGTTTGTCTAAATAAAGGCTTTAACCGGTGTCCATTACCTGCTATGAAATGCATCAGACACACGGGCATTGAGAAAAAACAATTCAAACAAAGAAGTTTGGAGAGCTGCGTCCTTGGAATTACAATGAGACGGAGGTGTAGTCGCATACGGATTAGAGAGCATGCACAAGGCGTAGAGATATGTTGACTGTCACTCAAAGTGGCATTGGGGAGAAGAACGTAGCTAGAAGGGATGATTAGCAGTAGGTCCAGAGTGCGGCCCATTGTTCTCCTACAATGCAGCGGTATTTGCGTTCCTGAAGAACACGGCGTTCTGGGAAAATCTAGTTATAACAAATAAATAAGTAAATAAATAAATAAATAGCTGAAAAACGCTGTCTACAGGGGTAAAGGACAGTCGGCGATAACACGTGAGATGCGTATGCAGGCTGAACAAAGATTGAGGCGCGTGGGTAGTATCTATAAGCATCCAGCAGCATCCCATTGCCTTGTGTGATGCTACACCGAGACGCCGTACGACTGCTTATTCCTACTCGCGCAATGTCATTACGTTCACTCGATCGCGTTATATCCAATTTGCTATCCGCGTAACA
This sequence comes from Petromyzon marinus, assembly GCF_048934315.1. NCBI lineage: Eukaryota > Metazoa > Chordata > Hyperoartia > Petromyzontiformes > Petromyzontidae > Petromyzon > Petromyzon marinus. The sequence continues at coordinate 13,285,684 of NC_133692.1, forward strand.
AAAAAGGTTTTCCCCAAATACATTCGCCGCGTTCTATCTGATTCGCGTCATGCAAACGACACGTGGCGTTACAGGAGAACGCACACTGTAACGGCAGAGTGTAGGCTCAAGGAGAGAGCCCGCCTTGAGAGAATATTCACCGTAGCTGGAGCGATGAACTCGGTGCTCCTGTGCAGAAGCCCGATGGATTGTTGCATTGTCATAGCATGAGCGATGGCATTGGCTTCAGGAGGCCTTCATCTAGCGGCGGATTGATCGTGGCTGGCAATGATCATTGTTGCCAAACACCACAGCGCGTGCGAGATGTTCTTTTTTGTCATGCCAGAATATCCGGGAGCCCATTCTCTCGTGAGCATGCCATTAAAGGGTCTATGAGCTACTGCCATATATCTGTCATATGGATTTTGCCCGAATAGGATTACATTATTTTGTGTGTAAGGTCTCAAATATAGATTCATTTTTGAAGAGGGTCAATAAAGGGCGAACCATAATGATGGAATGTTTTCAGAGGTCCAAACCTTGAAATATAGTGTCAAAGAATACATTTGGTCTAATTGAGCTCCTCGAGTCGTACTTTCAAATGATAATTTTGTAATGTAGGCTCAGACAAGACATTTATAGACATTTCACCAATGGTGATGATATAGTGGGCACCCTTGCAGGAATACGGGGATCGCTCATCCTGATACCCATGAAACACTTGCCGTACCTGGAATTATTTTTACAGTGCAAAAGTTTAGTATCTAAAATATTTCATTAAAAGAAAAAAACGCAAAGCTAACTTATGACAATGGATCATTCATGGAACACACGCAGGGGAATCGTTTTCCGTACCACCGTCCCCGTGGTTTTTTTTTCACGCGCATTTGAAAATATTGCGCGGAGCAGAAATCGCAACCGAAATCCATTCGTTGAAATATGAAAACCTTGAACTTCACCTGACACCATAAAAACTCATTTGCAAAAATGTGCACGAATGCATTGCCGGCAATCGCATTCCAAGGTGTATGCGCGCGTGGGCATTTGTCTTTCGCACCGAAAGACCGAACGCCAGACCTCACTCTGTCTATCGTTACTCCACAAATCACGGAGGAGTAGCAGCCCTGCTTCCAGCCACGTACAGAGGAAACGTACAATCCGGGGATTGTAATGTCCTACACTTTACGCGCTTGGTTTTGACGCGGCACGTGACAAGTCATTGCCACGTCGATTAAAATAGATCCGAACAGAACGCGCGTGAGATTGCACCAAATAAGGATAGATTATTTTATAATTCGTGCAAATATCTTCATTATGATAAAAAGAAAGAAATGTTTGTACAAATATATAGACATTGTGCAAATACAGGAACAAAAGAAAGGAGATGATGAAAGTGACATTGCTACTGGGTTTGTGCGAGTTTGTGTGATTGTGGAGGGTTGTGAATGTCACAGGCGCAGTGATGCCGTGGATCTCAGTCTCGCAGGTTTCCCACCGAACACCATCCAGCAAATGCCCGTCCCCTCGGGACCTTAGGCACCTCCTTATTTTGATTATGTTCCGTGGTTGTCTTTGTAATTAAATTAAGATGGAATTAGTTTAGCAGCCCCCCTTGCAACTGGACCGGAGGGCCCCGTCTGCTGCTGCGGTGGAAGTGATCGCACCGAGGATACTCAGCCAAGTAGCATTGCTCATAGCCCGCCACGGTGTGACCATCTGGCTCCATGAGGAGGTGGGGGGATATTTGCCAGACGAAAACAAAGATCCCCGTGTAGCCTTAACAGACTGTTGGGCCAAGTGCTCTTAGCGAGTAGGGCCTTTGAAGGCCAGCACTGTGGCACACGAGGGGGTGGGTGGCCAGCACCACGCCTGGCCGCCTTTGTCTCCCGAGTGGCGATGTTTACACACCGCGCCAGGTGCTGATTTTGAAACTGAGTTAACCTAGGGGAGGCCCAGGACCGGTTCGCATAATTGAACTCGGGTCGCCAGGTTCGTAGCACAGCGCGCTAACCACTACACTACCGCTCCCCACAATTATATTATTTATATACTAGGGGGGTGCGTGACGTCAGCAGGCACACTGCGTAACGCTGCCGCATGTGGGTGACATCAGAGATGTGACGTCACCGTTCACTTGCCGTGCAAAATATATCCATTATTGCCCCCCCCCCAAAAAAAACCCACAAAAGTCTATTTTGATAACTCTTGCATGGTGTACAGTCTGGAAAGTACCCACATGGCAAATTTCAAGTTTGTTGCATGTCGGGAAGTACGCTAAACATTTTGAACAAACACGCATTCACAAATTTCCCTTTTATATATAATATAGATGTGTAAGGACAGTACAGGGTGATAGAGGGACAGTATGGTTCCCCGGGACCATGGTTACTAACTGACGTGCTAATGATGATTGATGGGACATGCTTGACAGGGTCACGTGAAGGGAAGCACAAGACCCAACGGCCGTAAAGTGTAATAAGGGTGGAGATTGACAGGGCCAGGTGCGATGAGCGAGAGTTCAGGAATAGGGGCGTGGCCAGGTCGTGGGAGGGATAAGAGCCGGTATGAATCGGACCTGGGAGCTGTTGTTGTATGGAATCGCCGTCGTCGCCTTGGAACGGGTTGTCTCCATTGTCTTCGAGTAGTCTTTAAGCTAGAGTTATGTTGTCTCAGAATAGAGTCATCAAAATTACCCACTCGCAGTTACTCGTTAAGTTGTCAGCGGACTTTATTCATAATAAATATACATAAAGAACAAGACGGTGTCTCTGAGAGCTACATTACATATGTACTCATACGGGCAAACGTAAAATAAATAACACTGTAATAATGTTCTGTATTTATCCAGGAAAGAATCACAATTTTCTTCTTGGTTCTTTCGGTAAAGTCACGAAAGAACCAAGAAGATGAATCCCTGCAGTCACGAAAGCTTTAAATCGAAATCACAATCTTGTCAGAAGGCTACTTATCCATAACATTCAAAGCTCCACACTGATGGATGCAATAATCCATATGCTCTACGGCCATCTCCTGGCCAACTTGCTTCGCAGCCGGTAGGGGAGATTCCCTTCTCCGTGCGATCCACTAACCCTGGCTCCAAAGTGATATCTTACAGACATGTGCCAATAACACATCAGGTTGAAATGCATATTACACATCGCATAGATATACAGGCCCAACACATACAACAACAACCGCCATTTGCCACTAAGTGACGTCACCACAACGCTTGTGCCAGGCTATGTGCACCTTGAGGCCACGTGAAGTGTCGAACGCCTGCTGGCAAGGTCACGGGGCAGACCCAGGTGCCACAGGTCGACCGACTGAGACGACTACCTGTGCCCCCTACTCGCTGTGCTTTAGCCACCCGGCGCTCCGCTCATTGTTGTGAGCGTCGCTCCTCAGCCCTCCATTGTTGTTGGAGGGCTACTGCCTCCAACTGCCCAGTAGCGTCCTTCACGAGCCTCCTCCACAGAGGCCAATCTTGACACCACTGGTACCAGTCATTGGCATACCAGTCCACTCAGCTCCACGTCCTCCTGTACCACATCACTTCATCTCTTCTCTAGCCCATGCCATTAACGTTTAGCCCCCTCGATCCAGCCAAACAAAAGCTGTTTAGGCATGCGGTGGCTGGGCATGCGGGCTACATGACCTAGCCAACGCAGCCTTGTCTGCCGGAGGAGCTCACCGATGGGACTTTGTCCACATCTTTCAAGGATGTGTGAGCTCCTCACACAATCCAGCCTGGCTAAACCCAGAATGGATCGTAAGCAGGCCAGCCTAAATGTTTTTAACTGGCGAAGATGTTTCATTAGGGGGGTCCACATTTTGCAAGCATAGAGAAGGGAGGGAATGACCGTGGCTGAGAAGACCTGAAGCTTTGTGCGGAGTGATAGACCAGGTAGCTTCCACACAGCGTTACGCAACCGATGAAAAGATAATACCGCTCGACTGATTCGGAGTGAGACCTCTGCTGTTAAATCGGAGCCGGTCATGAGCACACTGCCAAGGTATGGGAAACTCTCCACTCTCTCCACAACTACCCATCACTAATTGGGAGTTGTGGGGGTGGAGTGTCCGATGGTACAAAATACCCAGGCAGGTGCTTCGTTTTGGTGGGGCTGATGGTAAGGCCCCACCTCTTGGTGGCAAGCTCCAGGTTCAGCAGCAGTCCCTCCTACTCCTCCTCTGAGTGAGCACCAATTACCAAATCATCGGCATACATAACGTGGTTGAGCAATAGGGAGCCATCCTTTGACCGCACCCGGGCATCGATCAGCCTCCCATTATATCTGTATCAAATGGAAATTCCTCCGGTACAGCTATTGAAGGCTTCATAAACTACGTGGTCAAAATAGATGTTAAATAATGTGGGAGCCAGAGGACATCCCTGTCGCACCCGAAGGTGTACAGGTAATGGCTCTGACTCCCGGCCACGTAGTTTTACCCAGGCCCGCTCACCATCATGAAGGTCCTTAATGAGCGTGACGGACAGAAAATATGCCATCTGTGCAGGACCGCCCATTCCTGAAACCGCATTGGGGCTCCGCAAGCCTCTCCTCAGCGTGCCTAGCAAGGCGATGTTGAATAATCCTTGCCATAACCTTTCCCGGCACAATGAGGAGTGAGATGCCCCTGTAGTTACAGTCTGTGCAGTCCCCCTTCTTAAAGATGCTCACCAGGGCATCCTTCCAATCCTGCGGAACCTGTGCAGTGGCCAAGACTGTTGTTATGATGTCATGTAGGGTAGTCTGTGCACAAACGCCACCCTCCCTCAGCATTTTGCTTGGGATATCATCTCTTACTGGTGCCTTTCCTGGTCTCAGACTCTGGATTGCCTTCAGTACTTCCTCAACAGATGGCACCTCAGCCAGCCACTCACCCAATATTTGAGGCACCGCAGCCTCGGCTGTTTTCCTGGCTGAGGGATCTCCCCTTCCCCAGGACCTCACAGAAATGCTCAGAAAATCTGCAAATCTGTTTCTGGGGGTCGGAGATTGGATCACCGTTTTTCCCCTAATGATGGTAATAGGTGTGGCGCTGCAGGTTACTTTTTTGATGGAGTTAAATAGGGATTTATGATCGCGGGCCACTGAGGCAGACTCCATCTCCTCAGCAACCCACGACCACCACCCATCTTTGCAGCACCTCACGGCTCTCCGAACCTCCGAGAAGGCTGTGGTAAGCCTTATTCAAGAAAACAATTGGTAACACGCTATGCCGTGAAGGACTGAAATCCTGCAGCGCCCGCAAGGTCCCCCTGCTCAAGAAAGCACATATACATGCCCGTCTGAAGTTTGCCAATGAACATCTGAATGATTCAGAGGACAACTGGGTGAAAGTGTTGTGGTCAGATGAGACCAAAATGGAGCTCTTTGGCATCAACTCAACTTGCCGTGTTTGGAGGAGGAGGAATGCTGCCTATGACCCCAAGAACACCATCCCCACCGTCAAACATGGAGGTGGAAATATTATGTTGTGGGGGTGTTTTTCTGCTAAGGGGACAGGACAAGTTCACCGCATCAAAGGGACGATGGACGGGGCCATGTACCGTCAAATCTTGGGTGAGAACCTCCTTCCCTCAGCCAGGGCATTGAAAATGGGTCGTGGATGGCTATTCCAGCATGACAATGACCCACAACACACGGCCAAGGCAACAAAGGAGTGGCTCAAGAAGAAGCACATTAAGGTCCTCGAGTGGCCTAGCTAGTCTCCAGACCTTAATCCCATAGAAAATCTGTGGAGGGAGCTGAAGGTTCGAGTTGCCAAACGTCAGCCTCGAAACCTTAATGACTTGGAGAAGATCTGCAAAGAGGAGTGGGACAAAATCCCTCCTGAGATGTGTGCAAATCTGGTGGCCAACTACAAGAAACGTCTGACCTCTGATTGCCAAAAAGGGTTTTGCTACCAAGTACTAAGTCATGTTTTGCAGAGAGATCAAATACTTATTTCCCTCATTAAAATGCAATAAATTTATAACATTTTTTGACATGCGTTTTTATGGATTTTGTTGTTGTTATTCTGTCTCTCACTGTTCAAATAAACCTACCATAAAAAATATAGACTGATCATCTCTTTGTCAGCAAGGGATCAAATACTTTTTTCCCTCACTGTATATATTCGATTTGTAATAACTGAAGGTCAAAAGACAAACCCAAAGAACGGAATAATGTAACAGCTACAAAACGTGAACGCCAGCAGCGCATGCACACACTTGCAAGTGCCGTGTAGCCTCGCGAAACGTGAGGTCACTATGCAGGAGTGTTCGGTGTAACGAGGCAATGCGCACAACAGGTGACTGTCAGGAAGCGTGACTTTTATCTTCACAGGGGGGCTTTTCCTTGCACCGTGAGCGGCTTCTCGTTAGCTATTACCTAACCCCCTACACGTGCGTACGATAAGCTGGATAATAATGTGCGCGCTTGTGAATAATGAACGATTGTGTGTATGCGTTCATTCATTATTCATTAATTTTACAGTCAAACAAACTGAGTTTTAGCCAATCTGTGGACAGTGCGTGAATATTTTTTAACGTGATTAAGAACGATTAAAGCGAGGAACATGACTTGCTGGGAATGTGTCTAACAGCCTACGCTTAGGCATTGAGTAAAAAAGGTGAAGTAGTTTTGAAACGGCGACCATAAAAATGTGATGTTTCTGCTTGAGCCAACCCATGCAGGTTGCACCACTGGCTCGGATTATGACATTAGGGAAGAGAGAATGAGAGAGAGTGCAATTGACAGCGAGCTCCAGAGGACCTCCTGCGGCTTAATGACAACGGACAAGCGAAGGAGACAAAGAGCCGCCCCGTCTCGCTCTCTCGCCGCTTCGCCGGCTTGGTGCAGCAGCGGCGACGGGGTGGCCGGCATCGCTCTGGCCTGGCGAGATAGAGCCTGTGTCGGTCAGTGGTTTGCACACCGCACCGTGAACTTGACGATCTGAGTTCCAACTCCTCTCACACACACCCTCCGCCAAAACCTGCACCGACCAAACGTGGCCACTTTATCCAGGAGCGGTTTGACACGATGTTAAAGATTATGTTTTTGTTAAATTTGTTTTAATGAATGCAGGAAATATTTTTTCCCAATTTGCTTTTCTATGTTGGATGAGGCAAGCGATGGAATATCAGCGAAAGGAGAGAATGCAGCGCCTCAGACGATTGGCTACAGTCGAGAAGGGGTGTTGAGACCAACTCTATTAAAAACATTTTTTTTAGCAGTTAAGGCGACACTGAGCTACATATCTCTTTTTCATAAGCGACCTGGGTATCACAAATCATAGCTGAACGAAGTGGTTTATCATCATGTGGAAATCCATAGCAGCCAAATACTCTAAACGCGTGATGTTGGTTCTAAATGTGGAGTGAAAAACCGGAGGACCCGGAGAAAAATCCACGCAACCACGGGGAGAGAGACATGCAAACTCCAAATATACAGCAGGCGTTAGGGTCAGAATCGAACCCCACGACCTCCTGTACATATATCAGGCGAGGTAGTTAACATCTCTCCATCGCGACGCCCCACGCATATGCAGGTTTCATCCAGCTGCGGACAGACAGTGGTTGATGATCCTAGTGATGGAACCTTTGCAGCAAAGTCGTAGTGAGCACGGCAACAACAGCCGCTGGGCTCGAGGCCAACGTGCCACTGTACACGTGCTCGCACAAGAGCGGCGGTGCGGTCACGGGGGGCTCGGGGGCCCCTCGGTGCGGGGGGCAGCATTGCGATGGGAGAGCGCGAGAGAGCGAGAGAGTGCTACAGCGGAACAACTCCCAACGTTGCGATTGTCAACGTCGAACAGCCGTGGTCCGTCTGCTGCTGGATGATGCCCCCCCCCCTTTCACCGCTTCACCGTCATTCGGCCTCACAACGATGTATACAGGGACACCTCTACTTACGAACGAATTAAGTTCCAGAGGTCTGTTCGTATGTCAATTTGTTCGTAAGTCCAACTTTACTCCTGTCGATTCCAAATATGTTGTACGGCATGACACGATGGGATGGCTTTAAAAGTTTTATAATCTCCTGTAGGCATAGATGCCACTGGTTCTGCATGTTCTGCAGACGTAGATACCATTGGTTCTTCACGTTCTGCAGATGTAGATGCCACTGGTTCTTTATGTTCTATAGATGTAGATGCCACTAACGCCATCTATTGCATGGCGGTTGAACTTACAACTCTGTCCGAACAGGTATCTGTGAAAGTATGTAAGTCGAATGTTCTTAAGTAGGGGAGTCCCTGTAATCCGTGTAGTTCCTCCCGCCCGCTCCATCTCCACCGTGGAGGAACTCCCGGCCGTAGTTGAACTCCCGGCCGTAGTTCCTCGTCTGGCTGCCTTTCCACCATTGATCTCCTGATCGTCAGCCGCCATCTCTCGCGATGATGCTTCCTGCCCGAGGCCTACTTGCTAGACTGTTAACAATAATCATCACTAAACTCATTGGTTATTTCGGTAAAGTCACGTATGTAGAAATAAAATAAAATTAAAATAAAACACGACCTTTCGAACGCAACACAAGCGCTCGTCCTCAGATGAAAATGGCGTAAACCACACAGCGAGGGAACACACAAAGGGACATCACACACAGAGCACACAGAGAACGGCAAACTGCACGGAGGCAAATACAGCAAGAAGATGGAAGACGCGAACTCAGCAAACCTTAGAAATATAATGCGATGCAACCCAGTCGGCCAACAACACAGTTAGACGCTAAACCTGTTTGACCACGTATTTCAAAAGACTGCTAAATATTGTGTTCATCTTCTAGGTTGAACACACCAACGTAAATAGAGGACAAGGACTCCGTGCAGTTTGCCATTCTCTCCATCACAGGCGTGAATAAAGTAACTTCTTTTTTTAATTCGACCAATTGCATAACGATTGAGGAATACAAATGTCATCTAGCCGGTCATTTCATGGCAGGAATTCTAATTAGCAATAACCATTGACTGTTGATCGCATATTCAATTCCAATTGTGCGCGTCTGTGTGTGTGCAGGGAGTGTTAGCCAAATCGGGGCTTATATCCGTGATTAAATTATGTCGTGAAAAATCAATGAATTCTATCAGTGCGAGTCATCTCATCGTGAAATAATACTTGCACATACTCTTTGGTTCTTTACCGAAAGAACCAAAGAGTATGGATTCCTGCAAATCAATACTTGCACATTTATTTATACGGCATATTGATGTTTCGAGATTCTGTGCAAAAAAACTTGAGACTTGTGTGACAGCGATGAGTGGACTAATAGTTGTCTTGTAGTTCATATTCTTGGTTCTTTCGGTAAAGTCACGTAGAAGGGAAACAGTAAAATCATAAAAATATAAAACAATAAAATTATCACGACGTTTCGACTGCAACACAAGCAATCATCATCAGGTGTGAAAACCACAGCAATACATTTTGAAAAAAGTGTCCACTTTTTTCAAAATTTCTTGAAAAAAGTGTCCACTTTTTTCAAAAATTCTTGCTGTGGTTTTCACACCTGATGATGATTGCTTGTGTTGCAGTCGAAACGTCGTGATAATTTTATTGTTTTATATTTTTATTATTTTATTGTTTCCCTTCAACGTGACTTTACCAAAAGAACCAAGAATATGAATCCCTGCAGTCACGAAAGCTTTAAATCAAAATTTTGTCTTGTTGTTAAGGGAGGTATTTGCGTGCCACTGAGGACACTTCATCGGAGGCAGCGCTCCACTCTGAAGATTCCGCATGCCCATTGTGTACAGAGAGCGGGTTCCGCACTTTGTATACAAAGAGAGAGTGCAGTTAGGATTCCGTGATCGTGAACCTGAGAGAGAGAGGGGGGCCGGTGCCCATTGAGGTTGTGAGACTCTAAGTGGGTCTGACAAGGTGGGGCGGAGGAGGAGGTTTCGTGAGAAATAACGACGGGGTCAATGTCGTGGGTTTTTTTTTTGCAGCAGCGAGTAGCTTGCAGGGAACGTACGTATGTGTGTATATGTGTGTAAGTAGTGGGGAGGTGCTCGCTAACAGCACTTGCCCCAACAGTCTGTTAAGGCGATACGGGGGATCTTTGTGTATGTACGTGTATATGTGTGTGTTTTTCGACCATGTACTTCGTAAGCCTTCGATGGCTGTACCGCAGGAATCTCCATCTGCTACAGATACAATGGGAGGCTGGTTGATGCCTGGGTATGGTCAAGGGATGGATGCCTATTGGTCAACTATGTTATGTATGATTATATCTGTTGATTGCTGCACACACAGAGGAAGAGTTGGAGGTGCTGCTGCTGAACCTGGAACCTGCCACTAAGAGATGGGGCCTTACCATCAGCCCCACCAAAACTAAGCATCTGCCTGGGTGTTTTGTGCCATCAAACACTCCATCCCCTAAACTCCCCGTTAGGGATGGGGCAGTTGTGGAGAGAGTGGAGAGTTTTCCATACCTGGGCAGTGTGCTCATGACCAGCTCCAGTTTGGCAATAGAGGTCTCACTCCGAATCAGTCGGGCGGCATTATCTTTTCATCGGGTGCGAAATGTTGTGTGGAAGCTATGGTCTTGTCACTCCACACGAAGCTTTGGGTCTTTTCGGCCACGATCATGCCCTCCCTTGTTTATGGTTGTGAAATGTGGACCCCCCGAATGGAACATCTTTGCCGGTTAGAAACATTCAGGCTGGCCTGCCTGCGATCCATTCTGCGTTTAACCAAGCTGGATTGAGGAGTTCAAAAATCCTCGAAAGATCGTACCAGTCCCATCGGTGAGCTCCTCCGGCAGGCGAGGCTGTATTGGCTGGGTCATGTAGCCTGCATGCCCAGCCATGCCTAAACATATTTTGTTCGGCTGGATAGAGGGGGCTAAATGGGCTTGGCATGGGCTAGAGAATAGATGGAATGATGTGGTGCGAGAGGATGTGGAGCTGAGTGGACTTGCCAATAACTGGTACCAGCAGTGTCAAGATCGGCATCTGTGGAGGAGGCTCGTGAAGTATGCTGCTGGGGAGTCGGATGCAGTCGCCCTCCAGCAACAACGAGTGGAGTGCTGGGCGGATGAAACGCAGCATGTTGGCATCGTGGAGAGCACAGGCGGTGCATCGGCCAGTCATCTCAGTCAGTCAACCCATGGCGCCTGGGTCGGTCCCGTAACTTCCTGTCAGCAGGCGTTCGACACTTCACGTGGCCTTAAAGTGCACATAGCCTGGCACAAGCGCCGTGGGAACGTTACCGCCACTTCGTGGTGAATGGCAGTTGTTTTTGTTGTTGTTGGGTGTGTATGTGTGTGTGCACGTTGAACTTCTTTTGCACCGTACGTAGCCAACCGTGATAATTGGAGATGGGGACGTGACAACCCCGATTCACACCCATTGCCATACCAATGATGCACACATCACATCATCTGCGTGAGCATTGCTTACCTCAGCTCACCAAGGTACCGGAGATGCATTAGGACTGCACGTTCCATTCCGTGCAACAACAACAATAATGATCAACCGAATCACGATCCGGACATCGTGATGAGTGGCTCGGGCAGCTCCGAGCGCACGTTCTGGCGACAGTTGGTGCAGTTCCTGAGCTCATCTTGGAGCGTGCATGGGGAGTAGGGCTCGGCTTGAGCAACCGCACGATCTTGCTTCAACACGAGACATCCGATCTCTCTTCTCTGTCTGGAAAATAATTGAGTGACTGTACTGGAAGTCGATGTCACGGTTATACATCGAGCTGCTGGCTTCACCAGGCAAAGCGAGCGTGAGCCACTCGTGACCTCGGAGAATGCTCGCAGTGGATATGAGCTCGCATAGAGAGCCATAGACTCACACAGAGACCCATAGACTCATCACACAGAGACCCATAGATTCACACCGAGACCCATATAATTAATCTAGGATTTAATCTAGGATTGAAGCTTTCGTGACTGCAGGAATGACTATACTCCATTGGTTCTTCCGGAAAAGTCACGTATGTAGAAATAAAATAAAACACGACGTTTCGAACGCAACACAAGCGCTCGTCCTCAGGTGAAAATGGCGTCAACCACACAGCGAGGGAACACACAGAGGGACATCACACACAGAGCACACAGAGAACGGCAAACTGCACGGAGGCAAATACAGCAAGAAGATGGGAGACGCGAACTCAGCAAACCTTAGAAATATAATGCGATGCAACCCAGTCGGCCAACAACACAGTTAGACACTAAACCCATATAATTGCATCGAGTCATAGACTCATCACAGAGACCCATAGACTCACATAGAGAGCCATAGACTCACACAGAGACTCCATAGACTCACACAGAGACTCATTGTTCATCCATTGGCCTCCCATGCCGTCCGGAGTGCGACTGACTCTTTGTGCTGCGTTCCTCAATGTCTTCCTTAATATCAGGAGCATTACCAGCAGGCCACTGAGGTTTGTGCATATGCGCGGGTCTGGGTCTCGGTAGCGGCCGTGATCGCGCTGTGCTGGTGCCATACAATGGGAAGGGGGGTTAGAGGTAAGGGTAGCCGGGGGTGAGGGGCGTTGATCTTTGTCACGATTGCCAGTTACGATTCCCATCATCAAATTGAGGACAATAATGGCGTTCGTTGTGCGTTAGCCAGGGAGCCAAGGGACTCCTCTGAGTTGCACGGGGGGACGCCGAGACTATTTAAGTCACCGAGGGTTGTGTTTACCATACGGCTGAAATATAATCGCGCAAAGAACGCAGATGCACGTCGATGACATTGATGAACATGCCCGCCGCGGCAGTCACGGCAGTGTGATAATGTTTCGCCGTGCCGGTCGGTGCACGTTGGTGAAGCGGGGGGTGGGGGGCGATGTGGGGTGTGATGGGAGGGGGCACGACTGGCTCAGATATCACTTTTCACCAATGTCAGCCATGACCAGCAACTAAACTCGGTTCGCCAGATTCACGACGCAGCGTGCTAACGGCATCGTACTGCGTGCGTAATTTCATACCCGCAACGCAATTTTTTTTTGTACAGCGCGGGCTTTATTTCAACTGAATGAAACGCACGTGTGCGGGTGCGTACGTGTGTGGGTGCGTACGCGTTCGCGTTGTTAATTTTTTTGGTGAGCAGACTCAAACGAGAGTTTGCCAGCTCGAGCGAACAAACATGTCCACCCTTACTGAAGGCGACACGGGCGGTCGCTGTTAACGCCATTTCGTACCACCTTCCGGTGAGTGGGGGCACTTGAAGGGTTCACCAATGACGTCATCACATCTACCCCTCTATTTAAGAATGAAACAGGAGGATATCTCCACAAATCTGTCTGTCGCCTGATGATGTTGTAATTACTAGCGAAACTTTGATTTAAAGCTTTCGTGACTGCAAGGATTCATCTTCTTGGTTCTTTACCGAAAGAACCAAGAAGATACTAGCGAAACGTCATACTCAGATTGTAATTGTTGTGGATTTACTCTCCAACACACCGGTGTGCTGTACTAGTAACGAATTGGCATGTTCTGTTTACGGGACAAACCTTACTAGTTGGCTGTGTAGGTAGTGGCGGATTTAACGACGCATTTATATATACGCAATCTAACCATTTTGTACTGTACGTCAACTGTGCTAATCAGAGGTGCGGGAGAAGGACCATAACACTAAATACAAATCATATTCTGGGGTTATAAGTTACATGAATACATCACCAAATAATATGCCTCCTTCCCATGCCTGTCACTCTACATAAATAATAAGAGTAATAGTCTGTACATTATTTTGTCAAGTTGAGGGGCAAATTGGGAAGGAGGTGTGTAATGTAAGCTTATTTAGTTTACGGTAAGGATGATAATATCTGAAAGAAAAAAACACGATACAATACACATACATTATTTTCTGTTATTTTACTCGACATCCTGTGCACTTGATTGAAACGTGCACTCCTCTGAAGGTTCAATACAAAAATACCCACCGTGGTATTGCAAGTCTGTGAAAAAATGCTTAAATAATCGTGATGATAAGAATTACATTTTATCCAGGCAAGCCTCACAGAGCCTCAAGACTCCCTTTTGAAAGGGGGTCCTGCATTCGAACGTTAGACCAATTACGTTGACAAGCGTTTTTGACAGGCAGGCGGAAAACTGGAGTATCCAGAGAAACCCCACATGCGTATGAAGGGTGTTAACGCTCGGCACTCGACAATGTATGGTGCTCTCATGATCACCTCATAGCAGGTTTTCGGAGCCTTAGACCTCGATGTGATCAAGCAAACTATTGCCTTTCAGTGTAAACCATGGCACGTTCTGCGCGTGCAATTGCGTCACGGTATCTTCTCTGCCATTCTCCTGTTCCACCGCTGCAGAGGAGCATGCGCTGTAGAATTTCGAGCGGTAGTGTAGTAGCGGTTAGTGCACTACGCTCAGCTCCGAACCCAGCGACCTGAGTTGGATTCCCGCTCGCAGCCACCAACACCAGTAACGATTATTTGAATCGGTCCTGAGCCTACCCGATATTGACTCAGCCTCAAATGAGTACCTAGTGCAGTGTGTACAAATCATCGCCACTGGGGAGACAAAGGCGGTCGGGCGTGGTGCTGGCCACCCACTTCCTTGTGTGCCGTACCGGCCTTCATAGATGCTCGCTAACAGCAGTTGCCTCAACAGTCTGTTTTCGTTATATGGGGGATTTGTCTTTGATATTTGTATGCATCCCACACAGGCATCTGTGTGTAACACATACACCACATCACATGCTGCTGGCAGTCCATATGATGATTAGTGAGACTCTCCGTGGCAAAGACCGTTCAGATCTATATAAAGTAAACAACAAAAATGTCTGAAATGGAAATTTGGAGAAAAGCGAAATTAGATGTGCAACAGAGCATCGCTCCCTCGCTTTGAGATGATGAAACGCAGAAGCAAACAAAGAAGCAAACCGCGGAAAACGTGGGACGTGGCAACAAGCGAGCGCAGATTACGCGCCACCAACGCAACGCCGCACTGCCATCTGTACTCAAGCATCGCATTGTTCCAGGTTGTGTCGGTGGGCAGAGACATTTCCCCAATTGGTTTATAAGTGAATGTACAGATGTTGTGTCTATCGACTGCCAGGATACAGGCCTTGCCACTCAAGCAATATCTATCCACCCAAGCACTACCCAGGTGCTACTCTGCTTAACTTCTAAGATGTGATAAGATCAGGGTGCATTGTGGGTGATGTCATAGGCCTAGTTCTCCCCAGGAACACTTATACATATGTAGTGTTTCAAGATTCAAGTTTCATTTATTAGGTATAACCCTGTGAGCCATGCGGCTCTTAAGTCGGGTGCAACCGCAACAAACTAAATTTGAACACAGAACATCTTAAAGCGACAACGCGTAACAGAAACATCCTGGAATAAACCAGCAAATATTCCACACGCAAAAAAACGTATTAAAACGCTGTGTGCAAAAATCAATGTGGTGCAAGCCAACAACCATAAGACAATTTAGATTAACCATATGTTTTCGAATCACCAAAATAAAGCTATAAATACAATGTAACAAAAGTAATCATACGAACTGTGATTTTAAATTTAACAATAAACAATTTTTCTTCTTTGGTTCTTTCGGTAAAGTCACGTAGACTGAGAATAAAATAATAAAATAAAACAATAAAATTCTCACGACGTTTCGGCCACAACACAAGTGGCCTTCTTCAGGTGAAAGGAACAAACCTGTCGGGACGACAGAGCTACAATTGTCGTCCCGACAGGTTTGTTCCTTTCACCTGAAGAAGGCCACTTGTGTTGTGGCCGAAACGTCGTGAGAATTTTATTGTTTATTTTATTATTTTATTCTCATTCTACGTGACTTTACCGAAAGAACCAAAGAAGATGAATCCTTGCAGTCACGAAAGCTTTAAATCGAAAAATAAACGATTTTGTATGTTTGCCCACTGACAAAAAAATGATCAGTCTATAATTTTAATGGTAGGTTTATTTGAACAGTGAGAGACAAAATAACAAGAACGAAAAATCCAGAAAAACGCATGTCAAAAATGTTATAAATTGATTTGCATTTTAATGAGGGAAATAGGTATTTGACCCCTCTGCAAAACATGACTTAGTACTTGGTGGCAAAACCCTTGTTGGCAATCACAGAGGTCAGACGTTTCTTGTAGTTGGCCACCAGGTTTGCACATATCTCAGGAGGGATTTTGTCCCACTCCTCTTTGCAGATCTTCTCCAAGTCATTAAGGTTTCGAGGCTGACGTTTGGCAACTCGAACCTTCAGCTCCCTCCACAGATTTTCTATGGGATTAAGGTCTGGAGACTGGCTAGGCCACTCCAAGATCTTAATGTGCTTCTTCTTGAGCCACTCCTTTGTTGCCTTGGCCGTGTGTTTTGGGTCATTGTCATGCTGAAATACCCATCCACGACCCATTTTCAATGCCCTGGCTGAGGGAAGGAGGTTCTCACCCAAGATTTGATGGTACATGGCCCCGTCCATCATCTCTTTGATGCGGTGAAGTTGTCCTGTCCCCTTAGCAGAAAAACACCCCCAAAGCATAATGTTTCCACCTCCATGTTTGACGGTGGGGATGGTGTTCTTGGGGTCATAGGCAGCATACCTCCTCCTCCAAACACGGCGAGTTGCGTTGATGCCAAAGAGCTCCATTTTGGTCTCATCTGACCGCAACACTTTCACCCAGTTGTCCTCTGAATCATTTAGATGTTCATTGGCAAACTTCAGACAGGCATGTATATGCGCTTTCTTGAGCAGGGGGAACCTTGCGGGCGTTGCAGGATTTCAGTCCTTCACGGCGTAGTGTGTTACCAATTGTTTTCTTGGTGACTATGGTCCCAGCTGCTTTGAGATCATTGACAAGATCCTCCCGTGTAGTTCTGGGCTGATTCCTCACCGTTCTCATGATCATTGCAACTCCACGAGGTGAGATCTTGCATGGAGCCCCAGGCCGAGGGAGATTGACAGTTCTTTTGTGTTTCTTCCATTTGAGAATAATCGCACCAACTCTTGTCACCTTCTCACCAAGCTGCTTGGCAATGGTCTTGTAGCCCATTCCAGCCTTGTGTAGGTCTACAATCTTGTCCCTGACATCCTTGGAGAGCTCTTTGGTCTTGGCCATGGTGGAGAGTTTGTAATCTGATTGATTGATTGCTTCTGTGGACAGGTGTCTTTTATACAGGTAACAAGCTGATATTAGGATCACTCCCTTTAAGAGTGTGCTCCTAATCTCAGCTCATTACCTGTATAAAAGGCACCTGGGAGCCAGAAATCTTTCTGATTGAGAGGGGGTCAAATACCTATTTCCCTCATTAAACTGCAAATCAATTTATAACACTTTTGACATGCGTTTTTCTGGATTTTCTTGTTATTCTGTCTCTCACTGTTCAAATAAACCTACCATTAAAAGTATAGACTGATCATTTTTTCGTCAGTGGTCAAACGTACAAAATCAGCAGGGGATCAAATACTTTTTTCCCTCACTGTAACACGTACGACAAAAAAACTGCAGCCATAGCTGGCAGCACACACACTCCCAGTGTATGATGTGTGAGTGAGTCAGCAGCAGCGTGAGTGAGTGTATGATGTGCGAGTTAGCGTATGATGTGCGAGTCAGCGTATGATGGGTGAGTCAGTGTATGATGTGTGAGTCAGCAGCAGCGTGAGTGAGTGTATGATGTGTGAGTCAGCGCACGATGTGTTAGTCAGCGCATGATGAGTGAGTCAGTGTATGATGTGTGAGCGAGTCAGCGGCAGTGTGAGTGTATGATGTGTGAGTAAGCGCATGATGAGCGAGTCAGTGCATGATGTGCGAGTGAGTCAGTGCATGGTGTGAGTGAGTCAGTGTATGATGTGTGAGAAAGTCAGTGTATGATGTGTGAGAAAGTCAGTGTCGGCTCCCTCTGCTCGCGCCGTCCCCCCCCCCCCCGGCTCCGTTGCTCTCCGGTGCCGGCCCCGGAGGGTCGTGGCGTGTGAAGTTCCTTCGTGGCGTGTGATGTTCCTACGTCGCGGACAGCACTGGGTGGGTTGCTGTGTGATGCGGCTTTACTATAGCATGGCGTGCGATGCACCGTCATCGTGTACACCCTGTAGATGGGTGTAGTACCATCCCTAGCGGGGGTGGTGAGTGCTGGGATAGCGCGGGCACCGCGAATGGCGTGTAGTGCGGGCTCCCACAAGGGGGAGCGGGAGAGTGTCAGCCCAGGGACAGGGTTGCCCCGGGCCATGGCACTCTAGTTGACCCCGTAGACACGTTATCTGGAGTGTCCACAGAGGTTTCCCCAGGTGGGGGGGCTAGGGGGTGATCACGTGTCTGGGGAGAGCTCTCGAGAGGGATCGAGAGGGAGCTAGAATGCTCGAGAAGGCAGGCGGCGCCTAGGCGGAGCCAGCCCCGATCCGGGAGGACCGGGGTCGCTTCGTTCTACAAGCTGGAAGCTCCATGTCCTACAAGCTGGAAGCTCTACAAGGCATCAACACGTGGCCGGGTCCCGAGTGAGGGTCTGACCCTTTGTAGCTGTAACTCCTCCGGATAGTGTAGTTAGCTGGGTGGTCACCACCCTAGGCTGTATCTGGTAAAGGGGCAGTTACCCCTTTGTATATTACATGTTGATATAATAAATGTGTTGCCTCTAAAGGATAACGTCTGCGACTCAGTTGGACTCACTACACAAATGTTGAGGTGTAGAACCACGCAGTTTCTTGTCAGGGCTTACGCTGGTTTATTAACACTCTTAATAATCACACTAACTCACACCAGTGGTAGGTGCACACTACACTCGGTCCTTCTCTTGGACCTCGGCACTACTCTTGTCCCTAGTCTCGGCTATTTCCTTGGGCGCTCTCACTCGAGTCGGGATGGGGGTTCAGCCATCACCGCCCAACCGAGTGAGAGCAGCACCCCACTTCTCCCTAGCCAGCTCTCACGGACTTTCTCGAGCCTTACCCTAGGCTATCTCGACGGCTCTCCCACTCGTCGAACCCGGGCGGGGGTTCAGCCAACTCTGTCTGGTCATGGGTGGGAGAAACCTGCCTCAGCCGCTACACAGCCTGGGCTCCTACAACGACCCTGGTCACGTCACGGGGTCTCCCTTAAGTACCCCTTTACAAGCCCTGTCACATGACGTCATCGCACTACCCCGTGACGTCATCAGGGTACTCCTCAACACATATAGCGCTCAAAATACAGGTTTTTTTGGGTTAGACCGCGCAAATATAGAAAAGTGTCGTGATACCCGCCACCACCCGACAGCCAATTAGTAAGGTTTGTCACGTAAACACGATCTAATGCAAAAAATCCTATATTATGGATATTGGTCGTGAAAGCCTATTTGTTAAACCAATATATACCGCTTATATGAACAAATTGCGTGGTAAAAAAAGCTAATTTTCGCTATTATTCTCCTGCCATTCGCAACCCCGGTCAGAAAATCTTGCTTGGTGGTGGTGGTGCTGCATCAACATTGGTTCTTGTGGTGCCGAAGCGGTTGCAAGATGAATGTTTTCATGAGCGGCTGTAACACAAAGCTTCACGCGGTCTGTTGCCGTATAGCAGCACCCAGCCCTGATGACGATTGGCTGGCTCCGTGTTTTGACTCGTGCCCAAAACTTGGTCGGACGGTTCCTAGCCCTAACCTAAGAGCATTCAGACGAAGTACGACACGATCCCAACACTCTTGCCATACTCTCCATCGGCGGGTTCTAGACGACGAAGATGACGCTCCGGTCGCACCTCAGGCTCGTACGGCAATGTAAGGAAACTGCTGCTGCTGTCGCTGCTACTTTCCTTCCAAATGCAAAAGCAATAGAAGTAAAACATTGACAATTTCCTGAGAGCGAGATAGCCTCCTGTCAGACTCTAGGCTCAGTTTGACTTCCAAGGTAAACAAAACACATTCAGTGTACTATATTCATTTCTTTGAACTTTTTTGTGTTTAGTTTGTTGTTTTCTGCCCACACCTCCGATTAGCACGGTTGGCTACGTACAGTGGGAAATAAGTTCAACATACGTACATAGACTCACACGGAGACCCATAGACTCACACAAGAGACTCGCACAAAGACAAATACTCTCACACAGAGACACATAGTCTTGGTTCTTTCGGTAATGTAGAAGGGAAAAATAAAATAATACATTTTCTTGCTGTGGTTTTCACACCTGATGATATTTGCTTGTGTTGCAGTCGAAACGTCGTGATAATTTTATTGTTTTATATTTTAATTATTTTATTGTTTCCCTTCTACATTACTTTACCGAAAGAACCAAGAATATGAATCCCTGCAGTCATGAAAGCTTTAAATCAAGAGACACATAGATTCACACAGACACATAGACTCACACAGACTCACACAGAGACACATAGACTCACACTGAGACACAGACTCACACAGAGATCTATAGTTGGTTGTTCTTCCCCCGTACCTCTGATTAATTAGCATTCTTGGCTACGTATAGTACGAAAGAAGTTCAACATACACACATACACACTCTGTAACATGTTTACGACTCTAACCGATGATAAAAGAAGGCCGATTAGACCTAGATGGGATATGGAATATTTGAAGCTAACAAGTTGGAATCCCCGGCATACATATCGAGCCAAATGAGGTGGTGTCGAGGAGCATGCTGAGGAAGTTGAATGTGGCTGCAGGAGAGCCAGGCCGTGGACGCCAGTGACCGATATGTCCAGCGGAGGCGTGGTTGAGGGGAAAACGCCTTGCAGTCGTCCATCGCAATGTCCCCGGGACTTGGAAGCATTCCGGGAGAGATCAAAAAGGGGCCACCCCAGAACCACCGCTGCAGGGCGGAGGTACGCTCAGATAAATCTCTCGGGGTCCAGAGGTGTCAGTACCAGCGGAGCTGACTAGTAGGGAGTCGTCTGCGTAGGATTGTTATTTTTACACAGTGACGCTCTGAATGAGGTGGCCGATGAGAGACTTGTCGATCGCGAGCAGCAGGGGAGCTCGAGTTGGTTTATGGGTCAGGAGCTTCCTGAGTTGTATTCTGCAGGTGAAGACTCCTCCGCTGTGACAGAGAGAGTCGTTACCGAGAGGATGTAACCAGTTGCAGGGCTGGGCCACTGATTGCCGGAGTCAAGACTCGCAGGAGGCCAATGAGGAGTTAGCAGTTCACGGTAGTAATGTTGAGGCCAATGAGTGAGAGGATTAAAGCGGAGTCCACAATGGAATTAATGGCATCTAGAACCTTTGTGAGTGCAGTATCGATGGAGTCAGTGTAATGGAGGGCGTGGACTGGAAGCAGCAGAAGCTGGGAGAGGAAGCGATGAGCCCCTTGAGCTGTACGAGCGTGAAGCGATTCAGGAGCTTGGAGGAGGGTGGAGAGGTTGGTTTATGTCTCAGGAGCTTTCTGAGTGCTCACGATTAGGCGCCGCAGTGTTAAGTGCCTCGCCTGGTATGTAGGAAGTCGTGGTTTCGATCCCGACCCTGATGCCTGCTGTGTCGGGTGGTGGCGGGTTTAACGACATTTGTTTTTACGCGATCCAACCCAAAAAACAACCTTCATTGTGAACAGCACCATATATTTAAAATTCCGGAAAGCCCAAATCTGTTTACAATATTACGTAAGATGCCATTTATAAGAACCGAGGTCATGCAGATCACCCACTCCATATTTCACTTAAGCATTGAAAGATTTTTTTTCTAAAGAATAAATACAGGCTTAATCACATGCTTTGTCGTACACGTGCTGCAAGCTAACCTTTTCTAACTTACAGCCACGCACATAAGAGCCGAATGAGCACTGTCCTTGAGGGAGCATTTTGAAAAAAAATCAATAGCACACACTTCAAATTTAGTGCAGTTATAAAAAGCCGTCAATCTGTGCACATGACCGAAAATCGTCGCTGAATCTGAAATGTCATTGATACCCACACACACGCATGGTTTCCGGCGATAATATAAACCAGAGTTAAAGAAGTTAAATAAGCACTGCTGTCTCCACCACAGTGGATAGATAGACAAATTAGCACGCCTCACGATAACCAAAGAACGAAGACAAAGATCCCCCGTGTAGCCTTAACAGACTGTTGGGGCAAGTGCTGTGAGCGAGCACCTGTGAAGGCTAGCACAGCACACTAGGGGGTGATGTAGCCAGCACCACGCCCGGCCGCCTTTGTCTCCCTAGTGGTGATGTTTACGCACCACATCAGTTACTCATTTGGCTGCGTTCGACCTAGAGGAGGCCCAGGACCGGATTAGATAATGATCACTGGTGTTGACCGTGAGCGGGAATCGAACTCGGGTCGCCAGGTTCATAGCGCAGCGCGCTAACCCGCTTACACTTACCACTCGCACAACAACACAGTCCAACACAACCGTGCGTTGTTCTGAAATTAAGAAATTGCACGAATTTATAGGGGTAGCTAATATTTTGTGACTTTTAATGATGAAGTTCTTTATGTCACATGACAGTTGTGCCACTCATCCAATTATTCCCCATCATGTATTAAAAATACAGCAAACTGTGATGAATGAATGTTCCTCATTTTGACCGGTGCAATGAAATGTAAGTGCAACACACTTGCCAAATAACCCTAATGAAGACATCATGTTAATAACACGTGCAGCATACAGAATCAGAATATCTCAGAATTTGTATTCATACTGGATGAATCCGATGAGCTATAAAGCTCTTTTTCATAGACGTCCAATAGGGGCACGGGGTAAGAGCGTTACAACAACAAACAATACAAAAACACGATAGTAGTGCAAAGTACAAGAAAGGTAAACAAATCACCCAAACACAAACAAATACAACACCAAACCATCCCCATCCTACCAGGCAAAGTCCACTGAGGTATTCACTTATTTTTCAGAAGCAACTTGTCCACAAATGATAGCTCAACAAAGTGACCCATTATTTGGACTTTTAAATAATCTCAATGCATGTTTCTAAATGTGGAGGGAAAATCCGAGGACTCGGACACTAAAACTCCAAATATACATCAAGTGTCATGGTTGGGATCAAAGCCACGGCCTGTAAAGCAGGCGAGGTAGTTAACATCTCACCAACGTGGCGCCCAACAGTGCGAGACAGACAGAGAACCGAGATTGGAAAACTAAAAGGCACACTTGGACTACGGTGCTATATTTAAATAAGACACTTTCAAACATGCATGCAAAAGCAATTTGGAATTTTATTTAAATTGCATTGTCCAAACAAAGCTTGGGCAAAATGCAATAATAATTCTTACCCCTTTCTTCAAGTGTCACATATTTATAATTTAAATGTTTAAGGCGCATTTCATCCGTAGATCGCAATGCACCACAGCTGTGTTTTAGGAAGTGATTAAATAAACAGAACCTGCAGGGTACACAGCCAACACTAGGCGTGCGTGAGGCCAGTTTAAAGAGGTGAGATTTTCAAGACAGGACGTAAATATCTCTAACCTCTCTGATTTTCTATATTAGCAAAGGGGCTGTCCAAAAATGACGTCATACACCTAGGGGGGGAGGGGGGTCAGACATTTGTGACGATGTGTGACGAGGGGGGGAGGGGGTTTTAGAAATGTGACGTCACATCAAAATGCACAACTTTAAATAAATATAAACAATAGAATTGTTATAACAACACTAATTTTGATTAATTCTCATGATTAACTATTTTATTATTTAAATTTACTAAGGTCACCTTTTATTTATTCCATGAAGGAGCATTTTGCTTCTCCATGGGAGAATGGAGAAGCATACATTTTCTAAGTTTTTTGAATGATTGTTATTAAACATATTTATTTTAATGATTCTACCAGGGCTTTTCATTATGTGCAATGAATATGTGATTGTTATAATTGTATTGTCCATTTTGCTTCGTTTTACTACAATAGTTATAATTATGATTTAAAGCTTTCGTGACTGCAGTAATTCATATTCTTAGCTCTTTCGGTAAAGTCACGTTGAAAGGAAACAATAAAATAATAAAATATATGTAAAACAAACATTCTCACGACGTTTCGACCATAACACAAACGGTCGTCATCAGGTGTGTCGGTTTGCATAAATGTATTTATTTTTAAACGGTGTATTTATTTATTTATAAAAACGTCAGTGCCACGCGCAGCGATTTGGCAGTTTATTTAGAAGGACTAGTCCATCTATGTTCTGAAAAGAGGAGGGGGGAGATGAAAAATTAATGTATGCTGTCTGAAAGCCACTGTAAGCGTGAACAATCAATTAAGACCTGAAATGGTTTATCAAATCTTTCCAATGATTGCTAAGCCAGAATCCATCTTCTCGGTTGAAATTGTCTCTGTGCTTGTATATGTGGATAGCCTCATGAACGAATCTCTCATGGTAGCCAGGTGGCTTACAAAGAACCTCTGTCTTGGAAAAGTCAATGTCATGTGAGCCTACTGAATTATAACAATGATCTGCCATGGCAGAGGTGTTGGTCCTACCGTGTTTAAGGTCTGCTTTGTGTTCACGAATGCGGTCCAAGACATGGCGTTTGGTTTCTCCAATGTAACTACTACCACAGAGGCAACTTAGTTTGTAGACACCAGGGTACTGTATGTCCAGAATCACATCTTTTACAGACGGAACCAGATCACGGATTTTATGTAATGTGTTGAAACGGACCTGGATCTTGTGTTTATTCAAGATTTTGGAGATCTTTTTTGTGATCCCCGCAATGTAGGGTAAAGTGATGGTTTTGAAAGGCTCCTCAAGAGGGTCCTTCTTCATGGTTTGAGTGATAGCTTTGCGGATTGTATAGTCGGAGTAACCATTAGCCTTAAGAGCTTGGTGTACGTGCTTGAGTTCACTGCCTGTGTGTTCCTGGTCGGATATGCATTGGGCTCTATGATACGGAGTCTTGATGAGAGAATTCTTCTGTGATGGATGGTGGTGGGAATCCGATTTCAGATAAGCATCCGTATGGGTAGCTTTCCTGTAGACAGAGTGGCTCATTGAACCATCAGGTCTCTTTTTAATTAGGACATCCAAAAAAGGTAGCTTGCCATCTTTTTCGACTTCCATGGTAAATCTGATGGCTGGGTGTATGGAATTGATGTGGTCGAAGAATTGGTCTAGAGCAGGCCGGCCATGTGGCCAGATGACAAAAGTGTCATCCACGTACCTCTTCCATAAGGTTGGGCGCAGAGTGGCAGTCTGGATGGCGTCAGTCTCAAATTTCTCCATGAAAATGTTAGCTATAACCGGAGATAGGGGGGAGCCCATTGGGGGCCCTCAGTTTGTTTGTAGAAAGTTCCATTCCAAGTGAAGTATGTATTGGTTAAACAGTGTCTCACCAGGGGGGGTACCTCAGTGTTTAGTCCTTGATGAACCAAGTCTTCAATGATTGCGATGGTGTTAGGTACAGGAACCTTGGTGAACAAGGAAACTACATCAAAACTGACAAGCAGGTCGTCTGGGGACAGGGAAATAGCTTGATTGTTGATACCAGGTGAGTAGAATTTTGTACCGCAGAGGTGGTTTTTCCAGTGAAAGGACGCAGGATTTCAGGCAAAAAAACGAGCCAGTTTGTAGGTGGGGGAGTTGATAGTAGAGACGATGGGACGAAGGGGTGTATCTACTTAATGTATTTTTGGTAAGCCATATAATCTTGGTGGCCTGGCAGCAGAAGGTTTCAACGAAAACTGTTTAGATTGATCAATTAATGCGGTTGAATCAGAAATTATTTTGTTGGTTTGTGTGACGAGGCTGTTGGTGGGATCTCTTTTTATTTTTGTATAACTACCATCATCGAGTAATTCTTTAATTTTGTTGTTGTATTCTATTTTATCCATGATGACAGTAGCATTGCCCTTGTTGGCTGAGAGGACTACAATATCATCCCTCTTTTTTAATTTATATAATTCAAAACGCTCATCTTTGCTGAGGTTGCTAGCTGGCATCTTAGCGTTTTTAAGGGTTGCAGCGATTTCAGATCTTGCTACGTCTGCAGCGATGTGACCCAGGCCCCTGAGAGCAACGTCTACTTGGGCAATTATATCATTAACTGGTATGTGTTTAGGTGTGACTGCAAAGTTTAGACCTTTAGCTAAAACAGATTTCAGACCATCGGAAATAGAACTGTTACTGCGATTAATTACGACTTTGTTAACGTCTAACTTTTTGGTGTGTGGGTCCGGTCTTTTGTTGAAGAGGTTAAATTTGGAAATCAGGTTGTCCTTACATTTGGTCGACATAGTAGCAGCTGAAGAGGCAGTCATATTGTCTACATGTTCCCAATCCGATGTGGACATTGTTGCCGTCAATGATAAGTGTGATTTGTAGAGTGTATTGTCTAACTGATCTAGTTCGGTGCGTATAAGTCTGATTTTTTCTGAGATAAGAGCTAAGCTAGTTTTGAAAAGAATTCGTTTCGCATTAGAAGTTACAGCAGCAGAGGTCAGTGTAAATGCCATTGGTGTTACCCCAGAGTCGCGGTATCTCTTCAGAAAGGTGAGAGACTCGATCAGCTGAGCCTTCTTATCCCGGAGTTTGTTGAAGTATCTTAAAGTTACGTGAAAACCCTCCCCGTAGAGGCGGTTACATTTTGATTTATAACAACACAAGATCCAGGTCCGTTTCAACACATTACATACAATCCGTGATCTGGTTCCGTCTGTAAAAGATGTGATTCCGGACATACAGTACCCTGGTGTCTACAAACTAAGTTGCCTCTGTGGTAGTAGATAAATTGGAGAAACCAAACGCCATGTCTCAGACCGCATTTGTGAACACAAAGCAAACCTTAAACACGGTAGGACCAACACCTCTGCCGTGGCAGTTCATTGTTATAATTCAGTAAGCTCACATGACATTGACTTTTCCAAGACAGAGGTTTTTTGTAAGCCATCTGGCTACCATGAGAGATTCGTTCATGAGGCTATCCACATATACAAGCACAGAGACAATTTCAATCGAGAAGATGGATTCTGGCTTAGCAATCATTGGAAAGATTTGATAAACCATTTCAGGTCTTAATTGATTGTTCACGCTTACAGTGCCTTTCAGACAGCATACATTAATTTTTCGTCTCCCCCCTCCTCTTTTCAGAACATAGATGGACTTGTCGTTCTAAATAAACTGCCAAATCGCTGCGCGTGGCGCTGACGTTTTATAAATAAATAAATACACCGTTTAAAAACAAATACATTTATGCAAACCGACACACCTGATGACGACCATTTGTGTTATGGTCGAAACGTCGTGAGAATTTTTATTGTTTTATATATATTTTATTATTTTATTGTTTCCCTTCAACGTGACTTTACCGAAAGAGCTAAGAATATGAATTACTGCAGTCACGAAAGCTTTAAATCAAAATTTAACCGCCTCTACGGGGAGGGTTTTCACATAACTTTAAGATCCTTCAACAAACTCCGGGATAAGAAGGCTCAGCTGATCGAGTGTCACCTTTCTGAAGAGATGCCGCGACTCTGGGGTAATACCAATGGCATTTACACTGACTTCTGCTGCTGTAACTTCTTCTAATGCGAAACGAATTTTTTTCAAAACTAGCTTAGCTCTTATCTCAGAAAAAATCAGACTTATACACACCGAACTAGATCAGTTAGACAAGACACTCTACAAATCACACTTATCATTGAAGGCAACAATGTCCACATCGGATTGGGAACATGTAGACAATATGACTGCCTCTTCAGCTGCTACTATGTCGACCAAATGTAAGGACAACCTGATTTCCAAATTTAACCTCCTCTTCAACAAAAGACCGGACCCACACACCAAAAAGTTAGACGTTAACAAAGTCGTAATTAATCGCAGTAACAGTTCTATTTCCGATGGTCTGAAATCTGTTGTAGCTAAAGGTCTAAACTTTGCAGTCACACCTAAACACATACCAGTTAATGATATAATTGCCCAAGTAGACGTTGCTCTCAGGGGCCTGGGTCACATCGCTGCAGACGTAGCAAGATCTGAAATCGCTGCAACCCTCAAAAACGCTAAGATGCCAGCTAGCAACCTCAGCAAAGATGAGCGTTTTGAATTATATAAATTAAAAAAGAGGGATGATATTGTAGTCATCTCAGCTGACAAGGGCAATGCTACTGTCATCATGGATAAAATAGAATACAACAACAAAATTAAAGAATTACTCGATGGTAGTTATACAAAAATAAAAAGAGATCCCACCAACAGCCTTGTCACACAAACCAACAAAATAATTTCTGATTCAACCGCATTAATTGATCAATCTAAACAGTTTTTGTTCAAACCTTCTGCTGCCAGGCCACCAAGATTATACGGCTTACCAAAAATACATAAAGTAGATGCACCCCTTCGTCCCATCGTTTCTACTATCAACTCCCCCACCCACAAACTGGCTCGTTTTTTGTCTGAAATCCTGCGTCCTTTCACTGGAAAAACCACCTCTGCGGTACAAAATTCTACTCACCTGGTATCGACAATCAAGGGTATTTCCCTGTCCCTAGACGACCTGCTTGTCAGTTTTGATGTCGTTTCCTTATTCACTAAGGTTGCTGTACCTGACACCATCGCAATCATTGAAGACTTGGTTCATCAAGGACTAAACACTGAGGTACCCCCCTGGTGAGACACTGTTTAACCAATACATACTTCACTTGGAATGGAACTTTCTACAAACAAACTGAGGGCCCCCAATGGGCTCCCCCCTATCTCCGGTTATAGCTAACATTTTCATGGAGAAATTTGAGACTGACGCCATCCAGACTGCCACTCTGCGCCCAACCTTATGGAAGAGGTACGTGGATGACACTTTTGTCATCTGGCCACATGGCCGGCCTGCTCTAGACCAATTCTTCGACCACATCAATTCCATACACCCAGCCATCAGATTTACCATGGAAGTCGAAAAAGATGGCAAGCTACTTTTTTTGGATGTCCTAATTACCTACCTGATGGTTCAATGAGCCACTCTGTCTACAGGGAAGCTACCCATACGGATGCTTATCTGAAACCGGATTCCCACCACCATCCATCACAGAAGAATTCTCTCATCAAGACTGTATCATAGAGCCCAATGCATATCCGACCAGGAACACATAGGCAGTGAACTCAAGCACGTACACCAAGCTCTTAAGGCTAATGGTTACTCCGACTATACAATCCGCAAAGCTATCACTCAAACCATGAAGGACCCTCTTGAGGAGCCTTTCAAAACCATCACTTTACCCTACATTGCGGGGATCACAAAAAAGATCTCCAAAATCTTGAATAAACACAAGATCCAGGTCCGTTTCAACACATTACATAAAATCCGTGATCTGGTTCCGTCTGTAAAATATGTGATTCCGGACATACAGTACCCTGGTGTCTACAAACTAAGTTCCCTCTGTGGTAGTAGTTACATTGGAGAAACCAAACGCCATGTCTCGGACCGCATTCGTGAACACAAAGCAGACCTTAAACACGGTAGGACCAACACCTCTGCCGTGGCAGATTATTGTTATAATTCAGTGGGCTCACATGACATTGACTTTTCCAAGACAGAGGTTCTTTGTAAGCCATCTGGCTACCATGAGAGATTCGTTCATGAGGCTATCCACATATACAAGCAGAGACAATTTCAACCGAGAAGATGGATTCTGGCTTAGCAATCATTGGAAAGATTTGATAAACCATTTCAGGTCTTAATTGATTGTTCACGCTTACAGTGGCATTCAGACAGCATACATTAATTTTTCGTCTCCCCCCTCCTCTTTTCAGAACATAGATGGACTAGTCCTTCTAAATAAACTGCCAAATCGCTGCGCAAGGCGCAGCCGCTTTTTTAAAAATAAATACAGCGTTTAAAAATAAATACATTTATGCAAACCGACACACCTGATGACGACCGTTTGTGTTATGGTCGAAACGTCGTGATAATTTGTGTTTTATATATATTTTATTATTTTATTGTTTCCCTTCAACGTGACTTTACTGAAAGAGCTAAGAATATAGTTATAATTACTTTTAATATTTTCTAATCATAAGAGAATTTCAATATAATATTCTGAACATCTGCAATTTTAGACGTTGAATATTTTCAAGTGAATTTTATGCTAAATTTCGTCTTTCCAACGCCTCCCTTTTAATACATGTTTTCTCCTACAATATCAGAGTGCAGCGCCACATTAAATACGCACTACAATGACAATAGTTTAAAGTGATTTGAAACATGATTTATTTTCAATATGGAATTATGGTTTTGGGGGGGGGGGGGGTGGGGGCTGAGCTTTTGTGACGTCATATTTGAGGGGGGTCTGACTTTTTGTGACGGCGTGTGATGAGGGGGGGGGGGTAAAAAAATCGGCCAAAATCGCGTGATGTCATTTATGGACGGCCCCAAAGTCACAAAGCGTTGTTCCAAAGCTTGGGAGCTGCACCGTGGCACAAATCCAATCACCCCAGGAAATGAGCCTTGGACCTCTGTCATTTAGCAGAAGGCGATCCGAAGATGTCAGCCACCTCTTATGAAAATGTATCTTACGTCACCTTACATCCTATATATAGAGATAATTTAGGCTTAATATACGTACGCTTCCAATGAACCGTACCAGGAGTCATGGTCAGGGAACGGTCATGAATGATAACTGACGATCGTGTTCATTTTCCATGGCAATGTAGGGTAAAGTGATGGTTTTGAAAGGCTCCTCAAGAGGGTCCTTCTTCATGGTTGGAGTGATAGCTTTGAGGATAGTGTAGTCGGAGTAACCATTAGCCTTAAGAGCTTGGTGTACGTGCTTGAGTTCACTGGCTATGTATTCCTGGTCGGATATGCATTGGGCTCTATGGTGCAGAGTCTTGATGAGGGTATTCTTCTGGGATGGATGGTGGTGGGAATCCAGTTTCAGGTAAGCATCCGTATGGGTAGCTTTCCTGTAGACAGAGTGGCTCATTGAACCATCAGGTCTCTTTTTTATTAGGACATCCAAAAAAGGTAGCTTGCCATCTTTTTCGACTTCCATGGTAAATTCATACACCCAGCCATCAGACTTTACCGAAAGACCCAAAGAGTAAGAAACACTTAAGTATTCAAGAGAGCTGTTTCCATAAGCAAGGCACATCAAACATTGAAAAGCGACCAGCCAGTTGCTCTTAAAACGCTCATAGAAGGGGACGTCACTGATTGGCTGAGGTTTGCTGCTGAGTCCACTTATGAGTGCTCGCTCCGATTGGCCAAAATTGGCAGGGCCACGTGATATCGTAAACAAATCCATTAATCGAAAATGTATCCGTAATAGAAACAATAGAGACCCTACGGGAGGCAGATCATTAATAGAAACATCGTTCATTGATGACATTGTAAACCGAGGGACCACTGTACTTTATTTTGGTTTAACACATAGGCTTTCGTGACCAATATCCATAATCGAGGTCTTTGGGTTAGATCGCGCAAGTATAAATGTATCGTTAAACCCACCACCTAACACAACCAATTAGTAAGGGGTTGTCACGTAAACAAAACATGCCAATTAGTTACTACTTAAGCACACTGGTTGTGTGTTGGTGAGCAAACCCATAACATTTACAATTTGAGTACGACAAATTGCACCTGATTGTCTCACAAGTGATGACATCACATTTCCCACCTTTATTTAAGACCAAAACAGGAGGATTTCTCCACAACTCTGGCTGTCACCTGATGAGGCTGGTTGTTGTTGTTGGAATTACTGGCGAAATGTCACGGTACTCGAATTGTAAATGTTGTAGTGGGTTTACTCTCCAGCACACAACCGGTGTGCTGTACTAGTAACGAATTGGCACGTTTTGGTTACGTTGTAAACCTTACTAATTGGCTGTGTCGGGTGGCGGCGGGTTTTAACGACACATTTATATATTTACGCGATCTAACCCAAAAACCTCTTATGAATTTTAAACTGTCGAGAGCATTATATTCTTGGTTCCTTCGGTAAAGTCACGTAGAAGGGAAACAATAAATAATACAAATATAAAACATTAAAATTCTCACGACGTTTCGACTGCAACACAAGCAATCATCATCAGGTGTCGACAGCATTCTCTAAAACTGCCCCGAGGCCTGCTCCCCTTACCAACCCACACAGACCCGGGTGAAATATGTCCAAATAATACTACTACTAATAATAAAAATAACAAAGAACAAATAACAATTATGACATTTATAATGCGCCAGATTTGGCAGACAAAAGTCAACAACTCAGAGGCGGCGCGGAACAAAGCTCTGGGCTGCTCGGAAGCCGGACCCAGACAGATAGAGAGGAGGCCTTTAGGTGTTTGTTGAAAGTCAGAGAGTGCATTCGATGTTGCGGAAGTGCAAAGGGGCATAGAGAGAGTTTCACACCGAGGGTGCGACAGTAGAGAACCGATGTGAGGCTGTAACAGTGTAGTGTAAATTGTAGTGTATAGTGTATCGTATATAGTCGTGTATAGTGTAGTGTATAGTAGTGTTGTGTAGTAACTCTGTGTTGTGTAGTAACTCTTGACACCCAGGAGACTTGTAGAGCCAGACGGAGACTAGGATTCTTACATAGGGCTGCTTGCCGTTTATTCACCACTGTTACACACTCTTATACACTGTTTCCACTCTCTACTCTCGACGCTTATACACGTCAGAACTCTGGCCTGCACGTGGAACTGCTTCCAACTATCTACGCCCCGGTACGGCTTCCCTTGACTACTTCCTCGTATGCCCCGGGCAGGGGCTCACCCATCACCACCCGGCGACGAGGTGAGGCCTCTACCCCGCTAGCCTTTCTTCGGCGGCTGGGCTGTTCCCACGTAGGCTCTCATTCCTCTTCCCATGGCGGACACTTCACTCTCCCTCCGGCGACCCCGCCCTCGTCCCAGGGTCCCCCTTAAGTACCCCGCCGCCTCGATGACATGACATCATCACATCACGTTATCCCACTCCTCTACAGATGATATGACATCATCCCAGTACTCCTCTACATCATCCCCCCCGTGAAGAAAAATCAGCCGTCTCAGCTGTCAACGTCCCCTTATATAATAATAAAAAATCTTAAACAACCCTTACAATAAGCAGCAAAAACATCACAAACAGCAACACACTATAACACTAAGCTCCCAACTAACATCCCTATAAATAGCAACACAGAGCCCTTAAGGAAACATCCCCCTAGCCACAACATAACACAACAATATAACACCCCCAACAATCCAAAAAATCAATGAGGAAACGACCGTCTGCGAGGAAACACAATATCGGACAGCGAAAACCGAAACAGTCCCTCCAAGCAGTGTCCCGCTGTGCCCGTCACACCAACGGCACAGCCTGCTCCCCCCCACATGCAGCAGGCCCCTTGCGCAGTGGCGGCGCGCTCTCCTGTGTCCCGGCTCACCCCACAAGCATGAAGCAGGCGGTTCCCCAGACTCCAGACGTCGGAAACCAATACTGTACTTCAATCGTGGGCTCCTCTCGCTCTCACAGTCGACGTCCTCCCCCGCTCTTCACGCTCCAATCGCAACCCGCTCGCTGTCGCAGGGCGCCAGCGGCACTCTGCCAGCCCGGTGCAGCACAAAAGGCGCAAAAAGCGCGGCAGTCCTGCAGAGAACACATGGCGGCAGACGCAGAGCGGCTGCAATGGCGCCTGAAGGCCACGTCGCAGCCGTATGCCAAATGGCGGGAACCACCGCAACTGCGGAAATGGCGGGAACACCGCAGCCGCGGGAATGGCGGGAACGCCGCAGCCGCGGGAATGGCGGGAACGCCGCAGCGACCCGACGGCGGCCGCGTCCCCCTGCAGCTCCGCCATCGACTCACCTGGTGACGTCACCCCAGCTCTCCGTCGATGGTGGCCAGTCTGGGCCCACAGCCTCCTCCCGCACAGGCTGCAGTCGCCCTCCCCCTGGGGCACATCATCGGGGCCCTGAACTCCGGGGTCGTCGCAGGGAGAGCTTTGGTGCAGTCCTCGCCGTCCATCTGCTCCTCCGGTTGGGTCTTGCACTCCGCTGCCAGCTTTTACACCACGCCAGCTAAGGGTTCCAGCTTCTTGAATTTAAGCAGCCACGGTTCGATGGCCACTTCTGCCACCAAATGTTGTATAGTAACTCTAGCCACCAAGCAGGAGAAAACATTTATTAAAAAGTCTATTTAATTAAGTAGAACGTACTTCTATATTTATTTAAAGTTGCGCATGTTGATGTGACGTCACTTTTCTCAACCCCCCCCCTCGTCATACATCGTCACACGTCACAAATGTCCGACCCCCCCCCAGGTGCATGACGTAATTTATGGACAAACCCCTAAAGAGTAACGCGTTTATTGAACTGAGCGAGGTTATACGAGCCTGAGCATAGAGTAGAGGAAACACAAGGGAATTCCAACGTTGAGCGGTGCGAGAAGCAGAGAAGTCCAATCACCTGGACATCTGTTGAAAAAAAAGAGCTTCATAGCCCATCGGATTGCTCTGGCAGAGATAAAGATTCTGATATGGAGCGTGGTGAGTGAATGGGCAGAGCGAGTGACGTAGACGAGCGAGTGAGCAAGTGAGTTGTGTCCTGCAAGGGTGGTGGTTGAACACAGTGTGAATGAGATGTACGTACTGTATGTATGCTGAACTTATTTTGCACCATACAGAGGAGTTCGTCCTACCGTGTTTCAAGTCTGCTTTGTGTTCGCGGATGCGGTCCGAGATATGTCTTTTGGTTTCTCCAATGTAGCTACTACCACAGAGGCACTTTAGTTTGTAAACGCCCGGGTACTGTATGTCTGGAACAGCATCTTTTACAGATGGAACTAAATCACGGATTTTATGTACTGTGTTGAATCGGACCTGGATCTCGTGTTTGTTCAGGATTTTGGAGATCTTTTTAGTGACCCCTGCAATGTAGGGTAAGGTGATGGTTTTGAGTGGCTCCACAGGAGGATCCTTCTTCATGACTGGAGTGATGGCTTTGCGGATTGTGTAGTCGGAGTAGCCATTAGCCCTGAGAGCCTGGTGTACGTGCTTGAGTTCACTGGTAATGTGTTCCTGGTCGGAAATGCATTGGGCTCTATGGTATAGAGTCTTGATGAGGGAGTTCTTCTGGGATGGATGGTGGTGGGAATCCGGTTTCAAGTAAGCATCTGTATGGGTAGCTTTCCTGTAGACAGAGTGGCTCATTGAACCATCATGTCTTCTTTTAATTAAGACATCCAAAAAGGGTAGTTTGCCATCTTTTTCGACCTCCATGGTAAATCTGATGGCTGGGTGTATGGAATTGATGTGGTCGCAGAATTGGTCTAGAGCAGGCTGGCCATGTGGCCAGATGACAAAGGTGTCATCAACGTACCTCTTCCATAAGGTCGGACGTAGAGTGGCAGTCTGGATGGCGTCAGTTTCAAATTTTTCCATGAATACGTTGGCTACAACCGGAGATAGGGGGGAGCCCATTGGGGTGCCCTCAGTTTGTTTGTAGAAAGTTCCATT
The DNA here is from genome assembly GCF_048934315.1 of Petromyzon marinus. Lineage (NCBI taxonomy): Eukaryota > Metazoa > Chordata > Hyperoartia > Petromyzontiformes > Petromyzontidae > Petromyzon > Petromyzon marinus. The sequence goes on from NC_133692.1 coordinate 13,320,932, forward strand.
CCAGGTGAAGTAAGTGTTGGTTAAGCAATGTCTCACCAGGGGGGGTACATCAGTATGCAGTCCTTGATGAACCAGGTCTTCAATGATAGCGATGGTGTCAGGTACCGGGACTTTGGTGAACAAGGACACCACATCAAAACTGACAAGCAGGTCGTTTGGGGACAGGGAAATGCCTTTGATTGTCGATACCAGGTGAGAAGAATTTAGTACCGCAGAGGTGGTTTTTCCAGTGAAAGGTCGCAGTATATCAGCAAGAAAACGTGGTACCTGACAACATAACATATCTCGGACCGCATCCGCGAACACAAAGCAGACTTGAAACACGGTAGGACGAACTCCTCTGCTGTGGCAGATCACTGTTATAATTCAGTGGGCTCACATGACATTGACTTCTCCAAGACGGAGGTTCTTTGCAAACCAACCGGCTACCATGAGAGATTCGTTCATGAGGCCATTCACATATACAAGCACAGAGACAATTTCAACCGAGAAGATGGATTCAGGCTTAGTAACCACTGGAAAGATGTTTTAAATCATTTCTGTTCTTAATTAATTGTATTTTTACGATGACCTTCAGACCGCAGCTCTTTCGCCAGCATTGCCTCTTAATACCTCTCACACCACGGTTAATGGTATAGTTTTATAACATGGAGCATACTAGGGCCTCGCAGCTGTCTCTCTCCCCCTCCTCTGTTCCGACCATGGACGAACTCGTCCGTCTGAACGGGGCCCGTAGCTATCCGTGGTGCTAAATTTGAGGGTAAGAATCCACCCATTTTTTCGCCATATAGCATTGTGATATATAACGACTTATTGTTGGTAGCTTAGCTGATTGGAGAATATAGAGTTTATTGATAACATGAAGGTAATTTATATTTTAGTTTTTATTGGTTCACTATATAGTACTGTGAATAGCTCAGATGTGTAGTCATTTCTGTGACCAGTCACTAGCTAATCACTCGGTTGTTTCAATGCTGGATTCGCCTAGTTATTTCAATGCTAAATTCTCCTGTTTGATTTGTACTAAGGGCCTCGGTGAATGTGTATGCTCTGACTTTAACGTAGCTATTTCTGCAGCAGGTACAAGCTCTATTTCTGCAGCAGGCACAAGCTAACCACTCAGCTATCTCAATGCTAAATTCTATGCTAATTCCATTGTCAAGGGGTGCCTCTGCGGATGTGTATGCCTTAACTTAGCTATTTCAATGCTAAATTCTATGCTAATGCCTTTAACAATGGGTGCCTCTGCAGGTGTGTATGCTTTAACTTTTAACATAGCTATTTCTGTGACCAGTCACAAGCTAATCATTCAGCCATTTCAATGCTAAATTATATGCTAATTCCTTTGTCAAGGCGCTTTGTTCCTCTCACACAGCTTAAAGGCCGTATCTGAACGTGGCTCTTTCACTTCAGCGCTGTCCTACCAGACAGTCTCGCCCCCTTCACCTGATGAAGGCCGCTTGTGTTGTGGCCGGACCGTCGTGAGAATATTATTGTGTTATTTTATTTTATCAATTTATTATTTTATTATCATTCTACGTGACTTTACCGAAAGAACCAAAGAAGATGAATCATTGCAGTCACGAAAGCTTTAAATCGAAATACAGGAGTTGTGTTAAAATGTTCAAACACCAAATAAGACACCAATGACAAGGCATGAAGTCTGCATTGATCACACATGCTGGTGGTAAAACATGCACATTGTCCTTAAAACCAATTGACCTACACCAGACAGCCTCCATTCCCGACTTTGTCTCACCGCTGCTACAGATCCCTAAATCGTGTGCCGCCCCGACCTTCACAGGAGCTGCTACTCACGAACAGCACTTGCCCCAACAATCTGTTGAGGCTACACGCGGGGGGATCGTTATCTTTTTCGTAGACCAAAAGAACGCCACAAGGCGAACAGCGCAAGGACGATGCAAATGACAACGCATTCATTATTCATAGCCCCGTTTTATCTACCACAATGTATCTCTGGTTAATGCAGACTTGCAACATATGCGATTGGTGCAACAGGCGCACCAGGTGCAACTGGAATAACAGGTACAATATGTGCAACAGACGCATCAGGTGCTATTGGTACAAGTGCAATCAGTGCAATTGGTGAAATGTGCAATTGGTGCAACAGGTGGAATTTGTGGAACAGGTGTAATTGGCGCAACAGGTGCAATTGGCACAACAGGTGCAATTGGCGCAACAGGTGCAATTGGCGCAACAGGTGCAATTGGCGCAACAGGTGCAATTGGCGCAACAGGTGCAATTGGCGCAACAGATGCAATTGGTGTAATTGGTGCAACACGTGCAACAGGTGATGTGGGCAGTGGAGGGGGGGGCATTGTAGCAAAGTCCATGTAATTCCCCCACCTCCACAAACCAACACTGACCAGCGTGGTGAGGTACGGTGACACAACCCCTCAAAGCCTGCGTGGTGTGGGCAGGCCCTCATTCAGCAGTGGATTAATAAACGGGCTTCTACATGCACACGGAACGATGTCGTGTGTAGGTTAAATTTAAACAAACACGACTGTACACACCAGACAGAAAGCAATTAGCGCAAGTGGGCAGTTTGATTCCAACTGGCGACCGATAACGGTGGTGAATGTTTGAACCGGTCCAGGGCCTTCCCGAGGTCGACTTGGCCTCAAATGAGTACCTGTCGTAGTGTGCTAAACATCGCCACCCACCCACCTGGGTGACGTGCCGGCCTTTCATAGGCGCTACTCGCTAATGGTCGCTCGCCCCTACAGCCTGTTGAAGACTTGACAATGGAAGGGGTGGGGATCTTCGTCTCTCATGACCTGATGCGTGTCCTGCATACACTCCGGGGTGTGACGACAGTGCCGCGTTCATCCCAACACCCGAAGGCGACCGGCCTACTGAGCGTATAGAGCAGGCCTCTTAAATATTGGGGATCACCTAAGCCACCCCTACTACCACCCCCGTGGTTCTCTTTGCAAAAGGTGGAGCTCTCGTTTGCATCCGCGGCGAGCCAATGGAGATGAGTTGGGGCTAATTCCAACATTCTTTTGGCAGTGAAATTAGACGGGAGGTTTGCAAAGAGGGGGTCTGGCGAGGATTGGATGTTTTGGCCGCCCGTGTCACGGCTACCTGCAGAGGGTGTTTGGGGAATGTCAACCGAAACTCTGCCTCTGCCACGTTTAATTGGGGAAAGGTCTATGCGATTCCATCGGGACATCACAATGCCTTTTGGGGGTCGCAAACACACACACATTCTTGCCTTTGGGGTCCCAGATCATTTACTTGCAGCCGTTAGCTGACAGACCCAGATAAATCTGACTGGCCAAGAGTCAGAGCCATGTCCTGTCCAACTGCCGTGGTGGGATTTATGTGGTAGCTTATGCATTATTTAACATATGTTTTTTACCTTAGCCTTTTGACAGCTTGCTATGGCTATTCCAATGTACAGTACGTATGTTGAACTTCTTTCGCACCGTACGTAGCCAACCATGCTAATGAGAGGTGCAGGGGAAGGACATCAAACTAAACTCAAAAAGCAGTTCTAAAAAAATTTGTTTTCAATCTAGATGATTTACAAGTGCATAGCTCCAGTGTCTTCCTAATATCGGAAAGAAGAGCATTTCAGATGGCTGCAGAAGCACAACTGAAAGCGTGCGATGCGGTGACCGTCTTTGTCCGATGGTTAACCAAAAGCTGCTGGGAGGATGACAGGAGTTCACGTGATGATGGTTGATGCTCCTTGATGAGATCAGCAAGATATTATGGTTTATTTGTGGCAATCACTTTGTGTGTAATGAGTGCGACCTTATAACGATGTATTCTTTCAGGAACCGGAAGTCGATGCAGCTCAACGAGCACCGGACAGACACGGTCAGATCTTGCAGTACCTGTCATGACACGTGCCAAAGAGTTTTGTACACGCTGCACCATGGCAATGTTTTTTTGGACTTCTGGTAGAGTTGCAAACTCATCACTCTCCTCTGTGTGATGCAAACAGAATGGGATAACCTATTGCCACTGAGCTGTTATCCGGGAATGATTCCTACTTGCATAAGCATGTTGATGATGATGACCATTATATCATCATCGAGATGTTAACTACCTTGCCTGGTATACAGGAAGTCGTGAGTTCGATCCCGACCTGGACGCCTGTATATTTGAAGTTTGCATATTCTCCCCGTGATCGTATGGATTTTTCTCCAGGTCCTCCGGGTTTTTCCCTCCACATTTAGAATCGACATCACGTGTTTAGAGTATTTGGCTGCAATACATTTCCACGTGATAAACCACTTAATTGAGCTACCAATTGTGATAGCCAGATCACTTCTGAAAAAGAGCTACATGGCAGCTCAGTGGGCCTTACCTGGTTCTATAGTAAGTTATATAATACTCTTTGGATTTATTCAGTAAAGTCACGTAGGTAAAACGAATTAAAATAAACAATTAAAACACGACGTTTCGGAGGCAACGCAAGCGTACGTCTTCAGGTGAGACCAGTCACAGCCAAAATCGCTGCACCAAATGGCGAGGCTCTGGGAACCTAGCGCTTAAATACAGGTTAAGGTTGGGGGGGGGGGTGTGGGAGGGGCCATGTGGGGGGACTTTAGTGGGGTGCGGAGGGGGGATGGGTCGTTGTGTGTGTGCAGGGATGAGTTAATCCGTCTTTTGTTGTGTGTAAGGTGCGGGAGATGGGTCACTGTGCGTGTGTGCAATATAAACGGAGTTAATCCTTCTTTTGTTGTGTAGAGGGAGCGGGGGATGGGTCGTTGTGTGTGTGCAGGGATGAGTAACTGGGAGTTGTGGAGGTGGAGTGTCTGATGGTACAAAATACCCAGGCAGGTGCTTAGTTTTGGTGGGGCTGATGGTAAGGCCCCATCTCTTAGTGGCACGCTCCAGTCTCAGCAGCAGCATCTCCAACTCCTCCTCTGAATGAGCAGCTATTACCAGATCATCGGCATACATAACGTGGTTGAGCAATAGGGAGCCATCCCTTGACCGCACCCGTCATCGATCAGCCTCCCATTATATCTGTACCAAATGGAGATTCCCCTGGTACAGCTATTGAAGGCTTCATGAACTACGTGGCCAAAATAGATGTTAAATAATGTGGGAGCCAGAGGACATCCCAGTCGCACCCCAAGGTGTACAGGGAATGGCTCTGACTCCCGGCCATGTAGTTTTACCCGGGCCCGCTCACCGTCATGAAGGTCTTTAATGATCGTGAGCAGAGGGTTAGGGACTCCAAAAGCATGAAGAACAACCCAGAGCCATGCCTACTGATGGCATCATAGGCCTTGACCAGGTCAATAAAGCAGAGATGTAGGTCTTTCTGGAATTTCCTACACCTCTGCTGTAGCAGACGGACATAAAATATGGCATCTGTGCAGGACCGCCCTTTCCTGAAACCGCATTGGGGCTCCGGAAGCCTCTCCTCAGCGTGCCTGGCAAGGCGATGTTGAATCATCCTTGCCAGGACCTTTCCCGGCACACTGAGGAGTGAGATGCCCCTGTAGTTGTTACAGTCTGTGCGGTCCCCCTTCTTAAAGAGGGGGACCACCAGGGCATCCTTCCAATCCTGCGGAACCCGTCCAGTGGTCCAGACTGTTGTTATGATGTCATATAGGGCAGTCTGTGCACACACGCCACTCTCCCTCAGCATTTCGCTTGGGAGATCATCTCTGCCCAGTGCCTTTCCTGGTCTCAGACTCCAGATCGCCTTCAGTACTTCCTCAACAGATGGCACCTCAGCCAGCCACTCACAGGGGGTGACTTCCTCCAATATTTGCAGCACCGCAGCCTCAGCAGGGTCATCCCCACTTTGTGCCATGATGTTTTCCTGGCTGAGGGATTTCCCCTTCCCCAGGACCTCAAAAATGCTCAGCAAATCTGCAAACCTGTTCCTGGGGGTCAGAGATTGGATCACCGTTTTTTCCCCTAATAATGGTAATAGGTGTGGCGCTGCAGGTTAATTTTTTGATGGAGTTAAATAGAGATTTGTGATCGTGGGTCATTGAGGCAGACTCCATCTTCTCAGCAACCCACAACCACCACCCATCCTTGCAGTGCCTCACGGCTCTCCGAACCTCCGAGCGAAGGCTGCGGTAAGCCTCATTCTCTGACGTGGGATTCTGTAGCCGGTGACAGTGGGCCTGTCGCTTTTTCTCAACTATCTTGAACACCTCCTCTGTCAGCCAGGGTCTCTGTGGAGGTCTGGACCACGTACCCAAAGCAGCGATTGCAGCTGCATGAGTCACAGTCCTAAACCTCGCCCATTTACCCTCGACATCAGGAGGATTGGGGGACGATGCCAACCCCAGCCGCAAGCGATGGTGAAATTCTCGCTTGCAACTTTCATCAGATAACCAAGACCAGGCCACTTTAGGTTGGAATGGGGTCCTGGCTGTACACCCACCACTGGAGTGGAAGAATGGCAGGCACATCTTACAGATGACTAGTCGATGGTCAGAGGGCAGATCAGCTCCACGGTGGGTCCTGGTGTCAAGGACATGGGCTCGCATCTGCTGGTCCGTCACTATGTAGTCCAGCAGATGTTCTTGCTTGGACCCGGCATGCATCCATGATGTTGTGTGGATGCGCCGATGCCGGAACAGCGTGTTGGTAATTACAAGCCCATGGGCTGCACAAAAATCTAGCAGCCTCCTACCGTGTTATTGAGCTGATCTGGCCCATGCCCTCCAATCACTCCAGACCAGGTGCCAGCATCATGACCAACTCGGGCATTGAAGTTACCCAACAAGATGACTTTATCCCGCGGTGCCACTTTAGCCAGCACGTGACAGGAGGTCATAGAACACACACAAACCTACACACAAACCCACACACAAATAATTTGAGACTTTTATATATATAGATGGTAGCCTTTGAAAGTGGCGGCACCCGTCAGCGCAAAGTTGCCCCCGCGCTGTGCGGCCTCCATCACGGAATGCTACGCGTGTGCTCGGCTCGGAATGTGGAGTGGGTAGCGGAGCGCATGCGGCTGCGGGGAGGCGGGAAGTGTGAGAGTGTCAATGTCTTTGCGAAGCTGCACCGTGAGTGGTGAAAAGTGAGTGCCCGCGTCTTGTGTGAGTGGTCAGTTTCAGGTGAGTGTGCCCCCAGGGTGTCGTGTGAGTGGTGAGCGTTTCGTGTGAGGTGAGTGGTGAGGGTCAGGTGGGTGCTGAGAGTCAGGTGGGTGGTGAGGGTCAGGTGGGTGGTGAGGGTCAGGTGGGCAGTGAGGGTCAGGTGAGTGGTATGGGTCAGGTGAGTGGTGAGGTTAAGGTGAGTGGTGAGGATCATGTGAGTGGCGAGGGTCAGGTGAGTGGTGATTTTTCAGTTGAGTGGTGAAGCTCAGGTGAGTGGTATTTGGCAAGCGTCAGCCTTACAAACGCCCAAGGCACCTCGTATTGTGATAAGAACCGGTGGGACGTTATTTACTTTCGATCAATAAAATCGCCATGACGACGACGACGCTGCTGTCAATGGTGATTAAGTTCCCGATTGCAGGGCCGAGGCTGAGTGGAGGTGAAGCAGCTGAGGAGCTTGGGTGCAGGGAGGATGTTAGGGTGAGATGGAAGTGTGGATGGGGAGGGAGGTTAGATTTCTGGGTGAGGCACACAGGAAATCACAGGATGTCGTTATGTTCAACTGTGAAGGGTTAATTCCCAGGAACACAATCGACAGAATCTACCCAATCTTAGCGCACCGTACAGAAACACAGTACGTGCTGTACCATACAGAAACACAGTACGTGCTGTACCATACAGATACACAGTACGCACTGTAATGCACTGTACAGAAACACTACGCGCTTTACCGCACCATACACAAACACTATGCGCTGTACCGCACCCTACAAAAACACAGTACGCAATGTACCGCACCCTACAGAAACACAGTACGTGCTGTACCATACAGATACACAGTACGTACTGTACCGCACCCTACAGAAACACAGTACGTGCTGTACCATATAGAAACACAGTACGTGCTGTTCCATACAGATACACAGTACGCGCTGTACCGCACCGTACAGAAGCACAGTACGTGCTGCACCATACAGAAACATAGTACGCGCTGTAACGCACCATACAGAAACACAGTACGTGCTGTACCATACAGAAACATAGTACGTGCTGTAACGCACCATACAGAAACACAGTACGTGCTGTACCATACAGAAACACAGTACGTGCTGTAACGCACCATACAGAAACACAGTACGTGCTGTACCATACAGAAACACAGTACGTGCTGTACCATACAGAAACATAGTACGTGCTGTAACGCACCATACAGAAACACAGTACGTGCTGTACCATACAGAAACACAGTACGTGCTGTACCATACAGAAACACAGTACGCGCTGTACCGGACCATGTTTTGGCTCTCTTAAGACTTCGGTTTGAAAACAAAAATCAATGCACATTTGAAATCAATGCACATTTGCTTAAGGGATACATACAGTGAGGGAAAAAAGTATTTGATCCCCTGCTGATTTTTGACGTTAGCCCACTGACAAAGAAATGATCAGTCTATAATTTTAATGGTAGGTTTATTTCAACAGTGAGAGACAGAATAACAACAAAAAATCCAGAAACACGCATGTCAAAAATGTTATGAATTGATTTGCATTTTAATGAGGGAAATAAGTATTTGACCCCTCTGCAAAACATGATTTAGTACTTGGTGGCAAAACTCTTGTTGACAATCACAGAGGTCAGACGTTTTTTGTAGTTGGCTACCAGGTTTGCACACATTTCAGGAGGGATTTTGTCCCACTCCTCTTTGCAGATCTTGAAAAAAGTCACTTTTTTAAAAATTTCTTGTTGTGGTTTTCACACCTGATGATGATTGCTTGTGTTGCAGTCGAAACGTCGTGAGAATTTTATTGTTTTATATTTTTATTATTTTATTGTTTCCCCTCTACATGACTTTACCGAAAGAACCAAGAATATGAATCCCTGCAGTCACGAAAGCTTTTAATACGTAGAGTCTCCCACTATTCCATACAGTGAGGGAAAAAACGTATTTGATCCCCTGCTGATTTTGTATGTTTGCCCACTGACGAAGAAATGATCAGTCTATAATTTTAATTGGTTTATTTGAACAGTGAGAGAATAACAAAAAATCCAGAAAAACGCATATCAAAAATGTTATAAATTGATTTGCATTTTAATGAGGGAAATAAGTATTTGACCCCCTCTCAATCAGAAAGATTTCTGGCTCCCAGGTGTCTTTTATACAGGTAACGAGCTGAGATTAGGAGCACACTCTTAAAGGGAGTGCTTCTAATCTCAGCTTGTTACCTGTATAAAAGACACCTGTCCACAGAAGCAATCAATCAGATTCCAAACTCTCCACCATGGCCAAGACCAAAGAGCTCTCCAAGGATTTCAGGGACAAGATTATAGACCTACACAAGGCTGGAATGGGCTACAAGACCATTACCAAGCAGCTTGGTGAGAAGGTGACAACAGTTGGTGCGATTGTTCGCAAATGGAAGAAACACAAACGAACTGTCAATCTCCCTCGGCCTGGGGCTCCATGCAAGATCTCACCTCGTGGAGTTGCAATGATCATGAGAACGGTGAGGAATCAGCCCAGAACTACACGGGAGGATCTTGTCAATGATCTCAAGGCAGCTGGGACCATAGTCACCAAGAAAACAATTGGTAACACACTACACCGTGAAGGAATTAAATCCTGCAGCGCCCGCAAGGTCCCCCTGCTCAAGAAAACACATATACATGCCCGTCTGAAGTTTGCCAATGAACATCTGAATGATTCAGAGGACAACTGGGTGAAAGTGTTGTGGTCAGATGAGACCAAAATGGAGCTCTTTGGCATCAACTCAACTCGCCGTGTTTGGAGGAGGAGGAATGCTGCCTATGACCCCAAGAACACCATCCCCACCGTCAAACATGGAGGTGGAAACATTATGCTTTGGGGGTATTTTCTGCTAAGGGGACAGGGCAACTTCACCGCGTCAAAGGGACGATGGACGGGGCCATGTACCGTCAAATCTTGGGTGAGAACCTCCTTCCCTCAGCCAGGGCATTGAAAATGGATCGTGAATGGGTATTCCAGCATGACAATGACCCAAAACACCCGGCCAAGGCAACAAAGGAGTGGCTCAAGAAGAAACACATTAAGGTCCTGGAGTGGCCTAGCCAGTCTCCAGACCTTAATCCCATAGAAAATCTGTGGAGGAAGCTGATGGTTCGAGTTGCCAAACGTCAGCCTCGAAACCTTAATGACTTGAAGAAGATCAGCAAAGAGGAGTGGGACAAAATCCCTTCTGAGATGTGTGCAAACCTGGTGGCCAACTACAAAAAACGTCTGACCTCTCTGATTTCCAACAAGGGTTTTGCCACCAAGTACTAAGTCATGTTTTGCAGAGGGGTCAAAAACGTATTTCCCTCATTAAAATGCAAATAAATTTATAACATTTTTGACAAGCGTTTTTCTGGATTATTTTTGTTGTTATTCCGTCTCTCACTGTTGAAATAAACATACCATTACAATTATAGACTGATCATTTCTTTGTCAGTGGGCAAAAGTACAAAATCAGCAGGGGATCAAATACTTTTTTCCCTCACTGTATCACCAGGAATCCAGTTTGCTTTGACAAGGCAAATCCTCCATGTCTGTGCGCGATTGTTTTGTTATTCATTTTTTTTAATTTCCACTCCCTTTTCTGCGGCTTGACGCGTTGCAACAAAAGAGTTGCATCTAATATTCTCCCACAGGGGAGTTTTAAACCCACCCCTTTAATCCTGGTTTATACTTTTAGTGTAATTCACATAGCACCTTAACTGAGTCACTTTAACAGATAATTAAGAATGTTACACGCGGACGTGCGTGTGTGTGTGAATGTAAAGGTGTAGATGAGGTGAATGAAATAGATGAGAGGAAGCAATGGGGGCGAATCTGTGATGATGAATTCGGTGAAAGGGAAATTGATGACGGTAAATGATGGTGATGAATGGATTGAATGAATGGGGAATGAGTGATAGTCGTGTAATGAGAATCTGAAGAGGGGCCAGTAACGGTGGTGGTGCTCATGAGGGGGAGATTAAGGGGGGGTGGTCGTGGGGGTGAGCAAGGGGTAACAAGAAGTGTGAGTTTTGAGTGCGGAGCGGAAACTAGTGAGCGAAAGTGACCGCTTAACGTGGAAGGAGAAGTTTCTTCCAGTGAAGGGGGGAGATGTAGAAAGATACAAGCGTGGCGACATTTCGTGGGTGCCCAGACCCTGACACACGGCCGTGAGAGACGGTGTAGCAGTGAGCGCTAGACTGTGCTACGAACCTGGCGACCCGAGTTCGATTCCCGCTCACGGCCAACAGTAGTTACGATTATCTGAACCGGTCCTGGGCCTCCCTGAGGTCGACCCAGCCTCAAATGAGTACCTGGTGCGGTGTATAAAAAAACATTGCCACTGGGGAGACAAAGGCGGCCGGGCGTGGTGCTGGCCACCCACCCCCTCGTGTGCCGTGCCGGCCTTCATAGGTGCACTTGCCCCAACAGTCTGTTAGAGGCTACGTGGGGGGTCTTTGTGCGCCGCTTAACGCTCTCCGTGGTCTCGCTCAAGTGGCTGCATCGACGGCTATTTTAATCGCAGCGCTGCTGCTGACATGCTGCTAGTTAATGGTACACGAGTAAGTTACACACTCCGCTCTCTTAATAATATCCCGCGCAAGCCCACGCGGCTTTGAGGAGGCAGACAGAATGTTTAAACAGGCACCACTTAGAATCACTGCAGCTTATTATTGAGACGCCTAAAAACTCGCAGTTTACAACTTGGCACAGATTGCGTTGGATATACCTTTTTTCGTATCTATTTAATGACAAATAAATTGCCGTAAAATGCGCACTGCAATGCACGGCTCGGATTATGCCCAATGATTCGCTCCAGCCCTTGAGTGCGTACACAGTCACGTCGCGACCGTCACTGACGTGCCCAGTCATGCAGCGCCGTATACGCATTGCGATGCTGTGCATTCGGTCACGGAGTCATTTGCCGTATACCCTCTGGAAAATGGAGCCAACGCCACGTGCATTGACCTCGACCTACTTCTCACAGAACTATGCGATCACGCGCTGCAATCCAGGTGGGTCATATGCATACCCCTGCACAGCCCGTTTTCCAATCCACTGCTGGATGAAGGCCTCCTAACCTCCCTACGTTTAGTAAGGTGGCGCTACGGGGGCGAGATGTTAACTGCCTAACTCCTACAGCCAAACATCTCCTTCCCCCCCACCTCCCGTCCTATATATAAAGCGACAACAGCAGCTAATTTTTCTCACCTGAAGATGGCCGCTTGTGTTGCGACCGAAACGTCGTGTTTTATTTCATTTTTTTCTTTCTACGTGACTTTACTGAAAGAACCAGAGAGTATCGATTCCTGCAGTCACGAAAGCTTCAAATCAAGACTGTAATATTGCTACACATGTAATAATCCCACAACAGTATATTTATCACTTTTCCCTGCAATGGATAAAAAAAATATTCAAATGATTTCAAATGGTGCAGTAATCTGCTCTTTATCGCACATTTTCCATGTTATATATGTAGTGGGTTCACGGGACACGGAGACGGTGGAGTAGAGGCAGCACTGTTTATTAAAGCTTGGCAAGGGTTACACTGGAAGGGGTAATGGCCCCTTCACCCGTATACATGCTGGGACACCCCCTAGGCTATATAGGCTAATTCAGGGGTGGGCAAATTTTTTGACTCGCGGACCACAATGGGTTCTGAAATTTGACAGAGGGGCCGGGTCAGGAACAGATGAATGGAGTGTTTGTGTGAACTAATATAAATGACATGTAAAAATCATTACATGAAAGGATTTGGCCTTTAACATGTAGCAAAGCATTTATTTGCAAGGCAATTTAACAAATTGCATGAACATGAACAATACAAAAACATGTCATAACTCCCGGTCAAAGTGCGCCATCTAATGGGGAAATGGGGGCATTACAGGAGAAAGGTAAAATTGAATTTAATAATAATATTTGGACAAGTTCGGCGGGCCGGATTAAAAAGCCCAACGGGCCGTATACGGCCCGGGGGCCGTACTTTGCCCATGTCTGGGCTAATTCCTGTGCCTCGAGTTCCTCCGCTACAGGTGCTAGAGGAGGCTATCTGACCTGGCCCTGGTCATGGCACAGGTCACGGCACCCCACCAACCAGACCGACCCTTAAAAGGGCTCCGGCTCTGAGGCTCTGAGGCTCTGGGGCCGCACCACTGGCTTACCCTGCCGGCCCTCAAAAGGGCAGCGGTCAAGGGAGTCCCAGGGTCTATCTAGCCGGTCTTCCTTCTTCACTGGTTCTTCACTCTTGGCCCCAACACACTGCCCGAGCTCTCTGGCTCCCTGCCCTTTATACCCATACACCACTGAGGGGTGGGGCTATAGCGGACGTGGTTTTAGCCACCATGATGTGACTGTGTTCCCTTCCCGCAACACCCCTACATATATAACGAGCGGGAAGTACCAGGCGTTGCCCGGGTCAAAAAAATATTTCAAACCTACTCTTAAAAATCTAACAGCAGTGCATACTGACTGTGGTGGTACCTGCTATCACTACAGTAGTACATGCTTACTCTATAGCAGTATTTATCGACTCTATAGCACAAAGTACTCACTTTGACAGAGTGTCGTGGTGAGGCCTAGTCCCACGCAGAGCCTCCGGCCTCGCCTAGTTTGTCCAGCCGGCTGAGGTGGCACCTTGGCAGGCTGGGGCTGGGCTGCTACCCCTGACCCCCCACCCCCCAGCCACGGTCTCCCCGGCCACTCTGCAGTAATATCTAGGGCCTATAGTGGTAGCATCTACCGACTGTATAGTAGTAACTGCACGCACCAGGGTGGGGGGGACATCACACAGTCAAGAATGAACAACAGCGTTTAGTGTATTTTTATAGCATTTTTAAGGTGAAATAAAATGTCCCCCTCCCGCCAAAGACTCGTGAGTTGGTATGGTCGTGCACGCGTCATAAATAAATAAATGAAGTGGGAGCACACAAAAATCGCACTAAATCGCTAATTGAACTAATTTAAAGTTGATGGATGTGAAAAAAGAATAGCGCTTGCTCACGGCGGGGCTTACGGCATGGTACCTGGTTATTTTTATTTAACGTAAACCCCACTGTTGGAGAGCCCAATCCTTCGCAAGTGCGCGAACACACACAAACCCACACACAAACAATTTATTTACTTTCATATATATAAAGAATAAGATAGAAGAGAATAGATAGATATGCAGTTATGCATTGAATATTGGTGCCTTTCTTCCTTTTCAATAGTCTAAGGATGGGTTCCCACGGGACGTCAGACTTACGTAGAGTGAATGTCCAGTACCTGCCATGGTGGTGAGTTGTTCATTACCTCATCAGATATACAGGAGGGTTCAATCCTAACCATGACATCTGCTGTATATTTGGAGTTTGCGTGTTCTTTGATTTTGCATTTTTTTCCGAGTCCTCCGGGTTTTTCCTTCAACATGTAAAATCGATGTGCGATATAATTTGGCTGCTGTAAATGTCAACGTGATTATAAGCCACTTCGTTGAGCTTTCATATGTGACCAAGTCCCTTCTGAAAAATAACTATTATAGCTCAGTGGGGCCTTACCTGTTAAAATAAAATAAAAAAATTGTTTCGTTTTTGTTTCATAGTTTAAAGTGTGCCAAGTTGGAGAGCATATTCGCATGAGCATAGAAGTACAGTACCACAATGATTTTGCTGTATCCTCTGCTGCCCACAGCCTGGCCCAGCAGCAGAAGCAACAGCCTGCTGTGAATGGTGGTCACTCATCGAAGCACTCTGCATGCTCAACCTTGCTTATCTCCTGAGATCACTGCGTCTGTCTTCTGTCTTCTGTTACAACCAAAGTAAAGATCTGTACCTATGGGACATTTTTTCCAGTATCAAAAATGATGGACAAAATAAGAATAGGCTTTCATATAACTGCTCTACTTGCATTGTCTTTGTACTGTTGGCCTTATAGCGTTCTCTGGTCTGACATTGGTGGTGAGACAAGGATATAAAGAAGGGTGTCTCTGGTGTAGGCCAATCAGTTTAAAAACAATTAATATACATTTATCAGAGCATGTTTGTGTGCATGTTCACCAGAAGTAGTGGTTAATGCAGACCTGATGCCTTGCTTAAGGTTTAACACCTGACGTAAATCTCGCATAAGTATGTCAGTGCGAATTAAACATCTTTGTCTTAAAATTGACCGCGATTTTATTTTGTTACTTTTATCTTGAGCCACATATTGAAATGGACATCACTTTCTGTTCAAGTTGTACCGCACGGAGCCAAAGGGGTTCAGACCGCGGCACTGTGATGATCTGGTGGGAAGGGATCAATGAAACTCCACTTTCATTAGCGAAGTGAGGTTGGCCGAGCGGCCGTGGCCTTTAAAGTGTGCCCAGCAGCATTGTAAAACTCTAAAAGTCTCCATTGAATGATTTAAATTTACAATAAATATACTTGGCTCGCTCGGAGTAATGTGTTTAAATTTGGACGGAACTTTGTGACCTCCCTTTCTTGCTTGCCAGAGCTATTTCTATTAGTGCGTAACATTGCACATCGGTGCAAATTTTAAACCCGTGAAAGTTTCACGAATCGTTTAAGACCGCTGATAGCGTGGTGTTGACAAATTCACTGCAAACGCCGTAAACTTTGAGTGCCTCCTATCGAGGAACACATTGCTATAGTTGGGAGTATTGCAAGTTGTTATGACGTTCGAAGTACCGGCATCGATCAGTTCTTCTCCAACAACCGGCGGTAATATTGGGTCCTGGCAGTAATTAAAACTGCTTAGCAACAATTCGCTGGGATTTTTTAAAAATTAGATTTTCCGAGATTGCTGCCAAGAGAGACGTATTCAATGTTGAACAAGTACACCGGGAACCCTTAACGCACGAATACGAACGATGGCTCACAGCTGCAGACGGATCAAAGAGACATACAAAGATCCCCCATATAGCCTTTAACAGTCTGTTGGGGCAAGTGCTGTTAGCGAGCACCTATGAAGGCCGGCACGGCACACGAGGGGGTGGGTGGCCAACACCACGCCCGGCCGCCTTTGTCTCCCCAGTGACGATCTTTACACACCACACCAGGTACTCATTTGAGACTGAGTTGACCTAGGGGAGGCCCATGACCGGATTAGATAATTGTTACCGGTGTTGGTCGTGAGCGGGAATCGAACTTGGGTGGCCGGGTTCGTAGTGCGGCGT
This sequence comes from Petromyzon marinus, assembly GCF_048934315.1. Classification (NCBI taxonomy): domain Eukaryota; kingdom Metazoa; phylum Chordata; class Hyperoartia; order Petromyzontiformes; family Petromyzontidae; genus Petromyzon; species Petromyzon marinus. Next base: position 13,337,158 of record NC_133692.1, read on the forward strand.
GCTAACCGCTACACTACGCGCAAACCACGCGTCCCTTTGCCCTTCAGGCGTGCTCCGTGCTGTGACTTCCAACCCCAGGCAGGGCCCAGTGTCACGGCGAGGCCTCCTTTGCTTTGTCCACCTGTGTGGCATTCCAACTTCAAATACAGTGGTCTCTCGGTTTACCATGCCAATCGATTCACGATGTTTCGATTAACGATCCGCCTCCCCCATAGGATCCCCTTTTTATTTTTTGGGTCTTTCGGTAAAGCCACATAGAAAATGTATTTTTAAAATGAAAACATCATGACGTTTCGATCGCAATGCAGCAGTCGTCATCAGGTGAAAAAACATAGCGGGAGAGTTGCTGAGGCAGGAAAAAATATAATGGGAGAGCTGCTGAAGAATAAGTGGGCAGGGCTAGAGATGGAATTTGCGTGTAAATGTAAGATCGGAGAGCTGATATACCTCCACGACTATGAAGCTTTGGAGGTGGCCATTGTATTGTGAGAGATAAGCATGGTAATATGTTAATATAAGATTAGCATGTCAATGTAAGAAAACCGGGCACCACCAAAGCTGTGGAGGTGGCCATTGTATTGTGAGATATTAGCATGTCAATGTAAGAGAACCACTGCAATGGTGGCTGTGTTAGTGAGACATTTAGCCTGTTAATGTAAAGACATTTAACCTGATAATGTAACTCAGAGAGTCGGAAATAATGGCTAACATTGGCAGGTAGGATGGAAACATCACAGCCAGTTATGACTTAAACTGGTTAATAACATCCTTGCACTGATTGCTCAGTTTGTACCCATCTTCTCGGTTGAAATTTTGTCTTGTGTTTATATATCTGGATGGCTTCATGAACGAATCTTTGTTGATAGCCAGTGGGTTTGCGGATTACCTTCGTCTTGGAAAAATCAATTTCGCGTGTGCCCACAGGATTAAAACAATGATCAGCCACAGCCGAGGTATTGGTCCTACCGTGTTTCAGATCTGCCTTATGTTCACGAACACGGTCCGAGACATGTCGCTTAGTTTCCCCAATGTAACTACTGCCGCAGACACGGCTTAGTTTGTAGACACCAGGGTATTGCATGTCACGGATCACATCCTTCACTGTTGGGATCAGATCACGAATTTTATATACTGTGTCAAATCGGACCTGGACCTTGTGTTTGCTCATGATTTTGGAAATATTTTTGGTAACCCCTGCTATGTATGGCAAGGTGATGGTTTTTATTGGGTCCTCAGATGGTTCTTTCCCAACAGTTGGGGTGATAGCTTTACGGATTGTGTCGTCCGAATATCCATTCATCTTGAGGGCTTGGTGTACGTGCTCCAGTTCACTGGTTATGTGGTGATGGTCGGAAATACAATGAGCTCAATGGTGTAGAGTTCTGATGAGGGAATTCTTCTGGGCTGGATGGTGGTGAGAGTCAGGTTTTAGGTAGGCATCCATATCGGTGGCTTTCCTGTAGACAGTGTCCCATTGAGCCATCTCGTTTCTTTTTGATTTAAACATATACGAACGATAACCTGCCTTCCTTTTATTTCTATAAGCGATACATTTTCGATTAATGGATTTGTTTGCGATATCACGTGGCCTCGCAAATTTCGGCCAATCAGCGCGGCCGCAAACCTCAGCCAATTCAAGCTCTCTTGAATACTTTTTTTACTTAAAAGTTCAAGATCAATAACAATGGCTCCTGAAATAAATGTGAAAAATGACAAGAAAGTGAGGAAAATCCATCCATCTTCGCTAAGGTAAGAATTTTAATTTTATTATGTAAGCTTGCGGTGAGCAACTGCTCACCCGAGCTCTCATTACTCTGATAGTGCTTGTCTTTATGCTGTACGCCTTTTGGCGTCCTCTGGTCCAACATCGTTTTGAGACTCAGCTCAAAAGAAAGTTGTCTCTGGTGTGGACCAATCAGTTTAAAATACAATGCATATATTATCAGAGTATTTTTTTTTTTACATTCTGACCACTAGTTTGGTGGCTAATGCAGACATGATTCCTTGTAAAAGGTTTCAGTTTGGTGTTGTAACATCTTAACACCTGTTTTTTGCCAGAAAAAAGGGGAAAACCTATGCTCATATGTTGAAATGTAGGTTATACAATCTAACGACAGACACAAAACCTGCAGATACTGGATAGACGTTAAGTTGGCTTGGTTGAGAATCACAAGAGTGTGATGTTTGTTCCCTAAATTTTTGGTGGCTCAAAAGATCTCAACTTTTGTAATTGGATTTGAAAAAGTTGATGTCACATTTGGACTAATCACACCTTAAAAGCTTCGTATTACAAACTTATGAAAGCCTGGGTTAGAAAATGATACTCTCCCACATTTCATGGGTTCCAAAACGTATTATTTAGGTTTTATTGTGTTTATAGTTGTGATGATAGACTCGGTTATCTTTGCCAAATATCAGCTTTTGAGTCCTTCCAAATCATCATTAGAATGCACATCATATTCTTGGTTCTTTCGGTAAAGTCACGTTGAAGGGAAACAATCAAATATATAAAACAACAATAATATATTTTATTATTTTATTGTTTCCCTTCAACGTGACTTTACCAAAAGAACCAAGAATATGAATCACTGCAGTCACGAAAGCTTTAAATACAAATTTAGAATGCACATCAGTCACCCGCTCGTCACAGGATGTTCAGGAAGGCATCATTCATTACTAAATAAGTATAATTAGGTAGCAGTTTTAATTCCCCATGGGTGAAAATGTTGGCGATATATTCCTTATAAAATTAACTTTTTTTTTCAGCCAAAGAGAGATTTTTTTGGGTGACCTTCAATGCCACAAAGCAGAAGCGTTCAGAACGAGCTGCACACCAGGAGGTTTTCAAAACAGCACGTTTGTGTGCAGGGGGACTTTGTCAAGTCTTGAAGCAGCGTGCGTCGCCAACGCCATTGCAGGCATGTGGGAGCTATCGGCGAATGTGTCTCATGGTGAAAACTCCTCAAGGCCAAGTGTACCGGACTACCGTCTAGACCCAGCTCAGACTCTATCTGTGCAATCATAATTACGTGTGAAGATTTTAGACGAGGTTTTAGCCTTTCTGGCAATAAAACAGCACGTGTTAAGATATTCAAACACCAAATAAAAACCTTTTTCAAGGAATCAAGTCTGCATTAACCACACATGGTGCTTGTGGTGAACATGCAAACAAAACATGCTCTGTTAATATATGCATTGTCTTTGAAACTGATTGTCCTATACCAGACACAGCCTTCTTTATGACCTCGTCTCACCAGTGTCAGACCAGGGAAGGCCAAAAGGTGAACAGTACAAAGACAATGCACCATCAGAGCATTTTAGCTCAGGGTAAGTAGCTATATCATGGGACCTTTTTGCCAGTATAAAAGTATGAAAAATAAAAATAAGTTTTACCCTTACTGGCAATAAAACAGGAGGTGTTAAGATGTTAAAATACATTCCTTTTGCGAGGAATCAAGTCTGCATTAACCACACGTACTTGTGGTGAACATGCAAAAACATGGTCTGTGGTTGATACTGGCAGAAATGTCCAATGTTATAATTATATACATTGGAAGTAAAATTAAAAATATATATGAATATATTTCAATGCATTGTGGCTTTGGCATAGTATTCATTTGAACTATGAAATTCAGGATGCAAATGTAAAAAAAAATATCAAAGGTCTTGAACGTTAACATCAAAGTGCCTCCAGACTGAAATGAGTGCGGGGCAGTTATTACCCTTCAGGCGATCCTGAGCCAGCGTGTTTGGTCATTCCAGTCTCAGGACACAGGTCAGCTTCTCAACAAAATCAACACAATGCCTTATTAATATATCAAGACAAATGCCCTGCGTGTACGGTGATACCCCAGATGGCCTGCATCCAATTACGCTGGACGAGCCATGCATAAAGTTGTGCGGGCCATGTGCGATTGAGCTGAACGTTGTGTCCGATTGAGCTGAATGTTGCGTGTCCGATTGAGCTGAACGTTGTGAATCTGATCGAGCTGAACGTTGTGTGCCATCGTGTTGAACGTTGTGAGTCTGATGGAGCTGAACGTTGTGTGCCATCGAGCTGAACATCCTGTGTGATCGAGTTGAACATCGTGTGTGCGATCGAGTCGAATGTCGTGTGTGCGATCAAATTGAACGTCGTGTGTGTGATTGAGCTGAACGTCGTGTGTGCGATCGAGTTGAACGCCGTGTGTGCGACCGAGTCGAACGCCGTGTGTGCGACCGAGTCGAACATTGTGTGTGCGATCGAGTTGAACGTCGTGTGTGCGATCGAGTTGAACGTCGTGTGTGCGATCGAGTTAAACGTTGTGTGTCCGATTGAGCTGAATGTTGCATGTCCGATTGAACTGAGCGTTGTGAGTCTGATCGAGCTGAACGTTGCGTGCCATCGTGCTGAACGTTGTTCATAGTTCATTTCATAGTTCATTTATTTGGTATAGCCCTGTGAGCTATTCGGCTCTTGAATCGGGTGCAACCGCAACAAACAAAAAAACATGATCGAGCTGAACGTTGTGTGTGCGATCGAGCTGAACGTCATGTGTGCGATCGAGTTGAATGTCGTGTACGATCGAGCTGAACGTTGTGACCGATCGAGCGGCAATGGACAATGGTGTTTTTGCCCATCTTGTTGCGTGCGGACGTTTGAGGTCGTGGCAGCCACAATTGGCTTTCGAAACAAGTTGTAGAATTATCTATAGGACCTTTTTATGCCATTATCAAAATTATTAAAAATAAGAATAGGTTTTACCCTTTCTGGCAAAACTGTACTGTTCACCTTTTGACGTTTTCTGGTCTAACACTGGTGGTGAGACAAGGCCATAAAGAAGGCTGTCTCCGGTGTAGGCCAATCAGTTTCAAGGATGCATACATTATTATCAGAGTATGTTTGTTTGCGTGATTTACCACAATTATGTGTGCTTGATGTAGACTTAATGCCTACAAAAAAGGTGTAATGAATTTGGTTGACTTAAAGCTTTCGTGACTACAGGAATTCATAATCTTTGGGTCTTTTGGTAAAGTCACGTAGACAGAAAAATAATAAAAAATCACGTTTCGATCCCAACACAAGCAATCGTCTTCAGGTGAAAAAATACAACAGGCAGACTGCTGAGCCAGGATGAAATATAGCGAGAGAGCTGCTGCAGCCAGAGGTTATATAGGTTTGAGATGGGTACAACCCAAGGGTAAGTGGGCGGGGCTAGAGATGGAATTTGCAAGTAAAAGTAAGATAGCAGAGCCAGATATACCTCGGCGATTGTATTTTTAGAGATTAATATGTCAATCTGTTAATGTAACCCCACGACTACGGTGCTGAATAAGCCATTGTATTGCTCGAGATTAAAGATTAGCATGTCAATGTAAGACGGCTCCCGCAGCAGCGGCTGTGTTAATGAGAGACAGCCTATTAAACAACGAACGCCACTGCCGCATCGAGGAAAAGGGAGCAGCAGCAATGTTAGTGAGAAATTTAGCCTGTTAATGTAAAGACATTTAACAAGGTAATGTAACTTAGAGAGTCGGAAATAACTGCTAACATCGGCAGGTAGGATGGAAGCATCACAGCCAGTTATGACTTTACCTGGTTAATAATGCCCTTCCGATGATTGCTCAGTTTGTACCATCTTCTCAGTTGAAATTGTGTCTGTGTTTATATATCTGGATGGCTTCATAAACAAATCTTTGTTGATAGCCAGTGGATTTGCATAGTTCCTTTGTGTGCCCACAGCATTAAAACAATGATCAGCCACGGCAGGGGTATTGGTCATACCATGTTTCAAATCCGCCTTGTGTTCGCGAACACGGTCTGAGACATGTCGCTTAGTTTCCCCAATGTAACTACTGCCGCAGGCACAACTTAGTTTGTAGACACCGGGGCATTGCATGTCAGGGATCACATCCTTCACATATGGGATCGGATCACGATTTTTACGTACTGTGTTCATAAACATTGCTTGCTTATTCATATTTATTCTATAGCGGTATTGTTTATACAAGGTGCTTCAAAAAAATGTTCACACTTCGGAGATTTTTCAACAATACAAGAAATGTGCCTCCGGGCTCTGGAGACCACCTGGAGAAGATTTGAGGCATGTGTTGACAATGATGGCGAACAAGTGGTTATTGACATTTTGAAGCTATTAACATACATTTGTTATCATGTTACAGTGTATTATCCGTTATTTTTCCATTAAAAACGATAGTCCCATATAAGTGTTAAAAAAATTTAAGCACCCTGAATTTGGGGACACGCGTGTTCAGTTTTGTTTTCACCTTTTGTTTTCGACCCAGATCCACTTGCAAAAGAGACGGTTTGTCTTGGTGAGCTATTGCCTTGTTATGAATGTTTACCATGAATGTTTTGTGTGATTCACACCCTGTCAGAGTGACCTCCATCCCTTCAACAGCCGGCATAACAGTGCACAGTGCTTATTTAGGATGCTCAAATATCTTTCATGTTATTTTCAGTTTATTAAGCTTTCACACTATTTCAATTATGTGCAGATGTTTTTTTTACAGCTCTAGCAAGGTGAAATGCAGGAAATTATGAAAGATAACGTATAACATCCTGGGTGTTTTGTTATTTTGACTGTAACAAAACATTTAATTTGGAAAAGGTCTCAATTTAATATCACACCTGGTAATTCATTTTCTCGAAAAAAAAAGTTGTTCCAAAAGAGTGCAAGGAACAATTGAAATTTCATCCAGAAGCAGAAAAACAATCGAAGTCTACCATGCCCAGCGTGACTGGCAACAGCTAGCAAGCCCAACTAGCGAGCCCGGCTAGCGAGCCTGGCTAGCGAGCCCGGCTAGCGAGCCCGGCTAGCGAGCCCGGCTAGCGAGCCCCACTGAGGACTGCAGCCAAGATGTCTCGAGTGCTCTAAGTCGTCGTCAGCATTGTTTTGTGGTACGATTTCGTCCTCAAAATGGAATTTAACGTGATCTTTTAATCACAATGATGATGGAAAACAAACATACTCAGATAACAAACAGGTCCTATAGATAATTAAGTATGCCATTACACTGTGCATGATACGTGTCCAATGCCCATTTGTCGTATATTAATAAAAAACGGCGATGGCTCATATGGGGCGTGCGATGGTGGTGGTTGCGGCTGTCCGGGTGGTATTGGGGGCAGAGCATTGACACCGCTGATATCCTGGGCTCGAGTCGCAACATCCAAACCCGCCCATGGTTGAAACCAAAGTTGTACAGCAAAAATGGAGCGAGTTGGCGACTTTGCCTTGGTCACGAATGCACGCAAATGAGCAGTGTCATTTGGTGTTTAACTTGATTTGTCACACTCCAGTATTGAGGCTAAACATTCCCCTGTGCAGCAACGCTCTTCCCGCAGCATATCCTGTTCTATTATACTCATACATACGGCAATATGGTGCAGGAGATGTAGATGCCAATGTGGAGGTCTGATAGCCACGGAGAGGGCTTCAGGAGAGAAAGTCCGTGTAGTTTTGCTCTTTTTCCTCTGTTGAAGGAGTGCAGCCTGCAGTGGTTTACTCTGCGGTTCACATTTTGGGTTGCATAGCCACAGTCACACTCCCGTCCTTTGTTTTTCATTTTCCACTCATGAAGGAGATGCGTACGCATCGGCCCATTGGTGTTCCGGCGCATTTGATGGTTACACCACTGGTGTCTACGAGGGACGTCAAAGCCAAGGGAGTTGCGATGTTTGGGTCTCAAATGCGGCGTCTATTCTGGACATCCGCGTTATTCTGCTGTGTTCGCTAGCAGCGGTCTTCTGGATCTGGGTGAGATTCTCGGATGAGGGGGCATCTATTCTGGACGTCTGCATTGTTGTTGGAAAAGGTCTCAATGTAATATCACACCTGGTAATTTATTGCGAGGAGGGTGCTCCGCGTCATGCTGCATACAAAGTCGCTTTGAAGTGGCGCCCGCTCACGCGTTGTGTGACCCACCCCTGCCCCGTTGGCTCTGAATATCGGATGTCTTCACCTCATGCAACGGTGCCAGCAAGCACAATTGGAATATGGTAGGTTATAAGAAACATTCAAACAAAGTATTCTTAAAATGTATGTAAAATAAAACTTGCACTAAAGTTATCACGTGTGATTGTAAGTTATAACTGCTCAACCCGAGCTATTTTTGCTCTGATATATGCATTTTCTTTGTACTGTTCACCTTTTCGCGTTCTCTGGTCTGACACTGGTGGTTGAGATGAGGCCGTAAAGAAGACCGTCTCTGGTGTAGGCCAATCAGTTTCAAAGACAATGTGTACATTTTTATCAGAGCATGTTTGCCTATTTGCCACAAGTACATGTAGTTAATGCAGACTTGAGTCATTGCAGAAGGTATTTAATTAGAATTAAATGTCATCTTAACACCTCCTGTTTCATTGCCAGATATGGTAAAACCTTATTTTCACAAGTTGAATTTGGGTTCGAGGGGGAAAAATGTGCAACGGTAGTTTTGACAACAGTCCTCGCTACACAGCGAGCCCAATGCAGTTCACTTGAGAATGCCAACACCCGATAAGATTATCACACACTAAATAGTGAACGTGACGTGATGATGCACAGTGTGGCCTGCTATGGCACACGTTGTGCCATTGAGTCTTTTTAACAGCCACGTCGCAGACTAACTTGATCAAAAGCACCATACGAATGGCTGGGCTATGCAATTGCGCGCACTCTGGCTCAGTGCAGAGAATGTTAAGCACTATAGGCTCCCTAGAATACCATAACTTAGAGTACTTAGAGAGATGACCTTTATAATCAGCTGAGAGCCCTATGAGGCCACGTTATTTTATGAGGGAGACTTACAACTGATAATGGGTGCAGCCAGATTAATTATGCCAGCTATTGATATACTCATTGGTTCTTTCGGTAAAGTCACGTATGTAGAAATAAAATAAAATTTAAATAAATCACAAATAAAATAAAATTTAAATAAATCATGACGTTTCGAATGCAACACAAGCCCTCAATCAGGTGAAAATGGGGCAAAACAGCGAGGGAACACAGAGGGACATCACACACAGAGCACACATAGAACGGCAAACTGCATGGAGGCAAATACAGAAGGAAGATGGGAGACGCGAACTCAACAAACCTTAGAAATATAATGCGATGCAACCCAGTCGGCCAACAACAGAGTTAGACACTAACCTGGTTGACCACGTATTTCAAAAGAATGCTAAATTGATGAGCGCTTGTGTTGCGTTCGAAACGTCGTGATTTATTTTAATTGTATTTTATTTGTGATTTCTTTAAATTGTATTTTATTTCTACATACGTTACTTTACCGAAAGAACCAGTGAGTATAGTAATTCCTGCAGTCACGAAAGCTTCAATTCGAGATCAGCTATTAATACTTAATATAACTTTTAATTCAGTCCTGATACAGGCTGATATAAATTAAACATCGTTCATTGGTGATCAAGCACAATATATAAATCATATTTTATTTAGCTTTTTATTTCAGTTATTGCAACATGTTTTGCATATCAATGGGATATCTTTTTGCCAGTATTTCAAATTATGATGAATAAAAATAGGTTATACCCTTTCTGGCAATAAAACAGGAGGTGTTAAGATGTTGAAACGCCAAATAGATACATTTTGCAAGGCATCAAGTCTGCATTAACCGCACAGTACTTGTGGCAAAACATGCAAGCAAACATGCTCCGATATTATTGTAGTGGGTTCGAATTTAGGCGCACACAACTTCTTGGGAGGCAACACTTATTTATGAATGAACACAGCAGTTAACTCTTACATTACGCATACAGTTAGGGAAAAAAAGTATTTGATCCCCTGCTGATTTTGTACGTTTGCCCACTGACAAAGAAATGATAGTCTATAATTTTAATGGTAGGTTTCTTTGAACAGTGAGAGACAGAATAGCAACAAAAAATCCGGAAAACGCATGTCAAAAACGTTATAAATTGATTTGCATTTTAATGAGGGAAATAAGTATTTGACCCCTCTGCAAAACATGACTTAGTACTTGGTGGTAAAACCCTTGTTGGCAATCACAGAGGTCAGGCGTTTCTTGTAGTTGGCCACCAGGTTTGCACACATCTCAGGAGGGATTTTGTCCCACTCCTCTTTGCAGATCGTCTCCAAGTCATTAAGGTTTCGAGGCTGACGTTTGGCAACTCGAACCTTCAGCTCCCTCCACAGATTTTCTATGGGATTAAGATCTGGAGACTGGCTAGGCCACTCCAGGACCTTAATGTGCTTCTTCTTGAGCCACTCCTTTGTTGCCTTGGCCGTCTGTTTTGGGTCATTGTCATGCTGGAATACCCATCCACGACCCATTTTCAATGCCCTGGCTGACGGAAGGAGGTTCTCACCCAAGATTTGACGGTACATGGCCTTGTCCATCGTCCCTTTGATGCGGTGAAGTTGTCCTGTCCCTTTAGCAGAAAAATACCCCCAAAGCATAATGTTTCCACCTCCATGTTTGACGGTGGGGATGGTGTTCTTGGGGTCATAGGCAGCATTTCTCCTCCTCCATACACGGCGAGTTGAGTTGATGCCAAAGAGCTCCATTTTCGTCTCATCTGACCACAACACTTTCACCCAGTTGTCCTCTGAATCTATCAGATGTTCATTGGCAACCTTCAGACGGGCTTGTATATGTGCTTTCTTGAGCAGGGGGACCTTGCGGGCGCTGCAGGATTTCAGTCCTTCACGGCGTAGTGTGTTACCAATTATTTTCTTGGTGACTATGGTCCCAGCTGCCTTGAGATCATTGACAAGATCCTCCCGTGTAGTTCTGGGCTGATTCCTCACCGTTCTCATGATCATTGAAACTCCACGAGGTGAGATCTTGCATGGAGCCCGAGGCCGAGGGAGATTGACAGTTCGTTTGTGTTTCTTCCATTTGCGAATAATCGCACCAACTGTTGTCACCTTCTCACCAAGCTGCTTGGCAATGGTCTTGTAGCCCATTCCAGCCTTGTGTAGGTCTACAGTCTTGTCCCTGACATCCTTGGATATCTCTTTGGTCTTGGCCATGGTGGATTGCTTCTGTGGACAGGTGTCTTTTATACAGGTAAAAAGCTGAGATTAGGAGCACTCCCTTTAAGAGTGTGCTCCTAATCTCAGCTCGTTACCTGTATAAATGACACCTGGGAGCCAGAAATCTGTCTGATTGAGAGGGGGTCAAATACGTATTTCCCTCATTAAAATGCAAATCAATTGATAACATTTTTTACCTGCGCTTTTCTGGATTTTGTTGTTGTTATTCTATCTATCACCGTTCAAATAAACCTACCATTAAAATTATAGACTGATCATTTCTTTGTCAGTGGGCAAACATACAAAAATCAGCAGGGGATCAAATACTTTTTTCCCTCACTGTAGGGTGGTGACCACCGACCTACTCTAGCTAACACACACTTCTCTAACTCCCAGATACTCTAACGTGACCCAGCCAGGTGGGCTACTGGCAGGTCTGCTGACTGGAGGCTTGATTCTTCTTGGCGTCTTCACGATGCATCTTCATTCTTGATATGGGCAGCCTCGAACCTCGTGAGGAGGCTGCTTATATGGGCCTTGGCGTGCCCGGGCCCCGCCCCGGCCACGCCTCCCTTCAAGAACCCTCTCGAAGCCGCCCTGCTGTCCACGTGCCCCGCGAGGTGCCCCCTAGGCCCCCGGCCCACCACTGGGGTCCAGTCACGTGTCCAGCCGGGGTAACAGAGAGTGCCACGACCTCACACCACCCTCGTGGCCTCCCAAGTCCAGAACCGGCCCTGACGTCATTCCCGCCTCCAGCCGGGATGACGTCATGTGTGTGTGTGTAGACCCGCGTGGTTGTGACCCTCCCCCGCAGAGTGACGTCACACGTGTGTGTACACAGTAGTGATGCTACAATCACTACAATATAATAATGTATGTGTTGTCCTTGAAACTGATTGGACTACTCCAGAGACAGCCTTCTTTAGGCCTCATCTCAACAACCTGTGTCAGACCAGAGAACGCCAAAAGGCAAACAGTACAAATAAAATGCACTATGAGAACAACTTATAGCTCGGGTCGACGGGTAGTTTTGCACGTCATCATCTCCATTAATCGAGAGAGTCTGACATCTGCCGTTGCCAGTTCATTGCAAGTCCTCCCATTGCCTGTTGGTGCGTTAGCTAGCGGCAGGAAGCGGGAACTGCCACAAACGCCTCCCACACTCGCTCGCTCGGCCGATTCCTTGCCGTTCCCCACTCCCAACTGGTGCACGTGGATGCCCGTCCACCCTCGCCCTCTCGCCAAATGCCCTTGTTATCAGCGCTGTCTTGTCAAAAGCACCACCGGTGCATGGTGCCTGCACGCGCCGAGCACGCTGTGCGGCGTGCTGTGTTGCTTTCCGTTTGTTGTTGGGTTTTTTTACGGGAGGTCGCGATTGCATTTGAATTGTGTATATGAAGGTAAACGCGTGAACACACGCGGGAAGCTGTCGTGGTGTAAATGGTAAGCACGTTGGACTTCATAATAGAGGGGGGGGGGGGGAATTTGGTTAGATCGCGTAAATATAAATGTGTTGCGGGGGCGAACGTCCCCCACCATCACTGAATTGTCGGGGCCGTTGCCCACCGACTCCCCCGTTCCATTCATACCGCTACCCCCCGGCTGCTCTGTTAGGTCCAGACTACCGACCCCTAATGTCTCGCCCCCCTGTACCTCTGTCTGGGATGTCGACCACGTTTGCATAGCTTAATTAGCGGCTCGTACGCTTTGCGCTTGCGATGCGCTACACTGTTCAACGGCGGCGTGCCGCGGTGAGCGCGCTCGCAAAGTAAAACCCCGTCCTGCACGGGAATAAACAGGTGCGGCGCGCTGCCATGGGATTCCCTCCCACCCACGCTCCACGCGCTTAAGCAAAAACAAACACGCCGCGATTACTTTGCTCCGATTTAACGGGCCGTTTACACAGCCGCGCGAATACGCGCACGCCAGGCGCTTAATTCGCTACCTCACTATTAGACAATCGCGCAGGTGCGCGACCGCCACACCGTCACACAGGCGCGCGAGCGTTAAGTACTACTGTAGGCGATTGCGCAGGTACTCGAGCGCTGGGCACCACCGAAAATAGTCGTGTAGGCACGCGCGCGCTGAACAATACTGTAAACAATCGTACAAGTACGCGGACACCAAGCACGCTCTACTCCCTTATTCGCCGCAAACAGCCGCGTATGCGCGCGAACACAAAACACTCTCCACCCTCCTCTTCACCCTCCAAAGGACCACAAGACACAGTTTATTCCCCTACCAGTTATTTTATTTACCGCAAGCAACCCGTTAAGCTACGCGTAATTGTGTGGGTCAGTGGATGTCAGCCTATTCCCCTTGGGATCCTAGACTGTATTTCCTCTGCCTATCGCTCTGCTTTCTACCCTCGATCAAATAGCCCAAACTTACCTCTCTCTCTTACTCACGCGTACTTACACTCTGCTGTGCTGGAATCTGTAGAAAAGCGATCCGTAGAGGGTTGAGCCTGGCTGCGCTGAAGTTCGTCACACGGACGTCTCGAATGGCTGACTCCCCTCCTGCGTGGACCGCGATGATTTTTGAAGAAGACTCAGCCCACTACCCTCCGCCTCGGTGCTTTTATCCACCCTAAAGGCAGTCCGGTGCTCCCGCACCCATGCTTGCCCTGTCCATTCAGAGGCTGAGTTATTTTCGTCCCTCTTACATGCAGATCTGTGACCTTTACCTGCAACAAAAGCGTTCCGCCGGCCCCCACGCCTTGTGGTGCCTTGTCGGAATGTTCCTAAGTGCATCTTTTGGTGGAGTCCTTAATGGCATCTATAATAAAGGCGCGCTACGGTTCTCACACCCCAGGTGGCCCTGTCCATTCAGATGTTGGAATGCTCTTTCGCAAAGGCGTACCGCCGTTTTCACGTTCCGTGCCATGTGTGCGTAACTGCACCCGCGGCGGCCATGCGGCCTCCGCTGTGACCAGGTAACTTTAATATCTGGTCATGGCGCTGCGGTGCGTATCAGCTGCGGTGCGTATCAGCTGCGGGGGGAGATCGCCCAATTTCCCGGCCACAGGAAACCATGAAACTTAATCCCATTAGGTGTTTCTGGAGGAAAACCTATCGGTCAGGTGATCTCCCCTTCCGGCTCTACGTGTGGTGTGTGTGCGTTCGCGCGGGGGGGAAGCGAGGCGCGCTGCGTCAGCGTTGTCACCCCCCGGTGGTGGTGTCACGGCGGTGGGCATGGTCCCCGACGGAGCTACCCCGCCGTGGTGGCAACACAGTATCGTTCATCCCACCACCACCTGACAGCCAATGAGTAAGGGGTTTGTCACGTAAACAAAACGTGCCAATTCGTGACTCATTCAGCACACTCGGCGTGCTGGAGAGTAAACCCACAATATTTACAATTAGAGTACAAAATCCCAGGGGTCGCCGGTGGCAACATGTTAACTCGTTCGCCTGGTATACAGGAGATCGTGGTTTTGATCCCAAACCTGACACCTGTATATTTAGACTTGATTTCAAGCTTTCGTGACTGCAGGAATTACTCTTTGGTTCTTTCGGTAAAGTCACGTAGAAAGAAAATAAATTAAATAATTGAATATGACGTTTCGATTGCAACACAAGCAATCGCCATCAGGCAGAACTAAATTTGAGAGAGAGACAAAACACAGACACGGAGACACAGAAAGACACACAAGCAGAGAGAGACAATACAGAAACACACAACATAAACACACGGAGACCTAATGCCTCTGTGTCGTGGCCTTTAATAGAGAGAGGGGGGGGGGGCAGAGAGAGAGGTGGGTCTGCTGGAGCAGAGAAATTAGCATGTCAATGAGAGAGCTGTGTTACAATCGAAACGTCGTACTATATTATTCAATTAATTTTCTTTTACGTGACTTTACTGTATATTTAGAGTTTTCGTGATTCTTTCCCCGTGGTCGCGTGAACTTTTCTCCGGGTCCTCCTGTTTTTCCCTCCACATTTAGAATCAACGTCACGCGTTTAGAGTGCATACTATAAAGTAAATTTGGCCTCCTTAATACTCAGACTCGATATGCTCTTTACAGACCAAACCCTTTCTAAGCTCATGAAAACTAGGGACAAGTCTTGGGCATGTGCTCAGAAAAGTAATTTGGTCAATGACTGGCTAGAATACAGGATTTTAAGGAATAGATGCATCAAAAAAATAAGGCAGGCAAAAAATGCCTACTTTTCCTCCACTCTCCTGAAATCACATGTAAATGCCAGGATTTTCTGGAAAACAATCAAATTTATCGAAAAGGCATCCAAAACAGACAATCTGCCTGTTGAGCTTAACCGAAATGGGGAATATTTTTCAGATCCCCAAAAAAATATTTGACAATTTTAACCTCCATTTTTCTGAAGCTGGTAATCTTTTTCATAATGTATTGGGAGTCACCCCTGCTCATGCAAATTCCTACACCCCTGTCCGAACATTAAACAAATTTAGTTTCCAGCCAATCCACGAAAGTAATGTTCTGAAACTGTCCTACCTCAAAGGGTCCTCTTCTACAGGAGCAGATAGTATTCCTGTCTTTGCTCTACTAACTGTTGGTCACCTAATATACAAACCTATAGCCCATATTTTCAACCTGTCCATCAAAGAAGCATCAGTTCCTCTAGAATGGAAACATTCCTATGTCCGTCCACTTCACAAAGGGGGCCCTAAAAATGATCCAAATAACTACCGACCTATCTCAATTTTGTCCCCGTTGATGAAAATTTTTGAAAAATTATTGACCTACCAAATTAGCAGTTTCCTGTCCACCAACAATCTACTACATCTAAAAAATCTGGGTTCCGAAAAAAATACAGCACCACATCTGCTGCATTAGACTCTCTGAATCACATTTACAGTAGTCTTGAAAATAAGCAGTACTGTGCCTGTCTTTTTCTAGACCTGTCCAAAGCTTTTGATACAGTAGACCACAGCACCCTGCTTAGTAAACTAAGTTGCCTCGGTTTTTTCGAAAACGCAGTAAAATGGTTACAAAATTACCTCTGTTCTCGCACTCAAACTGTATTCACAGATGGTTGGAGGTCAAACAGTGTTAAGATAACAAAAGGGGTTCCATCCTCGGCCCCCTTTTGTTCTCTTTTTATGTCAATGACTTGGGCACTGACCTGGATCATTCCAGGGTAAATCTTTTTGCAGATGACACGATACTGATTACTACTGGCCGCTCTCCAGATGACGTGATTGCTAAGCTACGGGGTGATTTAAACAAACTACAACATCAGCTAGTTGCTCTTAAAATAGTCCTGAATACCTCCAAAACCAAGGTGCTATGCTTCTCACCAGGACTAAAGCAGGAGGTTATTTTCCCCCAATTATATTCCTTCAAAAATGATCAACTAGAGCAAGTCAAGATCTATTAGTATCTTGGGGTCATCCTGGATTCAAAACTGAATTTTGATGATCACATTGATTATATTGGTAAAAAGACAAAAATAAAAATTGGTTTTCTGTATCGACACAAGCACTGCTTCCCCCTAATGTTCCGTTTGGAATTGATAAAAGCTACCATACTGCCTCTACTTGACTACTGTGACATCGTGTATAAATCAGCCCAAAGTACTGTACTGAAGAAGCTTGATTCCATCTATTACTCGGCCTTAAGATTTACATTGAACTGCCCATATAGGACTCACCACTGTGATCTCTAAAATTGAATCAAACATCTCTTAATGTTCGACGGCTTGTGCAACAGATCTTATTTATTCACAATGTACTTACAAAAAAATCCGCAGACTACCTGCTGGATCTCCTCTCTGTTTCAAAGAACAAATTTGACCTCAGGTCTTCGCTCATTTACCAGCTTCACATTCCCTATTGCCATACAAAAACTGGAGGAAGGGTCTTTGCTATTGATGCCCCCAGAGTCTGGAATGCTATTGGCAATAAACTGCAACTTGAATCGCTACCAATGAGATCTTCTCTCAAAACTGCTCTAGAGGAGTTGTACACCCCAAGCTGCCACTGCTATTCATTGGCGTAAAATAAAATAAAATGTTTCGCTCCGGATGACGCTGCAAAGTATTATCTGTATTTTGATTTAGCGTGCTGATCTTGTAGGTGCATTGAAAAATGTGATACTCCGACTGATGATTCTGTTGTTGTGGATTAACTCATGCAGCCAGCTATGGCTCTAGGATTTGGTGTTACATGTTATTTATGTAGTTTATTGTAAAAATTCGGTCAGTCCCTATGATCACTGTTACGTTGAAATTATGGCTTTATTTTTTGGTGATTTCGAAAAGTTTTTGGGTTTGGACATGTTTGTTTTGTTGTAGTACGGAGTTAGACTGATGGCCTTAATCTACGTTTTCTTGTGGTTGTTGTTGTTTGACTTGCATCCCACTTGGATTTTTGGCACACAGCGTTGGTGTACAGTGCTTTTTTCAGGAATATTTTGTTTTTTTTTCATGGATTTTCTGTTTGCACAGTCACAGTCACTTTAAGATGTTTTCTTGTTCGTGTTTTTTTGCTTGTTGTGGTTGGACCCGATTCAAGAGCCGAATGGCTCACAGGGCTATACCAAAATTAAAAAAAAAACTGAAAAAAAACTGAACTGAATACCTTAAACGTATAAACATTAGGTCGTTTTACAAAAACGCAAGTGTATCCTTCACACCGTTGCATTTAATTTTTTTTATAATAATTAATGTTGGGACCACAATGTCAGCATGAGGCAATGGTCTCATTTAGAAATCGTAGAAGACTCCACATAAGTCACGCGGTGGTGCCGGTGGTGGTGGCGCCTCGGCAGCCCTCTGGGAGAGAGGCTGACACTATCCATGGTGCTGGTGATTGATGTGTGTGGTGTAGCTGCTGCGGCGCCAGTGCAGGAGGCTTCTCTGTGTTCATCGCACATCTCGAGTTTGACACCTCTCAGCCTATAAAAATAACATTCAGGTGATTTTCACAGCTAGCTTTGTAAATTAAAAAATATCAGCACGGACAAGCTGCTGGCTTTACGTTCGTAATGCGTGACTTAACAGCTCTGAAAGGAATTTTCTTGCACGTTGCCTTGTATGTACGTATGTACGAGTGATGACTAGTTATATTTTAGACGAAACTATAGGGCGACATACGGAATAAAATGTATTTCTTCTTCTTGGTTCTTTCGGTCAAGTCACGTAGAAGGGAAATAATAAACTAATAAAAATAAATATAAAATAAAATTCTCACGTTTCGGCCACAACACAAGCAGCCGTCTTCAGGTGACGAAACAGAACTGTCGGAAAGACAGCGCTCCAATGAACACTGCTAAGCTTGGCAGCGTCTTTTAAGCTGGGTGGGAGGAGCAGAGCGCCTTGACAAAGGAGTTTACATATCAACAGAAGAATTTAGCATTGAAGTAGCTAAGTTAATGTGATAAATTAGCAGGATGTTAAAGTCAGAAATTAGCATGTAACTGGGAGATTAGCATGATGTTAATGTGAGGAATTAGCATGTAACTGTTCATGGAAGTAGCTATGTTAAAGTCAGAGTTTACATATCAACAAAGGCATTTAGTATATTGATGCCAAAGAACTGCAACTACCAAACTATCATACAATAAACCGATGTGAACGAACTAAATATAAACTACATCAATATAATCAATGTACTCAGTATATTCTCCACTAAGCTGAGCTATTAACAATACGTCATTATACATGACACTTCTATGTCGCAAAAAATGTATTATATGCCTCCAACTAATATTTTTTTTATTATAAACTGCCATAGACAGACCGCAACATTGAATTATACACTGCATTACTATACAATACCCTATACCTTAGATTATAATATTAGACTTGTAATATTACACTATGTATTATTTTACCAACCCTACTGTGTACCACACTGCTGTATATTCACTATACAATTACGATACTATATATTACCAAATAAATTATATTAAACATTACACTGAAAGGACTAAGAGATTAGCAGGATGTTAAGGTGAGAAATAAGCATGTAACTGGGAAAATAGCATGATGTTAACGTGAGGAATTAGTATGTAACTGGTCACGGAAGTGGCTATGTTAAAGTCAGAGTTTACATATCAACAGAGGCATTTAGTATATGAACGCTAAAGAACTGCAACTACCCACCTATCATACAATAAACCGATGTGAAAGAGCTAAATATAAACTACATCAATATAATCAATTTACTCAATATATTCTCCATTAAGTTGAGCTATTAACATTAAGTAAATGGGTATACACTACACTATATAATGAATACCATATAGTAAACTGATACAAAACTAAAATATAAACTACATCAATTATTTTTTTCATTTAAAGCTTTCGTGACTGCAGGGATTCATATTCTTGGTTCTTTCAGTAAAGTCACGTAGAAGGGAAACAATAAAATAATAAAAATATAAAACAATAAAATTATCACGACGTTTCGACTGCAACACAAGCAATAATCATCAGGTGTGAAAACCACAGCAAGAAAATTTGAAAAAAGTGGTGGTTATTTCTTTTTTAACATTAGCACCACGGAGAGCGATTTGACAGTTTGTTCAGATGGACAAGTCCATCTATGTTTGGAAAAGAGGAGGGGGGAGACGAAAATAATGGATGCGTTCTGAAAGCCACCGTAAGCGTGAACAATCAATTAAGACCCGAAATGGTTTATCAAATCCTTCCAATGATTGCTAAGCCAGAATCCATCTTCTCGGTTGAAATTGTCTCTGTGTCTGTATATGTGGATAGCCTCATGAACGAATCTCTCATGGTAGCCAGATGGCACGAACCTCTGTCTTGGAGAAGTCAATGTCATGTGAGCCTACTGAATTATAATAGTGATCTGACACGGCCGAGGTGTTGGTCCTACCATGTTTTAGGTCTGCTTTGTGTTCACGAATGCGGTCAGAGACATGTCGTTTGGTTTCTCCAATGTAACTACTACCACAGAGGCAACTTAGTTTGTGGACGCCAGGATACTGTATGTCCGGAATCACATATTTTACAGACGGAACCAGATCACGGATTTTATGTAATGTGTTGATCGTACCTGGATCTTGTGTTTATTCAAGATTTTGGAGATCTTTTTTGTGATCCCCGCAATAAGTCACTATACATTACAATTCTATGTCGGAAAAAAGTAGTGGTTTATTTTCAATGTTAGCACCACGGAAAGCGACGAGCGTTGTCTAGACGGACGAGTCCATCTATGATCGGAACGGAGGAGGGGGGAGAGAGAGAAGCAACCACGGTGCGCTACTCTGTCCTGTGCTTCGTTACAACTATGCTATAAACTAGACTACTATATATTACAATATTATACCTTCCAATCTAAACTACACTGTATAATATCGTATACACAGCCCAATATAAGCGCTAACATTATGCATTATATTGATATGCCTCCAACTAAACTTTTTTCTACATTACACGACTATACAACCGTACTATACACTGCCATAGACAAACACACCATTGAATTATACAATGCGTTACTATACACTACCCTATACTTTAGACTATAATAATATTAGACTTGTAATATTACACTGTATTATTCTACCAACCCTACTATATTCCACACTGTTGTATATTCACTATACAATTACGATACTATATGTTGTCTTATAAATTATATTAAACATTACACTGTTATACTATTTATTATTATGCAATATGCTATAAACCATACCATTGACCGTCGCGTGAAAGGTACTAAGAGGCAATGCCAGCGAATGGACTGCGGCCTGGAAGTCACCTTAAAACACAATCAAGAACCGAAATGGTATATCACGTCCTTCTTCATGGTTGGAGTGATGGCTTTGCGGATTGTGTAGTCGAAGTAACCATTAGCCTTGAGAGCTTGGTGCACGTGCTTGAGTTCATTGGCAATGTGTTCCTGGTCGGAGATGCATTTGGCTCTATTATATTACCAACCCTACTGTGTACCACACTGCTGTTTATTCACTATACAATTACGATACTATATATTACCAAATAAATTCTATTAAACATTACACTGAAAGGTACTAAGAGATTATCAGGATGTTGAGGTGAGAAATAAGCATGTAACTGGGAGATTATCATGACGTTAATGTGAGGAATTCGTATGTAACTGGTCACGGAAGTGGCTATGTTAAAGTCAGCGTTTACATATCAACAGAGGCATTTAGTATATTAACGCTAAAGAACTGCAACTACCCACCTATCATACAATAAACCAATAAGAGAAGCGCTGTCCTCCAGACAGTCTTGTCCCTTCACCTGATGAAGGCCGCTTGTGTTGTGGCCGAAACGTCGTGATTTTTTGTTATTTTATTTTCACCTACGTGACTTTACCCATTAGAACCAAAGAGTATGGATCCTAGCAGTCACGAAAGCTTTAAATCTAGAATATGACTGCCTCTTCAGCTGCCACTATGTCGACCAAATGTAAGGACAACTTGATTGCCAAATTCAACCTCCTATTCAACAAGAAATCGGACCCACACACCGAAAAGCTAGACGTTAACAGTCGTAATTAATCGCAGTAACAGCTCTATTTCTGATGGTCTGAAATCCGTTTTAGCTTAAGGGCTAAACTTTGCAGTCACACCTAGACACATACAAGTTAATGATATAATTTCCCATGTCGACGTGGCTCTCAAGGGCCTGAGTCACATCGCTGCAGACGTAGCAAGATCTGAAATCGCCGCAACCCTCCAAAACGCTAAGATGCCAGCTAGCAACATCAGCAAAGATGAGCGTTTTGAATTATCTCAATTAAAAAGAGGGATGACATTGTCATGCTCTCAGCCGACAAGGGCAATGCCACTGTCATCATGGACAAAATAGAATATAACAACAAAATTCAGGAACTCCTCAACAATGGCAGCTATACAAAAATAAGAAGAGACCCCACCAACAGCCTCGTCATTAAAACCAACAAAATCATTTCTGATTCAACCGCATTAATTGATCAAACGAAACAGATCTCGTTTAAACCTTCTGCGGCCAGGCCACAAAGATTATATGGCCTTCCAAATATACATAAAGAAGATACACCCCTTCGTCCCATTGTCTCTACTATCAACTCCCCCACCTACAAACTGGCTCGTTTTCTGTCTGAAATCCTGCGGCCTTTTGCTGGAAAAATCACCTCTGCGGTACTAAACTCTACTCACCTGGTATCGACATTGAAGGGTATTTCCCTGTCCCCAGACGACCTGCTTGTCAGTTTTGATGTGGTTTCCTTATTCACCAAAGTTCATGTACCTGACACCATGACAATCATTGAAGACTTGGTTCATCAAGGACTGCATACTGATGTACCCCCCCCTGGTGAGACACTGCTTAACCAACACATATTTCACCTGGAATGGAACTTTCTACAAACAAATTGAGTGCAGCCCAGTGGGCTCCCCCCTATCTCCAGTTGTAGCCAACGTTTTCATGGTTAAATTTGAGACTGATGCCATCCAGACTGCCACTCTACGCCCGACCTTATGGAAGAGGTACGTGGATGACACTTTTGTCATCTGGCCACATGGCCGGCCGGCTCTAGACCAATTCCTCGACCACATCCATTCTATACACCCAGCCATCAGATTCACCATGTAAGTCGAAAAAGATGGCAAGCTACCCTTTTTGGATGTCCTAATTAAAAGAAGACCTTTTTTTTTTCAATGAGCCACTCTGTCTACAGGAAAGCTACCCATATGGATGCTTATCTAAAACCGGATTCCCACCACCATCCATCCCAGAAGAATTCCCTCATCAAGACTCTACATCATAGAGCCAAATGCATCTCCGACCAGGAACACATTGCCAGTGAACTCAAGCACGTACACCAAGCTCTCAAGGCTAATGGTTATTCCGACTACACAATCCGCAAAGCCATCATTCCAACCATGAAGAAGGATCCTCTTGAGGAGCCATTCAAAACCATCACCTTACCCTCCATTGCGGGGGTCACAAAAAAGATCTCCAAAATCCTGAATAAACACAAGATCCAGGTCCGATTCAACACAGTACATAAAATCTGTGATCTGGTCCCGTCTGTAAAAGATGTGGTTCCAGACATACAGTACCCGGGTGTCTACAAACTAAGTTGCCTCTGTGGTAGTAGTTACATTGGAGAAACCAAACGACATGTCTCGGACCGCATTCGTGAACACAACGCAGACCTAAAACACGGTAGGACCAACACCTCGGCCGTGGCAGATCACTGTTATAATTTAATAGGCTCACATGACATTGACTTCTCCAAGACAGAGGTTCGTTGCAAGCCATCTGGCTACCATGAGAGATTCGTTCATGAGGCTATCCACATATACAAACACAGAGACAATTTCAACCGAGAAGATGGATTCTGGCTTAGCAATCATTGGAAAGATTTGATAAACCATTTCGGGTCTTAATTGATTGTTCACGCTTACGGTGGCTTTCAGTCCGCATCCATTATTTTCGTCTCCCCCCTTCTCTTTTCCGAACATAGATGGACTCGTCCATCTGAACAAACTGTCAAATCGCTCTCCGTGGTGCTAACGTTAAAAAATAAATAACCACCACTTTTTTCAAATTTTCTTGCTGTGGTTTTCACACCTGTTGATTATTGCTTGTGTTGCAGTCGAAACGTCGTGAGAATTTTAATTTTTATATTTTTATTATTTTATTGTTTCCCTTCTACATGACTTTACTGAAAGATCACGACGTTTCGGCCACAACACAAGCGGCCTTCATCAGATGAAGGGACGAGACTGTCTGGAGGACAGCGCTGGAGTGAGAGAAGCCACGCTTAGATCACGACCTTTAAGCTGTGTGAGAAGAAAAACACAAAGCGCCTTGACAAAGGAATTAGCATATAATTTAGCATTGAAATGGCTCATTGAAATAGCCAAGTTAAAGTATACACATCCGCAGAGGTACCCCTTGACAAAGGAATTAGCATAGAATTTAGCATTGAAATAGCTGAGTGATTAGCTTGTAACTGGTCACAGAAATAGCTATGTTAAAGTCAGAGCATATACATTCACCGAGGCACCTAGTGCCTCGGTGAATTTAGCGAAACACAACCACGCTCAGACAGCGGACCTTTAAACTGTGTGCGAGCAAACAAGGTGTTCTGACAAAGAAATTAGCATAAAAATTAGCATTTGATTGGCGGATTTTAGAAAAGAGGTGGTGTACGTGCCGGTGGACTTGCCGTTTGGCGCGGGGGGGGGAAGGGGGGGAGTTTACCTATTGTTGGTGTGAAAAGGGAATTTATAAGAGCTGCGAAAGTTTGGGGTACCACTACTTGAAAAAATATACTGTACCATTGAAATTAGTTTAATGTTTAGTTCGATTTAGAACATCTTTCCAATGGTTGCTTAATTTGAAACCATCCTCTCGGTTGAAATTGTGTCTGTGTTTGTAGATCTGAATTGCTTCATGAACAAATCTCTGATAAAAGCCCGTGGGTTTGCAAAAAACCTTGGTATCGGAGAAAATTATATCGTGATCCCCCACAGCGTTATAAGTGATCAGCCACGGCAGAAGAATTCGTTTTGCCGTGTTTCAGATCTGATTTGTGCTCGCGAATTCGGTCAGATGCATGTCGCTTTGTCTCCCCGATATAGCAATCACTTCCACCCTCAGACCTTCCCTGTGGAAGAGATATGTGGATGACACTTTCGTCATTTGGCCACATGGCCTCCCAGCTCTGAACCTTTTCCTACACCACATCAATTCCAGACATCCCGCCATCAAATTCACCATGGAAGTGGAGAAAGATGGCAAGCTACCATTCTTAGATGTTCTGTTTGAGAGGAGACCTGATGGCTCATTGGGGCATTCTGTCTACAGGAAACCCACCCACACAGATTCCTACTTGAAACCTGATTCCCACCACCACCCAGCCCAAAAGAATTCTCTCATCAAAACTTTATACCATTATATAGTGTAGTGTATACCCAGTTACTTAATGTTAATAGCTCAACTTATTGGATAATATATTGAGTACATTGATTATATTGATGTAGTTCATATTTAGTTCTTTCACATGGGTTTATTGTATGATAGGTGGGTAGTTGCAGTTCTTTAGCGTTCATATACTAAATGCCTCTGTTGATATGTAAACTCTGACTTTAACATAGCCACTTCCGTGACCAGTTACATACTAATTCCTCATGTTAACATCATGCTAATTTCCCAGTTACATGCTTATTTCTCACCTTAACATCCTGCTAATCTTTTAGTACCTTTCAGTGCAATGTTTAATATAATTTATTTGGTAATATATAGTATCGTTATTGTATAGTGAATATACAGCAGTGTGGTACACAGTAGGGTTGGTAAAATAATACATAGTGTAATATTACAAGTCTAATATTATTATCATCTAAGGTATAGGGTATTGTATAGTAACGCAGTGTATAATTCAATGTTGGGGTCTGTCTATGGCAGTTTATAATAAAAAAATATTAGTTGGAGGCAAATTATAATAATGTTTGCGACATAGAAGTGTCATGTATAATGACGTATTGTTAGTAGCTCAGCTTAGTGGAGAATATATTGAGTACATTGATTATATTGATGTAGTTTATATTTAGTTCGTTCACATCGGTTTATTGTATGATAGTTGGGTAGTTGCAGTTCTTTAGCGTCAATATACTAAATGCCTCTGTTGATATGTAAACTCTGACTTTAACATAGCTACTTCCATGACCAGTTACATGCTAATTCCTCAATTAACATCATGCTAATCTCCCAGTTACATGCTAATTTCATACTTTAACATCCTGCTAATTTATCACATTAACTTAGCTACTTCAATGCTAAATTATTCTGTTGATATGTAAACTCCTTTGTCAAGGCGCTCTGCTCCTCCCACCCAGCTTAAAAGACGCTGCCAAGCTTAGCAGCGTTCATTGGAGCGCTGTCTTTCCGACAGTTCTGTTTCGTCACCTGAAGACGGCTGCTTGTGTTGTGGCCAAAAGTCGTGAGAATTTTATAATGTTTTTTAATTATTTTATTATTTCCCTTCTACGTGACTTTACCGAAAGAACCAAGAAGATGAATCCATGCAGTCACGAAAGCTTTAAATATACATTTGAAATGTATCTCATTCAAAGGAGTCTCCTGATGGAACTCAGCGATTCCGGCAGTCCTGCCACGTGTCGAGGCATCTCCGGTACTCTTCTTTCGAGGCGGCTTTCGTATCCCGAGTTGCATTTTGGATGATGTTTGGCAACAATCCCGATATATCTTTCCTTTTGGGGTGTGTTTCAATCCAGGAAAACACCACCCTACGTAGCCAACCATGCTCATCGGAGGTGCGGGAGGAAGGACAATAACAACACTAAACACAACAAGAAGTTCGTGTAAAATCAGTTCATGCGTGCGGAGTAGTTTTAAGAACGACGGTAAAATGTGCGAATCATGAACGCGTTTGTTCATGAGGTCTACCCAGGGCTTATGCTAGAGTGGTGCTCTTGCTCAAAGCGCAGTGCCCATGGCTGCACGGACAGCGTAGTGCCCATGGCTGCACAGGCAACGGTGCCAGCGTTGAGCGCCGTGACGCTGGCTCCGTGCCGCTTACCACCGCTTAGCCTCCAGCTGCCCCTCGTGTCCCCCCGCTTTCCAGAAGAACATCCAATGTAATCCCATTGCTCACTTTGCTCCCTGTGTCTGCTGCTGCGCAAAAAAAAGACAAATGCGCCACATTGTTTTAAGGTCTTAAGAGGAAATAGCGAGGACTGGATCAAGGAGTGTGGTTATTTTAACAAAAACTACGTGGCTTTTTGTTGTTGCTGTTGTTGCTTTCAATATCCTCCTCCGCTCACCTGATCAATACACCTCAAAGCACCCTGCCTAAGGAAATGGATCGGTGAGCTGACGTCAATATCTTCCTTTCCTGCCGATGACAGAAATAAAGTACGTTGTTGTTATTCTTTGTTAACCTGTTACAGGTCACCACACTTCTCTTTTTCGCTTGTTCCTGACGCACTCCTCCACTTTGGAATTCCCTCCCTCCCCCATCCTTCCCTTCCCCCTCTCTCCCTCCCCCTCCCTCCCGCCCCCTCCCTCCCCCTCCCTCCCCCTTTCTCCCTCTCTCCCTCCCTCTCTCTCTCCATCCCATCGTCTCTTTTTCCCAAGCTCTCATAGTAATATTTGCCACAATTCAAGAAGCAAACTGCATTCTTATCTGTTACAATTTCGATGGCGCTGTTTGTTGCTGGCTACTTGACGTTTCGGTCCATTGTTCCCATGCTGAGCAACTGTGCTCAACATTATTGCAGAACTTCACTCAAACATAAATGCAATGTTTACCTTAGGAACATGGTTCAGCTAATATACACACACACTGAGCAATGTAGCTGGGCTCACTTTTTATCCAGCTATTTTACGCACATGGTTTATTGGGTGAAATTTCTAAGCTGGGCAGAATATTTGATGGCAACGTACTGTGTATGTGTTTCAACTTATTTCACACCGTACGTAGCCAACCGCGCTAATCGGAGGTGTGGGAGGAAGGACAACGAACTAAACACAAAAATCAGTTCTAAAGAAATTACTTTTCAATACAGGTTATTTAAAAGTGCATAGCTGCGATTCCTAATATCAGAAGGAAGAGCATTCCAGACGACAGCAGAAGCCCCCCAGAAAGCTCGCGATGCAGTGACCATCTTCGTTCGATGGCCGGCCAAAAGCCATTGCTGCGAGGATGACCGTAATTTGTGCTACCTACTGCATGTATGTATGTTGAACTTTAACACCGTACGCAGCCAACCGTGATAATCGCCAGGTGCGGGGGAAGGAAAACAACACTGAACTCAAAAAGCAGCTCTAGAGAAATGAGTTTGTCAATCTCGATGATGATTTAAAAGTGCATAGCCCCCAGTGGCTTCCTAATATCGTGTGCGCGACATGGCAGCGAAAGGGACGGCCAGAGAGAGTCGCGGCAGAGTTGCCACCACTCCACGGCAGAGCACGCGTGCTGTGTGGCACTGCAAGCTGCCACGTGATGCCGTGTGGCGCCACGAGGAGTGCGGAGTGTGCTGCTGCTCCCACCCTCATGCCCACGCCACTGCCCACCCTTGCACCTGCGGTGCGGAGACGCAAAACCTCGACGCCAGACCGCGTGACGCCCCGGATCTCCCTCCATCTCCACGTTCGCCCGGGTTGCGATCCATCCCCGTGGGCCGTGCCACCGTGTGGAATGCCGCAAGCCTGGTGGGATGCATTTTGCAGGAACGGCGTCGATCATATATGGCAAGAGGTGCGAGAGAAAGATATCTTCTATTACTATGTGGATGATTTGCCAAATGTCAATATGTTAGCGTACCCATTAGCCAGGAAACATAAGCAATGTTTACAATTTTGGATTTATATAGCATCTAAATGCAGTCACATCTGAAGATTCTGTACAATTTAGTGGGAGGTGTCCATCTCGCCACTGTGGCGAGATGTTAACTACCTCGCCTGGTATGCAGGAGGTCGTTGGTTCGATTCCGACCTTGACACCTGTATATTTTCAGTGTGCGTGTCACTCTCCCTCGGATTTTCCCCTCCACATTTAAAATCAACACGGGTTTAGATTATTATCCTGCTATAAATTTCCACATAAGCCACTTCGTTGAGCTATCATTTGTGGCCAGATCGCTTCTGAACAAGAGCTACGTAGCTCAGTGGGCCTTATATGGTAAAACATTTTAATAGTTTATTTTCCATGCTGGAAGAAGGTGGGAGGGGAGTGAACTCACATTTTACCCAATCGCACGCAACCTGCTGCTCGACCAGCTGTGGTTACCGTTTCTACTGCTGGGTGGGCAGAGAGCGGCAGAGGGCACTGAAGAAACTTTCAACCGTCAGGGGCAGAGAGCGGCAGAGGGCACTGAAGAAACTTTCAACCGTCAGGAGATCGAATCGAACCGGCGACCTCTGGAGTGCAAGTCCAGAGGTGCTCTGACCATTAGGGGGGGGGGGGGGCAAGCCCCCGCTCCGCCTGATGACGACCGCTTGTGTTGCGATAGAAACGTCGTGAGTTTTTGGTTTGTTATTTATTTTGATTATTTATTATTTTATTGTTTTCTATCTACGTGACTTTACCGAAAGAACCAAAGAATATTAATTCCTGCAGTCACGAAAGGTTTAAGTTATGTTACATTACCAAAAATACCGCGCTCAACGCAGTAAACTTAAACACAAATGACACGGTACAATAAGATGCAGTACACTATAAAACATCACCAAAATACCGTACATAAATATACTGTACTCTACAGTACGGTTACATTCATTTATGCGCGACACACAAAGCGGTTCCGTGTACAATGTAGCAGTGGGTGGAGGCGAAGGCTGAGAGGCGACGGATAACGAGACAGGACGGACAACGACGCTGTCAACGACGTCAGTGTGTGGGGTTGATACGACGCAAGTTGGGTAGTGGTGTTCATAATAACGCGATTACTGATTTGCGAAACGACGTCAAAGGGAGAGACATAAATCAGGTATTTATGTACGTAAACAGAGGCAATACAAAGTAAACTGTCTTGTTTTTTTTACATTGCAATGAACGCTTTATTACCGTTTACAAATCAACGTTGGGCATCCTTGATGCCACGAGGCATTGTGGGTATCTGCGTGTCATCATCGCGGGCTGTTGGCAGCGCCGTGCTTGCAGCGACGTCGCCGTTTGCATACACGGCGTGGGCAGTCACCGGGGAGAACGACGCAGCCAGTTCAAACTAAACTATATTTTTTATTTTACCAAGTGCCGCCCCCACTGAGCTACACACTAGCTCTTTTTTTTCAGAAGCTACCTAGCCATCACAAATGACAGCTGAACGAAGTGCCTTATCACGTGGAAATTTATAGCAGCCCAAATAATCTAAACGCGTGATGTTGATTCTAAATGTGAAGAAAACAAAAATCCACGCGATCACGGGGGGAGAGAGAAAGACACCGCAAACTCAAATATACAGCAGGCGTCAGGGTCGGGATCGAACCCACGACCTCCTGTATACCCGGCGAGGTAGTTAAGATCTCGAGTTGGGAGAGCGATGTGCCCAGATCCCCTCCCACCATCTCTCTTCCCAATCTCCTCTTGTAATCTGGCTGAATGCAAGAAACGTGTTACTCTGTAAACCTATTCGCGTACACACTTGTTGGTGCTCTTGGTTCCTGGCCGTTTGACATTCTGTGCTCGGCCACCGTTTTAAAAAAAATATATAAATTTTCCGGGGATCTCTATGCCAAAAACTGCGCAGAAGAGTCTACCCACTAATTGGACAGCAGCAGAGCCACGTCAATCAACATCAAACTCCACCCACTGTTGTAAAGACATGAAACTACTGTACTGTAGAGGCGATCACGTGGATTTCGCTTTAACCAGAGCACATATTTGTTCTGTTTAAGCACGTGATTTGTAATTAATATTCCCAAGAATAACAATGCATTACTGTTTTTAGATGATTAATTTGGGTTCAAGTGAAAATCCATGAGTTTTTAATTCATGTCAAAATCTCAGGTGCACGCGGTTAATCCGCAAATCGGATAAACCGCATGCAGACAATGGAGAGCTGGAACTTATGTCCCCGCACACACAATTGCTGTGACTTCACTGCAGGGTCTTCCCACACAGCTGTCTGGCTGCACATCGCAAACACACACTTTGGGTCTGAAGACCTTCATGTAACGCTGTTGATTTGTTTGAATGGAGAAGTTGACTCGACTAGGACAGAAAGTGTTTGCATGTAATTCTGTGGCAGGGATGTGCGAGGACAAATTAATAATTCCATTATCGGGAAGCGGTGACACGTTTTGTGAATTTCGTCTGCTGTGCCGACACGGCGCGCCTTACTTGGACAGAATAAGGCAACCACTTTAATCTCTTAATATTTTTTTTCTGCAAACAATGATATTAAATTGAATGCATGAAAAATTGTTGTACTGAATCACATAAAATGTTAATCTCCATTAAAAATGTATCGCTTTATTAACTTTTTTTCTCATATTCATATTAAATATTAACAGGGAAACAATTACCTCTGCAGTATTACACGTTGGGCAATTCGACGCGGGTACACAACTTCACAAATCGATTTGTTGACGTGATTTCTGACAAGCTTACGTGTCAATTTACCCGGCCGCCGCTCAAACCCCGAGCCTTTGGTCCCAGAGTTGACCTCCTCGGGAGGCAATCAGTCACGGTGTGAAATTAAATATTTAATTCTTGCTCGTAAATCGACGTGCGGCTGGCGTGCTTGATTTGACGACGACCGATGGTGGCATGAGTAATTTATTTTTGCGGATTAAGATTTTAAGACCAAGCAGTACCTCTCACCTGTGCGATGGCATTTTATTCAGTGACTCCGCTCTATAATAGTTTCTTCTTGTGGCTGCTTGGGGACGCCGCGCTGCTGTTCAGTGCCCTCCCCCTGAAACGGCGGAGTGCGTTGCACGTTCACGCAACCCGATCACGGGCGAAGTTGGATCTTTTCAACGTCTTGCAGACGATGCATTTTTAAACGCATGCCGTAACTTTGAAACCAGGAAAGTCTGGAACGCGTTAAATAACGGTCGGTGAACGAATGGCGCCATTGCCATGTCAGATGTTATGAGACTACGGTTCCATACAACGTACAGTCCAAGGTCTGTGCTCTATTTTCAATCATCGAATTTGCAGTCATTGCGAGACTCGTTTAAGGTTTCGTATCGTATCCGTGGGTAAAAAATCTTGAATCGTATGAAACTAAAATTCTGAACTGCGTTTTACGTGACGCACGTGTGCCAGCTTTGCACGCATTACCCATTTGTTAAATTATAAAAAAGGGACCAAAAAATTGCACTTTTAATACAAGTTAGACGTAATCATTTTTTCCCACAAAGGTTCTCACCAAATGAATTCTCTACTTATTTTGGTTACACAGAATGTGACAAATTCCTAATATATAATAGGGATCAGATTTTTACTTTTTTTGACAATATGGAATATTTAGCAATTTTCAAACCTCTTGTTCCGTGTCAACAGTAACAGCACTTGCCCTTACAGACTGTTCAAGGCTAAATGGGGAATATTTGTTTGCATGTGTAATGGTTCGATAGAGGCACTTACACTCGTGTGGAGGCAACACTACTTTATTTAACACAGCTGCAACACAACGGCAATACAACTGCAACACACCCTACACATAAGGTGGTGACCACCGTCCTACTCTCACTAACACTCGGGTACTACTTGGCGTGGCCAAGCCAGGAGGGCTTCTGCTTGGCCACGATGACTGGAGGCTTCTCTCTTCAGAGTCTTCATACGACGGCTTCATCCCAGGTACCAACAGCCCAGCTCTGCGCGCTGAACCCGTTTATAAGCCTCTCCGGAGTGGCCGGCCACACCCTGACCACGGCCCCCTTCTCGAACTCACGAGAAGGCTCCACTCCCTGACCACGTGAACCCCAGGGTCCCCGGCCTCCTCTTGGATCCGGCAACGTGTCCAGCCGGGGTCACTCGGAGTGCCACGGCCTGACACAATCCCCGTGACACCCATCAACAGCCTCCATACTGAACAACCAGTGACGTCACGTATATGGACCCAACATGGCAGTGACGTCATGTGTATACAGACTCGATACAGTAGTGACGTCATATGTTACTACATCACTCCCCCCCCATGAAACATACAGCCATCCCGGCTATGACCATATAAAGAACAAAACGTGTACCTCACAACAAAGTAGAACGTCAATAAATAACCGGCGAACGACAATAAATTACGCGAATAACATATGTACACATCAGAGAGAGAGAGAGAGAAAAAAAACAACACAACAATCATGCATGAAGCAGTCAGCTCACAGGACCCCCTCCATCCCCAGTATACCCCTGTAAAATCATGCACTCACCGAACAATAAACAACCGGAGTGACAACATACATGCGTGAAAGAGTCATTTAAAGCGCGCGGTTTTTGAACGGGTCCGTGTGGCTGGACCCCCAGGCGAGGTGGGCCGAAGCACCCTGGAAGGTCCGGGGGAAATGTCAGCGCTGGCGGACGAGTGCGGCCGCTACGTCATGGGCGGCAGCGTCGACGGGGGCCGGTCAGTCGCCAGGTGCTCTGCACACCATGGGGCGTCCATGGGAGCAGCAGCCGGTAGCGCCGGGGTCTTCAGGAGCCCGATCCTGCGGACGGTACCACAGAACCACCCTGAAGAACCACCTCTACGGGTGCGCCCCCCAGCTCGTCCGGCACACCCGATACTCGGCCCACAGGATTTGGAGATGAGGGGACGTGGCGAGGATGAATGAACGACTTAAGTCGCGATGGAAGAACAAACCAATTCCGGTGCCCGAACCGGATAATAAACACATTGAGGCCGGTCGGCCAGTACCACTTCGACCGGACCCCGCCAGGGCCTATACAGCTTGGGGGATGTACCGACAGGCACTTCCGGACGGTGCAGCCAAGCCTTGTCTCCCGGAGCCCACTATTTGCCCGATTCGCGACGACCCCTCAACCGCTTGTTGGCCAGCTGGATGGTGACGGAATATTCCATAGAGGCCTCGCGCGCCTCCGAAACTCTTTGGAGGGTAAATCGCATAGGTTCCCGAGATAGAACCCTTTGGCTTCCCAGTAGCCGTCTTAAGTTGGACATCAATGGAGTGGTTTGGTTCCCACCCATACATCATAAAGAAAGGCGAGTAACCAGTCGAAACGTGCGGGGTCATTCTGTAGGCCGCAAGCACACCAGGGATGTGCAAATCCCAGTCTTTCTGCGACTCATCGACCTGCTGAATCAACATCAAGGTCAGCGTCCTATTGAGCCATTCCACTATCCCATCCGTTTGAGGATGATAGGGCGAAGTGCGAACCTTTTCTGTCCCCAAAAGGTTGCACAACTTCCTTCAGCAGTTTAGCCGAAATTTTTTTCCCTTGATCGGTGAGGAGGCATTCTGGGGCCCCCTTTATCCAGCACGTATCCGTGCAAGAACGCCTCGATAATATTGGCAGCTGATTGATTCGGGAGCGGCCAAGCTACAGGCCAGCGAGAAAAGTATTCAACGCCCACAAGTAAGTATTTATTACCCCGGGCCGTAGTGGGGAAGGGTCCCAAGATATCTAGAGCCACCAGCTCATGGATGCGGGAGACTTTGATCGACTGCAAGGGTGGGCAGCACTTGACAGGCGGTGGCTTGTTGCGGTCGCATGGCACACAGCCCTTCAAAACGTCTCTCACGTCCGCCGCCATGGCGGGCCAAAAATAATCGAGCCTGAGGGTGGCCAGGGTCTTATGAACCCCCAAATGCATCAGCCACTCATGGATCGCCACAATCAGCCTGCCTCTGAGGCTTGTGGGCACAACAATATCATATCCCTGCAACCCACCATCCCAAAACATTAACAGACCCCCCTTTAAAATGACGGGAGCAACCTTGCATCGGCCAGAGCCGTCAACAAACTCCCCGACGTGGCGTCGCAACCTCAACAGGGAGGCGTCCTCCGCCTGGAGGCGTGCCCATTCGGAATGGCTCAGAACAAGGACAGCGTCCCGTGCCACGAAACCACTGGGCTCCTGGGGGGGGTGCGTCGATGCCGACGCAACAATGGGGGGAGCAGCAACCACGCCCGACGATTTACAGTGGGAGACAAAGGAGGCCGGGCTTGATGCTGGCCACCCACTCCATTTCATGGGTGCTCGCTAACAGCACTTGCCCCAACAGTCTTCTGAAGACTATACGGAGGATCTTTGTTTTTGCAGTTGGGAGTGGCGGCGCAGTGGTTGACGCACTATGCTACGAACACGACGACCCGAGTTCGATTCCCGCTCACGCCCAATAACAGCGGCGAGATGTGCAGTGGTAGTGATGCATGACATGGTGTCATGCCTTCTCGGCATAGGAAGGATATGCGAATAGCGTGCAGGGAATTGGTCATACTCTTAAAGGTGCGGTTATTCGGTGTTACTCGGTAGGGAGAAGAGGGTGATTTATTTTGGTCCTGGCCACCGGTGTTTGTCTCTTCTGTGAGCATGCGTCCCTGCGACCGACTCACTGTGGCGTAACCCATTCATACCGCTGGGTGGTGGACAGTGGCGGGGAGATTTGAAGAACCTTGTTAATATCTTTCAACTGCCAGCCATGGGCCGTCGAATGGAACGGGCAACCCCCGGATTGCAAATTCAGCGCGCTGCTCACTGTCAAATTCGCCAGCGCCCCCACCACCACTCCCGCCGCCTTAGGGAGAGAAGAGGATGTTTTTATTTTTGGCCTGGTAGATTGCTGTACAAACATCTCATTGGCTCTTTCCCCACTAAAACTTCCAAACTCAATTCTCCGCCACGCACGTGGAGAAATATCCACAAACATACTCCATTCATGCGCGAGACACTTGTTTTCATTAAACATATGATATGTAAAGACGCGTGATTTGTATTCGGTAGTCGGTAAAAGTTTTCCATAGTACACCGAGGTGGAGTGTGTTCAATCAGAGCAAAAACATTTGCATAATATGTTTATTTTTTGTCCCTTGTACTTGTCACTCTTTGTTAGCTTACCTTGGATACATCATTTGGATAAACACTCGTGATGAGCAGAGGACGTACCTGACGACGTCCAGCATATTGCAAGAGACGCCAGGATTCCGGCACTTTGCCCCTTTAGGTTTGCTTATGTATAAGTTTGGCTGTGACGTGCGTTGCGTGTACACAACCTTGTTGCACGGGGCACACACGTACACCTACGCATCCACAGTACTGCGTGTGTGTTCTATAAGGGTGAGCGCTGACTAGCTGCTGTACGATTATTAATCTACAATTGTTGTCAACTTTGCAGCCAAGTGAATTACATGTGATCTTTCTAAATTGTTTTAATTTTTACCAGGTAAGGCCAACTGAGCTACGTATCTCTTTTTTCAGAAGCGACCTGGCCACAAATAATAGCTCAAAGAAGTGGATTATCACATGGAAATGTATAGCAGCCAAATACTCTAAAAGCATGTTACTAAATGTGGAGGCAAAAACCAGAGGACCCGGAGAAAAATCTATACAATCACGAGAGAGAGACATGCAAACTCCAAATATACAGGAATTAGGGTCTGGATCGAACCCATGGCCTCCTGTATACCAGGTGAGGGACTTAATATCTCGTCACCGTGGCACCCAAAATTTCAATTGTGCTCTAACTACATTTTGGTTGATGTTGGTTTGCTAAATAAAATTTGCGTGAAATGTTAAAGTAAATTTGTGTTTTGCCGTTGCTAGGCACGCTCTGTAGTTTCAGCGGCTTCCTCCCTATTATTGAGCAATGGGTTCAATTAAAATAAGAAATCGATGCAATAAGAATGCATTATTGAATGAGGGCCGTTTGCAAACGGGCAGAAATAACTGGGATCCTGCAGTGAAATCCAGGTGACATTAAATATACATGGAGACTTCATTCTGAGATAAACCTTGAGCCATTGTTGAAGCTAAATGTCTTTTGAGCGGAGAAAA
The DNA here is from genome assembly GCF_048934315.1 of Petromyzon marinus. Taxonomy (NCBI): domain Eukaryota; kingdom Metazoa; phylum Chordata; class Hyperoartia; order Petromyzontiformes; family Petromyzontidae; genus Petromyzon; species Petromyzon marinus. The sequence goes on from NC_133692.1 coordinate 13,373,554, forward strand.
CACCGCACACCTCTTAATAGCATTTCTTTATTTGTACCGTGTCGCACTTAAATAATTAAAACTCTCACAAACTTGTGAAGACTTCATAATATTTTACGTAAAACAAGATCATTAATGTTTAAGATAAAATTATTTTTTTTCATTGTTTGTGTGCACAGCATTATGAGTTTAGTAGAATATCAATAAACAATGTAATGCATTTGTGTTTGTGATGGGTTGAGGTGTCACAGATAGTTTCAAGTTTATTTTGTGAACCCAGATGCGAACTCAAGAGACCAGGATGGAGTCTCATTCGCAAGAGTGACCTTGGCCACAAATATGATAAAGGAAATAAAATTAAAAGCAATTGCTACAATGAAGCAAAGATAAATCGGAGCAAAAAACCAAGCACATTACAGAGTAAATCTAAAACAGTGCACAAACATAATCAGTATTACATACAGTAAATTACTCCAAATAAACTTTTATTTTACCAGGTAAAGCCCACTGAGAAATATAGCTCTGTTTCAGAAGCGACATGGCCACAAATGATAGCTTATCGTCATGTGGACATATATAGCAGCCAAAATACTCTTAAACGCATGTTGATTATAAATGTGGAGGGGGAAATCGGAAGACCCGAAGAAAATTTCACGCGACCACAGGGAGATAGACATGCAAACTCCAAATATTACAGGATAAGGGTCAGGATCAAACCCACGACCTTCTATATACCAGACGAGGTAGTTAACATCTTGCCACTGCAGTTCCTTGTAACAAAAGTCGACTCGATTAAATTACTTTCGGAAAACTATCCATTAGAAAATGCAGTTACATCAACATCAAAATACTTTCTGGGTGATGATTGCGCGAGTGTGCAAAGACACAATACTGCGAGTTATAAAAAACTCAAGTGAAGTTATCCTACAGAATTGACAGATTAAGATGAGAAGGCATGCATTTGGGTCGAGTCTCTCTGGGTTCAATAGAGATCCTGTAAGCGGATGGCCTCATCCCACACCACGTGCCCACTGGTTTTTTTTTGCCGGTGACATGGCAGATGTTTGCGATTCGCATCTGGCAGGCCGCCCTGGTGGTGTGATGTTAACTACCTCGCCTGGTATGCAGGAGTTCGGGGGTTTGATCCCGACCCTGACGCCTGCTGTATATTTGGAGTTTGCGTGTCTCTCAGTCTCCGTGTGGTCGCGTGGGTTTTTTTCTCCGGGTCCTCCGTTTTCTCCCTCCACATTAAACATTTAGTTTAGACTGTTTAGATTATTTTTCTGCTACATATGAAGCAATTGGCGGGACCCCGGGGTCCCATCACTGCCCCGGGGTGGGAAAAACCACGTAGCGACACTAGTCTTGCCTTACCGACAACAAAACTATTGTCAATCGATTGGCCTCGTCGAGACTACTCGGGGCACTAAGTTTCGTAAAAAGTTGAAAAATTACATAAACACGTTAAATTCACTGCGGGGGTGGGCTCGCCTTGGCAAAGAAGCTGAGGATCGACGGCTGACCGGAGGGCGTTGTCGCCACGCGTGACTGCGGCGGACGCCCGGGCTTGCGTTTGGCTGGTGGGGTGGCGCCCATCGTGTTGATCGCCGCCTGCTGGCGCTTTTTGGCGCGAGTCTGGGCGGGCGTTGCTGTCGGGATCACGAGTGGGTGGACTGAAAAATAATAATTATTGACCTGATTTTTGCAGGACCCCGGGGTCCCGCCAAATGATTCATATGTCTAATTGGTGGACCACTTTGTTGAGGTAGAATTAGTGGCCAGGTCACGTCTGAAAAATAAGTTAATAACTCAGTGGGCTATGACTGGTTGGATGGGGATGGTTTAGTTTTATATGTATGTGTTTGGGTGATTTGTTTACCTTTCTTGTACAATACTTTTCACTCCACCATTTACACGATTATTCAACGGAAGGACGAATGTAAAGCTTTCAATTTGAAGGATGCCTTGACCAGGATTTAAAAAAAATCTGGTAAATGTGTATTACCTATATTGGATTAGTGATAATTTCAAGGAACGATGTTTTTTTGTGGAACCAATGAATATCATTAACCGAGGGAGCCACTGGAATGCAGTTGTGTACCAACCGTATAATACTTTTTTAAAAGTATTCATGTCTGTATTAACCACAATACCTGCAGTCAAAATGCAAACAAAAAACATGTTATGATAATATATGCATTGTCCTTAAAACTGATTGGTCCACGCCAAGGGACGGCTTTCTTTTGAGCCTCGACCCAATTGGTGCTCGACTAGATGATGGTGCTCGACCAGATGACGAGGCTCAAAAGAAAGCCGTACCTTGGTGTGGACCAATCAGTTTCAAGGACAATGCATATATTATTATAGTATGTTTTTTGTTTGCATTTTGACTGCAGGTATTGTGGTTAATGCAGAAATGAATCCTTGTAAAAAGGTTTCAGTTTTGTTGCCAGAAAAAAGGGGAAAAAACCTATTATTACATTTTGGTACTGGCAAAGGAGGTCTAATGATGACGTATAATACTTATGCACAACTGTGCGCTTCACAGCAGACGCCAGACTTCCCCTGCCGTCAATCGAAATGAGGAGCCCCATTGTCACGTGCCGAGTGTCACGGTTCCGAATTTGGCCAAAATTATAATTCGGTTCACCTCTTCAATCACTCGCTCGCGATCACATCCCCGTCCCCCAGGGTGGGCTGGGCGACGAGTCGACTTGTAGCCACACGGGAGACAGTTTCCGCTTGTCGAGGGGGGGTGTCTCGAGGTGCGATGGAAGTCTCTTCATCGCGTGCAAAGTACTATGACAAGTCCCCCCCGGTGTAATGGGACGCTCTGTCAAAAACAAATTACGATCGCGATGAACCAAGCTGCCCATTGTGCGCTCATTCGACCATCGACGGAATACCGTGAGATGGGGGCGCGTGCCCATGGCCGAAAGCGATAAAAGCGATGCCCAGGCAGATCCCGTGTGAGTGTGATGGAGGGAGAGGCCTTACTATGTGGGGAAGGGGAAGAGCGGCGTTGTAGGCGGGCGATGATCAGGGGGCGACGTTTTTGCGGTCAGGGGGGGTTGGCGGGCGTAGATAGCGAGGAGAAAGAAGTTGTTTGGGGGTGAAGGATGCGTTCTCAAAAGAAAAGCTTGCTCGTAAACATTTATCGTCGTAAAGTTTACACCTCACGCGATGCCTCCCTTGCAATGTTTTCACTGAAAGACCTTGATCAGCCTCCAGCCTCCCTTCACGGTGAGCCTCGGTGATCCTGTACCTGACATTTCGGAGCTAAAGATCTCCACGTCTTTGTCAAGTGTTGATAATTTAATAAGTGTATTTGTAACAGCGGTCTTCGAGTGCTGTTGAGATTATGCATTATTATGGGTTTTCCAGATTTGCTGGACTTACCATGATATAAATTTTGGGAACAGCTATTCCGGGGCAGCTTTGTAGTCCCAAGTGATTGTTAGTGAGAGCCAGTTTGCAATTGGGTGCTGATTCAACTGCCCCAAAGGTTTCTTTTTAAAGAATTATTAGAGCGCTCGATGTGTGTGTGCCATAAAGCCAACGTGATACACCATTGCATGGCGACATCATTTGTCCAAGCAGAGCCACCGTATCGTAACGTCATTATGTACACCACAAACTTGCAAACCGCTCGACGGCCGTCTCTCCCACGTCTCTCACCTTATAGCGTAGACAATGCCTCACAATTGGCACTCTCTCTTTCTCTCTCTGAGAACATTTCGGCTGCCATTCGAAGTGAGAGCCGTGCCATGACGGCGCTGATCCCGCGTGGAAATGTATAGCAGCCAAATACTCCAAAACACGTTTATTCGAAATGTGGAGGGAAAAACTAAAGAACCTGGAGAAAATTCTACATGACTACAGGGAGAGAGAACACGCAAACTCCAAATGTACAGGCATCATCAGAGTTGGGATCGAACCCATGCCCTCCTGTATACTATGCGAGGTAGTTTACATCTCCTAGCCACCGCAGCGTCCACATGCAATGCCAGACGTCTTCTTGATATCCAATGGTTCAAGTTCGTCAGGAATGTCACCGTCGCATCTACGAGACTGGTCTCATAGCGATCGAGAGCTCAGTTTGAGGGAGACGTCCGTCCTTTTGTCGACCACATTGCCCCCCGTCTTGATGCACAAAAATCCAGCAGCAAATTGCACTCACTTCAGTTGGCGGTCGACGCTCAAAGTGAACCGCGACCCTCAAAAGGAACGGCGCCCCCCCCCCCACCCCGTGATCTTTGCATCAAACAAATCACTTGAGACACACTGGTGTACGACAAACATATGATGCAAGACGTCTCCACGGTTGGCGCAAATGGTCCTTCGCCAACTATGCGTGACGAATGAATGATTGCAACCGTATTCTAATCGCCAAACCTCATGGTCACCAATCAGGAGCGTTCAGCATTCACGTGCGTCTACATGCCATGCACGCAAACCACGCTGGCCCACAGAGGCTTTTCCACGGGGGAAGGAATGTATTCCGTACGCTGTGGAAGCAGTTTGCCAGTGGTAGGAAGGAACATTTCTATGGGGCGGGACAGGATTTACCCCTATCGGGCAATACAATAGGAGGAGTTAAGATGCTCAAACAACAAATAGGTACCTTTCGCAAGGCATCAAGTCTGTATTAACCACATGTACTTGTGGCAAAACTTGCAAACATTCTCTGATAATGTATTAAATGTGTTTGAAACTGATTGGCCTACACCAGAGACATCCTTCTTTATGGCATTGTCTCACCAGTGTCAGACCAGGGAATGCCAAAAGGCGAACAGTACAAATGTAATGGGTTCAACTGAGTCGCAGACGTAGACTATGGAGGCAACACATTTATTCAGTTCCAACACACGGGGTAACTTCCCCTAAACAGAATAACAATCTAAAGTGGTGACCACCCGGCTAACTACACTAGTTACTACGTAACTTTTACTATGGACCGGGTCCAATATCTTCAGCCCGGGTCCACGCGTTGGAGACTCGTTGAACGGAGATCGTAGATGAAGGGATTTTCCCAGGATGAACAACAACCCTGGTCCCTCTTGGGACCCGATATATATTCTCTGTGGCGTGGCTGGCTCCGCCCTTGGCCATGTCCACCTTCTAGAATCCTCAGGAAGGATCTGGGTCCCAATCACGTGACCCCCCTATTCCCCTCTTGGGGCCCTTCTGTCAATTTAACCGGTCACGTGTCCTCCCGGGTCAACCAGAATGCCATGGCCTCACACAACCTTGTCCTTCGGTCGGCACCCACACACCCTGTCCTGTAGGGTCGGCACTGCAATTAAAGCGTGGTGCCATCCAGCGCTATTATTCAGCACACACCATGCCCCTCTAGGGCCGGTACTACACCGACAATATTGTGGTATTCGGCAATGTCGCTACACCGCACGCCGTGCCCCTCTAGGGCCGGTACTGCACCCACAGCATGGTGACATCCAGCGATGTCACTACACAAAGACAATGCACGTATGAGAATACTTATATGTCCTCGGGTCGAGCAGTTATATAGAATGGATACCTTTTTGCCAGTATTAAGAATGTTGAAAAAATAATAGGCTTTTATACCTTTTCTGCCACTCTCTTGCACAGAGCGAGGTCATTGTCCGGCACCATAAACAAACAAAAAAAACACTTCCCGGTAGTCTCTGCCATTCACTTTGCCAATGCCGACATATGTTGCCTGGCAGGAGGAGTTTGCTCGGCTGTGCGATTCTCCACCCTGCCTCTCCACACCTTCGCTTTTGTCCACTGTACAACGTTCCACCGTCGTTTGCAACACGTCCGCAGGCCAATGTGCATCCTCCCTCCCCCCTCTGCAAACATGTTTGAATGGAATTGTGCGAAATTATCTTTTCGCTGCTACGTTTGCCGCAAGAGCTGCCCTGTTTCTGCCGGCTAGGCATCAGAATTAGAATATTCATCATTATTAGAGACAATGGGAACCAATGCGGGGGGTGGATCATTAATCTTGATATGCCGTTAATCGATGGCATCGTAAACAGCGGGACAACTGGATCAAAATTAGAATATGTATTTATCCTGGAGAAATTCGATCAGCTATAAAGCTCTTTTTGACATGTCCAGGTAGGGGCACAGGGTCAGAACGTTACAGGAGCGAGGAAGGAAGGGCGTGAGGAGGGAAGATGGCCGAATTGGGGGGGAGGGGGGAGAGTGGATTAAAGGGGGAAGAAGGAGTGGAGGGATGGGGGATATGGGGGAGGGTGTAGGAGTGAGGATGGGGGATCAGGGTGGTTGCAAGAGGTGAATAGGTGGGAGCAGTGGGATGAGGAGGAATTATTGGGGATTTGTGGATGGATCAATATGGGGGAGAATGGAGGCGGATGAGGGGGTGATTAAATAAGGGGGAGTGGGACCGATGAGAGCGGTTGGCTACGTACGGTGGGAAATAACTTAAACAGAATCAACGTCTCTGATTGGATGGAGTCCGCCAGCTTGTAGCTTGATTTCGACTTAACACACCCATTGTCTGCATTGCGTGTATTTGAAAAACTATAAAGGACGTGTGTGTACATTTGTGTAGATGTAATGAGATATTGACATCTACATTTTTGGAAAAGGGAAGCACGGGTACAGGCACCACTTTAAACATCCAATCTCCAAGGGAGAGGTATCTGGGCCAAAGATGAAGGGCGGGGCTGGCCGAAGGTGGAGCCTAGCCACGCCTGCGGCAATATAAACAGAGGCGGAGGAGGACTCGGGGCCGTTGTGTGGAGTCTTGGGTCCGGACAGCGTCTCTGCTCGCCGTCATCTCTCCATCGTTCGGCCACGTGGCGGATCTCCTGCGGAGTTCCACCAACCTTACCTGCATGCCGTCAGCCAGCGATGAGGCCGGGGAGTGGATGGGTGCAGCCCCGCCGTCTGATCAACCGTGTGTGTAGTCTGTAACAACGTTAATATCCAAAGTGTGTACTCGGAAGAGGGAGAAGATAACGTTAGCCTGTGCTGTGCCCGATTGTGAAATATAGAAGAGTACCCTCTACACGACGTATCGCGCAAGTCTCTCATTACATAAAGAAAGGGGATGGGGGTGTGATGGGAGATTGGGGTAGGAGGCCATCAGGGGTCAGGGCAGAGGCACAGAGCAGAGACGTGACGGGGAGAGGCGACCGTGGGATGGATGGCACCACCCCTCCCCCCCCACGTGCCCACAATCTACCCCCTGGCCCCTATCACCGCAAGCCCCTCGAGAGATTTGCATCTCCGTCGACGGTTATTGTCACCCCCCCTATAATCATTTTCCGATCAAATGGTCGTCTCCCAAACATCTTCTCTATGCGGAGAGTTTTCCCTTTTCGCCGCTGCCCGCATGCAGTGCGTGCGTGTGTGCGCACCCACCTGCGAACGGATTGTCCCCGTGGTAATGTTACCAGAGTGGACAGTGTCCGTCGTGCAAATGGCCGTTCTGCCACACGGCCGCACCGTGCGGCGGAGCGGATTACGCCGGGCACGGCACAAGGCACCTTGGAATCCTAGCCGTGACGACGACGACGTCCGGTCAAGCATCTCAGGTTTGCACAATCTGGACGCCAATATGCATAGCTTTGTTCTGGCGGCTGCATGAGCTGAGCATTGGATTTTTCAAAACTCTCACGTGGCGTGTCTCAAATTCATTTAGCGATTGTTCATAGCGCACGCACACACAAACAAACCACCTTAAGTGGTGACCTTCAAAATCAACAAAGTGTAGTGTACACGTGGCAGTATTTTCTCTCGCATTGATGGGTGCCGTCCCTTCGCGTCCGGGAATACGCCAAAAAGAAATGGGAAAGCGTTAAATTTGTGTAACCAGTTAAAATTTGTTTTAGATTGTACGCACGGTTTGCTTAATCTGCCTAGATATAGTTTGTAGTAACATATTACTTACTCAACATCATTTAACAAGTCTTGTTCATAGATAATGTTTTAACATGAAAGCTTTATTGACTTTTAAGTGCTATATGGTCGGAGTGGTGATGCAGCAGCGGTGAGTGTACCGCACGAGACAATCCAGCAGCCTGGTCATGGCTTGCATCCATGAGGGAGCGATGCCTGAACCTGTCTTGGGCCTCCCCTTCAACTCGCATGACCTGCACGGTTAAGTGTGATCAAACTTTTTCCCGTGACCAATGTGGGATGTAGAGACCATCAAGGAACCGTAAATAATATTATTTGAATATTATTCCTGTGTTATTATTACTACTACGTTATATTGCGTTTAAAGCAAACATGGCTACAATTTAATCGTCTAATTTTGGAGAGAAAAATGTGTTCCAGCATCTAATCGATATTTAAGACCGAAACAGGAGGATTTCTCCAGAATTCTGGCTGTCGCCTGATGAGGCTGGTTGTTGTAATTACTGGCGAAACGTTATGGTGCTTGAATTGTAAATGTTGTTGTGGAATTGGAACGTTGGTTAGGTGACAAACATTACTAATTGCTGTGTCGGGTGTTGGCAGGTTTAACAAAATGTTTATATTTAAGCGAACGAACCCAAAAACGTCTTTTGGATAATATTGGTCGCGAAAGCCTATTTTTTTAAAATAGATCCATTGGATTGTTATAAAGATCATACAGGCTTCATCGAACAAACTGACACATAAATAAATAATTCGATTTTCACGAAGTTAATTGTTTGGCCTCCCACTCAAATTAACTTTAGTTTTTCAAATTCCATCAAATTAATTAGTGTATTTTGGAATTTGTAAAAAAATATTCCTCGACAACAACAATCGCCCATCGTGAGCAAGTCGTAGAATCTGGACCTCCTCCTAGCAAGGGACGATAAGTGTTGGTGGTGTAACTCGTGAGAACACCAACGACCTCTTCTTTTAAAGGGCAGGGCATTGCCAGCTGCACGCGCGGGATTAATAATTCATGGATTGCTTCTCCGCCGAGACCCGAGCACTTGCAAAGGAAAGATTAAAATAGAAACCTGTCAAAACTGGGCAATATTCCTGCTCAACCCGGGGTGTGAAATGGGAAGGGGCCATGCAGGAGTTAGTGAGCGTAAGAGCAGGACTTCTTTTTTTCCCCATCTCCAGATGTGTTAAATATATACAGCAACGGGTGTCCATTTTTATGTACGGCATGCTTTTTAAGTGACATGTTTTGCCATTTATGGATTTTTGGAGATGGCTTCGAGGGAACAAAAAATAAACACATTTTCATTACCCATTCGGTTCACGCTTGTGAAATCTCAACACCAAAAAACATTGCATGTGGTTGAACCACAGAGCGGGGATGTTGCGTACGTGCGACTACTGTACTGTAAAGAGGTTATTTATTCCAGTTCAAAATAACAAAGTACATTCCTGTTCGAAGCAGTGTGGGATGTTTCTCGTGCGTTGTCGGTGGGCCTGAGCCGGTGCACATTCCATGTTCCTATGGCGAGGGCCTTTCTACAAGGTGGCATTCATTGTTATTCGCAGTAAGATATGTTTTATATATGAATTCCGGGACTCCTCAACTTACGAATGAGTTAGGTTTCAGAGGTCTGTTCATAAGTCTATTTTTTCAGTACTTTGTCATCGCGCCATCATCACTAGGTTCCCTACCACCGCACCTCGCCTCACTACTCTCGCCTTGCACTTAAGGCTCACGGTAAAACCCTATACAGCAGCAACAGCAGCAGCGTCACTCAACATCTGCTTTGGACACCGAAGTCTCGAACTGTTATAGCCTCACTTCACTATACACTACACTATAAACTACACTACTATACACTACACTACTGCACACTACACTGCTGTACACTACACTATACACAACACTGCTATACACTACACTACTATACACTACACTACTACACACTACACTGTTATACACTACACTATACACTACACCACTATACACTACACTACTATACACTATACTATACATTACACAGTTACAGCCTCACGTCGGATTCCTGATGTCGCCCTCCGTGTGGAACTCTCTATATCTCCTTTGCACATCCGCAACATTGAATGCACTCTCTGACTTTAAGCAAACACCTAAAGGCCTCCTCTCCATCTGTCTGGGTCTGGCTTCCGAGCAGCCCTGAGCTTCACTCCGTGCCGCCCCTTGAGTTTTTGACATTTGTCTGCAAAATCTGGCGCGTTATAAACGTCGCCATTATTTATTTGGTATTAAACAACTTCAGGTGAAAACACGCTTGAGTATGAAGGAAGAGGGAGGAGGAGGGTTGAGTGCTCTCTGGGGGAGGCCTCCTGGGTGTCTAAATTCCATTGTGAGTGGGTGGATGGGCTCTGGGAACCTCCCCCTGAGCGAGAGAGAAAGGAGGAGAGGCTTCACTTTGCCAGGGCGAATTGAAGAGAAGCAAAGGACGACCGACAAGTAGATCGTCTGTCAACACGTGAACACCCTGAACCCTTAAGGGATCACGCCTCTTGTGTGAATGTACTGTACAGTCGTTACGCTCAATTCAAATAGGTTCTGCCTTTTTCAATAAAAGTGCAATGGAAATGTTGATAAGGAATGCGTGGCCTTGCATTTATTCACACTATTGTGCTAAACGTTGCAGGATTTTCTTGAAGTTTGAAAAGTATGAGAAGCTTGCATCAGAGAGAAAAAAAGATTTCTTTTGCGATTTACGTGCCTCAAGAATGCACAACGTGTGGGGTAATTATGTAGCTTGGTAATCGTTATTCATTTTACGTGAGAACGTCTTTGGACTGCGCCATGAAAATGAATCAGACCGTTAGGGGAGTAAAATATTTTAGCACAGCAAATACTTTTTAATTCCTGTTCTGGCTTTTAACATTGGCTCTGCCAGTTGCACATCAGACGCGAGATTCGCAGAACAATACCTGCTGCAAGACAACAAATATATTAATAGGGAGAGCATCACTTAATGTCTGTGGCTGTTGAAATGTAAATGCTCTGAAGCAGTGCGCGTGAGAACCTTCCGTATCTCCTTCAGTGCTTGTCCAGGAAACATTGCTCCACTGAATCCAAGCACCATGACATTCTCATGGCAAGGCACACACTCGGCTCGGACTCACTACACTTATTTTTAAATCTATTTTTTATCATGGGACCTTTTTGCCAGTATCTAAGTGTAGTGACATAGCGCTGACTGTTGTACAGCAGCTGCAACTGCAGGTGGGCACTTAGCGCACACGCCACTGAGCATATACGTGGGTGTGCCGGCAGGGCGGAGGAACTGGGGCAAGGGTCATGGTAGATCTCGTGGGGAAGCCCCTGGAACCCTCTGGAGGGTTCTAGAGGGGAGGTGCGGCTAGGGCGGAGCCAAGCCGCGCCGAGGGGAATATAAGCAGCGGAGAGCGAGAGCTCCGGGCTGCCGGTTCTGGGATTGGACTCGTCTCGTCGTCGCTGTCGTCGTCCTCGCCCTCGTCGCTGACACCTTCGCCCCATCATTGTGCGGCTGGAGAGTAGTTGGCTGTCCCGGTCGATGCTGTCGGTGCAACGCAGACAGGGTCGTGTCTGGGATGGGTCGTGCGGCAGCATGGTCGTGAGAGATAGGGGGCCCGAGTGGTGGCGTGAACTCAACAACAATCAAAGGGGAGGACGGTGCCTCCTGCGACCACCTCATCTCCGACTCTGTCTGCGCGACGCACGCCACCCGCACGCACACACAAGCCTCGAGCATCGAGCAGAAGAGAGAACGAACAGGAGAGACGCACACAGACACTACATACGTATGAAAAACAAGAATAGGTTGTACCCTTTCTGGCAATAAAACAGGTGTTAAGATGCATGTTCGCCATGTGTGGTTAACGCAGACATAACGCCTTGCAAAAGGTATCTATTTGGTGTTTAAACATCTTATAACCTGTTTATTTCCAGAAAGGGTAAAACCTATTCTCATTTTCATACTTTGATACTGGAAAAAGGTCCCATATTGTAGCTGTTTACCCTGAGCTATAAATGTTTTGATAGTGCATTGTCTTTGTACTGTTCGCCTTGTGGCGTTCTCTGGTCTGACGCTGGTGGTGAGACTAGGCCATAAAGAAGGCTGTCTCTGGTGTAGGCCAATCAGTTTCAAAGACAATGCATGTATTATCTGAGCATGTCTGTTTGCATGTTCACCACAAGTACGTGTGGTTAATGCAGACTTGATTCCTTGCAAATTAGTATCTCTTTGGTGTTTGAACATCTTAACACCTCTTGTTTTATATGTTTTCCTCACACGTGCATCTACAGTGAGGGAAAAAAGTATTTGATCCCCTGCTAAATGTGTACGTTTGCCCCACTGACAAAGAAATGATCAGTCTTTAATTTTAATGGTAGGTTTATTTGAACAGTAAGAGACAGAATTACAACAACAAAATCCAGAAAAATGCATGTCAAAAATGTTATAAATTGATTTGCATTTTAATGAGGGAAATAAGTATTTGACCCCCTCTCAATCAGAAAGATTTCTGGCTCCCAGGTGTCTTTTATACAGGTAACAAGCTGAGATTAGGAGCACACTCTTAAAGGGAGTGCTCCTAATCTCAGCTTGTTACCTGTATAGAAGACACCTGTCCACAGAAGCAATCAATCAATCGGATTCCAAACTCTCCACCATGGCCAAGACCAAAGAGCTCTGCAAGGATGTCAGGGACAAGTTTGTAGACCTACACAAGGCTGGAATGGGCTACAAGACCATTGCCAAGCAGCTTGGTGAGAAGGTGACAACAGTTGGTGCGATTATTCGCAAATGTAAGAAACACAAAAGAACTGTCAATCTCCCTCGGCCTGGGGCTCCATGCAAGATCTCACCTCGTGGAGTTGCAATGATCATGAGAACGGTGAGGAATCAGCCAAGAATTACACGGGAGGATCTTGTCAATGATCTCAAGGCAGCTAGGACTATAGTCACCAAGAAAACAATTGGTAACACACTACGCCGTGAAGGACTGAAATCCTGCAGCGTCCGCAAGGTCCCCCTGCTCAAGAAAACACATAAATGCCCGTCTGAAGTTTGCCAATGAACATCTGCATGATTCAGAGGACAACTGGGTGAAAGTGTTGTGGTCAGATGAGACCAAAATGGAGCTGTTTGGCATCAACTCAACTCGCCGTGTTTGGAGGAGGAATGCTGCCTATGACCCCAAGAACACCATCCCCACCGTCAAACATGGAGGTGGAAACATTATGCTTTGGGGGTGTTTTTCTGCTAAGGGGACAGGACAACTTCACCGCATCAAAGGGACGATGGACGGGGCCATGTACCGTCAAATCTTGGGTGAGAACCTCCTTCCCTCAGCCAGGGCATTGAAAATGGGTCGTGGATGGGTATTCCAGCATGACAATGACCCAAAACACACGGCCAAGGCAACAAAGGAGTGGCTCAAGAAGAAGCACATTAAGGTCCTGGAGTGGCCTTGTCAGTCTCCAGACCTTAATCCCATAGAAAATCTGTGGAGGGAGCTGAAGGTTCGAGTTGCCAAACGTCAGCCTCGAAACGTTAATGACTTGGAGAAGATCTGCATATAGGAGTGGGACAAAATCCCTCCTGAGATGTGTGCAAACCTGGTGGCCAACAAGGGTTTTGCCACCAAGTACTAAGTCATGTTTTGCAGAGGGGTCAAATACTTATTTCCCTCAATAAAATGCAAATCAATTCATAACATTTTGACATGCGTTTTTCTGGATTTTTTGTTGTTATTCTGCCTCTCACTGTTCAAATAAACCTACCATTACAGTTATAGACTGATCATTTCTTTGTAAGTGGGCAAACGTACAAAATCAGCAGGGGATCAGATTCTTTTTTCCCTCACTGTATGTATGTGCCACCGAGGCCTAATTGTGCACATGTCTGTGTTGCATTCAAGCTTCGGGTTAGGTTGGTGTACGTGTTGAGCATGTCTGTGAAGTGTCTGGAGTAAAGATGAGGGGTCATTCTGAAATAATTTTGGAGCCTCAAAGGGAAACAAATACGCCCCCTTTGCATATTTGTCCGTCAGCGTAAATAGTTAAAGTTTTTATTTTATTTTACACATCCCCTAAGTCACCCGGCCCTCTGGGAGCACAAAATGTTAGCAAGCATCGGTTCAATTACAAGCCAACTCTGGACAGGTCTTGACATTCCGTGTCTTTGCAGCAGAGCCAGGTTTGTTTGAACCAATTAACTGCCAGATGTCTATAAGTAAGAGGAACCCTCTTTGCGACGTGCCGTCCGCCAATGAGATGCAAAGGGGTCCACTCAACACTCGGCCTCAAAGCAGGCAAAGCAAAAGACATAGGACGAGGGGCCACCCCAGTGGAGTGCCAAGAGAGTGGTGGCATCTGTTGTGCGGGCTGCATGATCCCACCCACCCTTAGCTGGAGGACAGAGGATGGGTTCTGCAATAATGGAAAGATAAGGCTCGGTTCGACCAATATATGGGAGGCCATATGGTTGTTACTACACGTGCAGGATTAAACTAAGCTGAACACATTTTTAACCAGGTAAGGCCTCACTGAGCCATGAAGCACTTTTCTCAGACGCGAGCTGGCCATCACAAAAGGTCGCTCAATGAAAGTGGCTTATCATCAATTGGAAATTCATAGCGGCCAAATAATCTAAAATCATGTTTATAAATGTGGAGGGAAAAACCGGAGAAAAATCCACGTGGCCACAGGCGTCGGAGTCGGGATAGAACCTACGAGCTCCTGCATACCATGCGAGGTAGTTAACATCGCCACCGTAGCTTCTGGATTCGAACCATGAACGTCTGTAACAAGTGCTGGGCCACGTCGCCCACCTCGTTTGGTAGCGTTTTGTATGTGGCCGTTACGGTGGAAAAGCCTTTCCTAAATCCAGCTTTGCTCATGTGCTTAGTTTGGTCTCAAAAGTGAACCATAATCCGTCTCCTCTCAGAGCTTTGTGAATAGTTTATATACGTGCAGTGGGAGGCTGATAGGTCAGTAATTACTCAATGCAGGTCTGTCTCCCTTTTTGAATCGAGGAAAGATTGCAGCAGCAGCATCATCATCTCACGATTGAAGAGGTAATAATCGCGTACATCACAAACAAAAAGTGGAGTCTTTTCACATAGATCGTGGACGCTTGCACGGCAGCTGTGATGTTCGTATTTGCATAGGTTACTCGCATTAATGAGGGCTTTAATGGGTCTCAAGACTTGAACCGATCTGTCCCGAGTGTGATTGATTCTTGTGTGCGCAGGATGTGCACACAGGGCACCACGGTGGTTGTGATATTATCTTCCTCGCTTGGTATGCAGGAGGTCGGTGGTTCGATCCCGACCCTGACGCCTGCTGTACATTTGGAGTTTACGTGTCTCTCTCCCGGTGGTCGGGTAGATTTTTTTTCTCTGGGTTCTCTGATTTTTCCCTCCACATTTAGAAACATGCATTAAGATAATTTAGATTATTTTAGTGCCGTAAATGTCCAAATGATGGGCCACTTTGTTGAGCTATAATATGTGGCTAGGTCACTTCTCAAAAATAAGTTAATACCCTTCAAGTGGGGTTTTGCCTGGTAGGATGGGGATGGTTTCGTTTTCTTTGTATGTGTTTTGGTGATTTATTTACCTTTCTTGTACTTTGAACTACTATCGTGTTTTGTACTGTTTGTTGTTGTTGTTACGTTCTTACCTCGTACCCCCACTGGACATCCATGAAAAAGAGCTTCATAGCTCATCGGATTTCTCCAGTACAAATACATATTCTGATTCTCATTGTGTAGATGTGCGTGGCTGTTTAGATGTGTGTGGCTGTGTAGATGCGTGTGGCTGTGTAGATGCGCGTGGCTGTGTACAGTGAGGGAAAAAAGTATTTGATCCCCTGCTGATTTTGTACGTTTGCCTACTGACAAAGAAATGACCAGTTTACAATTTTAATGGTAGGTTTATTTGAACAGTGAGAGGCAGAATAACAAAAAAATCCAGAAAAAGGCATGTCAAAAATGTTATGAATTGATTTGCATTTTATTGAGGGAAATAAGTATTTGACCCCTCTGCAAAACATGACTTAGTGCTTGGTGGCAAAACCCTTGTTGGCCACCAGGTTTGCACACATCTCAGGAGGGATTTTGTCCCACTCCTATTTGTAGATCTTCTCCTAGTCATTAAGGTTTCGAGGCTGACTTTTGGCAACTCGAACCTTCAGCTCCCTCCACAGATTTTCTATGGGATTAAGGTCTTGAGACTGGCTAGGCCACTCCAGGACCTTAATGTGCTTCTTCTTGAGCCACTCCTTTGTTGCCTTGGCCGTGTGTTTTGGGTCATTGCCATGCTGGAATACCCATCCACGACCCATTTTCAATGCCCTGGCTGAGGGAAGGAGGTTCTCATCCAAGATTTGACGGTACATGGCCCCGTCCATCGTCCCTTTGATGCGGTGAAGTTGTCCTGTCCCCTTAGCAGAAAAACACCCCCAAAGCATAATGTTTTCACCTCCATGTTTGACGGTGAAGATGGTGTTTTTGGGGTCATAGGCAGTATTCCTCCTCCTCCAAACACGGCGAGTTGAGTTGATGCCAAAAAGCTCCATTTTTGTCTCATCTGACCACAACACTTTCACTCAGTTGTCCTCTGAATCATTCAGATGTTCATTGGCAAACTTCAGACGGGCATTTATGTGTTTTCTTGAGCAGGGGGACCTTGCGGGCGCTGCAGGATTTCAGTACTTCACGGCGTAGTGTGTTACCAATTGTTTTCTTGGTGACTATGGTTTCAGCTGCCTTGAGATCATTGACAAGATTCTCCCGTGTAGTTCTGGGCTGATTCCTCACCGTTCTCATGATCATTGCAACTCCACGAGGTGAGATCTTGCATGGAGCCCCAGGCCGAGGGAGATTGACAGTTCTTTTGTGTTTCTTACATTTGCGAATAATCGCACCAACTGTTGTCACCTTCTCACCAAGCTGCTTGGCAATGGTCTTGTAGCCCATTCCAGCCTTGTGTAGGTCTACAATCTTGTCCCTGACATCCTTGGAGAGCTCTTTGGTCTTGGCCATGGTGGAGAGTTTGGAATCGGATTGATTGATTGCTTCTGTGGACAGGTGTCTTTTATATAGGGAACAAGCTGAGATTAGGAGCACTTCCTTTAAGAGTGTGCTCCTAATCTCAACTCGTTACCTGTATAAAAGACACCTGGGAGCCAGAAATCTTTCTGTTTGAGAAGGGGTCAAATACTTATTTTCCTCATTAAAATGTAAATCAATTTATAACATTTTTGACATGCGTTTTTCTGGATTTTGTTGTTGTTATTCTGTCTCTTTCTGTTCAAATAAACCTACCATTAAAATTATAGACTGATCATTTCTTTGTCAGTGGGGCAAACGTACAAAATCAGCAGGGGATCAAATACTTTTTTCCCTCACTGTAGATGCGCGTGGCTGTGTAGATGCGCGTGGCTGTGTAGATGCGCGTAGCTGTGTAGATGAGTGTGGTTTATGCTGTGAACCTGGCACTCCATTTTTCTCATTGAAGATCCCGAGCTGATACCTCAACCCCTTCTCTTCATCCCATCGGCTCAGAGTGATGGGATTTTGCAAAATGTTTTCTCCGAGTGTTTAGATTTGTTTTACTGCGAGAGAAAGCATATAATCCCTAAAACTCACCCATTCCGAGGCAATGCATCAATACACACATCACGGACCTTGACATGAATTCACAAGAGATCCCAGTGCCGACTTTCATGTCTCCATTTTTCTCTTGTAAAATGCTCTGCTTGAATTAATATTTCAGTATATTTTGCCGAGTTATACGCACATAGCAGAATATGGGTCGAAAAGTCCCACTATATATGATCAAATGCTGGTATTTACATTTAGTTAAAGAGATACACACTACTTGCTAACTTTACAATGAATGTCTTGATTTGAAGCTTCCGTGACTGCAGGAATCCATACTCTCTGGTTTATTCGGTAAAGTCACGTTTCTTTTATGATTTTTTCTATTTACAATGAATGTCTAAGACAAATTTAATGCAACAATGCAGTGAAAATAAGAAACTCCGTGTTGGTGACTTGCAGGTGTAACGTCTGTGATTACTGTGTCACGTGTATACGAAGTTACAGAGACGTTGAGGAATAACAACGACTTTGTGAGCCACTGACGTGCGGTGTTCCTGTGTATAAATACTGTTGCCGTAAGTTCGTTGAGCAAAAAACACATTGAAGAAGGCAGACACGTGACAAACACACCAGAGTGAATGTACCGAGGAAGAGTTGTCAAAGCCGGATTGGGATCAAGACGATAAGGTCAGAATCAGAATATTTATGAATACTGGAGGAATCCGATGAGCTATGAAGCTCTTTTTCACAGATGTTCAGTAGGGGCACGGGGTAATAACGTTACAACAACATACAGTACAGAAACACGATAGTAGTGCAAAATACAAGAAAGGTACAGAAAATCACCCAAACACAAATAAAACGAAACCATCCACATCAGGCTCCTGCCACTGCAGGCCCCAGGACACCTTCGGGCCACCACTTGCAAATGGCACGATGAGAACCAGAGGCATGGGCCCGCATAGACACCGGTGTTTCTAAGCAATCCAAATAAACTCTTTTACACTGTTGGAATTAATTGGCGGTGCGTCGTCTGCATCGTGCGAGTGATGCAGAGACTACGTCGCCATTTGATAGTGCAGGGATCTGATATAATATGCCGCGAGAGCTGCTATTAATCCGGCCCGAATAATTTGTTTCCTATGATTCCATCCCTGGACGATTACGAAGAATTATGATCCTTCTGTGGTCGATTGTCCCAAGTGTATGTTATTATGTACAAGGCGATTCGGGTACACACCACGGAGGATGTGAAAGGGGGTTGACCACCAGCACAAACACACATTGTAATGGAAAAGGGGGGATGATTCCCCCAAGTAAAAAATAAATTTCCATTCATTTGAATGGAGACTACACCAGGGACGACGTTTGTGCTTTCCATGCACTGTCGTGCAGAATGTGATTCTACCGTGAACCTAGCAGTGCTGCAGCATCACATCGCAAATCTAGGCCATGCAATGCGCATTTCAGCATATAGCCCTCGCATATTAATGGCCAGCTACGTGCACTGGATACGTAAAAACATAGAATCTCGTATCTGTTACACGACTTCACTCGTGCTGTTAGTTGCTGGTCATTTGACACTTCGGGCCTTTGCCCAGCAAGTGATATATAGTAAAAAAACATATTTTACCAGGTAAGGCCCGCTGAGCTATATAGCTATATTTTCAGAATCGACCTGGCCACAAATGATCGCCAAATAAAGTGGCTTATCACCACGTGGAAATGTATAGCAGCCAAATACCCTTAAACGCGTTTTATTGATTTTAAATGTGGAGGGAAAAACCTGGAGAAAAATCCACGCGACCACGGGAAGAGAGACGCTGACTTAAAATATACAGCAGGCGTCAGGGTTGGGATTGAACCCACGACCTCATGCATGCCAGGCGAGATAGTTAACATCTCGCCACTGTGACACCCCTATCCATTAACAGTGCTTCTTTATATATAAATATATATAAGAACTGATAATGGGTAGTCGTCAATCACTTAAAACAATCTGATAGCTCCGCTCCAATAATTATCTCAGGTAGTGCAGTATATACTGGTGTGCATATTTTTCCATGTTTATCGTGTTTATGTTTATCATGTTTATGTTTTTCATTGTTTTTCATATCGTAACGTTCCACCATATTTCGGTACAGGTCTGTTTGCCATTGATTCGGGGCTAATTTATTTTTCATCTCTTAAAATCATCTCGTGTTAATCGTTCCGAGCCATTTGTTTCATCTCCTGCTGGATGAACGGATGAAAGGTGTTTGCCCCCATGGTGTTGCCAGTCACGGGAGTTGCTTGACCAAGCACTCCTGTCATGTTTTGTTATCGTTTATTGTTGTAACGTTCTTACCCTTTGCCCCTACTGGACATGTGTGGAAAAGAGCTTTAAAGCTAATCGGATTCCTCCTGCAGTATAAATACTGATTCTGATACTTGACCATGTTTCCAGTGCGGGTTGGCGAACGGCGTGGGTGGACCACCCTGGACCAACTCGGATATCGCTCGCCACTCACGCAGGAGGCATTTGTGGAACGTTCTCGAGCGCGCAATATAATCGTTACATGACGTGTGAGAGCGTCTCACGTGCACTCTTGAGGATTGAATGCCGAGTTTATTTTGCTTGCCGCTGCCCAGAGAGTAGTGAGTGCTTTAGTTTCCGGTGATTCCCGGTGATCCGTGCAGGGAATTTGCTAAATCACTTTTTCTTTTAAGTAGAAAATAAAGACCATTTGACGTCAATTTAAATAGCAAACCAGCTGGGACTGCATTGCCAGTGGCTTAAAAATGCGTGCTTAAAAACATTACCATCGTTACTCTTTGGGTCTTTCGGTAAAGTCACGTAGATAGAAAAATTATAAAAATCATGACGTTTAGATGGCAACATAAGCAATCGTTTTCAGGTGAAAAAATACAGCAGGCGAACTGCTGAAGCAGGGGGAATATAGCGGGAGAGCTGCTGCAACAAGAGGTTATATATATTTGAGATGGGTGCAACCCAAGGGTAAGTGGGCGGGGCTAGAGATGGAATTTGCATGTAAATGTAAGATCGGAGAGACTGATATACCTCACGACTGCGGTGCTGAAGAGGAGGCCATTGTGTTGCTAGAGATTGGCATGTCAATCAGTTAATGACACTCCACGACTACGGTGCTGAAGATGCGGCTATTGTATTGCTAGAGATTAGAGATTAGCATGTCAAAGTGAGACGGCTCCCGCAGCAGCGGCTGTGTTAATGAGAAGATTGGCATGTCAGAGAACCGGGCACAATGCCACCTCGTGGGGAACAATAGCTGCGGCGTTGGCCGCTGCACTATGAGAGACCAGCATGTCAAAGCAAGAGAACCACCGCAACAGTGGCCGTGCCAGTGAGACATTCAGCCTATTAAACAACGAGAGCCACCGCCACATCGAAGAAAAGAGAGCAGCGGCTATGTTAGCGAGTACCTTTTCTTGGAGAAATCTATTTCATGTGTGCCCAAGGCGTTAAAGCAATGACCAGCCACGGCCGAGGTATTGGTCCTACAGTGTGTCAGATCCGCCTTGTGTTCACGAACATGGTCTGAGACATGTTGCTTAGTTTCCCCAATGTAACTACTGCCGCAGGCACAACTCAGTTTGTAAACACCGGGGTATTGCATGTCAGGGATCACATCTTTCACAGATGGGATCAGATCACGAATTTTATGTACTGTGTTGAATCGAACCTGGATCTTGTGTTTGCTCATGATTTTGGAAATATTTTTTGTGACTCCTGCTATGTATTTGAAGGTGATGGTTTTGATTGGGTCTTCAGATGGTTCTCTCCCAACGGTTGGGGTGAAAGCTTTACGGATTGTGCAGTCCGAATATTCATTTATCTTGAGTGCTTGGTGTACGTGCTCCAGTTCACTAGCTAGGTGATGATGGTCGGAAATGCAACGAGCCCTATGGTGTAGAGTTTTGATGAGGGAATTTTTCTAGGCTGGATGGTGGTGGAAGTCAGGTTTTAGATAGGCATCCATGTCGGTGGCTTCCCTGTAGACAGTATCCCAATGAGCCATCTGGTCTCTTTTCGATTAATACATCCAAGAATGGTAACTTGACATCCTTTTCCACCTCCATGGTGAATTTGAAGAATTGGTTCAGTGCTGGCAGGCCATGTGGCCAAATGACAAACGAGTCATCTACATATCTCTTCCACAAGGAAGGACAGAGGATGGATGCCTGGATGGCATCTTTCTCAAATTTTTCCATGAAAACATTGGCTACCACCATCGTTACCACTAACGTTGCCCTTTATCCTACACAGTGTGCACTGATTGTTCGATTTAAAGCTTTCGTGACTGCAATGATTCATCTTCTTTGGTTCTTTCGGTAAAGTCACGCTGTCCTACCAGACAGTCTCGTCCCTTCACCTGATGAAGGCCGCTTGTGTTGTGGCCGAAACGTCGTGAGACTATTATTGTGTTCTTTTATTTTATCAATTTATTATTTTATTCTCATTCTACGTGACTTTACCGAAAGAACCAAAGAAGAAGTGTGCACTGAATTTAAATTTTGATTGAAAGCTTTCGTGACTGCAGTAATTCATATTCTTAGCTCTTTCGGTAAAGTCACGTTGAAGGGAAACAATAAAATAATAAAATATATATATAAAACAATAAAAAATTCTCACGACGTTTCGACCATAACACAAACGGTCGTCATCACTGAAAATCACGACGTTTAGATGGCGACCGTTTGTGTTATGGTCGAAACGTCGTGAGAAATGTTTATTGTTTTATATATATTTTATTATTTTATTGTTTCCCGTCAACGTGACTTTACCGAAAGAGCTAAGAATATAGTGTGCACTGAATTAAATAATATAAGTATTGTTTGTTGTTGTTGTGTCTGTAAGCACGGGGTGTTGTGGTGCTGTGCCTGGCACCGTAGCTCAAGATGTAAAAGGTCTCAGTGGAGCAGACGGGCGTGCGTCTGTGTGTCGACGTGGGGAGCGGTAGTCTAGCGGTTAGCGCTATGCTGAGCTACGAACCTGGCAACGCGGGTTCGATTCCCGCACATGGTCAACACCAGTGACGAATATCTGAATCGGTCCTGGGCCTCCCCTAGGTCGACTCAGCCTCAAATGAGTACCTGGTGCAGTGTGTCAATATCGCCACTGGGGAGACAAAGGCGATCGGGCGTGGTGCTGGCCACCCACCCCCTCGTGTACCATTACGGCCTTCATAGGTGGTCGCTAATAGCACTTGTGCCAACAGTCTCTTAAGGCTATACGGGGGATCTTTGTCTTTGTAGGTATGTTTATGTACACGGTAGTGTAGCTGTTAACATACTGCACTACGAACCTAATGACCCGAGTTCGATTCCCGCTCACAGCCATCATCAGTGACAATTATATAAACCGGTCATGGGCCTCCCCTAGGTCGACTCAGCCTCAAATGAATACCTGGTGTGGTGTGTAAACATAAGCACTGGGGAGACAAAGGCGGCCGGGCGTGGTGTTTCCCACCCACCCCTGTCGTGTACTTCATCGGTGCTTGCTAAAAGCACTTGCCCCAATAGTTTGTTCCAGGCTATACGGGGATGTTTGTATTATGTACATGGAGCCACTCATTCACTGAACACTGCCATGTATGATGACGTGGGTTATTACTCAAGTACTGTGTGTGGTTAATGCAGACTTGGTTCCTTGCAAAAGGTTTCTATTTGGTATTTGAACATCTTAATACAACTCCTGTTTTATTGCCAGTAAGGGTAAAACCTATTCTTATTTTTTCATACTTTGATACTGGCAAAAAAGGTCCCAGCCGATGCAGCCGTCCATTCTACAACTTCCCCAACGTTCACGGTTGTGTTTTGTTAAGCGAAACCACGAGGGCTCGGTTAGAGAAGAGAGATTAAAAAAGACAACCCACGCGCCGCCCATTTGATAATATATTTTCGATTTAATGAAAAAAACAAAAAATGAAATGAAACGCCAAACTCCTCGGTACAAACGCTCATTTGTCAAAACTAGCTTGACGCCCGTGAGCACGGCACGTAAGTCCGTGTTTGCACACACCTCTCGTGCCGCGATCTCATCCAAACTGCCAACATTTTGCTGCCGTTCTCTAAAATGTTGGGGGGGGGGGGGGTGGTAATTGCATTCGCGAACATAATATTTTTTTGGTTTGACACGTAGACTTTTGCGACCAAAATCATCCATAATAGATGTTTTTGGGTTAGATCGTGTAAATATATAAATGTGTCGTTAAAACCCGCCACCACTCGAAACAGCCAACTAGTAAGGGTTGTCACGTAAACAGAACGTGGCCAATTCGTCACTAGTACGGTGTGTTGGAGAGCCAAGTCACAACATTTACAATCTGAGTACGACGTTTCGCCAGTAATTACAATTAACTTAATCAGGCGTAAAACAGATTTGTGGAGAAGTCCACCTGTTTCGTTCCTTATATAGAGGCGTAGATGTGTTGACCAAGCTTCTGCGCTCTTGCACAACGTGGGGGGGGGGGGGGGGGCTAGATTTCTGAGGCAACGTACATTATGCATGTGCATTATGCGAGCCCCACCATCATCCCGCACAGAAATCTGCTCTTATCAAGACGCTCATTCATCGAGCTAAGAAAGTGTCAGATGGTGACAGTCTGAGAAGTGACATTCAACATGTTAAACAAGCGCTGCAAATGGACGGTTACAATGATGTACAAATCAACAGGGCATTGAATACCAAAACTGAATAAAATAACAAGAGCATTGAAACTGCCCAAGTAATTAAAATGATCAAAATACCGTACATTGCGGAAGTAACTGATAAACTAGCCAGATGTTTGGAAAAATAAAACATCCGAGTCAGATTTGGCATGGTACATAAAATACAGAAATTAATATCTGGTACAAAAGATGTATTACCGAAGCTATCAACAGAAAGTGTATACAGGATTAACTGCACGTGTGGTAAATGTTATGTTGGGCAAACAGGACGAATGATCAGCACGAAACCAAAAGAACATCAGAGAAATATAAAATTATTCCAAATACAACTCAGCAGTAGCAGAACACGCGTGCCAACAACTGCCAAATCGCTCTCCGTGGTGCTAATGTTAAAAAAAACCCGCCACTTTTTTCAAAATTTCTTGCTGTGGTTTTCACACCTGATGATGACTACTTGTGTTGCAGTCGAAACGTCGTGATAATTTTATTGTTTTATATTTTTATTATTTTATTGTTTCCCTTCTACGTGACTTTACCAAAAGAACCAAGAATAAATCAAAATAACTTAGATAGATTTTCGACCGTCATCACCTAGCCAGTGAACTTGAATACGTAGACTAAGCTCTGAAGATGAATGGATATTCAGACCACACAATCCGTAAAGCTATCACCCCAACCGTTGGGAAAGAACCATCTGAGGACCCAATCAAAACCATCACCTTGCCATACATAGCAGGGGTCACTAAAAAAGATTTCCAAAATCATGAGCAAACACAAGATCCAGGTTTTTTTGATGTAAAGCTTTCGTGACTGCAGTAATTCATATTCTTAGCTCTTTTGGTAAAGTCACGTTGAAGAGAAACAAGAAAATAATAAAATATATACAAAACAATAAAAATTCTCACGACGTTTCGACCATAACACAAACGGTCGTCATCAGGTGTGTCGGTTCGCATTAAATTATTTATTTGTAAACGGTGTATTTATTTATTTAAAAAAAGTCAGCGCCACGCGCAGCGATTTGGCAGTTTATTTAGAAGGACGAGTCCATCTATGTTCTGAAAAGAGGAGGGGGGAGACGAAAAATTAATGTATGCTGTCTGAAACCCACTGTAAGCATGAACAATCAATTAAGACCTGAAATGGTTTATCACATCTTTCCAATGATTGCTAAGCCAGAATCCATCTTCTCGGTTGAAATTGTCTCTGTGCTTGTATATGTGGATAGCCTCATGAACGAATCTCTCATGGTAGCCAGATGGCTTACAAATAACCTCTGTCTTGGAAAAGTCAATGTCATGTGAGCCTACTGAATTATAACAATGATCTGCCACGGCCGAGGTGTTGGTCCTATCGTGTTTAAAGTCTGCTTTGTGTTCACGAATGCGGTCCGAGACATGGCGTTTGGTTTCTCCAAGTAACTACTACCACAGAGGCAACTTAGTTTGTAGACACCAGGGTACTGTATGTCCGGAATCACATCTTTTACAGATGGAACACACCGTTTTAAAATAAATAAATTAATGCAAACCGACACACCTGATGACGACCGTTTGTGTTATGGTCGAAACGTCGTGATAATTTTTATTGTTTTATATATATTTTATTATTTTATTGTTTCTCTTCAACGTGACTTTACCGAAAGAGCTAAGAATATAAAGTACATAAAATTAGTGATCTGATCCCATCTGTGAAGGATGTGATCTCTGCCATGCAATACCCCGGCGTCTACAAACTTAGCTGTGTCTGCGGTAGTAGTTACATTGGGGAAACTAAGCGACATGTCTCGGACCGTGTTCCTGAACATAAGTCAGATCTCAAACATGGTAGGACCAATACCTCGTCCGTGGCTGATCATTGTTTTAATGCGGTGGACTCACAGGAAATTGATTTCTCTAAGACGAAGGTACTTTGCAAGCCCACTGGCTATCAAAAAAGATTCGTTCATGAATCCTGGTGCAATGTGTAAACATGACCACTGGGGAGACAAAGGCGGCCATGCGTGGTTCCAGTTACCCACTCCCTCCATGTGCCGTTCCAGCCTTCATAGGTGCTGCTCGCTAACAGCACTTGCCCCAATAGTCTGTTAAGGCTACATGGGGGGTCTTTGTCTTTGTGATCTTTGTGTAAGCGCATACCAGGCAATAACTGCTGAGCGTCATGCGGTCTGAACGTTCGCGCGTGCTCACCGGCACACTGGATTCCGCTATGGGCTCCGTGACATTGCGATAGGGGAATTGAGTTTTCATGCGATTATTGGTCTAAACTATGTTTTTCTTTCTTTTAAAACCATAATAGCAATAAGCACCATACGAATAAAAAACAGTCAATCAAAATGAATGGCGAATCCTCGTGCAACATGCCTCATTAAATGAAATTAACCATTTATGTAAACACATTCAAGGAAAACATACAAAAGTGACCCTTAACTTATCTCACTGCACTCGCCCGTACGTTGAGATGCAGTCACATGATGAGGTAACCCATGTGGCCTGTGGCACTCTCATGCCGCAGCTGTAAACATCACACGGAATGGAAACAACATCGACGGTGATGCGACTCCCCCGTTGTTTTTGTTGCAGCCCACTATGGCTCGCAGAGGGCCCAGGAGGACTGGTGGGCCTACAAGGAAGTGGTGCAGGGGAACTTCATACCCGGTAAGAAGCGGAGAAGTAGTTTCGCTGAAGCCATAATAGAATAGACGGGGTGGTTTTTTTTGTTAGGTTATATCCCGTAAAATATAAATGTGTCATTAAACACCGCCACCACCCATCTTGGGCCTCCAATAAGTATTGTTCATAGATAATGTTTCAACATGAAAGCATTATTGACTGTTAAGTGCTATGTGGCCGGAGTGGTGGTGCGGCAGCAGTGGGTGCACCACACGATACAAATCAGTGGCCTGGTCATGGCTGACATCCGTGAGGGAGCGATGCCTGAACCTGTCTTGGGCCTCCCCTTCAACTCGCAAGACCTGCACGGTGAAGTGTGATCAAACTTTTTCCCGTGACCAATGGGGCACGGAGAGGCCTTCATAAATCCGTGGATTTAAGGAACTGTAATACATGTTATTATTTGATTAGTATTACTGTTATTATTATTACTACGTTCTATTGCATTTAAAACAAACAAATCTACGATTTAATCGTCATCCAATGGATATTTAATACCGAAACAGAAGTAGGATTTCTCCAGAATTCTGGCTGTTGCCTAATGATGCTGGTTGTTGTTGTTATTGTAGTAATTACCGGTGAAATGTCACGGTACTCGAATTGTAAATGTTGTCGTGGGTTTATTCTCCAACACACAGCCAGTGTGATTAACTAGGAATTAATTAGCGTGTTTCTTTACCTGACGAACCCTACGAATTGGTTGTGTCGGGTGGTGGTGGTGTTTAACGACACATTTATATTTACGCCATCTAACCCAACAGAAACCTTTATTTATAGATTTGAAGCTTTCGTGACTGCAAGGATTCATACTCTTTGTTTTTTTCGGTAAAGTCACGTAGGTAAAATAAAATAAATGAAAACAACTAAATTAAATCACGACGTTTCGGAGGCAACACAAGCCTCCGTCTTCAGGTGGAACAGACACAGCAAAATTAGCTGTATGATACAGCTAATTTTACTGTGTCTGAAAAACCAAAGAGTAATACACCTTTATTGTGGATAATATTGGTCACAAAAGCCTACTCCGTGTTAAACAGTTTATCTTAGCCCATCCTCT
This sequence comes from Petromyzon marinus, assembly GCF_048934315.1. Classification (NCBI taxonomy): domain Eukaryota; kingdom Metazoa; phylum Chordata; class Hyperoartia; order Petromyzontiformes; family Petromyzontidae; genus Petromyzon; species Petromyzon marinus. Next base: position 13,401,444 of record NC_133692.1, read on the forward strand.
AGATCATGACTTGTAATCTTCTTCCTCTGTGTTAATCAGATTCATCTTCTCTCTCTTTCTCATCCATTCATTTAAAATAAATCATCCACAAAAAACTTTCCCAGCACAAATTGCGACTGACTATGCTGGCTTATTATGCAACCTCATATAACGTGAATTACAGCAATGCCCACATCAATATACCCTGCTGGATATCTAATAGCTTTTAATACAATTCTCGGACATCCGCATAAAACAAAAAATTTCCCTCACGAATTCATATCACTTTGCAGAGGTTATGAAAGCAACACGCTCACACGCCACAGCCTTTGTTCGGCTCCGCTTTGCAGTTCGTAGCGCCAATAATGTGGGAACATTTTATTTTGTTATTCCTTCACGATTTAGTCACTTGTGTGCGTGCGTGCGCAGCAACCGCGCTTCGTTTGAAAGTGCGCCGACGATGCCGTGAGAGTGAATTCCTGGGCGCGGCTGTGCAAAAGTTGCAAAGGACTAAAGTAGTAGCAACAACAACAACAAAAAGACCGATGGGTTTCATTTGTCGCTGCCTCGAGAACGCGAGGGCGAGAGTACTCGGTTGTTAAAGTAAAACGAAGCGACTTGGCTTGTTGTGTATTGCCGGAGAAATAAATTGTGTGCATTAAGAACCCGCTCCTCCTGCGCCTCGTTTTTGCGGCGTCACCGAGTGCGTGGGGCATCCCTTGCCCTCTTTGTGTTTCTCTTACGAATTACCTCTTGCCTTTGGTGGACCTATAAATTACCAATTTGGCATATGCAGTGCAGGAGTTGACAGGGCCATTTGAAATTGAGTCCCAGGTGAAAAATTAAGATAATTTCTCTCTTTTTTAATATATATTTAAAATAAACAGATTAACCAGTTTCAGCTGGGTAGTATTAGTCTGGGAAAGCCAATAAGCAGGTGGATTAAAACTTTTGTGTTTATCTTATCTTAATGGGATTTATAAAGCGCCCTAGTGAAATTGATGACAATATATGCCGATGAATGGATTGAATGAATGAGGAATGAGTGATAGTCGTGTAATGAGAATCTGAAGAGGGGCCAGTAACGGTGGTGGTGCTCATGAGGGGGAGATTAAGGGGGGGGGGGGTGGTCGTGGGGGTGAGCAAGGGGTAACAAGAAGTGTGAGTTTTGAGTGCGGAGCAGAAACTAGTGAGCGAAAGTGACCGCTTAACGTGGAAGGGGAAGTTTCTTCCAGTGAAGGGGGGAGATGAAGAGAGATAGAGAGCGCGTGGGTTGAGTACAAGGAGGAGGAACAGAGAGAGACAGCAAATATTGAGAACGTAGAGAGGGAGAAGGTGACGTAGAAAGTCACAGAATAAAGTTGTGTGTGTGTGTCCGCTTGGCAGGGAGCGCCCGTGCAGCGGTTAGCATGCCGTGCTACGAATGCGGCGGCCCGAGGTCGATTCCCGCTCATGGCCAACAAAAATGACGATTATCTGAACCGGTCATGGGGCCTCCCCTAGGTCGACTCAGCCTTAAATTAGTGGATGGGGCACCCCTGGACCAACTCGGATATCACTCGCGTAGGAGGCATTAGTGGAACATTCTCGCGCGCGCAATCTAATCGTTACATGACGTGTGAGAGCGTCTCACGTGCACTCTTGAGGATTGAATGCCGAGTTTATTTTGCTTGCTGCTGCCCAGAGAGTAGTGAGTGCTTTAGTTTCCAGCGATTCTTCGGTGATCTGTGCAGGGAATTTGCTAAATAATGTTTTCTTTGAAGTAGACAATAAACACCATTTGATGTCAATTTAAATAGCAAACCAGCTGGGACTGCATTGCAAGTGGCTTCAAAACGCGCGCTTAAAAACATTACCATCGTTACCACTAACGTTGCCCTATAATATAGACAATGTCCACTGAATTAAATAATGTAAGTATTGTTTGTTGTCGTTGTTGTGTCTGTAAGCACGGGGCATTGTGGCGCTGTGCCTCGCACAGTAGCTCAGTGGAGCAAATGGGCATGCGTTTTTGTGTCGGCGTGAGGGTTCGATTCCCGCTCACAGCCAACACCAGTGACAATTATCTCAACCGGTCCTGGGTCTCCCCGACGTCGAATCAGCCTGAAATGAGTACCTGGTGTAGTGTGTAAACATCGCCACTGGGGAGACAAAGGCGGTCAGGTGTGGTGTTGGCCACTTACCCCCTCGTGTACTGTTCCGGCCTTCATGGGTGCAAACAGCACTTGCCCCAACAGTCTGTTAAAGGCTACCTGGGGGATCTTTGTCTTTTGTCCGCTTTCACCATCGCCGTGGGGGGGGGGGGGGGGGGGTGCAGTGGGAGGCAGTGGCCCTGTCTCACACTCACCACATGATCTAATTTGCAGAATTACCAAATAACGTCACATTTCAGAAAACTGCACAATATATAGTGGTACCATCCAAGCTCTGGTATCAAAATGAATTTCATGAATCTTCATGTTAATTAGAAAAATAAAATCGGCAACGCATTCCAAATGCTCTGTACTAATCCGGCTATTTAGACAAAGTTGGTGGATTGCGCAGTAAAATGTCGTGAAATTCACAAATCCGCCGGACTGCATCGTGGCCGGGAGGTGGCAGGACGGCGAGTAGCTTCAGGAAACCCGCGTTTCTTGGTTCACCTTTGAGTGTTCACCTTTGAGTGTTCACCTTTGCGTGTTCACCTTTGAGTGTTCACCTTTGAGTGTTCACCTTTGCGTGTTCACCTTTGAGTGTTCACCTTTGAGCGTTCACTTGCGCGCGTTGTTGTATATGTCGGTTATGAAAATTTTGATGAAAATAATAAAAATTAAATGAAATTTGGAAAATTGTGTAATGATCCAAAATTATGTTAATTGATGTAATTGTGCGCATAAATTATGCTAATTCGAGATATAATCGTATTAATTTATGCAAGTGGGTGTGATTATGCTAATTCGAGCCATTATGATAATTAGGCCCCGCCTCGTTGACGAGGGTCGTATTATCAATCGGAATAAAACAATTAATCGTATGAAGTTAGCATGCCAGAGTAACTCGCTTCGTTGTTTAACTTCGTATTAACGCTTGGTAATACAATTATTCTCACTTTAACATTTACTGAGTGTATTAGTGTGTTTATGTCAGGTCTCCAAATTCAGATCTCAACGAAGAATACAGTTCTTGTAAATAAAATTATTAAGCATGAAACAGAAAGGAAACACACCAAACTTCTGTGTTTAAGCAATTTATTCTAAATGAAACCTTAACTCTAATATAATATGCGAACTCTTAATCTTGGAATTTTCAACACAGTATTGATACAGTAACCATCAACGATTGCATTGTTTCACTTTGGCAACGGCACATGTGATTAATTCCACCGCGTAACGCGAGCTCAGTTGGTGAGAGAGAGAGACGTTAAAAACATGCATACGCTATTCTAAATAAAAACCTTAACTTTATCATATGCAAATTCGTATACTTGAAAATTGCCCACACCGTCCTGCGTTCATTCATAGATCCATAAGCAACCCTCAATACAAATTCTTATCACGTTGTTTCACTTTGGGTATCAGAGCGATTCATTCTTATTCAGCGTAACACGAGCACGTGCGGCAATTATGAACGAAAGGTCTTTAACAATTATGCGACGATATTCATACGAAAAGGCAATCAAAACAGTTATTATTCCCAAAGGCACCAATATACATCAATAGATTCATCATGCTCATTCATATCATTAAAGAAATGGCTTGGAGTAAAGGCGTGCGATGGTGTGCGTGCTCTCCCCTGAGCTTCTTAACTTAGGCCAACTTTAATTAATTGTGGACAGATCGCCTGATAAGGAAACTGGTTTGATATGCTATTCCCCCCCCTCCCCATGAGCGTAGCTCCGTGGCGAAGGTGTCAAGGATTAATTCGTATTGATGAATCTATTGGTATTTTATGCGAATTAGACGTACAACCCAAACAAAGGAATTAAGAAGAAAGAAAAATTATCAATTTACTTATAAAGGACGTATTGTTATCACTCGGTCTGCCGCGATGCCTTCACGGCCACTGATTGTTCACGTATTTGATGATCAGGCTTCTTGCTAATGATTCGTGTATGTGTTGAGTGATATGGATTGGGTTGGGTTGGTCAGTGTTCGGAATCAATTCTTTGCGTCAAGCAGACGCCAGGTTTGTCGTGTGGTAGGGGGCAGAGTGCGTCATACGTATAGTCGATTTCTTCTTTCACAGCAGACGAGTTCGGCCCACACTGGGTGATGAGTTGGCACAGTGCGCTGTAGGCGCGGTGTTCCGTCGGTAGATGGCGCTCACAGCTCGTGTTGCAGCTGCCTCGGTGCTCGCCGTTGACGCGCACTCTGGCGATGAATGATGGCTTCCTTCGTTGATGGCCGGTTGGATCAACGTTTGACCCTTTCCGCCCCCTTGGTGGCTGATGCTGGGGTTCTCGTCAGCTTCTTCTGATGACGTTGAATTCGCACGGCATAGCATGTAGCTAAGTAGCGAGTCTCGCCATTCTGGCGAGTTGTAGAGACTTCTGCGTCAGTGGTGGCTGATCTTCTGATGGCCGTTGTCTTCTTCTGCTGGCTGATGATGAGCTGGTCCGCTGGTCGATGATCTGATATCAATGCTCGCGGGCCCCTCTTTTTTATGACAATCTCTCCCCTTGGCTCCTCTTCCTTACAAGGGGCGGAGCTCCCTTTGATCTAGCTGTGTGTCGTGGGGTTGGGGTGTGTGTGTCTGTATGTGTGTGCATGTGTGTGTCATTTATGGGTGTAATATGAGTCATCAAAGCATGCTCTTTGGTTCTATTGGGTAAAGTCACGTAGGTAAAAAAAAATAACAAAAATCACGACGTTTCGACCACAACACAAGTGGCCTTCATCAGGTGAAGGGACCAACCTGTCCGGAGGACAGCGTTGGAGTGGAAAAAGTCAAGCGCAGGTCGCCTCCTTTAAGCTGTGAGTGGGTAAACAGAAAAGACGCCTTGACAAAGGAATTAGCATAACATGTAAAGCTGTGCAAGCTCGCAAATAGAATCAAAGATACATTAGCACCACCGTGAGAGTTTGGGATGCCACTAATTGAATGAACATACTGTACCATTAAACAAGTCCAGCGCAGGTCGCCTCCTTTAAGCTGTGAGTGGGTAAACAGAAAAAACGCCTTGACAAAGGAATTAGCATAAAAATGTAAAGCTGTGCAAGCTCGCAAATAGCATCAAAAATACATTAGCACCACCGTGAGAGTTTGGGATGCCACTAATTGAATGAATATACTGTACCATTAAAAATTCCTTTAACGTTTGGTTCTATTTAGAACATCTTTCCAATGGTTGCTTAATTTGAAGCCATCTTCTCGGTTGAAATTGTGTCTGTGCTTGTAGATCTGGATTGCCTCGTGAACAAATCTCTGATAAAAACCCGTGACTTTACCCAATAGAACCAAAGAGTATGGATCCTTGCAGTCACGAAAGCTTTAAATCTAGAATAATCAAAGCATGGTTTCGTCACCTCCTTCCAGACATCCCACCAACAAGAGAGTCCAGATGCTTCAAAATCGTCCCGAAGGCGTCCCTCTGTCTGCGTTATACAATCTGGAGGGAGGGGCGACTTTCCCCCCTGTATGACGTTTTACGATGCACAAGGAGTGGGTTAAGGTTTTTAAAGTTAACATTTATCCCATCCTAGTTTTTGGTACCGTATCACTCGCAGTTACGATTCTGTCTGTCACTCAAGGTCTTGTAGTAGTTTCCATCGTGGTGTTTGATTTTATTTTCAAGGGAAGATGCTCTCTTGAGCGTATGTATATTCATATCACGTGCTGTGGAAAGACAAAGACGGCCGGGAGGCTCTCTCTCTCTGGCTAGCCCTCGGTTTAACGTCGCTCAAATATGATTTGGTTTAATGTTTAAAAAGGTTGTGATTTACCCCGTCATCCTGACCCTTCCTCGGTTTTATTAATTTTCGTTTCCCTGTCTGTATACAGAGATTCGCGTTGTGGCGATGGAGTTATTATTTATTAATTACTATTTTTGATATCCTGAGTTTAAGGTGTAAGTTATTTGACTGTTGGAATTTGTATTCCTTGGTTTTTGCAAGGTAGGGTAGCGGGCAAGCTTGTTTCGCAAGTTAAGGTGAATAGCGTTAGCATTAATGTTATGTATGATACTATGTATTGTAATCTTCTTTAACTAAAATTTGTTCGCTGGGTTTCGCTGACAGCTGCGGGAGCTCTAGGGAGTTCCCGCCCCCTTCCTCTTTTTGATCTCGAAGGGTGTCGTGGAGTTGGAGTGTTCGTGTGTTTTCTCATTAAGTCCGGCGCATCCGCTGCACAGATGGCCCTCGCGATAAGGTGTAATTCCTGCTCTGGTGTTACTCCTGCTCTCCCGCGCTGCCGAAAGACAAAGGCGGCCGGGGTCTCTGGAACATAGTTTATCCTGGCCTCGCAAGCTTGACCCGTTCGCCTCACCTCCTCTGGACAACCCTTGATGTAACTGCATTTTCTGTCCCCAAGATTTGTGATTTGACAGTTCATCATTAGATGTTACCTCCGATATTCCAAGGGTTTTATACTTTTGCTACCTGTCCGCATACATACACGATGTCGACCTATTTACTAAGTTCTAAACTTAACCGTCGTATTAATAGCAAAGAAGGGTAATATGTTTAAATCTCTTTCTGTATGGCGTCACTCTGTCTAGGGTTTCCAAGATCGTGCCCTGGAATTTTCTTGGAGTGTTTCCCCCCTCCCCGTCTTTTTTGATTTGGTTTATTACCTTTTATGGTCCATCTCTTGGCGCCCCGTTGTGTGTGTGGGGAGGACCACGGAATTTATTAATTTTTTAATGGCCTTTTTACGACCTCCAGCTGCTGTTTACTGGGATGAGGTAGCTTGTTGGTACGAGGGTGCTATTATTTTTTTTATCGACTAAAAATAAAAACAAATATCGGCAAATATTGTTAATATTAATTGTGGAAAAAGGGTCGTATACAACAGCGTGAAGTTTTGCCAAAATCACAGGACCCTCACCGAGAAAAAGGCTTGGGAGAGTCTGTGGACAAACAAAAATGCCATTTTTAATTGGTGGAGTGGGAAACGGCCTGGAAGGTTACAGCCAGGTCCAGATGAAGGTTCTTGTAGGCCCTAGGCACTTATTCAGTGCTAACTCTCTACGGTTGGTACTGCTGCTGCTGCTGCCCCATGTCACTACTACCGCCGCTGTCACTTCGTCCGCAGGACAGCACCGCCGCCTTTGTCTTCCCTAGCACTGCTCTCTATTGAGAATGAGGTTGTGCGAAAAACACCATTTGAAGATGTTGATAATTTTGAAATGAAAAAAACCTCGAAGAGTTCACCTCCAGTCTTAATTTATCTCTCCTTACCAGAAAAAAAACTATTCACATTGACATGACTCTGCCTCTTCGTATATACACTGTGCCTATCCTTGTTATATACATCCATTTATTCAAGAAGATATGTTGGTTACATTTTTATCATACAAAAAAAACGGTTAAAATGTGTTTTTGTAGGCCCTAGGCAGTGTAAAACTGTGTGCACTACATACTGTGCCTATTGGATAATACCGCCCTGACTTCCAGCTTCATTTAGATGTTTTTTTCTTATTATTGACGTTACCACAGTTTTTATTACTGACCATTACCACAAAGTTTTTTGTATACACCGAAGCGCACATTTTGTGGTTGTTTTAACAGAACGTGTCGATCACCGTCGCAGTGGACTGCGCGGTTTCGGTCACTCGGTGAATGCGGCACGCGGACCGAAAACATTAGTCACAAACGACGCTGGCATTTCCCCTGGGTCGTCTCTACACATTTCATGGACATTAACCGGAACTTATGAACAAAAAATACAATACCTCCACAAGCTCATGAGCAAATTCCCCTTTTTATGTACAACTTTGCCAAATAAATGAATTGCTAAATAATGTAATAGTTACCATTATATTGTAGGTAATATACATATGTATGTATGTTGAACTGATTTCGCACCATACGTAGCCAACCATGCTAAAAGACAAGGCACAACTCTTCAAAGATTCACTCTGGATAAGAGAGTTAAGCGTTTCAAGTTGATGAATCATTTTACAAGGCGTGCCTGCAATGTAAACGTGGAGGTAAATGTAACACAAAGGGTCTCTGCTTTTTTTATTAATTGCTAATTTATAAAGCATTATGAACCCCTTACAGTTGGGTCATTCATTTCTATGAACCGATGCATTTAGTCCTCATTTATAAATCTACTTCCGTTCAATGGTAATCAAAACTTTGACGAAAAGGTGAGTTAAATATAAAGCGCGGTCCACATTCTCAAATCGTTCTCAGGATTTAATTCCACGCGTCTGTGCCTGAATTCATGAACCCCACCACAAATTCCAGGGAGCTGTAAGTAGTTTGATTTCGACAAAACTGTCAGTGACAGTGATAACGGTACGGGAGCAGATGAGCAGCCCCGATCCACAAGTTGAGAAGATTTTGTTCCAGTGGCGTAACATTTCTGCACAACACTTTCGTCCAGTTCCCGACCAGATGTACGCCCTGCTTATCTGTCTATTCTACATTTTACAGACCTGAGTACAACGCACGTGATGCAGACCTGAGTACAACGCATGTTATGCAGACCTGAGTACAATGCACGTGATGTAGACCTGAATACAATGCACGTAATGTAGACCTGGGCACAATGCACGTGATGCTGCCCTGAGCACAATGAACGTGATGCAGACCTGAGCACAATGCACGTGATGTAGACCTGAGTACAATGCACGTGATGTAGACCTGAGTATAATGCACGTGATGTAGACCTGATTACAATGCACGTGATGCAGACCTGAGTACAATGCACGTGATGCAGACATGTGTACAATGCACGTGATGCAGACCTGTGTACAATGCACGTGATGCAGACCTCAGTACAATGCACGTGATGCAGACCTGAGTACAATGCACGTGATACAGACCTGAGTACAATGCACGTGATGCAGACCTGAGTACAATGCACGTGATACAGACCTGAGTACAATGCACGTGATGCAGACCTGAGTACAATGCACGTGATACAGACCTGAGTACAATGCACGTGATGCAGACCTGAGTAAAATGCACGTGCTACAGAGAAATGAAACCCCAAGTCACTTGACACATAGACAAAGACCCCCTGTGTAGTCTTAACAGACTGTTGGGGCAAGTGCTCTTAGCAAGCACCTATGAAGGCCAGCAAGGCACACGAGGGGTGGGTGGACAGCACTACGCCCGGCCGTCTTTGCCTCCCTCGTGGGCGATGTTTACACTCCACAACCAGGTACTTATTTGAGGCTGAGGCGCCTTAGGAGATGCCCAAGACCGGTTCAAGTATTCGTCCAATGGTGTTGGCCGTGAGCGGGAATTGAACTCAGGTCGCCGGGTTCGTCGCACAGCGTTGCGCTGACCGCCGTGCGGGTGCTTGCTGGAGACGGCGGCTCCGCAGCTAAGTGCAGAATGGCTACCATACTTAGCGGTAATTGCCTTGGGGTCTCCGAGGCCTGTGCCAGTAATTTTGATTGCTCACCTATCCACATCCACCACGTCAATTCTCTGTGTCGATGTTTGTGGGAAGTGGGAGTGTTATTGCGCTGCGCTACGAACCTGGCGACTCGGGTTCCATTCCCGCTCATGGCCAACACCAGTGATAACGATTATCTGAACCGGTCCTGGGCCTCCCCTAGGGCGACTCAGCCTCAAATGAGAACCTGGTGCGGTGTAAATATCGCCACGAGGGAGACGAAGGCGGCCGGGCGTGGTGTTAGCCACCAACCCCCTCGTGTGCCATGCCGGCCTTCATAGGTGCTCGCTAATAGCACTTGCCCCAACAGTGTGTTACAAGCTATGCGGGGGATCTTTGTCATCGTGTGAGATATGCCAATTTTTTTGGCAGACTTAAGCATCACAGAGTGGGATTTTTTGCACACTGCAGAGCCTCGCTGCAACGTGCAATAGATGGGGGGGGGGGGGGGGGAGAGCACCCCCCCCCCCCCCCGGAGCGTTCGCAGCGCTACAAAATATGAATTCTTTGCCAGGAACCGTGGGGATGGGGGGTTGGGGAAGCGGTGGGGAAACATTTCACCTCTCGCCTGGCTCTGCTGACGCCCCCCCCCCCCCCCCCATGATCTCCGGTCCCCCGTGCCGAACGCCTCCGTAGGGGACCGCAGAGCCACGTGCAGCGGCAATAGGTCCTGGGCGAATGGCGGGCGATGCTTGTTCTGCTGCTGCTGCTGCTTTCTGCAAATACGGATATCGTGCAAAAGAAACCCGATTGAATAAAATTCCACGTTACAGCCTAGATTTAATTTGCTGATGACAAAGGCAATAGGGAAGTGGCTTTGTTGTGAATTGTTAGTTTAGAAAATAGCTTGTATAAACCTCAGAATAATGTAATAATAATTCATTTTTTAAATGCACATTCCATCTTATGATCCCAATGTGCAGCAATTAGTCCGCAAGGTGATTTCCAATAAATTCGTAGCGTGTGTGGTTGACAAAATTTTATATATGGTGCTTAATGGTGTGCCCAATAAGCGGTGATGCATGGTTGACTCGGTAACCCGTTCACTTTGTGGGAAACACAACACGCATTTCCAGTGGGGAGCGTGAAAGCCGCTCCGATGCGTAGCGATACGCACACCAAGCCCACCTTGCCGGCAGAATGCAACAAATATGCGCACTCCGTTCTGTAATTTGCCAAGAAACGTCTTTAAATCAGTCACATCAAAGATAATAAATCCATTTGGCAAAAAGGAATAATAAACCCAGTGGAATTTCCACAGGGGCTCATTTTATCGTAATGTTTATAATGCACAGGAATGGATGTGATCTAATTATATTTGTAATTAACTGGAACTTGGAAGTGACAGTTGAATAATGGTAAAGGCTTGCAGAGTATTTATCTGGCGTTACCTCTCAACCTTTTATGAAGTGATAATGAGGTGTGTCCCAGACTCCGGTGTATTTTGAATATAATCAGTGAAGACATTCTTTGCTAATTAGGGAGGCAAGAATGATGGCGGCATAAAGGATTGGCAACTAAGAAAGGACATCTGCCAAATTAATTAGCGTACTTTCCCCACCATGACATTAGAATTCTGTGTGCCAAATCCTCAGTCTTAAAGCACAACTTTTAATCATTACATTTTAAAATGCGGAATACAAATCGCATCACCGCTGTGATCTTCTCGCCGCGGTTGAATGTCTCGCCGTTCTACTCTTGCGTACGGCAATATGGTTCAGGAGCTGTAGATGCCAATGTCAAGTTCTGATACCCACGCAGAGAGGGCTTCAGAAGAAAGATTCCTTGTAGTTTTGCTCTTCCTCCTCCGTTGAAGGAGTGCAGCTTGCGGTGGTTTACTCTATAGTTCACATTTTGGGTTGCATGACCACAGTCGCACTCCAGTCGTTTGTCTTTGATTAACCACTCGTGAAGGAGATGCGTATGCATCGGCCCGTTGGTGTTCTGGCTCGTTTGATGGTTACACCACCGGTGTCTACGAGGAATGTCAAAGCCAAGGGGGTCGCGATGTTTGGGTCTCGAATGTGGCGTCTATTCTGGACGTCCGTGTTGTTCCCCTGTGTTCGCTAGCAATGGTCTTCGTGCTCTGGGTGAGATTCTCGGATGAGGGGGCGTCTATTCTGAAAGTCCGCGTTGTTCCGCTGTGATTGTCAGGGTGAGATTTATAGGATGGTGACAGCGCGATCCCAAAAGGGGGATCAGGACTTGAGTCAGTGGTGTGTCACATTGTTGTTGTCTTGCTGATTAAAGAGGTAGACTCCTGTTTCCCACGATTATTTGTGTTCCCAGCCAGCTGCTCCAGCAGACCCACCTCCCTCTCTCTCTGCCCCCCCCCCCCTCTTTCTCTAGTTAAGGCCTCGACACAGATGCATTGGGTCTCTGTGTGTATATGTTGTGTCTCTCTCTGTCTCTGTGTTGTCTCTCTCTGCTTGTGTGTCTGTCTGTGTGTCTCCGTGTCTGTGTTTTGTCTCTCTCTCAAATTTAGTTCTACCTGATGACGGTTGCTTGTGTTGCAATCGAAACGTCGTATCGTGTTATTTATTTATTTTCTACGTGACCTTACTCAAATAACCAAAGAGTAAATCTTGCAGTCACGAAAGCTTAAAATCAAGTTTGAACCACCTCTACGGGGAGGATGTAAGTTTGTTTTCTCTCTCTCTCTGAGGATGTAAGTTTTGTTTTCTCTCTCTCTCTCTGTGTCTCTGTTTGTCAAATTTCACACTTAACTTCAAATTTAGCAATCTTTGGCGATTGTAATCAACCAGGCTATGCGTTAACTGTGTCAGCCGACTCTCTGTGTTGCATTGCATTACATTTCCCAAAAAATGTGCTAAGTTTGTTTTCTCAAACGGCCTATTTCTCTCTCTAAATTTTCCCAGGCTCTATTAGGTCCATTTGCTCTTTCTCTCCCTCGGTCGCTTCGGGGTAGATTTCCACACAACTCTCTCTAAAATGTACCAGTCTTGTTGAATATTTCAGTGACATGCTAATTTCTCTGCTCCAGCAGCTGCTCCAGCAGACCCACCTCTCTCTCTGCCCCCCCCCCCCCTCTCTATTTAAGGCCTCGACACAGAGGCATACTATGGTGTGGCCAGCCATGGGTAGCTCACTCCTCTGTTTCATTGTCTTGAATGCAGGGTGATCCACCGAGATATCTGTGAGGCTCTGCTCTTGTAGACTGTGAGGTTGCCTGCAGAGAGAAATACGTTGGGCAGGTACCTGGCATATCTGTCTTGAGATTCGAGTGTTCTTGCGTGTGTCAGTTTTATCCAGACTGTTTGGTTTTCCACCCCAAATGTAAACATATCTGCGCTTTGGCAGATATCTGAGGTTTCCACAGCCTTGATTTAAATTCCTATTTTCACTTTATTCGGGGTTGACTGGCATTGCGTGACTTTATATCACCAACTGTTGCTTAAGTCGCCCGTCCGTCCATCCTCTCTCTGTAGACCCACAAGGGCAAAGAGTCAATTAGGAGAGGCAATATAACAGCATGTTGAACAATACCGTTGAGTACAACTATTCACCGATTGTGACTCTTCAGCTGTTTTATGTAGACTAGTTGGCCAGTGCAGTAGCAGCAGTGACCAGACAAGACAAAGATCCCCCATGTAACCTTTAACAGACTTTTATGGCAAGTGTTGTTAGCGAGTAGCGCCTATGAAGGCCGACACGGCACACGAGGGGGTGGGTGGCCAGCACCACGCCCGACCGCCTTTGTCTCCCCAGTGGCGATGTTTACACCGTACCAGGTTCTTATTTTAGGCTGAATCGCCCTAGGAAAGGCTCAGGACCGTTTTAGATAATCGCTACTTGTGTTGGCCATGAGCAGGAACCGAACTCATGTGGCCGAGTTCAAAGTGCAGTGCGCTATCCACTGTTGCACCGCTCCAGTAGCGACACATACGCAGCAACAGCAACTGCTATTTGCCACTAAGTAGTGGTGAAGTCACCATGGCGCTTGTGCCAGGCTATGTGGACTATGAGCCCACGTGAAGTGTCGAAGGCTCCGGTTTGTTGTTGTGAGCGTCGCTCCTCCACCCTCAGTTAATTAAGTAGGGCGACTGCCTCCAACTATATAGTAGCGTCCTTCATGATCCTCCTCCAAAGAGTCCGATCTTGACACCGTTAGTACCAGTCATCAGCAAGTTCACTCAGCTCCACTTCCTCCTGTGCCACATCAGTCCATCTCTTCTCTAGCCTGTACCAAGCCCGTTTAGCCCCCTCTTTCTGGCCGAACAAAAGTTGTTTGGGCATGCAGTGGCTGGGTTTGCGGTCTACATGACCCAGCCAATGCAGCCTTGCCTACTGTTGGTGCTCACCAATGGGACTGTGTCCCATCAATTGTCACGGTTGGCTACATACGGTGCAACAGAAGTTTAACATTCATACATACATGCGTCTCCAGATCTTTTAAGGATTTATGAGCTCTTCACACAATCCAGCCTGGTTAAACCCAGGATGAATCGTAGGCAGGCCAATCTGAATGTTTCTAACCAGCACAGATGTTCCATTAGAAGGGTCCACATTTCGCAAGCATAAAGAAGAGAGGACAAACTTGTGACCGAGATGTACAGAAGCTTCAGGTGGAGCGACAGACCAGATAGCTTTCACACAGCATTATGCAACCGATGAAAAGATAATGCCACCCAACTGATTCGGAGTGAGACCTCTGCTGTCAAACCGTAGCTAGTTATGAGCACACTGCCCAGGTATGGAAACCTCTCCACTTGTTTCACAACTTCCCCATCACCAATGGCGAGTTGAGGGGATGGAGTGTTTGATGACACAACATACCCAGGCAGGTGCTTAGTTGTGGTGGGGCTGATGGTATCGAATATTTGGCTGCCACTTCGTTGAGCTATGATTTGTGGCCAGGTTGCTTCTGAAAAAAACTATATAGCTCAGTGGGCCTTACCTGGTAAATAAAAAAAATAGAAAATACCCCACCACGTTCAGCAGCAGCAAATTTTAATTCATTCTTGAGTGAGCAGCAATCACCAGATCACCATACATAACATGCTTAACCAATAGGGAAGCCATCCTTCGACAGCACCCGGGCATCGATTAGCCTCCCACTGTATCTGTGCCAGATGGAAATTCCTCCAGTACAGCCATGGCTTCTCGAACTAAGTGGTCGAAAAATATGTCAAGTAATATTGGAGACAGAGGACATCCCAGTCACACCACAAGGTGAAGAGGGAATGCCTCTTGACTCCTGGCCACGTAGCTTTACCTGGGGCTTGCCCACCATCATGTAGGTCCAAAATGATTGTGAGCAAAGAGTCAGGGACTCCAAAAGCACGAAGAACAACCCAGAGCCCAGGCCTATTGATAATATCATAGGCCTTGACCAGGTCAATAAAGCAGAGATTTAGGTCCTGCTGGAAATCCCTACACCTCTTCTGTAGCAGACAGATAATATGGCGTCTGTGCAGGACCACCCTGGCCTGAAACCACATCGGGGCTCAGCAAGTTTTTCCTCAGGGTTCCTGGAAAAGCGATGTTGAATAATCCTTGCCCCAGGACCTTTTCTAGTACACTGAGGAGTGAGACGCCCCTGTGGTTGTTACAGTCTGTGCTTCCTTCCAATCCTGCATAACCTGACCAGTGGTCCAGACTGTTGTAATGGTGTCATAGAGGGCAGTCTGCACATAAACGCCACCCTTTGTCAGCAGTTCACTTGGGAGATCATCTCTGCCTGCTGCTTTTCTTGGTCTCAGACTCTGGATCGCCTTCCGTACTTTCATAACAGATGGCACCTCAGCCAGCCACTCACAGGGAGTGACTACTTCTTCCAATATTTGAAGCACGGTAGCCCTAGCAGGGTCATCCCCACCTTACCTTATGTTTTCTGGGCTGAGGGAATTTTCTTCACCCAATACCTCACAGAAATGCTCAGCAAACCTGTTCCTGGGGGTCAGAGATCGGATCACCGTTTTTCCCCGAAGGACGCTGAAAGTGACTTTTTTATGGAATTAAGGAGTGATTTGTGATATCGGGCTACTGAGGCAGATTCCATCTCCTCAGCAACCCGCAACCACCACTCATCCTTGCAGCGCTGCACGGCTTTCAGAACCTACAAGCGAAGGCAGCTGTCAGCCTCCTCATTCTCTGAAGTGGGATGCTGTCGACGGTGGGAGTGGGCCTGTCATTTTTTCTCAGCCAGCCGGAACACCTTCTCTGTCAGCCAATATCTCAGGGGAGGTTTGAATGGCATACCCAAAGCAGCCATTGCAAACTGCATTAGCCATAGTCCTGAACTTCACCTATTTCCCCTCGGCATCAGGAGTGGGGGAAAATTCCAACCCTAATGGTGAAAATCTTGCTTGCAACTTTCATCAACTAGCTGAAACCAGGCCACTGTCGGTTTTAATTGGATATTTGGTGGATACCCACTACCGCAGTGGAATAATGGTAGGCACATTTTACAGATGACAAGCCAATAGTCAGTGGGCAGATCAACTCCACGGCAGGTCCTGGCATCAAGAACATGTTCCACATCCGCTGTTCCATCAGCAGATATTCTTGCTTTGGACCTGGCGTGCATCCATAATGTTGCATAGATTATCCGATGCCGGAACAGCGTGGTTGGTAAGTACAGGCCCATGGGCTGCACAGAAGTCTGGCAGCCTACTACTACCGTTTTTATTGAGATGATCTGGCCCATGCCTTCCAGTCACTCCACCCCAACACAGCAACACACATGCAGTGATACAAAGGCAAAGTTATTCGATGTAACCTTAAGAGACTGCTAGAGCAAGTGCTGTTAGCGAGCAGTTATGCTTGGTCGGCAAGGCACACGAGGGGGTGGGTGGCCAGCACCATGCACGGACGCCTTTGTCTCCCCAGTGGCGAAGTTTACACACCACACTAGGTACTCATTTGAGGCTGAGTCGACCTAGGGTAGGCCCAGGACCTCAGATAATCGTCACTGGTGTTGGTTGTGAGCAGGAATCGAACTCGTAGCACAGCGCGCTAACCGCTGCACTACCGCTCCTCAAAACAACCACCTTTTGCCACTAAGTGGTGGTGACGTCACCACAGCGCTTTGCCAGGCCACGTGAAGTGTCGAAAGACCACTGGCAGGTCACGGGGCAGACCCAGGTGCCATGGGTCGACTGAATGAGATAACTGGCCGATGCACCACCTGTGCCGCCTACTACCGCTCCCCACACGCAGTGACACACACCGTGGCACACATGACAAGAGCACAGTAGAATGCGGAGCAGCATCAGCAGACTGTCAAACGGCAGCAGTAGCAGCAGTGCAGTTCTCGAAGCCTTATCTGGCATCAGATTCTACTGGCATGCAGGCTTATTTCAGCCGAGTGGGGCTTGGTATTCATGGGGAGCTTGTGTGTGACTCAGATATAGTTGAAACTCATCTAAAGTTGAAAGCACCTACATTTTGGGCTTTGTGTGTTTATTTTGTCCCCCCCCCCCTGCACCTGCGATTAGCACGGTTGGCTACGTACAGTTGCTAAAGAAGTTCAACATACATACACATACCAGGCCAAGCAAGATTGTTTTTAATATTGAACGGAGTTTAAATATTTCTAGGTTAGCATCTGTTAATGGACTCTATTGTAGAAAGATTGCATGCCATGCAAGCTGACTTAAAACTAAGCCATTCTTAAACCATTGAGACTTATGTTAACAATGAACATGTCTCCTCACATTTTATAGACGATTAATATTCTCACTAAACATAGCTTTCCAACATCATATTACTTGTGAGACTTAAGCAATTACGTTTGCGCAATATACGCATTTATATATTCGCACATTTGACAAAAATTTCCAAGTGTATTTTTTTGGCACGAAATTAATCTTGGTAGTTGGATGGCGATCATCGATGCAAATACAGGGTGTTAAAAAAAGATGGACCCAATTTAAATGCAGTATATTTCACGATGGCAACATGTTACAATTACACAAAAAGTTAAAAACGGTTTAATGAGTTATTAAGTTTTACTACCATTTCATAAATGCTCTATGTGCCCTCCATCTGTTGTACGGACAACATCGAGATGGTAGTTGAATTCGTCCCAATCGCCCCTCTTTTCACGTTTTCCTCTGAGGTGCCTGGTCGCCCTGTGCTCGTCCCCTTACATAAACAGCCTGTTTCCTCAAATTGTCGGTACCAACGACGAATGCGTTTGACATTGGTGGATCAATGCCAAAACACCGTTGAAACGCACGCTGCACCGAAATTACGGATTCAGTCTTGCTGAACTGCGAGGTCACCATCTTGCGAATGACTGAGGCTAGGGGCTATTTGTGCGCTGGGAGACGCGTCTAGTGGTAATCATTTGAAAGTTTATCCCCTGTCCTTTCAATTGGTAAGAGTTTCATTCATGGGCGGTTCGTGGTTGCAGAGATATAGCGATTTTAAATCGGGTCTATCATTTTTAAACGCCCTGTATTTTGTGTGTCCAGGCATCCAGTAAGTGGGGGGGGGGGGGTGTTACTAGCCTTTAAGAAAACTCCACTCCCCAGGAGACTGGGATCCGCTTCGCTAGACGCTCAATAAGAGACAATGCATTACCTTTTTAGCGTTAACCTATACGCGTTAAGCCAGCCGGTGCTGGCACCCTTTGCGTAATCAACGTCGGCTTTGTCGGCTCCTTCGATGCAAGTCGACAGGCTTACAGGTCTGGCCGCGTGCAAAGCAAAGTGAGCATCGTCCCTTTACGAGCCATTTTTGATCTAAAAAGAAATGGTGAAAATTTAAATTATGTTTTTTAAAAAAAGTTTGACACGTCCTATTCCATCCCGCCCATAGCCTTCTGGATGCTCAATTGAGACTCTGATTGGGACAGCACCATTACATTGCCATGGCATGAACAAAACTCAGATCCCCACGTCTTTTGGGATAAAAAAAAATCGGGCAAAATTGCTTTGCCCATGTGATTTTCTGATTGCAAATGTCTGGTATGATTGAGACAAATATGATGCTGAAAATCCACGCACGCCTCTGGTATATGTAGTTACTATCATTCCATTCTCGCTGAATTTTGGTTGCAGGTGAAGTTGAACATCAACGTGCTCGATGTAAATTGTTACACCCGCCACGGAGATGGAGCAATGAGATTGGCGCGTGTGCGGGAGCCTGTTGAAATGTGGCATTCAGCAGTGGATTGATCATGGCTGGCGATGATTATGATAGCCACGGTGACATTCTGCCAGAAAAAAATATCTTCATGCTTCGAGCATCTTTTAAAGTCTGGCAAGTGGCATCACTCAAACATATCTCATAAAATAGAAATACACTTTTGCAGAGATACTGTACATATCAAAACTGCCCTGCGTGCTGAGCAGTGCAAGTCAGGCCAAGCATTCTTCAGCCTATTTTACTGTCCATAAAGTCCAACACAAATATATTGTGTCAGCTGTGATCACTAGAAATTATATTTACATGCCATCGAGTACAATGCCGTTTATATGCATGCATAAATATACATTAGATATTCATTGTATTGTGAGTTAACTAGCAATAGGCTTGACCACAGTAGTGGATGTCATTTATTTTACTTCTGCCAGAGCAATCTCAGCAAGGGTCTTTTTTACGTGACTTTCCCAAAAGACCCAAAGAATATGAATTCCTGCAGTCACGAAAGCTTTAAGTCAAGATTTATTCGGTTAACTTGTTTGTAAATCCGTAAAAAAAGTCTCATCATCATACCTGTCAACCCCTTATCAGTGCCCTACCTTATTGCAGACCAAATCAGACCTTATTGGTCACCCCGTGCTCCTTATAAATCTCAACGTTCATCCTACAAAGTCCCACCACAAGGGAGAAACACAAACTGACACATCTTATTTGCCCGTATTGAAACGACTGGACGCCGTATGGACATGAAAACTCAATGTCCCTGGATAAGAATACGGGTAAACCGTATGGGTGGACAGCTATGCATCATATTCTCTCGCTATTTACACACAAAGACACAAATCCCCCGTATAGCCTGTAACAGACTGTGTGGAGCAAATGCTGTTAGCGAGTCGTGCCTATGAAGGAGCCGCCATGGCACACGAGGGGGTAGGTGGCCAGCACCACGCCCGACCGCCTTAGTCTCTCCAGTGGCGATTTTTACACACCGCACCCAGTACTCATTTGAGGCTGAGTCGATCTAGGGGAGGCACAGGACCGGTACAGACAATCGTCGCTGGTGTTGGTGGCCGGCCATGAGCGGGAATCGAACTCGGGACACCGGGTTCGTAGCGCAGCGTGGTCACTGCTATTGTCTATTTATAGACAACAACAACCGCCATTCGCTACTAAGTGGCGCTGACGTCACCACGACGCTTGTGCCAGGCCATGTGCACCTTGAGGCCAAGTGAAGTGTCAAACGCCCGCGGGCAGGAGGTCACGGGGCAGACCCAGGTGCCACGGGTCGACTGACTGAGATGACTGGCTGGTACACCACCTGTGCCCCCTACTGTGCCAACCTGCTGTGCTTTAGCCATCCGGCGCTCCGCTCGTTGTTGTGAGCGTCGCTCCTCCGTCCTCCGTTGTTGTTGGAGGGCGACTGCCTCCAACTGCCCAGTATCAGCGTTCTTCACGAGCCTCCTCCACAGACGCCGATCTGGACACACACACACATAAATACGCACTGCAAAAACCTCAATAGAACTCGCCTTGCTGGCACGCTCAACGCATTGCACAAACAGCAGCAGTAACAGCAGGTTCTCTGTGTGAGTGTATGGGTCTCTTTGGAAGTCTATTGGTCTCTGTGGGAATCTATGTGTATATATGTTGAACTTTTTTCGCACCGTACATAGCCAACCGTGATAATCGGAGGTGCGGGGGGGGGGGTAAGGACAACAACACTAAGCACAACGATCAGCAGCTTTAAATAAATGGGTGTTCAACCATGTAAGTGACCTTCCCCATATACACGGCTAAAACTATAACTTCAAAGGATAACCTCAATGCACTGAGCCCAAAGTGTAGGGTTTCATTCATTTCACCAACCCCGCATTTCACCAACATGCATTGACCGGCGTGTTGAAGTATGGTCAAACAACCCCCGTGGATTGACATCCAGCAGTGGCTTGACAAGTGGCCAATATGCGCGCATCATTAATCCTGCGGAATGCTAACATTTGTGGCAATATGTGCCGAGTATTTTTGTGCGGAACATGCTTAAAGGTGTGATCATTACATTGGTATTACAACTTACAACATAAGTGCCAGGCAGCCATGGGAAAACACCTTCATACACGTTGATCCAATGAAGAGCATGCTAATAACCAGGCTGGAATGTTTACGAGAGACGGAGAATGCAAAGCATGAAAAGTGAATACTACTTTCGCACACCCATAGGTAGCCCCAACCGTGCTAGTCGCTGTGAACCCACGCGTGCGTCTCCTCTGCGCGCTCGAAGGTGGCTTGTAGCCGGAGACACGGAATCCTGTACGTACCCAGTTGGTATGCAGACAAAGTTGTCGCCTGTCCAAACAGCGCGCCCACAACACACCGTGCTCCCTGACGCTTGCTTGCAGTCCTGGGAGCTGTCGGGGATTAATTTGATATGCAGATTCACCGTCAAGAACCCCACTCCCAGAATCCATAACGTCATTGGGAGTGAATGTGTATTACTGGTGTGAGATCACGAGCCTCATTGATCAAGACGACCAAGGAATCCGTGTTAGACAGGACCAGCCCGGCGCAATGCAATCGGTAAGGTGTGTGCGAAGCTGCCAGGTGAGCATGCCAATGTCAAGGGTTGGCGCCGGAGAGTCAGAGGTTGGTTGATTTTTACCAGGTAACGTGGGCTGTGTTTTACACGACCCACCTGGTCATGATGGTTCTTGCCAGAGATGGGTCAACGCTCCTCACCAGACTAACAACGTATCCCAGTGCCCCGCTCGTTGCACGCACCGCTGAGCGACGCATGCGAACATCAATACTCCCCTACTAACACGGCGAGGACAGTGCACGGTTAATTGCCCATTTGTAACGACAGCCGGTCACCGATAATTATCCGGCGGCTTCGGGTGGTGGAGGGTGCCGAATTTTCAAAAACGCCGGATAATCACTCACCATCATTATTATTTTAAATAGATATTTTTTTCACATTCTTTCATGACATGTTTATCGGTCTTGTATGTTTTTTGTGTTTTATATTTACTAACTTTAACTACCCGGCTTCGCCCGGGACTTGGATTTACCACGCCCGGCCGCCTTTGTCTCCCCAGTGGTGATGTTCACACATCACACCAGTTACTCGTTTGAAGCTGAGTCGACCTAGGGGAGGCCCAGGACCAGTTCAAATAATCGTCACCGGTGGTGGCCGTGAGCGGGAATGGAACTCGGGTCGCCGGGTTCGTAGCGCAGCGCGCTAACCACTACACTAACCGCTTCCCCACACTCAAACGCGCGCACATCCATAGGTACACATACACGCGCTTGCTGCAGACACACACAACTTTCAGGGTGCGTACGGCAGTAAACGACTGAAATAATAAAGCAATGCTACGCAAAGAACGCCTTAGACCGGCAACACATTTGTATGGCACTTTCCT
Organism: Petromyzon marinus; assembly: GCF_048934315.1. Taxonomy (NCBI): domain Eukaryota; kingdom Metazoa; phylum Chordata; class Hyperoartia; order Petromyzontiformes; family Petromyzontidae; genus Petromyzon; species Petromyzon marinus. The sequence goes on from NC_133692.1 coordinate 13,423,508, forward strand.
CGTGGAAGGTTGGGGGGGGGGGGGGGCGGGTGCGTGACGTCAGCAGGCACACTGCGTAACGCTTCCGCATGCGTGGGTGTCATGACAGATGTGACGTCACAGCTCACTTGCCGTGCTAAATAGATGCATTATAGCGCCCCCCCCCCCCCAAAAAAAAATGCAAAAGACTATTTTAATAATTTTTGCATGGTGTACAGTCTGGAAAGTACCCACATGGCAAATTTCAAGTTTGTTGCATGTCGGAAAGTACGCTAAACATTTTGAACAGACACACATATTCACAGCTTTGCCTTTTATATATATCGAGATTACAATATGAAATTGGCATGAATAAACATACAAATAGACAAATAATGAATATCCTGTCAAAAAGTAACCGTATTAACTGTACCGTACTTACCACTCCAATCTGGAAGACTGCATCATGTACATAGTGGAGTGGGTTTACGGGACACGGAGACAGTGGAGTAGAGGCAGCACGATTTATTTAACGTAACAAGGGTTACACTGGAAGGGGTAACGGCCCCTTCACCCGTATACACGCTGGGACACCCCCTAGGCTATCTAGCCTAACTCCTGTGCTCCCAGTTCCTCCAGCTACAGGCGCTAGAGGAGGCTATCTGATCTGGCCCTGGTCAAGCACAGATCACGGCACCCCACCAACCAGACCGACTCTTAAAAGGGCTCTGGCTCTGAGGCTCTGGGGCCACACCACTGGCTTACCCTGCCGGCCCTCAAAAGGACAGCGGTCAGGGAAGTCCCAGGGTCTATCTAGCCGGCCTTCCTTCTTCACTGGTTCTTCTTTCTTGGCCCCAACACACTGCCCCGAGCTCTCTGGCTCCCCGCCCTCTATACCCATACACCACTGAGGGCGGGGCTATAGCGGACGTGGTTGTAGCCACCAAGGTGTGGCTGTGTGTTACCTTCCCACACTGTTTCCTTCCCACAACATCCCTACAATAGTACCACTACGCTCTTGAATCAACAAAGCCACGTGTGTTTGACGATCGCCAGACCGGTGCAGCCTTTAGGCCCGGTGCCTAAAGGCTGCACAACGCAACTTTTCACTGGATCGCACCGTGTATAATTTCTGTGATTTCATTGTAGTTATTAGTCAGGAAAGATGTATATATGTGCAGTATTTTCATTGTTTAAGTTATATGTAGTGTATATTGTACTGTATATAATATTTGACACTGAAATCAAGCGTATCTACTTTTTTTTGTCACGCACGCGGTGCCGAATAATCGATGATCGACTGCAAATCAATCCGCCACTTAACTGACAGACAAAACCCCCGGGACGTTATCTATCGGTCGGCCAAGGTCTGGGCGTGGTTGTGTGATCGATGTTCTCTTCTCTGCAATCAAACACATCCGGCAGTCGCTCATGGTACGTAGATAACGGGGAAGGGAAATCGCTGATGAAACCTCTTGACCTCTTGCTGTGTGGATGTTGAGTCAGTGTGTGTTTTGATGCTGAGTCAAGTGTGTCTGTGGATGTTGAGTCAGTGTGTGTGTGGATGCTGAGTCATTGTTTGTGTGTGGGGGGGAGGATTAAATATTAGCTCGCGTTCAGCAGCTGCATCACAGGGCCATTATAGGTGGCGGTAGCTTGGTGAAGCGATCATTTGTGATGGCCAGGTCGCTTATGAAAAAGAGCTACATAGCTCAGTGGGGCCTTACCTGGTAAAATAAAAATATGAAAGATACAGAGCCATGGTTTTTCCATGCAAGAAATAACACTGCATTTAAAACAATCTAAATAATAATGAGTGCTCCCACAAAGCACGTGGATTGGCCTTAAGCAGCCTTCTCAGATTTTCCGAACTGGTTTACAGAGTTCTGGGTATTCACATTTCATGCTTTGCGCCTCCCTCTTGTAAAAATTCCAAATGCTGTTGTGGGCAGCCTGGTGATTAGCATGCTCATCATTTGATCAATGTGTATGAAGGTGTTTCCCATGGCTGCCTCGTATGTATGTTGTAAGTAGCCAATGCGTAAGCATACAATATCGAGTCAACATGCTAGTGTGCTGGAGTTCAAACTGAAATACTAGAAATCTTTACATGTGTTTGTTGAGCCTTATTGTGCACCGTACATAGCCACAGGAGGTGCTCACCGGACGTGCGTAGCATCTATGGCATTCACTTGCACATGTTACCAAAAGGGGCCATTGGGTGTCGATATACTGTATATACATTTTATTTTCAGGATTAAATTAACCTCACACATTTCTTGAGATTTATCTTCTTCCTCCTGTGAACATTGCGTTGGAAATGGATCGTAAAGATTCTGAGGTTACCCTCATGGTTTCAAACAGAGCCATTAGCAATGTTAACATCGTTATTCCCCACGGCAACACAATGTTCTCCAGCACGTGCGAAGTCAGTGTGTTGTAGTTGTTCCCGTAGAGCAGAGTCGTTCTTAACCTTCACTGCAGCCTGCACCCTTTTGGTTACCAGAAAGGGCATGTCGCACCCCAGGGGGTACGTGCACCCCAGGCTAAGAACCACTGCCTTAAAGAGTAGCCCACGCCTTTGAAATGATGAATTCACCCCTAGTTCGACAGGGATGAGCGCTGCTCAGTGTCTCATTGTACGGCAAGTGGAAGCACGCTTGCAAGTGGAAGCACGCTTGCATGTGGAAGCACACAATAGAGGTGTTTTGGGTTAGATCGCGTGGATATAAATGTGTAGCTAAACCCGCCAGCACCCGACACAGCCAATTAGTAAGGTTTGTCAAGTAAAGAGAACGTGCCAATTCGTTACCGGTACAGCACACACTGGTGTGTTGGAGAGTAAACTCACTGCAACATTTACAATTCGAGTACGGTGATGTTTCGCCGCAAATTACAACAGCTACAACCAGCATCATCCGGTAACAGCCAGAGTTGTGAAGAAATTCTCCTGTTTCGTTCTTAGAGGGGTAAATGTGATGCCGTCACCTTTGAGCCAATCAGGTGCGAAGGCTAAGGGGGGGGGGGGGGTAATGTACACATATGTAGTGAGTCCAACTGAGTCGCAGCCGCTATCTTGGGAGCAACACTATTTATTACGTAACTTTAACACAACATCACACAATCTACCCCGAGCTCCTCATGGGGGCCCCCGTTATATACCCCTGGGCTGGGGCTGGGGCTGGCTCCGCCCTTCGCCCCGCCCACCTTCCAGATCTCTCAAGCTCTTTCTCGAAGGCTCCTGAGAGCTCTTTCAGACCACGTGACCGCCCGGCAGCCCCCGTCCACCGGTGGCCCCCCTCCAATATCATCCGGTCACGTGTCAGCAGGTCAACCAGCGTATCATGCCCCAACGTAACCCTGGCTGGCTGACGCTCCCTCTCCGCTCTTTCACCGGGAGCCCACACCGCACACTGCTCGCGGTGCCTCCGCGCTGACCAGCGCTCACCCAATCCCCGCTAGGGCTGGTATTACGCCCTGTAAGCGGGCTACACATAATGCCAACACATTATCCGCCATGTTGTGACTACACATACACATTATAATGGATAATCATTATCGGTTGGGTTATTCAGTGGAAGCAGATTAGCAACACATCATCAACACAAACACTCCTTTTGTCAGTTGCATTTTATTTGAATGCATCGCTTCACACGGGATTATGTACACATTATGGTTACTGGTTTGTTTGTGGTCATTAGGGCAGTGACACAGTGGTGAGATATGAACTACCTTGCCTAGTATATAGGGAGGTCGTGGCTTCGATCCCGACCCTGACACCTGTATATTTGGAGTTTGCATGTTCTCCCCGTGGATTTGTTCTGGGTCCTCCTGTTTTTCCCTCCACATTTAGAATCAACATCAGGCGTTTAAGAATATTTGGGCTACTACAAATGTCAATGTGATGACAAGCCACTTTGTTGCGCTATCATTTGTGATAGCCAAGTCGCTTCTGAAAGAGAGCTACATAGCTCAGTGAGGCCTAACCTGGTAAAATGAAAAAAAATCATAGTTTTATAGTTTATGGACGTGGCCCAGTGTTAAGTGCATTTGTGGCTTGTTGCAGAGGTTTGTGATTCCAATCCGGCTACACCGGTTAATACTGCATGGTGTATTAACCGTAAAATACTAATGCGCCCTCCACTACAAAGTGATGTTGTTCAAGGAAGAGTGCGCGATTGTGCGCCAGTGTCGTGGTTACATTTTTTACCATATTTGAAAATTACTCTCAAATTCAGTAGCTATTTGGGAAAACGCTTAGCAATTGTCATGCACTCAGACAACCTGGCAGGAAGAAGAGGTGAGGCTTTGCTGGACAAACAACTATAAACATTTTTATAATAACGACTCTACAAAAGTGGTGCTGCTTGGATGTTGTTAGATTTTGCTTGTGGCGCGTAAAATGGTAAAAACAATTGTGTCATGAAAAGTGTGTAATCACTATGCCTTAGTTTCACGATTGGTGCTGATGTTCTACATATTCGTGCGCGACACCACCGGGGGGGGGGATAGGATTAGCCAAGCCCCCCCCCATCCACGTTTCCTCTGCCATTGTGTGTGAATACGCGGAGCACTGCGGGTAAGTTTCGCGTGGCTACGATTGCTCGTTGTGCCATTGTCCAACTTGTGTTGGAAATGTGTACCTACGACGTGGTTAAGTATGATGCTGTCAAATCAACTTGAGTCGTTGCTTTTATTTTGGATCACGGGAGATCATCGATTGTCCAGCGGCTTCGGGGGGGAAGGGGGCATCGGATATGACATTATGTTTTTAGGTGTTGTATACATCGTTTTATTTGTTGACTATATAAAATTTCCATTAATAAACATACAAATAAACACAAGTAAATATCCTACTGTAAAAGGTATTTACTGTACCGTACTTACTACTCAAATCCCGAAGACTCTGCATGGAGTGATGTACGTCTATGCTCTTGTTTCAACACAACCATCATTGTGTTGGATGATTGCCGGACTGGTTACAGCCATTGCAGCGATTTTGCCAATTTCACCGGATTGACCCGGGACCGCTGGATAATGTTCGAAGTTGCCGGGTAATCACGCAGTGCCAGATAATTGATGATCAACTGTACTCTGCAGCGCCTTCCTGGCCTAGATCGGCCATCTAAGGTGCCATTTAGATCGAACGCACAAAGCAAAACATGGCACAAATTATTTCTGAAATGAGTATAACGTGCGATTTGAAAAAAAATTCAGATGAAAAAGCCAGAAACAATTTTTCCATTCTTAAAAGAATTCCCCACCATCACCACCATCAGCCTGAGAAGGACGGGGAGAGCGCACAGAGGTCTTGTGAGAGAGTTCAGGGGACGAGGACAGAGATGGGGAGTTGTGGTCAGGCCGAGAGTGATCGTCACTGCTTGCATCACTCGTGAGGCCCCAAGTCAACGACAGGACAGCGAGTAGACCTGTGGACATTCCATTTGCTGTGTAAAATGCAATGAAACTCGATTTACATTCGCCAAATCCTTAAAAAAAATAGTATTCAATAAAAAGAAATAATCATGAGGGGATCAACATTTTAATTATAATTAAAAGTACTATAAAGCATTACAAAAAAACATTGGCACAACGAAATCAAAGCGTCGATTTGAATATATAAACAGGCTTGCTCATATTATACAGGCGGTCCAAAATAGCTTTGGATTGAATATTTTTAGAAAATTATGTAGTTAACCGCATTGGTTTCCTTGTTCATGATTCATCTTTGTGTAGCTGTGAAAACGCTGCCTTCGTTAGGGTCGAAAAGGTATAGACCGCTCCCCCGAGACAAAGACAAAGATCCCCCGTATAGCCTGAACAGACTGTTGTGGCAAGTGCTGTTAGCGAGCACCTATTAAGGCCAGAACGGCACACAAGGGGGTGGGTGCCCAACACCACGCCCGACCGTCTTTGTCTCCCCAGTGGCGATCTTTACATACTGCTCCAGGTACTCATTTTAGGCTGAGCCAACCTAGGGGAGTCCCAGGACCGGTTCAGATAATTGTCACTGGTGTTGGCCGTGAGCGGGAATCGAACTCTGGGCACCGAGTTCGTAGCACAGCGTAGCGCGAACCGCTACACTACCACTCCCCACACACACATACAAAGACAAAGATCCCCCATATAGCCTTAACAGACTGTAGGGGCAAGTGCTGTTAGCGAGCACCTATGAAGGCCGGAACGGTTCACGAGGGGGTGGGTGGCCAGCACCACGCCCGACCGCCTTTGTCTCCCTAGTGACGATGTTTACACACCGCACCAGGTACTCATTTGAGGCTGAGTCGACCTAGGGGAGGTCCGGGACCGGTTCAGATAATCGTCACTGGTGTTGGCCGTGAGCGGGAATCGAACCCGGGTCGCCAGGTTCATAGCGCAGCGCGCTAACCGCTACACTATCGCTCCCCACACACACACATACAGACACACACACACGCACACACACGTGCCTTCATTATCTGTCAGTTTCTCACAGAAACGCGTTTCAAATGGAGCATTAGCCCTCAGAGGTAATGGACGCTTTTGTTTCATCATTTGTAATTCAGTAGCGAGAAAAATCGTACGCGATTACCCATTTTCCCTAAGGGAATAACCGCACACCTGTGGTCTACAAAATGCCACACTTAATTTTTTCTCAAACAAAAGGCTTCGCCTCGCCATGCTGACAGTGACCACATTCGGCTTGCAGGCTCAAATGCTGTGGTGTGATCACAAACTCGGGATTATCACACGGAAGGCGTTCGTACGACCCAAGCTACCAAGAGTCGTGGTGATTTCCGGAGAGCAGTGGCTGCCTGTTTTACATTGGGACATTGTCTTCAAGTTTAGTAGATTGGACAGTTTTTTTGTTATATAAAAGCAATACACACTCCAAAGACTCTCTTATGGTACGCGCGACAATCTATAGCATTGATGATACATTGAGAAATACCACAGGCAGGGCCCTCGTGAAAACAACATATTTTGATCGTGGTTTTTTCATCATGTGAACAAATGCAGCACTTAAGATTGTCACATATACCTCACATATTTTATTAATTTCGAAATCTCACCACCACACCGGCCTAGAAACACAACGAAGCGTACAAGCCACGCGTACGTGGGATGAGAGGCTTATTGGTCTGTAATTATTTAGACCGGGGGTTGTCTCCCTCTTCATGAAGAGAAGAATGACTGAGTCATAGATCCTTGGCTGCAGCTGAGTTCAACTCCACCTTCTTACAATCAGCGAATCCCAAACTTACGACTCGCGTTTTGTGTTATTGCCCTTCTCCCTGCACCTCCGATTAGCACAGTTGGCTACGTACGGTGCGGGAGAAGTTCAACATAACCCATACATAGACTCACACAGAGAACCAAAGACTCACACAGAGACCCATAGTTTGTTATACTTCCCCCGCGCCTCCGATTAGCACGTTTGGCGATGTACAGTGTGAAAGAAATTCAACATAAATACAGTAGCTAATTGATTACACCGTGTAACACATTTTTTTTGTTACTTGGTAGTAAGTGTTATTTCCTAATTGCTTATGCCTCAAAAGTACAGAAAATGGCTATTATTCCCCACAAACGTTGCTTTTGTGATCAGGACAGCGATATTTTGAAATTTTCCTATTTTCATTGAGAAAACGAGTGCATTTGTGTCTTTTCGTTCACAGTCAGAAAAAAACAACATATCAATCAAAATTAACATGTATTTATACTAAAGTAATACAAAAATGACTACAAAAGATTTAGACACCAAGGCGCACTACCACAGGCGGGACTGGCTACAGCAGACCGAGTTCTCTGTGGGGAGGAACAATCTCGAAAAACTACTCACTTCTAAATCTTTTGTTGTAATTTTTGCATTACTTTACTATAAATACATGTTAATTTTGATTAACATGTTTTTTCTGACTTTATGTGAATTAAAAGACACACATTCGCCCGTTTTCTCTTTGAAAATAGGTACATTTCAAAAGATCACTGTCCTGGTCACAAAAGCAGAGTTTGTGGGGAATAATAGGTATTTTTTATACTTTTTTTAGGCATAAGCAATTACGAAATATTACCTACTACCCAGGAACAAAAATTGTGTTACATCGTGTTGGATTTTCAAATCGTTGGATAAATCTTCATCATTATTATTTAAAATAGCTTATTTTTGCATATTCTTGTATAACTTGTTTTTAAGTGCTGTTATATGTTTTTCAGTGTTTAAAATGTGTTTACTATGTGAAATTGGCACACATAAACATACAAAGGGACACAAATAAATATTCCTCTTTAAAAGGTTACTGTATTTTACGTTTAGTATTTCAGCTCAAACTCCATCACACTGCCATGCTGACTCGATATCGTATAATTACGCATTGGCAACTTACACCATAAATACCAGGCAGCCATGGGAAAACACCTTCATACAGGTTGATCAAGTGATGAGCATGCTAATCACCAGGCTGCCCACCACAGCATTTAGAATGTTTACGAGAGAGGGAGATGTAAAGCATGACACGGGAATACCCAGAACTCTCTAAACCAGTTAGGAAGAGATTGAGAACCGAAACCAATCTGAGAAAACAACACAGGTGATTTAAGAAGCTTTTGCAAGTAATGGTAGCAGGAACGCAGCAACAGCAAGGTTGGCGATTGACAACATCTTAAACGGTAACCCTCGGTGATAGAGATAACAATCTTAACGTGTTTTAGGAACGCTTTCAATCGGCAAAAATACAATCACGCACTCCAGGAATTAGACCATCGTTCAGGTGAAGGCGAGGACGTTCCAAATGGCACGACAACATCAACTCTGTCCTCACTACGAAAAAGGGGAGAGCTCCTGGATGAGATGGTGTAACGCCATCTCGTGAATATTAGGATGAATTAACCGCTCTCATCTCTGCGTTTATTTTGCAGATTGTAGGAGGTTTTTTTTAGCTGCCCTCCAAAAATTCCAAACATGAAACAAATTATTGAGTAAGTAAACAAATTATTTGGTGTTGATGCTGCGTTGACAGTGGGGGCAGCAGCACAATTGACAACCAAAAAAAAAGCAACGCCCAAGTCAACGGGTCGACTTAAAGGAAAAATATAAAATATAATGGGCAATATTTCAGGCAATGGACCTTTATTTTTATTGGGTGTGATCGTGAACAACAGCCATATCAGACGTTAGTACATCGAATTGGCATAACCAATGGTTCACCGCAGCTCAAAAAGCAGTCCATACAAGGTGTGTGGTGAAGCTAGGAGATGTCCATGTGTGTGGGCTCGGCATTTGAAGGCCTGAAGACCAGAATCGGTGATCTCACCGACGTGTTCATCAGGGAGGCAGTTCCATATCCGGTCAGCAAAGTGAAGAAGAGGAAGGGAGCTTCTGTCCCAGGGAGCAATGTTCTGGCAACTGGGGGGCAAGGGCGTGGCTTTGGAATGGTTGTCCATAATCCGGTGGCACGGCATTTTTAATATGGGGTAGAAGCGTGGCCTTTTGCTACAGAACATAAATCCGCAGCAACTCACGGGTTTTTGGGAGTTTAACCCCCCACGGATAACGGGAGTTTCAGCGACCACTGGTGCACTGTGAAGTTTATGATTTGTAGATTGTGGACTTTTGGATTTTCTTAAGAGTTGTCCTCTCCTGCAGTCACGACATCGATGCCTCAGTCGTTCTTCTCTTCCAAAAGAGAGATGAAGCCGACCTGAAGGATTACAGAACCCATGATCCTCACATTTCACGTATACCATACATGATTTGGTCATAAACTTCAATGAGAACAAAAGAACGAACAGATTAGAGGCTAACCAACCACAACAGCAAGCAGGATTTAGGAAAGATGTCTTTACCATTGACCATATACATTCGAAGTGCAGTTGTGGTGAGATGTTAACGACCTCGCCTGGTATACAGGAGGTCGTGGGTTCGATCTTGACCCTGACGACTGCATATTTGGAGTTTGCGTGTTTGTTCTTCCTGTGGTCGCGTGGATTTTCCTCCGGTTCTCCCGGTTTTTTTCTTCACTTTTAGAAACAACATCACACGTTTAGAGTATTTGGCTGCTATAAATGTCCACATGATAAGCCATGTCGATGAGCTATCATTTGTGGCCACGTTGCATCTGAAAAAGAGCTATACAGGGACTCCTCTATTTATGAACGAGTTACAGAGGTCTGTTCACAAGTTCCTTTGTTCGTGAGTTCAACTTTACTATTATCGATTCCAAACATGTTACATGGTACTTTCGGTAAAGTCACGTTGAAAGGAAACAATAAAATAATAAAATATATAGAACAAATGTTTTTTGCCGTTGGTTTTCAGACCTGATGATGACTGTTTGTGTTACAGTCGAAACGTCGTGAGAATTTTATTGTTTTATATATATTTTATTGTTTCCCTTCAACGTGACTTTACCGAAAGAACCAAGAATATGAATCACTGCAGTCACGAAAGCTTTAAGTAAAAATGTTGTATGGTGTGGACACTAATCTCCTGTAGATGTAGATGCCACTGGTTCTTCATGTTCTGCAGATGTAGATGCCAATGGTTCTTTCTATTCTGCAGATGTAGATGCCGCCACCATCATCCATTGCGCGGCAGTTGAAATTTACGACTCTGGGTCCGAATAGGCAACTGGACATATGGACAGGTTTGTTCGTATCTCTGAAAAGTTCGTAAGTCGAATGTTCAAAAGTAGAGGAGTCCCTGTATTGCTCAGTGGGGCCGTACCTCGTAAAAAATAAAACAGTTTAGTTTACATTCCATTAAATCAATCGTATTCTTGCAAACAACAATGAATTTTAACGATCTTTGTCGAAGAGGGAAAAAATAATTTGATGCAATACAGTCATCCAGGTTTCAGCCACCATAAACCGTCACACAAATTTAATTTTGATAATTTATTTTTCCACTTAATTTAGAATATTCCAGCTCTGGATAAGTAAATATAACATTTTTTGATTGCCGCATTACGATCACTCTTTATGCAGAATATATACAAAAGGTAAATCACCTTGTGTGGATATCAGGCCAATCGAAGTGTGTTTGGGGTAACGCTGTCATCTCCTCTTCCATGGCTGTGGAAAAGGACATGACAGCATTGTTCTCTCGCCATTTCCTGCGAGCGTTATGAATGGATATTGTTTACTTCTTCTGGCAACTTCACACCGATAGCATTCAAGTAAGAATTGCAAGGGAATGTTTGTGTTTTTTTTTAACAGGTAAGGCCCAACTGAACTATGTAGCTCTTTTTTCAGATGCGGCCTGGCTATCACAAATAATAGCTCAATTAAGTGGCTTATCACGTGGAAATGTATAGCAGTAGGCAAATACTTTAAATTAATGATATTGATTCTAAAACTGGAGGGAATAACCGCAGGACCCGGGGAAAAATTCACGTGACCACGAGGAGAGAGACACACACAAACTCCGAATATACAGGCTTCAGGGTCGGGATTGACCCCACGACTTCCTGCAGACCAGGTGTGGTATTTAACATCTCGCCTACGTGGTGCCCATTTGATTTATCCAGGAAATTCTCAATGAGTCTCAAGACCGTTATCAGGAGAGTCATACATTGAGCCAGTTCTGCTTTAATTAGTGTTTTGCTGAATGCTCTACTCACAAAAACTGGTTCGTGGGAGCATTATTTGCATAACTTATTACCCGTTAATGTGATTTTAATTCGTTGCCGAGCTTAGTGCAATCACAGCAGCGGGTACTTGGGCCTCTTCCAGTGGAGCGGCTTGGCACGCCACCCGTAGCGCTCACCAGGGCGACAGCTCCCTATGAGCGACGTCACGCCAATGATAATGCGGTGCATTCCATCACTCAAACATCTGCAAAAACTCTGCCGCCGTCTGACACTCGGAGAGCATCATCGCAGATTGCCAAACTGCAGCATCACAGATCGGCAAAGCTCAGTTTTGCAGATCGGCACCGCGTGGCTTCGCAGATCGGCAAAGTGCGGCGTCGCAGATCGGCAAAGTGCAGCGTCGCGGAGGGATGCGGCACGGAGGGCTCCTGCTGGTGGCCGCACGACGCTGATGAGCTCGCGTGGCCATCCCCGCAGATGCCGCTCGCGGGCCCCACAGCACGCAACCGTCCGCCAAATTAATCTCATTGCTCGGGTCGCGATTGGGATCCGTGCTGGGCCACTGCTACTGCCAGTACTTGAATGAGATCTGTTGCAGCAGGAGGCGTTCTATCCTGGGATCCGTGGCTCGTCTGCACCCCCGCTCGCTAAGGTGTTGGGGATTTGTCATTCGCCAGTTTCCCCTTTTTTTGCCACGCAACCTGCTGCAGATTTCTCTCTCTAAGGCTTTGCAATAAAAAAGACATTTGCACGCGTAAATTTCACCCGTGACTCAATTGCGTTATTGAAGTCGTCTGTTATGCGTTTTGCTGCAGAGAAGCAATTAACGGCTGTAAAAATAGCACAAGGCATTAAGGTATATTGGCGTCGCCTTAAAGTTTACTAAAACAAACTTGTCTTTGCAAACGTAAAGTTAAGAGAGCTACAAATATTTGTAGCACTTTATGCGCTTGTTGGAAAGGCAATATATGGTACAACACTGAAGAGGAGTTATAATTATGATGCAGTGTAACGAGCCCTGTTTGAAAACTCTTCACTTGAGGAGCGTAGCCCGATTGCTTTTCAGTATCAAATTCAATATTCTCAAAGCACTCCACCTGCTCCTCATCACCTCATCCTCGTCATTGTTTGAGCACTAATGTGACGATGGTGCTTTAGAGTGGCAGGTTTGGGACCCGAAAAGGCGCCAAGTACCGTATCGTGTAGCCGGTCGGCCCTGTCCCTCTGCCGTCCCTCTGCCGTCCCTCTGCTGTCCCTCTCCCGTCCCTCTCCTCCTGTCGTGAATCCTAACGAGGGGGACAGGTCGGCTAAATTAGATAGCAGCAGCAACAACGACAATAAAAACAATAATAATGTTCAGAGATGATGATGAGCAGAGCCTCTGTGTTGTGCTGTGTTGTGTTTTGTCCTCCGGAGAACCGGGCGATTCCACAACACCTGAGCAACCAGGGGGGTGGTGGGGGGGGGGGGTTTGTGAAACAACGAAAACTTTATTTCAAAGTCTTCTTCTGAAGGGCAGTGGCGTATCTGCTGCAATAGCGATCAGACACACACCTCTAAGTCACAACACCGCAACTAAATTCCTCACACGAAGTGTGCCCAAATTTCCTTTGGGGGCATGCGCCCTCCTCTCCAATGCACGTGGGGCCTCATGGTCCTATCCCTGATCATCGTCGTCATTATAATAATACAAATAAATTAAAAACTCACCAGGCTCTCTGAAGCAGTTAGCAGAGTGCACCATTTTCTTGTGATTAATCACAGGTGAGGTCACACCGCCTACATATGTAAACATGTACTTGATTTCTCTTTCATAATTTTAATCCTGTGGCATAGATGTAGATCCTCTGTTGTGTCGCTTGCAACAACTGTTTGTGTTTTGGTCAGTCAACCCGTTTGCGAATTACTTTTGTTTTGCTCGTATTTATTGTGTCCGCCACTCTCCCACGTTGTTTGTTGAGATATTCAGTAATTTCTTCGAATTTATCATCGTTGGTCGTTATCACGACTACGTTGTCAGTGAATTGAAGATGGTTAATACTTTCACTACGTATATCTCTATTTTTTCAAGTGAGGAGGTGAGAGATACATTCAACAAGAGAAAAAAGCTGATATAAAGAATGACAGGATAAGCCCATTCATCTTAAAATGATCAAAATAATACTTCATAAAAAGGTATTTTGGGTTAGATCGCGTTGTTTATAAATGTGTCATAACCCACCACCACCCGACACGGCCAAACAGTAAACAATGTGTCATGTTTACAAAGGACAAATAGTTCACTACTTTAGCCCACCGGTGTGTTGAAGAGTGAATCAACATAATTTAAAATTTGAATACACCGTTTCACTGGTAATTACGATTTTAAAAAATTTATTCAGTTTCACAGCGAAGAAAACAAAACAAAGATCGAGGGGCCGCCCCCTCCCGCGCGCTGCGAAGGCCCCACCCGGCCACCGACCCATCCGCGAGACCGGAATCACCCCCGACACAGCACTGGGGCACATCTGTGCATGGAGGGGCTACCTCCCCTCCAGCCACGCACGACCTCGCCCCCGGGCGCCAGTAAAGGGCCCCCATCCCAGGCCGCTCTAACCCACCCTGGGCAGTGGCCACTTCCACTTTTCCCGTGCGGCTTCGTGTCCCAGCCTCACCCGATCCACCTCCACCACCCTCTCCAACAACCTCCTTGCCACGTAGCACGTTTCCAAAGGGGACATCTGGGACCCCTCCAGTTCCTTCTTGCGCGCCTTCCATAAGGCCTCCTTTGTTGCGCCTATTATGGCCCATGCCCAGTCCCTGTCCTCCCCTCCCACTCCCCGCAATTCCCCCCACATTGTCCCATGTTGTCACCTTCGACGGGGCGAACCGGGCCAACAACGGTTCGCTCCGCCTCCACACCTCCTGGGCAAAGGGGCACGCCACCAGCGCATGTACCGCGCTCTCGTCCCCGTTGCAGCCCCTCAGGCATTTGGGGGTGCATGCCATTTGGCGGGCGTACATGAAGCCCCTCGTCTCCAGTTTGTCCCGGACCGCCAGACAGGATAGGTCCCTCTGTTCTTTTGTGAGTGCCGCCGCCGACATGTTCCTCCAAATTTTCCGGTGTACCACCTTCCTCGCACCTGGCACCTCCTCACAGGCCTCCCCTTTCTCCGCTTCGGCCCACACCTCTCTGGGGCTCCACCGGCCCCCCCACCGGTTCAGGCCGTGCTGCCCTACGTAGTCCCCCACCACGTCACTAAACCAGCCCCTCGGCCAGTCCAAGGGTGTGCTCCTCTCAGCCTGGGTCATCCCGAGGCCCCGCAGGCGCCACGTCAGGCGATACCTCATGTAGCATGCCGCCTTGCCTCACGGCTCTGCGGAGGAGAACAGTCTCATTGCGTTACACACAAAGATCGAGATCAGGGTGTACTCCACATTTGGGGCGCCCCTCCCCCCGTTCCCAACGTGCATGCACAGTATGGCGCTCCTCACCCTCTCCATCCCTCCCCCCCAGATAAATCCTAATCGCGTCGATGTCAAGGCCTTGACCTCCCTCCTACCAGGTGGGAATACGTGCGCCAGGTAGTTTAGCGTTGGCAGTATCTCCACTTTCACCACCATGATCCTCCCAGCCATCGTGAGCCGCCTCCCTGCCCACTTACCCAAACGTCCCTTCGCCTTCCTTATCCTTTTCTCCCAGTTATGCTCCGCCGAACTATCCCTACAGAAGGTCACCCACAGCACCGTGATCTCTTCCGTCTGCAGTCTCAACTCCGGTGGCCGACCCTCGAACAACCTCGAGTCCCCAAAGGCCATCAGCTCGCTCTTCCTCGTGTTGATCTTCAAGCCGGAGGCCGCACAGAACCGCCCCTGTCCCCTCCATAGCTCTCCACACCGACGCAACGTCCCTGCACAGCACAGCCACGTCGTCCATATACAAAGTCACTTTCCCTTGTTCCTTGTTGCCCGGGATTGTCACCCCCCCCTAATCCTTTGGTTATCCCTTATTGTCTGCGCTAGAGGTTCCATGCTCATGACGAACAAGACCGGGGACATCGGGCACCCCTGCCGCACCCCGGACCCTACATGAATCACCCTCGAGCGTTCCCCTTTTATCAAAAGCCTAGCCCTGAGTCCACCATAGAGCCGTGCCACCCACTCCACCGGGGGCCCACTCATTCCCATTCTCTCCATCACCGCCAGCATATACTCATGCGAAAGATGGTGAAAGGCTTTGTCCAAGTCCAAACTCAGAATCCCCAGCGGGCACCTCCTCTCTCTTTCCCCTTCTATAGCCTCCCTCAGCACCACCAGGGAGTCCACGATCCTCCTCCCCGGGACCGCGCACGTCTGATCCGGCTCTAACACCCCCCCCCCCCCACCACTTTCCCTAATCGCGCCGCAACTATCCTCGCTAAAATCTTGTAGTCCGTGTTTAGGAGAGTAATTGGGCGCCAGCTTCAAGTCCTTGCGATACCCCTTCCCTTTATAAATCAGCGTAACTAAACCCTCCCGCATATCGTCCGGCACCCGGCCCTCCTCTAAAGTCTCCCTACAGATTTGCAGCATGTCCTCCTTCAGGAGCTCCCAGAACTTGACGTAGAACTCCGCTGGGATACCATCCGGGCCCGGGGTTCTATTCCTATTCAGCCCCTTTACCGCCCCTTCCACTTCTCCCTGCCGAATCTTCTCCCCCAGCGGCTCCAGGCTCCCAATCCTCCTCCCCAGTGCCCCCAGCAGCTCCTCCCGCTTCCCCCCATCTGTCCCTTTTCTCCCGTACAGCTCCCTATAGAAGTCCTCCGCTATGATTATCATCCCTGCCATCGTCGTCTACTTATCCCTGGTAGGGCTTACCAATTCCCTAATTGCGTTATCCCCCTCCCTACCTGCTTTGAAGAAAAACCTCGTGCACTTCTCCCCTTCCTCCGTTGCCCTAACCCTCGCCCTGTACACTAGCTGTCTAACCCTCCTCTCCAACACTTAGGCTATCCTCCCTTTCAATTCCTCTATCCTTTCCCCCATTGGGAAGCCTAGCCCAAGCAACCTGTACATACTCTCCAGCCTGGCGTTCCACTGCCTCAACTCCCTGTTCACTCCCCTCCTCCTGCTATGGTACTGGAAAAGCGCTTTCACCCTGCCCTTCATCTAGCCCCACCATTCCACCCTCGTGGGAAAACAGTCCTGCAAGGTCCTCCAGTCGTTGTATTTTTGCAAGAAGTCCCCCACCACTTTCTGGTCCTCCAATAGACCCACGTTCATTTTCTACATACCTTTCCCTCTCCTCGCCCCACCTGGGATCACGAGCCCTGCCATGACCATTTTGTGGTCCAAGAGGGGGAAGGGCTCCACTCCCGCATTTTCCACTTCTACTTTGGCAGAGGTGAAGATAAAATCTATCCGCGACTGCGCTCCCCCGCTTTTGTCCGACCATGTGTACCCGGGCCTTACACCATGCACCCTCCTGAAAGCGTCCATCATGCCAAGGTCCGCCATCAGTTCTCTCGGCTTTCTGGAGGAAGAGTCCAGTTTCCTCCTCCCCTTTGCCGACACCAGGTCCGTTAAGTATAGCGGGCAATTGAAGTCTCCCGCTACGATGACTTGTCGCCTAGTAGCCAGTAGGGTCACTAAGCTCTCCCACAACTCTACCCTTTCCATGCATCATACAGGGGCGTACACATTCACCAGCCGCAACTCCACGCCTCGGTAGGACATGTCCACACAAAGGAGTCGGCCCAGGATCATCTCTTGGGTTCCCTCCACCCTCATTTCCCTCCTGCCTAGGAGGGTAACTACCCCAGTGCACCGATTCCCGTTACTACCCGACCATAAGTAGTGGCCGTCGCAGTCTTCAAGCAGTTCTTCCGAGCCCAGGGTGTACAGTAGGTGGCACTCTTGAAGGAAGGTCACGTCCCTTCTGGTGGCCTTTAACAATTGCATAATTGCTCCCCTCCTTCCCTTCCCCTTCATTCCTCTCACCTTTATGGACGCCGCCGAGAGGTCCATGCCGGAGTGTACTTTAGTCCGTCTCCGACTCCGTTGCACGCTCCCCGCAACCATCCTTGTCCACCTTCTCTCGCACTTTCTTCCTCCCCCTCAACCTCCGGGGCTTCCCCCGGTTCAACCGCCCCCCTTCTTCTGTCCTCCTCCACCCAGACGCCTCCGTGTCTGGTGAGGAGCCTGAAGGATCCGTGTCATGCTGGGGGCCAGCCCCCTTTAGGGCCCTGTCCAGTTTCCTCTTCCTCCCCGTTGTTTCCTCCTACGCCCCTTCAGCTCCTTCCTCCACCCATTGCTCCCTCTCGCCCACCTCCTCGCCCATTGTCTCCGCCCAGTCCACCACGGGAATTCCTGGGGTATCTCCCTCACCTTCCCTCCCCTCCTCCCCCTCCTCCCGGTCCGGTGATGTCGTGGCTTCCCCCTCCGCAGGTCTCAGTCCCTCTCCCCCCCCCCCGGGGGGGGAGGGGGGGTGGTTCTGCCGCCTCTCCTTCCTCCTCCCCCACAAGCTCCCGGTCCGATCCCCGTCTGGTCGCCTTCTCCACCGCCTCCCCCTCCCGTCCACCCCAGTACGCCCGCACTTTGTTGGCGTATGATTCCGGGCAGTCCCTATACAGGTGCCCTCTGCTACCACAAAGGTTGTATTGGACCGGCTCCCTGCACTCCTCCACCGTGTGATCCGGCGCCTTGCACCTGTAGCAGATTCTTGCCTTGCATGCTGCCTTGCATGCTGCCGCCAGGTGCCCCCTTCCCCCACACCTCCTACACAGTTTAGGCTGGCCCGCGTATACCACGTACCCCCTGTTCCCCCCAATGTTCAAGGCGCTCGGGATATGATTTAGCACCCCCCCCCCCCCTCCATCTTCAGGTGCACCCTCCATTGCCTGGCCCCGGTCCATATCCCCACAGAGTCTTGCACCCTCTTGCAGTTGGATAGTAGCACGCAATGCTGTCTCAACCACACCTCCACGTCCTGGTCATGCAGTGCCTCGTTATACAAGAAGACAGTCACAACCTTTGTTTCCAGATCCGACAGCAGCTGCGTCCTCATGGATGCCAGAGGCTTCTCCCCCGCCTTCTCCTCGAAGCGGGTGAGGAAGTTCTGCAGCAGGAGGCTCGAAGTGAAGCTCACGTCAAAAGCCCTCCCCCCGGCAGAGCAATCAAACAGTACAGGTCCGCCACCTCCACCCGCAGCATCCCGAGTATCACCGACCTCACGAAGGTTGCTCTATCAATCGTCACCTCCTCCCCCACGTCGTCCTTCAACTCCACCCTGACGCAGTTGTGCCTCCTGGCGTGCGTTGGTGTCCAGCCCGCCCCTGCTCCACTGCGCCACCTCCCCGCTCTTTCGCTGGGTCTCCCCGCTCCCACCAGACCAGCGTCCGCTGTCATCTTCCTCCTCTGTTCCTCCTGTGGCCCCCGGCTTGATAGAATCCCTCCTGCTTCGTCCCCCGTGCTCTGTTTGGGGGGGCTCCTTCCCCGGCCTCCCGGCGCTTCCCCTCGTCCTCTTCGCTCCCCCCGCCGCCCCCTCCGGTCCATCCACCATCCCTGCACCCTTCCCTCGCTGCACCTCCCCCGTCACCTCCCCCGCCCCAGGCGGGCCCGTGCCGTCCCTCCGGTCTCTCTCGGCCCCGCGGGCATTCTCCATGGTCCTTGGCGCACGCCGCATCCCCGTCTCCTCCCCTGCCGTCTCCATTCGCTCGTTGCGGTGAAATCACCTCCCCCGAAGCGGGTGTGGCACCCCCACCCTCCGGCAGCAAGGCCACCCCCAGCCGTCCGGCCTGGGGCCCTCGCAAACCCCGGGGTGGCTGGGAAATCCACGGGATGTGGACGTGTGCCGCTGTGGCACTTCAGGTAGACCGAGAACGGATTTCACTGGTAATTACATCCAGCATCACCGGGCAATGTGCCAGAATGGTGAGGGTCTCCTCTTGATCCCGGTCTTAAATAGAGCAGCAGCAGGGTGACGTCATCATTTAATTCATTCAGGTGCAGTGATTTGAGGCGGAGAGGGGGAGGGTATTGTTATATAACAATTGTTATATAACAATTGAATGATTACCAATCTTTTGATTTAAAGCTTTCGTGACTGCAGGGATTCATATTCTTGGTTCTTTCGGTAAAGTCACGTAGAAGGGAAACAATAAAATAATAAACGTGACTTTACCGAAAGAACCAAGAATATGATTACCAATCTATTATATAATTACAATACCCTCCCCCTCTCCGCCTCAAATCACTGCACCTGAATGAATTAAATGATGACGTCACCCTGCTGCTGCTCCATTTAAGACCGGGATCAAGAGGAGAGCATCACTATTCTGGCAAATTGCCCGATAAAGCTGGATGTAATTACCAGCGAAACGACGTACTCAAATTTTAAATTATGTTGATTCACTCTTCAACACACCGGTGGGCTAAAGTAGTGAACTATTTGTCCTTTGTAAACGTGACACATTGTTTACTGTTTCGCCGTGTCGGGTGGTGGAGGGTTACGACACATTTACAAACAACGCGATCTTACCCAAAAACTTTTATTATGAATAATATTGGTCGCGAAAGCCTACGTGTAAAACCAAAATAATACTTATATATATTTTGGTGATCCAAAAATACGTTTTGCAATTCCATCTGAAATTGAAAAGCGCAGCGTTGTTAAAATTAGCAAATTCTGCTACCTGCACAATTGAGATGGCCATAGCGCATCTCCCGCGTTCGCCTCGTGATCCGCATGACATCTGCCTGCCTCTCCACGTTGATGTTTTGATTCCCTGGTAAGTGCCTTCATTAGCACTCCAGAGCAGGAGCCTGACAAAGTTAACCCCCGGGGCGTGGTGTTTGACGGCAATGAAGTGGGCCTCTAAGGTGGGAGGGCGGGAGAGCGTGCGCAGTTATGGCCCCAAGGAGCTTGCATGCCTCTTCGTTTATAAAAAAATATATATTGATATTATTTGGTTCCTTCGGTAAAGTCACGTAGGTAGAAAATAATAAAAAGATAAAAAAAACACGACGTTTCGATTGCAACACAAGCGATCTTCCTCAGGTGAACAAATACAGCAGGTGGACTGCTGAGAGAATAATAGCTGGGCCATTGGTGAGGTTTGGGGAAAAAAATATTATTTTTAATAGTGTATGTTGTTTGTCTCTTTAACCGTGAGTCTTAAATATGCTATTGCTAGTTTTGATATTCGCTTTAAAACACTGCGGCTGTGCTCAATAGTTACCTGGGTGAAAAGTGGGCGAAGTTTTGCCCAATTCTGGCCATCTGGGCTAAAAAAATGTTTTAATAAACGAACGAACAAATAGGATGTAAATGCCTGACAGTGTTCCCACCAAAGGCTGTGGGGGATCTGAAAGCGCCCTCCTCTCTGTCTGTCCGTACTCAATGGCCGATGATCAATCGAGCCTCTGAGTTCACAGCAGCAGCAGCCTCCCCCACTGATATCCACTGTGTTGACTCGCCTGGAGGCCGCGGCCAGGCTAGGGTCCCCCCCGCTGGCCTGTCTCACGCTTTCGCCACATCCTCCTCCTGCTGCTGCTGCCTTGACGGCAACAATGGTGACCCCGGTAAGGCGTCTGGCGTTACGCTATAGCCGCCAAACTAAAATTAATTCTTGACAAACATTTGTAAAAATGTGGTAGGGGTTCGCATTCCTCTACAACTGCATTGACACGGCATAAACCCGACCCCCCAAACAGCCCTATTTAGGTATTTTGTCGGCAGTTGTGCCAACTGAGTAATACATTACAAAGATTGATTGTAGCTGACACAAGAATAAATGTTGCATAGCTTTGTTTGGCTGGCTGTGGATCTTCATGACACAAATTTTCGTCAAATCATTACGTGGCCTAAACCAAATATCTTTTCTGAATCAGAATTTACATATTCAGGAAACGTAGTTTGCTCACCGTAACCTTACTGGCAATGTTTGTATGTTGCTTCATCTTGCCGAGAAAGACAATTGAAGCGTGCAAGCACCCAGACAGCGCACAGGGTGGAGAAGATCACGGAATGCTCCTTGCTCTAAGGTCACTCAATGCACATAATCAGAATGTTTATCTTTACTGAAGGAGGAATCTGATGAGCTCTAAAGCTCATTTCCACAGATGTCCAATTGGGGAACGGGGTAAGAACGTTACAACAAAAACAGATCAAAACCACGATCGGAGCACAAAATTAAAGAAAAGTAAATGCATCACCTAAACACATACAAATAACCTTGATTTTAAGCTTTCGTGACTGCAGGAATCCATACTCTTTGGTTCTTTCGGTAAAGTCACCTAGGTAGAAAAATAATAGATCACGACGTTTCGATCACAACACAAGCAACTGTCTTCAGGTGAGAGAGAAAAAGCTACTGAAACAAGGTCTTATATAGGCCTGAGATGGGTGCAGCCTCAAGGTAAGAGGGTGGGGCTAGAGATCATCTCCATGAGGCTGTGGAAGTGGCTATTGTATTGTGAGAGATTAGCATTTCAATGCACGAGCTTAATATGTCGCGGCATCGGTGTCTGAGCGAGAAAGACATCCAGCCCGTCAATACAAAGACATCCAACCTAATAATGCAACTCAGAGAGTCAGCTAAAATCGCAGGAAGGATGAAAACATCACAGCAGGTTAAGACTTTACCTGGTTAATCATGTCCTTTTTGCTCTCAGACGTTTGTACCCATCTTCTCGGTTGAAGTTGTGTCTGTGTTTATATATCTGGATGGCTTCATGAACAAATATCTGATGATAGCCAGTGGGTTTGCAGAGTACCTTTGTCTTGGAAAAAACAATTTCGTGTGTGCCCACAGCAACGGCAGAGGTATTGGTTCTACCGTGCTTCAGATCTGCCTTGTGTTCGCGAACACGATCCGAGACATGTCGTTTCGTTTCCCCAATGTAATTGCTGCTGCAGCCACAACTTAGTTTGTAGACACCAGGATATTGCATGTCAGGAATCACATCCTTTACAAATGGGATCAAATCACGGATTTTGTGTACTGTGTTGAAACGAACCTGGATCTTGTGTTTGTTTAAGATTTGGAAATATTTTTGGTAACCCCTGCTATGTATGGCAAAGTCAACCACGGTATTAACTTGTTTTTCAACAGCGACCTGGCCACAAATGGTAAAGTGGCATTGTCCAGTGTGTCTTGCCCAAAGTTTCACTCTCTCTGTCACTCTCTATGCTGATAAGAGGTCACGTTCTCTGCCAAGGTCACAGAGGGTGGGTGGATTGGGGACTTCTCGTTGTGCAGTGGCAAAGACGGAGCCCAACATCGGGCAGTCGGCGCAGCGCAGAGCAGCGAGCAACGTCATGCGGGCACCTTGACAAGCTCAGCTGAGCCTCTCCAGGCTTGCAGATGGAAGATGAAAGTTAGGCCAAGTTTTCTTTGTAATGGAGCTTTTATCTCTTGTACTTTAAAATAAAAAAAATGATTAACTCGGCACTTGGAGTATTCGTAACTATAAACACGGTTTATCATTGTATGTGTTTCATTTGCAATAACGAAAAACTCGAGTGATTATTCATACCTTTGAAGGGGGGGGGGGGGGTGTGGGCGCCCCTACTGTTGTAAAAAAAATATATATATTCTGACCATTTTTACAGCACGTCTCGTATTTAATTGCTATTTATCTCTCTGGTAATGTGGTGCCGTATGCTCGACACGCTTTGAATAACGGTAGCCATTAACGTTCTGTGATGTTCACTATGAACGGGCCCAGTCGTGAATAAACCCGCCATTACTGATCGTGTTTTTTTTACTAACAGGCTGAATGTCCACAAAACAACGGCCATTTGCGCCGCAATCAAAAGTGACGGCATTTACAAACAAACAAATCGCCACCAGCCCCATGCTGTGTGCAAGCATTCGTCCGCTTGATTGTGATGAGGTTTTGGTGGTGGGCGCTGCAAACCAAACACGGACGTCAATTCGCCGTTAATACCTAATGTCGATCCTGGTCAGGCCTTGTGAACGGTGTTTTCTATCCTTCTTGTTTAAGATGTCGTTTATTTACTTGTATATTTGTTTCCATTTAAGGATTTAAAGTGAAGTTGACATTGCCTGTGTAATTAAAAAAAACCTTCCTTTTAATTCACAGTTAGTGATGATGGTGTTTAAAGCCACGTCGCCGGTACTTGTTAGTTTGGACAAATATCCACCCTCATCCTGTGTTCGATTATACAATTATGTTGACATTATTCTTGGTTCTTTCGGTAAAGTCACGTTAAAGGGAAACACTAAAATAATAAATATATATAAAACAATAAAATTCTCACGACGTTTCGACTGTAACACAAGCAGTCATCATCAGGTGTGAAAACCAACGGCAAGAAACTTTTAAATGAAGTGGTGGTTTGCATTTATTTATTTTTAAACGTTAGCACCACGGATAGCGAATTGACAGTTTGTTTAGAAGGAAGAGTCCATCTATGTTCGGAAAAGAGGAGGGGGGAGACGAAAAATTAATGTATGCTGTCTGAAAGCCACCGTAAGCGTGAACAATCAATTAAGACCCGAAATGGTTTATCAAATCCTTCCAATGATTGCTCAGCCAGAATCCATCTTCTCGGTTGAAATTGTCTCTGTGTTTGTATATGTGGATAGCCTCATGAACGAATCTCTCATGGTAGCCAGATGGCTTGCAACGAACCTCTGTCTTGGAGAAGTCAATGTCATGTGAGCCTACTGAATTATAACAGTGATCTGCCACGGCCGAGGTGTTGGTCCTACGTGTTTAAGGTCTGCTTTGTGTTCACGAATGCGGTCTGAGACATGTCATTTGGTTTCTCCAATGTAACTACTACCACAGGCAACTTAGTTTGTAGACACCAGGATACTGTATGTCCGGAATCACATCTTTTACAGACGGAACCAGATCACGGATTTTATGTAATGTGTTGAAACGGACCTGGATCTTGTGTTTATTCAAAATTTCTTTTTTGTAATCTTTTTTGTGATCCCCGCAATGTAGGATAAAGTGATGGTTTTGAAAGGCTCCTCAAAAGGGTCCTTCTTCATGGTTTGAGTGATAGCTTTGCGGATTGTATAGTCGGAGTAACCATTAGCCTTAAGAGTTTGGTGTACGTGCTTTAGTTCACTGCCTATGTGTTCCTGGTCGGATATGCATTGGGCTCTATGGTGCAGAGTCTTGATGAGAGAATTCTTCCGTGATGGATGGTGGTGGGAATCCGGTTTCAGATAAGCATCCGTATGGGTCGCTTTCCTGTAGACAGAGTGGCTCATTGAACCATCAGGTTTCTTTTTTATTAGGACATCCAAAAAAGGTAGCTTGCCATCTTTTTCGAATTCCATGGTAAATCTGATGGCTGGGTGTATGGAATTGATGTGGTCGAAGAATTGGTCTAGAGCAGGCCGGCCATGTGGCCAGATGACAAAAGTGTCATCCACGTACCTCTTCCATAAGGTTGGGCGCAGAGTGGCAGTCTGGATGGCGTCAGTCTCAAATTTCTCAATGAAAATGTTGGCTATAACCGAAGATAGGGAGGAGCCCATTGGGGTGCCCTCAGTTTGTTTGTAGAAAGTTCCATTCCAAGTGAAGTATGTATCGGTTAAGCAGTGTCTCACCAGGGGGGGGGTACCTCAGTGTTTAGTCCTTGATGAACCAATTCTTCAATGATTGCGATGGTGTGAGGTCCAGGAACTTTGGTGAATAAGGAAACTATATCAAAACTGACAAGCAGGTCGTCTGGGGACAGGGAAATACCCTTGATTGTCAATACCAGGTGAGTAGAATTTTGTACCGCAGAGGTGGTTTTTCCAGTGAAAGGCCGCAGGATTTCAGACAAAAAACAAGCCAGTTTGTAGGTGGGGGAGTTGATAGTAGAGACGACGGTATTAAGGGGAGTATCTACTTTATGTATTTTTGGTAAGCCGTATAATCTTGGTGGCCTGGCAGCAGATGGTTTCAACGAAAACTGTTTAGTTTGATCAATTAATACGATTGAATCAGAAATTATTTTGTTGGTTTGTGTGACGAGGCTGTTGGTGGGATCTCTTTTTATTTTTGTATAGCTGCCATCGTCGAGTAATTCTTTAATTTTGTTATTATATTCTATTGTATCCATGATGACAGTAATCATTGGAAGGATTTGATAAACCATTTATGTTGCCATTGTCTAAATGTTTAACTGGCCATGTGCAATATAAGATTGCTATGCATGCAAACAGTGCATACTTACATTTGGAATGTTGTGGATTGTCAAAAGTGGGAGGGATTAAACTATTTTAAAGTCGCGTGTCATGGGATTTTAAGGTAAAAATAACTACAGCGCAGTAAAGAGATAGGAATCATGTCCTGCTGGACATCTGTGAAAAATAACTTTATAGCTCATTGGATTCCTCCAGTATAAATAAATGTTCTGATTCTGAAAATTAAAGCAGGTGCATATTGATTAAAGCAGGTTCATATTGATATAATAAATATATTTGTACATAAATGCACATCAGTAGAATCTTTTTTGTGAAATCATGTTACCACTCTCCTCATTGGCATATAAAATACCTGTAAACTACAGCCCGACGAGAAATGGATGTATTGATGGTACACCGGTGCAGCAGAACACACACCGGTCCTCATAAAACAGTTCTAAAATCTAAATATTAACTGACATTCGTCTTGATTTAAAGCTTTCGTGACTGCAGTAATTCATATTCTTAGTTTTTTCGGAAAAGTCACGTTGAAGAGAAACAACAAAATAATAAAATATATATAAAACAATAAAAAATTCTCACGACGTTTCGACCATAACTCAAACGGTCGTCTTCTGTATCATAGAGCCCAATACATATCCGACCAGGAACACATAAGCAGTGAACTCAAGCACGTACACCAAGCTCTTAGGGCTAATGGTTACTCCGACTATACAATCTGCAAAGCTATCACTCAAACCATGAAGAAGAACCCTCTTGAGGAGCCTTTCAAAACCATCACTTTACCCTACATTGCTGGGATCACAAAAAAGATCTCCAAAATCTTGAATATACACAAGATCCAGGTCCGTTTCAACACATTACATAAAATCCGTGATCTGGTTCCGTCTGTAAAAGATGTGATTCCGGACATACAATACCCTGGTGTCTACAAACTAAGTTGCCTCTGTGGTAGTAGTTACATTGGAGAAACCAAACGCCATGTCTCGGACCGCATTCGTGAACACAAAGCAGACCTTAAACACGGTAGGACCAACACCTCGGCCGTGGCAGATCATTGTTCTAATTCAGTAGGCTCACATGCCATTGACTTTTCCAAGACAGAGGTTCTTTGTAAGCCATCTGGCTTCCATGAGAGATTCGTTCATGAGGCTATCCACATATACAAGCACAGAGACAATTTCAACCGAGAAGATAGATTCTATCTTAGCAATCATTGGAAAGATTTGATAAACCATTTCAGGTCCTAATTGATTGTTCACGCTTACAGTGGCTTTCAGACAGCATACATTATAAAAAATTTCGTCTCCCCCCTCCTCTTTTCAGAATATAGATGGACTAGTCCTGGGTAAACTGCCAAATCGTTGCGCGTGGCGCTAACGTTTTTTATAAATAAATAAATGCGCCGTTTAAAAATAAATTTATGCGAACCAACACACCTGAAGACGACTGTTTGAGTTATGGTTGAAACGTCGTGAGAATTTTTTATTGTTTTATATATATTTTATTATTTTGTTGTTTCTCTTCAACGTGACTTTACCGAAAAAACTAAGAATATGACATTCGTCTGTTTAACAGGTAGGCAAACTCTGGCTGTCATCTGATGATGCTGGCTGTACTTATATATTACCGGCGAAACGTCAGAGTACTTGAATTGTAAATGGCGTTGTGAGTTTAACCGTAAATAATACTATTATCTGGAATATTATTACTGTATTATTATTTCTATGTTCTATTGCGTTTAAAACAAACAAGTCTACAATTTAATCGTTTAATTTTTATTCTTGGTTCCTTCGGTAAAGTCGCCTGAAGAAGACCGCTTGTGTTGCGATCGAAACCTCGTGGGTTTTATTGTAAAAAATTTGATTTTTGCTTTCTATCTACGTGACTTTACCGAAAGAACCAAGAATATGAATTCTTGCGGTGATAAAAGTTTTAAGTCTAAATTTGTATAATTTTGTAAAAAAAATAATCTGTTCCAGCATCCAATGGATATTTAAGACCAAAACAGGAGGAGGATTTCTCCACAATTCTGGCTGTTGCCTGATGAGGCTGGTTGTTGTAATTACCGGCAAAACGTCACGGTACTCAAATAGTTTTTTGGGTTGGATCGCATAAATATAAATGCGTCGTTAAACCCGCCACTACCCGACATAGCCAATTAGTAAGGTTTGCCACGTAAACAGAACATGCCAACTCGTTATGAGCGTTGTGTAGTGAATGACGACGCGTAGACAAGTTTTCCGGTAAGGGCGTGCGCCGGTTTATTAACAATGAAGGTGGTAAGTAAACACCAGGGGTAGGTGTCCTACACTCGGTCCTTCATGTGGACCCTTGGCTCTATCTACTGCTAGTCTGGGCTGTCTCTTAAGG
Organism: Petromyzon marinus; assembly: GCF_048934315.1. Lineage (NCBI taxonomy): Eukaryota > Metazoa > Chordata > Hyperoartia > Petromyzontiformes > Petromyzontidae > Petromyzon > Petromyzon marinus. Next base: position 13,451,547 of record NC_133692.1, read on the forward strand.
CTCTCTCACTCGAGTCAGGACGGGGGTTCAGCCAACACCGCCCAACCGAGGAGAGCAACACCTCCCGTAACTACAGCCAGCTTCTACAGACTTCTTGAGCTCTACCCCTGGCTGTCTCTTCGGCTCTCTTCAACCGCTCACCATCCTGGGCTTCCACAACGACCCCGCTTTCGTCACGGGGGACCCCCTTAAGTACCCCCAGGTGACATGATGTCATCGCACCTCACAGCGTGTATGACGTCACGTCTCCATACTACTCCTCTACAGTAGTACAGCACACCGGAGAGTAAATCCACAACATTTACAATCTGAGTATGACGTTTCACCAGTAATTTCAACCGGCATCATCAGGCGGTAGTGGGTTTACTCTTGATCACACAACCGGTGTGTGCTGTACTGGTAATGAATTAGCACGTTTTGTTTACATTACAAACCTTACTAATTGGCGGTGTCTTTAGTGGTAATGGGTTTATCAACACATTTATATTCATGCGATCTCGCCCAAAAGCCTCTTATGTATGACATTCGTCTTCTCACTACTTCGACATCACGAGAACTGATTTTAACGTAACACCACCACCACCACCGTGGTGATGGTGGTGTTGCGTTAACAGTCTTCCCCCCCCCCTTTTCCTGATGGCGACAGCTTGTGTTGCAACCGAAACGTCATAGTTTTTGTTATTTTGTTCTTTTCTTTGAACTTATCTACGTCACTTTACCGAAAGACCCAAAGAATATGAATTCTTGCAGTTACGAAGAGAGTCTTGCTATTTTAACTTTTTTATTTTACCAGGTAAGGCCCACTGAGCTATATAGCTTTTATTTCAGAAGCAACCTGGCTGTCACACATGATAGCTCAACAAAGTGGCTTATCACGTGGAAATGTATAGCAGCCAAATACTCTAAAACATTGATGTTGATTCTAAATGCGGAGGGAAAACCCGGAGGATCCAGAGAAAATTCCACATGACCACGTAGAGAACATGCAAACTCCAAATATATAGGCGTCAGGTTCGGGATCGAACCCACAACCTCCTGCATAGCAGGCGAGGGAGTTAACATCTCCAAGTCACCGAGGTGCCCCGTGGTGGTCAATGGTGTTGTAAGCAGTGACGTCCAGGGCATATACAGGAGAGAAATATATCCACAGCCGGAAATGGAGGAGGAGGTTACTGACGACCGCACATACACGGAGGGCAAACGCTGTGGAATGGCCCTGACAGAAACCGGATCAGAGAGGCGTTAGGAGAGATTACCCTTTCTATGACTATTCCAAGGTCAGGGGTGTTGTGATAGGGTAGAAACGTCCAGAGATGTTTGGGACTTATAAGGAACGTTTTCAGGATGCTGGCGAAGGCAGCGGCATTGAGAGCTATGGCAAACGGTACTGGAGGCGTTGACAAAGAGGGATCATATCGAAGCTGTTAGTTTCGGGTGCTATGATGAGTTGGCAGTGAGCGATGAGTGTGGTTGGGCAGACGAAAGAGAATGTAATAATGTCATTTAGGTTCGAGATGGTCGTGATGACACTGCACTAAGTGACTGGGAGAGGGGGGGGGGTGATAAGGAGAGCGAGGGAGACAGCAGCAAGCGGAACGGTTACACAACGATGCCATTCCTGGGTCTCATAAAACCTATCCCCGAATTGAGTTCTTGATACCTGGTAATTGATGGGGGTAACAGATTACATTTAAACGAAGGTCGCGGTGTAAATATTTGACAGAGAAGCAGTGGTGGGTAATAAGTTATCTCAATTTTAACGAATAATTCAATTAACCACCTGCCCGTGCACTCGCCGAAGGCAGATTGGCCACCCTTTTTTCCAAAGTGGAGATGCTACAGATATTGACGCATGAACATTGAGATAAACTTCGCATTTCATTTGTCATTAAATCCAGTTTTTACATCATATTGCCTGACTTGGATAGCATCCCCCAATTTGCAACAGCTAATTCAAGTCAGAAAGGATTGTAAGGATTCGATTTTTTGGTGGGGGAAAAAAACTCAATACAATTATGCTTTTAAGTCTATTTCTTATTATTATTACTTAATTGACTGGAAATAAATATTCAATTCAGTTAAAATTGCAAAGAAATCAAATCATGAAAATCATGATTCATTACACATTCTAATGAAAGAAGGCTTAGAATATAATGATATGAAATTGCTGGGCAATTTAAAGAGAAATTATACATTATTTTTCAGTTTTACACTGAAATAAATTGCTGTGCTCTTTTCGACGCTACACCCAGGTTTGTTCACGTAAAATCAGGTGCTCGCTGATGATTAAGCCAGAGGACATTTTACACCAGCAATTAACGTGATGCATGTGACAATTAACTCGCAACTATAATAATATGGTGTGTGCACAGTGTTGCTGCCAGCAGCCCTTCATAAAGTTGATGTGTTATTGGTGTAAAGGCTTTCTATTCCAAATAGAGGGGGCATTTTGTTTGACTGAATGTCACAATATTGTGTCATGCCGGGTTTGTTTTTTCTTGGCACACAATCCTGTTGTATATCTCAAAACAGATGTTGCTGTGCCCCTTAATATTTGTTCTTGGTCCGCATAAGAAAAAAAACAAAGCGGTAGTGGGAACACTAAAAATTCCCTACTCCCATTGATTGTAAAAGAGAGCACGTAATGCCAATAGTACAAATGCACGCCGTCTAGCTTGAAGGCAACGCCATCGCATAACCTCACAAACGACATGAGGCACATCACGGACAGTGGCCTGTGTATCCTTACATCAGTGCATGCCAGGGAACATGGCTCGCTGATCACTCGTGAAACGTTATCTTGTGCAAGCTATGACCGATAATGTTCATAACATGACTCCTGAACAATAGGCATCTGCATAGAAACTCCACAGGAGCATCCGATTTGTCACACTATGTTGGGACCTGTATTTTAAAACAAAATTTAGTTGAGTTCATTAAATCTAGATTTGAAGTTTTCGTGACTGCAGGGATCCATACTCTTTGTTTTTTTCTGTAAAGTCACATCCAATATCTTAAACAAACACAAGATCCAGGTCCGATTCAGTACAGTACACAAAATCCGTGATCTGATCCCATCTGGGAAGGATGTCATTCCTGACATGCAATATCCTGGAGTCTACAAACTAAGTTGCACCTGTGGTGATTGTTACATTGGGGAAGCGAAACGACACATCTCGGACCGTGTTCGCGAGCACAAGGCAGACCTAAAACACGGCAGGACAAATACCTCCACCGTGGCTGACCATTGCTATAACGCTGTAGGCTCTCATGATATTGTTTTTTTTTCTTTTTCCGAGACCAAGGTGCTCTGCAAATCTTCAGGCTACTATCAAATGTTTGTTCATGAAGCAATCCAGATATATGAACATAGACATAACTTCAACCGAGAAGATGAATACAAATTGAGCAATCATTGGAAGGATGTTATTAACCAGGTAAAACCTTAAATGCTTTATGGTGTTGCCTTCATATCCGCATCTCCTGTTGCTTCAGCTTCCCGCTCCCAGCCCCGCTCTCTTCCCCTCCCCACCCCCTGACATTTTGTCTCTGCTCACACTTTAATCCCTTCTAGCTGCTCTTCACTTGGCAGCGCTCCACTCCTCCTACCCCACACCCCCCCCCTCGCTGTCTCTCCTCCATGGCTCCTCCCCCCTCTCTTGCCTATATAGCCTCTTGTTACAGCAGCCCTTTTGCCCACTTCAGCAATTGTTTCTTGATGTGGTTGTCCCACCTGATGATGGACGCTTGTGTTGCACCCGAAACGTCGTGATTTTTATTTTATTTTATATCTACGTGACTTTACCGAAAGAACCAAATAGTATGAGTTCATTAAGTTTGTTGAGCCCACTAGCCAGGATTGGGCAAACTTCGCCCACTTTTCACCCAGACAACTGGAGAGCAGTTGTCACAGTTAAGAGACAGATACAATTTACACTGTTGGACATAAAAATTGAAATAAATACTCTTTGGGTCTTTCAGTAAAGTCACGTAGATAGAAAAATATAATAAAATCACGACGCTTCGATTGCAACACAAGCAATCGTCCTCAGGTGAAAAAATATAACAAGAGAGCTGCTGAAGCAGGGTGTTATACAGGCCTGAGATGGGTGCAGCCCAAGAGTAAGTGGGCGCGGTTAGAAAAGGAAGATCGAGGGCACCCCAAAGCTGTTGGGCTGGCCATTGTTTTGTGAGAGATTAGCATACTCTTTGGTTCTTTTGGTAAAGTCACGTAGGTAAAAATAAATTAAAACAAATCAGGACGTTTCGATCGCAACACAAGCAATCTTCATCAGGTGGAACAACCACGGAAAGAAAATGCTGAAGTAGGCGAGAGAGCTGCCGTGGCAAGAGGTTATATAGGTAAGAAAGGGGGAAGGCAAGGGGGCTGCGAGAGCGCTATGGGGAGAAGAAGTGAGGCTGGGGGGGGGAATGGGCGGGGCTAAAAGTGGGAAGCTGAGTGTGGGACACGGGGGGAAAGTAACTCAGAAAAATCAACTAGTAAACGGCTATATTCTTAGTTTTTTCGGTAAAGTCACGTTGAAGAGAAACAACAAAATAACAAAATATATATCAACGTGACTTTACCGAAAAAACTAAGAATATGAATTACTGCAGTCACGAAAGCTTTAAATAAAAATTTAGTAAACGGCTGTTAGGATGGAAACATCCACAACCAGTTAAGGCTTTACCTGGTTAATAACATCCTTCCAATGATTGCTCAATGTGTATCTGTCTTCTCGGTTGAAGTTATGTCTGTGTTCATATATCTGGATGGCTTCATGAACAAACCTTTGATAGTTGCCCGAAGGTTTGCAGAGTACCTTGGTCTCGGAAAAAAACATATCATGCGAGCCCACAGTGTTATAACAATGGTCAGCTACGGCAGAGGTATTGGTTCTGCCGTTTTTCAGATCTGCCTTGTGTTCATTAACACAGTCCGAGACATGTCGTTTCGTTTCCCCAATGCAACCGCTACTGCAGGTACAACTCAGTTTGTAGACTTCAGGGTGTTGCATGTCAGGAATGACTTCCTGCACAGATGGGATTAGATCACGGATTTTGTGTCCTGTATTGAATCGGACCTGGATCTTGTGTTTGTTTAAGATTTTGGAAAAAAATGTGGTAACACCTACTATGCATGGTAAAGTGATGGTTTTGATTGGCTTCTCAGGAGATTGTTTCTCCTTAGTTGGAGAAACAGCTTTGCGAATAATGTGGTCCGAGTACCCATTAATCTTGAGGGCTTGGTGTACGTGTTCCAGTTCACTGGCTAGGTGGTGTTGGTCGGAAATGCAGTGGGCCCTATGGTGTAGTATTTTGATGAGGGAATTCTTCTGGGCCAGATGGTGTTGGGAATCAGGATTAAGGTAGGAATCTGTGTGGGTGGCTTTCCTGTAGACAGTTTCTGAACGAGCAGTCAGGTCCCTTCTCAAACAAAACATCCAGGAATGGTAGCTTACCATCCTTCTCCACTTCTATGGTGAATTTGATGGATGGGTGTATGGAATTAATGTGGTTGAGAAATTGGTTTAATGCTGGCAGGCCATGTGGCCAAATGACGAAAGTGTCATCTACATATCTCTTCCACAAGGAAGGATGTAGGGTGGATGTCTGGATGGCATCTGTTTCAAATTTCTCCATGAAAACATTCGCTATTACTGGTGATAAGGGGGAACCCATGGGGGTATCTTCATTTTGTTTGTAGAAGTACCTTTCCAGGTGAAGTAAGTGTTGGTAAGGCAGTGCCTAACCAAATTTGATACATCAGGATTCAGTCCATGTTGGACCAAGTCTCCAATTATAGCTAAGGTGCCAGGTATAGGAACCTTGCTGAACAGAGATACTGCATCAAAGCTTTGATTTAAAGCTTTCGTGACTGCAGTAATTCATATTCTTAGTTTTTTCGGTACAGTCACGTTGAAGAGAAACAACAAAATAATAAAATATATAAAAAACAATAAAAAATTCTCACGACGTTTCGACCATGCATGCGAACCAACACACCTGAAGACGACCGTTTGAGTTATGGTCGAAACGTCGTGAGAATTTTTGTATTGTTTTTTTAAATATATATTTTATTATTTTGTTGTTTCTCTTCAACGTGACTTTACCGAAAAAACTAAGAATATGCATCAAAGCTGACAAGCAAATCATCTGGAGACAGTGAGATGCCCTTGATTTGAGAGACCAAGTTAGCTGAGTTATGTAATGCTGAGGTAGTCTTTCCTGTTAATGGAAGCAAGGTCACAGACAGAAATTGGGCCAGTTTGTAGGTAGGTGAGTTGATAGTGAAAACGATGGGCCGAAGTGGAGTACCTTTTTATGGATTTTTGGAAGACCATAGAATCTGGGTGGTCTTGTAGCAGAATGTTTTAGGGAGAGCCGCTTGAATGGTTCGATTAGAGAAGTTGAAATGGTAATGATATGGTTATTTTTTGTAGCCAGGCGGTTGGTAGGATCTTTGTTGATTTTGGTGTAACTGCCATCATTAAGAAGGTATGAATTCCTGCAGTCACGAAAGCTTTAAGTCAAGATTTAATTGAAATAAAACTGAATTAAAACTTAAAATCTCATCATTGGTTGTCCTAGAACTATCCGAGACACTGCTCCAGTACCCAACCAGGCTGCTCTTATTGTTATTCGATTTAAAACACCGCGAGCACCAACTGAACGCCACGAAAAAAATGTTTGCAACTTAAAAGCAGTCCATTTGTGAACTTCCAAATAAACGTGGCATATGTATTTATTTACTGATATTTTAAGTGCTTATCTATATCTCCTAGCGCGGTGGAGTGGTGGCACAATGGTTAGCGCAGTGCGCGGTGAGCACAATAACCTGGAGTCACAGTTCAACGTCAGTGGTGAGTGATATCTGAAGTGGTCCTGGCAGCCAGCGTGGTGAGGTATGGTCACACAACCCCCACAACTGATATGGCGTTGGAGTGGGAAGGGGGGGCTGCTCATCCAGCGGGAATTGAACTCAGCGACCCAAGTTCAAGTCCCGCTCACGGCCAACACCAGTGACAATTACTGTATATGAATCGGTCCTGGGCCTCCCCTAGGTCGACTAAGCCTCAAATGAGTACCTGGTGTGGTGTGTAAGTATTGCCAATGGGGAGACAAAGGCGGCCGGGCGTGGTGCTGGCCACCCACCCACCCTTTCGTGTGTTGTGCCAGCCTTAATAGGTCATTGCTAACAGCACTTGCCCCAACAGTTTGTTAAGACTATACGGGGGATCTTTGTACATATATTAACACACTACAGAATGCGGTGTAACGACATTGCGGACACCACAATGGTGTGGGTGTAGTACCGGCCCTAGAGGGGCCCGGTGATTGCTGATTGATAGTGGTAGATGGCGCCACGCTTGGCGCGTAGTGCCAACCCTACAGGACAGGGTGCGGGAGTGCCAGCTGTAGGAATGAGATTACTAAAGGCCATGTCACTCTGGTTGACCCAAGAGGACACGTGACCAGTTAAGTCTACAAAGGGGCCCAAGTGGGGGCTAGGGGTGGTCACGTGGTTAGCATCCAGATCCTTCCCGAGGATTCTGGAAGGTGGTCGTGGCCAAGGGCGGAGCCAGCCACGCCGCAGAGAATATAAGCCGGGTCCCCAGAGGGACCGGCGTTATTGTTCATCCTGAAGAAACCTTCGTCAACGTTCTACGTTCTCCGCACAACAAGTCTCCAACACGTGGACCTGGATCCGAGCTGTGGTCCCGGTCTGTAGTAGCTAGTTACGTTGTAATTAGTGTAGTTAGCCTGGTGGTCACCACCACAGGTTATTATTCTGTTAAGGGGAAGTTACCCCATGTGTTGGAGTTAAATAAATGTGTTGCCTTCAAATATATGTCTGCGACTCAGTTGAACGCCCTACAGTAAGATTAATTTTTTTTGCGCTTCTCTCTCTTAATAATATAAGCAATGTCTGCCCAATGGAGACCACAGTCAGCATCTGCCATATTTACAACCCACACTTAACCTCCCATGACTATTCTTCGATTACTTTCACAAATAAACACGTACAGGTGTATGTGTCAGGTGATTAGGATGTCGAAGTTGCTGGTAATTATAGATTTTTAGAGGGGCAGGAATGATATTTTGTAGCGCAACGAGCCTCCTCGGACGTGAAGTGTCAGGCGTTTATCGACATGAGCAAGAAGTGCATTGGAAAGAGCCGACAGACAAATAATAATAATCCTCATTAAAAGTACGCTCCAGTAACGGGACTTTAAGAATGTCCTTTTGTACTATCACAGTGTGAACCGCTCGTGTTGATAACGTCAAAAACATTTAAAGTGTGTGAAATCAATAATGCTATAGATGGGAACATAAAACATTTCCATTTACCTTTTCTTTTTCATTGTCAATAACACGGTGAGTTATGCTTTAGGGGAAACAGAAACAGGAGAGTGTCTCATTGTTAAATTGTATATTATAAATTAACATTAATAACATAGATTTACAGTCCTTTGTCAATCCAAAGATCCCCCGTATAGCCTGTAACATACTATAGGAGCAAGTGTTGTTAGCGAGCACCTATGAAGGCCGGCACGGCACACGAGGGGTGGGTGACCAGCACCACGCCCAGCCGCCTTTGTCTTCCTCGTGGCGATGTTTACACACCACACCAGGTACTTATTCGAGGCTGAGTCAACCTAGGGGAGGCCCAGGACCGGCTCAGATAATCGTCCCTGATGTTGGCCGTGAGCGGGAATCGAACTCGGGTTGCTGGGTTCGTAGCGTAGCGCGCTAACCACTGCACCACCGCTTCCCATATACACGAAGAGATACCCACGAAATCTCCCTGCACATATCTTGCTGAGTAATTTTTGGCGGTAAATTGCATTTAAATTTCCCATTGTTGTACGCTGATAAGTCCAGCACGAAATATTTTCTTTACAAACCTGTTAGGAGTCTACTTTTTTTTTCCCTTTGTCGAAGGTACGTGACGTTTACATCTTAACAGAAGTGTCAGGACTGTCCTTGACCACAGCACCCGGCGATAGGTTTGTTTCCGCTCGCACGATCAAGGTCGATGCTTCAAAGGACCCCGAGAGAGAGAGGGGCGCCTGCAGACGACTGACATTTTATGAATGCATCTTCGGCTCAGTGCCGTACACGGTGTGGCATAGACCAACTTGTCACAGATACGAAACATGGGAGTTTAGCTGCCAAAAAAATACCTCATCTGTAAAAAAAATGGAATCGCAGCAGTCTCTTTAGGAAGACGGTCGCCTCGCTCTCAACGGGATGCGAAATACGTTCAAAACCCGTACGGGCGTAGGTGTTCGTTTCGCAACTCAACCGTTGACGCTTGTGACGGGGTGGGCGTGCGATCCCCCCCCCTCCGTCGCCAAATTTGGGGTAAAAAAGAAGACAATCCCAACGGCTTGAGCGGTCTGTAACCGATTTGGTTAATGCAGTCATTGTAATTCGGACGCATTCCATTGCACAAATACAATGCATTTTACAGTGGGGGGAAAAAAGATTCGAACATAGTTTTAGATTTATTGCTGCGTTTTAACTTCCAGAAAACTTAGCACCGCGGTTTTGTTGTACCGGTGTTATATGATTTTGATTTGAAATACTTTGGCAATTTAAATGCAAAACAACTTTGAAATAGATTATGGTCCAGGGTGGAAAACACTTTAAACTCAGGCGCCCGAGCTAAACTTACAAGTAGTCCTTTAGTAAATGATGATAAAGCGCGCACATACACACACAACACTGAGAAGAGTGTGTGCTGCACGGTTGTAAATGTTTAATTAAAAAAACAAATGTAACAATGGTTCCTAGGTGGTGTTAACGCCGCTTTGTGTTAAATATGTATATTATGCGACACGTGTAAAATATATACAAAAGCAGAACAATCCTTTGTTTTGTATAAATACACGGGGCATGTACATTATTATCTTGACTTTTCTGTTTTACTTTAAGAATAAAAAATGACACGCAACAACAAAAATTCTAGACTTGACACACGAGTCCAGTCTTAAGTCTTCAGAAGTTTTAGCCAAATTAGTTTTGGTAATTTTTTTACGGGCAGACCACCTGCTACTCCTCCTCCTCCTTCCTGCCCTTCCCGGTTTTTTTCTGGGCTCCCAATTGCTGGTACTGGTTGCTAAAGGAGACCTCGACCACCAGTGATCCAAGCAGCCATCGTGCTGCGTGGAAACCGCGTGGCCCTGCCACTCCACGTAAAGTGCCCCCTTGCCCGTCCGCCTCTCTCTTTCGTGCGCCCTCGGAGTGCGTAACCAATCGCTAGGACAGCCGTGACCGCTTGAAACCGGAGTTACACAGGTGGGGGAGGGGGGGGTGTGGGGAAGGAGGAAACAAAAAAATAAACGAGCACTTTGCTCGTGCTCAGTGATTTGCCTTCAAATTTTTCAATTAAAAGGGGCTCCTCTCCTAAAATTAACAATTCAGGATTCGGATGCAACGGAAATTATCATATTCAATTAGGCTGGAGTGTGCGTGCGCGCGCATTGCGTGTGCTCGTGCGTGTGTGTGAGACAACCCCCTTGTTAAAATGTGGGGAGCGGTAGCGTAGTGGTTTAGAGCGCTGCGCTCTGAACCCGGCGACCTGAGTTTGATTCCCGCTCACGGTCAACAGCGGTAGCGATTATCTGAACCGGTCCTGGGCCTCCCCTAGGTCGACCCAGCCTCAAATGAGTACCTGGTGTGGTGTGTAAGAATTGCCGCTGGGGAGACAAAGGCGGCCGGGCGTGGTGCTGGCCACCCATCCCCTCGTGTGCCATGCCGGCCTTCATAAGGGGCTTACTAACAGCACTTGCCCCAACAGTTTGTTAAGGCTATACGGTGAGTGTTTGTCTTTGTTTAAATGTCCAATCTGGGGTGTTTAATACATTATTAAAATCGAAGTATACACCTCTTGAATCGACCCACAGTTCCGTCTCGTTCCTGCTGGGTCCTGCTGCGATCATGTATTTAATCAGCGGAGTTTTGAACCTTGTGCTGAAAATGTATGTTTCCTCGTATTGTACATATCTTGCTTTATGTTTTCCTTATATACATTCAAGCTGTGATTGCTCTAAACCTAGGTCTCCTTTTAAAAAAGAGACTCCGAGTTTTAAATAGGTCTTATCTGGTACGTAAAAACAATAACAGACATGGTGATGATGTTGCCAGAGGTGATTCTGATGTTGCCAGAGGTGATTCTGATCTTGCTAGAGGTGATTCTGATGTTGCCAGAGGTGATTCTGATGTTGCCAGAGGTGATTCTGATCTTGCCAGAGGTGATTCTGATGTTGCCAGAGGTGATTCTGATGTTGCTAGAGGTGATTCTGATGTCGCCAGAGGTGATACTGATGTTGCCAGAGGTGATTCTGATGTTGCCAAAGGTGATTCTGATGTTGCCAGAGGTGATTCTGATGTTTCCAGAGGTGATTTTGATGTTTCCAGAGGTGATTCTGATGTTGCCAGAGGTGATTCTGATGTTGCCAGAGGTGATTCTGATGTTGCCAGAGGTGATTCTGATATTGCTAGAGGTGATTCTGATGTTGCCAGAGGTGATTCTGATGTTGCCAGAGATTAGTCTATGCACAGTGAGGGAAAAAAGTATTTGATCCCCTGCTGATTTTGTACGTTTTCCCACTGACAAAGAAATGATTAGTCTATAATTTTAATGGTTGGTTTATTTGAACAGTGAGAGACAGAATAACAACAAAATCCAGAAAAACGCATGTCAAAAATGTTATAACTTGATTTGCATTTTAATGAGGGAAATCAGTATTTTATCCCTTCTCAATCAGATTTCTGGCTCCCAGGTGTCTTTTATACAGGTAACAAGCTGAGATTAGGAGCACTCCCTTTAAGAGTGTGCTCCTAATCTCAGCTCGTTACCTGTATAAAAGACACCTGTCCACAGAAGCAATCAATCAATCAATCAGATTCCAAACTCTCCACCATGGCCAAGACCAAAGAGCTCTCCAAGGATGTCAGGGACAAGATTGTAGACCTACACAAGGCTGGAATGTGCTACAAGACCATTGCCAAGCAGCTTGGTGAGAAGGTGACAACAGTTGGTGCGATTATTCGCAAATGTAAAAAACACAAAAGAACTGTCAATCTCCCTCGGCCTGGGACTCCATGCAAGATCTCACCTCGTGGAGTTGCAATGATCATGAGAACGGTGAGGAATCAGCCCAGAACTACACGGGAGGATCTTGTCAATGATCTCAAGGCAGCTGGGACCACAGTCACCAAGAAAACAATTGGTTACACACCATGCCGTGAAGGACGGAAATCCTGCAGCGCCCGCAAGGTCCCCCTGCTCAAGAAAGCACATATACATGCCCGTCTGAAGTTTGCCAATGACCATTTTAATGATTCAGAGGACAACTGGGTGAAAGTGTTGTGGTCAGATGAGACCAAAATGGAGCTCTTTGGCATCAACTCAACTCGCCGTGTTTGGAGGAGGAGGAATGCTGCCTATGACCCCAAGAACATCATCCCCATCGTCAAACATGGAGGTGGAAACATTATGCTTTGGGGGTGTTTTTCTGCTAAGGGGACAGGACAACTTCACCGCATCAAAGGGACGATGGACGGGGCCATGTACCGTAAAATCGTGGGTGAGAACCTCCTTCCGTCAGCCAGGGCATTGAAAATGGGTCGTGGATGGGTATTCCAGCATGACAATGACCAAAACACACGGTTAAGACAACAAAGGAGTGGCTCAAGAAGAAACACATTAAGGTCCTGGAGTGGCCTAGCCAGTCTCCAGACCTTAATCCCATAGAAAATCTGTGGAGGGAGCTGAAGGTTCGAGTTGCCAAACGTCAGCCTCGAAACCTTAATGACTTGGAGAAGATCTGCAAAGAGGAGTGGGACAAAATCCCTCCTGAGATGTGTGCAAATCTGGTGGCCAACTACAAGAAACGTCTGACCTCTGTGATTGCCAACAAGGATTTTGCCACCAAGTACTAAGTCATCTTTTGCAGAGGGGTCAAATACTTATTTCCCTCATTAAAATGCAAATCAATTTATAACATTTTTGACATGCGTTTTTCTGGATTTTGTTGTTATCATTCTGTCTCTCACTGTTCAAATAAACTTACCATAAAAATTATAGTCTGAGCATTTCTTTGTCAGTGGGCAAACGTACAAAATCAGCAGGGGAGCAAATACTTTTTCCCTCACTTTTAAGTGTCATCGTGGAGAATATAAAGTTTCATCTTCTTGGTTCTTTCGGTAAAGTCACGTAGAATGGAAACAGAGTAATAAAAATAAAACATAATAAAATAAAATTTTCACGACGTTTCGGCCACAACACAAGTAGCCTTGTTCAGGTGACGACAGCGCTTCAATGAACGCTGCTAAGATTCGTAGCGTCTTTTAAGCTAGGTGAGAGAAGTGGAGCGCCTTGACAAAGGAGTTTACATATCAAACAGGAGAATTTAGCATTGAAATAGCTGAGGGATTAGCTTGTGACTGGTCACAGAAATAGCTATGTTAAAGTCAAAGTTTACATATCAACAGAGGCATTTAGTATTTGGACGCTAAAGGGCTGCAACTACCCAACTACCATACAGTAAACCGATGTGAAAAAACTAAGTCTAAATTACATCAATATAATAAATGTACTCAATATATTCTTCAATAAGCTGAGCTATTAACACAAAGCAACTGGGTATACACTGCACTATATAATGAATACCATATAGTAAACTAATAAAAAATAAACTAAAATATAAACTACCTCAATGTTATCAATAAACTCTATATACTCTCCAATCAGCTGAGCCACCAACAATAAGTCGTTATATATCACAATGCCATATGGCGAAAAAATATATGGCGGTTTCTCCCCTCAACGCCAGCACCACGGACAGCGACGAGCCCCGTTCAGACGGACCAGTCCATCCATGCTCGGAACGGAGGAGGGGGGAGAGAAACAGCCACAATGCGCTGTTATACTCCGTGTTATAAACCGCACCATTAACCGTGGTGTGAGAGGCATTAAGAGGCAATGCCAGCGAAAGAGCTGCGGTCTGAAGGTCACCGTAAAATGCAATTAATTAAGAACCGAAATGGTTTAAAACATTTCCAATGGTTACTAAGCCAGAATCCGTCTTCTCGGTTAAAAGTTTGCAACAAATTTTTTTAAAAGTATTTTTACACAACCCAAACAGCTACCTAGCCTTCTGTGAGTTCAAATATAATTTCAACAACGTTGGTTTCAAGCGAGCCTGCCCTCCTCAGATTAAGACGCTGATTGTCAATACCAGTTCACAGTTTGATTGCTTTAAAACCACCGCTGCCGAAATTATTATACGCACGCCCCCAGAAGGCTGTGCGGCTGATGGTATTGTGTTTTCACACTTAAAACAAAAATACTTTCACGCGTAGAGACAAACATAGGAGGCATATTGTCTGCTCGGTTATGATGATGATGGATCAGTTGAGCTATATAGAATACCTGTAGGAGAGATATATAATAGCATAATTACATATTTGAAACATGTTGACCCAGGCATATCAGTTCTTAACACCTATAAAGCCTTTCGGCATTGCTTTTTTTTCCTAAACAGCACTCAGGGGGACACTTGCGCGTAATATAATTTACCACAAACTGTGCGTAGCTGGCTGCAGCAGTGGCGGCAGCAGCAGTAGCGGTGACAGTGCTCTCCGTCGGTGTTCAGCAAATACCATTGCAATCCACCCCTTTACGACCGTCGTCGGCGGGGTAGCGTCTTATGTTTCAGTGAGCAAATATGGCACTAAGTTTAAACACGCTCTTAACAATTCGCGGTAAAATCGGCAGAACAACGTCTCCCTCGTGCTCGTGGTATTTAAAATGTGGCTCACCGCACGCTCAGGGGAGATCCGAGTCTGCCACTAATTAACGTAATGACATCACGTTAATTGATCAAATAAGTTCATTTTTTTACGTCTCGCTCTGCGACGCTTAAACTGAGACCTGTTTAATTAATCGTTTATCCATCAAAAAGATGCTGCGTTTAAGTGGAGTGGGACTCGTGACAGCTATCACTTGGCGCAACTGCAATTTTAACGGTAATTTTTTGTCAAAAGTAAATATTTTATGGGTAAGAATTTAAGATGACACGCTCAGTTTACAACAGGACAAATCCTATAACCGGTGTGTTGGCAGAGAGAGCCATGTTTTCTTGACTTAGTCTGCAAACGTGGCCAAAGTCGTAAACAATCTTATTCTTGTCTCCTGTCCAACCCTATACGGGTCTTTTCCCAATATTCTGCACAGGCCACCGCTTCTGGTGTTGGCATTTCCAAATCTTGAGGAGTGCATTGTGGGTGCTTCGGGGCATTGGTTGGTGCAGCAAAAGCCCCCCCCCCCATGATTTAATGACAGAGTTGCATCTGCCGAAACTCCACTCTCAGTCGTAAACATTGTGGACCAGAAACGTCTCTCACTGTGCAGACATTGGGGTTTTCGCCATCGTGTGGAGCTCTCCACTCTCGGGCTCCCTCGCAAGGTGAGTGGGGATCAAGGCTGAGTTAAGGCTGTTTGAAGGCCCAGCTACTGAAACTAAAACTATGAAACATTTTTTTATTTATTTTACCAGGTAATACCCCACTGACCTATGTAGCAGCTCTTTTTTAGAAGCGACCTGGCCACAAATGATAGCTCAACGAAGTGTGTTTATCACCACGTGGACATTTTTAGCAATAGCTAAATACTCTAAAATGCGTGCTGTTGATTCTAAATGTGGAGGGAACAACCCAGAGTAGCCAGAGAAAAAATCTACACGACCACGGAGAGAGAGACGCAGACTCCAAATATACAGCAGGCGTCCAGGTCCTCCTCCACACCAGGCGAGGCAGTGAACATCTCGCGGCAGAGACCGCGTTCTCAGTGGCACAGCCGCCACGTGGAGTAGCGAGCGTTCATTGCCTGCGACTCACGCGAGCAATCTTTGATAAATGTAAAGCAACATATTTATTAACTCCTGTTTAATAATTCAGCGAAACGTAATTTCACGAAAGTTTTAGAGAACATAAATCCACCGTCGCTGTATGGCAGAGAAAGAAGATTGTAGGCGAGGGTTGCCACCGCTGCTACACGTGTGCCAAGGGTGCACCTGCACGTTCGTGCAAATCGCTTGCGTGAAAATCATATTTTTTGCGCTTCAAACTAATTTAGTAAGCCCACAAAATTGAGCATGCTACTGCGGGAGCTGTTAATAATGAAATTAAGTTATGTTTAGATTAAAAATAAATATCACGGTGGAACTCCTTTCGTCTGCAACACACTGACAATAGCGTTCCTCAAATCCATGAGAAATAATTGCGCATTCCAGGATTATTTAATCGACACACTGTAACGTATATCCGCAAAAGAAGGGCGCATTCTAGGAGTTATGCCTTTCTTGTTCCGGCCACACCAGTGCGTGGAAACAGTGGCATGAGGCTGTTAACGGTGGTGCTGATGACAATGGCGATGATGATGTAGCGAATGATGATAAAGCTGGCTTTTGATGTTAATTGTGACGATCGCCGTGCTCGTGTTGCTTCGTAAGCGACGCAGGGAGTGTGTGCGATCTGAGTGCCATCCCCTTGCGTGCATTTTTCCGGCAGCCGCGGTTGCTTTGCAAAGAAACACTCGAGGAGGAAATGGCCAAATATGACTCTCCTTGAAGGTGTCTTCGGATTCAGTGAGAGTTCATGAATCGGGGATATTATTACTAGCCTTGCAGTAATTGTATATGTGGACTGTTGAACTTCTTTCGGACCGTACGTAACCAATTGTGCTAATCGGACGTGCGGGTAAGGAAAACAAACTAATCAAAAAGCAGTAATTCATAACATAATTTATCAGTGTTTTCCATACATGAATGTGTGTGTGATTCGATTACTTCCAACGAGGCGATCTGTAAAAATCAGTTCCCCGTGCGGTTCGGTGAATTATCACAATTTCGGAATCAGGATTCAATCCAAGAATATTTAGTTTTTGTTTAAATGTTAAATATTGTGGGTGGATGTAGCGCCTGTAGTGGCTGCAGTGGTCACATGAACCCGTTACGTGACGTAATGGGCTCGCGTATTTCCTCAACAAAAACAAATATGTAGATAGATATCTATATAAACTCTCCGTATTCCCGTGTCGTTGATTAAGGGTGCCTTGTCGTGGCACCTTGAGGAAGGGTGCCTTGTCGTGGCTCAAGCGTTCTGTATTTTGTGTAGACATGGTAGACTTTCGATTATTCGCGTACTGTTTATCCGATTTGTGGATTAACTGATTTACTGCACGCACCTGAGATTTTGACATGCATTACAAACGCGTGGATTTCCCCTGAAGCCCAAATTAATAATCTAAAAACAGTTAAAATTGTTATTCTTTGTAATGTGTATTGCAAGTCACTTGCTTAAACCAAACAAATATGTTCTCCGATGAATCCGAAATCCACGTGATCGCTTCTACAGTACAGTAGTTGCAGATCTTTACAACAGTGGGTGGAGTTTGATTTATGTTGATGATTGGCGTGGCTCTGCTGCTGTCCACTTAGTAGACCGAGTCTTCTGCGTGGGAGCAGGAAACTTATCACTGAGCACGAGCATCAGAAACGATCGACTCTTTACGACATTTTTTTGTTTTCTTATCTTAAACATAATTTACAACTATATTAGTGTTTTTTGGCATAGAAATCCGCGAAAATTAGATATTTTTGGATCCGTAATAGTTTTTTTTTTGGGTTAGATCACGGAAATATTAATGTGTCATTAAACCCACCACCACCCGACACTTTACAATTACAGAGATATCTTAACTTTCGTCCACTTGACTTTCGTTGTTTGGCTTTTTCGGCCATTTTCAATTATTGCCACATTTCAAATTTCGTCCACGTGCTTTTCCTCTTTCGTCCGATTTCATCCAACTTTTCACGACGTATGCGCCATCTTTTTCGTTCAGTCTTTGAATAGAAGTCGTTCAATGAGCATCTCTTATATTTGTGTCTTCATGTATTATTAATACTGTACCTATTTCTGTGATTGTATTGTAAACAATTCATAGTTACGTTTATGATAACAGTATAATACTACAGTGTTCATAGTTATATTCGTGATTATAAAACACGTGTACAGTATTCATACTGTGCTTATTTTTGTGATTACTGTAAAATACCTATTTTTGTGCTTTCATATATTCATAATACAACTATTTAAAGGCAAAAGTTTGTTTATTTATTTAGTCTTTTCAGTAAAGACGCGTAGGTATAAAATAAAATAAATCACGACGTTTCCGGCACAACACAAGCGTTCGTCATCAGGTGGGAAAGCATGACATGCTGCTGAGGTGTAGCCCAAGGGTCATAAAGAAGTGGGCGGGGCTAGTGATAATGTGAGAAATTAGCATGTAACTGTAAGAATGGAGAGCGGCCTCCTCGACGAGGGCACGGAAGTGGCTATGTTAATGTGAGAGATTAGCATGTTAATGTAAGAACGAAGAGTGGTGCAATTCAAAGGCATGAGAGTGCAATCCGAAGGACATGTGAGCATGAGAGTGCAATCCAAAGGACATGTGAGCATGAGAGTGCAATCTAAAGGCATGAGAGTGCAATGCAAAGGACATGTGAGCATGAGAGATCTGAGAGAGAGAGACAGTCGGAAATAACAGCTGACATAGGCAGGTAGGATGGAAACATCACAGTCAGTTAAGACTTTACCTGGTTAATAACGTCCTTCCAATGATTGGTCAGTTTGTACCCATCTCGGTTGAAGTTGTGTCTGTGTTTATATATCTGGATGGCTTCATGAACAAATCTCTGAAGGTAGCCAGTAGGTTTGCAGAGTACCTCCGTCTTGGAAAAATACATTTCGTGTGAGCCCACAGCGTTACAACAATGATCAGCAACTGCAGAGGTATTGGTCCTACCGTGTTTCAGATCTGCCTTGTGTTCACGAAAGCGGTCCGAGACATGTCGTTTCGTTTCCCCAATGTAACTGCTGCCGCAACCACAACTCAGTTTGTAGACACCAGGGTATTGCATGTCAGGAATGACATCCTTTACAGATGGGATTAAATCACGAAACGAACCTGGATCTTGTGTTTGTTTAAGATTTTGGAAATCTTTTTGGTAACCCCTGCTATGTATGGTAAAGTGATGGTTTTAGTTGGATCCTCAGAAGGTTGTCTTCCCATGGCTGGGGAGAAAGCTTTGTGGATTGTACGGTCCGAGGATCCGTTCATCCTGATGGCTTGGTGTATGTGCTCCAACTCACTGGCTAGGTAGTGCTAGTCGGAGATGCAACGGGCCCTATGGTGTAGTGTTTTGATGAGAGGATTCTTCTGGGCTGGATAGTGGTGGGAGTCAGGCTTTAGATAGGCATCTGTGTGGGTGGCTTTCCTGTAGACTGAATGTCCCAACGAGCCATCAGGTCTCTTCTCGATCAAAACATCCAGGAATGGTAGCTTGCCATCCTTTTCCACTTCCATGGTAAATTTGATAGACGGGTGTATGGAGTTGATGTGGTTGAGAAATTGGTTCAGTGCTGGCAGGCCATGTGGCCAGATGACGAGGAAGGACTTAGGGTGGATGTCTGGATGGAATCTGTCTCAAATTTCTCCATGAAAACATTCGCTACCACTGGTGATAATGGAGAACCCATTGGGGTACCCTCATTTTGTTTGTAGAATGTACCATTCTAGGTGAAGTATGTGTTGGTAAGGCAGTGCCTAACCAAAGTTGGTACATCTGGATTCAGTCCTTGTTGGACCAATTCTTCAATGATTGCAAAGGTGTCAGGTACAGGTACCTTGGTGAACAGGGAGACTACATCGAAACTGACGAGCAAATCATCTGGAGACAGTGAGATTTCCTTGATTAGAGAAACCAAGTGAGCTGAGTTAAGTACAGCTGAAATGGACTTGCCCGTGAAAGGAAGCAGGGTCTCAGACAGAAATCGGGCCAGTTTGTAGGTGGGTGAGTTAATGGTGGAGACGATAGGATGGAGCGGGGTGGTCTAGCAGCCAAAGGTTTTAGGGAGCTCTGCTTGGTCTGATCGATTAGAGAAGTCGATTTAGTGATGATATTGTTGGTTTTTGTGGCTAGGCAGTTAGTGGGATCTCTGATGTTGGTATAGCTGCCATCATTAAGAAGGTCCTGGATTTTGTTGTTGTTGTAAATGGTTGTATCCATGATGACAGTGGCATTGTTCTTGTCAGCTGAGAGGATGACAATGTCATCTGTTTTTTTAATTTAGAGAGTTCAAAACACTCGTCCTGCCACATATGAACAAGTTTGACCTAAGTCCTGTTCTTTTGCCCTCCACTGATACTGGAAGTGTACCCAGAGCTATCATTACATTGTGAAAGTGATCCTCCTTGATCTCTGTGCGTAACACAGTAATTTGGGTAGTCATGTTAGACACTTACAACAGGTTGATTTCTACGTTCAATATTTATTTAGAGGGGGCCTGTATCAACAATGTATCGGCTTTTTAGCATGCTTGCGAATATCTCCTTTGCTGATTTTATAGGACTTGGCACTGTGACTTATGCACATCCACCATTTCTCATCCTGCTATCTAGGTTTTAGTGGCTGGGTGGGTGATTTAAGGAGCAGAGCTAAAGATAACAATACAAATGTGATCTTCAATTGCATTTCACATCAGAATCGAACGTTCTAATGCATTGAATTCCACTAACATTTAAATGAATATCATGGTGCGAACAGGTTTTAAAATATATGTATACATTTTATAATATTAAAGCATGAATTGTGGAGAATAAAGGGTATGGACTATGAGTCTCTTGCAGAACGGAAGTGTTACAGTCGATGCCCCAACAATCATGGCTTTAACATTGCTTTTTGTGCACTTCTGCGGGCCATCTGGAACACTCTACTTTCCGATATAAGGAAGCCGGTGGGAGCTGTGCACTTTTAAATCATCAACATTGACAAACTCATTTCTTGAAAACTGCTTTTCACGTTTAGTTTATTTTCCTTCCCCCCTCCCCGCAACTCCGATTAGCACAGTTGGCTCCATACAGTTCGAAAGAAGTTCACCATACATCATACAAGAGGTGAATACAATAAATGCTCACTGGATCTAACAGCTCCTTGGGAGTTCGAATCGTGCACTCGACTCTGATTGGCCAAGAGCAATCACAGGGGGATGAGCCGCCTTAGGAGGGCATGCCCAATCGAATTTGAAGGTGGATAACATTCAAGTTATCGGATTGATTGTCAGGGTAAAATTTAATGGATATTAGGAGTCAGTTGGGAGACTGCTAGGAGAAATGAAGTGGATTGGTGGCGAGTCATGGAAAGTTGTTTACTTTGTTGTCTTTACTCCTTCTCCAAGCCCGCACCTCCAATTACCATGATCGACTACGTACGGTGATGCGAAGGAAGTTCAACATACGTAACGTACATTTCAACAATTTCGATGCTTTGCAGGGAACCGACAGCTTACCGGAACACAGGCTTTTGAGTAAACTGATACCAGACAAGCGTTTTGAATGGAGACTGAAGATAAGTTGGGCTTCGACGGGGTCACACACGTTTTCATCAGCGCTGTGCGTGCAGCAATCATCTTTACTATCTATTTGACACTGTAGGGGGTATCCACTGTATATTTTTATAGGTATGTGTGGCATGATAAAAATGTCATTAATTGTACACTTGGAAATTACTATCGATCAAAGGGAAACATTTCAGAGTCTTGAAATTCTTGTAAGAGAACTGGCAATGCGTGGTTTGTACATTATCCGCTGTATTTTGAGAATGCATTATTTTTAAACCAGATTAATACCTGGCACAATGTGGGTGAATTCACATTTTCTTTTGACTTATAAATGACATCCCAACCGTATATCTGGCAGAAGCACCGTGTTGCAATGTGCCAGGCAAATGTCGTTATGGAGAATCTGATGTTTATCAGCTTGAGCTGTGTAAATTTCGGCAGACATTTTCGAGTAACAATCTGGCACTCCAGATAGGGTTTCTTTTTTTCCTATGCACGTTCACACACAGGAAAGTCTCCCTGAGTCTCAAGACTATTTTATTATGAGGGTCCTGCCGGGTTTTTGGCCAGTAGACAGGAACGTTGTTTCTGCTGCTGCTACTGTGTGTGTGATCCCAGTTGCATAATTTGAAGGGATTTTTTCAGCATCGGCGGATTTCCTGGTCGGGCGCATCACTGCGCCCGACTTTGAACCCAGGCCTTTCTTGCTGTGAGGAGCGAGCGTTATACCACTGCCACCACCCCGCTGCAGATTGTTCAGTAACCTTAAGGTAAATTGTGCGTTCCGTGAAAATGCATTTTTTTCACGGCGTTTCAAAACTGCAAAGTAAATTGCTTGGTGAATCTTGGGGACACAAGGATCTTACCACCTCTGTAGTTTTTGCGCATGTGTGCCAGTCAATAACCAGAGAAGGGTTTAAACTCCTAGGTGAGGATATAAACAGACACTTATTAACAGACACTTTCAGAACCTGTTGCTCTGAAAGTGATTTTCATGCCAACATTAATTTCACAGACCAAAGTTAACCTGGAGTGTGTCTGGCTGAATGTTTATCAGGTTCCAACATGGACTAAACCCTGATGTTCCTACTCTGGTTAAGAACTGCGTTACCAACACTTACTTCACCTCGAATGGTACTTTCTACAAAGACAATGAAGGTACCCCCATGGGTTCCCCCTTATCACCAGTGATAGCGAATGTTTTCATGGAGAAATTTGAAACAGATGCCATCCAGACATCCACCCTACATCCTTCCTTGTGGAAGAGATATGTAGATGACATCTTCTTTGGTTCTTTCGGTAAAGTCCCGTAGAATGAGAATAAAATAATAAAATAAAATAAGACAATAAAATTCTCACGACGTTTCGCCACAGCACAAGTAGCCTTCTTCGGGTGAAAGAACAGAACTGTCGGGACGACAGAGCTTGAATGAACGCTGTTAAGATTCGTAGCGTCTTTTAAGCTCGGTGAGAGGCGTGGAGAGCCTTGACAAAGGAGTTTACCTATCAAAGCAGGATAATTAGCATTGAAATAGCTGAGGGATTAGCTTGTGACAGAAATAGCTGTGTTAAAGTCAAAGTTTACATATCAACAGAGGCATTTAGTATATGGACGCTAAAGGCCTCCAACTACCAACTATCATAAAGTAAACCGATGTGAAAAAAATAAATCTATATTACATCAATATAATAAATGTACTTAATATATTCTTCAATAAGCTGAGCTATTAATCACAAAGCAACTGGGTATACACTACACTATATAATGAATACAATATAGTAAACCAATAAAAAACAAAATATAAGCTCCCTCAATGTTATCAATAAACTCTATATACTCTCCAATCAGCTAAGCCACCAACAATGTCGTTATATATCACAATGCCATATGGCGAAAATATGGATGGTGGTTTCTCCCCTCAACGCCAGCACCACAGACCATTGGAAAGATGGTTTAAAACATCTTTCCAATGGTTACTAAGCCAGAATCCATCTTCTCGGTTGAAATTGTCTCTGTGCTTGTATATGTGGATGGCCTCATGAACGAATCTCTCATGGTAGCCAGTTGGCTTGCAAAGAGACAATTTCAACCGAGAAGATGTATTCTGGCTTAGTAACCATTGGAAAGATGTTTTAAACCATTTCGGTTCTTAATTGTGTTTTACGGTGACCGTCAGACCGCAGCTCTTTCGCTGGCATTGCCTCTTAATACCTCTCACACCACGGTTAATGGTATGGTTTATAACATGGAGTATAACAGCGTTCCGAGCATGGATTGACTCGTCCGCCTGAACGTTGCTGTTCGTGGTGCTGGCGTTGAGGGGAAAGGAAAAAAACACCATTTTTCGCCATATGGCATTGATATATAACGACTTATTGTTGGTGGCTCAGCTGATTGGAGAGTATATAGAGTTTATTGATAACATTGAGGGAGCTTATATTTTGTTTTGTTTTTATTGGTTTACTATATGGTATTCATTATATAGTGTAGAGTATACCCAGTTTCTTTGTGATTAATAGCACAGCTTATTGAAGAATATATTAAGTACATTTATTATATTGATGTTATATAGATATAGTTTTTTCGCATCGGTTTACTTTATGATAGTTGGTAGTTGGAGGGCTTTAGCGTCCATATACTAAATGCCTCTGTTGATATGTAAACTTTGACTTTAACACAACTATTTCTGTCACAAGCTAATCCCTCAGCTATTTCAATGCTAAATTATCCTGCTTTGATAGGTAAACTCCTTTGTCAAGGCTCTCCACGCCTCTCACCGAGCTCAAAAGACGAATCTTAACAGCGTTCATTCAAGCTCTGTCGTCCCGACAGTTCTGTTCTTTCACCTGAAGAAGGCTACTTGTGTTGTGGCCGAAACGTCGTGAGAATTTTATTGTCTTATTTTATTTTATTATTTTATTCTCATTCTACGTGACTTTACCAAAATAACCAAAGAAGATGAATCCTTGCAGTCACGAAAGCTTTAAATCGAAATGTAGATGACACTTTCGTCATTTGGCCACATGGCCTGCCAGCATTGAACCAATTTCTCCACCACATTAATTCCATACACTCATCCATCAAATTCGGCATTGAAGTGGAGAAGGATGGTAAGCTACCATTCCTGGAAGTTATTTTTGAGAAGAGACCTGATGGTTCGTTGGGACACTGTGTCTACAGGAAAGCCGCCCACACAGATTCCTATCTGAAACCTGATTCCCACCACCATCCGGCACAGAAGAATTCCCTCAGCAAAACACTACACCATAGGGCCCACTGCTTTCTGACCAACACCACCTAGCCATTGAACTAGAACACGTACACCAGGCCCTCAAGATGAATGGGTACTCGGACCGAATTATTGGCAAAGCTGTCTCTCCAACCAGGGAGAAACAACTCCTTGAGATGCCGATCAAAACCATCATGTTACCATACATAGCAGGCATTACCAAAAATATTTCCAAAATCTTAAACAAACACAAGATTCAGGTCCGATTCAGTACAGTACACAAAATCCGTGATCTAATCCCATCTGTGAAGAATGTCATTCCTGACATGCAATATCCTGGAGTCTACAAACTAAGTTGCACATGTGGTGGGTGTTACATTGGGGAAACGAAACTACATATCTCGGACCGTGTTCGCGAACACAAGTCAGATCTGAAACATGGCAGAACTAATACCTCCGCCGTTGCTGACCAGTGCTATAACGCTGAGGGTTCTCATGATATTGTTTTTATTCCGAGACCAAGGTAGTCTGCAAACCTCCGGGCTACTATCAAAAGTTTGTTCATGAAGCCATCCAGATATATAAACATAGACATAACTTCAACCGGAAGGATGGATACAAATTGAGCAATAATTGGAAGGATGTTATTGACCAGGTAAAACCTTAACTGCTTCATGGTTTGCCTTCATATCCGCATCTCCAGTTTCTTCAGCCTCCTACTCCCAGCCCCACTCGCTTCCACTCCATCCCCCGGCATTTTGTCGTGCACGTGTCTGAGCTTGCAGCACTCCACTCCCCCTACCCCACACCCCCACCCTCTCTATCTCTCCTCCCTGGCTCCTCCCCCCCTCTCTTACCTATATAGCCTCTTGTTACAGCAGCTCTTTTGCCCACTTCAGCATGTGTTTATTGCTGTGGTTGTCCCACCTGATGACCGGACGCTTGTGTTGCGCCCGAAACGTCGTGAATAAATGTATTTAATTTTTTATTCCTACGTGACTTTTCCGAAAGAACCAAAGAGTGAGGTGAACCCTTTTAGGAAATAAATAAATACTCGTCGGATCTAACGGCTCCTCATGAGTTCGAGTAGCGTGCCTGACTCTCATTGGCCAGGAGCTTCACAGGGGGAAGAGTCGACGTAGGGGGCACGCCCAATCGTATTTGACAGTGAAGAACATTCAAGTCATCGGTTTAGTCGTCGGGGGAAAAAACTAAACGGTTGGAAGACCGTGGAAAGTTACAGAAAGGATGGGGCAGAGATTAGAAGGAGGGGATGAAAGGGGATTCATGGCACATAAACGGAGCAATTCTCTGATGTGTGACGCGCCGTGCGGAAGACGTGGAAAAGACGAGGTTCACACGGCTGGAACTCCTTCACACTTGTGTGCCATAACTTCGTACGAGTGTCTGTTAATACTCTCGGAACATTTGTACCGATATTTCAGTGGCGATATCATTGAGCAATTAACAGCACATGTGATCGGTGAGCTGCAGTGAATGATACGTATCAGGAATAAAACACGAGACCTCTCTGTACGTGCGCATTGCACACAACGGGGAGGATGGAGACACAGCCTTCATAACGGTTTTCACGGCGCCTCTCTCTGTTGCACGCACACGCACGCAGCATCTTAATAGGATACTGTACCAGCTTCGCGGAGCCGAAATTGCGCCTATAAAAAGTTGATGTAGCAATAACGGGAAAACCGGGTAGGACACTACTGTTGTCATATTTGCTGCATAAAATATACGACTGCATTTTAAACCATATTCAGCTGCTGGGCCACCGAACGGCTGTGCTCATCATACGCTGGGTGTTCATCATACGCCGTGTGCTCATCATACGCCGTGTGCTCATCATACGCCGTGTGCTCATCATACACCGGGTGTTCCTTGGGCGCAGGCTCCACCATTGTTTACATGTAGAGAACAGCGACCATTCTGTAAACGCATAAATGGTACCCGCATAGTGGCCCCTTCGTTACGTGTGCCGTGCACTTGAATTCCAGGGTTGATCCAAACTCCTGAATTTATTATCGTTGATGGGTAGGGGTTATGGTATTGGCTAATGATCTTTTTGCTCATCCTTTTCACCTCACTTGGAAGCGCACCAAAGACAGGCACATCCCTGCAGATGAATTGCGGCTGACATCCTGAGATATTTCATTGCTTGACTTGATAGGTGAATTGCAGTCCATATACGTAGTGTGTTATTTTGTCTCGTGTTGTGTAGCTTTGTATTCCAATATAGCGTGTAGTGTGTCGTTAGCGGGATATATCCACTCACACATAGTGGCGTGGCGTTTTGTGTACGGCACTTGCGACCAAATCTGGTCAAAGCTACCGATAGAATTGTAACTAATCTTGATTTAAAGCTGTAATGGATTTCACGATGTGACGCTGTTGGTGCTCAATGTGACGATGCCCCAGACAGTCACGTGGACAAAACGGCAGAACTAAGATAACGGATTTCTCGATAAATTCCGTGATTTGAAGAACCTTTCCAGAAAACCGCATGAGGCGCGTGATGACGCACCAGAGGAGCTTCAGGTGGAAGTTGCCGAGCTGAAATGTGATGCTCTGTTGAGGTTTTTCAACCATTGGTGTTTGTCATGTTATCAATACTTGGGACAAAATCCTCCCAAACTAAAATCCTTTGCTTCGAGAATAATTGCGCATACTTTGGAAACACATTGCGCGTGTGGGAGCAGGTGTTGCGCGTCATGAGCGGTAGCACAGCGGTTAGCGCACTGCACTACGAACACGGCGGCCCGCATTTAATTTCCGCTCACGGCCTCCAACACCGATGACAATTATCTAAACCGGTTTTGGGCCTTTCCTAGGCCGAGTTAGCCTCAAATGATTACCTGGTGCGATGTGTAAATATCGCCACTCGGGAGACAAAGGTGGGTGGGCATGGTACTGGTCACCCACCCCCTCGTGTGCTGTACCGGATCTTCATGAGTTGCTACTCACTAACAGCACTTTGCCCCAACAGTCTGTTTAGGCTGTATGGCGGATCTTTGTCTTTGTTTGTGCTTAATGAATACCAAGCGGATTAAATTATTATTATTGACTCTGCAAAACAAATTCTGGACTCAAAACACAACAAGAAATAGCCTCAGCCCAATCATTTCCTACGAATGTTGATTCAAGGATTCAGGCTTAGAGGTGCCAGCAATCAGAAAGCAGCGGTAGCAGTAACTAAAAATATGTGAGTAACGCTGTAGTTTATCTTTATCGACGTGTATCTTCATAACCTTGGATGAACGCGGGCTTGTACCAATTGCCATGGTGTTGCATCACGTTCACTATATAAATGAATTTGACACTGCTAGTGTGGCATCTCCCAGTACTCACCCACCTCCGTGGACTGTAAAATGTCAGTAGTGTCTACTCCAATTTATATATTTTACAAAACTACATTTGTAAAATGTATTTCACCGCTGATTAAACATTTTAGCGTATTTAAACAAGTTTGCATTTTTTTATATACATACATACAAGGAACACACAATTTTTCTTGTTGTGGTTTTCACACATGATGATTGCTTGTGTTGCAGTCGAAACGTCGTATTGTTTTATATTTTTATTATTTTATTGTTTCCCATCTACGTGACCTTACCGAAAGAACCAAGAATAAGGAACACACACTTTTACAATTTTAAAACAAGCTGACAAGCCAGTAGTTTTGACCGTACAAGCCAGATTTATCGTACGAACAATTGGACGTATTGGCGGTACACCGGTGCAGCATAACACACCAGCCCTCATAAAACAGTCTGAAATCAAAATTTTCATCGACAGATCTGTTTATCGGTCTTTAATTGACCCGGTCACCAAGTTTGACACAATTCGAAGGTTTATTCGGTCGACTAAGACTTGCTAATAAAAAGGTCAACATTGACCGTTGATTTGGGTCCCGTTGAATCGAGGAACCGCTCGACCAAGTCTCGGGCACGAGGAGTCAAATCTTTTGCCTTTGGAAAATGGAGCCAACCAATCATCATTAGGTCTGGGTGCTGCTATATGGCAACAGGTCGTGTGAAGCTTCGTGTTACAGCCGCTCATATAAATATTTGTCTTGCAACCGCCTCGACATCACGGGAACCAATGTTGACGCAGCACCACCATCACCACCCCGCAAAATTTTCTGACGGGGGTTGCGAATCGCGAAAAATGTTTTTTTTTTAATACCGCGCACCACCGCCGATGTACCGCACAAAACTTTCACATGTGGGCTAAGAAAGCGCACAAACGCTCTTTCAAACTGGACACAGCCTCACGCTGACGGTCTATCAACACGTGCTCATTACACTGGCGTGTTAGTTATTCTCGTATATATTTTTTAAAAACACGGATTTTGAAAGCGTCTCTTAACAAACTTACACCAAACACCTAAACAGGCCTAGGGGCATTGATATTGGTGAGCCGTGTAGTGAGTAGCTATGTCGGAGATCGGTTCAGGAACGTTGCACTTTTCATGACACGAGAACGGGTGTAACGTTTCCCAGGCATGTAGCAAATAAGAAGCCTCCTCTCAGTGCCCTTACAAAAATCAACATCGAACAAACACACTGAGCCAATGAAACATCGACTGTGCGTGAACAAGACAACTAATATCTTGCAATACGAACTGCAATTTGCTGTAAAAGTGGGGCACCATATAGCCCGCATGGGAATGCCTCTAATAAAAGAGTGCCACCTACTCCGAGCTCGTGTGTGGTTGGGGTAAAGTTGTGCACCAGTGACGATTATCTCAACGGGTCCTGGGCCTCCCCTTGGTCGACTCAGCTTCAAATGAATACCTGGTGCAATGGTATGCAGTAAACATCGCCACTGGGGAGACAAAGGCGGCCCGGCGTGGTTCCGCTGTCCACCCTCCCCCTCATGTGACGTTCCAGCCTTCATGTGTGCTGCTCGCTAACAGCACTTGCCCCAACAGTCTATTGATACTATACGGGGGATCTTTGCACTACTGGGCAATGTGAAAGAGTAGACTGGCAGTGGCGCTTCGATGAGTGAGTGGGCATAATGCCGTGAGATGAAAACCGGGGCCATTGCGTTTAACGATTGCCCTGCTTTCTGGAGCTGCGTCATAACGTTTGTCTATGCTGCGAGGCACAGACAAACGTTTCTGTGCTGCGAGACGGGCTCTCGCGTGAACGGCATTGCCGCTACGCTTGAAGAGCTCACGAGAGGCTCTGTGGTTTACGGAGCTGTAGAGGGCGGGTGGTGATGGCCCACACCCAGCGGGGGAGACCCCTCGCTGGCTGGCTGACTGGGCGGTGTCTGCGGTGACTGGGGGATAGCGGAGCTACGGAGTGGTCGGAGCGGCCCCGTGGGGGTGACAGCACGGGCACCCCTCGGTGACAATTACGTGACCTTTGCCAGCAGCTCACTCGGAACATCCCAACAGTCTAAAACATTCGCAGGCAAAGGCCTCTGGGCAATGCTGGATGAGATGACATCTGTCGCACGTTGCGCTCGCAAACCGTCACATTCTATGAATTGTACGATTTACGTTTCTTGGGCATGTTATAATACAGTAATTCAATTCGACCATTAAAATCTATTTCTTAGGCTCACGTGCAGTGAATCACGTTTGTTGTAAGGATATATTTGAACGGTATTTTTAGTTATGCACATTAAATGCAAATGTATTCTTTAAAGCCCCTGGGAATCACTGATGGATTGGGGCTGGACAAACTCCAAAAATACCTGCTTCATGTCTTCTTTGAGCAAGGAAAAATCATAAATTTTGCATGGCTGGAAAAAATCATGATAAGCCAATAATAAGTGCTGTTTTTTTCTACACAGCGCTTTGTCAATCCACTGCTGGATGAAGCCATTTCCCACACCTTCGTCGGTCATGGGGATTGTGTGGGACTGTACTTCACTGTGCTGGTCCGTGTGCGTGTATAAGGATTCATATTATTGCCAGTACGGAGGCGTAGGGTTGTCATTCCACGAGGAACAGAGAGGGGAGTTATTTGATATCATTCCATCAAAAATGTACTATCGCTTCCCTGCGATATTTAAGATTGATTTTATGTATTTTTTTACATTTACGCTGTACTGTTTAAAAAGTCTTCTACCAGTTTTAGGGCAAGCTATCATATTTGTATGTATGTACGTTGAACTTCTATCGCACCGTACGTAGTCAACCGTGCTAATTGGTGGTTCAGGGTGAAGGACACAAAACTATGTGTCTCTGCTGTGTGTGTGAGTCTATGGGTCTCTGTGTGAGTATGTGTCTCTGCTGTGTGTGAGTCTGGGCCTCTGCTGTGTGAGTCTATGGGTCTCTGCTGTGTAAGTCTATGAATGGATGTATGTATGTTGAACTTCTTTTGCCCCCTACGTAGCCAATCGTGCTAAATCGAAGGTGTGTGGTGCTAATCCACTGCTGAATGAAGAAGTCTCCAAACATGATCCTGCAATGTATTAATGCCCCCAGCGTGTGCACGCGAGTTGATCTCATCACTCCATCTCCCTCGGTAGAGGTCCCCAAAGATGCATTCTCTCATTCAGCCGCCGCCACTCCATCGTTATTCTTCACCGTTCGTCGTCACCGCATCGAGCCACGTGTCCTACCAATTCCCACTTTTAAACAAATATATTTAGTGTGTGAATTATGTAATTAGCCGGTGTATGTCCTCTCATTAATGTTTTTCTCTTTCTGTCCCTCTAAGCATGCATGTCTCTGTGGTTCTTTGTGCGCCCTTCCGCTTTCGTGAAAATATGTCGTTTGTTACTGACCACATTACCGAGCCACATAAAGTAACGCGCATTTGGTTAAACGCTTCCTTGCACATCGACATTTAAATTTTCATTACAAAATTCAAATTTTCAAAATAACTCCAACCTGCTTTTTCCCCCCCACTATTTCATCATCTTGGAAAAATCTACAGACACGTTCGCCTCTTTTGGCGTGCATATACATTATGAAAGGTGTAAGTTGAACATTTTACAGGTACAATGTGATAATGATAGAAATCGTAATTGGAACACTAAGGCAACGTGTGGGGTGATGTTGCAACAGCGCTGGGTCCCACCACTCCCCCTGAGACGCTGGGTGGGCGGTGTGCACTCACCTCATGGAGACAGCACCGATCGTGGGTTTCTGTGTGAGTCTATGGGTCTGTTTTGCGAGTGTATGGGTCTGTGTGTGAGTCTTTGGGTCTGTTGTGCGAGTGTATGGGTCTGTGTGTGAGTCTATTGGTCTGTTGTGCGAGTGTCTGGGTCTGTGTGTGAGAGTATTGGTCTGTGTGTGAGGGTATGGGTGTGTGTGGCCAAATTCCCATTTGTTGGAGCCAAGAGATTGAATCCTTACCCTCGGGATTCCTCCAGAAACAACAAAAAGCCACTGCGGGTGGCCACGTGGAATGTTCTAACGCTCACTGCGGAGGAGAGGCTGCCACTCCTTTGTTGGGAGCTGGACCAGTACCGCCTGGATTTGTAGTATTCAGGAGGTCCGGTGGACCGGCTCTGCTCCTGCCACCATGACGAGTGGACAGTCCTCTACTCGGGACATCAGACTGCCAAACACCAGAGAGTGGCTCTTCTGAACAAAATAATGAAGGGAGCATGGGAGCATGGCGGTGAGGTGTGGGAAGCTGTAAGCCCCAGGCTACTTTGGGCTCGCCTTCCCATTAACCAGAAGCGAGGAGTGGTGGTCACGGTGACAGGCCCCCACTGAAGATGAATATCTGTGGAGGGATGCAGGCAAAGCCGATGAGTCAGATGCCTTATGACCTCCTATCACAGGTGCTAGCTAGAGTGGCCCCTCGGAATAGTCATCTTTTTGGGTAACTTTAATGCCCAAGTTGGTCATGAAGCTGGCACCTGGTCTGGAGTGATTGGAAGGCATGGGCCAGATCAGCTCAATAACAACGGTAGGAGGCTGCTAGATTTTTGTGCAGCCCATGGGCTTGTAATTACCAACACGCTGTTCTGGTTTCGGTGCATTCACACAACATCATGGATGCATGCCGGGTCCACACATATAGTGACAACAGCAGATGCGGGCCCATGTCCTAGACACCAGGACCTACCGTGGAGCTGATCTGCTCACTGACCATCGACTTGTCATCTGTAAGATGCTACTGCCATTCTTCCACTCCGGTGATGGGTGTACACCCAGGACCCCGTTCAAACCCATGGTGGCCTGGTCTCAGCTAGCTGATGAAAGTTGTGAGTAAGAATTTCATCATCGCTTGCGGCTGGGGTTGGCATCATCCCCCACTCCTCCTGATGTCGAGGGGAAATGGGCGAGGTTTAGGACTGTGGCTCATGCAGCTGCAATGGCTGCGTTGCATTCACGGTCCAGACCTCCCCAGAGACCCTGGCTGACAGAGGAGATGTTCAGGCTGGCTGAGAAAAAGCGACAGGCCCACTCTTATCAGTTTAACACGTAGGCTTTCGCGACCAATATTATTCATAATAAAGGTTTTTGGGTTAGATCGCGCTATTTATAAATGTGTCGTAATCCTCCACTACCCGACACGGCCAATCAGCAAAAAAGTGTCACGTTGACAAAAGACAATTAGCCCACCGGTGTGTTGAAGAGTGAATCCACAACATTTACAGTTTGAATACGACGTTTCGCTGGTAATTACATCCAGCATCATCGGGCAATTCGCCAGAATGGTAAAGCCCTCACTTGCTCTCGGTCTTAAATAGAGCAGCAGGGTGACGTCATAATTTAACTAATTTCAGGTGCAGTGATTTGAGGCGGAGGGGGGGTATTGTAATTATATAATCGATTGGTAATCAGTCAATGGTTATGATTAGTAATGAGTTGAGATTAGTAATTAGTTGTAATGTGTGTTATTGTGATTATATGCTACATTAGTAATCCGTTAATTAATATGTGTTTCCCCTATAAGGAATTGTAATATGTATTATTTAATAATACGCTTCCAAGCCACACTAAGCTTATAGCTATTAGAACGATTAAAGTTATATCTGTTTCTCTCAATTTCAATGGATTCTCTAATTAGTCTTTACCAGTAATAATTAGTTTTACACAACACTTCAACGTTATCAAAATCAATTGAGTGTCCTTGTTGACAAGCATGTTCTGTCACTGCCGACAGTTGTGTTTGAGATCATTTAATATTTCTTTGGTGTTCTTTTAGTCGTATGCTGATGTTATGTCCCGTCTGTGCAATATAGCATCTGCCACATAAACAATTAATCCGATATACACCTTCTGTTGATAATTTAGGTAATTCGTCTTTAGTGCAAGATACAAGTATTTGAATTTTGTGTACTGTACCAAATCTTACTGTAATGTTTTGCTTTTGCAAAACACGGGCTAATTTGTCAGTTACTCCTGAGATATATGGAATTTTAATTGTTTAAGAATCTGATCGCTTTCAGCAGTGTTGCTTTGCGATCGTGATTTGGCATTCAGTGCTCTGTTAATTTGAGTATTATTGTAGCCATTCTGTCGTAATGCTTCTTTAACGTGTTTGATCTCTCTCACTAGACTTTCACCATCTGACACTGTTTTAGCCCGATGTATGAGCGTCTTGATAAGAGAGGATTTCTGAGCTGGATGATGATGCGAATCTGCATTCAGATAGGCATCAGTGTGCATTTTTCTTTCTGTAAACGCTGTGTTATTTTACCATTTATGCCATGTTTAAGCAAAATATCTAGGAACGGGAGTGTGTTATTCACCTCCATTTCCATGGTGAACTGGATGGCCGGGTTTTGTGTATTGAGATGATTTAGAAAATCATTAAGTATATCTTTACCATGTGGCCAGACAACCAAAGTGTCACCCACATATCTAAACCAAAAAGATTATTTTAATGTGCTCGAGGCAAGTGCTCTTATTTCAAAGTTTTCTATGTACAGATTTGCTATAGCAGGAGATAAAGGAGAGCCCATTGCTGCTCCTTCCTTTTGTTGAAAGAAATCCCCTCTCCATAAGAAGTAAGTGTTATTTAAACAATGGTCAGCAAGTTTCGAATATCTTTTGGTAAACCTGTATTCTTACTAGTGTATCAAGTAATGTAAGCAATTCGTTCACTGGAACCTTAGTGAATAGAGAAATCACATCAAAACTTACCAGAATATCATTAGGATTAAGTTTGATATCTTTAATCACATTCACAAGATGTTCTGAATTTCTTGTGAATGAAGATGTCCTACCGATGTTGGGCTGTATTTGTTTAGTTATATATTTTGCTAATTTATAAGTGGCAGAGCCAATTGTACTGACTATGGGTCGTAATGGGATGCCGATTTTATGAATCTTTGGTAGCCCATACAGTCTAGGTGGTTTTGAGGCCCTTGGCTTAATTTGGTGTTGCTCATTCTTAGGGCTTAATGAATTTGTAATTATTGCAGTAGTCTTACGGTCTAAAGTGTTAGTTGGATTTCGTTTAATTTTAATGTAGGTACTTTCTTCTAGTAAATTTCTAATTTATTATCATAATCGGCTCGTGACATCACTACAGTAGTGCGGCCTTTATCAGCTGCCAGGATTTGGATATCTTTATTTACACGGAGCTCTCTTAAGGCTTTTGCTTCGTTGGAGCAAATATTTACTTTTGGAAGTAAATATATTTGGAAGAAGAACCCACTCTTATCGTCTGCAGCATCCCGCGTTGGAGAATGAGGAGTCTTACCGCAGTCTTCGCTCGGATGTTCGGAGAGCTGTGAGGCGCTGCAAGAATGGGTGGCGTTCACGGGTTGCTAAGGAGATGGAATCTGCCTCAGTGGCCCGCGATCACAAATTGCTCTTTAATTCCATCAAAAAAGTAACTTGCAGCACCACACCTATTACCATCGTTAGGGGAAAGAACAGTTATCCTATTTCTGACCCCCAAGAACAGGTTTGCAGATTTGCTGAGCATTTCTGTGAGGTTCTGGAGGAGGGGAAATCCCTCAGCCTGGAAAACATCGTGGGACAAAGTGGGGATAACCCTGCTGATGCTGCGGTGCCTCAAATATTGGAAAAATAAGTCACCCCCTGTGAGTGGCTGGCTGAGGTGCCATCTGTTCAGGAAGTACTGAAGGCAATCCAGAGTCTGAGACCAGGAAAGGCACTGGGCAGAGATGATCTCCCAAGCGAAATGCTGAGGGAGGATGGCGTTTGTGCACAGACTGTCCTACATGACATAATAACAGTCTGGACCACTGGACGAGTTCTGCAGGATTAGGAGGATGGCCTGGTGGTCCCCCTCTTTAAGAAGGGGGACCACCAAACTGTAACAACTACAGGGGCATCTCACTCCTCAGTGTGCTGGGAAAGGTCTTGGTAAGGATTATTTAACATCGCCTTGCCAGGCACACTGAGGAGAGGCTTGCGGAGCCCCAATATGTTTTTTCAGGAAAGGGCAGTCCTGCACAGATGCCATATTTTACGTCCTTCTGCTACAGCAGAGGTGTAGGGAATTCTAACAAGACCTACATCTCTGCTTTATTGACCTGGTCAAGGGCTATTATACCATCAGTAGGCCTGGGCTCTGAGTTGTTCTTCATGCTTTCGGAGTCCCTAACTCTTTGCTCACAATCATAAAGGACCTTCATTATTTGTAAAACTATGTGGCTGGGAGTCGGAGCCATTCCCTGTTCACCTTGGGGTGCGACAGGGATGTCTTCTGGCTCCCACATTATGTAACATCTATTTCGACCATGTCGTTAGTGACGCCATCGATGGCTGTACCAGAGGAATTTCCATCTGTTATAGATACAATGGGAGGCTGACCGATGCCCGGTGTGGTCAAGGGATGGCTCCCTATTGGTCAACCATGTTATTTATGCTGATGATCTGGTAATTGCTGCTCAATTAGAGGAGGAGTTTCAGGCGCTGCTGCTGCTGCTGAACCTGGAGTGTGCCTTACCATCAGACACTCCACCCCCACAACTCCCAATTACTGATGGGGCAGTTGTGGAGAGTTTCCCATACCTGGGCAGTGTGCGCATGACCAGCTCCGGTTTGACAGCAGAGGTATCGCTCTGAATTCGTCGAGCGGCGTTATCTTTTCATCGGTTGCGTAACACTAGGTCTTCTCGGCCACAGTCATGCCCTCCCTTCTCTATGCTTGTGAAACGTGGACCCCCCCAATGGAACATCTTCGCCAGTTAGAAACATTTAACCTTTCCTGCCTACGATCCATCCTGGGTTTAACCAAGCTGGAATGTGTGAGGAGCTCACAAATCCTTGAAAGATCTCGACAAATTCCCATCGCTGAGCTCCTCCAGCAGGCAAGGCTGCCAGCCACCGCATGCCTTTAACAGCTTTTGTTTGTCTTCTTTGGTTCTTTCGGTAAAGTCACGTAGAATGAGAATAAAATAACAAATTGATAAAATAAAATAACACAATAATATTCTCACGACGTTTCAGCCACAACACAAACGGCCTTCATTAGGTGAAGGAACGAGACTGTCTGGAGGACAGTGCTGAAGTGAAAAAGCCACGCTCAGATCGCGACCTTTAAGCTGTGTGAGAAGAAACAGAGCGCCTTGACAAAGGAATTAGCATAGAATTTAGCATTGAAATGGCTGAGTGATTAGCTTGTGACTGGTCACAGAAATGGCTATGTTAAAGTTAAAGCATACACATCCGCAGAGGCACCCCTTGACAAAGGAATTAGCATAGAATTTAGCATTGAAATAGCTACGTTAAAGCATACACATCCGCAGAGGCACCCCTTGACAAAGGAATTAGCATAGAATTTAGCATTGAAATAGCTGAGTGATTAGCTTGTAACTGGTCACAGAATTAGCTATGTTAACGTCAGAGCATATACATTCACAGAGGCACCTGGTACAAATCAAACAGGAGAATTTAGCATTGAAATAACTTGGCGAATTTAGCATTGAAATAACTGAGTGATTAGCTTGTGACTGGTCACAGAAATGGCTATGTTGAAGTCAAGGCCTACACATCTGAGCTATTCACAGTAACTGGGTATACACTACAATATATAATGAATACTATATAGTGAACCAATCAAAAACTAAAATATAAATTACCTCAATGTTATCAATAAACTCTATATATTCTCCAATCAGCTAAGCTACCAACAATAAGTCGTTATATATCACAATGCTATATGGCGAAAAAAATGGATGGATTCTTACCCTCAACTTTAGCAACACGGATAGCTACGGGCCCCGTTCAGACGGACGAGTTCATCCATGGTCGGAACAGTGGAGGGGGAGAGAGACAGCTGCGAGGCACTGTTATACTCCATGTTGTAAACCATACCATTAACCGTGGTGTGAGAGGTATTAAGAGTCAATGCCAGCAAAAGAGCTGCGGTCTGAAGGTCATCGTAAAATACAATTAATTAAGAACGGAAATGGTTTAAAACATCTTTCCAATGGTTACTAAGCCAGAATCCATCTTCTCGGTTGAAATTGTCTCTGTGCTTGTATATGTGAATGGCCTCATGAACGAATCTCTCATGGTAGCCGGTTGGTTTGCAAAGAACCTCCGTCTTGGAGAAGTCAATGTTATGTGAGCCCACTGAATTATAACAGTGATCTTCCACGGCACAGGAGTTTGTTCTACCGTGTTTCAAGTCTGCTTTATGTTCGCGGATGCGGTCCGAGATATGTCATTTGGTTTCTCCAATGTAGCTACTACCACAGAGGCACTTTAGTTTGTAAACGCCCGGGTACTGTATGTCTGGAACAGCATCTTTTACAGATGGAACTAGATCACGGATTTTATGTACTGTGTTGAATCGGACCTGGATCTTGTGTTTATTCAGGATTTTGGAGATATTTTTAGTGACCCCTGCAATGTAGGGTAAGGTGATGGTTTTGAGTGGCTCCACAAGAGGATCCTTCTTCATGACTGGAGTGATGGCTTTGTGGATTGTGTAGTCGGAGTAACCATTAGCCCTGAGAGCCTGGTGTACGTGCTTGAGTTCACTGGTAATGTGTTCCTGGTCAGAAATGCATTGAGCTCTATGGTATAGAGTCTTGATGAGGGAGTTCTTCTGGGATGGATGGTGGTGGGAATCCGGTTTCAAGTAAGCATCTGTATGGGTAGCTTTCCTGTAGACAGAGTGGCTCATTGAACCATCATGTCTCCTTTTAATTAAGACATCCAAAGAGGGTAGTTTGCCATCTTTTTCGACCACCATGGTAAATCTGATGGCTGGGTGTATGGAATTGATGTGGTCGCGGAATTGGTCTAGAGCAGGCTGGCCATGTGGCCAGATGACAAAGGTGTCATCCACGTACCTCTTCCATAAGGTCGGGCGTAGAGTGGCAGTCTGAATGGCGTCAGTTTCAAATTTTTACATGAATACGTTGGCTACAACCGGAGATAGGGGGGAGCCCATTGGGGTGCCCTCAGTTTGTTTGTAGAAAGTTCCATTCCAGGTGAAGTATGTGTTAGTTAAGCAATGTCTCACCAGGGGGGGTACATCAGTATACAGTCCTTGATGAACCAGGTCTTCAATGATAGCGATGGTGTCAGGTACCGGGACTTTGGTGAACAAGGACACCACATCAAAACTAACAAGCAGGTTGTCTGGGGACAGGGAAATGCCTTTGATTGTCGATACCAGGTGAGTAGAATTTAGTACCGCAGAGGTGGTTTTTCCAGTGAAAGGTCGCAGTATATCAGCAAGAAAACGTGCCAGTTTATAGGTGGGGGAGTTGATAGTAGAGAAGATGGGACGAAGGGGTGTATCTTCTTTGTGTATCTTTGGAAGGCCATATAATCTTGGTGGTCTGGCAGCAGAGGGTTTCAACGAGAA
This sequence comes from Petromyzon marinus, assembly GCF_048934315.1. Lineage (NCBI taxonomy): Eukaryota > Metazoa > Chordata > Hyperoartia > Petromyzontiformes > Petromyzontidae > Petromyzon > Petromyzon marinus. Next base: position 13,490,989 of record NC_133692.1, read on the forward strand.
CTGTTTGGTCTCATCAATTAATGCTGTTGAATCAGAGATGATTTTGTTCGTTTTGGTAACCAGGCTGTTGGTGGGATCTCTTTTTATTTTTGTATAGCTGCCATCGTTGAGTAGTTCTTGAATTTTGTTGTTATATTCTGTTTTGTCCATGATGACAGTGGCATTGCCCTTGTCGGCTGAGAGGACGACAATATCATCTCTCTTTTTTAATTGAGATCATTCAAAACGTTCGTCTTTGCTGATGTTGCTGGGTGGCAACTTAGCGTTTTTGAGGGTTGCAGCGATTTCAGATCTTGCTACGTCTGCAGAGATGTCACTCAAGCCCTTGAGTGCAACGTCGACATGGGCAATGATATCATTAACCGGTAAGTGTCTCGGTGTGACAGCAAAGTTTAGACCTTTAGCTAAAACGGATTTCAGACCATCAGAAATGTAACTGTTACTGCGATTAATTACGACTTTGTTGACGTCTATCTTTTCGGTGTGTGGATCCGATTTTTTGTTGGAGAGGTGATTGAATTTGGAAATCAAATTGTCCTACATTTGGTCGACATAGTGGCAGCCGAAGAGGTAGTCATATTGTCTACATGTTCCCAATCCGATGTAGACATTGTTGCTGTCAATGTTAAGTGTGATTTTTAGAGTGTCTTGTCTAACTGATCGAGTTCGGTGCGTGTAAGTCTGATTTTTTCCGAGATATGAGTGAAGCTAGTTCTAGCTAGAATTCGTTTTGCATTGAGAGAAGTTTCAGCAGCAGAGGTTAGTGTAAATGCGGTTGGTATTACCTTAGAGTCGCGGCATCTCTTCAGAAAGGTGAGAGACTCGATTAGTTGAGCCTTCTTATCCCGGAGTCTGTTGAATGATCTTAAGGTTGTGTGGAATCCCTCCCCGTAGAGGCGGTTAAATTTCGATTTAAAGCTTTCGTGACTGCAAGGATTCATCTTCTTTGGTTCTTTCGGTAAAGTCACGTAGAATGAGAATAAAATAAATTGATGAAATAAAATAACACAATAATATTCTCACGACGTTTCGGCCACAACACAAACGGCCTTCATCACGTGAAGGGACGAGACTGTCTGGAGGACAGCGCTGGAGTGAAAAAGCCACGCTCAGATCGCGACCTTTAAGCTGTGTGAGAAGAAACGAAGTGCCTTGACAAAGGAATTAGCATAGAATTTAGCATTGAAATGGCTGAGTGATTAGCTTGTGACTGGTCACAGAAATGGCTATGTTAAAGTTAAAGCATACACATCCGCAGAGGCACCCCTTGACAAAGGATCGAGGGGACTAAATTGGCGCAGCACGGGCTCGAGAAGAGATGGAGTGATGTGGTACAAGAGGATATGGAGCTGAGTGGACTTGCCGATGACTGGTACCAGCGGTATCAAGATAGGCCTCAGTGTAGTAGGCTCGTGAAGGACTCTACTAGGCAGTTGGAGGCAGTCGTCCTCCAACAACAAAAGAGGGCAGAGGAGCAACATTCACAACAACGAGCGGAGCGCCGGGTGGCTAAAGCTCAGCAAGTTGGCACAGTAAGTGGCATAGGTGCATTGGCCAGTCATTACAGTCAGTCGACCAGTGGCACCTGGGTCTGCCCTGTGACCTCCTGCCAGCGGGCGTTTGACACTTCACATGACCTCAACGTGCACAAGTGCCGTAGTGACATCACAGCCACTTAGTGGTGAATGCCGGTTGTTGTTGTGTGCGAATGCATGGGTCTGTGTGCGAGTGCATGGGTCTGTGTGCGAGTGCATGGGTCTGTGTGCGAGTCATTTCATCCTCGTTGCACGCATTCTCACCTGAGACCTGACAAGCCGAGGAATGGAACCGCCACTGTTTGTTTTGTAGCGTCTCCCCATCCGCCAGATGATGGCATCCACCTGGAATTGCCTACCAGACAGGGGAACCATCAATGTAATTGATGGTGCTCCAAAAAAAACATAGCTCAACAACACAAACTTCGAAATAAAATTGATAAAAACATTTACTGACAGCTTTAAGTTTGGAATTGCTTTTCACGTAAATAGTTAATCCCACGTACTGTCCTCTAATTAATTCAGTATTAATCAGCTGACCCCCGTAGCTTTACAATGTGAGGTTTACGATATAATGTTGCATTTAGTGGATCACGAACGGAAATGGCGTTGTGCTGCATAATCCGATGTCCGCGCATAATTAAAAAAGTCAATAAAATTGCGATTCACCTCGTTTACGCACTGGGGTCACGGGACGCAAATGTAATTCGGAGGTTTATGCAGCAGCACCGACCCTGGGCAATGCAATATCGATGAGTTTTACGGGGAAGACCGGATTTCTCCCTGCTTTGTTTTAGCCTGCACCATATGGGGATTTGAAATTTCCCTAAACACGTCGACGCTTCGGGAGCCCGGGGTAACGTGGATGGGTGGGATTGGAAGAGGCGTCTGCGGCAGGCACGTCACTCGCGCTTCCATGGCAGAATTCCGAGTGCCCCTCAAGAGGCCCTTTCACAGACCCATTTGTGTGCAGCTCAGAGAGATCCCCACGCCTTTCATGGAAATGATTATCTCTAAAAGCGACGGCCGGGTCACTCAAGAGGTCGGAGCCCTAAGCCGGCAAACCACCCTGATATCCCTTGGGTTTAAATCGAAACGGCTGCCTGAGATTAAACCAGCTGTACTAACATTGTCGCGTGGGCTAGGCAAATTTTTGAATAGCTTGTGGTGCGGACTAACAAAAACAGGAATCCTAAGCGCTCCCTGCCAACTCGTCGATATCGCATGACTGATGGTTAACCTGGCCGTTCAGGGATAGTCAGCTCATGGTCTCAACCCATTCACCAATGATCACACACACAAAAAAGAAGATCCCACTTTGTTAAAATTAATTTTGTACTTGGGATAAATTCCAGCTCTGACAACTAAAAAGACTGCATTTTACATTACTCGACAGCAGGGTAATGTGTGAAAGTTCTCCCCCAAAACTTGTGCACAATATATGGAACATTACCCAATGCTAGGCATTGTCCATAGCTTGCCAAAAAATTTAGTTAAGCAATTGGATTTTTTATATTTCACGTTATTGCAATTTACTGCATTGACGTAGGGAGACACATTTGGTATATCTTGCGTGCTCAGGCATTACGCGAAGAGGCGATTAAATGGAGACAATTCATGGCGTGCACCATACAGCGGCCATTATAGTCACGGTAGAATTCTTGCACGCTGCATTAAAGTCAATTGGTAAAGGTTAATTCACTGACGAACACCACACTATCTTCTGACAAGCAGGCCTTAAGGAAGGCATTAAGCGGTGCGCAGTATCACAGAAGTGTCCATGCCACGCCTCCCATATGGCTGCTCATCAGGTGCCAGGCCCAGATACAGGCTGCTTTGAATAATGCCGAGCGTGATGTTGGCTGCGAAGACCACAACCAAGCTAGGGGGGGGGACCTTTAAATGTTTCAGCAGTGGAACGATGATGCATTGTTAATGCTGTGTTGGCATTTACTTCTAAATATTTAAACTTTGACTCTACGGGCCGCAGGGGGGGGGGGGAGTTTTCAGTTTAACATGTAGGCTGAGATGCATGCATTAACCCCCTTCCCGGCCTTCGCACCTGATTGGCTCACAAGTGACGACATCATATTTACCCCCACCTCGATTCAAGACCGAAACAGGAGGAGGATTTCTCCACAACTCTGTGGCTGTCGCCTGATGATGCTGGTGGTTGTTGTAATTACCGGTGAAACGTCACGGTACTCGATTTGTAAATCATGTTGTGGGTTTACTCTCCAACACACAACCGGTGTGCTGTACTAGTAAACAAATTGGCACGTTTTTGTTTACGTGACAAACCTTACTAATTGGCTGTGTCGGGTGGTGGTGGTGGCGGTGTTTACTGACACTTATATTTACGCGATCTTATCCAACAAAAAAGTATGTTATGGGGAAGAGTTCTGTTCATGAGTATCTACGGAAGATGGTATGGCACACAAGGGGCGTGGTTGTCGTCTTCACTACACCTGGCTCACATTTGTACTCGCAAGAGTGGCTTTAATTGTCAGCCGGAAACATCTCCCGTTGCATGGATCACAGTGCTCGCCATTACAATGGCACGTAGAGATGAGCACTTCACGCTGTGTACGCTTGCTGCTGCTGTGGCTGATGTTGTGTGTGAGAGCAGTGCGTCTGACAATCACTCCGTAGAATGAACCAATAACATATTTGTCTGCCTAGTGACCTGCCAAAGAGCTCTCAGCATTTCACATGGCTTCAAAGTGCACTTAGCCTGGCACAAGCACCGTCGTGATGTCACCATCTATGGATTAGGATCAAATGACAGCATTTCCTCCTCCACATTAAAGTCACCTCTGCTCACTAGTTTTTGCCCCACACTTAAAATGCACTTATCGTTCCCCAGCTCACACCACGACCCCTTAATATCCCCCTCATAACCGCCACCATTACTTTTCCCTCTTCATATTCTCATGATATGGCTTTCACCAATTCCCCATTAATTCAATCCATGCACCATTATTGACTGTCATCAATTTCCCTTTCACCGAATTTTCATCGTCATCATCACAGATTCGCCCCCCATTGCTTCGTCTCATCTATTGCATTCACCTCATCTCCACCATTACATTCACACACACATGCACGCGTGTGTCCCATTCTTAATGCTCTGATAAAGTGACTCGATTAGGGCGCTATGTAACTTACATGAAGAAAATAAAATATAACCGGCTGTAGAGTTACTATTTAATTGTATACGTCGGCTTTAACGACCAATATAAAGATTCATAATAAGTTTATTTTGGGGTCAGATCGTCATGGAGGTATAATGCTATACCCCTGTTTTATTTAAACTTTCATCAGTGTTGTCTCTTCTTCATTTATCTTCAGTCGGAGTCCTCGAGTTTTTATCAATTTGATTATTCTCCACAGTCTTTAATTTCTGTCTGGGCTGCAAGACCAATATCACTCGCAAATCTCAGATTATTTGCTGGTTTTTTTCTCCCACACAAGACCATTTCCTCACCTTAACCATATCGAAGGCAGTAAGCAATTGTTTCCACGACTAGGCTTAAAACATCGCGAGATAACGCATGGCCTCGCTCTTAACTGTCGTCTTGAACCACTTGGTCACTGTTGGTGTCGTTATGGCTCCCAAGGGGTGGCTTGATGGCACGCAGTGTCGGAGCAACGACCCAGCCCCGCGGAGATCCTGGGTTCAAATCTGAGCGCGAGTCGTCACCTGCAATTATACTGGGCTTCCTCGTGTTAGTGAACTGATATTCTCAGCCTGGTGACCTACAATTGCACAAAAATTATAAGTAATAATTGACATTTATAAGGCGCATTCCATCCAAGGGTGGTGGCGGGTTTAACGACACATTCATACTTACGCGATCTAACCCAAAAAAAACCTTTATTATGAATAATATTGGTCTCAAAAGCCTACGTGTCAAATCAATTAATAGCATAAACTACATTTGGTTTTCACTTAATCTTCCTAAATTCCAGCTCCCAATAATAATATATTTAGGTTTGGTTTGAACATGTCTCTCTGTAGCAGTGTCTCTTAAAAAAATGTGCTCCCCCTAGTCTGTGCATACAAGAGGTCAATTGAAGGAATTTCAGAATCAGTTCTATATCTGTTAAACATGTAGGAAGCTTTCGCGACCAATATTATCTATAATATTTTTTTGTTAGATCGCGTAAATATAAATGTCATAAAACCCGTCACCACTGGCACGTTTTGTCGACGTGACAAACCTTGTTGATTGGCTTTGTCGGGTGGTGGCGGGTTTAACAAAAAATTTATATTTACGCGATCTAACCCCAAAAAACCTTTTATTATGAGTTCTATATCTGCTTCTGCAGGCCATTTCCTTAGCAACGTGAGTTTCCACGACTCTGTCAGAGTTTCCCAGATAGATGCTCCTCCATCTCACGGTACGAAGCCGATAGCGCAAGAAAAGCTACATTTTAAAGAAGAAGAAATAAATTGCGTGTCAGTTTGGTTTATTACAGAATTATCAGAAACCTCCAGGTAAGGTGTATGCTTGCTATTGGGCAGTATTCGCGAAAGGGGGGGGCAGTCGGGGAGTGGATGGGGGTTTGTGGGGGAATTCATAAAACGAAAACATCCTTCATGCTGCACTGTTTTCCACTTCAGCGATTCTCATAAGAGCAACTCCTAAAAAAATAAAAGCAATGCTCCTGGGATAAGCTGACGTGATGGGCGGGCGCCAACAACCACGAGCGAGAGCAACATCCTCCCAATGCGAATTGTCTCCCGCTCGACGCTCGAGTTACGTTTTGGGGGAGACAGAGCGGTGGCGCGCGGGGGGGGGGGGGGTGTGGACTGCACCGTGATGGCTAAACCGATCCTGCGGCCTCCCCTAGCTCGACTCGGCCTTAAATGAGTACCGGGTGGAGTGTGTGGATAGCCGTGGTGGCTGCGTTTTTTTCCAACTCCGGTCCTCACGAACCCTCCAACTGTGCAGCTTCCATGTTTACCAAATCTCTTCAATTCACTTGCAAAGAGAGTAAAGAGAGTAACAGCACACTGCGAGCTCCTGGTAGTTGGTCATCATGGAATCGCCGTTACTCCGTGGGTTTTGTTTTTACATGTACAGCACAGTGTATTTGTAAAAAAAATACAGTTGATGAGCACAGGCCCAAAGTTGTTAAAACGATTAGCAACAAAGAGCACTGTCGAAGTTGTGACAGATGCAAGCAGTCGAATGGATATCAAATCTCGACATCAATTTGTCATTTGTTGAAATCTCCAATAATGCCATACGAGAGAAGAATACCGAGTCCTCAACGTGGGTGGAGGAATCATTGAATTGTCTTCTTCTCCTTGTATGCTACCACCACAGTCGTACATTTATCCTGTGTTGGGAACGTCGTGATGGTGATGATGGGGCCCTGATTTGTAGCCCTGGTGGGATCCACCCACGGTGCGCAGTCTCCTCCAGGAGCTGTCAGGCCAAAAGAGATGCTCCATCGTCCTCGTGTCTCACCGCAGGAACGTGCGTCGGTGTCTGTCACCGAGCTAAGTTCACGGGAACAGTCGCCGTGGTGGTAGTAGCACTAGCAGAGTGATGAGGGGGCAACTGACCACCATGAGCAAGTAACCAGAGTTTTGAGGACTGCAGTTTGAGAAGCACTGATTTATGCGGAAGGAATTCTTCTCATTCACAAGCTCATCTGTGTCCCTGACCCTAACGAATTCCTACAATTAGGGAAAGCATTGGGTTAAATGTTTAAATGAATGCCTTAAGGAAATAACGTTACGTGATGAGCACACGTAAAGGTGGGATTACAACGCAAATATGAATATATTTTATCCAGTACACTTGAACTATTACATCTCAGGGTGGCAGACATTAACTCATCTGAGAGAAGGGACGTACCTGGAGTGCACGAATAAAAACTCAAACGAAACTATATTTTTTTATTTTACCAGGTAAGGCCCGACTGAGCGATATAGCTCTTTTTCAGAAGCGACCTGGCTATCATAAATGATAGCTCAATGCAGTTGCCTTATTATCACATGGACATTTGTAGCAGTAGCCAAATACTCTAAATGCACTTTTATTCTAAATATGGAAGGAACAACCGGAGAAAAATCCACGTGACCACGAGGAGAGACACGCAAAATCAAAATATACAGCAGGCATCAGAGTCGGGATCGAACCCACGCACCTCCTGCATGCCAGGGGAGGGAGTTAACATCTACTAGCCACCGTTAGACTTTTGTGAGGTGGCTCCTAGCAAGCAGGAAATGGATGCTGGTAAAGTGAGAGATTATTTAGCGGTGACTTGAGTGAGCTGATGAATGTCATTCCTGTGTGATGATCCCGCGAATGTTGCATTAATTATTAGAAGAACTTTTCTGAAAGGGGAGAGAAAAACATTTTCTATTTGCGATATGAAATGAGTAACAATGTATCTTGAAAGAAGCGTAGCGAAATCCAATGTGTGTAAGTGTTTGAGAACGTCAGAATGTCATATATTAGTATTTGAGTTTGTAATAATAAACCAACGCCATGCTTCTCTTGACTACCAGCCATACATAGTCTCTCCTGTGAAATGTTTAACGATCTTTCTACAGAAGTTTGTATTTTTCAAATCCATTAATCATTAGGGGTCTTTGCAATACCACCACCAGACATTTAATCCATGCCATGAAAACATAACTCGTTACGATTGTGTTATTCAATTTTGCGACGATTTATTCAGAATTTAGTTTTTCGCGCGAATTGAGTGGCCTATATTGTTTTGAATTTATAAAAAGCGCCTTTCGCCAAGGTGAAAGAAAGCTTAACGTTCATAATACCAACTCGGGGAGTGCACACTACCACGAAGCCATTTGATTGTGGCAGCACCATGCAGCATATATCAGCGAAGGCTTCATGTGATGCAAACGCGTTGAACACGTGCGTGTAGTTATTGACGCTTATAATGTACGAGGGGGTGGGTGGCCAGCAGCACGCCCGGCCGCCTTTGTCTCCCCAGTGGCGATGTTGACACCACAGCAGTTACTCGTTTGAGGCTGAGTCAACCTAGGGGAGGCCCAGGACCGGTTAAAATAATCGTCACCGGTGGTGGCCGTGAGCATGAATCGAACTCGGGTCGCCGGGTTCGTAGCGCAGCGCGTTAACCACTCCACTACAATGCGTTACGCTTCCACATGCGAGGGTCACGTGACATATTTGACGTCACAGCTCACTTGTCGTGCAAAAAATATATGCATTATTGAGCTCCCCCCCCTAAAAAAACAAAAGTGTATTTTTGTAATTAATGCATGGTGTACAGTCTGGAAAGTACCCACATGGAAAATTTCCAGTTTGTTGCATGTTGAGAAGTGCGCTAAACATTTTTAACAGACACACATTCACAACTTTGCCTTCTATATATATGAAAATTAAGTGTAAACAAATAAATCGCCCATAACGAGGCCCGTAGTAGCACGGCCATTGACTGGAATCAACATATATGTAGTGTTCGATTTCACTCGGACAACTTCCGTCTTTCTTCGAACGCCGCTTTATTTACAATTCTCAGCATGTCCTCCACATTCCACAATATCCAGGTCGCCACGGCTCGCTCGCCGTGATTCACTCGACTCGCTCGCCACCTTTGTCTCTCCACTCCCCCACGATCACTTCGCTTGCTTCGCACTCAGCCACTCCGCGCTCAGCAACTCCGCACACAGCGTCTTCGCACACAGCGACTTCGCACACAGCGACTTCAGCTCCGCTATCACTACGCTCACTCCACTGCTGGCTATTCTCTTCAGCTCCGCTATCGCTATCCTCACTCCACTGCTGGCTATTCTCTTCAGCTTCGCTATCGCTACGCTCTCTCCTTCCAACTCTGTCTCTCCAACTCTGTCTCTCAACTCTCCACACTTCAATTCCCCCTGTTGACTCCAAGCTCTCCCAACTCCACGTCTTGCCTCGTCCAGCTCCCAACTCCAACTCCCCGCTCTCTGTGTGTCTCCCCCAATTTGTCCCCATTCTCATTACCCCTAATTAATTGGCCCGCGTGCCTCCCCACGCTTCGCGTCCTCAAACACCTGCCTTTCTCCGGACATCTCGACGCCTCCTCGCCCTTGACAACAGCCCCAGCCAATCACCGCCGTTGCTGGTCCTCTGGCTTAATTGACCCAACCATTACCTCATCATCCCAGCCCTGGCACCTGGCTGTCCTAACATGACCCATACTGTTTTTGCCTTCGCTACAGGCTGACCCAAGATAACCCGTACTGTCTGTGTGATCATGCAATCACGCCGCCTCCACCACGCACCTTCGTACTCTACTACATATATAACGAATATCATCGGCCTCCATGTTAAACAAAGGGATTAGAGACATGCCTACCGGGAAGTGTTGGGCCCTTGGCTCGTATATATAGGGACTCCTCTACTTACGAACGAGTTAGGTTTCAGATGTTCGGAAACCGATTTGTTCGTAAAGTCCAAACTTTACTCCTGTCGATTCCAAACATGTTGCACGGCATGTACACTAAACATGGGGAATGGCTTTAAAAGTCGTATAATCTCCTGTAGATGTCGATGGCACTGGTTCTTGATGTTCTGCAGATGTAGATGCCGCCACCTTTTGCACGGCGGTTGAAATTACGACTCTCGGTCCGAACAGGCAATTGGACATACGGACAGATTTGTTTGTATCTCTAAAAGTTTGTAAGTCAAATGTTTGTAAGTAGAGGAGTCCCTTATATACGTACAACATTAATATGCAGCTGAGAATTAATGCATACTGTGTGTTAATTTTATGTTTTCAACAAATACACCCTTATGGCAGGATTCCCCTGCAAAAGTGTGACCCCCCCCCCCTCGTTTCAGTGGCAACTCACCCGGTCACACATTTACACCCAAGTGCTCCTCCTGACAACCCATTAAGGTCAGAATGGCCAACGAGGAGGATAATTTGTAGCCAGCCCTCGCACCCAGCAGCATGCGTCTTGTTCACCCGTGACGGGTAAAATCGTATTTTCATGCTGGGTTGATCCAGGGAAAGCTCAAGGTACTGTTGTTGTTTTGGATCGCTCTCTACAAAACAACAATAAATATCCTTGTTATTGTTTTTGATCACTCTCTACAAATTTTGATTGAAAGCTTTCGTGACTGCAGTAATTCATATTCTTAGCTCTTTCGGTAAAGTCACGTTGAAGGGAAACAATAAAATAATAAAATATCTATAAAACAATAAAAATCAACAAAAACAGAGACGCTTGTTTATATGTTACATACGGAGCCTTACGTAAACGTTCATGCACATTTTATTTTTGCTCATTACTTTTAAAAACTTTTTTATTACTTAAAAAAAAATAGTTTTTATTACTTTCATTATCGTCATCATCACGATCCATGGGCAGATAGCCCGTAGGTGTCCACTGCACATTTCGTCATTTGTTTCCACTTTCCTCTCTGTCTTGTGCCAATACGCTCAAGTGGTGCTACATCTTTCTGGCACAAATATTTGATCTCATCGTCATATCATTCTACATTACGTTTTCCTCTCTTTCCGGTTCCTTCAATTTTTCCGAACAACAACACACTTTTAATTTTCCTGTTGTTGTCCATCCTACATAATGGGTCCAAACAGTGCCAATTTCCTTCTCATCACTGCCTGCATCATCATCAGGTCTTCTTCGATGTGCAACATTTTTCTTACTTTTACGTTGGTCACTCTTTAGGTCCAGCTTAGATGCAGTATCCTTCTGTAACAATACATCTCGAGTGCTAGTATTTTATCTCTGTCAGTCTTTTTTAATGTCAATCTCGCAGGCGTACAAAGCTGTATTGGACATGCATGTTCTTAAGATGTTCACTTTTGTATTGTAGCTGATTTGCTTGCTTCTCCAGATGTTAGTGAATCCTGCCATTTCTCCTTTTGCCTTTGTGATCCTCGCTCTTATGTCTCCCGTGCAGTCGTTGTCCTATGTCAGTAGACTTCCAAAATATTAAAAATTATTTTAAATTTGCAATCTTGCTGTTTTCTATCCCTACTTCTTTCTCAATGTGCTTCTTTCCGAACACCATCGTCTTTGTCTTTTCCACATTAATCCTTAGTCCTGCATCCACTCCTGATTGATTCAGCCATATGTACTATACGACTTAATTAATGTTATTGTATGTTTCCTGGGTCTTTTCAACTTCCCAGTAATAGTAACCGCAGTAGTGGAATGGTACAGCACTTTGTTAATCCACTGCGGCGTGGAGGATGGTGTACAGGAACGTGTTGAACAGGAAGATGTCGTCCGGGAGACGTACATCTGCGTGAACAAGGTGACGATCTGGCTGTTCAACCAGCGCCGCGGCGCCAGGCAGTCGAAGTCGGCCTGATAGATGGGCCCGAAGCTGGGGAATTCGAAGATGACCATCGAGGCGGCCTGTGCGGGCCGCTCCAGCAGCTCCAGCGCCGCCTCGCGCTATTTTTTGGTGACGACTAGCAGTGCCCTGTCCCCGGTTGCTTGCATTTGGCCCGCAGCACACGCAGCTCGGAGACGGGCAGGTCACCGGCGCGTAGCGACCGCTTGCGCCACATGCCGTCGGCGCCGATGTCCATGCACAAGCGCGTCGCGAGAATCTCAGGCCGCATCGTCTTGAGGCTGTCGTGTCGGAACACCGGCGACAAAGGCAGACAATGGAACCGGGCGCCCATGCGAACTCTGCTGAATATGACGTACACCATCTCGAACGTGAGGCGCTTGTTGCCGCGGCTGGGCTCCAGCAGAGCGACAATGTAGGTGAACGTGCCGCCCTGGCACTTCCACGTCGTCAGTGCCAGGGCCAAGTCCATGGCATGCCGCGCGTAGGCGACGCTGCACTTGCCGATTTTGCAGTGGGCCGGCTTGCGGCTATCCAGGCCGATCTGGATGTGGACCTGGGACCGGCGACCGTTGCCGTCCGCAGGAGCCAGATTCAGGTGCGAAGGCCACCTCTCGACATCGACACCATGCACGGCCACGATGACGTGGTCGGGCGGCGTCGGTAGGTCGACGTTCCCGTGTCCGGGCCGGTGGGCATTGATTTGAGCGAGCGCCGCGCGACGGTCGTCTTCGTCGTTCCAGGCGACGGCCAGCATCGTGCAGGCGGTTCCGTTGGCGACGCCGTACTGGACGTTGCCGTTGCCACACCCCCTCGTGTGTGCCGTGGCCGCCTTCCCCACCCAGCCCCTCCCTACCCTCCCCTCCCCACCCAGCCCCACCCCTCCCATTTTTTGATGCACGACGGACAGACGGACACAATAATCCCCTGTGGGCTGGTGGAACCAGGAGGTTCCTACCAGTATAAAAGAACTCTGATGTTAGCATTATTAGGACTTCAGTATGCTAACAACACTCTTTACAGTATAAAATTATTTTTATTTTACACGGTAAGGCCCACTGAGCTATATAACTCTTTTTCAGAAGCGACCTGGCTATCACAAATGATAGCTCAACGAAGTGGCTTATGTAGAATTGTATAACAGCCAAATACTGTGATGTTGATTCTAAATATAAAGGGAAAACTGGAGGACACCGGAGAAAAATCCATCCACCCCTCCCTTTTTTGGATGCACGACGGATGGACAGACAACACAATAATCCCCTGTGGGCTGGTGGAACCAGGACGTTCCTACCAGTATAAGTGAGTGTATTGAATTGAACTTTTCTTTGGTGGCATTTCCTTAGTGTGAAATAATCTCCATGCATATAAAAGGCAAAGTTCCGAGTATGTGTCTGTTAAAAATGTTTAGCGTACTTACCGACATGCAACAAACTTGAAATTTGCCATGTGGTTACTTTCCAGACTGTACACCATGCAAAAGTTATAAAAATACACTTGTTTTTTTTTGGGGGGGAGCTCAATAATGCATGTATTTTTTTGCACGGCAAGTGTGCTGTGACGTCAAATCTGTCACGTGATCCTCGCATGTGGAAGCGTAACGCATTGTAGTGTAGCGGTTAGCGCGCTGCGCTACGAACCCGGCAACCCGAGGTCGATCCAGCTCACGGCCACCACCGGTGTCGATTATTTTAACCACTCCTGGGCCTCCCCTAGGTCGACTCGGCCTCAAATGAGTAACTGCTGTGGTGTGTCAACATCGCCACTGTGGGGACAAAGGCGGCCGGGCGTGGTGCTGGTCACCCACCCCCTCGTGTGCCGTGCCGGCCTTCATAGGTGCTCGCTAACAGCACTTGCCCCCTATAGGCTACACGGGGGGTTTTGTCTTTATCCTGTGTGTGGGGGGGGGGGGACTGTGTAGCGATTCGCGCGCTGCACTAGGAACCCGGCGACCCGAGTTCGATTCCTGCTCACGGCCACCACCGGTAACGATTATTTGAACCGGTCCTGGGACTCCCCTAGGTCGACTCAGCCTCAAACGAGTAACTGGTGTGGCGTGAACATCGCCACTGGGGAGACAAAGGCGGCCAGGTGTGGTGAATCCAAGTCCCGGGCAAAGCCGGGTAGTACAGCTAGTCTATATATAAGGGCAATTTGTGGATATGTGTCTCTGTTCGAAATGTTTAGCATACTTCCCAACATGCTACAAACTTTACATTTGCCATGTGGGTAGCTTCCACGCTGTACACAATGTTAAAAGTATAAAAAAAAGACTTGTATTTTGGTGGGAGGGGGGGAATAATGTATTGCACGGCAGGCGAGCGGCGACGTCACATCTATGATGTCACCCGCATGCGGCAGCGTTACGCAGGGTGCCTGCTGACGTCACGCATCCCCCCCCCACCCTCCGCGGAGGCCGTGTATTCCGCACAAATGCGCGGCTGGGGGGGGGGAATAATCATGTATAGTCGTTCATTGACTAAACTTAAAACTAGGACTAAACTATTAATTTCCGTACGAACAACAGGTACACCTTCTAGTTATTTATAAAAAGGCGGGAAGGGGGTCCTCTTCATACTGAACACCGCATTGTGTTCATTCCTTCTGCTGCTGCAGCTACCGCTGTGCGGTAAGGGCCTTATCAGACTCTCACCACTTGGTGTGAAGTGTGGTTGTTGCTTCACAGTGATCTAGAAGATATTGGCCCCTTTTTCCACTTGCTATAAATTGCCACAGTGAACCTCCTGGCCGAGTAAATTGTAAGAGCCTTGAGACGCATTTGTTTCGATGGTTAAATCTCTCCACACAATGGCATAATCTGGCCAATTATTATCAGCCATTCGAGCTGGGTGTATTTATTCACACTTAACTCGTCATATCAAACATCCCTGAGCGTGCAATCTACATCATCATAATTAAGATTGCAATTTAGATGTGTGCTGTACCTTCTGCCCTGGGGTAACAAGTGAAAATAGCAACTATTGGTTTTTACCTCTCTGAGAACTACAAATCACGTCACCATAGGATGAGCTGAATCGTTACGACCACTGTATTGCACATGGACCCCCTATTGCACCTGAATACCGTATTGCACCTGAATACCGTATTGCACCTGAACACCGTATTGCACCTGAACACTTTACTGCACATAAATCCTGTGTTGCTCCTGAACAGTGTATTGTGCCTGAATACTGCATTCAACCTAACTACTGTATTGCACCTGAACTTGGCCGCACATATTGGTCCAAGTGCTTATTGCAGCAGTTGTACCGAATATAATGTTCATATCCATATCAAGTGGCACAAGCTCTCCTCAAATTGACACAGCCTCAAACTGCCATCAGCTGAAGTGCATTAGGATCACACTTGGAAGGCAGTGTGACTGGGTTTACTGCAAGTGTGCGTGCCTTATTTAAACTAAACTATTTTCATATTAATAGATAAGGCCCACTGAGCTATGTTGCTTTTTTTCAGAAGCGACTTGGCCACAAATGATAGCTCAACGAAGTAGCTTTCATATGGACATTTATAGCAGTCAAATACTCTAAACGCATGTTAATTATAAATACGGAGGGAAAAGCCAGAGGACCCAGAGAAAAATCCCCGCAACCACGGGGAGAGAGACACGCAAACTCCAAATATACAGCAGGCATCTGGGTTGGGATCGAACCCACGACCTCCTGTATACCAGACGAGGTAGTTAACGTCTCCTGGCCACCTTGGCGCCCACTTGCCACCGATTGTATCATGGACATCACGTGATGAGATGAACGACCCACGCAGAACTCTCACAGAGCAGAACATCACCTCGTGTTGGAGAAAAGGTCCATGGAATTAGATATCACGGAACTGCTTCTGAAACCGCTCATCCAAACTAAGGGGCAGCTCGTTGCATGCCAGGCGAACCTATTAGTTCTCAGAGTTGGAATGCAGCTGAAATGAGAACAAAAATAAAAATCATAATTTTTTGGGCAGTCATTCACCATCAGGACGAGGCTCCCTCGCCTCCTTCCGCTGGAAAGCCGAATTGAATGAGGGGCAGCTGCCCACAATCGAACTCAATATCAGCAGTGGCAGCTCGAGTGACCTGACATCTGAACCACACGTAGTCACCTATTCCTCATATGCTTGTGTTTTAAATTCATGGAATATCCAACGATTTATTTGTATTTAATTTTGGTTGATATTTTTTTGTATGACATCACACTTGTGTGTTTAATGGCATAACAATCCACCAATCATATATTTTTTTATTTAGCAGACTCGAGGCTTTCAGCCGTTGACACTTTCAAACGGGCGGACCGTGTCGCTGTGAAGCATTGCGTTTCCGTAAAATGTCAAGACATTGCCAATGTAATAAAAATGAAGAGTAACTGTCCTAGCCTCAAAAGCCAGAGTGTTTATGGTGGCAGGCTCTACCACGTGGGTGCTATTTTATGATTTACATATTTTTGCGGCAGTTATATCTTTTTTTTGTTTAACTATAATTTTTTTGTAAGGCATTAGATAAAGCAGGTGTCAATCAGGGGGTAAAAAAACATCACTCAATGCCGAATGGTACAAAAATGTTAAATGGCATGATAAAAAAATGGCATTGCTGGAATTACTGTACGTGTACATGAGAGCCTGCGTATTTATAGTTATGTTTAAATGGAATTATTTGTAGTGTAAATGGGTGCATCAACTGTGCTCTATTCACAATTTATTCATGCTCCCTAGGACTGTGCATCGGCAGCTGCGACATAAATGTTGAGATTTTCCACGAGTTAGAGAAATGTAAGCAGAACTATGCTTACATTCCAAAAAAAAATGATGTGTTTACCATACTTTAAATGTGTCGTGCTAAGTAATTTCTATTACTGTCATCAATCCGGCCACTTTAGTTCGAGGACAGATTTGCATGAACCACGATATATCAACATGTATTGGATTTCGTTTGTGCATTGGTAAAAATAATAAACGTAAGTTACAGCCGTTTGTCAATCCACTGCTGGATGAGACCTCCGTACACTGTAGTGGTCATTGAAGTTGTTTGGTCATACTTCACCATGTTGGTCAGCGCAGGTTGGTTTAGGGGGTAGACCACATGACCGGTTCAGATATCACTCACTGCTGAGTTGGTTGTTTGGTTCATGGCGCAGTGCATAACTGCCGTGCCACTGATCCCGCTGTTCATGGCAGTAAGATATCTATATTTTATTTTGATAAGGGTTAACAGTGGCTTTCCAAATGTTTGGTTACTTACTAATTCATACATGCCCTATGTCAGTCTTGTATCACTTGCGTTTAAAATGTTAAACAAATTATCATAGTTAACCAAATCAAGGTAAAATGTATAGGCCAATCACTCGGGCAGAATAGAATTAGAAAAGACGTCCTTCCATTAACCACATGGATAGTATCCATCAGAATTTAGAAAAGACAAATTATATTCTTGGGTCTTCCAGTAAAGTCACGTAGATGGGTTCAAAGAAAATCATCCAAAATAACAGACAACTACGACGTTTTGATCGCAACGCAGGCGGTCAATTTCAGGAAAAGGGGGGTTAGCTTCCAAGGGAAACTGTTTATAAGGGTTTGAAATGGGCGTAGCCAAAATGTCAGCAGCCAATGATAATGTAAGTGTTCGGCAGCGAGCCTGGTGGTGGTTCGTTTTCCACCAATCAAAGGGCTGCCAGGTGAAAATTAGCATGTTAAAGAGATATTAGCATCTTAATGGAAGATCACAGAGCCGCAACCAAGGGGTCGGCGCGCGAAGTGACTGTTAAAGCGCTAGTTTGCAATGGGCATAAATTACAACTAACATTGGAAGGTGGTAGGATGGGAACATCATAGCCAATTATGACTTAAACAGAGTGATAACGTCCTTCTAATGATTGCTCAGTTTGTACCCATCTTCTCGGTTGAAACAGTGTCTATATATATGGATGGATTCATGAACGAATCTTTGTTGATAGCCAGTGGGCTTGCAAAGTACCTTTGTCTTGGAAAAATCTATTTCGTGTGAGCCCACCGTATTAAAACAATGATCAGCCATGGCCGAGGTATTGGTCCTACCGTGTTTCAGATCTGCCTTATGTTCACGAACACGGTCCGAGACATGTCGCTCTACTGCTGCAGACACAGCTTAGTTTGTAGATGCCGGGGTATTGCATGTCAGCGATCACATCCTTCACATATGGGATCAGATCACGCATTTTATGTAATGTCTTAAATATTTTTAGTGACCCCTGCTATGTATGGCAAGGTGATGGTTTTGATTGGGTCCTCAGATGGTTCTTTCCCAACGGTTGGTGATAGCTTTATGGATTGTGTAGTCTGAATATTCATTCATCTTGAGAGCATGGTGTATGTGTTCCAGTTCACTGGCTCGGTAATGACGGTCGGAAATACATCGAGCTCTATGGTGTAGAGTTTTGATGAGGGAATTCTTCTGGGATGGATGGTGGGTGGGAGTCAGGTTTTAGGTAGGCATCCGTATGGGTGGCTTTCCTGTAGACAGTGTCCAATTGAGCCATCTGGTCTCTTTTAGATTAAAACATCCAAGAATGGTAACTTGCCATTCTTTTCCACTTCCATGGTGAATTTGATGGCTGGGTGTATGGAATTTGTGGTTGAAGAATTGGTTTAGTGCTAGTGGGCCATGTGGCCAGATGACTAACGTGTCATCTATGTATCTCTTCCACAAGGAAGTATGTAGGGTGGATGCCTGGACGGCATCTGTCTCAAATTTTTTCATGAAAACATTGGCTACCACTGGCGATAAGGGAGAACCCATTGCGGTACCTTCATCTTGTTTGTAGAATGTACCATTCCAGGTGAAGTAAGTGTTGGCAAGACAGTGTCTCACCAGGGTTGGTACATCAGCATTCAGTCCTTGTTGGACCAAATCTTCAATGATTGCAATGGTGTCAAGCACAGGAACTTTGGTAAACAAATAGACCACATCTAAACTAACGAGCAAGTCACCTGGAGATAGTGAGATGTTCTTAATTAACAATACCAAGTGAGCTAAGTTGAGTACAGCTGAGGTGGTCTTACCAGTGAATGTTTGTAAGGTCTCAGACAGAAATAGGGCCAGTTTGTAGGTGGGTGAGTCAATGGTGGAGGTATCGGATACAAAAGTACTCTGCAAACCTCTCGGATACTACCATAGATTTGTCCATGAAGCCATCCAGATATACAAACATAGACACAACTTCAACCGAGAGGATGATCTTAAATTAAGCAATCATTGGAAAGATGTCATCAACCAAGTCAAACTTTAGCTGCCTTATAAAATTGTACAGCCATTTCCATTTCTTCCAGTTGGTTTCTATTCCCAGCTTGATTAGCCCCCTTTTTAACCAAGTTAAACCTAAGTTAAACTTTATCAGCCTTATAGTTTACTGCAGTATACTGCAAGGCAACCAGTTTGTCAGCTTGAATACTGTCTCCTGTTCATGTATCTAACCTTCTTCAACCACTTGCCATCGCCTGCACACGGCGATCTCTCCGTCCCCCTAACCCCCTGCAGCATAACAAAAGGCAGCTTAACTTAGCCCCTCCCCACGGCCCATTCTGGCTCCCCCCCCCCCTTAACCTGTATATAATCTCGGGTCTCTTCACTTGATAGAGCAATTTTGCTGTGACGGTTTCCACCTGAAGACGGAAGCTTGTGTTGCCTCCGAAACGTCGTGATTTAATTTAGTTGTTTTCATTTATTTTATTGATTTTTTTACCTACGTGACTTTACAAAAAAAAACAAAGAGTGTTCAGATAGCAATCGAGTGATTGTCAGATGAACTGAAATGATCAGACCGCATGGTCTGTTATTTGGGGGGCCACGGTAGTGAGATGTTAACTACCCCACCTGGTATACAGGAGGTCGTGGGTTCCATCCCGATCCCGACCCTGACGCCTGCTATATAATTGGCTGCTATAAATTTACACGTGATGAAAAGCCACTTCGTTGAGCTATTATTTGTGATAGCCAGGTCACTTCTGAAAAAGAAATACGTTGCTCATTGGGGACTTACTTGGTAACATAAAAAAGTGTATAGTTAATCGTATGATGGGTCCTGCAAACCAGCACTACAGCGTACATTTGTTCATCATAAAGGTTTTTGGGTTAGATCGCGTTATTTATAAATGTGTCGGAACCCTCCACCACCTGACACGGCGAATCAGCAAAAAAGTGTCACGTTGACAAAAGACAAATAGTTCACTACTTTAGCCCACCGGTGTGTTGAAGAGTGAATCCACGACATTTACAGTTTAAGTACGACGTTCGCTGGTAATTACATCCAGCATCATCGGGCAATTCGCCAGAATGGTAAAGCCCTCACTTGCTCCCGGTCTTCAATAGAGCAGCAGGGTGACGTCATCATTTCACTCATACGTGTTAAACAGCGTACATTTGGTTATTTGAAAGAACTTCGACTACAACCGCCTCAATGTTTTGGCTGCATTTCGCTCAGGAGATGGATTGATGACAGCAGCTCATGTGCAGATGCGAGTTGGATTGTTGTACTGTGGCACCATGAGAGTTGTAAACGGCTGGGGAGGAGGCCTTTGTCCAGGAGTCGATTGATCTCGGCTGGTGATGATGTCTTGAAAATGCTGTTCCTATGAGGAACTTGTGTGCAACAATCTTACAGGCAATGTAATGTCAGATATGTATTGGTATTTCTGCGTAAACTGGACATATAGTAGATGACGTGTACATCGGAGTATAATATATGCACATTTACACCTCTGACAACGCAATCATGAGGCTAATTGCCCAGGAATTATTTTTCACACTCCCAGAATTTAATTTATAAATCATTCTGCAGCGTGGTTACCCCACGTGAGGATTCACTTAAACATAGCCTACAAGTGGAACTTCTCTCTCATTAATGCTGCAATCACAACACAAAAATATTTTTCGTTGTGAAAATTAATTTGACCCAACATAAGTGTTGATCCGCCAATATGAATGTGTCATGTAAGGATTCCTAGTTATTATTTCTCAACGATAAGATATTTATAGACTCTGCAGTTTGATTAACATTTTTTGGCACACTACGGCGTGTCTTAACCATCGATGTTACAATTACTACCTATTTATGAGCTGAATGGACAAAGCCACAGTCGTATTAGGCGATTAAACATTGTAGCTGGTCTTAGCTGCGTCACATGCTGATGCTTGTACATCAACTCATCCAATATAATGCTTGTAACAAAAAAATATTGGATGTATTGAACTGAACACGTCATGCATACCAAGTACTCGCTGTATATACTTAACAGCTACGAAAACTAATCCTTTGCCATGCCATATAGTGCAAGACATCACGTGCTGGTGATATATATATTAAAAAATCGACAATTTTATGAAATAAAATTATTGTTTGTGTGTGTATGGATATCGTGTGTGAATGTGTTTGTATGTGTGCGTGCGCTCACACAACACTTTCCCCTACAGTCTGTGAAGGCTATACAGTATTGTGGATCTTTGTATATGTTTGTGTATGGGAGCAGTATAGCACCCTGCTTTTAACCGCCTTGCTGGCGAGATGTTAACTCCCTCACCTGGTATGCAGGAGGTCGTGGGTTCGATTCCGATCCTAACGCCTGTATATTTGCAGTGTGCATGTCTCTCTCCCCGTGGTCGTGTGGATTTTTCTCTGGGTCCTCCTGTTTTTCCCTCCATATTTAGAAATATGGGTTTAGAGTATTTGGCTGCTATAAATTTCCACATGATAAGCCACTTCATTAAACTATCATTTGTGATCGCCAGACCACTTATTAAAAAGACCTATATAGCTCAGTGGGTCTTGCCTGGTAAAATTAAAATATCATGGGGCTTCCTTTGCCAGTACCAAAATATGAGAATAGGTTTTTTCCCCTGTTTTCTGGCAACAAAACAGGTGTGAAGTTGTTAAACACCAAACTGAGACCTTTTACAAGAAATAATGTCTGCATTAACCACATTCTGACCACAAGTAGGACAGCGCTGGAGTGAAAAAAGCCACGTTCAGATCACGACCTTTAAGCTGTGTCTGACGAAACAAAGCGCCTTGACAAAGGAATTAGCATATAATTTAGCATTGAAATGGCCGAGTGATTAGCTTGTGACTGGTCACAGAAATGGCTATGTTAAAGTTAAAGCATACACATCCGCAGAGGCACCCCTTGACAAAGGAATTAGCATAGAATTTAGCATTGAAATAGCTAAGTTAAAGCATACACATCCGCAGAGGCACCCCTTGACAAAGGAATTAGCATAGAATTTAGCATTGAAATAGCTGAGTGATTAGCTTGTAACTGGTCACAGAAATAGCTATGTTTAAAGTCAGAGCATACACATTCACCGAGGCACCTAGTACAAATCAAACAGGAGAATTTAGCATTGAAATAACTAGGCGAATTTAGCATTGAAATAACTGAGTGATGAGCTAGTGACTGGTCACAGAAATGGCTATGTTGAAGTCAAGGTCTACACATCTGAGCTATTCACAGTAACTGGGTATACAATACAATGTATAATGAATACTACATAGTGAACCAATAAAAAACTAAAATATAAATTACCTTAATGTTATCAATAAACTCTATATTCTCCAATCAGCTAAGCTACCAACAATAAGTCGTTATATATCACAATGCTATATGGCGAAAAAATGGGTGGATTCTTACCCTCAACTTTAGCAACACGGATAGCTACGGGCCCCGTTCAGACGGACGAGTTCATCTAAGGTCGGAATAGAGGAGGGGGAGAGAGACAGCTGCGAGGCGCTATTATACTCCATGTTGTAAACCATACCATTAACCGTGGTGTGAGAGGTATTAAGAGTCAATGCTGGTGAAAGAGCTGCGGTCTGAAGGTCATCGTAAAATACAATTAATTAAGAAAGGAAATGGTTTAAAACATCTATCCAATGGTTACTAAGCCAGAATCCATCTTCTCGGTTGAAATTGTCTCTGTGTTTGTATATGTGAATGGCCTCATGAACGAATCTCTCATGGTAGCCGGTTGGTTTGCAAAGAACCTCCGTCTTGGAGAAGTCAATGTCATGTGAGCCCACTGAATTATAACAGTGATCTGCCATGGCAGAGGAGTTCGTCCTACCGTGTTTCAAGTCTGCTTTATGTTCACGGATGCGGTCCGAGATATGTCGTTTGGTTTCTCCAATGTAGCTACTACCACAGAGGCACTTTAGTTTGTAAACGCCCAGGTACTGTATGTCTGGAACAGCATCTTTTACAGATGGAACTAGATCACGGATTTTATGTATTGTGTTGAATCGGACCTGGATCTTGTGTTTATTCAGGATTTTGTAGATCTTTTTAGTGACCCCTGCAATGTAGGGTAAGGTGATGGTTTTGAGTGGCTCCACAAGGGGTGCCTCTGCGGATGTGTATGCTTTAACTTTAACATAGCCATTTCTGTGACCAGTCACAAGCTTATCACTCGGCCATTTCAATGCTAAATTATATGCTAATTCCTTTCTCAAGGCGCTTTGTTTCTTCGGACACAGCTTAAAGGTCGTGATCTGAACATGGCTTTTTTCACTCCAGCGCTGTCCTACCAGACAGTCTCGTCCCTTCACCTGATGAAGGCTGCTTGTCTTGTGGCCGAAACGTCGTGAGAATATTATTGTGTTATTTTATTTTATCAATTTATTATTTTATTCTCATTCTACTTGACTTTACCAAAAGAACCAAAGAAGATGAATCCTTGCAGTCACGAAAGCTTTAAATCGAAATTTAACTGCCTCTACGGGGAGGGATTTCACACATCCTTAAGATCATTCAACAGACTCCGGGATAAGAAGGCTCAACTAATCGAGTCTCTCACCTTTCTGAAGAGATGCCGCGACTCTAAGGTAATACCAACCGAATTTACACTAACCTCTGCTGTTGTAACTTCTCTCAATGCAAAACGAATTCTAGCTAGAACTAGCTTCGCTCTTATCTCAGAAAAAATCAGACTTACACGCACCGAACTCGATCATTTAGACAAGACACTCTACAAATCAAACTTAACATTGACAGCAACAATGTCTACATCGGATTGGGAACATGTAGACAATATGACTACCTCTTCGGCTGCCACTATGTCGACCAAATGTAGGGACAATTTGATTACCGAATTCAATCACCTCTCCAGCAAAAAATCGGACCCACACGCCGAAAAGATAGACGTCAACAAAGTCGTAATTAATCGCAGTAACAGTTCCATTTCTGATGGTCTGAAATCCGTTTTAGCTAAAGGTCTAAACTTTGCTGTCACACCGAGACACTTACCGGTTAATGATATCATTGCCCATGTCGACGTTGCACTCAAGGGCTTGAGTCCCATCGCTGCAGACGTAGCAAGATCTGAAATCGCTGCAACCCTCAAAAACGCAAAGTTGCCACCCAGCAACATCAGCAAAGACGAACGTTTTGAATTATCTCAATTAAAAAAGAGGGATGATATTGTCGTCCTCTCAGCCGACAAGGGCAATGCCACTGTCATCATGGACAAAACTGAATATAACAACAAAATTCAAGAACTACTCAATGATGGCAGCTATACAAAAATAAAAAGAGATCCCACCAACAGCCTGGTTACCAAAACGAACAAAATCATCTCTGATTCAACAGCATTCATTGATGAGACCAAACAGTTCTCGTTGAAACCCTCTGCTGCCAGACCACCAAGATTATATGGCCTTCCAAAGATACACAAAGAAGATGCACCCCTTCGTCCCATCGTCTCTACTATCAACTCCCCCACCTATAAACTGGCACGTTTTCTTGCTGATATACTGCGACCTTTCACTGGAAAAACCACCTCTGCGGTACTAAATTCTACTCACCTGGTATCGACAATCAAAGGCATTTCCCTGTCCCCAGACGACCTGCTTGTCAGTTTTGATGTGGTGTCCTTGTTCACCAAAGTCCCGGTACCTGACACCATCGCTATCATTGAAGACCTGGTTCATCAAGGACTGCACACTGATGTACCCCCCCTGGTGACACATTGCTTAACCAACACATACTTCACCTGGAATGGAACTTTCTACAAACAAACTGAGGGCACCCCAATGGGCTCCCCCCTATCTCCGGTTGTAGCCAACGTATTCATGGAAAAATTTGAAACTGACGTCATCCATACTGCCACTCTACGCCCGACCTTATGGAAGAGGTACGTGGATGACACCTTTGTCATCTGGCCACATGGCCAGCCTGCTCTAGACCAATTCCGCGACCACATCAATTCCATACACCTAGCCATCAGATTTACCGTGGAGGTCGAAAAAGATCGCAAACTACCCTTTTTGGATGTTTTAATTAAAAGGAGACATGATGGTTCAATGAGCCACTCTGTCTACAGGAAAGCCACCCATACAGATGCTTACTTGAAACCGGATTCCCACCACCATCCATCCCAGAAGAACTCCCTCATCAAGACTCTATACTATAGATCCCAATGCATTTCCGACCAGGAACACATTACCAGTGAACTCGAGCACGTACACCAGGCTCTCAGGGCTAATGGTTACTCCGACTACACAATCCGCAAAGCCATCACTCCAGTCATGAAGAAGGATTCTCTTGTGGAGCCACTCAAAACCATCACCTTACCCTACATTGCAGGGGTCACAAAAAAGATCTCCAAAATCCTGAATAAACACAAGATCCAGGTCCGATTCAACACAATACATAAAATCCGTGATCTAGTTCCATCTGTAAAAGATGCTGTTCCAGACATACAGTACCCGGGCGTTTACAAACTAAAGTGCCTCTGTGCTAGTAGCTACATTGGAGAAACCAAACGACATATCTCGGACCGCATCCGTGAACATAAAGCAGACTTGAAACACGGTAGGACGAACTCCTCTGCCGTGGCAGATCACTGTTATAATTCAGTGGGCTCACATGACATTGACTTCTCCAAGACGGAGGTTCTTTGCAAACCAACCGGCTACCATGAGAGATTCGTTCATGAGGCCATTCACATATACAAACACAGAGACAATTTCAACCGAAAAGATGGATTCTGGCTTAGTAACCATTGGAAATATGTTTTAAACCATTTCCGTTCTTAATTAGTTGTATTTTACGATGACCTTCAGACCGCAGCTCTTTCACCAGCATTGACTCTTAATACCTCTCACACCACGGTTAATGGTATGGTTTACAACATGGAGTATAATAGCGCCTCGCAGCTGTCTCTCTCCCCCTCCTCTGTTCCGACCTTGGATGAACTCGTCCGTCTGAACGGGGCCCGTAGCTATCCGTGTTGCTAAAGTTGAGGGTAAGAATCCACTCATTTTTTCGCCATATAGCATTGTGATATATAACGACTTATTGTTGGTAGCTTAGCTGATTGGAGAATATAGAGTTTATTGATAACATTAAGGTAATTTATATTTTAGTTTTTTATTGGTTCACTATATAGTATTCCTTATACATTGTATTGTATACCCAGTTACTGTGAATAGCTCAGATGTGTAGACCTTGACTTCAACATAGCCATTTCTGTGACCAGTCACTAGCTAATCACTCAGTTATTTCAATGCTAAATTCGCCTAGTTATTTCAATGCTAAATTCTCCTGTTTGATTTGTACTAGGTGCCTCAGTGAATGTGTATGCTCTGACTTTAAACATAGCTATTTCTGTGACCAGTTACAAGCTAATCACTCAGCTATTTCAATGCTAAATTCTATGCTAATTCCTTTGTCAAGGGGTGCCTCTGCGGATGTGTATGCTTTAACTTAGCTATTTCAATGCTAAATTCTATGCTAATTCCTTTGTCAAGGGGTGCCTCTGCGGATGTGTATGCTTTAACTTTAACATAGCCATTTCTTTGACCAGTCACAAGCTAATCACTCGGCCATTTCAATGCTAAATTATATGCTAATTCCTTTGTCAAGGCGCTTTGTTTCTTCGGACACAGCTTAAAGGTCGTGATCTGAACGTGGCTTTTTTCACTCCAGCGCTGTCCTACCAGACAGTCTCGTCCCTTCACCTGATGAAGGCCGCTTGTGTTGTGGCTGGAACGTCGTGAGAATATTATTGTGTTATTTTATTTGATCAATTTATTATTTATTCTCATTCTCCGTGACTTTACCGAAAGAACCAAAGAAGATGAATCCTTACAGTCACGAAAGCTTTAAATCGAAAAAAGCCATCCCTTCCCAATTATTTGCAACGGTGATGTTAACTACCTCGTCTGGTATGCAGGAGGTCGTGGGTTCGATCCCGACCCTGACACCTGCTGTATATTTGGAGTGTGCGTGTGTCTCTCTCCCCGTGGTCATGTGGATTTTTCTCTGGGTCCTCCGATTTTTCCCTCCAAATTTAGAATCAACATCGCGCGTTTAGAGTGTTTGGCTGCTATAAATTTCCACGTGATGAACCACTTCCTTGCACTATCATTTGTGGTAGCCAGGTCGCTTCTCAAAAAGAGCTGTGTAGGTAAGTGGGCCTTACCTGGTAAAATAAAAACTAATTTATGTTATCGTTAGTTTAAATAAGAGACCATCTAGTGGTTTAAAAGGCACGCAAACTTGCAGCAAACCAAGTCACTGTCTTTCAAGTGCGATCCCAATGCACTGCACCCTGTAAATTTGAGGGAAGCTTGTGCCACTTCAATTCCCTGGTTGTCACGCCAGCATGTGGCACATTCGCACTTGACACCAATGCGCCGGGGACACAACAAGCCTGCAAGCATGCAACCGCACCAAGAACGAACGCCGGTGGCAAATGCTTTCAATTGAGTTACTTTGAAGTCAAAAGTTTGGGAGATCACACTGAAGTTTGATGAATCTTAAACCGAATCTGGTCTGTGAGGTAGCACAGCAAGTGGGTTGTGTGTTGTGAACCATTCTGTGGGCCATTTAATTGTTTTCCCTCCCAGTATCCGTGGACTGTCTCTGGGTATTCCGGTTTATTGTGAAAGTACAGCTTCCCTCGCGTAACCTCCCCCATAGCGCAATTTCAGAGTTTTATGCTTCGCCTTTTATGGGCATACTTAACACGCCATGCGCTTCAAGAAAAAAACAAAAATATAATGCTTAAGAATTAAAAGATGTTTCAATGATAAAAATTGAAAGTAAAAAAATATGTTTCGCAGGTTAAGCGACTACAACCTCAATGTGGTGGCAATTACCACCGTAGACCTGAGTGGAAGCAGCCCACGGAAGCATTCAAGAAGCCCTGGAATTACTCATTATTAAGTCATCTTTGTAAGTAGTTATCGTTTATTAAAATAAAATACTCCTTATTAAGCATTTCTATTATGTAAAGAGCTAAAATGGTGAAATAATACTCATGCACCCCTCCCCCCCGCCCCCCCCAATATAAGATAAACAACAAAGGTATGCTGGAGATTGTGGGTTCGATCTCTCTTCGTGGTCGCGTGGATTTTCCCCCGGGTCCTCTGGTTGTTCCTTCCACATTTAGAATCAACATGCATTTAGAGTATTTGGCTGCTATAAATTTTCACATAAGCCACTTCGTTGAGCTATCATTTGTGGCCAGGTCGCTTCTGAAAAAGAGCTACATAGCTCAGTGGGCCTTATCTGGTCAAATAAAAAGTTTAGTTTAAGCTCTGGGACTTTAATCTGGACAAGCACGGCTGACTTGTTTCAAGTGTTGTAAATCGATGCTTTCACCCAATTACCAATAACTGTCCATAACAGAGATATCAGGGTTAGATCGCGTAAATATAAATGCGTCGTTAAACCCGTCACCGTCACTGGGTTTACCAATAACTGCACACAAAAAAACTGCCATTATATAAAATTATTCATTATTATTATTGTTGTTGTTGTCTTAATTTTGCTTTGCCCAGCCTAAGACTTGCACATTTGAGTTGTACTTCGGTGCAACGGAGCACTCATTGCAGGAAATTCAAATGCGTGTACCCCCTGTTGTTGATAAAGGGGCCTGTTAGAAGCAGTATTGTGATGCCACCTTCTGGAGGACATCCTCGAACCGGATGATGCACTACTAGAGGTGCGGAGTTCTCACTGTAATTATACGCCTCACAACATGACGTGAAGAGCACATTTGCAATGTAAATAAACAATTTTATATAAAACTATAAACTATCAAAATCTATAAACTATTTTTTCTTTTTGATTTGGTGCTTTCGTGATTGCAGGAATTACTCTTTGGTTTTTTTCGGTAAAGTCACGTAGAAATAAGAAATAGCAATCTTTGAAATAACATAATCAGCCAGACCATGCGTTAATTGTGTTTTGACCGACCCTCTGTGCTGCATTATATTGTTTCCAAATTTTACTAAATCTTGTTCAATTTGATGTGCTTCTCCATCTCTCTGTGTTTCCTCTCTCTCTTAAATTTAGCTCTTCTATACCTGATGATGATTGCTTGCGTTGCAATCGAAACGTCGTATGCTATTATGTAATTTTATTTTATTTTATTATTTCTTATTTCTATGTGACTTTACCGAAAAACCCAAAGAGTATTTTTTCTTTTACCAGGTTAGGCCCGCTGAGCTATATATTTCTTTTTTTTTATAAATGACCTGGCCACAAATGAGCTCCCAATGAGGTGGCTTATCAAGTGGACATTATTAGCAAGCAAATACACTAAACGAATGGTTATTCTAAATGTCGAGGGAAAAATCGGAGGAACCCAGAGAAAAATCCACGCAACCACAGGGAGAGAGAGAACACACAAAATCCAAATATACAGCAGGCGTCAGGGTCGATCCAACCCACGATCTCCTTTGTACCAGGCGAGGTAGTTAACGTCTCCTAGCCACCGTGAGTCCCAATTTAGCACCACGATGCTGCAGATGAAATGCATTTAAACATTTCGCCTCATTTCCCCTGCAGTGATTCACGTGGAGGACGAAGCAGGAGGCAACCTCAAGTCGAGTCGATTTTAGTTTGGGTGAACACGTGGCACCTTTGTGGCACAAATCAGACACCCAAAGCGCCATCGCAATAATTTCGCGCATGAACATAAAATAAACAAGTCTATACAGTGTAATATTACTCTCTGGCTATTTCGGTAAAGTCACGTAGATAGAAAAAATAATAAAAGAAAACACAACGTTTCGGTCGCAACACAAGCGTCCGTCTTCAGCTGTGAAAAAATGGTCTGCTGTTGTGGCTTTATATGGTGGGAGTTCACAGGGGAGAGGGGGGAGGGTTTGTGGCGTGGATAGACGGGTGGGGCTAGAGAAATTAGCAAGTAATTGGACTTGTAGTACAAGTCGTAATCGGACGACCATAAGCGGGTGAGTGAGTGAGGACGACGACACCCGGGTGGGTGGGTGAGTGAGGACGACGACACCCGGGTGGGTGAGAGAGGACGACGACATCCGGGTGGGTGAGTGAGGACGACACCCGGGTGGGTGAGTGAGGACGACGACACCCGGGTGGGTGAGAGAGGACGACGACATCCGGGTGGGTGAGTGAGGACGACACCCGGGTGGGTGAGTGAGGACGACGACAACCGGGTGGGTGAGAGAGGACGACGACACCCACGTGGGTGAGCGAGGACGACGACACCCGGGTGGGTGAGAGAGGACGACGACAACCGGGTGGGTGAGAGAGGACGACGACACCCACGTGGGTGAGCGAGGACGACGACACCCGGGTGGGTGAGTGAGGACGATGACAACCGGGTGGGTGAGAGAGGACGACGACACCCGCGTGGGTGAGCGAGGACGACGACACCCGGGTGGGTGAGAGAGGACGACGACACCCGGGTGGGTGAGAGAGGACGACGACACCCGGGTGGGTGAGTGAGGACGACGACACCCGGGTGGGTGAGTGAGGACGACGACAACCGGGTGGGTGAGAGAGGACGACGACACCCGGGTGGGTGAGTGAGGACGACGACACCCGGGTGGGTGAGAGAGGACGACGACACCCAGGTGGGTGAGAGAGGACGACGACACCCGGGTGGGTGAGTGAGGACGACGACACCCGGGTGGGTGAGAGAGGACGACGACACCCGGGTGGGTGAGCGAGGACGACGACACCCGGGTGGGTGAGAGAGGATGACGGCACCCGGGTGGGTAAGAGAGGATGACGACAACCGGGTGGGTGAGGTGAGGACGACGACAACCGGGTGGGTGAGTGAGGATGACGACAACCGGGTGGGTGAGTGAGGACAAGGCCATAGCCATGAAGTCAACATTGGGGGGGACCAAATCTTCCAGGGGGTCTGGGGGTCCCCCCCAAAAATAATCTAAATTTGAAAACTAATTTCCTGCCTAAAATATTTTTTACAAGAATGTCTCATAGTGTTTTGTATTTATTACATTCCTGTTTTTTTCTTTTTTTACCTTTTCTTGTTTCATTGCATGTAATGGCAGAGATTAGGGATTAATGAAGTACAACCATAACCACGATCATATAAACAGAAATCTATTTTATAGCAATATATTGGGGGGGACATTTTGAGCATATTTGAATATTGGGGGGGGAGGGGGGGATGTGTCCCCCCCAATATATATTATAATTACGGCCATGAGTGAGGACGACGACAACCGGGTGTGTGAGTGAGGATCACGACAACCGGGTGGGTGAGTGAGTGAGGACCACGACAACCGGGTGGGTGAGTGAGGACGACGACAACCGAGTGGGTGAGAGAGGACGACGACAAACGGGTGGGTGAGTGAAAATCACAGCAGTTAAAACTTGACGTGCTTTATCACATCCGTCCAATGATTGCTCAATCTGAATCCATCTTCTCGATTAAAGTTGTGTCTGTTTGTATATCTGGATGGCTTCATGAACAAATCTCTGAAGGTGGCCCGAGGGTTTGCAGAGAACCTTGGTCTCAAAGAAAACAATGTCATGTGTGCCCACAGCATTGAAACAATGATCCGCCACCAGCGAGAAGTTGGTTCTGCCATGTTTAAAATCCGCTTTGTGTTCGCGAACCCGTTCTGAGACACGTCGCTTCGTTTCACCAATGTAACTGCTGCCGCAGACACAACTCAGCTTAAAGACACCAGGACATTGCATGTCCGGAATCGCATCCTTCACCGATGCTATCAAATCACGGATTTCGTTACTGTATTGAACCGAACTTGGATCTTGAGTTCGTTTAAGATTTTGGCAATCCTTTTGGTGACCCCTGCTATGTATGGTAAGGTGATGGAATTGATTGGGTCCTCAGATGGTTCTCTACCCATGGTCAGAATATCCATTCCTCCTGAGAGCCTGGCATATGTGTTCAAGCTCACTGGCTAGGTGGTGCTGGTCGGAGATGCAACGGGCCCTATACTGTAGTGTTTTGATGAGGGAATTCTTCTGGGCTGGATCAGCGAAGCAAGTTGTGGCTGCAAGTTAGTTGTTGTATGCAAGTGTACATAAGTGATGCATTGTTGAGTCGTGGCTAAAATGCAGATGATGGAGTCCCGAGTGTGCAGATTGCTTCGGCGAGGTTGTTCCGGACGCGTGATGCTGCCAATGAGAATTATCGATCCCCCATGGTATTGGGTTTCGTTTTTTGGTGGTTGAACATTTTTAATCGGTGTGTACGACCTTCTAGGTCATAAACATGGACTCTGACAAAGTAAATGGAACGTATGCATGTACGTATGAGTGTTGAACTTCTTTCACACGTATGTGCCCAACCGTGCTAATCCGAGGTGCAACACAAGCTGAAAAGTGCACACAAAAAAGCGTGTAAAGATGCACGCTCATAATTACATTGAGAAGCCGATAGCACAGGAAAAGCAACATTTGGAAGAAGAACCAACGGCAACAGTGTGCACAGGGATCTCGTTCCACAGCTGGAGAGGGCAAGCACAGCAGAGGGCATGGGGCAGCACAGCGTGCGGAGGAGCTGCGTCCGAGGAACACACGCAAGGGCCCACCAGCCATCGAAGAGAGAAGAAGCCTTTGGGATGGCCAGACATACTGTACGAGGAGCACGTGGATTAGAGGACGCACTCAATGTGACGTCAGTGGGCTTTGGCATGAGACAGTCGAGAGAAGGAACGATGTCCGAAAGGTCAAGACCACCGAGGGAATCACAGCCAAGGGAGGAAACGCAGCTGAGAGGACGTTACATGGTGGAGATGGAGCGATGCAATCTTCTCGTGTGCAAGTGTCAGGCGTATTATTGACACCGCAGAATAATGAGAAATGGTGATGACTTTGGTAGGCGCCCATCCAGCAGTGGATTGATCGTGGCTGATGATGATATGGTCTTTATGCACATTCTAAATCGACGCAGTCCTCTTGGATTGTGACTTCGATAATAAATTTATAATGTAACCAAAGTTCACTGTGGTAAATTTGAACATTTTACCACATTACCTCTTCTAATGATCTTTCAGATTTGTTTGCAGGGTGGTTACAGTAAATGAATGTCAGTGGATAAGTATCCACTTACCAGACATCCTTTGCATTATAATGCAAGGGATGTGTGGTAGGGAGTGCAGTTTGCAAACCGAGGATGTAGCATTCATGACTGTGTGTAGTATCAACAAGTACAGGTGGCAATAGAAGACTGCAGATGAAAGTATAACCTTCACATGTGTGTAACCTCTCAGTCCATTAAGGATCATCAAGGTCAGGGCAGTTGCTGATCCCAGAAGTTGCCAAAAAGATCCACTACTAAACTAAAAACTAAACTATATTTATTTTACCAGGTAAGGCCCACTGAGCTATGCAACTCTTTTTTCCAGAAACGACTTGGCCACAAATGATAGCTGAACGAAGTGGCTTATCATCATGTAGAAATGTATAAGTAGCCAAATACTCTAAAAGCATGTTTCTATTCTTTGGGTCTTTCGGTAAAGTCATGCCCATTTCAAACCTTTATAAACAATCTTGATTTGAAGCTTGATTTGAAGCTTTCGTGACTGCAGGAATCCATACTCTTTGGTTCTTTCGGTAACGTCACATAGGTATAAAATAAAATAAATCACGACGTTTCTGGTGCAACACAAGCGTCCGTCATCAGTTTGCCTTCAGAAGCGAACCCCCTTTTTCTTATGACTGCTTGTGTTGCGATCGATACATCGTAGTTTTTTTTGTTATTTTCTTTGAACCTATATTCGTGACTTTACCGAAAGACCCAAAGAATATGAATTCCTGCAGTCACGAAAGCTTTAAGTCAAGAAAGCATGTTTCTAATTGTGGAGGGAAAACCTGAGGACCCGGAGAAAAATCCACACGACCAGGGGGAGAGAGAGACACGTAAACTCCAAATATACAGCAGGCATCAGGCACCTCGGTTGAAAAGCTGATATAGCAATATTAATTTTCACATAAATGTTGCTTCATCTAATGCCAACACTTGAAAGACTGTCTTCAAAATGAGCTAAACCTACTTATATATTCGATGAATTTACATGTTTGTATTACACCTCAGCTTGTTAACATGAATTGCATGCTAAAAAAAAGATCCCTACTTGTCACGTAAGCAATAAACAAGCCGCAGCAGCAAGGTGATTAATAATTCACGGTATAGCATCTCCAGTTTGATGTGGCACCGTGCTAATTGTTCCGTGCCCATTAAGGATCGACGTTTTTTCTGGGTCACGGGTGCTCGATGAAGGGCAATTCCATCACCAACTTTTCATCATTTGCTTTCAAGCCGTTCATCTCCATGATTACTGCGCATCAATGGAGTTTAATATGTAAATACGCATTCTTTGTAATACGATTACTACGTTCAATTTGACATGCTTGTAAGTTTACAGGCAATAATTGTTTATACAACCCATTATATTTTTAATTTACCGTTGCTAATATACACGTGTAAATAAACAAATGATACAGTCTAGTTTCTCATGGACTATTCCTGTTATGTAGCTATTTTTTTTTTATCTGGTTCGAGTGAGCCTTCAACTTTTGACATTTAGTATATGTTAAAGTGACGGTGATTTCTGTGATGGGAAAACAGAATCAAGGTAGTCGGGAACAACTGCAGCCTAGTCTGTGTGAGAGATTCAAATGGATAGATTTCATCTTAAGATACGCTGCCAATCGTACAATTGAAATATAATTGGGTAAAACAACCCGTGGGTGCTGTGGGTCATGTTGATAAGGGGGGGGGGGGGGTGATTCGAACAATCTGTGCTCTTTGCTTCTCAACAGAAATGTCTTAATCCTGTGTAGTCTTTGCCACGTTTAGTTTCCTGGTGCGGGGACATCGTTACTGCTGCATTTGGCCGCATGCGTAACGTGCAGCATATTTCAACAAACTCCTCAACTGCAAAACACGCACCGCCGTAATGTGCTATCAATTAAATGCCATGACCGGAAGCTGTAAATGTCATGAGGCTATGCCCGGTGAGCGGGGGTTAGTGGGAGGCACTGCACCCTCAAATCTGGCTGTCGCCTGATGGGACTGATTGGTGTTGTAATTACCAGCGAAACGTTATGGTACTCGAATTGGAAATGTTGTAGTGGGTTTAATCTCCAACACAAACGGTGTGCCAAACGAATAACTAATTGGCACATTTTGTTTCGGTCACAAACCATACTGATTGGGTGATGGTGACGGGCTTAATGACACATTTGTATTTATGCGATCTAACCCCAAAACACCTAATAATAGGGTTTTTTCCCTTTTTTCTGGCAACAAAACTGAAACCTTTTTGCAAGGAAAAAACCTCTTGTGGGCAATCCCCTCTATTGTCAGCGAGGCTGGGAGAGGAGGGTGCTCGTGTGTGTGTGGGGCGATGTTGAGAGACGAGGGAGCTATCCACTGTGGGCAAGAGTTGGAGAGGGAGCATGGGAGGGAATTTTTAGAAAACCGTGGGGTTCAGTACTCCTCGGAAACAGAGGGGACTAGCGCTAGATAGTGAGGGTCCCTGCCAGGGTATACAATGGCTCATTGGAATTCCTGAAGGATCATATACTCATATTTTCTTGAATCCCAGCTCTAAACACAAGGCTACTCAAGTGATATGGGCGTCTCAGTGACGAGATGTTAACTACCTCGCCTGGTATACAAGGAGGTGGGTGGGTTCGACCCTGACACCTGTATATTTGGAGTCTGCACATTCTCCTGGTGGTCACGTGGCTTTTTCATCGGATCCTCCGGTTTTTCCCTCCATATTTAGTCAACATCACGCGTTTAGAGTATTTGGCTGCTGCTATACATTTCCACATGTTGATAAGATACTTCGTTGAGCTATCCTTTGTGATGACCATGTCGCTTGTAAAAAAGAGCTGCATTGCTCAGTGGGGGCCTCACCTGGTAAAATAAAATAAATTAGTTTTAGTTTTTGAATTCCATACAGAATGGCACCCAGAATCTATCCCAGGTGCTTGCTGCGATGAGGCACGCCAGTAACCGCTGTTCCACCCTGCTGCCCAAAAAAGTGTTTTGAAGGAACAGGCGTCCCTCGCAGAATGTGCGACAGGCTACGTTGAACCAGATTACCGAAGAAAATGAAGTATTATTTCATTATTTTAATACTTAGTGAGGGAAAAAAGTATTTGATCCCCTGCTGATTTTGTACGTTTGCCCACTGACAAAGAAATGATCAGTCTATAATTGTAATGGTAGGTTTATTTGAACAGTGAGAGACAGAATAACAACAACAAAATCCAGAAAAACGCATGTCAAAAATGTTATAAATTGATTTGCATTTTTATGAGGGAAATAAGTATTTGACCCCTCTGCAAAACATGACTTAGTACTTGGTGGCAAAACCCTTGTTGGCAATCACAGAGGTCAGACGTTTCTTGTAGTTGGCCACAAGGTTTGCACACATCTCAGGAGGGATTTTGTCCCACTCCTCTTTGCAGATATTCTCGAAGTCATTAAGGTTTCGAGCCTGACGTTTGGCAACTCGAATCTTCAGCTTCCTCCACAGATTTTCTATGGGATTAAGGTCTGGAGACTGACAAGGCCACTCCAGGACCTTAATGTGCTTCTTCTTGAGCCACTCCTTTGTTGCCTTGGCCGTGTGTTTTGGGTCATTGTCATGCTGGAATACCCATCCACGACCCATTTTCAATGCCCTGGCTGAGGGAAGGAGGTTCTCACCCAAGATTTGACGGTACATGGCCCCGTCCATCGTCCCTTTGATGCGGTGAAGTTGTCCTGTCCCCTTAGCAGAAAAACACCCCCAAAGCATAATGTTTCCACCTCCATGTTTGACGGTGGGGATGGTGTTCGTGGGGTCATAGGCAGCATTCCTCCTCCTCCAAACACGGCCAGTTGAGTTGATGCCAAAGAGCTCCATTTTGGTCTCATCTGACCACAACACTTTCACCCAGTTGTCCTCTGAATCATTCAGATGTTCATTGGCAAACTTCAGACCGGCATGTATATGCGCTTTCTTGAGCAGGGGGACCTTGCGGGCGCTGCAGGATTTCAGTCCTTCACGGCGTAGTGTGTCACCAATTGTTTTCTTGGTGACTATGGTCCCAGCTGCCTTGAGATCATTGGCAATATCCTCCCGTGTAGTTCAGGGCTGATTCCTCACCGTTCTCATGATCATTGCAACTCCACGAGGTGAGATCTTGCATGGAGCCGCAGGCCGAGGGAGATTGACAGTTCTTTTGTGTTTCTTCCATTTGCGAATAATCGCACCAACTGTTGTCACATTCTCATCAAGCTGCTTGGCAATGGTTTTGTAGCCCATTCCAGCCTTGTGTAGGTCTGGAATCTTGACCCTGACATCCTTGGAGAGCTCTTTGGTCTTGGCCATGGTGGAGAGTTTGGAATCTGATTGATTCATTGCTTCTGTGGACAGGTGTCTTTTATACAGGTAACAAGCTGAGATTAGGCGCACTCCCTTTAAGAGTGCTCCTAATCTCAGCTCGTTACCTGTATAAAAGACACCTGGGAGCCAGAAATCTTTCTGATTGAGAGGGGGTCAAATACTTATTTCCCTCATTAAAATGCAAATCAATTTATAACATTTTTGACATGCGTTTTTCTGGATTTTGGTGTTATTCTGTCTCTCACTGTTAAAATAAACCTACCATTAAAATTCTAGACTGATAATTTCTTTGTCAGTTGGCAAACATACGAAATCAGTAGGGGATCAAATACTGTTTCCCTCACTGTATATGATTTACATTACTGCCATGGCGTGGTGGTGATGCCCACTGCGTTGCAATTTTAATAGGTTAACCTGTAAGTGTATTATATGATTTTCCTCAACAATCTAATTTCAGACATCTACGAATCAGGGGGTGTCCTCAGGCTGCGCAGCACAAGGCAAGATGTCAGGGTGACGGTTAAGAGGCTATCGCAGCCATCACTGTCGCATATCGGCCTTTCACTGACGGATATCTCCGATATAATTGAATCCCACGTACATAGATCCAGGACGCGCGCTTCTTCTTCTTCTCGCCAATGTGAACAACGTACTTAACAATCATGCCACGAATAAAGGAATTTCGTTGCAATCCTTGCAGGCCCTATATCATGTGTGATTGAAATAATTTCTCAACTCTGTCCTGCCTCACGGCAGGTGTTTTGCTCCACGGCAGGAGTGGGGGGGGGGAGTGTACAGGCATTTCCTGTTTTGAGGTTGAGTTTGGTGATGTGACCAGGAAGATTTGACAGTCTTTCAGCCACGAGGCTGGAGTCAGCCATTACACAGAGTTCAAGATGGTGGCACAAATCGCGTCCCAGTGAAGACGGCTGTAACTGTCCATTGTGGGACTTTCAGAAGCATTGTCTGTAAGTTCGTTTATATTCTTATAATACTGGGAATGCTGTTATGATGTTGGCCGTTATAAAGCTGTAAATGCCTTTATAATGCTGTTAAATTGTTATGATAAATACGAGGCCTAGTTAACAACGAAGCCTGCAACTTGCCTTATGTGACTTGTAATTGAATAAATCGAGTCAAACTTGTGCACAAGTAACTAAATTGCGATCTTGAGAGCAAGGATGATGAAATGTCTCATCCACAACTCAGTTGTGTGTAGTGCTGTACATTTGGGGTGCAGTGTGATTACACGATGTCTTTATTTAACAGTAGCTTGTTCTCTTGTAAAGCTATGCAGTGCTAATGTAGGTGCCTGATCCATCCAGGATCTATTGTTGAGAAACATGTTATCTAAGACAATGTTATGATGCTGTAGTGTTCATTCATTGTATTGATATTTCCAAGTATTTACAGATGCTGTATCTGTGCTGTGTTTTTCCATCAGTTTTATCTCGTTCAATTTATTAAATACGTTTGGAGTCGGATGTTCACCCTGGCTCTGAAGGTTTATTGAATGCGAGATTATCTACTCGGATAGTGGTGCAACGCAGCGCACAGCGAGGCCGAGACAAACTCCAATATTTAACATCAATACACGTACAAGAACTCCCGCATCTTGATATGAATCACTCATTACCGTGAGCTCTTGCTATCCTTGCAGTGACTGCCTTTGTATGTACATTGAACTTCTTTCGCACCATACGCACCCAACCGTGCTAATCGGAGTTGTGGGGGAAGGACAACACACTTAACACAAAAAGGAGTTGTGAAGAAATTAGTTTTTCAATCTAGATGATTTAAAAGTGCATTGCTCCAGTGGCTTCCTAATATTGGAAGGAAGAGCATTCTAGATGGCCGCAGAGTGTATCTGAAAGCGCGCGATGCGGTGACCATCTTTGTTCGATGCGCTACCGCCGCTCCACTGCGGCTGTCACGATCGCTGCTCCTGGTCGCAGCCGCTTCTACCACAGTCTTCAGCACTGTCCTGCGTCACCCTCTGCCTGATACTCCACAACTGCGTCACCCTCTGCATGATCCGTGGAAAATTTATTTTTGGAATATCCACAATTTAGAATTATCCGTGGCCGTCCTCCCCGTCATTAAGGCGGATAATGGAGAGTCTGCTGTATGTTGAACTTCTTTCGCATCGTACGTAGCCAACCGTGCTAGATGGCGATTGTGTTACAGAGGTGACATTTAACCTCCAACATCTCCGCTTTAAAGCATCCCGCAATTTGTTGTTCGGTCTTCATCCTTGGGTGGCACTGCAAAGTGCCAGCCCGTCGTAACATCCCTCTTCTTGATTACATCGATACAATATAATTATTCCCTCATCTTTTTTTTCGGGCTTTCCGAGTTGTTCACCGTGTCATTATGCCCGGGGAAGCTTTCGGACAAATGCGCGACAGCACAAGGAGATGGTAGTGGAACCGGTGGTCCTTGATTGAGCTTTGCAGTGGCAAACCGCCAACGAAGAGTTAAGCAAAGACATGAGTATAACCTGATGACAATACAGTCGCCCGTCGATTAACAGTGACATCGGGTTAACGTTTTTTAGCGGTCAATTTCGGCCAATCCGAGTGCTCGAAAGTGGGGCTGAGCCACGCCCGCAACCCATCAGCGACGCCCATCTATGAGCAGTGTAGATCTCGACTGGCTTTGTTTGTATTCTTAGTTTTTTCGGTAAAGTCACGTTGAAGAGAAACAACAAAATAACAAAATATATATAAAACAATAAAAAATTCTCACGACGTTTCGACCATAACTCAAACGGTCATCATCAGGTGTGTCGGTTTGCATAAATTTATTTAAAAAACGGCATATTTATTTATTTATATAAAAATAACGTTTGCGTCACGCGCAACGATTGGCTGTTTGCCAGGACTAGTCCATCTATTTTTTGAAAAGAGGAGGGGGGAGACGAAATTTGTTTTTATGTATGCTGTCTGAAAGCCACTGTAAGCGTGAACAATCAATCAAGAACTGAAATGATTTATCAAATCTTTCCAATGATTGCTAAGATAGAATCCATCTTCTCGGTTGAAATTGTCTCTGTGTTTGTATATGTGGATAGCCTCATGAACGAATCTCTCATGGAAGCCAGATGGCTTACAAAGAACCTCCGTCTTGGAAAAGTCAATGGCATGTGAGCCTACTGAATTAGAACAATGATCTGCTACGGCCGAGGTGTTGGTCCTACCGTGTTTAAGGTCTGCTTTATGTTCACGAATGCGGTCCGAGATATGGCGTTTGGTTTCTCCAATGTAACTACTACCACAGAGGCAACTTAGTTTGTAGACACCAGGGTATTGTATGTCCGGAATCACATCTTTTACAGACGGAACCAGATCACGGATTTTATGTAATGTGTTGAAACGGACCTGGATCTTGTGTTTATTCAAGATTTTGGAGATCTTTTTTGTGATCCCAGCAATGTAGGGTAAAGTGATGGTTTTGAAAGGCTCCTCAAGAGGGTTCTTCTTCATGGTTTGAGTGATAGCTTTGCGGATTGTATAGTCGGAGTAACCATTAGCCCTAAGAGCTTGGTGTACGTGCTTGAGTTCACTGCTTATGTGTTCCTGGTCGGATATGCATTGGGCTCTGATACAGAGTCTTGATGAGAGAATTCTTCTGTGATGGATGGTGGTGGGAATCCGGTTTCAGATAAGCATCCGTATGGGTAGCTTTCCTGTAGACAGAGTGGCTCATTGAACCATCAGGTCTCTTTTTAATTAGGACATCCAAAAAAAGGTATCTTGCCATCTATTTCGACTTCCATGGTAAATCTGATGGCTGGGTGTATGGAATTGATGTGGTCGAAGAATTGGTCTAGAGCAGGCCGGCCATGTGGCCAGATGACAAAAGTGTCATCCACGTACCTCTTCCATAAGGTTGGGCGCAGAGTGGCAGTCTGGATGGCGTCAGTCTCAAATTTCTCCATGAAAATGTTAGCTATAACTGGAGAAAGGGGGGAGCCCATTGGGGTGCCCTCAGTTTGTTTGTAGAAAGTTCCATTCCAAGTGAAGTATGTATTGGTTAAACAGTGTCTCACCAGGGGGGGTACCTCAGTGTTTAGTCCTTGATGAACCAAGTCTTCAATGATTGCAATGGTGTCAGGTACAGGAACCTTGGTGAATAAGGAAACTACATCAAAACTGACAAGCAGGTCGTCTGGGGACAGGGAAATACCCTTGATTGTTGATACCAGGTGAGTAGAATTTTGTACCGCAGAGGTGGTCTTTCCAGTGAAAGGACGCAGGATTTCAGACAAAAAACGAGCTAGTTTGTAGGTGGGGGAGCTGATAGTAGAGACTATGGGACGAAGAGGTGTATCAACTTTATGTATTTTTGGTAAGCCGTATAATCTTGGTGGCCTGGCAGCAGAAGGTTTCAACGAAAACTGTTTAGATTGATCAATTAATGCGGTTGAATCAGAAATTATTTTGTTGGTTTGTGTGACGAGGCTGTTGGTGGGATCTCTTTTTATTTTTGTATAACTACCATCGTCGAGTAATTCTTTAATTTTGTTGTTGTATTCTATTTTATCCATGATAACAGTAGCATTGCCTTTGTCAGCTGAGAGCACTACAATATCATTCCTCTTTTTTAATTTATATAATTCAAAACGCTCATCTTTGCTGAGGTTGCTAGCTGGCATCTTAGCGTTTTTGAGGGTTGCAGCGATTTCAGATCTTGCTACGTCTGCAGCGATGTGACCCAGGCCCCTGAGAGCAACGTCTACTTGGGCAATTATATCATTAACTGGTATGTGTTTAGGTGTGACTGCAAAGTTTAGACCTTTAGCTAAAACGGATTTCAGACCATCGGAAATAGAACTGTTACTGCGATTAATTACGACTTTATTAACGTCTAACTTTTTGGTGTGTGGGTCCGGTCTTTTGTTGAATAGGAGGTTAAATTTGG
The DNA here is from genome assembly GCF_048934315.1 of Petromyzon marinus. Classification (NCBI taxonomy): domain Eukaryota; kingdom Metazoa; phylum Chordata; class Hyperoartia; order Petromyzontiformes; family Petromyzontidae; genus Petromyzon; species Petromyzon marinus. Next base: position 13,533,415 of record NC_133692.1, read on the forward strand.
AAATCAGGTTTTCCTTACATTTGGTCGACATAGTAGCAGCTGAAGAGGCAGTCATATTGTCTACAATAAGGGTATTTCCCTGTCCCCAGACGACCTGCTTGTCAGTTTTGATGTAGTTTCCTTATTCACCAAGGTTCCTGTACCTGACACCATTGCAATCATTGAAGACTTGGTTCATCAAGGACTAAACACTGAGGTACCCCCCCTGGTGAGACACTGTTTAACCAATACATACTTCACTTGGAATGGAACTTTCTACAAACAAACTGAGGGCACCCCAATGGGCTCCCCCCTTTCTCCAGTTATAGCTAACATTTTCATGGAGAAATTTGAGACTGACGCCATCCAGACTGCCACTCTGCGCCCAACCTTATGGAAGAGGTACGTGGATGACACTTTTGTCATCTGGCCACATGGCCGGCCTGCTCTAGACCAATTCTTCGACCACATCAATTCCATACACCCAGCCATCAGATTTACCATGGAAGTCGAAATAGATGGCAAGATACCTTTTTTTGGATGTCCTAATTAAAAAGAGACCTGATGGTTCAATGAGCCACTCTGTCTACAGGAAAGCTACCCATACGGATGCTTATCTGAAACCGGATTCCCACCACCATCCATCACAGAAGAATTCTCTCATCAAGACTCTGTATCATAGAGCCCAATGCATATCCGACCAGGAACACATAAGCAGTGAACTCAAGCACGTACACCAAGCTCTTAGGGCTAATGGGTACTCCGACTATACAATCCGCAAAGCTATCACTCAAACCATGAAGAAGAACCCTCTTGAGGAGCCTTTCAAAACCATCACTTTACCCTACATTGCTGGGATCACAAAAAAGATCTCCAAAATCTTGAATAAACACAAGATCCAGGTCCGTTTCAACACATTACATAAAATCCGTGATCTGGTTCCGTCTGTAAAAGATGTGATTCCGGACATACAATACCCTGGTGTCTACAAACTAAGTTGCCTCTGTGGTAGTAGTTACATTGGAGAAACCAAACGCCATATCTCGGACCGCATTCGTGAACATAAAGCAGACCTTAAACACGGTAGGACCAACACCTCGGCCGTAGCAGATCATTGTTCTAATTCAGTAGGCTCACATGCCATTGACTTTTCCAAGACGGAGGTTCGTTGTAAGCCATCTGGCTTCCATGAGAGATTCGTTCATGAGGCTATCCACATATACAAACACAGAGACAATTTCAACCGAGAAGATGGATTCTATCTTAGCAATCATTGGAAAGATTTGATAAATCATTTCAGTTCTTGATTGATTGTTCACGCTTACAGTGGCTTTCAGACAGCATACATAAAAACAAATTTCGTCTCCCCCCTCCTCTTTTCAAAAAATAGATGGACTAGTCCTGGCAAACAGCCAATCGTTGCGCGTGACGCAAACGTTATTTATATATAAATAAATAAATATGCCGTTTTCAAAATAAATTTATGCAAACCGACACACCTGATGATGACCGTTTGTGTTATGGTCGAAACGTCGTGAGAATTTTTTATTGTTTTATATATATTTTGTTATTTTGTTGTTTCTCTTCAACGTGACTTTACCGAAAAAACTAAGAATATGAATTACTGCAGTCACGAAAGCTTTAAATCAAAATTTGGCTTTGTTTGCTTTAGGGGCCGTCCATAAATGACGTCACTCACCTAGGGGGGTTTGAGAAATGTGACGCCACTTCAAATACCACAACTTTAAATAGACAACTCTCCTACAACATCAGAGTGCAGCGCCACATTTAATACGCACTACAATGACTAGTTTAAAGTGATTTGAAGCATGTTTTATTTTTGGGGAGGGGGGGGGGCAGAGCTTTGTGACGTCATATTTGAGGGGGGTCTGACTTTCTGTGACGCCGTGTGACAAAGGGGGGGGGGGGGGGTCAAAAATCGTCCAAAATCGCGTGACGTCATTTATGGACGGCCCCTTACATCTTCTATTTTGGCAGTAGAAACGGCTCTTGCGGACTCAGTGATGTTTTAAATAGATTTTTCAACTTATAAGTGAATTCGATTAACAGTTATTACGGTTAACAGTTTTAGTGAAATCGATTAAACACGTTCACCGAGAAACTACTGTACTGAAATGCTGACGTATTACTTTATAACTAGAGAGTAGGACAGAACGCATGTACTCGGATGTACAGGACTGCTAAAACAGGATCAGACCACAACCTGGTTGGGAGACATGAGCATCAGGAGTTGGTGGGAGACTTTCACGTCAAATGTAGAATATTCCCAAAGTACAGCAACTTTAAGCAAGAATGAATGGCAGGTTTGTAGATTTTTGCAATATGCTGCTTATGATTCCTTCAACTTTCTATTTTTTAACCACTCGTGTACCTGGGTTCATTTCATTTGTAATAAACATCTCCAAGAATCTGTATTATTACACCTGTTAACATGCGCTTCTGCATCCGTCTGGAATGCTCTTCCTTAAGATATTCGGAAGCCACTGGAGCTATGTGATTTTACATCTATATTGAAAGGCATTTCTTTAAAACAAATTTTTTTTGTGTGTTCAGTTTGTTGTCCATCCCAGTGCACGTCCGATTAGCATGGCGTGAAAGAAGTTCAGCATGCATACACAGGTTTAATACATAGGCTTTCATGACCAATATCCATAATACAGGTTTTTTGGGTTAGATCGCGTATATATAAATGTGTCGTTAAACCTGCCACCACCACCCAATTAGTATGGTTTATCACGTAAACAATACGTGTCAATTAGTTGTTCAGCACACCGGTTGTGTGTTAGAGTAAATCCACAACATTTACAATTCGGGTATCGTGACATTTCGCCGGTAATTAGCAACACACCGGTGTGCTGTATTAGTAACGAATTGGCGTATTTTATTTACGTGACAAACCTTACTAATTGGCTGTGTCGGGTGGTACCGGGTTTAACGACACTTATATTTTCGCTATCTAACCTAAAAAAACCTGTTATGGATGCATGCACAAGTTATCTCCAATCGGTTACTGGCAGTGGCTCTCATTTCTCAACAGTACAAATCACCCAGTTGTGTCCCATATGGAGAGGACAAATCTATATTTGAAACTGGTCAAAATACCACGTGAGCAGTCGATTGCACTGTGATCGTCCCCAGTTTCCTGCTCTGTAATTGTGTGCGCCAACAATTCAAAGGGACACCTTTGGGCGTCTGTTTTCACTTAAGCCCGACGCGTTAAACCAAATTGCTTGTAATGTTTAGATTTTTCAAAAAAGTAAAACGTGACTTGTTATAGAGCTTTACTCATTAACTATATTATGCATTTTTATTTATTTCATATTGTAACGAGTCGTTACGATGGCTGCAGGAAAAAAAGCCCCATTGGTGAAGTGTGGGACAGTGTGTTAAAGGCGTTGCATCTGCAGAGCACACGCGGTGTGCATTTGAAGAGTCTTTGGCACCACATGATGACGTTAGGCGAAAGCCCTCACACAGACAGTCCGGAACATGAACCGGACGATGGCCTCAAGCACACTCAGCATCCATGGAGGATGTGGTCCTCTACCTATGCCTAGGGGTTGTTCACCCACATGTGAAGCGACAATCCCCAGCATACTGGGTCTCAGTCCCGCTATTGCTGGGGGCCCGTGCGTGCGTGCATGTGGCTTGGGCACATCCAGGGCCGGATGAAGCTTCTTGTAGGCCCTAGGCACTTCTGTTTTGGAGGCCTTCAGTGATAACTGTCGACAGCTGGTACTGCTGCTGTCCCATGTCCCTACTAACGCCGCTGTCTCTCGCTTGTATCACGTCGTAGTTCGTCCTGCCACTGGAGAGATGACATGACCTCTGCCTCTTTGTATATATACTGTGCTTATCCTTGCTATATACGTATATTTATTGAAGAATATATCTTGGTTACATTTTTTATCATACAAACAAAAAACACGGTCAAAATTTTTTTTTCCCAGGTCCTTCATTTTCGTAGGCCCTCGGCACGGTGCCTACTATTGGATAATACGGCTCTGGGCACAATGACCCAAGAGGGGGAAAAAAATGCTGCAGCTGCATGAACTGCAGCACGGCAGAAACTCCCGACAGTTTCAATTGTCCGCATTATTTATATGTACTGTACTCACTTTCAAATTAACTGGACACATCCAGAATGGAGCGTTTGGTGGCTATGGCGCATGAATAATCTATCAATAGCCTTTAATTATTTAGGAGTACACTGCTTGCTAGTCTGGCCTGCGTAGAGCTGAGGCTGGTGCCAAATAACACCTTTTAGCATTAGAGAGCTCTATTAGCATGTGTGTATGTATGTGTATGTACGTATGAGCCTCCCCTCGCTTGACTCAGCCTCAAATTAGTACCTGGTGTGGTGTGTAAAACATCACCACTGGGGAGACGAAGGCGGCTGGGCGTGGTGTTGGCCACCCACCCTCTCGTGAGCCATGCTGGCCTTCGTAGGTTACTCGCTAATAGCACTATTTCCAAGTCTGTTTAGGCTATACGGGGGATCTTTGTTGATATGCATATATGTACGTGTGTATGTATAGTGTATGTACATTAAACTTATTTCTCACCGTACGTAGCCGACCATGCTAATTGGGTGTCGGCTGGGATGTCTCACGCATTCGCGTTCCTGGAACTTGGCGAGGTATAGCCAAACGAGTTCTATGATTATTCATAATCATTATAAACACTTAATAATTTAATCAGGTAAGCCTTGGTGTTTGTTAAGTCATCAGTATTTGTCCAGGATGGTCTTGAATGGCATATTTGCTTGTTTCATTCTAGTTTTTTTGGAGAAACCCCATTTAGCATGCTTTAAATAAATACTATACAGCATGTCCCATTATGACTATAATGTGTTTATATTAGTTGTATACTGTGTATAATGCAACAATCATCTTACACTGTGGCGAGAGTGACGTGTGCTTGGGAAGTTGTCAATTCAAATAGCTTGTTGAGATCATATTAGTCTATTACCCATGCTCATATGAGCACTGGTGCCCTGTGACTTTTTATTATTCGTTAGGTTCACCGTTAAAAGCCAAAACTTGGTAGAACCAAGATATACTTAGAATTCCAGAGAATATTGTTCTTTTATGTGTCAATCAAACCTATATTTTTAAATTAAGTGAAAGATCTAATTCAATCTGATGGTTTTTTTTGTTGTTGTAGAATTATTAGTGAATGGACTGAGACCATCAACGGACTACAGTTGCCGGAGTACAGAAATCCTTGTAAATCCAGCAGTCAGTGATTTAGAGTAAGATCCAAAATGCCGTGAGATTGCAACGCTGTGGGCGTGGCAGTAGTTGCTCGGAATTACGCCATCATTGCCACAGCACTAGCCAATCAGCTGCCTGGAAAACAATCCCCGTGCAACATGGCTGTCGTAACATCATCGCTCTGTTTGTTTCAGTCAGGTCTGTGGCTGAGATAACTATTTTTTTATTTAAAGCTTTCGTGACTGTAGGGATTCATATTCTTGGTTCTTTCGGTAAAGTCACGTGACTATACCGAAATAACTAATAATATTTATGTTTACAAATTTATGAAAGTATTTCTTTTCAATAAATGTTATTTTATTTGATAATCAGTTTTGGCGAGCCTTGCCTTACATCATTATCGAATGGTAAATGTCATTCTGTTCTCAGGCCCCCGGTTCACTCACGGGTGGCTGCTCCGACTTGTACCCAGGATCTCGGTGTTGCCACCGCGTGCGCTAATCGCTGAGCCACCTGTCCGCCTCCACATTCATTTTAATATAACCAAATTTGTTTTACGTGCTTGAGCGTCGGACTGCAGATTAAAAATTTAAGGCCACTGTTTGATTCTACCACCTCTGGTCTCTTCGATGTGCATCGTGTGGCAATGTTGCACGTGTTGGTATCTGCAGCGTAGTGAGCGGTAAGTACCCTTTTGACTTGAAAACTCACGAGTACAATACAGCAGGTGCTAAATTCTTGAGTTATTAGCAAAGGGTTTTTAGTGCAGGTGGCAGTGAAATTAGTAATGGTTATATACACAGTATTCAATCTATGATGTGAATATTGAGCACAGGAGCTCTGTACTCTTGACAAGGAGAAATACAGCCTGTCACACAGCTCAATGAAGGCAATCCATTTAGGAAGCAGAGTAATAGTTCAGAAGGACTATTCAGCACAGAGCATTAAATATGTGCTAGGTTAACACAGTTCTTTAATCATATATGTTATGCTATCACAATTTCACGCTTATAGGTCACGGGATGCGTTTCACTTTAGCTTTGTAATATCCGTTATCAATCAGGCTCCACATTATGCCACCGAATGTAACTATTTGCACTGATGCCCAATGTTTATCATTTTACTGCCTCTGTGGGATTTTTACGAACATTTTCAATATTCATCTATCTTGGATATATTTTGCCATTCATGAAAATAATACAGCACTAAATGTGGGTTATTTTTAAGAAATATGTATGAAATGCGTTTTTTTCCCTTTTCATGAATACCATATTTTAATACTGCCATATCTCATGTTTTAATCAAGCTAATTCATATTACTTACATTATAAACATATCTATACGTGGTGGAAGTTTCGTAACATAACACTGTCAGAGGTGGTTTGTAAAATCAGAATATACTAGAGAGCACGTATAAAATATCTGCAAACTGCTTGTAATCCATAAGAGGGTTTTTTTGGGGTTAGATTACATAAATATAAATGCCATTAAACCCGCCACCACCACCCGACACAGCTAATTGGTAAGGTTTGTCACGTAAATAAAACGTGCCATTAGCTACTTGTTCAACACTAACCGGTTGTGTGTTGGAGAGTAAACCCGCAACAAAATTTACAATTATAGTGTAGTGTATAATGTAGGATACACAGTGTGGGACAGCGTGTTAAAGGTGTTACGTCTGCAGAGGACACGCGGTGTGGATTTGAAGAGGCCTTGGCACCACATGATGACGTTGTAGCGAAACCCCTCACAAAGACAGTCCGGAACAGAACCATACTTATTGCCTCAAGCACGCTCAGCATCGCTTGATCGCGGATAAACTTTGGCAACCACTCTTTTAAAAAGTCTCTCCCTCCCAGCGGTCCTGAAAGAGGTTCTAATAAAAAAAGACAAATGTGTTAGACGCTCATCATTGTTGGTCATTGTCTCTCCACTACTGGATGAAAGAAGCCTCACTTGCTGCACATGCCCCCCACCCTTCACTCCACCTCCACGCTGGCCGTCCTTTTGGGCAGGCGCTCTCTCTCCTCACGAAGCCATTCTACCGCCAATCTCATGCGTCGGCCATCATCCATTTGAGCGATGTCCGACAAAAGAACGTGTTCGTCCCTCGACAGTAAATTTGGCATCTAAATTTGTTTTATATATTTCCTCCAAAGTACGATTTTTTCTGTTTGTAACTGCATGCTGCTTCTTCGCATTGCTTTCAGCTTCTGTTACATTTTTTTTTCAGATTTCCATATTTCTGATTCATGTTGTAGCGAGTAATATTTATGTACCCTGGTTGAAAGTTTTTTAGGTAAGACCCGACCAAATATATGTCATTGAGACCTTCCACCACCCGGCACAGCCAAACAAATGGCGACGCGTATGAGCGCCTCAAGTTCCAGTTGTTATTGTTTCAGCTCACTGCCGAGTCGAAAATCGATTCCCCACAAAACAGATTTAGCAATTAGACACGCAACGCGTCATTTTAAACGACCTCAAACATCATCAGCAGCAGCATCCAGGAAGTGACAATAACTGCATCGCCTGAAATCAAATATAGATCGTAACATCGGCTGCGAGACCCAGAGTCTTGAGTTTATTAAAATATTACATATTACACAATTGTGAGTGTGCAAAGTGTATTTTTTCTCACAGCAAGGTATATACAGCAGCATCTGGCAATCACAAAATTAGGTGGTGGGATGATGAATGTTGCACGACCCTACAACATTTGTTTGCATTCATTAACACTCGTGGAGTCATCTTGCGACGGCAACAGACTGGAGCTATTTTCCCTAAGGATGCGCTGTGGATACCTTGCAGAGCTTCTCCACGGTGGAGGGAATTAATCAATTGGAGCACGGCAATTTGCAGAATGTGAAATCTTTGTTGTGGTATACAGTGGCTCCCTCGGTTAACGGTCTTAATTGGTTCCACGATAAACCGTCGTTAATTGAAATTATAGTTAAATCGAATTTCAGAAATGCACGTTAAATTGCTTAATTTGTTCGAAAAGGATTATTAGTTGACCTTTATCACCCTAAAAGCATAGTTCATAATATTTAAAGTCCCAATTTTTATAATAAACGTGATAAGAACATATTAAAGCAGAAATATTACTAAAAACATGGCAAAATAATAAATAAATAGAGCATAAAAGGTGCACAAATAGAGCATAAAATAAATATTCCTACCTTAGGCTAAGAAGATGGTTGGCGTAAAGCTAGCCAGGTGCTCTCAGAATGCTCATAGAAGGGGATATCAATGATTGGCTGAGGTCTACAGAGCGCTCCGATTGGCGGAAATGCGAAATGAGCGGGTCCGCGTGTTACCGTAAACAAAACCATTAATCGATGATGTATCGTTACTAGAAACAATGGGGACCCTATGGGGAGGCAGATCGTTAATCAAAACATTGTTAATCAATGGCATCGTAAACCAAGGGACCACTGTATTGCTTACCTTAAGTGTTTTTTTGTTGCCGTCGGAGGCGATGGTTTCGCTGCGTAGATTACAATCTTCAAAACTTGGTAAATTTGGACCACGATGCTGGCACACAGTGGCCTACTCCTGCGAGCAATGTCATGGGATCTCTGAAGTCCATTTTGAAGTTGCATATATTTGTGTGGTCAAGATAATAACAATACTTTCATTTTATACAGCACAATTCATGCCAACAGCATCCCCCAATGTTGTACATTAATTGTATATAAAGACTGAATCCCATACACACGTTTGGCTATGTATGGCGTGAAAGAAGCCCATCGCACACACACCAAGCAAATGAAAACCCCTTACTACTAGAACTACCAAGCAAAATCAACAAATGAATAAACAAAATAAGAAATGGCACCGAAGCAAAAAGGACAAACAACAAAACAGTCTCACAATGAGTCCATGAGGTCCACTACACATCCCAGAGCACACAATCACAACTTCCCAACCAAGCCAGGAAAGCTTCACAGGAGGGGTGGTGATAACTGCAAATAATAACCAGGACAGCCACTAGATTCGAACCACGAACCTCTGCAATGCACGTCGAGCGCGCGACAGCGCACGTTGAACGCGCTATTGCCTGACCACGTCATTGCCCGTGTGATGTGTGGTGACGAAGGAGCGCCACGGTATGCTGGAGATCGTGGGTTCGATCCCAACCCTTGAAGCCTGCTGTATATTTGGAGTTTGTATGTCTCTCTCACCGTGGTCGCTTGGAATTCTCTCTGGGTTCTGTTTTTTTCCCTCCACATTTAGAATCAACATCACGCGTTTAGAGTATTTGGCTGCTATAAATTTCCACGTGATAAGCCACTTGGTTTGAGTTATAATTTGTGGCCATGTCGCTTTTGAAAAAGAGCTACATAGCTCAGTGGGCCTTACTTGGTAAATTAATAAATGTTTACTTTGTGCATTTTGGTGATTTAGAAGGTAGGTATTAAGACCGCTGAACTATTGCCATTTAATCAACAAAGGAAATAACTCGAGTCTCAAATCTTTTGCAGGATGGTCCTGCATTGAATGTTCAACAGAATTAAATTGTTATCAGGTGTGTGGGAGGAATTGGAGAAAACAGCGCTGCACAAACTAGGAATTAACACTTAAAGGTCCGTACACACATGCGTGGGCTCATAAAAACCCACTTGGCGTATTTCCACCTGGCTACCGCCACAGTAAAGTGATTTTGGGAGTCTCACAAACATAGACACGAGCTCCTCCATGCCAACCTCACTCCCCGTCTCCATCACACTAGACTGGCAACACGAGTTGGTTGTTTCTGGAGTGAGGTAGGGGTTTTTTTCGGCTAAGTGACTTTGTTTTGTGGGTGCAGGACTAATGGGGTAATGCGAACTTTACCTTTAGTCAGCTCAGCACACGACATTTTTCAGATCACCCCCAAAATTTCGTTCCTAGGCTCAATCTTCAGAATATTTTTAATCAATCTGAAAACCAAGAACGTATTATGTTGAATCTTGATTTGAAGCTTTCATGACTGCAGGAATCCATACTCTTTGGTTCTTACAGTCAAGTTACGTAGGTATAAATTAAAATAAATCGCGACGTTTTGGGTGCAACACAAGCGTCCGTCATCAAGTGTGAAAGCATGTAGAAAGTATTATGTAGAGTAGATTATAAGTGGGGTCATACTCTTTGGTTCTATTCGGTAAAGTCACGTAGGTAAAAAATAAAACAACAAAAATCACGACGTTTCGGCCACAACACAAGTGGCCTTCATCAGGTGAAGGGACCAGACTGTCTCGAGGACAGCGCTGGAGTGAACACAGCCAAGCTCAGACCACGACCTTTAAGCTGTGTGAGAGGAATTAAGGTGCCTTGACAAAGGAATTAGCATAAAAATTTGCATTTAATTGGCGGACTTAGCATGATGAACGGTGTAGAGGGGGTGAACATGTGCAGGCCGGCGAGGGGGGGAGGGGGAGTTTACATATTGATGGTGTGAAAAGGGAATATTAAGAAGCTGCGAAAGTTTGGGGTACCACTACTTGAAAAAATATACTGTACCATTGAAAATTAGTTTAATGTTTGGTTCGATTTAGAACATCTTTCCAATGGTTGCTTAATTTGAAACCATCTTCTCGGTTGAAATTGTGTCTGTGTTTGTAAATCTGAATTGCCTCGTGAACAAATCTCTTGAAAAAACCCGTGGGTTTGCAAAGAACCTTGGTATCGGAGAAAATTATATCGTGATCACCCACAGCATTGTAACAGTGATCAGCTACGGCAGAATAATTCGTTCTGCCGTGTTTCAAATCTGATTTGTGCTCGCGAATTCGTTCAGAGACATGTCACTTCGTCTCCCCGATATAGCAATAACCGCAGGTACAACTCAATTTGTAAACCCTGGGGTACTGTAAGTCAGGAATGACATCCTTCACGGATGGGATCAGATAACGAATTTTGTGTACTGTATTGAACCGAAGCTGGATCTTGTGTTTGTTTAGAATTTTGGAAATCTTTTTAGTAACGCCTGCTATATATGGTAGTGTGATGGTTTTGACCGGAGTATCAAGTGGTTTCTGTATGGAGGGAGAAACAGCTTGGTGGATGGTACGGTCAGAGTATCCATTCCTTTTGAGGGCCAGGTGTACATGTTTTAATTCACTGGTCAGGTGGTGTTGGTCCGAAATGCAATGAGCCCTATGGTATAAAGTTTTGATGAGATAATTCTTTTGAGCTGGGTGGTGGTGGGAATCAGGTTTCAAGTAGGAATCTGTGGGTGGGTTTCCTGTAAACAGAATGCCCCAATGAGCCATCAGGTCTCCTCTCAAACAACATCTAAGAATGGTAGCTTGCCATCTTTCTCCCACTTCCATGGTGAATTTGATGGTGGGATGTCTGGAATTGATGTGGTGTAGGAAAAGGTTCAGTGCTGGGAAGCCATGTGGCCAAATGATGAAAGTGTCATCCACATATCTCTTCCACAGGGAAGGTCTGAGGGTGGAAGTCTGGATGGCGTCCGATTCAAATTTCTCCATGAAAACATTGGCTATTACTGGTGACAAGGGGGAACCCATGGGAGTACCCTCATTTTGCTTGTAGAAGGAACCATTCCAAGTAAAGTAGGTGTTGGTGAGGCAGTGCCTGACCAGCGTAGGTACCTCGGGGTTTAGTCCATGTTGTACCAAATTTTAAATTATTTCAATGGTATCAGGTACCGGGACCTTGGTGAACAAGGAGACCACATCGAAGCTGACAAGGATATCGTCAGGGGACAGTACAATGTCTTTGACCATAGAAACCAATTGGGCTGAGTTAAGTACTGCTGAGGAGGTCTTGCCAGTGAAGGGTAGCAAGGTATCCGACAGAAAACGTGCTAGCCTATAGGTAGGGGAGTTGATCATGGATACGATGGGTCGTAGTGGAGTGCCTTCTTTATGAATCTTTGGAAGACCATAGAATCTTGGGGGTCTTGCAGCAGAAGGTTTTAGGGAGGAACATTTAGTTGGTTCGATTAGGGAGGTCTAACTTGTGATGATCTTGTTGGTTTTTATAGTTAGGCTATTAGTAGGGTCATTTTTAATTTTTGAGTAACTACTTTCATTGAGTAGGTCCTGAATTTTATTGTTGTATGAGTTTTTATCCATAATTACAGTGGCATTGCCCTTGTCGGCTGAGAGGATGACTATATCATGTCTCTCTTTTAATTTCGCGAGTTCAGAGCGTTCATCTTTGCTGATGTTGCTAACGGGTTTCTTAGCATTCTTAAGAATAGTAGCTATTTCAGCTCTCGCGACGTTTGCTTGGATGTGTCCTATACCTTTGAGGGCTACATCGACCTGAGAAATGATATCATCTATTGGTATATGTTTTGGGGTGACAGCAAAATTTAGTCCTTTAGCCAATACTGTTTTCAGATTGTCCGAAATCGGGGTGCTACTCTGATAACAATTTTGTTAACGTCTAGTTTTGTGATCTGTGGAACCGGGTTTTTCTTTAATAGGTGGTTGAATTTAGCAATTAGGTTAGCTTTGCATTTGATTGAAAGTGAATCGGAAGAAGAAGCAGTCATGTTCTTAGTTCTTTTGGTAAAGTCACGTTGAAGGGAAACAATAAAATAATAAAATATATAAAACAATAAAAATTCTCACGACGTTTCGACCATAACACAAACGGTCGTCATCAGGTGTGTCGCTTTGCATAAATTTATGTATTTTTAAACGGTGTATTTGTTTTTTTATATAAAACGTTAGCGCCACGCGCAGCGATTTGGCAGTTTATTTAGAAGGACTAGTCCATCTATGTTTTGAAAAGAGGAGGGGGGAGACGAAACATGTAATGTATGCTGTCTGAAAGCCACTGTAAGCGTGAACAATCAATTAAGACCTGAAATGGTTTATCAAATCTTTCCAATGATTGCTAAGCCAGAATCCATCTTCTCGGTTGAAATTGTCTCTGTGCTTGTATATGTGAATAGCCTCATGAACGAATCTCTCATGGTAGCCAGATGGCTTACAAAGAACCTATGTCTTGGAAAAGTCAATGTCATGTGAGCCTACTGAATTATAACAATGATCTGCCAAGGCCGAGGTGTTGGTCCCACCGTGTTTAAGGTCTGCTTTGTGTTCACGAATGCGGTCCGAGACATGGCGTTTGGTTTCTCCAATGTAACTACTACCACAGAGGCAACTTAGTTTGTAGACACCAGGGTATTGTATGTCCAGAATCACATCTTTTACAGACGGAACCAGATCACGGGTTTTATGTAATGTGTTGAAACGGACCTGGATCTTGTGTTTATTCAAGATTTTGGAGATCTTTTTTGTGATCCCAGCAATGTAGGGTAAATTGATGGTTTTGAAAGGCTCCTCAAGAGGGTCCTTCTTCATGGTTTGAGTGATAGCTTGCGGATTGTATAGTCGGAGTAACCATTAGCCTTAAGAGCTTGGTGTACGTGCTTGAGTTCACTGCCTATGTGTTCCTGGTCGGATATGCATTGGGCTCTATGATACAGAGTCTTGATGAGAGACTTCTTCTCTGATGGATGGTGGTGGGAATCCGGTTTCAGATAAGCATCCGTATGGGTAGCTTTCCTGTAGACAGAGTGGCTCATTGAACCATCAGGTCTCTTTTTAATTAGGACATCCCAAAAAGGTAGCTTGCCATCTTTTTCGACTTCCATGGTAAATCTGATGGCTGGGTGTATGGAATTGATGTGGTCGAAGAATTGGTCTAGAGTAGGCCGGCCATGTGGCCAGATGACGAAAGTGTCATCCACGTACCTCTTCCATAAGGTTGTGCGCAGAGTGGCAGTCTGGATGGCGTCAGTCTCAAATTTCTCCATGAAAATGTTAGCTATAACCGGAGATGGGGGGAGCCCATTGGGGTGCCCTCAGTTTGTTTGTAGAAAGTTCCATTCCAAGTGAAGTATGTATTGGTTAAACAGTGTCTCACCAGGGGTGGTACCTCAGTGTTTAGTCCTTGATGAACCAAGTCTTCAATGATTGCGATGGTGTCAGGTACAGGAACCTTGGTGAATAAGGAAACTACATCAAAACTGACAAGCAGGTCGTCTGGGGACAGGGAAATACCCTTGATTGTCGATACCAGGTGAGTAGAATTTTGTACCGCAGAGGTGGTTTTTCCAGTGAAAGGACGCAGGATTTCAGACAAAAAACGAGCCAGTTTGTAGATGGGGGAGTTGATAGTAGAGACGATGGGACGAAGGGGTGTATCTACTTAATGTATTTTTGGTAAGCCGCATAATCTTGGTGGCCTGGCAGCAGAAGGTTTCAACGAAAACTGTTTAGATTGATCAATTAATGCGGTTGAATCAGAAATTATTTTGTTGGTTTGTGTGACGAGGCTGTTGGTGGGATCTCTATTTTTGTATAACTACCATCGTCGAGTAATTCTTTAATTTTGTTGTTGTATTCTATTTTATCCATGATGACAGTAGCATTGCCCTTGTTGGCTGAGAGGACTACAATATCATCCCTCTTTTTTAATTAATTCAAAACGCTCATGTTTGCTGAGGTTGCTAGCTGGCATCTTAGCGTTTTTGAGGGTTGCAGCGATTTCAGATTTTGCAACGTCTGCAGCGATGTGACCCAGGCCCCTGAGAGCAACGTCTACTTGGGCAATTATATCATTAACTGGTATGTGTTTAGGTGTGACTGCAAAGTTTAGACCTTTAGCTGAAACGGATTTCATACCATCGGAAATAGAACTGTTACTGCGATTAATTACGACTTTGTTAACGTCTAACTTTTTGGTGTGTGGTTCCGGTCTTTTGTTGAAGAGGAGGTTAAATTTGGAAATCAGGTTGTCCTTACATTTGGTCGACAGTAGCAGCTGAAGAGGCAGTCATATTGTCTACATGTTCCCAATCCGATGTGGACATTGTTGCCGTCAATGATAAGTGTGATTTATAGAGTGTCTTGTCTAACTGATCTAGTTCGGTGCGTATAAGTCTGATTTTTTCTGAGATAAGAGCTAAGCTAGTTTTGAAAAGAATTCGTTTCGCATTAGAATAAGTTACAGCAGCAGAGGTCAGTGTAAATGCGATTGGTATTACCCCAGAATCGCGGCATCTCTTCAGAAAGGTGAGACACTCGATCAGCTGAGCCTTCTTATCCCGGAGTTTGTTGAAGGATCTTAAAGTTATGTGAAAACCCTCCCCGTAGAGGCAGTTAAATTTTGATTTAAAGCTTTCGTGACTGCAATAATTCATAATCTTAGTTCTTTCGGTAAAGTCACGTTGAAGGGAAACAATAAAATAATCAAATATATATAAAACAATCAAAATTCTCACGACGTTTCGACCATAACACAAACGGTCGTCATCAGGTGTGTCGGTTCGCATACATTTATTTATTTTTAAACGGTGTATTTTTTTATTTATAAAAAAACGTTAGCGCCACGCGCAGCGATTTGGCAGTTTATTTAGAAGGACTAGTCCATCTATGTCCTGAAAAGAGGAGGGGGGAGACGAAAAATTTAATGTATGCTGTCTGAAAGCCACTGTAAGCGTGAACAATCAATTAAGACCTGAAATGGTTTATCAAATCTTTCCAATGATTGCTATACCAGAATCCATCTTCTCGTTGAAATGGTCTCTGTGCTTGTATATGTGCTACGTCTGCAGCGATGTGACCCAGGCCCCTGAAAGCAATGTCTACTTGCGCAATTATATCATTAACTGGTATGTGTTTAGGTGTGACTGCAAAGTTTAGACCTTTAGCTAAAACGGATTTCAGACCATCGGAAATAGAACTGTTACTGCGATTAATTACGACTTTGTTAACGTCTAACTTTTTGGTGTGTGGGTCCGGTCTTTTGTTGAAGAGGAGGTTAAATTTGGAAATCAGGTTGTCCTTACATTTGGTCGACATATTAGCAGCTGAAGAGGCAGTCATATTGTCTACAAACAAACTGAGTGCACCCCAATGGGCTCCCCCCTATCTCCGGTTATAGCTAACATTTTCATGGAGAAATTTGAGACTGACGCCATCCAGACTGCCACTCTGCGCACAACCTTATGGAAGAGGTACGTGGATGACACTTTTGTCATCTGGCCACATGGCCGGCCTGCTCTAGACCAATTCGTCGACCACATCAATTCTATACACCCAGCCATCAGATTTACCATGGAAGTCGAAAAAGATGGCAAGCTACCTTTTTTGGATGTCCTAATTAAAAAGAGACCTGATGGTTCAATGAGCCACTCTGTCTACAGGAAAGCTACCCATACAGATGCTTATCTGAAACCGGATTCCCACCACCATCCATCACAGAAGAATTCTCTCATCAAGACTCTGTATCATAGAGCCCAATGCATATCCGACCAGGAACACATAGGCAGTGAACTCAAGCACGTACACCAAGCGCTTAAGGCTAATGGTTACTCCGACTATACAATCCGCAAAGCTATCACTCAAACCATGAAGAAGGACCCTCTTGAGGAGCCTTTCAAAACCATCGCTTTACCCTACATTGCGGGGATCACAAAAAAGATCTCCAAAATCTTGAATAAACACAAGATCCAGGTCCGTTTCAACACATTACATAAAATCCGTGATCTGGTTCCGTCTGTAAAAGATGTGATTCCGGACATACAGTACCCTGGTGTCTACAAACTAAGTTGCCTCTGTGGTAGTAGTTACATTGGAGAAACCAAACGCCATGTCTCGGACCGCATTCGTGAACACAAAGCAGACCTTAAACACGGTAGGACCAACACCTCGGCCGTGGCAGATCATTGTTATAATTCAGTAGGCTCACATGACATTGACTTTTCCAAGACAGAGGTTCTTTGTAAGCCATCTGGCTACCATGAGAGATTCGTTCATGAGGCTATTCACATATACAAGCACAGAGACAATTTCAACCGAGAAGATGGATTCTGGCTTAGCAATCATTGGAAAGATTTGATAAACCATTTCAGGTCTTAATTGATTGTTCACGCTTACAGTGGCTTTCAGACAGCATACATTACATTTTTCGTCTCCCCCCTCCTCTTTTCAGAACATAGATGGACTAGTCCTTCTAAATAAATTGCCAAATCGCTGTGCTTGGCGCTAACGTTTTTAAATAAATAAATTTACCTTTTAAAATAAATATATTTATGCACACCGACACACCTGATGACGACCGTTTGTGTTATGGTCGAAACATCGTGAGCATTTTTATTGTTTTATATATATTATTATTTTATTGTTTTCCTTCAACCTGACTTTACCGAAAGAACTAAGAATATGAATTATTGCAGTCACGAAAGCTTTAAATACAAATTTAAACAGTCATGTTGTCTACGTGGTTCCAATCAGAAGGTGACATTTTTTTGTGTTAACGTTAAATGAGCTTGTAGGAGAGTCCTGTCTAAAGTATCGAGTTCAAAACGGAGTAGTCTTATCCTCTCTGAGATTAAAGAGAGGCTGGTCTTAAATAGAATCTGTTTAGAATTCGGTGAGGACACAGCAGCAGAAGTGAGTGTGAAGGCGATGGGTATTACCTTGTGGTCGCGGCATCTTTTGAGGAAGGTTAGTGTCTCGATGAGCTGTGACTTCTCGTCTCGTCTGTTTAAAGCTCTAACAGATAGGTGAAAACCCTCCCCGTAGAGGCTATCAATTCTAGATTTGAATCTTTCCTGACTGCAAGGATCCATACTGTTTGGTTCTATTCGGTAAAGTCACGTAGGTAAAAAATAAAACAACAAAAATCACGACGTTTCGGCCACAACACAAGTGGCCTTCATCAGGTGAAGGGACCAGACTGTTTCGAGGACAGCGCTGGAGTGAACACAGCCAAGCTCAGACCGTGACCTTTAAGCTGTGTGAGAGGAATTAAGGTGCCTTGACAAAGGTATTAGCATAAAAAATAGCATTTAATTGGCGGACTTAGCATGATGAACGGTGTAGAGGGGGTGAACATGTGCAGGCCGGCGAGGGGGGGAGGGGGAGTTTACATATTGATGGTGTTTAAAGGAAATTTTAAGAAGCTGCGAAAGTTTGGGGTACCACTACTTGAAAAAATATACTATACCATTGAAAATTAGTTTAATGAAATTGTGTCTGTGTTTGTAAATCTGATTTGCCTCGTGAAGAAATCTCTGATAAAAACCCGTGGGTTTCCAAAGAACCTTGGTATCGGAGAAAATTATATCGTAATCACCCACAGCGTTGTAACAGTGATCAGCTACGGCAGAAGAATTCATTCTGCCGTGTTTCAAATCTGATTTGTGCTCGCGAATTCGGTCAGAGACATGTCACTTCGTCTCCCCGATATAGCAATCACCGCAGGTACAACTCAATTTGTAAACCCCGGGGTACTGTAAGTCAGGAATGACATCCTTCACGGATGGGATCAGATCACGAATTTTGTGTACTGTATTGAACCGGACCTGGATCTTGTGCTTGTTTAGAATTTTGGAAATCTTTTTTTTTCACCTACGTGACTTTACCGAATAGAACCAAAGAGTATGGATCCTTGCAGTCACGATAGCTTCAAATCTAGAGTGGGGTCATGTACTCCAGTGGCGTGGAGGATGACAGGATCGAACATATTGGAAGGTCGCACTCATTACACACAAAGTGCTCGCCACAAATAAACCACAATACCTTGCTGATCTCATCAAGGAACATAGACCATCACACGAACTCCAGTCATCCTCGGGGCAGCGGCTTTTCGCCTAGCCATCAAACAAAGACGGTCACCGCATTACGCGCTATCGGATGCGCTTCTGCGGCCGTACCGAACGCTCTTCCGATATTAGAGAGCCAATGAAACTATGTACTTTTACAGCATCGAGATTGAAAACTCATCTTTAAAACTGCATTTAGTGTTCAGTTTGTTGTGCTTCCCCTGCAGATCCAATTAGTGTGGCATTTGGTTACGTACGGTGGAAAAGAAGTTCAACATACATACACAGATAATGGAACCAAGTTAGTTGAGCTTTGTATCAGCAATAGATCAATTATTTGCAATGCACTGTTTGAACAGAACAAGGGACGCAAGTGAACATGGAGATAGCCCAGTAGTAAGACTGAGACTATGATTGATTGCATTATGACCGGGGTGCAACAATCTATTCTTAGGATCAGAGCTAACGGGGCTGCAGATGTAAGTTCAGCCTGCAGCCGAGTTGCTGCAGAAATCAGAGTGAAGCTACGGAGCGAGCGAACCACAGATGCACCTTTGACACAGCAAAGCTAAACGTCTTCGAGGTGAAAACTTGACGGAAAAGGGGGGAGTCAGCCAGGAGCGGATACACGCTGGGCAGGCTTATTATCTCTTTATTAATAATTAACTATTTTACAGTTGTGCGTTTTTCAACTGTGCATCACCCTGCAGTGAGCGGCTTTCTAAACCTAATTTTTGAAAGCTGGTGCTTCTTAAGAATTCTCAGCATGACCTGGTCCTTGTGCAATATATTTTTTTCGCCACATTTTGCCAATGGATGGCAGCAGACATCGTGTGTGTGTGTGATCCCACAAGCAAAGTTGAATGTTTTTTTTACTAAACTGATATCACAGCGGTCAATATGTGGGATTTTTGGGGTCAAGAGATGTATATTGCATTTCCAAGGTGAATTTTGATTAATTATACAAACCCCTTTTAAAAGAACGGAAAGATTATATTTGATACTATGGTGCCATGGTGGTGAGATTTTAACTACATCGCCTGGTACACAAAGTCGTGGTTAAGATCCCGACTCTCATGCCTGCATATTTTTTTCTCCCTGTGGTTGCGTGGATTTTTCTCCGGGTCCTCTCGTTTTTCCTTCCACTTTTAGAATCAACGTCATGCATTTAGAACAATGGTTTTGAAACGTTTCCGGCTGCGTACTCTTTTAAAAATAATATTGCCTACCGCGTCATACCCCCTTCTGAGATCAGAATTTTTATTTATCCTGGATAAATCTGATGAGCTACACAGCTCTTTTTTCGCAGATATCCAGTAGGGGTGGGTCAGAAAGTGACGACAAAAAATACAACATAAACGATCAGGGTGCAAAGTATAGAGAAGGTAAGGAAATAACAAAAGAAATAACTAGAACTAAACTTTTTTTTTTACCAGTTAAACCCTACTGAGCTATGTAGCTCTTTTTCAGAAGCGACCGGGCCACAAATGATAGCTCAATGAAGTGGCTCATCATGTGGAAATTTATAGCCGCCAAATAATCACAAGGCATGTTTCCAACCGTGGAGGAAAAAACTGGAGGACCCGGATAAAAAAATCCACACACCCACGGGGAAAGAGACACGCAAGATGAGGAAGATAACATAACGCTACCATGATGCCCCTTAAATTAAAAATAAGTAAATAAGTTCAAATTGTATAAAGTACACCTTAAGAGCTATCCATGGTGTTGGAACAAACTCGCGGAGTAAAATCTATTATTGTAGTAAGTTTATTTTATTTTAAAAGACACAAAGCACAATAACATTATTGCCCGCCATAAAATATTTTTTTCGCATACCTCCTGATGAGAGCTCACAAAACTCACAGGGGTAAGCACAGTACCCTTTTGAAATCCGCTGGTTTGGATTTATTTGGCTGCTATACAGTGGCATCACTAGGGTTGGTGTCACCCAGTGCGGTAACTCATGGTGTCACCCCTCATGGACCTTCGCCGGTCCCATACCATACAGAATCCTTAGTCATGTTTTTTGTACTAATCTTACTCGTAAATCGTAATTCCCGTATATCACTGAATGTAATGGCAATAGTGACGTAAACAACTAGGAAAATTCAAATTACACCTTTAAATTACAATATTTCCTTTAATTATGACTTCATTATCAAAAAGTTATTGATATAGGTGCACAAATAATAATTACCACAATATTGTAGCCAAAACACCAGAAAATTTGATAGAATCAGCAACAATAAAAACACAAGCAGCAACGAAAACAACAGCGCGTGCTTGTAGCGCGTGCAGACGAAACGACGTGATTCGAAGCGTCACTGTAGTTGGGTAACAATGACAACTCTGACTGGAGCGCATTAGGTTCAAAAAGTAAATTAGCATAGAGTTTTAGCCTTGTAGGTATATTTATCCAGTACATGTAAGCTGGGTTTACAAAAAAAACTGTTATAACTAACTACAGGGATATTTGAAAAAAAAATTATGCTGAAACACTGCACAAAAATTTTATAGACAGTCATTTTGGTGTCACCCCCTCTGTTGTCACCCGGTGCAGTCCGCACCCCCCGCACCCCCTAGTGACTCCACTGCTGCTATAGATTCCCCACGTGAAAAGCCACTTCGTTGAGCTATCATTTGTGGTAGCCAGGTCACTTCTGAAGAAGAGCTTTATAGCTCAGTGGGCCTTACCTGGTAAAATAAAAAATTGTAAAATTTTTGTTGACTAGTGAGAGATAGTGTTATAGGCAACAATGTTTATGGGACCCTTTTGCCAGTATAAAAATAATGAAAAAATAAGTATAGGTTCTTAAAATATTCACATATATAAGTGCTCGACCCAAGCTATACGTGTTTTCATACGTGCATTGGCTTTGTGCTGTTTAGCTTTTGGCGTTCTCTGGTTTGACACTGGCCATAAAGAAGGCTGTCTCTGTAGTAGGTCAATCAGTTTCAAAGACAATGCCATATATTATAATCAGAGCACGTTTGTTTGCATGTTTTGCTACAAGTATGTGTGGTTAATGTAGGCTTGATGCCTTGCAAAAGGTATCTATGTTGGTCAGTTTAACATGTAGGCTTTCACGACCAATATTAATCTATGTTGGTGTTTAAACATCTTAACACCTGGTTTATTGCCAGAAATAGTAAAACCTTAGTTATCTTTTTCAACAGCGTCTGTGTTACTGTATGGGTAGCAGCAACCTCGAAAGGAACGCTTTCGTGTTGGAATTCAGAATACGCTTTCGAGTACCTGAACATTTGTTTTTTTGGGTTAGATCGCATTAATATAAATGTGTAATTAAAACCACCATCACCTGACAGCCAATTAGTAAGGTTTGTCACGGAGACAAAACCTGCCAATTTGGGTTGTGGCAGGTTTAATGACACATTTATGCAATCTAACCCCAAAAACCCTATTTTACGGATAGGGGAACGCAGCACGGCAGTTGTAAATAAGAGCATATCGACAATTCCGCTCTCGACTTAATCGGGAGGAAGAGGGGTGGGATGGGTCCGGGTGCAGCGATGTGACCATGACGGGCATGGGAGAGTGACACCCAGAGGGCAGTGACCAAGGGGAAGTCCTGAAGGCAGATGCTGGTGGTTGACTGTAAGAGCGGATCCCGGAGATGTACTTTTTGTATGACTTGACATGAATGTTCAACTGTGTTTCATGCTGTACTCTGGTTCTTTCGGTAAAGTCACATAGGTAGAAATAAAATACAGTTAAACCTTGCATTGTGAGTAACTTGGTCTGCGAGTGTTTTGCAAGACGAGCAAAACATTTAATAAATATTAATTTGATAAACAAGCGAGGTCTTGCAATACGAGTAGTACATATATGCTTTGTCTGCCAAGCGTCACGTGATCACAACTGATATACGAGTGCTTTGGTATACGAGTGCTTTGATATACGAGTGATTTGGATTACAAACACGTTTCCGGAACGAATTATGCTCGCAATCCAAGGTTTTACTGTCAAACAAATCACGACGTTTCCATCGCAACACAAGCAATCTTCATCAGGTGAGACAACCACAGCAAGAAACTGCTGAAGTGACAGACTGCCGTAACAAGAGGTCATAAAGTCAAGAAAGGGGGAGGCAAGGGGGGAGAGAGAGGGGGGGGGCAGGGGCAGAGATAGGGAGGGGGAGCTGCGCGAGCTCTAGGGGGAGAAGTGCGGCCTCTTGCCACGGCAGCTCTCTAGCCCACTTCAGAAGTTTTCTTGCTGTGGTTGTCTCAACTGATGAAGATTGCTTGTGTTGCGATTAAAACGTCGTGATTTTATTTTATGTCTACCTACGTGACTTTACCGAAAGAACCAAAGAGTGTGGATTCCTGCAGTCACGAAAGCTTCAAATCAAGATTGTGTTCATGCTGGTGGTCTCCCAACTGGCACCTACCAGTCTCTCTCCCATTGGACAACCAATTTGAACATTTTATCAACCCCAAGTGGAAAAGGTCAACTCCTGACCAGGCTACAAAACTCATAACCTATTCATCAGAGCCCATTGTAGTGTATGCATGTTGAACGTCTTTTGTACCATACGTAACCAACGGTGATAATCAGAGGTGAGCGGGTAAAGACAACAAACTAAAGATAAAAAATCTAGATGATTTAAAAGTGCATAGCTTCAGTGGCTTCCGAATATAAGAAGGGAAAGCGTTCCAGACGACCATAGAAGCGCATGTTAACAGGTGTAATCATCTTGATTTGAAGCTTTCGTGACTGCAGGAATTCATAACCTTTGGTTCTTTCACTAAAGTCACGTAGGTATAAATAAAATAAATCACGACGTTTCGGGCACAACACAAGCTTCCGTCATCAGGTGGCAAAGCCTTTCCATCTGATGATTTATTTAAATTTTTACCTACGTGAGTGTAATAGTACAGATTCTTGCAGATGTGTATTAGAAAATACATGAACCCAGGGAAATTAGTGGTTAAAACATAGCAAGTGGAAGGGATTATTAATGAGCATATTGCTGAAATCTTCAAACCTGCCATTAATTCCTCTTTAAAGTTGATGTCGTACTTTGGTAATATTTTACATTTGATGTGTGGATTTAAAAGTGCACAGCCTCCCTCCACCTGCTTTATGTCACCGTGGACTGAGAGGTCTCTCGTGCATTCACGTTCCTACGATATGGCGGCCCTGCGGGTCACACACGCGACTGGCATGGGCTACACAATGCACCCATCAGCTGGAGGTCACGATATTACACTCAATCATGTTCATTGCATAACCACATTTTATCCCCTTATAAGCGACATTGTCATGTCCAACTCATTTCGAATTTAGTAGTTTTCTGATATATATTTTTAAATGCATACATGTTCTTAAAACTGCAAACAGATATATACTAAATTTGAAAGAAAAACACATTCTAGCCGGGGAATATTGTATGAAAAAATAAATGTGAGTGGACTAATTCTTTATATTCTTAGCTCTTTCGGTAAAGTCACGTAAAAGGGAAACAATAAAAGAATAATATATATAAAACAATAAAAGCAATAAAAATTCTCACGACGTTTCGACCATAACACAAACGGTCGTCATCAGGTGTGTCGGTCTGCATTAATTTATTTATTTTTAAATGGTGTATTTATTTATAAAAAAACGTCATCACCACGCGCAGTGATTTGGCAGTTTATTTAGAAGGACTAGTCCATCTATGTTCTGAAAAGAGGAGGGGGGAGACGAAAAATTAATGTATGCTGTCTGAAAGCCACTGTAAGCATGAACAATCAATTAAGACCTGAAATGGTTAATCAAATCTTTCCAATGATTGCTAAGCCAGAATCCATATTCTCGGTTGAAATTGTCTCTATGCT
Source organism: Petromyzon marinus (assembly GCF_048934315.1). NCBI lineage: Eukaryota > Metazoa > Chordata > Hyperoartia > Petromyzontiformes > Petromyzontidae > Petromyzon > Petromyzon marinus. The sequence goes on from NC_133692.1 coordinate 13,558,057, forward strand.
TGTATATGTGGATAGCCTCATGAACGAATCTCTCATGGTAGCCAGATGGCTTACAAAGAACCTCTGTCTTGGAAAAGTCAATGTCATGTGAGCCTACTGAATTATAACAATGATCTGCCACGGCCGAGTTGTTGGTCCTACCATGTTTAAGGTCTGCTTTGTGTTCACGAATGCGGTCCGAGACATGGCGTTTGGTTTCTCCAGTGTAACTACTACCACAGAGGCAACTTAGTTTGTAGACACCAGGGTATTGTATGTCCAGAATCACATCTTTTACAGACGGAACCAGATCACGGGTTTTATGTAATGTGTTGAAACGGACCTGGATCTTGTGTTTATTCAAGATTTTGGAGATCTTTTTTGTGATCCACGCAATGCAGGGTAAAGTGATGGTTTTGAAAGGCTTCTCAAGAGGGTTCTTCTTCATGGTTTGAGTGATAGCTTTGCGGATTGTATAGGCGGAGTAACCATTAGCCTTTAGAGATTGGTGTACGTGCTTGAGTTCACTGCCTATGTGTTCCTGGTCGGATATGCATTGGGCTCTATGATACAGAGTCTTGATGAGAGAATTCTTCTGTGATGGATGGTGGTGGGATCCGGTTTCAGATAAGCATCCGTATGGGTAGCTTTCCTGTAGACAGAGTGGCTCATTGAACCATCAGGTCTCTTTTTAATTAGGACATCCAAAAAAGGTAGCTTGCCATCTTTTTCAACTTCCATGGTAAATCTGATGGCTGGGTGTATGGAATTGATGTGGTCGAAGAATTGGTCTAGAGCAGGCCGGCCATGTGGCCAGATGACAAAAGTGTCATCCACGTACCTCTTCCATAAGGTTGGGCGCAGAGTGGCAGTCTGGATGGCGTCAGTCTCAAATTTCTCCATGAAAATGTTAGCTATAACCGGAGATAGGGGGGAGCCCATTGGGGTGCCCTCTGTTTGTAGAAAGTTCCATTCCAATGATTGCGATGGTGTCAGGTACAGGAACCTTGGTGAATAAGGAAACTACATCAAAACTGACAAGCAGGTCGTCTGGGGACAGGGAAATATACTTGATTGTCGATACCAGGTGAGTAGAATTTTGTACCTCAGAGGTGGTTTTTCCAGTGAAAGGACGCAGAATTTCAGACAAAAAACGAGCCAGTTTGTAGGTGGGGGAGTGGATAGTAGAGATGATGGGACGAAGGGGTGTATCTACTTTATGTATTTTTGGTAAGCCGTATAATCTTGGTGGCCTAGCAGCAGAAGGTTTCAACGAAAACTGTTTAGATTGATCAATTAATGCGGTTGAATCAGAAATTATTTTGAAGGTTTGTGTGACGAGGCTGTTGGTGGGATCTCTTTTTATTTTTGTATAACTACCATCGTCGAGTAATTCTTCTTCTAATGCAAAACGAATTCTTTTCAAAACTAGCTTAGCTCTTATCTCAGAAAAAGTCAGACTTATACGCACCGAACTAGATCAGTTAGACAAGACACTCTACAAATCACACTTATCATTGACGGCAACAATGTCCACATCGGATTGGGACGATGGTAGTTATACAAAAATATAAAGAGATCCCACCAACAGCCTCGTCACACAAACCAACAAAATAATTTCTGATTCAACCGCATTAATTAATCAATCTAAACAGTTTTCGTTTAAACCTTCTGCTGCTAGGCCACCAAGATTATACGGCTTACCAAAAATACATAAAGTAGATACACCCCTTCGTCCCATCGTCTCTACTATCAACTCCCCCACCTACAAACTGGCTCGTTTTTTGTCTGAAATCCTGCGTCCTTTCACTGGAAAACCACCTCTGCGGTACAAAATTCTACTCACCTGGTATCGACAATCAAGTATATTTCCCTGTCCCCAGACGACCTGCTTGTCAGTTTTGATGTAGTTTCCTTATTCACCAAGGTTCCTGTACCTGACACCATCGCAATCATTGAAGACTTGGTTCATCAAGGACTCAACACTGAGGTACCCCCCCTGGCGAGACACTGTTTAACCAATATATACTTCACTTGGAATGGAACTTTCTACAAACAAACTGAGGGCACCCCAATGGGCTCCCCCCTATCTCCGGTTATAGCTAACATTTTCATGGAGAAATTTGAGACTGACGCCATCCAGACTGCCACTCTGCGCCCAACCTTATGGAAGAGCTACGTGGATGACACTTTTGTCATCTGGCCACATGGCCGGCCTGCTCTAGACCAATTCTTCGACCACATCAATTCCATACACCCAGCCATCAGATTTACCATGGAAGTCGAAAAAGATGGCAAGCTACCTTTTTTGGATGTCCTAATTAAAAAGAGACCTGATGGTTCAATGAGCCACTCTGTCTACAGGAAAGCTACCCATACGGATGCTTATCTGAAACCGAATTCCCACCACCATCCATCACAGAATAATTCTCTCATCAAGACTCTGTATCATAGAGCCCAATGCATATCCGACCAGGAACACATAGGCAGTGAACTCAAGCACGTACACCAAGCTCTTAAGGCTAATGGTTACTCCGACTATACAATCCGCAAAGCTATCACTCAAACCATGAAGAAGGACCCTCTTGAGAAGCCTTTCAAAACCATCACTTTACCCTACATTGCGGGGATCACAAAATAGATCTCCAAAATCTTGAATAAACACAAAATCCAGGTCCGTTTCAACACATTACATAAAATCCGTGATCTGGTTCCGTCTCTAAAAGATGTGATTCCGGACAATACAATACCCTGGTGTCTACAAACTAAGTTGCCTCTGTGGTAGTAGTTACATTGGAGAAACCAAACACCATGTCTCGGACCGCATTCGTGAACACAAAGCAGACCTTAAACATGGTAGGACCAACACCTCGGCCGTGGCAGATCATTGTTATAATTCAGTAGGCTCACATGACATTGACTTTTCCAAGACAGAGTTTCTTTGTAAGCCATCTGGCTACCATGAGAGATTCGTTCATGAGGCTATCCACATATACAAGCATAGAGACAATTTCAACCGAGAAGATGGATTCTGGCTTAGCAATCATTGGAAATATTTGATTAACCATTTCAGGTCTTAATTGATTGTTCATGCTTACAGTGGCTTTCAGACAGCATACATTAATTTTTCGTCTCCCCCCTCCTCTTTTCAGAACATAGATGGACTAGTCCTTCTAAATAAACTGCCAAATCGCTGCGCGTGGTGCTGACGTTTTTTTTATAAATAAATACACCGTTTAAAAATAAATAAATGTATGCAAACCGACACACCTGATGATGACCGTTTGTGTTATGGTCGAAACGTGAGAATTTTTATTGCTTTTATTGTTTTATATATTTTATTATTTTATTGTTTCCGTTTAACGTGACTTTACCGAAAGAGCTAAGAATATGAATTACTGCAGTCACGAAAGCTTTAAATCAAAATCTAATTCTCCTTTACGAACAGAACCAGGGTCAAGTTAATTATGAGCAGGTCCACATGTCCACAAACGTTCCTGACAAACTCTTCACAGTAAAACGTAAAGTATTTATGGTCACGTTTTCCAATGTTTGGCCACCGGTGTGTGTGTGTGTGATGTAGGCCCGGCATTCTGGGGCCTGGTAAACTCTGCATGGAGCCTGTGCTCCGTAGGTAAGAAGCAGTCACCCGTCAACATCGAGACCAGTCGGATGATCTTCGACCCCTTTCTGCTGCCTCTGCGTGTCAACACTGGCGGAAGAATGGTGAGCATTGTCTTGTCCGCATTGTCTTGTCTACATTGTCTGAGCAACACGATGCAATGTATAGTGTGTTACACATTACAGGTCTATGAAGAACATTCATCAATAACACTGTGGCCTTAAAAGGGAAAAAGGTGACGTTTCAGTCTATGCCCCTTCATAGTGTAGTGAGTCACTTCGGAGACACTTTTTAGAAGACATTTATTCTACACTACATAACACCGTTACACCTTGGACTATAATGCACCTAACTCTTCCACTCGTTACACACGGGACTATAACACGCCTATCTCTTGCGCACACAGGGTAACTATAACCGGATCAGAACAGCCAACGTGCTGTGTGACCCACGACTTCGGAGACGAAGATGTAGCACTTGGGTTCCACTTCACCTGCAGACAGCCCCGATATTCGATCGGGGCCTCCCTTTTATCCCTCTCGGTGCGGCATGGCTCCACCCTCGGCCGCGCCTCCCTCTGGAACATTCCCGAAGGTTCCAGACAACCTTGCATCTCCCACCTGCCCGGCTCCGCCCTTAACCACGCCCCCTTCGGGAACTCTATAGACGATTACTGGCTACACTTCCCGTGTTCCCCCGTCACCTTTCCCCCACATTCCTCACCTCCAGCCCATCACGTGCTTCACCCAATGCCGGGGTGACTCGTCCTTATATGCCCTCTTCCGCCAGCAGCCCGCACCACGCTCCCCAGTGACCAATTTATGTGGCAATTACTCGCTGCGCTGGCGGGGTGGCTACAATCCCCTACTGTCAGTAGGACTCATTTGCATCTCTCTGCGAGCACCCGGTACTGTGCCCCTAGTGACCCGCTGTATGGTACTGCACGGTGTGCTAGCCTCTGCACCCATATTTCCTTGTTCTACAGCACTTAGCGTGACGCGCTATAGTGATCCATTTAACATCACTATAATAGCATACAGAGAGGATAAGAGTTATTGCAGATAAAACAAAACTTTCTAAAAAGTCTACATCATTAGACCTCCTTTGCCAGTACCAAAATGTAATAATAGGGTTTTTCCCCTTTTTTCTGGCAACAAAACTGAAACCTTTTTTACAAGGATTCATGTCTGCATTAACCACAATACCTGCAGTCAAAATACAAACAAAAACATACTATGATAATATATGCATTGTTCTTGAAACTGATTGGTCCACACCAAGGGACGGCTTTCTTTTGAGCCTCGACCCAATTGTTGCTCAACCAGATGACGCCAGAAGGCGCACAGCTCAAAGACAATGTATTATCAAAGTAATGAGGGCTCGGGGTGAGCATCTACATCATTAGACCTCCTTTGCCAGTACCAAAATGTAATAATAGGGTTTTTCATCTGGTCGAGCACCAATTGGGTCGAGGCTCAAAAGAAAGCCGTCCCTTGGTGTGGACCAATCAGTTTCAAGGACAATGCATATATTATCATAGTATGTTTTTGTTTGTATTTTTGCTGCAGGTATTGTGGTTAATGCAGACATGAATCCTTGTAAAAAAAGGTTTCAGTTTTGTTGCCAGAAAAAAGGGGAAAACCCCTATTATTACATTCTACAAAGTGTTTTATTAGCATGTGTAAAGTTACATATGATTTACATACTAGTTCATTACGCATGTCTTCGCCAGGAAACAGTTTTCAATATATATAATGAACCTGATATGATTTTTTACAATTTGTATATGATCACACACTAACAACTACTCCAAAAATTTGTTTTTCCTCAACACAAAAATTGACAACTTGATTCAACTTCTTATCTTTAAAGACGTACCCACCGGAAACCGCTCAATGTAAAGATTCCCTTTTATTGGAAAGAACAAAAGTCATGAACTTAATAGTTTATGAAAAGTCCTATCTTTTACCGTTATCGAATTATTTCGATTTGAATGTCATAAAATGTGCATTATTTTGTTAAATGACACTCATAAAGATAAAACTTGATTTTAGAGGCCGACCGAAACTGAATTTATGGTTTCGGCCAAAACCGAAAGTTAACTTTTTGGCTTCGGCCGAAACAGAAACTATGCTAAAAGAGGCCATTTACCAACTTTCGGCGCTGAAATCGAATTTCGGTCGGCCTCTAATTGTCAGACTTCGAATCTCGGTATCAACACGTTTGTAGACTGAAGCGAACGCAACACATAAGCCAAGGCGGGCAGGCGGCTGGGAACAGACAACAGAGGTACTTTGTTGTCGTCCTGCCAAAGAGACTCCATGCACGGATGGAGATGCAGGCTGCCGTCTGTTGACTGGTCCTATATACATTAGCAGACCATAGTTGCGGCTGTAACCTCAATCCCAAGCTGCTGCTGCTGCTGACATGTGTGTGTTTGCAGTCTATTGCATTGGATTGCCTAGCACTGACTGACCAGCCGATAGGCAGAGTGATAGACGTAGCACTAGCGTTATATTCTAAAAATAGATCTTCGGTTGACAAATGACGACCGAAAGTCAATATCAGTTTCGGCCGAAACCGAAACCAGACCGAAAGTAAAAAATTGACTTTCAGCCAAAACCGAAAGTAAACCGAAAGTTACAAATTTACTTTCGGTCAAAACTGAAAGTATGCCGAAAGAGGCCATTTGCCAATTTTCGGCACCGAAACCGAATTTCGGTCAGCCTCTACTTGATTTGGAGCTTTTGTGACTGCAGGAATTACTCTTTGGTTCTTTTGGTAAAGTCGTGTAGAAAGAGAAAATAATAAAATTAAAAAATAGCATACAATGTTTCGATTGCAACACAAGCAATCATCATCAGGTACAAATGAAAGAGAAAACCTAGTAAAGGAATAGGTTTTACCCTTTTAGCTGGCACAAAAAAACTGACACCTTTATTCAAGGCATCATGTTTGCAATAACCACAACACAAGCAGTCAAAATGCAAACAAAAAAAGGACAACTCTGGTAATAATATGCACTGTCCTTGAATTTGATTGGTCCACACCCGAGACGGCTTTTCTTAGAGCCGTCTCGGGTGTGGACCAATCAAATTCAAGGACAGTGCATATTATTATCAGAGTTGTCCTTTTTTTTGTTTGCATTTTGACTGCTTGTGTTGTGGTTATTGCAAACATGATGCCTTGAATAAAGGTGTGAGTTTTTTTTGTGCCAGCTAAAAGGGTAAAGCCTATTCCTATATCTTGTTACTGGCAAAGGAGGTCTCAAAATGTAAACCTAGTAAACTTCGAAATATAATGCAAACAACACAGAGTCGGCTAACATAAGTCAACACCCTACCTGGTTGATTACGTTCTTCTAAAGATTGCTAAATGTGAGAGACAAAACACAGACATGGAGACACATAGACACATAAGCAGAGCAATAACACAGAGACACACAGAGAGAGACACACAAATAGGCACGCAGAGAAACAACGCCTCTGTTTCGAGGCCTTAAATAGAGAGAGGGGGGCAGAGAGAGATGGGGGGGGGGGGTAGAGAAATTATGCGTCCTCTGGTCTAACACCGTTTGAGACGAGGCTCAAAAGAAAGCTGTCTCTGGTGTGGACCATGCAGTTTCAAGGACAATGCATATATTATCAGTGTTTTTTGTTTGCATTCTGACCACAAGTATTATGGTTAATGCAGACATTCAGTTTTCTTGCCAGAAAAAAGGGGAAAACCCTATTCTTAAAAAATCATAATTTACATATTTTCTAACTGGCATTAGTGGCACATGAATTTAACTTTCAAGTGGTTAGGATTATGATTATTGCAGTGAGATTAGCTTAGGCAATGTCTTTAATGGCCAACTTATACAGACGGCATCTGAGGAAGAGGTGGCTCATGGGACAACCTGCATATGTTTATTAACTGCAACGTCATTCGTAGGGCCACCCATTAGGAGTACTGTACAGTTATTTGAATACTTTTTTTCTTCTTCATATTTAAGACCTCGTGTAGAGCAGGAGATTTTATACGGCTGTATTGAGAATGAGGACCGTGGAATTATCAATCTCTGGGCACTCGAGCGCGAGAGTGAGAGCCGTATGGTAATCCTGGAGCCTCGGGGCGATACATTTGTGTATAGTAATTGAAAAAGTGTCTGAGGCAATGTTCTTGACTGTTGTTTTGTATACTGCACAACGGGTCACCAGTAACCACCGTGTCTATAAGTTACATTTTGCCCAAGGGGCGAACCGCTTATTTGTGGTGCTATCCACGAATTCCCAAGGGTGTAGCATTTAAGCATTTGAAGTAGCGGTTAGCGCTGCGCTGCACTACAAACCCGGCGACCAAGGTTCCATTCCCACTCACGGCTAACACCAGTGACGATTATCTCAACTGGTCCTGGGCCTCCCCTAGGTCGACTCAACCGCAAATGAGTACCTGGTACGATGTCTAAACATTGCCACTAGACACTGGCGGAGCCAGTGGGGGGGGGGGGGTGGCCAGTGCCCCCCCAATGATCCGATCGAAATCCCTAATTTCGATCGGATCATTGGGGTTTATTAGTAATAAATCGGCATTGTGACCCCCACTGCCACGGTGTCGCATATTATTACGTGCCAGGGACTCTGAGATGATAGGACAATAGTCTGAGTCCATAATTGGCAATAGGTAATGGCAAAGCAGTTATAAGTGACTCGCATAATTGTGCGCAGTTGCGTATAGAGTCCACGACTTCCCTGAAGGCAAACACCTTCAGTGAGCACGATGCTGATCACACACAGTTCGAATTCGACCCTCAATCGATGGCTGCGCCATCGCCGCACACGCGTCAAGTAAAAAGCAAGAGACAAGTCCTTACTAACAACTCCTATCATTTTTCATTGCTGGAGGGGTTGCCCCCCTACCTGAAAATCCTGGCTCCGCCATTGCCACTAGGGAAACAAAGGCGGCCAGGCGTGGTGTTGGCCACCCACCCCCCCTCGCATATTGTCTCGGCCTTCATTGGTGCTCACCAACAACACAAGCCCGAAGAGTCTGTTAAGGCTATACGGGGGATCTTTGTCCTTGTGGCATGCGTGCGTGGCATACGCCAGAGCAGGGGTCGGCAACCTGCTGCTCTTTGGCTGCCCCTGTGCGGGCAGTTTTTATTTTTTAAACTGAATTTACTTTATTCGGCTCCTTAACACTCTAAAGCAGGGGCCGGCAAACCTGTGGCTCTGCAGCCGCATGCCAGCAGCTCTCTAAGTACCGCCGCCGCTTTGTGACGTCATTATTTATTAAGGGACCACCACCGTCTCTCGTATTTACATTTGCATTGTGCGGCTCTTGAAATATTGAGGTTTTTTTTGTTACCGGCGAAGATATTACCAACCCCCCTGCACTAGAGCAGTGGTCGTCGATCCCACCTAAACATTTAATTTCAAATTTTCGATTTGAGAATACAAATTTTTTTTAAACTGCTGCCTATGAAACATTCCAAAAGTTTTCTTCGCAGGCGTTATGAAAGTGGATGGCTTTAAGTAGTTCCCTTCATTTTTCGTGGCATTTCAAATGATTTTGTGTACAATCTATTACAATAGAATCAATAGAAAGGAATCGATCGGTACATATGGGGGCGACATCTCCAGGAGCAGGGTATACACTGTGTTGGTGCATGGCCTAAGTACGTGGCTTATAGTGGAGCAGTGGCCGGTGAACTGCACAAGGTGTTTCGGAGGTGCCCCCACCTCAAAATTTGATTTATAGAATAAAAAGTTAAATGGGATTTATTAACAATAAAACACCTTACAAAATAGTCAAAAAGTTTTCTTTTGAGCGTTATGAAAGTTTCCTTCTTTTTCGTGGCATTTCAAATCAATTTGTGTGCAATCAATTGAAATAAAATCAATTAAAAGGAATCGATCGGTACACGTGGGGACCTCTCCAGAAGGGGATGCAACGTATTCTCATTGGCCGATTTGAACCCCTCCCACACAAACAGAACCAGGGTTGACCAATAGGACAAGGCCTAGAGGAGGCTCATTGAATGTGCCCCCCACCCAATCGCAAGCTCTCATTTCGTTTGCATTTGCGGTTGGGTGATGAAACAATAATCAGTAACATTGATAGTCGAGTTTGGACTTGATAATTATCCATTCCAAGTCGTAGAACTGATAAACTGAATAAAACTTGTTTTAGCCGGCATGAACATTACAATGCACGACACTCATCCGCCACACTCTATGGTACACTGCAAAAAAGACAGGGTTCCCCCTATAGCCTTTAACAGACTGTTGGGGCAAGGGCTGTTAGCAAGTACCTATGAAGGCCAGCATAGCACACGAAGAGGGTGGGTGGCCATCACCACGCCCGGCCGCCTGTCTCCCCAGTGGCGATGTTTTTACACACCGTACCGGGTACTCATTGAGGCTGAGTCGACCTAGGGGAGGCTCAGGTACCCATTCAGATAATCGTCACCGCTGTTGGCCTTGAGTGGGAATAGAACTCGGGTGGCCAGGTTCATAGTGCAGCGTAGTGCTAACCGCTACACTACCGCTCCAAAAGACACAACTTGGGCTAAAATTGTATTTTCATTGTTAGATATTTCAATCATAAGCAGCAAATGATCGGTCCACTGCTGGATGAAACAATCGCCACCTTCCGCTGATGTACATATGTAGCCAATCGCGCCAGGGGAATGACAACAAACTGGGTCTCTGTGAGTTTTTGTGGGTCTCTGTGTGAGTCTATGGGTCTCTGTCAGAGTCTATGGGTCTCTATGGGAGTGTATGTGTGTTGAACTTCTTTCGCACCGTACGTAGCCAACCGCGCAAATCGGAGGTGCAGGATCCATGCGGTACCTGCAACACGAGCCGATTTGATCGGTCCATCCCAAATGGTGGAAATTCTCTCTCCGACGCCTCTCCCTTGTCTTCCACTCTGTCGTTATTCTGGACCGTTTGCATTAATAACAGAACTCGAGCTGAGCCTGACCATTGTGCACTTGTAGAAGGCAAGAAAATACCATCACGACGTTGCAGAAATATGCCCGAGGTGCATGTGTAGTGATGCACTCAGAGACACTTGGAGTAGGAGGCACTCTATTATAGCCTTCACAGGGTACAAGGGATAACTACACTTTCAGTCAGGACAACTAACAGACTGCCTGACTTACAACGCCGAAATGGTGAAGACTGTGACGAAGACTCCAGCAGCCCGACGAAATTCCACTTCAAGCAACAGCCCCAAACCTTCGCTCGGGGTCCCCTTTTATCCTCCTAGCATGGCCTCGCCCCGCCCCCGGCCACGCCCTTCTGGAACCTACTAGTGGGTTCCCAGACTTACCTCACGTGCCCCCTCTATCACCTTTGCCTTATATTCTGCTCTCTGCTTGTTACGTGACCTGCTGACAGACAGGGCTGCTGAAACCGCAAATCCCTTTCTTTGCCAGCAACCAGCACTATGCTCCATAGTAACCCATTCCATGTCACTACACGTGTAATACAAATAATGTTTTATTGTACCAGGTAAGGCTCACTGAACTATGTAGCTCTTTTTCAGGAGTGACCTGGCCACTAATTATAGCTCAACGAAGCTGCCTATCACGTTGAAATGTATAGTAGCAAAATATTCTAAACGCATATTTCTAAAAGTGGAGGGAAAAACCGGAGGACCCGGAGAAAAATCCACGCGATCATGGGGCGGGACAGAGATACATGCATACTCCAAATATACAACAGGCGGTAGGGTCTGGATCGAACCCACGACCACCTGTATACCAGGTGAGGGAGTTAACACCTCCCCGCCGCGATGCCCCTTCTTGCAAATGCAAAGGTGGCTTCTGACAGCGGGTGAATGCAAATGTCTAAATATAAATGTGATAGCAGTGGTGAGAGTGGGAGTGTATTATGAATAATGTATGCCATGTACACTTATATCATCAGCAGCAATGCATAGGGAATTTAATATTTAATTACTTGTGTAATAAACGACTTCCACAACGATCTTTGTCAGAATGATTCTTTATTAACTGTGGTACTGCATAGCTCCGCTCCTTCAGTCTCCGCGTAGTTTTCCTTGCACAACACCATAGACGAGCATCTCTCTCTCTGGTCCACTAGCGAGGTTCGCTCCGCTCCCCCGGTCTCGCCATTGGCTGGCGGCATGCCGGAGAGAAGAGACGAGCTTCTCTGGGGAACCCGCTACGTGGTCGGTGGCGCAGAGAGGAATTGATGAGCAGCGACGCAGTCCGGAACCAAGGCTCCCCACACCGACCTCGAGTCCTCCCCTGCCTCTCCTTATATTAACCCGGGCGGAACTAGGCTCCGCCTCTAGCCACACCCCCTCAAGAAACATTCCCGATGGTTCCCGAAGCATCCTTCCCGACTCCGCCCATCACCTTTGGCCCAGATGTTATTCCCTCTTAAGATTGGATGCCAATTACATAATAGTGCCTGTACCCAGTTACCCTCCGGCCTCCACTGGATGGCGCTGTTGTACATGTGGGTGTTATGAAAATTGATGAAAATAATGAAAATAAAAATAAATGTGAAATTTGCATAATTTATCTGAAATTATGTTAGTGTAATTACGCGCATAAATTATGCTGATTCGAGAGATAATCGTATTGATTTATGTGAGTGGGTGTGGTTATGATAATGCAGGTCGTTATGGATTATGTGGTCCAGCCTCGGTGACGAGGATTGTGTTATGAATTGGAATAACGCAATTAATCGTATGCAGTTGTGCAGGTATTGTGAGCGTGAATGAGAGAGAGTCGATTCGACTCTGCTCTTTAATTACGTATTATCGATAAGGATACGATTACTCTCGATTGAACATTATTAATTATGTGTTATGGATTGTGTGGTGATAGGTCCCCTCAATATTCAGATCTCATACGCAGAACAATTTTACGCAGAATTTCAGGAAGAATCACACACAACCCTTCTGCTTTAATCAATTTTATTTTCTAGCTAAACTTTAATTTTTGCATACTATGAAAACTCAATCTCGGGATTTTAACACAACATTAACACGGTGACCATCACGATTGCGTTGTTTCACTTTGATAACGGCACCTGTGGTTAATTCCCGATGCGTAACACAATCTGATCGGTTGTTGAGATAGAGATTAAAACATGCAAACTATTCTATCAAAAACCTTAACTTTATCATATGCAAATTCGTATTTGAACTGTTACACAACACGGCACTCGGTCTTTGATTCGTATCCAATCCTTAACACATTCTGATATGCGAAATTATTATGCTTGAAATCGTCAGCACAGTACCACGGCAATGCTCGTTCATTGATTCATAAACGATTATGCAATTAAAGCGTTCGACTGAAATACTTCTAATTGCCTTATCAACGTAACTCAATGACAGCAGTATTTTTCGTTATGAATTGATTTTTAATGCACCACCTTGGAGTGGCAACCCTTCTTGATTATCCCGATATGCGTATCGTGTGTCTTCTTTATCACTGGTTCAATTCTTTGCGTAAAGCAGACGCCGAGGTTAGCATCTCTTGTGTCCAAAATGTGTTTCCTGTGTGCGGTGCGGTGGGGGAGTGAGGGGGAGAGTGTGGGGGAGGGGGGGCATACGAACGGCTTTGTCACAGTTTCTGTTCACCGCTGGCTGGATGAGTCGGCACGACACTCGCCGTCGTGCGCCGATGGGGCTGCTGCCCTCTCAGCCCTGGTGACGCGAAGTTGCGCGCTGTAGCACGCTGGTGGCATGCTGTTACGCGCTGGTGCTGATGCTGATGGCACACTGGTGTCGCACGCTCCCTCCCCTTGAAGATGCGTGAACGCGCCCGTGCTGGTTCGCTGACAGCAGTTTCCTCCACTGCTGGATGAGCTGCGCCGGTGCGCGCTCTTTCCGCTGCTGTAGTATCTGACGCTGCGCTCGCGAGCGACAGGTCAAGTTTTCTTCTGCTGAGTGAGCCAAGTCGCATGCGCTATCTTTGTTGAGGTTGTTGGCGGCTCTCTGGCAGCAGGTTTCCTCCACTGTTGTACGACTCAAGTCGCACGCGCTTGGTCACTGGTTTGCTGAAGTTGTTGGCGGCTGCTCGTGCTGGCAGATCCAGGCTCTTTTCCGCTGCTGGATGGCTGCTGTACGTGCTTGCTTGGCAATGCTGGCGGTCTTTTTCCGCTGTTGGATGACTGCGCGCTCTTGCTTGGCGGCTGGCCAAGCTTTTCCTCTGCTGAATGAGTCGAGTCGGCACACGCTTGGCCGCTTGTAGCAGAAACTCTTGCTTGGTGCGTCGGTCGCGCTACAGCTGGACTCGACGTAGAAATAATGGTCTTTAAGCGATACTTTGCCTTTCAGCTCTAAGGCCACTTTCGTTGATACATCGCGACTCGGCGATCCTCGCTACTCAGCGAGGCTAGCGCTCCTTCGAGCCAGCCGCTCGCTGCGACTGTTCGTGTCTTGTCGACGTCTTGAATCGCTGATCTGTCTTGAATGCCTTAACTGAACTTTTGAAAGCCGTTATATTCAAAAATAATTCTCTCTGCGCAGTGGAAAGGGGGGGGGCGTGGTCTGTGTGTGTGTGTGCGCGTTCGTGTGTGTGTTTGTGTGCCATCTGCCACACCCCTGCAGGGGGAGGGGGCGACCCTCTACGTAACATCAAGCTTTCCTCACTAGGGTGTGAAATTCCTTCCTCGCGCTCTGCGGGAGATACAAAGGTGGTCGGGGTTGCTTGGGATATTGTTTAAACTCTTTCGTAAGTTTGCCCGTTCGCTTCATTCCTTCTCGATAACCTTTGATGTGACTTGGTATTTCTGTCTCCAAGCTTTTTTTTTAACAGTAAAAAGTATTAAAGGTGAAAATCATTTGATATCGAATTAATAATTGGATAAGGATTCACTGATGCATCTGGTGGCCTGGTCTTAATTGGAGTGATCGTGAGGACCGATAACTTTAGCTTATTCTTGTTATTGCATTTTAAATTTTAACCGTTTAAATGACAAAAGGAAAACAAATATTATGGTTTAACCCGTGGGCGTCCTCGTGTCTGGCTTGCAGAGGGCTTCCCTCTGCGTGACCTCCCTTAGGGCACATCAAACACTTGTTCATCTGGAGATCTTCGCCGATAGCTGTTACATCCTCGCCTTGAGAGTTTTATTATTTCTTTATTTATGGCCTGTTTATGATCTCCATCTGTGTTTTGCGTGTTTTTGGGTTTGTGTGTTTTTATTCATTATTTCGGGTCATTAAAAAAATGCTAATTTTATCATTGATATTAATTTTGGAAAAAGGTCGATATCCAACAGCGCTCTCTCATTACACTTGCACAACATTAAAGTTGTTCATTCTTCATTTCAAATTTTCATTTTATTGTGGTTTCATTACTTTGATCTGTTAATTACAAACATGCGATGCCTAATGCAATGCTATAATAATCCCGATTGCCGTAAAATTATTTTTTTGGCATTTTCAATGCAATAAGGTAGCATCACGGGTCTCGTATCGTTCATCGTCTGAATAGCATGTGCAGAATCCATTTGTTCGTTCACTTGTTTCTCAGTCCACTTGTCCTAGTAAGGGTCGCAGTGGCAGGATCTTGAGTAGGGTGGTCCAGACCTCCCTAAACTATACACTACACACTCTTATACACTATTATACACTACACTATACACTACTACACACAGGCTCTAGCTCTTCCTGGGGAATTCCCAGGCGTTCCCAGGCCAGCTGAGCGACATAGTCCTGCCAGTGTGTCCTGGGCCGGCCTCAGTGGTCTTGACATTATTATCATTCAAATCCCTTTTACATCTCCCAATGAGTACAATTGGAGACCGAGTTGGACATATGAACTGTAATTCGCTGTTCATTTATCCCACGGTGGATGAAATGCGTTGTTTTGTTTTAAACGATCACAGGCACGAGTTTTATTGTGAGCATCCACAGCCCTTTGTCCACTGCTGGTGAGGGCCTTCTCATGGCCCTCGTGTGGTTGTGGGGCTTATTTGACTATGCTTCTATTCAACATTATTTGTACTCTTCACCTTTTGGCGTTCTCTGGTCTGACACGGGTAGTGAGACTAGGCCAATCAGTTACAAAGAGATTGCATATATGATCAGAGTGTTTTTGCATGTTCACCACAAGTGCATGTGGTTAATGCAGACTTAATTCCTTGCAAAAGGTTTCTATTTGGTGTTTGAACATCTTAACACCTGTTTTATTGGCAGAAAGGGTAAAACCTATAATTATTTCATAACAATTTTTTTTCTCAGGTAATAAGAGCAATGTAGCTCTTTTTCAGAGGCGACCTGGCTGTCACAAATGATAGCTCAATGAAGTGGCTCATCATCATGTGAAAATTTATAGCAGCCCAAATACTCTAAACACAAGATGTTGCTTCTAAATGTGGAGGAAAAACTGGAGGACCCGGATAAAAAAAAAAAATCCATGAGACCACAGGGAGAGAGACACGCAAACTTCAAAGATACAGCAGGCGTCAGGGTCGGGATCAGACCCACAACTGCCTACATACCAGGCGAGGGAGATCACATTTCACCACCGCTTCACTACGCCTGTCAGCACGGGTTGGTGAAGGACATCTGAATGGACAGCGCACGTTTGGTGTTTCAAGAGTGAACAGAAAAATAACTGTTTGGGAAGTAAAAAAAGACGGCTTAAGTTATAACATGAAAACAAAGAGTCACATTCTTTGTTCATATTAATTTTAAGGCACAGTGCACGAGGGGCCCTACAGGGGGGTCGCGTGACAAAACTTTGCTTCCCAATGGTCCGAGTCGATTCCTCGCACGACGCATTTGAATCGACGATTATATCATCATTCCCAGGTGATTCCAGGCTTAAAGTCAACGGGGATGTTGGAACCCCTCGGGACAGGAGCTAATTCTCACTCTCATCTACAATGAAACGACAACTGTATTAGGGAGCTCATGTTCCCTGAAATATTGCAAACGACAGAGGGTGCAAGAAAGCCGCCACCCTCCACAGTGCTGCGATATTGGGAGCAACAATAGCAGGCGTCGGTGGGAAAGAACAAACCCCGAAAAGTACTTGAGACCCCAGACCCATATTCTTCGTCACATCTCTGGCTGTAAGCCCAGCTCGGCTCATTCTTGATGCTACTCCGTTACTTTCACAAGACCCATGGCTTGGCTCAGGCCCAGGCCCAGGCTCAAGCTCTTCCACAGACATTCTGAGCAAAGGGTGGGAACTACGCTCGGATCCGGCTTAAGCCCAGGAAAGCTTTGTCACTGCATTTCGTTAACTTGTTCTTGGTAATCATATAACTATAATGATGATAGCCATGATATTAATACTATTGAACTAATGAAAAATATTGAACAAGTAATGATACTCCTGATGACTTTGGGTGTACAAACGATGATGGGTTTTCTAAAAAATATATGTATGGGGTACATTGAACTTCTTTCGCACCATACGTAGCCAAACCTGCTCATTGGATATATATAAAAAGGATAGCACTAATTATAATGTGGATCGTGATAATGAATTTGTTGGGTGTATTGATGTTTCCACTGATAATGATCAGGCCACTTGAGATGATGGTTTCTCTGCTATAACTGGAACTTATTGCGATTGCCAGTAATAATAAAACATAATTAATGAACAGACGAGGGCTGGTTTCTCCATGAGAGCCCAGGGGCACTTTAGCAGAATCCACCGGCTGATGGAAAAGGTTGGTGTGGAGGGTGCCTGCTTGGGACAGGTACCTGCGAGACCACATTTTTTGCAGAAGGCTCGTAGGTTGAAGGACTAAATCGTTATTTTAATTTGACGTAAGGGATGCCCGTCTTTCACGATAACGTTTTTGTCGTATGCCCACCTCCACCCGACAAAGCCAGTTAGCGAGGTTTGTCAAGTTGTGAACAAAACGCGTCAATCGCTTGCTACTTCGGCACACGGGTTGTGTTACAGAGCAAACAATTTCAGTTAACCGCGTTTCGCTGGTGCTTTGCAACCAGCTTCTTCAGGCGATCGCCAGAATTTTGAAGATTTCCTGTTTTCGATCATATACAGGGTTGGGTGATGTCATCTCTGTGAAAGGACCCAGGGGGGTTAATTTCAGACTCAGAATATTTATTTATACTGGAAGAATCACAAATGTACAGTAAAATGTATTTGATTGCATCGCCTTTACCTTTAAGCGAATCTAACCCACACACAAACGTTTACCGTGAATAATATTGGCCGCGAAAGCCTACGCGTTAGATGCCTGTCGAATGAACACTTTTATCTACCAACATGAAAAAACAATAATTATCTCTGGTCTCATCCTTCTCTAACCAAGTTTGCACAGAAGATTGAGGGGGAAATAAAACGGTGGTGATCTCCAAACATTAAAAAAATCCTATCGTGTGCACGCTCAAGATACCTGTTTCAGTTTGTAAATCAGCAACCCTTCCATCACCACCGCTTTCCTGCCTGTGCTGTCTGTGAGGTTCAAGCATGCGTATGTGTTTGTCTGCACACATTTTGTCACGACCTCTTTCCTGGCCGCTCGATGTTATTGGGGTTTTGGTCCTGTGTTCGGCAACTAAAATGAGGTGTGTCCGTCAGATGATCTTAAATGATGGCGGCATAGTGCTTCCTTTCGATGTGGCTCTTGTGGATCTCGGGATACGGTTTCTCAGATGCAGGCCTGGGGGCCTCTGAAGAGGCCACAACAATCCCAAATTTACACCTGGGTGATGTATATATGTATGTATGTTGAACTTCTTTCGCAACGTACGTAGCCAACCGTGCTAATCAGGGGTGTGGGTGATGCTGAGATCCCAGTTTTTTCCAATGAAATACAGTGGGTCCCTCAGTTTATGATATTACTTCGTTTGACACGTAGGCTTTCACGACCAACATTCATAATATAAGTTTTTGGGTTAGGTCGCGTAAATATAAATGTTGTTTCGTTAACCTGTCACCACCGAACACAGACAACCAGTAAGGGTTGTCACGTAAACAAAACGTGCCAATTATTTATTTTCCAGAATTATGGTGATGCTGGATGTAATAACTGGTGAAACGTCACAGTCAAATGGTAAATGTTGTGGATTTACTCTCCAATACACCGGTGTGCTGAACTCATAACTAATTGGCACGTTTGTTTGTGACAAACCTTACTGGCTGTGTCGGATGGTGGTGGGCTAATGACACATTTATACTTGTGTGATCTAACCCTAAAACCTTTATTATGGATATTAATTGGTTCCACAAAAACTGTCGTTAATTAAAATGATCGTAAATTGAATGTAGGAAATTCACGTTAAAAGGCATAATTTTTTCCAAGATGATCAGAAGTTGATATTTTCACTTTAAAAACAGTTTATAATATTAAAGTATTCCAGAGAGCTGTTTGCATAAGCAATACACATCAACCATTGAAAAGCGAGCAGCCAGTTGCTCTTAAAATGCTCATAGAAGTCCACTTAGGAGCACTCTGCTTGGCCGAAATTGGTGGGTCCAGTAATATCGCAAACAAAACCGTAAATCTAAAATGTATCGTTCATAGACACAATGGGACCCTATCAAGTGTGTATGCTGTGAATAGTGACCTCCATTACATGTGAACGGATTCCAGTTTGTAGAGCGGAGCATCCCAACCGTGGGATTCCGCAAGGTCTTATGTCGACAAATAATTTAGAAAAGACACCTTAAATGCAATGTGCCCTTCTATTTTATTATTAATCTTGTGCTCTGAATCTGGTTAATTAGCTTTCCACTTTGCTGCGTTTTTGTGCACAGTATAGTCTGTTCTCCTATAACGCCGCGTGTTGTTTTCATGACGCGAATTAGATATAATGTGATCAAGTGACCGTAACTATGTCGTGTGAGTCAGAATAAGCGATCTCACGGCTGCCTCGGCGTAGCATCGCACAAGACACTGGGATGCTGCTGGATGCTTCTAGATGCTACCCACGAACCGCAGTCTTTGTTCGGCCTGCGTACGCATGTCACGCGTTATCGTGGACTGTTGCTTTACCCTATATTATATATTATTTATAATAACACGATTTTTCCATAACGCGGTGTTCTTCAAGAACGCAATTACTACCACCGCCACGTTATAGGAGAACAACAGAGACTGTGTTAGAAGTACGTAACAGTGACAAACGGAAGCACTTTCGACCCTGCTGCTGTAGGTCAGTGGCACGATGTACAACACGGGGCGGCACATGACGCTACGCTTGGACAAAGACCACCTCGTGAATATCTCTGGAGGCCCCATCGTCTACGGCAACCGCTTGGAGGAGATCCGACTCCATTTTGGCAGCAAGGATGGACAAGGCTCAGAGCACATGCTGAACGGACAGGCGTTTGCAGGAGAGGTAAGTGCAACATCGACGGTCGCGACAGTGCCATTGTTAAATTACGATGCGAGATGAAGGTGCGGTAGACTCTCGATTAATCTGCGTGCCATTTGTCCGATTTGCAGATTAACCACGCACACCTGAGATTTTGACGTAAATTAATTACTAATGGAATTTCCCGTCAGCCCAAATTAATAATCTAAACACAATTATACATTGTTTTTCTTGGAAATGTTTATTCCAAGTCACGTGCTTAAACCAAAGAAATATGTGCTCTGGTGAATTGGAAATAAACGCGATTGCCTCTATAGTACAGTAGTTGCCTATCTTTACAACAGTGGGCAGAGTTTGATTGATGTTGATTGGTGTGGCTCTGCTGCTGTCCACTTAGTGGGCTGAGTATTCTGCGCGGGAGCAGGAAAGTGTTGTCACTGAGCACGTGCTTCGATCGGTCTATTGTTAATTTTTGGCATAGAGATCCATGGAAAATGGTTATATTTTTGTATTATCCGCAATTTGTAATTATCTGCAGCCATCCCCGTCATTAGCGCAGATTAATCGAGAGTGTACTGTATCTTAATTCCCACTTTCTGCCTTTTCTGCTATCAGACGTGCACAGTTGCAATCCGTGTCCCTTCCCTTCCCTCATCTCCCTCACTTCCCTCGCCAGCAATCCATATCCCTTCCCTCGTCTCATCAGTTGATCGCTTGGTCACACTTTGAAGTGTGTGCCCTCTTTTTTCAATAACTTAATGAAGTCCCACCCATTGAAATTTGTTCCAGGAGTCCAAATAATATTGTGTGAGTGGCAGTGGTGGATTCTTAATCGCTTTTCCACGTGTCTTTTACATTCTTTGCGTGTTTGTCTCACCAAGTGGTATCCTGCAGTGTTAAGTATTAAACCGATTAGCACGGTTGGCTATGTACAGTGCGAAATAAGTTCAGCATACACACGCACACACATTAAAAGTACCTGCTCGTGTAAAGTTTCACCCTCTGTTATCCTTGCACGTTGCAACGGTGGCGGTGAATTGTGAGGCACTGACACTCGGTTGCTTTTTCTAGGTGCAGCTAATTCACTACAACCACGAGCTCTACACAAACGTGTCGGACGCAGCCCGCAACCCAGCAGGACTCACCATCGTCACCATTTTTATGAAGGTAATTGTTAATTCTTTTTTTGTTATCGGAATTTTTTTTGCAGAAATGACTAACAGTCTTATTGCTCGTCTTCGTTGTCGTTTTTATAGATTATGTATATTCTACCCGACTATGGGTTTAATGTCCATCACAAATGGGTAGAAATATTTGTGCACATAAACGTGACCAATACTCATTGTAGCACGTTATACCAAGAGGCTGTTCCTCCACCACAGAGTTTGTAGATCAAGCCAGCGCCAACTGGACTATGTGAACCACTGTTATCAGGCAGAGCGATACACTTTAATACTTTACTAAATAAGCTATAAAAAAATACTATTTAAACTATTTATTTTACCAGGTAAGGCCCACTGAGCTGTATAGCTCTTTTTCAGAAGATCTGGCTGTCACAAATGATAGCTGGGCTGAACATCACGTGGGCTGACCATGTGGAAATTTATAGCAGCCAAATCCTCTAAATGCATGTTTCTAGATGTGGGGGAAAAAAACAGAAGACCCTGAGGACAATACACGTGACCACAGGGAGAGAGAGAGAGAGACAAGCAAACTCCAAATATACAGCAGGTATCAGGGTCGGGATCGAACTCACGACCTCCTGTATACCAGGTGATGGAGTTAACATCTCGTCACCGTGGGCAGTGATGGACAACCCAGACTCTAGTCAGTGGGGCCCCATGAGCAGCCCTCCTGCACCTCAGTGGGCCGCAGGCTTGGCATCGTGCTTTGTCACGACCCCACGCATCGCCCCTCGACACCGTGAGCAAGGCCACCATGAGGGGCTGCAAGGGCCACAGGTTACCCACACCACTGCTCCAGAGCCACCATCAAAAATACATGCGTGACCTCATGGGGGGTCAACATGGAAACAGGGTATTCTGTGAGTGGCAGATCTCTTGCATCAGTCAAACATGTATGGGCAGTCATCGACTTATGAACACATTTAGTTCCTGAGACCCGTTCGTAAGTTGGACCACAGTAATCTACCATATTTAAATGCCCACAAACACACACACAAGCACTCCCAGCATGAGGCAGGTGCGAGTTGGTTCGTAAGTGCAGTTGTTCGTAAGTGCAGGTGTTCATAAGTCCAGGTGTTCGTAAGTCCAGGTGTCCGTAAGTGTGGGCGTTCGTAAGTGCGGCCATTCGTAAGTGCAGCTGTGTTCGTAAGTGCGGGCGTTCGTAAGTCGGGTGTTCGTAAGTCGATGACTACATGTACAGTGACTGCCCTCACCACAAGGAAGGGGGGACAGGGATGACAGGTGGGACGGAGGAGCGAAGGATCAAGTCCACAGACTCGCGCGGCCCTTGGGTTATTCAGACAATAAATTGAGCCATTCTGGGCTATTCATAGGATCTCCTCCAGAGCCGATGTGACATCGTACCTGTATGTGCATGTTAAGGCTTCACGTGAACTGGTATAATTTTTCAATTGTACCTTTAGTGCCTTCACAGTTTTTACACAGTGGGAGATGCGAATTCTGCCTGAAATGGCAAAAGTGTTGGCTGCACATATTTTTGTTATATATAAAACAATTATAATGATCTGTTGTACCACAATAGCCGGAAGATCTAGCAGAAGGGAGTGATGGTGAGGTGCGGTGGTGTCAATGATATTAACTTCCCAACCTAATACGCACCAACTTCTTAAGATTACATATTCACTTCGTTAAGGAGTGAGGCAAAATTATGTTAAACTTCTCAAATCTTGTACATTCAGTGAAGGACTAATGCTATCGATGGAGAAGTAATGATTCAAACATTTTAATGGCATGGAAATCTACTACGAGTACTACTGTTTTATTTACCAGGTAAAGCCCTCTGCGCCATTAACTCCTGTTCAGAGGTGACCTGGCCACACATCGTAGTGGCTTTACCATCATCATCACTCGTGGGAATTTATAGCAGCCAAATAATCCAAGCATTTTTAGGGCAAACACTGGAGGAGCCTAGAAAAAAAATCCACGTGACCACGGGGAGAGAGAACATGCCAACTCCAGATGTACAACGGGCCATCATCAGGGTCAGGATCGAACCCATGACCTCCCGCGTATCAGCCGAGGGAGATGACACCTTATCTCGCCACCACGGGGCAAACATCGCGATCCCCCTCCTTGCCCCCCCCACATCCCCTCACAAGTCAATCTCACGCCTCTACCCACTCGTCGCAGCTCCTCAGTTCAACTTGAGAGGTTTGGTTTGGTATTCATGAGCAGCGTGGCATGACTTCAAAATGTTAATTATTGAAGCTTCTTCAGATGCGAGCTGTCATGCGTTTCCCCCTGTTGTATATGTAGGTTATGAAAATTTGATGAAAATAATAAAAATTAAATGACATTTTAAAAAATGCGTAATTATCCTAAATTATGTTAATCTGTGTAACTATGCGTATGAATTATGCTAATTCGGGAGATAATTGTATTAATTTATGCGAGTGTGTGTGGTTATGCTAATGCGAGCCGATAATTAGGCTCCGCCTCGCTGACGAGGGTCGGTTATAAATCGGGATAATGCAATTAATCGTATGCAGTTATGCAGGTACTGTAAGCATGTCAGATGAAACTCGGCATCGTTGTTTAACTTCACATTATCGATCAGTATAATACAATTATTCTCGCTTTACCATTTACTGAGTGTGTTAGTGTGTTCAGCCAGGTCTCCAAGTTCACATCTCGGCGCAGAATACAGTTCTTATGCATAAATTTCAGGAAAGAACACACAGCCACTTCTGCGTTAATCAATTTTATTTTCTAACTAAACTTTAACTCTAGAAGATGCAACTCTCAATCTTGGAATTTCAACACAGTATCAATACAGTATCATCAACGACTGTGTGGTTTCACTTTGACAACAGCACATTGATTCATACCGCATCCATTCATAGACCTTCAAGGCAATTCTTATCACGTTGTTTCACTTTGGGTCACGGAGCAGTTGGTTATTATGCAGTGTAACACGAGCATATGGAAAATATGAATAAAGTCCTTAATATTATGCGACAGTATTCATACGAAAAGCAATCAAACAATTATTATTCCTAAAGGCACAAATATATCAATAGATCAATCGGCAAGATTATATGATTACAGAGATGGCTTGGAGTGAGGGTGTGTGATGGGGTGTGCTTTTTCCCTTGAGATTCTTATTTTGGGCCAATTTTTTATTAATTGTGGACCAAGTTGCCTGATAAGGAAACCTGGTTGGACACGCTATTCTCCCCCCCCCGCCCCTTGAGCGTAGCTCCGTGGTGAAGGTGTCAAGGATTATAAAGTATTAAAGCTGTGTTGTTGGCCTGACTGGATGTGCTTCACATAATGTTTTTTCAGGTTTGTTGAATTCTCGTCTCTCATCTTTTTGTTGTATTTACCTCCGTGATTTGTTCTTGACCGTTGTAAGTATGTGTAAGATGTGCCCTTTTTTGAGCTGCCGTTTTGTATTTACAAGAGGTGGTCTTTTTTGAGCTGCCGTTTTGTATGTGTAAGATGTGCGTGTTTGAGCTGCCGCTCTCTGGCCCCTCCCCCCCTCCAACCGTATTTCCTATTTAAGCTTCTGTTCATCCCTCCGCCCCCCCCCCCCTCCTCTCTCTCTGCCTCCCTCTCCGTCTTTCCTCCCTTCTTACCTCTTGGTGGACTTGTATATGTATTTCTTCTGACCGTGTACCTCGTATTTTTCATTATATATATGCTGGTATGTGCAATCCAAAGGTTGAACACGAAATTTAACACTTCTGAAATTCGTGGTCCGCCAGGAAGTGTCTAACTGTGTTGTTGGCCTGACTGGATGTGCTCCACATAATGTTTTTTTCAGGTTTGTTGAATTCTCGTCTCTCATATTTTTGTTGTATTTACCTCCGTGATTTGTTCTTGACACCTGATTAAGATCGCTTGCGTTGTGATCAAAACGTCGTGATTGTTTTTGTTTTAATATAATTTTATTGTCTATATACGTGACTTTACCGAAAAAACCAATGAGTGTCAAGGATTAATTCGTATTGATGGATCTGTTGGTAATTTATGCGATTTGAAGTACAACCCAAGACAAAAGAATTAAGAAGGAAGAAATATTATTAATGTACTTATGAACGACGGACTGTTATCACCTGATCTGTCGCGATGCTTTCACGGCCACTGATGGTTCACGTTTTGAGGATTAGGCTTTTGTTCTGGACTCGTGTATGGGTGAGAGATATGGATTGTGTTGAGTAGTCAGTGTTCGGAATTGATTATTTATGTCAAGCAGACGCCTGGTTTGTCGTGTGGTGGGGGGCAGTGTGCGTCATACGTATCAGTTGATTCTTCTCTCACAGTCGTCGATTCGGGTTCGGCTGACGTAGGTTGACAGGTTGACACGTTGTAGTTGCGATGGTCGTCGGTAGATGGCGATCACAGCTTGCTGCAGCTGTCGGCGATGGTGGTGCGCCGTCGGTAGGTAGCTGGCTCACGGCTCTCTCGTAGCGGGCCGTGTTGCACGATCGGTAGATGGTGCTCGTCTGCTGGTCGCTGGCACGGTTGTGTCATTGTCGTGATGCTTGCTGGTTGCACGCTATCTGGCGCTGGGCGATACGTTTGTTGCGATGCTCCTTCTGATGGCAGATTCGCACCGTGTAACCTGTCGCTAAACAGCGAATCTTGCCATTCTGGCGAGTTGTAGAAACTTCTTCTGCGTCAGTGGTGGTGGATCTTCTTCTGCAGGGATAAGTTGAGCTGGTCCGCTGGTCGCTGAGCTTGTCCGCTAGCTAATGAGTTCAATTCAATGCTGTAGCGTCCTATTTTATATGCCAAAATCTCTCCCCTTGGCTCCTCCTTACAAGGCGGAGCTCCTTTTGATTTAGCTGTGTGTCGTGGTCTGGAGTGTGTGTCCGTATATGTGTCCATATGTGTGTCAGTGTGTGTCATTTACGGCATGGTTCTGTTGCCCTCCTCTTTCCCCTCCCCCCACCTCTACTGCTTATTTTAAGCCTCTGTTCATCCCTCCAGCCCTTTTTTCTTTCTTCTCTGTCCGTCTTTCCTCTTCCTACCTCTGCTGCCTTGTACCTTGTATTTGTTCACTCTGTCTATGCTGGTATGTTCAACCGAGAGGATGAACACGAAATTTAGCACTCTTCTGAAATTCGTGGTCCGCCAGGCAAGTGTCTAACTGTGTTGTTGGCCTGACTGGTTTTGCATGACGTAATTTTTTTCTTAGGTTTGTTGAATTCTTGTCTCTCATCTTGTTGTATTTACCTCCGTGCAGTTTAATGCTCTCTATGTGTTGCGTTGATGTCACCCTATATGCTCCCTCGCTATTTGTTTTTTACACCTGATGAAGATCGCTTGTGTTGCGGTCGAAACGTCGTGATTGATTTATTTTAATATAATTTTATGGTATTTCTACATACGTGACGTTACCGAAAAAACCAATGAGTAATTTATGCAGTCACGAAAGCTTTGATTCTTTATTAACCCACTTCTACGGGGAAGTTACCTTTACAATTCTGTCCTAAACTTATTGCGCCCCTTGCTTTCTCCTACCCCTCCCCCCTCTTCTGCTGCCGTGCCCCTTGCTATCTTCGGCCCCTCCCCCCACCTCTACTGCTTATTTTAAACCTCTGTTCATCCCTTCAGCCCTTTTTTCTTTCTTCTCTGTCCGTCTTTCCTCTTCCTACCTCTGCTGCCTTGTACCTTGTATTTGTTCACTCTGTCTATGCTGGTATGTTCAACCCAGAGGATGACCACGAAATTTAGCACTCTTCTGAAATTCGTAGTCCGCAAGGCAAGTGTCTAACTGTGTTACACGAAATTCGTGATCTGATCCCATCCGTGAAGGATGTCATTCCTGATTTACAGTACCCCGGGGTTTACAAATTGAGTTGTATATTGGGGAGACAAAGGGACATGTCTCTGACCGCATTCGCGAGCACAAATCAGATTTGAAACACGGCAAAACGAATTCTTCTGCCGTGGCTGATCACTGTTACAACACTGTGGGGGATCACGATATAATTTTCTCCGATACCAAGGTTCTTTGCAAACCCACGGGCTTTTATCAGAGATTTGTTCATGAAGCAATTCAGATCTACAAACACAGACACAATTTCAACCGAGAGGATGGTTTCAAATTAAGCAACCATTGGAAAGATGTTCTAAATCGAACTAAACATTAAACTAATTTCAATGGTACAGTATATTTTTTCAAGTAGTGGTACCCCAAACTTTCGCAGCTCTTATAAATTCCCTTTTCACACCAACAATAGGTAAACTCCCCCCCCCCCCCCGCGCCAAACGGCAAGTCAACCGGCACGTACACCACCTCTTTCCTAAAATCCGCCAATCAAATGCTAATTTTTATGCTAATTTCTTTGTCAGAACATCTTGTTTGCTCGCACACAGTTTAAAGGTCCGCTGTCTGAGCGTGGTTGTGTTTCGCTAAATTCTCCTGTTTGATGAGTACTAGGTGCCTCGGTGAATGTATATGCTCTGACTTTAACATAGCTATTTCTGTGACCAGTTACAAGCTAATCACTCAGCTATTTCAATGCTAAATTCTATGCTAATTCCTTTGTCAAGGGGTACCTCTGCGGATGTGTATACTTTAACTTAGCTATTTCACTGAGCCATTTCAATGCTAAATGATATGCTAATTCCTTTGTCAAGGCGCTTTGTGTTTTTCTTCTCACACAGCTTAAAGGTCGTGATCTAAGCGTAGCTTCTCTCACTCCAGCGCTGTCCTCCAGACAGTCTCGTCCCTTCACCTGATGAAGGCCGCTTGTGTTGTGGCCGAAACGTCGTGATTCTTTGTTATTTTATTTTCACCTACGTGATTTTACCCAATAGCACCAAAGAGTATCGAACTGTGTTGTTGGCCTGACTGGTTTTGCATGATGTAATTTTTTTCTTAGGTTTGAATTCTCGTCTCTCATCTTGTTGTATTTACCTCCGTGCAGTTTAACGCTCTCTATGTGTTGCACCCGATATGCTCCCTCGCTATTTGTTTTTTACACCTGATGAAGATCACTTGTGTTGCGGTCGAAACGTCGTGATTGATTTATTTTAATATAATTTTATGGTATTTCTACATACGTGACGTTACCGAAAAAAACCAATGAGTAATTTATGCAGTCACGAAAGCTTTGATTCTTTATTAACCCACTTCTACGGGGAAGTTACCTTTACAATTCTGTCCTAAACTTATTGCGCCCCTTGCTTTCTCCTACCCCTCCCCCCTCTTCTGCTGCCGTGCCCCTTGCTCTCTTCGGCCCCTCCCCCCACCTCTACTGCTTATTTTAAGCCTCTGTTCATCCCTCCGGCCCTTATTCTTGCTTCTCTGTCCGTCTTTCCTCTTCCTGCCTCTTCTGCCTTGTACCTCGTATTTGTTCACTCTGTCTATGCTGGTATGTTCAACCCAGAGGATGAACACGAAATTTAGCACTCTTCTGAAATTCGTGGTCCGCCAGGCAAGTGTCTAACTGTGTTGTTGGCCTGACTGGTTTTGCATCGCATATTTTTTTCTTAGGTTTGTTGAATTCTCGTCTCTCATCTTCTTATTGTATTTACCTCCGTACAGTTTAACGCTCACTATGTGTTGCGTTGATGTCACCCTATATGTTCCCCCGCTATTTGTTTTTTACACCTGATGAAGATCGCTTGTGTTGCGGTCGAAACGTTGTGATTGATTTATTTTAATGTAATTTTATGGTATTTCTACATACGTGACTTTACCGAAAAAAACAATGAGTAATGTTACAAATCGTCTCGAAGGCGTCTCTCTGTCTGCCTGTGCGAGAGGGAGGGGCGAGTTTTCCCCCTGTATGACTTTTTCCGACGCACAAAGGTTGTGTTAAGGTTTTTAAGTTAACATTTTATTCCATCATAGTTTGGTATCGTACCACTTACAGTTATGATTCTGTATGTGACTCAAGGTCTGTTGTGTTAGTTTTCCATCGTGGTGTTCGATTTTATTTCAAGGGAAGGTGCTCTCTTGAGCGAATGCATATTCTTATCACGTGCTGCGGGAAGACAAAGACGGCCGGGAGGCTCTCTCTCTCCGTTGCCCTCGGTTTACCATCGCTCAAATATCATTTGTTTCATGTTCAACAAGGTTTTAATTCACCCCGTTATCTTGGCCCTTCCTCAGTTTTATTTTTTTCATCATTCCGTGTGTAAGCTTTATCATTTATATCATTTTATTTCCGATATCCTGAGCCAAGAGATAAGTTTCTTGATCCTGGGAATTCGTATCCCTTGGTGTTTTCAAGGTTATATAAACGGAATATAGTTTACGGTGAATAACGTTAACATTAATGTTATGTATGACTCTTATGTATTGTGTGTTGTTGTTTTAATTACTTGTCCGCTCGGCTTCGCTGACGCGCTCTGCGCGGCTCTAAGGAATTTCCCCCCCTCTCTGCTTGCACGGGTGTGTGTTTATTGTGACATCGCTCTTCCGAGGGCGCAGATGGCCTGCGATAATTCTTGTCTCTGGTGTTATTCCTGCTCTCCCACGCTGCGGGAAGACAAAGGCGGCCGGGGTCTCTTTCTCTCTCTCTAACCCTTGAGTTAACACTGCATTATTATTATTATTATTTGCTTATGTCCTGAGGTTAGAGAATTCGTTTTGACTTAGGAAAAATTCTGATTGCCATATGCTTCGGGTCAAGTTGTGTAGAAATTATTAAAGATGGAAATAACATTTCGTATTGAATTAATAGATGGGTAATGGTTCATTGATGTAGCTTGTGGCCTGGTTTTTAATTGGAGTGAGCGGGAGGATCGATAGTTTTAGCTTATTCCTGTTGTTGGATTTTGAACTTTCACGTTACTTTAATAGCAATGAAGGGGAAAAAAATGGTTTAGCGGTTGGCTTTGGCTATATCTGCGGGCTGACAAAAGGGGCGAACTCTCGGCGACCCCGGGTGCTGCTTTACATCAATCCTGCTGTTTGCTTGCCCAGTGTTCGGTCTGTGCCCTCTGACCCTGGGCATGTTTGTGAACTGTCAAAATTATGTCAGCAGGTCATGGTAAATCGTCCCTTGGCAATCTGGCGATTCTCCGATAGCCAATAACCCTTCTCTGGCCCGATAGGTTATTATTTATTTATATTTTACGGCCTTTTGACGCTTTCCATCTGTGTTTGCTGCGCTTGCGTGTTTTCATTTATTATTTCTCTAAAAAAATATCGGCAAATATTCTTGTTGATATTGTGGAAAAAGGGCCATATACAACACCCCCCCAACTTTGCTGACGTGCAGGTGTCGGAGACTACTAACCGGTTTTTGGACAGACTGCTCAACCGAGACACCATAACAAGAATCGCATACAAAAGTAAGGGGCTCTTAATTGTCTGTTGTGCGGGAGAAAAATATACCAACATTGGACCTTTCCATTAAAATGTATTATTTATTCTGCTTGTTTACAGGTGATTTACAAACTCCACACAGAGTCGCCCAAGTTGAGAATTAAACCCAAGGCGTACTTGCTGTGAGGCACAAGTGTTATCAATGCGCCATCCCCCACAAGTGTTATCAATGCGCGAACCTCATCCCCCAATGTTTGCATTCAATAATCCCCATTGAAAGTAAACTAAACTATAAACTCTTCTTTGGTTCTTTCGGTAAAGTCACGTAGAATGAGAATAAAATAATAAATTGATAAAATAACAATAATATTCTCACGACGTTTCGGCCACAACACAAGCGGCCTTCATCAGGTGAAGGGACGAGACTGTCTGGTAGGACAGCACTGGAGTGACTTTACCGAAAGAACCAAAGAAGATGAATCCTTGCAGTCACGAAAGCTTTAAATCGAAATTTAAACTATAAACTATTTTCATTTTATCAGGTAAGGCCCACTGAGCTATGTAGCTCTTTTTCAGAAGTGACCTGGCCACAAACACTTGCTCAACGAAGTGGCTGATCATCATGTTGACATTCTAAAAGCCAAATACTCTAAACTTATGTTTATAAATGTGGAGGGAAAACCGTTGGACCCGGAGAAAAATCCACACAACCACAGGGAGAGAGACACGCAAACTCCAAATATACAGCAGGCGTCAGGGTAGGGATCGAACCCACGACCTCTTGTACACCAGGCGAGGTAGTTAACATCTCTCCATCGTAAAACACAATGTGCTAGGACAGGAGGAGTCACATGTGCTGGGCATCATCTGGGAGTGTTACAATTTTAAAGAGTGCTCCAGTTTGATTCGTGATTGTGGAGCAAACCACCTCTTTTACACATTCCTGTTATCCGCAATTTCTGTTAACCATGGCCTGCATCTAGCTGTAGAAAATCCTACTATCCACGAAACGATTCCTCCTATCACATACGTCTATCTGCAGGTAAGACTGTATTATCCAGAAGTGGTCGTGAACAGTAAAAGTCATTCAGTGAATTCCTCCGATTATTCATGGGTATGAAGAGCACCAGGAAGTGGGTGTTGTGGTAATTACAGAAATGCTTTAATAACATTGCAGGTGATGTATTGATGCTGGTGATGATGCATGAATGATTACGAAGATGATGCTCATTGGATTGATGATGGATTGGTGAAGATGATGATGATGATAGGTGGACTAATGATGATGAAATTGCCAACAATCAATAATGATGCCCTAGACCAGGGGTCGGCAACCAAAATAATAATAATGAGCCTTTTCTTGTCGAATTCAGTCAACAAAAACCCAATATTTCAAGAGCCGTAATGCAACGTGAATAAGAGATGGTGGTCCGTAATAAATAAGTGCAATGAAGCGGCGGTCCTTAAAGTACTGCCGCAGGCACCTCCGGAGCCGCAGGTTTGCCGACCCCTGACATAGACGAAGGTTATAGTCGTGAGAACGCGAACTGGGCTTGCTGTCTTCACTCCAAAGCTGTCCTCTGGACAGTCCAGTCCCTTCACCTGATGAAGCCAACTTGTGTTGTGGCAGAAACGTCGTGATTTTTTGTTATTTTATTTTTACCTACATGACTTTACCGAATAGAACCAAAGAGTGTTTCATATATTTTATTATTTTATTGTTTCCCTTCAACGTGACTTTACCGAAAGAGCTAAGAATATTAAGGTTATAGTGTTGCTGCTACTACATGGTCCGGACGCTCATTCAGCATGGACAATGTTTTTGAACGTGCAGGTGAGATGACTACGGTGGAGATGGAGCCGCAATATAGATTTAATGAGCACATTTAGTATTTGTGCCACTCGTATAACATGAGGGCTATTGGTGTGAAGGTGCCGTGCTTTACGGTTCGTACATTTTACAGGACATTTCCGAATTGAGGTCGATGCGCCGAAGTGGCTGACCGTGAAAAATCGCAGAGAGTGAGCAGGCAACGAGTACCCCCCACGTAGATTGAATAATATTGCCAGGGCTTATTAGTGAAATGTTTACAGGTAGATAAAACTGCAATCGTGGCTTGATGCCTCAATCATCGCTTTCTTCAAAAGGACGATATATTCAAAAGGACGATTATAGACCCATTATCCTCTTATCACATGTGTATATTTAAATCGCTGATGAAGATCAATGGAAACACAATAATGAACAGATTAGAGGCCACTGTGCAAAAAAAAACATACAATATAACCGGTATTGACCAAGCATCTGGGATTCTGAAAAATTGCCTGAAAATTATTGTTGGGGTCATACAGCACCAGTAACATCGCCCCCTACTGTTAAAGCCTTGCATGACCCTCCTGAAAAATAGCCTTGAGAAACTAGCGAGGCTTTTCTGGGTAAAAACGCGAAATAATAATAAACACCTCTCTAAATCAACGTGTAAATGTGGCTATATCTGCAAGGGTTCATGCAAATAGGTATGATTCTCATGGAGTCGGTTCTGTGAGAGTGGGGTGAGTGTTTGCACACAACAGAGAGCTGAGGGTGTCTGGATCAGGTGTGCATATGAGCGCGTGGTCACAATAAGTTGCTTCGGTAGACAAAAGCATTCAAATACACCAACACTAGTCACTGAACTATTTTTCCAGGTAAGGCCCACTGAGCTGTATAGCTCTTTTTCAGAAGCGACTTGGCCATGAATGATAGCTCAACGAAGTGGCTCACCGTGTGGAAATTTATAGCAGCCCAAATACTCTAAAAGCACGTTGATTCTAAATGTTGCATAAAAGTGCAGTTCTGCTAGTGCAGATAAGAGGTTACTCACAGGGATCTCAGAATTAGTTCTGTCGTATCTCCATCCACAGGACGTTCTCAATCATGGGGTGATGCACTTGGTCGCTGAAAGCTCCAAGCTAATTGTTTTTGTCTCCTGACACCGACTCATCGAACATTGTTGCATTTTATTTCAGATGATGCCTACCTGCTTCAGGGTCTATCTGTCGAGGAACTCTACCCAGATACGTCAAGCTACATCACATATGAAGGATCCATGACGACGCCACCCTGCTATGAGACCGTCACCTGGATAGTCATGAACAAACCCGTGTATATCACTCACCTGCAGGTCAGTCACACTGTGTACTTCTCTCTTGCTTAGGTCAGTTGACATATCTCTCTCACAATTACCATGTACATATTATACACATTTTTATAGTCCTTAAAATTGTTTGGAATAACTCGGACAAGTGTAAGGGGCACAGAAAATCAAATGATGTCAGGACAATGTTCAATAAACCACTTGCATAGCCTTTGCTTAATGCCAAAGAGTTCTGAATGGGTTGTGTACATATGATTGATTTAGGCCACTGTTGTCAGGCATGTTGAACAAGGCCGCCCAGCGCTCATTTTGAGCACTTTAGCTGCACTTGACAATTATGAATATTTCGCCGTTTTAAAATAAATAACAAAAACATTTACATCTAACAACTGACCCAAAGTGTATTTCTCAACACTCGCTGAAGTCAATTAGCTCTACTGTAATAGCGTCAACATTTAGCTCCAAGAAGCAGAGCCGACTAAACTGGGGACTACGTAAGTTAATTGATTTACTCTGTAAGTAAATGTTGTGGGTTTACTCTCCAACACACCGGCGTGCTGAACTCGTAACCAATTGGCACGTTTTGTTAACGTTACAAACCTTACTAATTAGCTGTGAGGTGGTGGTGGGTTTAACAATACATTTATATTCACGCGATCTAACCCAAAAACCTCTGGATAATATTGGTCATGAAAGCCTACTACATGTTAAACTACTCCATTGGGATTACATACAGTAGAGTTTTCCCCTAGCATTGCGCTATAATGGCACAAATACATGGAATTAATTCCATGGAATCCCATGTAATTCCACGGTAAAACTTATTAAATTATCATAAAATAATAACTTGGTTTGAAATCTAAATACAATACGTATTATGATTCCTATGGTTAGTGAATAAACACAACAGTATGAAAAACAAGAATAGGTTTTACCATTTCTGGCAATAAAACAGGGGGTGTTAAGATGTTCAAACACCAATTTGCAAGGAATCAAGTCTCCATTAACCACACGCACTTGTAGTGAACGTGCAAACAAACATGCTCTTATAATTAATGAATATATGCAGTTTTTGGAACTGATTAGCCTACACCAGAGACAGCCTTCTTTGGGAAGGCTAAAAAAGGTCCCATGATATAAATAACAACAGTATTTCAGGATGCTGAAAAGAGAGGTGGGATATGACGAGGCACATTTCTTATCCCCCGTTCTCCCCGTGTCCCTCCGGGTCACCCTTGGGAAAGCGTTTTAGCTCCCTGGGCCTCTCCTACCCTGGCTGAGCAAAAACAAACACTCAACTCCAAGAAAACAAAATTGGCAAAAGCACATCGTTCCCACGTAATTTGCATTTCTTTGCATTTCATGGTTTGAGGACTTAGAAAAAAATGTTGCAGACCTGATTTTAAAAAAAACACATAGACATGCAATGGACTTCCCTTAGCCTTTGAGCTGTAAAGAAGGGTCATTGCCGAAACGTCGCCAGAGTTATTGACGTGTTGAGGTTTTAGCGTTTGTTGTCATTTGTGCTCCACTTCCAACGCAGTCTCACCGAATAATTTGTTGAATTCATCATTTTGTTAAATACTTCAGCCCACCGGTGTGTTGGCGCGTTTTGTTTACATGACAAACCTTACTGGCTGTGTCGGGTGGTGGAGGGTTATGACACATTTATACTTACGCGATCTAACTCAAAAACCTTGATGAATAATATTGGTCGCGAAAGCCTACGTGTTCAAACTTAATTCATCAAGATGAGATTTGAGCCCTTTCACTTTACTCAAGTAGCAATGTATTTCAAACCCATGTGTGTGTGCACGTTGATCTGATGGAGTATTTTTTAAGTGAAATGGTTAGCATAATGGGACCTTAGGAGTGTTTACACCCGGAAGATATTGAGTGATGAGGCACGTCCGCCCATCCCTCAGACCAGTACCCCCACCAGTGATAATATTTGCGGGATGCATGTCCACTGACTTCAACAGTACATTATTGACACTTTAGCAGTCGGATGTTTAGAATTGTAAAATCCATTGTGTGTTCACCTCTTTTATAGATGCATTCCCTTCGACTACTCAGCCAAAACCTTCCATCCCAGATCTTTCTGAGTATGAACGACAACTTTAGGCCAACTCAAACGCTCAGTAGCAGATGCGTCCGCACCAATATCAACTTCAACTTTTCTGGCAGAGACTGCCCCAACAAGAAACCGCAAAAGCTGAAGTACAGAGGTGAGTTGGACAAAACGCATGTTTAACTGTCACCACTTGACGGAGGAGGACTTCTATATTTCACAAGCACAACTTACTGCACGTCCATATGATAGTGTGTTTACAATAGATCCAAATACAATGACAAGGAATGTATTGGTATATATAGGAGCATAGGTCAAAAACACCTCACTGTAGTTAACACACGTTGCAATGTGACCACAAGATGGCAGTGCGGCAATGAATTGAATCAATCTGCCAATTTGTTACTAGTGTAGTGAGCGACTTCCGACACACGTCTGGTAGAAGGCTTCTTATTTATTAAGAGCACACAGGGCGATACACTTCGTAACGCGGCTACACCTAGGCTGTCCAAACACGCAGGCCATCTCTGTCCTGCACTACGCTGGCTGATTGACGAGCGTAGCGGCTGCGACAGAGCTGGTCTTGCAAAAGAACAGCCACGTGGTCGAAGACAAAGAGATGACGACGGCAGCGACGCAACCAGGACCCAGACCCTACACGAACAGCCCCGAAGCTCTGGTTGGGTGCTCCTTATATCTGGCATGGTCAAGCTCCAGCTCTGGCCACGCCCCCTCTCTAGAACCCGGGTTGGTTCCCGGAGCTTCTCGACTGACTCCACCCTTCACCGTTACCCCAGATACACACCTTCATAAAAAGGTATTATGTAATGCAGCTCTAAGCGTAATTACCCCTATAGGTCGGCAGGTGTCACCCTGTCATTACACTAGCACAGCACATACCGGTGTGTTGGAGAGTTAAGTGAAAGTTACACCATAAAGCAATGATACAGCTTAATTCATTTCCAACCGCCATTCTTTAATTTAAAAGTGTTCAATGCCACGTGTGAGTCAGAAGCTTCTGTTGACTTTCACTCAAGCAATATCGGAGAACCCTGTGATTCCGCACTGTTAAATACAAATCCCAGAACAGGAGGCTGAAGTTGAGAATATTGTAATATATTGTGAATATCGATTTAAAGCTTTCGTGACTGCAAGGATTCATCTTCTTTGGTTCTTTCGGGAAAGTCACGTAGAATGAGAATAAAATAATAAATTAATACAATAAAATAACACAATAAAATTCTCACGACGTTTCGGCCACAACACAAGTGGCCTTCAGGTGAAAGGAACAGACCTGTCGGGAAGACAGAGCTTCAATGAACGTTGTTAAGATTCGTAGCGTCTTTTTAAGCTGGTTTAGAGAAGTGAGGCACCTTGACAAAGGTGCCTCACTTAGTACAAATCAAACAGGATAATTTTAGCATTGAAACAGCTGAGTGATTAGCTTGTGACTGGTCATAGAAATAGCTATGTTAAAGTCAAAGCCTACACATCTACAGAGGCACCTAGTACAAATCAAACAGGAGAATTTAGAATTGAAATAGCTGAGTGATTAGCTTGTGACTCGTCGTAGAAATAGCTATGTTAAAGTCAAAGCTTACACATCCACAGAGGCACCCTAGTACAAATCAAACAAGATAATTTAGCATTGAAATAGCTGAGTGATTAGCTTGTGACTGGTCAGAAATGGCTATGTTAAAGTCAAAGCCTACACATCCACAGAGGAACCTAGTACAAATCAAACAGGAGAATTTAGCATTGAAATAACTGAGTGATTAGCTTGTGACTGGTCATAGAAATAGCTATGTTAAAGTCAAAGCCTACACATCCACAGAGGCACCTAGTACAAATCAAACAGGAGAATTTAGCATTGAAATAGCTGAGTGATTAGCTTGTGACTGGTCACAGAAATGGCTATGTTAAAGTCAAAGCCTACACATCCACAGGGGCACCTAGTACAAATCAAACAGGAGAATTTAGCATTGAAATAACTGAGAGATTAGCTTGTGACTGGTCATAGAAATAGCTATGTTAAAGTCAAAGCCTACACATCCACAGAGGCACCTAGTACAAATCAAACAGGAGAATTTAGCATTGAAATAGCTGAGTGATTAGCTTGTGACTGGTCACAGAAATGGCTATGTTAAAGTCAAAGCCTACACATCCACAGGGGCACCTAGTACAAATCAAACAGGAGAATTTAGCATTGAAATAACTGAGAGATTAGCTTGTGACTGGTCATAGAAATAGCTATGTTAAAGTCAAAGCCTACACATCCAGAGGCACCTAGTATAAATCAAACAGGAGAATTTAGCATTGAAATAACTGAGGGATTAGCTTGTGACTGGTCATAGAAATAGCTATGTTAAAGTCAAAGCCTACACATCTACAGAGGCACCTAGTACAAATCAAACAGGAGAATTTAGCATTGAAATACCTGAGTGATTAGCTTGTGACTGGTCACAGAAGTGGGTATGTTAAAGTCAAAGCCTACACATCTACAGAGGCACCTAGTACATGGACGCCAAAGGGGCTGCAACAACTCGACTATCATATAGTAAACCGATGTGAAAAAACCTAAGTCTAAATTACATCAATATAATAAATGTACTCAATATATTCTTCAATAAGCTGAGCTATTAACAGTAACTAGGTATACACTACACTATATAATGAATACCATATAGTAAACCAATAAAAACTAAAATATAAACTACCTCAATGTTATCAATAAACTCTATATATTCTCCAATCAGCTAAGCTACCAACAATAAGTCGTTATATATCACAATGCTATATGGCGAATAAATGGGTGGATTCTTACCCTCAACGTCAGCACCACGGATAGCTACGAGCCCCATTCAGACGGACGAGTTAATCCATGGTCGGAACGGAGGAGGGGGAGAGAGACAGCTGCGAGGCGCTGTTATACTCCATGTTGTAAACCATACCATTAACCTATAAACTAGCACGTTTTCTTGATGATATA
Source organism: Petromyzon marinus (assembly GCF_048934315.1). Lineage (NCBI taxonomy): Eukaryota > Metazoa > Chordata > Hyperoartia > Petromyzontiformes > Petromyzontidae > Petromyzon > Petromyzon marinus. The sequence continues at coordinate 13,596,576 of NC_133692.1, forward strand.
CTGCGACCTTTCACTGGAAAAACCACCTCTGCAGTACTAAATTCTACTCACCTGGTGTCGACAAAGGCATTGCCCTGTCCCCAGACGACCTGCTTGTCAGTTTTGATGTGGTGTCCTTGTTCACCAAAGTCCCGGTACCTGACACCATCGCTATCATTGAAGACCTGGTTCATCAAGGACTGCATACTGATGTACCCCCCCTGGTGAGACATTGCTTAACCAACACATACTTCACCTGGAATGGAACTTTCTACAAACAAACTGTGGGCACCCCAATGGGCTCCCCCCTATCTCCGGTTGTAGCCAACGTATTCATGGAAAAATTTGAAACTGACGCCATCCAGACTGCCACTCTACGCCCGACCTTATGGAAGAGGTACGTGGATGACACTTTTGTCATCTGGCCACATGGCCAGCCTGCTCCAGACCAATTTCGCAACCACATCAATTCCATACACCCAGCCATCAGATTTACCATGGAGGTCGAAAAAGATGGCAAACTACCCTTTTTGGATGTCTTAATTAAAAGGAGACATGATGGTTCAATGAGCCACTCTGTCTACAGGAAAGCTACCCATACAGATGCTTACTTGAAACCGAATTCCCACCACCATCCATCCCAGAAGAACTCCCTCATCAAGACTCTATACCATAGAGCCCAATGCATTTCCGACCAGGAACACATTACCAGTGAACTCAAGCACGTACACCAGGCTCTCAGGGCTAATGGTTACTCCGACTACACAATCCGCAAAGCCATCACTCCAGTCATTAAGAAGGATCCTCTTGTGGAGCCACTCAAAACCATCACCCTACCCTACATTGCAGGGGTCACTAAAAAGATCTCCGATTCAACACAGTACATAAAATCCGTGATCTGGTTCCATCTGTAAAAGATGCTGTTCCAGACATACAGTACCCGGGCGTTTACAAACTAAAGTGCCTCTGTGGTAGTAGCTACATTGGAGAAACCAAACGACATATCTCGGACCGCATCCGCGAACATAAAGCAGACTTGACACACGGTAGAACGAACTCCTCTGCCGTTGCAGATCACTGTTATAATTCAGTGGGCTCACATGACATTGACTTCCCCAAGACGGAGGTTCTTTGCAAACCAACCGGCTACCATGAGAGATTCGTTCATGAGGCCATTCACATATACAAGCACAGAGACAATTTCAACCGAGAAGATGGATTCTGGCTTAGTAACCATTGGAAAGATGTTTTAAACCATTTCGGTTCTTAATTAATTGTATATTACGATGACCTTCAGACCGCAGCTCTTTCGCTGGCATTGACTCTTAATACCTCTCACACCACGGTTAATGGTATGGTTTACAACATGGAGTATAACAGCGCCTCGCAGCTGTCTCTCTCCCCCTCCTCCATTCCGACCATGGATGAACTCGTCCGTCTGAATGGGGCTCGTAGCTATCCGTGGTGCTGAAGTTGAGGGTAACAATCCACCCATTTTATTGTTGGTAGCTTAGCTGATTGGAGTATATATAGAGTTTATTGATAACATTGAGGTAGTTTATATTTTAGTTTTTATTGTTTTACTATATGGTATTCATTATATAGTGTAGTGTATACCCAGTTACTGTTAATAGCTCAGCTTATTGAAGAATATATTGAGTACATTTATTATATTGATGTAATTTAGACTTAGGTTTTTTCACATCGGTTTACTATATGATAGTCGAGTTGTTGCAGCCTCTTTGGTGTCCATGTACTAGGTGCCTCTGTAGATGTGTAGGCTTTGACTTTAACATACCCATTTCTGTGACCAGTCACAAGCTAATCACTCAGGTATTTCAATGCTAAATTCTCCTGTTTGATTTGTACTAGGTGCCTCTGTAGATGTGTAGGCTTTGACTTTAACATAGCTATTTCTATGACCAGTCACAAGCTAATCACTCAGCTGTTTCAATGCTAAAATTATCCTGTTTGATTTGTACTAGGTGCCTCTGTGGATGTGTAAGCTTTGACTTTAACATAGCTATTTCTATGACCAGTCACAAGCTAATCACTCAGCTATTTCATTGCTAAATTCTCCTGTTTGATATGTAAACCCCTTTGTCAAGGTGTGCCTCACTTCTCTAAACCAGCTTAAAAGACGCTACAAATCTTAACAACGTTCATTGAAGCTCTGTCGTCCCGACAGGTCTGTTCCTTTCACCTGAAGGCCACTTGTGTTGTGGCCGAAACGTGAGAGTTTAATTGTTATTTTATTTTATTAATTTATTATTTTATTCTCATTCTACGTGACTTTATCGAAAGAACCAAAGAAGATATTGTGAATACCCAACCAAGTGTACACACAGTATATTGACGATCTTGTATTGATGTCTAATCACTTCATTTAAACACGTTTTCTCCTTGCTCACATGCATGCCCATCAACGGTCCAAATTGAGCAGTGATTAAAACCCACACTCAAACATGAGTCGGTGTTCTTATTCTTACACTTAACATGTGGATGTTTCCCAGGATTATTATCAGAACCATTTTATTGAGTTGATGAATATGCTGGAATAATCTAATTGTTGTGTTAATTTGCTTACTGCAGTTTTAAGCACATTCAACATTTACTATATTATAAAAATAACACAAATTAACTATTTTTAATGTTTAAAGATATTCTCTGTCAGCCAGTCGGGTACATTGAGCAGGTAATTGGATAATTCTTCATCATGCGTGACAATGTGAAACGTTGGCTAAATGTGGTACCTATCGAGTACACGTTAGCAAATAATGTTCGTGGAATCCAGAACAAATACATCAGTGGACTCGATTATCCGCATGCGTTTTATCCGATTTGCGGATTAACCGCACACACCTGAGATTTTGACGTAAATAACTCATGGATATTTCCCTTAAGCCCAAATTAATAATCTTAAAACAGTTGAAGTTATTCTTAGAAATGTTTATTACAAGTCACGTGCTTAAACTGAACAAATATGTGCTCCAGTTAATCCGAAATGCATGTGATCGCCTTTACAGTGCAGTCGATGCAGATCTTTATAACAGTGGGTGGAGTTTGATTGATGATTGGTGGCTGGCCCTGCTGCTGTCCACTTAGTGGGCCGAGTCTTCTGCTCGAGAGCAGAAAAGTGCTATCACTGAGCACACACGTCATCAATCGCTCAATCGTTAGTATTCGTTCTAAATTGAAAGAGCAAGAATCGAAATTGTCAGTTTTGCTTCAAAAACCACTAATGTATACCTATATAAGTGGTTTTGGCATAGAGATCCGCAGAAAATGGATATTTATTTGATTATCCGCGATTCTGAATTATCCGCGGCCGTCCTCCCCATCATTTGCGTGGATAATCGAGTCTACTGTACGTTATACTTTAATATATCACATTTGCATACTCTGCTCTGAATGTTGTAAGGTGCACAACTGTAAATCGGTTATACGATCGTAACATCATTCTACTTAAAGTTCTTCTCTTGCTCTTTTTTTAGTCAATGAAATTATTTTGAAATAAGAAGAAACTATTCAACACTCACGGTGCACAAGAAACCCGTCCGTACTTTTCTTTGCAAGGTGTACATTGGAGAATATTGAGAACGAGGGCGCATAACATTTTGATAATCACTTATATTCTTTATTCTGGAATCCACAACGGCTGGGGGGGGCGGAGGGGGGGCGGCGCTTCCCCACATGGCAACATCATCACGGCACTTGTGCGTTACCTGACCGTGTTACCTGGCCGTATTGCCCGGCCGTGTTTCCTGGCCGCGTTACCCGTCCACGTTACCCGGCCGCGTTACCCCGCTGTTACCCGGCCATGATACCCGGCTGTGTTACCCGGTTTTGTTACCTGGCCGTGTTACCCGGCTGTGTTACCTGGTTGTTACCCGGCTGCGTTACCTGGTTGTTACCCGGCTGTGTTACCTGGTTGTTACCCGGCTGTGTTACCTGGTTGTTACCCGGCTGTGTTACCTGGTTGTTACCCGGCTGTGTTACCAGGCTGTTACTCCGCTATGTTACCAGACTGTGTTACCCAGTTGTGCTACCCGACCGTGTTACGCGGCCGCGTTTCCCGGTCAGAGCGATCGTGTTCGCAATTGGTAACAAATTCTGACGCTTTCCAGCCACAGTATTAAATGACCAAAATGAATGTTAAATTTAATTATAATCTAAAACTGTACCGTACTACTGTTGTCTTTTCACTCATGTTTATGCAAAGTAGATTATTAATTTCCCATGACCAATTTAGGAAATCCAGTATTTTAGTGATTTCTAAAATGGAAAGTGAAGACTATCTCTATATTGGCTGGTTTATAAGTATTGAAGTCATAAAAAAACTGTATAGTGCATTGGGATGCAACAGTTTCTCCCTGGTTTGTGTACGTGCCAAGTTAAGGCATGATGGTGAATGTGTTCAGGCCGTACGTGTAGTGTACATGAAAAAAAACCTAAGATTTTTGTACGGGTAGCAGAAGCAAAATTGCTCATCCTTCTCGTTTCAGCCTCTCAAAACGTTGCGGTGAATTCGCTGAAACAAATTGCGATGGTCCCTTTTTCAAGAAGTGGGGCGGAAAAAGGCTCTTCGCTCCAGTTAAGTGAGCTCTTTGCATGGCTGCGGTAGCTTTCAGGAGATGAGTTAAATGCTGAACATGCCCCAACTCAAAACACACCAACCAGGTGGCCGGACATAAGCGCAAACTTAAAAAAATCTGAGACAAATGTAATTTTAGCAGTGGTGGCTCATGGCTCCAGTTTGACAAGGAATCAAACTCCGCTTCAGGCATTTTCCAAACTCCGGTTGAAATACAGGCAGGACTCTTCGGTCACTTGAGTACTGTGACGGCAACGTCATGCCAGTGGATTGAGTCAATCAACATTGATTGGACAAAAAACATGAAATGAGGTAACCTTCCGGTAAAGATATTTGAAGACTCGCAGAGGCTTTTGTTACAATAAAACAATTGTTAATCATGAAGTGGGATTTTCTCCAAGCGCAACCACACGTTGCCCTTCTCTTCCGATCGCCAATACAATCCACCCGTACACATTACCATCGAGGACTGGGAATCCCATGGCAGAGAGTCCGTTTCCTGAAAAATACAACTGAAGTCATGAGCTGTGTATACTGTAGCCAATTGTGTTTTATATGGTTGTATGAATGCAAACTTGTAGTGAGTTCATGACAAGCTCTGTGAGTTTGGGATGGGGAGGTTTCAGAATCTGAATTTATAGTGCAGGAGGAATCCAATCCAATGAGCTATAAAACTATTTCCACAGATGTCCAGTAGGAGACAAGGGGACAGAAGGTTACACCAAACTATGCAAAAGCACAATAGGAGTGCAAAGTATAGGAAAGGTAAGCAAATCACAAAAAAAAGATTTTACCAGCATATTTTTCAGAAGCGACCTGGCTATCATAAATGATGGCTCAATTAATTGGCTTATCACTAATGGCCTGTGTTCCGTTTCCCGACTCGGGGGCCCGAGAATGCCGCAAATTCGAGGTGCGTGGAGTTAAGTAAGATACCTGGAAATTACTCAGGGATTATACGCAACATCGCCTGCTCCCCCCTGCTGCAAAACCTGGCAGGACTCTTCTGAAAAAAGTATTGAGACTCCATGAGACTTTCCCGGTTAAACAAGTAGTATAATCTTGATTTGAAGCTTTCTGCAGGAATCCATACTCTTTGGTTCTTTCGGTAAAGTCCCGTAGATAGAAAATTATTAATAGATCTCGACGTTTCGATCGCAACACCAGTGACCGTCTTCAGGTGAGAGAAAGCTACTGAAACAAGGTATTATGTAGGCTTGAGATGGATGCAGCCTCTGGGTAAGAGGGCGGGGCTAGAGATGGTCTGCCTGAGGCTGTGGAAGTGGCTATTGTATTGTGAGATATTAGCATATCAATGCACGAGCTTAGTGTGCAGCAGCATCGGTGACTTGCCTAGTATGTCGCAGCATCGGTGACTGAGCGAGAAGGGCATCCAAGCCCGTCAATACAAAGACATCCAACCTAATAATGCAACTCAGAGAGTCAGCTGAAATCGCAGGAAGGATGGAAACATCACAGCAGGTTAAGACTTTACCTGGTTAATCACGTCCTTCCAATGTTTGCTCAATTTGTACCCATCTTCTCGGTTTAAGTTGTGCCTGTGTTTATATATCTGGATGGCTTCATGAACAAATCTCTGATAGCCAGTTGGTTTGCAGAGTACCTTCGTCTTGGAAAAATCTATTTCGTGTGTGCCCACAGCGTTCAAACAATGATCTCCAATGGCAGAGGTATTGGTCCTATCGTGCTTCAGATCTGCCTTGTGTTCGCAAACACGGTCCGAGACATGTCGTTTCGTTTCCCCAATGTAACTGCTGAATGTTGGGACATTCTGTCTACAGGAAAGCCACCCACACGGATGCCTATCTAAAGCCTGACTCCCACCACCATCCAGCCCAGAAGAATTCCCTCATCAAAACACTACACCATAGGGCCCATTGCATCTCTGACCAGCACCACCTAGCCAGTCAGGTGGAGCACGTACACCAAGCCCTCAGGATGAATGGATATTCTGACCGTACAATCCTCAAAGCTGTCTCCCCACCCATGGGGAGACAACCATCTGAGGGAATTCTTCTGGGTTGGATGGTGGTGGGAATCAGGCTTTAGATAGGCATCCGTGTGGGTGGCTTTCCTGTAGACAATGTCCGGGTGGTGGCGGGTTTAACGACATATTTACACGATCTAACCCAAAAAACCTGTATTAAGTTGAATAAATCGACTTGGGGTAATCAGTGTTGCGAGTCGAAAGTGTTGGGTTTGTGCAGGGGTCGGCAACCTGTGGCTCCGGAGCCACATGCCGGCGGCTCTTTAAGGACCCCGCTGCTGCTTTGCGACATTATTTATGAATGACCACCACATGGTATTGTGCGGCTCTGGAAATATTGAGTTTTAAACCCAATTTGAAAAAGAACAAAAATCGGCTCTTCTCGTTATTTTGGTTTGCCGATCCCTGGGCGAGTGGCATTCAATAACCTCTGATGCAGTACACGTCTAGTTGTGGCTTTCACATTAGTAGTTTGAGCTAGTGCGGGGTTAGTGGGAGAGATGCCCTAAGAGAGCAACTGGAGGTAAGAAAGTGCAGGATGGCAAAGGCTGTTTCGCTTGGTATTTTGTTCGATGTGGGGGAGGCAGGAGAGTAGGCATGTGTCACGAAATAAATTAGGCCTTCAACGGTGAAGCATCCTCTTGATGGCGACTGAGGCGAAGCGGAGGAACGCGAGCGTGAATGGGGATGTGTGCAAGTTCGTTGTGGAGTGGCAATCGACACTTTGCATTATGGGAAAAGCGAGTTTTGTAGAACACGTCAACTATTGGTTACAAGAGATTGGTAGTTTAGACAGGAATAAATGCCTCGGTTAATATATATGGGTCCGAGAGCTCTCCTGTAACGTTGCAGCTGGAAAAAGAAGCCTCCCTACTTTTAATACTGATCCATCAATCTTACTTTCTGCGTCCTCTATATCGAAAACTAAACAATTTTTATTTTCACCTCACTGAGCGCTGCGCTTTCTTCTGGTTAAAACAAGGCTCATGATAAATGTCAAGATTAGTTCCTCCGTAAACCTCCATGCCACTGTATATTTATTTAAGTTGTTGGTATGAATGGAAAAACTTTGTGAATTCCTCCCTGATGTTTTGGCCAGTTTTATCATTTTCACACCAAAAAAAATGGTGAAACGTATTTCTGACAAGTTAGGAATTAGGCTTCATGGTGAGAACGTTATGCGTCAGTGTTATTACAGTTGGTGACCCTTTTTTGCTCATGACAGCCAAGGTCAGGATGGACTCCGAGATAATTATTAGTACTGTAGCATTGAACAAAAGTATTTCTTGTTAACACCCTTCAAGTGGTGACTTGACCTAGTAGAAACGCGTTCACCCACTTGTTGCAGAGGCCCATGGATCAAACCCAGCAGGCCGCCCTGGTTAATAATTTCGGGAGTTGTATGAACCACAACGTACGTTCCGTCTGCTTCCGAGTGGATGTTGAAGAAGAGGAAGGAGGCCATCGTGCGAGGCCTGGGTGATGGTGCAACTTTATCAAATAAAAAAAATACTCGCTAACTTCTTAACTGAGAAATTATGACAATCATCACCCCTTTCCTGCAAAAACTTATCAGGACCCTCCTGAACAAGCTTGGAGACTCGGTGAGGCTCTCCTGGGTTAACAATTAATAATGATCAGTATATTAATTAGCTATGAGGATTTAAAGCTTTCGTGACTGCAGGTATTCATATTCTTGGTTCTTTCGGTAAAGTCACGTAGAAGGGAAACAATAAAATAAGAAAAATATAGAATACAATTCTCACGACGTTTCGACTGCAACACAAGCAATCATCATCAGGTGTGAAAACCACAACAATCGTCATCAGGTGTGGTTTTCACACCTGATGATGATTGCTTGTGTTGCAGTCGAAACGTCGTGAGAATTTTATTGTTTTATATTTTTATTATTTTATTGTTTCCCTTCTACGTGACTTTACCGAAAGAACCAAGAATATAGCTATGAGGACTTGAGGATATACTAAGTGTGAGCAAAACTTTTCCAAACAAATTGGTGAGTTGAAATGTATACCATTTCAATCAAATAGGTTTATCTTTACGTGATAATTCAAATATGAAAGAAAAAACTAGAATTTTCTGGATATTTAATTCTCTATTTCCGAGCAGGATCTTTCGTGAGGAGCACTGGGTTGAGTGTCGTTTAATGTATTTACAGCCACCACATCTTCCTTGAGGTGAAACAGAGCTTCATGTGAGATTATAGAAAGGTTATGAAGCTTCTTATAAAAAAACATTGTCATATCTATATTAGAAGTTATTGGGTTAGATCGCATAAATATAAATATATCGTTAAACCCACCACCACCGACAGCCAATTGGTAAGGTTTGTCTGCTAAACTTGTAACGAATTGGCATGTTTTGTTGACATGACAAACCTTACTAATTGGCTGTTGGGTGGTGGGGGGTTTAACGACACGTTTAGATTTACGCGATCTAACCAAACAAAAACCTCTGGATAATATTGATTGCGAAAACCTAATACTACGTGTTAAACCATCGTAATGTGTAAAAACAATTAAAGTATTAGGCTGGAAATTTTGTTTATTTCATACTAAAAACATGTTATCCAGTGTGTGACACCATGCCACATAATTAACTTTTGTCTATACAGATAGGACAATGTGCGTGCCATTTACATTGACCGAAAGAGTTGCCATGCTTCTCAGGGTATGAAAAAGACAAAGATCCCCCGTGTAGCCTTCACAGACTTGGGGCAAGTGCTGTTAGTGAGCACCTATTAAGGCCAGCACGGCACACGAGGGGGTGGGTGGCAAACACCACGCCCGACCGACGATGTTTACACACCGCACCAGGTACTCATTTGAGGGTGAGTCGACCTAGGGGAGGCCCAGGATCGGTTCATATAATCGTCACTGGTGTTAGCCGTGAGCGGGAATTGAAAGTCGAGTCACCGGGTTCATATCGCAGCGCGCTGACCACTCCACTACCGCTCCCCATGATGATGCACAGTGTCACATGCATGGTGCAATATTAATGAGATTTTGTGCATCCTACACGCCAATTACGTTCGTGCAAAGCTCCACCTGCAAATCGATCAACGCAGGACAGACATGGGTCACACACATGTGCGCTAAGGGCCCCCCTTTCATCGTGGACAAATGCTCCCTTTGAAAAATGTTGATATCAGCATCAGTGGGAATGGGGCAAATTGTCACGTTGATATGCTGCAGCCATTCCGTTAATATGTAAATCTGAACCCCTCTTAACTTTCTCATGGAGATGTGTGGGACAGATATAGCAAAAGTGCAAAGATCTTCCTTTTGGTTTGGTTCGTTGCATCAACTCTTAGCACAATTAGCCACATTTAAATATGCTTCTCTGATTTGTTAAAATTACTAAACTAGTTACATCTTAGTTGATGGAATAAAGCATATTGGATTAAACTGATGATAAATAGATAAGATATTGAGGAAAGAAAATACTTTCTGGCCAGGCAAATCAAGAGATCTAGAACTCAAACGGTACTGTTCTGTCTAGGAAGTAGCATTTACTCCAGACTGGTGGAGTTAAGACCCATTCCTCACCAATGCTGCTGACCAACAATTCTACATTTGACTAGCTAGCTCCTGGGGGCACTATTAAACCTGAATAATCACCATTCCAAATGAGTTACACTGCACAAGTAGAGTTATTCATTCCATGTTTGTGTTTGGCATCGCACATTGCTGCAGGTGCGGTTGCATGCATGTCCATCCTACTCTCGAAACAGACTTGCAGCAGCAGTGAAGACGTTTATTGACCATTGATAGCTTGTAATGCCGATAATCTTATCTGAAAATTCGAAGGGGTTCTTGAGTTGCAGTAATGGTCCCCATGTTTAGCAGGATGTGGGTTTGACCAAAAGGGGGCAAACCCGTTTTGATTCGGGTTGCCAGCTCTGACTGAACATTATGCTGTCAAGGGAAAGAAAAACGCAATCGGATGACACCCATTGTTTTTTTTTACCAACGAATGAACGTCCATACGAATTATATGCATTCATCTTCTTGGTTCTTTCGGTAAAGTCACGTAGAATGGAAATAAAATAAAAAATAAAATCATAAAATTCTCACGACGTTTCGGCCACAACACAAGTGGCCTTCTTCAGGTGAAGAAACAGGTCTATCCAGAAGACAGCGCCTGAATGAACGCTGTCACGCAAGGACCGAGTCTTTTTTATAGCTGTGTGGGTGGAGTTGAATTAGCATGTTACTAGCCTCACCTCCGGAGCGGAGGAGGGAGGGGGCTGGGAACAGACAAAAAATTATTCCAAAAGAAAAAAACAATAGCAACAGCCACGGTGCGCTGCTGTGTCCTGAGTTGCATTATGACTATGCTATAAACTGGACTACTATAACAGGTCCCTGCAGGGTGGGCTGGTAGGAACATTGGAATTTTGCGCAATTTTATTTTTACACCCCAACAGCACGAGATTTCACTTCGTTAAAGTATTGAAAGTGGACGGACGGACGGACACATTAATCTATTGCAGGCTGGTACACTCAGTTTACAACTTCGTTCCTACCAGTATAATACAATAGTATACCCTCCAATATAAACTACATGGTATAACATAGACAAAACTCCACCTTTCAATTATACAATGTGTTACTTTACACTACTCTATACTTTAGACCACGAAATATTAGACCTGTAACATTACACTGTCTTGGAGAAGTAAATGTTTTGTCTGTGTTCCCAGCCCCCTCCCTCCTCCGCTCCGGAGGTGAGGCTAGTAACATGCTAGGTAAATAATAAAACAATAATCACGACGTTTCAGCCACAACACAAGCGGCCTTCATCGGGTGAAGGGACGAGACTGTCTGGAGGACAGCGCTGGAGTGGAAGAAGCCACGCTTAGATCACGACATTTAAACTGCAAGTCCACCGGCACGTACACCACCTCTCTGCTCGCACACAGGTCCGATGTCTGAGCATGGTTGTGTTTCGCTAAATTCGCCTGTTTGATGAGTACTAGGTGCCTAGGTGAATGTATATACTCTGACTTTAACATAGCTATTTCTGTGACCAGTTACTAGCTAATCACTAAACTATTTAAATGCTAAATTCTATGCTAATTTCCTTTGTTCAAGGGGCACCTCTGCGGATGTGTATACTTTAACTTAGCTATTTCAATGAGCCATTTCAATGCTAATTTATATGCTAATTCCTTTGTCAAAGCCCGTGGTCTTCTTCTTCTTCCTCTCACACAGCTTAAATGTCGTGATCTAAGCGTGGCTTCTTCCACTCCAGCGCTGTCCTCCAGACAGGCTCGTCCCTTCACCTGATGAAGGCCGCTTGTGTTGTGGCCGAAACGTCGTGATTGTTGTTTTATTATTTACCTACGTGACTTTACCGAATAGAACCAAAGAGTATGGATCCTTGCAGTCACGAAAGCTTTAAATCTAGAATTAGTAACATGCTAATTCAACGCCTTTTGGCGTTATCTGGTGGAGCACCAATTGGGTCGAGGTGCAAAAGAAAGCCGTCCCTTGGTGTGGACCAATCAGTTTCAAGGACAATGCATATATTATCATAGTATGTTTTTTGTTTGTATTTTGACTGCAGGTATTGTGGTTAATGCAGACATGAATCCTTGTAAAAAGGTTTCAGTTTTGTTGCCAGAAAAAAGGGGAAAAACCCTATTATTACATTTTGGTACTGGCAAAGGAGGTCTAATGATGTAGATGCAATCCCACATTCCCACGTGGAACCGTCTGATTGGTTCTCCCCAAACCGTGGCTACGATCCACTTCACCTCGTCTGACCCCAGCCGTTATGTACACCGAGGTAACGCTGCACTGCCCCCTTGATACCTGGTGGCAATGCAGGTTACAGAACAGTGCGTGGTTAACACCTCTACATCACCCCCTCTTTCGGAAGCTCCAGCCGTCCCGGCTGCAACAATGTGAAACTTCGAAATTCAATGACAGAAGAAATGTGAGTGTGCCTCACGAACAACAAGAAGAACAAGAGAAAAACCCATATAAATACCCCCTAACAACATAATGTATATACAAGGCAATAGAGCAGGCGGCGAGTGTATCAGACCTGATTAGGAACCGGGAACGTGTCCGCAAGCAAGAGAACATCATAAAAAACGGCGAGATTTAGCGCGCGTGTGTTTCGCGGGGCCATCGTAGGGGATGGTAGGCTTCGTCGGCGGCACAAGAGGAGGATGAACAAGAACATCCGGTGGGTCGAGGCGTCTCCACGGGGACACCTGATGCTCCATGGTCCATTGAGGCCGAACGTGGCCTGCACGGAGCCGTCACTCCCGTATCATCTGCAGGAGGAATGACACACCTGCGCTGTGGGTTAGGCACCAACGGGGCAACATCTGGTCCGTGTTGCGTGTGTTGTGGAGGGACGCGCGGTGTGGCGAAGGGTTTCAACTGAGAGGGGTGAACGAACCAGCGACGCCGTCCCCAGAGAATTTTAATACATTGGGGACGCAGGACCTCCACCACCTCTACCAGACCCCGCCATGGCCTGAGGAGTTTGCCGATGTGGACACTGGCACCTGGGAGCAGTGAAGCCATGCCCTGTCTCCCGGAGCCCACCGATGCGTGGACGTCCGAGGGTCACGCAGTCTCAAATTCGCTCGTTGGCGGGAAGCCGAATTTTCAATGGCAGCCTCCCGTGCCTCCGCCAACTTACGGAGGTTGAATCGCAAGTGCTCAACGAGCTTGGATTTCTGCGGTGGCTGTTCGATCTCTAGCCGAACGTCGGCAGAAGGAAAGGCATCCCTGCCGTACATTAAAAAGAACGGGGAAAATCCCGTCGCCACATGAGGTGCCATGCGGTACACGGCGAGGACCCCCGAAACCTGCAAGTCCCAATCGAGGTGACATTCATCGACCTGATGGCATAACATAGCGGTGAGAGTTCTATGCAGGCGCTCCATCATGCCGTCGGTTTGGGGATGGTAGGGCGAATTGCGCACTTTCTTTGTCCCCAACAGGCGGCACACATCATTCAGCAGGACTCCTTAAAAATTTCCCTGATCGGTCAGCAACCGTTCTAGTGCACCTTTGTCCAGGACGTAGCCCTGAACAAAGGCGTCCACGACGGCCACTGCCGACTGGTTGGGGAGGGCCCAGGCCAAGGCCACCGCGTAACATACTCCACCCCAACCAGAAGGTACTTCTTCTTGGTTCTTTCGGTAAAGTCACATAGTCTGGAAATAAAATAATGAAAATGAAACATAATAAAATAAAATTCTCACTACGTTTCAGCCACAACACAAGTAGCCTTCTTCAGGTGAAGGAACAGAACTGTCGAGACGACCGCTTCAATGAACGCTGCTAAGCTTCACAGCGTCTGTTAAGCTAGGTGGGAGGAGCAGAGTGCCTTGACAACGGAGTTTACATATCAACAGGAGAATTTAGCATTGAAATAGCTGTGTTAAAGTGTTGGATTAGCAGGGTGTTAAAGTCAGAGATTAGCATGATAATGTGAGGGATTAGCATGTAACTGGTCACGGAAATAGCTATGTTAAAGTCAAAGTTTACATATCAACAGAGGCATTTAGTATATGGACGCTAAAGGACTGCAACTACCCAACTATCATACAATAAACCGATGTGAAAAAACTAAGTATAAACTACATCAATATAATAAATGTACTCAATATATTATTCAATAAGTTGAGCTATTAACATAAAGTAACTGGGTATACACTACACTATATATTGAATACCATATGAATTTCGATTTAAAGCTTTCGTGACTGCAAGGATTCATCTTTGGTTCTTTCGGTACCAAAGACCAACACATACTTCACCTGGAATGGAACTTTCTACAAACAAACTGAGGGCACCCCAATGGGCTCCCCCCTATCTCCGGTTGTAGCCGACGTTTTCATGGAGAAATTTGAAACTGACGCCATCCAGACTGCCACTCTACGCCCAACCTTATGGAAGAGGTACGTGGATGACACTTTTGTCATCTGGCCACATGGCCGGCCTGCTCTAGACCAATTCTTTGACCACATCAATTCCATACACCCAGCCATCAGATTTACCATGGAAGTCGAAAAAGATGGCAAGCTACCCTTTTTGGATGTCCGAATTAAAAGGAGACCTGATGGTTCAATGAGCCACTCTGTCTACAGGAAAGCTACCCATACGGCTGCAAACTTAAAACCGGATTCCCACCACCATCCATCCCAGAATTCCCTCATCAAGACTCTATACCATAGAGCCCAATGCATTTCCGACCAGGAACACATTGCCAGTGAACTCAAGCACGTACACCAAGCTCTCAAGGCTAATGGTTACTCCAACTACACAATCCGCAAAGCCATCACTCCAGCCATGAAGAAGGATACTCTTGAGGTGCCATTCAAAACCATCACCTTACCCTACATTGCGGGGGTCACAAAAGAGATCTCCAAAATCCTGAATAAACACAAGATCCAGGTCCGATTCAACACAGTACATAAAATCCGTGATCTGGTTCCGTCTGTAAAAGATGTGGTTCTAGACATACAGTACCCGGGCGTCTACAAACTAAGTTGCCTCTGTGGTAGCAGCTACATTGGAGAAACCAAACGACATATCTCGGACCGCATCCGTGAACATAAAGCACAGACTTGAAACACGGTAGGACGAACACCTCAGCCATGGCAGATCACTGTTATAATTCAGTGGGCTCACATGACATTGACTTCTCCAAGACGGAGGTTCTCTGCAAGCCATCCGGCTACCATGAGAGATTCGTTCATGAGGTCATCCACATATACAAACACAGAGACAATTTCAACCAAGAAGATGGAATCTGGCTTAGTAACCATTGGAAAGACGTTATAAACCATTTTGGTTCTTAATTGATTGTATTTTACGGTGACTTTCAGACCGCAGTCCATTCGCTGACACTGCCTCTTAATACCTTTCAGACGACGGTCAATGGTATGGTTTATAGCATGTTGTATAATAATAAATAGTATAAGTGTAATGTTTCATAATAAAGGTTTTTGGGTTAGATCGCGTTATTTATAAATGTGTCGTAACCCTCCACCACCCGACACGGCCAATCAGCAAAAAAGTGTCACGTTGACAAAAGGCAAATAATTCACTACTTAAGTAATTCACAAAAATCGGTGGAAAAAAAATAACGTCAAACTTTCAACAAATTAAGTATATAGTTGTGACTGCTTGCTAATAGTAATTCACTACTTAAGTAGTGAATTATTTGCCTTTTGTCAACGTGACACTTTTTTTGCTGATTGGCCGTGTCGGGTGGTGGAGGGTTACGACACATTTATAAATAACGCGATCTAACCCAAAAACCTTTATTATGAATAATATTGGTCGCGAAAGCCTACGTGTTAAAGTGTAATGTTTAACATAATTGAAAAGGCAATATATAGTATCGTAATTGTATAGTGAATATACAGCAGTGTAGTATACAGTAGGGTTGGTAGAATAATACGTGTAATATTACAAGTCTAATATTTTACAGTCTAAAGTATAGGTTAGTGTATAATAACGCATTGTATAATTCAAGGGTGGGTTTGTCTATGGCAGTGTATATTACGTTGTACAGTCGTGTAATGTAGAAAAAAGTTTAGTTGGAGACATATCAATATAATGCATAATGTTAGAGCTTACATTGGGCTGTGTATATGATATTATACAATGTAGTTTAGATTGGAAGGTATAACATTGCAATGTATAGTAGTCTAGTTTATCACATAGTTGTAACGCAACACAGGATAGAGCAGCGCATCGTGGCTGTTTCTCCCCCCTCCTCCGTTCCGAGCATAGATGGACTTGTCCGTCTGAACATAGCTCTTCGCTTCCGTGGTGCTAACGTTGAAAAGGAAAAAAACGCCACCCTTTTTTCGACATAGAATTGTAATGTATAACGACTTATTGTTAGTAGCTCAGCTGATTGGAGAGTATATTGAGTTAATTGATAACATTGTAGTTTATCAGTTTACTATATGGTATTCATTATAGTGTAGTGTATACCCAGTTACTTTATGTTAATAGCTCAACTTATTGAAGAATATATTGAGTACATTTATTATATTGATGTAGATTATACTTAGTTTTTTCACATCGGTTTATTGTATGATAGTTGAGTAGTTGCAGTCCTTTAGCGTCAATATACTAAATGCATCTGTTGATATGTAAACTCTGACTTTAACATAGCTATTTCCGCGACCAGTTACATGCTAATTCATCACATTAACATCATGCTAATCTCCCAGTTACATGCTAATATCTGACTTTAGCACCCTGCTAATCCAACACTTTAAGACAGCTATTTCAATGCTAAATTGTCCTTTTGATATGTAAACTCCTTTGTCAAAGCGCTCTGCTCCTCCCACCTAGCTTAAAAGACGCTGCGAAGCTTAGCAGCGTTCATTGAAGCGCTGTCGTCTCGACAGTTCTGTTCCTTCACCTGAAGAAGGCTACTTGTGTTGTGGCTGAAACGTCGTGAGAATTTTATTTTATGTTTTATTTTTATTATATTTACATTCTAAGTGACTTTACCGAAAGAACCAAGAAGATGAATCCCTGCAGTCATGAAAGCTTTAAATCAGAAGGTACTTATTACCCCATGGCGTAGTAGGAAATGGCCCAAAATATCGAGATCCACCAACTCGTTTATACGAGACACGGAAATGGGTTGCAGGGGTGGACATGCCGGGCTAGCCGGCGGCTTACGTTGCGTGCAGTGGGTGCACCTCAGCAGAATGTCGGATACATCGCGCAGCATGCCCGGCCAGAAAAATTGCAACCGCAACAACCCAATAGTTTTATGGACACCCAGGTGTAATAAACGCTCGTGCGCTGCCCATACGGCTTTACATCGCAAGGCGGAGGGCACGACGATTTTGTGTTGACACGAGTCAGCATCCCAATGCATCAGTAAACTGCGCTTCATAACAATTGAATTAAATTTCCCCTGACGCAGAGCCGAATTATTCGCGTAATGATGCAACCGCAACAACGACATGTCGTCGTTCTGGTGCCGACCCCATTCGGCCAAAGTCAGCCCCAGCAAGTCGTCACCGGCCGTTGGATCCGCGTGATCCGACATCGGCGCTGAGGCGCCGGGAAGCGTGGCGGACACCGTTTCGAGAGGCGCGACCTGCGCAGGCAGTGGCGGCTTACAACGGCCCGAGCCCAAAAAGCACACACATTTTTGAGCCGGCGGGAGGCGAGACAACGCATCGGCATTTGTGTGTTGTGCACCCTTACGGTAGGTAACATTGAAATCGTAGTCTTAAAGGACTTCGAGCCACCGAGAAAGCTGGCCGGACGGCTTCATCGTCCATGCGGGGGTAACTCGCTCTTGCCATCGCGAGTAGAGTGGTCCGGAACGCCAACGGAGACTCCTTAGGGTGGCGTCGCCTGTCATAAAATCGGCTGCGGACGTCAGACGGAGGCCCGTAGACGTCGGACATCTGTCGGAGGGCCGATTGCAGTCGCCCTTTGTTGCCTGGGGATGGTGAGGAGCGAGGCGAGAGCGTCGTCGTCCAGAGTGGCCGGTAGCGCTCGAAGCGCCTGTGCGTCCGACCAGCCCACCATTTATTGGTGGCTCAGGAAGTGACGCTGGAACGCCGCCCAGTAGCCCCCTGCCGACGCGAATTCCCGAAAGATGGGCAGGCGCTGTTGGAGGGCGGACGTCGTCTCCTCCTCAGCCTACACTGTCTCGAGCCGGAGATCGATGATTGCCTGGCCGATAGCGTCTACTGTACCCTGTCGGTACAGTGATGATGCGGCGTCCGCTGAGTAACTTGAGTTTACAGCGTAGCGCGCTGATGACGCTGCGGGTCGCAATTGGCCCCCAGCGTTCCCAGGATGCCCTTGGCTTCCGCTTCCGGCGGGACCACGTGGTTCTCCGGCGGTAAAGTCAAAATGGTCGCCTTGGCCGATGGCGGGAACGTCCGCCGGCGACCGACTTGATCCACCCGCGACCTCCGAGTTGATCTCGTCGAGAATAGAGGCCGCGGAATGTAGAAGTTGGGCGAGACGGCCGTGTGCCACCCGGAGTCCGTCCCCCATGGCAGGAGGAGCGACCGGCTGCGGAACCGCTGGCTGGGCGGCCGACAACGCGCCAGCATTCTCAGCGGAGCTAGCGGTTCCCGCAGGTGAGTCAGAGTTTTCTTCATTCTGACTTCGCACGTGGGCCGAACTTCTTGTTTCCATTTTCAACCACTCCTGACTCCAGCTGTAGTGTTGTAAAGACTAATACACTTCTTAGGAGGCACACTCTGTTTATTGTTATTTCTTCCTTATACAGTCCTTAACACACAAAGGGGTATACGGTTTTCTCACCCGATACCCTAAGGAGGTACCAGCCTCTGGACTCAGCGTAACCTACACACATCTTCTTGATACCTAAGGAGGTACAGCCTCCTAGCTTAGCGGGACTTGCACATCTACCGCTACCCTATCCCAGAGTCCTCCGGCTGGGACCTAGGGGAGGCTATCTGACCCACCGCTGGCCCGGTGGGTCCTGACCACTGGATATGCCGAGCCTTAGCCCTCAGAAGGGCTGGAAGGCTGGTCCAGGGTCCTAGCTAGTCTTCAGCCCGGGCTTCGGTCTTCGTGTAGGGAGAGAACTCCCCGAGCTCTGCGTGGTCACCCTTCTTATACTCGTTTGTGGCCAGGTACAACCAATCCCACATTCCCACGTGGAACCGTCTGATTGGTTCTCCCAAAACTGTGGCTACGATTCACTTCACCTCGTCTGACCCCAGCCGTTATGTACACCGATGTAACGCTGCACTGCCCCCTTGATACCTGGTGGCAATGCAGGTTACAGAACAGTGCGTGGTTAACACCTCTACACACCCATGGCACGCTCGTCAGTAACACCGCCCTGAAGAGGAGAAAACGTACCTCGCTTTATTGCACTTCACTATAATTGCGCTTTCTTAAATGTCGAATCTCAAGATAAATGTCGCATCTCAAGAGTCTCAACTTAGCATGAGAATAAGATTCGATTAATAATTATGTACGTACATTTACAATCTGATTGGCTTATCATCTGTAACTCTAGCTTTTTGCACGTGAACTTAGCGAGTCAGTCGGCGTAATTAAAACAAATTCTATTTATTTACGTACATCGTTTAGTTAGGCATACTGTAGCTGCATTGCACGTTGAATATAGTGTAGTTTAAACATGTTTTAAGGCTTTTATATGCATTCGCAAGTGAAAAAAAGTGACTCGATTTATTGCTATTTTCGGTTTATTGCGGTGCTCTGGTCCCTAAGGAGCAATTGTACCGAGGTACGCCTGTATACAAAGGCGACATTTCCGACAATGGCTCTTGTTCATAGCCTCTGCGTATTCAATTTCCCCTCTTCAGGACAACAGTGTTATTAACGAAAGTGTCGAGTTTTGGCTAAAAGAGGTCTCTGTACATATATTATCTGTAGTGGGTATGGCCAGCTACAAAATGTATAACGCCCGTGATTAAGAATAACTCAAAAGTGTAATGTAATTATTGTGTTCATTGAAAACTGAATATACTTTAAACAAAAAAATCTACATTATGGACAACTTCAGTTATTTTCTATTTGGTATCTGCAGAGTTTCAGTTAAACATTTTAAGTGAAGTATGTTTTACCCTTTTTGCAGTCGTATTGGTTTGTGTTACGATGTCGCAGGTCTGTTGTGGCCCGAGTTTATTACGGTAGTTAAAATGTTGTTCACACATCTGCTCTGCAAGTCATCCTGTGTATTTGTCTTCTTACTACTACCTTTCAGAACTTATAACCACATTTTTAAATGTCATAAATATAATTTATCGTGTTATTTTTTGTATTTGACTTACAAAGTGATATCAAAATACATTTTTAAAATAGGTACATTTTAAGAAATGTCATTGCGCACTGACACTACTTTCCAGTATTTTATTGTAAATATATTACTTCTCAGTTAAGTGATTTCAGAGGTTAAAAAGAGCAAAAAAATCGCACAGCCATCAAGAGGAAATTACATAAAAAAATGATTTTTGAAGGTGTGGTGCATTGTGATAAAGCTGTGAATTATGTTCTCCAATAAATGCGACTGAAATAAAACTGTGTGACTTGGAAGTTGTCATGCGAGTACACTGTTTTAATTGGAGACCGATTTAAACGTCTGTGGTGAGCATGTGTGTTGTTGCAGTGTAAACGTGGATTGTATAGCTATATATTGACTCTACAATATGACACACGTGTATTTTTGTTCCTATAATTTTAAATATACGAATTGCATAATATAATTTTCCAAGGCATTGGCTAATTCACTTGTCCATGCTGGTCCCTAATTAAGTTTTGTCTGGACGGGTAGACCACGTGGACTCGCGCCAGATACAGCTATTGTTGATCACGAAATTAAACCAAGTTCGACACCTAAAATCACATTTATTGTTTGACCTTGTAGGTACAATACTGTACCTAAAAAAACAAATCATGGCAAATAGGGTGGAAAGAATATATATCATGCATTGCCGTATAATGTATTTATCCAGGAAAGCCCGAGTCTCTAGACACATTATATTCGGATGCTAAAGTGGAATATTTGATCAAATGCATGTTGTGGCATGTTAGAAGCATCTGGTCGAATGAAGTACGGTTCTGGACGTTATTTTCCGATGGGTCTGGAATTTGAGCCGGGATTCAACTCCCCATCCCGGCGCGCCTCGGCCAGTCGGAGCCAGACATTTCAGCACATCAACATCATCAGTAGCGGCGGCGGTGCCCTCCGTGCTGCGTCGCAATTTCATTGTTAGAGGAGACAACACGGCTCAGCAATTTGCCTCCTTCACACGTCTGTCCATCCAGATATAATGAAAGTATCCGTTAACTCATCGGCGCCACAGCAGTGCCGTAATGTCTACGCCATTGAGGTTCAACGCGACCACACTCCGGAGCAGTCGGTCTCGAGTTACAACAAACAACACGAGCAAACTCCGTGTTTGTCATTCAGTGCCTCGCATCCAGACCCGTTACGGCTCCCAGACCCCTAATAATTCGCCTTGTTCCAACCTGAGCGTCAGATCCACAAAACATTTCCTAAACGTAGTTTTTTTTAAATAATCCTTTATATTTTTCGTCTGAAAGTCGCGTTACTGTTTCCAATAACGCTACATCCCAACGTAGTTGTAAACAATGTAATTAACACATCGCACCCCCGTGTAGCCTTAGACTGTTGAGGCAAGTGCTGTTAGCGATCACCTATGAAAGGCGGCACGGCACACGGGTGGCCAACACCACGCCTGGCCGCCTTTGTATCCCCAGTGGCGATGTTTGCACAGCATCAGGTACTTATTTGAGGCCGAGTCGAACGGGGTGGGGGGCAGGACGAGGTTCTGATAATCGTCACTCGGGCAATTTACCTCGGGTCGCCAGCTTCGTATCGCAGCACCGCGCTAACCGCTGCACCACCGCTCCCCGCTGTTACAGTGCAGCACTGTCCCCAGGCAAGATGGCCGCCCGCCCCCACGTGACTCGGCGCGCCTGGCCGCGTGGAGTCACTCACCCAGGGCCGCGTGGAGTCACTCACCCAGGGCCGCGTGGAGTCGTGCTGTCCCTGCTTACGGACTAGCTTCCGCGTAAGTCTCTAGGCCTTTCGTGTACAGCGTCTGTTGGTCTCTTGTGGGTCTGTGTACGAGTGTGAATCTGGGTTGCTGTGTGAGTGAGTCTGGGTATCTGTGTCGTTGAGTCTCTGGGTATCTGTGTGAGTCAGTCTCTAGATATCTGTGAGTGGGTATCTGAGTGAATCTAGGTATCTGTGTGAGTAGGTATCTGCGTGAGTGAGTCTTTGGGTATCTGTTTTTTCGTGTTTGTTGTCCTTGCCCCGCACCTCCCGATTAGCACGGTTGGCTACGCACGGTGCAAAAGAAGTTCAACATACATGGACTCACACAGAGACCCATAGGCTACTTACACGGATACCTCTAGACTACTTACGCAGAGACCCATAGACTCGCACAGCAAAGACCCATTGACTTGCACAGCAGAGACTCAAAGACTCACACAGACCATAGACTCGCACCGTAGAGACCCATTGGGGCCGTCCATAAATTACGTCACGCTATTTTGGACGATTTTTGACCCCCCCCCCCATCGTTACAAGGCGTCACAAAAAGTCAGACCCCCCCCCCCAAAAAGAAAACATACTTCAAATCGCTTTAAACTGTCATTGCAGTGCATATTGAATGTGCTGCTGCACTCTGATGTTTTAGGAGAAAACATTTGTAGAGAAGTAGTCGTGGACATGACATCACGCTCGCCTCCTGGGGGCGATGACGTCACGGGAAGTGACGTCATACGCGCCTGGGGGCGGGATGTCATGTCCCGCAGGAATACATAAGGGAGAGCCCGTGACGTAAACGGAGTAGTAGCTGGAGTCTAGGGGCAAGAGTGTAGGAATAGGGGATAGCACAGCACCAGGGCTGGAGGTGGCTGTGCTCCTCGGTCGGCCGTGTTGGCTGAACCCACGGACGGCGCAGAGGGGGCAGCACAGGGCAGCCGGCAGTGACGGAAATTAGTGGGACCTTGCCCGGGACCCCTAACCCCTGGGAAGTTGTTCACCCTTTGTGTTGTCGTTAGTAACTATAATAACCTTACGGCGCAAGCCCTTCACCTCCGTCTCCGAGTCATCCGGAGCTTCTCTACAACTGGTGTTAGAAGTGCCTGCGCTGCCGCCACTATGTCTAAATCGGGCGCGCGGCGTTAGAACCCACTGGCGGAACACTTAGAGAGTGCCGACGACGTGGTGGAGGCTCCAGCAGCGACCCCGGGGCCCGTGGCCCCGGAGACGAGCCCCGGGGAGAAGAACTCAGCAGGGCAGGAGGAGACGGCGGCTGAGGTCCCAGCGCGCCGCTGCCGGAGGCGGGGAGCGTCCTCGCGGAGCGAGTACAACTGCTCCTGCGGGGGATGGCGCAGCTCTCTGCCACGATCACCGACGCACTCACCCGGCCCACACGTGGAGTTGGAGCGGCGGATTCCCGCCAAATTGCCGGCCGCCAATTTTGAAAGTGGTGCCATTTCCACAACGGGTGCGCTGCGGGAGATGGCCGCCATGTTGGTGGCGACGCAGCCAATGGCGGCCATGTTTGCTGAGGCGCCGCAGACGGCTGGCGTATCGGCTGCGACGTCGCAAGCGGCGGCCATTGTTGCTGCGACGCCTGCAAGTCGGTGTCATGGACGCCGCGATGCCGCTCTTCATCGCCGGCGCAGCCGCAGTTCCACTGCGCACCGTGCCTGCGGAGCTGGCCGCCGGCGACGATGCTGCTCCGCAGCACGCTGCGCCCGCCGGGGGGGGCACCAGGTACGTCCGCGGATGTCATCCTCGTCGTGTCGCTGGAGTGGGCAGTGGCCGCCGCCGCTGCTCCGTGGGTCGCCGCGCCACCGGAGGTTGCCGCGGCTGCTACCGCGGCTCCGCACCTCGCCGCGACGGCGGGGTGGGCCGCGGGGGGCTGCCACAGTTCCGTATCAGGCTGCCGTGTCTACGGCGTGGCCCGGGGAGGCTGCAACGCCGCCGCCCCTTTCTGCGTCGCCGGGGGTTGCCGCGGCTGTGGCCGCAGCTCCGCACCTCGCCGCGCCGGCGGGATGGGCTACAGGGGCCGCCGCAGCCCCGTATCATACCGCCGCATCTACGGCGTGGCCCGTGGGGGCCGCGGGGGCCGCCGCAGCCACGCACGATGACGCCACGCCTCTGCCCATTGCCGCGGGCGCTGGGCCGGTAGCTGGCAATGCCGCAGACAGGTGGGTCGCGGCCGCTGTGACGCCTCCACACCTCGCCGCATCTACGGGGGCCGGAACGCCGCCGCCGCTCCTCGCCACGTCGACGGAGGTTGCTGCTGCCGCAGTTCTGAACCTTGCCGCACCGGCGGGGTGGACCACGAGCGCTGCGGTGCCTCCGCACTTCGCCGCGTCTGCGGCGTGGTCCACGGGGGCCGCAACGCCACCGCACCTTGCCGCATCTCAAGCGTGGCCTATGAGTGCCGCAATGCAGCCGCCCAACGCCGCGTGTCCGGTGTGGCCTACGAGTGCCGCAACGCAGCCACCACTCGCCACGTCTCCGGTGTGGCCTACGAATGCCGCGACGCTGCAGCACCACGCCACGGTTGCGGGGTGGCCCGTGGGTGCCGTGGGGCTTCCACACCTCGCCGTGCCGCGCGGCCAAGGGCTGCGCCGGTTGCCCCACGTCGAGCCGTTCGTCGCGAAGGAAAGCGACTGGTTGGAATTCCAGGACCAGTTGGACGTGGTGTACATGTTGATCGGCTAGCCCATGAAGGAGGCTTTGTGGGCCCTTCTGACCTGCTTGGACGAGAGGGCGCTGCAGGCCTTTAAGTCAATCCCACCGGCCTATAAGGCTACGCTTCCGGCAGCATACATTCAGATGGCCATCGTCTTCGAATGCCCATTCGAATTCTCGTTGGCCAGGGCTGTGTAGAAATGCCGTCAGGAAGGCGGTTGCATTTCCTGCAATCGCCTACCGTTCTGTCTCCCTTGGTCGCCAGTGTGCGGGCCCTGAATAAGGCGGCGGTGACCGTGCCGCCAGCCTCACAAAACCTGGTACCCCTTAGGTTTCTCAGACCGCTCAAGATGGGTTCCACAGAGACGGGTATTTTTCTGTCTCTGTCGAGTTATTTTTCAAGGATGGAGGAGTTGGTGGGCGCCTTGACAGCCGTGTTGGGGGGCCAGGACCTTTTTTTGCAGGTCCTCAATTCAGGACCCGCGCCGGTCGTAGTCCTGGCTGGCACCATCCTGGCACCCGCGACCCCGGCTCCTCCACCCGAGGGCGCTGTTCTGGATGGAGTGGTCGTGGCGGGCGTGATGCGCGCAGGGGATTCTGACGCATTGTGGATCGCCACGTTGGGCAACGAGAATGCCTCGTCCCCCGAGGAATGTCAGCAACTCTGCGTACTCATCGAGAGGTTCACCGATGTGTTTAGCCAAAGTAAGTTTGATCTGGGTCGCACTACTCTTTTGGAACACCACATAGATACAGGCGACTCGGCCCCCATTTGACTTAATTCCCACAGCGTTAGCCCGGCGGAAAAAGAGCATGTCTGCTTGGCTGTCGACGAAATGTTGGCGGCGGATATCATCTCCCCATTTACTAGCCCTTGGGGTGCCCCCATTGTGCTAGTCAAGAAATGGGATGGGAGTCTCCGGTTCTGCGTCGATTTCCATAAATTGAACAAAATCTCGGTGACTGATGCATATAAATTGCCTCGCATGGATGATTCCCTGGACACCCTCTCGCGTGCATGGTTCTTTTCGACTCTAGATTTGCTCTCCGGCTTCTGGCAATTGCCACTGGACGAGGCCTCTAGACCCAAGACAGCGTTCCGCATGTCCCAGGGGTTCGAGTTCAATCGGCTTCCTATGGGTCTTCATTCGGCCCCAGCCACCTTCCAGCGTCTCATGGAGATGGTCTTGGCGGGGCTGCAGTGGGAGTCTTATTTAATCTACTTGGACGACGTTATTGATTTTGGCCGTACGTTTGACGAGCACTTGCAACGCCTTGAGGCTGTGTTCGTCAAAGTGCGTGCTGCGGGCTTGAAATTTAAACCCCATAAATGCCATTTGCTACAACCATCGGTGAAGTATTTGGGACACATTGTTAGTG
This sequence comes from Petromyzon marinus, assembly GCF_048934315.1. Classification (NCBI taxonomy): domain Eukaryota; kingdom Metazoa; phylum Chordata; class Hyperoartia; order Petromyzontiformes; family Petromyzontidae; genus Petromyzon; species Petromyzon marinus. Next base: position 13,622,774 of record NC_133692.1, read on the forward strand.
TGTCACGTGTCGCCATGGACCCGGAGAAAACGGCTTGTGTTCGGACGTGGCCGACTCCCACATCTGTCGCGGAGGTGCGTAGCTTCGTCGGTTTCGCATCATACTATCGTCGGTTTGTCCACGATTTTGCGACAATTGCGAAGCCGCTCCACGCGGTTTCTGTCAAAGGCCAAAGGTTCCACTGGGGTGCGGAGGAGGCTGCTTTTGCGGCGCTTCGCACGGTCTTGGCGGATGCGCCGCCCTTGGGGTACCCGGATTTTTCAAAACCTTACCTTCTCGACACCAATGCCAGTGACATGGTCATTGGGGCAGTCCTGGCTCAGGTGGTCGACGGGGTTGAGAGGGTGGTGGCCTATTGTAGTCGCGTTCTGCCCCGACGGAACAGCGATATTGTGTGACCCAGAGGGAGCTGTTGGCCATAGTTTTGTTTGTTTAATTGTATAGGCCCTACTTGTATGGCAGACGGTTTATGGTCTGAACCGACCATGCGGCCCTGCAATATTCGCTGAGGATTAGTCAGCCCTCGGGTCAGCTGTCCTGCTGGCTCGAGGTGCTCCAGGATTACCCCTTTGACGTAATCCACAGAAAGAGGGCACAGCATGGAAATGCGGACAGTTTATCCCGATTGCCGGCAGGCGGCAGGTGTGCTTGCGCCCTGGGCTTTAGTCGTTGCAAAACCCCAGGGGACGCTGCGGCCCAGTTGGTCGCGTTGGCCGAGGTGGCCACCCCCCCAGGTGTGGTGGTGCCTGCGGATTTTGGCCTGGGATGGTCCAGCTTGCAGATGGAGGATACCTCTCTGCTGAAGCTACGACGCCGCGTTGGGCGTAAGGCCCGGAGCTCAGCTTCGTCGGCTGCCCCTGGCGATCGCCGTGCATGACGGACTCCTCATGCGTTGGGATGCCCAATTGGAACGCTATTGCATGGTTGTGCCCACTCGCCTGCGTGGTAAATTAACCCAAGCCATTCACGAGAAGCTTATGCACCTTGGCTACCACAAGACCTTATTGACCCTTAAGCGGGTCTATTACTGGCCGGGTATGGAGGGTGACGTGGCACTGATTTTAAAGGATTGCCAGAACTGCGAGCGAAGGAAGGCCCCAGTTGTCCAGGACCGGGCCCCGCTGCAGTCCATCCGGGTTTCTCGCATTAATGAGCTCGTGGCGCTCGACATTTTGGGCCCATTCCCTGCATCCCAACGGGGCCATGAATACCTCTTGGTGGGCGTTGAGTACCTCACATGTTGGCCTGTGGCGTGGCCTTTGGTCGATCAGTCAGCCTCTTCTATCACCGAGGCTTTCGTCCAGGGGTACGTGTTGGACAAGGGTGCACCGGAACAATTGTTAACTGACCAGGGGTGGAATTTCTCATCTAGGTTGCTCAAGGAGGTGTGTGACCTCCTTGGTACCAAGAAAATCCGCACCTCGCCCTACCACTCCCAATTGGACGGGATGGTAGAGCGCTTGAACCGCACCCTCACGTCTATGCTGTGCCACCATGTGAACACATCCCAGTCAGACTGGGACCTGTTTGTCCCGGGGGTCTTGGTGGCGTATCGGTTGGCTCCTCATGCCTCAACTGGATTTTCGCTTATTTGATGTATGGTAGGGAGCCGAAGCCCCTGGTGCATGTCCAGATGGACGTCGGGTCCTCCAGGCAGGGGTCGGTGGTGCCGGTCCCTTTGAAGGTCGCGCTTGACCAGCTGCGCGAGGCACGGCAGGCCGCTGCCGAGAATTCTGCCAGCCGGCAGGCGGCTAATGAGCGGATGCCCAAACACCAGGCAGCTGGCCTCCCGTGGTGGGTAGCGGGCCAAAAAGCGTGGCTGCATTGTCCCCAGGTCCCCGTTGGCACATCTGCCAAATTGCATCGCCCTTGGCAAGGCCCCGTTGAGGTCGTGGAGGTCCGCCGGCCGCAGTACGTCCGGATTCGGTTCGGTCGCCGGCGGTGGATAATGCACCCGTCCTGGCTCAAACGTTATGTTCCATCTTCCCTGGGGAATTCACCCCCAACTCCGGAGCTGCCATCGGTTGATGTGTCCGTCATGCCTGTCCGGCCAGGTCCTGTTGACGGAGGCGACGTCTGCCCTGTGTGTGTGCCCCCAGGGCCCTCCCAAGTAGCGCCGGCGAAGACCCCTCGGTCACTGGATGCCACGGTGGTGGGCCTGTTGCCCGCTGATGGACCACCTGCTCCGGTGATGGCCTTGGTGGCCGTTCATCGGGCCCCAGCCCCCGGCACCCGTTCGGCACTGCCGGGCAGAAGAGGCCTTGGGACTCTTTTCTTTTTTTTGTTGTGGTTGTTGTACCTGTGGCGCCGTGCTGCCCTAACATTGGATTCATTTCTAGCAGCCGCTTTTGCCTTCGGGCACAGGAATTTTGTTCAGTTGTTCGGCCTCCGGTCCAGAATTGGGCCCCACTTACGTCATGGCTGCAGCCGGGTCGGCTGTTTCTTTTCATGGAGGGGGGGTAATGTAGAGGAGTAGTTGCAGACATGACGTCACGCTCGCCTCCGGGGGTGATGATGTCACAGGAAGTGACGTCATACGTGCCTGGGGACGGGATGATGTCATGTCCCGCAAGCATACATAAGGGAGATCCCGTGACGTAAACGGAGTCGTAGCTGGAGTCTAGGGTCGGAAGAGGGTGGAATGGGGGATAGCACAGCGCCACGGCTGGAGGTGGCTGTGCTCCTTGGTCGGCCGTGTTGGCTGAACTCACGGCCGGCGCAGAGGGGGCAGCACAGTGCAGCCGGCTGTGACGGGAATTAGTGGGACCTAGCCCGGGACCCCTAACCCCTGGGAAGTTGTTCAGCCTTTCTGTTATTGTTAGTAACTATAATAAACTTACGGTGCAAGCCCTTAACCTTAGTCTTCGAGTCGTCCGGAGCTTCTCTACACATTTGTTAAAAAGTCGATTTAATTAAGTAGAACGTGTTGTCTATATTTATTTAAAGTTGCACATTTTTACGTGACGTCACATTTCTCAACCCCCTCTCGTCACACATCGTCACAAATGTCTGACCCCCCCCCCCCCAGGTGCGTGACGTCATTTATGGACGGCCCCATAGACTCACACAGAGACCCATAGACTCGCACAGAGACCCATAGACTCACACAGAGACCGATTGACTCGCACAGCAGAGACCTATAGACTCACAGCAGAGACCCATAGACTCACACAGAGACCGATAAGACTCGCACAGCAGAGACCTATAGACTCACACAGCAGAGACCCATAGACTCACACAGCAGATACTCATAGATTTACACATGCAGATATCCATAGACTCACACAGAGATCCATAGTTTGTTGTCCCTACCCTGCAACTCCAATCAGCACTGTTGGCCAGTGCCGGGTTATCGTCGTAGCAAAAGTAGCTGCATATGCTACGGGTCCCACACTTTCAAGGGCCCCGCGCTAAATGCTTTCAAGCTATCAATTCCGGTTCAGTGATTCTGCACTTGCTCTATTACTATAGTACTATACTGCCTTCAACTATTACTAACGACTGGGTATTTCAGGTGAGCGATTTGGCTATATAGCAAACTAGCTTTACTACCCGGCTTTGCCCGAGAATTGGATTCTTGTCTTGGATTAATACACGGCCTACGCGGAGGGTGGGGGGATGCATGACGTCAGCAGGCACACTGTGTCACGCTGCCGCATGCGGGTGACATCACAGATGTGATGTCACAGATGTGATGTCACTGCTCACTTAGTGTGCAAAATATATCCATTATTGCACCCCTCCCCCCCCCCCCAATATACTTATACTTTTTGCATTGTGTACAGTCTGGAAACTACCCACATGCCAAATTTCAAGTTTGTTGCATGTCGGGAAGTAAATCGGGTGCAACCGCAACAAACAAAAACATGAACAAGAAAACATCTTAAAGTGGCTATGTGCAAACAGAAAAATCCAGGAAAAAACAGCAAAAATCTTCCAGAAAATGAACCGTACACCAACGCTGTGTGCAAAAATGCCAGTGGGATGCAAGTCAAACAACAGCAACAACCACAAGACAAATTAGAATAAAGCCATCAGTCTAACTCCTCACTACTACAAACAAACATGGCCTAAACAAAAAACTTTTCGAAATTACCAAAATAAAGCCATAAAAGCAATGTAACAGTGATCATAGAAACTTACCGAAATTTCACAATAAACGACAAAAACATGTACCACCAAACCCTGTAGCCATAGCTGGCTGCATGAGTCACTCGACAACAGCACGAGCATCAGTAGGAGTAATTTATATGCCCCCCCTTTTTTCATCTTAATATTAACAAGTAATTTTTCGATACATATAGATACATATTTCTATTGTGTTTTTATTTTAATAATGAATAAAAACACCAAACCAGGCCTCGGCATGGCATGTGGAGGTCATATTTACCATGACCCACTAACACTATTTTGACGTTCAGAGCCCTCCCAGGGTCAGAGGGAGCAGATAGAGAGCAGAGCACAGCGGATTGCAAGGGGCTGACGTAAACACAAAGCCAGGGTCACTAGGAGGTTGCGTTAGCCTAGATCTAGTTAAGTCAAAAAGCTAATTGGTTCTGCATTACTATTAAAGTAACTTAAAGTCGGAATTTAACGACAGGGTAGGCTAAAGTTATTGATCTTCACACCCACTTCAATTGAATCCTGCCACAAGCTACGTCAATGTAACCATCACCCGTCTATTAATTTAATATGAAATGTATTTACATATTTTAATAATTTCTATACGACTTGACCCGAAGCCTATAACAATCAGGTTTTTCTAAGTCAACATGAATGCTCTAATCCACCCATACGCAAATGATAAGCAGGGTTGAAGCAAGAGTAGAGAGGAAAAGAAATGCAAGCGCACAGCAAAACTGCAACGTAAGCAAAGGGCGATGTTAAACCCAGGGTCGGAGAGAAAGGGAGATCCCGGCCGTCTTTGTATCCCCGCAGCGCGGGGTAGGAGTGTGTATACGCTCGGGGAAACACGAGTCAAACACCACAACGGGAAGCTGACCCAGACCTTGGATTAATACAGAATCATAACTGTGGAACGCTGATGAAATGAAATGTTAACTTAAAACTTTTTAACCATTTCTTTGTGCGTCGGTGAAAGTCGGATGGAATATCGCCCCTCCCTCCAGGTTGTGCACCCAGACAGAGAGGCGCCTTCGAGACAATTTATAACATTTGATTGTTTTACTTGTGGGTTTTATGGTAGGAGTATGACAACGGAATATACCGTGGGTGATGTACACAAGGACACACACTGACACACGTACGGACACACACACGGACACAGATACATACGGACAAATCCTGACAGCAAAAATCGAAAGAAACCCCGCCTTGTGGGCAGGATCCGAGTGAAGGGATTTTTGGGCATGAAAAGAGGATCCTGAGCATTGAAACCTCAGTTCGACCGGGGGGGGTCGGCTCACCAGAGTTCGACCGGGGGGTCGACTCTCGGGAGACAGTTCGACTCGGAGGTCGGAACTCGGGGAGTTCGACTCGGAGTTCAACTCGAGGGAGTTCAACCAGGGGGGTCGGAACTCGGGGAGTTCGACCAGGGGGGTCGGAACTCGGGGAGTTCGACCAGTGAGTCGGCTCAGGAGCAGTTAAAATCGGGAACGAGAGCAACAGGTCGACAGCCGGCGAGCTGTAGAGCAGGGGGCGTTGAACAGAGGCCAAAGTGGCCCGTCGCTACCCACTGACGTTGGCAAAACTCACAGGGTAGTGAGGCGCCACCGAGTGGGATTTCCAAGAGCTGAAAGACAGAGTATTGCTGAAAGATTATTCTACATTGAGTCCAGCTGCAGCGCGACCGACGCACCAAGCAAGAGCTTCTGCAAACCAGAGCAAGAGCGCGTGCGACTTGAGTCATTCAGCAGTGGAAAAAAACCTGCTGTCAGAGAACCAGTACGAGCGCGTGCGACCTGAGTCATCCAGCAGTGGAGAGAAACCTGCTTTCAGCAAACCAGCAACGAGCACGTTCGAGTTCTCCACACAGAGAGAGAGAGGGAGCGTGCCGATGCAGCTCATCCAGCAGCGGAGAGAAACTGCTGTCAGCGAACCAGCACGAGCGTGATCGCGCAGCTCATCCAGCAGTGGAGAGAGGTGGCCACTGAGCAGCACTGAGAGCGATCAAGCAACTCTCCCCCGTGGACAGAGGCTGGCTGCTGTGCGGAGGAGGGAACGTCGATACGTATGATGCACCCCCACGCACACTCACCGCTCTAAAGGGAGCGAGGCTACTTCTCCTACAAACGATGCCAACTTCGGCATATGTTAACGCAAATAATTAATTCCAAACACTGACTATTCAAAACAATTCATATCACTCAAACATACACGGGTCCTTAACCAGAAGCGAACACTCAAGTCCGTGAACCATCTGGCCGTGGAAGCATCGATCGTGTGATAACAGTCCGTCGTTTATAAGTATATTCATAATTTTCCTCTTTAATATTTTGTTTTGGACTGTACTTCTAATCGCATAAGTTACCAACCGATCCATCAATACGAATTAACCCTTGGCACCTTCGCCACGGAGCTACGCTCCCGGGGAGGAATCGTGCTAAACCGATTTTCTGATCATACAATCTTATTCACGAATTAATTAATCTCCCGTCAGATAACACGTTCCGCCAAATACCCTCACACTAAGCCATTTCGGTAATCTTATAGTCTGTCCGGTGGATCTGTTACATTTATGCCTTTGGAAATAACTGTTTGATTGTGTTTTTATATGAATACCGTTGCATGTTAATCAATCGCCTGTGATAATGTGCTGACCATTTCAAGCATAATGGTCGTTCATGTTATAATGTATAAGTTTTTGTGTAGCATAGCATTTGCATGTTATGACTCTCTCTCTCACTAACAGCAATCGCTTTATGCGGGGTGCATGTGTTATCAAAGTGAAATCGTACAGTCGTTGATGATACTGTCTTGATACCGTGTGGATACCGTGTTGAAGTTCCGAAGATTGAGAGTTCACATACATATTATAGTTAAGGTTTAATTCGAAGATAAATTGATTAATACAGAAGTGGTCGTGTGATTCTTTCCTGAAATTTTTGCATAAGATCTGTATCCTGCGATGAGATATAAACTCGGGAACCTAAACTATAAACACACCAATCCACACTCATTAAACTTTAAAGCGAATGATATGAACTTGGGACCTAAAATATGAACACTCGGGGAGTGTAAAAGCGAGAATCATTGTATTCATATTCTTAGCTCTTTCAGTAGTCACGTTGAAGGGAAACAATAAAATAATAAAATATATAATATATTATATATTTTATTACATTCTATATTTTATTATATTATATATTTTATTATTTTATTGTTTCCCTTCAACGTGACTTTACCGAAAGAGCTAAGAATATGAATTACTGCAGTCACGAAAGCTTTAAATCAAAATGTAATCATTGTATTATGCTGATCAATAATACGAAGTTAGACAAGGCCGAATTGACACTAGCGTAACTGCACACGATTGATTGCGTTATCCTGATTGATAACCCCACCTTGTCAACGAGGCGGGGCCTGATTATCATAAAGGGTATCATTAACACAACCACACACACTCGTATAAATTAATACGATTACCTTTAATTAGCATAATTATACGCATAATTACACGAATTAACATAATTTCGGATTAATTATGCAAATTTCTAATTTCATTAATTTTCATTATTTTTCATCAATTTTCACACACCCACATATAGAACAGTAACCACTGCCTGGGGAGGTACTCAACTCTGGGTCCTCCGGCTATGGGTGCCTTGGGGAGGCTACTCTAACCCGACCTAGCCAGGGTGCGGGTTCCGACCACTGGCCCACTCGGACCCAGCCCTCACAAGAACGTCGGGTTGGGGGTTCCCAGGGTCTCACCACTGAGCCACACAGAGTCCCAGCCCTTACAAGGGCAGCGGGGCTAGGGGTCCCAGGGTCCTATCTAGCTGGTCTTCTTGCTTCTGTCTTCGACTGGCCCCGGAACCTTCCAGGGGTCCGGCTTTTATACCCAGCACCGGTGCGTCATCCCTGGCTCCGCCTACCTTCTAGAGAGTTCCAGAGAGGGCTCCGGGGGATCCCAGGACACCCCCAGCCCCCTCTTACTGGGAGGGGTCCCAGGGGATCCTAGAACACCCCACAGCTCCCTCCTGCTCTGGGGCTAGGGATATTGCGACTGCCCCTACAGGTAAGTGTACATAGCCCATTTACGTCGCTACATATATATAGATAGCATAGATGAAAAAATGCAATTACTTTACTATGCAAGTTAAAAATTAATGTTTTAATATTTATGTGTTTTTTATTTAGTTAGGGCCCCTTTATAACATTCTAAATGTCCCGCACTATCTTAATCCGGCACTGCGGTTGGCTATGTACGGTGCAAAATAAGTTCAACACTCAGTACATATTTTACTTTCTACATCCGTTAAAATAGATGACGGCAAAAGTGAAAACTCAGACGCCTTTAGCTCATGTGTCTCATTGAGACGCAACATGAAGATGCCTGAAGGGAATTTAATTTCTGATGGGGAGAAACAGCGGCAACTCGAATCTTAACCATTTCTGGGGGCCTCCCTTAGGTCAGCTCGGCCTTAAACAAGTACCTGGCTCACTGTGAGTGTGGACTCAGGATACAAAGCCGGCTGTGATGCTCCTTACATGACCCCTAACACAGCACGCTACTGGCCTTCATAGAGGCTCTCTCGCTGCCCTTGATGTTCAGAGCTTAAAGTAGTGAATTGAGTCCCCGAAAAAAGATCTGAGAAGTTATTAAAATAAGCGGACAGTAAACTCCAAATAGTGTTTTTACGCTTCCCATCGTCAATGCCTGCCATTGTATAATTTCAAGCAGCATCGGTTCAACTCAAGCAGGTAAGAATTGTTTCAATACCACCAGGTAAATTACTTGCTATGTGTACTGTTACATACCTGTCAACCCATACGGTTTAGCCGTATTCTTGTACACGGAAATTAAGTAACAAAAATGTTTTTTCTATTTTGTTTGTGTTTCTCCCTTTGTGATGAGACTTTGTAGGATGAACGTTGAGATTTATAAGGACACGGGGTGACCAATAAGGTCTGAATTGGTCAGACCAAGTATGCTGTTAATTTATGAAGTTCATAGTTTAAATAATGTATTGATCTAATTCGGTTAATGAATAATATAAGTACTGTAATTACTATAGTAGCTTAACTCTGCCCTTCCCCCCTTCAGCCCAAAGTTGCGTCACCACTCACTGCTGGCCTAAACCGGCCCGCGCCTGTAGCAGAACACGTGTCGAGTAGGTGGTGAGGATGTCGTGGTCGTCGCTGAACACAGACGCCGCGGGGATGCACTCGCGCTCCTGCAGATGCTGCTTCCGAAACTACACCCTGGCGTGTGAGTTTCAACTACACCTTGGCGTGTAAGTTCCAACTACACCCTGGCACGTGATTTAAAATTACACCCTGGCGTGTGAGTTCCAACTACACCCTAGCACGTGAATTCTCTTGTATATATTAGTTCTTGCAAAATTATAAAAATTATAAAAAAATGAAATGAAAATGAAAAAATGTGTAATTATCCGAAACTATGCTAATTTATATTTATGTAAAACTATGCTAATTAGGAGGATTGATTGATTGCTTCTGTGGACAGGTGTCTTTTATACAGGTAACAAGCTGAGATTAGGAGCACTCCCTTTATACAGGTAACAAGCTGAGATTAGGAGCACTCCCTTTAAGAGTGTGCTCCTAATCTCAGCTCGTTACCTGTATAAAAGACACCTGAGAGCCAGAAATTTTTCTGATTGAGAGGGGGTCAAATACTTATTTCCCTAATTAAAATGCAAATCAATTTATAACATTTTTGACATGCGTTTTTCTGGATTTTTGTTGTTATTCTGTCTCTCACTGTTCAAATAAACCTACCATTAAAATGATAGACTGATCATTTCTTTGTCAGTGGGCAAACGTACAAAATCATCAGGGGATCAAATATTTTTTTCCCTCACTGTAGATGTTTATAAATGTTTAGTTTCAATGAATTCATTGGTATAGATTATGCAATTAACAATAAGAATTACTCAAATAGGATTTTTGCACTTATGCTCAATTGTCCTTTGGATTGCACCTCTCAAGCTCACATGCCCTTTGGATTGCACTCTCATGGTGCTAATCTCTCATTAACACTGCTGTTGTGTGCATATGCGGGCATAATACTCTTACGCGGCGACGGACGCTCATGCTAATCTTTCTCCCTAATCCCTGATGTGCTTGCGTCCGGGGGTGGAATTCCTTTCCAGCTCAGACCCCGCTTGCTTGCCCATCGCCACATATATGACCTTGTTGTAACTGCTCTCTCGCTAGTTCAGCAGTTCCGCTGCTGGATTATATTTTTTACGCCTGAGGACGACCGCTTGTGTTGCGATCGAAACGTCATGATTTATTTTATTTTATACCTACATCACTTTACCGAAAGAACCAAAGAGCAATGACTAAAATACTTCTAAACGACCGTATCTACATAACTCAATGGGCAGCAATGCTTTCCACGATCAGCTAATAGTTGACGCACCCAATTTGGATGACCACCCTATTTGAAACACAAGGATAACTTTCGGAGAAATCTTATTTGTCTCGATATGTGTGTTATGTGTGAGTGTGTCTTGGTGTATTGTTTCCGTGCTCCACTTTTTGAGATAAGGAGTTCCCTGCCAGGCGGTGGGTCATGTGCGTGTGTGTCATACACACGGCTTTCTATCTCTTGGCTGCAGCTGCAGGTCTCTCTGTTGCAGGCACGTTGCTCATCTTGGAAGGTGCCCGATTGCACTCGCAGCTTGTCCCTGATGCCAGCGCCGGACACTCTTCCTCGATTGCGCCGGTCACGCGCTCTCTCTCCTTCTCCGTGCTGTCCTTCGTCGGTGTACGATGTACTCGCAGCTCGTCCGCTGGTCGCCGTTCCTCACTCTTGTCTTGGTTCCCAGCTGGTGCTCGTTGGTGTGTGTGTGGGTCGAACCCTCAGTGCTCTCGCAAGTGTTGAAACTTTTCCTCTTGGCTACGCTATTAAGGCTTTTTTTCGCTGCTCCGTGCTCTCTCCCTTGGCGGCAGCTGCCAGCTTCGTGCGGGCCCCCTGTGGTGGCTCTCCCGCCCTTCCTTCAGGGCTGCGCTGGTTCAGGCTCTTTCCACTGCTTCGTGCTCTCTCCGTGCTCTCTCCTTTGACGTGCAGCTGCCAGCTTCGCGCAGGCACCCGGTGGTGCCTCTCCCGCCCTTACTTCAGGTTGCGCTGGTTCAGGCTCTTTCCACTGCTTCGTGCTCTCTCCGGCGACGCACAATTGCACTCACAGCTTCTCACTTACTCTCAGAACTCATAAATTGTATTTGCACACTTCTTAGCTTCTCGCAACTCTTATCGCTTAGTACAATACAACTTATCGAAAACCTTGACTCTGCAAGCGACTCAAAACATCAGGATAAGTGTAGAATAAAACTTCCAGTGAAACTCTGTCGGTCAGTGCCGAACTCAGCACCTAGCAATGCCTCGCCCCCCTTCTCTGTGAGACACGACACCCATGGTTGATCTTGAGGCCATGTCCTGGGGCCTACCCCTCCCAGTACTAAGTTGCATGATCTGTGTCCTTGCTTATATGTGAAATTCGCCCACCTCGGTTCGCCTTCTCACAACTGACTGGAATTTCTTTTGATTTCGCTCTCTGTGGGAACAGCTGTTTGTACAGTATGTGTGTGTTTGTTATAATTTTATTGAAGTAATCTAAGTCTCTTCTTTGGTTCTTTCGGTAAAGTCACGTAGAATGAGAATAAAATAATAAATTGATAAAATAAAATAACGCAATAATATTCTCACGACGTTTCGGCCACAACACAAGCGGCCTTCATCAGGTGAAGGGACGAGACTGTCTGGAGGACAGCGCTGGAGTGAAAAAGCCACGCTCAGATCACGACCTTTAAGCTGTGTGAGAAGAAACAAAGCGCATTAGAGTCGCGGCATCTCTTCAGAAAGGTGAGACACTCGATTAGTTGAGCCATCTTATCCCAGAGTCTGTTGAATGATCTTAAGGTTGTGTGGAATCCCTCTTCGTAGAGGCGGTTAAATTTCGATTTAAAGCTTTCGTGACTGCAAGGATGCATCTTCTTTGGTTCTTTCGGTAAAGTCACGTAGAATGAGAATAAAATAATAAATTGATCAAATAAAATAACACAATAATATTCTCACGACGTTTCGGCCACAACACAAGCGGCCTTCAGGTGAAGGGACGAGACTGTCTGGAGGACAGCGCTGGAGTGAAAAAGCCACACTCAGATCACGACCTTTAAGCTGTGTGAGAAGAAACAAAGCGCCTTAGAGTCGCGGAATCTCTTCAGAAAGGTGAGAGACTCGATTCACTCTACCCTGGCGTGTGAGTTCCAACTTCACCCTGACGTGAGTTCAAACTTCACCCTGGCGTGTGAGTTCAAACTAGACCCTGGCGAGTGAGTTGAAACTACACCCTGACGTGAGTTCAAACTTCACCCTGGCGTGTGAGTTCAAACCACACCCTAGCGTGTGAGTTCAGACTACACCCTCGCATGTGAGTTCAAACTACATCCTGACGTGAGTTCAAACTTCACCCTGGCGTGTGAGTTGAAACTACACCCTGACGTGAGTTCAAACTACACCCTGGCGTGTGAGTTCAAACTTCACCCTGGCGTGTGAGTTCAAACTACACCCTGGTGTGTGAGTTCAAACTACACCCTGGCGTGTGAGTTCAAACTACACCCTGACGTGAGTTCAAACTTCAACCTGGCCTGTGAGTTCAAACTTCACCCTGGCGTGTTAGTTCAAACTACACCCTAACGTGAGTTGAAACTACACCCTGGCGTGTGAGTTGAAACTACACCCTGGCGTGTGAGTTCAAACTACACCCTGGCGTGTGAGTTCAAACTACACCCTGGCGTGTGACTTCAAACTACACCCTGACGTGAGTTCAAACTTCACCCTGACGTATGAGTTCAAACTTCACCCTGGCGTGTGAGTTAAAACTACACCCTGGCGTGTGAGTTCAAACTACACCCTGGCATGTGAGTTCAAACTACACCCTGACGTGAGTTCAAACTTCACCCTGACGTATGAGTTCAAACTTCACCCTGGCGTGTGAGTTAAAACTACACCCTGGCGTGTGAGTTCAAACTACACCCTGGCATGTGAGTTCAAACTACACCCCGACGTGAGTTCAAACTTCATCCTGGCATGTGAGTTGAAACTACACCCTGACGTGAGTTCAAACTACACCCTGGCGTGTGAGTTCAAACTTCACCCTGGCGTGTGAGGTCAAACTACACCCTGGTGTGTGAGTTCAAACTATACCCTGGTGTGTGAGTTCAAACTACACCCCGACGTGAGTTCAAACTTCATCCTGGCATGTGAGTTGAAACTACACCCTGACGTGAGTTCAAACTACACCCTGGTGTGGGAGTTCAAACTATACCCTGGCAGGTGAGTTCAAACTTCATCCTGACGTGAGTTCAAACTTCACCCTGGCGTGTGAATTCAAACTTCACCCTGGCAGGTGAGTTAAAACTTCACCCGGACGTGTGAGTTCAGACTTCACCCTGGCGTGTGAATTCAAACTTCACCCTGGCGTGTGAGATCAAACTTCACCCTGACATGTGAGTTCAAACTTCACCCTCACGTGTGAGTTCAAACTTCACCCTGATGTGTGAGTTCAAACTACACCCTGGCGTGTGAGTTCAAACTTCACCCTGGTGTGTGAGTTCAAACTTCACCCTGGCGTGTGAGTTCAAACTTCACCCTGGTGTGTGAGTTCATATTTCACCCTGGCGTGTGAGTTCCAACTTCACCCTGACGTGAGTTCAAACTTCACCCTTTCGTGTGAGTTTAAACTACACCCTGGTGTGCGAGTTGAAACTACACCCTGGCGTGTGAGTTGAAACTGCACCATGGCGTGTGAGTTGAAATTACACCCTGGCGTGTGAGTTGAAACTGCACCCTGGCGTGTGAGTTCAAACTACACCCTGGCGTGAGTTCAAACTACACCCTGACGTGAGTTCAAACTTCACCCTGGCGTATGAGTTCAAACTTCACCCTGGCGTGTGAGTTCAAACTACACCCTGGCGTGTGAGTTCAAACTACACCCTGGCATGTGAGTTCAAAGTACACCCTGACGTGAGTTCAAACTACACCCTGGCGTATGAGTTCAAACTACACCCTGACGTGAATTCAAACTTCACCCTGGCGTGTGAGTTGAGACTACACCCTGACGTGAGTTCAAACTACACCCAGGCGTGTGAGTTCAAACTTCACCCTGGCGTGTGAGTTCAAACTACACTCTGGTGTGTGAGTTCAAACTACACCCTGGCATGTGAATTCAAACTACACCCTGACCTGAGTTCAATCTTTACCCTGGCCTGTGAGTTCAAACTTCACCCTGGCGTGTGAGTTCAAACTACACCCTGGCGTGTGGTTCAACTTCACCCTGGCCTGTGAGTTCAAACTTCACCCTGGCGTGTGAGTTCAAAATACACCCTGGCGTGTGAGTTCAACTTCACACTGGCCTGTGAGTTCAACTTCACCCTGGCGTGTGAGTTCAAACTTCACCCTGACGTGAGTTCAAACTTCACCCTGGCGTGTGAGTTCAAACTACACCCTGGCGTGTGAGTTCAAACTTCACCCTGACGTGTGAGTTCAAACTTCACCCTGCCGTGAGTCCAAACTTCACCCTGACGTGTGAGATCAAACTTCACCCTGGCGTATCAGATCAACCTTCACCCTGGCGTGTGAATTCAAACTTCACCCTGGCATGTGAGTTCAAACTTCACCCTGACGTGTGAGTTCATATTTCACCCTGGCGTGTGAGTTCAAACTTCACCCTGATGTGAGTTCAAACTTCACCCTGGCGTGTGAGTTCAAACTTCACCATGGCGTGTGAGTTCAAACTTCACCCTGGCGTGTGAGTTCAAACTACCCCCTGGCGTGTGAGTTCAAACTTCACCATGACATGAGTTCAAACTTCACCCTGGCGTGTGAATTCAACCTACACCCTGGCGTGAGTTCCAACTTCACCCTGGCGTGTGAGTTCAAACTACACCCTGGCGTGTGAGTTCAAATTACACCCTAGCATGTGAGTTCAAACCTGGCGTGTGAGTTGAAACTACACCCTGACGTGAGTTCAAACTTCACCATGACATGAGTTCAAACTTCACCCTAGCGTGTGAATTGAAACTACACCCTGACGTGAGTTCAAACTACACCCTGGTGTGTGAGTTCAAACTTCACCCTGGCGTGTGAGTGCAAACTACACCCTGGTGTGTGAGTTCAAACTACACCCTGGCATGTGAGTTCAAACTGCACCCTGACGTGAGTTCAAACTTCACCCTGGCCTGTGAGTTCAAACTTCACCCTGGCGTGTGAGTTCAAACTACACCCTGACGTGAGTTGAAACTACACCCTGGCATGTGAGTTGAAACTACACCCTGGTGTGTGAGTTCAAACTACACCCTGGCATGTGAGTTCAAACTACACCCTGACGTGAGTTCAAACTTCACCCTGGCCTGTGAGTTCAAACTTCACCCTGGCGTGTGAGTTCAAACTACACCCTGACGTGAGTTGAAACTACACCCTGGCATGTGAGTTGAAACTACACCCTGGCGTGTGAGTTGAAACTGCACCCTGGTGTGTACGTTGAAACTATACCCTGGCGTGTGAATTCAAACTACACCCTGGCGTGTGAGTTCAAACTACACCCTGACGTGAGTTCAAACTTCACCCTGGCGTGTGAGTTGAAACTACACCCTGACGTGAGTTCAAACTACACCCTGGCGTGTGAGTTCAAACTTCACCCTGGCGTGTGAGTTCAAACTACACCCTGGCGTGTGAGTTCAAACTACACCCTGGCATGTGAGTTCAAACTACACCCTGACGTGAGTTCAAACTTCACCCTGGCCTGTGAGTTCAAACCTCACCCTGGCGTGTGAGTTCAAACTACACCCTGACGTGGTTGAAACTACACCCTGGCGTAAGATTTGAAACTACACCCTGGCGTGTGAGTTGAAACTGCACCCTGGCGTGTGAGTTCAAACTTCACCCTGGGGTGTGAGTTCAAACTACGCCCTGGCGTGTGAGTTCAAACTACACCCTGTCATGTGAGTTCAAACTACACCCTGACGTGAGTTCAAACTTCACCGTGGCGTGTGAGTTGAAACTACACCCTGAAGTGAGTTCAAACTTCACCCTGGCGTGTGAGTTGAAACTACACCCTGGCGTGTGAGTTCAAACTACACCCTGACGTGAGTTCAAACTTCACCCTGGCGTGTGAGTGTAAACTACACCCTGACGTGAGTTCAAACTACACTCTGGTGTGTGAGTTCAAACTACACCCTGGGATGTGAATTCAAACTACAGCCTGACCTGAGTTCAAACTTCACCCTGGCGTGTGAATTCAACTTCACCCTGGCAGGTGAGTTAAAATTTCACCCGGACGTGTGAGTTCAAACTTCACCCTGGCGTGTGAATTCAAACTTCACCCTGGCGTGTGAGTTCCAACTTCACCCTGACGTGTGAGATCAAACTTCACCCTGACATGTGAGTTCAAACTTCACCCTGATGTGTGAGTAAATTACACCCTGGCGTGTGAGTTCAACCTTCACCCTGGTGTGTGAGTTCAAACTTCACCCTGGCGTGTGAGTTCAAACTTCACCCTGGTGTGTGAGTTCATATTTCACCCTGGCGTGTGAGTTCCAACTTCACCCTGACGTGAGTTCAAACTTCACCCTTTCGTGTGAGTTTAAACTACACCCTGGTGTGCGAGTTGAAACTACACCCTGGCATGTGAGTTGAAACTGCACCATGGCGTGTGAGTTGAAACTACACCCTGGCGTGTGAGTTGAAACTGCACCCTGGCGTGTGAGTTCAAACTACACCCTGGCGTGGGAGTTCAAACTTCACCCTGGCGTGAGTTCAAACTACACCCTGACGTGAGTTCAAACTTCACCCTGGCGTATGAGTTCAAACTTCACCCTGGCGTGTGAGTTCAAACTACACCCTGGCGTGTGAGTTCAAACTACACCCTGGCATGTGAGTTCAAACTACACCCTGACGTGAGTTCAAACTACACCCTGGCGTGTGAGTTCAAACTACACCCTGACGTGAGTTCAAACTACACCCTGGCGTGTGAGTTCAAACTACACCCTTACGTGAATTCAAACTTCACCCTGGCGTGTGAGTTGAGACTACACCCTGACGTGAGTTCAAACTACACCCAGGCGTGTGAGTTCAAACTTCACCCTGGCGTGTGAGTTCAAACTACACCCTGGCGTGTGAGTTCAAACTACACCCTGGCCTGTGAGTTCAAACCTGGCGTGTGAGTTGAAACTACACCCTGACGTGAGTTCAAACTTCACCCTAGTGTGTGAGTTCAAACTTCACCCTGGCGTGTGAGTTCAAACTTCACCCTGGCGTGTGAGTTCAAACTACACCCTGGCGTGTGGTTCAACTTCACCCTGGCCTGTGAGTTCAAACTTCACCCTGGCGTGTGAGTTCAAACTACACCCTGGCGTGTAAGTTCAAACTTCACCCTGACGTGTGAGTTCAAACTTCACCCTGACGTGTGAGATCAAACTTCACCCTGGCATATCAGATCAACCTTCACCCTGGCGCGTGAATTCAAACTTCACCCTGGCATGTGAGTTCAAACTTCACCCTGACGTGTGAGTTCATATTTCACCCTGGCGTGTGAGTTCAAACTTCACCCTGATGTGAGTTCAAACTTCACCCTGGCGTGTGAGTTCAAACTTCACCATGGCGTGAGTTCAAACTTCACCCTGGCGTGTGAGTTCAAACTACGCCCTGGTGTGTGAGTTCAAACTTCACCCTGGCGTGTGAGTTCAAACTTCACCATGACATGAGTTCAAACTTCACCCTGGCGTGTGAATTCAACCTACACCCTGGCGTGTCAGTTCCAACTTCACCCTGGCGTGTGAGTTCAAACTACACCCTGGCGTGTGAGCTCAAACTACACCCTGGCATGTGAGTTCAAACTACACCCTGACGTGAGTTCAAACTTCACCTTGGCGTGTGAGTTCAAACTACAACCTGGCGTGTGAGTTGAAACTACACTCTGGCGTGTGAGTTCAAATTACACCCTAGCATGTGAGTTCAAACCTGGCGTGTGAGTTGAAACTACACCCTGACGTGAGTTCAAACTTCACCCTGGTGTGTGAGTTCAAACTTCACCCTGGCGTGTGAGTTCAAACTACACCCTGGCGTGTGAGTTCAAACTACACCCTGGCCTGTGAGTTCAAACTTCACCCTGGCGTGTGAGTTCAAACTACACCCTGGCGTGTGGTTCAACTTCACCCTGGCCTGTGAGTTCAAACTTCACCCTGGCGTGTGAGTTCAAAATACACCCTGGCGTGTGAGTTCAACTTCACCCTGGCCTGTGAGTTCAACTTCACCCTGGCGTGTGAGTTCAAACTTCACCCTGACGTGAGTTCAAACTTCACCCTGGCGTGTGAGTTCAAACTACACCCTGGCGTGTGAGTTCAAACTTCACCCTGACGTGTGAGTTCAAACTTCACCCTGCCGTGAGTCCAAACTTCACCCTGACGTGTGAGATCAAACTTCACCCTGGCGTATCAGATCAACCTTCACCCTGGCGTGTGAATTCAAACTTCACCCTGGCATGTGAGTTCAAACTTCACCCTGACGTGTGAGTTCATATTTCACCCTGGCGTGTGAGTTCAAACTTCACCCTGATGTGAGTTCAAACTTCACCCTGGCGTGTGAGTTCAAACTTCACCATGGCGTGTGAGTTCAAACTTCACCCTGGCGTGTGAGTTCAAACTACCCCCTGGCGTGTGAGTTCAAACTTCACCATGACATGAGTTCAAACTTCACCCTGGCGTGTGAATTCAACCTACACCCTGGCGTGAGTTCCAACTTCACCCTGGCGTGTGAGTTCAAACTACACCCTGGCGTGTGAGTTCAAATTACACCCTAGCATGTGAGTTCAAACCTGGCGTGTGAGTTGAAACTACACCCTGACGTGAGTTCAAACTTCACCATGACATGAGTTCAAACTTCACCCTAGCGTGTGAATTGAAACTACACCCTGACGTGAGTTCAAACTACACCCTGGTGTGTGAGTTCAAACTTCACCCTGGCGTGTGAGTGCAAACTACACCCTGGTGTGTGAGTTCAAACTACACCCTGGCATGTGAGTTCAAACTGCACCCTGACGTGAGTTCAAACTTCACCCTGGCCTGTGAGTTCAAACTTCACCCTGGCGTGTGAGTTCAAACTACACCCTGACGTGAGTTGAAACTACACCCTGGCATGTGAGTTGAAACTACACCCTGGTGTGTGAGTTCAAACTACACCCTGGCATGTGAGTTCAAACTACACCCTGACGTGAGTTCAAACTTCACCCTGGCCTGTGAGTTCAAACTTCACCCTGGCGTGTGAGTTCAAACTACACCCTGACGTGAGTTGAAACTACACCCTGGCATGTGAGTTGAAACTACACCCTGGCGTGTGAGTTGAAACTGCACCCTGGTGTGTACGTTGAAACTATACCCTGGCGTGTGAATTCAAACTACACCCTGGCGTGTGAGTTCAAACTACACCCTGACGTGAGTTCAAACTTCACCCTGGCGTGTGAGTTGAAACTACACCCTGACGTGAGTTCAAACTACACCCTGGCGTGTGAGTTCAAACTTCACCCTGGCGTGTGAGTTCAAACTACACCCTGGCGTGTGAGTTCAAACTACACCCTGGCATGTGAGTTCAAACTACACCCTGACGTGAGTTCAAACTTCACCCTGGCCTGTGAGTTCAAACCTCACCCTGGCGTGTGAGTTCAAACTACACCCTGACGTGGTTGAAACTACACCCTGGCGTAAGATTTGAAACTACACCCTGGCGTGTGAGTTGAAACTGCACCCTGGCGTGTGAGTTCAAACTTCACCCTGGGGTGTGAGTTCAAACTACGCCCTGGCGTGTGAGTTCAAACTACACCCTGTCATGTGAGTTCAAACTACACCCTGACGTGAGTTCAAACTTCACCGTGGCGTGTGAGTTGAAACTACACCCTGAAGTGAGTTCAAACTTCACCCTGGCGTGTGAGTTGAAACTACACCCTGGCGTGTGAGTTCAAACTACACCCTGACGTGAGTTCAAACTTCACCCTGGCGTGTGAGTGTAAACTACACCCTGACGTGAGTTCAAACTACACTCTGGTGTGTGAGTTCAAACTACACCCTGGGATGTGAATTCAAACTACAGCCTGACCTGAGTTCAAACTTCACCCTGGCGTGTGAATTCAACTTCACCCTGGCAGGTGAGTTAAAACTTCACCCGGACGTGTGAGTTCAAACTTCACCCTGGCGTGTGAATTCAAACTTCACCCTGGCGTGTGAGTTCCAACTTCACCCTGACGTGTGAGATCAAACTTCACCCTGACATGTGAGTTCAAACTTCACCCTGATGTGTGAGTTCAAATTACACCCTGGCGTGTGAGTTCAACCTTCACCCTGGTGTGTGAGTTCAAACTTCACCCTGGCGTGTGAGTTCAAACTTCACCCTGGTGTGTGAGTTCATATTTCACCCTGGCGTGTGAGTTCCAACTTCACCCTGACGTGAGTTCAAACTTCACCCTTTCGTGTGAGTTTAAACTACACCCTGGTGTGCGAGTTGAAACTACACCCTGGCATGTGAGTTGAAACTGCACCATGGCGTGTGAGTTGAAACTACACCCTGGCGTGTGAGTTGAAACTGCACCCTGGCGTGTGAGTTCAAACTACACCCTGGCGTGGGAGTTCAAACTTCACCCTGGCGTGAGTTCAAACTACACCCTGACGTGAGTTCAAACTTCACCCTGGCGTATGAGTTCAAACTTCACCCTGGCGTGTGAGTTCAAACTACACCCTGGCGTGTGAGTTCAAACTACACCCTGGCATGTGAGTTCAAACTACACCCTGACGTGAGTTCAAACTACACCCTGGCGTGTGAGTTCAAACTACACCCTGACGTGAGTTCAAACTACACCCTGGCGTGTGAGTTCAAACTACACCCTTACGTGAATTCAAACTTCACCCTGGCGTGTGAGTTGAGACTACACCCTGACGTGAGTTCAAACTACACCCAGGCGTGTGAGTTCAAACTTCACCCTGGCGTGTGAGTTCAAACTACACCCTGGCGTGTGAGTTCAAACTACACCCTGGCCTGTGAGTTCAAACCTGGCGTGTGAGTTGAAACTACACCCTGACGTGAGTTCAAACTTCACCCTAGTGTGTGAGTTCAAACTTCACCCTGGCGTGTGAGTTCAAACTACACCCTGGCGTGTGAGTTCAAACTACACCCTGGCGTGTGAGTTCAAACTACACCCTGACGTGAGTTCAAACTTCACCCTGGCGTGTGAATTGAAACTACACCCTGACGTGAGTTCAAACTACACCCTGGCGTGTGAGTTCAAACTTCACCCTGGCGTGTGAGTTCAAACTACACCCTGGCGTGTGGTTCAACTTCACCCTGGCCTGTGAGTTCAAACTTCACCCTGGCGTGTGAGTTCAAACTACACCCTGGCGTGTAAGTTCAAACTTCACCCTGACGTGTGAGTTCAAACTTCACCCTGACGTGTGAGATCAAACTTCACCCTGGCATATCAGATCAACCTTCACCCTGGCGCGTGAATTCAAACTTCACCCTGGCATGTGAGTTCAAACTTCACCCTGACGTGTGAGTTCATATTTCACCCTGGCGTGTGAGTTCAAACTTCACCCTGATGTGAGTTCAAACTTCACCCTGGCGTGTGAGTTCAAACTTCACCATGGCGTGAGTTCAAACTTCACCCTGGCGTGTGAGTTCAAACTACGCCCTGGTGTGTGAGTTCAAACTTCACCCTGGCGTGTGAGTTCAAACTTCACCATGACATGAGTTCAAACTTCACCCTGGCGTGTGAATTCAACCTACACCCTGGCGTGTCAGTTCCAACTTCACCCTGGCGTGTGAGTTCAAACTACACCCTGGCGTGTGAGCTCAAACTACACCCTGGCATGTGAGTTCAAACTACACCCTGACGTGAGTTCAAACTTCACCTTGGCGTGTGAGTTCAAACTACAACCTGGCGTGTGAGTTGAAACTACACTCTGGCGTGTGAGTTCAAATTACACCCTAGCATGTGAGTTCAAACCTGGCGTGTGAGTTGAAACTACACCCTGACGTGAGTTCAAACTTCACCCTGGTGTGTGAGTTCAAACTTCACCCTGGCGTGTGAGTTCAAACTACACCCTGGCGTGTGAGTTCAAACTACACCCTGGCGTGTGAGTTCAAACTACACCCTGACGTGAGTTCAAACTTCACCCTGGCGTGTGAATTGAAACTACACCCTGACGTGAGTTCAAACTACACCCTGGCGTGTGAGTTCAAACTTCACCCTGGCGTGTGAGTGCAAACTACACCCTGGCGTGTGAGTTCAAACTACACCCTGGCGTGTGAGTTCAAACTTCACCCTGGCGTGTGAGTTCAAACTACACCCTGGCGTGTGAGTTCAAACTACACCCTGGCGTGTGAGTTCAAACTACACCCTGACGTGAGTTCAAACTTCACCCTGGCGTGTGAATTGAAACTACACCCTGACGTGAGTTCAAACTACACCCTGGCGTGTGAGTTCAAACTTCACCCTGGCGTGTGAGTTCAAACTACACCCTGGCGTGTGGTTCAACTTCACCCTGGCCTGTGAGTTCAAACTTCACCCTGGCGTGTGAGTTCAAAATACACCCTGGCGTGTGAGTTCAACTTCACCCTGGCCTGTGAGTTCAACTTCACCCTGGCGTGTGAGTTCAAACTTCACCCTGACGTGAGTTCAAACTTCACCCTGGCGTGTGAGTTCAAACTACACCCTGGCGTGTGAGTTCAAACTTCACCCTGACGTGTGAGTTCAAACTTCACCCTGACGTGTGAGATCAAACTTCACCCTGGCATATCAGATCAACCTTCACCCTGGCGCGTGAATTCAAACTTCACCCTGGCATGTGAGTTCAAACTTCACCCTGACGTGTGAGTTCATATTTCACCCTGGCGTGTGAGTTCAAACTTCACCCTGATGTGAGTTCAAACTTCACCCTGGCGTGTGAGTTCAAACTTCACCATGGCGTGAGTTCAAACTTCACCCTGGCGTGTGAGTTCAAACTACGCCCTGGTGTGTGAGTTCAAACTTCACCCTGGCGTGTGAGTTCAAACTTCACCATGACATGAGTTCAAACTTCACCCTGGCGTGTGAATTCAACCTACACCCTGGCGTGTCAGTTCCAACTTCACCCTGGCGTGTGAGTTCAAACTACACCCTGGCGTGTGAGCTCAAACTACACCCTGGCATGTGAGTTCAAACTACACCCTGACGTGAGTTCAAACTTCACCCTGGCGTGTGAGTTCAAACTACACCCTGGCGTGTGAGTTCAAACTTCACCTTGGCGTGTGAGTTCAAACTACAACCTGGCGTGTGAGTTGAAACTACACTCTGGCGTGTGAGTTCAAATTACACCCTAGCATGTGAGTTCAAACCTGGCGTGTGAGTTGAAACTACACCCTGACGTGAGTTCAAACTTCACCCTGGTGTGTGAGTTCAAACTTCACCCTGGCGTGTGAGTTCAAACTACACCCTGGCGTGTGAGTTCAAACTACACCCTGGCGTGTGAGTTCAAACTACACCCTGACGTGAGTTCAAACTTCACCCTGGCGTGTGAATTGAAACTACACCCTGACGTGAGTTCAAACTACACCCTGGCGTGTGAGTTCAAACTTCACCCTGGCGTGTGAGTGCAAACTACACCCTGGCGTGTGAGTTCAAACTACACCCTGGCGTGTGAGTTCAAACTACACCCTGACTTGAGTTCAAACTTCACCCTGGCGTGTGAGTTCAAACTACACCCTGGCGTGTGAGTTCAAACTACACCCTGGCATATGAGTTCAAACTACACCCTGACGTGAGTTCAAACTTCACCCTGGCCTGTGAGTTCAAACTTCACCCTGGCGTGTGAGTTCAAACTACACCCTGACGTGGTTGAAACTACACCCTGGCGTATGATTTGAAACTACACCCTGGCGTGTGAGTTGAAACTGCACCCTGGCGTTTGAGTTGAAACTATACCCTGGCGTGTGAGTTCAAACTACACGCTGGCGTGTGAGTTCAAACTACACCCTGGCTTGTGAGTTCAAACTACACCCTGACGTGAGTTCAAACTTCACCCTGGTGTATGAGTTCAAACTTCACCCTGGTGTGTGAGTTCAAACTACGCCCTGGCGTGTGAGTTCAAACTACACCCTGGCATGTGATTTCAAACTACACCCTGACGTGAGTTCAAACTTCACCCTGGTGTGTGAGTTGAAACTACACCCTGAAGTGAGTTCAAACTACACCCTGGCGTGTGAGTTCAAACTTCACCCTGGCGTGTGAGTTCAAACTACACCCTGACGTGAGTTCAAACTTCACCCTGGCGTGTGAGTTCAAATTACACCCTAGCATGTGAGTTCAAACCTGGCATGTGAGTTGAAACTACACCCTGACGTGAGTTCAAACTTCACCCTGGCGTGTGAGTGGAAACTACACCCTGACGTGAGTTCAAACTATACTCCGGTGTGTGAGTTCAAACTATACCCTGGCATGTGAATTCAAACTACAGCCTGACCTGAGTTCAAACTTCACCCTGGCGTGTGAGTTCAAACTACACCCTGGCGTGTGAGTTCAACTTCACCCTGGCCTGTGAGTTCAACTTCACCCTGGCGTGTGAGTTCAAACTTCACCCTGGCCTGTGAGTTCAACTTCACCCTGGCGTGTGAGTTCAAACTTCACCCTGACGTGAGTTCAATCTTCACCCTGGCGTGTGAGTTCAAACTACACCCTGGCGTGTGAGTTCAACTTCACCCTGGCCTGTGAGTTCAACTTCACCCTGGCGTGTGAGTTCAAACTTCACCCTGGCCTGTGAGTTCAACTTCACCCTGGCGTGTGAGTTCAAACTTCACCCTGACGTGAGTTCAATCTTCACCCTGGCGTGTGAGTTCAAACTACACCCTGGCGTGTGAGTTCAAACTTCACCCTGACATGTGAGTTCAAACTTCACCCTGCCGTGAGTCCAAACTTCACCCTGACGTGTGAGATCAAACTTCACCCTGGCGTATCAGATCAACCTTCACCCTGGCGTTGGAATTCAAACGTCACCCTGGCATGTGAGTTCAAACTTCACCCTGACGTGTGAGTTCATATTTCACCCTGGCGTGTGAGTTCAAACTACGCCCTGGCGTGTGAGTTCAAACTACACCCTGGCATGTGATTTCAAACTACACCCTGACGTGAGTTCAAACTTCACCCTGGTGTGTGAGTTGAAACTACACCCTGAAGTGAGTTCAAACTACACCCTGGCGTGTGAGTTCAAACTTCACCCTGGCGTGTGAGTTCAAAATACACCCTGGCGTGTGAGTTCAAACTTCACCCTGGCGTGTGAGTTCAAATTACACCCTAGCATGTGAGTTCAAACCTGGCATGTGAGTTGAAACTACACCCTGACGTGAGTTCAAACTTCACCCTGGCGTGTGAGTGGAAACTACACCCTGACGTGAGTTCAAACTATACTCCGGTGTGTGAGTTCAAACTATACCCTGGCATGTGAATTCAAACTACAGCCTGACCTGAGTTCAAACTTCACCCTGGCGTGTGAGTTCAAACTACACCCTGGCGTGTGAGTTCAACTTCACCCTGGCCTGTGAGTTCAACTTCACCCTGGCGTGTGAGTTCAAACTTCACCCTGGCCTGTGAGTTCAACTTCACCCTGGCGTGTGAGTTCAAACTTCACCCTGACGTGAGTTCAATCTTCACCCTGGCGTGTGAGTTCAAACTACACCCTGGCGTGTGAGTTCAAACTTCACCCTGACATGTGAGATCAAACTTCACCCTGGCGTATCAGATCAACCTTCACCCTGGCGTGTGAATTGAAACGTCACCCTGGCATGTGAGTTCAAACTTCACCCTGACGTGTGAGTTCATATTTCACCCTGGCGTGTGAGTTCAAACTTCACCCTGATGTGAGTTCAAACTTCACCCTGGCGTGTGAGTTCAAACTTCACCATGGCGTGTGAGTTCAAACTTCACCCTGGCGTGTGAGTTCAAACTACACCCTGGCGTGTGAGTTCAAACTTCACCCTGGCGTGTGAGTTCAAACTTCACCATGACATGAGTTCAAACTTCACCCTGGCGTGTGAGTTCACCCTACACCCTGGCGTGTGAGTTCCAACTTCACCCTGGCGTGTGAGTTCAAACTACACCCTGGCGTGTGAGCTCAAACTACACCCTGGCATGTGAGTTCAAACTACACCCTGACGTGAGTTCAAACTTCACCCTGGCGTGTGAGTGGAAACTACACCCTGACGTGATTTCAAACTACACCCTGGCGTGTGAGTTCAAACTACACCCTGGCATGTGAGTTCAAACTTCACCCTGACGTGTGAGTTCATATTTCACCCTGGCGTGTGAGTTCAAACTACGCCCTGGCGTGTGAGTTCAAACTACACTCTGGCATGTGATTTCAAACTACACCCTGACGTGAGTTCAAACTTCACCCTGGTGTGTGAGTTGAAACTACACCCTGAAGTGAGTTCAAACTACACCCTGGCGTGTGAGTTCAAACTTCACCCTGGCGTGTGAGTTCAAAATACACCCTGGCGTGTGAGTTCAAACTTCACCCTGGCGTGTGAGTTCAAATTACACCCTAGCATGTGAGTTCAAACCTGGCATGTGAGTTGAAACTACACCCTGACGTGAGTTCAAACTTCACCCTGGCGTGTGAGTGGAAACTACACCCTGACGTGAGTTCAAACTATACTCCGGTGTGTGAGTTCAAACTATACCCTGGCATGTGAATTCAAACTACAGCCTGACCTGAGTTCAAACTTCACCCTGGCGTGTGAGTTCAAACTACACCCTGGCGTGTGAGTTCAACTTCACCCTGGCCTGTGAGTTCAACTTCACCCTGGCGTGTGAGTTCAAACTTCACCCTGGCCTGTGAGTTCAACTTCACCCTGGCGTGTGAGTTCAAACTTCACCCTGACGTGAGTTCAATCTTCACCCTGGCGTGTGAGTTCAAACTATACCCTGGCGTGTGAGTTCAAACTTCACCCTGACATGTGAGATCAAACTTCACCCTGGCGTATCAGATCAACCTTCACCCTGGCGTGTGAATTCAAACGTCACCCTGGCATGTGAGTTCAAACTTCACCCTGACGTGTGAGTTCATATTTCACCCTGGCGTGTGAGTTCAAACTTCACCCTGATGTGAGTTCAAACTTCACCCTGGCGTGTGAGTTCAAACTTCACCATGGCGTGTGAGTTCAAACTTCACCCTGGCGTGTGAGTTTAAACTACACCCTGGCGTGTGAGTTCAAACTTCACCCTGGCGTGTGAGCTCAAACTTCACCATGACATGAGTTCAAACTTCACCCTGGCGTGTGAGTTCAACCTACACCCTGGCGTGTGAGTTCCAACTTCACCCTGGCGTGTGAGTTCAAACTACACCCTGGCGTGTGAGCTCAAACTACACCCTGGCATGTGAGTTCAAACTACACCCTGACGTGAGTTCAAACTTCACCCTGGCGTGTGAGTGGAAACTACACCCTGACGTGATTTCAAACTACACCCTGGCGTGTGAGTTCAAACTACACCCTGGCATGTGAGTTCAAACTACACCCTGACGTGAGTTCAAACTTCACCCTGGCCTGTGAGTTCAAACTACACCCTGGCGTGTGAGTTCAAACTACACCCTGACGTGGTTCAAACTACACCCTGACGTGAGTTCAAACTACACCCTGGCGTGTGAGTTCAAACTTCACCCTGGCGTGTGAGTGCAAACTACACCCAGGTGTTTGAGTTCAAACTACACCCTGGCATGTGAGTTCAAACTACACCCTGACGTGAGTTCAAACTTCACACTGGCCTGTGAGTTCAAACTTCATCCTGGCGTGTGAGTTCAAACTACACCCTGACGTGAGTTCAAACTTCACCATGGCGTGTGAGTTCAAACTTCACCCTGGCGTGTGAGTTCAAACTACACCCTGGCGTGTGAGTTCAAACTTCACACTGGCGTGTGAGTTCAAACTTCACCATGACATGAGTTCAAACTTCACCCTGGCGTGTGAGTTCAACCTACACCCTGGCGTGTGAGTTCCAACTTCACCCTGGCGTGTGAGTTCAAACTACACCCTGGCGTGTGAGCTCAAACTACACCCTGGCATGTGAGTTCAAACTACACCCTGACGTGAGTTCAAACTTCACCCTGGCGTGTGAATTCAACCTACACCCTGGCGTGTCAGTTCCAACTTCACCCTGGCGTGTGAGTTCAAACTACACCCTGGCGTGTGAGCTCAAACTACACCCTGGCATGTGAGTTCAAACTACACCCTGACGTGAGTTCAAACTTCACCTTGGCGTGTGAGTTCAAACTACAACCTGGCGTGTGAGTTGAAACTACACTCTGGCGTGTGAGTTCAAATTACACCCTAGCATGTGAGTTCAAACCTAGCCTACGTGTTAAACTGGCGTGTGAGTTGAAACTACACCCTGACGTGAGTTCAAACTTCACCCTGGTGTGTGAGTTCAAACTTCACCCTGGCGTGTGAGTTCAAACTACACCCTGGCGTGTGAGTTCAAACTACACCCTGGCGTGTGAGTTCAAACTACACCCTGGCGTGTGAGTTCAAACTTCACCCTGGCGTGTGAGTGCAAACTACACCCTGGTGTGTGAGTTCAAACTACACCCTGCCATGTGAGTTCAAACTACACCCTGACGTGAGTTCAAACTTCACCCTGGCCTGTGAGTTCAAACTTCACCCTGGCGTGTGAGTTCAAACTACACCCTGACGTGAGTTGAAACTACACCCTGGCATGTGAGTTGAAACTACACCCTGGCGTGTGAGTTGAAACTGCACCCTGGTGTGTGCGTTGAAACTATACCCTGGCGTGTGAATTCAAACTACACCCTGGCGTGTGAGTTCAAACTACACCCTGGCGTGTGAGTTCAAACTACACCCTGACGTGAGTTCAAACTTCACCCTGGCGTGTGAGTTCAAACTACACCCTGGCGTGTGAGTTCAAACTACACCCTGGCATGTGAGTTCAAACTACACCCTGACGTGAGTTCAAACTTCACCCTGGCCTGTGAGTTCAAACTTCACCCTGGCGTGTGAGTTCAAACTACACCCTGACGTGGTTGAAACTACACCCTGGCGTATGATTTGAAACTACACCCTGGCGTGTGAGTTGAAACTGCACCCTGGCGTTTGAGTTGAAACTATACCCTGGCGTGTGAGTTCAAACTACACGCTGGCGTGTGAGTTCAAACTACACCCTGGCTTGTGAGTTCAAACTACACCCTGACGTGAGTTCAAACTTCACCCTGGTGTATGAGTTCAAACTTCACCCTGGTGTGTGAGTTCAAACTACGCCCTGGCGTG
This sequence comes from Petromyzon marinus, assembly GCF_048934315.1. Taxonomy (NCBI): domain Eukaryota; kingdom Metazoa; phylum Chordata; class Hyperoartia; order Petromyzontiformes; family Petromyzontidae; genus Petromyzon; species Petromyzon marinus. The sequence goes on from NC_133692.1 coordinate 13,652,274, forward strand.
TGAGTTCAAACTACACCCTGGCATGTGATTTCAAACTACACCCTGACGTGAGTTCAAACTTCACCCTGGTGTGTGAGTTGAAACTACACCCTGAAGTGAGTTCAAACTACACCCTGGCGTGTGAGTTCAAACTTCACCCTGGCGTGTGAGTTCAAAATACACCCTGGCGTGTGAGTTCAAACTTCACCCTGGCGTGTGAGTTCAAATTACACCCTAGCATGTGAGTTCAAACCTGGCATGTGAGTTGAAACTACACCCTGACGTGAGTTCAAACTTCACCCTGGCGTGTGAGTGGAAACTACACCCTGACGTGAGTTCAAACTATACTCCGGTGTGTGAGTTCAAACTATACCCTGGCATGTGAATTCAAACTACAGCCTGACCTGAGTTCAAACTTCACCCTGGCGTGTGAGTTCAAACTACACCCTGGCGTGTGAGTTCAACTTCACCCTGGCCTGTGAGTTCAACTTCACCCTGGCGTGTGAGTTCAAACTTCACCCTGGCCTGTGAGTTCAACTTCACCCTGGCGTGTGAGTTCAAACTTCACCCTGACGTGAGTTCAATCTTCACCCTGGCGTGTGAGTTCAAACTACACCCTGGCGTGTGAGTTCAAACTTCACCCTGACATGTGAGTTCAAACTTCACCCTGCCGTGAGTCCAAACTTCACCCTGACGTGTGAGATCAAACTTCACCCTGGCGTATCAGATCAACCTTCACCCTGGCGTGTGAATTCAAACGTCACCCTGGCATGTGAGTTCAAACTTCACCCTGACGTGTGAGTTCATATTTCACCCTGGCGTGTGAGTTCAAACTACGCCCTGGCGTGTGAGTTCAAACTACACCCTGGCATGTGATTTCAAACTACACCCTGACGTGAGTTCAAACTTCACCCTGGTGTGTGAGTTGAAACTACACCCTGAAGTGAGTTCAAACTACACCCTGGCGTGTGAGTTCAAACTTCACCCTGGCGTGTGAGTTCAAAATACACCCTGGCGTGTGAGTTCAAACTTCACCCTGGCGTGTGAGTTCAAATTACACCCTAGCATGTGAGTTCAAACCTGGCATGTGAGTTGAAACTACACCCTGACGTGAGTTCAAACTTCACCCTGGCGTGTGAGTGGAAACTACACCCTGACGTGAGTTCAAACTATACTCCGGTGTGTGAGTTCAAACTATACCCTGGTATGTGAATTCAAACTACAGCCTGACCTGAGTTCAAACTTCACCCTGGCGTGTGAGTTCAAACTACACCCTGGCGTGTGAGTTCAACTTCACCCTGGCCTGTGAGTTCAACTTCACCCTGGCGTGTGAGTTCAAACTTCACCCTGGCCTGTGAGTTCAACTTCACCCTGGCGTGTGAGTTCAAACTTCACCCTGACGTGAGTTCAATCTTCACCCTGGCGTGTGAGTTCAAACTACACCCTGGCGTGTGAGTTCAAACTTCACCCTGACATGTGAGATCAAACTTCACCCTGGCGTATCAGATCAACCTTCACCCTGGCGTGTGAATTCAAACGTCACCCTGGCATGTGAGTTCAAACTTCACCCTGACGTGTGAGTTCATATTTCACCCTGGCGTGTGAGTTCAAACTTCACCCTGATGTGAGTTCAAACTTCACCCTGGCGTGTGAGTTCAAACTTCACCCTGGCGTGTGAGTTCAAACTACACCCTGGCGTGTGAGTTCAAACTTCACCCTGGCGTGTGAGCTCAAACTTCACCATGACATGAGTTCAAACTTCACCCTGGCGTGTGAGTTCAACCTACACCCTGGCGTGTGAGTTCCAACTTCACCCTGGCGTGTGAGTTCAAACTACACGCTGGCGTGTGAGCTCAAACTACACCCTGGCATGTGAGTTCAAACTACACCCTGACGTGAGTTCAAACTTCACCCTGGCGTGTGAGTGGAAACTACACCCTGACGTGATTTCAAACTACACCCTGGCGTGTGAGTTCAAACTACACCCTGGCATGTGAGTTCAAACTACACCCTGACGTGAGTTCAAACTTCACCCTGGCCTGTGAGTTCAAACTACACCCTGGCGTGTGAGTTCAAACTACACCCTGACGTGGTTCAAACTACACCCTGACGTGAGTTCAAACTACACCCTGGCGTGTGAGTTCAAACTTCACCCTGGCGTGTGAGTGCAAACTACACCCAGGTGTTTGAGTTCAAACTACACCCTGGCATGTGAGTTCAAACTACACCCTGACGTGAGTTCAAACTTCACACTGGCCTGTGAGTTCAAACTTCATCCTGGCGTGTGAGTTCAAACTACACCCTGACGTGAGTTCAAACTTCACCATGGCGTGTGAGTTCAAACTTCACCCTGGCGTGTGAGTTCAAACTACACCCTGGCGTGTGAGTTCAAACTTCACACTGGCGTGTGAGTTCAAACTTCACCATGACATGAGTTCAAACTTCACCCTGGCGTGTGAGTTCAACCTACACCCTGGCGTGTGAGTTCCAACTTCACCCTGGCGTGTGAGTTCAAACTACACCCTGGCGTGTGAGCTCAAACTACACCCTGGCATGTGAGTTCAAACTACACCCTGACGTGAGTTCAAACTTCACCCTGGCGTGTGAGTGGAAACTACACCCTGACGTGATTTCAAACTACACCCTGGCGTGTGAGTTCAAACTTCACCCTGGCGTGTGAGTTCAAACTACACCCTGGCGTGTGAGTTCAAACTACACCCTGACGTGAGTTCAAACTACACCCTGGCGTGTGAGTTCAAACTACACCCTGGCGTGTGAGTTCAAACTACACCCTGACGTGAGTTCAAACTACACCCTGGCGTGTGAGTTCAAACTTCACCCTGGCGTGTGAGTGCAAACTACACCCAGGTGTGTGAGTTCAAACTACACCCTGGCATGTGAGTTCAAACTACACCCTGACGTGAGTTGAAACTTCACACTGGCCTGTGAGTTCAAACTTCACCCTGGCGTGTGAGTTCAAACTACACCCTGACGTGAGTTGAAACTACACCCTGGCATGTGAGTTGAAACTTCACCCTGGCGTGTGAGTTGAAACTGCACCCTGGTGTGTGCGTTGAAACTATACCCTGGCGTGTGAATTCAAACTACACCCTGGCGTGTGAGTTCAAACTACACCCTGACTTTTGAGTTCAAACTACACCCTGACGTGCGTTCAAACTTCACCCTGGCGTATGAGTTCAAACTTAACCCTGGCCTGTGAGTTCAAACTTCACCCTGGCGTGTGAGTTCAACTTCACCCTGGCCTGAGTTCAAACTTCACCCTGGCCTGTGAGTTCAAACTTCACCCTGGCGTGTGAGTTCAAACTACACCCTGACGGGGTTGAAACTACACCCTGGCGTATGATTTGAAACTACACCCTGGCGTGTGAGTTGAAACTGCACCCTGGCGTTTGAGTTGAAACTATACCCTGGCGTGTGAGTTCAAACTACACGCTGGCGTGTGAGTTCAAACTACACCCTGGCTTGTGAGTTCAAACTACACCCTGACGTGAGTTCAAACTTCACCCTGGTGTATGAGTTCAAACTTCACCCTGGTGTGTGAGTTCAAACTACGCCCTGGCGTGTGAGTTCAAACTACACCCTGGCATGTGATTTCAAACTACACCCTGACGTGAGTTCAAACTTCACCCTGGTGTGTGAGTTGAAACTACACCCTGAAGTGAGTTCAAACTACACCCTGGCGTGTGAGTTCAAACTTCACCCTGGCGTGTGAGTTCAAAATACACCCTGGCGTGTGAGTTCAAACTTCACCCTGGCGTGTGAGTTCAAATTACACCCTAGCATGTGAGTTCAAACCTGGCATGTGAGTTGAAACTACACCCTGACGTGAGTTCAAACTTCACCCTGGCGTGTGAGTGGAAACTACACCCTGACGTGAGTTCAAACTATACTCCGGTGTGTGAGTTCAAACTATACCCTGGCATGTGAATTCAAACTACAGCCTGACCTGAGTTCAAACTTCACCCTGGCGTGTGAGTTCAAACTACACCCTGGCGTGTGAGTTCAACTTCACCCTGGCCTGTGAGTTCAACTTCACCCTGGCGTGTGAGTTCAAACTTCACCCTGGCCTGTGAGTTCAACTTCACCCTGGCGTGTGAGTTCAAACTTCACCCTGACGTGAGTTCAATCTTCACCCTGGCGTGTGAGTTCAAACTACACCCTGGCGTGTGAGTTCAAACTTCACCCTGACATGTGAGTTCAAACTTCACCCTGCCGTGAGTCCAAACTTCACCCTGACGTGTGAGATCAAACTTCACCCTGGCGTATCAGATCAACCTTCACCCTGGCGTGTGAATTCAAACGTCACCCTGGCATGTGAGTTCAAACTTCACCCTGACGTGTGAGTTCATATTTCACCCTGGCGTGTGAGTTCAAACTACGCCCTGGCGTGTGAGTTCAAACTACACCCTGGCATGTGATTTCAAACTACACCCTGACGTGAGTTCAAACTTCACCCTGGTGTGTGAGTTGAAACTACACCCTGAAGTGAGTTCAAACTACACCCTGGCGTGTGAGTTCAAACTTCACCCTGGCGTGTGAGTTCAAAATACACCCTGGCGTGTGAGTTCAAACTTCACCCTGGCGTGTGAGTTCAAATTACACCCTAGCATGTGAGTTCAAACCTGGCATGTGAGTTGAAACTACACCCTGACGTGAGTTCAAACTTCACCCTGGCGTGTGAGTGGAAACTACACCCTGACGTGAGTTCAAACTATACTCCGGTGTGTGAGTTCAAACTATACCCTGGTATGTGAATTCAAACTACAGCCTGACCTGAGTTCAAACTTCACCCTGGCGTGTGAGTTCAAACTACACCCTGGCGTGTGAGTTCAACTTCACCCTGGCCTGTGAGTTCAACTTCACCCTGGCGTGTGAGTTCAAACTTCACCCTGGCCTGTGAGTTCAACTTCACCCTGGCGTGTGAGTTCAAACTTCACCCTGACGTGAGTTCAATCTTCACCCTGGCGTGTGAGTTCAAACTACACCCTGGCGTGTGAGTTCAAACTTCACCCTGACATGTGAGATCAAACTTCACCCTGGCGTATCAGATCAACCTTCACCCTGGCGTGTGAATTCAAACGTCACCCTGGCATGTGAGTTCAAACTTCACCCTGACGTGTGAGTTCATATTTCACCCTGGCGTGTGAGTTCAAACTTCACCCTGATGTGAGTTCAAACTTCACCCTGGCGTGTGAGTTCAAACTTCACCCTGGCGTGTGAGTTCAAACTACACCCTGGCGTGTGAGTTCAAACTTCACCCTGGCGTGTGAGCTCAAACTTCACCATGACATGAGTTCAAACTTCACCCTGGCGTGTGAGTTCAACCTACACCCTGGCGTGTGAGTTCCAACTTCACCCTGGCGTGTGAGTTCAAACTACACGCTGGCGTGTGAGCTCAAACTACACCCTGGCATGTGAGTTCAAACTACACCCTGACGTGAGTTCAAACTTCACCCTGGCGTGTGAGTGGAAACTACACCCTGACGTGATTTCAAACTACACCCTGGCGTGTGAGTTCAAACTACACCCTGGCATGTGAGTTCAAACTACACCCTGACGTGAGTTCAAACTTCACCCTGGCCTGTGAGTTCAAACTACACCCTGGCGTGTGAGTTCAAACTACACCCTGACGTGGTTCAAACTACACCCTGACGTGAGTTCAAACTACACCCTGGCGTGTGAGTTCAAACTTCACCCTGGCGTGTGAGTGCAAACTACACCCAGGTGTTTGAGTTCAAACTACACCCTGGCATGTGAGTTCAAACTACACCCTGACGTGAGTTCAAACTTCACACTGGCCTGTGAGTTCAAACTTCATCCTGGCGTGTGAGTTCAAACTACACCCTGACGTGAGTTCAAACTTCACCATGGCGTGTGAGTTCAAACTTCACCCTGGCGTGTGAGTTCAAACTACACCCTGGCGTGTGAGTTCAAACTTCACACTGGCGTGTGAGTTCAAACTTCACCATGACATGAGTTCAAACTTCACCCTGGCGTGTGAGTTCAACCTACACCCTGGCGTGTGAGTTCCAACTTCACCCTGGCGTGTGAGTTCAAACTACACCCTGGCGTGTGAGCTCAAACTACACCCTGGCATGTGAGTTCAAACTACACCCTGACGTGAGTTCAAACTTCACCCTGGCGTGTGAGTGGAAACTACACCCTGACGTGATTTCAAACTACACCCTGGCGTGTGAGTTCAAACTTCACCCTGGCGTGTGAGTTCAAACTACACCCTGGCGTGTGAGTTCAAACTACACCCTGACGTGAGTTCAAACTACACCCTGGCGTGTGAGTTCAAACTACACCCTGGCGTGTGAGTTCAAACTACACCCTGACGTGAGTTCAAACTACACCCTGGCGTGTGAGTTCAAACTTCACCCTGGCGTGTGAGTGCAAACTACACCCAGGTGTGTGAGTTCAAACTACACCCTGGCATGTGAGTTCAAACTACACCCTGACGTGAGTTCAAACTTCACACTGGCCTGTGAGTTCAAACTTCACCCTGGCGTGTGAGTTCAAACTACACCCTGACGTGAGTTGAAACTACACCCTGGCATGTGAGTTGAAACTTCACCCTGGCGTGTGAGTTGAAACTGCACCCTGGTGTGTGCGTTGAAACTATACCCTGGCGTGTGAATTCAAACTACACCCTGGCGTGTGAGTTCAAACTACACCCTGACTTTTGAGTTCAAACTACACCCTGACGTGCGTTCAAACTTCACCCTGGCGTATGAGTTCAAACTTAACCCTGGCCTGTGAGTTCAAACTTCACCCTGGCGTGTGAGTTCAACTTCACCCTGGCGTGTGAGTTCAAACTTCACCCTGACGTGAGTTCAATCTTCACCCTGGCGTGTGAGTTCAAACTACACCCTGGCGTGTGAGTTCAAACTTCACCCTGACATGTGAGATCAAACTTCACCCTGGCGTATCAGATCAACCTTCACCCTGGCGTGTGAATTCAAACGTCACCCTGGCATGTGAGTTCAAACTTCACCCTGACGTGTGAGTTCATATTTCACCCTGGCGTGTGAGTTCAAACTTCACCCTGATGTGAGTTCAAACTTCACCCTGGCGTGTGAGTTCAAACTTCACCCTGGCGTGTGAGTTCAAACTACACCCTGGCGTGTGAGTTCAAACTTCACCCTGGCGTGTGAGCTCAAACTTCACCATGACATGAGTTCAAACTTCACCCTGGCGTGTGAGTTCAACCTACACCCTGGCGTGTGAGTTCCAACTTCACCCTGGCGTGTGAGTTCAAACTACACGCTGGCGTGTGAGCTCAAACTACACCCTGGCATGTGAGTTCAAACTACACCCTGACGTGAGTTCAAACTTCACCCTGGCGTGTGAGTGGAAACTACACCCTGACGTGATTTCAAACTACACCCTGGCGTGTGAGTTCAAACTACACCCTGGCATGTGAGTTCAAACTACACCCTGACGTGAGTTCAAACTTCACCCTGGCCTGTGAGTTCAAACTACACCCTGGCGTGTGAGTTCAAACTACACCCTGACGTGGTTCAAACTACACCCTGACGTGAGTTCAAACTACACCCTGGCGTGTGAGTTCAAACTTCACCCTGGCGTGTGAGTGCAAACTACACCCAGGTGTTTGAGTTCAAACTACACCCTGGCATGTGAGTTCAAACTACACCCTGACGTGAGTTCAAACTTCACACTGGCCTGTGAGTTCAAACTTCATCCTGGCGTGTGAGTTCAAACTACACCCTGACGTGAGTTCAAACTTCACCATGGCGTGTGAGTTCAAACTTCACCCTGGCGTGTGAGTTCAAACTACACCCTGGCGTGTGAGTTCAAACTTCACACTGGCGTGTGAGTTCAAACTTCACCATGACATGAGTTCAAACTTCACCCTGGCGTGTGAGTTCAACCTACACCCTGGCGTGTGAGTTCCAACTTCACCCTGGCGTGTGAGTTCAAACTACACCCTGGCGTGTGAGCTCAAACTACACCCTGGCATGTGAGTTCAAACTACACCCTGACGTGAGTTCAAACTTCACCCTGGCGTGTGAGTGGAAACTACACCCTGACGTGATTTCAAACTACACCCTGGCGTGTGAGTTCAAACTTCACCCTGGCGTGTGAGTTCAAACTACACCCTGGCGTGTGAGTTCAAACTACACCCTGACGTGAGTTCAAACTACACCCTGGCGTGTGAGTTCAAACTACACCCTGGCGTGTGAGTTCAAACTACACCCTGACGTGAGTTCAAACTACACCCTGGCGTGTGAGTTCAAACTTCACCCTGGCGTGTGAGTGCAAACTACACCCAGGTGTGTGAGTTCAAACTACACCCTGGCATGTGAGTTCAAACTACACCCTGACGTGAGTTCAAACTTCACACTGGCCTGTGAGTTCAAACTTCACCCTGGCGTGTGAGTTCAAACTACACCCTGACGTGAGTTGAAACTACACCCTGGCATGTGAGTTGAAACTTCACCCTGGCGTGTGAGTTGAAACTGCACCCTGGTGTGTGCGTTGAAACTATACCCTGGCGTGTGAATTCAAACTACACCCTGGCGTGTGAGTTCAAACTACACCCTGACTTTTGAGTTCAAACTACACCCTGACGTGCGTTCAAACTTCACCCTGGCGTATGAGTTCAAACTTAACCCTGGCCTGTGAGTTCAAACTTCACCCTGGCGTGTGAGTTCAACTTCACCCTGGCCTGAGTTCAAACTTCACCCTGGCGTGTGAGTTCAAAATACACCCTGGCGTGTGAGTTCAACTTCACCCTGGCCTGTGAGTTCAACTTCACCCTGGCGTGTGAGTTCAAACTTCACCCTGACGTGAGTTCAATCTTCACCCTGGCGTGTGAGTTCAAACTACACCCTGGCGTGTGAGTTCAAACTTCACCCTGACATGTGAGTTCAAACTTCACCCTGCCGTGAGTCCAAACTTCACCCTGACATGTGAGATCAAACTTCACCCTGGCGTAGCAGATCAACCTTCACCCTGGCGTGTGAATTCAAACTTCACCCTGGCATGTGAGTTCAAACTTCACCCTGACGTGTGAGTTCATATTTGACCCTGGCGTGTGAGTTCAAACTTCACCCTGATGTGAGTTCAAACTTCACCCTGGCGTGTGAGTTCAAACTTCACCATGGCGTGTGAGTTCAAACTTCACCCTGGCGTGTGAGTTCAAACTACACCCTGGCGTGTGAGTTCAAACTTCACCCTGGCGTGTGAGTTCAAACTTCACCATGACATGAGTTCAAACTTCACCCTGGCGTGTGAGTTCAAACTTCACCATGACATGAGTTCAAACTTCACCCTGGCGTGTGAGTTCACCCTACACCCTGGCGTGTGAGTTCCAACTTCACCCTGGCGTGTGAGTTCAAACTACACCCTGGCGTGTGAGCTCAAACTACACCCTGGCATGTGAGTTCAAACTACACCCTGACGTGAGTTCAAACTTCACCCTGGCGTGTGAGTGGAAACTACACCCTGACGTGATTTCAAACTACACCCTGGCGTGTGAGTTCAAACTACACCCTGGCATGTGAGTTCAAACTACACCCTGACGTGAGTTCAAACTTCACCCTGGCCTGTGAGTTCAAACTTCACCCTGGCGTGTGAGTTCAAACTACACCCTGACGTGAGTTCAAACTTCACCATGGCGTGTGAGTTCAAACTTCACCCTGGCGTGTGAGTTCAAACTACACCCTGGCGTGTGAGTTCAAACTTCACCCTGGCGTGTGAGTTCAAACTTCACCATGACATGTGTTCAAACTTCACCCTGGCGTGTGAGTTCAACCTACACCCTGGCGTGTGAGTTCCAACTTCACGCTGGCGTGTGAGTTCAAACTACACCCTGGCGTGTGAGCTCAAACTACACCCTGGCATGTGAGTTCAAACTACACCCTGACGTGAGTTCAAACTTCACCCTGGCGTGTGAGTTGAAACTGCACCCTGACGTGATTTCAAACTACACCCTGGCGTGTGAGTTCAAACTTCACCCTGGCGTGTGAGTTCAAACTACACCCTGGCGTGTGAGTTCAAACTACACCCTGACGTGAGTTCAAACTACACCCTGGCGTGTGAGTTCAAACTACACCCTGGCGTGTGAGTTCAAACTACACCCTGACGTGAGTTCAAACTACACCCTGGCGTGTGAGTTCAAACTTCACCCTGGCGTGTGAGTGCAAACTTCACCCAGGTGTGTGAGTTCAAACTACACCCTGGCTTGTGAGTTCAAACTACACCCTGACGTGCGTTCAAACTTCACCCTGGTGTATGAGTTCAAACTTCACCCTGGCGTGTGAGTTCAAACTACACCCTGGCGTGTGAGTTCAAACTACACCCTGGCATGTGAGTTCAAACTAAACCCTGACGTGAGTTCAAACTTCACCCTGGCGTGTGAGTTGAAACTACACCCTGACGTGAGTTCAAACTACACCCTGGCGTGTGAGTTCAAACTTCACCCTGGCGTGTGAGTTCAAACTACACCCTGGCGTGTGAGTTGAAACTACACCCTGGCGTGTGAGTTCAAATTACACCCTAGCATGTGAGTTCAAACCTGGCGTGTGAGTTGAAACTACACCCTGACTTGTGAGTTCAAACTACACCCGGACGTGCGTTCAAACTTCACCCTGGCGTATGAGTTCAAACTTCACCCTGGCGTGTGAGTTCACACTTCACCCTGGCGTGTGAGTTCAAACTACACCCTGGCGTGTGAGTTCAAACTACACCCTGACGTGCGTTCAAACTTCACCCTGGCGTATGAGTTCAAACTTCACCCTGGCCTGTGAGTTCAAACTTCACCCTGGCGTGTGAGTTCAAACTACACCCTGGCGTGTGAGTTCAAACTACACCCTGGCGTGTGAGTTCAACTTCACCCTGGCCTGAGTTCAAACTTCACCCTGGCGTGTGAGTTCAAAATACACCCTGGCGTGTGAGTTCAACTTCACCCTGGCCTGTGAGTTCAACTTCACCCTGGCGTGTGAGTTCAAACTTCACCCTGACGTGAGTTCAATCTTCACCCTGGCGTGTGAGTTCAAACTACACCCTGGCGTGTGAGTTCAAACTTCACCCTGACATGTGAGTTCAAACTTCACCGTGCCGTGAGTCCAAACTTCACCCTGACGTGTGAGATCAAACTTCACCCTGGCGTATCAGATCAACCTTCACCCTGGCGTTGGAATTCAAACTTCACCCTGGCATGTGAGTTCAAACTTCACCCTGACGTGTGAGTTCATATTTGACCCTGGCGTGTGAGTTCAAACTTCACCCTGATGTGAGTTCAAACTTCACCCTGGCGTGTGAGTTCAAACTTCACCATGGCGTGTGAGTTCAAACTTCACCCTGGCGTGTGAGTTCAAACTACACCCTGGCGTGTGAGTTCAAACTTCACCCTGGCGTGTGAGTTCAAACTTCACCATGACATGAGTTCAAACTTCACCCTGGCGTGTGAGTTCAACCTACACCCTGGCGTGTGAGTTCCAACTTCACACTGGCGTGTGAGTTCAAACTACACCCTGGCGTGTGAGCTCAAACTACACCCTGGCATGTGAGTTCAAACTACACCCTGACTTGAGTTCAAACTTCACCCTGGCGTGTGAGTGGAAACTACACCCTGACGTGATTTCAAACTACACCCTGGCGTGTGAGTTCAAACTTCACCCTGGCGTGTGAGTTCAAACTACACCCTGGCGTGTGAGTTCAAACTACACCCTGACGTGAGTTCAAACTACACCCTGGCGTGTGAGTTCAAACTACACCCTGGCGTGTGAGTTCAAACTACACCCTGACGTGAGTTCAAACTACACCCTGGCGTGTGAGTTCAAACTTCACCCTGGCGTGTGAGTGCAAACTACACCCAGGTGTGTGAGTTCAAACTACACCCTGGCATGTGAGTTCAAACTACACCCTGACGTGAGTTCAAACTTCACACTGGCCTGTGAGTTCAAACTTCACCCTGGCGTGTGAGTTCAAACTACTCCCTGGCGTGTGAGTTCAAACTACACCCTGACGTGAGTTCAAACTACACCCTGGCGTGTGAGTTCAAACTTCACCCTGGCGTGTGAGTGCAAACTACACCCAGGTGTGTGAGTTCAAACTACACCCTGGTATGTGAGTTCAAACTACACCCTGACGTGAGTTCAAACTTCACACTGGCCTGTGAGTTCAAACTTCACCCTGGCGTGTGAATTCAAACTTCACCCTGGCGTGTGAGTTCAAACTACACCCTGGCGTGTGAGTTCAAACTACACCCTGGCATGTGAGTTCAAACTAAACCCTGACGTGAGTTCAAACTTCACCCTGGCGTGTGAGTTGAAACTACACCCTGACGTGAGTTCAAACTACACCCTGGCGTGTGAGTTCAAACTTCACCCTGGCGTGTGAGTTCAAACTACACCCTGGCGTGTGAGTTGAAACTACACCCTGGCGTGTGAGTTCAAATTACACCCTAGCATGTGAGTTCAAACCTGGCGTGTGAGTTGAAACTACACCCTGACGTGAGTTCAAACTTCACCCTGGCGTGTGAGTGGAAACTACACCCTAACGTGAGTAGTTTAACAGATGTCCCAGTAGTTTCACAGATGTCCCAGTAGGTTAACAGATGTCCCCATAGTTTCACAGATGTCCCAATAGTTTCACAGATATCCCAGTAGTTTCACAGATATCCCAATAGGTTAACAGATGTCCCCATAGTTTCACAGATGTACCAGTAGTTTCACAGATGTCCCAATAGTTTCACAGATGTCCCAATAGTTTCACATATGTCCCAATAGTTTCACATATGTCCCATTAGTTTCACAGATGACCCCATAGTTTAACAGATGTCCCAGTAGTTTAACAGATGTCCCAGTAGTTTCACAGATGTCTCAGTAGGTTAACAGATGTCCCCATAGTTTCACAGATGTCCCAATCATTTCACAGATGTCCCAGTAGTTTTACAGATATCCCAGTAGGTTAACAGATGTCCCCATAGTTTCACAGATGTCCCAATAGTTTAACAGATGTCCAAGTAGTTTAACAGATGTCCCAATAGTTTCACAGATGTCCCAATAGTTTCACAGATGTACTAGTAGTTTCACAGATGTCCCAATAGTTTCACATATGTCCCATTAGTTTCACAGATGTCCCCATAGTTTCACAGATGTCCCAATAGTTTCACAGATGTCCCAATAGTTTCACAGATGTCCCATTAGTTTCACAGATGTCCCCATAGTTTCACAGATGTCCCAATAGTTTAACAGATGTCCCAATAGTTTCACAGATGTACTAGTAGTTTCACAGATGTCCCCATAGTTTCACAGATGTCCCATAGTTTAACAGATGTCCCAGTATGTTTACAGATGTCCCAGTAGTTTCACACATGTCCCAGTAGTTTCACAGACGCCCCAATAGTTTCACATATGTCCCATTAGTTTCACAGATGTCCCCATAGTTTAACAGAAGTCCCAATAGTTTCACAGATGTACCAATAGTTTAACAGATGTCCCAATAGTTTCACCCATGTCCCAATAGTTTCACAGATGTCCCAGGAGTTTAACAGATGTCCCAATAGTTTAACAGATGTCCCAGTTGTTTTACAGATGTCCCAATAGTTTCACAGATGTCCCAATAGTTTCACAGATGTCCCAATAGGTTCACATATGTCCCAGTAGTTTTACAGATGTCCCAGTAGTTTCACAGATGTCCCAATAGTTTAACAGATGTCCCAGTAGTTTAACAGATGTCCCAGTAGTTTCACAGATGTCCCAGTAAGTTAACAGATGTCCCCATAGTTTCACAGATGTCCCAATCGTTTCACAGATGTCCCAGTAGTTTTACAGATATCCCAGTAGGTTAACAGATGTCCCCATAGTTTCACAGATGTTCCAATAGTTTAACAGATGTCCCAGTAGTTTAACAGATGTCGCAGTAGTTTCACAGATGTCCCAGTAGGTGAACTGATGTCCCCATAGATTCACAGATGTCCCAATAGGTTCACATATGTCCCAGTAGTTTTACAGATGTCCCAGTAGTTTCGCAGATGTCCCAATAGTTTCCCAGATGCCCCAATAGTTTCACAGATGTCCCCATAGTTTCACAGATGTACCAGTAGTTTCATAGATGTCCCAATAGTTTCACAGATGTCCCAATAGTTTCACAGATGTACTAGTAGTTTCACAGATGTCCCAATAGTTTCACATATGTCCCATTAGTTTCACAGATTTCTCCATAGTTTCACAGATGTCCCAATAGTTTAACAGATGTCCCAGTAGTGTTACAGATGTCCCAGTAGTTTCACACATGTCCCAGCAGTTTCACAGACTCCCCAATAGTTTCTCATATGTCCCATTAGTTTCACAGATGTCCCCATAGTTTCACAGATGTCCCAATAGTTTCACAGATGTACCAGTAGTTTCACAGTTGTCCCAATAGTTTAACAGATGTCCCAATAGTTTCACCCATGTCCCAATAGTTTCACAGATGTCCCAGGAGTTTAACAGATGTCCCAATAGTTTAACAGATGTCCCAGTTGTTTCACAGATGTCCCAATAATTTCACAGATGTCCCAATAGTTTCACAGATGTCCCAATAGGTTCACATATGTCCCAGTAGTTTTACAGATGTCCCAGTAGTTTCACAGATGTTCCAATAGTTTAACAGATGTCCCAGTAGTTTAACAGATGTCCCAGTGGTTTCACAGATGTCCCAGTAGTTTTACAGATGTCCCAGTAGTTTCACAGATGTACTAGTAGTTTCACAGATGTCCCAATAGTTTCACATATGTCCCATTAGTTTCACAGATGTCCCCATAGTTTCACAGATGTCCCAATAGTTTAACAGATGTCCCAGTAGTTTTACAGATGTCCCAGTAGTTTCACACATGTCCCAGCAGGTTCGCAGACGCCCCAATAGTTTCACATATGTCCCATTAGTTTCACAGATGTCCCCATAGTTTCACAGATGTCCCAATATTTTCACAGATGTACCAGTAGTTTCACAGATGTCCCAATAGTTTAACAGATGTCCCAGTAGTTTTACAGATGTCCCAGTAGTTTCACACATGTCCCAGCAGGTTCGCAGACGCCCCAATAGTTTCACATATGTCCCATTAGTTTCACAGATGTCCCCATAGTTTCACAGATGTCCCAATAGTTTCACAGATGTACCAGTAGTTTCACAGATGTCCCAATAGTTTAACAGATGTCCCAATAGTTTCACCCATGTCCCAATAGTTTCACAGATGTACCAGGAGTTTAACAGATGTCCCAATAGTTTAACAGATGTCCCAGTTGTTTCACAGATGTCCCAATAGTTTTACAGATGTCCCAGTAGTTTCACAGATGTCCGAATAGTTTAACAGATGTCCCAGTAGTTTAACAGATGTCCCAGTAGTTTCACAGTTGTCCCAGTAGGTTAACAGATGTCCCCATAGTTTCACAGATGTCCCAATAGTTTCACAGATGTCCCAGTAGTTTAACAGATGTCCCAGTAGTTTCACAGATGTCCCAGTAGGTTAACAGATGTCCCCATAGTTTCACAGATGTCCCAGTAGGTTAACAGATGTCCCCATAGTTCCACAGATTTCCCAATAGTTTCACAGATGTCCCAGTAGTTTTACAGATATCCCAATAGGTTAACAGATGTCCCCATAGTTTCACAGATGTACCAGTAGTTTCACAGATGACCCCATTTGTTTCACAGATGTCCCCTTCGTTTCACAGATGTCCCAATAGTTTCACAGATGTACCAGTAGTTTCACAGATGTCCCAATAGTTTCACAGATGTCCCAATAGTTTCACAGATGTCGCAGAAGTTTTACAGACATCCCAGTAGGTTAACAGATGTCCCGATAGTTTCACAGATGTACCAGTAGTTTCACAGATGTCCCAATAGTTTCACATATGTCCCATTAGTTTCACAGATGTCCCCATAGTTTCACAGATGTCCCAATAGTTTAACAGATATCCCAGTAGTTTTACAGATGTCCCAGTAGTTTCACACATGTCCCAGTAGTTTCACAGACGCCCCAATAGTTTCACATATGTCCCATTAGTTTCACAGATGGCCCCATAGTTTTACAGATGTCCCAATAGTTTCCAGATGTCCCATTAGTTTCACAAATCTCCCCATAGTTTCACAGATGTCCCACTAGTTTAACAGATGTCCCAGTAGTTTTACAGATGTCCCAGTAGTTTCACACATGTCCCAGTAGGTTAACAGATGTCCCTATAGTTTCCCAGATGTCCCAATAGTTTCACAGATTTCCCAGTAGTTTTACAGATATCCCAATAGGTTAACAGATGTCCCCATAGTTTCACAGATGTCCCAATAGTTTCACAGATGTACTAGTAGTTTCACAGATGTCCCAATAGTTTCACATATGTCCCATTAGTTTCACAGATGTCCCCATAGTTTCACAGATGTCCCAATAGTTTAACAGATGTCCCAGTAGTTTTACAGATGTCCCAGTAGTTTCACACATGTCCCAGCAGGTTCGCAGACGCCCCAATAGTTTCACATATGTCCCATTAGTTTCACAGATGTCCCCATAGTTTCACAGATGTCCCAATAGTTTCACAGATGTACCAGTAGTTTCACAGATGTCCCAATAGTTTAACAGATGTCCCAATAGTTTCACCCATGTCCCAATAGTTTCACAGATGTCCCAGGAGTTTAACAGATGTCCCAATAGTTTAACAGATGTCCCAGTTGTTTCACAGATGTCCCAATAGTTTTACAGATGTCCCAGTAGTTTCACAGATGTCCGAATAGTTTAACAGATGTCCCAGTAGTTTAACAGATGTCCCAGTAGTTTCACAGTTGTCCCAGTAGGTTAACAGATGTCCCCATAGTTTCACAGATGTCCCAATAGTTTCACAGATGTCCCAGTAGTTTAACAGATGTCGCAGTAGTTTCACAGATGTCCCAGTAGGTTAACAGATGTCCCCATAGTTTCACAGATGTCCCAATAGTTTCACAGATGTCCCAGTAGTTTTACAGATGTCCCAGTAGTTTCACACATGTCCCAGCAGGTTCACAGACGCCCCAATAGTTTCACATATGTCCCATTAGTTTCACAGATGTCCCCATAGTTTGACAGATGTCCCAATAGTTTCACAGATGTACCAGTAGTTTCACAGATGTCCCAATAGTTTAACAGATGTCCCAATAGTTTCACCCATGTCCCAATAGTTTCACAGATGTCCCAGGAGTTTAACAGATGTCCCAATAGTTTAACAGATGTCCCAGTTGTTTCACAGATGTCCCAGTAGTTTTACAGATGTCCCAGTAGTTTCACAGATGTCCAAATAGTTTATCAGATGTCCCAGTAGTTTAACAGATGTCCCAGTAGTTTCACAGATGTCCCAGTAGGTTAACAGATGTCCCCATAGTTTCACAGATGTCCCAATAGATTCACAGATGTCCCAGTAGTTTAACAGATGTCCCAGTAGTTTCACAGATGTCCCAGTAGGTTAACAGATGTCCCCATAGTTTCACAGATGTCCCAATAGTTTAACAGATGTCCCAGTTGTTTCACAGATGTCCCAATAGTTTTACAGATGTCCCAGTAGTTTCACAGATGTCCGAATAGTTTAACAGATGTCCCAGTAGTTTAACAGATGTCCCAGTAGTTTCACAGTTGTCCCAGTAGGTTAACAGATGTCCCCATAGTTTCACAGATGTCCCAATAGTTTCACAGATGTCCCAGTAGGTTAACAGATGTCCCCATAGTTTCACAGATGTACCAGTAGTTTCACAGATGACCCCATTTGTTTCACAGATGTCCCCTTAGTTTCACAGATGTCCCAATAGTTTCACAGATGTACCAGTAGTTTCACAGATGTCCCAATAGTTTCACAGATGTCCCAATAGTTTCACAGATGTCCCCGAAGTTTTACAGACATCCCAGTAGGTTAACAGATGTCCCGATAGTTTCACAGATGTACCAGTAGTTTCACAGATGTCCCAATAGTTTCACATATGTCCCATTAGTTTCACAGATGTCCCCATAGTTTCACAGATGTCCCAATAATTTAACAGATGTCCCAGTAGTTCTACAGATGTCCCAGTAGTTTCACACATGTCCCAGTAATTTCACAGACGCCCCAATAGTTTCACATATGTCCCATTAGTTTCACAGATGGCCCCATAGTTTCACAGATGTCCCAATAGTTTCCAGATGTCCCATTAGTTTCACAAATGTCCCCATAGTTTCACAGATGTCCCAATAGTTTAACAGATGTCCTAGTAGTTTAACAGATGTCCCAGTAGTTTCACAGATGTCCCAGTAGGTTAACAGATGTCCCCATAGATTCACAGATTTCCCAATAGTTTCACAGATGTCCCAGTAGTTTTACAGATATCCCAATAGGTTAACCGATGTCCCCATAGTTTCACAGATGTACCAGTAGTTTCACAGATGACCCCATTTGTTTCACAGATGTCCCCTTAGTTTCACAGATGTCCCAATAGTTTCACAGATGTACCAGTAGTTTCACAGATGTCCCAATAGTTTCACAGATGTCCCAATAGTTTCACAGATGTCCCAGAAGTTTTACAGACATCCCAGTAGGTTAACACATGTCCCGATAGTTTCACAGATGTACCAGTAGTTTCACAGATGTCCCAATAGTTTCACATATGTCCCATTAGTTTCACAGATGTCCCCATAGTTTCACAGATGTCCCAATAGTTTAACAGATATCCCAGTAGTTTTACAGATGTCCCAGTAGTTTCACACATGTCCCAGTAGTTTCACAGACGCCCCAATAGTTTCACATATGTCCCATTAGTTTCACAGATGGCCCCATAGTTTCACAGATGTCCCAATAGTTTCCAGATGTCCCATTAGTTTCACAAATCTCCCCATAGTTTCACAGATGTCCCACTAGTTTAACAGATGTCCCAGTAGTTTTACAGATGTCCCAGTAGTTGCACACATGTCCCAGTAGGTTAACAGATGTCCCTATAGTTTCCCAGATGGCCCAATAGTTTCACAGATTTCCCAGTAGTTTTACAGATATCCCAATAGGTTAACAGATGTCCCCATAGTTTCACAGATGTACCAGTAGTTTCACAGATGACCCCATTTGTTTCACAGATGTCCCAATAGTTTCACAGATGTCCCAGTAGTTTAACAGATGTCGCAGTAGTTTCACAGATGTCCCAGTAGGTTAACAGATGTCCCCATAGTTTCACAGATGTCCCAATAGTTTCACAGATGTCCCAGTAGTTTTACAGATGTCCCAGTAGTTTCACACATGTCCCAGCAGGTTCACAGACGCCCCAATAGTTTCACATATGTCCCATTAGTTTCACAGATGTCCCCATAGTTTGACAGATGTCCCAATAGTTTCACAGATGTACCAGTAGTTTCACAGATGTCCCAATAGTTTAACAGATGTCCCAATAGTTTCACCCATGTCCCAATAGTTTCACAGATGTCCCAGGAGTTTAACAGATGTCCCAATAGTTTAACAGATGTCCCAGTTGTTTCACAGATGTCCCAGTAGTTTTACAGATGTCCCAGTAGTTTCACAGATGTCCAAATAGTTTATCAGATGTCCCAGTAGTTTAACAGATGTCCCAGTAGTTTCACAGATGTCCCAGTAGGTTAACAGATGTCCCCATAGTTTCACAGATGTCCCAATAGATTCACAGATGTCCCAGTAGTTTAACAGATGTCCCAGTAGTTTCACAGATGTCCCAGTAGGTTAACAGATGTCCCCATAGTTTCACAGATGTCCCAATAGTTTAACAGATGTCCCAGTTGTTTCACAGATGTCCCAATAGTTTTACAGATGTCCCAGTAGTTTCACAGATGTCCGAATAGTTTAACAGATGTCCCAGTAGTTTAACAGATGTCCCAGTAGTTTCACAGTTGTCCCAGTAGGTTAACAGATGTCCCCATAGTTTCACAGATGTCCCAATAGTTTCACAGATGTCCCAGTAGGTTAACAGATGTCCCCATAGTTTCACAGATGTACCAGTAGTTTCACAGATGACCCCATTTGTTTCACAGATGTCCCCTTAGTTTCACAGATGTCCCAATAGTTTCACAGATGTACCAGTAGTTTCACAGATGTCCCAATAGTTTCACAGATGTCCCAATAGTTTCACAGATGTCCCCGAAGTTTTACAGACATCCCAGTAGGTTAACAGATGTCCCGATAGTTTCACAGATGTACCAGTAGTTTCACAGATGTCCCAATAGTTTCACATATGTCCCATTAGTTTCACAGATGTCCCCATAGTTTCACAGATGTCCCAATAATTTAACAGATGTCCCAGTAGTTCTACAGATGTCCCAGTAGTTTCACACATGTCCCAGTAATTTCACAGACGCCCCAATAGTTTCACATATGTCCCATTAGTTTCACAGATGGCCCCATAGTTTCACAGATGTCCCAATAGTTTCCAGATGTCCCATTAGTTTCACAAATGTCCCCATAGTTTCACAGATGTCCCAATAGTTTAACAGATGTCCTAGTAGTTTAACAGATGTCCCAGTAGTTTCACAGATGTCCCAGTAGGTTAACAGATGTCCCCATAGATTCACAGATTTCCCAATAGTTTCACAGATGTCCCAGTAGTTTTACAGATATCCCAATAGGTTAACCGATGTCCCCATAGTTTCACAGATGTACCAGTAGTTTCACAGATGACCCCATTTGTTTCACAGATGTCCCCTTAGTTTCACAGATGTCCCAATAGTTTCACAGATGTACCAGTAGTTTCACAGATGTCCCAATAGTTTCACAGATGTCCCAATAGTTTCACAGATGTCCCAGAAGTTTTACAGACATCCCAGTAGGTTAACACATGTCCCGATAGTTTCACAGATGTACCAGTAGTTTCACAGATGTCCCAATAGTTTCACATATGTCCCATTAGTTTCACAGATGTCCCCATAGTTTCACAGATGTCCCAATAGTTTAACAGATATCCCAGTAGTTTTACAGATGTCCCAGTAGTTTCACACATGTCCCAGTAGTTTCACAGACGCCCCAATAGTTTCACATATGTCCCATTAGTTTCACAGATGGCCCCATAGTTTCACAGATGTCCCAATAGTTTCCAGATGTCCCATTAGTTTCACAAATCTCCCCATAGTTTCACAGATGTCCCACTAGTTTAACAGATGTCCCAGTAGTTTTACAGATGTCCCAGTAGTTGCACACATGTCCCAGTAGGTTAACAGATGTCCCTATAGTTTCCCAGATGGCCCAATAGTTTCACAGATTTCCCAGTAGTTTTACAGATATCCCAATAGGTTAACAGATGTCCCCATAGTTTCACAGATGTACCAGTAGTTTCACAGATGACCCCATTTGTTTCACAGATGTCCCCTTAGTTTCACAGATGTCCCAATAGTTTCACAGATGTACCAGTAGTTTCACAGATGTCCCAATAGTTTCACAGATGTCCCAATAGTTTCACAGATGTCCCAGAAGTTTTACAGACATCCCAGTAGGTTAACAGATGTCCCGATAGTTTCACAGATGTACCAGTAGTTTCACAGATGTCCCAATAGTTTCACATATGTCCCATTAGTTTCACAGATGTGCCCATAGTTTCACAGATGTCCCAATAGTTTAACAGATGTCCCAGTAGTTTTACAGATGTCCCAGTAGTTTCACACATGTCCCAGTAGTTTCACAGACGCCCCAATAGTTTCACATATGTCCCATTAGTTTCACAGATGGCCCCATAGTTTCACAGATGTCCCAATAGTTTCCAGATGTCCCATTAGTTTCACAAATGTCCCCATAGTTTCACATATGTCCCAATAGTTTAACAGATGTCCCAGTAGTTTTACAGATGTCCCAGTAGTTTCACACATGTCCCAGTAGTTTCACAGACGCCCCAATAGTTTCACATATGTCCCATTAGTTTCACAGATGGCCCCATAGTTTCACAGATGTCCCAATAGTTTCCAGATGTCCCATTAGTTTCACAAATGTCCCCATAGTTTCACATATGTCCCAATAGTTTAACAGATGTCCCAGTAGTTTTACAGATGTCCCAGTAGTTTCACACATGTCCCAGGAGTTTCACAGACGCCCCAATAGTTTCACATATGTCCCATTAGTTTCACAAATGTCCCCATAGTTTTACAGAAGTCCCAATAGTTTCACAGATGTAACAATAGTTTCACAGATGTACCAATAGTTTAAAAGATGTCCCAATAGTTTCACCCATGTCCCAATAGTTTCACAGATGTCCCAGGAGTTTAACAGATGTCCCAATAGCTTAACAGATGTCCCAGTTGTTTTACAGATGTCCCAATAGTTTCACAGATGTCGCAATAGTTTCACAGATGTCCCAATAGGTTCACATATGTCCCAGTAGTTTTACAGATGTCCCAGTAGTTTCACAGATGTCCCAGTAGGTTAACAGATGTCCCCATAGTTTCACAGATGTCCCAATAGTTTCACAGATGTCCCAGTAGTTTTACAGATGTCCCAGTAGTTTCACACATGTCCCAGCAGGTTCACAGACGCCCCAATAGTTTCACATATGTCCCAATAGTTTCACAGATGTCCCATTAGTTTCACAGATGTCCCCATAGTTTAACAGAAGTCCCAATAGTTTCACAGATGTAACAATAGTTTCACAGATGTACCAATAGTTTAAAAGATGTCCCAATAGTTTCACCCATGTCCCAATAGTTTCACAGATGTCCCAGGAGTTTAACAGATGTCCCAATAGCTTAACAGATGTCCCAGTAGTTTTACAGATATCCCAATAGGTTAACAGATGTCCCCATAGTTTCACAGATGTACCAGTAGTTTCACAGATGACCCCATTTGTTTCACAGATGTCCCCTTAGTTTCACAGATGTCCCAATAGTTTCACAGATGTACCAGTAGTTTCACAGATGTCCCAATAGTTTCACAGATGTCCCAATAGTTTCACAGATGTACCAGTAGTTTCACATATGTCTCATTAGTTTCACAGATGTCCCCATAGTTTCACAGATGTCCCAATAATTTAACAGATGTCCCAGTAGTTCTACAGATGTCCCAGTAGTTTCACACATGTCCCAGTAGTTTCACAGACGCCCCAATAGTTTCACATATGTCCCATTAGTTTCACAGATGGCCCCATAGTTTCACAGATGTCCCAATAGTTTCCAGATGTCCCATTAGTTTCACAAATGTCCCCATAGTTTCACAGATGTCCCAATAGTTTAACAGATGTCCTAGTAGTTTAACAGATGTCCCAGTAGTTTCACAGATGTCCCAGTAGGTTAACAGATGTCCCCATAGTTTCACAGATTTCCCAATAGTTTCACAGATGTCCCAGTAGTTTTACAGATATCCCAATAGGTTAACAGATGTCCCCATAGTTTCACAGATGTACCAGTAGTTTCACAGATGACCCCATTTGTTTCACAGATGTCCCCTTAGTTTCACAGATGTCCCAATAGTTTCACAGATGTACCAGTAGTTTCACAGATGTCCCAATAGTTTCACAGATGTCCCAATAGTTTCACAGATGTCCCAGAAGTTTTACAGACATCCCAGTAGGTTAACAGATGTCCCGATAGTTTCACAGATGTACCAGTAGTTTCACAGATGTCCCAATAGTTTCACATATGTCCCATTAGTTTCACAGATGTCCCCATAGTTTCACAGATGTCCCAATAGTTTAACATATATCCCAGTAGTTTTACAGATGTCCCAGTAGTTTCACACATGTCCCAGTAGTTTCACAGACGCCCCAATAGTTTCACATATGTCCCATTAGTTTCACAGATGGCCCCATAGTTTCACAGATGTCCCAATAGTTTACAGATGTCCCATTAGTTTCACAAATCTCCCCATAGTTTCACAGATGTCCCACTAGTTTAACAGATGTCCCAGTAGTTTTACAGATGTCCCAGTAGTTTCACACATGTCCCAGTAGGTTAACAGATGTCCCTATAGTTTCCCAGATGGCCCAATAGTTTCACAGATTTCCCAGTAGTTTTACAGATATCCCAATAGGTTAACAAATGTCCCCATAGTTTCACAGATGTCCCAATAGTTTCCCAGATGCCCCAATAGTTTCACAGATGTCCCCATAGTTTCGCAGATGTACCAGTAGTTTCACAGATGTCCCAGTAGTTTTACAGATGTCCCAGTAGTTTCACACATGTCCCAGCAGGTTCACAGACGCCCCAATAGTTTCACATATGTCCCAATAGTTTCACAGATGTCCCATTAGTTTCACAGATGTCCCCATAGTTTAACAGAAGTCCCAATAGTTTCACAGATGTAACAATAGTTTCACAGATGTACCAATAGTTTAAAAGATGTCCCAATAGTTTCACCCATGTCCCAATAGTTTCACAGATGTCCCAGGAGTTTAACAGATGTCCCAATAGCTTAACAGATGTCCCAGTTGTTTTACAGATGTCCCAATAGTTTCACAGATGTCGCAATAGTTTCACAGATGTCCCAATAGGTTCACATATGTCCCAGTAGTTTTACAGATGTCCCAGTAGTTTCACAGATGTCCCAGTAGGTTAACAGATGTCCCCATAGTTTCACAGATGTCCCAATAGTTTCACAGATGTCCCAGTAGTTTTACAGATGTTCCAGTAGTTTCACACATGTCCCAGCAGGTTCACAGACGCCCCAATAGTTTCACAAATGTCCCATTAGTTTCACAGATGTCCCCATAGTTTCACAGATGTCCCAATAGTTTCACAGATGTACCAGTAGTTTCACAGATGTCCCAATAGTTTAACAGATGTCCCAATAGTTTCACCCATGTCCCAATAGTTTCACAGATGTCCCAGGAGTTTAACAGATGTCCCAATAGTTTAACAGATGTCCCAGTTGTTTCACAGATGTCCCAGTAGTTTTACAGATGTCCCAGTAGTTTCACAGATGTCCGAATAGTTTAACAGATGTCCCAGTAGTTTAACAGATGTCCCAGTAGTTTCACAGATGTCCCAGTAGGTTAACAGATGTCCCCATAGTTTCACAGATGTCCCAATAGTTTCACAGATGTCCCAGTAGTTTAACAGATGTCCCAGTAGTTTCACAGATGTCCCAGTAGGTTAACATATGTCCCCATAGTTTCACAGATGTCCCAATAGTTTCACAGATGTCCCAGTAGTTTTACAGATATCCCAATAGGTTAACAGATGTCCCCATAGTTTCACAGATGTACCAGTAGTTTCACAGATGACCCCATTTGTTTCACAGATGTCCCCTTAGTTTCACAGATGTCCCAATAGTTTCACAGATGTACCAGTAGTTTCACAGATGTCCCAATAGTTTCACAGATGTCCCAATAGTTTCACAGATGTCCCCGAAGTTTTACAGACATCCCAGTAGGTTAACAGATGTCCCGATAGTTTCACAGATGTACCAGTAGTTTCACAGATGTCCCAATAGTTTCACATATGTCCCATTAGTTTCACAGATGTCCCCATAGTTTCACAGATGTCCCAATAATTTAACAGATGTCCCAGTAGTTCTACAGATGTCCCAGTAGTTTCACACATGTCCCAGTAGTTTCACAGACGCCCCAATAGTTTCACATATGTCCCATTAGTTTCACAGATGGCCCCATAGTTTCACAGATGTCCCAATAGTTTCCAGATGTCCCATTAGTTTCACAAATGTCCCCATAGTTTCACAGATGTCCCAATAGTTTAACAGATGTCCTAGTAGTTTAACAGATGTCCCAGTAGTTTCACATATGTCCCAGTAGGTTAACAGATGTCCCCATAGTTTCACAGATGTACCAGTAGTTTCACAGATGACCCCATTTGTTTCACAGATGTCCCCTTAGTTTCACAGATGTCCCAATAGTTTCACAGATGTACCAGTAGTTTCACAGATGTCCCAATAGTTTCACAGATGTCCCAATAGTTTCACAGATGTCCCAGAAGTTTTACAGACATCCCAGTAGGTTAACAGATGTCCCGATAGTTTCACAGATGTACCAGTAGTTTCACAGATGTCCCAATAGTTTCACATATGTCCCATTAGTTTCACAGATGTCCCCATAGTTTCACAGATGTCCCAATAGTTTAACATATATCCCAGTAGTTTTACAGATGTCCCAGTAGTTTCACACATGTCCCAGTAGTTTCACAGACGCCCCAATAGTTTCACATATGTCCCATTAGTTTCACAGATGGCCCCATAGTTTCACAGATGTCCCAATAGTTTCCAGATGTCCCATTAGTTTCACAAATCTCCCCATAGTTTCACAGATGTCCCACTAGTTTAACAGATGTCCCAGTAGTTTTACAGATGTCCCAGTAGTTTCACACATGTCCCAGTAGGTTAACAGATGTCCCTATAGTTTCCCAGATGTCCCAATAGTTTCACAGATTTCCCAGTAGTTTTACAGATATCCCAATAGGTTAACAGATGTCCCCATAGTTTCACAGATGTACCAGTAGTTTCACAGATGACCCATTAGTTTCACAAATCTCCCCATAGTTTCACAGATGTCCCACTAGTTTAACAGATGTCCCAGTAGTTTTACAGATGTCCCAGTAGTTTCACACATGTCCCAGTAGGTTAACAGATGTCCCTATAGTTTCCCAGATGTCCCAATAGTTTCACAGATTTCCCAGTAGTTTTACAGATATCCCAATAGGTTAACAGATGTCCCCATAGTTTCACAGATGTACCAGTAGTTTCACAGATGACCCCATTTGTTTCACAGATGTCCCCTTAGTTTCACAGATGTCCCAATAGTTTCACAGATGTACCAGTAGTTTCACAGATGTCCCAATAGTTTCACAGATGTCCCAATAGTTTCACAGATGTCCCAGAAGTTTTACAGACATCCCAGTAGGTTAACAGATGTCCCGATAGTTTCACAGATGTACCAGTAGTTTCACAGATGTCCCAATAGTTTCACATATGTCCCATTAGTTTCACAGATGTCCCCATAGTTTCACAGATGTCCCAATAGTTTAACAGATGTCCCAGTAGTTTCACACATGTCCCAGTAGTTTCACAGACGCCCCAATAGTTTCACATATGTCCCATTAGTTTCACAGATGGCCCCATAGTTTCACAGATGTCCCAATAGTTTCCAGATGTCCCATTAGTTTCACAAATGTCCCCATAGTTTCACATATGTCCCAATAGTTTAACAGATGTCCCAGTAGTTTTACAGATGTCCCAATAGTTTCACAGATGTCCCAGTAGTTTTACAGATATCCCAATAGGTTAACAGATGTCCCCATAGTTTCACAGATGTACCAGTAGTTTCACAGATGACCCCATTTGTTTCACAGATGTCCCCTTAGTTTCACAGATGTCCCAATAGTTTCACAGATGTACCAGTAGTTTCACAGATGTCCCCATAGTTTAACAGAAGTCCCAATAGTTTCACAGATGTAACAATAGTTTCACAGATGTACCAATAGTTTAAAAGATGTCCCAATAGTTTCACCCATGTCCCAATAGTTTCACAGATGTCCCAGGAGTTTAACAGATGTCGCAATAGCTTAACAGATGTCCCAGTTGTTTTACAGATGTCCCAATAGTTTCACAGATGTCGCAATAGTTTCACAGATGTCCCAATAGGTTCACATATGTCCCAGTAGTTTTACAGATGTCCCAGTAGTTTCACAGATGTCCCAGTAGGTTAACAGATGTCCCCATAGTTTCACAGATGTCCCAATAGTTTCACAGATGTCCCAGTAGTTTTACAGATGTTCCAGTAGTTTCACACATGTCCCAGCAGGTTCACAGACGCCCCAATAGTTTCACAAATGTCCCATTAGTTTCACAGATGTCCCCATAGTTTCACAGATGTCCCAATAGTTTCACAGATGTACCAGTAGTTTCACAGATGTCCCAATAGTTTAACAGATGTCCCAATAGTTTCACCCATGTCCCAATAGTTTCACAGATGTCCCAGGAGTTTAACAGATGTCCCAATAGTTTAACAGATGTCCCAGTTGTTTCACAGATGTCCCAGTAGTTTTACAGATGTCCCAGTAGTTTCACAGATGTCCGAATAGTTTAACAGATGTCCCAGTAGTTTAACAGATGTCCCAGTAGTTTCACAGATGTCCCAGTAGGTTAACAGATGTCCCCATAGTTTCACAGATGTCCCAATAGTTTCACAGATGTCCCAGTAGTTTAACAGATGTCCCAGTAGTTTCACAGATGTCCCAGTAGGTTAACATATGTCCCCATAGTTTCACAGATGTCCCAATAGTTTCACAGATGTCCCAGTAGTTTTACAGATATCCCAATAGGTTAACAGATGTCCCCATAGTTTCACAGATGTACCAGTAGTTTCACAGATGACCCCATTTGTTTCACAGATGTCCCCTTAGTTTCACAGATGTCCCAATAGTTTCACAGATGTACCAGTAGTTTCACAGATGTCCCAATAGTTTCACAGATGTCCCAATAGTTTCACAGATGTCCCCGAAGTTTTACAGACATCCCAGTAGGTTAACAGATGTCCCGATAGTTTCACAGATGTACCAGTAGTTTCACAGATGTCCCAATAGTTTCACATATGTCCCATTAGTTTCACAGATGTCCCCATAGTTTCACAGATGTCCCAATAATTTAACAGATGTCCCAGTAGTTCTACAGATGTCCCAGTAGTTTCACACATGTCCCAGTAGTTTCACAGACGCCCCAATAGTTTCACATATGTCCCATTAGTTTCACAGATGGCCCCATAGTTTCACAGATGTCCCAATAGTTTCCAGATGTCCCATTAGTTTCACAAATGTCCCCATAGTTTCACAGATGTCCCAATAGTTTAACAGATGTCCTAGTAGTTTAACAGATGTCCCAGTAGTTTCACATATGTCCCAGTAGGTTAACAGATGTCCCCATAGTTTCACAGATGTACCAGTAGTTTCACAGATGACCCCATTTGTTTCACAGATGTCCCCTTAGTTTCACAGATGTCCCAATAGTTTCACAGATGTACCAGTAGTTTCACAGATGTCCCAATAGTTTCACAGATGTCCCAATAGTTTCACAGATGTCCCAGAAGTTTTACAGACATCCCAGTAGGTTAACAGATGTCCCGATAGTTTCACAGATGTACCAGTAGTTTCACAGATGTCCCAATAGTTTCACATATGTCCCATTAGTTTCACAGATGTCCCCATAGTTTCACAGATGTCCCAATAGTTTAACATATATCCCAGTAGTTTTACAGATGTCCCAGTAGTTTCACACATGTCCCAGTAGTTTCACAGACGCCCCAATAGTTTCACATATGTCCCATTAGTTTCACAGATGGCCCCATAGTTTCACAGATGTCCCAATAGTTTCCAGATGTCCCATTAGTTTCACAAATCTCCCCATAGTTTCACAGATGTCCCACTAGTTTAACAGATGTCCCAGTAGTTTTACAGATGTCCCAGTAGTTTCACACATGTCCCAGTAGGTTAACAGATGTCCCTATAGTTTCCCAGATGTCCCAATAGTTTCACAGATTTCCCAGTAGTTTTACAGATATCCCAATAGGTTAACAGATGTCCCCATAGTTTCACAGATGTACCAGTAGTTTCACAGATGACCCATTAGTTTCACAAATCTCCCCATAGTTTCACAGATGTCCCACTAGTTTAACAGATGTCCCAGTAGTTTTACAGATGTCCCAGTAGTTTCACACATGTCCCAGTAGGTTAACAGATGTCCCTATAGTTTCCCAGATGTCCCAATAGTTTCACAGATTTCCCAGTAGTTTTACAGATATCCCAATAGGTTAACAGATGTCCCCATAGTTTCACAGATGTACCAGTAGTTTCACAGATGACCCCATTTGTTTCACAGATGTCCCCTTAGTTTCACAGATGTCCCAATAGTTTCACAGATGTACCAGTAGTTTCACAGATGTCCCAATAGTTTCACAGATGTCCCAATAGTTTCACAGATGTCCCAGAAGTTTTACAGACATCCCAGTAGGTTAACAGATGTCCCGATAGTTTCACAGATGTACCAGTAGTTTCACAGATGTCCCAATAGTTTCACATATGTCCCATTAGTTTCACAGATGTCCCCATAGTTTCACAGATGTCCCAATAGTTTAACAGATGTCCCAGTAGTTTTACAGATGTCCCAGTAGTTTCACACATGTCCCAGTAGTTTCACAGACGCCCCAATAGTTTCACATATGTCCCATTAGTTTCACAGATGGCCCCATAGTTTCACAGATGTCCCAATAGTTTCCAGATGTCCCATTAGTTTCACAAATGTCCCCATAGTTTCACATATGTCCCAATAGTTTAACAGATGTCCCAGTAGTTTTACAGATGTCCCAATAGTTTCACAGATGTCCCAGTAGTTTTACAGATATCCCAATAGGTTAACAGATGTCCCCATAGTTTCACAGATGTACCAGTAGTTTCACAGATGACCCCATTTGTTTCACAGATGTCCCCTTAGTTTCACAGATGTCCCAATAGTTTCACAGATGTACCAGTAGTTTCACAGATGTCCCAATAGTTTCACAGATGTCCCAATAGTTTCACAGATGTCCCAGAAGTTTTACAGACATCCCAGTAGGTTAACAGATGTCCCGATAGTTTCACAGATGTACCAGTAGTTTCACAGATGTCCCAATAGTTTCACATATGTCCCATTAGTTTCACAGATGTCCCCATAGTTTCACAGATGTCCCAATAGTTTAACATATATCCCAGTAGTTTTACAGATGTCCCAGTAGTTTCACACATGTCCCAGTAGTTTCACAGACGCCCCAATAGTTTCACATATGTCCCATTAGTTTCACAGATGGCCCCATAGTTTCACAGATGTCCCAATAGTTTACAGATGTCCCATTAGTTTCACAAATCTCCCCATAGTTTCACAGATGTCCCACTAGTTTAACAGATGTCCCAGTAGTTTTACAGATGTCCCAGTAGTTTCACACATGTCCCAGTAGGTTAACAGATGTCCCTATAGTTTCCCAGATGGCCCAATAGTTTCACAGATTTCCCAGTAGTTTTACAGATATCCCAATAGGTTAACAAATGTCCCCATAGTTTCACAGATGTCCCAATAGTTTCCCAGATGCCCCAATAGTTTCACAGATGTCCCCATAGTTTCGCAGATGTACCAGTAGTTTCACAGATGTCCCAGTAGTTTTACAGATGTCCCAGTAGTTTCACACATGTCCCAGCAGGTTCACAGACGCCCCAATAGTTTCACATATGTCCCAATAGTTTCACAGATGTCCCATTAGTTTCACAGATGTCCCCATAGTTTAACAGAAGTCCCAATAGTTTCACAGATGTAACAATAGTTTCACAGATGTACCAATAGTTTAAAAGATGTCCCAATAGTTTCACCCATGTCCCAATAGTTTCACAGATGTCCCAGGAGTTTAACAGATGTCCCAATAGCTTAACAGATGTCCCAGTTGTTTTACAGATGTCCCAATAGTTTCACAGATGTCGCAATAGTTTCACAGATGTCCCAATAGGTTCACATATGTCCCAGTAGTTTTACAGATGTCCCAGTAGTTTCACAGATGTCCCAGTAGGTTAACAGATGTCCCCATAGTTTCACAGATGTCCCAATAGTTTCACAGATGTCCCAGTAGTTTTACAGATGTTCCAGTAGTTTCACACATGTCCCAGCAGGTTCACAGACGCCCCAATAGTTTCACAAATGTCCCATTAGTTTCACAGATGTCCCCATAGTTTCACAGATGTCCCAATAGTTTCACAGATGTACCAGTAGTTTCACAGATGTCCCAATAGTTTAACAGATGTCCCAATAGTTTCACCCATGTCCCAATAGTTTCACAGATGTCCCAGGAGTTTAACAGATGTCCCAATAGTTTAACAGATGTCCCAGTTGTTTCACAGATGTCCCAGTAGTTTTACAGATGTCCCAGTAGTTTCACAGATGTCCGAATAGTTTAACAGATGTCCCAGTAGTTTAACAGATGTCCCAGTAGTTTCACAGATGTCCCAGTAGGTTAACAGATGTCCCCATAGTTTCACAGATGTCCCAATAGTTTCACAGATGTCCCAGTAGTTTAACAGATGTCCCAGTAGTTTCACAGATGTCCCAGTAGGTTAACATATGTCCCCATAGTTTCACAGATGTCCCAATAGTTTCACAGATGTCCCAGTAGTTTTACAGATATCCCAATAGGTTAACAGATGTCCCCATAGTTTCACAGATGTACCAGTAGTTTCACAGATGACCCCATTTGTTTCACAGATGTCCCCTTAGTTTCACAGATGTCCCAATAGTTTCACAGATGTACCAGTAGTTTCACAGATGTCCCAATAGTTTCACAGATGTCCCAATAGTTTCACAGATGTCCCCGAAGTTTTACAGACATCCCAGTAGGTTAACAGATGTCCCGATAGTTTCACAGATGTACCAGTAGTTTCACAGATGTCCCAATAGTTTCACATATGTCCCATTAGTTTCACAGATGTCCCCATAGTTTCACAGATGTCCCAATAATTTAACAGATGTCCCAGTAGTTCTACAGATGTCCCAGTAGTTTCACACATGTCCCAGTAGTTTCACAGACGCCCCAATAGTTTCACATATGTCCCATTAGTTTCACAGATGGCCCCATAGTTTCACAGATGTCCCAATAGTTTCCAGATGTCCCATTAGTTTCACAAATGTCCCCATAGTTTCACAGATGTCCCAATAGTTTAACAGATGTCCTAGTAGTTTAACAGATGTCCCAGTAGTTTCACATATGTCCCAGTAGGTTAACAGATGTCCCCATAGTTTCACAGATGTACCAGTAGTTTCACAGATGACCCCATTTGTTTCACAGATGTCCCCTTAGTTTCACAGATGTCCCAATAGTTTCACAGATGTACCAGTAGTTTCACAGATGTCCCAATAGTTTCACAGATGTCCCAATAGTTTCACAGATGTCCCAGAAGTTTTACAGACATCCCAGTAGGTTAACAGATGTCCCGATAGTTTCACAGATGTACCAGTAGTTTCACAGATGTCCCAATAGTTTCACATATGTCCCATTAGTTTCACAGATGTCCCCATAGTTTCACAGATGTCCCAATAGTTTAACATATATCCCAGTAGTTTTACAGATGTCCCAGTAGTTTCACACATGTCCCAGTAGTTTCACAGACGCCCCAATAGTTTCACATATGTCCCATTAGTTTCACAGATGGCCCCATAGTTTCACAGATGTCCCAATAGTTTCCAGATGTCCCATTAGTTTCACAAATCTCCCCATAGTTTCACAGATGTCCCACTAGTTTAACAGATGTCCCAGTAGTTTTACAGATGTCCCAGTAGTTTCACACATGTCCCAGTAGGTTAACAGATGTCCCTATAGTTTCCCAGATGTCCCAATAGTTTCACAGATTTCCCAGTAGTTTTACAGATATCCCAATAGGTTAACAGATGTCCCCATAGTTTCACAGATGTACCAGTAGTTTCACAGATGACCCATTAGTTTCACAAATCTCCCCATAGTTTCACAGATGTCCCACTAGTTTAACAGATGTCCCAGTAGTTTTACAGATGTCCCAGTAGTTTCACACATGTCCCAGTAGGTTAACAGATGTCCCTATAGTTTCCCAGATGTCCCAATAGTTTCACAGATTTCCCAGTAGTTTTACAGATATCCCAATAGGTTAACAGATGTCCCCATAGTTTCACAGATGTACCAGTAGTTTCACAGATGACCCCATTTGTTTCACAGATGTCCCCTTAGTTTCACAGATGTCCCAATAGTTTCACAGATGTACCAGTAGTTTCACAGATGTCCCAATAGTTTCACAGATGTCCCAATAGTTTCACAGATGTCCCAGAAGTTTTACAGACATCCCAGTAGGTTAACAGATGTCCCGATAGTTTCACAGATGTACCAGTAGTTTCACAGATGTCCCAATAGTTTCACATATGTCCCATTAGTTTCACAGATGTCCCCATAGTTTCACAGATGTCCCAATAGTTTAACAGATGTCCCAGTAGTTTTACAGATGTCCCAGTAGTTTCACACATGTCCCAGTAGTTTCACAGACGCCCCAATAGTTTCACATATGTCCCATTAGTTTCACAGATGGCCCCATAGTTTCACAGATGTCCCAATAGTTTCCAGATGTCCCATTAGTTTCACAAATGTCCCCATAGTTTCACATATGTCCCAATAGTTTAACAGATGTCCCAGTAGTTTTACAGATGTCCCAGTAGTTTCACACATGTCCCAGTAGTTTCACAGACGCCCCAATAGTTTCACATATGTCCCATTAGTTTCACAGATGGCCCCATAGTTTCACAGATGTCCCAATAGTTTCCAGATGTCCCATTAGTTTCACAAATGTCCCCATAGTTTCACATATGTCCCAATAGTTTAACAGATGTCCCAGTAGTTTTACAGATGTCCCAGTAGTTTCACACATGTCCCAGGAGTTTCACAGACGCCCCAATAGTTTCACATATGTCCCATTAGTTTCACAAATGTCCCCATAGTTTTACAGATGTCCCAATAGTTTCACAGATGTCCCATTAGTTTCACAGATGTCCCCATAGTTTAACAGAAGTCCCAATAGTTTCACAGATGTAACAATAGTTTCACAGATGTACCAATAGTTTAAAAGATGTCCCAATAGTTTCACCCATGTCCCAATAGTTTCACAGATGTCCCAGGAGTTTAACAGATGTCCCAATAGCTTAACAGATGTCCCAGTTGTTTTACAGATGTCCCAATAGTTTCACAGATGTCGCAATAGTTTCACAGATGTCCCAATAGGTTCACATATGTCCCAGTAGTTTTACAGATGTCCCAGTAGTTTCACAGATGTCCCAATAGTTTAACAGATGTCCCAGTAGTTTAACAGATGTCCCAGAAGTTTCACAGATGTCCCAGTAAGTTAACAGATGTCCCCATAGTTTCACAGATGTTCCAATCGATTCACAGATGTCCCAGTAGTTTTACAGATATCCCAGTAGGTTAACAGATGTCCCCATAGTTTCACAGATGTTCCAATAGTTTAACAGATGCCCCAGTAGTTTAACAGATGTCCCAGTAGTTTCACAGATGTCCCAGTAGGTTAACTGATGTCCCCATAGTTTCACAGATGTCCCAATAGGTTCACATATGTCCCAGTAGTTTTACAGATGTCCCAGTAGTTTCGCAGATGTCCCATTAGTTTCACAAATGTCCCCATAGTTTCACAGATGTCCCAATAGTTTCCCAGATGCCCCAATAGTTTCACAGATGTCCCCATAGTTTCGCAGATGTACCAGTAGTTTCACAGATGTCCCAATAGTTTCACAGATGTCCCAATAGTTTCACAGATGTACTAGTAGTTTCACAGATGTCCCAATAGTTTCACATATGTCCCATTAGTTTCACAGATGTCCCCATAGTTTCACAGATGTCCCAATAGTTTAACAGATGTCCCAGTAGTTTTACAGATGTCCCAGTAGTTTCACACATGTCCCAGCAGTTTCACAGACGCGCCAATAGTTTCACATATGTCCCATTAGTTTCACAGATGTCCCCATATTTTCACAGATGTCCCAATAGTTTCACAGATGTACCAGTAGTTTCACAGATGTCCCAATAGTTTAACAGATGTCCCAATAGTTTCACCCATGTCCCAATAGTTTCACAGATGTCCCAGGAGTTTAACAGATGTCCCAATAGTTTAACAGATGTCCCAGTTGTTTCACAGATGTCCCAATAGTTTCACAGATGTCCCAATAGTTTCACAGATGTCCCAATAGGTTCACATATGTCCCAGTAGTTTTACAGATGTCCCAGTAGTTTCACAGATGTCCCAATAGTTTAACAGATGTCCCAGTAGTTTAACAGATGTCCCAGTAGTTTCACAGATGTCCCAGTAGGTTAACAGATGTCCCCATAGTTTCACAGATGTCCCAATAGTTTCACAGATGTCCCAGTAGTTTTACAGATATCCCAGTAGGTTAACAGATGTCCCCATGGTTTCACAGATGTCCCAATAGTTTAACAGATGTCCCAGTAGTTTAACAGATGTCCCAGTAGTTTCACAGATGTCCCAGTAGGTTAACTGATGTCCCCATAGTTTCACATATGTCCCAATAGGTTCACATATGTCCTAGTAGTTTTACAGATGTCCCAGTAGTTTCGCAGATGTCCCATTAGTTTCACAAATGTCCCCATAGTTTCACAGATGTCCCAATAGTTTCCCAGATGCCCCAATAGTTTCACAGATGTCCCCATAGTTTCACAGATGTACCAGTAGTTTCACAGATGTCCCAATAGTTTCACAGATGTCCCAATAGTTTCACAGATGTACTAGTAGTTTCACAGATGTCCCAATAGTTTCACATATGTCCCATTAGTTTCACAGATGTCCCCATAGTTTCACAGATGTCCCAATAGTTTAACAGATGTCCCAGTAGTTTTACAGATGTCCCAGTAGTTTCACACATGTCCCAGCAGTTTCACAGAGGCGCCAATAGTTTCACATATGTCCCATTAGTTTCACAGATGTCCCCATAGTTTCACAGATGTCCCAATAGTTTCACAGATGTACCAGTAGTTTCACAGATGTCCCAATAGTTTAACAGATGTCCCAATAGTTTCACCCATGTCCCAATAGTTTCACAGATGTCCCAGGAGTTTAACAGATGTCCCAATAGTTTAACAGATGTCCCAGTTGTTTCACAGATGTCCCAATAGTTTCACAGATGTCCCAATAGTTTCACAGATGTCCCAATAGGTTCACATATGTCCCAGTAGTTTTACAGATGTCCCAGTAGTTTAACAGATGTCCCAGTAGTTTCACAGATGTCCCAGTAGGTTAACTGATGTCCCCATAGTTTCACATATGTCCCAATAGGTTCACATATGTCCTAGTAGTTTTACAGATGTCCCAGTAGTTTCGCAGATGTCCCATTAGTTTCACAAATGTCCCCATAGTTTCACAGATGTCCCAATAGTTTCCCAGATGCCCCAATAGTTTCACAGATGTCCCCATAGTTTCACAGATGTACCAGTAGTTTCACAGATGTCCCTATAGTTTCACAGATGTCCCAATAGTTTCACAGATGTACTAGTAGTTTCACAGATGTCCCAATAGTTTCACATATGTCCCATTAGTTTCACAGATGTCCCCATAGTTTCACAGATGTCCCAATAGTTTAACAGATGTCCCAGTAGTTTTAGAGATGTCCCAGTAGTTTCACACATGTCCCAGTAGTTTCACAGACGCCCCAATAGTTTCACATATGTCCCATTAGTTTCACAGATGGCCCCATAGTTTCACAGATGTCCCAATAGTTTCCAGATGTCCCATTAGTTTCACAAATGTCCCCATAGTTTCACATATGTCCCAATAGTTTAACAGATGTCCCAGTAGTTTTACAGATGTCCCAGTAGTTTCACACATGTCCCAGTAGTTTCACAGACGCCCCAATAGTTTCACATATGTCCCATTAGTTTCACAGATGGCCCCATAGTTTCACAGATGTCCCAATAGTTTCCAGATGTCCCATTAGTTTCACAAATGTCCCCATAGTTTCACATATGTTCCAATAGTTTAACAGATGTCCCAGTAGTTTTACAGATGTCCCAGTAGTTTCACACATGTCCCAGGAGTTTCACAGACGCCCCAATAGTTTCACATATGTCCCATTAGTTTCACAAATGTCCCCATAGTTTTACAGATGTCCCAATAGTTTCACAGATGTCCCATTAGTTTCACAGATGTCCCCATAGTTTAACAGAAGTCCCAATAGTTTCACAGATGTAACAATAGTTTCACAGATGTACCAATAGTTTAAAAGATGTCCCAATAGTTTCACCCATGTCCCAATAGTTTCACAGATGTCCCAGGAGTTTAACAGATGTCCCAATAGCTTAACAGATGTCCCAGTTGTTTTACAGATGTCCCAATAGTTTCACAGATGTCGCAATAGTTTCACAGATGTCCCAATAGGTTCACATATGTCCCAGTAGTTTTACAGATGTCCCAGTAGTTTCACAGATGTCCCAATAGTTTAACAGATGTCCCAGTAGTTTAACAGATGTCCCAGAAGTTTCACAGATGTCCCAGTAAGTTAACAGATGTCCCCATAGTTTCACAGATGTTCCAATCGTTTCACAGATGTCCCAGTAGTTTTACAGATATCCCAGTAGGTTAACAGATGTCCCCATAGTTTCACAGATGTTCCAATAGTTTAACAGATGCCCCAGTAGTTTAACAGATGTCCCAGTAGTTTCACAGATGTCCCAGTAGGTTAACTGATGTCCCCATAGTTTCACAGATGTCCCAATAGGTTCACATATGTCCCAGTAGTTTTACAGATGTCCCAGTAGTTTCGCAGATGTCCCATTAGTTTCACAAATGTCCCCATAGTTTCACAGATGTCCCAATAGTTTCCCAGATGCCCCAATAGTTTCACAGATGTCCCCATAGTTTCGCAGATGTACCAGTAGTTTCACAGATGTCCCAATAGTTTCACAGATGTCCCAATAGTTTCACAGATGTACTAGTAGTTTCACAGATGTCCCAATAGTTTCACATATGTCCCATTAGTTTCACAGATGTCCCCATAGTTTCACAGATGTCCCAATAGTTTAACAGATGTCCCAGTAGTTTTACAGATGTCCCAGTAGTTTCACACATGTCCCAGCAGTTTCACAGACGCGCCAATAGTTTCACATATGTCCCATTAGTTTCACAGATGTCCCCATAGTTTCACAGATGTCCCAATAGTTTCACAGATGTACCAGTAGTTTCACAGATGTCCCAATAGTTTAACAGATGTCCCAATAGTTTCACCCATGTCCCAATAGTTTCACAGATGTCCCAGGAGTTTAACAGATGTCCCAATAGTTTAACAGATGTCCCAGTTGTTTCACAGATGTCCCAATAGTTTCACAGATGTCCCAATAGTTTCACAGATGTCCCAATAGGTTCACATATGTCCCAGTAGTTTTACAGATGTCCCAGTAGTTTCACAGATGTCCCAATAGTTTAACAGATGTCCCAGTAGTTTAACAGATGTCCCAGTAGTTTCACAGATGTCCCAGTAGGTTAACAGATGTCCCCATAGTTTCACAGATGTCCCAATAGTTTCACAGATGTCCCAGTAGTTTTACAGATATCCCAGTAGGTTAACAGATGTCCCCATGGTTTCACAGATGTCCCAATAGTTTAACAGATGTCCCAGTAGTTTAACAGATGTCCCAGTAGTTTCACAGATGTCCCAGTAGGTTAACTGATGTCCCCATAGTTTCACATATGTCCCAATAGGTTCACATATGTCCTAGTAGTTTTACAGATGTCCCAGTAGTTTCGCAGATGTCCCATTAGTTTCACAAATGTCCCCATAGTTTCACAGATGTCCCAATAGTTTCCCAGATGCCCCAATAGTTTCACAGATGTTCCAATCGTTTCACAGATGTCCCAGTAGTTTTACAGATATCCCAGTAGGTTAACAGATGTCCCCATAGTTTCACAGATGTTCCAATAGTTTAACAGATGCCCCAGTAGTTTAACAGATGTCCCAGTAGTTTCACAGATGTCCCAGTAGGTTAACTGATGTCCCCATAGTTTCACAGATGTCCCAATAGGTTCACATATGTCCCAGTAGTTTTACAGATGTCCCAGTAGTTTCGCAGATGTCCCATTAGTTTCACAAATGTCCCCATAGTTTCACAGATATCCCAATAGTTTCCCAGATGCCCCAATAGTTTCACAGATGTCCCCATAGTTTCGCAGATGTACCAGTAGTTTCACAGATGTCCCAATAGTTTCACAGATGTCCCAATAGTTTCACAGATGTACTAGTAGTTTCACAGATGTCCCAATAGTTTCACATATGTCCCATTAGTTTCACAGATGTCCCCATAGTTTCACAGATGTCCCAATAGTTTAACAGATGTCCCAGTAGTTTTACAGATGTCCCAGTAGTTTCACACATGTCCCAGCAGTTTCACAGACGCGCCAATAGTTTCACATATGTCCCATTAGTTTCACAGATGTCCCCATAGTTTCACAGATGTCCCAATAGTTTCACAGATGTACCAGTAGTTTCACAGATGTCCCAATAGTTTAACAGATGTCCCAATAGTTTCACCCATGTCCCAATAGTTTCACAGATGTCCCAGGAGTTTAACAGATGTCCCAATAGTTTAACAGATGTCCCAGTTGTTTCACAGATGTCCCAATAGTTTCACAGATGTCCCAATAGTTTCACAGATGTCCCAATAGGTTCACATATGTCCCAGTAGTTTTACAGATGTCCCAGTAGTTTCACAGATGTCCCAATAGTTTAACAGATGTCCCAGTAGTTTAACAGATGTCCCAGTAGTTTCACAGATGTCCCAGTAGGTTAACAGATGTCCCCATAGTTTCACAGATGTCCCAATAGTTTCATAGATGTCCCAGTAGTTTTACAGATATCCCAGTAGGTTAACAGATGTCCCCATGGTTTCACAGATGTCCCAATAGTTTAACAGATGTCCCAGTAGTTTAACAGATGTCCCAGTAGTTTCACAGATGTCCCAGTAGGTTAACTGATGTCCCCATAGTTTCACATATGTCCCAATAGGTTCACATATGTCCTAGTAGTTTTACAGATGTCCCAGTAGTTTCGCAGATGTCCCATTAGTTTCACAAATGTCCCCATAGTTTCACAGATGTCCCAATAGTTTCCCAGATGCCCCAATAGTTTCACAGATGTCCCCATAGTTTCACAGATGTACCAGTAGTTTCACAGATGTCCCAATAGTTTCACAGATGTCCCAATAGTTTCACAGATGTACTAGTAGTTTCACAGATGTCCCAATAGTTTCACATATGTCCCATTAGTTTCACAGATGTCCCCATAGTTTCACAGATGTCCCAATAGTTTAACAGATGTCCCAGTAGTTTTACAGATGTCCCAGTAGTTTCACACATGTCCCAGCAGTTTCACAGACGCGCCAATAGTTTCACATATGTCCCATTAGTTTCACAGATGTCCCCATAGTTTCACAGATGTCCCAATAGTTTCACAGATGTACCAGTAGTTTCACAGATGTCCCAATAGTTTAACAGATGTCCCAATAGTTTCACCCATGTCCCAATAGTTTCACAGATGTCCCAGGAGTTTAACAGATGTCCCAATAGTTTAACAGATGTCCCAGTTGTTTCACAGATGTCCCAATAGTTTCACAGATGTCCCAATAGTTTCACAGATGTCCCAATAGGTTCACATATGTCCCAGTAGTTTTACAGATGTCCCAGTAGTTTCACAGATGTCCCAATAGTTTAACAGATGTCCCAGTAGTTTAACAGATGTCCCAGTAGTTTCACAGATGTCCCAGTAGGTTAACAGATGTCCCCATAGTTTCACAGATGTCCCAATAGTTTCACAGATGTCCCAGTAGTTTTACAGATATCCCAGTAGGTTAACAGATGTCCCCATGGTTTCACAGATGTCCCAATAGTTTAACAGATGTCCCAGTAGTTTAACAGATGTCCCAGTAGTTTCACAGATGTCCCAGTAGGTTAACTGATGTCCCCATAGTTTCACATATGTCCCAATAGGTTCACATATGTCCTAGTAGTTTTACAGATGTCCCAGTAGTTTCGCAGATGTCCCATTAGTTTCACAAATGTCCCCATAGTTTCACAGATGTCCCAATAGTTTCCCAGATGCCCCAATAGTTTCACAGATGTCCCCATAGTTTCACAGATGTACCAGTAGTTTCACAGATGTCCCAATAGTTTCACAGATGTCCCAATAGTTTCACAGATGTACTAGTAGTTTCACAGATGTCCCAATAGTTTCACATATGTCCCATTAGTTTCACAGATGTCCCCATAGTTTCACAGATGTCCCAATAGTTTAACAGATGTCCCAGTAGTTTTACAGATGTCCCAGTAGTTTCACACATGTCCCAGCAGTTTCACAGACGCGCCAATAGTTTCACATATGTCCCATTAGTTTCACAGATGTCCCCATAGTTTCACAGATGTCCCAATAGTTTCACAAATGTACCAGTAGTTTCACAGATGTCCCAATAGTTTAACAGATGTCCCAATAGTTTCACCCATGTCCCAATAGTTTCACAGATGTCCCAGGAGTTTAACAGATGTCCCAATAGTTTAACAGATGTCCCAGTTGTTTCACAGATGTCCCAATAGTTTCACAGATGTCCCAATAGTTTCACAGATGTCCCAATAGGTTCACATATGTCCCAGTAGTTTTACAGATGTCCCAGTAGTTTAACAGATGTCCCAGTAGTTTCACAGATGTCCCAGTAGGTTAACTGATGTCCCCATAGTTTCACATATGTCCCAATAGGTTCACATATGTCCTAGTAGTTTTACAGATGTCCCAGTAGTTTCGCAGATGTCCCATTAGTTTCACAAATGTCCCCATAGTTTCACAGATGTCCCAATAGTTTCCCAGATGCCCCAATAGTTTCACAGATGTCCCCATAGTTTCACAGATGTACCAGTAGTTTCACAGATGTCCCAATAGTTTCACAGATGTCCCAATAGTTTCACAGATGTACTAGTAGTTTCACAGATGTCCCAATAGTTTCACATATGTCCCATTAGTTTCACAGATGTCCCCATAGTTTCACAGATGTCCCAATAGTTTAACAGATGTCCCAGTAGTTTTACAGATGTCCCAGTAGTTTCACACATGTCCCAGCAGTTTCACAGACGCGCCAATAGTTTCACATATGTCCCATTAGTTTCACAGATGTCCCCATAGTTCACAGATGTCCCAATAGTTTCACAGATGTACCAGTAGTTTCACAGATGTCCCAATAGTTTAACAGATGTCCCAATAGTTTCACCCATGTCCCAATAGTTTCACAGATGTCCCAGGAGTTTAACAGATGTCCCAATAGTTTAACAGATGTCCCAGTTGTTTCACAGATGTCCCAATAGTTTCACAGATGTCCCAATAGTTTCACAGATGTCCCAATAGGTTCACATATGTCCCAGTAGTTTTACAGATGTCCCAGTAGTTTCACAGATGTCCCAATAGTTTAACAGATGTCCCAGTAGTTTAACAGATGTCCCAGTAGTTTCACAGATGTCCCAGTAGGTTAACAGATGTCCCCATAGTTTCTCAGATGTCCCAATAGTTTCACAGATGTCCCAGTAGTTTTACAGATATCCCAGTAGGTTAACAGATGTCCCCATGGTTTCACAGATGTCCCAATAGTTTAACAGATGTCCCAGTAGTTTAACAGATGTCCCAGTAGTTTCACAGATGTCCCAGTAGGTTAACAGATGTCCCCATAGTTTCACAGATGTCCCAATAGTTTCACAGATGTCCCAGTAGTTTTACAGATATCCCAATAGGTTAAGAGATGTCCCCATAGTTTCACAGATGTACCAGTAGTTTCACAGATGACCCCATTTGTTTCACAGATGTCCCCTTAGTTTCACAGATGTCCCAATAGTTTCACAGATGTACCAGTAGTTTCACAGATGTCCCAATAGTTTCACAGATGTCCCAA
Organism: Petromyzon marinus; assembly: GCF_048934315.1. Lineage (NCBI taxonomy): Eukaryota > Metazoa > Chordata > Hyperoartia > Petromyzontiformes > Petromyzontidae > Petromyzon > Petromyzon marinus. Next base: position 13,695,666 of record NC_133692.1, read on the forward strand.
TAGTTTCACAGATGTCCCAGAAGTTTTACAGATATCCCAATAGGTTACCAGATTTCCCCATAGTTTCACAGATGTACCAGTAGTTTCACAGATGTCCCAATAGTTTCACAGATGTCCCAATAGTTTCACAGATGTCCCAATAGTTTCACATATGTCCCATTAGTTTCACAGATGACCCCATAGTTTCACAGATGTCCCAATAGTTTCACAGATGTCCCAATAGTTTCATATATGTCCCATTAGTTTCACAGATGTCCCAATAGTTTCACAGATGTACCAGTAGTTTCACAGATGTCCCAATAGTTTAACAGATGTCCCAATAGTTTCACCCAAGTCCCAATAGTTTCACAGATGTCCCAGGAGTTTAACAGATGTCCCAATAGTTTAACATATGTCCCAGTTGTTTCACAGATGTCCCAATAGTTTCACAGATGTCCCAATAGTTTCACAGATGTTCCAATAGGTTCAAATATGTCCCAGTAGTTTTACATATGTCCCAGTAGTTTCACAGATGTCCCAATAGTTTAACAGATGTCCCAGTAGTTTAACAGATGTCCCAGTAGGTTCACAGATATCCCAGTAGGTTAACAGATGTCCCCATAGTTTCACAGATGTACCAGTAGTTTCACAGATGTCCCAATAGTTTCACAGATGTCCCAATAGTTTCACATATGTCCCAATAGTTTCATATATGATCCATTAGTTTCACAGATGACCCCATAGTTTCACAGATGTCCCAATAGTTTCACAGATGTCCCAATAGTTTCACCTATGTCCCATTTGTTTCACAGATGTCCCCATAGTTTCACAGATGTCCCAATAGTTTCACAGATGTACCAGAAGTTTCACAGATGTCCCAATAGTTTCACAGATGTCCCAATAGTTTCACAGATGTCCCAGAAGTTTTACAGACATCCCAGTAGGTTAACAGATGTCCCGTTAGTTTCACAGATGTACCAGTAGTTTCACAGATGTCCCCATAGTTTCACAGATGTCCCAATAGTTTAACAGATGTCCCAGTAGTTTTACAGATGTCCCAGTAGTTTCACACATGTCCCAGTAGTTTCACAGACGCCCCAATAGTTTCACATATGTCTCATTAGTTTCACAGATGTCCCCATAGTTTCACAGATGTCCCAATAGTTTCACATATGTCTCATTAGTTTCACAGATGTCCCCATAGTTTCACAGATGTCCCAATAGTTTCACAGATGTCCCAATAGTTTAACAGATGTCCCAGTAGTTTTACAGATGTCCCAGTAGTTTCACACATGTCCCAGCAGTTTCACAGACGCGCCAATAGTTTCACATATGTCCCATTAGTTTCACAGATGTCCCCATAGTTTCACAGATGTCCCAATAGTTTCACAGATGTACCAGTAGTTTCACAGATGTCCCAATAGTTTAACAGATGTCCCAATAGTTTCACCCATGTCCCAATAGTTTCACAGATGTCCCAGGAGTTTAACAGATGTCCCAATAGTTTAACAGATGTCCCAGTTGTTTCACAGATGTCCCAATAGTTTCACAGATGTCCCAATAGTTTCACAGATGTCCCAATAGGTTCACATATGTCCCAGTAGTTTTACAGATGTCCCAGTAGTTTCACAGATGTCCCAATAGTTTAACAGATGTCCCAGTAGTTTAACAGATGTCCCAGTAGTTTCACAGATGTCCCAGTAGGTTAACAGATGTCCCCATAGTTTCACAGATGTCCCAATAGTTTCACAGATGTCCCAGTAGTTTTACAGATATCCCAGTAGGTTAACAGATGTCCCCATGGTTTCACAGATGTCCCAATAGTTTCCCAGATGCCCCAATAGTTTCACAGATGTCCCCATAGTTTCACAGATGTACCAGTAGTTTCACAGATGTCCCAATAGTTTCACAGATGTCCCAATAGTTTCACAGATGTACTAGTAGTTTCACAGATGTCCCAATAGTTTCACATATGTCCCATTAGTTTCACAGATGTCCCCATAGTTTCACAGATGTCCCAATAGTTTAACAGATGTCCCAGTAGTTTTACAGATGTCCCAGTAGTTTCACACATGTCCCAGCAGTTTCACAGACGCGCCAATAGTTTCACATATGTCCCATTAGTTTCACAGATGTCCCCATAGTTTCACAGATGTCCCAATAGTTTCACAAATGTACCAGTAGTTTCACAGATGTCCCAATAGTTTAACAGATGTCCCAATAGTTTCACCCATGTCCCAATAGTTTCACAGATGTCCCAGGAGTTTAACAGATGTCCCCATAGTTTCACAGATGTACCAGTAGTTTCACAGATGTCCCAATAGTTTCACAGATGTCCCAATAGTTTCACATATGTCCCAATAGTTTCATATATGATCCATTAGTTTCACAGATGACCCCATAGTTTCACAGATGTCCCAATAGTTTCACAGATGTCCCAATAGTTTCACCTATGTCCCATTTGTTTCACAGATGTCCCCATAGTTTCACAGATGTCCCAATAGTTTCACAGATGTACCAGAAGTTTCACAGATGTCCCAATAGTTTCACAGATGTCCCAATAGTTTCACAGATGTCCCAGAAGTTTTACAGACATCCCAGTAGGTTAACAGATGTCCCGTTAGTTTCACAGATGTACCAGTAGTTTCACAGATGTCCCCATAGTTTCACAGATGTCCCAATAGTTTAACAGATGTCCCAGTAGTTTTACAGATGTCCCAGTAGTTTCACACATGTCCCAGTAGTTTCACAGATGCCCCAATAGTTTCACATATGTCTCATTAGTTTCACAGATGTCCCCATAGTTTCACAGATGTCCCAATAGTTTCACATATGTCTCATTAGTTTCAAAGATGTCCCCATAGTTTCACAGATGTCCCAATAGTTTCACAGATGTCCCAATAGTTTAACAGATGTCCCAGTAGTTTTACAGATGTCCCAGTAGTTTCACACATGTCCCAGCAGTTTCACAGACGCGCCAATAGTTTCACATATGTCCCATTAGTTTCACAGATGTCCCCATAGTTTCACAGATGTCCCAATAGTTTCACAGATGTACCAGTAGTTTCACAGATGTCCCAATAGTTTAACAGATGTCCCAATAGTTTCACCCATGTCCCAATAGTTTCACAGATGTCCCAGGAGTTTAACAGATGTCCCAATAGTTTAACAGATGTCCCAGTTGTTTCACAGATGTCCCAATAGTTTCACAGATGTCCCAATAGTTTCACAGATGTCCCAATAGGTTCACATATGTCCCAGTAGTTTTACAGATGTCCCAGTAGTTTCACAGATGTCCCAATAGTTTAACAGATGTCCCAGTAGTTTAACAGATGTCCCAGTAGTTTCACAGATGTCCCAGTAGGTTAACAGATGTCCCCATAGTTTCACAGATGTCCCAATAGTTTCACAGATGTCCCAGTAGTTTTACAGATATCCCAGTAGGTTAACAGATGTCCCCATGGTTTCACAGATGTCCCAATAGTTTAACAGATGTCCCAGTAGTTTAACAGATGTCCCAGTAGTTTCACAGATGTCCCAGTAGGTTAACTGATGTCCCCATAGTTTCACATATGTCCCAATAGGTTCACATATGTCCTAGTAGTTTTACAGATGTCCCAGTAGTTTCGCAGATGTCCCATTAGTTTCACAAATGTCCCCATAGTTTCACAGATGTCCCAATAGTTTCCCAGATGCCCCAATAGTTTCACAGATGTCCCCATAGTTTCACAGATGTACCAGTAGTTTCACAGATGTCCCAATAGTTTCACAGATGTCCCAATAGTTTCACAGATGTACTAGTAGTTTCACAGATGTCCCAATAGTTTCACATATGTCCCATTAGTTTCACAGATGTCCCCATAGTTTCACAGATGTCCCAATAGTTTAACAGATGTCCCAGTAGTTTTACAGATGTCCCAGTAGTTTCACACATGTCCCAGCAGTTTCACAGACGCGCCAATAGTTTCACATATGTCCCATTAGTTTCACAGATGTCCCCATAGTTTCACAGATGTCCCAATAGTTTCACAAATGTACCAGTAGTTTCACAGATGTCCCAATAGTTTAACAGATGTCCCAATAGTTTCACCCATGTCCCAATAGTTTCACAGATGTCCCAGGAGTTTAACAGATGTCCCAATAGTTTAACAGATGTCCCAGTTGTTTCACAGATGTCCCAATAGTTTCACAGATGTCCCAATAGTTTCACAGATGTCCCAATAGGTTCACATATGTCCCAGTAGTTTTACAGATGTCCCAGTAGTTTAACAGATGTCCCAGTAGTTTCACAGATGTCCCAGTAGGTTAACTGATGTCCCCATAGTTTCACATATGTCCCAATAGGTTCACATATGTCCTAGTAGTTTTACAGATGTCCCAGTAGTTTCGCAGATGTCCCATTAGTTTCACAAATGTCCCCATAGTTTCACAGATGTCCCAATAGTTTCCCAGATGCCCCAATAGTTTCACAGATGTCCCCATAGTTTCACAGATGTACCAGTAGTTTCACAGATGTCCCAATAGTTTCACAGATGTCCCAATAGTTTCACAGATGTACTAGTAGTTTCACAGATGTCCCAATAGTTTCACATATGTCCCATTAGTTTCACAGATGTCCCCATAGTTTCACAGATGTCCCAATAGTTTAACAGATGTCCCAGTAGTTTTACAGATGTCCCAGTAGTTTCACACATGTCCCAGCAGTTTCACAGACGCGCCAATAGTTTCACATATGTCCCATTAGTTTCACAGATGTCCCCATAGTTTCACAGATGTCCCAATAGTTTCACAGATGTACCAGTAGTTTCACAGATGTCCCAATAGTTTAACAGATGTCCCAATAGTTTCACCCATGTCCCAATAGTTTCACAGATGTCCCAGGAGTTTAACAGATGTCCCAATAGTTTAACAGATGTCCCAGTTGTTTCACAGATGTCCCAATAGTTTCACAGATGTCCCAATAGTTTCACAGATGTCCCAATAGGTTCACATATGTCCCAGTAGTTTTACAGATGTCCCAGTAGTTTCACAGATGTCCCAATAGTTGAACAGATGTCCCAGTAGTTTAACAGATGTCCCAGTAGTTTCACAGATGTCCCAGTAGGTTAACAGATGTCCCCATAGTTTCTCAGATGTCCCAATAGTTTCACAGATGTCCCAGTAGTTTTACAGATATCCCAGTAGGTTAACAGATGTCCCCATGGTTTCACAGATGTCCCAATAGTTTAACAGATGTCCCAGTAGTTTAACAGATGTCCCAGTAGTTTCACAGATGTCCCAGTAGGTTAACAGATGTCCCCATAGTTTCACAGATGTCCCAATAGTTTCACAGATGTCCCAGTAGTTTTACAGATATCCCAATAGGTTAAGAGATGTCCCCATAGTTTCACAGATGTACCAGTAGTTTCACAGATGACCCCATTTGTTTCACAGATGTCCCCTTAGTTTCACAGATGTCCCAATAGTTTCACAGATGTACCAGTAGTTTCACAGATGTCCCAATAGTTTCACAGATGTCCCAATAGTTTCACAGATGTCCCAGAAGTTTTACAGATATCCCAATAGGTTACCAGATTTCCCCATAGTTTCACAGATGTACCAGTAGTTTCACAGATGTCCCAATAGTTTCACAGATGTCCCAATAGTTTCACAGATGTCCCAATAGTTTCACATATGTCCCATTAGTTTCACAGATGACCCCATAGTTTCACAGATGTCCCAATAGTTTCACAGATGTCCCAATAGTTTCATATATGTCCCATTAGTTTCACAGATGTCCCAATAGTTTCACAGATGTACCAGTAGTTTCACAGATGTCCCAATAGTTTAACAGATGTCCCAATAGTTTCACCCAAGTCCCAATAGTTTCACAGATGTCCCAGGAGTTTAACAGATGTCCCAATAGTTTAACATATGTCCCAGTTGTTTCACAGATGTCCCAATAGTTTCACAGATGTCCCAATAGTTTCACAGATGTTCCAATAGGTTCAAATATGTCCCAGTAGTTTTACATATGTCCCAGTAGTTTCACAGATGTCCCAATAGTTTAACAGATGTCCCAGTAGTTTAACAGATGTCCCAGTAGGTTCACAGATGTCCCATTAGGTTAACAGATGTCCCCATAGTTTCACAGATGTACCAGTAGTTTCACAGATGTCCCAATAGTTTCACAGATGTCCCAATAGTTTCACATATGTCCCAATAGTTTCATATATGATCCATTAGTTTCACAGATGACCCCATAGTTTCACAGATGTCCCAATAGTTTCACAGATGTCCCAATAGTTTCACCTATGTCCCATTTGTTTCACAGATGTCCCCATAGTTTCACAGATGTCCCAATAGTTTCACAGATGTACCAGAAGTTTCACAGATGTCCCAATAGTTTCACAGATGTCCCAATAGTTTCACAGATTTCCCAGAAGTTTTACAGACATCCCAGTAGGTTAACAGATGTCCCGTTAGTTTCACAGATGTACCAGTAGTTTCACAGATGTCCCCATAGTTTCACAGATGTCCCAATAGTTTAACAGATGTCCCAGTAGTTTTACAGATGTCCCAGTAGTTTCACACATGTCCCAGTAGTTTCACAGACGCCCCAATAGTTTCACATATGTCTCATTAGTTTCACAGATGTCCCCATAGTTTCACAGATGTCCCAATAGTTTCACAGATGTCCCATTAGTTTCACAGATGTCCCCATAGTTTCACAGATGTCCCAATAGTTTAACAGATGTCCCAGTATTTTTACAGATGTCCCAGAAGTTTCACACATGTCCCAGTAGTTTCACAGACGCCCCAATAGTTTCACATATGTCCCATTAGTTTCACAGATGTCCTCATAGTTTAACAGAAGTCCCAATAGTTTCACAGATGTACCAATAGTTTCACAGATGTACCAATAGTTTAACAGATGTCCCAATAGTTTCACCCATGTCCCAATAGTTTCACAGATGTCCCAGGAGTTTAACAGATGTCCCAATAGTTTAACAGATGTCCCAGTTGTTTTACAGATGTCCCAATAGTTTCACAGATGTCCCAATAGTTTCACAGATGTCCCAATAGGTTCACATATGTCCCAGTAGTTTTACAGATGTACCAGTAGTTTCACAGATGTTCCAATAGTTTAACAGATGTCCCAATAGTTTAACAGATGTCCCAGTAGTTTTACAGATGTCCCAGTAGTTTCACACATGTCCCAGTAGTTTCACAGACGCCCCAATAGTTTCACATATGTCCCATTAGTTTCACAGATGGCCCCATAGTTTCAGAGACGCCCCAATAGTTTCCAGATGTCCCATTAGTTTCACAAATGTCCCCATAGTTTCACAGATGTCCCAATAGTTTAACAGATGTCCCAGTAGTTTTACAGATGTCCCAGTAGTTTCACAGATGTCCCAGGAGTTTAACAGATGTCCCAATAGTTTAACAGATGTCTCAGTTGTTTCACAGATGTCCCAATAGTTTCACAGATGTCCCAATAGTTTCACAGATGTCCCAATAGGTTCACATATGTCCCAGTAGTTTTAGAGACGTCCCAGTAATTTCACAGATGTCCCAATAGTTTAACAGATGTCCCAGTAGTTTAACGGATGTCCCAGTAGTTTCACAGATGTCCCAGTAGGTTAACATATGTCCCCATAGTTTCACAGATGTCCCAATCGTTTCACAGATGTCCCAGTAGTTTTACAGATATCCCAATAGGTTAACAGATGTCTCCATAGTTTCACAAATGTACCAGTAGTTTCACAGATGTCCCAATAGTTTCACAGATGTCCCAGTAGGTTAACAGATGTCCCCATAGTTTCACAGATGTCCCAATAGTTTCACAGATGTCCCAGTAGTTTTACAGATATCCCAGTAGGTTAACAGATGTCCCCATAGTTTCACAGATGTCCCAATAGTTTAACAGATGTCCCAGTAGTTTAACAGATGTCCCAGTAGTTTCACAGATGTCCCAGTAGGTTAACAGATGTCCCCAAAGTTTCACAGATGTCCCAATAGTTTCACAGATGTCCCAGTAGTTTTACAGATATCCCAATAGGTTACCAGATGTCCCCATAGTTTCACAGATGTACCAGTAGTTTCACAGATGTCCCAATAGTTTCACAGATGTCCCAATAGTTTCACAGATGTCCCAATAGTTTCACATATGTCCCATTAGTTTCACAGATGACCCCATAGTTTCACAGATGTCCCAATAGTTTCACAGATGTCCCAATAGTTTCATATATGTCCCATTAGTTTCACAGATGTCCCAATAGTTTCACAGATGTACCAGTAGTTTCACAGATGTGCCAATAGTTTAACAGATGTCCCAATAGTTTCACCCAAGTCCCAATAGTTTCACAGATGTCCCAGGAGTTTAACAGATGTTCCAATAGTTTAACATATGTCCCAGTTGTTTCACAGATGTCCCAATAGTTTCACAGATGTCCCAATAGTTTCACAGATGTTCCAATAGGTTCAAATATGTCCCAATAGTTTTACAGATGTCCCAGTAGTTTCACAGATGTCCCAATAGTTCAACAGATGTCCCAGTAGTTTAACAGATGTCCCAGTAGGTTCACAGATGTCCCAGTAGGTTAACAGATGTCCCCATAGTTTCACAGATGCACCAGTAGTTTCACAGATGTCCCAATAGTTTCACAGATGTCCCAATAGTTTCACATATGTCCCAATAGTTTCATATATGTCCCATTAGTTTCACAGATGACCCCATAGTTTCACAGATGTCCCAATAGTTTCACAGATGTCCCAATAGTTTCACCTATGTCCCATTTGTTTCACAGATGTCCCCATAGTTTCACAGATGTCCCAATAGTTTCACAGATGTACCAGAAGTTTCACAGATGTCCCAATAGTTTCACAGATGTCCCAATAGTTTCACAGATGTCCCAGAAGTTTTACAGACATCCCAGTAGGTTAACAGATGTCCCGTTAGTTTCACAGATGTACCAGTAGTTTCACAGATGTCCCCATAGTTTCACAGATGTCCCAATAGTTTAACAGATGTCCCAGGAGTTTTACAGATGTCCCAGTAGTTTCACACATGTCCCAGTAGTTTCACAGACGCCCCAATAGTTTCACATATGTCTCATTAGTTTCACAGATGTCCCCATAGTTTCACAGATGTCCCAATAGTTTCACAGATGTCCCATTAGTTTCACAGATGTCCCCATAGTTTCACAGATGTCCCAATAGTTTAACAGATGTCCCAGTATTTTTACAGATGTCCCAGTAGTTTCACACATGTCCCAGTAGTTTCGCAGACGCCCCAATAGTTTCACAGATGTACCAATAGTTTCACAGATGTACCAATAGTTTAACAGATGTCCCAATAGTTTCACCCATGTCCCAATAGTTTCACAGATGTCCCAGGAGTTTAACAGATGTCCCAATAGTTTAACAGATGTCCCAGTTGTTTTACAGATGTCCCAATAGTTTCACAGATGTCCCAATAGTTTCACAGATGTCCCAATAGGTTCACATATGTCCCAGTAGTTTTACAGATGTCCCAGTAGTTTCACAGATGTTCCAATAGTTTAACAGATGTCCCAATAGTTTAACAGATGTCCCAGTAGTTTTACAGATGTCCCAGTAGTTTCACACATGTCCCAGTAGTTTCACAGATGTCCCAGTAGTTTTACAGATATCCCAGTAGGTTAACAGATGTCCCCATAGTTTCACAGATGTCCCAATAGTTTAACAGATGTCCCAGTAGTTTAACAGATGTCCCAGTAGTTTCACAGATGTCCCAGTAGGTTAACAGATGTCCCCAAAGTTTCACAGATGTCCCAATAGTTTCACAGATGTCCCAGTAGTTTTACAGATATCCCAATAGGTTACCAGATGTCCCCATAGTTTCACAGATGTACCAGTAGTTTCACAGATGTCCCAATAGTTTCACAGATGTCCCAATAGTTTCACAGATGTCCCAATAGTTTCACATATGTCCCATTAGTTTCACAGATGACCCCATAGTTTCACAGATGTCCCAATAGTTTCACAGATGTCCCAATAGTTTCATATATGTCCCATTAGTTTCACAGATGTCCCAATAGTTTCACAGATGTACCAGTAGTTTCACAGATGTGCCAATAGTTTAACAGATGTCCCAATAGTTTCACCCAAGTCCCAATAGTTTCACAGATGTCCCAGGAGTTTAACAGATGTTCCAATAGTTTAACATATGTCCCAGTTGTTTCGCAGATGTCCCAATAGTTCCACAGATGTCCCAATAGTTTCACAGATGTTCCAATAGGTTAAAATATGTCCCAGTAGTTTTACAGATGTCCCAGTAGTTTCACAGATGTCCCAATAGTTCAACAGATGTCCCAGTAGTTTAACAGATGTCCCAGTAGGTTCACAGATGTCCCAGTAGGTTAACAGATGTCCCCATAGTTTCACAGATATACCAGTAGTTTCACAGATGTCCCAATAGTTTCACAGATGTCCCAATAGTTTCACATATGTCCCAATAGTTTCATATATGTCCCATTAGTTTCACAGATGACCCCATAGTTTCACAGATGTCCCAATAGTTTCACAGATGTCCCAATAGTTTCACCTATGTCCCATTTGTTTCACAGATGTCCCCATAGTTTCACAGATGTCCCAATAGTTTCACAGATGTCCCAGAAGTTTTACAGACATCCCAGTAGGTTAACAGATGTCCCGTTAGTTTCACAGATGTACCAGTAGTTTCACAGATGTCCCCATAGTTTCACAGATGTCCCAATAGTTTAACAGATGTCCCAGGAGTTTTACAGATGTCCCAGTAGTTTCACACATGTCCCAGTAGTTTCACAGACGCCCCAATAGTTTCACATATGTCTCATTAGTTTCACAGATGTCCCCATAGTTTCACAGATGTCCCAATAGTTTCACAGATGTCCCATTAGTTTCACAGATGTCCCCATAGTTTCACAGATGTCCCAATAGTTTAACAGATGTCCCAGTATTTTTACAGATGTCCCAGTAGTTTCACACATGTCCCAGTAGTTTCACAGACGCCCCAATAGTTTCACATATGTCCCATTAGTTTCACAGATGTCCTCATAGTTTAACAGAAGTCCCAATAGTTTCACAGATGTACCAATAGTTTCACAGATGTACCAATAGTTTAACAGATGTCCCAATAGTTTCACCCATGTCCCAATAGTTTCACAGATGTCCCAGGAGTTTAACAGATGTCCCAATAGTTTAACAGATGTCCCAGTTGTTTTACAGATGTCCCAATAGTTTCACAGATGTCCCAATAGTTTCACAGATGTCCCAAAAGTTTAACAGATGTCCCAGGAGTTTTACAGATGTCCCAGTAGTTTCACACATGTCCCAGTAGTTTCACAGACGCCCCAATAGTTTCACATATGTCTCATTAGTTTCACAGATGTCCCCATAGTTTCACAGATGTCCCAATAGTTTCACAGATGTCCCATTAGTTTCACAGATGTCCCCATAGTTTCACAGATGTCCCAATAGTTTAACAGATGTCCCAGTATTTTTACAGATGTCCCAGTAGTTTCACACATGTCCCAGTAGTTTCACAGACGCCCCAATAGTTTCACATATGTCCCATTAGTTTCACAGATGTCCTCATAGTTTAACAGAAGTCCCAATAGTTTCACAGATGTACCAATAGTTTCACAGATGTACCAATAGTTTAACAGATGTCCCAATAGTTTCACCCATGTCCCAATAGTTTCACAGATGTCCCAGGAGTTTAACAGATGTCCCAATAGTTTAACAGATGTCCCAGTTGTTTTACAGATGTCCCAATAGTTTCACAGATGTCCCAATAGTTTCACAGATGTCCCAATAGGTTCACATATGTCCCAGTAGTTTTACAGATGTCCCAGTAGTTTCACAGATGTTCCAATAGTTTAACAGATGTCCCAATAGTTTAACAGATGTCCCAGTAGTTGTACAGATGTCCCAGTAGTTTCACACATGTCCCAGTAGTTTCACAGATGGCCCCATAGTTTCACAGACGCCCCAATAGTTTCCAGATGTCCCATTAGTTTCACAAATGTCCCCATAGTTTCACAGATGTCCCAATAGTTTAACAGATGTCCCAGTAGTTTTACAGATGTCCCAGTAGTTTCACACATGTCCCAGTAGTTTCACAGACGCCCCAATAGTTTCACATATGTCCCATTAGTTTCACAGATGTCCCCATAGTTTCACAGATGTCCCAATAGTTTCACAGATGTACCAGTAGTTTCACAGATGTCCCAATAGTTTAACAGATGTCCCAATAGTTTCACCCATGTCCCAATAGTTTCACAGATGTCGCAGGAGTTTAACAGATGTCCCAATAGTTTAACAGATGTCCCAATTGTTTCACAGATGTCCCATTAGTTTCACAGATGTCCCAATAGTTTCACATATGTCCCAATAGTTTCATATATGTCCCATTAGTTTCACAGATGACCCCATAGTTTCACAGATGTCCCAATAGTTTCACAGATGTCCCAATAGTTTCACCTATGTCCCATTTGTTTCACAGATGTCCCCATAGTTTCACAGATGTCCCAATAGTTTCACAGATGTACCAGAAGTTTCACAGATGTCCCAATAGTTTAACAGATGTCCCAGTAGTTTTACAGATGTCCCAGTAGTTTCACACATGTCCCAGTAGTTTCACAGACGCCCCAATAGTTTCACATATGTCCCATTAGTTTCACAGATGGCCCCATAGTTTCACAGACGCCCCAATAGTTTCCAGATGTCCCATTAGTTTCACAAATGTCCCCATAGTTTCACAGATGTCCCAATAGTTTAACAGATGTCCCAGTAGTTTTACAGATGTCCCAGTAGTTTCACAGATGTCCCAGGAGTTTAACAGATGTCCCAATAGTTTAACAGATGTCTCAGTTGTTTCACAGATGTCCCAATAGTTTCACAGATGTCCCAATAGTTTCACAGATGTCCCAATAGGTTCACATATGTCCCAGTAGTTTTAGAGACGTCCCAGTAATTTCACAGATGTCCCAATAGTTTAACAGATGTCCCAGTAGTTTAACGGATGTCCCAGTAGTTTCACAGATGTCCCAGTAGGTTAACATATGTCCCCATAGTTTCACAGATGTCCCAATCGTTTCACAGATGTCCCAGTAGTTTTACAGATATCCCAATAGGTTAACAGATGTCTCCATAGTTTCACAAATGTACCAGTAGTTTCACAGATGTCCCAATAGTTTCACAGATGTCCCAGTAGGTTAACAGATGTCCCAATCGTTTCACAGATGTCCCAGTAGTTTTACAGATATTCCAATAGGTTAACAGATGTCTCCATAGTTTCACAAATGTACCAGTAGTTTCACAGATGTCCCAATAGTTTCACAGATGTCCCAGTAGGTTAACAGATGTCCCCATAGTTTCACAGATGTCCCAATAGTTTCACAGATGTCCCAGTAGTTTTACAGATATCCCAGTAATGTAACAGATGTCCCAATAGTTTCACAGATGTCCCAATAGTTTAACAGATGTCCCAGTAGTTTAACAGATGTCCCAGTAGTTTCACAGATGTCCCAGTAGGTTAACAGATGTCCCCATAGTTTCACAGATGTCCCAATAGTTTCACAGATGTCCCAGTAGTTTTACAGATATCCCAATAGGTTACCAGATGTCCCCATAGTTTCACAGATGTACCAGTAGTTTCACAGATGTTCCAATAGTTTCACAGATGTCCCAATAGTTTCACAGATGTCCCAATAGTTTCACATATGTCCCATTAGTTTCACAGATGACCCAATAGTTTCACATATGTCCCATTAGTTTCACAGATGGCCACATAGTTTCACAGACGCCCCAATAGTTTCCAGATGTCCCATTAGTTTCACAAATGTCCCCATAGTTTCACAGATGTCCCAATAGTTTAACAGATGTCCCAGTAGTTTTACAGATGTCCCAGTAGTTTCACACATGTCCCAGTAGTTTCACAGACGCCCCAATAGTTTCACATATGTCCCATTAGTTTCACAGATGGCCCCATATTTTCACAGACGCCCCAATAGTTTCCAGATGTCCCATTAGTTTCACAAATGTCCCCATAGTTTCACAGATGTCCCAATAGTTTAACAGATGTCCCAGTAGTTTTACAGATGTCCCAGTAGTTTCACAGATGTCCCAGGAGTTTAACAGATGTCCCAATAGTTTAACAGATGTCTCAGTTGTTTCACAGATGTCCCAATAGTTTCACAGATGTCCCAATAGTTTCACAGATGTCCCAATAGGTTCACATATGTCCCAGTAGTTTTAGAGACGTCCCAGTAATTTCACAGATGTCCCAATAGTTTAACAGATGTCCCAGTAGTTTAACGGATGTCCCAGTAGTTTCACAGATGTCCCAGTAGGTTAACATATGTCCCCATAGTTTCACAGATGTCCCAATCGTTTCACAGATGTCCCAGTATTTTTACAGATATCCCAATAGGTTAACAGATGTCTCCATAGTTTCACAAATGTACCAGTAGTTTCACAGATGTCCCAATAGTTTCACAGATGTCCCAGTAGGTTAACAGATGTCCCCATAGTTTCACAGATGTCCCAATAGTTTCACAGATGTCCCAGTAGTTTTAAAGATATCCCAATAGGTTACCAGATGTCCCCATAGTTTCACAGATGTACCAGTAGTTTCACAGATGTTCCAATAGTTTCACAGATGTCCCAATAGTTTCACAGATGTCCCAATAGTTTCACATATGTCCCATTAGTTTCACAGATGACCCCATAGTTTCACAGATGTCCCAATAGTTTCACAGATGTCCCAATAGTTTCATATATGTCCCATTAGTTTCACAGATGTCCCAATAGTTTCACAGATGTACCAGTAGTTTCACAGATGTGCCAATAGTTTAACAGATGTCCCAATAGTTTCACCCAAGTCCCAATAGTTTCACAGATGTCCCAGGAGTTTAACAGATGTCCCAATAGTTTAACATATGTCCCAGTTGTTTCACAGATGTCCCAATAGTTTCACAGATGTCCCAATAGTTTCACAGATGTTCCAATAGGTTCAAATATGTCCCAGTAGTTTTACAGATGTCCCAGTAGTTTCACAGATGTCCCAATAGTTTAACAGATGTCCCAGTAGTTTAACAGATGTCCCAGTAGGTTCACAGATGTCCCAGTAGGTTAACAGATGTCCCCATAGTTTCACAGATGTACCAGTAGTTTCACAGATGTCCCAATAGTTTCACAGATGTCCCAATAGTTTCACATATGTCCCAATAGTTTCATATATGTCCCATTAGTTTCACAGATGACCCCATAGTTTCACAGATGTCCCAATAGTTTCACAGATGTCCCAATAGTTTCACCTATGTCCCATTTGTTTCACAGATGTCCCCATAGTTTCACAGATGTCCCAATAGTTTCACAGATGTACCAGAAGTTTCACAGATGTCCCAATAGTTTCACAGATGTCCCAATAGTTTCACAGATGTCCCAGAAGTTTTACAGACATCCCAGTAGGTTAACAGATGTCCCGTTAATTTCACAGATGTACCAGTAGTTTCACAGATGTCCCCATAGTTTCACAGATGTCCCAATAGTTTAACAGATGTCCCAGTAGTTTTACAGATGTCCCAGTAGTTTCACACATGTCCCAGTAGTTTCACAGAGGCCCCAATAGTTTCACATATGTCTCATTAGTTTCACAGATGTCCCCATAGTTTCACAGATGTCCCAATAGTTTCACAGATGTCCCATTAGTTTCACAGATGTCCCCATAGTTTCACAGATGTCCCAATAGTTTAACAGATGTCCCAGTATTTTTACAGATGTCCCAGTAGTTTCACACATGTCCCAGTAGTTTCACAGACGCCCCAATAGTTTCACATATGTCCCATTAGTTTCACAGATGTCCTCATAGTTTAACAGAAGTCCCAATAGTTTCACAGATGTACCAATAGTTTCACAGATGTACCAATAGTTTAACAGATGTCCCAATAGTTTCACCCATGTCCCAATAGTTTCACAGATGTCCCAGGAGTTTAACAGATGTCCCAATAGTTTAACAGATGTCCCAGTTGTTTTACAGATGTCCCAATAGTTTCACAGATGTCCCAATAGTTTCACAGATGTCCCAATAGGTTCACATATGTCCCAGTAGTTTTACAGATGTCCCAGTAGATTCACAGATGTTCCAATAGTTTAACAGATGTCCCAATAGTTTAACAGATGTCCCAGTAGTTTTACAGATGTCCCAGTAGTTTCACACATGTCCCAGTAGTTTCACAGACGCCCCAATAGTTTCACATATGTCCCATTAGTTTCACAGATGGCCCCATAGTGTCACAGACGCCCCAATAGTTTCCAGATGTCCCATTAGTTTCACAAATGTCCCCATAGTTTCACAGATGTCCCAATAGTTTAACAGATGTCCCAGTAGTTTTACAGATGTCCCAGTAGTTTCACACATGTCCCAGTAGTTTCACAGACGCCCCAATAGTTTCACATATGTCCCATTAGTTTCACAGATGTCCCCATAGTTTCACAGATGTCCCAATAGTTTCACAGATGTACCAGTAGTTTCACAGATGTCCCAATAGTTTAACAGATGTCCCAATAGTTTCACCCATGTCCCAATAGTTTCACAGATGTCTCAGGAGTTTAACAGATGTCCCAATAGTTTAACAGATGTCCCAGTTGTTTCACAGATGTCCCATTAGTTTCACAGATGTCCCAATAGTTTCACATATGTCCCAATAGTTTCATATATGTCCCATTAGTTTCACAGATGACCCCATAGTTTCACAGATGTCCCAATAGTTTCACAGATGTCCCAATAGTTTCACCTATGTCCCATTTGTTTCACAGATGTCCCCATAGTTTCACAGATGTCCCAATAGTTTCACAGATGTACCAGAAGTTTCACAGATGTCCCAATAGATTCACAGATGTCCCAATAGTTTCACAGATGTCCCAGAAGTTTTACAGACATCCCGGTAGGTTAACAGATGTCCCGTTAGTTTCACAGATGTACCAGTAGTTTCACAGATGTCCCCATAGTTTCACAGATGTCCCAATAGTTTAACAGATGTCCCAGTAGTTTTACAGATGTCCCAGTAGTTTCACACATGTCCCAGTAGTTTCACAGACGCCCCAATAGTTTCACATATGTCTCATTAGTTTCACAGATGTCCCCATAGTTTCACAGATGTCCCAATAGTTTCACAGATGTCCCATTAGTTTCACAGATGTCCCCATAGTTTCACAGATGTCCCAATAGTTTAACAGATGTCCCAGTATTTTTACAGATGTCCCAGTAGTTTCACACATGTCCCAGTAGTTTCACAGACGCCCCAATAGTTTCACATATGTCCCATTAGTTTCACAGATGTCCTCATAGTTTAACAGAAGTCCCAATAGTTTCACAGATGTACCAATAGTTTCACAGATGTACCAATAGTTTAAGAGATGTCCCAATAGTTTCACCCATGTCCCAATAGTTTCACAGATGTCCCAGGAGTTTAACAGATGTCCCAATAGTTTAACAGATGTCCCAGTTGTTTTACAGATGTCCCAATAGTTTCACAGATGTCCCAATAGTTTCACAGATGTCCCAATAGGTTCACATATGTCCCAGTAGTTTTACAGATGTCCCAGTAGTTTCACAGATGTTCCAATAGTTTAACAGATGTCCCAATAGTTTAACAGATGTCCCAGTAGTTTTACAGATGTCCCAGTAGTTTCACACATGTCCCAGTAGTTTCACAGACGCCCCAATAGTTTCACATATGTCCCATTAGTTTCACAGATGGCCCCATAGTTTCACAGACGCCCCAATAGTTTCCAGATGTCCCATTAGTTTCACAAATGTCCCCATAGTTTCACAGATGTCCCAATAGTTTAACAGATGTCCCAGTAGTTTTACAGATGTCCCAATAGTTTCACCCATGTCCCAATAGTTTCACAGATGTCCCAGGAGTTTAACAGATGTCCCAATAGTTTAACAGATGTCCCAGTTGTTTTACAGATGTCCCAATAGTTTCACAGATGTCCCAATATTTCACAGATGTCCCAATAGGTTCACATATGTCCCAGTAGTTTTACAGATGTCCCAGTAGATTCACAGATGTTCCAATAGTTTAACAGATGTCCCAATAGTTTAACAGATGTCTCAGTAGTTTTACAGATGTCCCAGTAGTTTCACACATGTCCCAGTAGTTTCACAGACGCCCCAATAGTTTCACATATGTCCCATTAGTTTCACAGATGGCCCCATAGTTTCACAGACGCCCCAATAGTTTCCAGATGTCCCATTAGTTTCACAAATGTCCCCATAGTTTCACAGATGTCCCAATAGTTTAACAGATGTCCCAGTAGTTTTACAGATGTCCCAGTAGTTTCACACGTCCCAGTAGTTTCACAGACGCCCCAATAGTTTCACATATGTCCCATTAGTTTCACAGATGTCCCCATAGTTTCACAGATGTCCCAATAGTTTCACAGATGTACCAGTAGTTTCACAGATGTCCCAATAGTTTCACCCATGTCCCAATAGTTTCACAGATGTCCCAGGAGTTTAACAGATGTCCCAATAGTTTAACAGATGTCCCAGTTGTTTTACAGATGTCCCAATAGTTTCACAGATGTCCCAATAGTTTCACAGATGTCCCAATAGGTTCACATATGTCCCAGTAGTTTTACAGATGTCCCAGTAGATTCACAGATGTTCCAATAGTTTAACAGATGTCCCAATAGTTTAACAGATGTCCCAGTAGTTTTACAGATGTCCCAGTAGTTTCACACATGTCCCAGTAGTTTCACAGACGCCCCAATAGTTTCACATATGTCCCATTAGTTTCACAGATGGCCCCATAGTTTCACAGACGCCCCAATAGTTTCACATATGTCTCATTAGTTTAACAGATGTCCCCATAGTTTCACAGATGTCCCAATAGTTTCACAGATGTCCCATTAGTTTCACAGATGTCCCCATAGTTTCACAGATGTGCCAATAGTTTAACAGATGTCCCAGTATTTTTACAGATGTCCCAGTAGTTTCACACATGTCCCAGTAGTTTCACAGACGCCCCAATAGTTTCACATATGTCCCATTAGTTTCACAGATGTCCTCATAGTTTAACAGAAGTCCCAATAGTTTCACAGATGTACCAATAGTTTCACAGATGTACCAATAGTTTAAGAGATGTCCCAATAGTTTCACCCATGTCCCAATAGTTTCACAGATGTCCCAGGAGTTTAACAGATGTCCCAATAGTTTAACAGATGTCCCAGTTGTTTTACAGATGTCCCAATAGTTTCACAGATGTCCCAATAGTTTCACAGATGTCCCAATAGGTTCACATATGTCCCAGTAGTTTTACAGATGTCCCAGTAGTTTCACAGATGTTCCAATAGTTTAACAGATGTCCCAATAGTTTAACAGATGTCCCAGTAGTTTTACAGATGTCCCAGTAGTTTCACACATGTCCCAGTAGTTTCACAGACACCCCAATAGTTTCACATATGTCCCATTAGTTTCACAGATGGCCCCATAGTTTCACAGACGCCCCAATAGTTTCCAGATGTCCCATTAGTTTCACAAATGTCCCCATAGTTTCACAGATGTCCCAATAGTTTAACAGATGTCCCAGTAGTTTTACAGATGTCCCAATAGTTTCACCCATGTCCCAATAGTTTCACAGATGTCCCAGGAGTTTAACAGATGTCCCAATAGTTTAACAGATGTCCCAGTTGTTTTACAGATGTCCCAATAGTTTCACAGATGTCCCCATAGTTTCACAGATGTCCCACTAGTTTCACAGATGTACCAGTAGTTTCACAGATGTCCCAATAGTTTCACCCATGTCCCAATAGTTTCACAGATGTCCCAGGAGTTTAACAGATGTCCCAATAGTTTAACAGATGTCCCAGTTGTTTCACAGATGTCCCATTAGTTTCACAGATGTCCCAATAGTTTCACATATGTCCCAATAGTTTCATATATGTCCCATTAGTTTCACAGATGACCCCATAGTTTCACAGATGTCCCAATAGTTTCACAGATGTCCCAATAGTTTCACCTATGTCCCATTTGTTTCACAGATGTCCCCATAGTTTCACAGATGTCCCAATAGTTTCACAGATGTACCAGAAGTTTCACAGATGTCCCAATAGATTCACAGATGTCCCAATAGTTTCACAGATGTCCCAGAAGTTTTACAGACATCCCGGTAGGTTAACAGATGTCCCGTTAGTTTCACAGATGTACCAGTAGTTTCACAGATGTCCCCATAGTTTCACAGATGTCCCAATAGTTTAACAGATGTCCCAGTAGTTTTACAGATGTCCCAGTAGTTTCACACATGTCCCAGTAGTTTCACAGACGCCCCAATAGTTTCACATATGTCTCATTAGTTTCACAGATGTCCCCGTAGTTTCACAGATGTCCCAATAGTTTCACAGATGTCCCATTAGTTTCACAGATGTCCCCATAGTTTCACAGATGTCCCAATAGTTTAACAGATGTCCCAGTATTTTTACAGATGTCCCAGTAGTTTCACACATGTCCCAGTAGTTTCACAGACGCCCCAATAGTTTCACATATGTCCCATTAGTTTCACAGATGTCCTCATAGTTTAACAGAAGTCCCAATAGTTTCACAGATGTACCAATAGTTTCACAGATGTACCAATAGTTTAAGAGATGTCCCAATAGTTTCACCCATGTCCCAATAGTTTCACAGATGTCCCAGGAGTTTAACAGATGTCCCAATAGTTTAACAGATGTCCCAGTTGTTTTACAGATGTCCCAATAGTTTCACAGATGTCCCAATAGTTTCACAGATGTCCCAATAGGTTCACATATGTCCCAGTAGTTTTACAGATGTCCCAGTAGTTTCACAGATGTTCCAATAGTTTAACAGATGTCCCAATAGTTTAACAGATGTCCCAGTAGTTTTACAGATGTCCCAGTAGTTTCACACATGTCCCAGTAGTTTCACAGACGCCCCAATAGTTTCACATATGTCCCATTAGTTTCACAGATGGCCCCATAGTTTCACAGACGCCCCAATAGTTTCCAGATGTCCCATTAGTTTCACAAATGTCCCCATAGTTTCACAGATGTCCCAATAGTTTAACAGATGTCCGAGTAGTTTTACAGATGTCCCAATAGTTTCACCCATGTCCCAATAGTTTCACAGATGTCCCAGGAGTTTAACAGATGTCCCAATAGTTTAACAGATGTCCCAGTTGTTTTACAGATGTCCCAATAGTTTCACAGATGTCCCAATAGTTTCACAGATGTCCCAATAGGTTCACATATGTCCCAGTAGTTTTACAGATGTCCCAGTAGATTCACAGATGTTCCAATAGTTTAACAGATGTCCCAATAGTTTAACAGATGTCCCAGTAGTTTTACAGATGTCCCAGTAGTTTCACACATGTCCCAGTAGTTTCACAGACGCCCCAATAGTTTCACATATGTCCCATTAGTTTCACAGATGGCCCCATAGTTTCACAGACGCCCCAATAGTTTCACATATGTCTCATTAGTTTCACAGATGTCCCCATAGTTTCACAGATGTCCCAATAGTTTCACAGATGTCCCATTAGTTTCACAGATGTCCCCATAGTTTCACAGATGTCCCAATAGTTTAACAGATGTCCCAGTATTTTTACAGATGTCCCAGTAGTTTCACACATGTCCCAGTAGTTTCACAGACGCCCCAATAGTTTCACATATGTCCCATTAGTTTCACAGATGTCCTCATAGTTTAACAGAAGTCCCAATAGTTTCACAGATGTACCAATAGTTTCACAGATGTACCAATAGTTTAAGAGATGTCCCAATAGTTTCACCCATGTCCCAATAGTTTCACAGATGTCCCAGGAGTTTAACAGATGTCCCAATAGTTTAACAGATGTCCCAGTTGTTTTACAGATGTCCCAATAGTTTCACAGATGTCCCAATAGTTTCACAGATGTCCCAATAGGTTCACATATGTCCCAGTAGTTTTACAGATGTCCCAGTAGTTTCACAGATGTTCCAATAGTTTAACAGATGTCCCAATAGTTTAACAGATGTCCCAGTAGTTTTACAGATGTCCCAGTAGTTTCACACATGTCCCAGTAGTTTCACAGACACCCCAATAGTTTCACATATGTCCCATTAGTTTCACAGATGGCCCCATAGTTTCACAGACGCCCCAATAGTTTCCAGATGTCCCATTAGTTTCACAAATGTCCCCATAGTTTCACAGATGTCCCAATAGTTTAACAGATGTCCCAGTAGTTTTACAGATGTCCCAATAGTTTCACCCATGTCCCAATAGTTTCACAGATGTCCCAGGAGTTTAACAGATGTCCCAATAGTTTAACAGATGTCCCAGTTGTTTTACAGATGTCCCAATAGTTTCACAGATGTCCCCATAGTTTCACAGATGTCCCACTAGTTTCACAGATGTACCAGTAGTTTCACAGATGTCCCAATAGTTTCACCCATGTCCCAATAGTTTCACAGATGTCCCAGGAGTTTAACAGATGTCCCAATAGTTTAACAGATGTCCCAGTTGTTTCACAGATGTCCCATTAGTTTCACAGATGTCCCAATAGTTTCACATATGTCCCAATAGTTTCATATATGTCCCATTAGTTTCACAGATGACCCCATAGTTTCACAGATGTCCCAATAGTTTCACAGATGTCCCAATAGTTTCACCTATGTCCCATTTGTTTCACAGATGTCCCCATAGTTTCACAGATGTCCCAATAGTTTCACAGATGTACCAGAAGTTTCACAGATGTCCCAATAGATTCACAGATGTCCCAATAGTTTCACAGATGTCCCAGAAGTTTTACAGACATCCCGGTAGGTTAACAGATGTCCCGTTAGTTTCACAGATGTACCAGTAGTTTCACAGATGTCCCCATAGTTTCACAGATGTCCCAATAGTTTAACAGATGTCCCAGTAGTTTTACAGATGTCCCAGTAGTTTCACACATGTCCCAGTAGTTTCACAGACGCCCCAATAGTTTCACATATGTCTCATTAGTTTCACAGATGTCCCCATAGTTTCACAGATGTCCCAATAGTTTCACAGATGTCCCATTAGTTTCACAGATGTCCCCATAGTTTCACAGATGTCCCAATAGTTTAACAGATGTCCCAGTATTTTTACAGATGTCCCAGTAGTTTCACACATGTCCCAGTAGTTTCACAGACGCCCCAATAGTTTCACATATGTCCCATTAGTTTCACAGATGTCCTCATAGTTTAACAGAAGTCCCAATAGTTTCACAGATGTACCAATAGTTTCACAGATGTACCAATAGTTTAAGAGATGTCCCAATAGTTTCACCCATGTCCCAATAGTTTCACAGATGTCCCAGGAGTTTAACAGATGTCCCAATAGTTTAACAGATGTCCCAGTTGTTTTACAGATGTCCCAATAGTTTCACAGATGTCCCAATAGTTTCACAGATGTTCCAATAGGTTCACATATGTCCCATTAGTTTCACAGATGGCCCCATAGTTTCACAGACGCCCCAATAGTTTCCAGATGTCCCATTAGTTTCACAAATGTCCCCATAGTTTCACAGATGTCCCAATAGTTTAACAGATGTCCCAGTAGTTTTACAGATGTCCCAATAGTTTCACCCATGTCCCAATAGTTTCACAGATGTCCCAGGAGTTTAACAGATGTCCCAATAGTTTAACAGATGTCCCAGTTGTTTTACAGATGTCCCAATAGTTTCACAGATGTCCCCATAGTTTCACAGATGTCCCACTAGTTTCACAGATGTACCAGTAGTTTCACAGATGTCCCAATAGTTTCACCCATGTCCCAATAGTTTCACAGATGTCCCAGGAGTTTAACAGATGTCCCAATAGTTTAACAGATGTCCCAGTTGTTTCACAGATGTCCCATTAGTTTCACAGATGTCCCAATAGTTTCACATATGTCCCAATAGTTTCATATATGTCCCATTAGTTTCACAGATGACCCCATAGTTTCACAGATGTCCCAATAGTTTCACAGATGTCCCAATAGTTTCACCTATGTCCCATTTGTTTCACAGATGTCCCCATAGTTTCACAGATGTCCCAATAGTTTCACAGATGTACCAGAAGTTTCACAGATGTCCCAATAGATTCACAGATGTCCCAATAGTTTCACAGATGTCCCAGAAGTTTTACAGACATCCCGGTAGGTTAACAGATGTCCCGTTAGTTTCACAGATGTACCAGTAGTTTCACAGATGTCCCCATAGTTTCACAGATGTCCCAATAGTTTAACAGATGTCCCAGTAGTTTTACAGATGTCCCAGTAGTTTCACACATGTCCCAGTAGTTTCACAGACGCCCCAATAGTTTCACATATGTCTCATTAGTTTCACAGATGTCCCCATAGTTTCACAGATGTCCCAATAGTTTCACAGATGTCCCATTAGTTTCACAGATGTCCCCATAGTTTCACAGATGTCCCAATAGTTTAACAGATGTCCCAGTATTTTTACAGATGTCCCAGTAGTTTCACACATGTCCCAGTAGTTTCACAGACGCCCCAATAGTTTCACATATGTCCCATTAGTTTCACAGATGTCCTCATAGTTTAACAGAAGTCCCAATAGTTTCACAGATGTACCAATAGTTTCACAGATGTACCAATAGTTTAAGAGATGTCCCAATAGTTTCACCCATGTCCCAATAGTTTCACAGATGTCCCAGGAGTTTAACAGATGTCCCAATAGTTTAACAGATGTCCCAGTTGTTTTACAGATGTCCCAATAGTTTCACAGATGTCCCAATAGTTTCACAGATGTTCCAATAGGTTCACATATGTCCCAGTAGTTTTACAGATGTCCCAGTAGTTTCACAGATGTTCCAATAGTTTAACAGATGTCCCAATAGTTTAACAGATGTCCCAGTAGTTTTACAGATGTCCCAGTAGTTTCACACATGTCCCAGTAGTTTCACAGACGCCCCAATAGTTTCACATATGTCCCATTAGTTTCACAGATGGCCCCATAGTTTCACAGACGCCCCAATAGTTTCCAGATGTCCCATTAGTTTCACAAATGTCCCCATAGTTTCACAGATGTCCCAATAGTTTAACAGATGTCCCAGTAGTTTTACATATGTCCCAATAGTTTCACCCATGTCCCAATAGTTTCACAGATGTCCCAGGAGTTTAACAGATGTCCCAATAGTTTAACAGATGTCCCAGTTGTTTTACAGATGTCCCAATAGTTTCACAGATGTCCCAATAGTTTCACAGATGTCCCAATAGGTTCACATATGTCCCAGTAGTTTTACAGATGTCCCAGTAGATTCACAGATGTTCCAATAGTTTAACAGATGTCCCAATAGTTTAACAGATGTCCCAGTAGTTTTACAGATGTCCCAGTAGTTTCACACATGTCCCAGTAGTTTCACAGACGCCCCAATAGTTTCACATATGTCCCATTAGTTTCACAGATGGCCCCATAGTTTCACAGACGCCCCAATAGTTTCACATATGTCTCATTAGTTTCACAGATGTCCCCATAGTTTCACAGATGTCCCAATAGTTTCACAGATGTCCCATTAGTTTCACAGATGTCCCCATAGTTTCACAGATGTCCCAATAGTTTAACAGATGTCCCAGTATTTTTACAGATGTCCCAGTAGTTTCACACATGTCCCAGTAGTTTCACAGACGCCCCAATAGTTTCACATATGTCCCATTAGTTTCACAGATGTCCTCATAGTTTAACAGAAGTCCCAATAGTTTCACAGATGTACCAATAGTTTCACAGATGTACCAATAGTTTAAGAGATGTCCCAATAGTTTCACCCATGTCCCAATAGTTTCACAGATGTCCCAGGAGTTTAACAGATGTCCCAATAGTTTAACAGATGTCCCAGTTGTTTTACAGATGTCCCAATAGTTTCACAGATGTCCCAATAGTTTCACAGATGTCCCAATAGGTTCACATATGTCCCAGTAGTTTTACAGATGTCCCAGTAGTTTCACAGATGTTCCAATAGTTTAACAGATGTCCCAATAGTTTAACAGATGTCCCAGTAGTTTTACAGATGTCCCAGTAGTTTCACACATGTCCCAGTAGTTTCACAGACGCCCCAATAGTTTCACATATGTCCCATTAGTTTCACAGATGGCCCCATAGTTTCACAGACGCCCCAATAGTTTCCAGATGTCCCATTAGTTTCACAAATGTCCCCATAGTTTCACAGATGTCCCAATAGTTTAACAGATGTCCCAGTAGTTTTACAGATGTCCCAATAGTTTCACCCATGTCCCAATAGTTTCACAGATGTCCCAGGAGTTTAACAGATGTCCCAATAGTTTAACAGATGTCCCAGTTGTTTTACAGATGTCCCAATAGTTTCACAGATGTCCCAATAGTTTCACAGATGTCCCAATAGGTTCACATATGTCCCAGTAGTTTTACAGATGTCCCAGTAGATTCACAGATGTTCCAATAGTTTAACAGATGTCCCAATAGTTTCACATATGTCTCATTAGTTTCACAGATGTCCCCATAGTTTCACAGATGTCCCAATAGTTTCACAGATGTCCCATTAGTTTCACAGATGTCCCCATAGTTTCACAGATGTCCCAATAGTTTAACAGATGTCCCAGTATTTTTACAGATGTCCCAGTAGTTTCACACATGTCCCAGTAGTTTCACAGACGCCCCAATAGTTTCACATATGTCCCATTAGTTTCACAGATGTCCTCATAGTTTAACAGAAGTCCCAATAGTTTCACAGATGTACCAATAGTTTCACAGATGTACCAATAGTTTAAGAGATGTCCCAATAGTTTCACCCATGTCCCAATAGTTTCACAGATGTCCCAGGAGTTTAACAGATGTCCCAATAGTTTAACAGATGTCCCAGTTGTTTTACAGATGTCCCAATAGTTTCACAGATGTCCCAATAGTTTCACAGATGTCCCAAAAGGTTCACATATGTCCCAGTAGTTTTACAGATGTCCCAGTAGTTTCACAGATGTTCCAATAGTTTAACAGATGTCCCAATAGTTTAACAGATGTCCCAGTAGTTTTACAGATGTCCCAGGAGTTTCACACATGTCCCAGTAGTTTCACAGACGCCCCAATAGTTTCACATATGTCCCATTAGTTTCACAG
Organism: Petromyzon marinus; assembly: GCF_048934315.1. NCBI lineage: Eukaryota > Metazoa > Chordata > Hyperoartia > Petromyzontiformes > Petromyzontidae > Petromyzon > Petromyzon marinus. The sequence goes on from NC_133692.1 coordinate 13,722,761, forward strand.
ATGGCCCCATAGTTTCACAGACGCCCCAATAGTTTCCAGATGTCCCATTAGTTTCACAAATGTCCCCATAGTTTCACAGATGTCCCAATAGTTTAACAGATGTCCCAGTAGTTTTACAGATGTCCCAATAGTTTCACCCATGTCCCAATAGTTTCACAGATGTCCCAGGAGTTTAACAGATGTCCCAATAGTTTAACAGATGTCCCAGTTGTTTTACAGATGTCCCAATAGTTTCACAGATGTCCCAATAGTTTCACAGATGTCCCAATAGGTTCACATATGTCCCAGTAGTTTTACAGATGTCCCAGTAGATTCACAGATGTTCCAATAGTTTAACAGATGTCCCAATAGTTTAACAGATGTCCCAGTAGTTTTACAGATGTCCCAGTAGTTTCACACATGTCCCAGTAGTTTCACAGACGCCCCAATAGTTTCACATATGTCCCATTAGTTTCACAGATGGCCCCATAGTTTCACAGACGCCCCAATAGTTTCACATATGTCTCATTAGTTTCACAGATGTCCCCATAGTTTCACAGATGTCCCAATAGTTTCACAGATGTCCCATTAGTTTCACAGATGTCCCCATAGTTTCACAGATGTCCCAATAGTTTAACAGATGTCCCAGTAGTTTTACAGATGTCCCAGTAGATTCACAGATGTTCCAATAGTTTAACAGATGTCCCAATAGTTTAACAGATGTCCCAGTAGTTTTACAGATGTCCCAGTAGTTTCACACATGTCCCAGTAGTTTCACAGACGCCCCAATAGTTTCACATATGTCCCATTAGTTTCACAGATGGCCCCATAGTTTCACAGACGCCCCAATAGTTTCCAGATGTCCCATTAGTTTCACAAATGTCCCCATAGTTTCACAGATGTCCCAATAGTTTAACAGATGTCCCAGTAGTTTTACAGATGTCCCAGTAGTTTCACACGTCCCAGTAGTTTCACAGACGCCCCAATAGTTTCACATATGTCCCATTAGTTTCACAGATGTCCCCATAGTTTCACAGATGTCCCAATAGTTTCACAGATGTACCAGTAGTTTCACAGATGTCCCAATAGTTTAACAGATGTCCCAATAGTTTCACCCATGTCCCAATAGTTTCACAGATGTCCCAGGAGTTTAACAGATGTCCCAATAGTTTAACAGATGTCCCAGTTGTTTCACAGATGTCCCATTAGTTTCACAGATGTCCCAATAGTTTCACATATGTCCCAATAGTTTCATATATGTCCCATTAGTTTCACAGATGACCCCATAGTTTCACAGATGTCCCAATAGTTTCACAGATGTCCCAATAGTTTCACCTATGTCCCATTTGTTTCACAGATGTCCCCATAGTTTCACAGATGTCCCAATAGTTTCACAGATGTACCAGAAGTTTCACAGATGTCCCAATAGATTCACAGATGTCCCAATAGTTTCACAGATGTCCCAGAAATTTTACAGACATCCCGGTAGGTTAACAGATGTCCCGTTAGTTTCACAGATGTACCAGTAGTTTCACAGATGTCCCCATAGTTTCACAGATGTCCCAATAGTTTAACAGATGTCCCAGTAGTTTTACAGATGTCCCAGTAGTTTCACACATGTCCCAGTAGTTTCACAGACGCCCCAATAGTTTCACATATGTCTCATTAGTTTCACAGATGTCCCCATAGTTTCACAGATGTCCCAATAGTTTCACAGATGTCCCATTAGTTTCACAGATGTCCCCATAGTTTCACAGATGTCCCAATAGTTTAACAGATGTCCCAGTATTTTTACAGATGTCCCAGTAGTTTCACACATGTCCCAGTAGTTTCACAGACGCCCCAATAGTTTCACATATGTCCCATTAGTTTCACAGATGTCCTCATAGTTTAACAGAAGTCCCAATAGTTTCACAGATGTACCAATAGTTTCACAGATGTACCAATAGTTTAACAGATGTCCCAATAGTTTCACCCATGTCCCAATAGTTTCACAGATGTCCCAGGAGTTTAACAGATGTCCCAATAGTTTAACAGATGTCCCAGTTGTTTTACAGATGTCCCAATAGTTTCACAGATGTCCCAATAGTTTCACAGATGTCCCAATAGGTTCACATATGTCCCAGTAGTTTTACAGATGTCCCAGTAGTTTCACAGATGTTCCAATAGTTTAACAGATGTCCCAATAGTTTAACAGATGTCCCAGTAGTTTTACAGATGTCCCAGTAGTTTCACACATGTCCCAGTAGTTTCACAGACGCCCCAATAGTTTCACATATGTCCCATTAGTTTCACAGATGGCCCCATAGTTTCACAGACGCCCCAATAGTTTCCAGATGTCCCATTAGTTTCACAAATGTCCCCATAGTTTCACAGATGTCCCAATAGTTTAACAGATGTCCCAGTAGTTTTACAGATGTCCCAATAGTTTCACCCATGTCCCAATAGTTTCACAGATGTCCCAGGAGTTTAACAGATGTCCCAATAGTTTAACAGATGTCCCAGTTGTTTTACAGATGTCCCAATAGTTTCACAGATGTCCCAATAGTTTCACAGTTGTCCCAATAGGTTCACATATGTCCCAGTAGTTTTACAGATGTCCCAGTAGATTCACAGATGTTCCAATAGTTTAACAGATGTCCCAATAGTTTAACAGATGTCCCAGTAGTTTTACAGATGTCCCAGTAGTTTCACACATGTCCCAGTAGTTTCACAGACGCCCCAATAGTTTCACATATGTCCCATTAGTTTCACAGATGGCCCCATAGTTTCACAGACGCCCCAATAGTTTCCAGATGTCCCATTAGTTTCACAAATGTCCCCATAGTTTCACAGATGTCCCAATAGTTTAACAGATGTCCCAGTAGTTTTACAGATGTCCCAGTAGTTTCACACATGTCCCAGTAGTTTCACAGACACCCCAATAGTTTCACATATGTCCCATTAGTTTCACAGATGTCCCCATAGTTTCACAGATTTCCCAATAGTTTCACAGATGTACCAGTAGTTTCACAGATGTCCCAATAGTTTAAAAGATGGCCCAATAGTTTCACCCATGTCCCAATAGTTTCACAGATGTCCCAGGAGTTTAACAGATGTCCCAATAGTTTAACAGATGTCCCAGTTGTTTCACAGATGTCCCATTAGTTTCACAGATGTCCCAATAGTTTCACATATGTCCCAATAGTTTCATATATGTCCCATTAGTTTCACAGATGACCCCATAGTTTCACAGATGTCCCAATAGTTTCACAGATGTCCCAATAGTTTCACCTATGTCCCATTTGTTTCACAGATGTCCCCATAGTTTCACAGATGTCCCAATAGTTTCACAGATGTACCAGAAGTTTCACAGATGTCCCAATAGATTCACAGATGTCCCAATAGTTTCACAGATGTTCCAGAAGTTTTACAGACATCCCGGTAGGTTAACAGATGTCCCGTTAGTTTCACAGATGTACCAGTAGTTTCACAGATGTCCCCATAGTTTCACAGATGTCCCAATAGTTTAACAGATGTCCCAGTAGTTTTACAGATGTCCCAGTAGTTTCACACATGTCCCAGTAGTTTCACAGACGCCCCAATAGTTTCACATATGTCTCATTAGTTTCACAGATGTCCCCATAGTTTCACAGATGTCCCAATAGTTTCACAGATGTCCCATTAGTTTCACAGATGTCCCCATAGTTTCACAGATGTCCCAATAGTTTAACAGATGTCCCAGTATTTTTACAGATGTCCCAGTAGTTTCACACATGTCCCAGTAGTTTCACAGACGCCCCAATAGTTTCACATATGTCCCATTAGTTTCACAGATGTCCTCATAGTTTAACAGAAGTCCCAATAGTTTCACAGATGTACCAATAGTTTCACAGATGTACCAATAGTTTAACAGATGTCCCAATAGTTTCACCCATGTCCCAATAGTTTCACAGATGTCCCAGGAGTTTAACAGATGTCCCAATAGTTTAACAGATGTCCCAGTTGTTTTACAGATGTCCCAATAGTTTCACAGATGTCCCAATAGTTTCACAGATGTCCCAATAGGTTCACATATGTCCCAGTAGTTTTACAGATGTCCCAGTAGTTTCACAGATGTTCCAATAGTTTAACAGATGTCCCAATAGTTTAACAGATGTCCCAGTAGTTTTACAGATGTCCCAGTAGTTTCACACATGTCCCAGTAGTTTCACAGACGCCCCAATAGTTTCACATATGTCCCATTAGTTTCACAGATGGCCCCATAGTTTCACAGACGCCCCAATAGTTTCCAGATGTCCCATTAGTTTCATAAATGTCCCCATAGTTTCACAGATGTCCCAATAGTTTAACAGATGTCCCAGTAGTTTTACAGATGTCCCAGTAGTTTCACACATGTCCCAGTAGTATCACAGACGCCCCAATAGTTTCACATATGTCCCATTAGTTTCACAGATGTCCCCATAGTTTCACAGATGTCCCAATAGTTTCACAGATGTACCAGTAGTTTCACAGATGTCCCAATAGTTTAACAGATGTCCCAATAGTTTCACCCATGTCCCAATAGTTTCACAGATGTCCCAGGAGTTTAACAGATGTCCCAATAGTTTAACAGATGTCCCAGTTGTTTCACAGATGTCCCATTAGTTTCACAGATGTCCCAATAGTTTCACAGATATCCCAATAGGTTCACATATGTCCCAGTAGTTTTACAGATGTCCCAGTAGTTTCACATATGTCCCAATAGTTTAACAGATGTCCCAGTAGTTTAACAGATGTCCCAGTAGTTTCACAGATGTGCCAGGAGTTTAACAGATGTCCCAATAGTTTAACAGATGTCTCAGTTGTTTCACAGATGTCCCAATAGTTTCACAGATGTCCCAATAGTTTCACAGATGTCCCAATAGTTTCACAGATGTTCCAATAGGTTCAAATATGTCCCAGTAGTTTTACAGATGTCCCAGTAGTTTCACAGATGTCCCAATAGTTTAACAGATGTCCCAGTAGTTTAACAGATGTCCCAGTAGGTTCACAGATGTCCCAGTAGGTTAACAGATGTCCCCATAGTTTCACAGATGTACCAGTAGTTTCACAGATGTCCCAATAGTTTCACAGATGTCCCAATAGTTTCACATATGTCCCAATAGTTTCATATATGTCCCATTAGTTTCACAGATGACCCCATAGTTTCACAGATGTCCCAATAGTTTCACAGATGTCCCAATAGTTTCACCTATGTCCCATTTGTTTCACAGATGTCCCCATAGTTTCACAGATGTCCCAATAGTTTCACAGATGTACCAGAAGTTTCACAGATGTCCCAATAGTTTCACAGATGTCCCAATAGTTTCACAGATGTCCCAGAAGTTTTACAGACATCCCAGTAGGTTAACAGATGTCCCATTAGTTTCACAGATGTACCAGTAGTTTCACAGATGTCCCCATAGTTTCACAGATGTCCCAATAGTTTAACAGATGTCCCAGTAGTTTTACAGATGTCCCAGTAGTTTCACACATGTCCCAGTAGTTTCACAGACGCCCCAATAGTTTCACATATGTCTCATTAGTTTCACAGATGTCCCCATAGTTTCACAGATGTCCCAATAGTTTCACAGATGTCCCATTAGTTTCACAGATGTCCCCATAGTTTCACAGATGTCCCAATAGTTTAACAGATGTCCCAGTATTTTTACAGATGTCCCAGTAGTTTCACACATGTCCCAGTAGTTTCACAGACGCCCCAATAGTTTCACATATGTCCCATTAGTTTCACAGATGTCCTCATAGTTTAACAGAAGTCCCAATAGTTTCACAGATGTACCAATAGTTTCACAGATGTACCAATAGTTTAACAGATGTCCCAATAGTTTCACCCATGTCCCAATAGTTTCACAGATGTCCCAGGAGTTTAACAGATGTCCCAATAGTTTAACAGATGTCCCAGTTGTTTTACAGATGTCCCAATAGTTTCACAGATGTCCCAATAGTTTCACAGATGTCCCAATAGGTTCACATATGTCCCAGTAGTTTTACAGATGTCCCAGTAGATTCACAAATGTTCCAATAGTTTAACAGATGTCCCAATAGTTTAACAGATGTCCCAGTAGTTTTACAGATGTCCCAGTAGTTTCACACATGTCCCAGTAGTTTCACAGACGCCCCAATAGTTTCACATATGTCCCATTAGTTTCACAGATGGCCCCATAGTTTCACAGACGCCCCAATAGTTTCCAGATGTCCCATTAGTTTCACAAATGTCCCCATAGTTTCACAGATGTCCCAATAGTTTAACAGATGTCCCAGTAGTTTTACAGATGTCCCAGTAGTTTCACACATGTCCCAGTAGTTTCACAGACGCCCCAATAGTTTCACATATGTCCCATTAGTTTCACAGATGTCCCCATAGTTTCACAGATGTCGCAATAGTTTCACAGATGTACCAGTAGTTTCACAGATGTCCCAATAGTTTAACAGATGTCCCAATAGTTTCACCCATGTCCCAATAGTTTCACAGATGTCCCAGGAGTTTAACAGATGTCCCAATAGTTTAACAGATGTCCCAGTTGTTTCACAGATGTCCCATTAGTTTCACAGATGTCCCAATAGTTTGACATATGTCCCAATAGTTTCATATATGTCCCATTAGTTTCACAGATGACCCCATAGTTTCACAGATGTCCCAATAGTTTCACAGATGTCCCAATAGTTTCACCTATGTCCCATTTGTTTCACAGATGTCCCCATAGTTTCACAGATGTCCCAATAGTTTCACAGATGTACCAGAAGTTTCACAGATGTGCCAATAGATTCACAGATGTCCCAATAGTTTCACAGATGTCCCAGAAGTTTTACAGACATCCCTGTAGGTTAACAGATGTCCCGTTAGTTTCACAGATGTACCAGTAGTTTCACAGATGTCCCCATAGTTTCACAGATGTCCCAATAGTTTAACAGATGTCCCAGTAGTTTTACAGATGTCCCAGTAGTTTCACACATGTCCCAGTAGTTTCACAGACGCCCCAATAGTTTCACATATGTCTCATTAGTTTCACAGATGTCCCCATAGTTTCACAGATGTCCCAATAGTTTCACAGATGTCCCATTAGTTTCACAGATGTCCCCATAGTTTCACAGATGTCCCAATAGTTTAACAGATGTCCCAGTATTTTTACAGATGTCCCAGTAGTTTCACACATGTCCCAGTAGTTTCACAGACGCCCCAATAGTTTCACATATGTCCCATTAGTTTCACAGATGTCCTCATAGTTTAACAGAAGTCCCAATAGTTTCACAGATGTACCAATAGTTTCACAGATGTCCCAATAGTTTAACAGATGTCCCAGTATTTTTACAGATGTCCCAGTAGTTTCACACATGTCCCAGTAGTTTCACAGACGCCCCAATAGTTTCACATATGTCCCATTAGTTTCACAGATGTCCTCATAGTTTAACAGAAGTCCCAATAGTTTCACAGATGTACCAATAGTTTCACAGATGTACCAATAGTTTAACAGATGTCCCAATAGTTTCACCCATGTCCCAATAGTTTCACAGATGTCCCAGGAGTTTAACAGATGTCCCAATAGTTTAACAGATGTCCCAGTTGTTTTACAGATGTCCCAATAGTTTCACAGATGCCCCAATAGTTTCACAGATGTCCCAATAGGTTCACATATGTCCCAGTAGTTTTACAGATGTCCCAGTAGATTCACAAATGTTCCAATAGTTTAACAGATGTCCCAATAGTTTAACAGATGTCCCAGTAGTTTTACAGATGTCCCAGTAGTTTCACACATGTCCCAGTAGTTTCACAGACGCCCCAATAGTTTCACATATGTCCCATTAGTTTCACAGATGGCCCCATAGTTTCACAGACGCCCCAATAGTTTCCAGATGTCCCATTAGTTTCACAAATGTCCCCATAGTTTCACAGATGTCCCAATAGTTTAACAGATGTCCCAGTAGTTTTACAGATGTCCCAGTAGTTTCACACATGTCCCAGTAGTTTCACAGACGCCCCAATAGTTTCACATATGTCCCATTAGTTTCACAGATGTCCCCATAGTTTCACAGATGTCCCAATAGTTTCACAGATGTACCAGTAGTTTCACAGATGTCCCAATAGTTTAACAGATGTCCCAATAGTTTCACCCATGTCCCAATAGTTTCACAGATGTCCCAGGAGTTTAACAGATGTCCCAATAGTTTAACAGATGTCCCAGTTGTTTCACAGATGTCCCATTAGTTTCACAGATGTCCCAATAGTTTGACATATGTCCCAATAGTTTCATATATGTCCCATTAGTTTCACAGATGACCCCATAGTTTCACAGATGTCCCAATAGTTTCACAGATGTCCCAATAGTTTCACCTATGTCCCATTTGTTTCACAGATGTCCCCATAGTTTCACAGATGTCCCAATAGTTTCACAGATGTACCAGAAGTTTCACAGATGTGCCAATAGATTCACAGATGTCCCAATAGTTTCACAGATGTCCCAGAAGTTTTACAGACATCCCTGTAGGTTAACAGATGTCCCGTTAGTTTCACAGATGTACCAGTAGTTTCACAGATGTCCCCAATAGTTTCACAGATGTCCCAGAAGTTTTACAGACATCCCTGTAGGTTAACAGATGTCCCGTTAGTTTCACAGATGTACCAGTAGTTTCACAGATGTCCCCATAGTTTCACAGATGTCCCAATAGTTTAACAGATGTCCCAGTAGTTTAACAGATGTCCCAATAGTTTCACCCATGTCCCAATAGTTTCACAGATGTCCCAGGAGTTTAACAGATGTCCCAATAGTTTAACAGATGTCCCAGTTGTTTCACAGATGTCCCATTAGTTTCACAGATGTCCCAATAGTTTGACATATGTCCCAATAGTTTCATATATGTCCCATTAGTTTCACAGATGACCCCATAGTTTCACAGATGTCCCAATAGTTTCACAGATGTCCCAATAGTTTCACCTATGTCCCATTTGTTTCACAGATGTCCCCATAGTTTCACAGATGTCCCAATAGTTTCACAGATGTACCAGAAGTTTCACAGATGTGCCAATAGATTCACAGATGTCCCAATAGTTTCACAGATGTCCCAGAAGTTTTACAGACATCCCTGTAGGTTAACAGATGTCCCGTTAGTTTCACAGATGTACCAGTAGTTTCACAGATGTCCCCATAGTTTCACAGATGTCCCAATAGTTTAACAGATGTCCCAGTAGTTTTACAGATGTCCCAGTAGTTTCACACATGTCCCAGTAGTTTCACAGACGCCCCAATAGTTTCACATATGTCTCATTAGTTTCACAGATGTCCCCATAGTTTCACAGATGTCCCAATAGTTTCACAGATGTCCCATTAGTTTCACAGATGTCCCCATAGTTTCACAGATGTCCCAATAGTTTAACAGATGTCCCAGTATTTTTACAGATGTCCCAGTAGTTTCACACATGTCCCAGTAGTTTCACAGACGCCCCAATAGTTTCACATATGTCCCATTAGTTTCACAGATGTCCTCATAGTTTAACAGAAGTCCCAATAGTTTCACAGATGTACCAATAGTTTCACAGATGTACCAATAGTTTAACAGATGTCCCAATAGTTTCACCCATGTCCCAATAGTTTCACAGATGTCCCAGGAGTTTAACAGATGTCCCAATAGTTTAACAGATGTCCCAGTTGTTTTACAGATGTCCCAATAGTTTCACAGATGTCCCAATAGTTTCACAGATGTCCCAATAGGTTCACATATGTCCCAGTAGTTTTACAGATGTCCCAGTAGTTTCACAGATGTTCCAATAGTTTAACAGATGTCCCAATAGTTTAACAGATGTCCCAGTAGTTTTACAGATGTCCCAGTAGTTTCACACATGTCCCAGTAGTTTCACAGACGCCCCAATAGTTTCAAATATGTCCCATTAGTTTCACAGATGGCCCCATAGTTTCACAGACGCCCCAATAGTTTCCAGATGTCCCATTAGTTTCACAAATGTCCCCATAGTTTCACAGATGTCCCAATAGTTTAACAGATGTCCCAGTAGTTTTACAGATGTCCCAGTAGTTTCACACATGTCCCAGTAGTTTCACAGACGCCCCAATAGTTTCACATATGTCCCATTAGTTTCACAGATGTCCCCATAGTTTCACAGATGTCCCAATAGTTTAACAGATGTACCAGTAGTTTCACAGATGTCCCAATAGTTTAACAGATGTCCCAATAGTTTCACCCATGTCCCAATAGTTTCACAGATGTCCCAGGAGTTTAACAGATGTCCCAATAGTTTAACAGATGTCCCAGTTGTTTCACAGATGTCCCATTAGTTTCACAGATGTCCCAATAGTTTCACAGATATCCCAATAGGTTCACATATGTCCCAGTAGTTTTACAGATGTCCCAGTAGTTTCACAGATGTCCCAATAGTTTAACAGATGTCCCAGTGGTTTCACACATGTCCCAGTAGTTTCACAGACGCCCCAATAGTTTCACATATGTCCCATTAGTTTCACAGATGTCCCCATAGTTTCACAGATGTCCCAATAGTTTCACAGATGTACCAGTAGTTTCACAGATGTCCCAGTAGGTTAACAGATGTCCCCATAGTTTCACAGATGTCCCAATAGTTTCACAGATGTCCCAGTAGTTTTACAGATATCCCAATAGGTTAACAGATGTCCCCATAGTTTCACAGATGTACCAGTAGTTTCACAGATGTCCCCATAGTTTCACAGATGTTCCAATAGTTTCACAGATGTCCCAATAGTTTCACCTATGTCCCATTTGTTTCACAGATGTCCCCATAGTTTCACAGATGTCCCAATAGTTTCATAGATGTCCCAGTAGTTTTACAGATATCCCAGTAGGTTAACAGATGTCCCCATAGTTTCACAGATGTCCCAATAGTTTAACAGATGTCCCAATAGTTTAACAGATGTCCCAGTCGTTTCACAGATGTCCCAGTAGGTTAACAGATGTCCCAGTAGTTTCACACATGTCCCAGTAGTTTCACAGACGCCCCAATAGTTTCACATATGTCCCATTAGTTTCACAGATGGCCCCATAGTTTCACAGACGCCCCAATAGTTTCCAGATGTCCCATTAGTTTCACAAATGTCCCCATAGTTTCACAGATGTCCCAATAGTTTAACAGATGTCCCAGTAGTTTTACAGATGTCCCAGTAGTTTCACACATGTCCCAGTAGTTTCACAGACGCCCCAATAGTTTCACATATGTCCCATTAGTTTCACAGATGTCCCCATAGTTTCACAGATGTCCCAATAGTTTAACAGATGTACCAGTAGTTTCACAGATGTCCCAATAGTTTAACAGATGTCCCAATAGTTTCACCCATGTCCCAATAGTTTCACAGATGTCCCAGGAGTTTAACAGATGTCCCAATAGTTTAACAGATGTCCCAGTTGTTTCACAGATGTCCCATTAGTTTCACAGATGTCCCAATAGTTTCACAGATATCCCAATAGGTTCACATATGTCCCAGTAGTTTTACAGATGTCCCAGTAGTTTCACAGATGTCCCAATAGTTTAACAGATGTCCCAGTGGTTTCACACATGTCCCAGTAGTTTCACAGACGCCCCAATAGTTTCACATATGTCCCATTAGTTTCACAGATGTCCCCATAGTTTCACAGATGTCCCAATAGTTTCACAGATGTACCAGTAGTTTCACAGATGTCCCAGTAGGTTAACAGATGTCCCCATAGTTTCACAGATGTCCCAATAGTTTCACAGATGTCCCAGTAGTTTTACAGATATCCCAATAGGTTAACAGATGTCCCCATAGTTTCACAGATGTACCAGTAGTTTCACAGATGTCCCCATAGTTTCACAGATGTTCCAATAGTTTCACAGATGTCCCAATAGTTTCACCTATGTCCCATTTGTTTCACAGATGTCCCCATAGTTTCACAGATGTCCCAATAGTTTCATAGATGTCCCAGTAGTTTTACAGATATCCCAGTAGGTTAACAGATGTCCCCATAGTTTCACAGATGTCCCAATAGTTTAACAGATGTCCCAATAGTTTAACAGATGTCCCAGTCGTTTCACAGATGTCCCAGTAGGTTAACAGATGTCCCCATAGTTTCACAGATGTCCCAATAGTTTCACAGATGTCCCAGTAGTTTTACAGATATCCCAATAGGTTAACAGATGTCCCCATAGTTTCACAGATGTACCAGTAGTTTCACAGATGTCCCAATAGTTTCACAGATGTCCCAATAGTTTCACAGATATCCCAATAGTTTCACATATGTCCCATTAGTTTCACAGATGTCCCCATCGTTTCACAGATGTCCCAATAGTTTCATAGATGTCCCAGTAGTTTTACAGATATCCCAGTAGGTTAACAGATGTCCCCATAGTTTCACAGATGTCCCAATAGTTTAACAGATGTCCCAGTAGTTTAACAGATGTCCCAGTAGTTTCACAGATGTCCCAGTAGGGTAACAGATGTCCCCATAGTTTCACAGATGTTCCAATAGTTTCACAGATGTCCCAGTAGTTTTACAGATATCCCAATAGGTTAACAGATGTCCCCATAGTTTCACAGATGTACCAGTAGTTTCACAGATGTCCCAATAGTTTCACAGATGTCCCAATAGTTTCACAGATGTCCCAATAGTTTCACATATGTCCCATTAGTTTCACAGATGACCCCATAGTTTCACAGATTTTCCAATAGTTTCACAGATGTCCCAATAGTTTCACCTATGTCCCATTTGTTTCACAGATGTCCCCATAGTTTCACAGATGTCCCAATAGTTTCACAGATGTACCAGTAGTTTCACAGATGTCCCAATAGTTTCACAGATGTCCCAATAGTTTCACAGATGTCCCAGAAGTTTTACAGATGTCCCAGTAGGTTAACAGATGTTCCGATAGTTTCACAGATGTACCAGTAGTTTCACAGATGTCCCAATAGTTTAACAGATGTCCCAGTAGTTTTACAGATGTCCCAGTAGTTTCAGACATGTCCCAGTAGTTTCACAGACGCCCCAATAGTTTCACATATGTCCCATTAGTTTCACAGATGTCCCCATAGTTTCACAGATGTCCCAATAGTTTCACAGATGTCCCATTAGTTTCACAGATGTCCCCATAGTTTCACAGATGTCCCAATAGTTTAACAAATGTCCCACTAGTTTTACAGATGTACCAGTAGTTTCACAGATGTCCCAGTAGGTTAACAGATGTCCCCATAGTTTCATAGATGTCCCATTAGTTTCACAGATGTTCCCATAGTTTCACAGATGTTCCAATAGTTTAACAGATGTCCCAGTAGTTTTACAGATGTCCCAGTAGTTTCACACATGTCCCAGTAGTTTCACAGACGCCCCAATAGTTTCACATATGTCCCATTAGTTTCACAGATGTCCCCATAGTTTCACAGATGTCCCAATAGTTTCACAGATGTACCAGTAGTTTCACAGATGTCCCAGTAGGTTAACAGATGTCCCCATAGTTTCACAGATGTCCCAATAGTTTCACAGATGTCCCATTAGTTTCACAAATGTCCCCATCGTTTCACAGATGTCCCAATAGTTTAACAGATGTCCCACTAGTTTTGCAGATGTCCCAGTAGGTTAACAGATGTCCCCATAGTTTCACAGATGTCCCATTAGTTTCACAGATGTTCCCATAGTTTCACAGATGTTCCAATAGTTTAACAGATGTCCCAGTAGTTTTACAGATGTCCCAGTAGTTTCACACATGTCCCAGTAGTTTCACAGACGCCCCAATAGTTTCACATATGTCCCATTAGTTTCACAGATGTCCCATTAGTTTCACAGATGTTCCCATAGTTTCACAGATGTTCCAATAGTTTAACAGATGTCCCATTAGTTTTACAGATGTCCCAGTAGTTTCACACATGTCCTAGTAGTTTCACAGACGCCCCAATAGTTTCACATATGTCCCATTAGTTTCACAGATGTCCCCATAGTTTCACAGATGTCCCAATAGTTTCACAGATGTACCAGTAGTTTCACAGATGTCCCAGTAGGTTAACAGATGTCCCCATAGTTTCACAGATGTCCCAATAGTTTAACAGATGTCCCAGTAGTTTAACAGATGTCCCAGTAGTTTCACAGATGTCCCAGTATGTTAACAGATGTCCCCATAGTTTCACAGATGTCCCAATAGTTTCACAGATGTACCAGTAGTTTCACAGATGTCCCAATAGTTTCCAATAGTTTCACAGATGTCCCAGAAGTTTTACAGACATCCCAGTAGGTTAACAGATGTTCCGATAGTTTCACAGATGTACCAGTAGTTTCACAGATGTCCCAATAGTTTAACAGATGTCCCAGTAGTTTTACAGATGTCCCAGTAGTTTCAGACATGTCCCAGTAGTTTCACAGACGCCCCAATAGTTTCACATATGTCCCATTAGTTTCACAGATGTCCCCATAGTTTCACAGATGTCCCAATAGTTTCACAGATGTCCCATTAGTTTCACAGATGTCCCCATAGTTTCACAGATGTCCCAATAGTTTAACAAATGTCCCACTAGTTTTACAGATGTACCAGTAGTTTCACAGATGTCCCAGTAGGTTAACAGATGTCCCCATAGTTTCACAGATGTCCCAATAGTTTAACAGATGTCCCAATAGTTTAACAGATGTCCCAGTAGTTTCACAGATGTCCCAGTAGGTTAACAGATGTCCCCATAGTTTCACAGATGTCCCAATAGTTTCACAGATGTCCCAGTAGTTTTACAGATATCCCAATAGGTTAACAGATGTCCCCATAGTTTCACAGATGTACCAGTAGTTTCACAGATGTCCCAATAGTTTCACAGATGGCCCAATAGTTTCACAGATGTCCCAATAGTTTCACATATGTCCCATTAGTTTCACAGATGTCCCCATCGTTTCACAGATGTCCCAATAGTTTCATAGATGTCCCAGTAGTTTTACAGATATCCCAGTAGGTTAACAGATGTCCCCATAGTTTCACAGATGTCCCAATAGTTTAACAGATGTCCCAGTAGTTTAACAGATGTCCCAGTAGTTTCACAGATGTCCCAGTAGGTTAACAGATGTCCCCATAGTTTCACAGATGTTCCAATAGTTTAACAGATGTCCCAGTAGTTTTACAGATGTCCCAGTAGTTTCACACATGTCCCAGTAGTTTCACAGACGCCCCAATAGTTTCACATATGTCCCATTAGTTTCACAGATGTCCCCATAGTTTCACAGATGTCCCAATAGTTTCACAGATGTACCAGTAGTTTCACAGATGTCCCAGTAGGTTAACAGATGTCCCCATAGTTTCACAGATGTCCCAATAGTTTCACAGATGTCCCATTAGTTTCACAAATGTCCCCATCGTTTCACAGATGTCCCAATAGTTTAACAGATGTCCCACTAGTTTTGCAGATGTCCCAGTAGGTTAACAGATGTCCCCATAGTTTCACAGATGTCCCATTAGTTTCACAGATGTTCCCATAGTTTCACAGATGTTCCAATAGTTTAACAGATGTCCCAGTAGTTTTACAGATGTCCCAGTAGTTTCACACATGTCCCAGTAGTTTCACAGACGCCCCAATAGTTTCACATATGTCCCATTAGTTTCACAGATGTCCCATTAGTTTCACAGATGTTCCCATAGTTTCACAGATGTTCCAATAGTTTAACAGA
This sequence comes from Petromyzon marinus, assembly GCF_048934315.1. Lineage (NCBI taxonomy): Eukaryota > Metazoa > Chordata > Hyperoartia > Petromyzontiformes > Petromyzontidae > Petromyzon > Petromyzon marinus. The sequence continues at coordinate 13,738,382 of NC_133692.1, forward strand.
TGTCCCATTAGTTTTACAGATGTCCCAGTAGTTTCACACATGTCCTAGTAGTTTCACAGACGCCCCAATAGTTTCACATATGTCCCATTAGTTTCACAGATGTCCCCATAGTTTCACAGATGTCCCAATAGTTTCACAGATGTACCAGTAGTTTCACAGATGTCCCAGTAGGTTAACAGATGTCCCCATAGTTTCACAGATGTCCCAATAGTTTAACAGATGTCCCAGTAGTTTAACAGATGTCCCAGTAGTTTCACAGATGTCCCAGTATGTTAACAGATGTCCCCATAGTTTCACAGATGTCCCAATAGTTTCACAGATGTACCAGTAGTTTCACAGATGTCCCAATAGTTTCCAATAGTTTCACAGATGTCCCAGAAGTTTTACAGACATCCCAGTAGGTTAACAGATGTTCCGATAGTTTCACAGATGTACCAGTAGTTTCACAGATGTCCCAATAGTTTAACAGATGTCCCAGTAGTTTTACAGATGTCCCAGTAGTTTCAGACATGTCCCAGTAGTTTCACAGACGCCCCAATAGTTTCACATATGTCCCATTAGTTTCACAGATGTCCCCATAGTTTCACAGATGTCCCAATAGTTTCACAGATGTCCCATTAGTTTCACAGATGTCCCCATAGTTTCACAGATGTCCCAATAGTTTAACAAATGTCCCACTAGTTTTACAGATGTACCAGTAGTTTCACAGATGTCCCAGTAGGTTAACAGATGTCCCCATAGTTTCACAGATGTCCCAATAGTTTAACAGATGTCCCAATAGTTTAACAGATGTCCCAGTAGTTTCACAGATGTCCCAGTAGGTTAACAGATGTCCCCATAGTTTCACAGATGTCCCAATAGTTTCACAGATGTCCCAGTAGTTTTACAGATATCCCAATAGGTTAACAGATGTCCCCATAGTTTCACAGATGTACCAGTAGTTTCACAGATCTCCCAATAGTTTCACAGATGTCCCAATAGTTTCACAGATGTCCCAATAGTTTCACATATGTCCCATTAGTTTCACAGATGTCCCCATCGTTTCACAGATGTCTCAATAGTTTCATAGATGTCCCAGTAGTTTTACAGATATCCCAGTAGGTTAACAGATGTCCCCATAGTTTCACAGATGTCCCAATAGTTTAACAGATGTCCCAGTAGTTTAACAGATGTCCCAGTAGTTTCACAGATGTCCCAGTAGGTTAACAGATGTCCCCATAGTTTCACAGATGTTCCAATAGTTTCACAGATGTCCCAGTACTTTTACAGATATCCCAATAGGTTAACAGATGTCCCCATAGTTTCACAGATGTACCAGTAGTTTCACAGATGTCCCAATAGTTTCACAGATGTCCCAATAGTTTCACAGATGTCCCAATAGTTTCACATATGTCCCATTAGTTTCACAGATGACCCCATAGTTTCACAGATTTTCCAATAGTTTCACAGATGTCCCAATAGTTTCACCTATGTCCCATTTGTTTCACAGATGTCCCCATAGTTTCACAGATGTCCCAATAGTTTCACAGATGTACCAGTAGTTTCACAGATGTCCCAATAGTTTCACAGATGTCCCAATAGTTTCACAGATGTCCCATAAGTTTTACAGACATCCCAGTAGGTTAACAGATGTTCCGATAGTTTCACAGATGTACCAGTAGTTTCACAGATGTCCCAATAGTTTAACAGATGTCCCAGTAGTTTCACAGATGTCCCAGTAGTTTCAGACATGTCCCAGTAGTTTCACAGACGCCCCAATAGTTTCACATATGTCCCATTAGTTTCACAGATGTCCCCATAGTTTCACAGATGTCCCAATAGTTTCACAGATGTCCCATTAGTTTCACAGATGTCCCCATAGTTTCACAGATGTCCCAATAGTTTAACAAATGTCCCACTAGTTTTACAGATGTACCAGTAGTTTCACAGATGTCCCAGTAGGTTAACAGATGTCCCCATAGTTTCATAGATGTCCCATTAGTTTCACAGATGTTCCCATAGTTTCACAGATGTTCCAATAGTTTAACAGATGTCCCAGTAGTTTTACAGATGTCCCAGTAGTTTCACACATGTCCCAGTAGTTTCACAGACGCCCCAATAGTTTCACATATGTCCCATTAGTTTCACAGATGTCCCCATAGTTTCACAGATGTCCCAATAGTTTCACAGATGTACCAGTAGTTTCACAGATGTCCCAGTAGGTTAACAGATGTCCCCATAGTTTCACAGATGTCCCAATAGTTTCACAGATGTCCCATTAGTTTCACAAATGTCCCCATCGTTTCACAGATGTCCCAATAGTTTAACAGATGTCCCACTAGTTTTGCAGATGTCCCAGTAGGTTAACAGATGTCCCCATAGTTTCACAGATGTCCCATTAGTTTCACAGATGTTCCCATAGTTTCACAGATGTTCCAATAGTTTAACAGATGTCCCAGTAGTTTTACAGATGTCCCAGTAGTTTCACACATGTCCCAGTAGTTTCACAGACGCCCCAATAGTTTCACATATGTCCCATTAGTTTCACAGATGTCCCATTAGTTTCACAGATGTTCCCATAGTTTCACAGATGTTCCAATAGTTTAACAGATGTCCCATTAGTTTTACAGATGTCCCAGTAGTTTCACACATGTCCCAGTAGTTTCACAGACGCCCCAATAGTTTCACATATGTCCCATTAGTTTCACAGATGTCCCCATAGTTTCACAGATGTCCCAATAGTTTCACAGATGTACCAGTAGTTTCACAGATGTCCCAGTAGGTTAACAGATGTCCCCATAGTTTCACAGATGTCCCAATAGTTTAACAGATGTCCCAGTAGTTTAACAGATGTCCCAGTAGTTTCACAGATGTCCCAGTATGTTAACAGATGTCCCCATAGTTTCACAGATGTTCCAATAGTTTCACAGATGTCCCAGTAGTTTTACAGATATCCCAATAGGTTAACAGATGTCCCCATAGTTTCACAGATGTACCAGTAGTTTCACAGATGTCCCAATAGTTTCACAGATGTCCCAATAGTTTCACAGATGTCCCAATAGTTTCACATATGTCCCATTAGTTTCACAGATGTCCCAGTAGTTTAACAGATGTCCCAGTAGTTTCACAGATGTCCCAGTAGGTTAACAGATGTCCCCATAGTTTCACAGATGTTCCAATAGTTTCACAGATGTCCCAGTAGTTTTACAGATATCCCAATAGGTTAACAGATGTCCCCATAGTTTCACAGATGTACCAGTAGTTTCACAGATGTCCCAATAGTTTCACAGATGTCCCAATAGTTTCACAGATGTCCCAATAGTTTCACATATGTCCCATTAGTTTCACAGATGACCCCATAGTTTCACAGATTTTCCAATAGTTTCACAGATGTCCCAATAGTTTCACCTATGTCCCATTTGTTTCACAGATGTCCCCATAGTTTCACAGATGTCCCAATAGTTTCACAGATGTACCAGTAGTTTCACAGATGTCCCAATAGTTTCACAGATGTCCCAATAGTTTCACAGATGTCCCAGAAGTTTTACAGACATCCCAGTAGGTTAACAGATGTTCCGATAGTTTCACAGATGTACCAGTAGTTTCACAGATGTCCCAATAGTTTAACAGATGTCCCAGTAGTTTTACAGATGTCCCAGTAGTTTCAGACATGTCCCAGTAGTTTCACAGACGCCCCAATAGTTTCACATATGTCCCATTAGTTTCACAGATGTCCCCATAGTTTCACAGATGTCCCAATAGTTTCACAGATGTCCCATTAGTTTCACAGATGTCCCCATAGTTTCACAGATGTCCCAATAGTTTAATAAATGTCCCACTAGTTTTACAGATGTACCAGTAGTTTCACAGATGTCCCAGTAGGTTAACAGATGTCCCCATAGTTTCACAGATGTCCCATTAGTTTCACAGATGTTCCCATAGTTTCACAGATGTTCCAATAGTTTAACAGATGTCCCAGTAGTTTTACAGATGTCCCAGTAGTTTCACACATGTCCCAGTAGTTTCACAGACGCACCAATAGTTTCACATATGTCCCATTAGTTTCACAGATGTCCCCATAGTTTCACAGATGTCCCAATAGTTTCACAGATGTACCAGTAGTTTCACAGATGTCCCAGTAGGTTAACAGATGTCCCCATAGTTTCACAGATGTCCCAATAGTTTCACAGATGTCCCATTAGTTTCACAAATGTCCCCATAGTTTCACAGATGTCCCAATAGTTTAACAGATGTCCCACTAGTTTTACAGACGTCCCAGTAGGTTAACAGATGTCCCCATAGTTTCACAGATGTCCCATTAGTTTCACAGATGTTCCCATAGTTTCACAGATGTTCCAATAGTTTAACAGATGTCCGAGTAGTTTTACAGATGTCCCAGTAGTTTCACACATGTCCCAGTAGTTTCACAGACGCCCCAATAGTTTCACATATGTCCCATTAGTTTCACAGATGTCCCATTAGTTTCACAGATGTTCCCATAGTTTCACAGATGTTCCAATAGTTTAACAGATGTCCCATTAGTTTTACAGATGTCCCAGTAGTTTCACACATGTCCCAGTAGTTTCACAGACGCCCCAATAGTTTCACATATGTCCCATTAGTTTCACAGATGTCCCCATACTTTCACAGATGTCCCAATAGTTTCACAGATGTACCAGTAGTTTCACAGATGTCCCAGTAGGTTAACAGATGTCCCCATAGTTTCACAGATGTCCCAATAGTTTCACAGATGTCCCAGTAGTTTTACAGATATCCCAATAGGTTAACAGATGTCCCCATAGTTTCACAGATGTACCAGTAGTTTCACAGATGTCCCCATAGTTTCACAGATGTTCCAATAGTTTCACAGATGTCCCAATAGTTTCACCTATGTCCCATTTGTTTCACAGATGTCCCCATAGTTTCACAGATGTCCCAATAGTTTCATAGATGTCCCAGTAGTTTTACAGATATCCCAGTAGGATAACAGATGTCCCCATAGTTTCACAGATGTCCCAATAGTTTAACAGATGTCCCAGTAGTTTCACAGATGTCCCAGTAGGTTAACAGATGTCCCCATAGTTTCACAGATGTCCCAATAGTTTCACAGATGTCCCAGTAGTTTTACAGATATCCCAATAGGTTAACAGATGTCCTCATAGTTTCACAGATGTACCAGTAGTTTCACAGATGTCCCAATAGTTTCACAGATGTCCCAATAGTTTCACAGATGTCCCAATAGTTTCACATATGTCCCATTAGTTTCACAGATGTCCCAATCGTTTCACAGATGTCCCACTAGTTTTACAGATGTCCCAGTAGGTTAACAGATGTCCCCATAGTTTCACAGATGTCCCATTAGTTTCACAGATGTTCCCATAGTTTCACAGATGTTCCAATAGTTTAACAGATGTCCCAGTAGTTTTACAGATGTCCCAGTAGTTTCACACATGTCCCAGTAGTTTCACAGACGCCCCAATAGTTTCACATATGTCCCATTAGTTTCACAGATGTCCCATTAGTTTCACAGATGTTCCCATAGTTTCACAGATGTTCCAATAGTTTAACAGATGTCCCATTAGTTTTACAGATGTCCCAGTAGTTTCACACATGTCCCAGTAGTTTCACAGACGCCCCAATAGTTTCACATATGTCCCATTAGTTTCACAGATGTCCCCATAGTTTCACAGATGTCCCAATAGTTTCACAGATGTACCAGTAGTTTCACAGATGTCCCAGTAGGTTAACAGATGTCCCCATAGTTTCACAGATGTCCCAATAGTTTCACAGATGTCCCAGTAGTTTTACAGATATCCCAATAGGTTAACAGATGTCCCCATAGTTTCACAGATGTACCAGTAGTTTCACAGATGTCCCCATAGTTTCACAGATGTTCCAATAGTTTCACAGATGTCCCAATAGTTTCACCTATGTCCCATTTGTTTCACAGATGTCCCCATAGATCACAGATGTCCCAATAGTTTCATAGATGTCCCAGTAGTTTTACAGATATCCCAGTAGGTTAACAGATGTCCCCATAGTTTCACAGATGTCCCAATAGTTTAACAGATGTCCCAGTAGTTTCACAGATGTCCCAGTAGGTTAACAGATGTCCCCATAGTTTCACAGATGTCCCAATAGTTTCACAGATGTCCCAGTAGTTTTACAGATATCCCAATAGGTTAACAGATGTCCCCATAGTTTCACAGATGTACCAGTAGTTTCACAGATGTCCCAATAGTTTCACAGATGTCCCAATAGTTTCACAGATGTCCCAATAGTTTCACATATGTCCCATTAGTTTCACAGATGTCCCCATCGTTTCACAGATGTCCCAATAGTTTCATAGATGTCCCAGTAGTTTTACAGATATCCCAGTAGGTTAACAGATGTCCCCATAGTTTCACAGATGTCCCAATAGTTTAACAGATGTCCCAGTAGTTTAACAGATGTCCCAGTAGGTTAACAGATGTCCCCATAGTTTCACAGATGTTCCAATAGTTTCACAGATGTCCCAGTAGTTTTACAGATATCCCAATAGGTTAACAGATGTCCCCATAGTTTCACAGATGTACCAGTAGTTTCACAGATGTCCCAATAGTTTCACAGATGTCCCAATAGTTTCACAGATGTCCCAATAGTTTCACATATGTCCCATTAGTTTCACAGATGACCCCATAGTTTCACAGATGTTCCAATAGTTTCACAGATGTCCCAATAGTTTCACCTATGTCCCATTTGTTTCACAGATGTCCCCATAGTTTCACAGATGTCCCAATAGTTTCACAGATGTACCAGTAGTTTCACAGATGTCCCAGTAGGTTAACAGATGTACCAATAGTTTCACAGATGTCCCAATAGTTTCACCTATGTCCCATTTGTTTCACAGATGTCCCAATAGTTTCACAGATGTCCCAGAAGTTTTACAGACATCCCAGTAGGTTAACAGATGTTCCGATAGTTTCACAGATGTACCAGTAGTTTCACAGATGTCCCAATAGTTTAACAGATGTCCCAGTAGTTTTACAAATGTCCCAGTAGTTTCAGACATGTCCCAGTAGTTTCACAGACGCCCCAATAGTTTCACATATGTCCCATTAGTTTCACAGATGTCCCCATAGTTTCACAGATGTCCCAATAGTTTCACAGATGTCCCATTAGTTTCACAGATGTCCCCATAGTTTCACAGATGTCCCAATAGTTTAACAGATGTCCCACTAGTTTTACAGATGTACCAGTAGTTTCACAGATGTCCCAGTAGGTTAGCAGATGTCCCCATAGTTTCACAGATGTCCCATTAGTTTCACAGATGTTCCCATAGTTTCACAGATGTTCCAATAGTTTAACAGATGTCCCAGTAGTTTTACAGATGTCCCAGTAGTTTCACACATGTCCCATTAGTTTCACAGACGCCCCAATAGTTTCACATATGTCCCATTAGTTTCACAGATGTCGCCATAGTTTCACAGATGTCCCAATAGTTTCACAGATGTACCAGTAGTTTCACAGATGTCCCAGTAGGTTAACAGATGTCCCCATAGTTTCACAGATGTCCCAATAGTTTCACAGATGTCCCAGTAGTTTTACAGATATCCCAATAGGTTAACAGATGTCCCCATAGTTTCACAGATGTACCAGTAGTTTCACAGATGTCCCCATAGTTTCACAGATGTTCCAATAGTTTCACAGATGTCCCAATAGTTTCACCTATGTCCCATTTGTTTCACAGATGTCCCCATAGTTTCACAGATGTCCCAATAGTTTCATAGATGTCCCAGTAGTTTTACAGATATCCCAGTAGGTTAACAGATGTCCCCATAGTTTCACAGATGTCCCAATAGTTTAACAGATGTCCCACTAGTTTTACAGATGTACCAGTAGTTTCACAGATGTCCCAGTAGGTTAACAGATGTCCCCATAGTTTCACAGATGTCCCATTAGTTTCACAGATGTTCCCATAGTTTCACAGATGTTCCAATAGTTTAACAGATGTCCCAGTAGTTTTACAGATGTCCCAGTAGTTTCACACATGTCCCATTAGTTTCACAGACGCCCCAATAGTTTCACATATGTCCCATTAGTTTCACAGATGTCCCCATAGTTTCACAGATGTCCCAATAGTTTCACAGATGTACCAGTAGTTTCACAGATGTCCCAGTAGGTTAACAGATGTCCCCATAGTTTCACAGATGTCCCAATAGTTTCACAGATGACCCAGTAGTTTTACAGATATCCCAATAGGTTAACAGATGTCCCCATAGTTTCACAGATGTACCAGTAGTTTCACAGATGTCCCCATAGTTTCACAGATGTTCCAATAGTTTCACAGATGTCCCAATAGTTTCACCTATGTCCCATTTGTTTCACAGATGTCCCCATAGTTTCACAGATGTCCCAATAGTTTCATAGATGTCCCAGTAGTTTTACAGATATCCCAGTAGGTTAACAGATGTCCCCATAGTTTCACAGATGTCCCAATAGTTTAACAGATGTCCCAATAGTTTAACAGATGTCCCAGTAGTTTCACAGATGTCCCAGTAGGTTAACAGATGTCCCCATAGTTTCACAGATGTCCCAATAGTTTCACAGATGTCCCAGTAGTTTTACAGATATCCCAGTAGGTTAACAGATGTCCCCATAGTTTCACAGATGTCCCAATAGTTTAACAGATGTCCCAGTAGTTTCACAGATGTACCAGTAGTTTCACAGATGTCCCAGTAGGTTAACAGATGTCCCCATAGTTTCACAGATGTCCCAATAGTTTCACAGATGTCCCAGTAGTTTTACAGATATCCCAATAGGTTAACAGATGTCCCCATAGTTTCACAGATGTACCAGTAGTTTCACAGATGTCCCCATAGTTTCACAGATGTTCCAATAGTTTCACAGATGTCCTAATAGTTTCACCTATGTCCCATTTGTTTCCCAGATGTTCCCATAGTTTCACAGATGTCCCAATAGTTTCATAGATGTCCCAGTAGTTTTACAGATATCCCAGTAGGTTAACAGATGTCCCCATAGTTTCACAGATGTCCCGATAGTTTAACAGATGTCCCAATAGTTTAACAGATGTCCCAGTAGTTTCACAGATGTCCCAGTAGGTTAACAGATGTCCCCATAGTTTCACAGATGTCCCAATAGTTTCACAGATGTCCCAGTAGTTTTACAGATATCCCAATAGGTTAACAGATGTCCCCATAGTTTCACAGATGTACCAGTAGTTTCACAGATGTCCAAATAGTTTCACAGATGTCCCAATAGTTTCACAGATGTCCCAATAGTTTCACATATGTCCCATTAGTTTCACAGATGTCCCCATCATTTCACAGATGTCCCAATAGTTTCATAGATGTCCCAGTAGTTTTACAGATATCCCAGTAGGTTAACAGATGTCCCCATAGTTTCACAGATGTCCCAATAGTTTAACAATGTCCCAGTAGTTTAACAGATGTCCCAGTAGTTTCACAGATGTCCCAGTAGGTTAACAGATGTCCCCATAGTTTCACAGATGTCCCAATAGTTTCACAGATGTCCCAGTAGTTTTACAGATATCCCAATAGGTTAACAGATGTCCCCATAGTTTCACAGATGTACCAGTAGTTTCACAGATGTCCCCATAGTTTCACAGATGTTCCACTAGTTTCACAGATGTCCCAATAGTTTCACCTATGTCCCATTTGTTTCACAGATGTCCCCATAGTTTCACAGATGTCCCAATAGTTTAACAGATGTCCCAGTAGTTTCACAGATGTCCCAGTAGGTTAACAGATGTCCCCATAGTTTCACAGATGTCCCAATAGTTTCACAGATGTCCCAGTAGTTTTACAGATATCCCAATAGGTTAACAGATGTCCCCATAGTTTCACAGATGTACCAGTAGTTTCACAGATGTCCAAATAGTTTCACAGATGTCCCAATAGTTTCACAGATGTCCCAATAGTTTCACATATGTCCCATTAGTTTCACAGATGTCCCCATCGTTTCACAGATGTCCCAATAGTTTCATAGATGTCCCAGTAGTTTTACAGATATCCCAGTAGGTTAACAGATGTCCCCATAGTTTCACAGATGTCCCAATAGTTTAACAATGTCCCAGTAGTTTAACAGATGTCCCAGTAGTTTCACAGATGTCCCAGTAGGTTAACAGATGTCCCCATAGTTTCACAGATGTCCCAATAGTTTCACAGATGTCCCAATAGTTTCACATATGTCCCATTAGTTTCACAGATGTCCCCATCGTTTCACAGATGTCCCAATAGTTTCATAGATGTCCCAGTAGTTTTACAGATATCCCAGTAGGTTAACAGATGTCCCCATAGTTTCACAGATGTCCCAATAGTTTAACAATGTCCCAGTAGTTTAACAGATGTCCCAGTAGTTTCACAGATGTCCCAGTAGGTTAACAGATGTCCCCATAGTTTCACAGATGTCCCAATAGTTTCACAGATGTCCCAGTAGTTTTACAGATATCCCAATAGGTTAACAGATGTCCCCATAGTTTCACAGATGTACCAGTAGTTTCACAGATGTCCCCATAGTTTCACAGATGTTCCAATAGTTTCACAGATGTCCCAATAGTTTCACCTATGTCCCATTTGTTTCACAGATGTCCCCATAGTTTCACAGATGTCCCAATAGTTTCATAGATGTCCCAGTAGTTTTACAGATATCCCAGTAGGTTAACAGATGTCCCCATAGTTTCACAGATGTCCCGATAGTTTAACAGATGTCCCAATAGTTTAACAGATGTCCCAGTAGTTTCACAGATGTCCCAGTAGGTTAACAGATGTCCCCATAGTTTCACAGATGTCCCAATAGTTTCACAGATGTCCCAGTAGTTTTACAGATATCCCAATAGGTTAACAGATGTCCCCATAGTTTCACAGATGTACCAGTAGTTTCACAGATGTCCCAATAGTTTCACAGATGTCCCAATAGTTTCACAGATGTCCCAATAGTTTCACATATGTCCCATTAGTTTCACAGATGTCCCCATCGTTTCACAGATGTCCCAATAGTTTCATAGATGTCCCAGTAGTTTTACAGATATCCCAGTAGGTTAACAGATGTCCCCATAGTTTCACAGATGTCCCAATAGTTTAACAGATGTCCCAGTAGTTTAACAGATGTCCCAGTAGTTTCACAGATGTCCCAGTAGGTTAACAGATGTCCCCATAGTTTCACAGATGTTCCAATAGTTTCACAGATGTCCCAGTAGTTTTACAGATATCCCAATAGGTTAACAGATGTCCCCATAGTTTCACAGATTTACCAGTAGTTTCACAGATGTCCCAATAGTTTCACAGATGTCCCAATAGTTTCATAGATGTCCCAATAGTTTCACATATGTCCCATTAGTTTCACAGATGACCCCATAGTTTCACAGATGTTCCAATAGTTTCACAGATGTCCCAATAGTTTCACCTATGTCCCATTTGTTTCACAGATGTCCCCATAGTTTCACAGATGTCCCAATAGTTTCACAGATGTACCAGTAGTTTCACAGATGTCCCAATAGTTTCACAGATGTCCCAATAGTTTCACAGATGTCCCAGAAGTTTTACAGACATCCCAGTAGGTTAACAGATGTTCCGATAGTTTCACAGATGTACCAGTAGTTTCACAGATGTCCCAATAGTTTAACAGATGTCCCAGTAGTTTTACAGATGTCCCAGTAGTTTCAGACATGTCCCAGTAGTTTCACAGACGCCCCAATAGTTTCACATATGTCCCATTAGTTTCACAGATGTCCCCATAGTTTCACAGATGTCCCAATAGTTTCACAGATGTCCCATTAGTTTCACAGATGTCCCCATAGTTTCACAGATGTCCCAATAGTTTAACAGATGTCCCACTAGTTTTACAGATGTACCAGTAGTTTCACAGATGTCCCAGTAGGTTAACAGATGTCCCCATAGTTTCACAGATGTCCCATTAGTTTCACAGATGTTCCCATACTTTCACAGATGTTCCAATAGTTTAACAGATGTCCCAATAGTTTAACAGGTGTCCCAGTAGTTTCACATATGTCCCAGTAGGTTAACAGATGTCCCCATAGTTTCACAGATGTCCCAATAGTTTCACAGATGTCCCAGTAGTTTTACAGATATCCCAATAGGTTAACAGATGTCCCCATAGTTTCACAGATGTACCAGTAGTTTCAAAGATGTCCCAATAGTTTCACAGATGTCCCAATAGTTTCACAGATGTCCCAATAGTTTCACATATGTCCCATTAGTTTCACAGATGTCCCCATAGTTTCACAGATGTCCCAATAGTTTCATAGATGTCCCAGTAGTTTTACAGATATCCCAGTAGGTTAACAGATGTCCCCATACTTTCACAGATGTCCCAATAGTTTAACAGATGTCCCAGTAGTTTAACAGATGTCCCAGTAGTTTCACAGATGTCCCAGTAGGTTAACAGATGTCCCCATAGTTTCACAGATGTTCCAATAGTTTCACAGATGCCCCAGTAGTTTTACAGATATCCCAATAGGTTAACAGATGTCCCCATAGTTTCACAGATGTACCAGTAGGTTCACAGATGTCCCAATAGTTTCACAGATGTCCCAATAGTTTCACAGATGTCCCAATAGTTTCACATATGTCCCATTAGTTTCACAGATGACCCCATAGTTTCACAGATGTTCCAATAGTTTCACAGATGTCCCAATAGTTTCACCTATGTCCAATTTGTTTCACAGATGTCCCCATAGTTTCACAGATGTCCCAATAGTTTCACAGATGTACAAGTAGTTTCACAGATGTCCTAATAGTTTCACAGATGTCCCAATAGTTTCACAGATGTCCCAGAAGTTTTACAGACATCCCAGTAGGTTAACAGATGTTCCGATAGTTTCACAGATGTACCAGTAGTTTCACAGATGTCCCAATAGTTTCACAGATGTCCCAATAGTTTCACAGATGTCCCAATAGTTTCACATATGTCCCATTAGTTTCACAGATGTCCCCATCGTTTCACAGATGTCCCAATAGTTTCATAGATGTCCCAGTAGTTTTACAGATATCCCAGTAGGTTAACAGATGTCCCCATAGTTTCACAGATGTCCCAATAGTTTAACAATGTCCCAGTAGTTTAACAGATGTCCCAGTAGTTTCACAGATGTCCCAGTAGGTTAACAGATGTCCCCATAGTTTCACAGATGTCCCAATAGTTTCACAGATGTCCCAGTAGTTTTACAGATATCCCATTAGGTTAACAGATGTCCCCATAGTTTCACAGATGTACCAGTAGTTTCACAGATGTCCCCATAGTTTCACAGATGTTCCAATAGTTTCACAGATGTCCCAATAGTTTCACCTATGTCCCATTTGTTTCACAGATGTCCCCATCGTTTCACAGATGTCCCAATAGTTTCATAGATGTCCCAGTAGTTTTACAGATATCCCAGTAGGTTAACAGATGTCCCCATAGTTTCACAGATGTCCCAATAGTTTAACAGATGTCCCAGTAGTTTAACAGATGTCCCAGTAGTTTCACAGATGTCCCAGTAGGTTAACAGATGTCCCCATAGTTTCACAGATGTTCCAATAGTTTCACAGATGTCCCAGTAGTTTTACAGATATCCCAATAGGTTAACAGATGTCCCCATAGTTTCACAGATGTACCAGTAGTTTCACAGATGTCCCAATAGTTTCACAGATGTCCCAATAGTTTCATAGATGTCCCAATAGTTTCACATATGTCCCATTAGTTTCACAGATGACCCCATAGTTTCACAGATGTTCCAATAGTTTCACAGATGTCCCAATAGTTTCACCTATGTCCCATTTGTTTCACAGATGTCCCCATAGTTTCACAGATGTCCCAATAGTTTCACAGATGTACCAGTAGTTTCACAGATGTCCCAATAGTTTCACAGATGTCCCAATAGTTTCACAGATGTCCCAGAAGTTTTACAGACATCCCAGTAGGTTAACAGATGTTCCGATAGTTTCACAGATGTACCAGTAGTTTCACATATGTCCCAATAGTTTAACAGATGTCCCAGTAGTTTTACAGATGTCCCAGTAGTTTCAGACATGTCCCAGTAGTTTCACAGACGCCCCAATAGTTTCACATATGTCCCATTAGTTTCACAGATGTCCCCATCGTTTCACAGATGTCCCAATAGTTTCATAGATGTCCCAGTAGTTTTACAGATATCCCAGTAGGTTAACAGATGTCCCCATAGTTTCACAGATGTCCCAATAGTTTAACAGATGTCCCAGTAGTTTAACAGATGTCCCAGTAGTTTCACAGATGTCCCAGTAGGTTAACAGATGTCCCCATAGTTTCACAGATGTTCCAATAGTTTCACAGATGTCCCAGTAGTTTCACAGATGTCCCAATAGTTTCACAGATGTCCCAATAGTTTCATAGATGTCCCAATAGTTTCACATATGTCCCATTAGTTTCAAAGATGACCCCATAGTTTCACAGATGTTCCAATAGTTTCACAGATGTCCCAATAGTTTCACCTATGTCCCATTTGTTTCACAGATGTCCCCATAGTTTCACAGATGTCCCAATAGTTTCACAGATGTACCAGTAGTTTCACAGATGTCCCAATAGTTTCACAGATGTCCCAATAGTTTCACAGATGTCCCAGAAGTTTTACAGACATCCCAGTAGGTTAACAGATGTTCCGATAGTTTCACAGATGTACCAGTAGTTTCACAGATGTCCCAATAGTTTAACAGATGTCCCAGTAGTTTTACAGATGTCCCAGTAGTTTCAGACATGTCCCAGTAGTTTCACAGACGCCCCAATAGTTTCACACATGTCCCATTAGTTTCACAGATGTCCCCATAGTTTCACAGATGTCCCAATAGTTTCACAGATATCCCATTAGTTTCACAGATGTCCCCATCGTTTCACAGATGTCCCAATAGTTTCATAGATGTCCCAGTAGTTTTACAGATATCCCAGTAGGTTAACAGATGTCCCCATAGTTTCACAGATGTCCCAATAGTTTAACAGATGTCCCAGTAGTTTAACAGATGTCCCAGTAGTTTCGCAGATGTCCCAGTAGGTTAACAGATGTCCCCATAGTTTCACAGATGTTCCAATAGTTCCACAGATGTCCCAGTAGTTTTACAGATATCCCAATAGGTTAACAGATGTCCCCATAGTTTCACAGATGTACCAGTAGTTTCACAGATGTCCCAATAGTTTCACAGATGTCCCAATAGTTTCATAGATGTCCCAATAGTTTCACATATGTCCCATTAGTTTCACAGATGACCCCATAGTTTCACAGATGTTCCAATAGTTTCACAGATGTCCCAATAGTTTCACCTATGTCCCATTTGTTTCACAGATGTCCCCATAGTTTCACAGATGTCCCAATAGTTTCACAGATGTACCAGTAGTTTCACAGATGTCCCAATAGTTTCACAGATGTCCCAATAGTTTCACAGATGTCCCAGAAGTTTTACAGACATCCCAGTAGGTTAACAGATGTTCCGATAGTTTCACAGATGTAGCAGTAGTTTCACAGATGTCCCAATAGTTTAACAGATGTCCCAGTAGTTTTACAGATGTCCCAGTAGTTTCAGACATGTCCCAGTAGTTTCACAGACGCCCCAATAGTTTCACACATGTCCCATTAGTTTCACAGATGTCCCCATCGTTTCACAGATGTCCCAATAGTTTCATAGATGTCCCAGTAGTTTTACAGATATCCCAGTAGGTTAACAGATGTCCCCATAGTTTCACAGATGTCCCAATAGTTTAACAGATGTCCCAGTAGTTTCACAGATGTCCCCATAGTTTCACAGATGTCCCATTAGTTTCACAGATGTTCCCATACTTTCACAGATGTTCCAATAGTTTAACAGATGTCCCAATAGTTTAACAGATGTCCCAGTAGTTTCACAGATGTCCCAGTAGGTTAACAGATGTCCCCATAGTTTCACAGATGTCCCAATAGTTTCACAGATGTCCCAGTAGTTTTACAGATATCCCAATAGGTTAACAGATGTCCCCATAGTTTCACAGATGTACCAGTAGTTTCACAGATGTCGCAATAGTTTCACAGATGTCCCAATAGTTTCACAGATGTCCCAATAGTTTCACATATGTCCCATTAGTTTCACAGATGTCCCCATAGTTTCACAGATGTCCCAATAGTTTCATAGATGTCCCAGTAGTTTTACAGATATCCCAGTAGGTTAACAGATGTCCCCATACTTTCACAGATGTCCCAGTAGTTTAACAGATATCCCAGTAGTTTCACAGATGTCCCAGTAGGTTAATAGATGTCCCCATAGTTTCACAGATGTTCCAATAGTTTCACAGATGCCCCAGTAGTTTTACAGATATCCCAATAGGTTAACAGATGTCCCCATAGTTTCACAGATGTACCAGCAGGTTCACAGATGTCCCAATAGTTTCACAGATGTCCCAATAGTTTCACATATGTCCCATTAGTTTCACAGATGACCCCATAGTTTCACAGATGTTCCAATAGTTTCACAGATGTCCCAATAGTTTCACCTATGTCCCATTTGTTTCACAGATGTCCCCATAGTTTCACAGATGTCCCAATAGTTTCACAGATGTACAAGTAGTTTCACAGATGTCCCAATAGTTTCACAGATGTCCCAATAGTTTCACAGATGTCCCAGAAGTTTTACAGACATCCCAGTAGGTTAACAGATGTTCCGATAGTTTCACAGATGTCCCCATAGTTTCACAGATGTCCCAATAGTTTCACAGATGTACCAGTAGTTTCACAGATGTCCCAATAGTTTCACAGATGTCCCAATAGTTTCACAGATGTCCCAGAAGTTTTACAGACATCCCAGTAGGTTAACAGATGTTCCGATAGTTTCACAGATGTACCAGTAGTTTCACAGATGTCCCAATAGTTTAACAGATGTCCCAGTAGTTTTACAGATGTCCCAGTAGTTTCAGACATGTCCCAGTAGTTTCACAGACGCCCCAATAGTTTCACATATGTCCCATTAGTTTCACAGATGTCCCCATAGTTTCACAGATGTCCCAATAGTTTCACAGATGTCCCATTAGTTTCACAGATGTCCCCATAGTTTCACAGATGTTCCAATAGTTTAACAGATGTCCCAATAGTTTAACAGGTGTCCCAGTAGTTTCACATATGTCCCAGTAGGTTAACAGATGTCCCCATAGTTTCACAGATGTCCCAATAGTTTCACAGATGTCCCAGTAGTTTTACAGATATCCCAATAGGTTAACAGATGTCCCCATAGTTTCACAGATGTACCAGTAGTTTCACAGATGTCCCAATAGTTTCACAGATGTCCCAATAGTTTCACAGATGTCCCAATAGTTTCACATATGTCCCATTAGTTTCACAGATGTCCCCATAGTTTCACAGATGTCCCAATAGTTTCATAGATGTCCCAGTAGTTTTACAGATATCCCAGTAGGTTAACAGATGTCCCCATACTTTCACAGATGTCCCAATAGTTTAACAGATGTCCCAGTAGTTTAACAGATGTCCCCATAGTTTCACAGATGTCCCAATAGTTTCACAGATATCCCATTAGTTTCACAGATGTCCCCATCGTTTCACAGATGTCCCAATAGTTTCATAGATGTCCCAGTAGTTTTACAGATATCCCAGTAGGTTAACAGATGTCCCCATAGTTTCACAGATGTCCCAATAGTTTAACAGATGTCCCAGTAGTTTAACAGATGTCCCAGTAGTTTCGCAGATGTCCCAGTAGGTTAACAGATGTCCCCATAGTTTCACAGATGTTCCAATAGTTCCACAGATGTCCCAGTAGTTTTACAGATATCCCAATAGGTTAACAGATGTCCCCATAGTTTCACAGATGTACCAGTAGTTTCACAGATGTCCCAATAGTTTCACAGATGTCCCAATAGTTTCATAGATGTCCCAATAGTTTCACATATGTCCCATTAGTTTCACAGATGACCCCATAGTTTCACAGATGTTCCAATAGTTTCACAGATGTCCCAATAGTTTCACCTATGTCCCATTTGTTGCACAGATGTCCCCATAGTTTCACAGATGTCCCAATAGTTTCACAGATGTACCAGTAGTTTCACAGATGTCCCAATAGTTTCACAGATGTCCCAATAGTTTCACAGATGTCCCAGAAGTTTTACAGACATCCCAGTAGGTTAACAGATGTTCCGATAGTTTCACAGATGTAGCAGTAGTTTCACAGATGTCCCAATAGTTTAACAGATGTCCCAGTAGTTTTACAGATGTCCCAGTAGTTTCAGACATGTCCCAGTAGTTTCACAGACGCCCCAATAGTTTCACACATGTCCCATTAGTTTCACAGATGTCCCCATCGTTTCACAGATGTCCCAATAGTTTCATAGATGTCCCAGTAGTTTTACAGATATCCCAGTAGGTTAACAGATGTCCCCATAGTTTCACAGATGTCCCAATAGTTTAACAGATGTCCCAGTAGTTTCACAGATGTCCCCATAGTTTCACAGATGTCCCATTAGTTTCACAGATGTTCCCATACTTTCACAGATGTTCCAATAGTTTAACAGATGTCCCAATAGTTTAACAGATGTCCCAGTAGTTTCACAGATGTCCCAGTAGGTTAACAGATGTCCCCATAGTTTCACAGATGTCCCAATAGTTTCACAGATGTCCCAGTAGTTTTACAGATATCCCAATAGGTTAACAGATGTCCCCATAGTTTCACAGATGTACCAGTAGTTTCACAGATGTCGCAATAGTTTCACAGATGTCCCAATAGTTTCACAGATGTCCCAATAGTTTCACATATGTCCCATTAGTTTCACAGATGTCCCCATAGTTTCACAGATGTCCCAATAGTTTCATAGATGTCCCAGTAGTTTTACAGATATCCCAGTAGGTTAACAGATGTCCCCATACTTTCACAGATGTCCCAATAGTTTAACAGATGTCCCAGTAGTTTAACAGATATCCCAGTAGTTTCACAGATGTCCCAGTAGGTTAATAGATGTCCCCATAGTTTCACAGATGTTCCAATAGTTTCACAGATGCCCCAGTAGTTTTACAGATATCCCAATAGGTTAACAGATGTCCCCATAGTTTCACAGATGTACCAGCAGGTTCACAGATGTCCCAATAGTTTCACAGATGTCCCAATAGTTTCACATATGTCCCATTAGTTTCACAGATGACCCCATAGTTTTACAGATGTTCCAATAGTTTCACAGATGTCCCAATAGTTTCACCTATGTCCCATTTGTTTCACAGATGTCCCCATAGTTTCACAGATGTCCCAATAGTTTCACAGATGTACAAGTAGTTTCACAGATGTCCCAATAGTTTCACAGATGTCCCAATAGTTTCACAGATGTCCCAGAAGTTTTACAGACATCCCAGTAGGTTAACAGATGTTCCGATAGTTTCACAGATGTCCCCATAGTTTCACAGATGTCCCAATAGTTTCACAGATGTACCAGTAGTTTCACAGATGTCCCAATAGTTTCACAGATGTCCCAATAGTTTCACAGATGTCCCAGAAGTTTTACAGACATCCCAGTAGGTTAACAGATGTTCCGATAGTTTCACAGATGTACCAGTAGTTTCACAGATGTCCCAATAGTTTAACAGATGTCCCAGTAGTTTTACAGATGTCCCAGCAGTTTCAGACATGTCCCAGTAGTTTCACAGACGCCCCAATAGTTTCACATATGTCCCATTAGTTTCACAGATGTCCCCATAGTTTCACAGATGTCCCAATAGTTTCACAGATGTCCCATTAGTTTCACAGATGTCCCCATAGTTTCACAGATGTCCCAATAGTTTAACAGATGTCCCACTAGTTTTACAGATGTACCAGTAGTTTCACAGATGTCCCAGTAGGTTAACAGATGTCCCCATAGTTTCACAGATGTCCCATTAGTTTCACAGATGTTCCCATACTTTCACAGATGTTCCAATAGTTTAACAGATGTCCCAATAGTTTAACAGGTGTCCCAGTAGTTTCACATATGTCCCAGTAGGTTAACAGATGTCCCCATAGTTTCACAGATGTCCCAATAGTTTCACAGATGTCCCAGTAGTTTTACAGATATCCCAATAGGTTAACAGATGTCCCCATAGTTTCACAGATGTACCAGTGGTTTCACAGATGTCCCAATAGTTTCACAGATGTCCCAATAGTTTCACAGATGTCCCAATAGTTTCACATATGTCCCATTAGTTTCACAGATGTCCCCATAGTTTCACAGATGTCCCAATAGTTTCATAGATGTCCCAGTAGTTTTACAGATATCCCAGTAGGTTAACAGATGTCCCCATACTTTCACAGATGTCCCAATAGTTTAACAGATGTCCCAGTAGTTTAACAGATGTCCCAGTAGTTTCACAGATGTCCCAGTAGGTTAACAGATGTCCCCATAGTTTCACAGATGTTCCAATAGTTTCACAGATGCCCCAGTAGTTTTACAGATATCCCAATAGGTTAACAGATGTCCCCATAGTTTCACAGATGTACCAGTAGGTTCACAGATGTCCCAATAGTTTCACAGATGTCCCAATAGTTTCACAGATGTCCCAATAGTTTCACATATGTCCCATTAGTTTCACAGATGACCCCATAGTTTCACAGATGTTCCAATAGTTTCACAGATGTCCCAATAGTTTCACCTATGTCCAATTTGTTTCACAGATGTCCCCATAGTTTCACAGATGTCCCAATAGTTTCACAGATGTACAAGTAGTTTCACAGATGTCCTAATAGTTTCACAGATGTCCCAATAGTTTCACAGATGTCCCAGAAGTTTTACAGACATCCCAGTAGGTTAACAGATGTTCCGATAGTTTCACAGATGTACCAGTAGTTTCACAGATGTCCCAATAGTTTCACAGATGTCCCAATAGTTTCACAGATGTCCCAATAGTTTCACATATGTCCCATTAGTTTCACAGATGTCCCCATCGTTTCACAGATGTCCCAATAGTTTCATAGATGTCCCAGTAGTTTTACAGATATCCCAGTAGGTTAACAGATGTCCCCATAGTTTCACAGATGTCCCAATAGTTTAACAGATGTCCCAGTAGTTTAACAGATGTCCCAGTAGTTTCACAGATGTCCCAGTAGGTTAACAGATGTCCCCATAGTTTCACAGATGTTCCAATAGTTTCACAGATGTCCCAGTAGTTTTACAGATATCCCAATAGGTTAACAGATGTCCCCATAGTTTCACAGACATCCCCATAGTTTCACAGATGTCCCATTAGTTTCACAGATGTTCCCATAGTTTCACAGATGTTCCAATAGTTTAACAGATGTCCCAATAGTTTAACAGATGTCCCAGTAGTTTCACAGATGTCCCAGTAGGTTAACAGATGTCCCCATAGTTTCACAGATGTCCCAATAGTTTCACAGATGTCCCAGTAGTTTTACAGATATCCCAATAGGTTCACAGATGTCCCCATAGTTTCACAGATGTACCAGTAGTTTCACAGATGTCCCAATAGTTTCACAGATGTCCCAATAGTTTCACAGATGTCCCAATAGTTTCACATATGTCCCATTAGTTTCACAGATGTCCCCATAGTTTCACAGATGTCCCAATAGTTTCATAGATGTCCCAGTAGTTTTACAGATATCCCAGTAGGTTAACAGATGTCCCCATAGTTTCACAGATGTCCCAATAGTTTAACAGATGTCCCATTAGTTTCACAGATGACCCCATAGTTTCACAGATGTTCCAATAGTTTCACAGATGTCCCAATAGTTTCACCTATGTCCCATTTGTTTCACAGATGTCCCCATAGTTTCACAGATGTCCCAATAGTTTCACAGATGTACCAGTAGTTTCACAGATGTCCCAATAGTTTCACAGATGTCCCAATAGTTTCACAGATGTCCCAGAAGTTTTACAGACATCCCAGTAGGTTAACAGATGTTCTGATAGTTTCACAGATGTACCAGTAGTTTCACAGATGTTCCAATAGTTTAACAGATGTCCCAGTAGTTTTACAGATGTCCCAGTAGTTTCAGACATGTCCCAGTAGTTTCACAGACGCCCCAATAGTTTCACATATGTCCCATTAGTTTCACAGATGTCCCATTAGTTTCACAGATGTTCCCATAGTTTCACAGATGTTCCAATAGTTTAAGAGATGTCCCAGTAGTTTTACAGATGTCCCAGTAGTTTCACACATGTCCCAGTAGTTTCACAGACGCCCCAATAGTTTCACATATGTCCCATTAGTTTCACAGATGTCCCCATAGTTTCACAGATGTCCCAATAGTTTCACAGATGTCCCAGTAGTTTTACAGATATCCCAATAGGTTAACAGATGTCCCCATAGTTTCACAGATGTACCAGTAGTTTCACAGATGTCCCCATAGTTTCACAGATGTTCCAATGGTTTCACAGATGTCCCAATAGTTTCACCTATGTCCCATTTGTTTCACAGATGCCCTCATAGTTTCACAGATGTCCCAATAGTTTCATAGATGTCCCAGTAGTTTTACAGATATCCCAGTAGGTTAACAGATGTCCCCATAGTTTCACAGATGTCCCAATAGTTTAACAGATATCCCAATAGTTTACCCGATGTCCCAGTAGTTTCACAGATGTCCCAGTAGGTTAACAGATGTCCCCATATTTTCACAGATGTCCCAATAGTTTCACAGATGTCCCAGTAGTTTTACAGATATCCCAATAGGTTAACAGATGTCCCCATAGTTTCACAGATGTACCAGTAGTTTCACAGATGTCCCAATAGTTTCACAGATGTCCCAATAGTTTCACAGATGTCCCAATAGTTTCACATATGTCCCATTAGTTTCACAGATGTCCCCATAGTTTTACAGATGTCCCAATAGTTTCATAGATGTCCCAGTAGTTTTACAGATATCCCAATAGGTTAACAGATGTCCCCATAGTTTCACAGATGTACCAGTAGTTTCACAGATGTCCCAATAGTTTCACAGATGTCCCAATAGTTTCACAGATGTCCCAATAGTTTCACATATGTCCCATTAGTTTCACAGATGACCCCATAGTTTCACAGATGTCCCAATAGTTTCACAGATGTCCCAATAGTTTCACAGATGACCCCATAGTTTAACAGATGTCCCAGTAGTTTAACAGATGTCCCAGTAGTTTCACAGATGTCCCAGTAGGTTAACAGATGTCCCCATAGTTTCAGAGATGTTCCAATAGTTTCACAGATGTCCCAGTAGTTTTACAGATATCCCAATAGGTTAACAGATGTCCCCATAGTTTCACAGATGTACCAGTAGTTTCACAGATGTCCCAATAGTTTCACAGATGTCCCAATAGTTTCACAGATGTCCCAATAGTTTCACATATGTCCCATTAGTTTCACAGATGACCCCATAGTTTCACAGATGTTCCAATAGTTTCACAGATGTCCCAATAGTTTCACCTATGTCCCATTTGTTTCACAGATGTCCCCATAGTTTCACAGATGTCCCAATAGTTTCACAGATGTACCAGTAGTTTCACAGATGTCCCAATAGTTTCACAGATGTCCCAATAGTTTCACAGATGTCCCAGAAGTTTTACAGACATCCCAGTAGGTTAACAGATGTTCCGATAGTTTCACAGATGTACCAGTAGTTTCACAGATGTCCCAATAGTTTAACAGATGTCCCAGTAGTTTTACAGATGTCCCAGTAGTTTCAGACATGTCCCAGTAGTTTCACAGACGCCCCAATAGTTTCACATATGTCCCATTAGTTTCACAGATGTCCCCATAGTTTCACAGATGTCCCAATAGTTTCCCAGATGTACCAGTAGTTTTACAGATGTCCCAATAGTTTAACAGATGTCCCAGTAGTTTTACAAATGTCCCAGTAGTTTCACACATGTCCCAGTAGTTTCACAGACGTCCCAATAGTTTCACATATGTCCCATTAGTTTCACAGATGTCCCCATAGTTTCACAGATGTCCCAATAGTTTCACAGATGTACCAGTAGTTTCACAGATGTCCCAGTAGGTTAACAGATGTCCCCATAGTTTCACAGATGTCCCAATAGTTTCACAGATGTCCCAGTAGTTTTACAGATATCCCAATAGTTTAACAGATGTCTCCATAGTTTCACAGATGTACCAGTAGTTTCACCTATGTCCCATTTGTTTCACAGATGTTCCCATAGTTTCACAGATGTCCCAATAGTTTCACAGATGTACCAGTAGTTTTACAGATGTCCCAATAGTTTAACAGATGTCCCAGTAGTTTTACAAATGTCCCAGTAGTTTCACACATGTCCCAGTAGTTTCACAGACGCCCCAATAGTTTCACATATGTCCCATTAGTTTCACAGATGTCCCCATAGTTTCACAGATGTCCCAATAGTTTCACAGATGTACCAGTAGTTTCACAGATGTCCCAGTAGGTTAACAGATGTCCCCATAGTTTCACATATGTCCCAATAGTTTCACAGATGTCCCAGTAGTTTTACAGATATCCCAATAGGTTAACAGATGTCTCCATAGTTTCACAGATGTACCAGTAGTTTCACATATGTCCCATTAGTTTCACAGATGACCCCAAAGTTTCACAGATGTTCCAATAGTTTCACAGATGTCCCAAAAGTTTGACCTATGTCCCATTTGTTTCACAGATGTCCCCATAGTTTCACAGATGTCCCAATAGTTTCATAGATGTCCCAGTAGTTTTACAGATATCCCAGTAGGTTAACAGATGTCCCCATAGTTTCACAGATGTCCCAATAGTTTAACAGATGTCCCAGTAGTTTAACAGATGTCCCAGTAGTTTCACAGATGTCCCAGTAGGTTAACAGATGTCCCCATAGTTTCACATATGTTCCAATAGTTTCACAGATGTCCCAGTAGTTTTACAGATATCCCAATAGGTTAACAGATGGCCCCATAGTTTCACAGATGTACCAGTAGTTTCACAGATGTCCCAATAGTTTCACAGATGTCCCAATAGTTTCACAGATGTCCCAATAGTTTCACATATGTCCCATTAGTTTCACAGATGACCCCATAGTTTCACAGATGTTCCAATAGTTTCACAGATGTCCCAATAGTTTCACCTATGTCCCATTTGTTTCACAGATGTCCCCATAGTTTCACAGATGTCCCAATAGTTTCACAGATGTACCAGTAGTTTCACAGATGTCCCAATAGTTTCACAGATGTCCCAATAGTTTCACAGATGTACCAGTAGTTTTACAGATGTCCCAATAGTTTAACAGATGTCCCAGTAGTTTTTCAAATGTCCCAGTAGTTTCACACATGTCCCAGTAGTTTCACAGACGCCCCAATAGTTTCACATATGTCCCATTAGTTTCACAGATGTCCCCATAGTTTCACAGATGTCCCAATAGTTTCACAGATGTACCAGTAGTTTCACAGATGTCCCAGTAGGTTAACAGATGTCCCCATAGTTTCACATATGTCCCAATAGTTTCACAGATGTCCCAGTAGTTTTACAGATATCCCAATAGGTTAACAGATGTCTCCATAGTTTCACAGATGTACCAGTAGTTTCACATATGTCCCATTAGTTTCACAGATGACCCCAAAGTTTCACAGATGTTCCAATAGTTTCACAGATGTCCCAAAAGTTTGACCTATGTCCCATTTGTTTCACAGATGTCCCCATAGTTTCACAGATGTCCCAATAGTTTCATAGATGTCCCAGTAGTTTTACAGATATCCCAGTAGGTTAACAGATGTCCCCATAGTTTCACAGATGTCCCAATAGTTTAACAGATGTCCCAGTAGTTTAACAGATGTCCCAGTAGTTTCACAGATGTCCCAGTAGGTTAACAGATGTCCCCATAGTTTCACAGATGTTCCAATAGTTTCACAGATGTCCCAGTAGTTTTACAGATATCCCAATAGGTTAACAGATGGCCCCATAGTTTCACAGATGTACCAGTAGTTTCACAGATGTCCCAATAGTTTCACAGATGTCCCAATAGTTTCACAGATGTCCCAATAGTTTCACATATGTCCCATTAGTTTCACAGATGACCCCATAGTTTCACAGATGTTCCAATAGTTTCACAGATGTCCCAATAGTTTCACCTATGTCCCATTTGTTTCACAGATGTCCCCATAGTTTCACAGATGTCCCAATAGTTTCACAGATGTACCAGTAGTTTCACAGATGTCCCAATAGTTTTACAGATGTCCCAATAGTTTAACAGATGTCCCAGTAGTTTTACAAATGTCCCAGTAGTTTCACACATGTCCCAGTAGTTTCACAGACGCCCCAATAGTTTCACATATGTCCCATTAGTTTCACAGATGTCCCCATAGTTTCACAGATGTCCCAATAGTTTCACAGATGTACCAGTAGTTTCACAGATGTCCCAGTAGGTTAACAGATGTCCCCATAGTTTCACATGTGTCCCAATAGTTTCACAGATGTCCCAGTAGTTTTACAGATATCCCAATAGGTTAACAGATGTCTCCATAGTTTCACAGATGTACCAGTAGTTTCACATATGTCCCATTAGTTTCACAGATGACCCCAAAGTTTCACAGATGTTCCAATAGTTTCACAGATGTCCCAAAAGTTTGACCTATGTCCCATTTGTTTCACAGATGTCCCCATAGTTTCACAGATGTCCCAATAGTTTCATAGATGTCCCAGTAGTTTTACAGATATCCCAGTAGGTTAACAGATGTCCCCATAGTTTCACAGATGTCCCAATAGTTTAACAGATGTCCCAGTAGTTTAACAGATGTCCCAGTAGTTTCACAGATGTCCCAGTAGGTTAACAGATGTCCCCATAGTTTCACAGATGTTCCAATAGTTTCACAGATGTCCCAGTAGTTTTACAGATATCCCAATAGGTTAACAGATGGCCCCATAGTTTCACAGATGTACCAGTAGTTTCACAGATGTCCCAATAGTTTCACAGATGTCCCAATAGTTTCACAGATGTCCCAATAGTTTCACATATGTCCCATTAGTTTCACAGATGACCCCATAGTTTCACAGATGTTCCAATAGTTTCACAGATGTCCCAATAGTTTCACCTATGTCCCATTTGTTTCACAGATGTCCCCATAGTTTCACAGATGTCCCAATAGTTTCACAGATGTACCAGTAGTTTCACAGATGTCCCAATAATTTCACAGATGTCCCAATAGTTTCACAGATGTCCCAGAAGGTTTACAGACATCCCAGTAGGTTAACAGATGTTCCGATAGTTTCACAGATGTACCAGTAGTTTCACAGATGTCCCAATAGTTTAACAGATGTCCCAGTAGTTTTACAGATGTCCCAGTAGTTTCAGACATGTCCCAGTAGTTTCACAGATGCCCCAATAGTTTCACATATGTCCCATTAGTTTCACAGATGTCCCAATAGTTTAACAGATGTCCCACTAGTTTTACAGATGTCCCAGTAGGTTAACAGATGTCCCCATAGTTTCACAGATGTCCCATTAGTTTCACAGATGTTCCCATAGTTTCACAGATGTTCCAATAGTTTAACAGATGTCCCAGTAGTTTTACAGATGTCCCAGTAGTTTCACACATGTCCCAGTAGTTTCACAGATGCCCCAATAGTTTCACATATGTCCCATTCGTTTCACAGATGTCCCATTAGTTTCACAGATGTTCCCATAGTTTCACAGATGTTCCAATAGTTTAACAGATGTCCCAGTAGTTTTACAGATGTCCCAGTAGTTTCACACATGTCCCAGTAGTTTCACAGACGCCCCAATAGTTTCACATATGTCCCATTAGTTTCACAGATGTCCCCATAGTTTCACAGATGTCCCAATAGTTTCAAAGATGTACCAGTAGTTTCACAGATGTCCCAGTAGGTTAGCAGATGTCCCCATAGTTTCACAGATGTCCCAATAGTTTCACAGATGTCCCAGTAGTTTTACAGGTATCCCAATAGGT
Source organism: Petromyzon marinus (assembly GCF_048934315.1). Classification (NCBI taxonomy): domain Eukaryota; kingdom Metazoa; phylum Chordata; class Hyperoartia; order Petromyzontiformes; family Petromyzontidae; genus Petromyzon; species Petromyzon marinus. The sequence continues at coordinate 13,766,220 of NC_133692.1, forward strand.
TAACAGATGTCCCCATAGTTTCACAGATGGACCAGTAGTTTCACAGATGTCCCCATAGTTTCACAGATGTTCCAATAGTTTCACAGATGTCCCAATAGTTTCACAGATGTCCCAATCGTTTCATAGATGTCCCAGTAGTTTTACAGATATCCCAGTAGGTTAACAGATGTCCCCATAGTTTCACAGATGTCCCAATAGTTTAACAGATGTCCCAATAGTTTAACAGATGTCCCAGTAGTTTCACAGATGTCCCAGTAGGTTAACAGATGTCCCCATAGTTTCACAGATGTCCCAATAGTTTCACAGATGTCCCAGTAGTTTTACAGATATCCCAATAGGTTAACAGATGTCCCCATAGTTTCACAGATGTACCAGTAGTTTCACAGATGTCCCAATAGTTTCACAGATGTCCCAATAGTTTCACAGATGTCCCAATAGTTTCATAGATGTCCCAGTAGTTTTACAGATATCCCAGTAGGTTAACAGATGTCCCCATAGTTTCACAGATGTCCCAATAGTTTAACAGATGTCCCAGTAGTTTAACAGATGTCCCAGTAGTTTCACAGATGTCCCAGTAGGTTAACAGATGTCCCCATAGTTTCACAGATGTTCCAATAGTTTCACAGATGTCCCAGTAGTTTTACAGATATCCCAATAGTTTAACAGATGTCCCCATAGTTTCACAGATGTACCAGTAGTTTCACAGATGTCCCAATAGTTTCACCGATGTCCCATTAGTTTCACAGATGTCCCAATAGTTTCACATATGTCCCATTAGTTTCACAGATGACCCCATAGTTTCACAGATGTTACAATAGTTTCACAGATGTCCCAATAGTTTCACCTATGTCCCATTTGTTTCACAGATGTCCCCATAGTTTCACAGATGTCCCAATAGTTTCACAGATGTTCCCATAGTTTCACAGATGTTCCAATAGTTTAACAGATGTCCCAGTAGTTTTACAGATGTCCCAGTAGTTTCACACATGTCCCAGTAGTTTCACAGACGCCCCAATAGTTTCACATATGTCCCATTAGTTTCACAGATGTCCCCATAGTTTCACAGATGTCCCAATAGTTTCACAGAAGTACCAGTAGTTTCACAGATGTCCCAGTAGGTTAACAGATGTCCCCATAGTTTCACAGATGTCCCAATAGTTTCACAGATGTCCCATTAGTTTCACAAATGTCCCCATAGTTTCGCAGATGTCCCAATAGTTTAACAGATGTCCCACTAGTTTTACAGATGTCCCAGTAGGTTAACAGATGTCCCCATAGTTTCACAGATGTCCCATTAGTTTCACAGATGTTCCCATAGTTTCACAGATGTTCCAATAGTTTAACAGATGTCCCAGTAGTTTTACAGATGTCCCAGTAGTTTCACACATGTCCCAGTAGTTTCACAGACGCCCCAATAGTTTCACATATGTCCCATTAGTTTCACAGATGTCCCATTAGTTTCACAGATGTTCCCATAGTTTCACAGATGTTCCAATAGTTTAACAGATGTCCCATTAGTTTACAGATGTCCCAGTAGTTTCACACATGTCCCAGTAGTTTCACAGACGCCCCAATAGTTTCACATATGTCCCATTAGTTTCACAGATGTCCCCATAGTTTCACAGATGTCCCAATAGTTTCACAGATGTACCAGTAGTTTCACAGATGTCCCAGTAGTTTCACACATGTCCCAGTAGTTTCACAGATGCCACCATAGTTTCACAGATGTCCCAATAGTTTCACAGATGTCCCAGTAGTTTTACAGATATCCCAATAGGTTAACAGATGTCCCCATAGTTTCACAGATGTACCAGTAGTTTCACAGATGTCCCCATAGTTTCACAGATGTTCCAATAGTTTCACAGATGTCCCAATAGTTTCACCTATGTCCCATTTGTTTCACAGATGTCCCCATAGTTTCACAGATGTCCCAATAGTTTCATAGATGTCCCAGTAGTTTTACAGATATCCCAGTAGGTTAACAGATGTCCCCATAGTTTCACAGATGTCCCAATAGTTTAACAGATGTCCCAATAGTTTAACAGATGTCCCAGTAGTTTCACAGATGTCCCAGTAGGTTAACAGATGTCCCCATAGTTTCACAGATGTCCCAATAGTTTCACAGATGTCCCAGTAGTTTTACAGATATCCCAATAGGTTAACAGATGTCCCCATAGTTTCACAGATGTACCAGTAGTTTCACAGATGTCCCAATAGTTTCACAGATGTCCCAATAGTTTCACAGATGTCCCAATAGTTTCACATATGTCCCATTAGTTTCACAGATGTCCCCATCGTTTCACAGATGTCCCAATAGTTTCACAGATGTCCCAGAAGTTTTACAGACATCCCAGTAGGTTAACAGATGTTCCGATAGTTTCACAGATGTACCAGTAGTTTCACAGATGTCCCAATAGTTTAACAGATGTCCCAGTAGTTTTACAAATGTCCCAGTAGTTTCAGACATGTCCCAGTAGTTTCACAGACGCCCCAATAGTTTCACATATGTCCCATTAGTTTCACATATGTCCCCATAGTTTCACAGATGTCCCAATAGTTTAACAGATGTCCCACTAGTTTTACAGATGTAGCAGTAGTTTCACAGATGTCCCAGTAGGTTAACAGATGTCCCCATAGTTTCACAGATGTCCCATTAGTTTCACAGATGTCCCCATAGTTTCACAGATGTCCCAATAGTTTCACAGATGTACCAGTAGTTTCACAGATGTCCCAGTAGGTTAACAGATGCCCCCATAGTTTCACAGATGTCCCAATAGTTTCACAGATGTCCCAGTAGTTTTACAGATATCCCAATAGGTTAACAGATGTCCCCATAGTTTCACAGATGTACCAGTAGTTTCACAGATGTCCCCATAGTTTCACAGATGTTCCAATAGTTTCACAGATGTCCCAATAGTTTCACCTATGTCCCATTTGTTTCACAGATGTCCCTATAGTTTCACAGATGTCCCAATAGTTTCATAGATGTCCCAGTAGTTTTACAGATATCCCAGTAGGTTAACAGATGTCCCCATAGTTTCACAGAAGTCCCAATAGTTTAACAGATGTCCCAATAGTTTAACAGATGTCCCAGTAGTTTCACAGATGTCCCAGTAGGTTAACAGATGTCCCCATAGTTTCACAGATGTCCCAATAGTTTCACAGATGTCCCAGTAGTTTTACAGATATCCCAATAGGTTAACAGATGTCCCCATAGTTTCACAGATGTACCAGTAGTTTCACAGATGTCCCAATAGTTTCACAGATGTCCCAATAGTTTCACAGATGTCCCAATAGTTTCACATATGTCCCATTAGTTTCACAAATGTCCCCATCGTTTCACAGATGTCCCAATAGTTTCACAGATGTCCCAGAAGTTTTACAGACATCCCAGTAGGTTAACAGATGTTCCGATAGTTTCACAGATGTACCAGTAGTTTCACAGATGTCCCAATAGTTTAACAGATGTCCCAGTAGTTTTACAAATGTCCCAGTAGTTTCAGACATGTCCCAGTAGTTTCACAGACGCCCCAATAGTTTCACATATGTCCCATTAGTTTCACAGATGTCCCCATAGTTTCACAGATGTCCCAATAGTTTCACAGATGTCCCATTAGTTTCACAGATGTCCCCATAGTTTCACAGATGTCCCAATAGGTTAACAGATGTCCCACTAGTTTTACAGATGTACCAGTAGTTTCACAGATGTCCCAGTAGGTTAACAGATGTCCCCATAGTTTCACAGATGTCCCATTAGTTTCACAGATGTTCCCATAGTTTCACAGATGTTCCAATAGTTTAACAGATGTCCCAGTAGTTTTACAGATGTCCCAGTAGTTTCACACATGTCCCATTAGTTTCACAGACGCCCCAATAGTTTCACATATGTCCCATTAGTTTCACAGATGTCCCCATAGTTTCACAGATGTCCCAATAGTTTCATAGATGTCCCAGTAGTTTTACAGATATCCCAGTAGGTTAACAGATGTCCCAATAGTTTAACAGATGTCCCAATAGTTTAACAGATGTCCCAGTAGTTTCACAGATGTCCCAGTAGGTTAACAGATGTCCCCATAGTTTCACAGATGTCCCAATAGTTTCACAGATGTCCCAGTAGTTTTACAGATATCCCAGTAGGTTAACAGATGTCCCCATAGTTTCACAGATGTCCCAATAGTTTAACAGATGTCCCAGTAGTTTCACAGATGTACCAGTAGTTTCACAGATGTCCCAGTAGGTTAACAGATGTCCCCATAGTTTCACAGATGTCCCAATAGTTTCACAGATGTCCCAGTAGTTTTACAGATATCCCAATAGGTTAACAGATGTCCCCATAGTTTCACAGATGTACCAGTAGTTTCACAGATGTCCCCATAGTTTCACAGATGTTCCAATAGTTTCACAGATGTCCCAATAGTTTCACCTATGTCCCATTTGTTTCAAAGATGTCCCCATAGTTTCACAGATGTCCCAATAGTTTCATAGATGTCCCAGTAGTTTTACAGATATCCCAGTAGGTTAACAGATGTCCCCATAGTTTCACAGATGTCCCGATAGTTTAACAGATGTCCCAATAGTTTAACAGATGTCCCAGTAGTTTCACAGATGTCCCAGTAGGTTAACAGATGTCCCCATAGTTTCACAGATGTCCCAATAGTTTCACAGATGTCCCAGTAGTTTTACAGATATCCCAATAGGTTAACAGATGTCCCCATAGTTTCACAGATGTACCAGTAGTTTCACAGATGTCCCAATAGTTTCACAGATGTCCCAATAGTTTCACAGATGTCCCAATAGTTTCACATATGTCCCATTAGTTTCACAGATGTCCCCATCGTTTCACAGATGTCCCAATAGTTTCATAGATGTCCCAGTAGTTTTACAGATATCCCAGTAGGTTAACAGATGTCCCCATAGTTTCACAGATGTCCCAATAGTTTAACAGATGTCCCAGTAGTTTAACAGATGTCCCAGTAGTTTCACAGATGTCCCAGTAGGTTAACAGATGTCCCCTTAGTTTCACAGATGTTCCAATAGTTTCACAGATGTCCCAGTAGTTTTACAGATATCCCAATAGGTTAACAGATGTCCCCATAGTTTCACAGATGTACCAGTAGTTTCACAGATGTCCCAATAGTTTCACAGATGTCCCAATAGTTTCATAGATGTCCCAATAGTTTCACATATGTCCCATTAGTTTCACAGATGACCCCATAGTTTCACAGATGTTCCAATAGTTTCACAGATGTCCCAATAGTTTCACCTATGTCCCATTTGTTTCACAGATGTCCCCATAGTTTCACAGATGTCCCAATAGTTTCACAGATGTACCAGTAGTTTCACAGATGTCCCAGAAGTTTAACAGACATCCCAGTAGGTTAACAGATGTTCTGATAGTTTCACAGATGTACCAGTAGTTTCACAGATGTCCCAATAGTTTAACAGATGTCCCAGTAGTTTTACAGATGTCCCAGTAGTTTCAGACATGTCCCAGTAGTTTCACAGACGCCCCAATAGTTTCACATATGTCCCATTAGTTTCACAGATGTCCCCATAGTTTCACAGATGTCCCAATAGTTTCACAGATGTCCCATTAGTTTCACAGATGTCCCCATAGTTTCACAGATGTCCCAATAGTTTAACAGATGTCCCACTAGTTTTACAGATGTACCAGTAGTTTCACAGATGTCCCAGTAGGTTAACAGATGTCCCCATAGTTTCACAGATATCCCATTAGTTTCACAGATGTTCCCATACTTTCACAGATGTTCCAATAGTTTAACAGATGTCCCAATAGTTTAACAGATGTCCCAATAGTTTCACAGATGTCCCAGTAGGTTAACAGATGTCCCCATAGTTTCACAAATGTCCCAATAGTTTCACAGATGTCCCAGTAGTTTTACAGATATCCCAATAGGTTAACAGATGTCCCCATAGTTTCACAGATGTACCAGTAGTTTCACAGATGTCCCAATAGTTTCACAGATGTCCCAATAGTTTCACAGATGTCCCAATAGTTTCACATATGTCCCATTAGTTTCACAGATGTCCCCATAGTTTCACAGATGTCCCAATAGTTTCATAGATGTCCCAGTAGTTTTACAGATATCCCAGTAGGTTAACAGATGCCCCCATAGTTTCACAGATGTCCCAATAGTTTAACAGATGTCCCAGTAGTTTAACAGATGTCCCAGTAGTTTCACAGATGTCCCAGTAGGTTAACAGATGTCCCCATAGTTTCACAGATGTTCCAATAGTTTCACAGATGTCCCAGTAGTTTTACAGATATCCCAATAGGTTAACAGACATCCCCATAGTTTCACAGATGTACCAGTAGGTTCACAGATGTCCCAATAGTTTCACAGATGTCCCAATAGTTTCACAGATGTCCCAATAGTTTCACATATGTCCTATTAGTTTCACAGATGACCCCATAGTTTCACAGATGTTCCAATAGTTTCACAGATGTCCCAATAGTTTCACCTATGTCCCATTTGTTTCACAGATGTCCCCATAGTTTCACAGATGTCCCAATAGTTTCACAGATGTACAAGTAGTTTCACAGATGTCCCAATAGTTTTACAGATGTCCCAATAGTTTCACAGATGTCCCGGAAGTTTTACAGACATCCCAGTAGGTTAACAGATGTTCCGATAGTTTCACAGATGTACCAGTAGTTTCACAGATGTCCCAATAGTTTCACAGATGTCCCAATAGTTTCACAGATGTCCCAATAGTTTCACATATGTCCCATTAGTTTCACAGATGTCCCCATCGTTTCACAGATGTCCCAATAGTTTCATAGATGTCCCAGTAGTTTTACAGATATCCCAGTAGGTTAACAGATGTCCCCATAGTTTCACAGATGTCCCAATAGTTTAACAGATGTCCCAGTAGTTTAACAGATGTCCCAGTAGTTTCACAGATGTCCCAGTAGGTTAACAGATGTCCCCATAGTTTCACAGATGTTCCAATAGTTTCACAGATGTCCCAGTAGTTTTACAGATATCCCAATAGGTTAACAGATGTCCCCATAGTTTCACAGATGTACCAGTAGTTTCACAGATGTCACAATAGTTTCACAGATGTCCCAATAGTTTCACAAATGTCCCAATAGTTTCACATATGTCCCATTAGTTTCACAGATGACCCCATAGTTTCACAGATGTTCCAATAGTTTCACAGATGTCCCAATAGTTTCACCTATGTCCCATTTGTTTCACAGATGTCCCCATAGTTTCACAGATGTCCCAATAGTTTCACAGATGTACCAGTAGTTTCACAGATGTCCCAATAGTTTCACAGATGTCCCAATAGTTTCACAGATGTCCCAGAAGTTTTACAGACATCCCAGTAGGTTAACAGATGTTCCGATAGTTTCACAGATGTACCAGTAGTTTCACAGATGTCCCAATAGTTTAACAGATGTCCCAGTAGTTTTACAGATGTCCCAGTAGTTTCAGACATGTCCCAGTAGTTTTACAGACGCCCCAATAGTTTCACATATGTCCCATTAGTTTCACAGATGTCCCCATAGTTTCACAGATGTCCCAATAGTTTCACAGATGTCCCATTAGTTTCACAGATGTCCCCATAGTTTCACAGATGTCCCAATAGTTTAACAGATGTCCCACTAGTTTTACAGATGTACCAGTAGTTTCACAGATGTCCCAGTAGGTTAACAGATGTCCCCATAGTTTCACAGATGTCCCATTAGTTTCACAGATGTTCCCATAGTTTCACAGATGTTCCAATAGTTTAACAGATGTCCCAATAGTTTAACAGATGTCCCAGTAGTTTCACAGATGTCCCAGTAGGTTAACAGATGTCCCCATAGTTTCACAGATGTCCCAATAGTTTCACAGATGTCCCAGTAGTTTTACAGATATCCCAATAGGTCAACAGATGTCCCCATAGATTCACAGATGTACCAGGAGTTTCACAGATGTCCCAATAGTTTCACAGATGTCCCAATAGTTTCACAGATGTCCCAATAGTTTCACATATGTCCCATTAGTTTCACAGATGTCCCCATCGTTTCACAGATGTCCCAATAGTTTCATAGATGTCCCAGTAGTTTTACAGATATCCCAGTAGGTTAACAGATGTCCCCATAGTTTCACAGATGTCCCAATAGTTTAACAGATGTCCCAGTAGTTTAACAGATGTCCCAGTAGTTTCACAGATGTCCCAGTAGGTTAACAGATGTCCCCTTAGTTTCACAGATGTTCCAATAGTTTCACAGATGTCCCAGTAGTTTTACAGATATCCCAATAGGTTAACAGATGTCCCCATAGTTTCACAGATGTACCAGTAGTTTCACAGATGTCCCAATAGTTTCACAGATGTCCCAATAGTTTCATAGATGTCCCAATAGTTTCACATATGTCCCATTAGTTTCACAGATGACCCCATAGTTTCACAGATGTTCCAATAGTTTCACAGATGTCCCAATAGTTTCACCTATGTCCCATTTGTTTCACAGATGTCCCCATAGTTTCACAGATGTCCCAATAGTTTCACAGATGTACCAGTAGTTTCACAGATGTCCCAATAGTTTCACAGATGTCCCAATAGTTTCACAGATGTCCCAGAAGTTTTACAGACATCCCAGTAGGTTAACAGATGTTCCGATAGTTTCACAGATGTACCAGTAGTTTCACAGATGTCCCAATAGTTTAACAGATGTACCAGTAGTTTTACAGATGTCCCAGTAGTTTCAGACATGTCCCAGTAGTTTCACAGACGCCCCAATAGTTGCACATATGTCCCATTAGTTTCACAGATGTCCCCATAGTTTCACAGATGTCCCAATAGTTTCACAGATGTCCCATTAGTTTCACAGATGTCCCCATAGTTTCACAGATGTCCCAATAGTTTAACAGATGTCCCACTAGTTTTACAGATGTACCAGTAGTTTCATAGATGTCCCAGTAGGTTAACAGATGTCCCCATAGTTTCACAGATGTCCCATTAGTTTCACAGATGTTCCCATAGTTTCACAGATGTTCCAATAGTTTAACAGATGTCCCAATAGTTTAACAGATGTCCCAATAGTTTCACAGATGTCCCAGTAGGTTAACAGATGTCCCCATAGTTTCACAGATGTCCCAATAGTTTCACAGATGTCCCAGTAGTTTTACAGATATCCCAATAGGTTAACAGATGTCCCCATAGATTCACAGATGTACCAGGAGTTTCACAGATGTCCCAATAGTTTCACAGATGTCCCAATAGTTTCACAGATGTCCCAATAGTTTCACATATGTCCCATTAGTTTCACAGATGTCCCCATAGTTTCACAGATGTCCCAATAGTTTCATAGATGTCCCAGTAGTTTTACAGATATCCCAGTAGGTTAACAGATGTCCCCATAGTTTCACAGATGTCCCAATAGTTTAACAGATGTCCCAGTAGTTTAACAGATGTCCCAGTAGTTTCACAGATGTCCCAGTAGGTTAACAGATGTCCCCATAGTTTCACAGATGTTCCAATAGTTTCACAGATGTCCCAGTAGTTTTACAGATATCCCAATAGGTTAACAGATGTCCCCATAGTTTCACAGATGTACCAGTAGTTTCACAGATGTCCCAATAGTTTCACAGATGTCCCAATAGTTTCACAGATGTCCCAATAGCTTCACATATGTCCCATTAGTTTCACAGATGACCCCATAGTTTCACAGATGTTCCAATAGTTTCACAGATGTCCCAATAGTTTCACCTATGTCCCATTTGTTTCACAGATGTCCCCATAGTTTCACAGATGTCCCAATAGTTTCACAGATGTACCAGTAGTTTCACAGATGTCCCAATAGTTTCACAGATGTCCCAATAGTTTCACAGATGTCCCAGAAGTTTTACAGACATCCCAGTAGGTTAACAGATGTTCCGATAGTTTCACAGATGTACCAGTAGTTTCACAGATGTCCCAATAGTTTAACAGATGTCCCAGTAGTTTTACAGATGTCCCAGTAGTTTCAGACATGTCCCAGTAGTTTCACAGACGCCCCAATAGTTTCACATATGTCCCATTAGTTTCACAGATGTCCCAGTAGGTTAACATATGTCCCCATAGTTTCACAGATGTCCCATTAGTTTCACAGATGTTCCCATAGTTTCACAGATCTTCCAATAGTTTAACAGATGTCCCAATAGTTTAACAGATGTCCCAGTAGTTTCACAGATGTCCCAGTAGGTTAACAGATGTCCCCATAGTTTCACAGATGTCCCAATAGTTTCACAGATGTCCCAGTAGTTTTACAGATATCCCAATAGGTTAACAGATGTCCCCATAGTTTCACAGATGTACCAGTAGTTTCACAGATGTCCCAATAGTTTAACAGATGTCCCAGTAGTTTTACAGATGTCCCAGTAGTTTCAGACATGTCCCAGTAGTTTCACAGACGCCCCAATAGTTTCACATATGTCCCATTAGTTTCACAGATGTCCCCATAGTTTCACAGATGTCCCAATAGTTTCACAGATGTCCCATTACTTTCAAAGATGTCCCCATAGTTTCACAGATGTCCCAATAGTTTAACAGATGTCCCACTAGTTTTACAGATGTACCAGTAGTTTCACAGATGTCCCAGTAGGTTAACAGATGTCCCCATAGTTTCACAGATGTCCCATTAGTTTCACAGATGTTCCCATAGTTTCACAGATGTTCCAATAGTTTAACAGATGTCCCAATAGTTTAACAGATGTCCCAGTAGTTTCACAGATGTCCCAGTAGGTTAACAGATGTCCCCATAGTTTCACAGATGTCCCAATAGTTTCACAGATGTCCCAGTAGTTTTACAGATATCCCAATAGGTTAACAGATGTCCCCATAGATTCACAGATGTACCAGGAGTTTCACAGATGTCCCAATAGTTTCACAGATGTCCCAATAGTTTCACAGATGTCCCAGTAGGTTAACAGATGTCCCCATAGTTTCACAGATGTCCCAATAGTTTCACAGATGTCCCAGTAGTTTTACAGATATCCCAATAGGTTAACAGATGTCCCCATAGATTCACAGATGTACCAGGAGTTTCACAGATGTCCCAATAGTTTCACAGATGTCCCAATAGTTTCACAGATGTCCCAATAGTTTCACATATGTCCCATTAGTTTCACAGATGTCCCCATAGTTTCACAGATGTCCCAATAGTTTCATAGATGTCCCAGTAGTTTTACAGATATCCCAGTAGGTTAACAGATGTCCCCATAGTTTCACAGATGTCCCAATAGTTTAACAGATGTCCCAGTAGTTTAACAGATGTCCCAGTAGTTTCACAGATGTCCCAGTAGGTTAACAGATGTCCCCATAGTTTCACAGATGTTCCAATAGTTTCACAGATGTCCCAGTAGTTTTACAGATATCCCAATAGGTTAACAGATGTCCCCATAGTTTCACAGATGTACCAGTAGTTTCACAGATGTCCCAATAGTTTCACAGATGTCCCAATAGTTTCACAGATGTCCCAATAGCTTCACATATGTCCCATTAGTTTCACAGATGACCCCATAGTTTCACAGATGTTCCAATAGTTTCACAGATGTCCCAATAGTTTCACCTATGTCCCATTTGTTTCACAGATGTCCCCATAGTTTCACAGATGTCCCAATAGTTTCACAGATGTACCAGTAGTTTCACAGATGTCCCAATAGTTTCACAGATGTCCCAATAGTTTCACAGATGTCCCAGAAGTTTTACAGACATCCCAGTAGGTTAACAGATGTTCCGATAGTTTCACAGATGTACCAGTAGTTTCACAGATGTCCCAGTAGTTTTACAGATATCCCAATAGGTTAACAGATGTCCCCATAGATTCACAGATGTACCAGGAGTTTCACAGATGTCCCAATAGTTTCACAGATGTCCCAATAGTTTCACAGATGTCCCAGTAGGTTAACAGATGTCCCCATAGTTTCACAGATGTCCCAATAGTTTCACAGATGTCCCAGTAGTTTTACAGATATCCCAATAGGTTAACAGATGTCCCCATAGATTCACAGATGTACCAGGAGTTTCACAGATGTCCCAATAGTTTCACAGATGTCCCAATAGTTTCACAGATGTCCCAATAGTTTCACATATGTCCCATTAGTTTCACAGATGTCCCCATAGTTTCACAGATGTCCCAATAGTTTCATAGATGTCCCAGTAGTTTTACAGATATCCCAGTAGGTTAACAGATGTCCCCATAGTTTCACAGATGTCCCAATAGTTTAACAGATGTCCCAGTAGTTTAACAGATGTCCCAGTAGTTTCACAGATGTCCCAGTAGGTTAACAGATGTCCCCATAGTTTCACAGATGTTCCAATAGTTTCACAGATGTCCCAGTAGTTTTACAGATATCCCAATAGGTTAACAGATGTCCCCATAGTTTCACAGATGTACCAGTAGTTTCACAGATGTCCCAATAGTTTCACAGATGTCCCAATAGTTTCACAGATGTCCCAATAGCTTCACATATGTCCCATTAGTTTCACAGATGACCCCATAGTTTCACAGATGTTCCAATAGTTTCACAGATGTCCCAATAGTTTCACCTATGTCCCATTTGTTTCACAGATGTCCCCATAGTTTCACAGATGTCCCAATAGTTTCACAGATGTACCAGTAGTTTCACAGATGTCCCAATAGTTTCACAGATGTCCCAATAGTTTCACAGATGTCCCAGAAGTTTTACAGACATCCCAGTAGGTTAACAGATGTTCCGATAGTTTCACAGATGTACCAGTAGTTTCACAGATGTCCCAATAGTTTAACAGATGTCCCAGTAGTTTTACAGATGTCCCAGTAGTTTCAGACATGTCCCAGTAGTTTCACAGACGCCCCAATAGTTTCACATATGTCCCATTAGTTTCACAGATGTCCCAGTAGGTTAACATATGTCCCCATAGTTTCACAGATGTCCCATTAGTTTCACAGATGTTCCCATAGTTTCACAGATCTTCCAATAGTTTAACAGATGTCCCAATAGTTTAACAGATGTCCCAGTAGTTTCACAGATGTCCCAGTAGGTTAACAGATGTCCCCATAGTTTCACAGATGTCCCAATAGTTTCACAGATGTCCCAGTAGTTTTACAGATATCCCAATAGGTTAACAGATGTCCCCATAGTTTCACAGATGTACCAGTAGTTTCACAGATGTCCCAATAGTTTAACAGATGTCCCAGTAGTTTTACAGATGTCCCAGTAGTTTCAGACATGTCCCAGTAGTTTCACAGACGCCCCAATAGTTTCACATATGTCCCATTAGTTTCACAGATGTCCCCATAGTTTCACAGATGTCCCAATAGTTTCACAGATGTCCCATTACTTTCAAAGATGTCCCCATAGTTTCACAGATGTCCCAATAGTTTAACAGATGTCCCACTAGTTTTACAGATGTACCAGTAGTTTCACAGATGTCCCAGTAGGTTAACAGATGTCCCCATAGTTTCACAGATGTCCCATTAGTTTCACAGATGTTCCCATAGTTTCACAGATGTTCCAATAGTTTAACAGATGTCCCAATAGTTTAACAGATGTCCCAGTAGTTTCACAGATGTCCCAGTAGGTTAACAGATGTCCCCATAGTTTCACAGATGTCCCAATAGTTTCACAGATGTCCCAGTAGTTTTACAGATATCCCAATAGGTTAACAGATGTCCCCATAGATTCACAGATGTACCAGGAGTTTCACAGATGTCCCAATAGTTTCACAGATGTCCCAATAGTTTCACAGATGTCCCAATAGTTTCACATATGTCCCATTAGTTTCACAGATGTCCCCATAGTTTCACAGATGTCCCAATAGTTTCATAGATGTCCCAGTAGTTTTACAGATATCCCAGTAGGTTAACAGATGTCCCCATAGTTTCACAGATGTCCCAATAGTTTAACAGATGTCCCAGTAGTTTAACAGATGTCCCAGTAGTTTCACAGATGTCCCATTAGGTTAACAGATGTCCCCATAGTTTCACAGATGGTCCAATAGTTTCACAGATGTCCCAGTAGTTTTACAGATATCCCAATAGGTTAACAGATGTCCCCATAGTTTCACAGATGTACCAGTAGATTCACAGATGTCCCAATAGTTTCACAGATGTCCCAATAGTTTCACAGATGTCCCAATAGTTTCACATATGTCCCATTAGTTTCACAGATGACCCCATAGTTTCACAGATGTTCCAATAGTTTCACAGATGTCCCAATAGTTTCACCTATGTCCCATTTGTTTCACAGATGTCCCCATAGTTTCACAGATGTCCCATTAGTTTCACAGATGTTCCCATAGTTTCACAGATGTTCCAATAGTTTAACAGATGTCCCAATAGTTTAACAGATGTCCCAGTAGTTTCACAGATGTCCCAGTAGGTTAACAGATGTCCCCATAGTTTCACAGATGTCCCATTAGTTTCACAGATGTCCCAATAGTTTCACAGATGTCCCAATAGTTTCACAGATGTCCCAATAGTTTCACATATGTCCCATTAGTTTCACAGATGTCCCCATAGTTTCACAGATGTCCCAATAGTTTCATAGATGTCCCAGTAGTTTTACAGATATCCCAGTAGGTTAACAGATGTCCCCATAGTTTCACAGATGTCCCAATAGTTTAACAGATGTCCCAGTAGTTTAACAGATGTCCCAGTAGTTTCACAGATGTCCCAGTAGGTTAACAGATGTCCCCATAGTTTCACAGATGTTCCAATAGTTTCACAGATGTCCCAGTAGTTTTACAGATATCCCAATAGGTTAACAGATGTCCCCATAGTTTCACAGATGTACCAGTAGTTTCACAGATGTCCCAATAGTTTCACAGATGTCCCAATAGTTTCACAGATGTCCCAATAGCTTCACATATGTCCCATTAGTTTCACAGATGACCCCATAGTTTCACAGATGTTCCAATAGTTTCACAGATGTCCCAATAGTTTCACCTATGTCCCATTTGTTTCACAGATGTCCCCATAGTTTCACAGATGTCCCAATAGTTTCACAGATGTACCAGTAGTTTCACAGATGTCCCAATAGTTTCACAGATGTCCCAATAGTTTCACAGATGTCCCAGAAGTTTTACAGACATCCCAGTAGGTTAACAGATGTTCCGATAGTTTCACAGATGTACCAGTAGTTTCACAGATGTCCCAATAGTTTAACAGATGTCCCAGTAGTTTTACAGATGTCCCAGTAGTTTCAGACATGTCCCAGTAGTTTCACAGACGCCCCAATAGTTTCACATATGTCCCATTAGTTTCACAGATGTCCCAGTAGGTTAACATATGTCCCCATAGTTTCACAGATGTCCCATTAGTTTCACAGATGTTCCCATAGTTTCACAGATGTTCCAATAGTTTAACAGATGTCCCAATAGTTTAACAGATGTCCCAGTAGTTTCACAGATGTCCCAGTAGGTTAACAGATGTCCCCATAGTTTCACAGATGTCCCAATAGTTTCACAGATGTCCCAGTAGTTTTACAGATATCCCAATAGGTTAACAGATGTCCCCATAGTTTCACAGATGTACCAGTAGTTTCAAAGATGTCCCAATAGTTTCACAGATGTCCCAATAGTTTCACAGATGTCCCAATAGTTTCACATATGTCCCAATAGTTTCATAGATGTCCCAGTAGTTTTACAGATATCCCAGTAGGTTAACAGATGTCCCCATAGTTTCACAGATGTCCCAATAGTTTAACAGATGTCCCAGTAGTTTAACAGATGTCCCAGTAGTTTCACAGATGTCCCAGTAGGTTAACAGATGTCCCCATAGTTTCACAGATGGTCCAATAGTTTCACAGATGTCCCAGTAGTTTTACAAATATCCCAATAGGTTAACAGATGTCCCCATAGTTTCACAGATGTACCAGTAGTTTCACAGATGTCCCAATAGTTTCACAGATGTCCCAATAGTTTCACCTATGTCCCATTTGTTTCACAGATGTCCCCATAGTTTCACAGATGTCCCATTAGTTTCACAGATGTTCCCATAGTTTCACAGATGTTCCAATAGTTTAACAGATGTCCCAATAGTTTAACAGATGTCCCAGTAGTTTCACAGATGTCCCAGTAGGTTAACAGATGTCCCCATAGTTTCACAGATGTCCCAATAGTTTCACAGATGTCCCAGTAGTTTTACAGATATCCCAATAGGTTAACAGATGTCCCCATAGTTTCACAGATGTCCCATTAGTTTCACAGATGTCCCAATAGTTTCACAGATGTCCCAATAGTTTCACAGATGTCCCAATAGTTTCACATATGTCCCATTAGTTTCACAGATGTCCCCATAGTTTCACAGATGTCCCAATAGTTTCATAGATGTCCCAGTAGTTTTACAGATATCCCAGTAGGTTAACAGTTGTCCCCATAGTTTCACAGATGTCCCAATAGTTTAACAGATGTCCCAGTAGTTTAACAGATGTCCCAGTAGTTTTACAGATGTCCCAGTAGGTTAACAGATGTCCCCATAGTTTCACAGATGTTCCAATAGTTTCACAGATGTCCCAGTAGTTTTACAGATATCCCAATAGGTTAACAGATGTCCCCATAGTTTCACAGATGTACCAGTAGTTTCACAGATGTCCCATTAGTTTCACAGATGTCCCAATAGTTTCACAGATGTCCCAATAGTTTCACATATGTCCCATTAGTTTCACAGATGACCCCATAGTTTCACAGATGTTCCAATAGTTTCACAGATGTCCCAATAGTTTCACCTATGTCCCATTTGTTTCACAGATGTCCCCATAGTTTCACAGATGTCCCAATAGTTTCACAGATGTACCAGTAGTTTCACAGATGTCCCAATAGTTTCACAGATGTCCCAATAGTTTCACAGATGTCCCAGAAGTTTTACAGACATCCCAGTAGGTTAACAGATGTTCCGATAGTTTCACAGATGTCCCAGTAGTTTTACAGATGTCCCAGTAGTTTCAGACATGTCCCAGTAGTTTCACAGACGCCCCAATAGTTTCACATATGTCCCATTTGTTTCACAGATGTCCCAGTAGGTTAACATATGTCCCCATAGTTTCACAGATGTACCAGTAGTTTCACAGATGTCCCAATAGTTTCACAGATGTCCCAATAGTTTCATAGATGTCCCAATAGTTTCACATATGTCCCATTAGTTTCACAGATGTCCCCATAGTTTCACAGATGTCCCAATAGTTTCATAGATGTCCCAGTAGTTTTACAGATATCCCAGTAGGTTAACAGATGTCCCCATAGTTTCACAGATGTCCCAATAGTTTAACAGATGTCCCAGTAGTTTAACAGATGTCCCAGTAGTTTCACAGATGTCCCAGTAGGTTAACAGATGTCCCCATAGTTTCACAGATGTTCCAATAGTTTCACAGATGTCCTAGTAGTTTTACAGACATCCCAATAGGTTAACAGATGTCCCCATAGTTTCACAGATGTACCAGTAGTTTCACAGATGTCCCAATAGTTTCACAGATGTCCCAATAGTTTCACAGATGTCCCAATAGTTTCACATATGTCCCATTAGTTTCACAGATGACCCCATAGTTTCACAGATGTTCCAATAGTTTCACAGATGTCCCAATAGTTTCACCTATGTCCCATTTGTTTCACAGATGTCCCCATAGTTTCACAGATGTCCCAATAGTTTCACAGATGTACCAGTAGTTTCACAGATGTCCCCATAGTTTCACAGATGTCCCATTAGTTTCACAGATGTTCCCATAGTTTCACAGATGTTCCAATAGTTTAACAGATGTCCCAATAGTTTAACAGATGTCCCAGTAGTTTCACAGATGTCCCAGTAGGTTAACAGATGTCCCCATAGTTTCACAGATGTCCCAATAGTTTCACAGATGTCCCAGTAGTTTTACAGATATCCCAATAGGTTAACAGATGTCTCCATAGTTTCACAGATGTCCCAGTAGGTTAACAGATGTCCCCATAGTTTCACAGATGTCCCATTAGTTTCACAGATGTCCCAATAGTTTCACAGATGTCCCAATAGTTTCACAGATGTCCCAATAGTTTCACATATGTCCCATTAGTTTCACAGATGTCCCCATAGTTTCACAGATGTCCCAATAGTTTCATAGATGTCCCAGTAGTTTTACAGATATCCCAGTAGGTTAACAGATGTCCCCATAGTTTCACAGATGTCCCAATAGTTTAACAGATGTCCCAGTAGTTTAACAGATGTCCCAGTAGTTTCACAGATGTCCCAGTAGGTTAACAGATGTCCCCATAGTTTCACAGATGTTCCAATAGTTTCACAGATGTCCCAGTAGTTTTACAGATATCCCAATAGGTTAACAGATGTCCCCATAGTTTCACAGATGTACCAGTAGATTCACAGATGTCCCAATAGTTTCACAGATGTCCCAATAGTTTCACAGATGTCCCAATAGCTTCACATATGTCCCATTAGTTTCACAGATGACCCCATAGTTTCACAGATGTTCCAATAGTTTCACAGATGTCCCAATAGTTTCACCTATGTCCCATTTGTTTCACAGATGTCCCCATAGTTTCACAGATGTCCCAATAGTTTCACAGATGTACCAGTAGTTTCACAGATGTCCCAATAGTTTCACAGATGTCCCAATAGTTTCACAGATGTCCCAGAAGTTTTACAGACATCCCAGTAGGTTAACAGATGTTCCGATAGTTTCACCGATGTACCAGTAGTTTCACAGATATCCCAATAGTTTAACAGATGTCCCAGTAGTTTTACAGATGTCCCAGTAGTTTCAGACATGTCCCAGTAGTTTCACAGACGCCCCAATAGTTTCACATATGTCCCATTAGTTTCACAGATGTCCCAGTAGGTTAACATATGTCCCCATAGTTTCACAGATGTCCCATTAGTTTCACAGATGTTCCCATAGTTTCACAGATGTTCCAATAGTTTAACAGATGTCCCAATAGTTTAACAGATGTCCCAGTAGTTTCACAGATGTCCCAGTAGGTTAACAGATGTCCCCATAGTTTCACAGATGTCCCAATAGTTTCACAGATGTCCCAGTAGTTTTACAGATATCCCAATAGGTTAACAGATGTCCCCATAGTTTCACAGATGTACCAGTAGTTTCAAAGATGTCCCAATAGTTTCACAGATGTCCCAATAGTTTCACAGATGTCCCAATAGTTTCACATATGTCCCAATAGTTTCATAGATGTCCCAGTAGTTTTACAGATATCCCAGTAGGTTAACAGATGTCCCCATAGTTTCACAGATGTCCCAATAGTTTAACAGATGTCCCAGTAGTTTAACAGATGTCCCAGTAGTTTCACAGATGTCCCAGTAGGTTAACAGATGTCCCCATAGTTTCACAGATGGTCCAATAGTTTCACAGATGTCCCAGTAGTTTTACAGATATCCCAATAGGTTAACAGATGTCCCCATAGTTTCACAGATGTACCAGTAGTTTCACAGATGTCCCAATAGTTTCACAGATGTCCCAATAGTTTCACCTATGTCCCATTTGTTTCACAGATGTCCCCATAGTTTCACAGATGTCCCATTAGTTTCACAGATGTTCCCATAGTTTCACAGATGTTCCAATAGTTTAACAGATGTCCCAATAGTTTAACAGATGTCCCAGTAGTTTCACAGATGTCCCAGTAGGTTAACAGATGTCCCCATAGTTTCACAGATGTCCCAATAGTTTCACAGATGTCCTAGTAGTTTTACAGATATCCCAATAGGTTAACAGATGTCCCCATAGTTTCACAGATGTACCAGTAGTTTCACAGATGTCCCAATAGTTTCACAGATGTCCCAATAGTTTCACAGATGTCCCAATAGTTTCACATATGTCCCATTAGTTTCACAGATGACCCCATAGTTTCACAGATGTTCCAATAGTTTCACAGATGTCCCAATAGTTTCACCTATGTCCCATTTGTTTCACAGATGTCCCCATAGTTTCACAGATGTCCCAATAGTTTCACAGATGTACCAGTAGTTTCACAGATGTCCCCATAGTTTCACAGATGTCCCATTAGTTTCACAGATGTTCCCATAGTTTCACAGATGTTCCAATAGTTTAACAGATGTCCCAATAGTTTAACAGATGTCCCAGTAGTTTCACAGATGTCCCAGTAGGTTAACAGATGTCCCCATAGTTTCACAGATGTCCCATTAGTTTCACAGATGTCCCAATAGTTTCACAGATGTCCCAATAGTTTCACAGATGTCCCAATAGTTTCACATATGTCCCATTAGTTTCACAGATGTCCCCATAGTTTCACAGATGTCCCAATAGTTTCATAGATGTCCCAGTAGTTTTACAGATATCCCAGTAGGTTAACAGATGTCCCCATAGTTTCACAGATGTCCCAATAGTTTAACAGATGTCCCAGTAGTTTAACAGATGTCCCAGTAGTTTCACAGATGTCCCAGTAGGTTAACAGATGTCCCCATAGTTTCACAGATGTTCCAATAGTTTCACAGATGTCCCAGTAGTTTTACAGATATCCCAATAGGTTAACAGATGTCCCCATAGTTTCACAGATGTACCAGTAGTTTCACAGATGTCCCAATAGTTTCACAGATGTCCCAATAGTTTCACAGATGTCCCAATAGCTTCACATATGTCCCATTAGTTTCACAGATGACCCCATAGTTTCACAGATGTTCCAATAGTTTCACAGATGTCCCAATAGTTTCACCTATGTCCCATTTGTTTCACAGATGTCCCCATAGTTTCACAGATGTCCCAATAGTTTCACAGATGTACCAGTAGTTTCACAGATGTCCCAATAGTTTCACAGATGTCCCAATAGTTTCACAGATGTCCCAGAAGTTTTACAGACATCCCAGTAGGTTAACAGATGTTCCGATAGTTTCACAGATGTACCAGTAGTTTCACAGATGTCCCAATAGTTTAACAGATGTCCCAGTAGTTTTACAGATGTCCCAGTAGTTTCAGACATGTCCCAGTAGTTTCACAGACGCCCCAATAGTTTCACATATGTCCCATTAGTTTCACAGATGTCCCAGTAGGTTAACATATGT
The DNA here is from genome assembly GCF_048934315.1 of Petromyzon marinus. Lineage (NCBI taxonomy): Eukaryota > Metazoa > Chordata > Hyperoartia > Petromyzontiformes > Petromyzontidae > Petromyzon > Petromyzon marinus. Next base: position 13,787,209 of record NC_133692.1, read on the forward strand.
CCCCATAGTTTCACAGATGTCCCATTAGTTTCACAGATGTTCCCATAGTTTCACAGATGTTCCAATAGTTTAACAGATGTCCCAATAGTTTAACAGATGTCCCAGTAGTTTCACAGATGTCCCAGTAGGTTAACAGATGTCCCCATAGTTTCACAGATGTCCCAATAGTTTCACAGATGTCCCAGTAGTTTTACAGATATCCCAATAGGTTAACAGATGTCCCCATAGTTTCACAGATGTACCAGTAGTTTCAAAGATGTCCCAATAGTTTCACAGATGTCCCAATAGTTTCACAGATGTCCCAATAGTTTCACATATGTCCCAATAGTTTCATAGATGTCCCAGTAGTTTTACAGATATCCCAGTAGGTTAACAGATGTCCCCATAGTTTCACAGATGTCCCAATAGTTTAACAGATGTCCCAGTAGTTTAACAGATGTCCCAGTAGTTTCACAGATGTCCCAGTAGGTTAACAGATGTCCCCATAGTTTCACAGATGGTCCAATAGTTTCACAGATGTCCCAGTAGTTTTACAGATATCCCAATAGGTTAACAGATGTCCCCATAGTTTCACAGATGTACCAGTAGTTTCACAGATGTCCCAATAGTTTCACAGATGTCCCAATAGTTTCACCTATGTCCCATTTGTTTCACAGATGTCCCCATAGTTTCACAGATGTCCCATTAGTTTCACAGATGTTCCCATAGTTTCACAGATGTCCCCATAGTTTCACAGATGTCCCAATAGTTTCATAGATGTCCCAGTAGTTTTACAGATATCCCAGTAGGTTAACAGTTGTCCCCATAGTTTCACAGATGTCCCAATAGTTTAACAGATGTCCCAGTAGTTTAACAGATGTCCCAGTAGTTTTACAGATGTCCCAGTAGGTTAACAGATGTCCCCATAGTTTCACAGATGTTCCAATAGTTTCACAGATGTCCCAGTAGTTTTACAGATATCCCAATAGGTTAACAGATGTCCCCATAGTTTCACAGATGTACCAGTAGTTTCACAGATGTCCCATTAGTTTCACAGATGTCCCAATAGTTTCACAGATGTCCCAATAGTTTCACATATGTCCCATTAGTTTCACAGATGACCCCATAGTTTCACAGATGTTCCAATAGTTTCACAGATGTCCCAATAGTTTCACCTATGTCCCATTTGTTTCACAGATGTCCCCATAGTTTCACAGATGTCCCAATAGTTTCACAGATGTACCAGTAGTTTCACAGATGTCCCAATAGTTTCACAGATGTCCCAATAGTTTCACAGATGTCCCAGAAGTTTTACAGACATCCCAGTAGGTTAACAGATGTTCCGATAGTTTCACAGATGTACCAGTAGTTTCACAGATGTCCCAATAGTTTAACAGATGTCCCAGTAGTTTTACAGATGTCCCAGTAGTTTCAGACATGTCCCAGTAGTTTCACAGACGCCCCAATAGTTTCACATATGTCCCATTAGTTTCACAGATGTCCCAGTAGGTTAACATATGTCCCCATAGTTTCACAGATGTACCAGTAGTTTCACAGATGTCCCAATAGTTTCACAGATGTCCCAATAGTTTCATAGATGTCCCAATAGTTTCATAGATGTCCCAGTAGTTTTACAGATATCCCAGTAGGTTAACAGATGTCCCCATAGTTTCACAGATGTCCCAATAGTTTAACAGATGTCCCAGTAGTTTAACAGATGTCCCAGTAGTTTCACAGATGTCCCAGTAGGTTAACAGATGTCCCCATAGTTTCACAGATGTTCCAATAGTTTCACAGATGTCCTAGTAGTTTTACAGATATCCCAATAGGTTAACAGATGTCCCCATAGTTTCACAGATGTACCAGTAGTTTCACAGATGTCCCAATAGTTTCACAGATGTCCCAATAGTTTCACAGATGTCCCAATAGTTTCACATATGTCCCATTAGTTTCACAGATGACCCCATAGTTTCACAGATGTTCCAATAGTTTCACAGATGTCCCAATAGTTTCACCTATGTCCCATTTGTTTCACAGATGTCCCCATAGTTTCACAGATGTCCCAATAGTTTCACAGATGTACCAGTAGTTTCACAGATGTCCCCATAGTTTCACAGATGTCCCATTAGTTTCACAGATGTTCCCATAGTTTCACAGATGTTCCAATAGTTTAACAGATGTCCCAATAGTTTAACAGATGTCCCAGTAGTTTCACAGATGTCCCAGTAGGTTAACAGATGTCCCCATAGTTTCACAGATGTCCCAATAGTTTCACAGATGTCCCAGTAGTTTTACAGATATCCCAATAGGTTAACAGATGTCTCCATAGTTTCACAGATGTCCCATTAGTTTCACAGATGTCCCAATAGTTTCACAGATGTCCCAATAGTTTCACAGATGTCCCAATAGTTTCACATATGTCCCATTAGTTTCACAGATGTCCCCATAGTTTCACAGATGTCCCAGTAGTTTAACAGATGTCCCAGTAGTTTCACAGATGTCCCAGTAGGTTAACAGATGTCCCCATAGTTTCACAGATGTTCCAATAGTTTCACAGATGTCCCAGTAGTTTTACAGATATCCCAATAGGTTAACAGATGTCCCCATAGTTTCACAGATGTACCAGTAGTTTCACAGATGTCCCAATAGTTTCACAGATGTCCCAATAGTTTCACAGATGTCCCAATAGTTTCACATATGTCCCATTAGTTTCACAGATGACCCCATAGTTTCACAGATGTTCCAATAGTTTCACAGATGTCCCAATAGTTTCACCTATGTCCCATTTGTTTCACAGATGTCCCCATAGTTTCACAGATGTCCCAACAGTTTCACAGATGTACCAGTAGTTTCACAGATGTCCCAATAGTTTCACAGATGTCCCAATAGTTTCACAGATGTCCCAGAAGTTTTACAGACATCCCAGTAGGTTAACAGATGTTCCGATAGTTTCACAGATGTACCAGCAGTTTCACAGATGTCCCAATAGTTTAACAGATGTCTCAGTAGTTTTACAGATGTCCCAGTAGTTTCAGACATGTCCCAGTAGTTTCACAGACGCCCCAATAGTTTCACATATGTCCCATTAGTTTCACAGATGTCCCAGTAGGTTAACATATGTCCCCATAGTTTCACAGATGTCCCATTAGTTTCACAGATGTTCCCATAGTTTCACAGATGTTCCAATAGTTTAACAGATGTCCCAATAGTTTAACAGATGTCCCAGTAGTTTCACAGATGTCCCAGTAGGTTAACAGATGTCCCCATAGTTTAACAGATGTCCCAGTAGTTTCACAGATGTCCCAGTAGGTTAACAGATGTCCCCATAGTTTCACAGATGTCCCAATAGTTTCACAGATGTCCCAGTAGTTTTACAGATATCCCAATAGGTTAACAGATGTCTCCATAGTTTCACAGATGTCCCATTAGTTTCACAGATGTCCCAATAGTTTCACAGATGTCCCAATAGTTTCACAGATGTCCCAATAGTTTCACATATGTCCCATTAGTTTCACAGATGTCCCCATAGTTTCACAGATGTCCCAGTAGTTTAACAGATGTCCCAGTAGTTTCACAGATGTCCCAGTAGGTTAACAGATGTCCCCATAGTTTCACAGATGTTCCAATAGTTTCACAGATGTCCCAGTAGTTTTACAGATATCCCAATAGGTTAACAGATGTCCCCATAGTTTCACAGATGTACCAGTAGTTTCACAGATGTCCCAATAGTTTCACAGATGTCCCAATAGTTTCACAGATGTCCCAATAGTTTCACATATGTCCCATTAGTTTCACAGATGACCCCATAGTTTCACAGATGTTCCAATAGTTTCACAGATGTCCCAATAGTTTCACCTATGTCCCATTTGTTTCACAGATGTCCCCATAGTTTCACAGATGTCCCAACAGTTTCACAGATGTACCAGTAGTTTCACAGATGTCCCAATAGTTTCACAGATGTCCCAATAGTTTCACAGATGTCCCAGAAGTTTTACAGACATCCCAGTAGGTTAACAGATGTTCCGATAGTTTCACAGATGTACCAGCAGTTTCACAGATGTCCCAATAGTTTAACAGATGTCTCAGTAGTTTTACAGATGTCCCAGTAGTTTCAGACATGTCCCAGTAGTTTCACAGACGCCCCAATAGTTTCACATATGTCCCATTAGTTTCACAGATGTCCCAGTAGGTTAACATATGTCCCCATAGTTTCACAGATGTCCCATTAGTTTCACAGATGTTCCCATAGTTTCACAGATGTTCCAATAGTTTAACAGATGTCCCAATAGTTTAACAGATGTCCCAGTAGTTTCACAGATGTCCCAGTAGGTTAACAGATGTCCCCATAGTTTCACAGATGTCCCAATAGTTTCACAGATGTCCCAGTAGTTTTACAGATATCCCAATAGGTTAACAGATGTCCCCATAGTTTCACAGATGTACCAGTAGTTTCACAGATGTCCCAATAGTTTCACAGATGTCCCAATAGTTTCACAGATGTCCCAATAGTTTCACATATGTCCCAAAAGTTTCATAGATGTCCCAGTAGTTTTACAGATATCCCAGTAGGTTAACAGATGTCCCCATAGTTTCACAGATGTCCCAATAGTTTAACAGATGTCCCAGTAGTTTAACAGATGTCCCAGTAGTTTCACAGATGTCCCAGTAGGTTAACAGATGTCCCCATAGTTTCACAGATGGTCCAATAGTTTCACAGATGTCCCAGTAGTTTTACAGATATCCCAATAGGTTAACAGATGTCCCCATAGTTTCACAGATGTACCAGTAGTTTCACAGATGTCCCAATAGTTTCACAGATGTCCCAATAGTTTCACAGATGTCCCAATAGTTTCACATATGTCCCATTAGTTTCACAGATGACCCCATAGTTGCACAGATGTTCCAATAGTTTCACAGATGTCCCAATAGTTTCACCTATGTCCCATTTGTTTCACAGATGTCCCCATAGTTTCACAGATGTCCCATTAGTTTCACAGATGTTCCCATAGTTTCACAGATGTTCCAATAGTTTAACAGATGTCCCAATAGTTTAACAGATGTCCCAGTAGTTTCACAGATGTCCCAGTAGGTTAACAGATGTCCCCATAGTTTCACAGATGTCCCAATAGTTTCACAGATGTCCCAGTAGTTTTACAGATATCCCAATAGGTTAACAGATATCCCCATAGTTTCACAGATGTCCCATTAGTTTCACAGATGTCCCAATAGTTTCACAGATGTCCCAATAGTTTCACAGATGTCCCAATAGTTTCACATATGTCCCATTAGTTTCACAGATGTCCCCATAGTTTCACAGATGTCCCAATAGTTTCATAGATGTCCCAGTAGTTTTACAGATATCCCAGTAGGTTAACAGATGTCCCCATAGTTTCACAGATGTCCCAATAGTTTAACAGATGTCCCAGTAGTTTAACAGATGTCCCAGTAGTTTCACAGATGTCCCAGTAGGTTAACAGATGTCCCCATAGTTTCACAGATGTTCCAATAGTTTCACAGATGTCCCAGTAGTTTTACAGATATCCCAATAGGTTAACAGATGTCCCCATAGTTTCACAGATGTACCAGTAGTTTCACAGATGTCCCAATAGTTTCACAGATGTCCCAATAGTTTCACAGATGTCCCAATAGTTTCACATATGTCCCATTAGTTTCACAGATGACCCCATAGTTTCACAGATGTTCCAATAGTTTCACAAATGTCCCAATAGTTTCACCTATGTCCCATTTGTTTCACAGATGTCCCCATAGTTTCACAGATGTCCCAATAGTTTCACAGATGTACCAGTAGTTTCACAGATGTCCCAATAGTTTCACAGAAGTCCCAATAGTTTCACAGATGTCCCAGAAGTTTTACAGACATCCCAGTAGGTTAACAGATGTTCCGATAGTTTCACAGATGTACCAGTAGTTTCACAGATGTCCCAATAGTTTAACAGATGTCCCAGTAGTTTTACAGATGTCCCAGTAGTTTCAGACATGTCCCAGTAGTTTCACAGACGCCCCAATAGTTTCACATATGTCCCATTAGTTTCACAGATGTCCCAGTAGGTTAACATATGTCCCCATAGTTTCACAGATGTACCAGTAGTTTCACAGATGTCCCAATAGTTTCACAGATGTCCCAATAGTTTCACAGATGTCCCAATAGTTTCACATATGTCCCATTAGTTTCACAGATGTCCCCATAGTTTCACAGATGTCCCAATAGTTTCATAGATGTCCCAGTAGTTTTACAGATATCCCAGTAGGTTAACAGATGTCCCCATAGTTTCACAGATGTCCCAATAGTTTAACAGATGTCCCAGTAGTTTAACAGATGTCCCAGTAGTTTCACAGATGTCCCAGTAGGTTAACAGATGTCCCCATAGTTTCACAGATGTTCCAATAGTTTCACAGATGTCCCAGTAGTTTTACAGATATCCCAATAGGTTAACAGATGTCCCCATAGTTTCACAGATGTACCAGTAGTTTCACAGATGTCCCAATAGTTTCACAGATGTCCCAATAGTTTCACAGATGTCCCAATAGTTTCACATATGTCCCATTAGTTTCACAGATGACCCCATAGTTTCACAGATGTTCCAATAGTTTTACAGATGTCCCAATAGTTTCACCTATGTCCCATTTGTTTCACAGATGTCCCCATAGTTTCACAGATGTCCCAATAGTTTCACAGATGTACCAGTAGTTTCACAGATGTCCCAATAGTTTCACAGATGTCCCAATAGTTTCCAGATGTCCCAGAAGTTTTACAGACATCCCAGTAGGTTAACACATGTTCCGATAGTTTCACAGATGTACCAGTAGTTTCACAGATGTCCCAATAGTTTAACAGATGTCCCAGTAGTTTTACAGATGTCCCAGTAGTTTCAGACATGTCCCAGTAGTTTCACAGACGCCCCAATAGTTTCACATATGTCCCATTAGTTTCACAGATGTCCCCATAGTTTCACAGATGTCCCAATAGTTTCACAGATGTCCCATTAGTTTCACAGATGTCCCCATAGTTTCACAGATGTCCCAATAGTTTAACAGATGTCCCAGTAGTTTCACAGACGCCCCAATAGTTTCACATATGTCCCATTAGTTTCACAGATGTCCCATTAGTTTCACAGATGTTCCCATAGTTTCACAGATGTTCCAATAGTTTAACAGATGTCCCAGTAGTTTTACAGATGTCCCAGAAGTTTCACACATGTCCCAGTAGTTTCACAGACGCCCCAATAGTTTCACATATGTCCCATTAGTTTCACAGATGTCCCCATAGTTTCACAGATGTCCCAATAGTTTCACAGATGTACCAGTAGTTTCACAGATGTCCCAGTAGGTTAACAGATGTCCCCATAGTTTCACAGATGTCCCAATAGTTTCACAGATGTCCCAGTAGTTTTACAGATATCCCAATAGGTTAACAGATGTCCCACTAGTTTTACAGATGTACCAGTAGTTTCACAGATGTCCCAGTAGGTTAACAGATGTCCCCATAGTTTCACAGATGTCCCATTAGTTTCACAGATGTTCCCATAGTTTCACAGATGTTCCAATAGTTTAACAGATGTTCCAATAGTTTAGCAGATGTCCCAGTAGTTTCACAGATGTCCCAGTAGGTTAACAGATGTCCCCATAGTTTCACAGATGTCCCAATAGTTTCACAGATGTCCCAGTAGTTTTACAGATATCCCAATAGGTTAACAGATGTCCCCATAGTTTCACAGATGTACCAGTAGTTTCACAGATGTCCCAATAGTTTCACAGATGTCCCAATAGTTTCACAGATGTCCCAATAGTTTCACATATGTCCCATTAGTTTCACAGATGTCCCCATAGTTTCACAGATGTCCCAATAGTTTCATAGATGTCCCAGTAGTTTTACAGATATCCCAGTAGGTTAACAGATGTCCCCATAGTTTCACAGATGTCCCAATAGTTTAACAGATGTCCCAGTAGTTTAACAGATGTCCCAGTAGTTTCACAGATGTCCCAGTAGGTTAACAGATGTCCCCATAGTTTCACAGATGTTCCAATAGTTTCACAGATGTCCCAGTAGTTTTACAGATATCCCAATAGGTTAACAGATGTCCCCATAGTTTCACAGATGTACCAGTAGTTTCACAGATGTCCCAATAGTTTCACAGATGTACCAGTAGTTTCACAGATGTCCCAGTAGGTTAACAGATGTCCCCATAGTTTCACAGATGTCCCAATAGTTTCACAGATGTCTCAGTATTTTTACAGATATCCCAATAGGTTAACAGATGTCCCACTAGTTTTACAGATGTACCAGTAGTTTCACAGATGTCCCAGTAGGTTAACAGATGTCCCCATAGTTTCACAGATGTCCCATTAGTTTCACAGATGTTCCCATAGTTTCACAGATGTTCCAATAGTTTAACAGATGTTCCAATAGTTTAACAGATGTCCCAGTAGTTTCACAGATGTCCCAGTAGGTTAACAGATGTCCCCATAGTTTCACAGATGTCCCAATAGTTTCACAGATGTCCCAATAGTTTCACAGATGTCCCAATAGTTTCACAGATGTCCCAATAGTTTCACATATGTCCCATTAGTTTCACAGATGTCCCCATAGTTTCACAGATGTCCCAATAGTTTCATAGATGTCCCAGTAGTTTTACAGATATCCCAGTAGGTTAACAGATGTCCCCATAGTTTCACAGATGTCCCAATAGTTTAACAGATGTCCCAGTAGTTTAACAGATGTCCCAGTAGTTTCACAGATGTCCCAGTAGGTTAACAGATGTCCCCATAGTTTCACAGATGTTCCAATAGTTTCACAGATGTCCCAGTAGTTTTACAGATATCCCAATAGGTTAACAGATGTCCCCATAGTTTCACAGATGTACCAGTAGTTTCACAGATGTCCCAATAGTTTCACAGATGTCCCAATAGTTTCACAGATGTCCCAATAGTTTCACATATGTCCCATTAGTTTCACAGATGACCTCATAGTTTCACAGATGTTCCAATAGTTTCACAGATGTCCCAATAGTTTAACAGATGTCCCAGTAGTTTTACAGATGTCCCAGTAGTTTCAGACATGTCCCAGTAGTTTCACAGACGCCCCAATAGTTTCACATATGTCCCATTAGTTTCACAGATGTCCCCATAGTTTCACAGATGTCCCAATAGTTTCACAGATGTCCCATTAGTTTCACAGATGTCCCCATAGTTTCACAGATGTCCCAATAGTTTAACAGATGTCCCAGTAGTTTCACAGACGCCCCAATAGTTTCACATATGTCCCATTAGTTTCACAGATGTCCCATTAGTTTTACAGATGTTCCCATAGTTTTCACAGATGTTCCAATAGTTTAACAGATGTCCCAGTAGTTTTACAGATGTCCCAGTAGTTTCACACATGTCCCAGTAGTTTCACAGACGCCCCAATAGTTTCACATATGTCCCATTAGTTTCACAGATGTCCCCATAGTTTCACAGATGTCCCAATAGTTTCACAGATGTACCAATAGTTTCACAGATGTCCCAGTAGGTTAACAGATGTCCCCATAGTTTCACAGATGTCCCAATAGTTTCACAGATGTCCCAGTAGTTTTACAGATATCCCAATAGGTTAACAGATGTCCCCATAGTTTCACAGATGTACCAGTAGTTTCACAGATGTCCCCATAGTTTCACAGATGGTCCAATAGTTTCACAGATGTCCCAATAGTTTCACCTATGTCCCATTTGTTTCACAGATGTCCCAATAGTTTCACAGATGTCCCAATAGTTTCATAGATGTCCCAGTAGTTTTACAGATATCCCAGCAGGTTAACAGATGTCCCCATAGTTTCACAGATGTCCCAATAGTTTAACAGATGTCCCAGTAGTTTAACATATGTCCCAGTAGTTTCACAGATGTCCCAGTAGGTTAACAGATGTCCCCATAGTTTCACAGATGTCCCAATAGTTTCACAGATGTCCCAGTAGTTTTACAGATATCCCAATAGGTTAGCAGATGTCCCCATAGTTTCACAGATGTACCAGTAGTTTCACAGATGTCCCAATAGTTTCACAGATGTCCCAATAGTTTCACAGATGTCCCAATAGTTTCACATATGTCCCATTAGTTTCACAGATGACCCCATAGTTTCACAGATGTTCCAATAGTTTCACAGATGTCCCAATAGTTTCACCTATGTCCCATTTGTTTCACAGATGTCCCCATAGTTTCACAGATGTCCCAATAGTTTCACAGATGTACCAGTAGTTTCACAGATGTCCCAATAGTTTAACAGATGTCCCAATAGTTTCACAGATGTCCCAGAAGTTTTACAGACATCCCAGTAGGTTAACAGATGTTCCGATAGTTTCACAGATGTACCAGTAGTTTCACAGATGTCCCAATAGTTTAACAGATGTCCCAGTAGTTTTACAGCTGTCCCAGGAGTTTCAGACATGTCCCAGTAGTTTCACAGACGCCCCAATAGTTTCACATATGTCCCATTAGTTTCACAGATGTCCCCATAGTTTCACAGATGTCACAATAGTTTCACAGATGTCCAATTAGTTTCACAGATGTCCCCATAGTTTCACAGATGTCCCAATAGTTTAACAGATGTCCCACTAGTTTTACAGATGTACCAGTAGTTTCACAGATGTCCCAGTAGGTTAACAGATGTCCCCATAGTTTCACAGATGTCCCATTAGTGTCACAGATGTTCCCATAGTTTCACAGATGTTCCAATAGTTTAACAGATGTCCCAATAGTTTAACAGATGTCCCAGTAGTTTCACAGATGTCCCAGTAGGTTAACAGATGTCCCCATAATTTCACAGATGTCCCAATAGTTTCACAGATGTCCCAGTAGTTTTACAGATATCCCAATAGGTTAACAGATGTCCCTATAGTTTCACAGATGTACCAGTAGTTTCACAGATGTCCCAATAGTTTCACAGATGTCCCAATAGTTTCACAGATGTCCCAATAGTTTCACATATGTCCCATTAGTTTCACAGATGTCCCCATAGTTTCACAGATGTCCCAATAGTTTCATAGATGTCCCAGTAGTTTTACAGATATCCCAGTAGGTTAACAGATGTCCCCATAGTTTCACAGATGTCCCAATAGTTTATCAGATGTCCCAGTAGTTTAACAGATGTCCCAGTAGTTTCACAGATGTCCCAGTAGGTTAAAAGATGTCCCCATAGTTTCACAGATATAACAATAGTTTCACAGATGTCCCAGTAGTTTTACAGATATCCCAATAGGTTAACAGATGTCCCCATAGTTTCACAGATGTACCAGTAGTTTCACAGATGTCCCAATAGTTTCACAGATGTACCAGTAGTTTCACAGATGTCCCAGTAGGTTAACAGATGTCCCCATAGTTTCACAGATGTCCCAATAGTTTCACAGATGTCCCAGTAGTTTTACAGATATCCCAATAGGTTAACAGATGTCCCACTAGTTTTACAGATGTACCAGTAGTTTCACAGATGTCCCAGTAGGTTAACAGATGTCCCCATAGTTTCACAGATGTCCCATTAGTTTCACAGATGTTCCCATAGTTTCACAGATGTTCCAATAGTTTAACAGATGTTCCAATAGTTTAACAGATGTCCCAGTAGTTTCACAGATGTCCCAGTAGGTTAACAGATGTCCCCATAGTTTCACAGATGTCCCAATAGTTTCACAGATGTCCCAGTAGTTTTACAGATATCCCAATAGGTTAACAGATGTCCCCATAGTTTCACAGATGTACCAGTAGTTTCACAGATGTCCCAATAGTTTCACAGATGTCCCAATAGTTTCACAGATGTCCCAATAGTTTCACATATGTCCCATTAGTTTCACAGATGTCCCCATAGTTTCACAGATGTCCCAATAGTTTCATAGATGTCCCAGTAGTTTTACAGATATCCCAGTAGGTTAACAGATGTCCCCATAGTTTCACAGATGTCCCAATAGTTTAACAGATGTCCCAGTAGTTTAACAGATGTCCCAGTAGTTTCACAGATGTCCCAGTAGTTTTACAGATGTACCAGTAGTTTCACAGATGTCCCAGTAGTTTCACAGATGTCCCAGTAGGTTAACAGATGTCCCCATAGTTTCACAGATGTCCCATTAGTGTCACAGATGTTCCCATAGTTTCACAGATGTTCCAATAGTTTAACAGATGTCCCAATAGTTTAACAGATGTCCCAGTAGTTTCACAGATGTCCCAGTAGGTTAACAGATGTCCCCATAGTTTCACAGATGTCCCAATAGTTTCACAGATGTCCCAGTAGTTTTACAGATATCCCAATAGGTTAACAGATGTCCCCATAGTTTCACAGATGTACCAGTAGTTTCACAGATGTCCCAATAGTTTCACAGATGTCCCAATAGTTTCACAGATGTCCCAATAGTTTCACATATGTCCCATTAGTTTCACAGATGACCCCATAGTTTCACAGATGTTCCAATAGTTTCACAGATGTCCCAATAGTTTAACAGATGTCCCAGTAGTTTTACAGATGTCCCAGTAGTTTCAGACATGTCCCAGTAGTTTCACAGACGCCCCAATAGTTTCACATATGTCCCATTAGTTTCACAGATGTCCCCATAGTTTCACAGATGTCCCAATAGTTTCACAGATGTCCCATTAGTTTCACAGATGTCCCCATAGTTTCACAGATGTCCCAATAGTTTAACAGATGTCCCAGTAGTTTCACAGACGCCCCAATAGTTTCACATATGTCCCATTAGTTTCACAGATGTCCCATTAGTTTCACAGATGTTCCCATAGTTTTCACAGATGTTCCAATAGTTTAACAGATGTCCCAGTAGTTTTACAGATGTCCCAGTAGTTTCACACATGTCCCAGTAGTTTCACAGACGCCCCAATAGTTTCACATATGTCCCATTAGTTTCACAGATGTCCCCATAGTTTCACAGATGTCCCAATAGTTTCACAGATGTACCAATAGTTTCACAGATGTCCCAGTAGGTTAACAGATGTCCCCATAGTTTCACAGATGTCCCAATAGTTTCACAGATGTCCCAGTAGTTTTACAGATATTCCAATAGGTTAACAGATGTCCCCATAGTTTCACAGATGTACCAGTAGTTTCACAGATGTCCCCATAGTTTCACAGATGGTCCAATAGTTTCACAGATGTCCCAATAGTTTCACCTATGTCCCATTTGTTTCACAGATGTCCCCATAGTTTCACAGATGTCCCAATAGTTTCATAGATGTCCCAGTAGTTTTACAGATATCCCAGTAGGTTAACAGATGTCCCCATAGTTTCACAGATGTCCCAATAGTTTAACAGATGTCCCAATAGTTTAACAGATGTCCCAGTAGTTTCACAGATGTTCCAGTAGGTTAACAGATGTCCCCATAGTTTCACAGATGTCCCAATAGTTTCACAGATGTCCCAGTAGTTTTACAGATATCCCAATAGGTTAGCAGATGTCCCCATAGTTTCACAGATGTACCAGTAGTTTCACAGATGTCCCAATAGTTTCACAGATGTCCCAATAGTTTCACAGATGTCCCAATAGTTTCACATATGTCCCATTAGTTTCACAGATGTCCCAATAGTTTCACAGATGTCCCAATAGTTTCATAGATGTCCCAGTAGTTTTACAGATATCCCAGCAGGTTAACAGATGTCCCCATAGTTTCACAGATGTCCCAATAGTTTAACAGATGTCCCAGTAGTTTAACATATGTCCCAGTAGTTTCACAGATGTCCCAGTAGGTTAACAGATGTCCCCATAGTTTCACAGATGTTCCAATAGTTTCACAGATGTCCCAGTAGTTTTACCTATGTCCCATTTGTTTCACAGATGTCCCCATAGTTTCACAGATGTCCCAATAGTTTCACAGATATACCAGTAGTTTCACAGATGTCCCAATAGTTTCACAGATGTCCCAATAGTTTCACAGATGTCCCAGAAGTTTTACAGACATCCCAGTAGGTTAACAGATGTTCCGATAGTTTCACAGATGTACCAGTAGTTTCACAGATGTCCCAATAGTTTAACAGATGTCCCAGTAGTTTTACAGCTGTCCCAGGAGTTTCAGACATGTCCCAGTAGTTTCACAGACGCCCCAATAGTTTCACATATGTCCCATTAGTTTCACAGATGTCCCCATAGTTTCACAGATGTCCCAATAGTTTCACAGATGTCCCATTAGTTTCACAGATGTCTCCATAGTTTCACAGATGTCCCAATAGTTTAACAGATGTCCCACTAGTTTTACAGATGTACCAGTAGTTTCACAGATGTCCCAGTAGGTTAACAGATGTCCCCATAGTTTCACAGATGTCCCATTAGTGTCACAGATGTTCCCATAGTTTCACAGATGTTCCAATAGTTTAACAGATGTCCCAATAGTTTAACAGATGTCCCAGTAGTTTCACAGATGTCCCAGTAGGTTAACAGATGTCCCCATAATTTCACAGATGTCCCAATAGTTTCACAGATGTCCCAGTAGTTTTACAGATATCCCAATAGGTTAACAGATGTCCCTATAGTTTCACAGATGTACCAGTAGTTTCACAGATGTCCCAATAGTTTCACAGATGTCCCAATAGTTTCACAGATGTCCCAATAGTTTCACATATGTCCCATTAGTTTCACAGATGTCCCCATAGTTTCACAGATGTCCCAATAGTTTCATAGATGTCCCAGTAGTTTTACAGATATCCCAGTAGGTTAACAGATGTCCCCATAGTTTCACAGATGTCCCAATAGTTTATCAGATGTCCCAGTAGTTTAACAGATGTCCCAGTAGTTTCACAGATGTCCCAGTAGGTTAAAAGATGTCCCCATAGTTTCACAGATGTTACAATAGTTTCACAGATGTCCCAGTAGTTTTACAGATATCCCAATAGGTTAACAGATGTCCCCATAGTTTCACAGATGTACCAGTAGTTTCACAGATGTCCCAATAGTTTCACAGATGTACCAGTAGTTTCACAGATGTCCCAGTAGGTTACCAGATGTCCCCATAGTTTCACAGATGTCCCAATAGTTTCACAGATGTCCCAGTAGTTTTACAGATATCCCAATAGGTTAACAGATGTCCCACTAGTTTTACAGATGTACCAGTAGTTTCACAGATGTCCCAGTAGGTTAACAGATGTCCCCATAGTTTCACAGATGTCCCATTTGTTTCACAGATGTTCCCATAGTTTCACAGATGTTCAATAGTTTAACAGATGTTCCAATAGTTTAACAGATGTCCCAGTAGTTTCACAGATGTCCCAGTAGGTTAACAGATGTCCCCATAGTTTCACAGATGTCCCAATAGTTTCACAGATGTCCCAGTAGTTTTACAGATATCCCAATAGGTTAACAGATGTCCCCATAGTTTCACAGATGTACCAGTAGTTTCACAGATGTCCCAATAGTTTCACAGATGTCCCAATAGTTTCACAGATGTCCCAATAGTTTCACATATGTCCCATTAGTTTCACAGATGTCCCCATAGTTTCACAGATGTCCCAATAGTTTCATAGATGTCCCAGTAGTTTTACAGATATCCCAGTAGGTTAACAGATGTCCCCATAGTTTCACAGATGTCCCAATAGTTTAACAGATGTCCCAGTAGTTTAACAGATGTCCCAGTAGTTTCACAGATGTCCCAGTAGGTTAACAGATGTCCCCATAGTTTCACAGATGTTCCAATAGTTTCACAGATGTCCCAGTAGTTTTACAGATATCCCAATAGGTTAACAGATGTCCCCATAGTTTCACAGATGTACCAGTAGTTTCACAGATGTCCCAATAGTTTCACAGATGTCCCAATAGTTTCACAGATGTCCCAATAGTTTCACATATGTCCCATTAGTTTCACAGATGACCCCATAGTTTCACAGATGTTCCAATAGTTTCACAGATGTCCCAATAGATTAACAGATGTCCCAGTAGTTTTACAGATGTCCCAGTAGTTTCAGACATGTCCCAGTAGTTTCACAGACGCCCCAATAGTTTCACATATGTCCCATTAGTTTCACAGATGTCCCCATAGTTTCACAGATGTCCCAATAGTTTCACAGATGTCCCATTAGTTTCACAGATGTCCCCATAGTTTCACAGATGTACCAGTAGTTTCACAGATGTCCCAGTAGGTTAACAGATGTCCCCATAGTTTCACAGATGTCCCATTAGTGTCACAGATGTTCCCATAGTTTCACAGATGTCCCAATAGTTTAACAGATGTACCAGTAGTTTAACAGATGTCCCAGTAGTTTCACAGATGTCCCAGTAGGTTAACAGATGTCCCCATAGTTTCACAGATGTTCCAATAGTTTCACAGATGTCCCAGTAGTTTTACAGATATCCCAATAGGTTAACAGATGTCCCCATAGTTTCACAGATGTACCAGTAGTTTCACAGATGTCCCAATAGTTTCACAGATGTCCCAATAGTTTCACAGATGTCCCAATAGTTTCACATATGTCCCATTAGTTTCACAGATGACCCCATCGTTTCACAGATGTTCCAACAGTTTCACAGATGTCCCAATAGTTTAACAGATGTCCCAGTAGTTTTACAGATGTCCCAGTAGTTTCAGACATGTCCCAGTAGTTTCACAGACGCCCCAATAGTTTCACATATGTCCCATTAGTTTCACAGATGTCCCCATAGTTTCATAGATGTCCCAATAGTTTCACAGATGTCCCATTAGTTTCACAGATGTCCCCATAGTTTCACAGATGTCCCAATAGTTTAACAGATGTCCCAGTAGTTTCACAGACGCCCCAATAGTTTCACATATGTCCCATTAGTTTCACAGATGTCCCATTAGTTTCACAGATGTTCCCATAGTTTCACAGATGTTCCAATAGTTTAACAGATGTCCCAGTACTTTTACAGATGTCCCAGTAGTTTCACACATGTCCCAGTAGTTTCACAGACGCCCCAATAGTTTCACATATGTCCCATTAGTTTCACAGATGTCCCCATAGTTTCACAGATGTCCCAATAGTTTCACAGATGTACCAATAGTTTCACAGATGTCCCAGTAGGTTAACAGATGTCCCCATAGTTTCACAGATGTCCCAATAGTTTCACAGATGTCCCAGTAGTTTTACAGATATCCCAATAGGTTAACAGATGTCCCCATAGTTTCACAGATGTACCAGTAGTTTCACAGATGTCCCCATAGTTTCACAGATGGTCCAATAGTTTCACAGATGTCCCAATAGTTTCACCTATGTCCCATTTGTTTCACAGATGTCCCCATAGTTTCACAGATGTCCCAATAGTTTCATAGATGTCCCAGTAGTTTTACAGATATCCCAGTAGGTTAACAGATGTCCCCATAGTTTCACAGATGTCCCAATAGTTTAACAGATGTCCCAATAGTTTAACAGATGTCCCAGTAGTTTCACAGATGTCCCAGTAGGTTAACAGATGTCCCCATAGTTTCACAGATGTCCCAATAGTTTCACAGATGTCCCAGTAGTTTCACAGATGTCCCAATAGTTTCACAGATGTCCCAATAGTTTCACATATGTCCCATTAGTTTCACAGATGTCCCAATAGTTTCACAGATGTCCCAATAGTTTCATAGATGTCCCAGTAGTTTTACAGATATCCCAGCAGGTTAACAGATGTCCCCATTGTTTCACAGATGTCCCAATAGTTTAACAGATGTCCCAGTAGTTTAACATATGTCCCAGTAGTTTCACAGATGTCCCAGTAGGTTAACAGATGTCCCCATAGTTTCACAGATGTTCCAATAGTTTCACAGATGTCCCAGTAGTTTTACAGATATCTCAATAGGTTAACAGATGTCCCCATAGTTTCACAGATGTACCAGTAGTTTCACAGATGTCCCAATAGTTTCACAGATGTCCCAATAGTTTCACAGATGTCCCAATAGTTTCACATATGTCCCATTAGTTTCACAGATGACCCCATAGTTTCACAGATGTTCCAATAGTTTCACAGATGTCCCAATAGTTTCACCTATGTCCCATTTGTTTCACAGATGTCCCCATAGTTTCACAGATGTCCCAATAGTTTCACAGATGTACCAGTAGTTTCACAGATGTCCCAATAGTTTCACAGATGTCCCAATAGTTTCACAGATGTCCCAGAAGTTTTACAGACATCCCAGTAGGTTAACAGATGTTCCAATAGTTTCACAGATGTACCAGTAGTTTCACAGATGTCCCAATAGTTTAACAGATGTCCCAGTAGTTTTACAGCTGTCCCAGGAGTTTCAGACATGTCCCAGTAGTTTCACAGACGCCCCAAAAGTTTCACATATGTCCCATTAGTTTCACAGATGTCCCCATAGTTTCACAGATGTCCCAATAGTTTCACAGATGTCCCATTAGTTTCACAGATGTCCCCATAGTTTCACAGATGTCCCAATAGTTTAACAGATGTCCCAATAGGTTAACAGATGTCCCTATAGTTTCACAGATGTACCAGTAGTTTCACAGATGTCCCAATAGTTTCACAGATGTCCCAATAGTTTCACAGATGTCCCAATAGTTTCACATATGTCCCATTAGTTTCACAGATGTCCCCATAGTTTCACAGATGTCCCAATAGTTTCATAGATGTCCCAGTAGTTTTACAGATATCCCAGTAGGTTAACAGATGTCCCCATAGTTTCACAGATGTCCCAATAGTTTATCAGATGTCCCAGTAGTTTAACAGATGTCCCAGTAGTTTTACAGATATCCCAATAGGTTAACAGATGTCCCCATAGTTTCACAGATGTACCAGTAGTTTCACAGATGTCCCAATAGTTTCACAGATGTCCCAATAGTTTCACAGATGTCCCAATAGTTTCACATATGTCCCATTAGTTTCACAGATGACCCCATAGTTTCACAGATGTCCCAATAGTTTCATAGATGTCCCAGTAGTTTTACAGATATCCCAGTAGGTTAACAGATGTCCCCATAGTTTCACAGATGTCCCAATAGTTTAACAGATGTCCCAATAGTTTAACAGATGTCCCAGTAGTTTCAAAGATGTCCCAGTAGGTTAACAGATGTCCCCATAGTTTCACAGATGTCCCAATAGTTTAACAGATGTCCCAATAGTTTAACAGATGTCCCAGTAGTTTCACAGATGTCCCAGTAGGTTAACAGATGTCCCCATAGTTTCACAGATGTCCCAATAGTTTCACAGATGTCCCAGTAGTTTTACAGATATCCCAATAGGTTAGCAGATGTCCCCATAGTTTCACAGATGTACCAGAAGTTTCACAGATGTCCCAATAGTTTCACAGATGTCCCAATAGTTTCACAGATGTCCCAATAGTTTCACATATGTCCCATTAGTTTCACAGATGTCCCAATAGTTTCACAGATGTCCCAATAGTTTCATAGATGTCCCAGTAGTTTTACAGATATCCCAGCAGGTTAACAGATGTCCCCATTGTTTCACAGATGTCCCAATAGTTTAACAGATGTCCCAGTAGTTTAACATATGTCCAAGTAGTTTCACAGATGTCCCAGTAGGTTAACAGATGTCCCCATAGTTTCACAGATGTTCCAATAGTTTCACAGATGTCCCAGTAGTTTTACAGATATCTCAATAGGTTAACAGATGTCCCCATAGTTTCACAGATGTACCAGTAGTTTCACAGATGTCCCAATAGTTTCACAGATGTCCCAATAGTTTCACAGATGTCCCAATAGTTTCACATATGTCCCATTAGTTTCACAGATGACCCCATAGTTTCACAGATGTTCCAATAGTTTCACAGATGTCCCAATAGTTTCACCTATGTCCCATTTGTTTCACAGATGTCCCCATAGTTTCACAGATGTCCCAATAGTTTCACAGATGTACCAGTAGTTTCACAGATGTCCCAATAGTTTAACAGATGTCCCAATAGTTTCACAGATGTCCCAGAAGTTTTACAGACATCCCAGTAGGTTAACAGATGTTCCGATAGTTTCACAGATGTACCAGTAGTTTCACAGATGTCCCAATAGTTTAACAGATGTCCCAGTAGTTTTACAGCTGTCCCAGGAGTTTCAGACATGTCCCAGTAGTTTCACAGACGCCCCAATAGTTTCACATATGTCCCATTAGTTTCACAGATGTCCCCATAGTTTCACAGATGTCCCAATAGTTTCACAGATGTCCCATTAGTTTCACAGATGTCCCCATAGTTTCACAGATGTCCCAATAGTTTAACAGATGTCCCACTAGTTTTACAGATGTACCAGTAGTTTCACAGATGTCCCAGTAGGTTAACAGATGTCCCCATAGTTTCACAGATGTCCCATTAGTGTCACAGATGTTCCCATAGTTTCACAGATGTTCCAATAGTTTAACAGATGTCCCAATAGTTTAACAGATGTCCCAGTAGTTTCACAGATGTCCCAGTAGGTTAACAGATGTCCCCATAATTTCACAGATGTCCCAATAGTTTCACAGATGTCCCAGTAGTTTTACAGATATCCCAATAGGTTAACAGATGTCCCTATAGTTTCACAGATGTACCAGTAGTTTCACAGATGTCCCAATAGTTTCACAGATGTCCCAATAGTTTCACAGATGTCCCAATAGTTTCACATATGTCCCATTAGTTTCACAGATGTCCCCATAGTTTCACAGATGTCCCAATAGTTTCATAGATGTCCCAGTAGTTTTACAGATATCCCAGTAGGTTAACAGATGTCCCCATAGTTTCACAGATGTCCCAATAGTTTATCAGATGTCCCAGTAGTTTAACAGATGTCCCAGTAGTTTCACAGATGTCCCAGTAGGTTAAAAGATGTCCCCATAGTTTCACAGATGTTACAATAGTTTCACAGATGTCCCAGTAGTTTTACAGATATCCCAATAGGTTAACAGATGTCCCCATAGTTTCACAGATGTACCAGTAGTTTCACAGATGTCCCAATAGTTTCACAGATGTCCCAATAGTTTCACAGATGTCCCAATAGTTTCACATATGTCCCATTAGTTTCACAGATGACCCCATAGTTTCACAGATGTCCCAATAGTTTCATAGATGTCCCAGTAGTTTTACAGATATCCCAGTAGGTTAACAGATGTCCCCATAGTTTCACAGATGTCCCAATAGTTTAACAGATGTCCCAATAGTTTAACAGATGTCCCAGTAGTTTCACAGATGTCCCAGTAGGTTAACAGATGTCCCCATAGTTTCACAGATGTCCCAATAGTTTCACAGATGTCCCAGTAGTTTTACAGATATCCCAATAGGTTAGCAGATGTCCCCATAGTTTCACAGATGTACCAGTAGTTTCACAGATGTCCCAATAGTTTCACAGATGTCCCAATAGTTTCACAGATGTCCCAATAGTTTCACATATGTCCCATTAGTTTCACAGATGTCCCAATAGTTTCACAGATGTCCCAATAGTTTCATAGATGTCCCAGTAGTTTTACAGATATCCCAGCAGGTTAACAGATGTCCCCATAGTTTCACAGATGTCCCAATAGTTTAACAGATGTCCCAGTAGTTTAACATATGTCCCAGTAGTTTCACAGATGTCCCAGTAGGTTAACAGATGTCCCCATAGTTTCACAGATGTTCCAATAGTTTCACAGATGTCCCAGTAGTTTTACCTATGTCCCATTTGTTTCACAGATGTCCCCATAGTTTCACAGATGTCCCAATAGTTTCACAGATGTACCAGTAGTTTCACAGATGTCCCAATAGTTTAACAGATGTCCCAATAGTTTCACAGATGTCCCAGAAGTTTTACAGACATCCCAGTAGGTTAACAGATGTTCCGATAGTTTCACAGATGTACCAGTAGTTTCACAGATGTCCCAATAGTTTAACAGATGTCCCAGTAGTTTTACAGCTGTCCCAGGAGTTTCAGACATGTCCCAGTAGTTTCACAGACGCCCCAATAGTTTCACATATGTCCCATTAGTTTCACAGATGTCCCCATAGTTTCACAGATGTCCCAATAGTTTCACAGATGTCCCATTAGTTTCACAGATGTCCCCATAGTTTCACAGATGTCCCAATAGTTTAACAGATGTCCCACTAGTTTTACAGATGTACCAGTAGTTTCACAGATGTCCCAGTAGGTTAACAGATGTCCCCATAGTTTCACAGATGTCCCATTAGTGTCACAGATGTTCCCATAGTTTCACAGATGTTCCAATAGTTTAACAGATGTCCCAATAGTTTAACAGATGTCCCAGTAGTTTCACAGATGTCCCAGTAGGTTAACAGATGTCCCCATAATTTCACAGATGTCCCAATAGTTTCACAGATGTCCCAGTAGTTTTACAGATATCCCAATAGGTTAACAGATGTCCCTATAGTTTCACAGATGTACCAGTAGTTTCACAGATGTCCCAATAGTTTCACAGATGTCCCAATAGTTTCACAGATGTCCCAATAGTTTCACATATGTCCCATTAGTTTCACAGATGTCCCCATAGTTTCACAGATGTCCCAATAGTTTCATAGATGTCCCAGTAGTTTTACAGATATCCCAGTAGGTTAACAGATGTCCCCATAGTTTCACAGATGTCCCAATAGTTTATCAGATGTCCCAGTAGTTTAACAGATGTCCCAGTAGTTTCACAGATGTCCCAGTAGGTTAAAAGATGTCCCCATAGTTTCACAGATGTTACAATAGTTTCACAGATGTCCCAGTAGTTTTACAGATATCCCAATAGGTTAACAGATGTCCCCATAGTTTCACAGATGTACCAGTAGTTTCACAGATGTCCCAATAGTTTCACAGATGTCCCAATAGTTTCACAGATGTCCCAATAGTTTCACATATGTCCCATTAGTTTCACAGATGACCCCATAGTTTCACAGATGTCCCAATAGTTTCATAGATGTCCCAGTAGTTTTACAGATATCCCAGTAGGTTAACAGATGTCCCCATAGTTTCACAGATGTCCCAATAGTTTAATAGATGTCCCAATAGTTTAACAGATGTCCCAGTAGTTTCACAGATGTCCCAGTAGGTTAACAGATGTCCCCATAGTTTCACAGATGTCCCAATAGTTTCACAGATGTCCCAGTAGTTTTACAGATATCCCAATAGGTTAGCAGATGTCCCCATAGTTTCACAGATGTACCAGTAGTTTCACAGATGTCCCAATAGTTTCACAGATGTCCCAATAGTTTCACAGATGTCCCAATAGTTTCACATATGTCCCATTAGTTTCACAGATGTCCCAATAGTTTCACAGATGTCCCAATAGTTTCATAGATGTCCCAGTAGTTTTACAGATATCCCAGCAGGTTAACAGATGTCCCCATAGTTTCACAGATGTCCCAATAGTTTAACAGATGTCCCAGTAGTTTAACATATGTCCCAGTAGTTTCACAGATGTCCCAGTAGGTTAACAGATGTCCCCATAGTTTCACAGATGTTCCAATAGTTTCACAGATGTCCCAGTAGTTTTACCTATGTCCCATTTGTTTCACAGATGTCCCCATAGTTTCACAGATGTCCCAATAGTTTCACAGATATACCAGTAGTTTCACAGATGTCCCAATAGTTTCACAGATGTCCCAATAGTTTCACAGATGTCCCAGAAGTTTTACAGACATCCCAGTAGGTTAACAGATGTTCCGATAGTTTCACAGATGTACCAGTAGTTTCACAGATGTCCCAATAGTTTAACAGATGTCCCAGTAGTTTTACAGATGTCCCAGTAGTTTCAGACATGTCCCAGTAGTTTCACAGACGCCCCAATAGTTTCACATATGTCCAATTAGTTTCACAGATGTCCCCATAGTTTCACAGATGTCCCAATAGTTTCACAGATGTCCCATTAGTTTCACAGATGTCCCCATAGTTTCACAGATGTCCCAATAGTTTAACAGATGTCCTACTAGTTTTACAGATGTACCAGTAGTTTCACAGATGTCCCAGTAGGTTAACAGATGTCCCCATAGTTTCACAGATGTCCCATTAGTGTCACAGATGTTCCCATAGTTTCACAGATGTCCCAATAGTTTAACAGATGTCCCAGTAGTTTAACAGATGTCCCAGTAGTTTCACAGATGTCCCAGTAGGTTAACAGATGTCCCCATAGTTTCACAGATGTTCCAATAGTTTCACAGATGTCCCAGTAGTTTTACAGATATCCCAATAGGTTAACAGATGTCCCCATAGTTTCACAGATGTACCAGTAGTTTCACAGATGTCCCAATAGTTTAACAGATGTCCCAATAGTTTCACAGATGTCCCAATAGTTTCACATATGTCCCATTAGTTTCACAGATGACCCCATAGTTTCACAGATGTTCCAATAGTTTCACAGATGTCCCAATAGTTTAACAGATGTCCCAGTAGTTTTACAGATGTCCCAGTAGTTTCAGACATGTCCCAGTAGTTTCACAGACGCCCCAATAGTTTCACATATGTCCCATTAGTTTCACAGATGTCCCCATAGTTTCACAGATGTCCCAATAGTTTCACAGATGTCCCATTAGTTTCACAGATGTCCCCATAGTTTCACAGATGTCCCAATAGTTTAACAGATGTCCCAGTAGTTTCACAGACGCCCCAATAGTTTCACATATGTCCCATTAGTTTCACAGATGTCCCATTAGTTTCACAGATGTTCCCATAGTTTCACAGATGTTCCAATAGTTTAACAGATGTCCCAGTAGTTTTACAGATGTCCCAGTAGTTTCACACATGTCCCAGTAGTTTCACAGACGCCCCAATAGTTTCACATATGTCCCATTAGTTTCACAGATGTCCCCATAGTTTCACAGATGTCCCAATAGTTTCACAGATGTACCAATAGTTTCACAGATGTCCCAGTAGGTTAACAGATGTCCTCATAGTTTCACAGATGTCCCAATAGTTTCACAGATGTCCCAGTAGTTTTACAGATATCCCAATAGGTTAACAGATGTCCCCATAGTTTCACAGATGTACCAGTAGTTTCACAGATGTCCCCATAGTTTCACAGATGGTCCAATAGTTTCACAGATGTCCCAATAGTTTCACCTATGTCCCATTTGTTCCACAGATGTCCCCATAGTTTCACAGATGTCCCAATAGTTTCATAGATGTCCCAGTAGTTTTACAGATATCCCAGTAGGTTAACAGATGTCCCCATAATTTCACAGATGTCCCAATAGTTTAACAGATGTCCCAATAGTTTAACAGATGTCCCAGTAGTTTCACAGATGTCCCAGTAGGTTAACAGATGTCCCCATAGTTTCACAGATGTCCCAATAGTTTCACAGATGTCCCAGTAGTTTTACAGATATCCCAATAGGTTAGCAGATGTCCCCATAGTTTCACAGATGTACCAGTAGTTTCACAGATGTCCCAATAGTTTCACAGATGTCCCAATAGTTTCACAGATGTCCCAATAGTTTCACATATGTCCCATTAGTTTCACAGATGTCCCAATAGTTTCACAGATGTCCCAATAGTTTCATAGATGTCCCAGTAGTTTTACAGATATCCCAGCAGGTTAACAGATGTCCCCATAGTTTCACAGATGTCCCAATAGTTTAACAGATGTCCCAGTAGTTTAACATATGTCCCAGTAGTTTCACAGATGTCCCAGTAGGTTAACAGATGTCCCCATAGTTTCACAGATGTTCCAATAGTTTCACAGATGTCCCAGTAGTTTTACAGATATCCCAATAGGTTAACAGATGTCCCCATAGTT
Organism: Petromyzon marinus; assembly: GCF_048934315.1. Classification (NCBI taxonomy): domain Eukaryota; kingdom Metazoa; phylum Chordata; class Hyperoartia; order Petromyzontiformes; family Petromyzontidae; genus Petromyzon; species Petromyzon marinus. The sequence continues at coordinate 13,812,799 of NC_133692.1, forward strand.
TCACAGATGTACCAGTAGTTTCACAGATGTCCCAATAGTTTCACAGATGTCCCAATAGTTTCACAGATGTCCCAATAGTTTCACATATGTCCCATTAGTTTCACAGATGACCCCATAGTTTCACAGATGTTCCAATAGTTTCACAGATGTCCCAATAGTTTCACCTATGTCCCATTTGTTTCACAGATGTCCCCATAGTTTCACAGATGTCCCAATAGTTTCACAGATGTACCAGTAGTTTCACAGATGTCCCAATAGTTTCACAGATGTCCCAATAGTTTCACAGATGTCCCAGAAGTTTTACAGACATCCCAGTAGGTTAACAGATGTTCCGATAGTTTCACAGATGTACCAGTAGTTTCACAGATGTCCCAATAGTTTAACAGATGTCCCAGTAGTTTTACAGCTGTCCCAGTAGTTTCAGACATGTCCCAGTAGTTTCACAGACGCCCCAATAGTTTCACATATGTCCCATTAGTTTCACAGATGTCCCCATAGTTTCACAGATGTCCCAATAGTTTCACAGATGTCCCATTAGTTTCACAGATGTCCCCATAGTTTCACAGATGTCCCAATAGTTTAACAGATGTCCCACTAGTTTTACAGATGTACCAGTAGTTTCACAGATGTCCCAGTAGGTTAACAGATGTCCCCATAGTTTCACAGATGTCCCATTAGTGTCACAGATGTTCCCATAGTTTCACAGATGTTCCAATAGTTTAACAGATGTCCCAATAGTTTAACAGATGTCCCAGTAGTTTCACAGATGTCCCAGTAGGTTAACAGATGTCCCCATAATTTCACAGATGTCCCAATAGTTTCACAGATGTCCCAGTAGTTTTACAGATATCCCAATAGGTTAACAGATGTCCCTATAGTTTCACAGATGTACCAGTAGTTTCACAGATGTCCCAATAGTTTCACAGATGTCCCAATAGTTTCACAGATGTCCCAATAGTTTCACATATGTCCCATTAGTTTCACAGATGTCCCCATAGTTTCACAGATGTCCCAATAGTTTCATAGATGTCCCAGTAGTTTTACAGATATCCCAGTAGGTTAACAGATGTCCCCATAGTTTCAGAGATGTCCCAATAGTTTATCAGATGTCCCAGTAGTTTAACAGATGTCCCAGTAGTTTCACAGATGTCCCAGTAGGTTAAAAGATGTCCCCATAGTTTCACAGATGTTACAATAGTTTCACAGATGTCCCAGTAGTTTTACAGATATCCCAATAGGTTAACAGATGTCCCCATAGTTTCACAGATGTACCAGTAGTTTCACAGATGTCCCAATAGTTTCACAGATGTCCCAATAGTTTCACAGATGTCCCAATAGTTTCACATATGTCCCATTAGTTTCACAGATGACCCCATAGTTTCACAGATGTTCCAATAGTTTCACAGATGTCCCAATAGTTTCACCTATGTCCCATTTGTTTCACAGATGTCCCCATAGTTTCACAGATGTCCCAATAGTTTCACAGATGTACCAGTAGTTTCACAGATGTCCCAATAGTTTCACAGATGTCCCAATAGTTTCACAGATGTCCCAGAAGTTTTACAGACATCCCAGTAGGTTAACAGATATTCCGATAGTTTCACAGATGTACCAGTAGTTTCACAGATGTCCCAATAGTTTAACAGATGTCCCAGTAGTTTTACAGATGTCCCAGTAGTTTCAGACATGTCCCAGTAGTTTCACAGACGCCCCAATAGTTTCACATATGTCCCATTAGTTTCACAGATATCCCCATAGTTTCACAGATGTCCCAATAGTTTCACAGATGTCCCATTAGTTTCACAGATGTCCCCATAGTTTCACAGATGTCCCAATAGTTTAACAGATGTCCCACTAGTTTTACAGATGTACCAGTAGTTTCACAGATGTCCCAGTAGGTTAACAGATGTCCCCATAGTTTCACAGATGTCCCATTAGTGTCACAGATGTTCCCATAGTTTCACAGATGTTCCAATAGTTTAACAGATGTCCCAATAGTTTAACAGATGTCCCAGTAGTTTCACAGATGTCCCAATAGGTTAACAGATGTCCCCATAGTTTCACAGATGTCCCAATAGTTTCACAGATGTCCCAGTAGTTTTACAGATATTCCAATAGGTTAACAGATGTCCCTATAGTTTCACAGATGTACCAGTAGTTTCACAGATGTCCCAATAGTTTCACAGATGTCCCAATAGTTTCACAGATGTCCCAATAGTTTCACATATGTCCCATTAGTTTCACAGATGTCCCCATAGTTTCACAGATGTCCCAATAGTTTCATAGATGTTCCAGTAGTTTTACAGATATCCCAGTAGGTTAACAGATGTCCCCATAGTTTCACAGATGTCCCAATAGTTTAACAGATGTCCCAGTAGTTTAACAGATGTCCCAGTAGTTTCACAGATGTCCCAGTAGGTTAAAAGATGTCCCCATAGTTTCACAGATGTTCCAATAGTTTCACAGATGTCCCAGTAGTTTTACAGATATCCCAATAGGTTAACAGATGTCCCCATAGTTTCACAGATGTACCAGTAGTTTCACAGATGTCCCAATAGTTTCACAGATGTCCCAATAGTTTCACAGATGTCCCAATAGTTTCACATATGTCCCATTAGTTTCACAGATGACCCCATAGTTTCACAGATGTTCCAATAGTTTCACAGATGTCCCAATAGTTTCACCTATGTCCCATTTGTTTCACAGATGTCCCCATAGTTTCACAGATGTCCCAATAGTTTCACAGATGTACCAGTAGTTTCACAGATGTCCCAATAGTTTCACAGATGTCCCAATAGTTTCACAGATGTCCCAGAAGTTTTACAGACATCCCAGTAGGTTAACAGATATTCCGATAGTTTCACAGATGTACCAGTAGTTTCACAGATGTCCCAATAGTTTAACAGATGTCCCAGTAGTTTTACAGATGTCCCAGTAGTTTCAGAAATGTCCCAGTAGTTTCACAGACGCCCCAATAGTTTCACATATGTCCCATTAGTTTCACAGATGTCCCCATAGTTTCACAGATGTCCCAATAGTTTCACATATGTCCCATTAGTTTCACAGATGACCCCATAGTTTCACAGATGTTCCAATAGTTTCACAGATGTCCCAATAGTTTCACCTATGTCCCATTTGTTTCACAGATGTCCCCATAGTTTCACAGATGTCCCAATAGTTTCACAGATGTACCAGTAGTTTCACAGATGTCCCAATAGTTTCACAGATGTCCCAATAGTTTCACAGATGTCCCAGAAGTTTTACAGACATCCCAGTAGGTTAACAGATGTTCCGATAGTTTCACAGATGTACCAGTAGTTTCACAGATGTCCCAATAGTTTAACAGATGTCCCAGTAGTTTTACAGCTGTCCCAGTAGTTTCAGACATGTCCCAGTAGTTTCACAGACGACCCAATAGTTTCACATATGTCCCATTAGTTTCTCAGATGTCCCCATAGTTTCACAGATGTCCCAATAGTTTCACAGATGTCCCATTAGTTTCACAGATGTCCCCATAGTTTCACAGATGTCCCAATAGTTTAACAGATGTCCCACTAGTTTTACAGATGTACCAGTAGTTTCACAGATGTCCCAGTAGGTTAACAGATGTCCCCATAGTTTCACAGATGTCCCATTAGTGTCACAGATGTTCCCATAGTTTCACAGATGTTCCAATAGTTTAACAGATGTCCCAATAGATTAACAGATGTCCCAGTAGTTTCACAGATGTCCCAGTAGGTTAACAGATGTCCCCATAATTTCACAGATGTCCCAATAGTTTCACAGATGTCCCAGTAGTTTTACAGATATCCCAATAGGTTAACAGATGTCCCTATAGTTTCACAGATGTACCAGTAGTTTCACAGATGTCCCAATAGTTTCACAGATGTCCCAATAGTTTCACAGATGTCCCAATAGTTTCACATATGTCCCATTAGTTTCACAGATGTCCCCATAGTTTCACAGATGTCCCAATAGTTTCATAGATGTCCCAGTAGTTTTACAGATATCCCAGTAGGTTAACAGATGTCCCCATAGTTTCACAGATGTCCCAATAGTTTATCAGATGTCCCAGTAGTTTAACAGATGTCCCAGTAGTTTCACAGATGTCCCAGTAGGTTAAAAGATGTCCCCATAGTTTCACAGATGTTACAATAGTTTCACAGATGTCCCAGTAGTTTTACAGATATCCCAATAGGTTAACAGATGTCCCCATAGTTTCACAGATGTACCAGTAGTTTCACAGATGTCCCAATAGTTTCACAGATGTCCCAATAGTTTCACAGATGTCCCAATAGTTTCACATATGTCCCATTAGTTTCACAGATGACCCCATAGTTTCACAGATGTTCCAATAGTTTCACAGATGTCCCAATAGTTTCACCTATGTCCCATTTGTTTCACAGATGTCCCCATAGTTTCACAGATGTCCCAATAGTTTCACAGATGTACCAGTAGTTTCACAGATGTCCCAATAGTTTCACAGATGTCCCAATAGTTTCACAGATGTCCCAGAAGTTTTACAGACATCCCAGTAGGTTAACAGATATTCCGATAGTTTCACAGATGTACCAGTAGTTTCACAGATGTCCCAATAGTTTAACAGATGTCCCAGTAGTTTTACAGATGTCCCAGTAGTTTCAGACATGTCCCAGTAGTTTCACAGACGCCCCAATAGTTTCACATATGTCCCATTAGTTTCACAGATGTCCCCATAGTTTCACAGATGTCCCAATAGTTTCACAGATGTCCCATTAGTTTCACAGATGTCCCCATAGTTTCACAGATGTCCCAATAGTTTAACAGATGTCCCACTAGTTTTACAGATATACCAGTAGTTTCACAGATGTCCCAGTAGGTTAACAGATGTCCCCATATTTTCACAGATGTCCCATTAGTGTCACAGATGTTCCCATAGTTTCACAGATGTTCCAATAGTTTAACAGATGTCCCAATAGTTTAACAGATGTCCCAGTAGTTTCACAGATGTCCCAGTAGGTTAACAGATGTCCCCATAGTTTCACAGATGTCCCAATAGTTTCACAGATGTCCCAGTAGTTTTACAGATATCCCAATAGGTTAACAGATGTCCCTATAGTTTCACAGATGTACCAGTAGTTTCACAGATGTCCCAATAGTTTCACAGATGTCCCAATAGTTTCACAGATGTCCCAATAGTTTCACAGATGTCCCAATAGTTTCACAGATGTCCCAGTAGTTTTACAGATATCCCAATAGGTTAACAGATGTCCCTATAGTTTCACAGATGTACCAGTAGTTTCACAGATGTCCCAATAGTTTCACAGATGTCCCAATAGTTTCACAGATGTCCCAATAGTTTCACATATGTCCCATTAGTTTCACAGATGTCCCCATAGTTTCACAGATGTCCCAATAGTTTCATAGATGTCCCAGTAGTTTTACAGATATCCCAGTAGGTTAACAGATGTCCCCATAGTTTCAGAGATGTCCCAATAGTTTATCAGATGTCCCAGTAGTTTAACAGATGTCCCAGTAGTTTCACAGATGTCCCAGTAGGTTAAAAGATGTCCCCATAGTTTCACAGATGTTACAATAGTTTCACAGATGTCCCAGTAGTTTTACAGATATCCCAATAGGTTAACAGATGTCCCCATAGTTTCACAGATGTACCAGTAGTTTCACAGATGTCCCAATAGTTTCACAGATGTCCCAATAGTTTCACAGATGTCCCAATAGTTTCACATATGTCCCATTAGTTTCACAGATGACCCCATAGTTTCACAGATGTTCCAATAGTTTCACAGATGTCCCAATAGTTTCACCTATGTCCCATTTGTTTCACAGATGTCCCCATAGTTTCACAGATGTCCCAATAGTTTCACAGATGTACCAGTAGTTTCACAGATGTCCCAATAGTTTCACAGATGTCCCAATAGTTTCACAGATGTCCCAGAAGTTTTACAGACATCCCAGTAGGTTAACAGATATTCCGATAGTTTCACAGATGTACCAGTAGTTTCACAGATGTCCCAATAGTTTAACAGATGTCCCAGTAGTTTTACAGATGTCCCAGTAGTTTCAGACATGTCCCAGTAGTTTCACAGACGCCCCAATAGTTTCACATATGTCCCATTAGTTTCACAGATATCCCCATAGTTTCACAGATGTCCCAATAGTTTCACAGATGTCCCATTAGTTTCACAGATGTCCCCATAGTTTCACAGATGTCCCAATAGTTTAACAGATGTCCCACTAGTTTTACAGATGTACCAGTAGTTTCACAGATGTCCCAGTAGGTTAACAGATGTCCCCATAGTTTCACAGATGTCCCATTAGTGTCACAGATGTTCCCATAGTTTCACAGATGTTCCAATAGTTTAACAGATGTCCCAATAGTTTAACAGATGTCCCAGTAGTTTCACAGATGTCCCAATAGGTTAACAGATGTCCCCATAGTTTCACAGATGTCCCAATAGTTTCACAGATGTCCCAGTAGTTTTACAGATATCCCAATAGGTTAACAGATGTCCCTATAGTTTCACAGATGTACCAGTAGTTTCACAGATGTCCCAATAGTTTCACAGATGTCCCAATAGTTTCACAGATGTCCCAATAGTTTCACATATGTCCCATTAGTTTCACAGATGTCCCCATAGTTTCACAGATGTCCCAATAGTTTCATAGATGTTCCAGTAGTTTTACAGATATCCCAGTAGGTTAACAGATGTCCCCATAGTTTCACAGATGTACCAGTAGTTTCACAGATGTCCCAATAGTTTCACAGATGTCCCAATAGTTTCACAGATGTCCCAATAGTTTCACATATGTCCCATTAGTTTCACAGATGACCCCATAGTTTCACAGATGTTCCAATAGTTTCACAGATGTCCCAATAGTTTCACCTATGTCCCATTTGTTTCACAGATGTCCCCATAGTTTCACAGATGTCCCAATAGTTTCACAGATGTACCAGTAGTTTCACAGATGTCCCAATAGTTTCACAGATGTCCCAATAGTTTCACAGATGTCCCAGAAGTTTTACAGACATCCCAGTAGGTTAACAGATATTTCGATAGTTTCACAGATGTACCAGTAGTTTCACAGATGTCCCAATAGTTTAACAGATGTCCCAGTAGTTTTACAGATGTCCCAGTAGTTTCAGAAATGTCCCAGTAGTTTCACAGACGCCCCAATAGTTTCACATATGTCCCATTAGTTTCACAGATGTCCCCATAGTTTCACAGATGTCCCAATAGTTTCACATATGTCCCATTAGTTTCACAGATGACCCCATAGTTTCACAGATGTTCCAATAGTTTCACAGATGTCCCAATAGTTTCACCTATGTCCCATTTGTTTCACAGATGTCCCCATAGTTTCACAGATGTCCCAATAGTTTCACAGATGTACCAGTAGTTTCACAGATGTCCCAATAGTTTCACAGATGTCCCAATAGTTTCACAGATGTCCCAGAAGTTTTACAGACATCCCAGTAGGTTAACAGATGTTCCGATAGTTTCACAGATGTACCAGTAGTTTCACAGATGTCCCAATAGTTTAACAGATGTCCCAGTAGTTTTACAGCTGTCCCAGTAGTTTCAGACATGTCCCAGTAGTTTCACAGACGCCCCAATAGTTTCACATATGTCCCATTAGTTTCACAGATGTCCCCATAGTTTCACAGATGTCCCAATAGTTTCACAGATGTCCCATTAGTTTCACAGATGTCCCCATAGTTTCACAGATGTCCCAATAGTTTAACAGATGTCCCACTAGTTTTACAGATGTACCAGTAGTTTCACAGATGTCCCAGTAGGTTAACAGATGTCCCCATAGTTTCACAGATGTCCCATTAGTGTCACAGATGTTCCCATAGTTTCACAGATGTTCCAATAGTTTAACAGATGTCCCAATAGATTAACAGATGTCCCAGTAGTTTCATAGATGTCCCAGTAGGTTAACAGATGTCCCCATAATTTCACAGATGTCCCAATAGTTTCACAGATGTCCCAGTAGTTTTACAGATATCCCAATAGGTTAACAGATGTCCCTATAGTTTCACAGATGTACCAGTAGTTTCACAGATGTCCCAATAGTTTCACAGATGTCCCAATAGTTTCACAGATGTCCCAATAGTTTCACATATGTCCCATTAGTTTCACAGATGTCCCCATAGTTTCACAGATGTCCCAATAGTTTCATAGATGTCCCAGTAGTTTTACAGATATCCCAGTAGGTTAACAGATGTCCCCATAGTTTCACAGATGTCCCAATAGTTTATCAGATGTCCCAGTAGTTTAACAGATGTCCCAGTAGTTTCACAGATGTCCCAGTAGGTTAAAAGATGTCCCCATAGTTTCACAGATGTTACAATAGTTTCACAGATGTCCCAGTAGTTTTACAGATATCCCAATAGGTTAACAGATGTCCCCATAGTTTCACAGATGTACCAGTAGTTTCACAGATGTCCCAATAGTTTCACAGATGTCCCAATAGTTTCACAGATGTCCCAATAGTTTCACATATGTCCCATTAGTTTCACAGATGACCCCATAGTTTCACAGATGTTCCAATAGTTTCACAGATGTCCCAATAGTTTCACCTATGTCCCATTTGTTTCACAGATGTCCCCATAGTTTCACAGATGTCCCAATAGTTTCACAGATGTACCAGTAGTTTCACAGATGTCCCAATAGTTTCACAGATGTCCCAATAGTTTCACAGATGTCCCAGAAGTTTTACAGACATCCCAGTAGGTTAACAGATATTCCGATAGTTTCACAGATGTACCAGTAGTTTCACAGATGTCCCAATAGTTTAACAGATGTCCCAGTAGTTTTACAGATGTCCCAGTAGTTTCAGACATGTCCCAGTAGTTTCACAGACGCCCCAATAGTTTCACATATGTCCCATTAGTTTCACAGATGTCCCCATAGTTTCACAGATGTCCCAATAGTTTCACAGATGTCCCATTAGTTTCACAGATGTCCCCATAGTTTCACAGATGTCCCAATAGTTTAACAGATGTCCCACTAGTTTTACAGATATACCAGTAGTTTCACAGATGTCCCAGTAGGTTAACAGATGTCCCCATATTTTCACAGATGTCCCATTAGTGTCACAGATGTTCCCATAGTTTCACAGATGTTCCAATAGTTTAACAGATGTCCCAATAGTTTAACAGATGTCCCAGTAGTTTCACAGATGTCCCAGTAGGTTAACAGATGTCCCCATAGTTTCACAGATGTCCCAATAGTTTCACAGATGTCCCAGTAGTTTTACAGATATCCCAATAGGTTAACAGATGTCCCTATAGTTTCACAGATGTACCAGTAGTTTCACAGATGTCCCCATAGTTTCACAGATGTCCCAATAGTTTCACAGATGTCCCAGAAGTTTTACAGACATCCCAGTAGGTTAACAGATATTCCGATAGTTTCACAGATGTACCAGTAGTTTCACAGATGTCCCAATAGTTTAACAGATGTCCCAGTAGTTTTACAGATGTCCCAGTAGTTTCAGACATGTCCCAGTAGTTTCACAGACGCCCCAATAGTTTCACATATGTCCCATTAGTTTCACAGATATCCCCATAGTTTCACAGATGTCCCAATAGTTTCACAGATGTCCCATTAGTTTCACAGATGTCCCCATAGTTTCACAGATGTCCCAATAGTTTAACAGATGTCCCACTAGTTTTACAGATGTACCAGTAGTTTCACAGATGTCCCAGTAGGTTAACAGATGTCCCCATAGTTTCACAGATGTCCCATTAGTGTCACAGATGTTCCCATAGTTTCACAGATGTTCCAATAGTTTAACAGATGTCCCAATAGTTTAACAGATGTCCCAGTAGTTTCACAGATGTCCCAATAGGTTAACAGATGTCCCCATAGTTTCACAGATGTCCCAATAGTTTCACAGATGTCCCAGTAGTTTTACAGATATCCCAATAGGTTAACAGATGTCCCTATAGTTTCACAGATGTACCAGTAGTTTCACAGATGTCCCAATAGTTTCACAGATGTCCCAATAGTTTCACAGATGTCCCAATAGTTTCACATATGTCCCATTAGTTTCACAGATGTCCCCATAGTTTCACAGATGTCCCAATAGTTTCATAGATGTTCCAGTAGTTTTACAGATATCCCAGTAGGTTAACAGATGTCCCCATAGTTTCACAGATGTCCCAATAGTTTAACAGATGTCCCAGTAGTTTAACAGATGTCCCAGTAGTTTCACAGATGTCCCAGTAGGTTAAAAGATGTCCCCATAGTTTCACAGATGTTCCAATAGTTTCACAGATGTCCCAGTAGTTTTACAGATATCCCAATAGGTTAACAGATGTCCCCATAGTTTCACAGATGTACCAGTAGTTTCACAGATGTCCCAATAGTTTCACAGATGTCCCAATAGTTTCACAGATGTCCCAATAGTTTCACATATGTCCCATTAGTTTCACAGATGACCCCATAGTTTCACAGATGTTCCAATAGTTTCACAGATGTCCCAATAGTTTCACCTATGTCCCATTTGTTTCACAGATGTCCCCATAGTTTCACAGATGTCCCAATAGTTTCACAGATGTACCAGTAGTTTCACAGATGTCCCAATAGTTTCACAGATGTCCCAATAGTTTCACAGATGTCCCAGAAGTTTTACAGACATCCCAGTAGGTTAACAGATATTCCGATAGTTTCACAGATGTACCAGTAGTTTCACAGATGTCCCAATAGTTTAACAGATGTCCCAGTAGTTTTACAGATGTCCCAGTAGTTTCAGAAATGTCCCAGTAGTTTCACAGACGCCCCAATAGTTTCACATATGTCCCATTACTTTCACAGATGTCCCCATAGTTTCACAGATGTCCCAATAGTTTCACATATGTCCCATTAGTTTCACAGATGACCCCATAGTTTCACAGATGTTCCAATAGTTTCACAGATGTCCCAATAGTTTCACCTATGTCCCATTTGTTTCACAGATGTCCCCATAGTTTCACAGATGTCCCAATAGTTTCACAGATGTACCAGTAGTTTCACAGATGTCCCAATAGTTTCACAGATGTCCCAATAGTTTCACAGATGTCCCAGAAGTTTTACAGACATCCCAGTAGGTTAACAGATGTTCCGATAGTTTCACAGATGTACCAGTAGTTTCACAGATGTCCCAATAGTTTAACAGATGTCCCAGTAGTTTTACAGCTGTCCCAGTAGTTTCAGACATGTCCCAGTAGTTTCACAGACGCCCCAATAGTTTCACATATGTCCCATTAGTTTCACAGATGTCCCCATAGTTTCACAGATGTCCCAATAGTTTCACAGATGTCCCATTAGTTTCACAGATGTCCCCATAGTTTCACAGATGTCCCAATAGTTTAACAGATGTCCCACTAGTTTTACAGATGTACCAGTAGTTTCACAGATGACCCAGTAGGTTAACAGATGTCCCCATAGTTTCACAGATGTCCCATTAGTGTCACAGATGTTCCCATAGTTTCACAGATGTTCCAATAGTTTAACAGATGTCCCAATAGATTAACAGATGTCCCAGTAGTTTCACAGATGTCCCAGTAGGTTAACAGATGTCCCCATAATTTCACAGATGTCCCAATAGTTTCACAGATGTCCCAGTAGTTTTACAGATATCCCAATAGGTTAACAGATGTCCCTATAGTTTCACAGATGTACCAGTAGTTTCACAGATGTCCCAATAGTTTCACAGATGTCCCAATAGTTTCACAGATGTCCCAATAGTTTCACATATGTCCCATTAGTTTCACAGATGTCCCCATAGTTTCACAGATGTCCCAATAGTTTCATAGATGTCCCAGTAGTTTTACAGATATCCCAGTAGGTTAACAGATGTCCCCATAGTTTCACAGATGTCCCAATAGTTTATCAGATGTCCCAGTAGTTTAACAGATGTCCCAGTAGTTTCACAGATGTCCCAGTAGGTTAAAAGATGTCCCCATAGTTTCACAGATGTTACAATAGTTTCACAGATGTCCCAGTAGTTTTACAGATATCCCAATAGGTTAACAGATGTCCCCATAGTTTCACAGATGTACCAGTAGTTTCACAGATGTCCCAATAGTTTCACAGATGTCCCAATAGTTTCACAGATGTCCCAATAGTTTCACATATGTCCCATTAGTTTCACAGATGACCCCATAGTTTCACAGATGTTCCAATAGTTTCACAGATGTCCCAATAGTTTCACCTATGTCCCATTTGTTTCACAGATGTCCCCATAGTTTCACAGATGTCCCAATAGTTTCACAGATGTACCAGTAGTTTCACAGATGTCCCAATAGTTTCACAGATGTCCCAATAGTTTCACAGATGTCCCAGAAGTTTTACAGACATCCCAGTAGGTTAACAGATATTCCGATAGTTTCACAGATGTACCAGTAGTTTCACAGATGTCCCAATAGTTTAACAGATGTCCCAGTAGTTTTACAGATGTCCCAGTAGTTTCAGACATGTCCCAGTAGTTTCACAGACGCCCCAATAGTTTCACATATGTCCCATTAGTTTCACAGATGTCCCCATAGTTTCACAGATGTCCCAATAGTTTCACAGATGTCCCATTAGTTTCACAGATGTCCCCATAGTTTCACAGATGTCCCAATAGTTTAACAGATGTCCCACTAGTTTTACAGATATACCAGTAGTTTCACAGATGTCCCAGTAGGTTAACAGATGTCCCCATATTTTCACAGATGTCCCATTAGTGTCACAGATGTTCCCATAGTTTCACAGATGTTCCAATAGTTTAACAGATGTCCCAATAGTTTAACAGATGTCCCAGTAGTTTCACAGATGTCCCAGTAGGTTAACAGATGTCCCCATAGTTTCACAGATGTCCCAATAGTTTCACAGATGTCCCAGTAGTTTTACAGATATCCCAATAGGTTAACAGATGTCCCTATAGTTTCACAGATGTACCAGTAGTTTCACAGATGTCCCAATAGTTTCACAGATGTCCCAATAGTTTCACAGATGTCCCAATAGTTTCACATATGTCCCATTAGTTTCACAGATGTCCCCATAGTTCCACAGATGTCCCAATAGTTTCATAGATGTCCCAGTAGTTTTACAGATATCCCAGTAGGTTAACAGATGTCCCCATAGTTTCACAGATGTCCCAATAGTTTATCAGATGTCCCAGTAGTTTAACAGATGTCCCAGTAGTTTCACAGATGTCCCAGTAGGTTAAAAGATGTCCCCATAGTTTCACAGATGTTACAATAGTTTCACAGATGTCCCAGTAGTTTTACAGATATCCCAATAGGTTAACAGATGTCCCCATAGTTTCACAGATGTACCAGTAGTTTCACAGATGTCCCAATAGTTTCACAGATGTCCCAATAGTTTCACAGATGTCCCAATAGTTTCACATATGTCCCATTAGTTTCACAGATGACCCCATAGTTTCACAGATGTTCCAATAGTTTCACAGATGTCCCAATAGTTTCACCTATGTCCCATTTGTTTCACAGATGTCCCCATAGTTTCACAGATGTCCCAATAGTTTCACAGATGTACCAGTAGTTTCACAGATGTCCCAATAGTTTCACAGATGTCCCAATAGTTTCACAGATGTCCCAGAAGTTTTACAGACATCCCAGTAGGTTAACAGATATTCCGATAGTTTCACAGATGTACCAGTAGTTTCACAGATGTCCCAATAGTTTAACAGATGTCCCAGTAGTTTTACAGATGTCCCAGTAGTTTCAGACATGTCCCAGTAGTTTCACAGACGCCCCAATAGTTTCACATATGTCCCATTAGTTTCACAGATATCCCCATAGTTTCACAGATGTCCCAATAGTTTCACAGATGTCCCATTAGTTTCACAGATGTCCCCATAGTTTCACAGATGTCCCAATAGTTTAACAGATGTCCCAATAGTTTTACAGATGTACCAGTAGTTTCACAGATGTCCCAGTAGGTTAACAGATGTCCCCATAGTTTCACAGATGTCCCATTAGTGTCACAGATGTTCCCATAGTTTCACAGATGTTCCAATAGTTTAACAGATGTCCCAGTAGTTTCACAGATGTCCCAATAGGTTAACAGATGTCCACATAGTTTCACAGATGTCCCAATAGTTTCACAGATGTCCCAGTAGTTTTACAGATATCCCAATAGGTTAACAGATGTCCCTATAGTTTCACAGATGTACCAGTAGTTTCACAGATGTCCCAATAGTTTCACAGATGTCCCAATAGTTTCACAGATGTCCCAATAGTTTCACATATGTCCCATTAGTTTCACAGATGTCCCCATAGTTTCACAGATGTCCCAATAGTTTCATAGATGTTCCAGTAGTTTTACAGATATCCCAGTAGGTTAACAGATGTCCCCATAGTTTCACAGATGTCCCAATAGTTTAACAGATGTCCCAGTAGTTTAACAGATGTCCCAGTAGTTTCACAGATGTCCCAGTAGGTTAAAAGATGTCCCCATAGTTTCACAGATGTTCCAATAGTTTCACAGATGTCCCAGTAGTTTTACAGATATCCCAATAGGTTAACAGATGTCCCCATAGTTTCACAGATGTACCAGTAGTTTCACAGATGTCCCAATAGTTTCACAGATGTCCCAATAGTTTCACAGATGTCCCAATAGTTTCACATATGTCCCATTAGTTTCACAGATGACCCCATAGTTTCACAGATGTTCCAATAGTTTCACAGATGTCCCAATAGTTTCACCTATGTCCCATTTGTTTCACAGATGTCCCCATAGTTTCACAGATGTCCCAATAGTTTCACAGATGTACCAGTAGTTTCACAGATGTCCCAATAGTTTCACAGATGTCCCAATAGTTTCACAGATGTCCCAGAAGTTTTACAGACATCCCAGTAGGTTAACAGATATTCCGATAGTTTCACAGATGTACCAGTAGTTTCACAGATGTCCCAATAGTTTAACAGATGTCCCAGTAGTTTTACAGATGTCCCAGTAGTTTCAGAAATGTCCCAGTAGTTTCACAGACGCCCCAATAGTTTCACATATGTCCCATTAGTTTCACAGATGTCCCCATAGTTTCACAGATGTCCCAATAGTTTCACATATGTCCCATTAGTTTCACAGATGACCCCATAGTTTCACAGATGTTCCAATAGTTTCACAGATGTCCCAATAGTTTCACCTATGTCCCATTTGTTTCACAGATGTCCCCATAGTTTCACAGATGTTCCAATAGTTTCACAGATGTACCAGTAGTTTCACAGATGTCCCAATAGTTTCACAGATGTCCCAATAGTTTCACAGATGTCCCAGAAGTTTTACAGACATCCCAGTAGGTTAACAGATGTTCCGATAGTTTCACAGATGTACCAGTAGTTTCACAGATGTCCCAATAGTTTAACAGATGTCCCAGTAGTTTTACAGCTGTCCCAGTAGTTTCAGACATGTCCCAGTAGTTTCACAGACGCCCCAAAAGTTTCACATATGTCCCATTAGTTTCACAGATGTCCCCATAGTTTCACAGATGTCCCAATAGTTTCACAGATGTCCCATTAGTTTCACAGATGTCCCCATAGTTTCACAGATGTCCCAATAGTTTAACAGATGTCCCACTAGTTTTACAGATGTACCAGTAGTTTCACAGATGTCCCAGTAGGTTAACAGATGTCCCCATAGTTTCACAGATGTCCCATTAGTGTCACAGATGTTCCCATAGTTTCACAGATGTTCCAATAGTTTAACAGATGTCCCAATAGTTTAACAGATGTCCCAGTAGGTTAACAGATGTCCCCATAATTTCACAGATGTCCCAATAGTTTCACAGATGTCCCAGTAGTTTTACAGATATCCCAATAGGTTAACAGATGTCCCTATAATTTCACAGATGTACCAGTAGTTTCACAGATGTCCCAATAGTTTCACAGATGTCCCAATAGTTTCACAGATGTCCCAATAGTTTCACATATGTCCCATTAGTTTCACAGATGTCCCCATAGTTTCACAGATGTCCCAATAGTTTCATAGATGTCCCAGTAGTTTTACAGATATCCCAGTAGGTTAACAGATGTCCCCATAGTTTCACAGATGTCCCAATAGTTTATCAGATGTCCCAGTAGTTTAACAGATGTCCCAGTAGTTTCACAGATGTCCCAGTAGGTTAAAAGATGTCCCCATAGTTTCACAGATGTTACAATAGTTTCACAGATGTCCCAGTAGTTTTACAGATATCCCAATAGGTTAACAGATGTCCCCATAGTTTCACAGATGTACCAGTAGTTTCACAGATGTCCCAATAGTTTCACAGATGTCCCAATAGTTTCACAGATGTCCCAATAGTTTCACATATGTCCCATTAGTTTCACAGATGACCCCATAGTTTCACAGATGTTCCAATAGTTTCACAGATGTCCCAATAGTTTCACCTATGTCCCATTTGTTTCACAGATGTCCCCATAGTTTCACAGATGTCCCAATAGTTTCACAGATGTACCAGTAGTTTCACAGATGTCCCAATAGTTTCACAGATGTCCCAATAGTTTCACAGATGTCCCAGAAGTTTTACAGACATCCCAGTAGGTTAACAGATATTCCGATAGTTTCACAGATGTACCAGTAGTTTCACAGATGTCCCAATAGTTTAACAGATGTCCCAGTAGTTTTACAGATGTCCCAGTAGTTTCAGACATGTCCCAGTAGTTTCACAGACGCCCCAATAGTTTCACATATGTCCCATTAGTTTCACAGATGTCCCCATAGTTTCACAGATGTCCCAATAGTTTCACAGATGTCCCATTAGTTTCACAGATGTCCCCATAGTTTCACAGATGTCCCAATAGTTTAACAGATGTCCCACTAGTTTTACAGATGTACCAGTAGTTTCACAGATGTCCCAGTAGGTTAACAGATGTCCCCATAGTTTCACAGATGTCCCATTAGTGTCACAGATGTTCCCATAGTTTCACAGATGTTCCAATAGTTTAACAGATGTCCCAATAGTTTAACAGATGTCCCAGTAGTTTCACAGATGTCCCAATAGTTTCACAGATGTCCCAGTAGTTTTACAGATATCCCAATAGGTTAACAGATGTCCCTATAGTTTCACAGATGTACCAGTAGTTTCACAGATGTCCCAATAGTTTCACAGATGTCCCAATAGTTTCACAGATGTCCCAATAGTTTCACATATGTCCCATTAGTTTCACAGATGTCCCCATAGTTCCACAGATGTCCCAATAGTTTCATAGATGTCCCAGTAGTTTGACAGATATCCCAGTAGGTTAACAGATGTCCCCATAGTTTCACAGATGTCCCAATAGTTTAACAGATGTCCCAGTAGTCTAACAGATGTCCCAGTAGTTTCACAGATGTCCCAGTAGGTTAAAAGATGTCCCCATAGTTTCACAGATGTTCCAATAGTTTCACAGATGTCCCAGTAGTTTTACAGATATCCCAATAGGTTAACAGATGTCCCCATAGTTTCACAGATGTACCAGTAGTTTCACAGATGTCCCAATAGTTTCACAGATGTCCCAATAGTTTCACAGATGTCCCAATAGTTTCACATATGTCCCATTAGTTTCACAGATGACCCCATAGTTTCACAGATGTTCCAATAGTTTCACAGATGTCCCAATAGTTTCACCTATGTCCCATTTGTTTCACAGATGTCCCCATAGTTTCACAGATGTCCCAATAGTTTCACAGATGTACCAGTAGTTTCACAGATGTCCCAATAGTTTCACAGATGTCCCAATAGTTTCACAGATGTCCCAGAAGTTTTACAGACATCCCAGTAGGTTAACAGATATTCCGATAGTTTCACAGATGTACCAGTAGTTTCACAGATGTCCCAATAGTTTAACAGATGTCCCAGTAGTTTTACAGATGTCCCAGTAGTTTCAGAAATGTCCCAGTAGTTTCACAGACGCCCCAATAGTTTCACATATGTCCCATTAGTTTCACAGATGTCCCCATAGTTTCACAGATGTCCCAATAGTTTCACAGATGTCACATTAGTTTCACAGATGTCCCCATAGTTTCACAGATGTCCCAATAGTTTAACAGATGTCCCAGTAGTTTCACAGATGCCCCAATAGTTTCACATATGTCCCATTAGTTTCACAGATGTCCCATTAGTTTAACAGATGTTCCCATAGTTTCACAGATGTTCCAATAGTTTAACAGATGTCCCAGTAGTTTTACAGATGTCCCAGTAGTTTCACACATGTCCCAGTAGTTTCACAGACGCCCCAATAGTTTCACATATGTCCCATTAGTTTCACAGATGTCCCCATAGTTTCACAGATGTCCCAATAGTTTCACAGATGTACCAATAGTTTCACAGATGTCCCAGTAGGTTAACAGATGTCCCCATAGTTTCACAGATGTCCCAATAGTTTCACAGATGTCCCAGTAGTTTTACAGATATCCCAATAGGTTAACAGATGTCCCCATAGTTTCACAGATGTACCAGTAGTTTCACAGATGTCCCCATAGTTTCACAGATGTTCCAATAGTTTCACAGATGTCCCAATAGTTTCACCTATGTCCCATTTGTTTCACAGATGTCCCCATAGTTTCACAGATGTCCCAATAGTTTCATAGATGTCCCAGTAGTTTTACAGATATCCCAGTAGGTTAACAGATGTCCCCATAGTTTCACAGATGTCCCAATAGTTTAACAGATGTCCCAATAGTTTAACAGATGTCCCAGTAGTTTCACAGATGTCCCAGTAGGTTAACAGATGTCCCCATAGTTTCACAGATGTCCCAATAGTTTCACAGATGTCCCAGTAGTTTTACAGATATCCCAATAGGTTAACAGATGTCCCCATAGTTTCACAGATGTACCAGTAGTTTCACAGATGTCCCAATAGTTTCACAGATGTCCCAATAGTTTCACAGATGTCCCAATAGTTTCACATATGTCCCATTAGTTTCACAGATGTCCCCATAGTTTAACAGATGCCCAGTAGTTTAACAGATGCCCCAGTAGTTTCACAGATGTCCCAGTAGGTTAACAGATGTCCCCATAGTTTCACAGATGTTCCAATAGTTTCACAGATGTCCCAGTAGTTTTACAGATATCCCAATAGGTTAACAGATGTCCCCATAGTTTCACAGATGTACCAGTAGTTTCACAGATGTCCCAATAGTTTCACAGATGTCCCAATAGTTTCACAGATGTCCCAATAGTTTCACATATGTCCCATTAGTTTCACAGATGACACCATAGTTTCACAGATGTTCCAATAGTTTCACAGATGTCCCAATAGTTTCACCTATGTCCCATTTGTTTCACAGATGTCCCCATAGTTTCACAGATGTCCCAATAGTTTCACAGATGTACCAGTAGTTTCACAGATGTCCCAATAGTTTCACAGATGTCCCAATAGTTTCACAGATGTCCCAGAAGTTTTACAGACATCCCAGTAGGTTAACAGATATTCCGATAGTTTCACAGATGTACCAGTAGTTTCACAGATGTCCCAATATTTTAACAGATGTCCCAGTAGTTTTACAGATGTCCCAGTAGTTTCAGACATGTCCCAGTAGTTTCACAGACGCCCCAATAGTTTCACATATGTCCCATTAGTTTCACAGATGTCCCCATAGTTTCACAGATGTCCCAATAGTTTCACAGATGTCCCATTAGTTTCACAGATGTCCCCATAGTTTCACAGATGTCCCAATAGTTTAACAGATGTCCCAGTAGTTTCACAGACACCCCAATAGTTTCACATATGTCCCATTAGTTTCACAGATGTCCCATTAGTTTCACAGATGTTCCCATAGTTTCACAGATGTTCCAATAGTTTAACAGATGTCCCAGTAGTTTTACAGATGTCCCAGTAGTTTCACACATGTCCCAGTAGTTTCACAGACGCCTCAATAGTTTCACATATGTCCCATTAGTTTCACAGATGTCCCCATAGTTTCACAGATGTCCCAATAGTTTCACAGATGTACCAGTAGTTTCACAGATGTCCCAGTAGGTTAACAGATGTCCCCATAGTTTCACAGATGTCCCAATAGTTTCACAGATGTCCCAGTAGTTTTACAGATATCCGAATAGGTTAACAGATGTCCCCATAGTTTCACATATGTACTAGTAGTTTCACAGATGTCCCAATAGTTTCACCTATGTCCCATTTGTTTCACAGATGTCCCCATAGTTTCACAGATGTCCCAATAGTTTCATAGATGTCCCAGTAGTTTTACAGATATCCCAGTAGGTTAACAGATGTCCCCATAGTTTCACAGATGTCCCAATAGATTAACAGATGTCCCAATAGTTTAACAGATGTCCCAGTAGTTTCACAGATGTCCCAGTAGGTTAACAGATGTCCCCATAGTTTCACAGATGTCCCAATAGTTTCACAGATGTCCCAGTAGTTTTACAGATATCCCAATAGGTTAACAGATGTCCCCATAGTTTCACAGATGTACCAGTAGTTTCACAGATGTCCCAATAGTTTCACAGATGTCCCAATAGTTTCACAGATGTCCCAATAGTTTCACATATGTCCCATTAGTTTCACAGATGTCCCCATAGTTTAACAGATGTCCCAGTAGTTTAACAGATGCCCCAGTAGTTTCACAGATGTCCCAGTAGGTTAACAGATGTCCCCATAGTTTCACAGATGTTCCAATAGTTTCACAGATGTCCCAGTAGTTTTAGAGATATCCCAATAGGTTAACAGATGTCCCCATAGTTTCACAGATGTACCAGTAGTTTCACAGATGTCCCAATAGTTTCACAGATGTCCCAATAGTTTCACAGATGTCCCAATAGTTTCACATATGTCCCATTAGTTTCACAGATGACCCCATAGTTTCACAGATGTTCCAATAGTTTCACAGATGTCCCAATAGTTTCACCTATGTCCCATTTGTTTCAAAGATGTCCCCATAGTTTCACATATGTCCCAATAGTTTCACAGATGTACCAGTAGTTTCACAGATGTCCCAATAGTTTCACAGATGTCCCAATAGTTTCACAGATGTCCCAGAAGTTTTACAGACATCCCAGTAGGTTAACAGATGTTCCGATAGTTTCACAGATGTACCAGTAGTTTCACAGATGTCCCAATAGTTTAACAGATGTCCCAGTAGTTTTACAGATGTCCCAGTAGTTTCAGACATGTCCCAGTAGTTTCACAGATGCCCCAATAGTTTCACATATGTCCCATTAGTTTCACAGATGTCCCCATAGTTTCACAGATGTCCCAATAGTTTCACAGATGTCCGATTAGTTTCACATATGTCCCCATAGTTTCACAGATGTCCCAATAGTTTAACAGATGTCCCAGTAGTTTAACAGACGCCCCAATAGTTTCACATATGTCCCATTAGTTTCACAGATGTCCCATTAGTTTCACAGATGTTCCCATAGTTTCACAGATGTTCCAATAGTTTAACAGATGTCCCAGTAGTTTTACAGATGTCCCAGTAGTTTCACACATGTCCCATTAGTTTCACAGAGGCCCCAATAGTTTCACATATGTCCCATTAGTTTCACAGATGTCCCCATAGTTTCACAGATGTCCCAATAGTTTCACAGATGTACCAGTAGTTTCACAGATGTCCCAGTAGGTTAACAGATGTCCCCATAGTTTCACAGATGTCCCAATAGTTTCACAGATGTCCCAGTAGTTTTACAGATATCCCAATAGGTTAAAAGATGTCCCCATAGTTTCACAGATGTACCAGTAGTTTCACAGATGTCCCCATAGTTTCACAGATGTCCCAATAGTTTATCAGATGTCCCAGTAGTTTAACAGATGTCCCAGTAGTTTCACAGATGTCCCAGTAGGTTAAAAGATGTCCCCATAGTTTCACAGATGTTACAATAGTTTCACAGATGTCCCAGTAGTTTTACAGATATCCCAATAGGTTAACAGATGTCCCCATAGTTTCACAGATGTACCAGTAGTTTCACAGATGTCCCAATAGTTTCACAGATGTCCCAATAGTTTCACAGATGTCCCAATAGTTTCACATATGTCCCATTAGTTTCACAGATGACCCCATAGTTTCACAGATGTTCCAATAGTTTCACAGATGTCCCAATAGTTTCACCTATGTCCCATTTGTTTCACAGATGTCCCCATAGTTTCACAGATGTCCCAATAGTTTCACAGATGTACCAGTAGTTTCACAGATGTCCCAATAGTTTCACAGATGTCCCAATAGTTTCACAGATGTCCCAGAAGTTTTACAGACATCCCAGTAGGTTAACAGATATTCCGATAGTTTCACAGATGTACCAGTAGTTTCACAGATGTCCCAATAGTTTAACAGATGTCCCAGTAGTTTTACAGATGTCCCAGTAGTTTCAGACATGTCCCAGTAGTTTCACAGACGCCCCAATAGTTTCACATATGTCCCATTAGTTTCACAGATGTCCCCATAGTTTCACAGATGTCCCAATAGTTTCACAGATGTCCCATTAGTTTCACAGATGTCCCCATAGTTTCACAGATGTCCCAATAGTTTAACAGATGTCCCACTAGTTTTACAGATATACCAGTAGTTTCACAGATGTCCCAGTAGGTTAACAGATGTCCCCATATTTTCACAGATGTCCCATTAGTGTCACAGATGTTCCCATAGTTTCACAGATGTTCCAATAGTTTAACAGATGTCCCAATAGTTTAACAGATGTCCCAGTAGTTTCACAGATGTCCCAGTAGGTTAACAGATGTCCCCATAGTTTCACAGATGTCCCAATAGTTTCACAGATGTCCCAGTAGTTTTACAGATATCCCAATAGGTTAACAGATGTCCCTATAGTTTCACAGATGTACCAGTAGTTTCACAGATGTCCCAATAGTTTCACAGATGTCCCAATAGTTTCACAGATGTCCCAATAGTTTCACATATGTCCCATTAGTTTCACAGATGTCCCCATAGTTCCACAGATGTCCCAATAGTTTCATAGATGTCCCAGTAGTTTTACAGATATCCCAGTAGGTTAACAGATGTCCCCATAGTTTCACAGATGTCCCAATAGTTTATCAGATGTCCCAGTAGTTTAACAGATGTCCCAGTAGTTTCACAGATGTCCCAGTAGGTTAAAAGATGTCCCCATAGTTTCACAGATGTTACAATAGTTTCACAGATGTCCCAGTAGTTTTACAGATATCCCAATAGGTTAACAGATGTCCCCATAGTTTCACAGATGTACCAGTAGTTTCACAGATGTCCCAATAGTTTCACAGATGTCCCAATAGTTTCACAGATGTCCCAATAGTTTCACATATGTCCCATTAGTTTCACAGATGACCCCATAGTTTCACAGATGTTCCAATAGTTTCACAGATGTCCCAATAGTTTCACCTATGTCCCATTTGTTTCACAGATGTCCCCATAGTTTCACAGATGTCCCAATAGTTTCACAGATGTACCAGTAGTTTCACAGATGTCCCAATAGTTTCACAGATGTCCCAATAGTTTCACAGATGTCCCAGAAGTTTTACAGACATCCCAGTAGGTTAACAGATATTCCGATAGTTTCACAGATGTACCAGTAGTTTCACAGATGTCCCAATAGTTTAACAGATGTCCCAGTAGTTTTACAGATGTCCCAGTAGTTTCAGACATGTCCCAGTAGTTTCACAGACGCCCCAATAGTTTCACATATGTCCCATTAGTTTCACAGATATCCCCATAGTTTCACAGATGTCCCAATAGTTTCACAGATGTCCCATTAGTTTCACAGATGTCCCCATAGTTTCACAGATGTCCCAATAGTTTAACAGATGTCCCAATAGTTTTACAGATGTACCAGTAGTTTCACAGATGTCCCAGTAGGTTAACAGATGTCCCCATAGTTTCACAGATGTCCCATTAGTGTCACAGATGTTCCCATAGTTTCACAGATGTTCCAATAGTTTAACAGATGTCCCAGTAGTTTCACAGATGTCCCAATAGGTTAACAGATGTCCACATAGTTTCACAGATGTCCCAATAGTTTCACAGATGTCCCAGTAGTTTTACAGATATCCCAATAGGTTAACAGATGTCCCTATAGTTTCACAGATGTACCAGTAGTTTCACAGATGTCCCAATAGTTTCACAGATGTCCCAATAGTTTCACAGATGTCCCAATAGTTTCACATATGTCCCATTAGTTTCACAGATGTCCCCATAGTTTCACAGATGTCCCAATAGTTTCATAGATGTTCCAGTAGTTTTACAGATATCCCAGTAGGTTAACAGATGTCCCCATAGTTTCACAGATGTCCCAATAGTTTAACAGATGTCCCAGTAGTTTAACAGATGTCCCAGTAGTTTCACAGATGTCCCAGTAGGTTAAAAGATGTCCCCATAGTTTCACAGATGTTCCAATAGTTTCACAGATGTCCCAGTAGTTTTACAGATATCCCAATAGGTTAACAGATGTCCCCATAGTTTCACAGATGTACCAGTAGTTTCACAGATGTCCCAATAGTTTCACAGATGTCCCAATAGTTTCACAGATGTCCCAATAGTTTCACATATGTCCCATTAGTTTCACAGATGACCCCATAGTTTCACAGATGTTCCAATAGTTTCACAGATGTCCCAATAGTTTCACCTATGTCCCATTTGTTTCACAGATGTCCCCATAGTTTCACAGATGTCCCAATAGTTTCACAGATGTACCAGTAGTTTCACAGATGTCCCAATAGTTTCACAGATGTCCCAATAGTTTCACAGATGTCCCAGAAGTTTTACAGACATCCCAGTAGGTTAACAGATATTCCGATAGTTTCACAGATGTACCAGTAGTTTCACAGATGTCCCAATAGTTTAACAGATGTCCCAGTAGTTTTACAGATGTCCCAGTAGTTTCAGAAATGTCCCAGTAGTTTCACAGACGCCCCAATAGTTTCACATATGTCCCATTAGTTTCACAGATGTCCCCATAGTTTCACAGATGTCCCAATAGTTTCACATATGTCCCATTAGTTTCACAGATGACCCCATAGTTTCACAGATGTTCCAATAGTTTCACAGATGTCCCAATAGTTTCACCTATGTCCCATTTGTTTCACAGATGTCCCCATAGTTTCACAGATGTTCCAATAGTTTCACAGATGTACCAGTAGTTTCACAGATGTCCCAATAGTTTCACAGATGTCCCAATAGTTTCACAGATGTCCCAGAAGTTTTACAGACATCCCAGTAGGTTAACAGATGTTCCGATAGTTTCACAGATGTACCAGTAGTTTCACAGATGTCCCAATAGTTTAACAGATGTCCCAGTAGTTTTACAGCTGTCCCAGTAGTTTCAGACATGTCCCAGTAGTTTCACAGACGCCCCAAAAGTTTCACATATGTCCCATTAGTTTCACAGATGTCCCCATAGTTTCACAGATGTCCCAATAGTTTCACAGATGTCCCATTAGTTTCACAGATGTCCCCATAGTTTCACAGATGTCCCAATAGTTTAACAGATGTCCCACTAGTTTTACAGATGTACCAGTAGTTTCACAGATGTCCCAGTAGGTTAACAGATGTCCCCATAGTTTCACAGATGTCCCATTAGTGTCACAGATGTTCCCATAGTTTCACAGATGTTCCAATAGTTTAACAGATGTCCCAATAGTTTAACAGATGTCCCAGTAGGTTAACAGATGTCCCCATAATTTCACAGATGTCCCAATAGTTTCACAGATGTCCCAGTAGTTTTACAGATATCCCAATAGGTTAACAGATGTCCCTATAATTTCACAGATGTACCAGTAGTTTCACAGATGTCCCAATAGTTTCACAGATGTCCCAATAGTTTCACAGATGTCCCAATAGTTTCACATATGTCCCATTAGTTTCACAGATGTCCCCATAGTTTCACAGATGTCCCAATAGTTTCATAGATGTCCCAGTAGTTTTACAGATATCCCAGTAGGTTAACAGATGTCCCCATAGTTTCACAGATGTCCCAATAGTTTATCAGATGTCCCAGTAGTTTAACAGATGTCCCAGTAGTTTCACAGATGTCCCAGTAGGTTAAAAGATGTCCCCATAGTTTCACAGATGTTACAATAGTTTCACAGATGTCCCAGTAGTTTTACAGATATCCCAATAGGTTAACAGATGTCCCCATAGTTTCACAGATGTACCAGTAGTTTCACAGATGTCCCAATAGTTTCACAGATGTCCCAATAGTTTCACAGATGTCCCAATAGTTTCACATATGTCCCATTAGTTTCACAGATGACCCCATAGTTTCACAGATGTTCCAATAGTTTCACAGATGTCCCAATAGTTTCACCTATGTCCCATTTGTTTCACAGATGTCCCCATAGTTTCACAGATGTCCCAATAGTTTCACAGATGTACCAGTAGTTTCACAGATGTCCCAATAGTTTCACAGATGTCCCAATAGTTTCACAGATGTCCCAGAAGTTTTACAGACATCCCAGTAGGTTAACAGATATTCCGATAGTTTCACAGATGTACCAGTAGTTTCACAGATGTCCCAATAGTTTAACAGATGTCCCAGTAGTTTTACAGATGTCCCAGTAGTTTCAGACATGTCCCAGTAGTTTCACAGACGCCCCAATAGTTTCACATATGTCCCATTAGTTTCACAGATGTCCCCATAGTTTCACAGATGTCCCAATAGTTTCACAGATGTCCCATTAGTTTCACAGATGTCCCCATAGTTTCACAGATGTCCCAATAGTTTAACAGATGTCCCACTAGTTTTACAGATGTACCAGTAGTTTCACAGATGTCCCAGTAGGTTAACAGATGTCCCCATAGTTTCACAGATGTCCCATTAGTGTCACAGATGTTCCCATAGTTTCACAGATGTTCCAATAGTTTAACAGATGTCCCAATAGTTTAACAGATGTCCCAGTAGTTTCACAGATGTCCCAATAGTTTCACAGATGTCCCAGTAGTTTTACAGATATCCCAATAGGTTAACAGATGTCCCTATAGTTTCACAGATGTACCAGTAGTTTCACAGATGTCCCAATAGTTTCACAGATGTCCCAATAGTTTCACAGATGTCCCAATAGTTTCACATATGTCCCATTAGTTTCACAGATGTCCCCATAGTTCCACAGATGTCCCAATAGTTTCATAGATGTCCCAGTAGTTTGACAGATATCCCAGTAGGTTAACAGATGTCCCCATAGTTTCACAGATGTCCCAATAGTTTAACAGATGTCCCAGTAGTCTAACAGATGTCCCAGTAGTTTCACAGATGTCCCAGTAGGTTAAAAGATGTCCCCATAGTTTCACAGATGTTCCAATAGTTTCACAGATGTCCCAGTAGTTTTACAGATATCCCAATAGGTTAACAGATGTCCCCATAGTTTCACAGATGTACCAGTAGTTTCACAGATGTCCCAATAGTTTCACAGATGTCCCAATAGTTTCACAGATGTCCCAATAGTTTCACATATGTCCCATTAGTTTCACAGATGACCCCATAGTTTCACAGATGTTCCAATAGTTTCACAGATGTCCCAATAGTTTCACCTATGTCCCATTTGTTTCACAGATGTCCCCATAGTTTCACAGATGTCCCAATAGTTTCACAGATGTACCAGTAGTTTCACAGATGTCCCAATAGTTTCACAGATGTCCCAATAGTTTCACAGATGTCCCAGAAGTTTTACAGACATCCCAGTAGGTTAACAGATATTCCGATAGTTTCACAGATGTACCAGTAGTTTCACAGATGTCCCAATAGTTTAACAGATGTCCCAGTAGTTTTACAGATGTCCCAGTAGTTTCAGAAATGTCCCAGTAGTTTCACAGACGCCCCAATAGTTTCACATATGTCCCATTAGTTTCACAGATGTCCCCATAGTTTCACAGATGTCCCAATAGTTTCACAGATGTCACATTAGTTTCACAGATGTCCCCATAGTTTCACAGATGTCCCAATAGTTTAACAGATGTCCCAGTAGTTTCACAGATGCCCCAATAGTTTCACATATGTCCCATTAGTTTCACAGATGTCCCATTAGTTTAACAGATGTTCCCATAGTTTCACAGATGTTCCAATAGTTTAACAGATGTCCCAGTAGTTTTACAGATGTCCCAGTAGTTTCACACATGTCCCAGTAGTTTCACAGACGCCCCAATAGTTTCACATATGTCCCATTAGTTTCACAGATGTCCCCATAGTTTCACAGATGTCCCAATAGTTTCACAGATGTACCAATAGTTTCACAGATGTCCCAGTAGGTTAACAGATGTCCCCATAGTTTCACAGATGTCCCAATAGTTTCACAGATGTCCCAGTAGTTTTACAGATATCCCAATAGGTTAACAGATGTCCCCATAGTTTCACAGATGTACCAGTAGTTTCACAGATGTCCCCATAGTTTCACAGATGTTCCAATAGTTTCACAGATGTCCCAATAGTTTCACCTATGTCCCATTTGTTTCACAGATGTCCCCATAGTTTCACAGATGTCCCAATAGTTTCATAGATGTCCCAGTAGTTTTACAGATATCCCAGTAGGTTAACAGATGTCCCCATAGTTTCACAGATGTCCCAATAGTTTAACAGATGTCCCAATAGTTTAACAGATGTCCCAGTAGTTTCACAGATGTCCCAGTAGGTTAACAGATGTCCCCATAGTTTCACAGATGTCCCAATAGTTTCACAGATGTCCCAGTAGTTTTACAGATATCCCAATAGGTTAACAGATGTCCCCATAGTTTCACAGATGTACCAGTAGTTTCACAGATGTCCCAATAGTTTCACAGATGTCCCAATAGTTTCACAGATGTCCCAATAGTTTCACATATGTCCCATTAGTTTCACAGATGTCCCCATAGTTTAACAGATGCCCAGTAGTTTAACAGATGCCCCAGTAGTTTCACAGATGTCCCAGTAGGTTAACAGATGTCCCCATAGTTTCACAGATGTTCCAATAGTTTCACAGATGTCCCAGTAGTTTTACAGATATCCCAATAGGTTAACAGATGTCCCCATAGTTTCACAGATGTACCAGTAGTTTCACAGATGTCCCAATAGTTTCACAGATGTCCCAATAGTTTCACAGATGTCCCAATAGTTTCACATATGTCCCATTAGTTTCACAGATGACACCATAGTTTCACAGATGTTCCAATAGTTTCACAGATGTCCCAATAGTTTCACCTATGTCCCATTTGTTTCACAGATGTCCCCATAGTTTCACAGATGTCCCAATAGTTTCACAGATGTACCAGTAGTTTCACAGATGTCCCAATAGTTTCACAGATGTCCCAATAGTTTCACAGATGTCCCAGAAGTTTTACAGACATCCCAGTAGGTTAACAGATATTCCGATAGTTTCACAGATGTACCAGTAGTTTCACAGATGTCCCAATATTTTAACAGATGTCCCAGTAGTTTTACAGATGTCCCAGTAGTTTCAGACATGTCCCAGTAGTTTCACAGACGCCCCAATAGTTTCACATATGTCCCATTAGTTTCACAGATGTCCCCATAGTTTCACAGATGTCCCAATAGTTTCACAGATGTCCCATTAGTTTCACAGATGTCCCCATAGTTTCACAGATGTCCCAATAGTTTAACAGATGTCCCAGTAGTTTCACAGACACCCCAATAGTTTCACATATGTCCCATTAGTTTCACAGATGTCCCATTAGTTTCACAGATGTTCCCATAGTTTCACAGATGTTCCAATAGTTTAACAGATGTCCCAGTAGTTTTACAGATGTCCCAGTAGTTTCACACATGTCCCAGTAGTTTCACAGACGCCCCAATAGTTTCACATATGTCCCATTAGTTTCACAGATGTCCCCATAGTTTCACAGATGTCCCAATAGTTTCACAGATGTACCAGTAGTTTCACAGATGTCCCAGTAGGTTAACAGATGTCCCCATAGTTTCACAGATGTCCCAATAGTTTCACAGATGTCCCAGTAGTTTTACAGATATCCGAATAGGTTAACAGATGTCCCCATAGTTTCACATATGTACTAGTAGTTTCACAGATGTCCCAATAGTTTCACCTATGTCCCATTTGTTTCACAGATGTCCCCATAGTTTCACAGATGTCCCAATAGTTTCATAGATGTCCCAGTAGTTTTACAGATATCCCAGTAGGTTAACAGATGTCCCCATAGTTTCACAGATGTCCCAATAGATTAACAGATGTCCCAATAGTTTAACAGATGTCCCAGTAGTTTCACAGATGTCCCAGTAGGTTAACAGATGTCCCCATAGTTTCACAGATGTCCCAATAGTTTCACAGATGTCCCAGTAGTTTTACAGATATCCCAATAGGTTAACAGATGTCCCCATAGTTTCACAGATGTACCAGTAGTTTCACAGATGTCCCAATAGTTTCACAGATGTCCCAATAGTTTCACAGATGTCCCAATAGTTTCACATATGTCCCATTAGTTTCACAGATGTCCCCATAGTTTAACAGATGTCCCAGTAGTTTAACAGATGCCCCAGTAGTTTCACAGATGTCCCAGTAGGTTAACAGATGTCCCCATAGTTTCACAGATGTTCCAATAGTTTCACAGATGTCCCAGTAGTTTTAGAGATATCCCAATAGGTTAACAGATGTCCCCATAGTTTCACAGATGTACCAGTAGTTTCACAGATGTCCCAATAGTTTCACAGATGTCCCAATAGTTTCACAGATGTCCCAATAGTTTCACATATGTCCCATTAGTTTCACAGATGACCCCATAGTTTCACAGATGTTCCAATAGTTTCACAGATGTCCCAATAGTTTCACCTATGTCCCATTTGTTTCAAAGATGTCCCCATAGTTTCACATATGTCCCAATAGTTTCACAGATGTACCAGTAGTTTCACAGATGTCCCAATAGTTTCACAGATGTCCCAATAGTTTCACAGATGTCCCAGAAGTTTTACAGACATCCCAGTAGGTTAACAGATGTTCCGATAGTTTCACAGATGTACCAGTAGTTTCACAGATGTCCCAATAGTTTAACAGATGTCCCAGTAGTTTTACAGATGTCCCAGTAGTTTCAGACATGTCCCAGTAGTTTCACAGATGCCCCAATAGTTTCACATATGTCCCATTAGTTTCACAGATGTCCCCATAGTTTCACAGATGTCCCAATAGTTTCACAGATGTCCGATTAGTTTCACATATGTCCCCATAGTTTCACAGATGTCCCAATAGTTTAACAGATGTCCCAGTAGTTTCACAGACGCCCCAATAGTTTCACATATGTCCCATTAGTTTCACAGATGTCCCATTAGTTTCACAGATGTTCCCATAGTTTCACAGATGTTCCAATAGTTTAACAGATGTCCCAGTAGTTTTACAGATGTCCCAGTAGTTTCACACATGTCCCATTAGTTTCACAGAGGCCCCAATAGTTTCACATATGTCCCATTAGTTTCACAGATGTCCCCATAGTTTCACAGATGTCCCAATAGTTTCACAGATGTACCAGTAGTTTCACAGATGTCCCAGTAGGTTAACAGATGTCCCCATAGTTTCACAGATGTCCCAATAGTTTCACAGATGTCCCAGTAGTTTTACAGATATCCCAATAGGTTAAAAGATGTCCCCATAGTTTCACAGATGTACCAGTAGTTTCACAGATGTCCCCATAGTTTCACAGATGTTCCAATAGTTTCACAGATGTCCCAATAGTTTCACCTATGTCCCATTTGTTTCACAGATGTCCCCATAGTTTCACAGATGTCCCAATAGTTTCATAGATGTCCCAGTAGTTTTACAGATATCCCAGTAGGTTAACAGATGTCCCCATAGTTTCACAGATGTTCCAATAGTTTCACAGATGTCCCAGTAGTTTTACAGATATCCCAATAGGTTAACAGATGTCCCCATAGTTTCACAGATGTACCAGTAGTTTCACAGATGTCCCAATAGTTTCACAGATGTCCCAATAGTTTCACAGATGTCCCAATAGTTTCACATATGTCCCATTAGTTTCACAGATGACCCCATAGTTTCACAGATGTTCCAATAGTTTCACAGATGTCCCAATAGTTTCACCTATGTCCCATTTGTTTCACAGATGTCCCCATAGTTTCACAGATGTCCCAATAGTTTCACAGATGTACCAGTAGTTTCAAAGATGTCCCAATAGTTTCACAGATGTCCCAATAGTTTCACAGATGTCCCAGAAGTTTTACAGACATCCCAGTAGGTTAACAGATGTTCCGATAGTTTCACAGATGTACCAGTAGTTTCACAGATGTCCCAATAGTTTAACAGATGTCCCAATAGTTTTACAGATGTCCCAGTAGTTTCACAGATGTCCCAATAGTTTCACCTATGTCCCATTTGTTTCACAGATGTCCCCATAGTTTCACAGATGTCCCAATAGTTTCACAGATGTACCAGTAGTTTCACAGATGTCCCAATAGTTTCACAGATGTCTCAATAGTTTCACAGATGTCCCAGAAGTTTTACAGACATCCCAGTAGGTTAACAGATGTTCCGATAGTTTCACAGATGTACCAGTAGTTTCACAGATGTCCCAATAGTTTAACAGATGTCCCAATAGTTTTACAGATGTCCCAGTAGTTTCACAGATGTCCCAGTAGGTTAACAGATGTCCCCATAGTTTCACAGATGTCCCATTAGTGTCACAGATGTTCCCATAGTTTCACAGATGTCCCAGTAGGTCAACAGATGTCCCCATAGTTTCACAGATGTCCCAATAGTTTCACAGATGTCCCAATAGTTTTACAGATATCCCAATAGGTTAACAGATGTCCCCATAGTTTCACAGATGTACCAGTAGTTTCACAGATGTCCCCATAGTTTCACAGATGTTCCAATAGTTTCACAGATGTCCCAATAGTTTCACCTATGTCCCATTTGTTTCACAGATGTCCCCATAGTTTCACAGATGTCCCAATAGTTTCATAGATGTCCCAGTAGTTTTACAGATATCCCAGTAGTTTCACAGATGTCCCAATAGTTTAACAGATGTCCCAGTAGTTTAACAGATGTCCCAGTAGTTTAACAGATGTCCCAGTAGTTTAACAGATGTCCCAGTAGTTTCACAGATGTCCCAGTAGGTTAACAGATGTCCCCATAGTTTCACACATTTTCCAATAGTTTCACAGATGTCCCAGTAGTTTTACAGATATCCCAATAGGTTAACAGATGTCCCCATAGTTTCACAGATGTACCAGTAGTTTCACAGATGTCCCATTAGTTTCACAGATGTCCCAATAGTTTCACAGATGTCCCAATAGTTTCACATATGTCCCATTAGTATCACAGATGACCCCATAGTTTCACAGATGTTCCAATAGTTTCACAGATGTCCCAATAGTTTCACCTATGTCCCATTTGTTTCACAGATGTCCCCATAGTTTCACAGATGTCCCAATAGTTTCACAGATGTACCAGTAGTTTCACAGATGTCCCAATAGTTTCACAGATGTCCCAGTAGTTTTACAGATGTCCCAGTAGTTTCAGACATGTCCCAGTAGTTTCACAGACGCCCCAATAGTTCAACATATGTCCCATTAGTTTCACAGATGTCCCCATAGTTTCACAGATGTCCCAATAGTTTCACAGATGTCCCATTAGTTTCACAGATGTACCCATAGTTTCACAGATGTCCCAATAGTTTAACAGATGTCCCACTAGTTTTACAGATGTACCAGTAGTTTCACAGATGTCCCAGTAGGTTAACAGATGTCCCCATAGTTTCACAGATGTCCCATTAGTTTCACAGATGTTCCCATAGTTTCACAGATGTTCCAATAGTTTAACAGATGTCCCAGTAGTTTTACAGATGTCCCAGTAGTTTCACACATGTCCCAGTAGTTTCACAGACGCCCCAATAGTTTCACATATGTCCCATTAGTTTCACAGATGTCCCATTAGTTTCACAGATGTTCCCATAGTTTCACAGATGTTCCAATAGTTTAACAGATGTCCCAGTAGTTTTACAGATGTCCCAGTAGTTTCACACATGTCCCAGTAGTTTCACAGACGCCCCAATAGTTTCACATATGTCCCATTAGTTTCACAGATGTCCCCATAGTTTCACAGATGTCCCAATAGTTTCACAGATGTACCAGTAGTTTCACAGATGTCCCAGTAGGTTAACAGATGTCCCCATAGTTTCACAGATGTCCCAATAGTTTCACAGATGTCCCAGTAGTTTTACAGATATCCCAATAGGTTAACAGATGTCCCCATAGTTTCACAGATGTACCAGTAGTTTCACAGATGTCCCCATAGTTTCACAGATGTTCCAATAGTTTCACAGATGTCCCAATAGTTTCACCTATGTCCCATTTGTTTCACAGATGTCCCCATAGTTTCACAGATGTCCCAATAGTTTCATAGATGTCCCGGTAGTTTTACAGATATCCCAGTAGTTTCACAGATGTCCCAGTAGTTTAACAGATGTCCCAGTAGATTCACAGATGTCCCAGTAGGTTAACAGATGTCCCCATAGTTTCACAGATGTTCCAATAGTTTCACAGATGTCCCAGTAGTTTTACAGATATCCCAATAGGTTAACAGATGTCCCCATAGTTTCACAGATGTACCAGTAGTTTCACAGATGTCCCAATAGTTTCACAGATGTCCCAATAGTTTCACAGATGTCCCAATAGTTTCACATATGTCCCATTAATTTCACAGATGACCCCATAGTTTCACAGATGTTCCAATAGTTTCACAGATGTCCCAATAGTTTCACAGATGTCCCAGAAGTTTTACAGACATCCCAGTAGGTTAAGAGATGTTCCGATAGTTTCACAGATGTACCAGTAGTTTCACAGATGTCCTATTAGTTTCACAGATGTCCCCATAGTTTCACAGATGTCCCAATAGTTTCACAGATGTCTCATTAGTTTCACAGATTTCCCCATAGTTTCACAGATGTCCCAATAGTTTAACAGATATCCCAGTAGTTTCAGAGATGTCCCAGTACGTTAACAGATGTCCCCATAGTTTCACAGATGTCCCAATAGTTTAACAGATGTCCCAGTAGTTTAACAGATGTCCCAGTAGTTTCACAGATGTCCCAGTAGGTTAACAGATGTCCCCATAGTTTCACAGATGTTCCAATAGTTTCACAGATGTCCCAGTAGTTTTACAGATATCCCAATAGGTTAACAGATGTCCCCATAGTTTCACAGATGTACCAGTAGTTTCACAGATGTCCCAATAGTTTCACAGATGTCCCAATAGTTTCACAGATGTCCCAATAGTTTCACATATGTCCCATTAGTTTCACAGATGACCCCATAGTTTCACAGATGTTCCAATAGTTTCACAGATGTCCCAATAGTTTCACCTATGTCCCATTTGTTTCACAGATGTCCCCATAGTTTCACAGATGTCCCAATAGTTTCACAGATGTACCAGTAGTTTCACAGATGTCCCAATAGTTTCACAGATGTCCCAATAGTTTCACAGATGTCCCAGTAGTTTTACAGATATCCCAATAGGTTAACAGATGTCCCCATAGTTTCACAGATGTACCAGTAGTTTCACAGATGTCCCATTAGTTTCACAGATGTCCCAATAGTTTCACAGATGTCCCAATAGTTTCACATATGTCCCATTAGTATCACAGATGACCCCATAGTTTCACAGATGTTCCAATAGTTTCACAGATGTCCCAATAGTTTCACCTATGTCACATTTGTTTCACAGATGTCCCCATAGTTTCACAGATGTCCCAATAGTTTCACAGATGTACCAGTAGTTTCACAGATGTCCCAATAGTTTCACAGATGTCCCAGTAGTTTTACAGATGT
Organism: Petromyzon marinus; assembly: GCF_048934315.1. Taxonomy (NCBI): domain Eukaryota; kingdom Metazoa; phylum Chordata; class Hyperoartia; order Petromyzontiformes; family Petromyzontidae; genus Petromyzon; species Petromyzon marinus. The sequence continues at coordinate 13,848,487 of NC_133692.1, forward strand.
CCCAGTAGTTTCAGACATGTCCCAGTAGTTTCACAGACGCCCCAATAGTTCAACATATGTCCCATTAGTTTCACAGATGTCCCCATAGTTTCACAGATGTCCCAATAGTTTCACAGATGTCCCATTAGTTTCACAGATGTACCCATAGTTTCACAGATGTCCCAATAGTTTAACAGATGTCCCACTAGTTTTACAGATGTACCAGTAGTTTCACAGATGTCCCAGTAGGTTAACAGATGTCCCCATAGTTTCACAGATGTCCCATTAGTTTCACAGATGTTCCCATAGTTTCACAGATGTTCCAATAGTTTAACAGATGTCCCAGTAGTTTTACAGATGTCCCAGTAGTTTCACACATGTCCCAGTAGTTTCACAGACGCCCCAATAGTTTCACATATGTCCCATTAGTTTCACAGATGTCCCATTAGTTTCACAGATGTTCCCATAGTTTCACAGATGTTCCAATAGTTTAACAGATGTCCCAGTAGTTTTACAGATGTCCCAGTAGTTTCACACATGTCCCAGTAGTTTCACAGACGCCCCAATAGTTTCACATATGTCCCATTAGTTTCACAGATGTCCCCATAGTTTCACAGATGTCCCAATAGTTTCACAGATGTACCAGTAGTTTCACAGATGTCCCAGTAGGTTAACAGATGTCCCCATAGTTTCACAGATGTCCCAATAGTTTCACAGATGTCCCAGTAGTTTTACAGATATCCCAATAGGTTAACAGATGTCCCCATAGTTTCACAGATGTACCAGTAGTTTCACAGATGTCCCCATAGTTTCACAGATGTTCCAATAGTTTCACAGATGTCCCAATAGTTTCACCTATGTCCCATTTGTTTCACAGATGTCCCCATAGTTTCACAGATGTCCCAATAGTTTCATAGATGTCCCGGTAGTTTTACAGATATCCCAGTAGTTTCACAGATGTCCCAGTAGTTTAACAGATGTCCCAGTAGTTTCACAGATGTCCCAGTAGGTTAACAGATGTCCCCATAGTTTCACAGATGTTCCAATAGTTTCACAGATGTCCCAGTAGTTTTACAGATATCCCAATAGGTTAACAGATGTCCCCATAGTTTCACAGATGTACCAGTAGTTTCACAGATGTCCCAATAGTTTCACAGATGTCCCAATAGTTTCACAGATGTCCCAATAGTTTCACATATGTCCCATTAATTTCACAGATGACCCCATAGTTTCACAGATGTTCCAATAGTTTCACAGATGTCCCAATAGTTTCACAGATGTCCCAGAAGTTTTACAGACATCCCAGTAGGTTAAGAGATGTTCCGATAGTTTCACAGATGTACCAGTAGTTTCACAGATGTCCTATTAGTTTCACAGATGTCCCCATAGTTTCACAGATGTCCCAATAGTTTCACAGATGTCTCATTAGTTTCACAGATTTCCCCATAGTTTCACAGATGTCCCAATAGTTTAACAGATATCCCAGTAGTTTCAGAGATGTCCCAGTACGTTAACAGATGTCCCCATAGTTTCACAGATGTCCCAATAGTTTAACAGATGTCCCAGTAGTTTAACAGATGTCCCAGTAGTTTCACAGATGTCCCAGTAGGTTAACAGATGTCCCCATAGTTTCACAGATGTTCCAATAGTTTCACAGATGTCCCAGTAGTTTTACAGATATCCCAATAGGTTAACAGATGTCCCCATAGTTTCACAGATGTACCAGTAGTTTCACAGATGTCCCAATAGTTTCACAGATGTCCCAATAGTTTCACAGATGTCCCAATAGTTTCACATATGTCCCATTAGTTTCACAGATGACCCCATAGTTTCACAGATGTTCCAATAGTTTCACAGATGTCCCAATAGTTTCACCTATGTCCCATTTGTTTCACAGATGTCCCCATAGTTTCACAGATGTCCCAATAGTTTCACAGATGTACCAGTAGTTTCACAGATGTCCCAATAGTTTCACAGATGTCCCAATATTTTCACAGATGTCCCAGAAGTTTTACAGACATCCCAGTAGGTTAAGAGATGTTCCGATAGTTTCACAGATGTCCCATTAGTTTCACAGATGTCCCCATAGTTTCACAGATGTCCCAATAGTTTCACAGATGTCCCATTAGTTTCACAGATTTCCCCATAGTTTCACAGATGTCCCAATAGTTTAACAGATGTCCCAGTAGTTTTACAGATGTCCCAGTAGTTTCACACATGTCCCAGTAGTTTCACAGACGCCCCAATAGTTTCACATATGTCCCATTAGTTTCACAGATGTCCCCATAGTTTCACAGATGTCCCAATAGTTTCACAGATGTACCAGTAGTTTTACAGATATCCCAGTAGGTTAACAGATGTCCCCATAGTTTCACAGATGTACCAGTAGTTTCACAGATATCCCAATAGTTTAACAGATGTCCCAGTAGTTTAACAGATGTCCCAGTAGTTTCACAGATGTCCCAATAGTTTCACAGATGTCCCAATAGTTTCACAGATGTCCCAATAGTTTCACATATGTCCCATTAGTTTTACAGATGACCCCATAGTTTCACAGATGTTCCAATAGTTTCACAGATGTCCCAATAGTTTCACCTATGTCCCATTTGTTTCACAGATGTCCCCATAGTTTCACAGATGTCCCAATAGTTTCACAGATGTACCAGTAGTTTCACAGATGTCCCAATAGTTTCACAGATGTCCCAATAGTTTCACAGATGTCCCAGAAGTTTTACAGACATCCCAGTAGGTTAACAGATGTTCCGATAGTTTCACAGATGTACCAGTAGTTTCACAGATGTCCCAATAGTTTAACAGACGTCCCAGTAGTTTTACAGATGTCCCAGTAGTTTCAGACATGTCCCAGTAGTTTCACAGACGCCCCAATAGTTTCACATATGTCCCATTAGTTTCACAGATGTCCCCATAGTTTCACAGATGTCCCAATAGTTTCACAGATGTCCCATTAGTTTCACAGATGTCCCCATAGTTTCACAGATGTCCCAATAGTTTAACAGATGTCCCACTAGTTTTACAGATGTACCAGTAGTTTCACAGATGTCCCAGTAGGTCAACAGATGTCCCCATAGTTTCACAGATGTCCCAATAGTTTCACAGATGTCCCAGTAGTTTTACAGATATCCCAATAGGTTAACAGATGTCCCCATAGTTTCACAGATGTACCAGTAGTTTCACAGATGTCCCCATAGTTTCACAGATGTTCCAATAGTTTCACAGATGTCCCAATAGTTTCACCTATGTCCCATTTGTTTCACAGATGTCCCCATAGTTTCACAGATGTCCCAATAGTTTCATAGATGTCCCAGTAGTTTTACAGATATCCCAGTAGTTTCACAGATGTCCCAGTAGGTTAACAGATGTCCCCATAGTTTCACAGATGTCCCAATAGTTTAACAGATGTCCCAGTAGTTTAACAGATGTCCCAGTAGTTTAACAGATGTCCCAGTAGTTTAACAGATGTCCCAGTAGTTTCACAGATGTCCCAGTAGGTTAACAGATGTCCCCATAGTTTCACAGATTTTCCAATAGTTTCACAGATGTCCCAGTAGTTTTACAGATATCCCAATAGGTTAACAGATGTCCCCATAGTTTCACAGATGTACCAGTAGTTTCACAGATGTCCCATTAGTTTCACAGATGTCCCAATAGTTTCACAGATGTCCCAATAGTTTCACATATGTCCCATTAGTATCACAGATGACCCCATAGTTTCACAGATGTTCCAATAGTTTCACAGATGTCCCAATAGTTTCACCTATGTCCCATTTGTTTCACAGATGTCCCCATAGTTTCACAGATGTCCCAATAGTTTCACAGATGTACCAGTAGTTTCACAGATGTCCCAATAGTTTCACAGATGTCCCAGTAGTTTTACAGATGTCCCAGTAGTTTCAGACATGTACCAGTAGTTTCACAGATGTCCCATTAGTTTCACAGATGTCCCAATAGTTTCACAGATGTCCCAATAGTTTCACATATGTCCCATTAGTTTCACAGATGACCCCATAGTTTCACAGATGTCCCCATAGTTTCACAGATGTCCCAATAGTTTAACAGATGTCCCACTAGTTTTACAGATGTACCAGTAGTTTCACTGATGTCCCAGTAGGTTAACAGATGTCTCCATAGTTTCACAGATGTCCCATTAGTTTCACAGATGTTCCAGTAGTTTCACAGATGTCCCAATAGTTTAACAGATGTCCCAGTAGTTTAACAGATGTCCCAGTAGTTTAACAGATGTCCCAGTAGTTTCACAGATGTCCCAATAGTTTCACAGATGTCCCAATAGTTTCACAGATGTCCCAATAGTTTCACATATGTCCCATTAGTTTTACAGATGACCCCATAGTTTCACAGATGTTCCAATAGTTTCACAGATGTCCCAATAGTTTCACCTATGTCCCATTTGTTTCACAGATATCCCCATAGTTTCACAGATGTCCCAATAGTTTCACAGATGTACCAGTAGTTTCACAGATGTCCCAATAGTTTCACAGATGTCCCAATAGTTTCACAGATGTCCCAGAAGTTTTACAGACATCCCAGTAGGTTAACAGATGTTCCGATAGTTTCACAGATGTACCAGTAGTTTCACAGATGTCCCAATAGTTTAACAGACGTCCCAGTAGTTTTACAGATGTCCCAGTAGTTTCAGACATGTCCCAGTAGTTTCACAGACGCCCCAATAGTTTCACATATGTCCCATTAGTTTCACAGATGTCCCCATAGTTTTACAGATGTCCCAATAGTTTCACAGATGTCCCATTAGTTTCACAGATGTCCCCATAGTTTCACAGATGTCCCAATAGTTTAACAGATGTCCCAGTAGTTTTACAGATGTCCCAGTAGTTTCACAGATGTCCCACTAGTTTTACAGATGTACCAGTAGTTTCACAGATGTCCCAGTAGGTCAACAGATGTCCCCATAGTTTCACAGATGTCCCAATAGTTTCACAGATGTCCCAGTAGTTTTACAGATATCCCAATAGGTTAACAGATGTCCCCATAGTTTCACAGATGTACCAGTAGTTTCACAGATGTCCCCATAGTTTCACAGATGTTCCAATAGTTTCACAGATGTCCCAATAGTTTCACCTATGTCCCATTTGTTTCACAGATGTCCCCATAGTTTCACAGATGTCCCAATAGTTTCATAGATGTCCCAGTAGTTTTACAGATATTCCAGTAGTTTCACAGATGTCCCAGTAGGTTAACAGATGTCCCCATAGTTTCACAGATGTCCCAATAGTTTAACAGATGTCCCAGTAGTTTCACAGATGTCCCAGTACGTTAACAGATGTCCCCATAGTTTCACAGATGTCCCAATAGTTTAACAGATGTCCCAGTAGTTTAACAGATGTCCCAGTAGTTTCACAGATGTCCCAGTAGGTTAACAGATGTCCCCATAGTTTCACAGATGTTCCAATAGTTTCACAGATGTCCCAGTAGTTTTACAGATATCCCAATAGGTTAACAGATGTCCCCATAGTTTCACAGATGTACCAGTAGTTTCACAGATGTCCCAATAGTTTCACAGATGTCCCAATAGTTTCACAGATGTCCCAATAGTTTCACATATGTCCCATTAGTTTCACAGATGACCCCATAGTTTCACAGATGTTCCAATAGTTTCACAGATGTCCCAATAGTTTCACCTATGTCCCATTTGTTTCACAGATGTCCCCATAGTTTCACAGATGTCCCAATAGTTTCACAGATGTACCAGTAGTTTCACAGATGTCCCAATAGTTTCACAGATGTCCCAATATTTTCACAGATGTCCCAGAAGTTTTACAGACATCCCAGTAGGTTAAGAGATGTTCCGATAGTTTCACAGATGTACCAGTAGTTTCACAGATGTCCCATTAGTTTCACAGATGTCCCCATAGTTTCACAGATGTCCCAATAGTTTCACAGATGTCCCATTAGTTTCACAGATTTCCCCATAGTTTCACAGATGTCCCAATAGTTTAACAGATGTCCCAGTAGTTTTACAGATGTCCCAATAGTTTCACACATGTCCCAGTAGTTTCACAGACGCCCCAATAGTTTCACATATGTCCCATTAGTTTCACAGATGTCCCCATAGTTTCACAGATGTCCCAATAGTTTCACAGATGTACCAGTAGTTTTACAGATATCCCAGTAGGTTAACAGATGTCCCCATAGTTTCACAGATGTACCAGTAGTTTCACAGATGTCCCAATAGTTTAACAGATGTCCCAGTAGTTTAACAGATGTCCCAGTAGTTTCACAGATGTCCCAATAGTTTCACAGATGTCCCAATAGTTTCACAGATGTCCCATTAGTTTCACATATGTCCCATTAGTTTTACAGATGACCCCATAGTTTCACAGATGTTCCAATAGTTTCACAGATGTCCCAATAGTTTCACCTATGTCCCATTTGTTTCACAGATGTCCCCATAGTTTCACAGATGTCCCAATAGTTTCACAGATGTACCAGTAGTTTCACAGATGTCCCAATAGTTTCACAGATGTCCCAATAGTTTCACAGATGTCCCAGAAGTTTTACAGACATCCCAGTAGGTTAACAGATGTTCCGATAGTTTCACAGATGTACCAGTAGTTTCACAGATGTCCCAATAGTTTAACAGACGTCCCAGTAGTTTTACAGATGTCCCAGTAGTTTCAGACATGTCCCAGTAGTTTCACAGACGCCCCAATAGTTTCACATATGTCCCATTAGTTTCACAGATGTCCCCATAGTTTCACAGATGTCCCAATAGTTTCACAGATGTCCCATTAGTTTCACAGATGTCCCCATAGTTTCACAGATGTCCCAATAGTTTAACAGATGTCCCACTAGTTTTACAGATGTACCAGTAGTTTCACAGATGTCCCAGTAGGTCAACAGATGTCCCCATAGTTTCACAGATGTCCCAATAGTTTCACAGATGTCCCAGTAGTTTTACAGATATCCCAATAGGTTAACAGATGTCCCCATAGTTTCACAGATGTACCAGTAGTTTCACAGATGTCCCCATAGTTTCACAGATGTTCCAATAGTTTCACAGATGTCCCAATAGTTTCACCTATGTCCCATTTGTTTCACAGATGTCCCCATAGTTTCACAGATGTCCCAATAGTTTCATAGATGTCCCAGTAGTTTTACAGATATCCCAGTAGTTTCACAGATGTCCCAGTAGGTTAACAGATGTCCCCATAGTTTCACAGATGTCCCAATAGTTTAACAGATGTCCCAGTAGTTTAACAGATGTCCCAGTAGTTTAACAGATGTCCCAGTAGTTTAACAGATGTCCCAGTAGTTTCACAGATGTCCCAGTAGGTTAACAGATGTCCCCATAGTTTCACAGATTTTCCAATAGTTTCACAGATGTCCCAGTAGTTTTACAGATATCCCAATAGGTTAACAGATGTCCCCATAGTTTCACAGATGTACCAGTAGTTTCACAGATGTCCCATTAGTTTCACAGATGTCCCAATAGTTTCACAGATGTCCCAATAGTTTCACATATGTCCCATTAGTATCACAGATGACCCCATAGTTTCACAGATGTTCCAATAGTTTCACAGATGTCCCAATAGTTTCACCTATGTCCCATTTGTTTCACAGATGTCCCCATAGTTTCACAGATGTCCCAATAGTTTCACAGATGTACCAGTAGTTTCACAGATGTCCCAATAGTTTCACAGATGTCCCAGTAGTTTTACAGATGTCCCAGTAGTTTCAGACATGTACCAGTAGTTTCACAGATGTCCCATTAGTTTCACAGATGTCCCAATAGTTTCACAGATGTCCCAATAGTTTCACATATGTCCCATTAGTTTCACAGATGACCCCATAGTTTCACAGATGTCCCCATAGTTTCACAGATGTCCCAATAGTTTAACAGATGTCCCACTAGTTTTACAGATGTACCAGTAGTTTCACAGATGTCCCAGTAGGTTAACAGATGTCCCCATAGTTTCACAGATGTCCCATTAGTTTCACAGATGTTCCAGTAGTTTCACAGATGTCCCAATAGTTTAACAGATCTCCCAGTAGTTTAACAGATGTCCCAGTAGTTTAACAGATGTCCCAGTAGTTTCACAGATGTCCCAATAGTTTCACAGATGTCCCAATAGTTTCACAGATGTCCCAATAGTTTCACATATGTCCCATTAGTTTTACAGATGACCCCATAGTTTCACAGATGTTCCAATAGTTTCACAGATGTCCCAATAGTTTCACCTATGTCCCATTTGTTTCACAGATATCCCCATAGTTTCACAGATGTCCCAATAGTTTCACAGATGTACCAGTAGTTTCACAGATGTCCCAATAGTTTCACAGATGTCCCAATAGTTTCACAGATGTCCCAGAAGTTTTACAGACATCCCAGTAGGTTAACAGATGTTCCGATAGTTTCACAGATGTACCAGTAGTTTCACAGATGTCCCAATAGTTTAACAGACGTCCCAGTAGTTTTACAGATGTCCCAGTAGTTTCAGACATGTCCCAGTAGTTTCACAGACGCCCCAATAGTTTCACATATGTCCCATTAGTTTCACAGATGTCCCCATAGTTTCACAGATGTCCCAATAGTTTCACAGATGTCCCATTAGTTTCACAGATGTCCCCATAGTTTCACAGATGTCCCAATAGTTTAACAGATGTCCCACTAGTTTTACAGATGTACCAGTAGTTTCACAGATGTCCCAGTAGGTCAACAGATGTCCCCATAGTTTCACAGATGTCCCAATAGTTTCACAGATGTCCCAGTAGTTTTACAGATATCCCAATAGGTTAACAGATGTCCCCATAGTTTCACAGATGTACCAGTAGTTTCACAGATGTCCCCATAGTTTCACAGATGTTCCAATAGTTTCACAGATGTCCCAATAGTTTCACCTATGTCCCATTTGTTTCACAGATGTCCCCATAGTTTCACAGATGTCCCAATAGTTTCATAGATGTCCCAGTAGTTTTACAGATATCCCAGTAGTTTCACAGATGTCCCAGTAGGTTAACAGATGTCCCCATAGTTTCACAGATGTCCCAATAGTTTAACAGATGTCCCAGTAGTTTAACAGATGTCCCAGTAGTTTAACAGATGTCCCAGTAGTTTAACAGATGTCCCAGTAGTTTCACAGATGTCCCAGTAGGTTAACAGATGTCCCCATAGTTTCACAGATTTTCCAATAGTTTCACAGATGTCCCATTAGTTTCACAGATGTCCCAATAGTTTCACAGATGTCCCAATAGTTTCACATATGTCCCATTAGTATCACAGATGACCCCATAGTTTCACAGATGTTCCAATAGTTTCACAGATGTCCCAATAGTTTCACCTATGTCCCATTTGTTTCACAGATGTCCCCATAGTTTCACAGATGTCCCAATAGTTTCACAGATGTACCAGTAGTTTCACAGATGTCCCAATAGTTTCACAGATGTCCCAGTAGTTTTACAGATGTCCCAGTAGTTTCAGACATGTACCAGTAGTTTCACAGATGTCCCATTAGTTTCACAGATGTCCCAATAGTTTCACAGATGTCCCAATAGTTTCACATATGTCCCATTAGTTTCACAGATGACCCCATAGTTTCACAGATGTCCCCATAGTTTCACAGATGTCCCAATAGTTTAACAGATGTCCCACTAGTTTTACAGATGTACCAGTAGTTTCACAGATGTCCCAGTAGGTTAACAGATGTCCCCATAGTTTCACAGATGTCCCATTAGTTTCACAGATGTTCCCATAGTTTCACAGATGTTCCAATAGTTTAACAGATGTCCCAGTAGTTTTACAGATGTCCCAGTAGTTTCACACATGTCCCAGTAGTTTCACAGACGCCCCAATAGTTTCACATATGTCCCATTAGTTTCACAGATGTCCCCATAGTTTCACAGATGTCCCAATAGTTTCACAGATGTCCCAATAGTTTCACAGATGTCTCATTAGTTTCACAGATTTCCCCATAGTTTCACAGATGTCCCAATAGTTTAACAGATATCCCAGTAGTTTCAGAGATGTCCCAGTACGTTAACAGATGTCCCCATAGTTTCACAGATGTCCCAATAGTTTAACAGATGTCCCAGTAGTTTAACAGATGTCCCAGTAGTTTCACAGATGTCCCAGTAGGTTAACAGATGTCCCCATAGTTTCACAGATGTTCCAATAGTTTCACAGATGTCCCAGTAGTTTTACAGATATCCCAATAGGTTAACAGATGTCCCCATAGTTTCACAGATGTACCAGTAGTTTCACAGATGTCCCAATAGTTTCACAGATGTCCCAATAGTTTCACAGATGTCCCAATAGTTTCACATATGTCCCATTAGTTTCACAGATGACCCCATAGTTTCACAGATGTTCCAATAGTTTCACAGATGTCCCAATAGTTTCACCTATGTCCCATTTGTTTCACAGATGTCCCCATAGTTTCACAGATGTCCCAATAGTTTCACAGATGTACCAGTAGTTTCACAGATGTCCCAATAGTTTCACAGATGTCCCAATATTTTCACAGATGTCCCAGAAGTTTTACAGACATCCCAGTAGGTTAAGAGATGTTCCGATAGTTTCACAGATGTCCCATTAGTTTCACAGATGTCCCCATAGTTTCACAGATGTCCCAATAGTTTCACAGATGTCCCATTAGTTTCACAGATTTCCCCATAGTTTCACAGATGTCCCAATAGTTTAACAGATGTCCCAGTAGTTTTACAGATGTCCCAGTAGTTTCACACATGTCCCAGTAGTTTCACAGACGCCCCAATAGTTTCACATATGTCCCATTAGTTTCACAGATGTCCCCATAGTTTCACAGATGTCCCAATAGTTTCACAGATGTACCAGTAGTTTTACAGATATCCCAGTAGGTTAACAGATGTCCCCATAGTTTCACAGATGTACCAGTAGTTTCACAGATATCCCAATAGTTTAACAGATGTCCCAGTAGTTTAACAGATGTCCCAGTAGTTTCACAGATGTCCCAATAGTTTCACAGATGTCCCAATAGTTTCACAGATGTCCCAATAGTTTCACATATGTCCCATTAGTTTTACAGATGACCCCATAGTTTCACAGATGTTCCAATAGTTTCACAGATGTCCCAATAGTTTCACCTATGTCCCATTTGTTTCACAGATGTCCCCATAGTTTCACAGATGTCCCAATAGTTTCACAGATGTACCAGTAGTTTCACAGATGTCCCAATAGTTTCACAGATGTCCCAATAGTTTCACAGATGTCCCAGAAGTTTTACAGACATCCCAGTAGGTTAACAGATGTTCCGATAGTTTCACAGATGTACCAGTAGTTTCACAGATGTCCCAATAGTTTAACAGACGTCCCAGTAGTTTTACAGATGTCCCAGTAGTTTCAGACATGTCCCAGTAGTTTCACAGACGCCCCAATAGTTTCACATATGTCCCATTAGTTTCACAGATGTCCCCATAGTTTCACAGATGTCCCAATAGTTTCACAGATGTCCCATTAGTTTCACAGATGTCCCCATAGTTTCACAGATGTCCCAATAGTTTAACAGATGTCCCACTAGTTTTACAGATGTACCAGTAGTTTCACAGATGTCCCAGTAGGTCAACAGATGTCCCCATAGTTTCACAGATGTCCCAATAGTTTCACAGATGTCCCAGTAGTTTTACAGATATCCCAATAGGTTAACAGATGTCCCCATAGTTTCACAGATGTACCAGTAGTTTCACAGATGTCCCCATAGTTTCACAGATGTTCCAATAGTTTCACAGATGTCCCAATAGTTTCACCTATGTCCCATTTGTTTCACAGATGTCCCCATAGTTTCACAGATGTCCCAATAGTTTCATAGATGTCCCAGTAGTTTTACAGATATCCCAGTAGTTTCACAGATGTCCCAGTAGGTTAACAGATGTCCCCATAGTTTCACAGATGTCCCAATAGTTTAACAGATGTCCCAGTAGTTTAACAGATGTCCCAGTAGTTTAACAGATGTCCCAGTAGTTTAACAGATGTCCCAGTAGTTTCACAGATGTCCCAGTAGGTTAACAGATGTCCCCATAGTTTCACAGATTTTCCAATAGTTTCACAGATGTCCCAGTAGTTTTACAGATATCCCAATAGGTTAACAGATGTCCCCATAGTTTCACAGATGTACCAGTAGTTTCACAGATGTCCCATTAGTTTCACAGATGTCCCAATAGTTTCACAGATGTCCCAATAGTTTCACATATGTCCCATTAGTATCACAGATGACCCCATAGTTTCACAGATGTTCCAATAGTTTCACAGATGTCCCAATAGTTTCACCTATGTCCCATTTGTTTCACAGATGTCCCCATAGTTTCACAGATGTCCCAATAGTTTCACAGATGTACCAGTAGTTTCACAGATGTCCCAATAGTTTCACAGATGTCCCAGTAGTTTTACAGATGTCCCAGTAGTTTCAGACATGTACCAGTAGTTTCACAGATGTCCCATTAGTTTCACAGATGTCCCAATAGTTTCACAGATGTCCCAATAGTTTCACATATGTCCCATTAGTTTCACAGATGACCCCATAGTTTCACAGATGTCCCCATAGTTTCACAGATGTCCCAATAGTTTAACAGATGTCCCACTAGTTTTACAGATGTACCAGTAGTTTCACTGATGTCCCAGTAGGTTAACAGATGTCTCCATAGTTTCACAGATGTCCCATTAGTTTCACAGATGTTCCAGTAGTTTCACAGATGTCCCAATAGTTTAACAGATGTCCCAGTAGTTTAACAGATGTCCCAGTAGTTTAACAGATGTCCCAGTAGTTTCACAGATGTCCCAATAGTTTCACAGATGTCCCAATAGTTTCACAGATGTCCCAATAGTTTCACATATGTCCCATTAGTTTTACAGATGACCCCATAGTTTCACAGATGTTCCAATAGTTTCACAGATGTCCCAATAGTTTCACCTATGTCCCATTTGTTTCACAGATATCCCCATAGTTTCACAGATGTCCCAATAGTTTCACAGATGTACCAGTAGTTTCACAGATGTCCCAATAGTTTCACAGATGTCCCAATAGTTTCACAGATGTCCCAGAAGTTTTACAGACATCCCAGTAGGTTAACAGATGTTCCGATAGTTTCACAGATGTACCAGTAGTTTCACAGATGTCCCAATAGTTTAACAGACGTCCCAGTAGTTTTACAGATGTCCCAGTAGTTTCAGACATGTCCCAGTAGTTTCACAGACGCCCCAATAGTTTCACATATGTCCCATTAGTTTCACAGATGTCCCCATAGTTTTACAGATGTCCCAATAGTTTCACAGATGTCCCATTAGTTTCACAGATGTCCCCATAGTTTCACAGATGTCCCAATAGTTTAACAGATGTCCCAGTAGTTTTACAGATGTCCCAGTAGTTTCACAGATGTCCCACTAGTTTTACAGATGTACCAGTAGTTTCACAGATGTCCCAGTAGGTCAACAGATGTCCCCATAGTTTCACAGATGTCCCAATAGTTTCACAGATGTCCCAGTAGTTTTACAGATATCCCAATAGGTTAACAGATGTCCCCATAGTTTCACAGATGTACCAGTAGTTTCACAGATGTCCCCATAGTTTCACAGATGTTCCAATAGTTTCACAGATGTCCCAATAGTTTCACCTATGTCCCATTTGTTTCACAGATGTCCCCATAGTTTCACAGATGTCCCAATAGTTTCATAGATGTCCCAGTAGTTTTACAGATATTCCAGTAGTTTCACAGATGTCCCAGTAGGTTAACAGATGTCCCCATAGTTTCACAGATGTCCCAATAGTTTAACAGATGTCCCAGTAGTTTCACAGATGTCCCAGTACGTTAACAGATGTCCCCATAGTTTCACAGATGTCCCAATAGTTTAACAGATGTCCCAGTAGTTTAACAGATGTCCCAGTAGTTTCACAGATGTCCCAGTAGGTTAACAGATGTCCCCATAGTTTCACAGATGTTCCAATAGTTTCACAGATGTCCCAGTAGTTTTACAGATATCCCAATAGGTTAACAGATGTCCCCATAGTTTCACAGATGTACCAGTAGTTTCACAGATGTCCCAATAGTTTCACAGATGTCCCAATAGTTTCACAGATGTCCCAATAGTTTCACATATGTCCCATTAGTTTCACAGATGACCCCATAGTTTCACAGATGTTCCAATAGTTTCACAGATGTCCCAATAGTTTCACCTATGTCCCATTTGTTTCACAGATGTCCCCATAGTTTCACAGATGTCCCAATAGTTTCACAGATGTACCAGTAGTTTCACAGATGTCCCAATAGTTTCACAGATGTCCCAATATTTTCACAGATGTCCCAGAAGTTTTACAGACATCCCAGTAGGTTAAGAGATGTTCCGATAGTTTCACAGATGTACCAGTAGTTTCACAGATGTCCCATTAGTTTCACAGATGTCCCCATAGTTTCACAGATGTCCCAATAGTTTCACAGATGTCCCATTAGTTTCACAGATTTCCCCATAGTTTCACAGATGTCCCAATAGTTTAACAGATGTCCCAGTAGTTTTACAGATGTCCCAATAGTTTCACACATGTCCCAGTAGTTTCACAGACGCCCCAATAGTTTCACATATGTCCCATTAGTTTCACAGATGTCCCCATAGTTTCACAGATGTCCCAATAGTTTCACAGATGTACCAGTAGTTTTACAGATATCCCAGTAGGTTAACAGATGTCCCCATAGTTTCACAGATGTACCAGTAGTTTCACAGATGTCCCAATAGTTTAACAGATGTCCCAGTAGTTTAACAGATGTCCCAGTAGTTTCACAGATGTCCCAATAGTTTCACAGATGTCCCAATAGTTTCACAGATGTCCCATTAGTTTCACATATGTCCCATTAGTTTTACAGATGACCCCATAGTTTCACAGATGTTCCAATAGTTTCACAGATGTCCCAATAGTTTCACCTATGTCCCATTTGTTTCACAGATGTCCCCATAGTTTCACAGATGTCCCAATAGTTTCACAGATGTACCAGTAGTTTCACAGATGTCCCAATAGTTTCACAGATGTCCCAATAGTTTCACAGATGTCCCAGAAGTTTTACAGACATCCCAGTAGGTTAACAGATGTTCCGATAGTTTCACAGATGTACCAGTAGTTTCACAGATGTCCCAATAGTTTAACAGACGTCCCAGTAGTTTTACAGATGTCCCAGTAGTTTCAGACATGTCCCAGTAGTTTCACAGACGCCCCAATAGTTTCACATATGTCCCATTAGTTTCACAGATGTCCCCATAGTTTCACAGATGTCCCAATAGTTTCACAGATGTCCCATTAGTTTCACAGATGTCCCCATAGTTTCACAGATGTCCCAATAGTTTAACAGATGTCCCACTAGTTTTACAGATGTACCAGTAGTTTCACAGATGTCCCAGTAGGTCAACAGATGTCCCCATAGTTTCACAGATGTCCCAATAGTTTCACAGATGTCCCAGTAGTTTTACAGATATCCCAATAGGTTAACAGATGTCCCCATAGTTTCACAGATGTACCAGTAGTTTCACAGATGTCCCCATAGTTTCACAGATGTTCCAATAGTTTCACAGATGTCCCAATAGTTTCACCTATGTCCCATTTGTTTCACAGATGTCCCCATAGTTTCACAGATGTCCCAATAGTTTCATAGATGTCCCAGTAGTTTTACAGATATCCCAGTAGTTTCACAGATGTCCCAGTAGGTTAACAGATGTCCCCATAGTTTCACAGATGTCCCAATAGTTTAACAGATGTCCCAGTAGTTTAACAGATGTCCCAGTAGTTTAACAGATGTCCCAGTAGTTTAACAGATGTCCCAGTAGTTTCACAGATGTCCCAGTAGGTTAACAGATGTCCCCATAGTTTCACAGATTTTCCAATAGTTTCACAGATGTCCCAGTAGTTTTACAGATATCCCAATAGGTTAACAGATGTCCCCATAGTTTCACAGATGTACCAGTAGTTTCACAGATGTCCCATTAGTTTCACAGATGTCCCAATAGTTTCACAGATGTCCCAATAGTTTCACATATGTCCCATTAGTATCACAGATGACCCCATAGTTTCACAGATGTTCCAATAGTTTCACAGATGTCCCAATAGTTTCACCTATGTCCCATTTGTTTCACAGATGTCCCCATAGTTTCACAGATGTCCCAATAGTTTCACAGATGTACCAGTAGTTTCACAGATGTCCCAATAGTTTCACAGATGTCCCAGTAGTTTTACAGATGTCCCAGTAGTTTCAGACATGTCCCATTAGTTTCACAGATGTCCCAATAGTTTCACAGATGTCCCAATAGTTTCACATATGTCCCATTAGTTTCACAGATGACCCCATAGTTTCACAGATGTCCCCATAGTTTCACAGATGTCCCAATAGTTTAACAGATGTCCCACTAGTTTTACAGATGTACCAGTAGTTTCACAGATGTCCCAGTAGGTTAACAGATGTCCCCATAGTTTCACAGATGTCCCATTAGTTTCACAGATGTTCCAGTAGTTTCACAGATGTCCCAATAGTTTAACAGATCTCCCAGTAGTTTAACAGATGTCCCAGTAGTTTAACAGATGTCCCAGTAGTTTCACAGATGTCCCAATAGTTTCACAGATGTCCCAATAGTTTCACAGATGTCCCAATAGTTTCACATATGTCCCATTAGTTTTACAGATGACCCCATAGTTTCACAGATGTTCCAATAGTTTCACAGATGTCCCAATAGTTTCACCTATGTCCCATTTGTTTCACAGATATCCCCATAGTTTCACAGATGTCCCAATAGTTTCACAGATGTACCAGTAGTTTCACAGATGTCCCAATAGTTTCACAGATGTCCCAATAGTTTCACAGATGTCCCAGAAGTTTTACAGACATCCCAGTAGGTTAACAGATGTTCCGATAGTTTCACAGATGTACCAGTAGTTTCACAGATGTCCCAATAGTTTAACAGACGTCCCAGTAGTTTTACAGATGTCCCAGTAGTTTCAGACATGTCCCAGTAGTTTCACAGACGCCCCAATAGTTTCACATATGTCCCATTAGTTTCACAGATGTCCCCATAGTTTCACAGATGTCCCAATAGTTTCACAGATGTCCCATTAGTTTCACAGATGTCCCCATAGTTTCACAGATGTCCCAATAGTTTAACAGATGTCCCACTAGTTTTACAGATGTACCAGTAGTTTCACAGATGTCCCAGTAGGTCAACAGATGTCCCCATAGTTTCACAGATGTCCCAATAGTTTCACAGATGTCCCAGTAGTTTTACAGATATCCCAATAGGTTAACAGATGTCCCCATAGTTTCACAGATGTACCAGTAGTTTCACAGATGTCCCCATAGTTTCACAGATGTTCCAATAGTTTCACAGATGTCCCAATAGTTTCACCTATGTCCCATTTGTTTCACAGATGTCCCCATAGTTTCACAGATGTCCCAATAGTTTCATAGATGTCCCAGTAGTTTTACAGATATCCCAGTAGTTTCACAGATGTCCCAGTAGGTTAACAGATGTCCCCATAGTTTCACAGATGTCCCAATAGTTTAACAGATGTCCCAGTAGTTTAACAGATGTCCCAGTAGTTTAACAGATGTCCCAGTAGTTTAACAGATGTCCCAGTAGTTTCACAGATGTCCCAGTAGGTTAACAGATGTCCCCATAGTTTCACAGATTTTCCAATAGTTTCACAGATGTCCCATTAGTTTCACAGATGTCCCAATAGTTTCACAGATGTCCCAATAGTTTCACATATGTCCCATTAGTATCACAGATGACCCCATAGTTTCACAGATGTTCCAATAGTTTCACAGATGTCCCAATAGTTTCACCTATGTCCCATTTGTTTCACAGATGTCCCCATAGTTTCACAGATGTCCCAATAGTTTCACAGATGTACCAGTAGTTTCACAGATGTCCCAATAGTTTCACAGATGTCCCAGTAGTTTTACAGATGTCCCAGTAGTTTCAGACATGTACCAGTAGTTTCACAGATGTCCCATTAGTTTCACAGATGTCCCAATAGTTTCACAGATGTCCCAATAGTTTCACATATGTCCCATTAGTTTCACAGATGACCCCATAGTTTCACAGATGTCCCCATAGTTTCACAGATGTCCCAATAGTTTAACAGATGTCCCACTAGTTTTACAGATGTACCAGTAGTTTCACAGATGTCCCAGTAGGTTAACAGATGTCCCCATAGTTTCACAGATGTCCCATTAGTTTCACAGATGTTCCCATAGTTTCACAGATGTTCCAATAGTTTAACAGATGTCCCAGTAGTTTTACAGATGTCCCAGTAGTTTCACACATGTCCCAGTAGTTTCACAGACGCCCCAATAGTTTCACATATGTCCCATTAGTTTCACAGATGTCCCATTAGTTTCACAGATGTTCCCATAGTTTCACAGATGTTCCAATAGTTTAACAGATGTCCCAGTAGTTTTACAGATGTCCCAGTAGTTTCACACATGTCCCAGTAGTTTCACAGACGCCCCAATAGTTTCACATATGTCCCATTAGTTTCACAGATGTCCCCATAGTTTCACAGATGTCCCAATAGTTTCACAGATGTACCAGTAGTTTCACAGATGTCCCAGTAGGTTAACAGATGTCCCCATAGTTTCACAGATGTCCCAATAGTTTAACAGATGTCCCACTAGTTTTACAGATGTACCAGTAGTTTCACAGATGTCCCAGTAGGTTAACAGATGTCCCCATAGTTTCACAGATGTCCCATTAGTTTCACAGATGTTCCCATAGTTTCACAGATGTTCCAATAGTTTAACAGATGTCCCAGTAGTTTTACAGATGTCCCAGTAGTTTCACACATGTCCCAGTAGTTTCACAGACGCCCCAATAGTTTCACATATGTCCCATTAGTTTCACAGATGTCCCATTAGTTTCACAGATGTTCCCATAGTTTCACAGATGTTCCAATAGTTTAACAGATGTCCCAGTAGTTTTACAGATGTCCCAGTAGTTTCACACATGTCCCAGTAGTTTCACAGACGCCCCAATAGTTTCACATATGTCCCATTAGTTTCACAGATGTCCCCATAGTTTCACAGATGTCCCAATAGTTTCACAGATGGACCAGTAGTTTCACAGATGTCCCAGTAGGTTAACAGATGTCCCCATAGTTTCACAGATGTCCCAATAGTTTCACAGATGTCCCAGTAGTTTTACAGATATCCCAATAGGTTAACAGATGTCCCCATAGTTTCACAGATGTACCAGTAGTTTCACAGATGTCCCCATAGTTTCACAGATGTTCCAATAGTTTCACAGATGTCCCAATAGTTTCACCTATGTCCCATTTGTTTCACAGATGTCCCCATAGTTTCACAGATGTCCCAATAGTTTCATAGATGTCCCAGTAGTTTTACAGATATCCCAGTAGTTTCACAGATGTCCCAGTAGGTTAACAGATGTCCCCATAGTTTCACAGATGACCCCATAGTTTCACAGATGTTCCAATAGTTTCACAGATGTCCCAATAGTTTCACAGATGTCCCAGAAGTTTTACAGACATCCCAGTAGGTTAAGAGATGTTCCGATAGTTTCACAGATGTACCAGTAGTTTCACAGATGTCCTATTAGTTTCACAGATGTCCCCATAGTTTCACAGATGTCCCAATAGTTTCACAGATGTCTCATTAGTTTCACAGATTTCCCCATAGTTTCACAGATGTCCCAATAGTTTAACAGATATCCCAGTAGTTTCACAGATGTCCCAGTACGTTAACAGATGTCCCCATAGTTTCACAGATGTCCCAATAGTTTAACAGATGTCCCAGTAGTTTAACAGATGTCTCAGTAGTTTCACAGATGTCCCAGTAGGTTAACAGATGTCCCCATAGTTTCACAGATGTTCCAATAGTTTCACAGATGTCCCAGTAGTTTTACAGATATCCCAATAGGTTAACAGATGTCCCCATAGTTTCACAGATGTACCAGTAGTTTCACAGATGTCCCAATAGTTTCACAGATGTCCCAATAGTTTCACAGATGTCCCAATAGTTTCACATATGTCCCATTAGTTTCACAGATGACCCCATAGTTTCACAGATGTTCCAATAGTTTCACAGATGTCCCAATAGTTTCACAGATGTCCCAATAGTTTCACATATGTCCCATTAGTTTCACAGATGACCCCATAGTTTCACAGATGTTCCAATAGTTTCACAGATGTCCCAATAGTTTCACCTATGTCCCATTTGTTTCACAGATGTCCCCATAGTTTCACAGATGTCCCAATAGTTTCACAGATGTACCAGTAGTTTCACAGATGTCCCAATAGTTTCACAGATGTCCCAATAGTTTCACAGATGTCCCAGAAGTTTTACAGACATCCCAGTAGGTTAAGAGATGTTCCGATAGTTTCACAGATGTACCAGTAGTTTCACAGATGTCCCATTAGTTTCACAGATGTCCCCATAGTTTCACAGATGTCCCAATAGTTTCACAGATGTCCCATTAGTTTCACAGATTTCCCCATAGTTTCACAGATGTCCCAATAGTTTAACAGATGTCCCAGTAGTTTTACAGATGTCCCAGTAGTTTCACAGATGTCCCAATAGTTTAACAGACGTCCCAGTAGTTTTACAGATGTCCCAGTAGTTTCAGACATGTCCCAGTAGTTTCACAGACGCCCCAATAGTTTCACATATGTCCCATTAGTTTCACAGATGTCCCCATAGTTTCACAGATGTCCCAATAGTTTCACAGATGTCCCATTAGTTTCACAGATGTCCCCATAGTTTCACAGATGTCCCAATAGTTTAACAGATGTCCCACTAGTTTTACAGATGTACCAGTAGTTTCACAGATGTCCCAGTAGGTCAACAGATGTCCCCATAGTTTCACAGATGTCCCAATAGTTTCACAGATGTCCCAGTAGTTTTACAGATATCCCAATAGGTTAACAGATGTCCCCATAGTTTCACAGATGTACCAGTAGTTTCACAGATGTCCCCATAGTTTCACAGATGTTCCAATAGTTTCACAGATGTCCCAATAGTTTCACCTATGTCCCATTTGTTTCACAGATGTCCCCATAGTTTCACAGATGTCCCAATAGTTTCATAGATGTCCCAGTAGTTTTACAGATATCCCAGTAGTTTCACAGATGTCCCAGTAGGTTAACAGATGTCCCCATAGTTTCACAGATGTCCCAATAGTTTAACAGATGTCCCAGTAGTTTAACAGATGTCCCAGTAGTTTAACAGATGTCCCAGTAGTTTAACAGATGTCCCAGTAGTTTCACAGATGTCCCAGTAGGTTAACAGATGTCCCCATAGTTTCACAGATTTTCCAATAGTTTCACAGATGTCCCAGTAGTTTTACAGATATCCCAATAGGTTAACAGATGTCCCCATAGTTTCACAGATGTACCAGTAGTTTCACAGATGTCCCATTAGTTTCACAGATGTCCCAATAGTTTCACAGATGTCCCAATAGTTTCACATATGTCCCATTAGTATCACAGATGACCCCATAGTTTCACAGATGTTCCAATAGTTTCACAGATGTCCCAATAGTTTCACCTATGTCCCATTTGTTTCACAGATGTCCCCATAATTTCACAGATGTCCCAATAGTTTCACAGATGTACCAGTAGTTTCACAGATGTCCCAATAGTTTCACAGATGTCCCAGTAGTTTTACAGATGTCCCAGTAGTTTCAGACATGTCCCAGTAGTTTCACAGACGCCCCAATAGTTCAACATATGTCCCATTAGTTTCACAGATGTCCCCATAGTTTCACAGATGTCCCAATAGTTTCACAGATGTCCCATTAGTTTCACAGATGTCCCCATAGTTTCACAGATGTCCCAATAGTTTAACAGATGTCCCACTAGTTTTACAGATGCACCAGTAGTTTCACAGATGTCCCAGTAGGTTAACAGATGTCCCCATAGTTTCACAGATGTCCCATTAGTTTCACAGATGTTCCCATAGTTTCACAGATGTTCCAATAGTTTAACAGATGTCCCAGTAGTTTTACAGATGTCCCAGTAGTTTCACACATGTCCCAGTAGTTTCACAGACGCCCCAATAGTTTCACATATGTCCCATTAGTTTCACAGATGTCCCATTAGTTTCACAGATGTTCCCATAGTTTCACAGATGTTCCAATAGTTTAACAGATGTCCCAGTAGTTTTACAGATGTCCCAGTAGTTTCACACATGTCCCAGTAGTTTCACAGACGCCCCAATAGTTTCACATATGTCCCATTAGTTTCACAGATGTCCCCATAGTTTCACAGATGTCCCAATAGTTTCACAGATGTACCAGTAGTTTCACAGATGTCCCAGTAGGTCAACAGATGTCCCCATAGTTTCACAGATGTCCCAATAGTTTCACAGATGTCCCAGTAGTTTTACAGATATCCCAATAGGTTAACAGATGTCCCCATAGTTTCACAGATGTACCAGTAGTTTCACAGATGTCCCCATAGTTTCACAGATGTTCCAATAGTTTCACAGATGTCCCAATAGTTTCACCTATGTCCCATTTGTTTCACAGATGTCCCCATAGTTTCACAGATGTCCCAATAGTTTCATAGATGTCCCAGTAGTTTTACAGATATCCCAGTAGTTTCACAGATGTCCCAGTAGGTTAACAGATGTCCCCATAGTTTCACAGATGTCCCAATAGTTTAACAGATGTCCCAGTAGTTTAACAGATGTCCCAGTAGTTTAACAGATGTCCCAGTAGTTTAACAGATGTCCCAGTAGTTTCACAGATGTCCCAGTAGGTTAACAGATGTCCCCATAGTTTCACAGATTTTCCAATAGTTTCACAGATGTCCCAGTAGTTTTACAGATATCCCAATAGGTTAACAGATGTCCCCATAGTTTCACAGATGTACCAGTAGTTTCACAGATGTCCCATTAGTTTCACAGATGTCCCAATAGTTTCACAGATGTCCCAATAGTTTCACATATGTCCCATTAGTATCACAGATGACCCCATAGTTTCACAGATGTTCCAATAGTTTCACAGATGTCCCAATAGTTTCACCTATGTCCCATTTGTTTCACAGATGTCCCCATAGTTTCACAGATGTCCCAATAGTTTCACAGATGTACCAGTAGTTTCACAGATGTCCCAATAGTTTCACAGATGTCCCAGTAGTTTTACAGATGTCCCAGTAGTTTCAGACATGTCCCAGTAGTTTCACAGACGCCCCAATAGTTCAACATATGTCCCATTAGTTTCACAGATGTCCCCATAGTTTCACAGATGTCCCAATAGTTTCACAGATGTCCCATTAGTTTCACAGATGTCCCCATAGTTTCACAGATGTCCCAATAGTTTAACAGATGTCCCACTAGTTTTACAGATGTACCAGTAGTTTCACAGATGTCCCAGTAGGTTAACAGATGTCCCCATAGTTTCACAGATGTCCCATTAGTTTCACAGATGTTCCCATAGTTTCACAGATGTTCCAATAGTTCAACAGATGTCCCAGTAGTTTTACAGATGTCCCAGTAGTTTCACACATGTCCCAGTAGTTTCACAGACGCCCCAATAGTTTCACATATGTCCCATTAGTTTCACAGATGTCCCATTAGTTTCACAGATGTTCCCATAGTTTCACAGATGTTCCAATAGTTTAACAGATGTCCCAGTAGTTTTACAGATGTCCCAGTAGGTTAACAGATGTCCCCATAGTTTCACAGATGTACCAATAGTTTCACAGATGTCCCAGTAGTTTTACAGATATCCCAATAGGTTAACAGATGTCCCCATAGTTTCACAGATGTACCAGTAGTTTCACAGATGTCCCCATAGTTTCACAGATGTTCCAATAGTTTCACAGATGTCCCAATAGTTTCACCTATGTCCCATTTGTTTCACAGATGTCCCCATAGTTTCACAGATGTCCCAATAGTTTCATAGATGTCCCAGTAGTTTTACAGATATCCCAGTAGTTTCACAGATGTCCCAGTAGTTTAACAGATGTCCCAGTAGTTTCACAGATGTCCCAGTAGGTTAACAGATGTCCCCATAGTTTCACAGATGTTCCAATAGTTTCACAGATGTCCCAGTAGTTTTACAGATATCCCAATAGGTTAACAGATGTCCCCATAGTTTCACAGATGTACCAGTAGTTTCACAGATGTCCCAATAGTTTCACAGATGTCCCAATAGTTTCACAGATGTCCCAATAGTTTCACATATGTCCCATTAGTTTCACAGATGACCCCATAGTTTCACAGATGTTCCAATAGTTTCACAGACGTCCCAATAGTTTCACAGATGTCCCAGAAGTTTTACAGACATCCCAGTAGGTTAAGAGATGTTCCGATAGTTTCACAGATGTACCAGTAGTTTCACAGATGTCCTATTAGTTTCACAGATGTCCCCATAGTTTCACAGATGTCCCAATAGTTTCACAGATGTCTCATTAGTTTCACAGATTTCCCCATAGTTTCACAGATGTCCCAATAGTTTAACAGATATCCCAGTAGTTTCACAGATGTCCCAGTACGTTAACAGATGTCCCCATAGTTTCACAGATGTCCCAATAGTTTAACAGATGTCCCAGTAGTTTAACAGATGTCCCAGTAGTTTCACAGATGTCCCAGTAGGTTAACAGATGTCCCCATAGTTTCACAGATGTTCCAATAGTTTCACAGATGTCCCAGTAGTTTTACAGATATCCCAATAGGTTAACAGATGTCCCCATAGTTTCACAGATGTACCAGTAGTTTCACAGATGTCCCAATAGTTTCACAGATGTCCCAATAGTTTCACAGATGTCCCAATAGTTTCACATATGTCCCATTAGTTTCACAGATGACCCCATAGTTTCACAGATGTTCCAATAGTTTCACAGATGTCCCAATAGTTTCACCTATGTCCCATTTGTTTCACAGATGTCCCCATAGTTTCACAGATGTCCCAATAGTTTCACAGATGTACCAGTAGTTTCACAGATGTCCCAATAGTTTCACAGATGTCCCAATATTTTCACAGATGTCCCAGAAGTTTTACAGACATCCCAGTAGGTTAAGAGATGTTCCGATAGTTTCACAGATGTACCAGTAGTTTCACAGATGTCCCATTAGTTTCACAGATGTCCCCATAGTTTCACAGATGTCCCAATAGTTTCACAGATGTCCCATTAGTTTCACAGATTTCCCCATAGTTTCACAGATGTCCCAATAGTTTAACAGATGTCCCAGTAGTTTTACAGATGTCCCAGTAGTTTCACACATGTCCCAGTAGTTTCACAGACGCCCCAATAGTTTCACATATGTCCCATTAGTTTCACAGATGTCCCCATAGTTTCACAGATGTCCCAATAGTTTCACAGATGTACCAGTAGTTTTACAGATATCCCAGTAGGTTAACAGATGTCCCCATAGTTTCACAGATGTACCAGTAGTTTCACAGATGTCCCAATAGTTTAACAGATGTCCCAGTAGTTTAACAGATGTCCCAGTAGTTTCACAGATGTCCCAATAGTTTCACAGATGTCCCAATAGTTTCACAGATGTCCCAATAGTTTCACATATGTCCCATTAGTTTTACAGATGACCCCATAGTTTCACAGATGTTCCAATAGTTTCACAGATGTCCCAATAGTTTCACCTATGTCCCATTTGTTTCACAGATGTCCCCATAGTTTCACAGATGTCCCAATAGTTTCACAGATGTACCAGTAGTTTCACAGATGTCCCAATAGTTTCACAGATGTCCCAATAGTTTCACAGATGTCCCAGAAGTTTTACAGACATCCCAGTAGGTTAACAGATGTTCCGATAGTTTCACAGATGTCCCAGTAGTTTCACAGATGTCCCAATAGTTTCACAGATGTCCCAATAGTTTCACAGATGTCCCAATAGTTTAACAGACGTCCCAGTAGTTTTACAGATTTCCCAGTAGTTTCAGACATGTCCCAGTAGTTTCACAGACGCCCCAATAGTTTCACATATGCCCCATTAGTTTCACAGATGTCCCCATAGTTTCACAGATGTCCCAATAGTTTCACAGATGTCCCATTAGTTTCACAGATGTCCCCATAGTTTCACAGATGTCCCAATAGTTTAACAGATGTCCCACTAGTTTTACAGATGTACCAGTAGTTTCACAGATGTCCCAGTAGGTCAACAGATGTCCCCATAGTTTCACAGATGTCCCAATAGTTTCACAGATGTCCCAGTAGTTTTACAGATATCCCAATAGGTTAACAGATGTCCCCATAGTTTCACAGATGTACCAGTAGTTTCACAGATGTCCCCATAGTTTCACAGATGTTCCAATAGTTTCACAGATGTCCCAATAGTTTCACCTATGTCCCATTTGTTTCACAGATGTCCCCATAGTTTCACAGATGTCCCAATAGTTTCATAGATGTCCCAGTAGTTTTACAGATATCCCAGTAGTTTCACAGATGTCCCAGTAGGTTAACAGATGTCCCCATAGTTTCACAGATGTCCCAATAGTTTAACAGATGTCCCAGTAGTTTAACAGATGTCCCAGTAGTTTCACAGATGTCCCAATAGTTTCACAGATGTCCCAATAGTTTCACATATGTCCCATTAGTATCACAGATGACCCCATAGTTTCACAGATGTTCCAATAGTTTCACAGATGTCCCAGTAGTTTTACAGATATCCCAATAGGTTAACAGATGTCCCCATAGTTTCACAGATGTACCAGTAGTTTCACAGATGTCCCATTAGTTTCACAGATGTCCCAATAGTTTCACAGATGTCCCAATAGTTTCACATATGTCCCATTAGTATCACAGATGACCCCATAGTTTCACAGATGTTCCAATAGTTTCACAGATGTCCCAATAGTTTCACCTATGTCCCATTTGTTTCACAGATGTCCCCATAGTTTCACAGATGTCCCAATAGTTTCACAGATGTACCAGTAGTTTCACAGATGTCCCAATAGTTTCACAGATGTCCCAGTAGTTTTACAGATGTCCCAGTAGTTTCAGACATGTACCAGTAGTTTCACAGATGTCCCATTAGTTTCACAGATGTCCCAATAGTTTCACAGATGTCCCAATAGTTTCACATATGTCCCATTAGTTTCACAGATGACCCCATAGTTTCACAGATGTCCCAATAGTTTAACAGATGTCCCACTAGTTTTACAGATGTACCAGTAGTTTCACAGATGTCCCAGTAGGTTAACAGATGTCCCCATAGTTTCACAGATGTCCCATTAGTTTCACAGATGTTCCAGTAGTTTCACAGATGTCCCAATAGTTTAACAGATGTCCCAGTAGTTTAACAGATGTCCCAGTAGTTTAACAGATGTCCCAGTAGTTTCACAGATGTCCCAATAGTTTCACAGATGTCCCAATAGTTTCACAGATGTCCCAATAGTTTCACATATGTCCCATTAGTTTTACAGATGACCCCATAGTTTCACAGATGTTCCAATAGTTTCACAGATGTCCCAATAGTTTCACCTATGTCCCATTTGTTTCACAGATATCCCCATAGTTTCACAGATGTCCCAATAGTTTCACAGATGTACCAGTAGTTTCACAGATGTCCCAATAGTTTCACAGATGTCCCAATAGTTTCACAGATGTCCCAGAAGTTTTACAGACATCCCAGTAGGTTAACAGATGTTCCGATAGTTTCACAGATGTACCAGTAGTTTCACAGATGTCCCAATAGTTTAACAGACGTCCCAGTAGTTTTACAGATGTCCCAGTAGTTTCAGACATGTCCCAGTAGTTTCACAGACGCCCCAATAGTTTCACATATGTCCCATTAGTTTCACAGATGTCCCCATAGTTTCACAGATGTCCCAATAGTTTCACAGATGTCCCATTAGTTTCACAGATGTCCCCATAGTTTCACAGATGTCCCAATAGTTTAACAGATGTCCCACTAGTTTTACAGATGTACCAGTAGTTTCACAGATGTCCCAGTAGGTCAACAGATGTCCCCATAGTTTCACAGATGTCCCAATAGTTTCACAGATGTCCCAGTAGTTTTACAGATATCCCAATAGGTTAACAGATGTCCCCATAGTTTCACAGATGTACCAGTAGTTTCACAGATGTCCCCATAGTTTCACAGATGTTCCAATAGTTTCACAGATGTCCCAATAGTTTCACCTATGTCCCATTTGTTTCACAGATGTCCCCATAGTTTCACAGATGTCCCAATAGTTTCATAGATGTCCCAGTAGTTTTACAGATATCCCAGTAGTTTCACAGATGTCCCAGTAGGTTAACAGATGTCCCCATAGTTTCACAGATGTCCCAATAGTTTAACAGATGTCCCAGTAGTTTAACAGATGTCCCAGTAGTTTAACAGATGTCCCAGTAGTTTAACAGATGTCCCAGTAGTTTCACAGATGTCCCAGTAGGTTAACAGATGTCCCCATAGTTTCACAGATGTCCCAATAGTTTAACAGATGTCCCAGTAGTTTAACAGATGTCCCCATAGTTTCACAGATGTCCCAATAGTTTCACAGATGTACCAGTAGTTTCACAGATGTCCCAATAGTTTCACAGATGTCCCAGTAGTTTTACAGATGTCCCAGTAGTTTCAGACATGTACCAGTAGTTTCACAGATGTCCCATTAGTTTCACAGATGTCCCAATAGTTTCACAGATGTCCCAATAGTTTCACATATGTCCCATTAGTTTCACAGATGACCCCATAGTTTCACAGATGTCCCCATAGTTTCACAGATGTCCCAATAGTTTAACAGATGTCCCACTAGTTTTACAGATGTACCAGTAGTTTCACAGATGTCCCAGTAGGTTAACAGATGTCGCCATAGTTTCACAGATGTCCCATTAGTTTCACAGATGTTCCCATAGTTTCACAGATGTTCCAATAGTTTAACAGATGTCCCAGTAGTTTTACAGATGTCCCAGTAGTTTCACACATGTCCCAGTAGTTTCACAGACGCCGCAATAGTTTCACATATGTCCCATTAGTTTCACAGATGTCCCATTAGTTTCACAGATGTTCCCATAGTTCCACAGATGTTCCAATAGTTTAACAGATGTCCCAGTAGTTTTACAGATGTCCCAATAGTTTCACATATGTCCCATTAGTATCACAGATGACCCCATAGTTTCACAGATGTTCCAATAGTTTCACAGATGTCCCAATAGTTTCACCTATGTCCCATTTGTTTCACAGATGTCCCCATAGTTTCACAGATGTCCCAATAGTTTCATAGATGTCCCAGTAGTTTTACAGATATCCCAGTAGTTTCACAGATGTCCCAGTAGGTTAACAGATGTCCCCATAGTTTCACAGATGTCCCAATAGTTTAACAGATGTCCCAGTAGTTTAACAGATGTCCCAGTAGTTTAACAGATGTCCCAGTAGTTTAACAGATGTCCCAGTAGTTTCACAGATGTCCCAGTAGGTTAACAGATGTCCCCATAGTTTCACAGATTTTCCCATAGTTCCACAGATATTCCAATAGTTTCACAGATGTCCCATTAGTTTCACAGATGTCCCAATAGTTTCACAGATGTCCCAATAGTTTCACATATGTCCCATTAGTTTCACAGATGACCCCATAGTTTCACAGATGTCCCCATAGTTTCACAGATGTCCCAATAGTTTAACAGATGTCCCACTAGTTTTACAGATGTACCAGTAGTTTCACAGATGTCCCAGTAGGTTAACAGATGTCCCCATAGTTTCACAGATGTCCCATTAGTTTCACAGATGTTCCCATAGTTTCACAGATGTTCCAATAGTTTAACAGATGTCCCAGTAGTTTTACAGATGTCCCAGTAGTTTCACACATGTCCCAGTAGTTTCACAGACGCCGCAATAGTTTCACATATGTCCCATTAGTTTCACAGATGTCCCATTAGTTTCACAGATGTTCCCATAGTTCCACAGATGTTCCAATAGTTTAACAGATGTCCCAGTAGTTTTACAGATGTCCCAGTAGTTTCACACATGTCCCAGTAGTTTCACAGACGCCCCAATAGTTTCACATATGTCCCATTAGTTTCACAGATGTCCCCATAGTTTCACAGATGTCCCAATAGTTTCACAGATGTCCCATTAGTTTCACAGATGTCCCCATAGTTTCACAGATGTCCCAATAGTTTAACAGATGTCCCACTAGTTTTACAGATGTACCAGTAGTTTCACAGATGTCCCAGTAGGTCAACAGATGTCCCCATAGTTTCACAGATGTCCCAATAGTTTCACAGATGTCCCAGTAGTTTTACAGATATCCCAATAGGTTAACAGATGTCCCCATAGTTTCACAGATGTACCAGTAGTTTCACAGATGTCCCCATAGTTTCACAGATGTTCCAATAGTTTCACAGATGTCCCAATAGTTTCACCTATGTCCCATTTGTTTCACAGATGTCCCCATAGTTTCACAGATGTCCCAATAGTTTCATAGATGTCCCAGTAGTTTTACAGATATCCCAGTAGTTTCACAGATGTCCCAGTAGGTTAACAGATGTCCCCATAGTTTCACAGATGTCCCAATAGTTTAACAGATGTCCCAGTAGTTTAACAGATGTCCCAGTAGTTTAACAGATGTCCCAGTAGTTTAACAGATGTCCCAGTAGTTTCACAGATGTCCCAGTAGGTTAACAGATGTCCCCATAGTTTCACAGATTTTCCCATAGTTCCACAGATATTCCAATAGTTTCACAGATGTCCCATTAGTTTCACAGATGTCCCAATAGTTTCACAGATGTCCCAATAGTTTCACATATGTCCCATTAGTTTCACAGATGACCCCATAGTTTCACAGATGTCCCCATAGTTTCACAGATGTCCCAATAGTTTAACAGATGTCCCACTAGTTTTACAGATGTACCAGTAGTTTCACAGATGTCCCAGTAGGTTAACAGATGTCCCCATAGTTTCACAGATGTCCCATTAGTTTCACAGATGTTCCCATAGTTTCACAGATGTTCCAATAGTTTAACAGATGTCCCAGTAGTTTTACAGATGTCCCAGTAGTTTCACACATGTCCCAGTAGTTTCACAGACGCCGCAATAGTTTCACATATGTCCCATTAGTTTCACAGATGTCCCATTAGTTTCACAGATGTTCCCATAGTTCCACAGATGTTCCAATAGTTTAACAGATGTCCCAGTAGTTTTACAGATGTCCCAGTAGTTTCACACATGTCCCAGTAGTTTCACAGACGCCCCAATAGTTTCACATATGTCCCATTAGTTTCACAGATGTCCCCATAGTTTCACAGATGTCCCAATAGTTTCACAGATGTCCCATTAGTTTCACAGATGTCCCCATAGTTTCACAGATGTCCCAATAGTTTAACAGATGTCCCACTAGTTTTACAGATGTACCAGTAGTTTCACAGATGTCCCAGTAGGTCAACAGATGTCCCCATAGTTTCACAGATGTCCCAATAGTTTCACAGATGTCCCAGTAGTTTTACAGATATCCCAATAGGTTAACAGATGTCCCCATAGTTTCACAGATGTACCAGTAGTTTCACAGATGTCCCCATAGTTTCACAGATGTTCCAATAGTTTCACAGATGTCCCAATAGTTTCACCTATGTCCCATTTGTTTCACAGATGTCCCCATAGTTTCACAGATGTCCCAATAGTTTCATAGATGTCCCAGTAGTTTTACAGATATCCCAGTAGTTTCACAGATGTCCCAGTAGGTTAACAGATGTCCCCATAGTTTCACAGATGTCCCAATAGTTTAACAGATGTCCCAGTAGTTTAACAGATGTCCCAGTAGTTTAACAGATGTCCCAGTAGTTTAACAGATGTCCCAGTAGTTTCACAGATGTCCCAGTAGGTTAACAGATGTCCCCATAGTTTCACAGATTTTCCAATAGTTTCACAGATGTCCCATTAGTTTCACAGATGTCCCAATAGTTTCACAGATGTCCCAATAGTTTCACATATGTCCCATTAGTATCACAGATGACCCCATAGTTTCACAGATGTTCCAATAGTTTCACAGATGTCCCAATAGTTTCACCTATGTCCCATTTGTTTCACAGATGTCCCCATAGTTTCACAGATGTCCCAATAGTTTCACAGATATACCAGTAGTTTCACAGATGTCCCAATAGTTTCACAGATGTCCCAGTAGTTTTACAGATGTCCCAGTAGTTTCAGACATGTACCAGTAGTTTCACAGATGTCCCATTAGTTTCACAGATGTCCCAATAGTTTCACAGATGTCCCAATAGTTTCACATATGTCCCATTAGTTTCACAGATGACCCCATAGTTTCACAGATGTCCCCATAGTTTCACAGATGTCCCAATAGTTTAACAGATGTCCCACTAGTTTTACAGATGTACCAGTAGTTTCACAGATGTCCCAGTAGGTTAACAGATGTCCCCATAGTTTCACAGATGTCCCATTAGTTTCACAGATGTTCCCATAGTTTCACAGATGTTCCAATAGTTTAACAGATGTCCCAGTAGTTTTACAGATGTCCCAGTAGTTTCACACATGTCCCAGTAGTTTCACAGACGCCCCAATAGTTTCACATATGTCCCATTAGTTTCACAGATGTCCCATTAGTTTCACAGATGTTCCCATAGTTTCACAGATGTTCCAATAGTTTAACAGATGTCCCAGTAGTTTTACAGATGTCCCAGTAGTTTCACACATGTCCCAGTAGTTTCACAGACGCCCCAATAGTTTCACATATGTCCCATTAGTTTCACAGATGTCCCCATAGTTTCACAGATGTCCCAATAGTTTCACAGATGTACCAGTAGTTTCACAGATGTCCCAGTAGGTTAACAGATGTCCCCATAGTTTCACAGATGTCCCAATAGTTTCACAGATGTCCCAGTAGTTTTACAGATATCCCAATAGGTTAACAGATGTCCTCATAGTTTCACAGATGTACCAGTAGTTTCACAGATGTCCCCATAGTTTCACAGATGTTCCAATAGTTTCACAGATGTCCCAATAGTTTCACCTATGTCCCATTTGTTTCACAGATGTCCCCATAGTTTCACAGATGTCCCAATAGTTTCATAGATGTCCCAGTAGTTTTACAGATATCCCAGTAGTTTCACAGATGTCCCAGTAGGTTAACAGATGTCCCCATAGTTTCACAGATGACCCCATAGTTTCACAGATGTTCCAATAGTTTCACAGATGTCCCAATAGTTTCACAGATGTCCCAGAAGTTTTACAGACATCCCAGTAGGTTAAGAGATGTTCCGATAGTTTCACAGATGTACCAGTAGTTTCACAGATGTCCTATTAGTTTCACAGATGTCCCCATAGTTTCACAGATGTCCCAATAGTTTCACAGATGTCTCATTAGTTTCACAGATTTCCCCATAGTTTCACAGATGTCCCAATAGTTTAACAGATATCCCAGTAGTTTCACAGATGTCCCAGTACGTTAACAGATGTCCCCATAGTTTCACAGATGTCCCAATAGTTTAACAGATGTCCCAGTAGTTTAACAGATGTCCCAGTAGTTTCACAGATGTCCCAGTAGGTTAACAGATGTCCCCATAGTTTCACAGATGTTCCAATAGTTTCACAGATGTCCCAGTAGTTTTACAGATATCCCAATAGGTTAACAGATGTCCCCATAGTTTCACAGATGTACCAGTAGTTTCACAGATGTCCCAATAGTTTCACAGATGTCCCAATAGTTTCACAGATGTCCCAATAGTTTCACATATGTCCCATTAGTTTCACAGATGACCCCATAGTTTCACAGATGTTCCAATAGTTTCACAGATGTCCCAATAGTTTCACCTATGTCCCATTTGTTTCACAGATGTCCCCATAGTTTCACAGATGTCCCAATAGTTTCACAGATGTACCAGTAGTTTCACAGATGTCCCAATAGTTTCACAGATGTCCCAATAGTTTCACAGATGTCCCAGAAGTTTTACAGACATCCCAGTAGGTTAAGAGATGTTCCGATAGTTTCACAGATGTACCAGTAGTTTCACAGATGTCCCATTAGTTTCACAGATGTCCCCATAGTTTCACAGATGTCCCAATAGTTTCACAGATGTCCCATTAGTTTCACAGATTTCCCCATAGTTTCACAGATGTCCCAATAGTTTAACAGATGTCCCAGTAGTTTTACAGATGTCCCAGTAGTTTCACAGATGTCCCAATAGTTTAACAGACGTCCCAGTAGTTTTACAGATGTCCCAGTAGTTTCAGACATGTCCCAGTAGTTTCACAGACGCCCCAATAGTTTCACATATGTCCCATTAGTTTCACAGATGTCCCCATAGTTTCACAGATGTCCCAATAGTTTCACAGATGTCCCATTAGTTTCACAGATGTCCCCATAGTTTCACAGATGTCCCAATAGTTTAACAGATGTCCCACTAGTTTTACAGATGTACCAGTAGTTTCACAGATGTCCCAGTAGGTCAACAGATGTCCCCATAGTTTCACAGATGTCCCAATAGTTTCACAGATGTCCCAGTAGTTTTACAGATATCCCAATAGGTTAACAGATGTCCCCATAGTTTCACAGATGTACCAGTAGTTTCACAGATGTCCCCATAGTTTCACAGATGTTCCAATAGTTTCACAGATGTCCCAATAGTTTCACCTATGTCCCATTTGTTTCACAGATGTCCCCATAGTTTCACAGATGTCCCAATAGTTTCATAGATGTCCCAGTAGTTTTACAGATATCCCAGTAGTTTCACAGATGTCCCAGTAGGTTAACAGATGTCCCCATAGTTTCACAGATGTCCCAATAGTTTAACAGATGTC
Source organism: Petromyzon marinus (assembly GCF_048934315.1). NCBI lineage: Eukaryota > Metazoa > Chordata > Hyperoartia > Petromyzontiformes > Petromyzontidae > Petromyzon > Petromyzon marinus. Next base: position 13,883,188 of record NC_133692.1, read on the forward strand.
CCAGTAGTTTAACAGATGTCCCAGTAGTTTAACAGATGTCCCAGTAGTTTAACAGATGTCCCAGTAGTTTCACAGATGTCCCAGTAGGTTAACAGATGTCCCCATAGTTTCACAGATTTTCCAATAGTTTCACAGATGTCCCAGTAGTTTTACAGATATCCCAATAGGTTAACAGATGTCCCCATAGTTTCACAGATGTACCAGTAGTTTCACAGATGTCCCATTAGTTTCACAGATGTCCCAATAGTTTCACAGATGTCCCAATAGTTTCACATATGTCCCATTAGTATCACAGATGACCCCATAGTTTCACAGATGTTCCAATAGTTTCACAGATGTCCCAATAGTTTCACCTATGTCCCATTTGTTTCACAGATGTCCCCATAGTTTCACAGATGTCCCAATAGTTTCACAGATGTACCAGTAGTTTCACAGATGTCCCAATAGTTTCACAGATGTCCCAGTAGTTTTACAGATGTCCCAGTAGTTTCAGACATGTACCAGTAGTTTCACAGATGTCCCATTAGATTCACAGATGTCCCAATAGTTTCACAGATGTCCCAATAGTTTCACATATGTCCCATTAGTTTCACAGATGACCCCATAGTTTCACAGATGTCCCAATAGTTTCACAGATGTACCAGTAGTTTCACAGATGTCCCAGTAGGTTAACAGATGTCCCCATAGTTTCACAGATGTCCCAAAAGTTTCACAGATGTCCCAGTAGTTTTACAGATATCCCAATAGGTTAACAGATGTCCCCATAGTTTCACAGATGTACCATTAGTTTCACAGATGTCCCCATAGTTTCACAGATGTCCCAAAAGTTTCACAGATGTCCCAGTAGTTTTACAGATATCCCAATAGGTTAACAGATGTCCCCATAGTTTCACAGATGTACCAGTAGTTTCACAGATGTCCCCATAGTTTCACAGATGTCCCCATAGTTTCACAGATGTCCCAATAGTTTCATAGATGTCCCAGTAGTTTTACAGATATCCCAGTAGGTTAACAGATGTCCCCATAGTTTCACAGATGTCCCAATAGTTTAACAGATGTCCCAGTAGTTTAACAGATGTCCCAGTAGTTTCACAGATGTCCCAGTAGGTTAACAGATGTCCCCATAGTTTCACATATGTCCCATTAGTTTCACAGATGTCCCATTAGTTTCACAGATGTTCCCATAGTTTCACAGATGTTCCAATAGTTTAACAGATGTCCCAGTAGTTTTACAGATGTCCCAGTAGTTTCACACATGTCCCAGTAGTTTCACAGACGCCCCAATAGTTTCACATATGTCCCATTAGTTTCACAGATGTCCCCATATTTTCACAGATGTCCCAATAGTTTCACAGATGTACAAGTAGTTTCACAGATGTCCCAGTAGGTTAACAGATGTCCCCATAGTTTCATAGATGTACTAGTAGTTTCACAGATGTCCCCATAGTTTCACAGATGTCCCCATAGTTTCACAGATGTCCCAGTAGTTTTACAGATATCCCAATAGGTTAACAGATGTCCCCATAGTTTCACAGATGTACCAGTAGTTTCACAGATGTCCCAATAGTTTAACAGATGTCCCACTAGTTTTACAGATGTACGAGTAGTTTCACAGATGTCCCAGTAGGTTAACAGATGTCCCTATAGTTTCACAGATGTCCCATTATTTTCACAGATGTTCCCATAGTTTCACAGATGTTCCAATAGTTTAACAGATGTCCCAGTAGTTTTACAGATGTCCCAGTAGTTTCACACATGTCCCAGTAGTTTCACAGACGCCCCAATAGTTTCACATATGTCCCATTAGTTTCACAGATGTCCCATTAGTTTCACAGATGTTCCCATAGTTTCACAGATGTTCCAATAGTTTAACAGATGTCCCAGTAGTTTTACAGATGTCCCAGTAGTTTCACACATGTCCCAGTAGTTTCACAGACGCCCCAATAGTTTCACATATGTCCCATTAGTTTCACAGATGTCCCCATAGTTTCACAGATGTCCCAATAGTTTCACAGATGTACCAGTAGTTTCACAGATGTCCCAGTAGGTTAACAGATGTCCCCATAGTTTCACAGATGTCCCAATAGTTTTACAGATGTCCCAGTAGTTTTACAGATATCCCAATAGGTTAACAGATGTCCCATAGTTTCACAGATGTACCAGTAATTTCACAGATGTCCCCATAGTTTCACAGATGTTCCAATAGTTTCACAGATGTCCCAATAGTTTCACCTATGTCCCATTTGTTTCACAGATATCCCAGTAGGTTAACAGATGTCCCCATAGTTTCACAGATGTCCCAATAGTTTAACAGATGTTCCAGTAGTTTAACAGATGTCCCAGTAGTTTCACAGATGTCCCAGTAGGTTAACAGATGTCCCCATAGTTTCACATATGTCCCTTTAGTTTCACAGATGTCCCATTAGTTTCACAGATGTTCCCATAGTTTCACAGATGTTCCAATAGTTTAACAGATGTCCCAGTAGTTTTACAGATGTCCCAGTAGTTTCACACATGTCCCAGTAGTTTCACAGACGCCCCAATAGTTTCACATATGTCCCATTAGTTTAACAGATGTCCCAGTAGTTTTACAGATGTCCCAGTAGTTTCACACATGTCCCAGTAGTTTCACAGACGCCCCAATAGTTTCACATATGTCCCATTAGTTTCACAGATGTCCCCATAGTTTCACAGATGTCCCAATAGTTTCACAGATGTACCAGTAGTTTCACAGATTTCCCAGTAGGTTCACAGATGTCCCCATATTTTCACAGATGTCCCAATAGTTTCACAGATGTACCAGTAGTTTCACAGATGTCCCAGTAGGTTAACAGATGTCCCCATAGTTTCACAGATGTCCCAATAGTTTCACAGATGTCCCAGTAGTTTTACAGATATCCCAATAGGTTAACAGATGTCCCCATAGTTTCACAGATGTCCCATTTGTTTCACAGATGTCCCCATAGTTTCACAGATGTCCCAATAGTTTCACAGATGTACCAGTAGTTTCACAGATGTCCCAATAGTTTCACAGATGTCCCAATAGTTTCACAGATGTCCCAGAAAGTTTATAGAGATCCCAGTAGGTTAACAGATGTTCCGATAGTTTCACAGATGTACCAGTAGTTTCACAGATGTCCCAATAGTTTCACATATGTCCCATTAGTTTCACAGATGTCCCCATAGTTTCACAGATGTCCCAATAGTTTAACAGATGTCCCAGTAGTTTCACAGATGTCCCAATAGTTTCACAGATGTCCCAATAGTTTCACAGATGTCCCAGAAGTTTTGCAGACATCCCAGTAGGTTAACAGATGTTCCGATAGTTTCACAGATGTACCAGTAGTTTCACAGATGTCCCAATAGTTTAACAGTGTCCCAGTAGTTTTACAGATGTCCCAGTAATTTCAGACATGTCCCAGTAGTTTCACAGACGCCACAATATTTTCACATATGTCCCATTAGTTTCACAGATGTCCCCATAGTTTCACAGATGTCCCAATAGTTTCACAGATGTCCCATTAGTTTCACAGATGTCCCCATAGTTTAACAGATGTCCCAATAGTTTAACAGATGTCCCAGTAGTTTTACAGATGTCCCAGTAGTTTCACACATGTCCCAGTAGTTTCACAGACGCCCCAATAGTTTCACATATGTCCCATTAGTTTCACAGATGTCCTCATAGTTTCACAGATGTCCCAATAGTTTCACAGATGTACCAGTAGTTTCACAGATGTCCCAGTAGGTTAACAGATGTCCCCATAGTTTCACAGATGTCCCAATAGTTTCACAGATGTCCCAGTAGTTTTACAGATATCCCAATAGGTTAACAGATGTCCCCATAGTTTCACAGATGTACCAGTAGTTTCACAGATGTCCCAATAGTTTCACAGATGTCCCAATAGTTTCACAGATGTCCCAATAGTTTCACATATGTCCCATTAGTTCCACAGATGACCCCATAGTTTCACAGATGTTCCAATAGTTTCACAGATGTCCCAATAGTTTCACCTATGTCCTATTTGTTTCACAGATGTCCCCATAGTTTCACAGATGTCCCAGAAGTTTCACAGATGTACCAGGAGTTTCACAGATGTCCCAATAGTTTCACAGATGTCCCAATAGTTTCACAGATGTCCCAGAAGTTTTACAGGCATCCCAGTAGGTTAACAGATGTTCCGATAGTTTCACAGATGTACCAGTAGTTTCACAGATGTCCCAATAGTTTCCCATATGTCCCATTAGTTTCACAGATGTCCCCATAGTTTCACAGATGTCCCAATAGTTTAACAGATGTCCCAGTAGTTTTACAGATGTCCTAGTAGTTTCACAGGTGTCCCAATAGTTTCACAGATGTCCCAATAGTTTCACAGATGTCCCAGAAGCTTTACAGACATCCCAGTAGGTTAACAGATGTCCCGATAGTTTCACAGATGTACCAGTAGTTTCACAGATGTCCCAATAGTTTCACATATGTCCCATTAGTTTCACAGATGTCCCCATAGTTTCACAGATGTCCCAATAGTTTAATAGATGTCCCAGTAGTATTACAGATGGCCCAGTAGTTTAACACATGTCCCAGTAGTTCCACAGACGCCCCAATAGTTTCACATATGTCCCATTAGTTTCACAGATGTCCCCATAGTTTCACAGATGTCCCAATAGTTTCACAGATGTACCAATAGTTTCACAGATGTCCCAATAGTTTAACAGATGTCCCAATAGTTTCACCCATGTCCCAATAGTTTCACAGATGTCCCAGGAGTTTAACAGATGTCCCAAAAGTTTAACAGATGTCCCAGTTGTTTCACAGATGTCCCAATAGTTTCACAGATGTCGAAATAGTTTAACAGATGTCCCAGTAGTTTAACAGATGTCCCAGTAGTTTCACAGATGTCCCAATAGGTTCACATATGTCCCAGTAGTTTTACAGATGTCCCAGTAGTTTCACAGATGTCCCAATAGTTTAACAGATGTCCCAGTAGTTTAACAGATGTCCCAGTAGTTTCACAGATGTCCCAGTAGGTTAACAGATGTATCCATAGTTTCACAGATGTCCTAATAGTTTCACAGATGTCCCAGTAGTTTTACAGATATCCCAGTAGGTTAACAGATGTCCCCATAGTTTCACAGATGTCCCAATAGTTTAACAGATGTCCCAGTAGTTTAACAGATGTCCCAGTAGTTTCACAGATGTCCCAGTAGGTTAACAGATGTCCTCATAGTTTCAAAGATGTCCCAATAGGTTCACATATGTCCCAGTAGTTTTACAGATGACCCAGTAGTTTCACATATGTCCCATTAGTTCCACAGATGACCCCATAGTTTCACAGATGTTCCAATAGTTTCACAGATGTCCCAATAGTTTCACCTATGTCCTATTTGTTTCACAGATGTCCCCATAGTTTCACAGATGTCCCAGAAGTTTCACAGATGTACCAGGAGTTTCACAGATGTCCCAATAGTTTCACAGATGTCCCAATAGTTTCACAGATGTCCCAGAAGTTTTACAGGCATCCCAGTAGGTTAACAGATGTTCCGATAGTTTCACAGATGTACCAGTAGTTTCACAGATGTCCCAATAGTTTCCCATATGTCCCATTAGTTTCACAGATGTCCCCATAGTTTCACAGATGTCCCAATAGTTTAACAGATGTCCCAGTAGTTTTACAGATGTCCTAGTAGTTTCACAGGTGTCCCAATAGTTTCACAGATGTCCCAATAGTTTCATAGATGTCCCAGAAGCTTTACAGACATCCCAGTAGGTTAACAGATGTCCCGATAGTTTCACAGATGTACCAGTAGTTTCACAGATGTCCCAATAGTTTCACATATGTCCCATTAGTTTCACAGATGTCCCCATAGTTTCACAGATGTCCCAATAGTTTAACAGATGTCCCAGTAGTATTACAGATGGCCCAGTAGTTTAACACATGTCCCAGTAGTTCCACAGACGCCCCAATAGTTTCACATATGTCCCATTAGTTTCACAGATGTCCCCATATTTTCACAGATGTCCCAATAGTTTCACAGATGTACCAATAGTTTCACAGATGTCCCAGGAGTTTAACAGATGTCCCAATAGTTTAACAGATGTCCCAGTAGTTTAACAGATGTCCCAGTAGTTTCACAGATGTCCCAGTAGGTTAACAGATGTATCCATAGTTTCACAGATGTCCTAATAGTTTCACAGATGTCCCAGTAGTTTTACAGATATCCCAGTAGGTTAACAGATGTCCCCATAGTTTCACAGATGTCCCAATAGTTTAACAGATGTCCCAGTAGTTTAACAGATGTCCCAGTAGTTTCACAGATGTCCCAGTAGGTTAACAGATGTCCTCATAGTTTCAAAGATGTCCCAATAGGTTCACATATGTCCCAGTAGTTTTACAGATGACCCAGTAGTTTCACAGATGTCCCATTAGTTTCACAGATGTCGCAATATTTTCACAGATGTCCCAATAGTTTCCCAGATGTCCCAATAGTTTAACAGATGTCCCAGTAGTTTTACAGATTTCCCAGTAGTTTCACACATGTCCCAGTAGTTTCACAGACGCCCCAATAGTTTCACATATGTCCCATAAGTTTCACAGATGTCCCCATAGTTTCACAGATGTCCCAATAGTTTCACAGATGTACCAGTAGTTTCACAGATGTCCCAGTAGGTTAACAGATGTCCCCATAGTTTCACAGATGTCCCAATAGTTTCACAGATGTCCCAGTAGTTTTACAGATATCCCAATAGGTTAACAGATGTCCCCATAGTTTCACAGATGTATCAGTAGTTTCACAGATGTCCAAATAGTTTCACAGATGTCCCAATAGTTTCACAGATGTCCCAATAGTTTCACATATGTCCCATTAGTTCCACAGATGACCCTATAGTTTCACAGATGTTCCAATAGTTTCACAGATGTCCCAATAGTTTCACCTAAGTCCCATTAGTTTCACAGATGTCCCAATAGTTTCACAGATGTCCCAATAGTTTCACAGATGTCCCAATAGTTTCACATATGTCCCATTAGTTCCACAGATGACCCCATAGTTTCACAGATGTTCCAATAGTTTCACAGATGTCCCAATAGTTTCACAGATGTCCCAATAGTTTCACCTATGTCCTATTTGTTTCACAGATGTCCCCATAGTTTCACAGATGTCCCAGAAGTTTCACAGATGTACCAGGAGTTTCACAGATGTCCCAATAGTTTCACAGATGTCCCAATAGTTTCACAGATGTCCCAGAAGTTTTACAGGCATCCCAGTAGGTTAACAGATGTTCCGATAGTTTCACAGATGTACCAGTAGTTTCACAGATGTCCCAATAGTTTCCCATATGTCCCATTAGTTTCACAGATGTCCCCATAGTTTCACAGATGTCCCAATAGTTTAACAGATGTCCCAGTAGTTTTACAGATGTCCTAGTAGTTTCACAGGTGTCCCAATAGTTTCACAGATGTCCCAATAGTTTCACAGATGTCCCAGAAGCTTTACAGACATCCCAGTAGGTTAACAGATGTCCCGATAGTTTCACAGATGTACCAGTAGTTTCACAGATGTCCCAATAGTTTCACATATGTCCCATTAGTTTCACAGATGTCCCCATAGTTTCACAGATGTCCCAATAGTTTAACAGATGTCCCAGTAGTATTACAGATGGCCCAGTAGTTTAACACATGTCCCAGTAGTTCCACAGACGCCCCAATAGTTTCACATATGTCCCATTAGTTTCACAGATGTCCCCATAGTTTCACAGATGTCCCAATAGTTTCACAGATGTACCAATAGTTTCACAGATGTCCCAATAGTTTAACAGATGTCCCAATAGTTTCACCCATGTCCCAATAGTTTCACAGATGTCCCAGGAGTTTAACAGATGTCCCAAAAGTTTAACAGATGTCCCAGTTGTTTCACAGATGTCCCAATAGTTTCACAGATGTCGAAATAGTTTAACAGATGTCCCAGTAGTTTAACAGATGTCCCAGTAGTTTCACAGATGTCCCAATAGGTTCACATATGTCCCAGTAGTTTTACAGATGTCCCAGTAGTTTCACAGATGTCCCAATAGTTTAACAGATGTCCCAGTAGTTTAACAGATGTCCCAGTAGTTTCACAGATGTCCCAGTAGGTTAACAGATGTATCCATAGTTTCACAGATGTCCTAATAGTTTCACAGATGTCCCAGTAGTTTTACAGATATCCCAGTAGGTTAACAGATGTCCCCATAGTTTCACAGATGTCCCAATAGTTTAACAGATGTCCCAGTAGTTTAACAGATGTCCCAGTAGTTTCACAGATGTCCCAGTAGGTTAACAGATGTCCTCATAGTTTCAAAGATGTCCCAATAGGTTCACATATGTCCCAGTAGTTTTACAGATGACCCAGTAGTTTCACATATGTCCCATTAGTTCCACAGATGACCCCATAGTTTCACAGATGTTCCAATAGTTTCACAGATGTCCCAATAGTTTCACCTATGTCCTATTTGTTTCACAGATGTCCCCATAGTTTCACAGATGTCCCAGAAGTTTCACAGATGTACCAGGAGTTTCACAGATGTCCCAATAGTTTCACAGATGTCCCAATAGTTTCACAGATGTCCCAGAAGTTTTACAGGCATCCCAGTAGGTTAACAGATGTTCCGATAGTTTCACAGATGTACCAGTAGTTTCACAGATGTCCCAATAGTTTCCCATATGTCCCATTAGTTTCACAGATGTCCCCATAGTTTCACAGATGTCCCAATAGTTTAACAGATGTCCCAGTAGTTTTACAGATGTCCTAGTAGTTTCACAGGTGTCCCAATAGTTTCACAGATGTCCCAATAGTTTCACAGATGTCCCAGAAGCTTTACAGACATCCCAGTAGGTTAACAGATGTCCCGATAGTTTCACAGATGTACCAGTAGTTTCACAGATGTCCCAATAGTTTCACATATGTCCCATTAGTTTCACAGATGTCCCCATAGTTTCACAGATGTCCCAATAGTTTAACAGATGTCCCAGTAGTATTACAGATGGCCCAGTAGTTTAACACATGTCCCAGTAGTTCCACAGACGCCCCAATAGTTTCACATATGTCCCATTAGTTTCACAGATGTCCCCATAGTTTCACAGATGTCCCAATAGTTTCACAGATGTACCAATAGTTTCACAGATGTCCCAATAGTTTAACAGATGTCCCAATAGTTTCACCCATGTCCCAATAGTTTCACAGATGTCCCAGGAGTTTAACAGATGTCCCAAAAGTTTAACAGATGTCCCAGTTGTTTCACAGATGTCCCAATAGTTTCACAGATGTCGAAATAGTTTAACAGATGTCCCAGTAGTTTAACAGATGTCCCAGTAGTTTCACAGATGTCCCAATAGGTTCACATATGTCCCAGTAGTTTTACAGATGTCCCAGTAGTTTCACAGATGTCCCAATAGTTTAACAGATGTCCCAGTAGTTTAACAGATGTCCCAGTAGTTTCACAGATGTCCCAGTAGGTTAACAGATGTATCCATAGTTTCACAGATGTCCTAATAGTTTCACAGATGTCCCAGTAGTTTTACAGATATCCCAGTAGGTTAACAGATGTCCCCATAGTTTCACAGATGTCCCAATAGTTTAACAGATGTCCCAGTAGTTTAACAGATGTCCCAGTAGTTTCACAGATGTCCCAGTAGGTTAACAGATGTCCTCATAGTTTCAAAGATGTCCCAATAGGTTCACATATGTCCCAGTAGTTTTACAGATGACCCAGTAGTTTCACAGATGTCCCATTAGTTTCACAGATGTCGCAATATTTTCACAGATGTCCCAATAGTTTCCCAGATGTCCCAATAGTTTAACAGATGTCCCAGTAGTTTTACAGATGTCCCAGTAGTTTCACACATGTCCCAGTAGTTTCACAGACGCCCCAATAGTTTCACATATGTCCCATAAGTTTCACAGATGTCCCCATAGTTTCACAGATGTCCCAATAGTTTCACAGATGTACCAGTAGTTTCACAGATGTCCCAGTAGGTTAACAGATGTCCCCATAGTTTCACAGATGTCCCAATAGTTTCACAGATGTCCCAGTAGTTTTACAGATATCCCAATAGGTTAACAGATGTCCCCATAGTTTCACAGATGTATCAGTAGTTTCACAGATGTCCAAATAGTTTCACATATGTCCCATTAGTTCCACAGATGACCCTATAGTTTCACAGATGTTCCAATAGTTTCACAGATGTCCCAATAGTTTCACCTAAGTCCCATTTGTTTCACAGATGTCCCCATAGTTTCACAGATGTCCCAATAGTTTCACAGATGTACCATTAGTTTCACGGATGTCCCAATAGTTTAACAGATGTCCCAGTAGTTTTACAGATGTCCCAGTAGTTTCACAGATGTCCCAATAGTTTCACAGATGTCCCAATAGTTTCACAGATGTCCCAGAAGCTTTACAGACATCCCAGTAGGTTAACAGATGTCCCAATAGTTTCACAGATGTACCAGTAGTTTCACAGATGTCCCAATAGTTTCACATATGTCCCATTAGTTTCACAGATGTCCCCATAGTTTCACAGATGTCCCAATAGTTTAACAGATGTCCCAGTAGTATTACAGATGGCCCAGTAGTTTAACACATGTCCCAGTAGTTCCACAGACGCTCCAATAGTTTCACATATGTCCCATTAGTTTCACAGATGTCCCCATAGTTTCACAGATCTCCCAATAGTTTCACAGATGTCCCATTAGTTTCACAGATGTTCCCATAGTTTCACAGATGTTCCAATAGTTTAACAGATGTCCCAGTAGTTTTACATATGTCCCAGTAGTTTCACACATGTCCCAGTAGTTTCACAGACACCCCAATAGTTTCACATATGTCCCATTAGTTTCACAGATGTCCCCATAGTTTCACAGATGTCCCAGTAGTTTAACAGATGTCCCAGTAGTTTCACAGATGTCCCAGTAGGTTAACAGATGTCCTCATAGTTTCAAAGATGTCCCAATAGGTTCACATATGTCCCAGTAGTTTTACAGATGACCCAGTAGTTTCACATATGTCCCATTAGTTCCACAGATGACCCCATAGTTTCACAGATGTTCCAATAGTTTCACAGATGTCCCAATAGTTTCACCTATGTCCTATTTGTTTCACAGATGTCCCCATAGTTTCACAGATGTCCCAGAAGTTTCACAGATGTACCAGGAGTTTCACAGATGTCCCAATAGTTTCACAGATGTCCCAATAGTTTCACAGATGTCCCAGAAGTTTTACAGGCATCCCAGTAGGTTAACAGATGTTCCGATAGTTTCACAGATGTACCAGTAGTTTCACAGATGTCCCAATAGTTTCCCATATGTCCCATTAGTTTCACAGATGTCCCCATAGTTTCACAGATGTCCCAATAGTTTAACAGATGTCCCAGTAGTTTTACAGATGTCCTAGTAGTTTCACAGGTTTCCCAATAGTTTCACAGATGTCCCAATAGTTTCACAGATGTCCCAGAAGCTTTACAGACATCCCAGTAGGTTAACAGATGTCCCGATAGTTTCACAGATGTACCAGTAGTTTCACAGATGTCCCAATAGTTTCACATATGTCCCATTAGTTTCACAGATGTCCCCATAGTTTCACAGATGTCCCAATAGTTTAACAGATGTCCCAGTAGTATTACAGATGGCCCAGTAGTTTAACACATGTCCCAGTAGTTCCACAGACGCCCCAATAGTTTCACATATGTCCCATTAGTTTCACAGATGTCCCCATAGTTTCACAGATGTCCCAGTAGTTTAACAGATGTCCCAGTAGTTTCACAGATGTCCCAATAGTTTCACATATGTCCCATTAGTTCCACAGATGACCCCATAGTTTCACAGATGTTCCAATAGTTTCACAGATGTCCCAATAGTTTCACAGATGTCCCAATAGTTTCACCTATGTCCTATTTGTTTCACAGATGTCCCCATAGTTTCACAGATGTCCCAGAAGTTTCACAGATGTACCAGGAGTTTCACAGATGTCCCAATAGTTTCACAGATGTCCCAATAGTTTCACAGATGTCCCAGAAGTTTTACAGGCATCCCAGTAGGTTAACAGATGTTCCGATAGTTTCACAGATGTACCAGTAGTTTCACAGATGTCCCAATAGTTTCCCATATGTCCCATTAGTTTCACAGATGTCCCCATAGTTTCACAGATGTCCCAATAGTTTAACAGATGTCCCAGTAGTTTTACAGATGTCCTAGTAGTTTCACAGGTGTCCCAATAGTTTCACAGATGTCCCAATAGTTTCACAGATGTCCCAGAAGCTTTACAGACATCCCAGTAGGTTAACAGATGTCCCGATAGTTTCACAGATGTACCAGTAGTTTCACAGATGTCCCAATAGTTTCACATATGTCCCATTAGTTTCACAGATGTCCCCATAGTTTCACAGATGTCCCAATAGTTTAACAGATGTCCCAGTAGTATTACAGATGGCCCAGTAGTTTAACACATGTCCCAGTAGTTCCACAGACGCCCCAATAGTTTCACATATGTCCCATTAGTTTCACAGATGTCCCCATAGTTTCACAGATGTCCCAATAGTTTCACAGATGTACCAATAGTTTCACAGATGTCCCAATAGTTTAACAGATGTCCCAATAGTTTCACCCATGTCCCAATAGTTTCACAGATGTCCCAGGAGTTTAACAGATGTCCCAAAAGTTTAACAGATGTCCCAGTTGTTTCACAGATGTCCCAATAGTTTCACAGATGTCGAAATAGTTTAACAGATGTCCCAGTAGTTTAACAGATGTCCCAGTAGTTTCACAGATGTCCCAATAGGTTCACATATGTCCCAGTAGTTTTACAGATGTCCCAGTAGTTTCACAGATGTCCCAATAGTTTAACAGATGTCCCAGTAGTTTAACAGATGTCCCAGTAGTTTCACAGATGTCCCAGTAGGTTAACAGATGTATCCATAGTTTCACAGATGTCCTAATAGTTTCACAGATGTCCCAGTAGTTTTACAGATATCCCAGTAGGTTAACAGATGTCCCCATAGTTTCACAGATGTCCCAATAGTTTAACAGATGTCCCAGTAGTTTAACAGATGTCCCAGTAGTTTCACAGATGTCCCAGTAGGTTAACAGATGTCCTCATAGTTTCAAAGATGTCCCAATAGGTTCACATATGTCCCAGTAGTTTTACAGATGACCCAGTAGTTTCACATATGTCCCATTAGTTCCACAGATGACCCCATAGTTTCACAGATGTTCCAATAGTTTCACAGATGTCCCAATAGTTTCACCTATGTCCTATTTGTTTCACAGATGTCCCCATAGTTTCACAGATGTCCCAGAAGTTTCACAGATGTACCAGGAGTTTCACAGATGTCCCAATAGTTTCACAGATGTCCCAATAGTTTCACAGATGTCCCAGAAGTTTTACAGGCATCCCAGTAGGTTAACAGATGTTCCGATAGTTTCACAGATGTACCAGTAGTTTCACAGATGTCCCAATAGTTTCCCATATGTCCCATTAGTTTCACAGATGTCCCCATAGTTTCACAGATGTCCCAATAGTTTAACAGATGTCCCAGTAGTTTTACAGATGTCCTAGTAGTTTCACAGGTGTCCCAATAGTTTCACAGATGTCCCAATAGTTTCACAGATGTCCCAGAAGCTTTACAGACATCCCAGTAGGTTAACAGATGTCCCGATAGTTTCACAGATGTACCAGTAGTTTCACAGATGTCCCAATAGTTTCACATATGTCCCATTAGTTTCACAGATGTCCCCATAGTTTCACAGATGTCCCAATAGTTTAACAGATGTCCCAGTAGTATTACAGATGGCCCAGTAGTTTAACACATGTCCCAGTAGTTCCACAGACGCCCCAATAGTTTCACATATGTCCCATTAGTTTCACAGATGTCCCCATAGTTTCACAGATGTCCCAATAGTTTCACAGATGTACCAATAGTTTCACAGATGTCCCAATAGTTTAACAGATGTCCCAATAGTTTCACCCATGTCCCAATAGTTTCACAGATGTCCCAGGAGTTTAACAGATGTCCCAAAAGTTTAACAGATGTCCCAGTTGTTTCACAGATGTCCCAATAGTTTCACAGATGTCGAAATAGTTTAACAGATGTCCCAGTAGTTTAACAGATGTCCCAGTAGTTTCACAGATGTCCCAATAGGTTCACATATGTCCCAGTAGTTTTACAGATGTCCCAGTAGTTTCACAGATGTCCCAATAGTTTAACAGATGTCCCAGTAGTTTAACAGATGTCCCAGTAGTTTCACAGATGTCCCAGTAGGTTAACAGATGTATCCATAGTTTCACAGATGTCCTAATAGTTTCACAGATGTCCCAGTAGTTTTACAGATATCCCAGTAGGTTAACAGATGTCCCCATAGTTTCACAGATGTCCCAATAGTTTAACAGATGTCCCAGTAGTTTAACAGATGTCCCAGTAGTTTCACAGATGTCCCAGTAGGTTAACAGATGTCCTCATAGTTTCAAAGATGTCCCAATAGGTTCACATATGTCCCAGTAGTTTTACAGATGACCCAGTAGTTTCACAGATGTCCCATTAGTTTCACAGATGTCGCAATATTTTCACAGATGTCCCAATAGTTTCCCAGATGTCCCAATAGTTTAACAGATGTCCCAGTAGTTTTACAGATGTCCCAGTAGTTTCACACATGTCCCAGTAGTTTCACAGACGCCCCAATAGTTTCACATATGTCCCATAAGTTTCACAGATGTCCCCATAGTTTCACAGATGTCCCAATAGTTTCACAGATGTACCAGTAGTTTCACAGATGTCCCAGTAGGTTAACAGATGTCCCCATAGTTTCACAGATGTCCCAATAGTTTCACAGATGTCCCAGTAGTTTTACAGATATCCCAATAGGTTAACAGATGTCCCCATAGTTTCACAGATGTATCAGTAGTTTCACAGATGTCCAAATAGTTTCACATATGTCCCATTAGTTCCACAGATGACCCTATAGTTTCACAGATGTTCCAATAGTTTCACAGATGTCCCAATAGTTTCACCTAAGTCCCATTTGTTTCACAGATGTCCCCATAGTTTCACAGATGTCCCAATAGTTTCACAGATGTACCATTAGTTTCACGGATGTCCCAATAGTTTAACAGATGTCCCAGTAGTTTTACAGATGTCCCAGTAGTTTCACAGATGTCCCAATAGTTTCACAGATGTCCCAATAGTTTCACAGATGTCCCAGAAGCTTTACAGACATCCCAGTAGGTTAACAGATGTCCCAATAGTTTCACAGATGTACCAGTAGTTTCACAGATGTCCCAATAGTTTCACATATGTCCCATTAGTTTCACAGATGTCCCCATAGTTTCACAGATGTCCCAATAGTTTAACAGATGTCCCAGTAGTATTACAGATGGCCCAGTAGTTTAACACATGTCCCAGTAGTTCCACAGACGCTCCAATAGTTTCACATATGTCCCATTAGTTTCACAGATGTCCCCATAGTTTCACAGATCTCCCAATAGTTTCACAGATGTCCCATTAGTTTCACAGATGTTCCCATAGTTTCACAGATGTTCCAATAGTTTAACAGATGTCCCAGTAGTTTTACATATGTCCCAGTAGTTTCACACATGTCCCAGTAGTTTCACAGACACCCCAATAGTTTCACATATGTCCCATTAGTTTCACAGATGTCCCCATAGTTTCACAGATGTCCCAGTAGTTTAACAGATGTCCCAGTAGTTTCACAGATGTCCCAGTAGGTTAACAGATGTCCTCATAGTTTCAAAGATGTCCCAATAGGTTCACATATGTCCCAGTAGTTTTACAGATGACCCAGTAGTTTCACATATGTCCCATTAGTTCCACAGATGACCCCATAGTTTCACAGATGTTCCAATAGTTTCACAGATGTCCCAATAGTTTCACCTATGTCCTATTTGTTTCACAGATGTCCCCATAGTTTCACAGATGTCCCAGAAGTTTCACAGATGTACCAGGAGTTTCACAGATGTCCCAATAGTTTCACAGATGTCCCAATAGTTTCACAGATGTCCCAGAAGTTTTACAGGCATCCCAGTAGGTTAACAGATGTTCCGATAGTTTCACAGATGTACCAGTAGTTTCACAGATGTCCCAATAGTTTCCCATATGTCCCATTAGTTTCACAGATGTCCCCATAGTTTCACAGATGTCCCAATAGTTTAACAGATGTCCCAGTAGTTTTACAGATGTCCTAGTAGTTTCACAGGTTTCCCAATAGTTTCACAGATGTCCCAATAGTTTCACAGATGTCCCAGAAGCTTTACAGACATCCCAGTAGGTTAACAGATGTCCCGATAGTTTCACAGATGTACCAGTAGTTTCACAGATGTCCCAATAGTTTCACATATGTCCCATTAGTTTCACAGATGTCCCCATAGTTTCACAGATGTCCCAATAGTTTAACAGATGTCCCAGTAGTATTACAGATGGCCCAGTAGTTTAACACATGTCCCAGTAGTTCCACAGACGCCCCAATAGTTTCACATATGTCCCATTAGTTTCACAGATGTCCCCATAGTTTCACAGATGTCCCAATAGTTTCACAGATGTACCAATAGTTTCACAGATGTCCCAATAGTTTAACAGATGACCCAGTAGTTTCACAGATGTCCCATTAGTTTCACAGATGTCGCAATATTTTCACAGATGTCCCAATAGTTTCCCAGATGTCCCAATAGTTTAACAGATGTCCCAGTAGTTTTACAGATGTCCCAGTAGTTTCACACATGTCCCAGTAGTTTCACAGACGCCCCAATAGTTTCACATATGTCCCATAAGTTTCACAGATGTCCCCATAGTTTCACAGATGTCCCAATAGTTTCACAGATGTACCAGTAGTTTCACAGATGTCCCAGTAGGTTAACAGATGTCCCCATAGTTTCACAGATGTCCCAATAGTTTCACAGATGTCCCAGTAGTTTTACAGATATCCCAATAGGTTAACAGATGTCCCCATAGTTTCACAGATGTATCAGTAGTTTCACAGATGTCCAAATAGTTTCACATATGTCCCATTAGTTCCACAGATGACCCTATAGTTTCACAGATGTTCCAATAGTTTCACAGATGTCCCAATAGTTTCACCTAAGTCCCATTTGTTTCACAGATGTCCCCATAGTTTCACAGATGTCCCAATAGTTTCACAGATGTACCATTAGTTTCACGGATGTCCCAATAGTTTAACAGATGTCCCAGTAGTTTTACAGATGTCCCAGTAGTTTCACAGATGTCCCAATAGTTTCACAGATGTCCCAATAGTTTCACAGATGTCCCAGAAGCTTTACAGACATCCCAGTAGGTTAACAGATGTCCCAATAGTTTCACAGATGTACCAGTAGTTTCACAGATGTCCCAATAGTTTCACATATGTCCCATTAGTTTCACAGATGTCCCCATAGTTTCACAGATGTCCCAATAGTTTAACAGATGTCCCAGTAGTATTACAGATGGCCCAGTAGTTTAACACATGTCCCAGTAGTTCCACAGACGCTCCAATAGTTTCACATATGTCCCATTAGTTTCACAGATGTCCCCATAGTTTCACAGATCTCCCAATAGTTTCACAGATGTCCCATTAGTTTCACAGATGTTCCCATAGTTTCACAGATGTTCCAATAGTTTAACAGATGTCCCAGTAGTTTTACATATGTCCCAGTAGTTTCACACATGTCCCAGTAGTTTCACAGACACCCCAATAGTTTCACATATGTCCCATTAGTTTCACAGATGTCCCCATAGTTTCACAGATGTCCCAGTAGTTTAACAGATGTCCCAGTAGTTTCACAGATGTCCCAGTAGGTTAACAGATGTCCTCATAGTTTCAAAGATGTCCCAATAGGTTCACATATGTCCCAGTAGTTTTACAGATGACCCAGTAGTTTCACATATGTCCCATTAGTTCCACAGATGACCCCATAGTTTCACAGATGTTCCAATAGTTTCACAGATGTCCCAATAGTTTCACCTATGTCCTATTTGTTTCACAGATGTCCCCATAGTTTCACAGATGTCCCAGAAGTTTCACAGATGTACCAGGAGTTTCACAGATGTCCCAATAGTTTCACAGATGTCCCAATAGTTTCACAGATGTCCCAGAAGTTTTACAGGCATCCCAGTAGGTTAACAGATGTTCCGATAGTTTCACAGATGTACCAGTAGTTTCACAGATGTCCCAATAGTTTCCCATATGTCCCATTAGTTTCACAGATGTCCCCATAGTTTCACAGATGTCCCAATAGTTTAACAGATGTCCCAGTAGTTTTACAGATGTCCTAGTAGTTTCACAGGTTTCCCAATAGTTTCACAGATGTCCCAATAGTTTCACAGATGTCCCAGAAGCTTTACAGACATCCCAGTAGGTTAACAGATGTCCCGATAGTTTCACAGATGTACCAGTAGTTTCACAGATGTCCCAATAGTTTCACATATGTCCCATTAGTTTCACAGATGTCCCCATAGTTTCACAGATGTCCCAATAGTTTAACAGATGTCCCAGTAGTATTACAGATGGCCCAGTAGTTTAACACATGTCCCAGTAGTTCCACAGACGCCCCAATAGTTTCACATATGTCCCATTAGTTTCACAGATGTCCCCATAGTTTCACAGATGTCCCAATAGTTTCACAGATGTACCAATAGTTTCACAGATGTCCCAATAGTTTAACAGATGTCCCAATAGTTTCACCCATGTCCCAATAGTTTCACAGATGTCCCAGGAGTTTAACAGATGTCCCAAAAGTTTAACAGATGTCCCAGTTGTTTCACAGATGTCCCAATAGTTTCACAGATGTCGAAATAGTTTAACAGATGTCCCAGTAGTTTAACAGATGTCCCAGTAGTTTCACAGATGTCCCAATAGGTTCACATATGTCCCAGTAGTTTTACAGATGTCCCAGTAGTTTCACAGATGTCCCAATAGTTTAACATATGTCCCAGTAGTTTAACAGATGTCCCAGTAGTTTCACAGATGTCCCAGTAGGTTAACAGATGTATCCATAGTTTCACAGATGTCCTAATAGTTTCACAGATGTCCCAGTAGTTTTACAGATATCCCAGTAGGTTAACAGATGTCCCCATAGTTTCACAGATGTCCCAATAGTTTAACAGATGTCCCAGTAGTTTAAAAGATGTCCCAGTAGTTTCACAGATGTCCCAGTAGGTTAACAGATGTCCTCATAGTTTCAAAGATGTCCCAATAGGTTCACATATGTCCCAGTAGTTTTACAGATGACCCAGTAGTTTCACAGATGTCCCATTAGTTTCACAGATGTCGCAATATTTTCACAGATGTCCCAATAGTTTCCCAGATGTCCCAATAGTTTAACAGATGTCCCAGTAGTTTTACAGATGTCCCAGTAGTTTCACACATGTCCCAGTAGTTTCACAGACGCCCCAATAGTTTCACATATGTCCCATAAGTTTCACAGATGTCCCCATAGTTTCACAGATTTCCCAATAGTTTCACAGATGTACCAGTAGTTTCACAGATGTCCCAGTAGGTTAACAGATGTCCCCATAGTTT
This sequence comes from Petromyzon marinus, assembly GCF_048934315.1. Classification (NCBI taxonomy): domain Eukaryota; kingdom Metazoa; phylum Chordata; class Hyperoartia; order Petromyzontiformes; family Petromyzontidae; genus Petromyzon; species Petromyzon marinus. Next base: position 13,902,736 of record NC_133692.1, read on the forward strand.
CACAGATGTCCCAATAGTTTCACAGATGTCCCAGTAGTTTTACAGATATCCCAATAGGTTAACAGATGTCCCCATAGTTTCACAGATGTATCAGTAGTTTCACAGATGTCCAAATAGTTTCACAGATGTCCCAATAGTTTCACAGATGTCCCAATAGTTTCACATATGTCCCATTAGTTCCACAGATGACCCTATAGTTTCACAGATGTTCCAATTGTTTCACAGATGTCCCAATAGTTTCACCTAAGTCCCATTTGTTTCACAGATGTCCCCATAGTTTCACAGATGTCCCAATAGTTTCACAGATGTACCATTAGTTTCACGGATGTCCCAATAGTTTAACAGATGTCCCAGTAGTTTTACAGATGTCCCAGTATTTTCACAGATGTCCCAATAGTTTCACAGATGTCCCAATAGTTTCACAGATGTCCCAGAAGCTTTACAGACATCCCAGTAGGTTAACAGATGTCCCAATAGTTTCACAGATGTACCAGTAGTTTCACAGATGTCCCAATAGTTTCACATATGTCCCATTAGTTTCACAGATGTCCCCATAGTTTCACAGATGTCCCAATAGTTTAACAGATGTCCCAGTAGTATTACAGATGGCCCAGTAGTTTAACACATGTCCCAGTAGTTCCACAGACGCTCCAATAGTTTCACACATGTCCCAGTAGTTTCACAGACGCCCCAATAGTTTCACATATGTCCCATTAGTTTCACAGATGTCCCCATAGTTTCACAGATGTCCCAATAGTTTCACAGATGTACCAGTAGTTTCACAGATGTCCCAGTAGGTTAACAGATGTCCCCATAGTTTCACAGATGTCCCAATAGTTTCATAGATGTCCCAGTAGTTTTACAGATATCCCAATAGGTTAACAGATGTCCCCATAGTTTCACAGATGTATCAGTAGTTTCACAGATGTCCAAATAGTTTCACAGATGTCCCAATAGTTTCACAGATGTCCCAATAGTTTCACATATGTCCCATTAGTTCCACAGATGACCCTATAGTTTCACAGATGTTCCAATAGTTTCACAGATGTCCCAATAGTTTCACCTACGTCCCATTTGTTTCACAGATGTCCCCATAGTTTCACAGATGTCCCAATAGTTTCACAGATGTCCCATTAGTTTCACAGATGTCCCCATAGTTTAACAGATGTCCCAATAGTTTAACAGATGTCCCAGTAGTTTTACCGATGTCCCAGTAGTTTCACACATGTCCCAGTAGTTTCACAGACGCCCCAATAGTTTCACATATGTCCCATTAGTTTCACAGATGTCCCCATAGTTTCACAGATGTCCCAATAGTTTCACAGATGTACCAGTAGTTTCACAGATGTCCCAGTAGGTTAACAGATGTCCCCATAGTTTCACAGATGTCCTAATAGTTTCACAGATGTCCCAGTAGTTTTACAGATATCCCAATAGGTTAACAGATGTCCCCATAGTTTCACAGATGTACCAGTAGTTTCACAGATGTCCCAATAGTTTCACAGATGTCCCAATAGTTTCACAGATGTCCCAATAGTTTCACATATGTCCCATTAGTTCCACAGATGACCCCATAGTTTCACAGATGTTCCAATAGTTTCACAGATGTCCCAATAGTTTCACCTATGTCCTATTTGTTTCACAGATGTCCCAATAGTTTCACAGATGTCCCAATAGTTTCACAGATGTCCCAGAAGCTTTACAGACATCCCAGTAGGTTAACAGATGTCCCAATAGTTTCACAGATGTACCAGTAGTTTCACAGATGTCCCAATAGTTTCACATATGTCCCATTAGTTTCACAGATGTCCCCATAGTTTCACAGATGTCCCAATAGTTTAACAGATGTCCCAGTAGTATTACAGATGGCCCAGTAGTTTAACACATGTCCCAGTAGTTCCACAGACGCTCCAATAGTTTCACATATGTCCCATTAGTTTCACAGATGTCCCCATAGTTTCACAGATCTCCCAATAGTTTCACAGATGTCCCATTAGTTTCACAGATGTTCCCATAGTTTCACAGATGTTCCAATAGTTTAACAGATGTCCCAGTAGTTTTACATATGTCCCAGTAGTTTCACACATGTCCCAGTAGTTTCACAGACACCCCAATAGTTTCACATATGTCCCATTAGTTTCACAGATGTCCCCATAGTTTCACAGATGTCCCAGTAGTTTAACAGATGTCCCAGTAGTTTCACAGATGTCCCAGTAGGTTAACAGATGTCCTCATAGTTTCAAAGATGTCCCAATAGGTTCACATATGTCCCAGTAGTTTTACAGATGACCCAGTAGTTTCACATATGTCCCATTAGTTCCACAGATGACCCCATAGTTTCACAGATGTTCCAATAGTTTCACAGATGTCCCAATAGTTTCACCTATGTCCTATTTGTTTCACAGATGTCCCCATAGTTTCACAGATGTCCCAGAAGTTTCACAGATGTACCAGGAGTTTCACAGATGTCCCAATAGTTTCACAGATGTCCCAATAGTTTGACAGATGTCCCAGAAGTTTTACAGGCATCCCAGTAGGTTAACAGATGTTCCGATAGTTTCACAGATGTACCAGTAGTTTCACAGATGTCCCAATAGTTTCCCATATGTCCCATTAGTTTCACAGATGTCCCCATAGTTTCACAGATGTCCCAATAGTTTAACAGATGTCCCAGTAGTTTTACAGATGTCCTAGTAGTTTCACAGGTTTCCCAATAGTTTCACAGATGTCCCAATAGTTTCACAGATGTCCCAGAAGCTTTACAGACATCCCAGTAGGTTAACAGATGTCCCGATAGTTTCACAGATGTACCAGTAGTTTCACAGATGTCCCAATAGTTTCACATATGTCCCATTAGTTTCACAGATGTCCCCATAGTTTCACAGATGTCCCAATAGTTTAACAGATGTCCCAGTAGTATTACAGATGGCCCAGTAGTTTAACACATGTCCCAGTAGTTCCACAGACGCCCCAATAGTTTCACATATGTCCCATTAGTTTCACAGATGTCCCCATAGTTTCACAGATGTCCCAATAGTTTCACAGATGTACCAATAGTTTCACAGATGTCCCAATAGTTTAACAGATGTCCCAATAGTTTCACCCATGTCCCAATAGTTTCACAGATGTCCCAGGAGTTTAACAGATGTCCCAAAAGTTTAACAGATGTCCCAGTTGTTTCACAGATGTCCCAATAGTTTCACAGATGTCGAAATAGTTTAACAGATGTCCCAGTAGTTTAACAGATGTCCCAGTAGTTTCACAGATGTCCCAATAGGTTCACATATGTCCCAGTAGTTTTACAGATGTCCCAGTAGTTTCACAGATGTCCCAATAGTTTAACATATGTCCCAGTAGTTTAACAGATGTCCCAGTAGTTTCACAGATGTCCCAGTAGGTTAACAGATGTATCCATAGTTTCACAGATGTCCTAATAGTTTCACAGATGTCCCAGTAGTTTTACAGATATCCCAGTAGGTTAACAGATGTCCCCATAGTTTCACAGATGTCCCAATAGTTTAACAGATGTCCCAGTAGTTTAACAGATGTCCCAGTAGTTTCACAGATGTCCCAGTAGGTTAACAGATGTCCTCATAGTTTCAAAGATGTCCCAATAGGTTCACATATGTCCCAGTAGTTTTACAGATGACCCAGTAGTTTCACAGATGTCCCATTAGTTTCACAGATGTCGCAATATTTTCACAGATGTCCCAATAGTTTCCCAGATGTCCCAATAGTTTAACAGATGTCCCAGTAGTTTTACAGATGTCCCAGTAGTTTCACACATGTCCCAGTAGTTTCACAGACGCCCCAATAGTTTCACATATGTCCCATAAGTTTCACAGATGTCCCCATAGTTTCACAGATTTCCCAATAGTTTCACAGATGTACCAGTAGTTTCACAGATGTCCCAGTAGGTTAACAGATGTCCCCATAGTTTCACAGATGTCCCAATAGTTTCACAGATGTCCCAGTAGTTTTACAGATATCCCAATAGGTTAACAGATGTCCCCATAGTTTCACAGATGTATCAGTAGTTTCACAGATGTCCAAATAGTTTCACAGATGTCCAAATAGTTTCACAGATGTCCCAATAGTTTCACATATGTCCCATTAGTTCCACAGATGACCCTATAGTTTCACAGATGTTCCAATTGTTTCACAGATGTCCCAATAGTTTCACCTAAGTCCCATTTGTTTCACAGATGTCCCCATAGTTTCACAGATGTCCCAATAGTTTCACAGATGTACCATTAGTTTCACGGATGTCCCAATAGTTTAACAGATGTCCCAGTAGTTTTACAGATGTCCCAGTATTTTCACAGATGTCCCAATAGTTTCACAGATGTCCCAATAGTTTCACAGATGTCCCAGAAGCTTTACAGACATCCCAGTAGGTTAACAGATGTCCCAATAGTTTCACAGATGTACCAGTAGTTTCACAGATGTCCCAATAGTTTCACATATGTCCCATTAGTTTCACAGATGTCCCCATAGTTTCACAGATGTCCCAATAGTTTAACAGATGTCCCAGTAGTATTACAGATGGCCCAGTAGTTTAACACATGTCCCAGTAGTTCCACAGACGCTCCAATAGTTTCACACATGTCCCAGTAGTTTCACAGACGCCCCAATAGTTTCACATATGTCCCATTAGTTTCACAGATGTCCCCATAGTTTCACAGATGTCCCAATAGTTTCACAGATGTACCAGTAGTTTCACAGATGTCCCAGTAGGTTAACAGATGTCCCCATAGTTTCACAGATGTCCCAATAGTTTCATAGATGTCCCAGTAGTTTTACAGATATCCCAATAGGTTAACAGATGTCCCCATAGTTTCACAGATGTATCAGTAGTTTCACAGATGTCCAAATAGTTTCACAGATGTCCCAATAGTTTCACAGATGTCCCAATAGTTTCACATATGTCCCATTAGTTCCACAGATGACCCTATAGTTTCACAGATGTTCCAATAGTTTCACAGATGTCCCAATAGTTTCACCTACGTCCCATTTGTTTCACAGATGTCCCCATAGTTTCACAGATGTCCCAATAGTTTCACAGATGTCCCAGAAGCTTTACAGACATCCCAGTAGGTTAACAGATGTCCCAATAGTTTCACAGATGTACCAGTAGTTTCACAGATGTCCCAATAGTTTCACATATGTCCCATTAGTTTCACAGATGTCCCCATAGTTTCACAGATGTCCCAATAGTTTAACAGATGTCCCAGTAGTATTACAGATGGCCCAGTAGTTTAACACATGTCCCAGTAGTTCCACAGACGCCCCAATAGTTTCACATATGTCCCATTAGTTTCACAGATGTCCCCATAGTTTCACAGATGTCCCAATAGTCTCACAGATGTACCAATAGTTTCACAGATGTCCCAATAGTTTAACAGATGTCCCAATAGTTTCACCCATGTCCCAATAGTTTCACAGATGTCCCAGGAGTTTAACAGATGTCCCAAAAGTTTAACAGATGTCCCAGTTGTTTCACAGATGTCCCAATAGTTTCACAGATGTCGAAATAGTTTAACAGATGTCCCAGTAGTTTAACAGATGTCCCAGTAGTTTCACAGATGTCCCAATAGGTTCACATATGTCCCAGTAGTTTTACAGATGTCCCAGTAGTTTCACAGATGTCCCAATAGTTTAACATATGTCCCAGTAGTTTAACAGATGTCCCAGTAGTTTCACAGATGTCCCAGTAGGTTAACAGATGTATCCATAGTTTCACAGATGTCCTAATAGTTTCACAGATGTCCCAGTAGTTTTACAGATATCCCAGTAGGTTAACAGATGTCCCCATAGTTTCACAGATGTCCCAATAGTTTAACAGATGTCCCAGTAGTTTAACAGATGTCCCAGTAGTTTCACAGATGTCCCAGTAGGTTAACAGATGTCCTCATAGTTTCAAAGATGTCCCAATAGGTTCACATATGTCCCAGTAGTTTTACAGATGACCCAGTAGTTTCACAGATGTCCCATTAGTTTCACAGATGTCGCAATATTTTCACAGATGTCCCAATAGTTTCCCAGATGTCCCAATAGTTTAACAGATGTCCCAGTAGTTTTACAGATGTCCCAGTAGTTTCACACATGTCCCAGTAGTTTCACAGACGCCCCAATAGTTTCACATATGTCCCATAAGTTTCACAGATGTCCCCATAGTTTCACAGATTTCCCAATAGTTTCACAGATGTACCAGTAGTTTCACAGATGTCCCAGTAGGTTAACAGATGTCCCCATAGTTTCACAGATGTCCCAATAGTTTCACAGATGTCCCAGTAGTTTTACAGATATCCCAATAGGTTAACAGATGTCCCCATAGTTTCACAGATGTATCAGTAGTTTCACAGATGTCCAAATAGTTTCACAGATGTCCCAATAGTTTCACAGATGTCCCAATAGTTTCACATATGTCCCATTAGTTCCACAGATGACCCTATAGTTTCACAGATGTTCCAATTGTTTCACAGATGTCCCAATAGTTTCACCTAAGTCCCATTTGTTTCACAGATGTCCCCATAGTTTCACAGATGTCCCAATAGTTTCACAGATGTACCATTAGTTTCACGGATGTCCCAATAGTTTAACAGATGTCCCAGTAGTTTTACAGATGTCCCAGTATTTTCACAGATGTCCCAATAGTTTCACAGATGTCCCAATAGTTTCACAGATGTCCCAGAAGCTTTACAGACATCCCAGTAGGTTAACAGATGTCCCAATAGTTTCACAGATGTACCAGTAGTTTCACAGATGTCCCAATAGTTTCACATATGTCCCATTAGTTTCACAGATGTCCCCATAGTTTCACAGATGTCCCAATAGTTTAACAGATGTCCCAGTAGTATTACAGATGGCCCAGTAGTTTAACACATGTCCCAGTAGTTCCACAGACGCTCCAATAGTTTCACACATGTCCCAGTAGTTTCACAGACGCCCCAATAGTTTCACATATGTCCCATTAGTTTCACAGATGTCCCCATAGTTTCACAGATGTCCCAATAGTTTCACAGATGTACCAGTAGTTTCACAGATGTCCCAGTAGGTTAACAGATGTCCCCATAGTTTCACAGATGTCCCAATAGTTTCATAGATGTCCCAGTAGTTTTACAGATATCCCAATAGGTTAACAGATGTCCCCATAGTTTCACAGATGTATCAGTAGTTTCACAGATGTCCAAATAGTTTCACAGATGTCCCAATAGTTTCACAGATGTCCCAATAGTTTCACATATGTCCCATTAGTTCCACAGATGACCCTATAGTTTCACAGATGTTCCAATAGTTTCACAGATGTCCCAATAGTTTCACCTACGTCCCATTTGTTTCACAGATGTCCCCATAGTTTCACAGATGTCCCAATAGTTTCACAGATGTCCCATTAGTTTCACAGATGTCCCCATAGTTTAACAGATGTCCCAATAGTTTAACAGATGTCCCAGTAGTTTTACCGATGTCCCAGTAGTTTCACACATGTCCCAGTAGTTTCACAGACGCCCCAATAGTTTCACATATGTCCCATTAGTTTCACAGATGTCCCCATAGTTTCACAGATGTCCCAATAGTTTCACAGATGTACCAGTAGTTTCACAGATGTCCCAGTAGGTTAACAGATGTCCCCATAGTTTCACAGATGTCCTAATAGTTTCACAGATGTCCCAGTAGTTTTACAGATATCCCAATAGGTTAACAGATGTCCCCATAGTTTCACAGATGTACCAGTAGTTTCACAGATGTCCCAATAGTTTCACAGATGTCCCAATAGTTTCACAGATGTCCCAATAGTTTCACATATGTCCCATTAGTTCCACAGATGACCCCATAGTTTCACAGATGTTCCAATAGTTTCACAGATGTCCCAATAGTTTCACCTATGTCCTATTTGTTTCACAGATGTCCCCATAGTTTCACAGATGTCCCAGAAGTTTCACAGATGTACCAGGAGTTTCACAGATGTCCCAATAGTTTCACAGATGTCCCAATAGTTTCACAGATGTCCCAGAAGTTTTACAGGCATCCCAGTAGGTTAACAGATGTTCCGATAGTTTCACAGATGTACCAGTAGTTTCACAGATGTCCCAATAGTTTCACATATGTCCCATTAGTTTCACAGATGTCCCCATAGTTTCACAGATGTCCCAATAGTTTAACAGATGTCCCAGTAGTTTTACAGATGTCCTAGTAGTTTCACAGATGTGCCAATAGTTTCACAGATGTCCCAATAGTTTCACAGATGTCCCAGAAGCTTTACAGACATCCCAGTAGGTTAACAGATGTCCCGATAGTTTCACAGATGTACCAGTAGTTTCACAGATGTCCCAATAGTTTCACATATGTCCCATTAGTTTCACAGATGTTCCAATAGTTTCACAGATGTCCCAATAGTTTCACCTATGTCCTATTTGTTTCACAGATGTCCCCATAGTTTCACAGATATCCCAGAAGTTTCACAGATGTACCAGGAGTTTCACAGATGTCCCAATAGTTTCACAGATGTCCCAGAAGTTTTACAGGCATCCCAGTAGGTTAACAGATGTTCCGATAGTTTCACAGATGTACCAGTAGTTTCACAGATGTCCCAATAGTTTCCCATATGTCCCATTAGTTTCACAGATGTCCCCATAGTTTCACAGATGTCCCAATAGTTTAACAGATGTCCCAGTAGTTTTACAGATGTCCTAGTAGTTTCCCAGATGTCCCAATAGTTTCACAGATGTCCCAATAGTTTCACATATGTCCCAGAAGCTTTACAGACATCCCAGTAGGTTAACAGATGTCCCGATAGTTTCACAGATGTACCAGTAGTTTCACAGATGTCCCAATAGTTTCACATATGTCCCATTAGTTTCACAGATGTCCCCATAGTTTCACAGATGTCCCAATAGTTTAACAGATGTCCCAGTAGTATTACAGATGGCCCAGTAGTTTAACACATGTCCCAGTAGTTCCACAGACGCCCCAATAGTTTCACATATGTCCCATTAGTTTCACAGATGTCCCCATAGTTTCACAGATGTCCCAATAGTTTCACAGATGTACCAATAGTTTCACAGATGTCCCAATAGTTTAACAGATGTCCCAATAGTTTCACCTAAGTCCCATTTGTTTCACAGATGTCCCCATAGTTTCACAGATGTCCCAATAGTTTCACAGATGTACCATTAGTTTCACGGATGTCCCAATAGTTTAACAGATGTCCCAGTAGTTTTACAGATGTCCCAGTAGTTTCACAGATGTCCCAATAGTTTCACAGATGTCCCAATAGTTTCACAGATGTCCCAGAAGCTTTACAGACATCCCAGTAGGTTAACAGATGTCCCAATAGTTTCACAGATGTACCAGTAGTTTCACAGATGTCCCAATAGTTTCACATATGTCCCATTAGTTTCACAGATGTCCCCATAGTTTCACAGATGTCCCAATAGTTTAACAGATGTCCCAGTAGTATTACAGATGGCCCAGTAGTTTAACACATGTCCCAGTAGTTCCACAGACGCTCCAATAGTTTCACACATGTCCCAGTAGTTTCACAGACGCCCCAATAGTTTCACATATGTCCCATTAGTTTCACAGATGTCCCCATAGTTTCACAGATGTCCCAATAGTTTCACAGATGTACCAGTAGTTTCACAGATGTCCCAGTAGGTTAACAGATGTCCCCATAGTTTCACAGATGTCCCAATAGTTTCACAGATGTCCCAGTAGTTTTACAGATATCCCAATAGGTTAACAGATGTCCCCATAGTTTCACAGATGTATCAGTAGTTTCACAGATGTCCAAATAGTTTCACAGATGTCCCAATAGTTTCACAGATGTCCCAATAGTTTCACATATGTCCCATTAGTTCCACAGATGACCCTATAGTTTCACAGATGTTCCAATAGTTTCACAGATGTCCCAATAGTTTCACCTACGTCCCATTTGTTTCACAGATGTCCCCATAGTTTCACAGATGTCCCAATAGTTTCACAGATGTACCAGTAGTTTCACAGATGTCCCAATAGTTTCACAGATGTCCCAATAGTTTCACAGATGTCCCAGAAGTTTTACAGACATCCCAGTAGGTTAACAGATGTTCTGATAGTTGCACAGATGTACCAGTAGTTTCACAGATGTCCCAATAGTTTAACAGTGTCCCAGTAGTTTTACAGATGTCCCAGTAATTTCAGACATGTCCCAGTAGTTTCACAGACGCCACAATATTTTCACATATGTCCCATTAGTTTCACAGATGTCCCCATAGTTTCACAGATGTCCCAATAGTTTCACAGATGTCCCATTAGTTTCACAGATGTCCCCATAGTTTAACAGATGTCCCAATAGTTTAACAGATGTCCCAGTAGTTTTACCGATGTCCCAGTAGTTTCACACATGTCCCAGTAGTTTCACAGACGCCCCAATAGTTTCACATATGTCCCATTAGTTTCACAGATGTCCCCATAGTTTCACAGATGTCCCAATAGTTTCACAGATGTACCAGTAGTTTCACAGATGTCCCAGTAGGTTAACAGATGTCCCCATAGTTTCACAGATGTCCTAATAGTTTCACAGATGTCCCAGTAGTTTTACAGATATCCCAATAGGTTAACAGATGTCCCCATAGTTTCACAGATGTACCAGTAGTTTCACAGATGTCCCAATAGTTTCACAGATGTCCCAATAGTTTCACAGATGTCCCAATAGTTTCACATATGTCCCATTAGTTCCACAGATGACCCCATAGTTTCACAGATGTTCCAATAGTTTCACAGATGTCCCAATAGTTTCACCTATGTCCTATTTGTTTCACAGATGTCCCCATAGTTTCACAGATGTCCCAGAAGTTTCACAGATGTACCAGGAGTTTCACAGATGTCCCAATAGTTTCACAGATGTCCCAATAGTTTCACAGATGTCCCAGAAGTTTTACAGGCATCCCAGTAGGTTAACAGATGTTCCGATAGTTTCACAGATGTACCAGTAGTTTCACAGATGTCCCAATAGTTTCACATATGTCCCATTAGTTTCACAGATGTCCCCATAGTTTCACAGATGTCCCAATAGTTTAACAGATGTCCCAGTAGTTTTACAGATGTCCTAGTAGTTTCACAGATGTGCCAATAGTTTCACAGATGTCCCAATAGTTTCACAGATGTCCCAGAAGCTTTACAGACATCCCAGTAGGTTAACAGATGTCCCGATAGTTTCACAGATGTACCAGTAGTTTCACAGATGTCCCAATAGTTTCACATATGTCCCATTAGTTTCACAGATGTTCCAATAGTTTCACAGATGTCCCAATAGTTTCACCTATGTCCTATTTGTTTCACAGATGTCCCCATAGTTTCACAGATATCCCAGAAGTTTCACAGATGTACCAGGAGTTTCACAGATGTCCCAATAGTTTCACAGATGTCCCAGAAGTTTTACAGGCATCCCAGTAGGTTAACAGATGTTCCGATAGTTTCACAGATGTACCAGTAGTTTCACAGATGTCCCAATAGTTTCCCATATGTCCCATTAGTTTCACAGATGTCCCCATAGTTTCACAGATGTCCCAATAGTTTAACAGATGTCCCAGTAGTTTTACAGATGTCCTAGTAGTTTCCCAGATGTCCCAATAGTTTCACAGATGTCCCAATAGTTTCACATATGTCCCAGAAGCTTTACAGACATCCCAGTAGGTTAACAGATGTCCCGATAGTTTCACAGATGTACCAGTAGTTTCACAGATGTCCCAATAGTTTCACATATGTCCCATTAGTTTCACAGATGTCCCCATAGTTTCACAGATGTCCCAATAGTTTAACAGATGTCCCAGTAGTATTACAGATGGCCCAGTAGTTTAACACATGTCCCAGTAGTTCCACAGACGCCCCAATAGTTTCACATATGTCCCATTAGTTTCACAGATGTCCCCATAGTTTCACAGATGTCCCAATAGTTTCACAGATGTACCAATAGTTTCACAGATGTCCCAATAGTTTAACAGATGTCCCAATAGTTTCACCCATGTCCCAATAGTTTCACAGATGTCCCAGGAGTTTAACAGATGTCCCAAAAGTTTAACAGATGTCCCAGTTGTTTCACAGATGTCCCAATAGTTTCACAGATGTCGAAATAGTTTAACAGATGTCCCAGTAGTTTAACAGATGTACCAGTAGTTTCACAGATGTCCCAATAGTTTCCCATATGTCCCATTAGTTTCACAGATGTCCCCATAGTTTCACAGATGTCCCAATAGTTTAACAGATGTCCCAGTAGTTTTACAGATGTCCTAGTAGTTTCACAGGTGTCCCAATAGTTTCACAGATGTCCCAATAGTTTCACAGATGTCCCAGAAGCTTTACAGACATCCCAGTAGGTTAACAGATGTCCCGATAGTTTCACAGATGTACCAGTAGTTTCACAGATATCCCAATAGTTTCACATATGTCCCATTAGTTTCACAGATGTCCCCATAGTTTCACAGATGTCCCAATAGTTTAACAGATGTCCCAGTAGTATTACAGATGGCCCAGTAGTTTAACACATGTCCCAGTAGTTCCACAGACGCCCCAATAGTTTCACATATGTCCCATTAGTTTCACAGATGTACCAATAGTTTCACAGATGTCCCAATAGTTTAACAGATGTCCCAATAGTTTCACCCATGTCCCAATAGTTTCACAGATGTCCCAGGAGTTTAACAGATGTCCCAAAAGTTTCACCCATGTCCCCATAGTTTCACAGATGTCCCAATAGTTTCACAGATGTACCAATAGTTTCACAGATGTCCCAATAGTTTAACAGATGCCCCAATAGTTTCACCCATGTCCCAATAGTTTCACAGATGTCCCAGGAGTTTAACAGATGTCCCAAAAGTTTAACAGATGTCCCAGTTGTTTCACAGATGTCCCAATAGTTTCACAGATGTCGAAATAGTTTAACAGATGTCCCAGTAGTTTAACAGATGTCCCAGTAGTTTCACAGATGTCCCAATAGGTTCACATATGTCCCAGTAGTTTTACAGATGTCCCAGTAGTTTCACAGATGTCCCAATAGTTTAACAGATGTCCCAGTAGTTTAACAGATGTCCCAGTAGTTTCACAGATGTCCCAGTAGGTTAACAGATGTATCCATAGTTTCACAGATGTCCTAATAGTTTCACAGATGTCCCAGTAGTTTTACAGATATCCCAGTAGGTTAACAGATGTCCCCATAGTTTCACAGATGTCCCAATAGTTTAACAGATGTCCCAGTAGTTTAACAGATGTCCCAGTAGTTTCACAGATGTCCCAGTAGGTTAACAGATGTCCTCATAGTTTCAAAGATGTCCCAATAGGTTCACATATGTCCCAGTAGTTTTACAGATGATCCAGTAGTTTCACAGATGTCCCATTAGTTTCACAGATGTCGCAATATTTTCACAGATGTCCCAATAGTTTCCCAGATGTCCCAATAGTTTAACAGATGTCCCAGTAGTTTTACAGATGTCCCAGCAGTTTCACACATGTCCCAGTAGTTTCACAGACGCCCCAATAGTTTCACATATGTCCCATAAGTTTCACAGATGTCCCCATAGTTTCACAGATGTCCCAATAGTTTCACAGATGTACCAGTAGTTTCACAGATGTCCCAGTAGGTTAACAGATGTCCCCATAGTTTCACAGATGTCCCAATAGTTTCACAGATGTCCCAGTAGTTTTACAGATATCCCAATAGGTTAACAGATGTCCCCATAGTTTCACAGATGTATCAGTAGTTTCACAGATGTCCAAATAGTTTCACAGATGTCCCAATAGTTTCACAGATGTCCCAATAGTTTCACATATGTCCCATTAGTTCCACAGATGACCCTATAGTTTCACAGATGTTCCAATAGTTTCACAGATGTCCCAATAGTTTCACCTAAGTCCCATTTGTTTCACAGATGTCCCCATAGTTTCACAGATGTCCCAATAGTTTCACAGATGTACCATTAGTTTCACGGATGTTCCAATAGTTTCACAGATGTCCCAATAGTTTCACCTATGTCCTATTTGTTTCACAGATGTCCCCATAGTTTCACAGATATCCCAGAAGTTTCACAGATGTACCAGGAGTTTCACAGATGTCCCAATAGTTTCACAGATGTCCCAGAAGTTTTACAGGCATCCCAGTAGGTTAACAGATGTTCCGATAGTTTCACAGATGTACCAGTAGTTTCACAGATGTCCCAATAGTTTCCCATATGTCCCATTAGTTTCACAGATGTCCCCATAGTTTCACAGATGTCCCAATAGTTTAACAGATGTCCCAGTAGTTTTACAGATGTCCTAGTAGTTTCCCAGATGTCCCAATAGTTTCACAGATGTCCCAATAGTTTCACAGATGTCCCAGAAGCTTTACAGACATCCCAGTAGGTTAACAGATGTCCCGATAGTTTCACAGATGTACCAGTAGTTTCACAGATGTCCCAATAGTTTCACATATGTCCCATTAGTTTCACAGATGTCCCCATAGTTTCACAGATGTCCCAATAGTTTAACAGATGTCCCAGTAGTATTACAGATGGCCCAGTAGTTTAACACATGTCCCAGTAGTTCCACAGACGCCCCAATAGTTTCACATATGTCCCATTAGTTTCACAGATGTCCCCATAGTTTCACAGATGTCCCAATAGTTTCACAGATGTACCAATAGTTTCACAGATGTCCCAATAGTTTAACAGATGTCCCAATAGTTTCACCCATGTCCCAATAGTTTCACAGATGTCCCAGGAGTTTAACAGATGTCCCAAAAGTTTAACAGATGTCCCAGTTGTTTCACAGATGTCCCAATAGTTTCACAGATGTCGAAATAGTTTAACAGATGTCCCAGGAGTTTAACAGATGTCCCAAAAGTTTAACAGATGTCCCAGTTGTTTCACAGATGTCCCAATAGTTTCACAGATGTCGAAATAGTTTAACAGATGTCCCAGTAGTTTAACAGATGTCCCAGTAGTTTCACAGATGTCCCAATAGGTTCACATATGTCCCAGTAGTTTTACAGATGTCCCAGTAGTTTCACAGATGTCCCAATAGTTTAACAGATGTCCCAGTAGTTTAACAGATGTCCCAGTAGTTTCACAGATGTCCCAGTAGGTTAACAGATGTATCCATAGTTTCACAGATGTCCTAATAGTTTCACAGATGTCCCAGTAGTTTTACAGATATCCCAGTAGGTTAACAGATGTCCCCATAGTTTCACAGATGTCCCAATAGTTTAACAGATGTCCCAGTAGTTTAACAGATGTCCCAGTAGTTTCACAGATGTCCCAGTAGGTTAACAGATGTCCTCATAGTTTCAAAGATGTCCCAATAGGTTCACATATGTCCCAGTAGTTTTACAGATGATCCAGTAGTTTCACAGATGTCCCATTAGTTTCACAGATGTCGCAATATTTTCACAGATGTCCCAATAGTTTCCCAGATGTCCCAATAGTTTAACAGATGTCCCAGTAGTTTTACAGATGTCCCAGCAGTTTCACACATGTCCCAGTAGTTTCACAGACGCCCCAATAGTTTCACATATGTCCCATAAGTTTCACAGATGTCCCCATAGTTTCACAGATGTCCCAATAGTTTCACAGATGTACCAGTAGTTTCACAGATGTCCCAGTAGGTTAACAGATGTCCCCATAGTTTCACAGATGTCCCAATAGTTTCACAGATGTCCCAGTAGTTTTACAGATATCCCAATAGGTTAACAGATGTCCCCATAGTTTCACAGATGTATCAGTAGTTTCACAGATGTCCAAATAGTTTCACAGATGTCCCAATAGTTTCACAGATGTCCCAATAGTTTCACATATGTCCCATTAGTTCCACAGATGACCCTATAGTTTCACAGATGTTCCAATAGTTTCACAGATGTCCCAATAGTTTCACCTAAGTCCCATTTGTTTCACAGATGTCCCCATAGTTTCACAGATGTCCCAATAGTTTCACAGATGTACCATTAGTTTCACGGATGTTCCAATAGTTTCACAGATGTCCCAATAGTTTCACCTATGTCCTATTTGTTTCACAGATGTCCCCATAGTTTCACAGATATCCCAGAAGTTTCACAGATGTACCAGGAGTTTCACAGATGTCCCAATAGTTTCACAGATGTCCCAGAAGTTTTACAGGCATCCCAGTAGGTTAACAGATGTTCCGATAGTTTCACAGATGTACCAGTAGTTTCACAGATGTCCCAATAGTTTCCCATATGTCCCATTAGTTTCACAGATGTCCCCATAGTTTCACAGATGTCCCAATAGTTTAACAGATGTCCCAGTAGTTTTACAGATGTCCTAGTAGTTTCCCAGATGTCCCAATAGTTTCACAGATGTCCCAATAGTTTCACAGATGTCCCAGAAGCTTTACAGACATCCCAGTAGGTTAACAGATGTCCCGATAGTTTCACAGATGTACCAGTAGTTTCACAGATGTCCCAATAGTTTCACATATGTCCCATTAGTTTCACAGATGTCCCCATAGTTTCACAGATGTCCCAATAGTTTAACAGATGTCCCAGTAGTATTACAGATGGCCCAGTAGTTTAACACATGTCCCAGTAGTTCCACAGACGCCCCAATAGTTTCACATATGTCCCATTAGTTTCACAGATGTCCCCATAGTTTCACAGATGTCCCAATAGTTTCACAGATGTACCAATAGTTTCACAGATGTCCCAATAGTTTAACAGATGTCCCAATAGTTTCACCCATGTCCCAATAGTTTCACAGATGTCCCAGGAGTTTAACAGATGTCCCAAAAGTTTAACAGATGTCCCAGTTGTTTCACAGATGTCCCAATAGTTTCACAGATGTCGAAATAGTTTAACAGATGTCCCAGTAGTTTAACAGATGTCCCAGTAGTTTCACAGATGTCCCAATAGTTTAACAGATGTCCCAGTAGTTTAACAGATGTCCCAGTAGTTTCACAGATGTCCCAATAGGTTCACATATGTCCCAGTAGTTTTACAGATGTCCCAGTAGTTTCACAGATGTCCCAATAGTTTAACAGATGTCCCAGTAGTTTAAAAGATGTCCCAGTAGTTTCACAGATGTCCCAGTAGGTTAACAGATGTATCCATAGTTTCACAGATGTACTAATAGTTTCACAGATGTCCCAGTAGTTTTACAGATATCCCAGTAGGTTAACAGATGTCCCCATAGTTTCACAGATGTCCCAATAGTTTAACAGATGTCCCAGTAGTTTAACAGATGTCCCAGTAGTTTCACAGATGTCCCAGTAGGTTAACAGATGTCCTCATAGTTTCAAAGATGTCCCAATAGGTTCACATATGGCGCAGTAGTTTTACAGATGACCCAGTAGTTTCACAGATGTCCCATTAGTTTCACAGATGTCCCCATATTTTCACAGATGTCCCAATAGTTTCCCAGATGTCCCAATAGTTTAACAGATGTCCCAATAGTTTCACAGATGTCCCAGTAGTTTTACAGATATCCCAATAGGTTAACAGATGTCCCCATAGTTTCATAGATGTATCAGTAGTTTCACAGATGTCCAAATAGTTTCACAGATGTCCCAATAGTTTCACAGATGTCCCAATAGTTTCACATATGTCCCATTAGTTCCACAGATGACCCTATAGTTTCACAGATGTTCCAATAGTTTCACAGATGTCCCAATAGTTTCACCTATGTCCCATTTGTTTCACAGATGTCCCCATAGTTTCACAGATGTCCCAATAGTTTCACAGATGTACCAGTAGTTTCACAGATGTCCCAATAGTTTCACAGATGTCCCAATAGTTTCACAGATGTCCCAGAAGTTTTACAGACATCCCAGTAGGTTAACAGATGTTCCGATAGTTTCACAGATGTACCAGTAGTTTCACAGATGTCCCAATAGTTTAACAGTGTCCCAGTAGTTTTACAGATGTCCCAGTAATTTCAGACATGTCCCAGTAGTTTCACAGACGCCACAATATTTTCACATATGTCCCATTAGTTTCACAGATGTCCCCATAGTTTTACAGATGTCGCAATAGTTTCACAGATGTCCCATTAGTTTCACAGATGTCCCCATAGTTTAACAGATGTCCCAATAGTTTAACAGATGTCCCAGTAGTTTTACCGATGTCCCAGTAGTTTCACACATGTCCCAGTAGTTTCACAGACGCCCCAATAGTTTCACATATGTCCCATTAGTTTCACAGATGTCCCCATAGTTTCACAGATGTCCCAATAGTTTCACAGATGTACCAGTAGTTTCACAGATGTCCCAGTAGGTTAACAGATGTCCCCATAGTTTCACAGATGTCCCAATAGTTTCACAGATGTCCCAGTAGTTTTACAGATATCCCAATAGGTTAACAGATGTCCCCATAGTTTCACAGATGTAGCAGTAGTTTCACAGATGTCCCAATAGTTTCACAGATGTCCCAATAGTTTCACAGATGTCCCAATAGTTTCACATATGTCCCATTAGTTCCACAGATGACCCCATAGTTTCACAGATGTTCCAATAGTTTCACAGATGTCCCAATAGTTTCACCTATGTCCTATTTGTTTCACAGATGTCCCCATAGTTTCACAGATGTCCCAGAAGTTTCACAGATGTACCAGGAGTTTCACAGATGTCCCAATAGTTTCACAGATGTCCCAATAGTTTCACAGATGTCCCAGAAGTTTTACAGGCATCCCAGTAGGTTAACAGATGTTCCGATAGTTTCACAGATGTACCAGTAGTTTCACAGATGTCCCAATAGTTTCACATATGTCCCATTAGTTTCACAGATGTCCCCATAGTTTCACAGATGTCCCAATAGTTTAACAGATGTCCCAGTAGTTTTACAGATGTCCTAGTAGTTTTACAGATGTCCCAATAGTTTCACAGATGTCCCAATAGTTTCACAGATGTCCCAGAAGCTTTACAGACATCCCAGTAGGTTAACAGATGTCCCGATAGTTTCACAGATGTACCAGTAGTTTCACAGATGTCCCAATAGTTTCACATATGTCCCATTAGTTTCACAGATGTCCCAGTAGGTTAACAGATGTATCCATAGTTTCACAGATGTACTAATAGTTTCACAGATGTCCCAGTAGTTTTACAGATATCCCAGTAGGTTAACAGATGTCCCCATAGTTTCACAGATGTCCCAATAGTTTAACAGATGTCCCAGTAGTTTAACAGATGTCCCAGTAGTTTCACAGATGTCCCAGTAGGTTAACAGATGTCCTCATAGTTTCAAAGATGTCCCAATAGGTTCACATATGGCGCAGTAGTTTTACAGATGACCCAGTAGTTTCACAGATGTCCCATTAGTTTCACAGATGTCCCCATATTTTCACAGATGTCCCAATAGTTTCCCAGATGTCCCAATAGTTTAACAGATGTCCCAATAGTTTCACAGATGTCCCAGTAGTTTTACAGATATCCCAATAGGTTAACAGATGTCCCCATAGTTTCATAGATGTATCAGTAGTTTCACAGATGTCCAAATAGTTTCACAGATGTCCCAATAGTTTCACAGATGTCCCAATAGTTTCACATATGTCCCATTAGTTCCACAGATGACCCTATAGTTTCACAGATGTTCCAATAGTTTCACAGATGTCCCAATAGTTTCACCTATGTCCCATTTGTTTCACAGATGTCCCCATAGTTTCACAGATGTCCCAATAGTTTCACAGATGTACCAGTAGTTTCACAGATGTCCCAATAGTTTCACAGATGTCCCAATAGTTTCACAGATGTCCCAGAAGTTTTACAGACATCCCAGTAGGTTAACAGATGTTCCGATAGTTTCACAGATGTACCAGTAGTTTCACAGATGTCCCAATAGTTTAACAGTGTCCCAGTAGTTTTACAGATGTCCCAGTAATTTCAGACATGTCCCAGTAGTTTCACAGACGCCACAATATTTTCACATATGTCCCATTAGTTTCACAGATGTCCCCATAGTTTTACAGATGTCGCAATAGTTTCACAGATGTCCCATTAGTTTCACAGATGTCCCCATAGTTTAACAGATGTCCCAATAGTTTAACAGATGTCCCAGTAGTTTTACCGATGTCCCAGTAGTTTCACACATGTCCCAGTAGTTTCACAGACGCCCCAATAGTTTCACATATGTCCCATTAGTTTCACAGATGTCCCCATAGTTTCACAGATGTCCCAATAGTTTCACAGATGTACCAGTAGTTTCACAGATGTCCCAGTAGGTTAACAGATGTCCCCATAGTTTCACAGATGTCCCAATAGTTTCACAGATGTCCCAGTAGTTTTACAGATATCCCAATAGGTTAACAGATGTCCCCATAGTTTCACAGATGTAGCAGTAGTTTCACAGATGTCCCAATAGTTTCACAGATGTCCCAATAGTTTCACAGATGTCCCAATAGTTTCACATATGTCCCATTAGTTCCACAGATGACCCCATAGTTTCACAGATGTTCCAATAGTTTCACAGATGTCCCAATAGTTTCACCTATGTCCTATTTGTTTCACAGATGTCCCCATAGTTTCACAGATGTCCCAGAAGTTTCACAGATGTACCAGGAGTTTCACAGATGTCCCAATAGTTTCACAGATGTCCCAATAGTTTCACAGATGTCCCAGAAGTTTTACAGGCATCCCAGTAGGTTAACAGATGTTCCGATAGTTTCACAGATGTACCAGTAGTTTCACAGATGTCCCAATAGTTTCACATATGTCCCATTAGTTTCACAGATGTCCCCATAGTTTCACAGATGTCCCAATAGTTTAACAGATGTCCCAGTAGTTTTACAGATGTCCTAGTAGTTTTACAGATGTCCCAATAGTTTCACAGATGTCCCAATAGTTTCACAGATGTCCCAGAAGCTTTACAGACATCCCAGTAGGTTAACAGATGTCCCGATAGTTTCACAGATGTACCAGTAGTTTCACAGATGTCCCAATAGTTTCACATATGTCCCATTAGTTTCACAGATGTCCCCATAGTTTCACAGATGTCCCAATAGTTTAACAGATGTCCCAGTAGTATTACAGATGGCCCAGTAGTTTAACACATGTCCCAGTAGTTCCACAGATGCCCCAATAGTTTCACATATGTCCCATTAGTTTCACAGATGTCCCCATAGTTTCACAGATGTCCCAATAGTTTCACAGATGTACCAATAGTTTCACAGATGTCCCAATAGTTTAACAGATGTCCCAATAGTTTCACCCATGTCCCAATAGTTTCACAGATGTCCCAGGAGTTTAATAGATGTCCCAAAAGTTTAACAGATGTCCCAGTTGTTTCACAGATGTCCCAATAGTTTCACAGATGTCGAAATAGTTTAACAGATGTCCCAGTAGTTTAACAGATGTCCCAGTAGTTTCACAGATGTCCCAATAGTTTAACAGATGTCCCAGTAGTTTAACAGATGTCCCAGTAGTTTCACAGATGTCCCAATAGGTTCACATATGTCCCAGTAGTTTTACAGATGTCCCAGTAGTTTCACAGATGTCCCAATAGTTTAACAGATGTCCCAGTAGTTTAACAGATGTCCCAGTAGTTTCACAGATGTCCCAGTAGGTTAACAGATGTACCCATATTTTCACAGATGTCCCAATAGTTTCACAGATGTCCCAGTAGTTTTACAGATATCCCAGTAGGTTAACAGATGTCCCCATAGTTTCACAGATGTCCCAATAGTTTAACAGATGTCCCAGTAGTTTAACAGAAGTCCCAGTAGTTTCACAGATGTCCCAGTAGGTTAACAGATGTCCTCATAGTTTCACAGATGTCCCAATAGGTTCACATATGTCCCAGTAGTTTTACAGATGACCCAATAGTTTCACATATGTCCCATTAGTTCCACAGATGACCCTATAGTTTCACAGATGTTCCAATAGTTTCACAGATGTCCCAATAGTTTCACCTATGTCCCATTTGTTTCACAGATGTCCCCATAGTTTCACAGATGTCCCAATAGTTTCACAGATGTACCAGTAGTTTCACAGATGTCCCAATAGTTTCACAGATGTCCCAATAGTTTCACAGATGTCCCAGAAGTTTTACAGACATCCCAGTAGGTTAACAGATGTTCCGATAGTTTCACAGATGTACCAGTAGTTTCACAGATGTCCCAATAGTTTAACAGTGTCCCAGTAGTTTTACAGATGTCCCAGTAATTTCAGACATGTCCCAGTAGTTTCACAGACGCCACAATATTTTCACATATGTCCCATTAGTTTCACAGATGTCCCCATAGTTTCACAGATGTCCCAATAGTTTCACAGATGTCCCATTAGTTTCACAGATGTCCCCATAGTTTAACAGATGTCCCAATAGTTTAACAGATGTCCCAGTAGTTTTACCGATGTCCCAGTAGTTTCACACATGTCCCAGTAGTTTCACAGACGCCCCAATAGTTTCACATATGTCCCATTAGTTTCACAGATGTCCCCATAGTTTCACAGATGTCCCAATAGTTTCACAGATGTACCAGTAGTTTCACAGATGTCCCAGTAGGTTAACATATGTCCCCATAGTTTCACAGATGTCCCAATAGTTTCACAGATGTCCCAGTAGTTTTACAGATATCCCAATAGGTTAACAGATGTCCCCATAGTTTCACAGATGTACCAGTAGTTTCACAGATGTCCCAATAGTTTCACAGATGTCCCAATAGTTTCACAGATGTCCCAATAGTTTCACATATGTCCCATTAGTTCCACAGATGACCCCATAGTTTCACAGATGTTCCAATAGTTTCACAGATGTCCCAATAGTTTCACCTATGTCCTATTTGTTTCACAGATGTCCCCATAGTTTCACAGATGTCCCAGAAGTTTCACAGATGTACCAGGAGTTTCACAGATGTCCCAATAGTTTCACAGATGTCCCAATAGTTTCACAGATGTCCCAGAAGTTTTACAGGCATCCCAGTAGGTTAACAGATGTTCCGATAGTTTCACAGATGTACCAGTAGTTTCACAGATGTCCCAATAGTTTCACATATGTCCCATTAGTTTCACAGATGTCCCCATAGTTTCACAGATGTCCCAATAGTTTAACAGATGTCCCAGTAGTTTTACAGATGTCCTAGTAGTTTCACAGATGTCCCAATAGTTTCACAGATGTCCCAATAGTTTCACAGATGTCCCAGAAGCTTTACAGACATCCCAGTAGGTTAACAGATGTCCCGATAGTTTCACAGATGTACCAGTAGTTTCACAGATGTCCCAATAGTTTCACATATGTCCCATTAGTTTCACAGATGTCCCCATAGTTTCACAGATGTCCCAATAGTTTAACAGATGTCCCAGTAGTATTACAGATGGCCCAGTAGTTTAACACATGTCCCAGTAGTTCCACAGATGCCCCAATAGTTTCACATATGTCCCATTAGTTTCACAGATGTCCCCATAGTTTCACAGATGTCCCAATAGTTTCACAGATGTACCAATAGTTTCACAGATGTCCCAATAGTTTAACAGATGTCCCAATAGTTTCACCCATGTCCCAATAGTTTCACAGATGTCCCAGGAGTTTAATAGATGTCCCAAAAGTTTAACAGATGTCCCAGTTGTTTCACAGATGTCCCAATAGTTTCACAGATGTCGAAATAGTTTAACAGATGTCCCAGTAGTTTAACAGATGTCCCAGTAGTTTCACAGATGTCCCAATAGTTTAACAGATGTCCCAGTAGTTTAACAGATGTCCCAGTAGTTTCACAGATGTCCCAATAGGTTCACATATGTCCCAGTAGTTTTACAGATGTCCCAGTAGTTTCACAGATGTCCCAATAGTTTAACAGATGTCCCAGTAGTTTAACAGATGTCCCAGTAGTTTCACAGATGTCCCAGTAGGTTAACAGATGTACCCATATTTTCACAGATGTCCCAATAGTTTCACAGATGTCCCAGTAGTTTTACAGATATCCCAGTAGGTTAACAGATGTCCCCATAGTTTCACAGATGTCCCAATAGTTTAACAGATGTCCCAGTAGTTTAACAGATGTTCCAGTAGTTTCACAGATGTCCCAGTAGGTTAACAGATGTCCTCATAGTTTCACAGATGTCCCAATAGGTTCACATATGTCCCAGTAGTTTTACAGATGACCCAGTAGTTTCACAGATGTCCCATTAGTTTCACAGATGTCCCCATATTTTCACAGATGTCCCAATAGTTTCCCAGATGTCCCAATAGTTTAACAGATGTCCCAATAGTTTTACAGATGTCCCAGTAGTTTCACACATGTCCCAGTAGTTTCACAGACGCCCCAATAGTTTCACATATGTCCCATAAGTTTCACAGATGTCCCCATAGTTTCACAGATGTCCCAATAGTTTCACAGATGTACCAGTAGTTTCACAGATGTCCCAGTAGGTTAACAGATGTCCCCATAGTTTCACAGATGTCCCAATAGTTTCACAGATGTCCCAGTAGTTTTACAGATATCCCAATAGGTTAACAGATGTCCCCATAGTTTCACAGATGTACCAGTAGTTTCACATATGTCCCAATAGTTTCACAGATGTCCCAATAGTTTCACAGATGTCCCAATAGTTTCACATATGTCCCATTAGTTCCACAGATGACCCCATAGTTTCACAGATGTTCCAATAGTTTCACAGATGTCCCAATAGTTTCACCTATGTCCTATTTGTTTCACAGATGTCCCCATAGTTTCACAGATGTCCCAGAAGTTTCACAAATGACCCAGTAGTTTCACAGATGTCCCATTAGTTTCACAGATGTCCCCATATTTTCACAGATGTCCCAATAGTTTCCCAGATGTCCCAATAGTTTAACAGATGTCCCAATAGTTTTACAGATGTCCCAGTAGTTTCACACATGTCCCAGTAGTTTCACAAACGCCCCAATAGTTTCACATATGTCCCATAAGTTTCACAGATGTCCCCATAGTTTCACAGATGTCCCAATAGTTTCACAGATGTACCAGAAGTTTTACAGGCATCCCAGTAGGTTAACAGATGTTCCGATAGTTTCACAGATGTACCAGTAGTTTCACAGATGTCCCAATAGTTTCACAGATGCCCCAATAGTTTCACATATGTTCCATTAGTTTCACAGATGTCCCCATAGTTTCACAGATGTCCCAATAGTTTCACAGATGTACCAGTAGTTTCACAGATGTCCCAGTAGGTTAACAGATGTCCCCATAGTTTCACAGATGTCCCAATAGTTTCACAGATGTCCCAGTAGTTTTACAGATATCCCAATAGGTTAACAGATGTCCCCATAGTTTCACAGATGTACCAGTAGTTTCACAGATGTCCCAATAGTTTCACAGATGTCCCAATAGTTTCACAGATGTCCCAATAGTTTCACATATGTCCCATTAGTTCCACAGATGACCCCATAGTTTCACAGATGTTCCAATAGTTTCACAGATGTCCCAATAGTTTCACCTATGTGCTATTTGTTTCACAGATGTCCCCATAGTTTCACAGATGTCCCAGAAGTTTCACAGATGTACCAGGAGTTTCACAGATGTCCCAATAGCTTCACAGATGTCCCAATAGTTTCACAGATGTCCCAGAAGCTTTACAGACATCCCAGTAGGTTAACAGATGTCCCGATAGTTTCACAGATGTACCAGTAGTTTCACAGATGTCCCAATAGTTTCACATATGTCCCATTAGTTTCACAGATGTCCCCATAGTTTCACAGATGTCCAAATAGTTTAACAGATGTCCCAGTAGTATTACAGATGGCCCAGTAGTTTAAGACATGTCCCAGTAGTTCCACAGATGCCCCAATAGTTTCACATATGTCCCATTAGTTTCACAGATGTCCCAGTAGGTTAACAGATGTACCCATAGTTTCACAGATGTACCAATAGTTTCACAGATGTCCCAATAGTTTAACAGATGTGCCAATAGTTTCACCCATGTCCCAATAGTTTCACAGAAGTCCCAGGAGTTTAACAGATGTCCCAAAAGTTTAACAGATGTCCCAGTTGTTTCACAGATGTCCCAATAGTTTCACAGATGTCGAAATAGTTTAACAGATGTCCCAGTAGTTTAACAGATGTCCCAGTAGTTTCACAGATGTCCCAATAGTTTAACAGATGTCCCAGTAGTTTAACAGATGTCCCAGTAGTTTCACAGATGTCCCAATAGGTTCACATATGTCCCAGTAGTTTTACAGATGTCCCAGTAATTTCACAGATGTCCCAATAGTTTAACAGATGTCCCAGTAGTTTAACAGATGTCCCAGTAGTTTCACAGATGTCCCAGTAGGTTAACAGATGTACCCATAGTTTCACAGATGTCCCAATAGTTTCACAGATGTCCCAGTAGTTTTACAGATATCCCAGTAGGTTAACAGATGTCCCCATAGTTTCACAGATGTCCCAATAGTTTAACAGATGTCCCAGTAGTTTAACAGATGTCCCAGTAGTTTCACAGATGTCCCAGTAGGTTAACAGATGTCCTCATAGTTTCACAGATGTCCCAATAGGTTCACAAATGTCCCAGTAGTTTTACAGATGACCCAGTAGTTTCACAGATGTCCCATTAGTTTCACAGATGTCCCCATATTTTCACAGATGTCCCAATAGTTTCCCAGATGTCCCAATAGTTTAACAGATGTCCCAATAGTTTTACAGATGTCCCAGTAGTTTCACACATGTCCCAGTAGTTTCACAGACGCCCCAATAGTTTCACATATGTCCCATAAGTTTCACAGATGTCCCCATAGTTTCACAGATGTCCCAATAGTTTCACAGATGTACCAGTAGTTTCACAGATGTCCCAGTAGGTTAACAGATGTCCCCATAGTTTCACAGATGTCCCAATAGTTTCACAGATGTCCCAGTAGTTTTACAGATATCCCAATAGGTTAACAGATGTCCCCATAGTTTCACAGATGTACCAGTAGTTTCACAGATGTCCCAATAGTTTCACAGATGTCCCAATAGTTTCACAGATGTCCCAATAGTTTCACATATGTCCCATTAGTTCCACAGATGACCCCATAGTTTCACAGATGTTCCAATAGTTTCACAGATGTCCCAATAGTTTCACCTATGTCCTATTTGTTTCACAGATGTCCCCATAGTTTCACAGATGTCCCAGTAGTTTCACAAATGACCCAGTAGTTTCACAGATGTCCCATTAGTTTCACAGATGTCCCCATATTTTCACAGATGTCCCAATAGTTTCCCAGATGTCCCAATAGTTTAACAGATGTCCCAATAGTTTTACAGATGTCCCAGTAGTTTCACACATGTCCCAGTAGTTTCACAAACGCCCCAATAGTTTCACATATGTCCCATAAGTTTCACAGATGTCCCCATAGTTTCACAGATGTCCCAATAGTTTCACAGATGTACCAGAAGTTTTACAGGCATCCCAGTAGGTTAACAGATGTTCCGATAGTTTCACAGATGTACCAGTAGTTTCACAGATGTCCCAATAGTTTCACAGATGTCCCAATAGTTTCACAGATGTCCCAGAAGTTTTACAGGCATCCCAGTAGGTTAACAGATGTTCCGATAGTTTCACAGATGTACCAGTAGTTTCACAGATGTCCCAATAGTTTCACATATGTCCCATTAGTTTCACAGATGTCCCCATAGTTTCACAGATGTCCCAATAGTTTAACAGATGTCCCAGTAGTTTTACAGATGTCCTAGTAGTTTCACAGATGTCCCAATAGTTTCACAGATGTCCCAATAGTTTCACAGATGTCCCAGAAGCTTTACAGACATCCCAGTAGGTTAACAGATGTCCCGATAGTTTCACAGATGTACCAGTAGTTTCACAGATGTCCCAATAGTTTCACATATGTCCCATTAGTTTCACAGATGTCCCCATAGTTTCACAGATGTCCCAAAAGTTTAACAGATGTCCCAGTAGTATTACAGATGGCCCAGTAGTTTAACACATGTCCCAGTAGTTCCACACATGCCCCAATAGTTTCAAATATGTCCCATTAGTTTCACAGATGTCCCCATAGTTTCACAGATGTCCCAATAGTTTCACAGATGTACCAATAGTTTCACAGATGTCCCAATAGTTTAACAGATGTCCCAATAGTTTCACCCATGTCCCAATAGTTTCACAGATGTCCCAGGAGTTTAACAAATGTCCCAAAAGTTTAACAGATGTCCCAGTTGTTTCACAGATGTCCCAATAGTTTCACAGATGTCGAAATAGTTTAACAGATGTCCCAGTAGTTTAACAGATGTCCCAGTAGTTTCACAGATGTCCCAATAGTTTAACAGATGTCCCAGTAGTTTAACAGATGTCCCAGTAGTTTCACAGATGTCCCAATAGGTTCACATATGTCCCAGTAGTTTTACAGATGTCCCAGTAGTTTCACAGATGTCCCAATAGTTTAACAGATGTCCCAGTAGTTTAACAGATGTCCCAGTAGTTTCACAGATGTCCCAGTAGGTTAACAGATGTACCCATAGTTTCACAGATGTCCCAATAGTTTCACAGATGTCCCAGTAGTTTTACAGATATCCCAGTAGGTTAACAGATGTCCCCATAGTTTCACAGATGTCCCAATAGTTTAACAGATGTCCCAGTAGTTTCACAGATGTCCCAGCAGGTTAACAGATGTCCCCATAGTTTCACATATGTCCCATAAGTTTCACAGATGTCCCCATAGTTTCACAGATGTCCCAATAGTTTCACAGATGTACCAGAAGTTTTACAGGCATCCCAGTAGGTTAACAGATGTTCCGATAGTTTCACAGATGTACCAGTAGTTTCACAGATGTCCCAATAGTTTCACAGATGTCCCAATAGTTTCACAGATGTCCCAGAAGTTTTACAGGCATCCCAGTAGGTTAACAGATGTTCCGATAGTTTCACAGATGTACCAGTAGTTTCACAGATGTCCCAATAGTTTCACATATGTCCCATTAGTTTCACAGATGTCCCCATAGTTTCACAGATGTCCCAATAGTTTAACAGATGTCCCAGTAGTTTTACAGATGTCCTAGTAGTTGCACAGATGTCCCAATAGTTTCACAGATGTCCCAATAGTTTCACAGATGTCCCAGAAGCTTTACAGACATCCCAGTAGGTTAACAGATGTCCCGATAGTTTCACAGATGTACCAGTAGTTTCACAGATGTCCCAATAGTTTCACATATGTCCCATTAGTTTCACAGATGTCCCCATAGTTTCACAGATGTCCCAAAAGTTTAACAGATGTCCCAGTAGTATTACAGATGGCCCAGTAGTTTAACACATGTCCCAGTAGTTCCACACATGCCCCAATAGTTTCAAATATGTCCCATTAGTTTCACAGATGTCCCCATAGTTTCACAGATGTCCCAATAGTTTCACAGATGTACCAATAGTTTCACAGATGTCCCAATAGTTTAACAGATGTCCCAATAGTTTCACCCATGTCCCAATAGTTTCACAGATGTCCCAGGAGTTTAACAGATGTCCCAAAAGTTTAACAGATGTCCCAGTTGTTTCACAGATGTCCCAATAGTTTCACAGATGTCGAAATAGTTTAACAGATGTCCCAGTAGTTTAACAGATGTCCCAGTAGTTTCACAGATGTCCCAATAGTTTAACAGATGTCCCAGTAGTTTAACAGATGTCCCAGTAGTTTCACAGATGTCCCAATAGGTTCACATATGTCCCAGTAGTTTTACAGATGTCCCAGTAGTTTCACAGATGTCCCAATAGTTTAACAGATGTCCCAGTAGTTTAACAGATGTCCCAGTAGTTTCACAGATGTCCCAGTAGGTTAACAGATGTACCCATAGTTTCACAGATGTCCCAATAGTTTCACAGATGTCCCAGTAGTTTTACAGATATCCCAGTAGGTTAACAGATGTCCCCATAGTTTCACAGATGTCCCAATAGTTTAACAGATGTCCCAGTAGTTTAACAGATGTCCCAGTAGTTTCACAGATGTCCCAATAGTTTAACAGATGTCCCAGTAGTTTAACAGATGTCCCAGTAGTTTCACAGATGTCCCAATAGGTTCACATATGTCCCAGTAGTTTTACAGATGTCCCAGTAGTTTCACAGATGTCCCAATAGTTTAACAGATGTCCCAGTAGTTTAACAGATGTCCCAGTAGTTTCACAGATGTCCCAGTAGGTTAACAGATGTACCCATAGTTTCACAGATGTCCCAATAGTTTCACAGATGTCCCAGTAGTTTTACAGGCATCCCAGTAGGTTAACAGATGTTCCGATAGTTTCACAGATGTACCAGTAGTTTCACAGATGTCCCAATAGTTTCACATATGTCCCATTAGTTTCACAGATGTCCCCATAGTTTCACAGATGTCCCAATAGTTTAACAGATGTCCCAGTAGTTTTACAGATGTCCTAGTAGTTGCACAGATGTCCCAATAGTTTCACAGATGTCCCAATAGTTTCACAGATGTCCCAGAAGCTTTACAGACATCCCAGTAGGTTAACAGATGTCCCGATAGTTTCACAGATGTACCAGTAGTTTCACAGATGTCCCAATAGTTTCACATATGTCCCATTAGTTTCACAGATGTCCCCATAGTTTCACAGATGTCCCAAAAGTTTAACAGATGTCCCAGTAGTATTACAGATGGCCCAGTAGTTTAACACATGTCCCAGTAGTTCCACACATGCCCCAATAGTTTCAAATATGTCCCATTAGTTTCACAGATGTCCCCATAGTTTCACAGATGTCCCAATAGTTTCACAGATGTACCAATAGTTTCACAGATGTCCCAATAGTTTAACAGATGTCCCAATAGTTTCACCCATGTCCCAATAGTTTCACAGATGTCCCAGGAGTTTAACAGATGTCCCAAAAGTTTAACAGATGTCCCAGTTGTTTCACAGATGTCCCAATAGTTTCACAGATGTCGAAATAGTTTAACAGATGTCCCAGTAGTTTAACAGATGTCCCAGTAGTTTCACAGATGTCCCAATAGTTTAACAGATGTCCCAGTAGTTTAACAGATGTCCCAGTAGTTTCACAGATGTCCCAATAGGTTCACATATGTCCCAGTAGTTTTACAGATGTCCCAGTAGTTTCACAGATGTCCCAATAGTTTAACAGATGTCCCAGTAGTTTAACAGATGTCCCAGTAGTTTCACAGATGTCCCAGTAGGTTAACAGATGTACCCATAGTTTCACAGATGTCCCAATAGTTTCACAGATGTCCCAGTAGTTTTACAGATATCCCAGTAGGTTAACAGATGTCCCCATAGTTTCACAGATGTCCCAATAGTTTAACAGATGTCCCAGTAGTTTAACAGATGTCCCAGTAGTTTCACAGATGTCCCAATAGTTTAACAGATGTCCCAGTAGTTTAACAGATGTCCCAGTAGTTTCACAGATGTCCCAATAGGTTCACATATGTCCCAGTAGTTTTACAGATGTCCCAGTAGTTTCACAGATGTCCCAATAGTTTAACAGATGTCCCAGTAGTTTAACAGATGTCCCAGTAGTTTCACAGATGTCCCAGTAGGTTAACAGATGTACCCATAGTTTCACAGATGTCCCAATAGTTTCACAGATGTCCCAGTAGTTTTACAGATATCCCAGTAGGTTAACAGATGTCCCCATAGTTTCACAGATGTCCCAATAGTTTAACAGATGTCCCAGTAGTTTAACAGATGTCCCAGTAGTTTCACAGATGTCCCAGTAGGTTAACAGATGTCCTCATAGTTTCACAGATGTACCAATAGGTTCACATATGTCCCAGTAGTTTTACAGATGACCCAGTAGTTTCACAGATGTCCCATTAGTTTCACAGATGTCCCCATATTTTCACAGATGTCCCAATAGTTTCCCAGATGTCCCAATAGTTTAACAGATGTCCCAGTAGTTTTACAGATGTCCCAGCAGTTTCACACATGTCCCAGTAGTTTCACAGACGCCCCAATAGTTTCACATATGTCCCATAAGTTTCACAGATGTCCCCATAGTTTCACAGATGTCCAAATAGTTTCACAGATGTCCCAGTAGTTTTACAGATATCCCAATAGGTTAACAGATGTCCCCATAGTTTCACAGATGTATCAGTAGTTTCACAGATGTCCAAATAGTTTCACAGATGTCCCAATAGTTTCACAGATGTCCCAATAGTTTCACATATGTCCCATTAGTTTCACAGATGTCCCCATAGTTTCACAGATGTCCCAATAGTTTAACAGATGTCCCAGTAGTTTTACAGATGTCCTAGTAGTTTCACAGATGTCCCAATAGTTTCACAGATGTCCCAATAGTTTCACAGATGTCCCAGAAGCTTTACAGACATCCCAGTAGGTTAACAGATGTCCCGATAGTTTCACAGATGTACCAGTAGTTTCACAGATGTCCCAATAGTTTCACATATGTCCCATTAGTTTCACAGATGTCCCCATAGTTTCACAGATGTCCCAAAAGTTTAACAGATGTCCCAGTAGTATTACAGATGGCCCAGTAGTTTAACACATGTCCCAGTAGTTCCACACATGCCCCAATAGTTTCAAATATGTCCCATTAGTTTCACAGATGTCCCCATAGTTTCACAGATGTCCCAATAGTTTCACAGATGTACCAATAGTTTCACAGATGTCCCAATAGTCTAACAGATGTCCCAATAGTTTCACCCATGTCCCAATAGTTTCACAGATGTCCCAGGAGTTTAACAGATGTCCCAAAAGTTTAACAGATGTCCCAGTTGTTTCACAGATGTCCCAATAGTTTCACAGATGTCGAAATAGTTTAACAGATGTCCCAGTAGTTTAACAGATGTCCCAGTAGTTTCACAGATGTCCCAATAGTTTAACAGATGTCCCAGTAGTTTAACAGATGTCCCAGTAGTTTCACAGATGTCCCAATAGGTTCACATATGTCCCAGTAGTTTTACAGATGTCCCAGTAGTTTCACAGATGTCCCAATAGTTTAACAGATGTCCCAGTAGTTTAACAGATGTCCCAGTAGTTTCACAGATGTCCCAGTAGGTTAACAGATGTACCCATAGTTTCACAGATGTCCCAATAGTTTCACAGATGTCCCAGTAGTTTTACAGATATCCCAGTAGGTTAACAGATGTCCCCATAGTTTCACAGATGTCCCAATAGTTTAACAGATGTCCCAGTAGTTTAACAGATGTCCCAGTAGTTTCACAGATGTCCCAATAGTTTAACAGATGTCCCAGTAGTTTAACAGATGTCCCAGTAGTTTCACAGATGTCCCAATAGGTTCACATATGTCCCAGTAGTTTTACAGATGTCCCAGTAGTTTCACAGATGTCCCAATAGTTTAACAGATGTCCCAGTAGTTTAACAGATGTCCCAGTAGTTTCACAGATGTCCCAGTAGGTTAACAGATGTACCCATAGTTTCACAGATGTCCCAATAGTTTCACAGATGTCCCAGTAGTTTTACAGATATCCCAGTAGGTTAACAGATGTCCCCATAGTTTCACAGATGTCCCAATAGTTTAACAGATGTCCCAGTAGTTTAACAGATGTCCCAGTAGTTTCACAGATGTCCCAGTAGGTTAACAGATGTCCTCATAGTTTCACAGATGTACCAATAGGTTCACATATGTCCCAGTAGTTTTACAGATGACCCAGTAGTTTCACAGATGTCCCATTAGTTTCACAGATGTCCCCATATTTTCACAGATGTCCCAATAGTTTCCCAGATGTCCCAATAGTTTAACAGATGTCCCAGTAGTTTTACAGATGTCCCAGCAGTTTCACACATGTCCCAGTAGTTTCACAGACGCCCCAATAGTTTCACATATGTCCCATAAGTTTCACAGATGTCCCCATAGTTTCACAGATGTCCAAATAGTTTCACAGATGTCCCAGTAGTTTTACAGATATCCCAATAGGTTAACAGATGTCCCCATAGTTTCACAGATGTATCAGTAGTTTCACAGATGTCCAAATAGTTTCACAGATGTCCCAATAGTTTCACAGATGTCCCAATAGTTTCACATATGTCCCATTAGTTCCACAGATGACCATATAGTTTCACAGATGTTCCAATAGTTTCACAGATGTCCCAATAGTTTCACCTAAGTCCCATTTGTTTCACAGATGTCCCCATAGTTTCACAGATGTCCCAATAGTTTCACAGATGTACCAGTAGTTTCACGGATGTCCCAATAGTTTCACAGATGTCCCAATAGTTTCACAGATGTCCCAGAAGTTTTACAGACATCCCAGTAGGTTAACAGATGTTCCGATAGTTTCACAGATGTACCAGTAGTTTCACAGATGTCCCAATAGTTTCACATATGTCCCATTAGTTTCACAGATGTCCCCATAGTTTCACAGATGTCCCAATAGTTTAACAGATGTCCCAGTAGTTTTACAGATGTCCCAGTAGTTTCACAGATGTCCCAATAGTTTCACAGATGTCCCAATAGTTTCACAGATGTCCCAGAAACTTTACAGACATCCAAGTAGATTAACAGATGTCCCGATAGTTTCACAGATGTACCAGTAGTTTCACAGATGTCCCAATAGATTCACATATGTCCCATTAGTTTCACAGATGTCCCCATAGTTTCACAGATGTCCCAATAGTTTAACAGATGTCCCAGTAGTATTACAGATGGCCCAGTAGTTTAACACATGTCCCAGTAGTTCCACAGACGCTCCAATAGTTTCACATATGTCCCATTAGTTTCACAGATGTCCCCATAGTTTCACAGATCTCCCAATAGTTTCACAGATGTCCCATTAGTTTCACAGATGTTCCCATAGTTTCACAGATGTTCCAATAGTTTAACAGATGTCCCAGTAGTTTTACAGATGTCCCAGTAGTTTCACACATGTCCCAGTAGTTTCACAGACGCCCCAATAGTTTCACATATATCCCATTAGTTTCACAGATGTCCCCATAGTTTCACAGATGTCCCAATAGTTTCACAGATGTACCAGTAGTTTCACAGATGTCCCAGTAGGTTAACAGATGTCCCCATAGTTTCACAGATGTCCCAATAGTTTCACAGATGTCCCAGTAGTTTTACAGATATCCCAATAGGTTAACAGATGTCCCCATAGTTTCACAGATGTATCAGTAGTTTCACAGATGTCCAAATAGTTTCACAGATGTCCCAATAGTTTCACAGATGTCCCAATAGTTTCACATATGTCCCATTAGTTCCACAGATGACCCTATAGTTTCACAGACGTTCCAATAGTTTCACAGATGTCCCAATAGTTTCACCTATGTCCCATTTGTTTCACAGATGTCCCCATAGTTTCACAGATGTCCCAATAGTTTCACAGATGTACCAGTAGTTTCACAGATGTTCCAATAGTTTCACAGATGTCCCAATAGTTTCACAGATGTCCCAGAAGTTTTACAGACATCCCAGTAGGTTAACAGATGTTCCGATAGTTTCACAGATGTACCAGTAGTTTCACAGATGTCCCAATAGTTTCACATATGTCCCATTAGTTTCACAGATGTCCCCATAGTTTCACAGATGTCCCAATAGTTTAACAGATGTCCCAGTAGTTTTACAGATGTCCCAGTAGTTTCACAGATATCCCAATCGTTTCACAGATGTCCCAATAGTTTCACAGATGTCCCAGAAGCTTTACAGACATCCCAGTAGGTTAACAGATGTCCCGATAGTTTCACAGATGTACCAGTAGTTTCACAGATGTCCCAATAGTTTCACATATGTCCCATTAGTTTCACAGATTTCCCCATAGTTTCACAGATGTCCCAATAGTTTAATAGATGTCCCAGTAGTATTACAGATGGCCCACTAGTTTAACACATGTCCCAGTAGTTCCACAGACGCCCCAATAGTTTCACCTATGTCCCATTAGTTTCACAGATGTCCCCATAGTTTCACAGATCTCCCAATAGTTTCACAGATGTCCCATTAGTTTCACAGATGTTCCCATAGTTTCACAGATGTTCCAATAGTTTAACAGATGTCCCATTAGTTTTACAGATGTCCCAGTAGTTTCACACATGTCCCAGTAGTTTCACAGACGCCCCAATAGTTTCACATATGTCCCATTAGTTTCACAGATGTCCCCATAGTTTCACAGATGTCCCAATAGTTTCACAGATGTACCAATAGTTTCACAGATGTCCCAATAGTTTAACAAATGTCCCAATAGTTTCACCCATGTCCCAATAGTTTCACAGATGTCCCAGGAGTTTAACAGATGTCCCAAAAGTTTAACAGATGTCCCAGTTGTTTCACAGATGTCCCAATAGTTTCACAGATGTACCAGTAGTTTCACGGATGTCCCAATAGTTTCACAGATGTCCCAATAGTTTCACAGATGTCCCAGAAGTTTTACAGACATCCCAGTAGGTTAACAGATGTTCCGATAGTTTCACAGATGTACCAGTAGTTTCACAGATGTCCCAATAGTTTCACATATGTCCCATTAGTTTCACAGATGTCCCCATAGTTTCACAGATGTCCCAATAGTTTAACAGATGTCCCAGTAGTTTTACAGATGTCCCAGTAGTTTCACAGATGTCCCAATAGTTTCACAGATGTCCCAATAGTTTCACAGATGTCCCAGAAGCTTTACAGACATCCCAGTAGGTTAACAGATGTCCCGATAGTTTCACAGATGTACCAGTAGTTTCACAGATGTCCCAATAGATTCACATATGTCCCATTAGTTTCACAGATGTCCCCATAGTTTCACAGATGTCCCAATAGTTTAACAGATGTCCCAGTAGTATTACAGATGGCCCAGTAGTTTCACACATGTCCCATTAGTTCCACAGATGACCCTATAGTTTCACAGACGTTCCAATAGTTTCACAGATGTCCCAATAGTTTCACCTATGTCCCATTTGTTTCACAGATGTCCCCATAGTTTCACAGATGTCCCAATAGTTTCACAGATGTACCAGTAGTTTCACAGATGTCCCAATAGTTTCACAGATGTCCCAATAGTTTCACAGATTTCCCAGAAGTTTTACAGACATCCCAGTAGGTTAACAGATGTTCCGATAGTTTCACAGATGTACCAGTAGTTTCACAGATGTCCCAATAGTTTCACAGATGTCCCAGAAGCTTTACAGACATGCCAGTAGGTTAACAGATGTCCCGATAGTTTCACAGATGTACCAGTAGTTTCACAGATGTCCCAATAGTTTCACATATGTCCCATTAGTTTCACAGATGTCCCCATATTTTCACAGATGTCCCAATAGTTTCACAGATGTCCCAATAGTTTCACCTATGTCCTATTTGTTTCACAGATGTCCCCATAGTTTCACAGATGTCCCAGAAGTTTCACAAATAACCCAGTAGTTTCACAGATGTCCCATTAGTTTCACAGATGTCCCCATATTTTCACAGATGTCCCAATAGTTTCCCAGATGTCCCAATAGTTTAACAGATGTCCCAATAGTTTTACAGATGTCCCAGTAGTTTCACACATGTCCCAGTAGCTTTCACAAACGCCCCAATAGTTTCACATATGTCCCATAAGTTTCACAGATGTCCCCATAGTTTCACAGATGTCCCAATAGTTTCACAGATGTACCAGAAGTTTTACAGGCATCCCAGTAGGTTAACAGATGTTCCGATAGTTTCACAGATGTACCAGTAGTTTCACAGATGTCCCAATAGTTTCACAGATGCCCCAATAGTTTCACATATGTTCCATTAGTTTCACAGATGTCCCCATAGTTTCACAGATGTCCCAATAGTTTCACAGATGTACCAGTAGTTTCACAGATGTCCCAGTAGGTTAACAGATGTCCCCATAGTTTCACAGATGTCCCAATAGTTTCACAGATGTCCCAATAGTTTAACAGATGTCCCAGTAGTTTTACAGATGTCCCAGTAGTTTCACAGATGTCCCAATAGTTTCACAGATGTCCCAATAGTTTCACAGATGTCCCAGAAACTTTACAGACATCCAAGTAGATTAACAGATGTCCCGATAGTTTCACAGATGTACCAGTAGTTTCACAGATGTCCCAATAGATTCACATATGTCCCATTAGTTTCACAGATGTCCCCATAGTTTCACAGATGTCCCAATAGTTTAACAGATGTCCCAGTAGTATTACAGATGGCCCAGTAGTTTAACACATGTCCCAGTAGTTCCACAGACGCTCCAATAGTTTCACATATGTCCCATTAGTTTCACAGATGTCCCCATAGTTTCACAGATCTCCCAATAGTTTCACAGATGTCCCATTAGTTTCACAGATGTTCCCATAGTTTCACAGATGTTCCAATAGTTTAACAGATGTCCCAGTAGTTTTACAGATGTCCCAGTAGTTTCACACATGTCCCAGTAGTTTCACAGACGCCCCAATAGTTTCACATATATCCCATTAGTTTCACAGATGTCCCCATAGTTTCACAGATGTCCCAATAGTTTCACAGATGTACCAGTAGTTTCACAGATGTCCCAGTAGGTTAACAGATGTCCCCATAGTTTCACAGATGTCCCAATAGTTTCACAGATGTCCCAGTAGTTTTACAGATATCCCAATAGGTTAACAGATGTCCCCATAGTTTCACAGATGTATCAGTAGTTTCACAGATGTCCAAATAGTTTCACAGATGTCCCAATAGTTTCACAGATGTCCCAATAGTTTCACATATGTCCCATTAGTTCCACAGATGACCCTATAGTTTCACAGACGTTCCAATAGTTTCACAGATGTCCCAATAGTTTCACCTATGTCCCATTTGTTTCACAGATGTCCCCATAGTTTCACAGATGTCCCAATAGTTTCACAGATGTACCAGTAGTTTCACAGATGTTCCAATAGTTTCACAGATGTCCCAATAGTTTCACAGATGTCCCAGAAGTTTTACAGACATCCCAGTAGGTTAACAGATGTTCCGATAGTTTCACAGATGTACCAGTAGTTTCACAGATGTCCCAATAGTTTCACATATGTCCCATTAGTTTCACAGATGTCCCCATAGTTTCACAGATGTCCCAATAGTTTAACAGATGTCCCAGTAGTTTTACAGATGTCCCAGTAGTTTCACAGATATCCCAATCGTTTCACAGATGTCCCAATAGTTTCACAGATGTCCCAGAAGCTTTACAGACATCCCAGTAGGTTAACAGATGTCCCGATAGTTTCACAGATGTACCAGTAGTTTCACAGATGTCCCAATAGTTTCACATATGTCCCATTAGTTTCACAGATTTCCCCATAGTTTCACAGATGTCCCAATAGTTTAATAGATGTCCCAGTAGTATTACAGATGGCCCACTAGTTTAACACATGTCCCAGTAGTTCCACAGACGCCCCAATAGTTTCACCTATGTCCCATTAGTTTCACAGATGTCCCCATAGTTTCACAGATCTCCCAATAGTTTCACAGATGTCCCATTAGTTTCACAGATGTTCCCATAGTTTCACAGATGTTCCAATAGTTTAACAGATGTCCCATTAGTTTTACAGATGTCCCAGTAGTTTCACACATGTCCCAGTAGTTTCACAGACGCCCCAATAGTTTCACATATGTCCCATTAGTTTCACAGATGTCCCCATAGTTTCACAGATGTCCCAATAGTTTCACAGATGTACCAATAGTTTCACAGATGTCCCAATAGTTTAACAAATGTCCCAATAGTTTCACCCATGTCCCAATAGTTTCACAGATGTCCCAGGAGTTTAACAGATGTCCCAAAAGTTTAACAGATGTCCCAGTTGTTTCACAGATGTCCCAATAGTTTCACAGATGTACCAGTAGTTTCACGGATGTCCCAATAGTTTCACAGATGTCCCAATAGTTTCACAGATGTCCCAGAAGTTTTACAGACATCCCAGTAGGTTAACAGATGTTCCGATAGTTTCACAGATGTACCAGTAGTTTCACAGATGTCCCAATAGTTTCACATATGTCCCATTAGTTTCACAGATGTCCCCATAGTTTCACAGATGTCCCAATAGTTTAACAGATGTCCCAGTAGTTTTACAGATGTCCCAGTAGTTTCACAGATGTCCCAATAGTTTCACAGATGTCCCAATAGTTTCACAGATGTCCCAGAAGCTTTACAGACATCCCAGTAGGTTAACAGATGTCCCGATAGTTTCACAGATGTACCAGTAGTTTCACAGATGTCCCAATAGATTCACATATGTCCCATTAGTTTCACAGATGTCCCCATAGTTTCACAGATGTCCCAATAGTTTAACAGATGTCCCAGTAGTATTACAGATGGCCCAGTAGTTTCACACATGTCCCATTAGTTCCACAGATGACCCTATAGTTTCACAGACGTTCCAATAGTTTCACAGATGTCCCAATAGTTTCACCTATGTCCCATTTGTTTCACAGATGTCCCCATAGTTTCACAGATGTCCCAATAGTTTCACAGATGTACCAGTAGTTTCACAGATGTCCCAATAGTTTCACAGATGTCCCAATAGTTTCACAGATTTCCCAGAAGTTTTACAGACATCCCAGTAGGTTAACAGATGTTCCGATAGTTTCACAGATGTACCAGTAGTTTCACAGATGTCCCAATAGTTTCACAGATGTCCCAGAAGCTTTACAGACATGCCAGTAGGTTAACAGATGTCCCGATAGTTTCACAGATGTACCAGTAGTTTCACAGATGTCCCAATAGTTTCACATATGTCCCATTAGTTTCACAGATGTCCCCATATTTTCACAGATGTCCCAATAGTTTCACAGATGTCCCAATAGTTTCACCTATGTCCTATTTGTTTCACAGATGTCCCCATAGTTTCACAGATGTCCCAGAAGTTTCACAAATAACCCAGTAGTTTCACAGATGTCCCATTAGTTTCACAGATGTCCCCATATTTTCACAGATGTCCCAATAGTTTCCCAGATGTCCCAATAGTTTAACAGATGTCCCAATAGTTTTACAGATGTCCCAGTAGTTTCACACATGTCCCAGTAGCTTTCACAAACGCCCCAATAGTTTCACATATGTCCCATAAGTTTCACAGATGTCCCCATAGTTTCACAGATGTCCCAATAGTTTCACAGATGTACCAGAAGTTTTACAGGCATCCCAGTAGGTTAACAGATGTTCCGATAGTTTCACAGATGTACCAGTAGTTTCACAGATGTCCCAATAGTTTCACAGATGCCCCAATAGTTTCACATATGTTCCATTAGTTTCACAGATGTCCCCATAGTTTCACAGATGTCCCAATAGTTTCACAGATGTACCAGTAGTTTCACAGATGTCCCAGTAGGTTAACAGATGTCCCCATAGTTTCACAGATGTCCCAATAGTTTCACAGATGTCCCAGTAGTTTTACAGATATCCCAATAGGTTAACAGATGTCCCCATAGTTTCACAGATGTACCAGTAGTTTCACAGATGTCCCAATAGTTTCACAGATGTCCCAATAGTTTCACAGATGTCCCAATAGTTTCACATATGTCCCATTAGTTCCACAGATGACCCCATAGTTTCACAGATGTTCCAATAGTTTCACAGATGTCCCAATAGTTTCACCTATGTGCTATTTGTTTCACAGATGTCCCCATAGTTTCACAGATGTCCCAGAAGTTTCACAGATGTACCAGGAGTTTCACAGATGTCCCAATAGTTTCACAGATGTCCCAATAGTTTCACAGATGTCCCAGAAGCTTTACAGATATCCCAGTAGGTTAACAGATGTCCCGATAGTTTCACAGATGTACCAGTAGTTTCACAGATGTCCCAATAGTTTCACATATGTCCCATTAGTTTCACAGATGTCCCCATAGTTTCACAGATGTCCCAATAGTTTAACAGATGTCCCAGTAGTATTACAGATGGCCCAGTAGTTTAAGACATGTCCCAGTAGTTCCACAGATGCCCCAATAGTTTCACATATGTCCCATTAGTTTCACAGATGTCCCCATAGTTTCACAGATGTCCCAATAGTTTCACAGATGTACCAATAGTTTCACAGATGTCCCAATAGTTTAACAGATGTGCCAATAGTTTCACCCATGTCCCAATAGTTTCACAGATGTCCCAGGAGTTTAACAGATGTCCCAAAAGTTTAACAGATGTCCCAGTTGTTTCACAGATGTCCCAATAGTTTCACAGATGTCGAAATAGTTTAACAGATGTCCCAGTAGTTTAACAGATGTCCCAGTAGTTTCACAGATGTCCCAATAGTTTAACAGATGTCCCAGTAGTTTAACAGATGTCCCAGTAGTTTCACAGATGTCCCAATAGGTTCACATATGTCCCAGTAGTTTTACAGATGTCCCAGTAGTTTCACAGATGTCCCAATAGTTTAACAGATGGCCCAGTAGTTTAACAGATGTCCCAGTAGTTTCACAGATGTCCCAGTAGGTTAACAGATGTACCCATAGTTTCACAGATGTCCCAATAGTTTCACAGATGTCCCAGTAGTTTTACAGATATCCCAGTAGGTTAACATATGTCCCCATAGTTTCACAGATGTCCCAATAGTTTAACAGATGTCCCAGTAGTTTAACAGATGTCCCAGTAGTTTCACAGATGTCCCAGTAGGTTAACAGATGTCCTCATAGTTTCACAGATGTCCCAATAGGTTCACATATGTCCCAGTAGTTTTACAGATGACCCAGTAGTTTCACAGATGTCCCATTAGTTTCACAGATGTCCCCATATTTTCACAGATGTCCCAATAGTTTCCCAGATGTCCCAATAGTTTAACAGATGTCCCAATAGTTTTACAGATGTCCCAGTAGTTTCACACATGTCCCAGTAGTTTCACAGACGCCCCAATAGTTTCACATATGTCCCATAAGTTTCACAGATGTCCCCATAGTTTCACAGATGTCCCAATAGTTTCACAGATGTACCAGTAGTTTCACAGATGTCCCAGTAGGTTAACAGATGTCCCCATAGTTTCACAGATGTCCCAATAGTTTCACAGATGTCCCAGTAGTTTTACAGATATCCCAATAGGTTAACAGATGTCCCCATAGTTTCACAGATGTACCAGTAGTTTCACAGATGTCCCAATAGTTTCACAGATGTCCCAATAGTTTCACAGATGTCCCAATAGTTTCACATATGTCCCATTAGTTCCACAGATGACCCCATAGTTTCACAGATGTTCCAATAGTTTCACAGATGTCCCAATAGTTTCACCTATGTCCTATTTGTTTCACAGATGTCCCCATAGTTTCACAGATGTCCCAGAAGTTTCACAAATGACCCAGTAGTTTCACAGATGTCCCATTAGTTTCACAGATGTCCCCATATTTTCACAGATGTCCCAATAGTTTCCCAGATGTCCCAATAGTTTAACAGATGTCCCAATAGTTTTACAGATGTCCCAGTAGTTTCACACATGTCCCAGTAGTTTCACAAACGCCCCAATAGTTTCACATATGTCCCATAAGTTTCACAGATGTCCCCATAGTTTCACAGATGTCCCAATAGTTTCACAGATGTACCAGAAGTTTTACAGGCATCCCAGTAGGTTAACAGATGTTCCGATAGTTTCACAGATGTACCAGTAGTTTCACAGATGTCCCAATAGTTTCACAGATGTCCCAATAGTTTCACAGATGTCCCAGAAGTTTTACAGGCATCTCAGTAGGTTAACAGATGTTCCGATAGTTTCACAGATGTCCCAATAGTTTCACAGATGTCCCAATAGTTTCACAGATGTCCCAGAAGCTTTACAGACATCCCAGTAGGTTAACAGATGTCCCGATAGTTTCACAGATGTACCAGTAGTTTCACAGATGTCCCAATAGTTTCACATATGTCCCATTAGTTTCACAGATGTCCCCATAGTTTCACAGATGTCCCAAAAGTTTAACAGATGTCCCAGTAGTATTACAGATGGCCCAGTAGTTTAACACATGTCCCAGTAGTTCCACACATGCCCCAATAGTTTCAAATATGTCCCATTAGTTTCACAGATGTCCCCATAGTTTCACAGATGTCCCAATAGTTTCACAGATGTACCAATAGTTTCACAGATGTGCCAATAGTTTAACAGATGTCCCAATAGTTTCACCCATGTCCCAATAGTTTCACAGATGTCCCAGGAGTTTAACAGATGTCCCAAAAGTTTAACAGATTTCCCAGTTGTTTCACAGA
Organism: Petromyzon marinus; assembly: GCF_048934315.1. NCBI lineage: Eukaryota > Metazoa > Chordata > Hyperoartia > Petromyzontiformes > Petromyzontidae > Petromyzon > Petromyzon marinus. The sequence continues at coordinate 13,946,660 of NC_133692.1, forward strand.
TGTCCCAATAGTTTCACAGATGTCGAAATAGTTTAACAGATATCCCAGTAGTTTAACAGATGTCCCAGTAGTTTCACAGATGTCCCAATAGTTTAACAGATGTCCCAGTAGTTTAACAGATGTCCCAGTAGTTTCACAGATGTCCCAATAGGTTCACATATGTCCCAGTAGTTTTACAGATGTCCCAGTAGTTTCACAGATGTCCCAATAGTTTAACAGATGTCCCAGTAGTTTAACAGATGTCCCAGTAGTTTCACAGATGTCCCAGTAGGCTAACAGATGTACCCATAGTTTCACAGATGTCCCAATAGTTTCACAGATGTCCCAGTAGTTTTACAGATATCCCAGTAGGTTAACAGATGTCCCCATAGTTTCACAGATGTCCCAATAGTTTAACAGATGTCCCAGTAGTTTAACAGATGTCCCAGTAGTTTCACAGATGTCCCAGTAGGTTAACAGATGTCCTCATAGTTTCACAGATGTCCCAATAGGTTCACATATGTCCCAGTAGTTTTACAGATGACCCAGTAGTTTCACAGATGTCCCATTAGTTTCACAGATGTCCCCATATTTTCACAGATGTCCCAATAGTTTCCCAGATGTCCCAATAGTTTAACAGATGTCCCAGTAGTTTTACAGATGTCCCAGTAGTTTCACACATGTCCCAGTAGTTTCACAGACGCCCCAATAGTTTCACATATGTCCCATAAGTTTCACAGATGTCCCCATAGTTTCATAGATGTCCAAATAGTTTCACAGATGTCCCAGTAGTTTTACAGATATCCCAATAGGTTAACAGATGTCCCCATAGTTTCACAGATGTATCAGTAGTTTCACAGATGTCCAAATAGTTTCACAGATGTCCCAATAGTTTCACAGATGTCCCAATAGTTTCACATATGTCCCATTAGTTCCACAGATGACCATATAGTTTCACAGATGTTCCAATAGTTTCACAGATGTCCCAATAGTTTCACCTAAGTCCCATTTGTTTCACAGATGTCCCCATAGTTTCACAGATGTCCCAATAGTTTCACAGATGTACCAGTAGTTTCACGGATGTCCCAATAGTTTCACAGATGTCCCAATAGTTTCACAGATGTCCCAGAAGTTTTACAGACATCCCAGTAGGTTAACAGATGTTCCGATAGTTTCACAGATGTACCAGTAGTTTCACAGATGCCCCAATAGTTTCACATATGTCCCATTAGTTTCACAGATGTCCCCATAGTTTCACAGATGTCCCAATAGTTTAACAGATGTCCCAGTAGTTTTACAGATGTCCCAGTAGTTTCACAGATGTCCCAATAGTTTCACAGATGTCCCAATAGTTTCACAGATGTCCCAGAAGCTTTACAGACATCCCAGTAGGTTAACAGATGTCCCGATAGTTTCACAGATGTACCAGTAGTTTCACAGATGTCCCAATAGATTCACATATGTCCCATTAGTTTCACAGATGTCCCCATAGTTTCACAGATGTCCCAATAGTTTAACAGATGTCCCAGTAGTATTACAGATGGCCCAGTAGTTTAACACATGTCCCAGTAGTTCCACAGACGCTCCAATAGTTTCACATATGTCCCATTAGTTTCACAGATGTCCCCATAGTTTCACAGATCTCCCAATAGTTTCACAGATGTCCCATTAGTTTCACAGATGTTCCCATAGTTTCACAGATGTTCCAATAGTTTAACAGATGTCCCAGTAGTTTTACAGATGTCCCAGTAGTTTCGCACATGTCCCAGTAGTTTCACAGACGCCCCAATAGTTTCACATATGTCCCATTAGTTTCACAGATGTCCCCATAGTTTCACAGATGTCCCAATAGTTTCACAGATGTACCAGTAGTTTCACAGATGTCCCAGTAGGTTAACAGATGTCCCCATAGTTTCACAGATGTCCCAATAGTTTCACAGATGTCCCAGTAGTTTTACAGATATCCCAATAGGTTAACAGATGTCCCCATAGTTTCACAGATGTATCAGTAGTTTCACAGATGTCCAAATAGTTTCACAGATGTCCCAATAGTTTCACAGATGTCCCAATAGTTTCACATATGTCCCATTAGTTCCACAGATGACCCTATAGTTTCACAGACGTTCCAATAGTTTCACAGATGTCCCAATAGTTTCACCTATGTCCCATTTGTTTCACAGATGTCCCCATAGTTTCACAGATGTCCCAATAGTTTCACAGATGTACCAGTAGTTTCACAGATGTCCCAATAGTTTCACAGATGTCCCAATAGTTTCACAGATGTCCCAGAAGTTTTACAGACATCCCAGTAGGTTAACAGATGTTCCGATAGTTTCACAGATGTACCAGTAGTTTCACAGATGTCCCAATAGTTTCACATATGTCCCATTAGTTTCACAGATGTCCCCATAGTTTCACAGATGTCCCAATAGTTTAACAGATGTCCCAGTAGTTTTACAGATGTCCCAGTAGTTTCACAGATATCCCAATCGTTTCACAGATGTCCCAATAGTTTCACAGATGTCCCAGAAGCTTTACAGACATCCCAGTAGGTTAACAGATGTCCCGATAGTTTCACAGATGTACCAGTAGTTTCACAGATGTCCCAATAGTTTCACATATGTCCCATTAGTTTCACAGATTTCCCCATAGTTTCACAGATGTCCCAATAGTTTAATAGATGTCCCAGTAGTATTACAGATGGCCCAGTAGTTTAACACATGTCCCAGTAGTTCCACAGACGCCCCAATAGTTTCACCTATGTCCCATTAGTTTCACAGATGTCCCCATAGTTTCACAGATCTCCCAATAGTTTCACAGATGTCCCATTAGTTTCACAGATGTTCCCATAGTTTCACAGATGTTCCAATAGTTTAACAGATGTCCCAGTAGTTTTACAGATGTCCCAGTAGTTTCACACATGTCCCAGTAGTTTCACAGACGCCCCAATAGTTTCACATATGTCCCATTAGTTTCACAGATGTCCCCATAGTTTCACAGATGTCCCAATAGTTTCACAGATGTACCAATAGTTTCACAGATGTCCCAATAGTTTAACAAATGTCCCAATAGTTTCACCCATGTCCCAATAGTTTCACAGATGTCCCAGGAGTTTAACAGATGTCCCAAAAGTTTAACAGATGTCCCAGTTGTTTCACAGATGTCCCAATAGTTTCACAGATGTACCAGTAGTTTCACGGATGTCCCAATAGTTTCACAGATGTCCCAATAGTTTCACAGATGTCCCAGAAGTTTTACAGACATCCCAGTAGGTTAACAGATGTTCCGATAGTTTCACAGATGTACCAGTAGTTTCACAGATGTCCCAATAGTTTCACATATGTCCCATTAGTTTCACAGATGTCCCCATAGTTTCACAGATGTCCCAATAGTTTAACAGATGTCCCAGTAGTTTTACAGATGTCCCAGTAGTTTCACAGATGTCCCAATAGTTTTACAGATGTCCCAATAGTTTCACAGATGTCCCAGAAGCTTTACAGACATCCCAGTAGGTTAACAGATGTCCCGATAGTTTCACAGATGTACCAGTAGTTTCACAGATGTCCCAATAGATTCACATATGTCCCATTAGTTTCACAGATGTCCCCATAGTTTCACAGATGTCCCAATAGTTTAACAGATGTCCCAGTAGTATTACAGATGGCCCAGTAGTTTCACACATGTCCCAGTAGTTCCACAGACGCTCCAATAGTTTCACATATGTCCCATTAGTTTCACAGATGTCCCCATAGTTTCACAGATCTCCCAAAAGTTGCACAGATGTCCCAGGAGTTTAACAGATGTCCCAAAAGTTTAACAGATGACCCAGTTGTTTCACAGATGTCCCAATAGTTTAACAGATGTCCCAGTAGTTTAACAGATGTCCCAGTAGTTTCACAGATGTCCCAATAGGTTCACATATGTCCCAGTAGTTTTACAGATGTCCCAGTAGTTTCACAGATGTCCCAATAGTTTAACAGATGTCCCAGTAGTTTAACAGATGTCCCAGTAGTTTCACAGATGTCCCAGTAGGTTAACAGATGTACCCATAGTTTCACAGATGTCCCAATAGTTTCACAGATGTCCCAGTAGTTTTACAGATATCCCAGTAGGTTAACAGATGTCCCCATAGTTTCACAGATGTCCCAATAGTTTAACAGATGTCCCAGTAGTTTAACAGATGTCCCAGTAGTTTCACAGATGTCCCAGTAGGTTAACAGATGTCCTCATAGTTTCACAGATGTCCCAATAGGTTCACATATGTCCCAGTAGTTTTACAGATGACCCAGTAGTTTCACAGATGTCCCATTAGTTTCACAGATGTCCCCATATTTTCACAGATGTCCCAATAGTTTCCCAGATGTCCCAATAGTTTAACAGATGTCCCAGTAGTTTCACAGATGTCCCAATAGTTTCACAGATATCCCAGTAGTTTTACAGATATCCCAATAGGTTAACAGATGTCCCCATAGTTTCACAGATGTATCAGTAGTTTCACAGATGTCCAAATAGTTTCACAGATGTCCCAATAGTTTCACAGATGTCCCAATAGTTTCACATATGTCCCATTAGTTCCACAGATGACCCTATAGTTTCACAGACGTTCCAATAGTTTCACAGATGTCCCAATAGTTTCACCTATGTCCCATTTGTTTCACAGATGTCCCCATAGTTTCACAGATGTCCCAATAGTTTCACAGATGTACCAGTAGTTTCACAGATGTCCCAATAGTTTCACAGATGTCCCAATAGTTTCACAGATGTCCCAGAAGTTTTACAGACATCCCAGTAGGTTAACAGATGTTCCGATAGTTTCACAGATGTACCAGTAGTTTCACAGATGTCCCAATAGTTTCACATATGTCCCATTAGTTTCACAGATGTCCCCATAGTTTCACAGATGTCCCAATAGTTTAACAGATGTCCCAGTAGTTTTACAGATGTCCCAGTAGTTTCACAGATATCCCAATCGTTTCACAGATGTCCCAATAGTTTCACAGATGTCCCAGAAGCTTTACAGACATCCCAGTAGGTTAACAGATGTTCCGATAGTTTCACAGATGTACCAGTAGTTTCACAGATGTCCCAATAGTTTCACATATGTCCCATTAGTTTCACAGATTTCCCCATAGTTTCACAGATGTCCCAATAGTTTAATAGATGTCCCAGTAGTATTACAGATGGCCCAGTAGTTTAACACATGTCCCAGTAGTTCCACAGACGCCCCAATAGTTTCACCTATGTCCCATTAGTTTCACAGATGTCCCCATAGTTTCACAGATCTCCCAATAGTTTCACAGATGTCCCATTAGTTTCACAGATGTTCCCATAGTTTCACAGATGTTCCAATAGTTTAACAGATGTCCCATTAGTTTTACAGATGTCCCAGTAGTTTCACACATGTCCCAGTAGTTTCACAGACGCCCCAATAGTTTCACATATGTCCCATTAGTTTCACAGATGTCCCCATAGTTTCACAGATGTCCCAATAGTTTCACAGATGTACCAATAGTTTCACAGATGTCCCAATAGTTTAACAAATGTCCCAATAGTTTCACCCATGTCCCAATAGTTTCACAGATGTCCCAGGAGTTTAACAGATGTCCCAAAAGTTTAACAGATGTCCCAGTTGTTTCACAGATGTCCCAATAGTTTCACAGATGTACCAGTAGTTTCACGGATGTCCCAATAGTTTCACAGATGTCCCAATAGTTTCACAGATGTCCCAGAAGTTTTACAGACATCCCAGTAGGTTAACAGATGTTCCGATAGTTTCACAGATGTACCAGTAGTTTCACAGATGTCCCAATAGTTTCACATATGTCCCATTAGTTTCACAGATGTCCCCATAGTTTCACAGATGTCCCAATAGTTTAACAGATGTCCCAGTAGTTTTACAGATGTCCCAGTAGTTTCACAGATGTCCCAATAGTTTCACAGATGTCCCAATAGTTTCACAGATGTCCCAGAAGCTTTACAGACATCCCAGTAGGTTAACAGATGTCCCGATAGTTTCACAGATGTACCAGTAGTTTCACAGATGTCCCAATAGATTCACATATGTCCCATTAGTTTCACAGATGTCCCCATAGTTTCACAGATGTCCCAATAGTTTAACAGATGTCCCAGTAGTATTACAGATGGCCCAGTAGTTTAACACATGTCCCAGTAGTTCCACAGACGCTCCAATAGTTTCACATATGTCCCATTAGTTTCACAGATGTCCCCATAGTTTCACAGATCTCCCAATAGTTTCACAGATGTCCCATTAGTTTCACAGATGTTCCCATAGTTTCACAGATGTTCCAATAGTTTAACAGATGTCCCAGTAGTTTTACAGATGTCCCAGTAGTTTCACACATGTCCCAGTAGTTTCACAGACGCCCCAATAGTTTCACATATGTCCCATTAGTTTCACAGATGTCCCCATAGTTTCACAGATGTCCCAATAGTTTCACAGATGTACCAGTAGTTTCACAGATGTCCCAGTAGGTTAACAGATGTCCCCATAGTTTCACATATGTCCCAATAGTTTCACAGATGTCCCAGTAGTTTTACAGATATCCCAATAGGTTAACAGATGTCCCCATAGTTTCACAGATGTATCAGTAGTTTCACAGATGTCCAAATAGTTTCACAGATGTCCCAATAGTTTCACAGATGTCCCAATAGTTTCACATATGTCCCATTAGTTCCACAGATGACCCTATATTTCACAGACGTTCCAATAGTTTCACAGATGTCCCAATAGTTTCACCTATGTCCCATTGGTTTCACAGATGTCCCCATAGTTTCACAGATGTCCCAATAGTTTCACAGATGTACCAGTAGTTTCACAGATGTCCCAATAGTTTCACAGATGTCCCAATAGTTTCACAGATTTCCCAGAAGTTTTACAGACATCCCAGTAGGTTAACAGATGTTCCGATAGTTTCACAGATGTACCAGTAGTTTCACAGATGTCCCAATAGTTTCACAGATGTCCCAGAAGCTTTACAGACATCCCAGTAGGTTAACAGATGTCCCGATAGTTTCACAGATGTACCAGTAGTTTCACAGATGTCCCAATAGTTTCACATATGTCCCATTAGTTTCACAGATGTCCCCATATTTTCACAGATGTCCCAATAGTTTCACAGATGTCCCAATAGTTTCACCTATGTCCTATTTGTTTCACAGATGTCCCCATAGTTTCACAGATGTCCCAGAAGTTTCACAAATGACCCAGTAGTTTCACAGATGTCCCATTAGTTTCACAGATGTCCCCATATTTTCACAGATGTCCCAATAGTTTCCCAGATGTCCCAATAGTTTAACAGATGTCCCAATAGTTTTACAGATGTCCCAGTAGTTTCACACATGTCCCAGTAGTTTCACAAACGCCGCAATAGTTTCACATATGTCCCATAAGTTTCACAGATGTCCCCATAGTTTCACAGATGTCCCAATAGTTTGACAGATGTACCAGAAGTTTTACAGGCATCCCAGTAGGTTAACAGATGTTCCGATAGTTTCACAGATGTACCAGTAGTTTCACAGATGTCCCAATAGTTTCACAGATGCCCCAATAGTTTCACATATGTTCCATTAGTTTCACAGATGTCCCCATAGTTTCACAGATGTCCCAATAGTTTCACAGATGTCCCAGTAGTTTCACAGATGTCCCAGTAGGTTAACAGATGTCCCCATAGTTTCACAGATGTCCCAATAGTTTCACAGATGTCCCAGTAGTTTTACAGATATCCCAATAGGTTAACAGATGTCCCCATAGTTTCACAGATGTACCAGTAGTTTCACAGATGTCCCAATAGTTTCACAGATGTCCCAATAGTTTCACAGATGTCCCAATAGTTTCACCTATGTGCTATTTGTTTCACAGATGTCCCCATAGTTTCACAGATGTCCCAGAAGTTTCACAGATGTACCAGGAGTTTCACAGATGTCCCAATAGTTTCACAGATGTCCCAATAGTTTCACAGATGTCCCAGAAGCTTTACAGACATCCCAGTAGGTTAACAGATGTCCCGATAGTTTCACAGATGTACCAGTAGTTTCACAGATGTCCCAATAGATTCACATATGTCCCCATAGTTTCACAGATGTCCCAATAGTTTCACAGATGTACCAATAGTTTCACAGATGTCCCAATAGTTTAACAGATGTGCCAATAGTTTCACCCATGTCCCAATAGTTTCACAGATGTCCCAGGAGTTTAACAGATGTCCCAAAAGTTTAACAGATGTCCCAGTTGTTTCACAGATGTCCCAATAGTTTCACAGATGTCGAAATAGTTTAACAGATGTCCCAGTAGTTTAACAGATGTCCCAGTAGTTTCACAGATGTCCCAATAGTTTAACAGATGTCCCAGTAGTTTAACAGATGTCCCAGTAGTTTCACAGATGTCCCAATAGGTTCACATATGTCCCAGTAGTTTTACAGATGTCCCAGTAGTTTCACAGATGTCCCAATAGTTTAACAGATGTCCCAGTAGTTTAACAGATGTCCCAGTAGTTTCACAGATGTCCCAGTAGGTTAACAGATGTACCCATAGTTTCACAGATGTCCCAATAGTTTCACAGATGTCCCAGTAGTTTTACAGATATCCCAGTAGGTTAACATATGTCCCCATAGTTTCACAGATGTCCCAATAGTTTAACAGATGTCCCAGTAGTTTTACAGATATCCCAGTAGGTTAACAGATGTCCCCATAGTTTCACAGATGTCCCAATAGTTTAACAGATGTCCCAGTAGTTTAACAGATGTCCCAGTAGTTTCACAGATGTCCCAGTAGGTTAACAGATGTCCTCATAGTTTCACAGATGTCCCAATAGGTTCACATATGTCCCAGTAGTTTTACAGATGACCCAGTAGTTTCACAGATGTCCCATTAGTTTCACAGATGTCCCCATATTTTCACAGATGTCCCAATAGTTTCCCAGATGTCCCAATAGTTTAACAGATGTCCCAGTAGTTTCACAGATGTCCCAATAGTTTCACAGATATCCCAGTAGTTTTACAGATATCCCAATAGGTTAACAGATGTCCCCATAGTTTCACAGATGTATCAGTAGTTTCACAGATGTCCAAATAGTTTCACAGATGTCCCAATAGTTTCACAGATGTCCCAATAGTTTCACATATGTCCCATTAGTTCCACAGATGACCCTATAGTTTCACAGACGTTCCAATAGTTTCACAGATGTCCCAATAGTTTCACCTATGTCCCATTTGTTTCACAGATGTCCCCATAGTTTCACAGATGTCCCAATAGTTTCACAGATGTACCAGTAGTTTCACAGATGTCCCAATAGTTTCACAGATGTCCCAATAGTTTCACAGATGTCCCAGAAGTTTTACAGACATCCCAGTAGGTTAACAGATGTTCCGATAGTTTCACAGATGTACCAGTAGTTTCACAGATGTCCCAATAGTTTCACATATGTCCCATTAGTTTCACAGATGTCCCCATAGTTTCACAGATGTCCCAATAGTTTAACAGATGTCCCAGTAGTTTTACAGATGTCCCAGTAGTTTCACAGATATCCCAATCGTTTCACAGATGTCCCAATAGTTTCACAGATGTCCCAGAAGCTTTACAGACATCCCAGTAGGTTAACAGATGTTCCGATAGTTTCACAGATGTACCAGTAGTTTCACAGATGTCCCAATAGTTTCACATATGTCCCATTAGTTTCACAGATTTCCCCATAGTTTCACAGATGTCCCAATAGTTTAATAGATGTCCCAGTAGTATTACAGATGGCCCAGTAGTTTAACACATGTCCCAGTAGTTCCACAGACGCCCCAATAGTTTCACCTATGTCCCATTAGTTTCACAGATGTCCCCATAGTTTCACAGATCTCCCAATAGTTTCACAGATGTCCCATTAGTTTCACAGATGTTCCCATAGTTTCACAGATGTTCCAATAGTTTAACAGATGTCCCATTAGTTTTACAGATGTCCCAGTAGTTTCACACATGTCCCAGTAGTTTCACAGACGCCCCAATAGTTTCACATATGTCCCATTAGTTTCACAGATGTCCCCATAGTTTCACAGATGTCCCAATAGTTTCACAGATGTACCAATAGTTTCACAGATGTCCCAATAGTTTAACAAATGTCCCAATAGTTTCACCCATGTCCCAATAGTTTCACAGATGTCCCAGGAGTTTAACAGATGTCCCAAAAGTTTAACAGATGTCCCAGTTGTTTCACAGATGTCCCAATAGTTTCACAGATGTACCAGTAGTTTCACGGATGTCCCAATAGTTTCACAGATGTCCCAATAGTTTCACAGATGTCCCAGAAGTTTTACAGACATCCCAGTAGGTTAACAGATGTTCCGATAGTTTCACAGATGTACCAGTAGTTTCACAGATGTCCCAATAGTTTCACATATGTCCCATTAGTTTCACAGATGTCCCCATAGTTTCACAGATGTCCCAATAGTTTAACAGATGTCCCAGTAGTTTTACAGATGTCCCAGTAGTTTCACAGATGTCCCAATAGTTTCACAGATGTCCCAATAGTTTCACAGATGTCCCAGAAGCTTTACAGACATCCCAGTAGGTTAACAGATGTCCCGATAGTTTCACAGATGTACCAGTAGTTTCACAGATGTCCCAATAGATTCACATATGTCCCATTAGTTTCACAGATGTCCCCATAGTTTCACAGATGTCCCAATAGTTTAACAGATGTCCCAGTAGTATTACAGATGGCCCAGTAGTTTAACACATGTCCCAGTAGTTCCACAGACGCTCCAATAGTTTCACATATGTCCCATTAGTTTCACAGATGTCCCCATAGTTTCACAGATCTCCCAATAGTTTCACAGATGTCCCATTAGTTTCACAGATGTTCCCATAGTTTCACAGATGTTCCAATAGTTTAACAGATGTCCCAGTAGTTTTACAGATGTCCCAGTAGTTTCACACATGTCCCAGTAGTTTCACAGACGCCCCAATAGTTTCACATATGTCCCATTAGTTTCACAGATGTCCCCATAGTTTCACAGATGTCCCAATAGTTTCACAGATGTACCAGTAGTTTCACAGATGTCCCAGTAGGTTAACAGATGTCCCCATAGTTTCACATATGTCCCAATAGTTTCACAGATGTCCCAGTAGTTTTACAGATATCCCAATAGGTTAACAGATGTCCCCATAGTTTCACAGATGTATCAGTAGTTTCACAGATGTCCAAATAGTTTCACAGATGTCCCAATAGTTTCACAGATGTCCCAATAGTTTCACATATGTCCCATTAGTTCCACAGATGACCCTATATTTCACAGACGTTCCAATAGTTTCACAGATGTCCCAATAGTTTCACCTATGTCCCATTGGTTTCACAGATGTCCCCATAGTTTCACAGATGTCCCAATAGTTTCACAGATGTACCAGTAGTTTCACAGATGTCCCAATAGTTTCACAGATGTCCCAATAGTTTCACAGATTTCCCAGAAGTTTTACAGACATCCCAGTAGGTTAACAGATGTTCCGATAGTTTCACAGATGTACCAGTAGTTTCACAGATGTCCCAATAGTTTCACAGATGTCCCAGAAGCTTTACAGACATCCCAGTAGGTTAACAGATGTCCCGATAGTTTCACAGATGTACCAGTAGTTTCACAGATGTCCCAATAGTTTCACATATGTCCCATTAGTTTCACAGATGTCCCCATATTTTCACAGATGTCCCAATAGTTTCACAGATGTCCCAATAGTTTCACCTATGTCCTATTTGTTTCACAGATGTCCCCATAGTTTCACAGATGTCCCAGAAGTTTCACAAATGACCCAGTAGTTTCACAGATGTCCCATTAGTTTCACAGATGTCCCCATATTTTCACAGATGTCCCAATAGTTTCCCAGATGTCCCAATAGTTTAACAGATGTCCCAATAGTTTTACAGATGTCCCAGTAGTTTCACACATGTCCCAGTAGTTTCACAAACGCCCCAATAGTTTCACATATGTCCCATAAGTTTCACAGATGTCCCCATAGTTTCACAGATGTCCCAATAGTTTGACAGATGTACCAGAAGTTTTACAGGCATCCCAGTAGGTTAACAGATGTTCCGATAGTTTCACAGATGTACCAGTAGTTTCACAGATGTCCCAATAGTTTCACAGATGCCCCAATAGTTTCACATATGTTCCATTAGTTTCACAGATGTCCCCATAGTTTCACAGATGTCCCAATAGTTTCACAGATGTCCCAGTAGTTTCACAGATGTCCCAGTAGGTTAACAGATGTCCCCATAGTTTCACAGATGTCCCAATAGTTTCACAGATGTCCCAGTAGTTTTACAGATATCCCAATAGGTTAACAGATGTCCCCATAGTTTCACAGATGTACCAGTAGTTTCACAGATGTCCCAATAGTTTCACAGATGTCCCAATAGTTTCACAGATGTCCCAATAGTTTCACCTATGTGCTATTTGTTTCACAGATGTCCCCATAGTTTCACAGATGTCCCAGAAGTTTCACAGATGTACCAGGAGTTTCACAGATGTCCCAATAGTTTCACAGATGTCCCAATAGTTTCACAGATGTCCCAGAAGCTTTACAGACATCCCAGTAGGTTAACAGATGTCCCGATAGTTTCACAGATGTACCAGTAGTTTCACAGATGTCCCAATAGATTCACATATGTCCCCATAGTTTCACAGATGTCCCAATAGTTTCACAGATGTACCAATAGTTTCACAGATGTCCCAATAGTTTAACAGATGTGCCAATAGTTTCACCCATGTCCCAATAGTTTCACAGATGTCCCAGGAGTTTAACAGATGTCCCAAAAGTTTAACAGATGTCCCAGTTGTTTCACAGATGTCCCAATAGTTTCACAGATGTCGAAATAGTTTAACAGATGTCCCAGTAGTTTAACAGATGTCCCAGTAGTTTCACAGATGTCCCAATAGTTTAACAGATGTCCCAGTAGTTTAACAGATGTCCCAGTAGTTTCACAGATGTCCCAATAGGTTCACATATGTCCCAGTAGTTTTACAGATGTCCCAGTAGTTTCACAGATGTCCCAATAGTTTAACAGATGTCCCAGTAGTTTAACAGATGTCCCAGTAGTTTCACAGATGTCCCAGTAGGTTAACAGATGTACCCATAGTTTCACAGATGTCCCAATAGTTTCACAGATGTCCCAGTAGTTTTACAGATATCCCAGTAGGTTAACATATGTCCCCATAGTTTCACAGATGTCCCAATAGTTTAACAGATGTCCCAGTAGTTTAACAGATGTCCCAGTAGTTTCACAGATGTCCCAGTAGGTTAACAGATGTCCTCATAGTTTCACAGATGTCCCAATAGTTTCCCAGATGTCCCAATAGTTTAACAGATGTCCCAATAGTTTTACAGATGTCCCAGTAGTTTCACACATGTCCCAGTAGTTTCACAGACGCCCCAATAGTTTCACATATGTCCCATAAGTTTCACAGATGTCCCCATAGTTTCACAGATGTCCCAATAGTTTCACAGATGTACCAGTAGTTTCACAGATGTCCCAGTAGGTTAACAGATGTCCCCATAGTTTCACAGATGTCCCAATAGTTTCACAGATGTCCCAGTAGTTTTACAGATATCCCAATAGGTTAACAGATGTCCCCATAGTTTCACAGATGTACCAGTAGTTTCACAGATGTCCCAATAGTTTCACAGATGTCCCAATAGTTTCACAGATGTCCCAATAGTTTCACATATGTCCCATTAGTTCCACAGATGACCCCATAGTTTCACAGATGTTCCAATAGTTTCACAGATGTCCCAATAGTTTCACCTATGTCCTATTTGTTTCACAGATGTCCCCATAGTTTCACAGATGTCCCAGAAGTTTCACAAATGACCCAGTAGTTTCACAGATGTCCCATTAGTTTCACAGATGTCCCCATATTTTCACAGATGTCCCAATAGTTTCCCAGATGTCCCAATAGTTTAACAGATGTCCCAATAGTTTTACAGATGTCCCAGTAGTTTCACACATGTCCCAGTAGTTTCACAAACGCCCCAATAGTTTCACATATGTCCCATAAGTTTCACAGATGTCCCCATAGTTTCACAGATGTCCCAATAGTTTCACAGATGTACCAGAAGTTTTAAAGGCATCCCAGTAGGTTAACAGATGTTCCGATAGTTTCACAGATGTACCAGTAGTTTCACAGATGTCCCAATAGTTTCACAGATGTCCCAATAGTTTCACAGATGTCCCAGAAGTTTTACAGGCATCTCAGTAGGTTAACAGATGTTCCGATAGTTTCACAGATGTACCAGTAGTTTCACAGATGTCCCAATAGTTTCACATATGTCCCATTAGTTTCACAGATGTCCCCATAGTTTCACAGATGTCCCAATAGTTTAACAGATGTCCCAGTAGTTTTACAGATGTCCTAGTAGTTTCACAGATGTCCCAATAGTTTCACAGATGTCCCAATAGTTTCACAGATGTCCCAGAAGCTTTACAGACATCCCAGTAGGTTAACAGATGTCCCGATAGTTTCACAGATGTACCAGTAGTTTCACAGATGTCCCAATAGTTTCACATATGTCCCATTAGTTTCACAGATGTCCCCATAGTTTCACAGATGTCCCAAAAGTTTAACAGATGTCCCAGTAGTATTACAGATGGCCCAGTAGTTTAACACATGTCCCAGTAGTTCCACACATGCCCCAATAGTTTCAAATATGTCCCATTAGTTTCACAGATGTCCCCATAGTTTCACAGATGTCCCAATAGTTTCACAGATGTACCAATAGTTTCACAGATGTGCCAATAGTTTAACAGATGTCCCAATAGTTTCACCCATGTCCCAATAGTTTCACAGATGTCCCAGGAGTTTAACAGATGTCCCAAAAGTTTAACAGATGTCCCAGTTGTTTCACAGATGTCCCAATAGTTTCACAGATGTCGAAATAGTTTAACAGATGTCCCAGTAGTTTAACAGATGTCCCAGTAGTTTCACAGATGTCCCAATAGTTTAACAGATGTCCCAGTAGTTTAACAGATGTCCCAGTAGTTTCACAGATGTCCCAATAGGTTCACATATGTCCCAGTAGTTTTACAGATGTCCCAGTAGTTTCACAGATGTCCCAATAGTTTAACAGATGTCCCAGTAGTTTAACAGATGTCCCAGTAGTTTCACAGATGTCCCAGTAGGTTAACAGATGTACCCATAGTTTCACAGATGTCCCAATAGTTTCACAGATGTCCCAGTAGTTTTACAGATATCCCAGTAGGTTAACAG
Organism: Petromyzon marinus; assembly: GCF_048934315.1. Taxonomy (NCBI): domain Eukaryota; kingdom Metazoa; phylum Chordata; class Hyperoartia; order Petromyzontiformes; family Petromyzontidae; genus Petromyzon; species Petromyzon marinus. The sequence goes on from NC_133692.1 coordinate 13,961,897, forward strand.
ATGTCCCCATAGTTTCACAGATGTCCCAATAGTTTAACAGATGTCCCAGTAGTTTAACAGATGTCCCAGTAGTTTCACAGATGTCCCAGTAGGTTAACAGATGTCCTCATAGTTTCACAGATGTCCCAATAGGTTCACATATGTCCCAGTAGTTTTACAGATGACCCAGTAGTTTCACAGATGTCCCATTAGTTTCACAGATGTCCCCATATTTTCACAGATGTCCCAATAGTTTCCCAGATGTCCCAATAGTTTAACAGATGTCCCAGTAGTTTTACAGATGTCCCAGTAGTTTCACACATGTCCCAGTAGTTTCACAGACGCCCCAATAGTTTCACATATGTCCCATAAGTTTCACAGATGTCCCCATAGTTTCACAGATGTCCAAATAGTTTCACAGATGTCCCAGTAGTTTTACAGATATCCCAATAGGTTAACAGATGTCCCCATAGTTTCACAGATGTATCAGTAGTTTCACAGATGTCCAAATAGTTTCACAGATGTCCCAATAGTTTCACAGATGTCCCAATAGTTTCACATATGTCCCATTAGTTCCACAGATGACCATATAGTTTCACAGATGTTCCAATAGTTTCACAGATGTCCCAATAGTTTCACCTAAGTCCCATTTGTTTCACAGATGTCCCCATAGTTTCACAGATGTCCCAATAATTTCACAGATGTACCAGTAGTTTCACGGATGTCCCAATAGTTTCACAGATGTCCCAATAGTTTCACAGATGTCCCAGAAGTTTTACAGACATCCCAGTAGGTTAACAGATGTTCCGATAGTTTCACAGATGTACCAGTAGTTTCACAGATGTCCCAATAGTTTCACATATGTCCCATTAGTTTCACAGATGTCCCCATAGTTTCACAGATGTCCCAATAGTTTAACAGATGTCCCAGTAGTTTTACAGATGTCCCAGTAGTTTCACAGATGTCCCAATAGTTTCACAGATGTCCCAATAGTTTCACAGATGTCCCAGAAGCTTTACAGACATCCCAGTAGGTTAACAGATGTCCCGATAGTTTCACAGATGTACCAGTAGTTTCACAGATGTCCCAATAGATTCACATATGTCCCATTAGTTTCACAGATGTCCCCATAGTTTCACAGATGTCCCAATAGTTTAACAGATGTCCCAGTAGTATTACAGATGGCCCAGTAGTTTAACACATGTCCCAGTAGTTCCACAGACGCTCCAATAGTTTCACGTATGTCCCATTAGTTTCACAGATGTCCCCATAGTTTCACAGATCTCCCAATAGTTTCACAGATGTCCCATTAGTTTCACAGATGTTCCCATAGTTTCACAGATGTTCCAATAGTTTAACAGATGTCCCAGTAGTTTTACAGATGTCCCAGTAGTTTCACACATGTCCCAGTAGTTTCACAGACGCCCCAATAGTTTCACATATGTCCCATTAGTTTCACAGATGTCCCCATAGTTTCACAGATGTCCCAATAGTTTCACAGATGTACCAGTAGTTTCACAGATGTCCCAGTAGGTTAACAGATGTCCCCATAGTTTCACAGATGTCCCAATAGTTTCACAGATGTCCCAGTAGTTTTACAGATATCCCAATAGGTTAACAGATGTCCCCATAGTTTCACAGATGTATCAGTAGTTTCACAGATGTCCAAATAGTTTCACAGATGTCCCAATAGTTTCACAGATGTCCCAATAGTTTCACATATGTCCCATTAGTTCCACAGATGACCCTATAGTTTCACAGACGTTCCAATAGTTTCACAGATGTCCCAATAGTTTCACCTATGTCCCATTTGTTTCACAGATGTCCCCATAGTTTCACAGATGTCCCAATAGTTTCACAGATGTACCAGTAGTTTCACAGATGTCCCAATAGTTTCACAGATGTCCCAATAGTTTCACAGATGTCCCAGAAGTTTTACAGACATCCCAGTAGGTTAACAGATGTTCCGATAGTTTCACAGATGTACCAGTAGTTTCACAGATGTCCCAATAGTTTCACATATGTCCCATTAGTTTCACAGATGTCCCCATAGTTTCACAGATGTCCCAATAGTTTAACAGATGTCCCAGTAGTTTTACAGATGTCCCAGTAGTTTCACAGATATCCCAATCGTTTCACAGATGTCCCAATAGTTTCACAGATGTCCCAGAAGCTTTACAGACATCCCAGTAGGTTAACAGATGTCCCGATAGTTTCACAGATGTACCAGTAGTTTCACAGATGTCCCAATAGTTTCACATATGTCCCATTAGTTTCACAGATTTCCCCATAGTTTCACAGATGTCCCAATAGTTTAATAGATGTCCCAGTAGTATTACAGATGGCCCAGTAGTTTAACACATGTCCCAGTAGTTCCACAGATGCCCCAATAGTTTCACCTATGTCCCATTAGTTTCACAGATGTCCCCATAGTTTCACAGATCTCCCAATAGTTTCACAGATGTCCCATTAGTTTCACAGATGTTCCCATAGTTTCACAGATGTTCCAATAGTTTAACAGATGTCCCAGTAGTTTTACAGATGTCCCAGTAGTTTCACACATGTCCCAGTAGTTTCACAGACGCCCCAATAGTTTCACATATGTCCCATTAGTTTCACAGATGTCCCCATAGTTTCACAGATGTCCCAATAGTTTCACAGATGTACCAATAGTTTCACAGATGTCCCAATAGTTTAACAAATGTCCCAATAGTTTCACCCATGTCCCAATAGTTTCACAGATGTCCCAGGAGTTTAACAGATGTCCCAAAAGTTTAACAGATGTCCCAGTTGTTTCACAGATGTCCCAATAGTTTCACAGATGTACCAGTAGTTTCACGGATGTCCCAATAGTTTCACAGATGTCCCAATAGTTTCACAGATGTCCCAGAAGTTTTACAGACATCCCAGTAGGTTAACAGATGTTCCGATAGTTTCACAGATGTACCAGTAGTTTCCCAGATGTCCCAATAGTTTCACATATGTCCCAATAGTTTAACAGATGTCCCAGTAGTTTTACAGATGTCCCAGTAGTTTCACAGATATCCCAATCGTTTCACAGATGTCCCAATAGTTTCACAGATGTACCAGTAGTTTCACGGATGTCCCAATAGTTTCACAGATGTCCCAATAGTTTCACAGATGTCCCAGAAGTTTTACAGACATCCCAGTAGGTTAACAGATGTTCCGATAGTTTCACAGATGTACCAGTAGTTTCACAGATGTCCCAATAGTTTCACATATGTCCCATTAGTTTCACAGATGTCCCCATAGTTTCACAGATGTCCCAATAGTTTAACAGATGTCCCAGTAGTTTTACAGATGTCCCAGTAGTTTCACAGATGTCCCAATAGTTTCACAGATGTCCCAATAGTTTCACAGATGTCCCAGAAGCTTTACAGACATCCCAGTAGGTTAACAGATGTCCCGATAGTTTCACAGATGTACCAGTAGTTTCACAGATGTCCCAATAGATTCACATATGTCCCATTAGTTTCACAGATGTCCCCATAGTTTCACAGATGTCCCAATAGTTTAACAGATGTCCCAGTAGTATTACAGATGGCCCAGTAGTTTAACACATGTCCCAGTAGTTCCACAGACGCTCCAATAGTTTCACATATGTCCCATTAGTTTCACAGATGTCCCCATAGTTTCACAGATCTCCCAATAGTTTCACAGATGTCCCATTAGTTTCACAGATGTTCCCATAGTTTCACAGATGTTCCAATAGTTTAACAGATGTCCCAGTAGTTTTACAGATGTCCCAGTAGTTTCACACATGTCCCAGTAGTTTCACAGACGCCCCAATAGTTTCACATATGTCCCATTAGTTTCACAGATGTCCCCATAGTTTCACAGATGTCCCAATAGTTTCACAGATGTACCAGTAGTTTCACAGATGTCCCAGTAGGTTAACAGATGTCCCCATAGTTTCACAGATGTCCCAATAGTTTCACAGATGTCCCAGTAGTTTTACAGATATCCCAATAGGTTAACAGATGTCCCCATAGTTTCACAGATGTATCAGTAGTTTCACAGATGTCCAAATAGTTTCACAGATGTCCCAATAGTTTCACAGATGTCCCAATAGTTTCACATATGTCCCATTAGTTCCACAGATGACCCTATAGTTTCACAGACGTTCCAATAGTTTCACAGATGTCCCAATAGTTTCACCTATGTCCCATTTGTTTCACAGATGTCCCCATAGTTTCACAGATGTCCCAATAGTTTCACAGATGTACCAGTAGTTTCACAGATGTCCCAATAGTTTCACAGATGTCCCAATAGTTTCACAGATGTCCCAGAAGTTTTACAGACATCCCAGTAGGTTAACAGATGTTCCGATAGTTTCACAGATGTACCAGTAGTTTCACAGATGTCCCAATAGTTTCACATATGTCCCATTAGTTTCACAGATGTCCCCATAGTTTCACAGATGTCCCAATAGTTTAACAGATGTCCCAGTAGTTTTACAGATGTCCCAGTAGTTTCACAGATATCCCAATCGTTTCACAGATGTCCCAATAGTTTCACAGATGTCCCAGAAGCTTTACAGACATCCCAGTAGGTTAACAGATGTCCCGATAGTTTCACAGATGTACCAGTAGTTTCACAGATGTCCCAATAGTTTCACATATGTCCCATTAGTTTCACAGATTTCCCCATAGTTTCACAGATGTCCCAATAGTTTAATAGATGTCCCAGTAGTATTACAGATGGCCCAGTAGTTTAACACATGTCCCAGTAGTTCCACAGATGCCCCAATAGTTTCACCTATGTCCCATTAGTTTCACAGATGTCCCCATAGTTTCACAGATCTCCCAATAGTTTCACAGATGTCCCATTAGTTTCACAGATGTTCCCATAGTTTCACAGATGTTCCAATAGTTTAACAGATGTCCCAGTAGTTTTACAGATGTCCCAGTAGTTTCACACATGTCCCAGTAGTTTCACAGACGCCCCAATAGTTTCACATATGTCCCATTAGTTTCACAGATGTCCCCATAGTTTCACAGATGTCCCAATAGTTTCACAGATGTACCAATAGTTTCACAGATGTCCCAATAGTTTAACAAATGTCCCAATAGTTTCACCCATGTCCCAATAGTTTCACAGATGTCCCAGGAGTTTAAGAGATGTCCCAAAAGTTTAACAGATGTCCCAGTTGTTTCACAGATGTCCCAATAGTTTCACAGATGTACCAGTAGTTTCACGGATGTCCCAATAGTTTCACAGATGTCCCAATAGTTTCACAGATGTCCCAGAAGTTTTACAGACATCCCAGTAGGTTAACAGATGTTCCGATAGTTTCACAGATGTACCAGTAGTTTCCCAGATGTCCCAATAGTTTCACATATGTCCCAATAGTTTAACAGATGTCCCAGTAGTTTTACAGATGTCCCAGTAGTTTCACAGATATCCCAATCGTTTCACAGATGTCCCAATAGTTTCACAGATGTCCCAGAAGCTTTACAGACATCCCAGTAGGTTAACAGATGTCCCGATAGTTTCACAGATGTACCAGTAGTTTCACAGATGTCCCAATAGTTTCACATATGTCCCATTAGTTTCACAGATTTCCCCATAGTTTCACAGATGTCCCAATAGTTTAATAGATGTCCCAGTAGTATTACAGATGGCCCAGTAGTTTAACACATGTCCCAGTAGTTCCACAGATGCCCCAATAGTTTCACCTATGTCCCATTAGTTTCACAGATGTCCCCATAGTTTCACAGATCTCCCAATAGTTTCACAGATGTCCCATTAGTTTCACAGATGTTCCCATAGTTTCACAGATGTTCCAATAGTTTAACAGATGTCCCAGTAGTTTTACAGATGTCCCAGTAGTTTCACACATGTCCCAGTAGTTTCACAGACGCCCCAATAGTTTCACATATGTCCCATTAGTTTCACAGATGTCCCCATAGTTTCACAGATGTCCCAATAGTTTCACAGATGTACCAATAGTTTCACAGATGTCCCAATAGTTTAACAAATGTCCCAATAGTTTCACCCATGTCCCAATAGTTTCACAGATGTCCCAGGAGTTTAACAGATGTCCCAAAAGTTTAACAGATGTCCCAGTTGTTTCACAGATGTCCCAATAGTTTCACAGATGTACCAGTAGTTTCACGGATGTCCCAATAGTTTCACAGATGTCCCAATAGTTTCACAGATGTCCCAGAAGTTTTACAGACATCCCAGTAGGTTAACAGATGTTCCGATAGTTTCACAGATGTACCAGTAGTTTCCCAGATGTCCCAATAGTTTCACATATGTCCCATTAGTTTCACAGATGTCCCCATAGTTTCACAGATGTCCCAATAGTTTAACAGATGTCCCAGTACTTTTACAGATGTCCCAGTAGTTTCACAGATGTCCCAATAGTTTCACAGATGTCCCAATAGTTTCACAGATGTCCCAGAAGCTTTACAGACATCCCAGTAGGTTAACAGATGTCCCGATAGTTTCACAGATGTACCAGTAGTTTCACAGATGTCCCAATAGATTCACATATGTCCCATTAGTTTCACAGATGTCCCCATAGTTTCACAGATGTCCCAATAGTTTAACAGATGTCCCAGTAGTATTACAGATGGCCCAGTAGTTTCACACATGTCCCAGTAGTTCCACAGACGCTCCAATAGTTTCACATATGTCCCATTAGTTTCACAGATGTCCCCATAGTTTCACAGATCTCCCAAAAGTTTCACAGATGTCCCCATATTTTCACAGATGTCCCAATAGTTTCCCAGATGTCCCAATAGTTTAACAGATGTCCCAATAGTTTTACAGATGTCCCAGTAGTTTCACACATGTCCCAGTAGTTTCACAGACGCCCCAATAGTTTCACATATGTCCCATAAGTTTCACAGATGTCCCCATAGTTTCACAGATGTCCCAATAGTTTCACAGATGTACCAGTAGTTTCACAGATGTCCCAGTAGGTTAACAGATGTCCCCATAGTTTCACAGATGTCCCAATAGTTTCACAGATGTCCCAGTAGTTTTACAGATATCCCAATAGGTTAACAGATGTCCCCATAGTTTCACAGATGTACCAGTAGTTTCACAGATGTCCCAATAGTTTCACAGATGTCCCAATAGTTTCACAGATGTCCCAATAGTTTCACATATGTCCCATTAGTTCCACAGATGACCCCATAGTTTCACAGATGTTCCAATAGTTTCACAGATGTCCCAATAGTTTCACCTATGTCCTATTTGTTTCACAGATGTCCCCATAGTTTCACAGATGTCCCAGAAGTTTCACAAATGACCCAGTAGTTTCACAGATGTCCCATTAGTTTCACAGATGTCCCCATATTTTCACAGATGTCCCAATAGTTTCCCAGATGTCCCAATAGTTTAACAGATGTCCCAATAGTTTTACAGATGTCCCAGTAGTTTCACACATGTCCCAGTAGTTTCACAAACGCCCCAATAGTTTCACATATGTCCCATAAGTTTCACAGATGTCCCCATAGTTTCACAGATGTCCCAATAGTTTCACAGATGTACCAGAAGTTTTACAGGCATCCCAGTAGGTTAGCAGATGTTCCGATAGTTTCACAGATGTACCAGTAGTTTCACAGATGTCCCAATAGTTTCACAGATGTCCCAATAGTTTCACAGATGTCCCAGAAGTTTTACAGGCATCTCAGTAGGTTAACAGATGTTCCGATAGTTTCACAGATGTACCAGTAGTTTCACAGATGTCCCAATAGTTTCACATATGTCCCATTAGTTTCACAGATGTCCCCATAGTTTCACAGATGTCCCAATAGTTTAACAGATGTCCCAGTAGTTTTACAGATGTCCTAGTAGTTTCACAGATGTCCCAATAGTTTCACAGATGTCCCAATAGTTTCACAGATGTCCCAGAAGCTTTACAGACATCCCAGTAGGTTAACAGATGTCCCGATAGTTTCACAGATGTACCAGTAGTTTCACAGATGTCCCAATAGTTTCACATATGTCCCATTAGTTTCACAGATGTCCCCATAGTTTCACAGATGTCCCAAAAGTTTAACAGATGTCCCAGTAGTATTACAGATGGCCCAGTAGTTTAACACATGTCCCAGTAGTTCCACACATGCCCCAATAGTTTCAAATATGTCCCATTAGTTTCACAGATGTCCCCATAGTTTCACAGATGTCCCAATAGTTTCACAGATGTACCAATAGTTTCACAGATGTGCCAATAGTTTAACAGATGTCCCAATAGTTTCACCCATGTCCCAATAGTTTCACAGATGTCCCAGGAGTTTAACAGATGTCCCAAAAGTTTAACAGATGTCCCAGTTGTTTCACAGATGTCCCAATAGTTTCACAGATGTCGAAATAGTTTAACAGATGTCCCAGTAGTTTAACAGATGTCCCAGTAGTTTCACAGATGTCCCAATAGTTTAACAGATGTCCCAGTAGTTTAACAGATGTCCCAGTAGTTTCACAGATGTCCCAATAGGTTCACATATGTCCCAGTAGTTTTACAGATGTCCCAGTAGTTTCACAGATGTCCCAATAGTTTAACAGATGTCCCAGTAGTTTAACAGATGTCCCAGTAGTTTCACAGATGTCCCAGTAGGTTAACAGATGTACCCATAGTTTCACAGATGTCCCAATAGTTTCACAGATGTCCCAGTAGTTTTACAGATATCCCAGTAGGTTAACAGATGTCCCCATAGTTTCACAGATGTCCCAATAGTTTAACAGATGTCCCAGTAGTTTAACAGATGTCCCAGTAGTTTCACAGATGTCCCAGTAGGTTAACAGATGTCCTCATAGTTTCACAGATGTCCCAATAGGTTCACATATGTCCCAGTAGTTTTACAGATGACCCAGTAGTTTCACAGATGTCCCATTAGTTTCACAGATGTCCCCATATTTTCACAGATGTCCCAATAGTTTCCCAGATGTCCCAATAGTTTAACAGATGTCCCAGTAGTTTTACAGATGTCCCAGTAGTTTCACACATGTCCCAGTAGTTTCACAGACGCCCCAATAGTTTCACATATGTCCCATAAGTTTCACAGATGTCCCCATAGTTTCACAGATGTCCAAATAGTTTCACAGATGTCCCAGTAGTTTTACAGATATCCCAATAGGTTAACAGATGTCCCCATAGTTTCACAGATGTATCAGTAGTTTCACAGATGTCCAAATAGTTTCACAGATGTCCCAATAGTTTCACAGATGTCCCAATAGTTTCACATATGTCCCATTAGTTCCACAGATGACCATATAGTTTCACAGATGTTCCAATAGTTTCACAGATGTCCCAATAGTTTCACCTAAGTCCCATTTGTTTCACAGATGTCCCCATAGTTTCACAGATGTCCCAATAGTTTCACAGATGTACCAGTAGTTTCACGGATGTCCCAATAGTTTCACAGATGTCCCAATAGTTTCACAGATGTCCCAGAAGTTTTACAGACATCCCAGTAGGTTAACAGATGTTCCGATAGTTTCACAGATGTACCAGTAGTTTCACAGATGTCCCAATAGTTTCACATATGTCCCAATAGTTTCACAGATGTCCCAGAAGCTTTACAGACATCCCAGTAGGTTAACAGATGTCCCGATAGTTTCACAGATGTACCAGTAGTTTCACAGATGTCCCAATAGATTCACATATGTCCCATTAGTTTCACAGATGTCCCCATAGTTTCACAGATGTCCCAATAGTTTAACAGATGTCCCAGTAGTATTACAGATGGCCCAGTAGTTTCACACATGTCCCAGTAGTTCCACAGACGCTCCAATAGTTTCACATATGTCCCATTAGTTTCACAGATGTCCCCATAGTTTCACAGATCTCCCAAAAGTTTCACAGATGTCCCCATATTTTCACAGATGTCCCAATAGTTTCCCAGATGTCCCAATAGTTTAACAGATGTCCCAATAGTTTTACAGATGTCCCAGTAGTTTCACACATGTCCCAGTAGTTTCACAGACGCCCCAATAGTTTCACATATGTCCCATAAGTTTCACAGATGTCCCCATAGTTTCACAGATGTCCCAATAGTTTCACAGATGTACCAGTAGTTTCACAGATGTCCCAGTAGGTTAACAGATGTCCCCATAGTTTCACAGATGTCCCAATAGTTTCACAGATGTCCCAGTAGTTTTACAGATATCCCAATAGGTTAACAGATGTCCCCATAGTTTCACAGATGTACCAGTAGTTTCACAGATGTCCCAATAGTTTCACAGATGTCCCAATAGTTTCACAGATGTCCCAATAGTTTCACATATGTCCCATTAGTTCCACAGATGACCCCATAGTTTCACAGATGTTCCAATAGTTTCACAGATGTCCCAATAGTTTCACCTATGTCCTATTTGTTTCACAGATGTCCCCATAGTTTCACAGATGTCCCAGAAGTTTCACAAATGACCCAGTAGTTTCACAGATGTCCCATTAGTTTCACAGATGTCCCCATATTTTCACAGATGTCCCAATAGTTTCCCAGATGTCCCAATAGTTTAACAGATGTCCCAATAGTTTTACAGATGTCCCAGTAGTTTCACACATGTCCCAGTAGTTTCACAAACGCCCCAATAGTTTCACATATGTCCCATAAGTTTCACAGATGTCCCCATAGTTTCACAGATGTCCCAATAGTTTCACAGATGTACCAGAAGTTTTACAGGCATCCCAGTAGGTTAGCAGATGTTCCGATAGTTTCACAGATGTACCAGTAGTTTCACAGATGTCCCAATAGTTTCACAGATGTCCCAATAGTTTCACAGATGTCCCAGAAGTTTTACAGGCATCTCAGTAGGTTAACAGATGTTCCGATAGTTTCACAGATGTACCAGTAGTTTCACAGATGTCCCAATAGTTTCACATATGTCCCATTAGTTTCACAGATGTCCCCATAGTTTCACAGATGTCCCAATAGTTTAACAGATGTCCCAGTAGTTTTACAGATGTCCTAGTAGTTTCACAGATGTCCCAATAGTTTCACAGATGTCCCAATAGTTTCACAGATGTCCCAGAAGCTTTACAGACATCCCAGTAGGTTAACAGATGTCCCGATAGTTTCACAGATGTACCAGTAGTTTCACAGATGTCCCAATAGTTTCACATATGTCCCATTAGTTTCACAGATGTCCCCATAGTTTCACAGATGTCCCAAAAGTTTAACAGATGTCCCAGTAGTATTACAGATGGCCCAGTAGTTTAACACATGTCCCAGTAGTTCCACACATGCCCCAATAGTTTCAAATATGTCCCATTAGTTTCACAGATGTCCCCATAGTTTCACAGATGTCCCAATAGTTTCACAGATGTACCAATAGTTTCACAGATGTGCCAATAGTTTAACAGATGTCCCAATAGTTTCACCCATGTCCCAATAGTTTCACAGATGTCCCAGGAGTTTAACAGATGTCCCAAAAGTTTAACAGATGTCCCAGTTGTTTCACAGATGTCCCAATAGTTTCACAGATGTCGAAATAGTTTAACAGATGTCCCAGTAGTTTAACAGATGTCCCAGTAGTTTCACAGATGTCCCAATAGTTTAACAGATGTCCCAGTAGTTTAACAGATGTCCCAGTAGTTTCACAGATGTCCCAATAGGTTCACATATGTCCCAGTAGTTTTACAGATGTCCCAGTAGTTTCACAGATGTCCCAATAGTTTAACAGATGTCCCAGTAGTTTAACAGATGTCCCAGTAGTTTCACAGATGTCCCAGTAGGTTAACAGATGTACCCATAGTTTCACAGATGTCCCAATAGTTTCACAGATGTCCCAGTAGTTTTACAGATATCCCAGTAGGTTAACAGATGTCCCCATAGTTTCACAGATGTCCCAATAGTTTAACAGATGTCCCAGTAGTTTAACAGATGTCCCAGTAGTTTCACAGATGTCCCAGTAGGTTAACAGATGTCCTCATAGTTTCACAGATGTCCCAATAGGTTCACATATGTCCCAGTAGTTTTACAGATGACCCAGTAGTTTCACAGATGTCCCATTAGTTTCACAGATGTCCCCATATTTTCACAGATGTCCCAATAGTTTCCCAGATGTCCCAATAGTTTAACAGATGTCCCAGTAGTTTTACAGATGTCCCAGTAGTTTCACACATGTCCCAGTAGTTTCACAGACGCCCCAATAGTTTCACATATGTCCCATAAGTTTCACAGATGTCCCCATAGTTTCACAGATGTCCAAATAGTTTCACAGATGTCCCAGTAGTTTTACAGATATCCCAATAGGTTAACAGATGTCCCCATAGTTTCACAGATGTATCAGTAGTTTCACAGATGTCCAAATAGTTTCACAGATGTCCCAATAGTTTCACAGATGTCCCAATAGTTTCACATATGTCCCATTAGTTCCACAGATGACCATATAGTTTCACAGATGTTCCAATAGTTTCACAGATGTCCCAATAGTTTCACCTAAGTCCCATTTGTTTCACAGATGTCCCCATAGTTTCACAGATGTCCCAATAGTTTCACAGATGTACCAGTAGTTTCACGGATGTCCCAATAGTTTCACAGATGTCCCAATAGTTTCACAGATGTCCCAGAAGTTTTACAGACATCCCAGTAGGTTAACAGATGTTCCGATAGTTTCACAGATGTACCAGTAGTTTCACAGATGTCCCAATAGTTTCACATATGTCCCATTAGTTTCACAGATGTCCCCATAGTTTCACAGATGTCCCAATAGTTTAACAGATGTCCCAGTAGTTTTACAGATGTCCCAGTAGTTTCACAGATGTCCCAATAGTTTCACAGATGTCCCAATAGTTTCACAGATGTCCCAGAAGCTTTACAGACATCCCAGTAGGTTAACAGATGTCCCGATAGTTTCACAGATGTACCAGTAGTTTCACAGATGTCCCAATAGATTCACATATGTCCCATTAGTTTCACAGATGTCCCCATAGTTTCACAGATGTCCCAATAGTTTAACAGATGTCCCAGTAGTATTACAGATGGCCCAGTAGTTTAACACATGTCCCAGTAGTTCCACAGACGCTCCAATAGTTTCACATATGTCCCATTAGTTTCACAGATGTCCACCATAGTTTCACAGATCTCCCAATAGTTTCACAGATGTCCCATTAGTTTCACAGATGTTCCCATAGTTTCACAGATGTTCCAATAGTTTAACAGATGTCCCAGTAGTTTTACAGATGTCCCAGTAGTTTCACACATGTCCCAGTAGTTTCACAGACGCCCCAATAGTTTCACATATGTCCCATTAGTTTCACAGATGTCCCCATAGTTTCACAGATGTCCCAATAGTTTCACAGATGTACCAGTAGTTTCACAGATGTCCCAGTAGGTTAACAGATGTCCCCATAGTTTCACAGATGTCCCAATAGTTTCACAGATGTCCCAGTAGTTTTACAGATATCCCAATAGGTTAACAGATGTCCCCATAGTTTCACAGATGTATCAGTAGTTTCACAGATGTCCAAATAGTTTCACAGATGTCCCAATAGTTTCACATATGTCCCATTAGTTCCACAGATGACCCTATAGTTTCACAGACGTTCCAATAGTTTCACAGATGTCCCAATAGTTTCACCTATGTCCCATTTGTTTCACAGATGTCCCAATAGGTTCACATATGTCCCAGTAGTTTTACAGATGACCCAGTAGTTTCACAGATGTCCCATTAGTTTCACAGATGTCCCCATATTTTCACAGATGTCCCAATAGTTTCCCAGATGTCCCAATAGTTTAACAGATGTCCCAGTAGTTTTACAGATGTCCCAGTAGTTTCACACATGTCCCAGTAGTTTCACAGACGCCCCAATAGTTTCACATATGTCCCATAAGTTTCACAGATGTCCCCATAGTTTCACAGATGTCCAAATAGTTTCACAGATGTCCCAGTAGTTTTACAGATATCCCAATAGGTTAACAGATGTCCCCATAGTTTCACAGATGTATCAGTAGTTTCACAGATGTCCAAATAGTTTCACAGATGTCCCAATAGTTTCACAGATGTCCCAATAGTTTCACATATGTCCCATTAGTTCCACAGATGACCATATAGTTTCACAGATGTTCCAATAGTTTCACAGATGTCCCAATAGTTTCACCTAAGTCCCATTTGTTTCACAGATGTCCCCATAGTTTCACAGATGTCCCAATAGTTTCACAGATGTACCAGTAGTTTCACGGATGTCCCAATAGTTTCACAGATGTCCCAATAGTTTCACAGATGTCCCAGAAGTTTTACAGACATCCCAGTAGGTTAACAGATGTTCCGATAGTTTCACAGATGTACCAGTAGTTTCACAGATGTCCCAATAGTTTCACATATGTCCCATTAGTTTCACAGATGTCCCCATAGTTTCACAGATGTCCCAATAGTTTAACAGATGTCCCAGTAGTTTTACAGATGTCCCAGTAGTTTCACAGATGTCCCAATAGTTTCACAGATGTCCCAATAGTTTCACAGATGTCCCAGAAGCTTTACAGACATCCCAGTAGGTTAACAGATGTCCCGATAGTTTCACAGATGTACCAGTAGTTTCACAGATGTCCCAATAGATTCACATATGTCCCATTAGTTTCACAGATGTCCCCATAGTTTCACAGATGTCCCAATAGTTTAACAGATGTCCCAGTAGTATTACAGATGGCCCAGTAGTTTAACACATGTCCCAGTAGTTCCACAGACGCTCCAATAGTTTCACATATGTCCCATTAGTTTCACAGATGTCCCCATAGTTTCACAGATCTCCCAATAGTTTCACAGATGTCCCATTAGTTTCACAGATGTTCCCATAGTTTCACAGATGTTCCAATAGTTTAACAGATGTCCCAGTAGTTTTACAGATGTCCCAGTAGTTTCACACATGTCCCAGTAGTTTCACAGACGCCCCAATAGTTTCACATATGTCCCATTAGTTTCACAGATGTCCCCATAGTTTCACAGATGTCCCAATAGTTTCACAGATGTACCAGTAGTTTCACAGATGTCCCAGTAGGTTAACAGATGTCCCCATAGTTTCACAGATGTCCCAATAGTTTCACAGATGTCCCAGTAGTTTTACAGATATCCCAATAGGTTAACAGATGTCCCCATAGTTTCACAGATGTATCAGTAGTTTCACAGATGTCCAAATAGTTTCACAGATGTCCCAATAGTTTCACAGATGTCCCAATAGTTTCACATATGTCCCATTAGTTCCACAGATGACCCTATAGTTTCACAGACGTTCCAATAGTTTCACAGATGTCCCAATAGTTTCACCTATGTCCCATTTGTTTCACAGATGTCCCCATAGTTTCACAGATGTCCCAATAGTTTCACAGATGTACCAGTAGTTTCACAGATGTCCCAATAGTTTCACAGATGTCCCAATAGTTTCACAGATGTCCCAGAAGTTTTACAGACATCCCAGTAGGTTAACAGATGTTCCGATAGTTTCACAGATGTACCAGTAGTTTCACAGATGTCCCAATAGTTTCACATATGTCCCATTAGTTTCACAGATGTCCCCATAGTTTCACAGATGTCCCAATAGTTTAACAGATGTCCCAGTAGTTTTACAGATGTCCTAGTAGTTTCACAGATGTCCCAATAGTTTCACAGATGTCCCAATAGTTTCACAGATGTCCCAGAAGCTTTACAGACATCCCAGTAGGTTAACAGATGTCTCGATAGTTTCACAGATGTACCAGTAGTTTCACAGATGTCCCAATAGTTTCACATATGTCCCATTAGTTTCACAGATGTCCCCATAGTTTCACAGATGTCCCAAAAGTTTAACAGATGTCCCAGTAGTATTACAGATGGCCCAGTAGTTTAACACATGTCCCAGTAGTTCCACACATGCCCCAATAGTTTCAAATATGTCCCATTAGTTTCACAGATGTCCCCATAGTTTCACAGATGTCCCAATAGTTTCACAGATGTACCAATAGTTTCACAGATGTGCCAATAGTTTAACAGATGTCCCAATAGTTTCACCCATGTCCCAATAGTTTCACAGATGTCCCAGGAGTTTAACAGATGTCCCAAAAGTTTAACAGATGTCCCAGTTGTTTCACAGATGTCCCAATAGTTTCACAGATGTCGAAATAGTTTAACAGATGTCCCAGTAGTTTAACAGATGTCCCAGTAGTTTCACAGATGTCCCAATAGTTTAACAGATGTCCCAGTAGTTTAACAGATGTCCCAGTAGTTTCACAGATGTCCCAATAGGTTCACATATGTCCCAGTAGTTTTACAGATGTCCCAGTAGTTTCACAGATGTCCCAATAGTTTAACAGATGTCCCAGTAGTTTAACAGATGTCCCAGTAGTTTCACAGATGTCCCAGGAGGTTAACAGATGTACCCATAGTTTCACAGATGTCCCAATAGTTTCACAGATGTCCCAGTAGTTTTACAGATATCCCAGTAGGTTAACAGATGTCCCCATAGTTTCACAGATGTCCCAATAGTTTAACAGATGTCCCAGTAGTTTAACAGATGTCCCAGTAGTTTCACAGATGTCCCAGTAGGTTAACAGATGTCCTCATAGTTTCACAGATGTCCCAATAGGTTCACATATGTCCCAGTAGTTTTACAGATGACCCAGTAGTTTCACAGATGTCCCATTAGTTTCACAGATGTCCCCATATTTTCACAGATGTCCCAATAGTTTCCCAGATGTCCCAATAGTTTAACAGATGTCCCAGTAGTTTTACAGATGTCCCAGTAGTTTCACACATGTCCCAGTAGTTTCACAGACGCCCCAATAGTTTCACATATGTCCCATAAGTTTCACAGATGTCCCCATAGTTTCACAGATGTCCAAATAGTTTCACAGATGTCCCAGTAGTTTTACAGATATCCCAATAGGTTAACAGATGTCCCCATAGTTTCACAGATGTATCAGTAGTTTCACAGATGTCCAAATAGTTTCACAGATGTCCCAATAGTTTCACAGATGTCCCAATAGTTTCACATATGTCCCATTAGTTCCACAGATGACCATATAGTTTCACAGATGTTCCAATAGTTTCACAGATGTCCCAATAGTTTCACCTAAGTCCCATTTGTTTCACAGATGTCCCCATAGTTTCACAGATGTCCCAATAGTTTCACAGATGTACCAGTAGTTTCACGGATGTCCCAATAGTTTCACAGATGTCCCAATAGTTTCACAGATGTCCCAGAAGTTTTACAGACATCCCAGTAGGTTAACAGATGTTCCGATAGTTTCACAGATGTACCAGTAGTTTCACAGATGTCCCAATAGTTTCACATATGTCCCATTAGTTTCACAGATGTCCCCATAGTTTCACAGATGTCCCAATAGTTTAACAGATGTCCCAGTAGTTTTACAGATGTCCCAGTAGTTTCACAGATGTCCCAATAGTTTCACAGATGTCCCAATAGTTTCACAGATGTCCCAGAAGCTTTACAGACATCCCAGTAGGTTAACAGATGTCCCGATAGTTTCACAGATGTACCAGTAGTTTCACAGATGTCCCAATAGATTCACATATGTCCCATTAGTTTCACAGATGTCCCCATAGTTTCACAGATGTCCCAATAGTTTAACAGATGTCCCAGTAGTATTACAGATGGCCCAGTAGTTTAACACATGTCCCAGTAGTTCCACAGACGCTCCAATAGTTTCACATATGTCCCATTAGTTTCACAGATGTCCCCATAGTTTCACAGATCTCCCAATAGTTTCACAGATGTCCCATTAGTTTCACAGATGTTCCCATAGTTTCACAGATGTTCCAATAGTTTAACAGATGTCCCAGTAGTTTTACAGATGTCCCAGTAGTTTCACACATGTCCCAGTAGTTTCACAGACGCCCCAATAGTTTCACATATGTCCCATTAGTTTCACAGATGTCCCCATAGTTTCACAGATGTCCCAATAGTTTCACAGATGTACCAGTAGTTTCACAGATGTCCCAGTAGGTTAACAGATGTCCCCATAGTTTCACAGATGTCCCAATAGTTTCACAGATGTCCCAGTAGTTTTACAGATATCCCAATAGGTTAACAGATGTCCCCATAGTTTCACAGATGTATCAGTAGTTTCACAGATGTCCAAATAGTTTCACAGATGTCCCAATAGTTTCACAGATGTCCCAATAGTTTCATATATGTCCCATTAGTTCCACAGATGACCCTATAGTTTCACAGACGTTCCAATAGTTTCACAGATGTCCCAATAGTTTCACCTATGTCCCATTTGTTTCACAGATGTCCCCATAGTTTCACAGATGTCCCAATAGTTTCACAGATGTACCAGTAGTTTCACAGATGTCCCAATAGTTTCACAGATGTCCCAATAGTTTCACAGATGTCCCAGAAGTTTTACAGACATCCCAGTAGGTTAACAGATGTTCCGATAGTTTCACAGATGTACCAGTAGTTTCACAGATGTCCCAATAGTTTCACATATGTCCCATTAGTTTCACAGATGTCCCCATAGTTTCACAGATGTCCCAATAGTTTAACAGATGTCCCAGTAGTTTTACAGATGTCCCAGTAGTTTCACAGATATCCCAATCGTTTCACAGATGTCCCAATAGTTTCACAGATGTCCCAGAAGCTTTACAGACATCCCAGTAGGTTAACAGATGTCCCGATAGTTTCACAGATGTACCAGTAGTTTCACAGATGTCCCAATAGTTTCACATATGTCCCATTAGTTTCACAGATTTCCCCATAGTTTCACAGATGTCCCAATAGTTTAATAGATGTCCCAGTAGTATTACAGATGGCCCAGTAGTTTAACACATGTCCCAGTAGTTCCACAGACGCCCCAATAGTTTCACCTATGTCCCATTAGTTTCACAGATGTCCCCATAGTTTCACAGATCTCCCAATAGTTTCACAGATGTCCCATTAGTTTCACAGATGTTCCCATAGTTTCACAGATGTTCCAATAGTTTAACAGATGTCCCAGTAGTTTTACAGATGTCCCAGTAGTTTCACACATGTCCCAGTAGTTTCACAGACGCCCCAATAGTTTCACATATGTCCCATTAGTTTCACAGATGTCCCCATAGGTTCACAGATGTCCCAATAGTTTCACAGATGTACCAATAGTTTCACAGATGTCCCAATAGTTTAACAAATGTCCCAATAGTTTCACCCATGTCCCAATAGTTTCACAGATGTCCCAGGAGTTTAACAGATGTCCCAAAAGTTCAACAGATGTCCCAGTTGTTTCACAGATGTCCCAATAGTTTCACAGATGTACCAGTAGTTTCACGGATGTCCCAATAGTTTCACAGATGTCCCAATATTTTCACAGATGTCCCAGAAGTTTTACAGACATCCCAGTAGGTTAACAGATGTTCCGATAGTTTCACAGATGTACCAGTAGTTTCCCAGATGTCCCAATAGTTTCACATATGTCCCATTAGTTTCACAGATGTCCCCATAGTTTCACAGATGTCCCAATAGTTTAACAGATGTCCCAGTAGTTTTACAGATGTCCCAGTAGTTTCACAGATGTCCCAATAGTTTCACAGATGTCCCAATAGTTTCACAGATGTCCCAGAAGCTTTACAGACATCCCAGTAGGTTAACAGATGTCCCGATAGTTTCACAGATGTACCAGTAGTTTCACAGATGTCCCAATAGATTCACATATGTCCCATTAGTTTCACAGATGTCCCCATAGTTTCACAGATGTCCCAATAGTTTAACAGATGTCCCAGTAGTATTACAGATGGCCCAGTAGTTTCACACATGTCCCAGTAGTTCCACAGACGCTCCAATAGTTTCACATATGTCCCATTAGTTTCACAGATGTCCCCATAGTTTCACAGATCTCCCAAAAGTTTCACAGATGTCCCATTAGTTTCACAGATGTTCCCATAGTTTCACAGATGTTCCAATAGTTTAACAGATGTCCCAGTAGTTTTACAGATGTCCCAGTAGTTTCACACATGTCCCAGTAGTTTCACAGACGCCCCAATAGTTTCACATATGTCCCATTAGTTTCACAGATGTCCCCATAGTTTCACAGATGTCCCAATAGTTTCACAGATGTACCAGTAGTTTCACAGATGTCCCAGTAGGTTAACAGATGTCCCCATAGTTTCACATATGTCCCAATAGTTTCACAGATGTCCCAGTAGTTTTACAGATATCCCAATAGGTTAACAGATGTCCCCATAGTTTCACAGATGTATCAGTAGTTTCACAGATGTCCAAATAGTTTCACAGATGTCCCAATAGTTTCACAGATGTCCCAATAGTTTCACATATGTCCCATTAGTTCCACAGATGACCCTATAGTTTCACAGACGTTCCAATAGTTTCACAGATGTCCCAATAGTTTCACCTATGTCCCATTTGTTTCACAGATGTCCCCATAGTTTCACAGATGTCCCAATAGTTTCACAGATGTACCAGTAGTTTCACAGATGTCCCAATAGTTTCACAGATGTCCCAATAGTTTCACAGATGTCCAAATAGTTTCACAGATGTCCCAACAGTTTCACAGATGTCCCAATAGTTTCACATATGTCCCATTAGTTCCACAGATGACCCTATAGTTTCACAGACGTTCCAATAGTTTCACAGATGTCCCAATAGTTTCACCTATGTCCCATTTGTTTCACAGATGTCCCCATAGTTTCACAGATGTCCCAATAGTTTCACAGATGTACCAGTAGTTTCACAGATGTCCCAATAGTTTCACAGATGTCCCAATAGTTTCACAGATGTCCCAGAAGTTTTACAGACATCCCAGTAGGTTAACAGATGTTCCGATAGTTTCACAGATGTACCAGTAGTTTCACAGATGTCCCAATAGTTTCACATATGTCCCATTAGTTTCACAGATGTCCCCATAGTTTCACAGATGTCCCAATAGTTTAACAGATGTCCCAGTAGTTTTACAGATGTCCTAGTAGTTTCACAGATGTCCCAATAGTTTCACAGATGTCCCAATAGTTTCACAGATGTCCCAGAAGCTTTACAGACATCCCAGTAGGTTAACAGATGTCCCGATAGTTTCACAGATGTACCAGTAGTTTCACAGATGTCCCAATAGTTTCACATATGTCCCATTAGTTTCACAGATGTCCCCATAGTTTCACAGATGTCCCAAAAGTTTAACAGATGTCCCAGTAGTATTACAGATGGCCCAGTAGTTTAACACATGTCCCAGTAGTTCCACACATGCCCCAATAGTTTCAAATATGTCCCATTAGTTTCACAGATGTCCCCATAGTTTCACAGATGTCCCAATAGTTTCACAGATGTACCAATAGTTTCACAGATGTGCCAATAGTTTAACAGATGTCCCAATAGTTTCACCCATGTCCCAATAGTTTCACAGATGTCCCAGGAGTTTAACAGATGTCCCAAAAGTTTAACAGATGTCCCAGTTGTTTCACAGATGTCCCAATAGTTTCACAGATGTCGAAATAGTTTAACAGATGTCCCAGTAGTTTAACAGATGTCCCAGTAGTTTCACAGATGTCCCAATAGTTTAACCGATGTCCCAGTAGTTTAACAGATGTCCCAGTAGTTTCACAGATGTCCCAATAGGTTCACATATGTCCCAGTAGTTTTACAGATGTCCCAGTAGTTTCACAGATGTCCCAATAGTTTAACAGATGTCCCAGTAGTTTAACAGATGTCCCAGTAGTTTCACAGATGTCCCAGTAGGTTAACAGATGTACCCATAGTTTCACAGATGTCCCAATAGTTTCACAGATGTCCCAGTAGTTTTACAGATATCCCAGTAGGTTAACAGATGTCCCCATAGTTTCACAGATGTCCCAATAGTTTAACAGATGTCCCAGTAGTTTAACAGATGTCCCAGTAGTTTCACAGATGTCCCAGTAGGTTAACAGATGTCCTCATAGTTTCACAGATGTCCCAATAGGTTCACATATGTCCCAGTAGTTTTACAGATGACCCAGTAGTTTCACAGATGTCCCATTAGTTTCACAGATGTCCCCATATTTTCACAGATGTCCCAATAGTTTCCCAGATGTCCCAATAGTTTAACAGATGTCCCAGTAGTTTTACAGATGTCCCAGTAGTTTCACACATGTCCCAGTAGTTTCACAGACGCCCCAATAGTTTCACATATGTCCCATAAGTTTCACAGATGTCCCCATAGTTTCACAGATGTCCAAATAGTTTCACAGATGTCCCAGTAGTTTTACAGATATCCCAATAGGTTAACAGATGTCCCCATAGTTTCACAGATGTATCAGTAGTTTCACAGATGTCCAAATAGTTTCACAGATGTCCCAATAGTTTCACAGATGTCCCAATAGTTTCACATATGTCCCATTAGTTCCACAGATGACCATATAGTTTCACAGATGTTCCAATAGTTTCACAGATGTCCCAATAGTTTCACCTAAGTCCCATTTGTTTCACAGATGTCCCCATAGTTTCACAGATGTCCCAATAGTTTCACAGATGTACCAGTAGTTTCACGGATGTCCCAATAGTTTCACAGATGTCCCAATAGTTTCACAGATGTCCCAGAAGTTTTACAGACATCCCAGTAGGTTAACAGATGTTCCGATAGTTTCACAGATGTACCAGTAGTTTCACAGATGTCCCAATAGTTTCACATATGTCCCATTAGTTTCACAGATGTCCCCATAGTTTCACAGATGTCCCAAGAGTTTAACAGATGTCCCAGTAGTTTTACAGATGTCCCAGTAGTTTCACAGATGTCCCAATAGTTTCACAGATGTCCCAATAGTTTCACAGATGTCCCAGAAGCTTTACAGACATCCCAGTAGGTTAACAGATGTCCCGATAGTTTCACAGATGTACCAGTAGTTTCACAGATGTCCCAATAGATTCACATATGTCCCATTAGTTTCACAGATGTCCCCATAGTTTCACAGATGTCCCAATAGTTTAACAGATGTCCCAGTAGTATTACAGATGGCCCAGTAGTTTAACACATGTCCCAGTAGTTCCACAGACGCTCCAATAGTTTCACATATGTCCCATTAGTTTCACAGATGTCCCCATAGTTTCACAGATCTCCCAATAGTTTCACAGATGTCCCATTAGTTTCACAGATGTTCCCATAGTTTCACAGATGTTCCAATAGTTTAACAGATGTCCCAGTAGTTTTACAGATGTCCCAGTAGTTTCACACATGTCCCAGTAGTTTCACAGACGCCCCAATAGTTTCACATATGTCCCATTAGTTTCACAGATGTCCCCATAGTTTCACAGATGTCCCAATAGTTTCACAGATGTACCAGTAGTTTCACAGATGTCCCAGTAGGTTAACAGATGTCCCCATAGTTTCACAGATGTCCCAATAGTTTCACAGATGTCCCAGTAGTTTTACAGATATCCCAATAGGTTAACAGATGTCCCCATAGTTTCACAGATGTATCAGTAGTTTCACAGATGTCCAAATAGTTTCACAGATGTCCCAATAGTTTCACAGATGTCCCAATAGTTTCACATATGTCCCATTAGTTCCACAGATGACCCTATAGTTTCACAGATGTCCCAATAGTTTCACAGATGTACCAGTAGTTTCACGGATGTCCCAATAGTTTCACAGATGTCCCAATAGTTTCACAGATGTCCCAGAAGTTTTACAGACATCCCAGTAGGTTAACAGATGTTCCGATAGTTTCACAGATGTACCAGTAGTTTCACAGATGTCCCAATAGTTTCACATATGTCCCATTAGTTTCACAGATGTCCCCATAGTTTCACAGATGTCCCAAGAGTTTAACAGATGTCCCAGTAGTTTTACAGATGTCCCAGTAGTTTCACAGATGTCCCAATAGTTTCACAGATGTCCCAATAGTTTCACAGATGTCCCAGAAGCTTTACAGACATCCCAGTAGGTTAACCGATGTCCCGATAGTTTCACAGATGTACCAGTAGTTTCACAGATGTCCCAATAGATTCACATATGTCCCATTAGTTTCACAGATGTCCCCATAGTTTCACAGATGTCCCAATAGTTTAACAGATGTCCCAGTAGTATTACAGATGGCCCAGTAGTTTAACACATGTCCCAGTAGTTCCACAGACGCTCCAATAGTTTCACATATGTCCCATTAGTTTCACAGATGTCCCCATAGTTTCACAGATCTCCCAATAGTTTCACAGATGTCCCATTAGTTTCACAGATGTTCCCATAGTTTCACAGATGTTCCAATAGTTTAACAGATGTCCCAGTAGTTTTACAGATGTCCCAGTAGTTTCACACATGTCCCAGTAGTTTCACAGACGCCCCAATAGTTTCACATATGTCCCATTAGTTTCACAGATGTCCCCATAGTTTCACAGATGTCCCAATAGTTTCACAGATGTACCAGTAGTTTCACAGATGTCCCAGTAGGTTAACAGATGTCCCCATAGTTTCACAGATGTCCCAATAGTTTCACAGATGTCCCAGTAGTTTTACAGATATCCCAATAGGTTAACAGATGTCCCCATAGTTTCACAGATGTATCAGTAGTTTCACAGATGTCCAAATAGTTTCACAGATGTCCCAATAGTTTCACAGATGTCCCAATAGTTTCACATATGTCCCATTAGTTCCACAGATGACCCTATAGTTTCACAGACGTTCCAATAGTTTCACAGATGTCCCAATAGTTTCACCTATGTCCCATTTGTTTCACAGATGTCCCCATAGTTTCACAGATGTCCCAATAGTTTCACAGATGTACCAGTAGTTTCACAGATGTCCCAATAGTTTCACAGATGTCCCAATAGTTTCACAGATGTCCCAGAAGTTTTACAGACATCCCAGTAGGTTAACAGATGTTCCGATAGTTTCACAGATGTACCAGTAGTTTCACAGATGTCCCAATAGTTTCACAAATGTCCCATTAGTTTCACAGATGTCCCCATAGTTTCACAGATGTCCCAATAGTTTAACAGATTTCCCAGTAGTTTTACAGATGTCCCAGTAGTTCCACAGATATCCCAATCGTTTCACAGATGTCCCAATAGTTTCACAGATGTCCCAGAAGCTTTACAGACATCCCAGTAGGTTAACAGATGTCCCGATAGTTTCACAGATGTACCAGTAGTTTCACAGATGTCCCAATAGTTTCACATATGTCCCATTAGTTTCACAGATTTCCCCATAGTTTCACAGATGTCCCAATAGTTTAACAGATGTCCCAGTAGTATTACAGATGGCCCAGTAGTTTAACACATGTCCCAGTAGTTCCACAGACGCCCCAATAGTTTCACATATGTCCCATTAGTTTCACAGATGTCCCCATAGTTTCACAGATCTCCCAATAGTTTCACAGATGTCCCATTAGTTTCACAGATGTTCCCATAGTTTCACAGATGTTCCAATAGTTTAACAGATGTCCCAGTAGTTTTACAGATGTCCCAGTAGTTTCACACATGTCCCAGTAGTTTCACAGACGCCCCAATAGTTTCACATATGTCCGATTAGTTTCACAGATGTCCCCATAGTTTCACAGATGTCCCAATAGTTTCACAGATGTACCAATAGTTTCACAGATGTCCCAATAGTTTAACAAATGTCCCAATAGTTTCACCCATGTCCCAATAGTTTCACAGATGTCCCAGGAGTTTAACAGATTTCCCAAAAGTTTAACAGATGTCCCAGTTGTTTCACAGATGTCCCAATAGTTTCACAGATGTCCCAATAGTTTAACAGATGTCCCAGTAGTTTAACAGATGTCCCAGTAGTTTCACAGATGTCCCAATAGTTTAACAGATGTCCCAGTAGTTTAACAGATGTCCCAGTAGTTTCACAGATGTCCCAATAGGTTCACATATGTCCCAGTAGTTTTACAGATGTCCCAGTAGTTTCACAGATGTCCCAATAGTTTAACAGATGTCCCAGTAGTTTAACAGATGTCCCAGTAGTTTCACAGATGGCCCAGTAGGTTAACAGATGTCCCCATAGTTTCACAGATGTCCCAATCGTTTCACAGATGTCCCAGTAGTTTTACAGATATCCCAGTAGGTTAACAGATGTCCCCATAGTTTCACAGATGTCCCAATAGTTTAACAGATGTCCCAGTAGTTTTACAGATGTCCTAGTAGTTTCACAGATGTCCCAATAGTTTCACAGATGTCCCAATAGTTTCACAGATGTCCCAGAAGCTTTACAGACATCCTAGTAGGTTAACAGATGTCCCGATAGTTTCACAGATGTATCAGTAGTTTCACAGATGTCCCAATAGTTTCACATATGTCCCATTAGTTTCACAGATGTCCCCATAGTTTCACAGATGTCCCAAAAGTTTAACAGATGTCCCAGTAGTATTACAGATGGCCCAGTAGTTTAACACATGTCCCAGTAGTTCCACACATGCCCCAATAGTTTCAAATATGTCCCATTAGTTTCACAGATGTCCCCATAGTTTCACAGATGTCCCAATAGTTTCACAGATGTACCAATAGTTTCACAGATGTGCCAATAGTTTAACAGATGTCCCAATAGTTTCACCCATGTCCCAATAGTTTCACAGATGTCCCAGGAGTTTAACAGATGTCCCAAAAGTTTAACAGATGTCCCAGTTGTTTCACAGATGTCCCAATAGTTTCACAGATGTCGAAATAGTTTAACAGATGTCCCAGTAGTTTAACAGATGTCCCAGTAGTTTCACAGATGTCCCAATAGTTTAACAGATGTCCCAGTAGTTTAACAGATGTCCCAGTAGTTTCACAGATGTCCCAATAGGTTCACATATGTCCCAGTAGTTTTACAGATGTCCCAGTAGTTTCACAGATGTCCCAATAGTTTAACAGATGTCCCAGTAGTTTAACAGATGTCCCAGTAGTTTCACAGATGTCCCAGTAGGTTAACAGATGTACCCATAGTTTCACAGATGTCCCAATAGTTTCACAGATGTCCCAGTAGTTTTACAGATATCCCAGTAGGTTAACAGATGTCCCCATAGTTTCACAGATGTCCCAATAGTTTAACAGATGTCCCAGTAGTTTAACAGATGTCCCAGTAGTTTCACAGATGTCCCAGTAGGTTAACAGATGTCCTCATAGTTTCACAGATGTCCCAATAGGTTCACATATGTCCCAGTAGTTTTACAGATGACCCAGTAGTTTCACAGATGTCCCATTAGTTTCACAGATGTCCCCATATTTTCACAGATGTCCCAATAGTTTCCCAGATGTCCCAATAGTTTAACAGATGTCCCAGTAGTTTTACAGATGTCCCAGTAGTTTCACACATGTCCCAGTAGTTTCACAGACGCCCCAATAGTTTCACATATGTCCCATAAGTTTCACAGATGTCCCCATAGTTTCACAGATGTCCAAATAGTTTCACAGATGTCCCAGTAGTTTTACAGATATCCCAATAGGTTAACAGATGTCCCCATAGTTTCACAGATGTATCAGTAGTTTCACAGATGTCCAAATAGTTTCACAGATGTCCCAATAGTTTCACAGATGTCCCAATAGTTTCACATATGTCCCATTAGTTCCACAGATGACCATATAGTTTCACAGATGTTCCAATAGTTTCACAGATGTCCCAATAGTTTCACCTAAGTCCCATTTGTTTCACAGATGTCCCCATAGTTTCACAGATGTCCCAATAGTTTCACAGATGTACCAGTAGTTTCACGGATGTCCCAATAGTTTCACAGATGTCCCAATAGTTTCACAGATGTCCCAGAAGTTTTACAGACATCCCAGTAGGTTAACAGATGTTCCGATAGTTTCACAGATGTACCAGTAGTTTCACAGATGTCCCAATAGTTTCACATATGTCCCATTAGTTTCACAGATGTCCCCATAGTTTCACAGATGTCCCAATAGTTTAACAGATGTCCCAGTAGTTTTACAGATGTCCCAGTAGTTTCACAGATGTCCCAATAGTTTCACAGATGTCCCAATAGTTTCACAGATGTCCCAGAAGCTTTACAGACATCCCAGTAGGTTAACAGATGTCCCGATAGTTTCACAGATGAACCAGTAGTTTCACAGATGTCCCAATAGATTCACATATGTCCCATTAGTTTCACAGATGTCCCCATAGTTTCACAGATGTCCCAATAGTTTAACAGATGTCCCAGTAGTATTACAGATGGCCCAGTAGTTTAACACATGTCCCAGTAGTTCCACAGACGCTCCAATAGTTTCACATATGTCCCATTAGTTTCACAGATGTCCACCATAGTTTCACAGATCTCCCAATAGTTTCACAGATGTCCCATTAGTTTCACAGATGTTCCCATAGTTTCACAGATGTTCCAATAGTTTAACAGATGTCCCAGTAGTTTTACAGATGTCCCAGTAGTTTCACACATGTCCCAGTAGTTTCACAGACGCCCCAATAGTTTCACATATGTCCCATTAGTTTCACAGATGTCCCCATAGTTTCACAGATGTCCCAATAGTTTCACAGATGTACCAGTAGTTTCACAGATGTCCCAGTAGGTTAACAGATGTCCCCATAGTTTCACAGATGTCCCAATAGTTTCACAGATGTCCCAGTAGTTTTACAGATATCCCAATAGGTTAACAGATGTCCCCATAGTTTCACAGATGTATCAGTAGTTTCACAGATGTCCAAATAGTTTCACAGATGTCCCAATAGTTTCACAGATGTCCCAATAGTTTCACATATGTCCCATTAGTTCCACAGATGACCCTATAGTTTCACAGACGTTCCAATAGTTTCACAGATGTCCCAATAGTTTCACCTATGTCCCATTTGTTTCACAGATGTCCCAATAGGTTCACATATGTCCCAGTAGTTTTACAGATGACCCAGTAGTTTCACAGATGCCCCATTAGTTTCACAGATGTCCCCATATTTTCACAGATGTCCCAATAGTTTCCCAGATGTCCCAATAGTTTAACAGATGTCCCAGTAGTTTTACAGATGTCCCAGTAGTTTCACACATGTCCCAGTAGTTTCACAGACGCCCCAATAGTTTCACATATGTCCCATAAGTTTCACAGATGTCCCCATAGTTTCACAGATGTCCAAATAGTTTCACAGATGTCCCAGTAGTTTTACAGATATCCCAATAGGTTAACAGATGTCCCCATAGTTTCACAGATGTATCAGTAGTTTCACAGATGTCCAAATAGTTTCACAGATGTCCCAATAGTTTCACAGATGTCCCAATAGTTTCACATATGTCCCATTAGTTCCACAGATGACCATATAGTTTCACAGATGTTCCAATAGTTTCACAGATGTCCCAATAGTTTCACCTAAGTCCCATTTGTTTCACAGATGTCCCCATAGTTTCACAGATGTCCCAATAGTTTCACAGATGTACCAGTAGTTTCACGGATGTCCCAATAGTTTCACAGATGTCCCAATAGTTTCACAGATGTCCCAGAAGTTTTACAGACATCCCAGTAGGTTAACAGATGTTCCGATAGTTTCACAGATGTACCAGTAGTTTCACAGATGTCCCAATAGTTTCACATATGTCCCATTAGTTTCACAGATGTCCCCATAGTTTCACAGATGTCCCAATAGTTTAACAGATGTCCCAGTAGTTTTACAGATGTCCCAGTAGTTTCACAGATGTCCCAATAGTTTCACAGATGTCCCAATAGTTTCACAGATGTCCCAGAAGCTTTACAGACATCCCAGTAGGTTAACAGATGTCCCGATAGTTTCACAGATGTACCAGTAGTTTCACAGATGTCCCAATAGATTCACATATGTCCCATTAGTTTCACAGATGTCCCCATAGTTTCACAGATGTCCCAATAGTTTAACAGATGTCCCAGTAGTATTACAGATGGCCCAGTAGTTTAACACATGTCCCAGTAGTTCCACAGACGCTCCAATAGTTTCACATATGTCCCATTAGTTTCACAGATGTCCCCATAGTTTCACAGATCTCCCAATAGTTTCACAGATGTCCCATTAGTTTCACAGATGTTCCCATAGTTTCACAGATGTTCCAATAGTTTAACAGATGTCCCAGTAGTTTTACAGATGTCCCAGTAGTTTCACACATGTCCCAGTAGTTTCACAGACGCCCCAATAGTTTCACATATGTCCCATTAGTTTCACAGATGTCCCCATAGTTTCACAGATGTCCCAATAGTTTCACAGATGTACCAGTAGTTTCACAGATGTCCCAGTAGGTTAACAGATGTCCCCATAGTTTCACAGATGTCCCAATAGTTTCACAGATGTCCCAGTAGTTTTACAGATATCCCAATAGGTTAACAGATGTCCCCATAGTTTCACAGATGTATCAGTAGTTTCACAGATGTCCAAATAGTTTCACAGATGTCCCAATAGTTTCACAGATGTCCCAATAGTTTCACATATGTCCCATTAGTTCCACAGATGACCCTATAGTTTCACAGACGTTCCAATAGTTTCACAGATGTCCCAATAGTTTCACCTATGTCCCATTTGTTTCACAGATGTCCCCATAGTTTCACAGATGTCCCAATAGTTTCACAGATGTACCAGTAGTTTCACAGATGTCCCAATAGTTTCACAGATGTCCCAATAGTTTCACAGATGTCCCAGAAGTTTTACAGACATCCCAGTAGGTTAACAGATGTTCCGATAGTTTCACAGATGTACCAGTAGTTTCACAGATGTCCCAATAGTTTCACATATGTCCCATTAGTTTCACAGATGTCCCCATAGTTTCACAGATGTCCCAATAGTTTAACAGATGTCCCAGTAGTTTTACAGATGTCCTAGTAGTTTCACAGATGTCCCAATAGTTTCACAGATGTCCCAATAGTTTCACAGATGTCCCAGAAGCTTTACAGACATCCCAGTAGGTTAACAGATGTCTCGATAGTTTCACAGATGTACCAGTAGTTTCACAGATGTCCCAATAGTTTCACATATGTCCCATTAGTTTCACAGATGTCCCCATAGTTTCACAGATGTCCCAAAAGTTTAACAGATGTCCCAGTAGTATTACAGATGGCCCAGTAGTTTAACACATGTCCCAGTAGTTCCACACATGCCCCAATAGTTTCAAATATGTCCCATTAGTTTCACAGATGTCCCCATAGTTTCACAGATGTCCCAATAGTTTCACAGATGTACCAATAGTTTCACAGATGTGCCAATAGTTTAACAGATGTCCCAATAGTTTCACCCATGTCCCAATAGTTTCACAGATGTCCCAGGAGTTTAACAGATGTCCCAAAAGTTTAACAGATGTCCCAGTTGTTTCACAGATGTCCCAATAGTTTCACAGATGTCGAAATAGTTTAACAGATGTCCCAGTAGTTTAACAGATGTCCCAGTAGTTTCACAGATGTCCCAATAGTTTAACAGATGTCCCAGTAGTTTAACAGATGTCCCAGTAGTTTCACAGATGTCCCAATAGGTTCACATATGTCCCAGTAGTTTTACAGATGTCCCAGTAGTTTCACAGATGTCCCAATAGTTTAACAGATGTCCCAGTAGTTTAACAGATGTCCCAGTAGTTTCACAGATGTCCCAGGAGGTTAACAGATGTACCCATAGTTTCACAGATGTCCCAATAGTTTCACAGATGTCCCAGTAGTTTTACAGATATCCCAGTAGGTTAACAGATGTCCCCATAGTTTCACAGATGTCCCAATAGTTTAACAGATGTCCCAGTAGTTTAACAGATGTCCCAGTAGTTTCACAGATGTCCCAGTAGGTTAACAGATGTCCTCATAGTTTCACAGATGTCCCAATAGGTTCACATATGTCCCAGTAGTTTTACAGATGACCCAGTAGTTTCACAGATGTCCCATTAGTTTCACAGATGTCCCCATATTTTCACAGATGTCCCAATAGTTTCCCAGATGTCCCAATAGTTTAACAGATGTCCCAGTAGTTTTACAGATGTCCCAGTAGTTTCACACATGTCCCAGTAGTTTCACAGACGCCCCAATAGTTTCACATATGTCCCATAAGTTTCACAGATGTCCCCATAGTTTCACAGATGTCCAAATAGTTTCACAGATGTCCCAGTAGTTTTACAGATATCCCAATAGGTTAACAGATGTCCCCATAGTTTCACAGATGTATCAGTAGTTTCACAGATGTCCAAATAGTTTCACAGATGTCCCAATAGTTTCACAGATGTCCCAATAGTTTCACATATGTCACATTAGTTCCACAGATGACCATATAGTTTCACAGATGTTCCAATAGTTTCACAGATGTCCCAATAGTTTCACCTAAGTCCCATTTGTTTCACAGATGTCCCCATAGTTTCACAGATGTCCCAATAGTTTCACAGATGTACCAGTAGTTTCACGGATGTCCCAATAGTTTCACAGATGTCCCAATAGTTTCACAGATGTCCCAGAAGTTTTACAGACATCCCAGTAGGTTAACAGATGTTCCGATAGTTTCACAGATGTACCAGTAGTTTCACAGATGTCCCAATAGTTTCACATATGTCCCATTAGTTTCACAGATGTCCCCATAGTTTCACAGATGTCCCAATAGTTTAACAGATGTCCCAGTAGTTTTACAGATGTCCCAGTAGTTTCACAGATGTCCCAATAGTTTCACAGATGTCCCAATAGTTTCACAGATGTCCCAGAAGCTTTACAGACATCCCAGTAGGTTAACAGATGTCCCGATAGTTTCACAGATGTACCAGTAGTTTCACAGATGTCCCAATAGATTCACATATGTCCCATTAGTTTCACAGATGTCCCCATAGTTTCACAGATGTCCCAATAGTTTAACAGATGTCCCAGTAGTATTACAGATGGCCCAGTAGTTTAACACATGTCCCAGTAGTTCCACAGACGCTCCAATAGTTTCACATATGTCCCATTAGTTTCACAGATGTCCCCATAGTTTCACAGATCTCCCAATAGTTTCACAGATGTCCCATTAGTTTCACAGATGTTCCCATAGTTTCACAGATGTTCCAATAGTTTAACAGATGTCCCAGTAGTTTTACAGATGTCCCAGTAGTTTCACACATGTCCCAGTAGTTTCACAGACGCCCCAATAGTTTCACATATGTCCCATTAGTTTCACAGATGTCCCCATAGTTTCACAGATGTCCCAATAGTTTCACAGATGTACCAGTAGTTTCACAGATGTCCCAGTAGGTTAACAGATGTCCCCATAGTTTCACAGATGTCCCAATAGTTTCACAGATGTCCCAGTAGTTTTACAGATATCCCAATAGGTTAACAGATGTCCCCATAGTTTCACAGATGTATCAGTAGTTTCACAGATGTCCAAATAGTTTCACAGATGTCCCAATAGTTTCACAGATGTCCCAATAGTTTCATATATGTCCCATTAGTTCCACAGATGACCCTATAGTTTCACAGACGTTCCAATAGTTTCACAGATGTCCCAATAGTTTCACCTATGTCCCATTTGTTTCACAGATGTCCCCATAGTTTCACAGATGTCCCAATAGTTTCACAGATGTACCAGTAGTTTCACAGATGTCCCAATAGTTTCACAGATGTCCCAATAGTTTCACAGATGTCCCAGAAGTTTTACAGACATCCCAGTAGGTTAACAGATGTTCCGATAGTTTCACAGATGTACCAGTAGTTTCACAGATGTCCCAATAGTTTCACATATGTCCCATTAGTTTCACAGATGTCCCCATAGTTTCACAGATGTCCCAATAGTTTAACAGATGTCCCAGTAGTTTTACAGATGTCCCAGTAGTTTCACAGATATCCCAATCGTTTCACAGATGTCCCAATAGTTTCACAGATGTCCCAGAAGCTTTACAGACATCCCAGTAGGTTAACAGATGTCCCGATAGTTTCACAGATGTACCAGTAGTTTCACAGATGTCCCAATAGTTTCACATATGTCCCATTAGTTTCACAGATTTCCCCATAGTTTCACAGATGTCCCAATAGTTTAATAGATGTCCCAGTAGTATTACAGATGGCCCAGTAGTTTAACACATGTCCCAGTAGTTCCACAGACGCCCCAATAGTTTCACCTATGTCCCATTAGTTTCACAGATGTCCCCATAGTTTCACAGATCTCCCAATAGTTTCACAGATGTCCCATTAGTTTCACAGATGTTCCCATAGTTTCACAGATGTTCCAATAGTTTAACAGATGTCCCAGTAGTTTTACAGATGTCCCAGTAGTTTCACACATGTCCCAGTAGTTTCACAGACGCCCCAATAGTTTCACATATGTCCCATTAGTTTCACAGATGTCCCCATAGGTTCACAGATGTCCCAATAGTTTCACAGATGTACCAATAGTTTCACAGATGTCCCAATAGTTTAACAAATGTCCCAATAGTTTCACCCATGTCCCAATAGTTTCACAGATGTCCCAGGAGTTTAACAGATGTCCCAAAAGTTCAACAGATGTCCCAGTTGTTTCACAGATGTCCCAATAGTTTCACAGATGTACCAGTAGTTTCACGGATGTCCCAATAGTTTCACAGATGTCCCAATATTTTCACAGATGTCCCAGAAGTTTTACAGACATCCCAGTAGGTTAACAGATGTTCCGATAGTTTCACAGATGTACCAGTAGTTTCCCAGATGTCCCAATAGTTTCACATATGTCCCATTAGTTTCACAGATGTCCCCATAGTTTCACAGATGTCCCAATAGTTTAACAGATGTCCCAGTAGTTTTACAGATGTCCCAGTAGTTTCACAGATGTCCCAATAGTTTCACAGATGTCCCAATAGTTTCACAGATGTCCCAGAAGCTTTACAGACATCCCAGTAGGTTAACAGATGTCCCGATAGTTTCACAGATGTACCAGTAGTTTCACAGATGTCCCAATAGATTCACATATGTCCCATTAGTTTCACAGATGTCCCCATAGTTTCACAGATGTCCCAATAGTTTAACAGATGTCCCAGTAGTATTACAGATGGCCCAGTAGTTTCACACA
Source organism: Petromyzon marinus (assembly GCF_048934315.1). Classification (NCBI taxonomy): domain Eukaryota; kingdom Metazoa; phylum Chordata; class Hyperoartia; order Petromyzontiformes; family Petromyzontidae; genus Petromyzon; species Petromyzon marinus. The sequence continues at coordinate 13,996,660 of NC_133692.1, forward strand.
TGTCCCAGTAGTTCCACAGACGCTCCAATAGTTTCACATATGTCCCATTAGTTTCACAGATGTCCCCATAGTTTCACAGATCTCCCAAAAGTTTCACAGATGTCCCATTAGTTTCACAGATGTTCCCATAGTTTCACAGATGTTCCAATAGTTTAACAGATGTCCCAGTAGTTTTACAGATGTCCCAGTAGTTTCACACATGTCCCAGTAGTTTCACAGACGCCCCAATAGTTTCACATATGTCCCATTAGTTTCACAGATGTCCCCATAGTTTCACAGATGTCCCAATAGTTTCACAGATGTACCAGTAGTTTCACAGATGTCCCAGTAGGTTAACAGATGTCCCCATAGTTTCACATATGTCCCAATAGTTTCACAGATGTCCCAGTAGTTTTACAGATATCCCAATAGGTTAACAGATGTCCCCATAGTTTCACAGATGTATCAGTAGTTTCACAGATGTCCAAATAGTTTCACAGATGTCCCAATAGTTTCACAGATGTCCCAATAGTTTCACATATGTCCCATTAGTTCCACAGATGACCCTATAGTTTCACAGACGTTCCAATAGTTTCACAGATGTCCCAATAGTTTCACCTATGTCCCATTTGTTTCACAGATGTCCCCATAGTTTCACAGATGTCCCAATAGTTTCACAGATGTACCAGTAGTTTCACAGATGTCCCAATAGTTTCACAGATGTCCCAATAGTTTCACAGATGTCCAAATAGTTTCACAGATGTCCCAATAGTTTCACAGATGTCCCAATAGTTTCACATATGTCCCATTAGTTCCACAGATGACCCTATAGTTTCACAGACGTTCCAATAGTTTCACAGATGTCCCAATAGTTTCACCTATGTCCCATTTGTTTCACAGATGTCCCCATAGTTTCACAGATGTCCCAATAGTTTCACAGATGTACCAGTAGTTTCACAGATGTCCCAATAGTTTCACAGATGTCCCAATAGTTTCACAGATGTCCCAGAAGTTTTACAGACATCCCAGTAGGTTAACAGATGTTCCGATAGTTTCACAGATGTACCAGTAGTTTCACAGATGTCCCAATAGTTTCACATATGTCCCATTAGTTTCACAGATGTCCCCATAGTTTCACAGATGTCCCAATAGTTTAACAGATGTCCCAGTAGTTTTACAGATGTCCTAGTAGTTTCACAGATGTCCCAATAGTTTCACAGATGTCCCAATAGTTTCACAGATGTCCCAGAAGCTTTACAGACATCCCAGTAGGTTAACAGATGTCCCGATAGTTTCACAGATGTACCAGTAGTTTCACAGATGTCCCAATAGTTTCACATATGTCCCATTAGTTTCACAGATGTCCCCATAGTTTCACAGATGTCCCAAAAGTTTAACAGATGTCCCAGTAGTATTACAGATGGCCCAGTAGTTTAACACATGTCCCAGTAGTTCCACACATGCCCCAATAGTTTCAAATATGTCCCATTAGTTTCACAGATGTCCCCATAGTTTCACAGATGTCCCAATAGTTTCACAGATGTACCAATAGTTTCACAGATGTGCCAATAGTTTAACAGATGTCCCAATAGTTTCACCCATGTCCCAATAGTTTCACAGATGTCCCAGGAGTTTAACAGATGTCCCAAAAGTTTAACAGATGTCCCAGTTGTTTCACAGATGTCCCAATAGTTTCACAGATGTCGAAATAGTTTAACAGATGTCCCAGTAGTTTAACAGATGTCCCAGTAGTTTCACAGATGTCCCAATAGTTTAACCGATGTCCCAGTAGTTTAACAGATGTCCCAGTAGTTTCACAGATGTCCCAATAGGTTCACATATGTCCCAGTAGTTTTACAGATGTCCCAGTAGTTTCACAGATGTCCCAATAGTTTAACAGATGTCCCAGTAGTTTAACAGATGTCCCAGTAGTTTCACAGATGTCCCAGTAGGTTAACAGATGTACCCATAGTTTCACAGATGTCCCAATAGTTTCACAGATGTCCCAGTAGTTTTACAGATATCCCAGTAGGTTAACAGATGTCCCCATAGTTTCACAGATGTCCCAATAGTTTAACAGATGTCCCAGTAGTTTAACAGATGTCCCAGTAGTTTCACAGATGTCCCAGTAGGTTAACAGATGTCCTCATAGTTTCACAGATGTCCCAATAGGTTCACATATGTCCCAGTAGTTTTACAGATGACCCAGTAGTTTCACAGATGTCCCATTAGTTTCACAGATGTCCCCATATTTTCACAGATGTCCCAATAGTTTCCCAGATGTCCCAATAGTTTAACAGATGTCCCAGTAGTTTTACAGATGTCCCAGTAGTTTCACACATGTCCCAGTAGTTTCACAGACGCCCCAATAGTTTCACATATGTCCCATAAGTTTCACAGATGTCCCCATAGTTTCACAGATGTCCAAATAGTTTCACAGATGTCCCAGTAGTTTTACAGATATCCCAATAGGTTAACAGATGTCCCCATAGTTTCACAGATGTATCAGTAGTTTCACAGATGTCCAAATAGTTTCACAGATGTCCCAATAGTTTCACAGATGTCCCAATAGTTTCACATATGTCCCATTAGTTCCACAGATGACCATATAGTTTCACAGATGTTCCAATAGTTTCACAGATGTCCCAATAGTTTCACCTAAGTCCCATTTGTTTCACAGATGTCCCCATAGTTTCACAGATGTCCCAATAGTTTCACAGATGTACCAGTAGTTTCACGGATGTCCCAATAGTTTCACAGATGTCCCAATAGTTTCACAGATGTCCCAGAAGTTTTACAGACATCCCAGTAGGTTAACAGATGTTCCGATAGTTTCACAGATGTACCAGTAGTTTCACAGATGTCCCAATAGTTTCACATATGTCCCATTAGTTTCACAGATGTCCCCATAGTTTCACAGATGTCCCAAGAGTTTAACAGATGTCCCAGTAGTTTTACAGATGTCCCAGTAGTTTCACAGATGTCCCAATAGTTTCACAGATGTCCCAATAGTTTCACAGATGTCCCAGAAGCTTTACAGACATCCCAGTAGGTTAACAGATGTCCCGATAGTTTCACAGATGTACCAGTAGTTTCACAGATGTCCCAATAGATTCACATATGTCCCATTAGTTTCACAGATGTCCCCATAGTTTCACAGATGTCCCAATAGTTTAACAGATGTCCCAGTAGTATTACAGATGGCCCAGTAGTTTAACACATGTCCCAGTAGTTCCACAGACGCTCCAATAGTTTCACATATGTCCCATTAGTTTCACAGATGTCCCCATAGTTTCACAGATCTCCCAATAGTTTCACAGATGTCCCATTAGTTTCACAGATGTTCCCATAGTTTCACAGATGTTCCAATAGTTTAACAGATGTCCCAGTAGTTTTACAGATGTCCCAGTAGTTTCACACATGTCCCAGTAGTTTCACAGACGCCCCAATAGTTTCACATATGTCCCATTAGTTTCACAGATGTCCCCATAGTTTCACAGATGTCCCAATAGTTTCACAGATGTACCAGTAGTTTCACAGATGTCCCAGTAGGTTAACAGATGTCCCCATAGTTTCACAGATGTCCCAATAGTTTCACAGATGTCCCAGTAGTTTTACAGATATCCCAATAGGTTAACAGATGTCCCCATAGTTTCACAGATGTATCAGTAGTTTCACAGATGTCCAAATAGTTTCACAGATGTCCCAATAGTTTCACAGATGTCCCAATAGTTTCACATATGTCCCATTAGTTCCACAGATGACCCTATAGTTTCACAGACGTTCCAATAGTTTCACAGATGTCCCAATAGTTTCACCTATGTCCCATTTGTTTCACAGATGTCCCCATAGTTTCACAGATGTCCCAATAGTTTCACAGATGTACCAGTAGTTTCACAGATGTCCCAATAGTTTCACAGATGTCCCAATAGTTTCACAGATGTCCCAGAAGTTTTACAGACATCCCAGTAGGTTAACAGATGTTCCGATAGTTTCACAGATGTACCAGTAGTTTCACAGATGTCCCAATAGTTTCACAAATGTCCCATTAGTTTCACAGATGTCCCCATAGTTTCACAGATGTCCCAATAGTTTAACAGATTTCCCAGTAGTTTTACAGATGTCCCAGTAGTTCCACAGATATCCCAATCGTTTCACAGATGTCCCAATAGTTTCACAGATGTCCCAGAAGCTTTACAGACATCCCAGTAGGTTAACAGATGTCCCGATAGTTTCACAGATGTACCAGTAGTTTCACAGATGTCCCAATAGTTTCACATATGTCCCATTAGTTTCACAGATTTCCCCATAGTTTCACAGATGTCCCAATAGTTTAACAGATGTCCCAGTAGTATTACAGATGGCCCAGTAGTTTAACACATGTCCCAGTAGTTCCACAGACGCCCCAATAGTTTCACATATGTCCCATTAGTTTCACAGATGTCCCCATAGTTTCACAGATCTCCCAATAGTTTCACAGATGTCCCATTAGTTTCACAGATGTTCCCATAGTTTCACAGATGTTCCAATAGTTTAACAGATGTCCCAGTAGTTTTACAGATGTCCCAGTAGTTTCACACATGTCCCAGTAGTTTCACAGACGCCCCAATAGTTTCACATATGTCCGATTAGTTTCACAGATGTCCCCATAGTTTCACAGATGTCCCAATAGTTTCACAGATGTACCAATAGTTTCACAGATGTCCCAATAGTTTAACAAATGTCCCAATAGTTTCACCCATGTCCCAATAGTTTCACAGATGTCCCAGGAGTTTAACAGATTTCCCAAAAGTTTAACAGATGTCCCAGTTGTTTCACAGATGTCCCAATAGTTTCACAGATGTCCCAATAGTTTAACAGATGTCCCAGTAGTTTAACAGATGTCCCAGTAGTTTCACAGATGTCCCAATAGTTTAACAGATGTCCCAGTAGTTTAACAGATGTCCCAGTAGTTTCACAGATGTCCCAATAGGTTCACATATGTCCCAGTAGTTTTACAGATGTCCCAGTAGTTTCACAGATGTCCCAATAGTTTAACAGATGTCCCAGTAGTTTAACAGATGTCCCAGTAGTTTCACAGATGGCCCAGTAGGTTAACAGATGTCCCCATAGTTTCACAGATGTCCCAATCGTTTCACAGATGTCCCAGTAGTTTTACAGATATCCCAGTAGGTTAACAGATGTCCCCATAGTTTCACAGATGTCCCAATAGTTTAACAGATGTCCCAGTAGTTTTACAGATGTCCTAGTAGTTTCACAGATGTCCCAATAGTTTCACAGATGTCCCAATAGTTTCACAGATGTCCCAGAAGCTTTACAGACATCCTAGTAGGTTAACAGATGTCCCGATAGTTTCACAGATGTATCAGTAGTTTCACAGATGTCCCAATAGTTTCACATATGTCCCATTAGTTTCACAGATGTCCCCATAGTTTCACAGATGTCCCAAAAGTTTAACAGATGTCCCAGTAGTATTACAGATGGCCCAGTAGTTTAACACATGTCCCAGTAGTTCCACACATGCCCCAATAGTTTCAAATATGTCCCATTAGTTTCACAGATGTCCCCATAGTTTCACAGATGTCCCAATAGTTTCACAGATGTACCAATAGTTTCACAGATGTGCCAATAGTTTAACAGATGTCCCAATAGTTTCACCCATGTCCCAATAGTTTCACAGATGTCCCAGGAGTTTAACAGATGTCCCAAAAGTTTAACAGATGTCCCAGTTGTTTCACAGATGTCCCAATAGTTTCACAGATGTCGAAATAGTTTAACAGATGTCCCAGTAGTTTAACAGATGTCCCAGTAGTTTCACAGATGTCCCAATAGTTTAACAGATGTCCCAGTAGTTTAACAGATGTCCCAGTAGTTTCACAGATGTCCCAATAGGTTCACATATGTCCCAGTAGTTTTACAGATGTCCCAGTAGTTTCACAGATGTCCCAATAGTTTAACAGATGTCCCAGTAGTTTAACAGATGTCCCAGTAGTTTCACAGATGTCCCAGTAGGTTAACAGATGTACCCATAGTTTCACAGATGTCCCAATAGTTTCACAGATGTCCCAGTAGTTTTACAGATATCCCAGTAGGTTAACAGATGTCCCCATAGTTTCACAGATGTCCCAATAGTTTAACAGATCTCCCAGTAGTTTAACAGATGTCCCAGTAGTTTCACAGATGTCCCAGTAGGTTAACAGATGTCCTCATAGTTTCACAGATGTCCCAATAGGTTCACATATGTCCCAGTAGTTTTACAGATGACCCAGTAGTTTCACAGATGTCCCATTAGTTTCACAGATGTCCCCATATTTTCACAGATGTCCCAATAGTTTCCCAGATGTCCCAATAGTTTAACAGATGTCCCAGTAGTTTTACAGATGTCCCAGTAGTTTCACACATGTCCCAGTAGTTTCACAGACGCCCCAATAGTTTCACATATGTCCCATAAGTTTCACAGATGTCCCCATAGTTTCACAGATGTCCAAATAGTTTCACAGATGTCCCAGGAGTTTTACAGATATCCCAATAGGTTAACAGATGTCCCCATAGTTTCACAGATGTATCAGTAGTTTCACAGATGTCCAAATAGTTTCACAGATGTCCCAATAGTTTCACAGATGTCCCAATAGTTTCACATATGTCCCATTAGTTCCACAGATGACCATATAGTTTCACAGATGTTCCAATAGTTTCACAGATGTCCCAATAGTTTCACCTAAGTCCCATTTGTTTCACAGATGTCCCCATAGTTTCACAGATGTCCCAATAGTTTCACAGATGTACCAGTAGTTTCACGGATGTCCCAATAGTTTCACAGATGTCCCAATAGTTTCACAGATGTCCCAGAAGTTTTACAGACATCCCAGTAGGTTAACAGATGTTCCAATAGTTTCACAGATGTACCAGTAGTTTCACAGATGTCCCAATAGTTTCACATATGTCCCATTAGTTTCACAGATGTCCCCATAGTTTCACAGATGTCCCAATAGTTTAACAGATGTCCCAGTAGTTTTACAGATGTCCCAGTAGTTTCACAGATGTCCCAATAGTTTCACAGATGTCCCAATAGTTTCACAGATGTCCCAGAAGCTTTACAGACATCCCAGTAGGTTAACAGATGTCCCGATAGTTTCACAGATGTACCAGTAGTTTCACAGATGTCCCAATAGATTCACATATGTCCCATTAGTTTCACAGATGTCCCCATAGTTTCACAGATGTCCCAATAGTTTAACAGATGTCCCAGTAGTATTACAGATGGCCCAGTAGTTTAACACATGTCCCAGTAGTTCCACAGACGCTCCAATAGTTTCACATATGTCCCATTAGTTTCACAGATGTCCCCATAGTTTCACAGATCTCCCAATAGTTTCACAGATGTCCCATTAGTTTCACAGATGTTCCCATAGTTTCACAGATGTTCCAATAGTTTAACAGATGTCCCAGTAGTTTTACCGATGTCCCAGTAGTTTCACACATGTCCCAGTAGTTTCACAGACGCCCCAATAGTTTCACATATGTCCCATTAGTTTCACAGATGTCCCCATAGTTTCACAGATGTCCCAATAGTTTCACAGATGTACCAGTAGTTTCACAGATATCCCAGTAGGTTAACAGATGTCCCCATAGTTTCACAGATGTCCCAATAGTTTCACAGATGTCCCAGTAGTTTTACAGATATCCCAATAGGTTAACAGATGTCCCCATAGTTTCACAGATGTATCAGTAGTTTCACAGATGTCCAAATAGTTTCACAGATGTCCCAATAGTTTCACAGATGTCCCAATAGTTTCACATATGTCCCATTAGTTCCACAGATGACCCTATAGTTTCACAGACGTTCCAATAGTTTCACAGATGTCCCAATAGTTTCACCTATGTCCCATTTGTTTCACAGATGTCCCCATAGTTTCACAGATGTCCCAATAGTTTCACAGATGTACCAGTAGTTTCACAGATGTCCCAATAGTTTCACAGATGTCCCAATAGTTTCACAGATGTCCCAGAAGTTTTACAGACATCCCAGTAGGTTAACAGATGTTCCGATAGTTTCACAGATGTACCAGTAGTTTCACAGATGTCCCAATAGTTTCACATATGTCCCATTAGTTTCACAGATGTCCCCATAGTTTCACAGATGTCCCAATAGTTTAACAGATGTCCCAGTAGTTTTACAGATGTCCCAGTAGTTTCACAGATATCCCAATCGTTTCACAGATGTCCCAATAGTTTCACAGATGTCCCAGAAGCTTTACAGACATCCCAGTAGGTTAACAGATGTCCCGATAGTTTCACAGATGTACCAGTAGTTTCACAGATGTCCCAATAGTTTCACATATGTCCCATTAGTTTCACAGATTTCCCCATAGTTTCACAGATGTCCCAATAGTTTAATAGATGTCCCAGTAGTATTACAGATGGCCCAGTAGTTTAACACATGTCCCAGTAGTTCCACAGACGCCCCAATAGTTTCACCTATGTCCCATTAGTTTCACAGATGTCCCCATAGTTTCACAGATCTCCCAATAGTTTCACAGATGTCCCATTAGTTTCACAGATGTTCCCATAGTTTCACAGATGTTCCAATAGTTTAACAGATGTCCCAGTAGTTTTACAGATGTCCCAGTAGTTTCACACATGTCCCAGTAGTTTCACAGACGCCCCAATAGTTTCACATATGTCCCATTAGTTTCACAGATGTCCCCATAGTTTCACAGATGTCCCAATAGTTTCACAGATGTACCAATAGTTTCACAGATGTCCCAATAGTTTAACAAATGTCCCAATAGTTTCACCCATGTCCCAATAGTTTCACAGATGTCCCAGCAGTTTAACAGATGTCCCAAAAGTTTAACAGATGTCCCAGTTGTTTCACAGATGTCCCAATAGTTTCACAGATGTACCAGTAGTTTCACGGATGTCCCAATAGTTTCACAGATGTCCCAATAGTTTCACAGATGTCCCAGAAGTTTTACAGACATCCCAGTAGGTTAACATATGTTCCGATAGTTTCACAGATGTACCAGTAGTTTCCCAGATGTCCCAATAGTTTCACATATGTCCCATTAGTTTCACAGATGTCCCCATAGTTTCACAGATGTCCCAATAGTTTAACAGATGTCCCAGTAGTTTTACAGATGTCCCAGTAGTTTCACAGATGTCCCAATAGTTTCACAGATGTCCCAATAGTTTCACAGATGTCCCAGAAGCTTTACAGACATCCCAGTAGGTTAACAGATGTCCCGATAGTTTCACAGATGTACCAGTAGTTTCACAGATGTCCCAATAGATTCACATATGTCCCATTAGTTTCACAGATGTCCCCATAGTTTCACAGATGTCCCAATAGTTTAACAGATGTCCCAGTAGTATTACAGATGGCCCAGTAGTTTCACACATGTCCCAGTAGTTCCACAGACGCTCCAATAGTTTCACATATGTCCCATTAGTTCCACAGATGACCCTATAGTTTCACAGACGTTCCAATAGTTTCACAGATGTCCCAATAGTTTCACCTATGTCCCATTTGTTTCACAGATGTCCCCATAGTTTCACAGATGTCCCAATAGTTTCACAGATGTACCAGTAGTTTCACAGATGTCCCAATAGTTTCACAGATGTCCCAATAGTTTCACAGATGTCCCAGAAGTTTTACAGACATCCCAGTAGGTTAACAGATGTTCCGATAGTTTCACAGATGTACCAGTAGTTTCCCAGATGTCCCAATAGTTTCACATATGTCCCATTAGTTTCACAGATGTCCCCATAGTTTCACAGATGTCCCAATAGTTTAACAGATGTCCCAGTAGTTTTACAGATGTCCCAGTAGTTTCACAGATGTCCCAATAGTTTCACAGATGTCCCAATAGTTTCACAGATGTCCCAGAAGCTTTACAGACATCCCAGTAGGTTAACAGATGTCCCGATAGTTTCACAGATGTACCAGTAGTTTCACAGATGTCCCAATAGATTCACATATGTCCCATTAGTTTCACAGATGTCCCCATAGTTTCACAGATGTCCCAATAGTTTAACAGATGTCCCAGTAGTATTACAGATGGCCCAGTAGTTTCACACATGTCCCAGTAGTTCCACAGACGCTCCAATAGTTTCACATATGTCCCATTAGTTCCACAGATGACCCTATAGTTTCACAGACGTTCCAATAGTTTCACAGATGTCCCAATAGTTTCACCTATGTCCCATTTGTTTCACAGATGTCCCCATAGTTTCACAGATGTCCCAATAGTTTCACAGATGTACCAGTAGTTTCACAGATGTCCCAATAGTTTCACAGATGTCCCAATAGTTTCACAGATGTCCCAGAAGTTTTACAGACATCCCAGTAGGTTAACAGATGTTCCGATAGTTTCACAGATGTACCAGTAGTTTCACAGATGTCCCAATAGTTTCACATATGTCCCATTAGTTTCACAGATGTCCCCATAGTTTCACAGATGTCCCAATAGTTTAACAGATGTCCCAGTAGTTTTACAGATGTCCCAGTAGTTTCACAGTTATCCCAATCGTTTCACAGATGTCCCAATAGTTTCACAGATGTCCCAGAAGCTTTACAGACATCCCAGTAGGTTAACAGATGTCCCGATAGTTTCACAGATGTACCAGTAGTTTCACAGATGTCCCAATAGTTTCACATATGTCCCATTAGTTTCACAGATTTCCCCATAGTTTCACAGATGTCCCAATAGTTTAATAGATGTCCCAGTAGTATTACAGATGGCCCAGTAGTTTAACACATGTCCCAGTAGTTCCACAGACGCCCCAATAGTTTCACCTATGTCCCATTAGTTTCACAGATGTCCCCATAGTTTCACAGATCTCCCAATAGTTTCACAGATGTCCCATTAGTTTCACAGATGTTCCCATAGTTTCACAGATGTTCCAATAGTTTAACAGATGTCCCAGTAGTTTTACAGATGTCCCAGTAGTTTCACACATGTCCCAGTAGTTTCACAGACGCCCCAATAGTTTCACATATGTCCCATTAGTTTCACAGATGTCCCCATAGTTTCACAGATGTCCCAATAGTTTCACAGATGTACCAATAGTTTCACAGATGTCCCAATAGTTTAACAAATGTCCCAATAGTTTCACCCATGTCCCAATAGTTTCACAGATGTCCCAGGAGTTTAACAGATGTCCCAAAAGTTTAACAGATGTCCCAGTTGTTTCACAGATGTCCCAATAGTTTCACAGATGTACCAGTAGTTTCACGGATGTCCCAATAGTTTCACAGATGTCCCAATAGTTTCACAGATGTCCCAGAAGTTTTACAGACATCCCAGTAGGTTAACAGATGTTCCGATAGTTTCACAGATGTACCAGTAGTTTCCCAGATGTCCCAATAGTTTCACATATGTCCCATTAGTTTCACAGATGTCCCCATAGTTTCACAGATGTCCCAATAGTTTAACATGTCCCAGTAGTTTTACAGATGTCCCAGTAGTTTCACAGATGTCCCAATAGTTTCACAGATGTCCCAATAGTTTCACAGATGTCCCAGAAGCTTTACAGACATCCCAGTAGGTTAACAGATGTCCCGATAGTTTCACAGATGTACCAGTAGTTTCACAGATGTCCCAATAGATTCACATATGTCCCATTAGTTTCACAGATGTCCCCATAGTTTCACAGATGTCCCAATAGTTTAACAGATGTCCCAGTAGTATTACAGATGGCCCAGTAGTTTCACACATGTCCCAGTAGTTCCACAGACGCTCCAATAGTTTCACATATGTCCCATTAGTTTCACAGATGTCCCCATAGTTTCACAGATCTCCCAAAAGTTTCACAGATGTCCCATTAGTTTCACAGATGTTCCCATAGTTTCACAGATGTTCCAATAGTTTAACAGATGTCCCAGTAGTTTTACAGATGTCCCAGTAGTTTCACACATGTCCCAGTAGTTTCACAGACGCCCCAATAGTTTCACATATGTCCCATTAGTTTCACAGATGTCCCCATAGTTTCACAGATGTCCCAATAGTTTCACAGATGTACCAGTAGTTTCACAGATGTCCCAGTAGGTTAACAGATGTCCCCATAGTTTCACATATGTCCCAATAGTTTCACAGATGTCCCAGTAGTTTTACAGATATCCCAATAGGTTAACAGATGTCCCCATAGTTTCACAGATGTATCAGTAGTTTCACAGATGTCCCAATAGTTTCACAGATGTCCCAATAGTTTCACATATGTCCCATTAGTTCCACAGATGACCCTATAGTTTCACAGACGTTCCAATAGTTTCACAGATGTCCCAATAGTTTCACCTATGTCCCATTTGTTTCACAGATGTCCCCATAGTTTCACAGATGTCCCAATAGTTTCACAGATGTACCAGTAGTTTCACAGATGTCCCAATAGTTTCACAGATGTCCCAATAGTTTCACAGATGTCCCAGAAGTTTTACAGACATCCCAGTAGGTTAACAGATGTTCCGATAGTTTCACAGATGTACCAGTAGTTTCACAGATGTCCCAATAGTTTCACATATGTCCCATTAGTTTCACAGATGTCCCCATAGTTTCACAGATGTCCCAATAGTTTAACAGATTTCCCAGTAGTTTTACAGATGTCCCAGTAGTTCCACAGATATCCCAATCGTTTCACAGATGTCCCAATAGTTTCACAGATGTCCCAGAAGCTTTACAGACATCCCAGTAGGTTAACAGATGTCCCGATAGTTTCACAGATGTACCAGTAGTTTCACAGATGTCCCAATAGTTTCACATATGTCCCATTAGTTTCACAGATTTCCCCATAGTTTCACAGATGTCCCAATAGTTTAACAGATGTCCCAGTAGTATTACAGATGGCCCAGTAGTTTAACACATGTCCCAGTAGTTCCACAGACGCCCCAATAGTTTCACATATGTCCCATTAGTTTCACAGATGTCCCCATAGTTTCACAGATCTCCCAATAGTTTCACAGATGTCCCATTAGTTTCACAGATGTTCCCATAGTTTCACAGATGTTCCAATAGTTTAACAGATGTCCCAGTAGTTTTACAGATGTCCCAGTAGTTTCACACATGTCCCAGTAGTTTCACAGACGCCCCAATAGTTTCACATATGTCCGATTAGTTTCACAGATGTCCCCATAGTTTCACAGATGTCCCAATAGTTTCACAGATGTACCAATAGTTTCACAGATGTCCCAATAGTTTAACAAATGTCCCAATAGTTTCACCCATGTCCCAATAGTTTCACAGATGTCCCAGGAGTTTAACAGATTTCCCAAAAGTTTAACAGATGTCCCAGTTGTTTCACAGATGTCCCAATAGTTTCACAGATGTCCCAATAGTTTAACAGATGTCCCAGTAGTTTAACAGATGTCCCAGTAGTTTCACAGATGTCCCAATAGTTTAACAGATGTCCCAGTAGTTTAACAGATATCCCAGTAGTTTCACAGATGTCCCAATAGGTTCACATATGTCCCAGTAGTTTTACAGATGTCCCAGTAGTTTCACAGATGTCCCAATAGTTTAACAGATGTCCCAGTAGTTTAACAGATGTCCCAGTAGTTTCACAGATGGCCCAGTAGGTTAACAGATGTCCCCATAGTTTCACAGATGTCCCAATCGTTTCACAGATGTCCCAGTAGTTTTACAGATATCCCAGTAGGTTAACAGATGTCCCCATAGTTTCACAGATGTCCCAATAGTTTAACAGATGTCCCAGTAGTTTTACAGATGTCCTAGTAGTTTCACAGATGTCCCAATAGTTTCACAGATGTCCCAATAGTTTCACAGATGTCCCAGAAGCTTTACAGACATCCCAGTAGGTTAACAGATGTCCCGATAGTTTCACAGATGTACCAGTAGTTTCACAGATGTCCCAATAGTTTCACATATGTCCCATTAGTTTCACAGATGTCCCCATAGTTTCACAGATGTCCCAAAAGTTTAACAGATGTCCCAGTAGTATTACAGATGGCCCAGTAGTTTAACACATGTCCCAGTAGTTCCACACATGCCCCAATAGTTTCAAATATGTCCCATTAGTTTCACAGATGTCCCCATAGTTTCACAGATGTCCCAATAGTTTCACAGATGTACCAATAGTTTCACAGATGTGCCAATAGTTTAACAGATGTCCCAATAGTTTCACCCATGTCCCAATAGTTTCACAGATGTCCCAGGAGTTTAACAGATGTCCCAAAAGTTTAACAGATGTCCCAGTTGTTTCACAGATGTCCCAATAGTTTCACAGATGTCGAAATAGTTTAACAGATGTCCCAGTAGTTTAACAGATGTCCCAGTAGTTTCACAGATGTCCCAATAGTTTAACAGATGTCCCAGTAGTTTAACAGATGTCCCAGTAGTTTCACAGATGTCCCAATAGGTTCACATATGTCCCAGTAGTTTTACAGATGTCCCAGTAGTTTCACAGATGTCCCAATAGTTTAACAGACGTTCCAATAGTTTCACAGATGTCCCAATAGTTTCACCTATGTCCCATTTGTTTCACAGATGTCCCCATAGTTTCACAGATGTCCCAATAGTTTCACAGATGTACCAGTAGTTTCACAGATGTCCCAATAGTTTCACAGATGTCCCAATAGTTTCACAGATGTCCCAGAAGTTTTACAGACATCCCAGTAGGTTAACAGATGTTCCGATAGTTTCACAGATGTACCAGTAGTTTCACAGATGTCCCAATAGTTTCACATATGTCCCATTAGTTTCACAGATGTCCCCATAGTTTCACAGATGTCCCAATAGTTTAACAGATTTCCCAGTAGTTTTACAGATGTCCCAGTAGTTCCACAGATATCCCAATCGTTTCACAGATGTCCCAATAGTTTCACAGATGTCCCAGAAGCTTTACAGACATCCCAGTAGGTTAACAGATGTCCCGATAGTTTCACAGATGTACCAGTAGTTTCACAGATGTCCCAATAGTTTCACATATGTCCCATTAGTTTCACAGATTTCCCCATAGTTTCACAGATGTCCCAATAGTTTAACAGATGTCCCAGTAGTATTACAGATGGCCCAGTAGTTTAACACATGTCCCAGTAGTTCCACAGACGCCCCAATAGTTTCACATATGTCCCATTAGTTTCACAGATGTCCCCATAGTTTCACAGATCTCCCAATAGTTTCACAGATGTCCCATTAGTTTCACAGATGTTCCCATAGTTTCACAGATGTTCCAATAGTTTAACAGATGTCCCAGTAGTTTTACAGATGTCCCAGTAGTTTCACACATGTCCCAGTAGTTTCACAGACGCCCCAATAGTTTCACATATGTCCGATTAGTTTCACAGATGTCCCCATAGTTTCACAGATGTCCCAATAGTTTCACAGATGTACCAATAGTTTCACAGATGTCCCAATAGTTTAACAAATGTCCCAATAGTTTCACCCATGTCCCAATAGTTTCACAGATGTCCCAGGAGTTTAACAGATTTCCCAAAAGTTTAACAGATGTCCCAGTTGTTTCACAGATGTCCCAATAGTTTCACAGATGTCCCAATAGTTTAACAGATGTCCCAGTAGTTTAACAGATGTCCCAGTAGTTTCACAGATGTCCCAATAGTTTAACAGATGTCCCAGTAGTTTAACAGATATCCCAGTAGTTTCACAGATGTCCCAATAGGTTCACATATGTCCCAGTAGTTTTACAGATGTCCCAGTAGTTTCACAGATGTCCCAATAGTTTAACAGATGTCCCAGTAGTTTAACAGATGTCCCAGTAGTTTCACAGATGGCCCAGTAGGTTAACAGATGTCCCCATAGTTTCACAGATGTCCCAATCGTTTCACAGATGTCCCAGTAGTTTTACAGATATCCCAGTAGGTTAACAGATGTCCCCATAGTTTCACAGATGTCCCAATAGTTTAACAGATGTCCCAGTAGTTTTACAGATGTCCTAGTAGTTTCACAGATGTCCCAATAGTTTCACAGATGTCCCAATAGTTTCACAGATGTCCCAGAAGCTTTACAGACATCCCAGTAGGTTAACAGATGTCCCGATAGTTTCACAGATGTACCAGTAGTTTCACAGATGTCCCAATAGTTTCACATATGTCCCATTAGTTTCACAGATGTCCCCATAGTTTCACAGATGTCCCAAAAGTTTAACAGATGTCCCAGTAGTATTACAGATGGCCCAGTAGTTTAACACATGTCCCAGTAGTTCCACACATGCCCCAATAGTTTCAAATATGTCCCATTAGTTTCACAGATGTCCCCATAGTTTCACAGATGTCCCAATAGTTTCACAGATGTACCAATAGTTTCACAGATGTGCCAATAGTTTAACAGATGTCCCAATAGTTTCACCCATGTCCCAATAGTTTCACAGATGTCCCAGGAGTTTAACAGATGTCCCAAAAGTTTAACAGATGTCCCAGTTGTTTCACAGATGTCCCAATAGTTTCACAGATGTCGAAATAGTTTAACAGATGTCCCAGTAGTTTAACAGATGTCCCAGTAGTTTCACAGATGTCCCAATAGTTTAACAGATGTCCCAGTAGTTTAACAGATGTCCCAGTAGTTTCACAGATGTCCCAATAGGTTCACATATGTCCCAGTAGTTTTACAGATGTCCCAGTAGTTTCACAGATGTCCCAATAGTTTAACAGATGTCCCAGTAGTTTAACAGATGTCCCAGTAGTTTCACAGATGTCCCAGTAGGTTAACAGATGTACCCATAGTTTCACAGATGTCCCAATAGTTTCACAGATGTCCCAGTAGTTTTACAGATATCCCAGTAGGTTAACAGATGTCCCCATAGTTTCACAGATGTCCCAATAGTTTAACAGATGTCCCAGTCGTTTAACAGATGTCCCAGTAGTTTCACAGATGTCCCAGTAGGTTAACAGATGTCCTCATAGTTTCACAGATGTCCCAACAGGTTCACATATGTCCCAGTAGTTTTACAGATGACCCAGTAGTTTCACAGATGTCCCATTAGTTTCACAGATGTCCCCATATTTTCACAGATGTCCCAATAGTTTCCCAGATGTCCCAATAGTTTAACAGATGTCCCAGTAGTTTTACAGATGTCCCAGTAGTTTCACACATGTCCCAGTAGTTTCACAGACGCCCCAATAGTTTCACATATGTCCCATAAGTTTCACAGATGTCCCCATAGTTTCACAGATGTCCAAATAGTTTCACAGATGTCCCAGGAGTTTTACAGATATCCCAATAGGTTAACAGATGTCCCCATAGTTTCACAGATGTATCAGTAGTTTCACAGATGTCCAAATAGTTTCACAGATGTCCCAATAGTTTCACAGATGTCCCAATAGTTTCACATATGTCCCATTAGTTCCACAGATGACCATATAGTTTCACAGATGTTCCAATAGTTTCACAGATGTCCCAATAGTTTCACCTAAGTCCCATTTGTTTCACAGATGTCCCCATAGTTTCACAGATGTCCCAATAGTTTCACAGATGTACCAGTAGTTTCACGGATGTCCCAATAGTTTCACAGATGTCCCAATAGTTTCACAGATGTCCCAGAAGTTTTACAGACATCCCAGTAGGTTAACAGATGTTCCGATAGTTTCACAGATGTACCAGTAGTTTCACAGATGTCCCAATAGTTTCACATATGTCCCATTAGTTTCACAGATGTCACCATAGTTTCACAGATGTCCCAATAGTTTAACAGATGTCCCAGTAGTTTTACAGATGTCCCAGTAGTTTCACAGATGTCCCAATAGTTTCACAGATGTCCCAATAGTTTCACAGATGTCCCAGAAGCATTACAGACATCCCAGTAGGTTAACAGATGTCCCGATAGTTTCACAGATGTACCAGTAGTTTCACAGATGTCCCAATAGATTCACATATGTCCCATTAGTTTCACAGATGTCCCCATAGTTTCACAGATGTCCCAATAGTTTAACAGATGTCCCAGTAGTATTACAGATGGCCCAGTAGTTTAACACATGTCCCAGTAGTTCCACAGACGCTCCAATAGTTTCACATATGTCCCATTAGTTTCACAGATGTCCCCATAGTTTCACAGATCTCCCAATAGTTTCACAGATGTCCCATTAGTTTCACAGATGTTCCCATAGTTTCACAGATGTTCCAATAGTTTAACAGATGTCCCAGTAGTTTTACAGATGTCCCAGTAGTTTCACACATGTCCCAGTAGTTTCACAGACGCCCCAATAGTTTCACATATGTCCCATTAGTTTCACAGATGTCCCCATAGTTTCACAGATGTCCCAATAGTTTCACAGATGTACCAGTAGTTTCACAGATGTCCCAGTAGGTTAACAGATGTCCCCATAGTTTCACAGATGTCCCAATAGTTTCACAGATGTCCCAGTAGTTTTACAGATATCCCAATAGGTTAACAGATGTCCCCATAGTTTCACAGATGTATCAGTAGTTTCACAGATGTCCAAATAGTTTCACAGATGTCCCAATAGTTTCACAGATGTCCCAATAGTTTCACATATGTCCCATTAGTTCCACAGATGACCCTATAGTTTCACAGACGTTCCAATAGTTTCACAGATGTCCCAATAGTTTCACCTATGTCCCATTTGTTTCACAGATGTCCCCATAGTTTCACAGATGTCCCAATAGTTTCACAGATGTACCAGTAGTTTCACAGATGTCCCAATAGTTTCACAGATGTCCCAATAGTTTCACAGATGTCCCAGAAGTTTTACAGACATCTCAGTAGGTTAACAGATGTTCCGATAGTTTCACAGATGTACCAGTAGTTTCACAGATGTCCCAATAGTTTCACATATGTCCCATTAGTTTCACAGATGTCCCCATAGTTTCACAGATGTCCCAATAGTTTAACAGATGTCCCAGTAGTTTTACAGATGTCCCAGTAGTTTCACAGATATCCCAATCGTTTCACAGATGTCCCAATAGTTTCACAGATGTCCCAGAAGCTTTACAGACATCCCAGTAGGTTAACAGATGTCCCGATAGTTTCACAGATGTACCAGTAGTTTCACAGATGTCCCAATAGTTTCACATATGTCCCATTAGTTTCACAGATTTCCCCATAGTTTCACAGATGTCCCAATAGTTTAATAGATGTCCCAGTAGTATTACAGATGGCCCAGTAGTTTAACACATGTCCCAGTAGTTCCACAGACGCCCCAATAGTTTCACCTATGTCCCATTAGTTTCACAGATGTCCCCATAGTTTCACAGATCTCCCAATAGTTTCACAGATGTCCCATTAGTTTCACAGATGTTCCCATAGTTTCACAGATGTTCCAATAGTTTAACAGATGTCCCAGTAGTTTTACAGATGTCCCAGTAGTTTCACACATGTCCCAGTAGTTTCACAGACGCCCCAATAGTTTCACATATGTCCCATTAGTTTCACAGATGTCCCCATAGTTTCACAGATGTCCCAATAGTTTCACAGATGTACCAATAGTTTCACAGATGTCCCAATAGTTTAACAAATGTCCCAATAGTTTCACCCATGTCCCAAAAGTTTCACAGATGTCCCAGGAGTTTAACAGATGTCCCAAAAGTTTAACAGATGTCCCAGTTGTTTCACAGATGTCCCAATAGTTTCACAGATGTACCAGTAGTTTCACGGATGTCCCAATAGTTTCACAGATGTCCCAATAGTTTCACAGATGTCCCAGAAGTTTTACAGACATCCCAGTAGGTTAACAGATGTTCCGATAGTTTCACAGATGTACCAGTAGTTTCCCAGATGTCCCAATAGTTTCACATATGTCCCATTAGTTTCACAGATGTCCCCATAGTTTCACAGATGTCCCAATAGTTTAACAGATGTCCCAGTAGTTTTACAGATGTCCCAGTAGTTTCACAGATGTCCCAATAGTTTCACAGATGTCCCAATAGTTTCACAGATGTCCCAGAAGCTTTACAGACATCCCAGTAGGTTAACAGATGTCCCGATAGTTTCACAGATGTACCAGTAGTTTCACAGATGTCCCAATAGATTCACATATGTCCCATTAGTTTCACAGATGTCCCCATAGTTTCACAGATGTCCCAATAGTTTAACAGATGTCCCAGTAGTATTACAGATGGCCCAGTAGTTTCACACATGTCCCAGTAGTTCCACAGACGCTCCAATAGTTTCACATATGTCCCATTAGTTCCACAGATGACCCTATAGTTTCACAGACGTTCCAATAGTTTCACAGATGTCCCAATAGTTTCACCTATGTCCCATTTGTTTCACAGATGTCCCCATAGTTTCACAGATGTCCCAATAGTTTCACAGATGTACCAGTAGTTTCACAGATGTCCCAATAGTTTCACAGATGTCCCAATAGTTTCACAGATGTCCCAGAAGTTTTACAGACATCCCAGTAGGTTAACAGATGTTCCGATAGTTTCACAGATGTACCAGTAGTTTCACAGATGTCCCAATAGTTTCACATATGTCCCATTAGTTTCACAGATGTCCCCATAGTTTCACAGATGTCCCAATAGTTTAACAGATGTCCCAGTAGTTTTACAGATGTCCCAGTAGTTTCACAGATATCCCAATCGTTTCACAGATGTCCCAATAGTTTCACAGATGTCCCAGAAGCTTTACAGACATCCCAGTAGGTTAACAGATGTCCCGATAGTTTCACAGATGTACCAGTAGTTTCACAGATGTCCCAATAGTTTCACATATGTCCCATTAGTTTCACAGATTTCCCCATAGTTTCACAGATGTCCCAATAGTTTAATAGATGTCCCAGTAGTATTACACATGGCCCAGTAGTTTAACACATGTCCCAGTAGTTCCACAGACGCCCCAATAGTTTCACCTATGTCCCATTAGTTTCACAGATGTCCCCATAGTTTCACAGATCTCCCAATAGTTTCACAGATGTCCCATTAGTTTCACAGATGTTCCCATAGATTCACAGATGTTCCAATAGTTTAACAGATGTCCCAGTAGTTTTACAGATGTCCCAGTAGTTTCACACATGTCCCAGTAGTTTCACAGACGCCCCAATAGTTTCACATATGTCCCATTAGTTTCACAGATGTCCCCATAGTTTCACAGATGTCCCAATAGTTTCACAGATGTACCAATAGTTTCACAGATGTCCCAATAGTTTAACAAATGTCCCAATAGTTTCACCCATGTCCCAATAGTTTCACAGATGTCCCAGGAGTTTAACAGATGTCCCAAAAGTTTAACAGATGTCCCAGTTGTTTCACAGATGTCCCAATAGTTTCACAGATGTACCAGTAGTTTCACGGATGTCCCAATAGTTTCACAGATGTCCCAATAGTTTCACAGATGTCCCAGAAGTTTTACAGACATCCCAGTAGGTTAACAGATGTTCCAATAGTTTCACAGATGTACCAGTAGTTTCCCAGATGTCCCAATAGTTTCACATATGTCCCATTAGTTTCACAGATGTCCCCATAGTTTCACAGATGTCCCAATAGTTTAACAGATGTTCCAGTAGTTTTACAGATGTCCCAGTAGTTTCACAGATGTCCCAATAGTTTCACAGATGTCCCAATAGTTTCACAGATGTCCCAGAAGCTTTACAGACATCCCAGTAGGTTAACAGATGTCCCGATAGTTTCACAGATGTACCAGTAGTTTCACAGATGTCCCAATAGATTCACATATGTCCCATTAGTTTCACAGATGTCCCCATAGTTTCACAGATGTCCCAATAGTTTAACAGATGTCCCAGTAGTATTACAGATGGCCCAGTAGTTTCACACATGTCCCAGTAGTTCCACAGACGCTCCAATAGTTTCACATATGTCCCATTAGTTTCACAGATGTCCCCATAGTTTCACAGATCTCCCAAAAGTTTCACAGATGTCCCATTAGTTTCACAGATGTTCCCATAGTTTCACAGATGTTCCAATAGTTTAACAGATGTCCCAGTAGATTTACAGATGTCCCAGTAGTTTCACACATGTCCCAGTAGTTTCACAGACGCCCCAATAGTTTCAAATATGTCCCATTAGTTTCACAGATGTCCCCATAGTTTCACAGATGTCCCAATAGTTTCACAGATGTACCAGTAGTTTCACAGATGTCCCAGTAGGTTAACATATGTCCCCATAGTTTCACATATGTCCCAATAGTTTCACAGATGTCCCAGTAGTTTTACAGATATCCCAATAGGTTAACAGATGTCCCCATAGTTTCACAGATGTATCAGTAGTTTCACAGATGTCCAAATAGTTTCACAGATGTCCCAATAGTTTCACAGATGTCCCAATAGTTTCACATATGTCCCATTAGTTCCACAGATGACCCTATAGTTTCACAGACGTTCCAATAGTTTCACAGATGTCCCAATAGTTTCACCTATGTCCCATTTGTTTCACAGATGTCCCCATAGTTTCACAGATGTCCCAATAGTTTCACAGATGTACCAGTAGTTTCACAGATGTCCCAATAGTTTCACAGATGTCCCAATAGTTTCACAGATGTCCCAGAAGTTTTACAGACATCCCAGTAGGTTAACAGATGTTCCGATAGTTTCACAGATGTACCAGTAGTTTCACAGATGTCCCAATAGTTTCACATATGTCCCATTAGTTTCACAGATGTCCCCATAGTTTCACAGATGTCCCAATAGTTTAACAGATTTCCCAGTAGTTTTACAGATGTCCCAGTAGTTCCACAGATATCCCAATCGTTTCACAGATGTCCCAATAGTTTCACAGATGTCCCAGAAGCTTTACAGACATCCCAGTAGGTTAACAGATGTCCCGATAGTTTCACAGATGTACCAGTAGTTTCACAGATGTCCCAATAGTTTCACATATGTCCCATTAGTTTCACAGATTTCCCCATAGTTTCACAGATGTCCCAATAGTTTAACAGATGTCCCAGTAGTATTACAGATGGCCCAGTAGTTTTACACATGTCCCAGTAGTTCCACAGACGCCCCAATAGTTTCACATATGTCCCATTAGTTTCACAGATGTCCCCATAGTTTCACAGATCTCCCAATAGTTTCACAGATGTCCCATTAGTTTCACAGATGTTCCCATAGTTTCACAGATGTTCCAATAGTTTAACAGATGTCCCAGTAGTTTTACAGATGTCCCAGTAGTTTCACACATGTCCCAGTAGTTTCACAGACGCCCCAATAGTTTCACATATGTCCCATTAGTTTCACAGATGTCCCCATAGTTTCACAGATGTCCCAATAGTTTCACAGATGTACCAATAGTTTCACAGATGTCCCAATAGTTTAACAAATGTCCCAATAGTTTCACCCATGTCCAATAGTTTCACAGATGTCCCAGGAGTTTAACAGATTTCCCAAAAGTTTAACAGATGTCCTAGTTGTTTCACAGATGTCCCAATAGTTTCACAGATGTCCCAATAGTTTAACAGATGTCCCAGTAGTTTAACAGATGTCCCAGTAGTTTCACAGATGTCCCAATAGTTTAACAGATGTCCCAGTAGTTTAAAAGATGTCCCAGTAGTTTCACAGATGTCCCAATAGGTTCACATATGTCCCAGTAGTTTTACAGATGTCCCAGTAGTTTCACAGATGTCCCAATAGTTTAACAGATGTCCCAGTAGTTTAACAGATGTCCCAGTAGTTTCACAGATGGCCCAGTAGGTTAACAGATGTCCCCATAGTTTCACAGATGTCCCAATCGTTTCACAGATGTCCCCATAGTTTCACAGATGTCCCAATAGTTTAACAGATGTCCCAGTAGTTTTACAGATGTCCCAGTAGTTCCACAGATATCCCAATCGTTTCACAGATGTCCCAGTAGTTTCACAGATGTCCCAGTAGGTTAACAGATGTTCCCATAGTTTCACAGATGTCCCAATCGTTTCACAGATGTCCCAGTAGTTTTACAGATATCCCAGTAGGTTAACAGATGTCCCCATAGTTTCACAGATGTCCCAATAGTTTAACAGATGTCCCCATAGTTTCACAGATGTCCCAATAGTTTAACAGATGTCCCAGTAGTTTCACAGATGTCCCAGTAGGTTAACAGATGTCCCCATAGTTTCACAGATGTCCCAATAGGTTCACATATGTCCCAGTAGTTTTACAGATGTCCCAGTAGTTTCACAGATGTCCCAATAGTTTTACAGATGTCCCAATAGTTTCCCAGATGTCCCAATAGTTTCACAGATGTCCCCATAGTTTCACAGATGTACCAGTAGTTTCACAGATGTCCCAATATTTTCACAGATGTCCCAATAGTTTCACAGATGTACTAGTAGTTTCACAGATGTCCCAATAGTTTCACATATGTCCCATTAGTTTCACAGATGTCCCCATAGTTTCACAGATGTCCCAATAGTTTAACAGATGTCCCAATAGTTTTAAAGATGTCCCAGTAGTTTCACAGATGTCCCCATAGTTTCACAGATGTCCCAATAGTTTAAAAGATGTCCCAGTAGTTTTACAGATGTCCCAGTAGTTTCACACATGTCCCAGTAGTTTCACAGACGCCCCAATAGTTTCACAGATGTCCCATTAGTTTCACAGATGTCCCCATAGTTTCACAGATGTCCCAGTAGGTTAACAGATGTCCCCATAGTTTCACAGATGTCCCAATAGTTTCACAGATGTCCCAGTAGTTTTACAGATATCCCAGTAGGTTAACAGATGTCCCCATATTCTTAGTTTTTTCGGTAAAGTCACGTTGAAGAGAAACAACAAAATAACAAAATATATATAAAACAATAAAAAATTCTCACGACGTTTCGACCATAACTCAAACGGTCATCATCAGGTGTGTCGGTTTGCATATGATGATGACCGTTTGAGTTATGGTCGAAACGTCGTGAGAATTTTTTTTTATTGTTTTATATATATTTTGTTATTTTGTTGTTTCTCTTCAACGTGACTTTACCGAAAAAACTAAGAATATGAATTACTGCAGTCACGAAAGCTTTAAATCAAAATGTAGATGTCCCCATAGTTTAACAGATGTCCCAATAGTTTAACAGATGTCCCAGTAGTTTAACAGATGTCCCAGTAGTTTCACAGATGTCCCAGTAGGTTAAAAGATGTCCCCATAGTTTCACAGATGTGCCAATAGTTTCACATATGTCCCATTAGTTTCACAGATGTCCCCATAGTTTCACAGATGTCCCAATAGTTTCACAGATGTACCAGTAGTTTCACAGATGTCCCAATAGTCTAACAGATGTCCCAGTAGTTTACCAGATGTCCCAATAGTTTAACAGATGTCCCAGTAGTTTCACAGATGTCCCAGTAGGTTAACAGATGTCCCCATAGTTTCACAGATGTCCCCATAGTTCCACAGATGTCCCAGTAGTTTTCCAGATATCCCAGTAGGTTAACAGATGTCCCCATAGTTTCAAAGATGTCCCAATAGTTTCACAGATGTCCCATTAGTTTCACAGATGTCCCCATAGTTTCACAGATGTCCCAGCAGGTTAACAGATGTCCCCATAGTTTCACAGATGTCCCAATAGTTTAACAGATGTCCCAGTAGTTTTACAGATGACCCAGTAGTTTCACACATGTCCCAGTAGTTTCACAGACGCCCCAATAGTTTCACAGATGTCCCATTAGTTTCACAGATGTCCCCATAGTTTCACAGATGTCCCAGTAGGTTAACAGATGTCCCCATAGTTTCACAGATGTCCCAATAGTTTCACAGATGTCCCAGTAGTTTTACAGATATCCCAGTAGGTTAACAGATGTTCCGATAGTTTCACAGATGTACCAGTAGTTTCACAGATGTCCCAATAGTTTAACAGTGTCCCAGTAGTTTTACAGATGTCCCAGTAATTTCAGACATGTCCCAGTAGTTTCACAGATGCCACAATATTTTCACATATGTCCCATTAGTTTCACAGATGTCCCCATAGTTTCACAGATGTCCCAATAGTTTCACAGATGTCCCATTAGTTTCACAGATGTCCCCATAGTTTCACAGATGTCCCAATAGTTTAACAGATGTCGCAGTAGTTTTACAGATGTCCCAGTAGTTTCACACATGTCCCAGGAGTTTCACAGACGCCCCAATAGTTTCACATATGTCCCAGTAGTTTTACAGATATCCCAATAGGTTAACAGATGTCCCCATAGTTTCACAGATGTACCAGTAGTTTCACAGATGTCCCAATAGTTTCACAGATGTCCCAATAGTTTCACAGATGTCCCAATAGTTTCACATATGTCCCATTAGTTCCACAGATGACCCCATAGTTTCACAGATGTTCCAATAGTTTCACAGATGTCCCAATAGTTTCACCTATGTCCTATTTGTTTCACAGATGTCCCCATAGTTTCACAGATGTCCCAGAATTTTCAAAGATGTACCAGTAGTTTCACAGATGTCCCAATAGTTTCACAGATGTCGCAATAGTTTCACAGATGTCCCAGAAGTTTTACAGACATCCCAGTAGGTTAACAGATGTTCCGATAGTTTCACAGATGTACCAGTAGTTTCACAGATGTCCCAATAGTTTAACAGTGTCCCAGTAGTTTTACAGATGTCCCAGTAATTTCAGACATGTCCCAGTAGTTTCACAGACGCCACAATATTTTCACATATGTCCCATTAGTTTCACAGATGTCCCCATAGTTTCACAGATGTCCCAGAAGCTTTACAGACATCCCAGTAGATTAACAGATGTCCCGATAGTTTCACAGATGTACCAGTAGTTTCACAGATGTCCCAATAGTTTCACATATGTCCCATTAGTTTCACAGATTCCCCCATAGTTTCACAGATGTCCCAATAGTTTAACAGATGTCCCAGTAGTATTACAGATGGCCCAGTAGTTTAACACATGTCCCAGTAGTTCCACAGATGCCCCAATAGTTTCACATATGTCCCATTAGTTTCACAGATGTCCCCATAGTTTCACAGATCTCCCAATAGTTTCACAGATGTCCCATTAGTTTCACAGATGTTCCCATAGTTTCACAGATGTTCCAATAGTTTAACAGATGTCGCAGTAGTTTTACAGATGTCCCAGTAGTTTCACACATGTCCCAGTAGTTTCACAGACGCCCCAATAGTTTCACATATGTCCCATTAGTTTCACAGATGTCCCCATAGTTTCACAGATGTCCCAATAGTTTAACAGATGTCCCAATAGTTTCACCCATGTCCCAATAGTTTCACAGATGTCCCAGGAGTTTAACAGATGTCCCAAAAGTTTAACAGATGTCCCAGTTGTTTCACAGATGTCCCAATAGTTTCACAGATGTCCCAATAGTTTAACAGATGTCCCAGTAGTTTAACAGATGTCCCAGTAGTTTCACAGATGTCCCAATAGTTTAACAGATGTCCCAGTAGTTTAACAGATGTCCCAGTAGTTTCACAGATGTCCCAATAGGTTCACATATGTCCCAGTAGTTTTACAGATGTCCCAGTAGTTTCACAGATGTCCCAATAGTTTAACAGATGTCCCAGTAGTATAACAGATGTCCCAGTAGTTTCACAGATGTCCCAGTAGGTTAACAGATGTCCCCATAGTTTCACAGATGTCCCAATCGTTTCACAGATGTCCCAGTAGTTTTACAGATATCCCAGTAGGTTAACAGATGTCCCCATAGTTTCACAGATGTCCCAATAGTTTAACAGATGTCCCAGTAGTTTTACAGATGTCCCAGTAGGTTAACAGATGTCCCCATAGTTTCACAGATGTCCCAATAGGTTCACATATGTCCCAGTAGTTTCACAGATGTCCCAATAGGTTCACATATGTCCCAGTAGTTTTACAGATGTCCCAGTAGCTTCACAGATGTCCCAATAGTTTAACAGATGTCCCAGTAGTTTAACAGATGTCCCAGTAGTTTCACAGATGTCCCAGTAGGTTAACAGATGTCCCCATAGTTTCACAGATGTCCCAATCGTTTCACAGATGTCCCAGTAGTTTTACAGATATCCCAGTAGGTTAACAGATGTCCCCATAGTTTCCCAGATGTCCCAATAGTTTAACAGATGTCCCAGTAGTTTCACAGATGTCCCAGTAGTTTCACAGATGTCCCAATAGTTTTACAGATGTCCCAATAGTTTCCCAGATGTCCCAATAGTTTCACAGATGTCCCCATAGTTTCACAGATGTACCAGTAGTTTCACAGATGTCCCAATATTTTCACAGATGTCCCAATAGTTTCACAGATGTACTAGTAGTTTCACAGATGTCCCAATAGTTTCACATATGTCCCATTAGTTTCACAGATGTCCCCATAGTTTCACAGATGTCCCAATAGTTTAACAGATGTCCCAATAGTTTTAAAGATGTCCCAGTAGTTTCACAGATGTCCCCATAGTTTCACAGATGTCCCAATAGTTTAAAAGATGTCCCAGTAGTTTTACAGATGTCCCAGTAGTTTCACACATGTCCCAGTAGTTTCACAGACGCCCCAATAGTTTCACAGATGTCCCATTAGTTTCACAGATGTCCCCATAGTTTCACAGATGTCCCAGTAGGTTAACAGATGTCCCCATAGTTTCACAGATGTCCCAATAGTTTCACAGATGTCCCAGTAGTTTTACAGATATCCCAGTAGGTTAACAGATGTCCCCATAGTTTAACAGATGTCCCAATAGTTTAACAGATGTCCCAGTAGTTTAACAGATGTCCCAGTAGTTTCACAGATGTCCCAGTAGGTTAAAAGATGTCCCCATAGTTTCACAGATGTCCCAATAGTTTCACATATGTCCCATTAGTTTCACAGATGTCCCCATAGTTTCACAGATGTCCCAATAGTTTCACAGATGTACCAGTAGTTTCACAGATGTCCCAATAGTCTAACAGATGTCCCAGTAGTTTACCAGATGTCCCAATAGTTTAACAGATGTCCCAGTAGTTTCACAGATGTCCCAGTAGGTTAACAGATGTCCCCATAGTTTCACAGATGTCCCAATAGTTCCACAGATGTCCCAGTAGTTTTCCAGATATCCCAGTAGGTTAACAGATGTCCCCATAGTTTCACAGATGTCCCAATAGTTTCACAGATGTCCCATTAGTTTCACAGATGTCCCCATAGTTTCACAGATGTCCCAGCAGGTTAACAGATGTCCCCATAGTATCACAGATGTCCCAATAGTTTAACAGATGTCCCAGTAGTTTTACAGATGTCCCAGTAGTTTCACACATGTCCCAGTAGTTTCACAGACGCCCCAATAGTTTCACAGATGTCCCATTAGTTTCACAGATGTCCCCATAGTTTCACAGATGTCCCAGTAGGTTAACAGATGTCCCCATAGTTTAACAGATGTCCCAATAGTTTCACAGATGTCCCAATAGTTTCACAGATGTCCCAGAAGCTTTTCAGACATCCCAGTAGATTAACAGATGTCCCGATAGTTTCACAGATGTACCAGTAGTTTCACAGATGTCCCAATAGTTTCACATATGTCCCATTAGTTTCACAGATTTCCCCATAGTTTCACAGATGTCCCAATAGTTTAACAGATGTCCCAGTAGTATTACAGATGGCCCAGTAGTTTAACACATGTCCCAGTAGTTCCACAGACGCCCCAATAGTTTCACATATGTCCCATTAGTTTCACAGATGTCCCCATAGTTTCACAGATCTCCCAATAGTTTCACAGATGTCCCATTAGTTTCACAGATGTTCCCATAGTTTCACAGATGTTCCAATAGTTTAACAGATGTCCCAGTAGTTTTACAGATGTCCCAGTAGTTTCACACATGTCCCAGTAGTTTCACAGACGCCCCAATAGTTTCACATATGTCCCATTAGTTTCACAGATGTCCCCATAGTTTCACAGATGTCCCAATAGTTTCACAGATGTACCAATAGTTTCACAGATGTCCCAATAGTTTAACAGATGTCCCAATAGTTTCACCCATGTCCCAATAGTTTCACAGATGTCCCAGGAGTTTAACAGATGTCCCAAAAGTTTAACAGATGTCCCAGTTGTTTCACAGATGTCCCAATAGTTTCACAGATGTCCCAATAGTTTAACAGATGTCCCAGTAGTTTAACAGATGTCCCAGTAGTTTCACAGATGTCCCAATAGTTTAACAGATGTCCCAGTAGTTTAACAGATGTCCCAGTAGTTTCACAGATGTCCCAATAGGTTCACATATGTCCCAGTAGTTTTACAGATGTCCCAGTAGTTTCACAGATGTCCCAATAGTTTAACAGATGTCCCAGTAGTATAACAGATGTCCCAGTAGTTTCACAGATGGCCCAGTAGGTTAACAGATGTCCCCATAGTTTCACAGATGTCCCAATCGTTTCACAGATGTCCCAGTAGTTTTACAGATATCCCAGTAGGTTAACAGATGTCCCCATAGTTTCACAGATGTCCCAATAGTTTAACAGATGTCCCAGTAGTTTCACAGATGTCCCAGTAGGTTAACAGATGTCCCCATAGTTTCACAGATGTCCCAATAGGTTCACATATGTCCCAGTAGTTTCACAGATGTCCCAATAGGTTCACATATGTCCCAGTAGTTTTACAGATGTCCCAGTAGCTTCACAGATGTCCCAATAGTTTAACAGATGTCCCAGTAGTTTAACAGATGTCCCAGTAGTTTCACAGATGTCCCAGTAGGTTAACAGATGTCCCCATAGTTTCACAGATGTCCCAATCGTTTCACAGATGTCCCAGTAGTTTTACAGATATCCCAGTAGGTTAACAGATGTCCCCATAGTTTCACAGATGTCCCAATAGTTTAACAGATGTCCCAGTAGTTTCACAGATGTCCCAGTAGTTTCACAGATGTCCCAATAGTTTTACAGATGTCCCAATAGTTTCCCAGATGTCCCAATAGTTTCACAGATGTCCCCATAGTTTCACAGATGTACCAGTAGTTTCACAGATGTCCCAATATTTTCACAGATGTCCCAATAGTTTCACAGATGTACTAGTAGTTTCACAGATGTCCCAATAGTTTCACATATGTCCCATTAGTTTCACAGATGTCCCCATAGTTTCACAGATGTCCCAATAGTTTAACAGATGTCCCAATAGTTTTAAAGATGTCCCAGTAGTTTCACAGATGTCCCCATAGTTTCACATATGTCCCATTAGTTTCACAGATGTCCCCATAGTTTCACAGATCTCCCAATAGTTTCACAGATGTCCCATTAGTTTCACAGATGTTCCCATAGTTTCACAGATGTTCCAATAGTTTAACAGATGTCCCAGTAGTTTTACAGATGTCCCAGTAGTTTCACATATGTCCCATTAGTTTCACAGATGTCCCCATAGTTTCACAGATCTCCCAATAGTTTCACAGATGTCCCATTAGTTTCACAGATGTTCCCATAGTTTCACAGATGTTCCAATAGTTTAACAGATGTCCCAGTAGTTTTACAGATGTCCCAGTAGTTTCACACATGTCCCAGTAGTTTCACAGACGCCCCAATAGTTTCACATATGTCCCATTAGTTTCACAGATGTCCCCATAGTTTCACAGATGTCCCAATAGTTTCACAGATGTACCAATAGTTTCACAGATGTCCCAATAGTTTAACAGATGTCCCAATAGTTTCACCCATGTCCCAATAGTTTCACAGATGTCCCAGGAGTTTAACAGATGTCCCAAAAGTTTAACAGATGTCCCAGTTGTTTCACAGATGTCCCAATAGTTTCACAGATGTCCCAATAGTTTAACAGATGTCCCAGTAGTTTAACAGATGTCCCAGTAGTTTCACAGATGTCCCAATAGTTTAACAGATGTCCCAGTAGTTTAACAGATGTCCCAGTAGTTTCACAGATGTCCCAATAGGTTCACATATGTCCCAGTAGTTTTACAGATGTCCCAGTAGTTTCACAGATGTCCCAATAGTTTAACAGATGTCCCAGTAGTTTCACAGATGTCCCAGTAGGTTAACAGATGTCCCCGTAGTTTCACAGATGTCCCAATAGGTTCACATATGTCCCAGTAGTTTCACAGATGTCCCAATAGGTTCACATATGTCCCAGTAGTTTTACAGATGTCCCAGTAGCTTCACAGATGTCCCAATAGTTTAACAGATGTCCCAGTAGTTTAACAGATGTCCCAGTAGTTTCACAGATGTCCCAGTAGGTTAACAGATGTCCCCATAGTTTCACAGATGTCCCAATCGTTTCACAGATGTCCCAGTAGTTTTACAGATATCCCAGTAGGTTAACAGATGTCCCCATAGTTTCACAGATGTCCCAATAGTTTAACAGATGTCCCAGTAGTTTCACAGATGTCCCAGTAGTTTCACAGATGTCCCAATAGTTTTACAGATGTCCCAATAGTTTCCCAGATGTCCCAATAGTTTCACAGATGTCCCCATAGTTTCACAGATGTACCAGTAGTTTCACAGATGTCCCAATATTTTCACAGATGTCCCAATAGTTTCACAGATGTACTAGTAGTTTCACAGATGTCCCAATAGTTTCACATATGTCCCATTAGTTTCACAGATGTCCCCATAGTTTCACAGATGTCCCAGTAGGTTAACAGATGTCCCCATAGTTTCACAGATGTCCCAATAGTTTCACAGATGTCCCAGTAGTTTTACAGATATCCCAGTAGGTTAACAGATGTCCCCATAGTTTAACAGATGTCCCAATAGTTTAACAGATGTCCCAGTAGTTTAACAGATGTCCCAGTAGTTTCACAGATGTCCCAGTAGGTTAAAAGATGTCCCCATAGTTTCACAGATGTCCCCATAGTTTCACAGATGTCCCAATAGTTTCACAGATGTACCAGTAGTTTCACAGATGTCCCAATAGTCTAACAGATGTCCCAGTAGTTTACCAGATGTCCCAATAGTTTAACAGATGTCCCAGTAGTTTCACAGATGTCCCAGTAGGTTAACAGATGTCCCCATAGTTTCACAGATGTCCCAATAGTTCCACAGATGTCCCAGTAGTTTTCTAGATATCCCAGTAGGTTAACAGATGTCCCCATAGTTTCACAGATGTCCCAATAGTTTCACAGATGTCCCATTAGTTTCACAGATGTCCCCATAGTTTCACAGATGTCCCAGCAGGTTAACAGATGTCCCCATAGTTTCACAGATGTCCCAATAATTTAACAGATGTCCCAGTAGTTTTACAGATGTCCCAGTAGTTTCACACATGTCCCAGTAGTTTCACAGACGCCCCAATAGTTTCACAGATGTCCCCATAGTTTCACAGATGTCCCAATAGTTTCACAGATGTCCCAGTAGTTTTACAGATATCCCAGTAGGTTAACAGATGTTCCGATAGTTTCACAGATGTACCAGTAGTTTCACAGATGTCCCAATAGTTTAACAGTGTCCCAGTAATTTCAGACATGTCCCAGTAGTTTCACAGACGCCACAATATTTTCACATATGTCCCATTAGTTTCACAGATGTCCCCATAGTTTCACAGATGTCCCAATAGTTTCACAGATGTCCCATTAGTTTCACAGATGTCCCCATAGTTTCACAGATGTCCCAATAGTTTAACAGATGTCGCAGTAGTTTTACAGATGTCCCAGTAGTTTCACACATGTCCCAGGAGTTTCACAGACGCCCCAATAGTTTCACATATGTCCCATTAGTTTCACAGATGTCCCCATAGTTTCACAGATGTCCCAATAGTTTCACAGATGTACCAGTAGTTTCACAGATGTCCCAGTAGGTTAACAGATGTCCCCATAGTTTCACAGATGTCCCAATAGTTTCACAGATGTCCCAGTAGTTTTACAGATATCCCAATAGGTTAACAGATGTCCCCATAGTTTCACAGATGTCCCAATAGTTTCACAGATGTCCCAATAGTTTCACATATGTCCCATTAGTTCCACAGATGACCCCATAGTTTCACAGATGTTCCAATAGTTTCACAGATGTCCCAATAGTTTCACCTATGTCCTATTTGTTTCACAGATGTCCCCATAGTTTCACAGATGTCCCAGAATTTTCACAGATGTACCAGGAGTTTCACAGATGTCCCAATAGTTTCACAGATGTCCCAATAGTTTCACAGATGACCCAGAAGTTTTACAGGCATCCCAGTAGGTTAACAGATGTTCCGATAGTTTCACAGATGTACCAGTAGTTTCACAGATGTCCCAGTAGTTTCACATATGTCCCATTAGTTTCACAGATGTCCCCATAGTTTCACAGATGTCCCAATAGTTTAACAGATGTCCCAGTAGTATTACAGATGGCCCAGTAGTTTAACACATGTCCCAGTAGTTCCACAGACGCCCCAATAGTTTCACATATGTCCCATTAGTTTCACAGATGTCCCCATAGTTTCACAGATGTCCCAATAGTTTCACAGATGTAACAATAGTTTCACGGATGTCCCAATAGTTTAACAGATGTCCCAATAGTTTCACCCATATCCCAATAGTTTCACAGATGTCCCAGGAGTTTAACAGATGTCCCAAAAGTTTAACAGATGTCCCAGTTGT
Source organism: Petromyzon marinus (assembly GCF_048934315.1). Taxonomy (NCBI): domain Eukaryota; kingdom Metazoa; phylum Chordata; class Hyperoartia; order Petromyzontiformes; family Petromyzontidae; genus Petromyzon; species Petromyzon marinus. The sequence continues at coordinate 14,030,950 of NC_133692.1, forward strand.
TTCACAGATGTCCCAATAGTTTCACAGATGTCGAAATAGTTTAACAGATGTCCCAGTAGTTTAACAGATGTCCCAGTAGTTTCACAGATGTCCCAATAGTTTAACAGATGTCCCAGTAGTTTAACAGATGTCCCAGTAGTTTCACAGATGTCCCAATAGGTTCACATATGTCCCAGTAGTTTTACAGATGTCCCAGTAGTTTCAAAGATGTCCCAATAGTTTAACAGATGTCCCAGTAGTGTAACAGATGTCCCAGTAGTTTCACAGATGTCCCAGTAGGTTAACAGATGTACCCATAGTTTCATAGATGTCCCAATAGTTTCACAGATGTCCCAGTAGGTTAAAAGATGTCCCCATAGTTTCACAGATGTCCCAATAGTTTCACATATGTCCCATTAGTTTCACAGATGTCCCCATAGTTTCACAGATGTCCCAATAGTTTCACAGATGTACCAGTAGTTTCACAGATGTCCCAATAGTCTAACAGATGTCCCAGTAGTTTACCAGATGTCCCAATAGTTTAACAGATGTCCCAGTAGTTTCACAGATGTCCCAGTAGGTTAACAGATGTCCCCATAGTTTCACAGATGTCCCAATAGTTCCACAGATGTCCCAGTAGTTTTCTAGATATCCCAGTAGGTTAACAGATGTCCCCATAGTTTCACAGATGTCCCAATAGTTTCACAGATGTCCCATTAGTTTCACAGATGTCCCCATAGTTTCACAGATGTCCCAGCAGGTTAACAGATGTCCCCATAGTTTCACAGATGTCCCAATAATTTAACAGATGTCCCAGTAGTTTTACAGATGTCCCAGTAGTTTCACACATGTCCCAGTAGTTTCACAGACGCCCCAATAGTTTCACAGATGTCCCCATAGTTTCACAGATGTCCCAATAGTTTCACAGATGTCCCAGTAGTTTTACAGATATCCCAGTAGGTTAACAGATGTTCCGATAGTTTCACAGATGTACCAGTAGTTTCACAGATGTCCCAATAGTTTAACAGTGTCCCAGTAATTTCAGACATGTCCCAGTAGTTTCACAGACGCCACAATATTTTCACATATGTCCCATTAGTTTCACAGATGTCCCCATAGTTTCACAGATGTCCCAATAGTTTCACAGATGTCCCATTAGTTTCACAGATGTCCCCATAGTTTCACAGATGTCCCAATAGTTTAACAGATGTCGCAGTAGTTTTACAGATGTCCCAGTAGTTTCACACATGTCCCAGGAGTTTCACAGACGCCCCAATAGTTTCACATATGTCCCATTAGTTTCACAGATGTCCCCATAGTTTCACAGATGTCCCAATAGTTTCACAGATGTACCAGTAGTTTCACAGATGTCCCAGTAGGTTAACAGATGTCCCCATAGTTTCACAGATGTCCCAATAGTTTCACAGATGTCCCAGTAGTTTTACAGATATCCCAATAGGTTAACAGATGTCCCCATAGTTTCACAGATGTCCCAATAGTTTCACAGATGTCCCAATAGTTTCACATATGTCCCATTAGTTCCACAGATGACCCCATAGTTTCACAGATGTTCCAATAGTTTCACAGATGTCCCAATAGTTTCACCTATGTCCTATTTGTTTCACAGATGTCCCCATAGTTTCACAGATGTCCCAGAATTTTCACAGATGTACCAGGAGTTTCACAGATGTCCCAATAGTTTCACAGATGTCCCAATAGTTTCACAGATGACCCAGAAGTTTTACAGGCATCCCAGTAGGTTAACAGATGTTCCGATAGTTTCACAGATGTACCAGTAGTTTCACAGATGTCCCAGTAGTTTCACATATGTCCCATTAGTTTCACAGATGTCCCCATAGTTTCACAGATGTCCCAATAGTTTAACAGATGTCCCAGTAGTATTACAGATGGCCCAGTAGTTTAACACATGTCCCAGTAGTTCCACAGACGCCCCAATAGTTTCACATATGTCCCATTAGTTTCACAGATGTCCCCATAGTTTCACAGATGTCCCAATAGTTTCACAGATGTAACAATAGTTTCACGGATGTCCCAATAGTTTAACAGATGTCCCAATAGTTTCACCCATATCCCAATAGTTTCACAGATGTCCCAGGAGTTTAACAGATGTCCCAAAAGTTTAACAGATGTCCCAGTTGTTTCACAGATGTCCCAATAGTTTCACAGATGTCGAAATAGTTTAACAGATGTCCCAGTAGTTTAACAGATGTCCCAGTAGTTTCACAGATGTCCCAATAGTTTAACAGATGTCCCAGTAGTTTAACAGATGTCCCAGTAGTTTCACAGATGTCCCAATAGGTTCACATATGTCCCAGTAGTTTTACAGATGTCCCAGTAGTTTCAAAGATGTCCCAATAGTTTAACAGATGTCCCAGTAGTGTAACAGATGTCCCAGTAGTTTCACAGATGTCCCAGTAGGTTAACAGATGTACCCATAGTTTCATAGATGTCCCAATAGTTTCACAGATGTCCCAGTAGTTTTACAGATATCCCAGTAGGTTAACAGATGTCCCCATAGTTTCACAGATGTCCCAATAGTTTAACAGATGTCCCAGTAGTTTAACAGATGTCCCAGTAGTTTCACAGATGTCCCAATAGTTTCACAGATGTACTAGTAGTTTCACAGATGTCCCAGTAGTTTCACAGATGTCCCAATAGTTTTACAGATGTCCCAATAGTTTCCCAGATGTCCCAATAGTTTCACAGATGTCCCCATAGTTTCACAGATGTACCAGTAGTTTCACAGATGTCCCAATATTTTCACAGATGTCCCAATAGTTTCACAGATGTACTAGTAGTTTCACAGATGTCCCAATAGTTTCACATATGTCCCATTAGTTCCACAGATGTCCCCATAGTTTCACAGATGTCCCAATAGTTTAACAGATGTCCCAATAGTTTTAAAGATGTCCCAGTAGTTTCACAGATGTCCCCATAGTTTCACAGATGTCCCAATAGTTTAAAAGATGTCCCAGTAGTTTTACAGATGTCCCAGTAGTTTCACAGACGCCCCAATAGTTTCACAGATGTCCCATTAGTTTCACAGATGTCCCCATAGTTTCACAGATGTCCCAGTAGGTTAACAGATGTCCCCATAGTTTCACAGATGTCCCAATAGTTTCACAGATGTCCCAGTAGTTTTACAGATATCCCAGTAGGTTAACAGATGTCCCCATAGTTTAACAGATGTCCCAATAGTTTAACAGATGTCCCAGTAGTTTAACAGATGTCCCAGTAGTTTCACAGATGTCCCAGTAGGTTAAAAGATGTCCCCATAGTTTCACAGATGTCCCAATAGTTTCACATATGTCCCATTAGTTTCACAGATGTCCCCATAGTTTCACAGATGTCCCAATAGTTTCACAGATGTACCAGTAGTTTCACAGATGTCCCAATAGTCTAACAGATGTCCCAGTAGTTTACCAGATGTCCCAATAGTTTAACAGATGTTCCAGTAGTTTCACAGATGTCCCAGTAGGTTAACAGATGTCCCCATAGTTTCACAGATGTCCCAATAGTTCCACAGATGTCCCAGTAGTTTTCCAGATATTCCAGTAGGTTAACAGATGTCCCCATAGTTTCACAGATGTCCCAATAGTTTCACAGATGTCCCATTAGTTTCACAGATGTCCCCATAGTTTCACAGATGTCCCAGCAGGTTAACAGATGTCCCCATAGTTTCACAGATGTCCCAATAGTTTAACAGATGTCCCAGTAGTTTTACAGATGTCCCAGTAGTTTCACACATGTCCCAGTAGTTTCACAGACGCCCCAATAGTTTCACAGATGTCCCATTAGTTTCACAGATGTCCCCATAGTTTCACAGATGTCCCAGTAGGTTAACAGATGTCCCCATAGTTTCACAGATGTCCCAATAGTTTCACAGATGTCCCAATAGTTTCACAGATGTCCCAGAAGCTTTACAGACATCCCAGTAGATTAACAGATGTCCCGATAGTTTCACAGATGTACCAGTAGTTTCACAGATGTCCCAATAGTTTCACATATGTCCCATTAGTTTCACAGATTTCCCCATAGTTTCACAGATGTCCCAATAGTTTAACAGATGTCCCAGTAGTATTACAGATGGCCCAGTAGTTTAACACATGTCCCAGTAGTTCCACAGACGCCCCAATAGTTTCACATATGTCCCATTAGTTTCACAGATGTCCCCATAGTTTCACAGATGTCCCAGTAGTTTTACAGATATCCCAATAGGTTAACAGATGTCCCCATAGTTTCACAGATGTCCCGATAGTTTCACAGATGTCCCATTAGTTTCACAGATGTCCCCATAGTTTCACAGATGTCCCAGCAGGTTAACAGATGTCCCCATAGTTTCACAGATGTCCCAATAATTTAACAGATGTCCCAGTAGTTTTACAGATGTCCCAGTAGTTTCACACATGTCCCAGTAGTTTCACAGACGCCCCAATAGTTTCACAGATGTCCCATTAGTTTCACAGATGTCCCGATAGTTTCACAGATGTCCCAGTAGGTTAACAGATGTCCCCATAGTTTCACAGATGTCCCAATAGTTTCACAGATGTCCCAGTAGTTTTACAGATATCCCAGTAGGTTAACAGATGTTCCGATAGTTTCACAGATGTACCAGTAGTTTCACAGATGTCCCAATAGTTTAACAGTGTCCCAGTAATTTCAGACATGTCCCAGTAGTTTCACAGACGCCACAATATTTTCACATATGTCCCAATAGTTTCACAGATGTACTAGTAGTTTCACAGATGTCCCAGTAGTTTCACAGATGTCCCCATAGTTTCACAGATGTCCCAGTAGGTTAACAGATGTCCCCATAGTTTCACAGATGTCCCAATAGTTTCACAGATGTCCCAGTAGTTTTACAGATATCCCAGTAGGTTAACAGATGTCCCCATAGTTTAACAGATGTCCCAATAGTTTAACAGATGTCCCAGTAGTTTAACAGATGTCCCAGTAGTTTCACAGATGTCCCAGTAGGTTAAAAGATGTCCCCATAGTTTCACAGATGTCCCAATAGTTTCACATATGTCCCATTAGTTTCACAGATGTCCCCATAGTTTCACAGATGTCCCAATAGTTTCACAGATGTACCAGTAGTTTCACAGATGTCCCAATAGTCTAACAGATGTCCCAGTAGTTTACCAGATGTCCCAATAGTTTAACAGATGTTCCAGTAGTTTCACAGATGTCCCAGTAGGTTAACAGATGTCCCCATAGTTTCACAGATGTCCCAATAGTTCCACAGATGTCCCAGTAGTTTTCCAGATATTCCAGTAGGTTAACAGATGTCCCCATAGTTTCACAGATGTCCCAATAGTTTCACAGATGTCCCATTAGTTTCACAGATGTCCCCATAGTTTCACAGATGTCCCAGCAGGTTAACAGATGTCCCCATAGTTTCACAGATGTCCCGATAGTTTAACAGATGTCCCAGTAGTTTTACAGATGTCCCAGTAGTTTCACACATGTCCCAGTAGTTTCACAGACGCCCCAATAGTTTCACAGATGTCCCATTAGTTTCACAGATGTCCCCATAGTTTCACAGATGTCCCAGTAGGTTAACAGATGTCCCCATAGTTTCACAGATGTCCCAATAGTTTCACAGATGTCCCAATAGTTTCACAGATGTACCAGTAGTTTCACAGATGTCCCAATAGTCTAACAGATGTCCCAGTAGTTTACCAGATGTCCCAATAGTTTAACAGATGTTCCAGTAGTTTCACAGATGTCCCAGTAGGTTAACAGATGTCCCCATAGTTTCACAGATGTCCCAATAGTTCCACAGATGTCCCAGTAGTTTTCCAGATATTCCAGTAGGTTAACAGATGTCCCCATAGTTTCACAGATGTCCCAATAGTTTCACAGATGTCCCATTAGTTTCACAGATGTCCCCATAGTTTCACAGATGTCCCAGCAGGTTAACAGATGTCCCCATAGTTTCACAGATGTCCCAATAGTTTAACAGATGTCCCAGTAGTTTTACAGATGTCCCAGTAGTTTCACACATGTCCCAGTAGTTTCACAGACGCCCCAATAGTTTCACAGATGTCCCATTAGTTTCACAGATGTCCCCATAGTTTCACAGATGTCCCAGTAGGTTAACAGATGTCCCCATAGTTTCACAGATGTCCCAATAGTTTCACAGATGTCCCAATAGTTTCACAGATGTCCCAGAAGCTTTACAGACATCCCAGTAGGTTAACAGATGTCCCGATAGTTTCACAGATGTACCAGTAGTTTCACAGATGTCCCAATAGTTTCACATATGTCCCATTAGTTTCACAGATTTCCCCATAGTTTCACAGATGTCCCAATAGTTTAACAGATGTCCCAGTAGTATTACAGATGGCCCAGTAGTTTAACACATGTCCCAGTAGTTCCACAGACGCCCCAATAGTTTCACATATGTCCCATTAGTTTCACAGATGTCCCCATAGTTTCACAGATGTCCCAGTAGTTTTACAGATATCCCAATAGGTTAACAGATGTCCCCATAGTTTCACAGATGTCCCAATAGTTTCACAGATGTCCCATTAGTTTCACAGATGTCCCCATAGTTTCACAGATGTCCCAGCAGGTTAACAGATGTCCCCATAGTTTCACAGATGTCCCAATAATTTAACAGATGTCCCAGTAGTTTTACAGATGTCCCAGTAGTTTCACACATGTCCCAGTAGTTTCACAGACGCCCCAATAGTTTCACAGATGTCCCATTAGTTTCACAGATGTCCCGATAGTTTCACAGATGTCCCAGTAGGTTAACAGATGTCCCCATAGTTTCACAGATGTCCCAATAGTTTCACAGATGTCCCAGTAGTTTTACAGATATCCCAGTAGGTTAACAGATGTTCCGATAGTTTCACAGATGTACCAGTAGTTTCACAGATGTCCCAATAGTTTAACAGTGTCCCAGTAATTTCAGACATGTCCCAGTAGTTTCACAGACGCCACAATATTTTCACATATGTCCCAATAGTTTCACAGATGTACTAGTAGTTTCACAGATGTCCCAGTAGTTTCACAGATGTCCCAATAGTTTAACAGATGTCCCAATAGTTTCCCAGATGTCCCATTAGTTTCACAGATGTCCCCATAGTTTCACAGATGTCCCAATAGTTTAACAGATGTCGCAGTAGTTTTACAGATGTCCCAGTAGTTTCACACATGTCCCAGGAGTTTCACAGACGCCCCAATAGTTTCACATATGTCCCATTAGTTTCACAGATGTCCCCATAGTTTCACAGATGTCCCAATAGTTTCACAGATGTACCAGTAGTTTCACAGATGTCCCAGTAGGTTAACAGATGTCCCCATAGTTTCACAGATGTCCCAATAGTTTCACAGATGTCCCAGTAGTTTTACAGATATCCCAATAGGTTAACAGATGTCCCCATAGTTTCACAGATGTCCCAATAGTTTCACAGATGTCCCAATAGTTTTACATATGTCCCATTAGTTCCACAGATGACCCCATAGTTTCACAGATGTCCTATTTGTTTCACAGATGTCCCCATAGTTTCACAGATGTCCCAGAATTTTCACAGATGTACCAGGAGTTTCACAGATGTCCCAATAGTTTCACAGATGTCCCAATAGTTTCACAGATGTCCCAGAAGTTTTACAGGCATCCCAGTAGGTTAACAGATGTTCCGATAGTTTCACAGATGTACCAGTAGTTTCACAGATGTCCCAGTAGTTTCACATATGTCCCATTAGTTTCACAGATGTCCCCATAGTTTCACAGATGTCCCAATAGTTTAACAGATGTCCCAGTAGTTTTACAGATGTCCTAGAAGTTTCACAGATGTCCCAATAGTTTCACAGATGTCCCAATAGTTTCACAGATGTCCCAGAAGCTTTACAGACATCCCAGTAGGTTAACAGATGTCCCGATAGTTTCACAGATGTACCAGTAGTTTCACAGATGTCCCAATAGTTTCACATATGTCCCATTAGTTTCACAGATGTCCCCATAGTTTCACAGATGTCCCAATAGTTTAACAGATGTCCCAGTAGTATTACAGATGGCCCAGTAGTTTAACACATGTCCCAGTAGTTCCACAGACGCCCCAATAGTTTCACATATGTCCCATTAGTTTCACAGATGTCCCCATAGTTTCACAGATGTCCCAATAGTTTCACAGATGTACCAATAGTTTCACGGATGTCCCAATAGTTTAACAGATGTCCCAATAGTTTCACCCATATCCCAATAGTTTCACAGATGTCCCAGGAGTTTAACAGATGTCCCAAAAGTTTAACAGATGTCCCAGTTGTTTCACAGATGTCCCAATAGTTTCACAGATGTCGAAATAGTTTAACAGATGTCCCAGTAGTTTAACAGATGTCCCAGTAGTTTCACAGATGTCTCAATAGTTTAACAGATGTCCCAGTAGTTTAACAGATGTCCCAGTAGTTTCACAGATGTCCCAATAGGTTCACATATGTCCCAGTAGTTTTACAGATGTCCCAGTAGTTTCACAGATGTCCCAATAGTTTAACAGATGTCCCAGTAGTGTAACAGATGTCCCAGTAGTTTCACAGATGTCCCAGTAGGTTAACAGATGTACCCATAGTTTCATAGATGTCCCAATAGTTTCACAGATGTCCCAGTAGTTTTACAGATATCCCAGTAGGTTAACAGATGTCCCCATAGTTTCACAGATGTCCCAATAGTTTAACAGATGTCCCAGTAGTTTAACAGATGTCCCAGTAGTTTCACAGATGTCCCATTAGTTTCACAGATGTCCCGATAGTTTCACAGATGTCCCAGTAGGTTAACAGATGTCCCCGTAGTTTCACAGATGTCCCAATAGTTTCACAGATGTCCCAGTAGTTTTACAGATATCCCAGTAGGTTAACAGATGTTCCGATAGTTTCACAGATGTACCAGTAGTTTCACAGATGTCCCAATAGTTTAACAGTGTCCCAGTAATTTCAGACATGTCCCAGTAGTTTCACAGACGCCACAATATTTTCAGATATGTCCCAATAGTTTCACAGATGTACTAGTAGTTTCACAGATGTCCCAGTAGTTTCACAGATGTCCCAATAGTTTAACAGATGTCCCAATAGTTTCCCAGATGTCCCATTAGTTTCACAGATGTCCCCATAGTTTCACAGATGTCCCAATAGTTTAACAGATGTCGCAGTAGTTTTACAGATGTCCCAGTAGTTTCACACATGTCCCAGGAGTTTCACAGACGCCCCAATAGTTTCACATATGTCCCATTAGTTTCACAGATGTCCCCATAGTTTCACAGATGTCCCAATAGTTTCACAGATGTACCAGTAGTTTCACAGATGTCCCAGTAGGTTAACAGATGTCCCCATAGTTTCACAGATGTCCCAATAGTTTCACAGATGTCCCAGTAGTTTTACAGATATCCCAATAGGTTAACAGATGTCCCCATAGTTTCACAGATGTCCCAATAGTTTCACAGATGTCCCAATAGTTTTACATATGTCCCATTAGTTCCACAGATGACCCCATAGTTTCACAGATGTTCCAATAGTTTCACAGATGTCCCAATAGTTTCACCTATGTCCTATTTGTTTCACAGATGTCCCCATAGTTTCACAGATGTCCCAGAATTTTCACAGATGTACCAGGAGTTTCACAGATGTCCCAATAGTTTCACAGATGTCCCAATAGTTTCACAGATGTCCCAGAAGTTTTACAGGCATCCCAGTAGGTTAACAGATGTTCCGATAGTTTCACAGATGTACCAGTAGTTTCACAGATGTCCCAGTAGTTTCACATATGTCCCATTAGTTTCACAGATGTCCCCATAGTTTCACAGATGTCCCAATAGTTTAACAGATGTCCCAGTAGTTTTACAGATGTCCTAGAAGTTTCACAGATGTCCCAATAGTTTCACAGATGTCCCAATAGTTTCACAGATGTCCCAGAAGCTTTACAGACATCCCAGTAGGTTAACAGATGTCCCGATAGTTTCACAGATGTACCAGTAGTTTCACAGATGTCCCAATAGTTTCACATATGTCCCATTAGTTTCACAGATGTCCCCATAGTTTCACAGATGTCCCAATAGTTTAACAGATGTCCCAGTAGTATTACAGATGGCCCAGTAGTTTAACACATGTCCCAGTAGTTCCACAGACGCCCCAATAGTTTCACATATGTCCCATTAGTTTCACAGATGTCCCCATAGTTTCACAGATGTCCCAATAGTTTCACAGATGTACCAATAGTTTCACGGATGTCCCAATAGTTTAACAGATGTCCCAATAGTTTCACCCATATCCCAATAGTTTCACAGATGTCCCAGGAGTTTAACAGATGTCCCAAAAGTTTAACAGATGTCCCAGTTGTTTCACAGATGTCCCAATAGTTTCACAGATGTCGAAATAGTTTAACAGATGTCCCAGTAGTTTAACAGATGTCCCAGTAGTTTCACAGATGTCTCAATAGTTTAACAGATGTCCCAGTAGTTTAACAGATGTCCCAGTAGTTTCACAGATGTCCCAATAGGTTCACATATGTCCCAGTAGTTTTACAGATGTCCCAGTAGTTTCACAGATGTCCCAATAGTTTAACAGATGTCCCAGTAGTGTAACAGATGTCCCAGTAGTTTCACAGATGTCCCAGTAGGTTAACAGATGTACCCATAGTTTCATAGATGTCCCAATAGTTTCACAGATGTCCCAGTAGTTTTACAGATATCCCAGTAGGTTAACAGATGTCCCCATAGTTTCACAGATGTCCCAATAGTTTAACAGATGTCCCAGTAGTTTAACAGATGTCCCAGTAGTTTCACAGATGTCCCAATAGTTTCACAGATGTACTAGTAGTTTCACAGATGTCCCAGTAGTTTCACAGATGTCCCAATAGTTTTACAGATGTCCCAATAGTTTCCCAGATGTCCCAATAGTTTCACAGATGTCCCCATAGTTTCACAGATGTACCAGTAGTTTCACAGATGTCCCAATATTTTCACAGATGTGCCAATAGTTTCACAGATGTACTAGTAGTTTAACAGATGTCCCAATAGTTTCACATATGTCCCATTAGTTCCACAGATGTCCCCATAGTTTCACAGATGTCCCAATAGTTTAACAGATGTCCCAATAGTTTTAAAGATGTCTCAGTAGTTTCACAGATGTCCCCATAGTTTCACAGATGTCCCAATAGTTTAAAAGATGTCCCAGTAGTTTTACAGATGTCCCAGTAGTTTCACACATGTCCCAGTAGTTTCACAGACGCCCCAATAGTTTCACAGATGTCCCATTAGTTTCACAGATGTCCCCATAGTTTCACAGATGTCCCAGTAGGTTAACAGATGTCCCCATAGTTTCACAGATGTCCCAATAGTTTCACAGATGTCCCAGTAGTTTTACAGATATCCCAGTAGGTTAACAGATGTCCCCATAGTTTAACAGATGTCCCAATAGTTTAACAGATGTCCCAGTAGTTTAACAGATGTCCCAGTAGTTTCACAGATGTCGCAGTAGGTTAAAAGATGTCCCCATAGTTTCACAGATGTCCCAATAGTTTCACATATGTCCCATTAGTTTCACAGATGTCCCCATAGTTTCACAGATGTCCCAATAGTTTCACAGATGTACCAGTAGTTTCACAGATGTCCCAATAGTCTAACAGATGTCCCAGTAGTTTACCAGATGTCCCAATAGTTTAACAGATGTCCCAGTAGTTTCACAGATGTCCCAGTAGGTTAACAGATGTCCCCATAGTTTCACAGATGTCCCAATAGTTCCGCAGATGTCCCAGTAGTTTTCCAGATATCCCAGTAGGTTAACAGATGTCCCCATAGTTTCACAGATGTCCCAATAGTTTCACAGATGTCCCATTAGTTTCACAGATGTCCCCATAGTTTCACAGATGTCCCAGCAGGTTAACAGATGTCCCCATAGTTTCACAGATGTCCCAATAGTTTAACAGATGTCCCAGTAGTTTTACAGATGTCCCAGTAGTTTCACACATGTCCCAGTAGTTTCACAGACGCCCCAATAGTTTCACAGATGTCCCATTAGTTTCACAGATGTCCCCATAGTTTCACAGATGTCCCAGTAGGTTAACAGATGTCCCCATAGTTTCACAGATGTCCCAATAGTTTCACAGATGTCCCAATAGTTTCACAGATGTCCCAGAAGCTTTACAGACATCCCAGTAGATTAACAGATGTCCCGATAGTTTCACAGATGTACCAGTAGTTTCACAGATGTCCCAATAGTTTCACATATGTCTCATTAGTTTCACAGATTTCCCCATAGTTTCACAGATGTCCCAATAGTTTAACAGATGTCCCAGTAGTATTACAGATGGCCCAGTAGTTTAACACATGTCCCAGTAGTTCCACAGACGCCCCAATAGTTTCACATATGTCCCATTAGTTTCACAGATGTCCCCATAGTTTCACAGATCTCCCAATAGTTTCACAGATGTCCCATTAGTTTCACAGATGTTCCCATAGTTTCACAGATGTTCCAATAGTTTAACAGATGTCCCAGTAGTTTTACAGATGTCCCAGTAGTTTCACACATGTCCCAGTAGTTTCACAGACGCCCCAATAGTTTCACATATGTCCCATTAGTTTCACAGATGTCCCCATAGTTTCACAGATGTCCCAATAGTTTCACAGATGTACCAATAGTTTCACAGATGTCCCAATAGTTTAACAGATGTCCCAATAGTTTCACCCATGTCCCAATAGTTTCACAGATGTCCCAGGAGTTTAACAGATGTCCCAAAAGCTTAACAGATGTCCCAGTTGTTTCACAGATGTCCCAATAGTTTCACAGATGTCCCAATAGTTTAACAGATGTCCCAGTAGTTTAACAGATGTCCCAGTAGTTTCACAGATGTCCCAATAGTTTAACAGATGTCCCAGTAGTTTAACAGATGTCCCAGTAGTTTCACAGATGTCCCAATAGGTTCACATATGTCCCAGTAGTTTTACAGATGTCCCAGTAATTTCACAGATGTCCCAATAGTTTAACAGATGTCCCAGTAGTATAACAGATGTCCCAGTAGTTTCACAGATGGCCCAGTAGGTTAACAGATGTCCCCATAGTTTCACAGATGTCCAAATCATTTCACAGATGTCCCAGTAGTTTTACAGATATCCCAGTAGGTTAACAGATGTCCCCATAGTTTCACAGATGTCCCAATAGTTTAACAGATGTCCCAGTAGTTTCACAGATGTCCCAGTAGGTTAACAGATGTCCCCATAGTTTCACAGATGTCCCAATAGGTTCACATATGTCCCAGTAGTTTCACAGATGTCCCAATAGGTTCACATATGTCCCAGTAGTTTTACAGATGTCCCAGTAGCTTCACAGATGTCCCAATAGTTTAACAGATGTCCCAGTAGTTTAACAGATGTCCCAGTAGTTTCACAGATGTCCCAGTAGGTTAACAGATGTCCCCATAGTTTCACAGATGTCCCAATCGTTTCACAGATGTCCCAGTAGTTTTACAGATATCCCAGTAGGTTAACAGATGTCCCCATAGTTTCACAGATGTCCCAATAGTTTAACAGATGTCCCAGTAGTTTCACAGATGTCCCAGTAGTTTCACAGATGTCCCAATAGTTTTACAGATGTCCCAATAGTTTCCCAGATGTCCCAATAGTTTCACAGATGTCCCCATAGTTTCACAGATGTACCAGTAGTTTCACAGATGTCCCAATATTTTCACAGATGTCCCAATAGTTTCACAGATGTACTAGTAGTTTCACAGATGTCCCAATAGTTTCAGATATGTCCCATTAGTTTCACAGATGTCCCCATAGTTTCACAGATGTCCCAATAGTTTAACAGATGTCCCAATAGTTTTAAAGATGTCCCAGTAGTTTCACAGATGTCCCCATAGTTTCACAGATGTCCCAATAGTTTAAAAGATGTCCCAGTAGTTTTACAGATGTCCCAGTAGTTTCACACATGTCTCAGTAGTTTCACAGACGCCCCAATAGTTTCACAGATGTCCCATTAGTTTCACAGATGTCCCCATAGTTTCACAGATGTCCCAGTAGGTTAACAGATGTCCCCATAGTTTCACAGATGTCCCAATAGTTTCACAGATGTCCCAGTAGTTTTACAGATATCCCAGTAGGTTAACAGATGTCCCCATAGTTTAACAGATGTCCCAATAGTTTAACAGATGTCCCAGTAGTTTAACAGATGTCCCAGTAGTTTCACAGATGTCCCAGTAGGTTAAAAGATGTCCCCATAGTTTCACAGATGTCCCAATAGTTTCACATATGTCCCATTAGTTTCACAGATGTCCCCATAGTTTCACAGATGTCCCAATAGTTTCACAGATGTACCAGTAGTTTCACAGATGTCCCAATAGTCTAACAGATGTCCCAGTAGTTTACCAGATGTCCCAATAGTTTAACAGATGTCCCAGTAGTTTCACAGATGTCCCAGTAGGTTAACAGATGTCCCCATAGTTTCACAGACGTCCCAATAGTTCCACATATGTCCCAGTAGTTTTCCAGATATCCCAGTAGGTTAACAGATGTCCCCATAGTTTCACAGATGTCCCAATAGTTTCACAGATGTCCCATTAGTTTCACAGATGTCCCCATAGTTTCACAGATGTCCCAGCAGGTTAACAGATGTCCCCATAGTTTCACAGATGTCCCAATAGTTTAACAGATGTCCCAGTAGTTTTACAGATGTCCCAGTAGTTTCACACATGTCCCAGTAGTTTCACAGACGCCCCAATAGTTTCAAAGATGTCCCATTAGTTTCACAGATGTCCCCATAGTTTCACAGATGTCCCAGTAGGTTAACAGATGTCCCCATAGTTTCACAGATGTCCCAATAGTTTCACAGATGTCCCAGTAGTTTTACAGATATCCCAGTAGGTTAACAGATGTTCCGATAGTTTCACAGATGTACCAGTAGTTTCACAGATGTCCCAATAGTTTAACAGTGTCCCAGTAATTTCAGACATGTCCCAGTAGTTTCACAGACGCCACAATATTTTCACATATGTCCCATTAGTTTCACAGATGTCCCCATAGTTTCACAGATGTCCCAATAGTTTCACAGATGTCCCATTAGTTTCACAGATGTCCCCATAGTTTCACAGATGTCCCAATAGTTTAACAGATGTCGCAGTAGTTTTACAGATGTCCCAGTAGTTTCACACATGTCCCAGGAGTTTCACAGACGCCCCAATAGTTTCACATATGTCCCATTAGTTTCACAGATGTCCCCATAGTTTCACAGATGTCCCAATAGTTTCACAGATGTACCAGTAGTTTCACAGATGTCCCAGTAGGTTAACAGATGTCCCCATAGTTTCACAGATGTCCCAATAGTTTCACAGATGTCCCAGTAGTTTTACAGATATCCCAATAGGTTAACAGATGTCCCCATAGTTTCACAGATGTCCCAATAGTTTCACAGATGTCCCAATAGTTTCACATATGTCCCATTAGTTCCACAGATGACCCCATAGTTTCACAGATGTTCCAATAGTTTCACAGATGTCCCAATAGTTTCACCTATGTCCTATTTGTTTCACAGATGTCCCCATAGTTTCACAGATGTCCCAGAATTTTCACAGATGTACCAGGAGTTTCACAGATGTCCCAATAGTTTCACAGATGTCCCATTAGTTTCACAGATGTCCCCATAGTTTCACAGATGTCCCAATAGTTTAACAGATGTCCCAGTAGTTTTACAGATGTCCTAGAAGTTTCACAGATGTCCCAATAGTTTCACAGATGTCCCAATAGTTTCACAGATGTCCCAGAAGCTTTACAGACATCCCAGTAGGTTAACAGATGTCCCGATAGTTTCACAGATGTACCAGTAGTTTCACAGATGTCCCAATAGTTTCACATATGTCCCATTAGTTTCACAGATGTCCCCATAGTTTCACAGATGTCCCAATAGTTTAACAGATGTCCCAGTAGTATTACAGATGGCCCAGTAGTTTAACACATGTCCCAGTAGTTCCACAGACGCCCCAATAGTTTCACATATGTCCCATTAGTTTCACAGATGTCCCCATAGTTTCACAGATGTCCCAATAGTTTCACAGATGTACCAATAGTTTCACGGATGTCCCAATAGTTTAACAGATGTCCCAATAGTTTCACCCATATCCCAATAGTTTCACAGATGTCCCAGGAGTTTAACAGATGTCCCAAAAGTTTAACAGATGTCCCAGTTGTTTCACAGATGTCCCAATAGTTTCACAGATGTCGAAATAGTTTAACAGATGTCCCAGTAGTTTAACAGATGTCCCAGTAGTTTCACAGATGTCCCAATAGTTTAACAGATGTCCCAGTAGTTTAACAGATGTCCCAGTAGTTTCACAGATGTCCCAATAGGTTCACATATGTCCCAGTAGTTTTACAGATGTCCCAGTAGTTTCACAGATGTCCCAATAGTTTAACAGATGTCCCAGTAGTGTAACAGATGTCCCAGTAGTTTCACAGATGTCCCAGTAGGTTAACAGATGTACCCATAGTTTCATAGATGTCCCAATAGTTTCACAGATGTCCCAGTAGTTTTACAGATATCCCAGTAGGTTAACAGATGTCCCCATAGTTTCACAGATGTCCCAATAGTTTAACAGATGTCCCAGTAGTTTAACAGATGTCCCAGTAGTTTCACAGATGTCCCAGTAGGTTAACAGATGTCCTCATAGTTTCACAGATGTCCCAATAGGTTCACATATGTCCCAGTAGTTTTACAGATCACCCAGTAGTTTCACAGATGTCCCATTAGTTTCACAGATGTCCCCATATTTTCACAGATGTCCCAATAGTTTCCCAGATGTCCCAATAGTTTAACAGATGTCCCAGTAGTTTTACAGATGTCCCAGTAGTTTCACACATGTCCCAGTAGTTTCACAGACGCCCCAGTAGTTTCACAGATGTCCCAGTAGGTTAACAGATGTACCCATAGTTTCACAGATGTCCCAATAGTTTCACAGATGTCCCAGTAGTTTTACAGATATCCCAATAGGTTAACAGATGTCCCCATAGCTTCACAGATGTATCAGTAGTTTCACAGATGTCCAAATAGTTTCACAGATGTCCCAATAGTTTCACAGATGTCCCAATAGTTTCACATATGTCCCATTAGTTCCACAGATGACCCTATAGTTTCACAGATGTTCCAATAGTTTCACAGATGTCCCAATAGTTTCACCTAAGTCCCATTTGTTTCACAGATGTCCCCATAGTTTCACAGATGTCCCAATAGTTTCACAGATGTACCAGTAGTTTCACGGATGTCCCAATAGTTTCACAGATGTCCCAATAGTTTCACAGATGTCCCAGAAGTTTTACAGACATCCCAGTAGGTTAACAGATGTTCCGATAGTTTCACAGATGTACCAGTAGTTTCACAGATGTCCCCATAGTTTCACAGATGTCCCAACAGTTTAACAGATGTCCCAGTAGTTTTACAGATGTCCCAGTAGTTTCACAGATGTCCCAATAGTTTCACAGATGTCCCAATAGTTTCACAGATGTCCCAGAAGCTTTACAGACATCCCAGTAGGTTAACAGATGTCCCGATAGTTTCACAGACGTACCAGTAGTTTCATAGATGTCCCAATAGTTTCACATATGTCCCATTAGTTTCACAGATGTCCCCATAGTTTCACAGATGTCCCAATAGTTTAACAGATGTCCCAGTAGTATTACAGATGGCCCAGTAGTTTAACACATGTCCCAGTAGTTCCACAGACGCTCCAATAGTTTCACATATGTCCCATTAGTTTCACAGATGTCCCCATAGTTTCACAGATCTCCCAATAGTTTCACAGATGTCCCATTAGTTTCACAGATGTTCCCATAGTTTCACAGATGTTCCAATAGTTTAACAGATGTCCCAGTAGTTTTACAGATGTCCCAGTAGTTTCACACATGTCCCAGTAGTTTCACAGACACCCCAATAGTTTCACATATGTCCCATGAGTTTCACAGATGTCCCCATAGTTTCACAGATGTCCCAATAGTTTCACAGATGTACCAGTAGTTTCACAGATGTCCCAGTAGGTTAACAGATGTCCCCATAGTTTCACAGATGTCCCAATAGTTTCACAGATGTCCCAGTAGTTTTACAGATATCCCAAAAGGTTAACAGATGTCCCCATAGTTTCACAGATGTATCAGTAGTTTCACAGATGTCCAAATAGTTTCACAGATGTCCCAATAGTTTCACAGATGTCCCAATAGTTTCACATATGTCCCATTAGTTCCACAGATGACCCTATAGTTTCACAGATGTTCCAATAGTTTCACAGATGTCCAAATAGTTTCACCTATGTCCCAATTGTTTCACAGATGTCCCCATAGTTTCACAGATGTCCCAATAGTTTCACATATGTACCAGTAGTTTCACAGATGTCCCAATAGTTTCACAGATGTCCCAATAGTTTCACAGATGTCCCTGAAGTTTTACAGACATCCCAGTAGGTTAACAGATGTTCCGATAGTTTCACAGATGTACCAGTAGTTTCACAGATGTCCCAATAGTTTCACATATGTCCCATTAGTTCCACAGATGACCCTATAGTTTCACAGATGTTCCAATAGTTTCACAGATGTCCCAATAGTTTCACCTAAGTCCCATTTGTTTCACAGATGTCCCCATAGTTTCACAGATGTCCCAATAGTTTCACAGATGTACCAGTAGTTTCACGGATGTCCCAATAGTTTCACAGATGTCCCAATAGTTTCACAGATGTCCCAGAAGTTTTACAGACATCCCAGTAGGTTAACAGATGTTCCGGTAGTTTCACAGATGTACCAGTAGTTTCACAGATATCCCAATAGTTTCACATATGTCCCATTAGTTTCACAGATGTCCCCATAGTTTCACAGATGTCCCAACAGTTTAACAGATGTCCCAGTAGTTTTACAGATATCCCAAAAGGTTAACAGATGTCCCCTTAGTTTCACAGATGTCCCAGTAGTTTTACAGATGTCCCAGTAGTTTCAGACATGTCCCAGTAGTTTCACAGACGCCCCAATAGTTCAACATATGTCCCATTAGTTTCACAGATGTCCCCATAGTTTCACAGATGTCCCAATAGTTTCACAGATGTCCCATTAGTTTCACAGATGTCCCCATAGTTTCACAGATGTCCCAATAGTTTAACAGATGTCGCAGTAGTTTTACAGATGTCCCAGTAGTTTCACACATGTCCCAGGAGTTTCACAGACGCCCCAATAGTTTCACATATGTCCCATTAGTTTCACAGATGTCCCCATAGTTTCACAGATGTCCCAATAGTTTCACAGATGTACCAGTAGTTTCACAGATGTCCCAGTAGTTTAACAGATGTCCCCATAGTTTCACAGATGTCCCAATAGTTTCACAGATGTCCCAGTAGTTTTACAGATATCCCAATAGGTTAACAGATGTCCCCATAGTTTCACAGATGTCCCCATAGTTTCACAGATGTCCCAATAGTTTCACAGATGTCCCAATAGTTTCACAGATGTCCCAATAGTTTCACATATGTCCCATTAGTTCCACAGATGACCCCATAGTTTCACAGATGTTCCAATAGTTTCACAGATGTCCCAATAGTTTCACCTATGTCCTATTTGTTTCACAGATGTCCCCATAGTTTCACAGATGTCCCAGAATTTTCACAGATGTACCAGGAGTTTCACAGATGTCCCAATAGTTTCACAGATGTCCCAATAGTTTCACAGATGTCCCAGAAGTTTTACAGGCATCCCAGTAGGTTAACAGATGTTCCGATAGTTTCACAGATGTACCAGTAGTTTCACAGATGTCCCAGTAGTTTCACATATGTCCCATTAGTTTCACAGATGTCCCCATAGTTTCACAGATGTCCCAATAGTTTAACAGATGTCCCAGTAGTTTTACAGATGTCCTAGAAGTTTCACAGATGTCCCAATAGTTTCACAGATGTCCCAATAGTTTCACAGATGTCCCAGAAGCTTTACAGACATCCCAGTAGGTTAACAGATGTCCCGATAGTTTCACAGATGTACCAGTAGTTTCACAGATGTCCCAATAGTTTCACATATGTCCCATTAGTTTCACAGATGTCCCCATAGTTTCACAGATGTCCCAATAGTTTAACAGATGTCCCAGTAGTATTACAGATGGCCCAGTAGTTTAACACATGTCCCAGTAGTTCCACAGACGCCCCAATAGTTTCACATATGTCCCATTAGTTTCACAGATGTCCCCATAGTTTCACAGATGTCCCAATAGTTTCACAGATGTACCAATAGTTTCACGGATGTCCCAATAGTTTAACAGATGTCCCAATAGTTTCACCCATATCCCAATAGTTTCACAGATGTCCCAGGAGTTTAACAGATGTCCCAAAAGTTTAACAGATGTCCCAGTTGTTTCACAGATGTCCCAATAGTTTCACAGATGTCGAAATAGTTTAACAGATGTCCCAGTAGTTTAACAGATGTCCCAGTAGTTTCACAGATGTCCCAATAGTTTAACAGATGTCCCAGTAGTTTAACAGATGTCCCAGTAGTTTCACAGATGTCCCAATAGGTTCACATATGTCCCAGTAGTTTTACAGATGTCCCAGTAGTTTCACAGATGTCCCAATAGTTTAACAGATGTCCCAGTAGTGTAACAGATGTCCCAGTAGTTTCACAGATGTCCCAGTAGGTTAACAGATGTACCCATAGTTTCATAGATGTCCCAATAGTTTCACAGATGTCCCAGTAGTTTTACAGATATCCCAGTAGGTTAACAGATGTCCCCATAGTTTCACAGATGTCCCAATAGTTTAACAGATGTCCCAGTAGTTTAACAGATGTCCCAGTAGTTTCACAGATGTCCCAGTAGGTTAACAGATGTCCTCATAGTTTCACAGATGTCCCAATAGGTTCACATATGTCCCAGTAGTTTTACAGATCACCCAGTAGTTTCACAGATGTCCCATTAGTTTCACAGATGTCCCCATATTTTCACAGATGTCCCAATAGTTTCCCAGATGTCCCAATAGTTTAACAGATGTCCCAGTAGTTTTACAGATGTCCCAGTAGTTTCACACATGTCCCAGTAGTTTCACAGACGCCCCAGTAGTTTCACAGATGTCCCAGTAGGTTAACAGATGTACCCATAGTTTCACAGATGTCCCAATAGTTTCACAGATGTCCCAGTAGTTTTACAGATATCCCAATAGGTTAACAGATGTCCCCATAGCTTCACAGATGTATCAGTAGTTTCACAGATGTCCAAATAGTTTCACAGATGTCCCAATAGTTTCACAGATGTCCCAATAGTTTCACATATGTCCCATTAGTTCCACAGATGACCCTATAGTTTCACAGATGTTCCAATAGTTTCACAGATGTCCCAATAGTTTCACCTAAGTCCCATTTGTTTCACAGATGTCCCCATAGTTTCACAGATGTCCCAATAGTTTCACAGATGTACCAGTAGTTTCACGGATGTCCCAATAGTTTCACAGATGTCCCAATAGTTTCACAGATGTCCCAGAAGTTTTACAGACATCCCAGTAGGTTAACAGATGTTCCGATAGTTTCACAGATGTACCAGTAGTTTCACAGATATCCCAATAGTTTCACATATGTCCCATTAGTTTCACAGATGTCCCCATAGTTTCACAGATGTCCCAACAGTTTAACAGATGTCCCAGTAGTTTTACAGATGTCCCAGTAGTTTCACAGATGTCCCAATAGTTTCACAGATGTCCCAATAGTTTCACAGATGTCCCAGAAGCTTTACAGACATCCCAGTAGGTTAACACATGTCCCGATAGTTTCACAGATGTACCAGTAGTTTCATAGATGTCCCAATAGTTTCACATATGTCCCATTAGTTTCACAGATGTCCCCATAGTTTCACAGATGTCCCAATAGTTTAACAGATGTCCCAGTAGTATTACAGATGGCCCAGTAGTTTAACACATGTCCCAGTAGTTCCACAGACGCTCCAATAGTTTCACATATGTCCCATTAGTTTCACAGATGTCCCCATAGTTTCACAGATCTCCCAATAGTTTCACAGATGTCCCATTAGTTTCACAGATGTTCCCATAGTTTCACAGATGTTCCAATAGTTTAACAGATGTCCCAGTAGTTTTACAGATGTCCCAGTAGTTTCACACATGTCCCAGTAGTTTCACAGACACCCCAATAGTTTCACATATGTCCCATTAGTTTCACAGATGTCCCCATAGTTTCACAGATGTCCCAATAGTTTCACAGATGTACCAGTAGTTTCACAGATGTCCCAGTAGGTTAACAGATGTCCCCATAGTTTCACAGATGTCCCAATAGTTTCACAGATGTCCCAGTAGTTTTACAGATATCCCAAAAGGTTAACAGATGTCCCCATAGTTTCACAGATGTATCAGTAGTTTCACAGATGTCCAAATAGTTTCACAGATGTCCCAATAGTTTCACAGATGTCCCAATAGTTTCACATATGTCCCATTAGTTCCACAGATGACCCTATAGTTTCACAGATGTTCCAATAGTTTCACAGATGTCCAAATAGTTTCACCTATGTCCCAATTGTTTCACAGATGTCCCCATAGTTTCACAGATGTCCAAATAGTTTCACAGATGTCCCAATAGTTTCACAGATGTCCCAATAGTTTCACATATGTCCCATTAGTTCCACAGATGACCCTATAGTTTCACAGATGTTCCAATAGTTTCACAGATGTCCAAATAGTTTCACCTATGTCCCAATTGTTTCACAGATGTCCCCATAGTTTCACAGATGTCCCCATAGTTTCACAGATGTCCCAGAATTTTCACAGATGTACCAGGAGTTTCACAGATGTCCCAATAGTTTCACAGATGTCCCAATAGTTTCACAGATGTCCCAGAAGTTTTACAGGCATCCCAGTAGGTTAACAGATGTTCCGATAGTTTCACAGATGTACCAGTAGTTTCACAGATGTCCCAGTAGTTTCACATATGTCCCATTAGTTTCACAGATGTCCCCATAGTTTCACAGATGTCCCAATAGTTTAACAGATGTCCCAGTAGTTTTACAGATGTCCTAGAAGTTTCACAGATGTCCCAATAGTTTCACAGATGTCCCAATAGTTTCACAGATGTCCCAGAAGCTTTACAGACATCCCAGTAGGTTAACAGATGTCCCGATAGTTTCACAGATGTACCAGTAGTTTCACAGATGTCCCAATAGTTTCACATATGTCCCATTAGTTTCACAGATGTCCCCATAGTTTCACAGATGTCCCAATAGTTTAACAGATGTCCCAGTAGTATTACAGATGGCCCAGTAGTTTAACACATGTCCCAGTAGTTCCACAGACGCCCCAATAGTTTCACATATGTCCCATTAGTTTCACAGATGTCCCCATAGTTTCACAGATTTCCCAATAGTTTCACAGATGTACCAATAGTTTCACGGATGTCCCAATAGTTTAACAGATGTCCCAATAGTTTCACCCATATCCCAATAGTTTCACAGATGTCCCAGGAGTTTAACAGATGTCCCAAAAGTTTAACAGATGTCCCAGTTGTTTCACAGATGTCCCAATAGTTTCACAGATGTCGAAATAGTTTAACAGATGTCCCAGTAGTTTAACAGATGTCCCAGTAGTTTCACAGATGTCCCAATAGTTTAACAGATGTCCCAGTAGTTTAACAGATGTCCCAGTAGTTTCACAGATGTCCCAATAGGTTCACATATGTCCCAGTAGTTTTACAGATGTCCCAGTAGTTTCACAGATGTCCCAATAGTTTAACAGATGTCCCAGTAGTGTAACAGATGTCCCAGTAGTTTCACAGATGTCCCAGTAGGTTAACAGATGTACCCATAGTTTCATAGATGTCCCAATAGTTTCACAGATGTCCCAGTAGTTTTACAGATATCCCAGTAGGTTAACAGATGTCCCCATAGTTTCACAGATGTCCCAATAGTTTAACAGATGTCCCAGTTGTTTAACAGATGTCCCAGTAGTTTCACAGATGTCCCAGTAGGTTAACAGATGTCCTCATAGTTTCACAGATGTCCCAATAGGTTCACATATGTCCCAGTAGTTTTACAGATCACCCAGTAGTTTCACAGATGTCCCATTAGTTTCACAGATGTCCCCATATTTTCACAGATGTCCCAATAGTTTCCCAGATGTCCCAATAGGTTAACAGATGTCCCAGTAGTTTTACAGATGTCCCAGTAGTTTCACACATGTCCCAGTAGTTTCACAGACGCCCCAGTAGTTTCACAGATGTCCCAGTAGGTTAACAGATGTACCCATAGTTTCACAGATGTCCCAATAGTTTCACAGATGTCCCAGTAGTTTTACAGATATCCCAATAGGTTAACAGATGTCCCCATAGCTTCACAGATGTATCAGTAGTTTCACAGATGTCCAAATAGTTTCACAGATGTCCCAATAGTTTCACAGATGTCCCAATAGTTTCACATATGTCCCATTAGTTCCACAGATGACCCTATAGTTTCACAGATGTTCCAATAGTTTCACAGATGTCCCAATAGTTTCACCTAAGTCCCATTTGTTTCACAGATGTCCCCATAGTTTCACAGATGTCCCAATAGTTTCACAGATGTACCAGTAGTTTCACGGATGTCCCAATAGTTTCACAGATGTCCCAATAGTTTCACAGATGTCCCAGAAGTTTTACAGACATCCCAGTAGGTTAACAGATGTTCCGATAGTTTCACAGATGTACCAGTAGTTTCACAGATATCCCAATAGTTTCACATATGTCCCATTAGTTTCACAGATGTCCCCATAGTTTCACAGATGTCCCAACAGTTTAACAGATGTCCCAGTAGTTTTACAGATGTCCCAGTAGTTTCACAGATGTCCCAATAGGTTCACAGATGTCCCAATAGTTTCACAGATGTCCCAGAAGCTTTACAGACATGCCAGTAGGTTAACAGATGTCCCGATAGTTTCACAGATGTACCAGTAGTTTCATAGATGTCCCAATAGTTTCACATATGTCCCATTAGTTTCACAGATGTCCCCATAGTTTCACAGATGTCCCAATAGTTTAACAGATCTCCCAATAGTTTCACAGATGTCCCATTAGTTTCACAGATGTTCCCATAGTTTCACAGATGTTCCAATAGTTTAACAGATGTCCCAGTAGTTTTACAGATGTCCCAGTAGTTTCACACATGTCCCAGTAGTTTCACAGACACCCCAATAGTTTCACATATGTCCCATGAGTTTCACAGATGTCCCCATAGTTTCACAGATGTCCCAATAGTTTCACAGATGTACCAGTAGTTTCACAGATGTCCCAGTAGGTTAACAGATGTCCCCATAGTTTCACAGATGTCCCAATAGTTTCACAGATGTCCCAGTAGTTTTACAGATATCCCAAAAGGTTAACAGATGTCCCCATAGTTTCACAGATGTATCAGTAGTTTCACAGATGTCCAAATAGTTTCACAGATGTCCCAATAGTTTCACAGATGTCCCAATAGTTTCACATATGTCCCATTAGTTCCACAGATGACCCTATAGTTTCACAGATGTTCCAATAGTTTCACAGATGTCCAAATAGTTTCACCTATGTCCCAATTGTTTCACAGATGTCCCCATAGTTTCACAGATGTCCCAATAGTTTCACATATGTACCAGTAGTTTCACAGATGTCCCAATAGTTTCACAGATGTCCCAATAGTTTCACAGATGTCCCTGAAGTTTTACAGACATCCCAGTAGGTTAACAGATGTTCCGATAGTTTCACAGATGTACCAGTAGTTTCACAGATGTCCCAATAGTTTCACATATGTCCCATTAGTTCCACAGATGACCCTATAGTTTCACAGATGTTCCAATAGTTTCACAGATGTCTCAATAGTTTCACCTAAGTCCCATTTGTTTCACAGATGTCCCCATAGTTTCACAGATGTCCCAATAGTTTCACAGATGTACCAGTAGTTTCACGGATGTCCCAATAGTTTCACAGATGTCCCAATAGTTTCACAGATGTCCCAGAAGTTTTACAGACATCCCAGTAGGTTAACAGATGTTCCGGTAGTTTCACAGATGTACCAGTAGTTTCACAGATATCCCAATAGTTTCACATATGTCCCATTAGTTTCACAGATGTCCCCATAGTTTCACAGATGTCCCAACAGTTTAACAGATGTCCCAGTAGTTTTACAGATATCCCAAAAGGTTAACAGATGTCCCCTTAGTTTCACAGATGTCCCAGTAGTTTTACAGATGTCCCAGTAGTTTCAGACATGTCCCAGTAGTTTCACAGACGCCCCAATAGTTCAACATATGTCCCATTAGTTTCACAGATGTCCCCATAGTTTCACAGATGTCCCAATAGTTTCACAGATGTCCCATTAGTTTCACAGATGTCCCCATAGTTTCACAGATGTCCCAATAGTTTAACAGATGTCGCAGTAGTTTTACAGATGTCCCAGTAGTTTTACACATGTCCCAGGAGTTTCACAGACGCCCCAATAGTTTCACATATGTCCCATTAGTTTCACAGATGTCCCCATAGTTTCACAGATGTCCCAATAGTTTCACAGATGTACCAGTAGTTTCACAGATGTCCCAGTAGTTTAACAGATGTCCCCATAGTTTCACAGATGTCCCAATAGTTTCACAGATGTCCCAGTAGTTTTACAGATATCCCAATAGGTTAACAGATGTCCCCATAGTTTCACAGATGTCCCCATAGTTTCACAGATGTCCCAATAGTTTCACAGATGTCCCAATAGTTTCACAGATGTCCCAATAGTTTCACATATGTCCCATTAGTTCCACAGATGACCCCATAGTTTCACAGATGTTCCAATAGTTTCACAGATGTCCCAATAGTTTCACCTATGTCCTATTTGTTTCACAGATGTCCCCATAGTTTCACAGATGTCCCAGAATTTTCACAGATGTACCAGGAGTTTCACAGATGTCCCAATAGTTTCACAGATGTCCCAATAGTTTCACAGATGTCCCAGAAGTTTTACAGGCATCCCAGTAGGTTAACAGATGTTCCGATAGTTTCACAGATGTACCAGTAGTTTCACAGATGTCCCAGTAGTTTCACATATGTCCCATTAGTTTCACAGATGTCCCCATAGTTTCACAGATGTCCCAATAGTTTAACAGATGTCCCAGTAGTTTTACAGATGTCCTAGAAGTTTCACAGATGTCCCAATAGTTTCACAGATGTCCCAATAGTTTCACAGATGTCCCAGAAGCTTTACAGACATCCCAGTAGGTTAACAGATGTCCCGATAGTTTCACAGATGTACCAGTAGTTTCACAGATGTCCCAATAGTTTCACATATGTCCCATTAGTTTCACAGATGTCCCCATAGTTTCACAGATGTCCCAATAGTTTAACAGATGTCCCAGTAGTATTACAGATGGCCCAGTAGTTTAACACATGTCCCAGTAGTTCCACAGACGCCCCAATAGTTTCACATATGTCCCATTAGTTTCACAGATGTCCCCATAGTTTCACAGATGTCCCAATAGTTTCACAGATGTACCAATAGTTTCACGGATGTCCCAATAGTTTAACAGATGTCCCAATAGTTTCACCCATATCCCAATAGTTTCACAGATGTCCCAGGAGTTTAACAGATGTCCCAAAAGTTTAACAGATGTCCCAGTTGTTTCACAGATGTCCCAATAGTTTCACAGATGTCGAAATAGTTTAACAGATGTCCCAGTAGTTTAACAGATGTCCCAGTAGTTTCACAGATGTCCCAATAGTTTAACAGATGTCCCAGTAGTTTAACAGATGTCCCAGTAGTTTCACAGATGTCCCAATAGGTTCACATATGTCCCAGTAGTTTTACAGATGTCCCAGTAGTTTCACAGATGTCCCAATAGTTTAACAGATGTCCCAGTAGTGTAACAGATGTCCCAGTAGTTTCACAGATGTCCCAGTAGGTTAACAGATGTACCCATAGTTTCATAGATGTCCCAATAGTTTCACAGATGTCCCAGTAGTTTTACAGATATCCCAGTAGGTTAACAGATGTCCCCATAGTTTCACAGATGTCCCAATAGTTTAACAGATGTCCCAGTAGTTTAACAGATGTCCCAGTAGTTTCACAGATGTCCCAGTAGGTTAACAGATGTCCTCATAGTTTCACAGATGTCCCAATAGGTTCACATATGTCCCAGTAGTTTTACAGATCACCCAGTAGTTTCACAGATGTCCCATTAGTTTCACAGATGTCCCCATATTTTCACAGATGTCCCAATAGTTTCCCAGATGTCCCAATAGTTTAACAGATGTCCCAGTAGTTTTACAGATGTCCCAGTAGTTTCACACATGTCCCAGTAGTTTCACAGACGCCCCAGTAGTTTCACAGATGTCCCAGTAGGTTAACAGATGTACCCATAGTTTCACAGATGTCCCAATAGTTTCACAGATGTCCCAGTAGTTTTACAGATATCCCAATAGGTTAACAGATGTCCCCATAGCTTCACAGATGTATCAGTAGTTTCACAGATGTCAAATTGTTTCACAGATGTCCCAATAGTTTCACAGATGTCCCAATAGTTTCACATATGTCCCATTAGTTCCACAGATGACCCTATAGTTTCACAGATGTTCCAATAGTTTCACAGATGTCCCAATAGTTTCACCTAAGTCCCATTTGTTTCACAGATGTCCCCATAGTTTCACAGATGTCCCAATAGTTTCACAGATGTACCAGTAGTTTCACGGATGTCCCAATAGTTTCACAGATGTCCCAATAGTTTCACAGATGTCCCAGAAGTTTTACAGACATCCCAGTAGGTTAACAGATGTTCCGATAGTTTCACAGATGTACCAGTAGTTTCACAGATATCCCAATAGTTTCACATATGTCCCATTAGTTTCACAGATGTCCCCATAGTTTCACAGATGTCCCAACAGTTTAACAGATGTCCCAGTAGTTTTACAGATGTCCCAGTAGTTTCACAGATGTCCCAATAGTTTCACAGATGTCCCAATAGTTTCATAGATGTCCCAGAAGCTTTACAGACATCCCAGTAGGTTAACACATGTCCCGATAGTTTCACAGATGTACCAGTAGTTTCATAGATGTCCCAATAGTTTCACATATGTCCCATTAGTTTCACAGATGTCCCCATAGTTTCACAGATGTCCCAATAGTTTAACAGATGTCCCAGTAGTATTACAGATGGCCCAGTAGTTTAACACATGTCCCAGTAGTTCCACAGACGCTCCAATAGTTTCACATATGTCCCATTAGTTTCACAGATGTCCCCATAGTTTCACAGATCTCCCAATAGTTTCACAGATGTCCCATTAGTTTCACAGATGTTCCCATAGTTTCACAGATGTTCCAATAGTTTAACAGATGTCCCAGTAGTTTTACAGATGTCCCAGTAGTTTCACACATGTCCCAGTAGTTTCACAGACACCCCAATAGTTTCACATATGTCCCATTAGTTTCACAGATGTCCCCATAGTTTCACAGATGTCCCAATAGTTTCACATATGTCCCATTAGTTCCACAGATGACCCTATAGTTTCACAGATGTTCCAATAGTTTCACAGATGTCTCAATAGTTTCACCTAAGTCCCATTTGTTTCACAGATGTCCCCATAGTTTCACAGATGTCCCAATAGTTTCACAGATGTACCAGTAGTTTCACGGATGTCCCAATAGTTTCACAGATGTCCCAATAGTTTCACAGATGTCCCAGAAGTTTTACAGACATCCCAGTAGGTTAACAGATGTTCCGGTAGTTTCACAGATGTACCAGTAGTTTCACAGATATCCCAATAGTTTCACATATGTCCCATTAGTTTCACAGATGTCCCCATAGTTTCACAGATGTCCCAACAGTTTAACAGATGTCCCAGTAGTTTTACAGATATCCCAAAAGGTTAACAGATGTCCCCTTAGTTTCACAGATGTCCCAGTAGTTTTACAGATGTCCCAGTAGTTTCAGACATGTCCCAGTAGTTTCACAGACGCCCCAATAGTTCAACATATGTCCCATTAGTTTCACAGATGTCCCCATAGTTTCACAGATGTCCCAATAGTTTCACAGATGTCCCATTAGTTTCACAGATGTCCCCATAGTTTCACAGATGTCCCAATAGTTTAACAGATGTCGCAGTAGTTTTACAGATGTCCCAGTAGTTTTACACATGTCCCAGGAGTTTCACAGACGCCCCAATAGTTTCACATATGTCCCATTAGTTTCACAGATGTCCCCATAGTTTCACAGATGTCCCAATAGTTTCACAGATGTACCAGTAGTTTCACAGATGTCCCAGTAGTTTAACAGATGTCCCCATAGTTTCACAGATGTCCCAATAGTTTCACAGATGTCCCAGTAGTTTTACAGATATCCCAATAGGTTAACAGATGTCCCCATAGTTTCACAGATGTCCCCATAGTTTCACAGATGTCCCAATAGTTTCACAGATGTCCCAATAGTTTCACAGATGTCCCAATAGTTTCACATATGTCCCATTAGTTCCACAGATGACCCCATAGTTTCACAGATGTTCCAATAGTTTCACAGATGTCCCAATAGTTTCACCTATGTCCTATTTGTTTCACAGATGTCCCCATAGTTTCACAGATGTCCCAGAATTTTCACAGATGTACCAGGAGTTTCACAGATGTCCCAATAGTTTCACAGATGTCCCAATAGTTTCACAGATGTCCCAGAAGTTTTACAGGCATCCCAGTAGGTTAACAGATGTTCCGATAGTTTCACAGATGTACCAGTAGTTTCACAGATGTCCCAGTAGTTTCACATATGTCCCATTAGTTTCACAGATGTCCCCATAGTTTCACAGATGTCCCAATAGTTTAACAGATGTCCCAGTAGTTTTACAGATGTCCTAGAAGTTTCACAGATGTCCCAATAGTTTCACAGATGTCCCAATAGTTTCACAGATGTCCCAGAAGCTTTACAGACATCCCAGTAGGTTAACAGATGTCCCGATAGTTTCACAGATGTACCAGTAGTTTCACAGATGTCCCAATAGTTTCACATATGTCCCATTAGTTTCACAGATGTCCCCATAGTTTCACAGATGTCCCAATAGTTTAACAGATGTCCCAGTAGTATTACAGATGGCCCAGTAGTTTAACACATGTCCCAGTAGTTCCACAGACGCCCCAATAGTTTCACATATGTCCCATTAGTTTCACAGATGTCCCCATAGTTTCACAGATGTCCCAATAGTTTCACAGATGTACCAATAGTTTCACGGATGTCCCAATAGTTTAACAGATGTCCCAATAGTTTCACCCATATCCCAATAGTTTCACAGATGTCCCAGGAGTTTAACAGATGTCCCAAAAGTTTAACAGATGTCCCAGTTGTTTCACAGATGTCCCAATAGTTTCACAGATGTCGAAATAGTTTAACAGATGTCCCAGTAGTTTAACAGATGTCCCAGTAGTTTCACAGATGTCCCAATAGTTTAACAGATGTCCCAGTAGTTTAACAGATGTCCCAGTAGTTTCACAGATGTCCCAATAGGTTCACATATGTCCCAGTAGTTTTACAGATGTCCCAGTAGTTTCACAGATGTCCCAATAGTTTAACAGATGTCCCAGTAGTGTAACAGATGTCCCAGTAGTTTCACAGATGTCCCAGTAGGTTAACAGATGTACCCATAGTTTCATAGATGTCCCAATAGTTTCACAGATGTCCCAGTAGTTTTACAGATATCCCAGTAGGTTAACAGATGTCCCCATAGTTTCACAGATGTCCCAATAGTTTAACAGATGTCCCAGTAGTTTAACAGATGTCCCAGTAGTTTCACAGATGTCCCAGTAGGTTAACAGATGTCCTCATAGTTTCACAGATGTCCCAATAGGTTCACATATGTCCCAGTAGTTTTACAGATCACCCAGTAGTTTCACAGATGTCCCATTAGTTTCACAGATGTCCCCATATTTTCACAGATGTCCCAATAGTTTCCCAGATGTCCCAATAGTTTAACAGATGTCCCAGTAGTTTTACAGATGTCCCAGTAGTTTCACACATGTCCCAGTAGTTTCACAGACGCCCCAGTAGTTTCACAGATGTCCCAGTAGGTTAACAGATGTACCCATAGTTTCACAGATGTCCCAATAGTTTCACAGATGTCCCAGTAGTTTTACAGATATCCCAATAGGTTAACAGATGTCCCCATAGCTTCACAGATGTATCAGTAGTTTCACAGATGTCAAATTGTTTCACAGATGTCCCAATAGTTTCACAGATGTCCCAATAGTTTCACATATGTCCCATTAGTTCCACAGATGACCCTATAGTTTCACAGATGTTCCAATAGTTTCACAGATGTCCCAATAGTTTCACCTAAGTCCCATTTGTTTCACAGATGTCCCCATAGTTTCACAGATGTCCCAATAGTTTCACAGATGTACCAGTAGTTTCACGGATGTCCCAATAGTTTCACAGATGTCCCAATAGTTTCACAGATGTCCCAGAAGTTTTACAGACATCCCAGTAGGTTAACAGATGTTCCGATAGTTTCACAGATGTACCAGTAGTTTCACAGATATCCCAATAGTTTCACATATGTCCCATTAGTTTCACAGATGTCCCCATAGTTTCACAGATGTCCCAACAGTTTAACAGATGTCCCAGTAGTTTTACAGATGTCCCAGTAGTTTCACAGATGTCCCAATAGTTTCACAGATGTCCCAATAGTTTCACAGATGTCCCAGAAGCTTTACAGACATCCCAGTAGGTTAACACATGTCCCGATAGTTTCACAGATGTACCAGTAGTTTCATAGATGTCCCAATAGTTTCACATATGTCCCATTAGTTTCACAGATGTCCCCATAGTTTCACAGATGTCCCAATAGTTTAACAGATGTCCCAGTAGTATTACAGATGGCCCAGTAGTTTAACACATGTCCCAGTAGTTCCACAGACGCTCCAATAGTTTCACATATGTCCCATTAGTTTCACAGATGTCCCCATAGTTTCACAGATCTCCCAATAGTTTCACAGATGTCCCATTAGTTTCACAGATGTTCCCATAGTTTCACAGATGTTCCAATAGTTTAACAGATGTCCCAGTAGTTTTACAGATGTCCCAGTAGTTTCACACATGTCCCAGTAGTTTCACAGACACCCCAATAGTTTCACATATGTCCCATTAGT
Organism: Petromyzon marinus; assembly: GCF_048934315.1. Taxonomy (NCBI): domain Eukaryota; kingdom Metazoa; phylum Chordata; class Hyperoartia; order Petromyzontiformes; family Petromyzontidae; genus Petromyzon; species Petromyzon marinus. Next base: position 14,064,043 of record NC_133692.1, read on the forward strand.
TTCACAGATGTCCCCATAGTTTCACAGATGTCCCAATAGTTTCACAGATGTACCAGTAGTTTCACAGATGTCCCAGTAGGTTAACAGATGTCCCCATAGTTTCACAGATGTCCCAATAGTTTCACAGATGTCCCAGTAGTTTTACAGATATCCCAAAAGGTTAACAGATGTCCCCATAGTTTCACAGATGTATCAGTAGTTTCACAGATGTCCAAATAGTTTCACAGATGTCCCAATAGTTTCACAGATGTCCCAATAGTTTCACATATGTCCCATTAGTTCCACAGATGACCCTATAGTTTCACAGATGTTCCAATAGTTTCACAGATGTCCAAATAGTTTCACCTATGTCCCAATTGTTTCACAGATGTCCCCATAGTTTCACAGATGTCCAAATAGTTTCACAGATGTCCCAATAGTTTCACAGATGTCCCAATAGTTTCACATATGTCCCATTAGTTCCACAGATGACCCTATAGTTTCACAGATGTTCCAATAGTTTCACAGATGTCCCAATAGTTTCACCTATGTCCTATTTGTTTCACAGATGTCCCCATAGTTTCACAGATGTCCCAGAATTTTCACAGATGTACCAGGAGTTTCACAGATGTCCCAATAGTTTCACAGATGTCCCAATAGTTTCACAGATGTCCCAGAAGTTTTACAGGCATCCCAGTAGGTTAACAGATGTTCCGATAGTTTCACAGATGTACCAGTAGTTTCACAGATGTCCCAGTAGTTTCACATATGTCCCATTAGTTTCACAGATGTCCCCATAGTTTCACAGATGTCCCAATAGTTTAACAGATGTCCCAGTAGTTTTACAGATGTCCTAGAAGTTTCACAGATGTCCCAATAGTTTCACAGATGTCCCAATAGTTTCACAGATGTCCCAGAAGCTTTACAGACATCCCAGTAGGTTAACAGATGTCCCGATAGTTTCACAGATGTACCAGTAGTTTCACAGATGTCCCAATAGTTTCACATATGTCCCATTAGTTTCACAGATGTCCCCATAGTTTCACAGATGTCCCAATAGTTTAACAGATGTCCCAGTAGTATTACAGATGGCCCAGTAGTTTAACACATGTCCCAGTAGTTCCACAGACGCCCCAATAGTTTCACATATGTCCCATTAGTTTCACAGATGTCCCCATAGTTTCACAGATGTCCCAATAGTTTCACAGATGTACCAATAGTTTCACGGATGTCCCAATAGTTTAACAGATGTCCCAATAGTTTCACCCATATCCCAATAGTTTCACAGATGTCCCAGGAGTTTAACAGATGTCCCAAAAGTTTAACAGATGTCCCAGTTGTTTCACAGATGTCCCAATAGTTTCACAGATGTCGAAATAGTTTAACAGATGTCCCAGTAGTTTAACAGATGTCCCAGTAGTTTCACAGATGTCCCAATAGTTTAACAGATGTCCCAGTAGTTTAACAGATGTCCCAGTAGTTTCACAGATGTCCCAATAGGTTCACATATGTCCCAGTAGTTTTACAGATGTCCCAGTAGTTTCACAGATGTCCCAATAGTTTAACAGATGTCCCAGTAGTGTAACAGATGTCCCAGTAGTTTCACAGATGTCCCAGTAGGTTAACAGATGTACCCATAGTTTCATAGATGTCCCAATAGTTTCACAGATGTCCCAGTAGTTTTACAGATATCCCAGTAGGTTAACAGATGTCCCCATAGTTTCACAGATGTCCCAATAGTTTAACAGATGTCCCAGTAGTTTAACAGATGTCCCAGTAGTTTCACAGATGTCCCAGTAGGTTAACAGATGTCCTCATAGTTTCACAGATGTCCCAATAGGTTCACATATGTCCCAGTAGTTTTACAGATCACCCAGTAGTTTCACAGATGTCCCATTAGTTTCACAGATGTCCCCATATTTTCACAGATGTCCCAATAGTTTCCCAGATGTCCCAATAGTTTAACAGATGTCCCAGTAGTTTTACAGATGTCCCAGTAGTTTCACACATGTCCCAGTAGTTTCACAGACGCCCCAGTAGTTTCACAGATGTCCCAGTAGGTTAACAGATGTACCCATAGTTTCACAGATGTCCCAATAGTTTCACAGATGTCCCAGTAGTTTTACAGATATCCCAATAGGTTAACAGATGTCCCCATAGCTTCACAGATGTATCAGTAGTTTCACAGATGTCCAAATAGTTTCACAGATGTCCCAATAGTTTCACAGATGTCCCAATAGTTTCACATATGTCCCATTAGTTCCACAGATGACCCTATAGTTTCACAGATGTTCCAATAGTTTCACAGATGTCCCAATAGTTTCACCTAAGTCCCATTTGTTTCACAGATGTCCCCATAGTTTCACAGATGTCCCAATAGTTTCACAGATGTACCAGTAGTTTCACGGATGTCCCAATAGTTTCACAGATGTCCCAATAGTTTCACAGATGTCCCAGAAGTTTTACAGACATCCCAGTAGGTTAACAGATGTTCCGATAGTTTCACAGATGTACCAGTAGTTTCACAGATATCCCAATAGTTTCACATATGTCCCATTAGTTTCACAGATGTCCCCATAGTTTCACAGATGTCCCAACAGTTTAACAGATGTCCCAGTAGTTTTACAGATGTCCCAGTAGTTTCACAGATGTCCCAATAGTTTCACAGATGTCCCAATAGTTTCACAGATGTCCCAGAAGCTTTACAGACATCCCAGTAGGTTAACACATGTCCCGATAGTTTCACAGATGTACCAGTAGTTTCATAGATGTCCCAATAGTTTCACATATGTCCCATTAGTTTCACAGATGTCCCCATAGTTTCACAGATGTCCCAATAGTTTAACAGATGTCCCAGTAGTATTACAGATGGCCCAGTAGTTTAACACATGTCCCAGTAGTTCCACAGACGCTCCAATAGTTTCACATATGTCCCATTAGTTTCACAGATGTCCCCATAGTTTCACAGATCTCCCAATAGTTTCACAGATGTCCCATTAGTTTCACAGATGTTCCCATAGTTTCACAGATGTTCCAATAGTTTAACAGATGTCCCAGTAGTTTTACAGATGTCCCAGTAGTTTCACACATGTCCCAGTAGTTTCACAGACACCCCAATAGTTTCACATATGTCCCATTAGTTTCACAGATGTCCCCATAGTTTCACAGATGTCCCAATAGTTTCACAGATGTACCAGTAGTTTCACAGATGTCCCAGTAGGTTAACAGATGTCCCCATAGTTTCACAGATGTCCCAATAGTTTCACAGATGTCCCAGTAGTTTTACAGATATCCCAAAAGGTTAACAGATGTCCCCATAGTTTCACAGATGTATCAGTAGTTTCACAGATGTCCAAATAGTTTCACAGATGTCCCAATAGTTTCACAGATGTCCCAATAGTTTCACATATGTCCCATTAGTTCCACAGATGACCCTATAGTTTCACAGATGTTCCAATAGTTTCACAGATGTCCAAATAGTTTCACCTATGTCCCAATTGTTTCACAGATGTCCCCATAGTTTCACAGATGTCCAAATAGTTTCACAGATGTCCCAATAGTTTCACAGATGTCCCAATAGTTTCACATATGTCCCATTAGTTCCACAGATGACCCTATAGTTTCACAGATGTTCCAATAGTTTCACAGATGTCCAAATAGTTTCACCTATGTCCCAATTGTTTCACAGATGTCCCCATAGTTTCACAGATGTCCCCATAGTTTCACAGATGTCCCAGAATTTTCACAGATGTACCAGGAGTTTCACAGATGTCCCAATAGTTTCACAGATGTCCCAATAGTTTCACAGATGTCCCAGAAGTTTTACAGGCATCCCAGTAGGTTAACAGATGTTCCGATAGTTTCACAGATGTACCAGTAGTTTCACAGATGTCCCAGTAGTTTCACATATGTCCCATTAGTTTCACAGATGTCCCCATAGTTTCACAGATGTCCCAATAGTTTAACAGATGTCCCAGTAGTTTTACAGATGTCCTAGAAGTTTCACAGATGTCCCAATAGTTTCACAGATGTCCCAATAGTTTCACAGATGTCCCAGAAGCTTTACAGACATCCCAGTAGGTTAACAGATGTCCCGATAGTTTCACAGATGTACCAGTAGTTTCACAGATGTCCCAATAGTTTCACATATGTCCCATTAGTTTCACAGATGTCCCCATAGTTTCACAGATGTCCCAATAGTTTAACAGATGTCCCAGTAGTATTACAGATGGCCCAGTAGTTTAACACATGTCCCAGTAGTTCCACAGACGCCCCAATAGTTTCACATATGTCCCATTAGTTTCACAGATGTCCCCATAGTTTCACAGATTTCCCAATAGTTTCACAGATGTACCAATAGTTTCACGGATGTCCCAATAGTTTAACAGATGTCCCAATAGTTTCACCCATATCCCAATAGTTTCACAGATGTCCCAGGAGTTTAACAGATGTCCCAAAAGTGTAACAGATGTCCCAGTTGTTTCACAGATGTCCCAATAGTTTCACAGATGTCGAAATAGTTTAACAGATGTCCCAGTAGTTTAACAGATGTCCCAGTAGTTTCACAGATGTCCCAATAGTTTAACAGATGTCCCAGTAGTTTAACAGATGTCCCAGTAGTTTCACAGATGTCCCAATAGGTTCACATATGTCCCAGTAGTTTTACAGATGTCCCAGTAGTTTCACAGATGTCCCAATAGTTTAACAGATGTCCCAGTAGTGTAACAGATGTCCCAGTAGTTTCACAGATGTCCCAGTAGGTTAACAGATGTACCCATAGTTTCATAGATGTCCCAATAGTTTCACAGATGTCCCAGTAGTTTTACAGATATCCCAGTAGGTTAACAGATGTCCCCATAGTTTCACAGATGTCCCAATAGTTTAACAGATGTCCCAGTAGTTTAACAGATGTCCCAGTAGTTTCACAGATGTCCCAGTAGGTTAACAGATGTCCTCATAGTTTCACAGATGTCCCAATAGGTTCACATATGTCCCAGTAGTTTTACAGATCACCCAGTAGTTTCACAGATGTCCCATTAGTTTCACAGATGTCCCCATATTTTCACAGATGTCCCAATAGTTTCCCAGATGTCCCAATAGGTTAACAGATGTCCCAGTAGTTTTACAGATGTCCCAGTAGTTTCACACATGTCCCAGTAGTTTCACAGACGCCCCAGTAGTTTCACAGATGTCCCAGTAGGTTAACAGATGTACCCATAGTTTCACAGATGTCCCAATAGTTTCACAGATGTCCCAGTAGTTTTACAGATATCCCAATAGGTTAACAGATGTCCCCATAGCTTCACAGATGTATCAGTAGTTTCACAGATGTCCAAATAGTTTCACAGATGTCCCAATAGTTTCACAGATGTCCCAATAGTTTCACATATGTCCCATTAGTTCCACAGATGACCCTATAGTTTCACAGATGTTCCAATAGTTTCACAGATGTCCCAATAGTTTCACCTAAGTCCCATTTGTTTCACAGATGTCCCCATAGTTTCACAGATGTCCCAATAGTTTCACAGATGTACCAGTAGTTTCACGGATGTCCCAATAGTTTCACAGATGTCCCAATAGTTTCACAGATGTCCCAGAAGTTTTACAGACATCCCAGTAGGTTAACAGATGTTCCGATAGTTTCACAGATGTACCAGTAGTTTCACAGATATCCCAATAGTTTCACATATGTCCCATTAGTTTCACAGATGTCCCCATAGTTTCACAGATGTCCCAACAGTTTAACAGATGTCCCAGTAGTTTTACAGATGTCCCAGTAGTTTCACAGATGTCCCAATAGGTTCACAGATGTCCCAATAGTTTCACAGATGTCCCAGAAGCTTTACAGACATGCCAGTAGGTTAACAGATGTCCCGATAGTTTCACAGATGTACCAGTAGTTTCATAGATGTCCCAATAGTTTCACATATGTCCCATTAGTTTCACAGATGTCCCCATAGTTTCACAGATGTCCCAATAGTTTAACAGATGTCCCAGTAGTATTACAGATGGCCCAGTAGTTTAACACATGTCCCAGTAGTTCCACAGACGCTCCAATAGTTTCACATATGTCCCATTAGTTTCACAGATGTCCCCATAGTTTCACAGATCTCCCAATAGTTTCACAGATGTCCCATTAGTTTCACAGATGTTCCCATAGTTTCACAGATGTTCCAATAGTTTAACAGATGTCCCAGTAGTTTTACAGATGTCCCAGTAGTTTCACACATGTCCCAGTAGTTTCACAGACACCCCAATAGTTTCACATATGTCCCATTAGTTTCACAGATGTCCCCATAGTTTCACAGATGTCCCAATAGTTTCACAGATGTACCAGTAGTTTCACAGATGTCCCAGTAGGTTAACAGATGTCCCCATAGTTTCACAGATGTCCCAATAGTTTCACAGATGTCCCAGTAGTTTTACAGATATCCCAAAAGGTTAACAGATGTCCCCATAGTTTCACAGATGTATCAGTAGTTTCACAGATGTCCAAATAGTTTCACAGATGTCCCAATAGTTTCACAGATGTCCCAATAGTTTCACATATGTCCCATTAGTTCCACAGATGACCCTATAGTTTCACAGATGTTCCAATAGTTTCACAGATGTCCAAATAGTTTCACCTATGTCCCAATTGTTTCACAGATGTCCCCATAGTTTCACAGATGTCCAAATAGTTTCACAGATGTCCCAATAGTTTCACAGATGTCCCAATAGTTTCACATATGTCCCATTAGTTCCACAGATGACCCTATAGTTTCACAGATGTTCCAATAGTTTCACAGATGTCCAAATAGTTTCACCTATGTCCCAATTGTTTCACAGATGTCCCCATAGTTTCACAGATGTCCCCATAGTTTCACAGATGTCCCAGAATTTTCACAGATGTACCAGGAGTTTCACAGATGTCCCAATAGTTTCACAGATGTCCCAATAGTTTCACAGATGTCCCAGAAGTTTTACAGGCATCCCAGTAGGTTAACAGATGTTCCGATAGTTTCACAGATGTACCAGTAGTTTCACAGATGTCCCAGTAGTTTCACATATGTCCCATTAGTTTCACAGATGTCCCCATAGTTTCACAGATGTCCCAATAGTTTAACAGATGTCCCAGTAGTTTTACAGATGTCCTAGAAGTTTCACAGATGTCCCAATAGTTTCACAGATGTCCCAATAGTTTCACAGATGTCCCAGAAGCTTTACAGACATCCCAGTAGGTTAACAGATGTCCCGATAGTTTCACAGATGTACCAGTAGTTTCACAGATGTCCCAATAGTTTCACATATGTCCCATTAGTTTCACAGATGTCCCCATAGTTTCACAGATGTCCCAATAGTTTAACAGATGTCCCAGTAGTATTACAGATGGCCCAGTAGTTTAACACATGTCCCAGTAGTTCCACAGACGCCCCAATAGATTCACATATGTCCCATTAGTTTCACAGATGTCCCCATAGTTTCACAGATTTCCCAATAGTTTCACAGATGTACCAATAGTTTCACGGATGTCCCAATAGTTTAACAGATGTCCCAATAGTTTCACCCATATCCCAATAGTTTCACAGATGTCCCAGGAGTTTAACAGATGTCCAAAAAGTTTAACAGATGTCCCAGTTGTTTCACAGATGTCCCAATAGTTTCACAGATGTCGAAATAGTTTAACAGATGTCCCAGTAGTTTAACAGATGTCCCAGTAGTTTCACAGATGTCCCAATAGTTTAACAGATGTCCCAGTAGTTTAACAGATGTCCCAGTAGTTTCACAGATGTCCCAATAGGTTCACATATGTCCCAGTAGTTTTACAGATGTCCCAGTAGTTTCACAGATGTCCCAATAGTTTAACAGATGTCCCAGTAGTGTAACAGATGTCCCAGTAGTTTCACAGATGTCCCAGTAGGTTAACAGATGTACCCATAGTTTCCTAGATGTCCCAATAGTTTCACAGATGTCCCAGTAGTTTTACAGATATCCCAGTAGGTTAACAGATGTCCCCATAGTTTCACAGATGTCCCAATAGTTTAACAGATGTCCCAGTAGTTTAACAGATGTCCCAGTAATTTCACAGATGTCCCAGTAGGTTAACAGATGTCCTCATAGTTTCACAGATGTCCCAATAGGTTCACATATGTCCCAGTAGTTTTACAGATCACCCAGTAGTTTCACAGATGTCCCATTAGTTTCACAGATGTCCCCATATTTTCACAGATGTCCCAATAGTTTCCCAGATGTCCCAATAGGTTAACAGATGTCCCAGTAGTTTTACAGATGTCCCAGTAGTTTCACACATGTCCCAGTAGTTTCACAGACGCCCCAGTAGTTTCACAGATGTCCCAGTAGGTTAACAGATGTACCCATAGTTTCACAGATGTCCCAATAGTTTCACAGATGTCCCAGTAGTTTTACAGATATCCCAATAGGTTAACAGATGTCCCCATAGCTTCACAGATGTATCAGTAGTTTCACAGATGTCCAAATAGTTTCACAGATGTCCCAATAGTTTCACAGATGTCCCAATAGTTTCACATATGTCCCATTAGTTCCACAGATGACCCTATAGTTTCACAGATGTTCCAATAGTTTCACAGATGTCCCAATAGTTTCACCTAAGTCCCATTTGTTTCACAGATGTCCCCATAGTTTCACAGATGTCCCAATAGTTTCACAGATGTACCAGTAGTTTCACGGATGTCCCAATAGTTTCACAGATGTCCCAATAGTTTCACAGATGTCCCAGAAGTTTTACAGACATCCCAGTAGGTTAACAGATGTTCCGATAGTTTCACAGATGTACCAGTAGTTTCACAGATATCCCAATAGTTTCACATATGTCCCATTAGTTTCACAGATGTCCCCATAGTTTCACAGATGTCCCAACAGTTTAACAGATGTCCCAGTAGTTTTACAGATGTCCCAGTAGTTTCACAGATGTCCCAATAGGTTCACAGATGTCCCAATAGTTTCACAGATGTCCCAGAAGCTTTACAGACATGCCAGTAGGTTAACAGATGTCCCGATAGTTTCACAGATGTACCAGTAGTTTCATAGATGTCCCAATAGTTTCACATATGTCCCATTAGTTTCACAGATGTCCCCATAGTTTCACAGATGTCCCAATAGTTTAACAGATGTCCCAGTAGTATTACAGATGGCCCAGTAGTTTAACACATGTCCCAGTAGTTCCACAGACGCTCCAATAGTTTCACATATGTCCCATTAGTTTCACAGATGTCCCCATAGTTTCACAGATCTCCCAATAGTTTCACAGATGTCCCATTAGTTTCACAGATGTTCCCATAGTTTCACAGATGTTCCAATAGTTTAACAGATGTCCCAGTAGTTTTACAGATGTCCCAGTAGTTTCACACATGTCCCAGTAGTTTCACAGACACCCCAATAGTTTCACATATGTCCCATTAGTTTCACAGATGTCCCCATAGTTTCACAGATGTCCCAATAGTTTCACAGATGTACCAGTAGTTTCACAGATGTCCCAGTAGGTTAACAGATGTCCCCATAGTTTCACAGATGTCCCAATAGTTTCACAGATGTCCCAGTAGTTTTACAGATATCCCAAAAGGTTAACAGATGTCCCCATAGTTTCACAGATGTATCAGTAGTTTCACAGATGTCCAAATAGTTTCACAGATGTCCCAATAGTTTCACAGATGTCCCAATAGTTTCACATATGTCCCATTAGTTCCACAGATGACCCTATAGTTTCACAGATGTTCCAATAGTTTCACAGATGTCCAAATAGTTTCACCTATGTCCCAATTGTTTCACAGATGTCCCCATAGTTTCACAGATGTCCCAATAGTTTCACAGATGTACCAGTAGTTTCACAGATGTCCCGATAGTTTCACAGATGTACCAGTAGTTTCACAGATGTCCCAATAGTTTCACATATGTCCCATTAGTTTCACAGATGTCCCCATAGTTTCACAGATGTCCCAATAGTTTAACAGATGTCCCAGTAGTATTACAGATGGCCCAGTAGTTTAACACATGTCCCAGTAGTTCCACAGACGCCCCAATAGATTCACATATGTCCCATTAGTTTCACAGATGTCCCCATAGTTTCACAGATTTCCCAATAGTTTCACAGATGTACCAATAGTTTCACGGATGTCCCAATAGTTTAACAGATGTCCCAATAGTTTCACCCATATCCCAATAGTTTCACAGATGTCCCAGGAGTTTAACAGATGTCCAAAAAGTTTAACAGATGTCCCAGTTGTTTCACAGATGTCCCAATAGTTTCACAGATGTCGAAATAGTTTAACAGATGTCCCAGTAGTTTAACAGATGTCCCAGTAGTTTCACAGATGTCCCAATAGTTTAACAGATGTCCCAGTAGTTTAACAGATGTCCCAGTAGTTTCACAGATGTCCCAATAGGTTCACATATGTCCCAGTAGTTTTACAGATGTCCCAGTAGTTTCACAGATGTCCCAATAGTTTAACAGATGTCCCAGTAGTGTAACAGATGTCCCAGTAGTTTCACAGATGTCCCAGTAGGTTAACAGATGTACCCATAGTTTCCTAGATGTCCCAATAGTTTCACAGATGTCCCAGTAGTTTTACAGATATCCCAGTAGGTTAACAGATGTCCCCATAGTTTCACAGATGTCCCAATAGTTTAACAGATGTCCCAGTAGTTTAACAGATGTCCCAGTAATTTCACAGATGTCCCAGTAGGTTAACAGATGTCCTCATAGTTTCACAGATGTCCCAATAGGTTCACATATGTCCCAGTAGTTTTACAGATCACCCAGTAGTTTCACAGATGTCCCATTAGTTTCACAGATGTCCCCATATTTTCACAGATGTCCCAATAGTTTCCCAGATGTCCCAATAGGTTAACAGATGTCCCAGTAGTTTTACAGATGTCCCAGTAGTTTCACACATGTCCCAGTAGTTTCACAGACGCCCCAGTAGTTTCACAGATGTCCCAGTAGGTTAACAGATGTACCCATAGTTTCACAGATGTCCCAATAGTTTCACAGATGTCCCAGTAGTTTTACAGATATCCCAATAGGTTAACAGATGTCCCCATAGCTTCACAGATGTATCAGTAGTTTCACAGATGTCCAAATAGTTTCACAGATGTCCCAATAGTTTCACAGATGTCCCAATAGTTTCACATATGTCCCATTAGTTCCACAGATGACCCTATAGTTTCACAGATGTTCCAATAGTTTCACAGATGTCCCAATAGTTTCACCTAAGTCCCATTTGTTTCACAGATGTCCCCATAGTTTCACAGATGTCCCAATAGTTTCACAGATGTACCAGTAGTTTCACGGATGTCCCAATAGTTTCACAGATGTCCCAATAGTTTCACAGATGTCCCAGAAGTTTTACAGACATCCCAGTAGGTTAACAGATGTTCCGATAGTTTCACAGATGTACCAGTAGTTTCACAGATATCCCAATAGTTTCACATATGTCCCATTAGTTTCACAGATGTCCCCATAGTTTCACAGATGTCCCAACAGTTTAACAGATGTCCCAGTAGTTTTACAGATGTCCCAGTAGTTTCACAGATGTCCCAATAGGTTCACAGATGTCCCAATAGTTTCACAGATGTCCCAGAAGCTTTACAGACATGCCAGTAGGTTAACAGATGTCCCGATAGTTTCACAGATGTACCAGTAGTTTCATAGATGTCCCAATAGTTTCACATATGTCCCATTAGTTTCACAGATGTCCCCATAGTTTCACAGATGTCCCAATAGTTTAACAGATGTCCCAGTAGTATTACAGATGGCCCAGTAGTTTAACACATGTCCCAGTAGTTCCACAGACGCTCCAATAGTTTCACATATGTCCCATTAGTTTCACAGATGTCCCCATAGTTTCACAGATCTCCCAATAGTTTCACAGATGTCCCATTAGTTTCACAGATGTTCCCATAGTTTCACAGATGTTCCAATAGTTTAACAGATGTCCCAGTAGTTTTACAGATGTCCCAGTAGTTTCACACATGTCCCAGTAGTTTCACAGACACCCCAATAGTTTCACATATGTCCCATTAGTTTCACAGATGTCCCCATAGTTTCACAGATGTCCCAATAGTTTCACAGATGTACCAGTAGTTTCACAGATGTCCCAGTAGGTTAACAGATGTCCCCATAGTTTCACAGATGTCCCAATAGTTTCACAGATGTCCCAGTAGTTTTACAGATATCCCAAAAGGTTAACAGATGTCCCCATAGTTTCACAGATGTATCAGTAGTTTCACAGATGTCCAAATAGTTTCACAGATGTCCCAATAGTTTCACAGATGTCCCAATAGTTTCACATATGTCCCATTAGTTCCACAGATGACCCTATAGTTTCACAGATGTTCCAATAGTTTCACAGATGTCCAAATAGTTTCACCTATGTCCCAATTGTTTCACAGATGTCCCCATAGTTTCACAGATGTCCCAATAGTTTCACAGATGTACCAGTAGTTTCACAGATGTCCCAATAGTTTCACAGATGTCCCAATAGTTTCACAGATGTCCCTGAAGTTTTACAGACATCCCAGTAGGTTAACAGATGTTCCGATAGTTTCACAGATGTACCAGTAGTTTCACAGATGTCCCAATAGTTTCACATATGTCCCATTAGTTCCACAGATGACCCTATAGTTTCACAGATGTTCCAATAGTTTCACAGATGTCCCAATAGTTTCACCTAAGTCCCATTTGTTTCACAGATGTCCCCATAGTTTCACAGATGTCCCAATAGTTTCACAGATGTACCAGTAGTTTCACGGATGTCCCAATAGTTTCACAGATGTCCCAATAGTTTCACAGATGTCCCAGAAGTTTTACAGACATCCCAGTAGGTTAACAGATGTTCCGGTAGTTTCACAGATGTACCAGTAGTTTCACAGATATCCCAATAGTTTCACATATGTCCCATTAGTTTCACAGATGTCCCCATAGTTTCACAGATGTCCCAACAGTTTAACAGATGTCCCAGTAGTTTTACAGATATCCCAAAAGGTTAACAGATGTCCCCATAGTTTCACAGATGTATCAGTAGTTTCACAGATGTCCAAATAGTTTCACAGATGTCCCAATAGTTTCACAGATGTCCCAATAGTTTCACATATGTCCCATTAGTTCCACAGATGACCCTATAGTTTCACAGATGTTCCAATAGTTTCACAGATGTCCAAATAGTTTCACCTATGTCCCAATTGTTTCACAGATGTCCCCATAGTTTCACAGATGTCCCAATAGTTTCACAGATGTACCAGTAGTTTCACAGATGTCCCAATAGTTTCACAGATGTCCCAATAGTTTCACAGATGTCCCAGAAGTTTTACAGACATCCCAGTAGGTTAACAGATGTTCCGGTAGTTTCACAGATGTACCAGTAGTTTCACAGATATCCCAATAGTTTCACATATGTCCCATTAGTTTCACAGATGTCCCCATAGTTTCACAGATGTCCCAACAGTTTAACAGATGTCCCAGTAGTTTTACAGATGTCCCAGTAGTTTCACAGATGTCCCAATAGTTTCACAGATGTCCCAATAGTTTCACAGATGTCCCAGAAGCTTTACAGACATCCCAGTAGGTTAACAGATGTCCCGATAGTTTCAAAGATGTACCAGTAGTTTCACAGATGTCCCAATAGTTTCACATATGTCCCATTAGTTTCACAGATGTCCCCATAGTTTCACAGATGTCCCAATAGTTTAACAGATGTCCCAGTAGTATTACAGATGGCCCAGTAGTTTAACACATGTCCCAGTAGTTCCACAGACGCTCCAATAGTTTCACATATGTCCCATTAGTTTCACAGATGTCCCCATAGTTTCACAGATCTCCCAATAGTTTCACAGATGTCCCATTAGTTTCACAGATGTTCCCATAGTTTCACAGATGTTCCAATAGTTTAACAGATGTCCCAGTAGTTTTACAGATGACCCAGTAGTTTCACACATGTCCCAGTAGTTTCACAGACACCCCAATAGTTTCACATATGTCCCATTAGTTTCACAGATGTCCCCATAGTTTCACAGATGTCCCAATAGTTTCACAGATGTACCAGTAGTTTCACAGATGTCCCAGTAGGTTAACAGATGTCCCCATAGTTTCACAGATGTCCCAATAGTTACACAGATGTCCCAGTAGTTTTACAGATATCCCAAAAGGTTAACAGATGTCCCCATAGTTTCACAGATGTATCAGTAGTTTCACAGATGTCCAAATAGTTTCACAGATGTCCCAATATTTTCACAGATGTCCCAATAGTTTCACATATGTCCCATTAGTTCCACAGATGACCCTATAGTTTCACAGATGTTCCAATAGTTTCACAGATGTCCAAATAGTTTCACCTATGTCCCAATTGTTTCACAGATGTCCCCATAGTTTCACAGATGTCCCAATAGTTTCACAGATGTACCAGTAGTTTCACAGATGTCCCAATAGTTTCACAGATGTCCCAATAGTTTCACAGATGTCCCTGAAGTTTTACAGACATCCCAGTAGGTTAACAGATGTTCCGATAGTTTCACAGATGTACCAGTAGTTTCACAGATGTCCCAATAGTTTCACATATGTCCCATTAGTTTTACAGATGTCCCCATAGTTTCACAGATGTCCCAATAGTTTAACAGATGTCCCAGTAGTTTTACAGATGTCCCAGTAGTTTCACAGATATCCCAATCGTTTCACAGATGTCCCAATAGTTTCACAGATGTCCCAGAAGCTTTACAGACATCCCAGTAGGTTAACAGATGTCCCAATAGTTTCACATATGTCCCATTAGTTTCACAGATTTCCCCATAGTTTCACAGATGTCCCAATAGTTTAACAGATGTCCAAGTAGTATTACAGATGGCCCAGTAGTTTAACACATGTCCCAGTAGTTCCACAGACGCCCCAATAGTTTCACATATGTCCCATTAGTTTCACAGATGTCCCCATAGTTTCACAGATCTCCCAAAAGTTTCACAGATGTCCCATTAGTTTCACAGATGTTCCCATAGTTTCACAGATGTTCCAATAGTTTAACAGATGTCATAGTAGTTTTACAGATGTCCCAGTAGTTTCACACATGTCCCAGTAGTTTCACAGACGCCCCAATAGTTTCACATATGTCCCATTAGTTTCACAGATGTCCCCATAGTTTCACAGATGTCCCAATAGTTTCACAGATGTACCAATAGTTTCACAGATGTCCCAATAGTTTAACAGATGTCCCAATAGTTTCACCCATGTCCCAATAGTTTCACAGATGTCCCAGGAGTTTAACAGATGTCCCAAAAGTTTAACAGATGTCCCAGTTGTTTCACAGATGTCCCAATAGTTTCACAGATGTCCCAATAGTTTAACAGATGTCCCAGTAGTTTAACAGATGTCCCAGTAGTTTCACAGATGTCCCAATAGTTTAACAGATGTCCCAGTAGTTTAACAGATGTCCCAGTAGTTTCACAGATGTCCCAATAGGTTCACATATGTCCCAGTAGTTTTACAGATGTCCCAGTAGTTTCACAGATGTCCCAATAGTTTAACAGATGTCCCAGTAGTTTAACAGATGTCCCAGTAGTTTCACAGATGTCCCAGTAGGTTAACAGATGTCCCCATAGTTTCACAGATGTCCCAATCGTTTCACAGACGTCCTAGTAGTTTTACAGATATCCCAGTAGGTTAACAGATGTCCCCATAGTTTCACAGATGTCCCAATAGTTTAACAGATGTCCCAGTAGTTTCACAGATGTCGCAGTAGGTTAACAGATGTCCCCATAGTTTCACAGATGTCCCAATAGTTTAACAGATGTCCCAGTAGTTTCACAGATGTCCCAATAGGTTCACATATGTCCCAGTAGTTTTACAGATGTCCCAGTAGTTTCACAGATGTCCCATTAGTTTCACAGATGTCCCCATATTTTCACAGATGTCCCAATAGTTTCCCAGATGTCCCAATAGTTTAACAGATGTCCCAGTAGTTTTACAGATGTCCCAGTAGTTTCACAGATATCCCAATCGTTTCACAGATGTCCCAATAGTTTCACAGATGTCCCAGAAGCTTTACAGACATCAGAAGTAGGTTAACAGATGTCCCAATAGTTTCACATATGTCCCATTAGTTTCACAGATTTCCCCATAGTTTCACAGATGTCCCAATAGTTTAACAGATGTCCCAGTAGTATTACAGATGGCCCAGTAGTTTAACACATGTCCCAGTAGTTCCACAGACGCCCCAATAGTTTCACAGATGTCCCAATAGTTTCACAGATGTCCCATTAGTTTCACAGATGTCCCCATAGTTTCACAGATGTCCCAGTAGGTTAACAGATGTCCCCATAGTTTCACAGATGTCCCAATAGTTTAACAGATGTCCCAGTAGTTTCACAGATGTCCCAGTAGGTTAACAGATGTCCCCATAGTTTCACAGATGTCCCAATAGGTTCACATATGTCCCAGTAGTTTCACAGATGTCCCATTAGTTTCACAGATGTCCCCATAGTTTCACAGATGTCCCAGTAGGTTAACAGATGTCCCCATAGTTAAACACATGTCCCAATAGTTTCACAGATGTCCCAGTAGTTTTACAGATATCCCAGTAGGTTAACAGATGTCCCCATAGTTTAACAGATGTCCCAATAGTTTAACAGATGTCCCAGTAGTTTAACAGATGTCCCAGTAGTTTCACAGATGTCCCAGTAGGTTAAAAGATGTCCGCATAGTTTCACAGATGTCCCAATAGTTTCACATATGTCCCAATAGTTTCACAGATGTCCCATTAGTTTCACAGATGTCCCCATAGTTTCACAGATGTCCCAGTAGGTTAACAGATGTCCCCATAGTTTCACAGATGTCCCAATAGTTTCACAGATGTCCCAGTAGTTTTACAGATATCCCAGTAGGTTAACAGATGTCCCCATAGTTTAACAGATGTCCCAATAGTTTAACAGATGTCCCAGTAGTTTAACAGATGTCCCAGTAGTTTCACAGATGTCCCAGTAGGTTAAAAGATGTCCGCATAGTTTCACAGATGTCCCAATAGTTTCACATATGTCCCATTAGTTTCACAGATGTCCCCATAGTTTCACAGATGTCCCAATAGTTTCACAGATGTACCAGTAGTTTCACAGATGTCCCAATAGTCTAACAGATGTCCCAGTAGTTTACCAGATGTCCCAATAGTTTAACAGATGTCCCAGTAGTTTCACAGATGTCCCAGTAGGTTAGCAGATGTTCCCATAGTTTCACAGATGTCCCAATAGTTCCAAAGATGTCCCAGTAGTTTTCCAGATATCCCAGTAGGTTAACAGATGTCCCCATAGTTTCACAGATGTCCCAATAGTTTCATAGATGTCACATTAGTTTCACTGATGTCCCCATAGTTTCACAGATGTCCCAGTAGGTTAACAGATGTCCCCATAGTTTCACAGATGTCCCAATAGTTCCACATATGTCCCAGTAGTTTTCCAGATATCCCAGTAGGTTAACAGATGTCCCCATAGTTTCACAGATGTCCCAATAGTTTCACAGATGTCCCATTAGTTTCACAGATGTCCCCATAGTTTCACAGATGTCCCAGTAGGTTAACAGATGTCCCCATAGTTTCACAGATGTCCCAATAGTTTCACAGATGTCCCAGTAGTTTAACAGATGTCCCAGTAGTTTCACAGATGTCCCAGTAGGTTAAAAGATGTCCCCATAGTTTCACAGATGTCCCAATAGTTTCACATATGTCCCATTAGTTTCACAGATGTCCCCATAGTTTCACAGATGTCCCAATAGTTTCACAGATGTACCAGTAGTTTCACAGATGTCCCAATAGTCTAACAGATGTCCCAGTAGTTTACCAGATGTCCCAATAGTTTAACAGATGTCCCAGTAGTTTCACAGATGTCCCAGTAGGTTAACAGATGTCCCCATAGTTTCACAGATGTCCCAATAGTTCCACATATGTCCCAGTAGTTTTCCAGATATCCCAGTAGGTTAACAGATGTCCCCATAGTTTCACAGATGTCCCAATAGTTTCACAGATGTCCCATTAGTTTCACAGATGTCCCCATAGTTTCACAGATGTCCCAGCAGGTTAACAGATGTCCCCATAGTTTCACAGATGTCCCAATAGTTTAACAGATGTCCCAGTAGTTTTACAGATGTCCCAGTAGTTTCACACATGTCCCAGTAGTTTCACAGACGCCCCAATAGTTTCAAAGATGTCCCATTAGTTTCACAGATGTCCCCATAGTTTCACAGATGTCCCAGTAGGTTAACAGATGTCCCCATAGTTTCACAGATGTCCCAATAGTTTCACATATGTCCCAGTAGTTTTACAGATGTCCCAGTAATTTCACAGATGTCCCAATAGTTTAACAGATGTCCCAGTAGTATAACAGATGTCCCAGTAGTTTCACAGATGGCCCAGTAGGTTAACAGATGTCCCCATAGTTTCACAGATGTCCAAATCATTTCACAGATGTCCCAGTAGTTTTACAGATATCCCAGTAGGTTAACAGATGTCCCCATAGTTTCACAGATGTCCCAATAGTTTAACAGATGTCCCAGTAGTTTCACAGATGTCCCAGTAGGTTAACAGATGTCCCCATAGTTTCACAGATGTCCCAATAGGTTCACATATGTCCCAGTAGTTTCACAGATGTCCCAATAGGTTCACATATGTCCCAGTAGTTTTACAGATGTCCCAGTAGCTTCACAGATGTCCCAATAGTTTAACAGATGTCCCAGTAGTTTAACAGATGTCCCAGTAGTTTCACAGATGTCCCAGTAGGTTAACAGATGTCCCCATAGTTTCACAGATGTCCCAATCGTTTCACAGATGTCCCAGTAGTTTTACAGATATCCCAGTAGGTTAACAGATGTCCCCATAGTTTCACAGATGTCCCAATAGTTTAACAGATGTCCCAGTAGTTTCACAGATGTCCCAGTAGTTTCACAGATGTCCCAATAGTTTTACAGATGTCCCAATAGTTTCCCAGATGTCCCAATAGTTTCACAGATGTCCCCATAGTTTCACAGATGTACCAGTAGTTTCACAGATGTCCCAATATTTTCACAGATGTCCCAATAGTTTCACAGATGTACTATTAGTTTCACAGATGTCCCAATAGTTTCACATATGTCCCATTAGTTTCACAGATGTCCCCATAGTTTCACAGATGTCCCAATAGTTTAACAGATGTCCCAATAGTTTTAAAGATGTCCCAGTAGTTTCACAGATGTCCCCATAGTTTCACAGATGTCCCAATAGTTTAAAAGATGTCCCAGTAGTTTTACAGATGTCCCAGTAGTTTCACACATGTCTCAGTAGTTTCACAGACACCCCAATAGTTTCACAGATGTCCCAGTAGGTTAAAAGATGTCCCCATAGTTTCACAGATGTCCCAATAGTTTCACATATGTCCCATTAGTTTCACAGATGTCCCCATAGTTTCACAGATGTCCCAATAGTTTCACAGATGTACCAGTAGTTTCACAGATGTCACAATAGTCTAACAGATGTCCCAGTAGTTTACCAGATGTCCCAATAGTTTAACAGATGTCCCAGTAGTTTCACAGATGTCCCAGTAGGTTAACAGATGTCCCCATAGTTTCACAGATGTCCCAATAGTTCCACATATGTCCCAGTAGTTTTCCAGATATCCCAGTAGGTTAACAGATGTCCCCATAGTTTCACAGATGTCCCAATAGTTTCACAGATGTCCCATTAGTTTCACAGATGTCCCCATAGTTTCACAGATGTCCCAGCAGGTTAACAGATGTCCCCATAGTTTCACAGATGTCCCAATAGTTTAACAGATGTCCCAGTAGTTTTACAGATGTCCCAGTAGTTTCACACATGTCCCAGTAGTTTCACAGACGCCCCAATAGTTTCAAAGATGTCCCATTAGTTTCACAGATGTCCCCATAGTTTCACAGATGTCCCAGTAGGTTAACAGATGTCCCCATAGTTTCACAGATGTCCCAATAGTTTCACAGATGTCCCAGTAGTTTTACAGATATCCCAGTAGGTTAACAGATGTTCCGATAGTTTCACAGATGTACCAGTAGTTTCACAGATGTCCCAATAGTTTAACAGTGTCCCAGTAATTTCAGACATGTCCCAGTAGTTTCACAGACGCCACAATATTTTCACATATGTCCCATTAGTTTCACAGATGTCCCCATAGTTTCACAGATGTCCCAATAGTTTCACAGATGTCCCATTAGTTTCACAGATGTCCCCATAGTTTCACAGATGTCCCAATAGTTTAACAGATGTCGCAGTAGTTTTACAGATGTCCCAGTAGTTTCACACATGTCCCAGGAGTTTCACAGACGCCCCAATAGTTTCACATATGTCCCATTAGTTTCACAGATGTCCCCATAGTTTCACAGATGTCCCAATAGTTTCACAGATGTACCAGTAGTTTCACAGATGTCCCAGTAGGTTAACAGATGTCCCCATAGTTTCACAGATGTCCCAATAGTTTCACAGATGTCCCAGTAGTTTTACAGATATCCCAATAGGTTAACAGATGTCCCCATAGTTTCACAGATGTCCCAATAGTTTCACAGATGTCCCAATAGTTTCACATATGTCCCATTAGTTCCACAGATGACCCCATAGTTTCACAGATGTTCCAATAGTTTCACAGATGTCCCAATAGTTTCACCTATGTCCTATTTGTTTCACAGATGTCCCCATAGTTTCACAGATGTCCCAGAATTTTCACAGATGTACCAGGAGTTTCACAGATGTCCCAATAGTTTCACAGATGTCCCAATAGTTTCACAGATGTCCCAGAAGTTTTACAGGCATCCCAGTAGGTTAACAGATGTTCCGATAGTTTCACAGATGTACCAGTAGTTTCACAGATGTCCCATTAGTTTCACATATGTCCCATTAGTTTCACAGATGTCCCCATAGTTTCACAGATGTCCCAATAGTTTAACAGATGTCCCAGTAGTTTTACAGATGTCCTAGAAGTTTCACAGATGTCCCAATAGTTTCACAGATGTCCCAATAGTTTCACAGATGTCCCAGAAGCTTTACAGACATCCCAGTAGGTTAACAGATGTCCCGATAGTTTCACAGATGTACCAGTAGTTTCACAGATGTCCCAATAGTTTCACATATGTCCCATTAGTTTCACAGATGTCCCCATAGTTTCACAGATGTCCCAATAGTTTAACAGATGTCCCAGTAGTATTACAGATGGCCCAGTAGTTTAACACATGTCCCAGTAGTTCCACAGACGCCCCAATAGTTTCACATATGTCCCATTAGTTTCACAGATGTCCCCATAGTTTCACAGATGTCCCAATAGTTTCACAGATGTACCAATAGTTTCACGGATGTCCCAATAGTTTAACAGATGTCCCAATAGTTTCACCCATATCCCAATAGTTTCACAGATGTCCCAGGAGTTTAACAGATGTCCCAAAAGTTTAACAGATGTCCCAGTTGTTTCACAGATGTCCCAATAGTTTCACAGATGTCGAAATAGTTTAACAGATGTCCCAGTAGTTTAACAGATGTCCCAGTAATTTCACAGATGTCCCAATAGTTTAACAGATGTCCCAGTAGTTTAACAGATGTCCCAGTAGTTTCACAGATGTCCCAATAGGTTCACATATGTCCCAGTAGTTTTACAGATGTCCCAGTAGTTTCACAGATGTCCCAATAGTTTAACAGATGTCCCAGTAGTGTAACAGATGTCCCAGTAGTTTCACAGATGTCCCAGTAGGTTAACAGATGTACCCATAGTTTCATAGATGTCCCAATAGTTTCACAGATGTCCCAGTAGTTTTACAGATATCCCAGTAGGTTAACAGATGTCCCCATAGTTTCACAGATGTCCCAATAGTTTAACAGATGTCCCAGTAGTTTAACAGATGTCCCAGTAGTTTCACAGATGTCCCAGTAGGTTAACAGATGTCCTCATAGTTTCACAGATGTCCCAATAGGTTCACATATGTCCCAGTAGTTTTACAGATCACCCAGTAGTTTCACAGATGTCCCATTAGTTTCACAGATGTCCCCATATTTTCACAGATGTCCCAATAGTTTCCCAGATGTCCCAATAGTTTAACAGATGTCCCAGTAGTTTTACAGATGTCCCAGTAGTTTCGCACATGTCCCAGTAGTTTCACAGACGCCCCAGTAGTTTCACAGATGTCCCAGTAGGTTAACAGATGTACCCATAGTTTCACAGATGTCCCAATAGTTTCACAGATGTCCCAGTAGTTTTACAGATATCCCAATAGGTTAACAGATGTCCCCATAGCTTCACAGATGTATCAGTAGTTTCACAGATGTCCAAATAGTTTCACAGATGTCCCAATAGTTTCACAGATGTCCCAATAGTTTCACATATGT
The DNA here is from genome assembly GCF_048934315.1 of Petromyzon marinus. NCBI lineage: Eukaryota > Metazoa > Chordata > Hyperoartia > Petromyzontiformes > Petromyzontidae > Petromyzon > Petromyzon marinus. The sequence continues at coordinate 14,086,374 of NC_133692.1, forward strand.
CCCATTAGTTCCACAGATGACCCTATAGTTTCACAGATGTTCCAATAGTTTCACAGATGTCCCAATAGTTTCACCTAAGTCCCATTTGTTTCACAGATGTCCCCATAGTTTCACAGATGTCCCAATAGTTTCACAGATGTACCAGTAGTTTCACGGATGTCCCAATAGTTTCACAGATGTCCCAATAGTTTCACAGATGTCCCAGAAGTTTTACAGACATCCCAGTAGGTTAACAGATGTTCCGATAGTTTCACAGATGTACCAGTAGTTTCACAGATATCCCAATAGTTTCACATATGTCCCATTAGTTTCACAGATGTCCCCATAGTTTCACAGATGTCCCAACAGTTTAACAGATGTCCCAGTAGTTTTACAGATGTCCCAGTAGTTTCACAGATGTCCCAATAGTTTCACAGATGTCCCAATAGTTTCACAGATGTCCCAGAAGCTTTACAGACATCCCAGTAGGTTAACAGATGTCCCGATAGTTTCACAGATGTACCAGTAGTTTCATAGATGTCCCAATAGTTTCACATATGTCCCATTAGTTTCACAGATGTCCCCATAGTTTCACAGATGTCCCAATAGTTTAATAGATGTCCCAGTAGTATTACAGATGGCCCAGTAGTTTAACACATGTCCCAGTAGTTCCACAGACGCTCCAATAGTTTCACATATGTCCCATTAGTTTCACAGATGTCCCCATAGTTTCACAGATCTCCCAATAGTTTCACAGATGTCCCATTAGTTTCACAGATGTTCCCATAGTTTCACAGATGTTCCAATAGTTTAACAGATGTCCCAGTAGTTTTACAGATGTCCCAGTAGTTTCACACATGTCCCAGTAGTTTCACAGACGCCCCAGTAGTTTCACAGATGTCCCAGTAGGTTAACAGATGTACCCATAGTTTCACAGATGTCCCAATAGTTTCACAGATGTCCCAGTAGTTTTACAGATATCCCAATAGGTTAACAGATGTCCCCATAGCTTCACAGATGTATCAGTAGTTTCACAGATGTCCAAATAGTTTCACAGATGTCCCAATAGTTTCACAGATGTCCCAATAGTTTCACATATGTCCCATTAGTTCCACAGATGACCCTATAGTTTCACAGATGTTCCAATAGTTTCACAGATGTCCCAATAGTTTCACCTAAGTCCCATTTGTTTCGCAGATGTCCCCATAGTTTAACAGATGTCCCAATAGTTTCACAGATGTACCAGTAGTTTCACGGATGTCCCAATAGTTTCACAGATGTCCCAATAGTTTCACAGATGTCCCAGAAGTTTTACAGACATCCCAGTAGGTTAACAGATGTTCCGATAGTTTCACAGATGTACCAGTAGTTTCACAGATATCCCAATAGTTTCACATATGTCCCATTAGTTTCACAGATGTCCCCATAGTTTCACAGATGTCCCAACAGTTTAACAGATGTCCCAGTAGTTTTACAGATGTCCCAGTAGTTTCACAGATGTCCCAATAGTTTCACAGATGTCCCAATAGTTTCACAGATGTCCCAGAAGCTTTACAGACATCCCAGTAGGTTAACAGATGTCCCGATAGTTTCACAGATGTACCAGTAGATTCATAGATGTCCCAATAGTTTCACATATGTCCCATTAGTTCCACAGATGACCCTATAGTTTCACAGATGTTCCAATAGTTTCACAGATGTCCCAATAGTTTCACCTAAGTCCCATTTGTTTCACAGATGTCCCCATAGTTTCACAGATGTCCCAACAGTTTAACAGATGTCCCAGTAGTTTTACAGATGTCCCAGTAGTTTCACAGATGTCCCAATAGTTTCACAGATGTCCCAATAGTTTCACAGATGTCCCAGAAGCTTTACAGACATCCCAGTAGGTTAACAGATGTCCCGATACTTTCACAGATGTACCAGTAGTTTCATAGATGTCCCAATAGTTTCACATATGTCCCATTAGTTTCACAGATGTCCCCATAGTTTCACAGATGTCCCAATAGTTTAACAGATGTCCCAGTAGTATTACAGATGGCCCAGTAGTTTAACACATGTCCCAGTAGTTCCACAGACGCTCCAATAGTTTCACATATGTCCCATTAGTTTCACAGATGTCCCCATAGTTTCACAGATCTCCCAATAGTTTCACAGATGTCCCATTAGTTTCACAGATGTTCCCATAGTTTCACAGATGTTCCAATAGTTTAACAGATGTCCCAGTAGTTTTACAGATGTCCCAGTAGTTTCACACATGTCCCAGTAGTTTCACAGACACCCCAATAGTTTCACATATGTCCCATTAGTTTCACAGATGTCCCCATAGTTTCACAGATGTCCCAATAGTTTCACAGATGTACCAGTAGTTTCACAGATGTCCCAGTAGGTTAACAGATGTCCCCATAGTTTCACAGATGTCCCAATAGTTTCACAGATGTCCCAGTAGTTTTACAGATATCCCAAAAGGTTAACAGATGTCCCCATAGTTTCACAGATGTATCAGTAGTTTCACAGATGTCCAAATAGTTTCACAGATGTCCCAATAGTTTCACAGATGTCCCAATAGTTTCACATATGTCCCATTAGTTCCACAGATGACCCTATAGTTTCACAGATGTTCCAATAGTTTCACAGATGTCCAAATAGTTTCACCTATGTCCCAATTGTTTCACAGATGTCCCCATAGTTTCACAGATGTCCCAATAGTTTCACAGATGTACCAGTAGTTTCACAGATGTCCCAATAGTTTCACAGATGTCCCAATAGTTTCACAGATGTCCCTGAAGTTTTACAGACATCCCAGTAGGTTAACAGATGTTCCGATAGTTTCACAGATGTACCAGTAGTTTCACAGATGTCCCAATAGTTTCACATATGTCCCATTAGTTCCACAGATGACCCTATAGTTTCACAGATGTTCCAATAGTTTCACAGATGTCCCAATAGTTTCACCTAAGTCCCATTTGTTTCACAGATGTCCCCATAGTTTCACAGATGTCCCAATAGTTTCACAGATGTACCAGTAGTTTCACGGATGTCCCAATAGTTTCACAGATGTCCCAATAGTTTCACAGATGTCCCAGAAGTTTTACAGACATCCCAGTAGGTTAACAGATGTTCCGGTAGTTTCACAGATGTACCAGTAGTTTCACAGATATCCCAATAGTTTCACATATGTCCCATTAGTTTCACAGATGTCCCCATAGTTTCACAGATGTCCCAACAGTTTAACAGATGTCCCAGTAGTTTTACAGATATCCCAAAAGGTTAACAGATGTCCCCTTAGTTTCACAGATGTCCCAGTAGTTTTACAGATGTCCCAGTAGTTTCAGACATGTCCCAGTAGTTTCACAGACGCCCCAATAGTTCAACATATGTCCCATTAGTTTCACAGATGTCCCCATAGTTTCACAGATGTCCCAATAGTTTCACAGATGTCCCATTAGTTTCACAGATGTCCCCATAGTTTCACAGATGTCCCAATAGTTTAACAGATTTCGCAGTAGTTTTACAGATGTCCCAGTAGTTTCACACATGTCCCAGGAGTTTCACAGACGCCCCAATAGTTTCACATATGTCCCATTAGTTTCACAGATGTCCCCATAGTTTCACAGATGTCCCAATAGTTTCACAGATGTACCAGTAGTTTCACAGATGTCCCAGTAGTTTAACAGATGTCCCCATAGTTTCACAGATGTCCCAATAGTTTCACAGATGTCCCAGTAGTTTTACAGATATCCCAATAGGTTAACAGATGTCCCCATAGTTTCACAGATGTCCCCATAGTTTCACAGATGTCCCAATAGTTTCACAGATGTCCCAATAGTTTCACAGATGTCCCAATAGTTTCACATATGTCCCATTAGTTCCACAGATGACCCCATAGTTTCACAGATGTTCCAATAGTTTCACAGATGTCCCAATAGTTTCACCTATGTCCTATTTGTTTCACAGATGTCCCCATAGTTTCACAGATGTCCCAGAATTTTCACAGATGTACCAGGAGTTTCACAGATGTCCCAATAGTTTCACAGATGTCCCAATAGTTTCACAGATGTCCCAGAAGTTTTACAGGCATCCCAGTAGGTTAACAGATGTTCCGATAGTTTCACAGATGTACCAGTAGTTTCACAGATGTCCCAGTAGTTTCACATATGTCCCATTAGTTTCACAGATGTCCCCATAGTTTCACAGATGTCCCAATAGTTTCACAGATGTCCCAGAAGCTTTACAGACATCCCAGTAGGTTAACAGATGTCCCGATAGTTTCACAGATGTACCAGTAGTTTCACAGATGTCCCAATAGTTTCACATATGTCCCATTAGTTTCACAGATGTCCCCATAGTTTCACAGATGTCCCAATAGTTTAACAGATGTCCCAGAAGCTTTACAGACATCCCAGTAGGTTAACAGATGTCCCGATAGTTTCACAGATGTACCAGTAGTTTCACAGATGTCCCAATAGTTTCACATATGTCCCATTAGTTTCCCAGATGTCCCCATAGTTTCACAGATGTCCCAATAGTTTAACAGATGTCCCAGTAGTATTACAGATGGCCCAGTAGTTTAACACATGTCCCAGTAGTTCCACAGACGCCCCAATAGTTTCACATATGTCCCATTAGTTTCACAGATGTCCCCATAGTTTCACAGATGTCCCAATAGTTTCACAGATGTACCAATAGTTTCACGGATGTCCCAATAGTTTAACAGATGTCCCAATAGTTTCACCCATATCCCAATAGTTTCACAGATGTCCCAGGAGTTTAACAGATGTCCCAAAAGTTTAACAGATGTCCCAGTTGTTTCACAGATGTCCCAGTAGTTTAACAGATGTCCCAGTAGTTTCACAGATGTCCCAATAGGTTCACATATGTCCCAGTAGTTTTACAGATGTCCCAGTAGTTTCACAGATGTCCCAATAGTTTAACAGATGTCCCAGTAGTGTAACAGATGTCCCAGTAGTTTCACAGATGTCCCAGTAGGTTAACAGATGTACCCATAGTTTCATAGATGTCCCAATAGTTTCACAGATGTCCCAGTAGTTTTACAGATATCCCAGTAGGTTAACAGATGTCCCCATAGTTTCACAGATGTCGCAATAGTTTAACAGATGTCCCAGTAGTTTAACAGATGTCCCAGTAGTTTCACAGATGTCCCAGTAGGTTAACAGATGTCCTCATAGTTTCACAGATGTCCCAATAGGTTCACATATGTCCCAGTAGTTTTACAGATCACCCAGTAGTTTCACAGATGTCCCATTAGTTTCACAGATGTCCCCATATTTTCACAGATGTCCCAATAGTTTCCCAGATGTCCCAATAGTTTAACAGATGTCCCAGTAGTTTTACAGATGTCCCAGTAGTTTCACACATGTCCCAGTAGTTTCACAGACGCCCCAGTAGTTTCACAGATGTCCCAGTAGGTTAACAGATGTACCCATAGTTTCACAGATGTCCCAATAGTTTCACAGATGTCCCAGTAGTTTTACAGATATCCCAATAGGTTATCAGATGTCCCCATAGCTTCACAGATGTATCAGTAGTTTCACAGATGTCCAAATAGTTTCACAGATGTCCCAATAGTTTCACAGATGTCCCAATAGTTTCACATATGTCCCATTAGTTCCACAGATGACCCTATAGTTTCACAGATGTTCCAATAGTTTCACAGATGTCCCAATAGTTTCACCTAAGTCCCATTTGTTTCACAGATGTCCCCATAGTTTCACAGATGTCCCAATAGTTTCACAGATGTACCAGTAGTTTCACGGATGTCCCAATAGTTTCACAGATGTCCCAATAGTTTCACAGATGTCCCAGAAGTTTTACAGACATCCCAGTAGGTTAACAGATGTTCCGATAGTTTCACAGATGTACCAGTAGTTTCACAGATATCCCAATAGTTTCACATATGTCCCATTAGTTTCACAGATGTCCCCATAGTTTCACAGATGTCCCAACAGTTTAACAGATGTCCCAGTAGTTTTACAGATGTCCCAGTAGTTTCACAGATGTCCCAATAGTTTCACAGATGTCCCAATAGTTTCACAGATGTCCCAGAAGCTTTACAGACATCCCAGTAGGTTAACAGATGTCCCGATAGTTTCACAGATGTACCAGTAGTTTCATAGATGTCCCAATAGTTTCACATATGTCCCATTAGTTTCACAGATGTCCCCATAGTTTCACAGATGTCCCAATAGTTTAACAGATGTCCCAGTAGTATTACAGATGGCCCAGTAGTTTAACACATGTCCCAGTAGTTCCACAGACGCTCCAATAGTTTCACATATGTCCCATTAGTTTCACAGATGTCCCCATAGTTTCACAGATCTCCCAATAGTTTCACAGATGTCCCATTAGTTTCACAGATGTTCCCATAGTTTCACAGATGTTCCAATAGTTTAACAGATGTCCCAGTAGTTTTACAGATGTCCCAGTAGTTTCACACATGTCCCAGTAGTTTCACAGACACCCCAATAGTTTCACATATGTCCCATTAGTTTCACAGATGTCCCCATAGTTTCACAGATGTCCCAATAGTTTCACAGATGTACCAGTAGTTTCACAGATGTCCCAGTAGGTTAACAGATGTCCCCATAGTTTCACAGATGTCCCAATAGTTTCACAGATGTCCCAGTAGTTTTACAGATATCCCAAAAGGTTAACAGATGTCCCCATAGTTTCACAGATGTATCAGTAGTTTCACAGATGTCCAAATAGTTTCACAGATGTCCCAATAGTTTCACAGATGTCCCAATAGTTTCACATATGTCCCATTAGTTCCACAGATGACCCTATAGTTTCACAGATGTTCCAATAGTTTCACAGATGTCCAAATAGTTTCACCTATGTCCCAATTGTTTCACAGATGTCCCCATAGTTTCACAGATGTCCCAATAGTTTCAGAGATGTACCAGTAGTTTCACAGATGTCCCAATAGTTTCACAGATGTCCCAATAGTTTCACAGATGTCCCAATAGTTTCACAGATGTCCCTGAAGTTTTACAGACATCCCAGTAGGTTAACAGATGTTCCGATAGTTTCACAGATGTACCAGTAGTTTCACAGATGTCCCAATAGTTTCACATATGTCCCATTAGTTCCACAGATGACCCTATAGTTTCACAGATGTTCCAATAGTTTCACAGATGTCCCAATAGTTTCACCTAAGTCCCATTTGTTTCACAGATGTCCCCATAGTTTCACAGATGTCCCAATAGTTTCACAGATGTACCAGTAGTTTCACGGATGTCCCAATAGTTTCACAGATGTCCCAATAGTTTCACAGATGTCCCAGAAGTTTTACAGACATCCCAGTAGGTTAACAGATGTTCCGGTAGTTTCACAGATGTACCAGTAGTTTCACAGATATCCCAATAGTTTCACATATGTCCCATTAGTTTCACAGATGTCCCCATAGTTTCACAGATGTCCCAACAGTTTAACAGATGTCCCAGTAGTTTTACAGATATCCCAAAAGGTTAACAGATGTCCCCTTAGTTTCACAGATGTCCCAGTAGTTTTACAGATGTCCCAGTAGTTTCAGACATGTCCCAGTAGTTTCACAGACGCCCCAATAGTTCAACATATGTCCCATTAGTTTCACAGATGTCCCCATAGTTTCACAGATGTCCCAATAGTTTCACAGATGTCCCATTAGTTTCACAGATGTCCCCATAGTTTCACAGATGTCCCAATAGTTTAACAGATTTCGCAGTAGTTTTACAGATGTCCCAGTAGTTTCACACATGTCCCAGGAGTTTCACAGACGCCCCAATAGTTTCACATATGTCCCATTAGTTTCACAGATGTCCCCATAGTTTCACAGATGTCCCAATAGTTTCACAGATGTACCAGTAGTTTCACAGATGTCCCAGTAGTTTAACAGATGTCCCCATAGTTTCACAGATGTCCCAATAGTTTCACAGATGTCCCAGTAGTTTTACAGATATCCCAATAGGTTAACAGATGTCCCCATAGTTTCACAGATGTCCCCATAGTTTCACAGATGTCCCAATAGTTTCACAGATGTCCCAATAGTTTCACAGATGTCCCAATAGTTTCACATATGTCCCATTAGTTCCACAGATGACCCCATAGTTTCACAGATGTTCCAATAGTTTCACAGATGTCCCAATAGTTTCACCTATGTCCTATTTGTTTCACAGATGTCCCCATAGTTTCACAGATGTCCCAGAATTTTCACAGATGTACCAGGAGTTTCACAGATGTCCCAATAGTTTCACAGATGTCCCAATAGTTTCACAGATGTCCCAGAAGTTTTACAGGCATCCCAGTAGGTTAACAGATGTTCCGATAGTTTCACAGATGTACCAGTAGTTTCACAGATGTCCCAGTAGTTTCACATATGTCCCATTAGTTTCACAGATGTCCCCATAGTTTCACAGATGTCCCAATAGTTTCACAGATGTCCCAGAAGCTTTACAGACATCCCAGTAGGTTAACAGATGTCCCGATAGTTTCACAGATGTACCAGTAGTTTCACAGATGTCCCAATAGTTTCACATATGTCCCATTAGTTTCACAGATGTCCCCATAGTTTCACAGATGTCCCAATAGTTTAACAGATGTCCCAGAAGCTTTACAGACATCCCAGTAGGTTAACAGATGTCCCGATAGTTTCACAGATGTACCAGTAGTTTCACAGATGTCCCAATAGTTTCACATATGTCCCATTAGTTTCCCAGATGTCCCCATAGTTTCACAGATGTCCCAATAGTTTAACAGATGTCCCAGTAGTATTACAGATGGCCCAGTAGTTTAACACATGTCCCAGTAGTTCCACAGACGCCCCAATAGTTTCACATATGTCCCATTAGTTTCACAGATGTCCCCATAGTTTCACAGATGTCCCAATAGTTTCACAGATGTACCAATAGTTTCACGGATGTCCCAATAGTTTAACAGATGTCCCAATAGTTTCACCCATATCCCAATAGTTTCACAGATGTCCCAGGAGTTTAACAGATGTCCCAAAAGTTTAACAGATGTCCCAGTTGTTTCACAGATGTCCCAGTAGTTTAACAGATGTCCCAGTAGTTTCACAGATGTCCCAATAGGTTCACATATGTCCCAGTAGTTTTACAGATGTCCCAGTAGTTTCACAGATGTCCCAATAGTTTAACAGATGTCCCAGTAGTGTAACAGATGTCCCAGTAGTTTCACAGATGTCCCAGTAGGTTAACAGATGTACCCATAGTTTCATAGATGTCCCAATAGTTTCACAGATGTCCCAGTAGTTTTACAGATATCCCAGTAGGTTAACAGATGTCCCCATAGTTTCACAGATGTCGCAATAGTTTAACAGATGTCCCAGTAGTTTAACAGATGTCCCAGTAGTTTCACAGATGTCCCAGTAGGTTAACAGATGTCCTCATAGTTTCACAGATGTCCCAATAGGTTCACATATGTCCCAGTAGTTTTACAGATCACCCAGTAGTTTCACAGATGTCCCATTAGTTTCACAGATGTCCCCATATTTTCACAGATGTCCCAATAGTTTCCCAGATGTCCCAATAGTTTAACAGATGTCCCAGTAGTTTTACAGATGTCCCAGTAGTTTCACACATGTCCCAGTAGTTTCACAGACGCCCCAGTAGTTTCACAGATGTCCCAGTAGGTTAACAGATGTACCCATAGTTTCACAGATGTCCCAATAGTTTCACAGATGTCCCAGTAGTTTTACAGATATCCCAATAGGTTATCAGATGTCCCCATAGCTTCACAGATGTATCAGTAGTTTCACAGATGTCCAAATAGTTTCACAGATGTCCCAATAGTTTCACAGATGTCCCAATAGTTTCACATATGTCCCATTAGTTCCACAGATGACCCTATAGTTTCACAGATGTTCCAATAGTTTCACAGATGTCCCAATAGTTTCACCTAAGTCCCATTTGTTTCACAGATGTCCCCATAGTTTCACAGATGTCCCAATAGTTTCACAGATGTACCAGTAGTTTCACGGATGTCCCAATAGTTTCACAGATGTCCCAATAGTTTCACAGATGTCCCAGAAGTTTTACAGACATCCCAGTAGGTTAACAGATGTTCCGATAGTTTCACAGATGTACCAGTAGTTTCACAGATATCCCAATAGTTTCACATATGTCCCATTAGTTTCACAGATGTCCCCATAGTTTCACAGATGTCCCAACAGTTTAACAGATGTCCCAGTAGTTTTACAGATGTCCCAGTAGTTTCACAGATGTCCCAATAGTTTCACAGATGTCCCAATAGTTTCACAGATGTCCCAGAAGCTTTACAGACATCCCAGTAGGTTAACAGATGTCCCGATAGTTTCACAGATGTACCAGTAGTTTCATAGATGTCCCAATAGTTTCACATATGTCCCATTAGTTTCACAGATGTCCCCATAGTTTCACAGATGTCCCAATAGTTTAACAGATGTCCCAGTAGTATTACAGATGGCCCAGTAGTTTAACACATGTCCCAGTAGTTCCACAGACGCTCCAATAGTTTCACATATGTCCCATTAGTTTCACAGATGTCCCCATAGTTTCACAGATCTCCCAATAGTTTCACAGATGTCCCATTAGTTTCACAGATGTTCCCATAGTTTCACAGATGTTCCAATAGTTTAACAGATGTCCCAGTAGTTTTACAGATGTCCCAGTAGTTTCACACATGTCCCAGTAGTTTCACAGACACCCCAATAGTTTCACATATGTCCCATTAGTTTCACAGATGTCCCCATAGTTTCACAGATGTCCCAATAGTTTCACAGATGTACCAGTAGTTTCACAGATGTCCCAGTAGGTTAACAGATGTCCCCATAGTTTCACAGATGTCCCAATAGTTTCACAGATGTCCCAGTAGTTTTACAGATATCCCAAAAGGTTAACAGATGTCCCCATAGTTTCACAGATGTATCAGTAGTTTCACAGATGTCCAAATAGTTTCACAGATGTCCCAATAGTTTCACAGATGTCCCAATAGTTTCACATATGTCCCATTAGTTCCACAGATGACCCTATAGTTTCACAGATGTTCCAATAGTTTCACAGATGTCCAAATAGTTTCACCTATGTCCCAATTGTTTCACAGATGTCCCCATAGTTTCACAGATGTCCCAATAGTTTCAGAGATGTACCAGTAGTTTCACAGATGTCCCAATAGTTTCACAGATGTCCCAATAGTTTCACATATGTCCCATTAGTTCCACAGATGACCCTATAGTTTCACAGATGTTCCAATAGTTTCACAGATGTCCAAATAGTTTCACCTATGTCCCAATTGTTTCACAGATGTCCCCATAGTTTCACAGATGTCCCAATAGTTTCACAGATGTCCCAGTAGTTTTACAGATGTCCCAGTAGTTTCACAGATGTCCCAATAGTTTCACAGATGTCCCAATAGTTTCACAGATGTCCCAGAAGCTTTACAGACATCCCAGTAGGTTAACAGATGTCCCGATAGTTTCACAGATGTACCAGTAGTTTCATAGATGTCCCAATAGTTTCACATATGTCCCATTAGTTTCACAGATGTCCCCATAGTTTCACAGATGTCCCAATAGTTTAACAGATGTCCCAGTAGTATTACAGATGGCCCAGTAGTTTAACACATGTCCCAGTAGTTCCACAGACGCTCCAATAGTTTCACATATGTCCCATTAGTTTCACAGATGTCCCCATAGTTTCACAGATCTCCCAATAGTTTCACAGATGTCCCATTAGTTTCACAGATGTTCCCATAGTTTCACAGATGTTCCAATAGTTTAACAGATGTCCCAGTAGTTTTACAGATGTCCCAGTAGTTTCACACATGTCCCAGTAGTTTCACAGACACCCCAATAGTTTCACATATGTCCCATTAGTTTCACAGATGTCCCCATAGTTTCACAGATGTCCCAATAGTTTCACAGATGTACCAGTAGTTTCACAGATGTCCCAGTAGGTTAACAGATGTCCCCATAGTTTCACAGATGTCCCAATAGTTTCACAGATGTCCCAGTAGTTTTACAGATATCCCAAAAGGTTAACAGATGTCCCCATAGTTTCACAGATGTATCAGTAGTTTCACAGATGTCCAAATAGTTTCACAGATGTCCCAATAGTTTCACAGATGTCCCAATAGTTTCACATATGTCCCATTAGTTCCACAGATGACCCTATAGTTTCACAGATGTTCCAACAGTTTCACAGATGTCCAAATAGTTTCACCTATGTCCCAATTGTTTCACAGATGTCCCCATAGTTTCACAGATGTCCCAATAGTTTCACAGATGTACCAGTAGTTTCACAGATGTCCCAATAGTTTCACAGATGTCCCAATAGTTTCACAGATGTCCCTGAAGTTTTACAGACATCCCAGTAGGTTAACAGATGTTCCGATAGTTTCACAGATGTACCAGTAGTTTCACAGATGTCCCAATAGTTTCACATATGTCCCATTAGTTCCACAGATGACCCTATAGTTTCACAGATGTTCCAATAGTTTCACAGATGTCCCAATAGTTTCACCTAAGTCCCATTTGTTTCACAGATGTCCCCATAGTTTCACAGATGTCCCAATAGTTTCACAGATGTACCAGTAGTTTCACGGATGTCCCAATAGTTTCACAGATGTCCCAATAGTTTCACAGATGTCCCAGAAGTTTTACAGACATCCCAGTAGGTTAACAGATGTTCCGGTAGTTTCACAGATGTACCAGTAGTTTCACAGATATCCCAATAGTTTCACATATGTCCCATTAGTTTCACAGATGTCCCCATAGTTTCACAGATGTCCCAACAGTTTAACAGATGTCCCAGTAGTTTTACAGATATCCCAAAAGGTTAACAGATGTCCCCTTAGTTTCACAGATGTCCCAGTAGTTTTACAGATGTCCCAGTAGTTTCAGACATGTCCCAGTAGTTTCACAGACGCCCCAATAGTTCAACATATGTCCCATTAGTTTCACAGATGTCCCCATAGTTTCACAGATGTCCCAATAGTTTCACAGATGTCCCATTAGTTTCACAGATGTCCCCATAGTTTCACAGATGTCCCAATAGTTTAACAGATGTCGCAGTAGTTTTACAGATGTCCCAGTAGTTTCACACATGTCCCAGGAGTTTCACAGACGCCCCAATAGTTTCACATATGTCCCATTAGTTTCACAGATGTCCCCATAGTTTCACAGATGTCCCAATAGTTTCACAGATGTACCAGTAGTTTCACAGATGTCCCAGTAGTTTAACAGATGTCCCCATAGTTTCACAGATGTCCCAATAGTTTTACAGATGTCCCAGTAGTTTTACAGATATCCCAATAGGTTAACAGATGTCCCCATAGTTTCACAGATGTCCCCATAGTTTCACAGATGTCCCAATAGTTTCACAGATGTCCCAATAGTTTCACAGATGTCCCAATAGTTTCACATATGTCCCATTAGTTCCACAGATGACCCCATAGTTTCACAGATGTTCCAATAGTTTCACAGATGTCCCAATAGTTTCACCTATGTCCTATTTGTTTCACAGATGTCCCCATAGTTTCACAGATGTCCCAGAATTTTCACAGATGTACCAGGAGTTTCACAGATGTCCCAATAGTTTCACAGATGTCCCAATAGTTTCACAGATGTCCCAGAAGTTTTACAGGCATCCCAGTAGGTTAACAGATGTTCCGATAGTTTCACAGATGTACCAGTAGTTTCACAGATGTCCCAGTAGTTTCACATATGTCCCATTAGTTTCACAGATGTCCCCATAGTTTCACAGATGTCCCAATAGTTTAACAGATGTCCCAGTAGTTTTACAGATGTCCTAGAAGTTTCACAGATGTCCCAATAGTTTCACAGATGTCCCAATAGTTTCACAGATGTCCCAGAAGCTTTACAGACATCCCAGTAGGTTAACAGATGTCCCGATAGTTTCACAGATGTACCAGTAGTTTCACAGATGTCCCAATAGTTTCACATATGTCCCATTAGTTTCACAGATGTCCCCATAGTTTCACAGATGTCCCAATAGTTTAACAGATGTCCCAGTAGTATTACAGATGGCCCAGTAGTTTAACACATGTCCCAGTAGTTCCACAGACGCCCCAATAGTTTCACATATGTCCCATTAGTTTCACAGATGTCCCCATAGTTTCACAGATGTCCCAATAGTTTCACAGATGTACCAATAGTTTCATGGATGTCCCAATAGTTTAACAGATGTCCCAATAGTTTCACCCATATCCCAATAGTTTCACAGATGTCCCAGGAGTTTAACAGATGTCCCAAAAGTTTAACAGATGTCCCAGTTGTTTCACAGATGTCCCAATAGTTTCACAGATGTCGAAATAGTTTAACAGATGTCCCAGTAGTTTAACAGATGTCCCAGTAGTTTCACAGATGTCCCAATAGTTTAACAGATGTCCCAGTAGTTTAACAGATGTCCCAGTAGTTTCACAGATGTCCCAATAGGTTCACATATGTCCCAGTAGTTTTACAGATGTCCCAGTAGTTTCACAGATGTCCCAATAGTTTAACAGATGTCCCAGTAGTGTAACAGATGTCCCAGTAGTTTCACAGATGTCCCAGTAGGTTAACAGATGTACCCATAGTTTCATAGATGTCCCAATAGTTTCACAGATGTCCCAGTAGTTTTACAGATATCCCAGTAGGTTAACAGATGTCCCCATAGTTTCACAGATGTCCCAATAGTTTAACAGATGTCCCAGTAGTTTAACAGATGTCCCAGTAGTTTCACAGATGTCCCAGTAGGTTAACAGATGTCCTCATAGTTTCACAGATGTCCCAATAGGTTCACATATGTCCCAGTAGTTTCACAGATGTCCCAGTAGGTTAACAGATGTCCTCATAGTTTCACAGATGTCCCAATAGGTTCACATATGTCCCAGTAGTTTTACAGATCACCCAGTAGTTTTACAGATGTCCCAGTAGGTTAACAGATGTACCCATAGTTTCACAGATGTCCCAATAGTTTCACAGATGTCCCAGTAGTTTTACAGATATCCCAATAGGTTATCAGATGTCCCCATAGCTTCACAGATGTATCAGTAGTTTCACAGATGTCCAAATAGTTTCACAGATGTCCCAATAGTTTCACAGATGTCCCAATAGTTTCACATATGTCCCATTAGTTCCACAGATGACCCTATAGTTTCACAGATGTTCCAATAGTTTCACAGATGTCCCAATAGTTTCACCTAAGTCCCATTTGTTTCACAGATGTCCCCATAGTTTCACAGATGTCCCAATAGTTTCACAGATGTACCAGTAGTTTCACGGATGTCCCAATAGTTTCACAGATGTCCCAATAGTTTCACAGATGTCCCAGAAGTTTTACAGACATCCCAGTAGGTTAACAGATGTTCCGATAGTTTCACAGATGTACCAGTAGTTTCACAGATATCCCAATAGTTTCACATATGTCCCATTAGTTTCACAGATGTCCCCATAGTTTCACAGATGTCCCAACAGTTTAACAGATGTCCCAGTAGTTTTACAGATGTCCCAGTAGTTTCACAGATGTCCCAATAGTTTCACAGATGTCCCAATAGTTTCACAGATGTCCCAGAAGCTTTACAGACATCCCAGTAGGTTAACAGATGTCCCGATAGTTTCACAGATGTACCAGTAGTTTCATAGATGTCCCAATAGTTTCACATATGTCCCATTAGTTTCACAGATGTCCCCATAGTTTCACAGATGTCCCAATAGTTTAACAGATGTCCCAGTAGTATTACAGATGGCCCAGTAGTTTAACACATGTCCCAGTAGTTCCACAGACGCTCCAATAGTTTCACATATGTCCCATTAGTTTCACAGATGTCCCCATAGTTTCACAGATCTCCCAATAGTTTCACAGATGTCCCATTAGTTTCACAGATGTTCCCATAGTTTCACAGATGTTCCAATAGTTTAACAGATGTCCCAGTAGTTTTACAGATGTCCCAGTAGTTTCACACATGTCCCAGTAGTTTCACAGACACCCCAATAGTTTCACATATGTCCCATTAGTTTCACAGATGTCCCCATAGTTTCACAGATGTCCCAATAGTTTCACAGATGTACCAGTAGTTTCACAGATGTCCCAGTAGGTTAACAGATGTCCCCATAGTTTCACAGATGTCCCAATAGTTTCACAGATGTCCCAGTAGTTTTACAGATATCCCAAAAGGTTAACAGATGTCCCCATAGTTTCACAGATGTATCAGTAGTTTCACAGATGTCCAAATAGTTTCACAGATGTCCCAATAGTTTCACAGATGTCCCAATAGTTTCACATATGTCCCATTAGTTCCACAGATGACCCTATAGTTTCACAGATGTTCCAATAGTTTCACAGATGTCCAAATAGTTTCACCTATGTCCCAATTGTTTCACAGATGTCCCCATAGTTTCACAGATGTCCCAATAGTTTCACAGATGTACCAGTAGTTTCACAGATGTCCCAATAGTTTCACAGATGTCCCAATAGTTTCACAGATGTCCCTGAAGTTTTACAGACATCCCAGTAGGTTAACAGATGTTCCGATAGTTTCACAGATGTACCAGTAGTTTCACAGATGTCCCAATAGTTTCACATATGTCCCATTAGTTCCACAGATGACCCTATAGTTTCACAGATGTTCCAATAGTTTCACAGATGTCCCAATAGTTTCACCTAAGTCCCATTTGTTTCACAGATGTCCCCATAGTTTCACAGATGTCCCAATAGTTTCACAGATGTACCAGTAGTTTCACGGATGTCCCAATAGTTTCACAGATGTCCCAATAGTTTCACAGATGTCCCAGAAGTTTTACAGACATCCCAGTAGGTTAACAGATGTTCCGGTAGTTTCACAGATGTACCAGTAGTTTCACAGATATCCCAATAGTTTCACATATGTCCCATTAGTTTCACAGATGTCCCCATAGTTTCACAGATGTCCCAACAGTTTAACAGATGTCCCAGTAGTTTTACAGATATCCCAAAAGGTTAACAGATGTCCCCATAGTTTCACAGATGTATCAGTAGTTTCACAGATGTCCCAATAGTTTCACAGATGTCCCTGAAGTTTTACAGACATCCCAGTAGGTTAACAGATGTTCCGATAGTTTCACAGATGTACCAGTAGTTTCACAGATGTCCCAATAGTTTCACATATGTCCCATTAGTTCCACAGATGACCCTATAGTTTCACAGATGTTCCAATAGTTTCACAGATGTCCCAATAGTTTCACCTAAGTCCCATTTGTTTCACAGATGTCCCCATAGTTTCACAGATGTCCCAATAGTTTCACAGATGTACCAGTAGTTTCACGGATGTCCCAATAGTTTCACAGATGTCCCAATAGTTTCACAGATGTCCCAGAAGTTTTACAGACATCCCAGTAGGTTAACAGATGTTCCGGTAGTTTCACAGATGTACCAGTAGTTTCACAGATATCCCAATAGTTTCACATATGTCCCATTAGTTTCACAGATGTCCCCATAGTTTCACAGATGTCCCAACAGTTTAACAGATGTCCCAGTAGTTTTACAGATATCCCAAAAGGTTAACAGATGTCCCCTTAGTTTCACAGATGTCCCAGTAGTTTTACAGATGTCCCAGTAGTTTCAGACATGTCCCAGTAGTTTCACAGACGCCCCAATAGTTCAACATATGTCCCATTAGTTTCACAGATGTCCCCATAGTTTCACAGATGTCCCAATAGTTTCACAGATGTCCCATTAGTTTCACAGATGTCCCCATAGTTTCACAGATGTCCCAATAGTTTAACAGATGTCGCAGTAGTTTTACAGATGTCCCAGTAGTTTCACACATGTCCCAGGAGTTTCACAGACGCCCCAATAGTTTCACATATGTCCCATTAGTTTCACAGATGTCCCCATAGTTTCACAGATGTCCCAATAGTTTCACAGATGTACCAGTAGTTTCACAGATGTCCCAGTAGTTTAACAGATGTCCCCATAGTTTCACAGATGTCCCAATAGTTTCACAGATGTCCCAGTAGTTTTACAGATATCCCAATAGGTTAACAGATGTCCCCATAGTTTCACAGATGTCCCCATAGTTTCACAGATGTCCCAATAGTTTCACAGATGTCCCAATAGTTTCACAGATGTCCCAATAGTTTCACATATGTCCCATTAGTTCCACAGATGACCCCATAGTTTCACAGATGTTCCAATAGTTTCACAGATGTCCCAATAGTTTCACCTATGTCCTATTTGTTTCACAGATGTCCCCATAGTTTCACAGATGTCCCAGAATTTTCACAGATGTACCAGGAGTTTCACAGATGTCCCAATAGTTTCACAGATGTCCCAATAGTTTCACAGATGTCCCAGAAGTTTTACAGGCATCCCAGTAGGTTAACAGATGTTCCGATAGTTTCACAGATGTACCAGTAGTTTCACAGATGTCCCAGTAGTTTCACATATGTCCCATTAGTTTCACAGATGTCCCCATAGTTTCACAGATGTCCCAATAGTTTAACAGATGTCCCAGTAGTTTTACAGATGTCCTAGAAGTTTCACAGATGTCCCAATAGTTTCACAGATGTCCCAATAGTTTCACAGATGTCCCAGAAGCTTTACAGACATCCCAGTAGGTTAACAGATGTCCCGATAGTTTCACAGATGTACCAGTAGTTTCACAGATGTCCCAATAGTTTCACATATGTCCCATTAGTTTCACAGATGTCCCCATAGTTTCACAGATGTCCCAATAGTTTAACAGATGTCCCAGTAGTATTACAGATGGCCCAGTAGTTTAACACATGTCCCAGTAGTTCCACAGACGCCCCAATAGTTTCACATATGTCCCATTAGTTTCACAGATGTCCCCATAGTTTCACAGATGTCCCAATAGTTTCACAGATGTACCAATAGTTTCACGGATGTCCCAATAGTTTAACAGATGTCCCAATAGTTTCACCCATATCCCAATAGTTTCACAGATGTCCCAGGAGTTTAACAGATGTCCCAAAAGTTTAACAGATGTCCCAGTTGTTTCACAGATGTCCCAATAGTTTCACAGATGTCGAAATAGTTTAACAGATGTCCCAGTAGTTTAACAGATGTCCCAGTAGTTTCACAGATGTCCCAATAGTTTAACAGATGTCCCAGTAGTTTAACAGATGTCCCAGTAGTTTCACAGATGTCCCAATAGGTTCACATATGTCCCAGTAGTTTTACAGATGTCCCAGTAGTTTCACAGATGTCCCAATAGTTTAACAGATGTCCCAGTAGTGTAACAGATGTCCCAGTAGTTTCACAGATGTCCCAGTAGGTTAACAGATGTACCCATAGTTTCATAGATGTCCCAATAGTTTCACAGATGTCCCAGTAGTTTTACAGATATCCCAGTAGGTTAACAGATGTCCCCATAGTTTCACAGATGTCCCAATAGTTTAACAGATGTCCCAGTAGTTTAACAGATGTCCCAGTAGTTTCACAGATGTCCCAGTAGGTTAACAGATGTCCTCATAGTTTCACAGATGTCCCAATAGGTTCACATATGTCCCAGTAGTTTTACAGATCACCCAGTAGTTTCACAGATGTCCCATTAGTTTCACAGATGTCCCCATATTTTCACAGATGTCCCAATAGTTTCCCAGATGTCCCAATAGTTTAACAGATGTCCCAGTAGTTTTACAGATGTCCCAGTAGTTTCACACATGTCCCAGTAGTTTCACAGACGCCCCAGTAGTTTCACAGATGTCCCAGTAGGTTAACAGATGTACCCATAGTTTCACAGATGTCCCAATAGTTTCACAGATGTCCCAGTAGTTTTACAGATATCCCAATAGGTTATCAGATGTCCCCATAGCTTCACAGATGTATCAGTAGTTTCACAGATGTCCAAATAGTTTCACAGATGTCCCAATAGTTTCACAGATGTCCCAATAGTTTCACATATGTCCCATTAGTTCCACAGATGACCCTATAGTTTCACAGATGTTCCAATAGTTTCACAGATGTCCCAATAGTTTCACCTAAGTCCCATTTGTTTCACAGATGTCCCCATAGTTTCACAGATGTCCCAATAGTTTCACAGATGTACCAGTAGTTTCACGGATGTCCCAATAGTTTCACAGATGTCCCAATAGTTTCACAGATGTCCCAGAAGTTTTACAGACATCCCAGTAGGTTAACAGATGTTCCGATAGTTTCACAGATGTACCAGTAGTTTCACAGATATCCCAATAGTTTCACATATGTCCCATTAGTTTCACAGATGTCCCCATAGTTTCACAGATGTCCCAACAGTTTAACAGATGTCCCAGTAGTTTTACAGATGTCCCAGTAGTTTCACAGATGTCCCAATAGTTTCACAGATGTCCCAATAGTTTCACAGATGTCCCAGAAGCTTTACAGACATCCCAGTAGGTTAACAGATGTCCCGATAGTTTCACAGATGTACCAGTAGTTTCATAGATGTCCCAATAGTTTCACATATGTCCCATTAGTTTCACAGATGTCCCCATAGTTTCACAGATGTCCCAATAGTTTAACAGATGTCCCAGTAGTATTACAGATGGCCCAGTAGTTTAACACATGTCCCAGTAGTTCCACAGACGCTCCAATAGTTTCACATATGTCCCTTTAGTTTCACAGATGTCCCCATAGTTTCACAGATCTCCCAATAGTTTCACAGATGTCCCATTAGTTTCACAGATGTTCCCATAGTTTCACAGATGTTCCAATAGTTTAACAGATGTCCCAGTAGTTTTACAGATGTCCCAGTAGTTTCACACATGTCCCAGTAGTTTCACAGACACCCCAATAGTTTCACATATGTCCCATTAGTTTCACAGATGTCCCCATAGTTTCACAGATGTCCCAATAGTTTCACAGATGTACCAGTAGTTTCACAGATGTCCCAGTAGGTTAACAGATGTCCCCATAGTTTCACAGATGTCCCAATAGTTTCACAGATGTCCCAGTAGTTTTACAGATATCCCAAAAGGTTAACAGATGTCCCCATAGTTTCACAGATGTATCAGTAGTTTCACAGATGTCCAAATAGTTTCACAGATGTCCCAATAGTTTCACAGATGTCCCAATAGTTTCACATATGTCCCATTAGTTCCACAGATGACCCTATAGTTTCACAGATGTTCCAATAGTTTCACAGATGTCCAAATAGTTTCACCTATGTCCCAATTGTTTCACAGATGTCCCCATAGTTTCACAGATGTCCCAATAGTTTCACAGATGTACCAGTAGTTTCACAGATGTCCCAATAGTTTCACAGATGTCCCAATAGTTTCACAGATGTCCCTGAAGTTTTACAGACATCCCAGTAGGTTAACAGATGTTCCGATAGTTTCACAGATGTACCAGTAG
Source organism: Petromyzon marinus (assembly GCF_048934315.1). NCBI lineage: Eukaryota > Metazoa > Chordata > Hyperoartia > Petromyzontiformes > Petromyzontidae > Petromyzon > Petromyzon marinus. The sequence continues at coordinate 14,107,682 of NC_133692.1, forward strand.
TTTCACAGATGTCCCAATAGTTTCACATATGTCCCATTAGTTCCACAGATGACCCTATAGTTTCACAGATGTTCCAATAGTTTCACAGATGTCCCAATAGTTTCACCTAAGTCCCATTTGTTTCACAGATGTCCCCATAGTTTCACAGATGTCCCAATAGTTTCACAGATGTACCAGTAGTTTCACGGATGTCCCAATAGTTTCACAGATGTCCCAATAGTTTCACAGATGTCCCAGAAGTTTTACAGACATCCCAGTAGGTTAACAGATGTTCCGGTAGTTTCACAGATGTACCAGTAGTTTCACAGATATCCCAATAGTTTCACATATGTCCCATTAGTTTCACAGATGTCCCCATAGTTTCACAGATGTCCCAACAGTTTAACAGATGTCCCAGTAGTTTTACAGATATCCCAAAAGGTTAACAGATGTCCCCATAGTTTCACAGATGTATCAGTAGTTTCACAGATGTCCAAATAGTTTCACAGATGTCCCAATAGTTTCACAGATGTCCCAATAGTTTCACATATGTCCCATTAGTTCCACAGATGACCCTATAGTTTCACAGATGTTCCAATAGTTTCACAGATGTCCAAATAGTTTCACCTATGTCCCAATTGTTTCACAGATGTCCCCATAGTTTCACAGATGTCCCAATAGTTTCACAGATGTACCAGTAGTTTCACAGATGTCCCAATAGTTTCACAGATGTCCCAATAGTTTCACAGATGTCCCTGAAGTTTTACAGACATCCCAGTAGGTTAACAGATGTTCCGATAGTTTCACAGATGTACCAGTAGTTTTACAGATGTCCCAATAGTTTCACATATGTCCCATTAGTTCCACAGATGACCCTATAGTTTCACAGATGTTCCAATAGTTTCACAGATGTCCCAATAGTTTCACCTAAGTCCCATTTGTTTCACAGATGTCCCCATAGTTTCACAGATGTCCCAATAGTTTCACAGATGTACCAGTAGTTTCACGGATGTCCCAATAGTTTCTCAGATGTCCCAATAGTTTCACAGATGTCCCAGAAGTTTTACGGACATCCCAGTAGGTTAACAGATGTTCCGGTAGTTTCACAGATGTACCAGTAGTTTCACAGATATCCCAATAGTTTCACATATGTCCCATTAGTTTCACAGATGTCCCCATAGTTTCACAGATGTCCCAACAGTTTAACAGATGTCCCAGTAGTTTTACAGATGTCCCAGTAGTTTCACAGATGTCCCAATAGTTTCACAGATGTCCCAATAGTTTCACAGATGTCCCAGAAGCTTTACAGACATCCCAGTAGGTTAACAGATGTCCCGATAGTTTCAAAGATGTATCATTAGTTTCACAGATGTCCCAATAGTTTCACATATGTCCCATTAGTTTCACAGATGTCCCCATAGTTTCACAGATGTCCCAATAGTTTAACAGATGTCCCAGTAGTATTACAGATGGCCCAGTAGTTTAACACATGTCCCAGTAGTTCCACAGACGCTCCAATAGTTTCACATATGTCCCATTAGTTTCACAGATGTCCCCATAGTTTCACAGATCTCCCAATAGTTTCACAGATGTCCCATTAGTTTCACAGATGTTCCCATAGTTTCACAGATGTTCCAATAGTTTAACAGATGTCCCAGTAGTTTTACAGATGACCCAGTAGTTTCACACATGTCCCAGTAGTTTCACAGACACCCCAATAGTTTCACATATGTCCCATTAGTTTCACAGATGTCCCCATAGTTTCACAGATGTCCCAATAGTTTCACAGATGTACCAGTAGTTTCACAGATGTCCCAGTAGGTTAACAGATGTCCCCATAGTTTCACAGATGTCCCAATAGTTACACAGATGTCCCAGTAGTTTTACAGATATCCCAAAAGGTTAACAGATGTCCCCATAGTTTCACAGATGTATCAGTAGTTTCACAGATGTCCAAATAGTTTCACAGATGTCCCAATAGTTTCACAGATGTCCCAATAGTTTCACATATGTCCCATTAGTTCCACAGATGACCCTATAGTTTCACAGATGTTCCAATAGTTTCACAGATGTCCAAATAGTTTCACCTATGTCCCAATTGTTTCACAGATGTCCCCATAGTTTCACAGATGTCCCAATAGTTTCACAGATGTACCAGTAGTTTCACAGATGTCCCAATAGTTTCACAGATGTCCCAATAGTTTCACAGATGTCCCTGAAGTTTTACAGACATCCCAGTAGGTTAACAGATGTTCCGATAGTTTCACAGATGTACCAGTAGTTTCACAGATGTCCCAATAGTTTCACATATGTCCCATTAGTTTCACAGATGTCCCCATAGTTTCACAGATGTCCCAATAGTTTAACAGATGTCCCAGTAGTTTTACAGATGTCCCAGTAGTTTCACAGATATCCCAATCGTTTCACAGATGTCCCAATAGTTTCACAGATGTCCCAGAAGCTTTACAGACATCCCAGTAGGTTAACAGATGTCCCAATAGTTTCACATATGTCCCATTAGTTTCACAGATTTCCCCATAGTTTCACAGATGTCCCAATAGTTTAACAGATGTCCAAGTAGTATTACAGATGGCCCAGTAGTTTAACACATGTCCCAGTAGTTCCACAGACGCCCCAATAGTTTCACATATGTCCCATTAGTTTCACAGATGTCCCCATAGTTTCACAGATCTCCCAATAGTTTCACAGATGTCCCATTAGTTTCACAGATGTTCCCATAGTTTCACAGATGTTCCAATAGTTTAACAGATGTCATAGTAGTTTTACAGATGTCCCAGTAGTTTCACACATGTCCCAGTAGTTTCACAGACGCCCCAATAGTTTCACATATGTCCCATTAGTTTCACAGATGTCCCCATAGTTTCACAGATGTCCCAATAGTTTCACAGATGTACCAATAGTTTCACAGATGTCCCAATAGTTTAACAGATGTCCCAATAGTTTCACCCATGTCCCAATAGTTTCACAGATGTCCTAGGAGTTTAACAGATGTCCCAAAAGTTTAACAGATGTCCCAGTTGTTTCACAGATGTCCCAATAGTTTCACAGATGTCCCAATAGTTTAACAGATGTCCCAGTAGTTTAACAGATGTCCCAGTAGTTTCACAGATGTCCCAATAGTTTAACAGATGTCCCAGTAGTTTAACAGATGTCCCAGTAGTTTCACAGATGTCCCAATAGGTTCACATATGTCCCAGTAGTTTTACAGATGTCCCAGTAGGTTAACAGATGTCCCCATAGTTTCACAAATGTCCCAATAGTTTAACAGATGTCCCAGTAGTTTCACAGATGTCGCAGTAGGTTAACAGATGTCCCCATAGTTTCACAGATGTCCCAATAGGTTCACATATGTCCCAGTAGTTTTACAGATGTCCCAGTAGTTTCACAGATGTCCCATTAGTTTCACAGATGTCCCCATATTTTCACAGATGTCCCAATAGTTTCCCAGATGTCCCAATAGTTTAACAGATGTCCCAGTAGTTTTACAGATGTCCCAGTAGTTTCACAGATATCCCAATCGTTTCACAGATGTCCCAATAGTTTCACAGATGTCCCAGAAGCTTTACAGACATCAGAAGTAGGTTAACAGATGTCCCAATAGTTTCACATATGTCCCATTAGTTTCACAGATTTCCCCATAGTTTCACAGATGTCCCAATAGTTTAACAGATGTCCCAGTAGTATTACAGATGGCCCAGTAGTTTAACACATGTCCCAGTAGTTCCACAGACGCCCCAATAGTTTCACATATGTCCCATTAGTTTCACAGATGTCCCCATAGTTTCACAGATGTCCCAATAGTTTCACAGATGTCCCAATAGTTTCACAGATGTCCCATTAGTTTCACAGATGTCCCCATAGTTTCACAGATGTCCCAGTAGGTTAACAGATGTCCCCATAGTTTCACAGATGTCCCAATAGTTTAACAGATGTCCCAGTAGTTTCACAGATGTCCCAGTAGGTTAACAGATGTCCCCATAGTTTCACAGATGTCCCAATAGGTTCACATATGTCCCAGTAGTTTCACAGATGTCCCATTAGTTTCACAGATGTCCCCATAGTTTCACAGATGTCCCAGTAGGTTAACAGATGTCCCCATAGTTAAACAGATGTCCCAATAGTTTCACAGATGTCCCAGTAGTTTTACAGATATCCCAGTAGGTTAACAGATGTCCCCATAGTTTAACAGATGTCCCAATAGTTTAACAGATGTCCCAGTAGTTTAACAGATGTCCCAGTAGTTTCACAGATGTCCCAGTAGGTTAAAAGATGTCCGCATAGTTTCACAGATGTCCCAATAGTTTCACATATGTCCCAATAGTTTCACAGATGTCCCATTAGTTTCACAGATGTCCCCATAGTTTCACAGATGTCCCAGTAGGTTAACAGATGTCCCCATAGTTTCACAGATGTCCCAATAGTTTCACAGATGTCCCAGTAGTTTTACAGATATCCCAGTAGGTTAACAGATGTCCCCATAGTTTAACAGATGTCCCAATAGTTTAACAGATGTCCCAGTAGTTTAACAGATGTCCCAGTAGTTTCACAGATGTCCCAGTAGGTTAAAAGATGTCCGCATAGTTTCACAGATGTCCCAATAGTTTCACATATGTCCCATTAGTTTCAAAGATGTCCCCATAGTTTCACAGATGTCCCAATAGTTTCACAGATGTACCAGTAGTTTCACAGATGTCCCAATAGTCTAACAGATGTCCCAGTAGTTTACCAGATGTCCCAATAGTTTAACAGATGTCCCAGTAGTTTCACAGATGTCCCAGAAGGTTAACAGATGTCCCCATAGTTTCACAGATGTCCCAATAGTTCCAAAGATGTCCCAGTAGTTTTCCAGATATCCCAGTAGGTTAATAGATGTCCCCATAGTTTCACAGATGTCCCAATAGTTTCATAGATGTCACATTAGTTTCACTGATGTCCCCATAGTTTCACAGATGTCCCAGTAGGTTAACAGATGTCCCCATAGTTTCACAGATGTCCCAATAGTTTAACAGATGTCCCAGTAGTTTTACAGATGTCCCAGGAGTTTCACACATGTCCCAGTAGTTTCACAGACGCCCCAATAGTTTCACATATGTCCCATTAGTTTCACAGATGTCCCCATAGTTTCACAGATGTCCCAATATTTTCACAGATGTCCCAATAGTTTCACAGATGTCCCATTAGTTTCACAAATGTCCCCATAGTTTCACAGATGTCCCAGTAGGTTAACAGATGTCCCCATAGTTTCACAGATGTCCCAATAGTTTCACAGATGTCCCAGTAGTTTTACAGATATCCCAGTAGGTTAACAGATGTCCCCATAGTTGCACAGATCTCCCAATAGTTTCACAGAAGTCCCATTAGTTTCACAGATGTTCCCATAGTTTCACAGATGTTCCAATAGTTTAACAGATGTCCCAGTAGTTTTACAGATGTCCCAGTAGTTTCACACATGTCCCAGTAGTTTCACAGACGCCCCAATAGTTTCACATATGTCCCAATAGTTTCACATATGTCCCCATAGTTTCACAGATGTCCCAATAGTTTAACAGATGTCCCAGTAGTATTACAGATGGCCCAGTAGTTTAACACATGTCCCAGTAGTTCCACAGACGCTCCAATAGTTTCACATATGTCCCATTAGTTTCACAGATGTCCCCATAGTTTCACAGATCTCCCAATAGTTTCACAGATGTCCCATTAGTTTCACAGATGTTCCCATAGTTTCACAGATGTTCCAATAGTTTAACAGATGTCCCAGTAGTTTTACAGATGACCCAGTAGTTTCACACATGTCCCAGTAGTTTCACAGACACCCCAATAGTTTCACATATGTCCCATTAGTTTCACAGATGTCCCCATAGTTTCACAGATGTCCCAATAGTTTCACAGATGTACCAGTAGTTTCACAGATGTCCCAGTAGGTTAACAGATGTCCCCATAGTTTCACAGATGTCCCAATAGTTACACAGATGTCCCAGTAGTTTTACAGATATCCCAAAAGGTTAACAGATGTCCCCATAGTTTCACAGATGTATCAGTAGTTTCACAGATGTCCAAATAGTTTCACAGATGTCCCAATAGTTTCACAGATGTCCCAATAGTTTCACATATGTCCCATTAGTTCCACAGATGACCCTATAGTTTCACAGATGTTCCAATAGTTTCACAGATGTCCAAATAGTTTCACCTATGTCCCAATTGTTTCACAGATGTCCCCATAGTTTCACAGATGTCCCAATAGTTTCACAGATGTACCAGTAGTTTCACAGATGTCCCAATAGTTTCACAGATGTCCCAATAGTTTCACAGATGTCCCTGAAGTTTTACAGACATCCCAGTAGGTTAACAGATGTTCCGATAGTTTCACAGATGTACCAGTAGTTTCACAGATGTCCCAATAGTTTCACATATGTCCCATTAGTTTCACAGATGTCCCCATAGTTTCACAGATGTCCCAATAGTTTAACAGATGTCCCAGTAGTTTTACAGATGTCCCAGTAGTTTCACAGATATCCCAATCGTTTCACAGATGTCCCAATAGTTTCACAGATGTCCCAGAAGCTTTACAGACATCCCAGTAGGTTAACAGATGTCCCAATAGTTTCACATATGTCCCATTAGTTTCACAGATTTCCCCATAGTTTCACAGATGTCCCAATAGTTTAACAGATGTCCAAGTAGTATTACAGATGGCCCAGTAGTTTAACACATGTCCCAGTAGTTCCACAGACGCCCCAATAGTTTCACATATGTCCCATTAGTTTCACAGATGTCCCCATAGTTTCACAGATCTCCCAATAGTTTCACAGATGTCCCATTAGTTTCACAGATGTTCCCATAGTTTCACAGATGTTCCAATAGTTTAACAGATGTCATAGTAGTTTTACAGATGTCCCAGTAGTTTCACACATGTCCCAGTAGTTTCACAGACGCCCCAATAGTTTCACATATGTCCCATTAGTTTCACAGATGTCCCCATAGTTTCACAGATGTCCCAATAGTTTCACAGATGTACCAATAGTTTCACAGATGTCCCAATAGTTTAACAGATGTCCCAATAGTTTCACCCATGTCCCAATAGTTTCACAGATGTCCCAGGAGTTTAACAGATGTCCCAAAAGTTTAACAGATGTCCCAGTTGTTTCACAGATGTCCCAATAGTTTCACAGATGTCCCAATAGTTTAACAGATGTCCCAGTAGTTTAACAGATGTCCCAGTAGTTTCACAGATGTCCCAATAGTTTAACAGATGTCCCAGTAGTTTAACAGATGTCCCAGTAGTTTCACAGATGTCCCAATAGGTTCACATATGTCCCAGTAGTTTTACAGATGTCCCAGTAGGTTAACAGATGTCCCCATAGTTTCACAGATGTCCCAATAGTTTAACAGATGTCCCAGTAGTTTCACAGATGTCGCAGTAGGTTAACAGATGTCCCCATAGTTTCACAGATGTCCCAATAGGTTCACATATGTCCCAGTAGTTTTACAGATGTCCCAGTAGTTTCACAGATGTCCCATTAGTTTCACAGATGTCCCCATATTTTCACAGATGTCCCAATAGTTTCCCAGATGTCCCAATAGTTTAACAGATGTCCCAGTAGTTTTACAGATGTCCCAGTAGTTTCACAGATATCCCAATCGTTTCACAGATGTCCCAATAGTTTCACAGATGTCCCAGAAGCTTTACAGACATCAGAAGTAGGTTAACAGATGTCCCAATAGTTTCACATATGTCCCATTAGTTTCACAGATTTCCCCATAGTTTCACAGATGTCCCAATAGTTTAACAGATGTCCCAGTAGTATTACAGATGGCCCAGTAGTTTAACACATGTCCCAGTAGTTCCACAGACGCCCCAATAGTTTCACATATGTCCCATTAGTTTCACAGATGTCCCCATAGTTTCACAGATGTCCCAATAGTTTCACAGATGTCCCAATAGTTTCACAGATGTCCCATTAGTTTCACAGATGTCCCCATAGTTTCACAGATGTCCCAGTAGGTTAACAGATGTCCCCATAGTTTCACAGATGTCCCAATAGTTTAACAGATGTCCCAGTAGTTTCACAGATGTCCCAGTAGGTTAACAGATGTCCCCATAGTTTCACAGATGTCCCAATAGGTTCACATATGTCCCAGTAGTTTCACAGATGTCCCATTAGTTTCACAGATGTCCCCATAGTTTCACAGATGTCCCAGTAGGTTAACAGATGTCCCCATAGTTAAACAGATGTCCCAATAGTTTCACAGATGTCCCAGTAGTTTTACAGATATCCCAGTAGGTTAACAGATGTCCCCATAGTTTAACAGATGTCCCAATAGTTTAACAGATGTCCCAGTAGTTTAACAGATGTCCCAGTAGTTTCACAGATGTCCCAGTAGGTTAAAAGATGTCCGCATAGTTTCACAGATGTCCCAATAGTTTCACATATGTCCCAATAGTTTCACAGATGTCCCATTAGTTTCACAGATGTCCCCATAGTTTCACAGATGTCCCAGTAGGTTAACAGATGTCCCCATAGTTTCACAGATGTCCCAATAGTTTCACAGATGTCCCAGTAGTTTTACAGATATCCCAGTAGGTTAACAGATGTCCCCATAGTTTAACAGATGTCCCAATAGTTTAACAGATGTCCCAGTAGTTTAACAGATGTCCCAGTAGTTTCACAGATGTCCCAGTAGGTTAAAAGATGTCCGCATAGTTTCACAGATGTCCCAATAGTTTCACATATGTCCCATTAGTTTCAAAGATGTCCCCATAGTTTCACAGATGTCCCAATAGTTTCACAGATGTACCAGTAGTTTCACAGATGTCCCAATAGTCTAACAGATGTCCCAGTAGTTTACCAGATGTCCCAATAGTTTAACAGATGTCCCAGTAGTTTCACAGATGTCCCAGAAGGTTAACAGATGTCCCCATAGTTTCACAGATGTCCCAATAGTTCCAAAGATGTCCCAGTAGTTTTCCAGATATCCCAGTAGGTTAATAGATGTCCCCATAGTTTCACAGATGTCCCAATAGTTTCATAGATGTCACATTAGTTTCACTGATGTCCCCATAGTTTCACAGATGTCCCAGTAGGTTAACAGATGTCCCCATAGTTTCACAGATGTCCCAATAGTTTAACAGATGTCCCAGTAGTTTTACAGATGTCCCAGGAGTTTCACACATGTCCCAGTAGTTTCACAGACGCCCCAATAGTTTCACATATGTCCCATTAGTTTCACAGATGTCCCCATAGTTTCACAGATGTCCCAATATTTTCACAGATGTCCCAATAGTTTCACAGATGTCCCATTAGTTTCACAAATGTCCCCATAGTTTCACAGATGTCCCAGTAGGTTAACAGATGTCCCCATAGTTTCACAGATGTCCCAATAGTTTCACAGATGTCCCAGTAGTTTTACAGATATCCCATTAGGTTAACAGATGTCCCCATAGTTGCACAGATCTCCCAATAGTTTCACAGATGTCCCATTAGTTTCACAGATGTTCCCATAGTTTCACAGATGTTCCAATAGTTTAACAGATGTCCCAGTAGTTTTACAGATGTCCCAGTAGTTTCACACATGTCCCAGTAGTTTCACAGACGCCCCAATAGTTTCACATATGTCCCATTAGTTTCACAGATGTCCCCATAGTTTGACAGATGTCCCAATAGTTTCACAGATGTACCAGTAGTTTCACAGATGTCCCAGTAGGTTAACAGATGTCCCCATAGTTTCACAGATGTCCCAATAGTTTCACAGATGTCCCAGTAGTTTTACAGATATCCCAATAGGTTAACAGATGTCCCCATAGTTTCACAGATGTATCAGTAGTTTCACAGATGTCCAAATAGTTTCACAGATGTCCCAATAGTTTCACAGATGTCCCAATAGTTTCACATATGTCCCATTAGTTCCACAGATGACCCTATAGTTTCACAGATGTTCCAATAGTTTCACAGATGTCCCAATAGTTTCACCTAAGTTCCATTTGTTTCACAGATGTCCCCAAAGTTTCACAGATGTCCCAATAGTTTCACAGATGTACCAGTAGTTTCACGGATGTCCCAATAGTTTCACAGATGTCCCAATAGTTTCACAGATGTCCCAGAAGTTTTACAGACATCCCAGTAGGTTAACAGATGTTCCGATAGTTTCACAGATGTACCAGTAGTTTCACAGATGTCCCAATAGTTTCACATATGTCCCATTAGTTTCACAGATGTTCCCATAGTTTCACAGATGTCCCAATAGTTCAACAGATGTCCCAGTAGTTTTACAGATGTCCCAGTAGTTTCACAGATGTCCCAATAGTTTCACAGATGTCCCAATAGTTTCACAGATGTCCCAGAAGCTTTACAGACATACCAGTAGGTTAACAGATGCCCCGATAGTTTCACAGATGTACCAGTAGTTTCACAGATGTCCCAATGGTTTCACATATGTCCCATTAGTTTCACAGATGTCCCCATAGTTTCACAGATGTCCCAATAGTTTAACAGATGTCCCAGTAGTATTACAGATGGCTCAGTAGTTTAACACATGTCCCAGTAGTTCCACAGACGCCCCAATAGTTTCACATATGTCCCATTAGTTTCACAGATGTCCCCATAGTTTCACAGATCTCCCAATAGTTTCACAGATGTCCCATTAGTTTCACAGATGTTCCCATAGTTTCACAGATGTTCCAATAGTTTAACAGATGTCCCAGTAGTTTTACAGATGTCACAGTAGTTTCACACATGTCCCAGTAGTTTCACAGACGCCCCAATAGTTTCACATATGTCCCATTAGTTTCACAGATGTCCCCATAGTTTCACAGATGTCCCAATAGTTTCACAGATGTACCAGTAGTTTCACAGATGTCCCAGTAGGTTAACAGATGTCCCCATAGTTTCACAGATGTCCCAATAGTTTCACAGATGTCCCAGTAGTTTTACAGATATCCCAATAGGTTAACAGATGTCCCCATAGTTTCACAGATGTATCAGTAGTTTCACAGATGTCCCCATAGTTTAACAGATGTCCCAATAGTTTAACAAATGTCCCAGTAGTTTAACAGATGTCCCAGTAGTTTCACAGATGTCCCAGTAGGTTAAAATATGTCCCCATAGTTTCACAGATGTCCCAATAGTTTCACATATGTCCCATTAGTTTCACAGATGTCCCCATAGTTTCACAGATGTCCCAATAGTTTCACAGATGTACCAGTAGTTTCACAGATGTCCCAGTAGTTTTACAGATATCCCAGTAGGTTAACAGATGTCCCCATAGTTGCACAGATCTCCCAATAGTTTCACAGATGTCCCATTAGTTTCACAGATGTTCCCATAGTTTCACAGATGTTCCAATAGTTTAACAGATGTCCCAATAGTTTAACAAATGTTCCAGTAGTTTAACAGATGTCCCAGTAGTTTCACAGATGTCCCAGTAGGTTAAAATATGTCCCCATAGTTTCACAGATGTCCCATTAGTTTCACAAATGTCCCCATAGTTTCACAGATGTCCCAGTAGGTTAAAGATGTCCCCATAGTTTCACAGATGTCCCAATAGTTTCACAGATGTCCCAGTAGTTTTACAGATATCCCAGTAGGTTAACAGATGTCCCCATAGTTGCACAGATCTCCCAATAGTTTCACAGATGTCCCATTAGTTTCACAGATGTTCCCATAGTTTCACAGATGTTCCAATAGTTTAACAGATGTCCCAGTAGTTTTACAGATGTCCCAGTAGTTTCACACATGTCCCAGTAGTTTCACAGACGCCCCAATAGTTTCACATATGTCCCATTAGTTTCACAGATGTCCCCATAGTTTGACAGATGTCCCAATAGTTTCACAGATGTACCAGTAGTTTCACAGATGTCCCAGTAGGTTAACAGATGTCCCCATAGTTTCACAGATGTCCCAATAGTTTCACAGATGTCCCAGTAGTTTTACAGATATCCCAATAGGTTAACAGATGTCCCCATAGTTTCACAGATGTATCAGTAGTTTCACAGATGTCCAAATAGTTTCACAGATGTCCCAATAGTTTCACAGATGTCCCAATAGTTTCACATATGTCCCATTAGTTCCACAGATGACCCTATAGTTTCACAGATGTTCCAATAGTTTCACAGATGTCCCAATAGTTTCACAGATGTCCCAATAGTTTCACAGATGTACCAGTAGTTTCACGGATGTCCCAATAGTTTCACAGATGTCCCAATAGTTTCACAGATGTCCCAGAAGTTTTACAGACATCCCAGTAGGTTAACAGATGTTCCGATAGTTTCACAGATGTACCAGTAGTTTCACAGATGTCCCAATAGTTTCACATATGTCCCATTAGTTTCACAGATGTTCCCATAGTTTCACAGATGTCCCAATAGTTCAACAGATGTTCCAGTAGTTTTACAGATGTCCCAGTAGTTTCACAGATGTCCCAATAGTTTCACAGATGTCCCAATAGTTTCACAGATGTCCCAGAAGCTTTACAGACATCCCAGTAGGTTAACAGATGCCCCGATAGTTTCACAGATGTACCAGTAGTTTCACAGAAGTCCCAATGGTTTCACATATGTCCCATTAGTTTCACAGATGTCCCCATAGTTTCACAGATGTCCCAATAGTTTAACAGATGTCCCAGTAGTATTACAGATGGCCCAGTAGTTTAACACATGTCCCAGTAGTTCCACAGACGCCCCAATAGTTTCACATATGTCCCATTAGTTTCACAGATGTCCCTATAGTTTCACAGATCTCCCAATAGTTTCACAGATGTCCCATTAGTTTCACAGATGTTCCCATAGTTTCACAGATGTTCCAATAGTTTAACAGATGTCCCAGTAGTTTTACAGATGTCACAGTAGTTTCACACATGTCCCAGTAGTTTCACAGACGCCCCAATAGTTTCACATATGTCCCATTAGTTTCACAGATGTCCCCATAGTTTCACAGATGTCCCAATAGTTTCACAGATGTACCAGTAGTTTCACAGATGTCCCAGTAGGTTAACAGATGTCCCCATAGTTTCACAGATGTCCCAATAGTTTCACAGATGTCCCAGTAGTTTTACAGATATCCCAATAGGTTAACAGATGTCCCCATAGTTTCACAGATGTATCAGTAGTTTCACAGATGTCCAAATAGTTTCACAGATGTCCCAATAGTTTCACAGATGTCCCAATAGTTTCACATATGTCCCATTAGTTCCACAGATGACCCTATAGTTTCACAGATGTTCCAATAGTTTCACAGATGTCCCAATAGTTTCACCTATGTCCCATTTGTTTCACAGATGTCCCCATAGTTTCACAGATGTCTCAATAGTTTCACAGATGTACCAGTAGTTTCACAGATGTCCCAATAGTTTCACAGATGTCCCAATAGTTTCACAGATGTCCCAATAGTTTCACAGATGTCCCAGTAGTTTTACAGATATCCCAGTAGGTTAACAGATGTCCCCATAGTTTAACAGATGTCCCAATAGTTTAACAAATGTCCCAGTAGTTTAACAGATGTCCCAGTAGTTTCACAGATGTCCCAGTAGGTTAAAATATGTCCCCATAGTTTCACAGATGTCCCAATAGTTTCACATATGTCCCATTAGTTTCACAGATGTCCCCATAGTTTCACAGATGTCCCAATAGTTTCACAGATGTACCAGTAGTTTCACAGATGTCCCAATAGTCTAACAGATGTCCCAGTAGTTTACCAGATGTCCCAATAGTTTAACAGATGTCCCAGTAGTTTCACAGATGTCCCAGTAGGTTAACAGATGTCCCCATAGTTTCACAGATGTCCCAATAGTTCCACAGATGTCGCAGTAGTTTTCCAGATATCCCAGTAGGTTAACAGATGTCCCCATAGTTTCACAGATGTCCCAATAGTTTCACAGATGTCCCATTAGTTTCACAGATGTCCCCATAGTTTCACAGATGTCCCAGTAGGTTAACAGATGTCCCCATAGTTTCACAGATGTCCCAATAGTTTAACAGATGTCCCAGTAGTTTTACAGATGTCCCAGGAGTTTCACACATGTCCCAGTAGTTTCACAGACGCCCCAATAGTTTCACATATGTCCCATTAGTTTCAAAGATGTCCCCATAGTTTCACAGATGTCCCAATAGTTTCACAGATGTCCCAATAGTTTCACAGATGTCCCATTAGTTTCACAGATGTCCCCATAGTTTCACAGATGTACCAGTAGGTTAACAGATGTCCCCATAGTTTCACAGATGTCCCAATAGTTTCACAGATGTACCAGTAGTTTCACAGATGTCCCAGTAGGTTAACAGATGTCCCCCATAGTTTCACAGATGTCCCAATAGTTTCACAGATGTCCCAGTAGTTTTACAGATATCACAATAGGTTAAGAGATGTCCCCATAGTTTCACAGATGTATCAGTAGTTTCACAGATGTCCAAATAGTTTCACAGATGTCCCAATAGTTTCACAGATGTCCCAATAGTTTCACATATGTCCCATTAGTTCCACAGATGACCCTATAGTTTCACAGATGTTCCAATAGTTTCACAGATGTCCCAATAGTTTCACCTATGTCCCATTTGTTTCACAGATGTCCCCATAGTTTCACAGATGTCCCAATAGTTTCACAGATGTACCAGTAGTTTCACAGATGTCCCAATAGTTTCACAGATGTCCCAATAGTTTCACAGATGTCCCAATAGTTTCACAGATGTCCCAGTAGTTTTACAGATATCCCAGTAGGTTAACAGATGTCCCCATAGTTTAACAGATGTCCCAATAGTTTAACAGATGTCCCAGTAGTTTAACAGATGTCCCAGTAGTTTCACAGATGTCCCAGTAGGTTAAAATATGTCCCCATAGTTTCACAGATGTCCCAATAGTTTCACATATGTCCCATTAGTTTCACAGATGTCCCCATAGTTTCACAGATGTCCCAATAGTTTCACAGATGTACCAGTAGTTTCACAGATGTCCCAATAGTCTAACAGATGTCCCAGTAGTTTACCAGATGTCCCAATAGTTTAACAGATGTCCCAGTAGTTTCACAGATGTCCCAGTAGGTTAACAGATGTCCCCATAGTTTCACAGATGTCCCAATAGTTCCACAGATGTCCCAGTAGTTTTCCAGATATCCCAGTAGGTTAACAGATGTCCCCATAGTTTCACAGATGTCCCAATAGTTTCACAGATGTCCCATTAGTTTCACAGATGTCCCCATAGTTTCACAGATGTCCCAGTAGGTTAACAGATGTTCCCATAGTTTCACAGATGTCCCAATAGTTTAACAGATGTCCCAGTAGTTTTACAGATGTCCCAGGAGTTTCACACATGTTCCAGTAGTTTCACAGACGCCCCAATAGTTTCACATATGTCCCATTAGTTTCACAGATGTCCCCATAGTTTCACAGATGTCCCAATAGTTTCACAGATGTCCCAATAGTTTCACAGATGTCCCATTAGTTTCACAGATGTCCCCATAGTTTCACAGATGTCCCAGTAGGTTAACAGATGTCCCCATAGTTTCACAGATGTCCCAATAGTTTAACAGATGTCCCAGTAGTTTTACAGATGTCCCAGGAGTTTCACACATGTCCCAGTAGTTTCACAGACGCCCCAATAGTTTCACATATGTCCCATTAGTTTCACAGATGTCCCCATAGTTTCACAGATGTCCCAATAGTTTCACAGATGTCCCAATAGTTTCACAGATGTCCCATTAGTTTCACAGATGTCCCCATAGTTTCACAGATGTCCCAGTAGGTTAACAGATGTCCCCATAGTTTCACAGATGTCCCAATAGTTTCACAGATGTCCCAGTAGTTTTACAGATATCCCAGTAGGTTAACAGATGTCCCCATAGTTGCACAGATCTCCCAATAGTTTCACAGATGTCCCATTAGTTTTACAGATGTTTCCATAGTTTCACAGATGTTCCAATAGTTTAACAGATGTCCCAGTAGTTTTACAGATGTCCCAATAGTTTAACAAATGTCCCAGTAGTTTAACAGATGTCCCAGTAGTTTCACAGATGTCCCAGTAGGTTAAAATATGTCCCCATAGTTTCACAGATGTCCCAATAGTTTCACATATGTCCCATTAGTTTCACAGATGTCCCCATAGTTTCACAGATGTCCCAATAGTTTCACAGATGTACCAGTAGTTTCACAGATGTCCCAATAGTCTAACAGATGTCCCAGTAGTTTACCAGATGTCCCAATAGTTTAACAGATGTCCCAGTAGTTTCACAGATGTCCCAGTAGGTTAACAGATGTCCCCATAGTTTCACAGATGTCCCAATAGTTCCACAGATGTCGCAGTAGTTTTCCAGATATCCCAGTAGGTTAACAGATGTCCCCATAGTTTCACAGATGTCCCAATAGTTTCACAGATGTCCCATTAGTTTCACAGATGTCCCCATAGTTTCACAGATGTCCCAGTAGGTTAACAGATGTCCCCATAGTTTCACAGATGTCCCAATAGTTTAACAGATGTCCCAGTAGTTTTACAGATGTCCCAGGAGTTTCACACATGTCCCAGTAGTTTCACAGACGCCCCAATAGTTTCACATATGTCCCATTAGTTTCAAAGATGTCCCCATAGTTTCACAGATGTCCCAATAGTTTCACAGATGTCCCAATAGTTTCACAGATGTCCCATTAGTTTCACAGATGTCCCCATAGTTTCACAGATGTACCAGTAGGTTAACAGATGTCCCCATAGTTTCACAGATGTCCCAATAGTTTCACAGATGTACCAGTAGTTTCACAGATGTCCCAGTAGGTTAACAGATGTCCCCCATAGTTTCACAGATGTCCCAATAGTTTCACAGATGTCCCAGTAGTTTTACAGATATCACAATAGGTTAAGAGATGTCCCCATAGTTTCACAGATGTATCAGTAGTTTCACAGATGTCCAAATAGTTTCACAGATGTCCCAATAGTTTCACAGATGTCCCAATAGTTTCACATATGTCCCATTAGTTCCACAGATGACCCTATAGTTTCACAGATGTTCCAATAGTTTCACAGATGTCCCAATAGTTTCACCTATGTCCCATTTGTTTCACAGATGTCCCCATAGTTTCACAGATGTCCCAATAGTTTCACAGATGTACCAGTAGTTTCACAGATGTCCCAATAGTTTCACAGATGTCCCAATAGTTTCACAGATGTCCCAATAGTTTCACAGATGTCCCAGTAGTTTTACAGATATCCCAGTAGGTTAACAGATGTCCCCATAGTTTAACAGATGTCCCAATAGTTTAACAGATGTCCCAGTAGTTTAACAGATGTCCCAGTAGTTTCACAGATGTCCCAGTAGGTTAAAATATGTCCCCATAGTTTCACAGATGTCCCAATAGTTTCACATATGTCCCATTAGTTTCACAGATGTCCCCATAGTTTCACAGATGTCCCAATAGTTTCACAGATGTACCAGTAGTTTCACAGATGTCCCAATAGTCTAACAGATGTCCCAGTAGTTTACCAGATGTCCCAATAGTTTAACAGATGTCCCAGTAGTTTCACAGATGTCCCAGTAGGTTAACAGATGTCCCCATAGTTTCACAGATGTCCCAATAGTTCCACAGATGTCGCAGTAGTTTTCCAGATATCCCAGTAGGTTAACAGATGTCCCCATAGTTTCACAGATGTCCCAATAGTTTCACAGATGTCCCATTAGTTTCACAGATGTCCCCATAGTTTCACAGATGTCCCAGTAGGTTAACAGATGTCCCCATAGTTTCACAGATGTCCCAATAGTTTAACAGATGTCCCAGTAGTTTTACAGATGTCCCAGGAGTTTCACACATGTCCCAGTAGTTTCACAGACGCCCCAATAGTTTCACATATGTCCCATTAGTTTCAAAGATGTCCCCATAGTTTCACAGATGTCCCAATAGTTTCACAGATGTCCCAATAGTTTCACAGATGTCCCATTAGTTTCACAGATGTCCCCATAGTTTCACAGATGTACCAGTAGGTTAACAGATGTCCCCATAGTTTCACAGATGTCCCAATAGTTTCACAGATGTACCAGTAGTTTCACAGATGTCCCAGTAGGTTAACAGATGTCCCCCATAGTTTCACAGATGTCCCAATAGTTTCACAGATGTCCCAGTAGTTTTACAGATATCACAATAGGTTAAGAGATGTCCCCATAGTTTCACAGATGTATCAGTAGTTTCACAGATGTCCAAATAGTTTCACAGATGTCCCAATAGTTTCACAGATGTCCCAATAGTTTCACATATGTCCCATTAGTTCCACAGATGACCCTATAGTTTCACAGATGTTCCAATAGTTTCACAGATGTCCCAATAGTTTCACCTATGTCCCATTTGTTTCACAGATGTCCCCATAGTTTCACAGATGTCCCAATAGTTTCACAGATGTACCAGTAGTTTCACAGATGTCCCAATAGTTTCACAGATGTCCCAATAGTTTCACAGATGTCCCAATAGTTTCACAGATGTCCCAGTAGTTTTACAGATATCCCAGTAGGTTAACAGATGTCCCCATAGTTTAACAGATGTCCCAATAGTTTAACAGATGTCCCAGTAGTTTAACAGATGTCCCAGTAGTTTCACAGATGTCCCAGTAGGTTAAAAT
Organism: Petromyzon marinus; assembly: GCF_048934315.1. Taxonomy (NCBI): domain Eukaryota; kingdom Metazoa; phylum Chordata; class Hyperoartia; order Petromyzontiformes; family Petromyzontidae; genus Petromyzon; species Petromyzon marinus. The sequence goes on from NC_133692.1 coordinate 14,126,254, forward strand.
ATGTCCCCATAGTTTCACAGATGTCCCAATAGTTTCACATATGTCCCATTAGTTTCACAGATGTCCCCATAGTTTCACAGATGTCCCAATAGTTTCACAGATGTACCAGTAGTTTCACAGATGTCCCAATAGTCTAACAGATGTCCCAGTAGTTTACCAGATGTCCCAATAGTTTAACAGATGTCCCAGTAGTTTCACAGATGTCCCAGTAGGTTAACAGATGTCCCCATAGTTTCACAGATGTCCCAATAGTTCCACAGATGTCCCAGTAGTTTTCCAGATATCCCAGTAGGTTAACAGATGTCCCCATAGTTTCACAGATGTCCCAATAGTTTCACAGATGTCCCATTAGTTTCACAGATGTCCCCATAGTTTCACAGATGTCCCAGTAGGTTAACAGATGTTCCCATAGTTTCACAGATGTCCCAATAGTTTAACAGATGTCCCAGTAGTTTTACAGATGTCCCAGGAGTTTCACACATGTTCCAGTAGTTTCACAGACGCCCCAATAGTTTCACATATGTCCCATTAGTTTCACAGATGTCCCCATAGTTTCACAGATGTCCCAATAGTTTCACAGATGTCCCAATAGTTTCACAGATGTCCCATTAGTTTCACAGATGTCCCCATAGTTTCACAGATGTCCCAGTAGGTTAACAGATGTCCCCATAGTTTCACAGATGTCCCAATAGTTTAACAGATGTCCCAGTAGTTTTACAGATGTCCCAGGAGTTTCACACATGTCCCAGTAGTTTCACAGACGCCCCAATAGTTTCACATATGTCCCATTAGTTTCACAGATGTCCCCATAGTTTCACAGATGTCCCAATAGTTTCACAGATGTCCCAATAGTTTCACAGATGTCCCATTAGTTTCACAGATGTCCCCATAGTTTCACAGATGTCCCAGTAGGTTAACAGATGTCCCCATAGTTTCACAGATGTCCCAATAGTTTCACAGATGTCCCAGTAGTTTTACAGATATCCCAGTAGGTTAACAGATGTCCCCATAGTTGCACAGATCTCCCAATAGTTTCACAGATGTCCCATTAGTTTTACAGATGTTTCCATAGTTTCACAGATGTTCCAATAGTTTAACAGATGTCCCAGTAGTTTTACAGATGTCCCAGTAGTTTCACACATGTCCCAGTAGTTTCACAGATGTCCCAATAGTTTAACAGATGTCCCAATAGTTTCACAGATGTCCCATTAGTTTTACAGATGTTTCCATAGTTTCACAGATGTTCCAATAGTTTAACAGATGTCCCAGTAGTTTTACAGATGTCCCAGTAGTTTCACACATGTCCCAGTAGTTTCACAGATGTCCCAATAGTTTCACAGATGTCCCAATAGTTTCACAGATGTCCCATTAGTTTCACAGATGTCCCCATAGTTTCACAGATGTCCCAGTAGGTTAACAGATGTCCCCATAGTTTCACAGATGTCCCAATAGTTTAACAGATGTCCCAGTAGTTTTACAGATGTCCCAGTAGTTTCACACATGTCCCAGTAGTTTCACAGATGTCCCAATAGTTTAACAGATGTCCCAGTAGTTTCACAGATGTCCCCATAGTTTCACAGATGTCCCAATAGTTTCACAGATGTCCCAATAGTTTCACAGATGTCCCATTAGTTTCACAGATGTCCCCATAGTTTCACAGATGTCCCAGTAGGTTAACAGATGTCCCCATAGTTTCACAGATGTCCCAATAGTTTCACAGATGTCCCAGTAGTTTTACAGATATCCCAGTAGGTTAACAGATGTCCCCATAGTTGCACAGATCTCCCAATAGTTTCACAGATGTCCCATTAGTTTTACAGATGTTTCCATAGTTTCACAGATGTTCCAATAGTTTAACAGATGTCCCAGTAGTTTTACAGATGTCCCAGTAGTTTCACACATGTCCCAGTAGTTTCACAGACGCCCCAATAGTTTCACATATGTCCCATTAGTTTCACAGATGTCCCCATAGTTTCACAGATGTCCCAATAGTTTCACAGATGTACCAGAAGTTTCACAGATGCCCCAGTAGTTTCACGGATGTCCCAATAGTTTCACAGATGTCCCAATAGTTTCACAGATGTCCCAGTAGTTTTACAGATATCCCAATAGGTTAACAGATGTCCCCATAGTTTCACAGATGTATCAGTAGTTTCACAGATGTCCAAATAGTTTCACAGATGTCCCAATAGTTTCACAGATGTCCCAATAGTTTCACATATGTCCCATTAGTTCCACAGATGACCCTATAGTTTCACAGATGTTCCAATAGTTTCACAGATGTCCCAATAGATTCACCTAAGTCCCATTTGTTTCACAGATGTCCCCATAGTTTCACAGATGTCCCAATAGTTTCACAGATGTACCAGTAGTTTCACGGATGTCCCAATAGTTTCACAGATGTCCCAATAGTTTCACAGATGTCCCAGAAGTTTTACAGACATCCCAGTAGGTTAACAGATGTTCCGATAGTTTCACAGATGTACCAGTAGTTTCACAGATGTCCCAATAGTTTCACATATGTCCCATTAGTTTCACAGATGTTCCCATAGTTTCACAGATGTCCCAATAGTTCAACAGATGTCCCAGTAGTTTTACAGATGTCCCAGTAGTTTCACAGATGTCCCAATAGTTTCACAGATGTCCCAATAGTTTCACAGATGTCCCAGAAGCTTTACAGACATCCCAGTAGGTTAACACATGTCCCGATAGTTTCACAGATGTACCAGTAGTTTCACAGATGTCCCAATGGTTTCACATATGTCCCATTAGTTTCACAGATGTCCCCATAGTTTCACAGATGTCCCAATAGTTTAACAGATGTCCCAGTAGTATTACAGATGGCCCAGTAGTTTAACACATGTCCCAGTAGTTCCACAGACGCCCCAATAGTTTCACATATGTCCCATTAGTTTCACAGATGTCCCCATAGTTTCACAGATCTCCCAATAGTTTCACAGATGTCCCATTAGTTTCACAGATGTCCCCATAGTTTCACAGATGTTCCAATATTTTCACAGATGTCCCAATAGTTTCACAGATGTCCCATTAGTTTCACAAATGTCCCCATAGTTTCACAGATGTCCCAGTAGGTTAACAGATGTCCCCATAGTTTCACAGATGTCCCAATAGTTTCACAGATGTCCCAGTAGTTTTACAGATATCCCAGTAGGTTAACAGATGTCCCCATAGTTGCACAGATCTCCCAATAGTTTCACAGATGTCCCATTAGTTTCACAGATGTTCCCATAGTTTCACAGATGTTCCAATAGTTTAACAGATGTCCCAGTAGTTTTACAGATGTCCCAGTAGTTTCACACATGTCCCAGTAGTTTCCCAGACGCCCCAATAGTTTCACATATGTCCCATTAGTTTCACAGATGTCCCCATAGTTTCACAGATGTCCCAATAGTTTCACAGATGTACCAGTAGTTTCACAGATGTCCCAGAAGGTTAACAGATGTCCCCATAGTTTCACAGATGTCCCAATAGTTTCACAGATGTCCCAGTAGTTTTACAGATATCCCAATAGGTTAACAGATGTCCCCATAGTTTCACAGATGTATCAGTAGTTTCACAGATGTCCAAATAGTTTCACAGATGTCCCAATAGTTTCACAGATGTCCCAATAGTTTCACATATGTCCCATTAGTTCCACAGATGACCCTATAGTTTCACAGATGTTCCAATAGTTTCACAGATGTCCCAATAGTTTCACCTAAGTTCCATTTGTTTCACAGATGTCCCCAAAGTTTCACAGATGTCCCAATAGTTTCACAGATGTACCAGTAGTTTCACGGATGTCCCAATAGTTTCACAGATGTCCCAATAGTTTCACAGATGTCCCAGAAGTTTTACAGACATCCCAGTAGGTTAACAGATGTTCCGATAGTTTCACAGATGTACCAGTAGTTTCACAGATGTCCCAATAGTTTCACATATGTCCCATTAGTTTTACAGATGTTCCCATAGTTTCACAGATGTCCCAATAGTTCAACAGATGTCCCAGTAGTTTTACAGATGTCCCAGTAGTTTCACAGATGTCCCAATAGTTTCACAGATGTCCCAATAGTTTCACAGATGTCCCAGAAGCTTTACAGACATCCCAGTAGGTTAACAGATGTCCCGATAATTTCACAGATGTACCAGTAGTTTCACAGATGTCCCAATGGTTTCACATATGTCCCATTAGTTTCACAGATGTCCCCATAGTTTCACAGATGTCCCAATAGTTTAACAGATGTCCCAGTAGTATTACAGATGGCCCAGTAGTTTAACACATGTCCCAGTAGTTCCACAGACGCCCCAATAGTTTCACATATGTCCCATTAGTTTCACAGATGTCCCATTAGTTTCACAGATGTTCCCATAGTTTCACAGATGTTCCAATAGTTTAACAGATGTCCCAGTAGTTTTACAGATGTCACAGTAGTTTCACACATGTCCCAGTAGTTTCACAGACGCCCCAATAGTTTCACATATGTCCCATTAGTTTCACAGATGTCCCCATAGTTTCACAGATGTCCCAATAGTTTCACAGATGTACCAGTAGTTTCACAGATGTCCCAGTAGGTTAACAGATGTCCCCATAGTTTCACAGATGTCCCAATAGTTTCACAGATGTCCCAGTAGTTTTACAGATATCCCAATAGGTTAACAGATGTCCCCATAGTTTCACAGATGTATCAGTAGTTTCACAGATGTCCAAATAGTTTCACAGATGTCCCAATAGTTTCACAGATGTCCCAATAGTTTCACATGTGTCCCATTAGTTCCACAGATGACCCTATAGTTTCACAGATGTTCCAATAGTTTCACAGATGTCCCAATAGTTTCACCTATGTCCCATTTGTTTCACACATGTCCCCATAGTTTCACAGATGTCCCAATAGTTTCACAGATGTACCAGTAGTTTCACAGATGTCCCAATAGTTTCACAGATGTCCCAATAGTTTCACAGATGTCCCAATAGTTTCACAGATGTCCCAGTAGTTTTACAGATATCCCAGTAGGTCAACAGATGTCCCCATAGTTTAACAGATGTCCCTATAGTTTAACAAATGTCCCAGTAGTTTAACAGATGTCCCAGTAGTTTCACAGATGTCCCAGTAGGTTAAAATATGTCCCCATAGTTTCACAGATGTCCCAATAGTTTCACATATGTCCCATTAGTTTCACAGATGTCCCCATAGTTTCACAGATGTCCCAATAGTTTCACAGATGTACCAGTAGTTTCACAGATGTCCCAATAGTCTAACAGATGTCCCAGTAGTTTACCAGATGTCCCAATAGTTTAACAGATGTCCCAGTAGTTTCACAGATGTCCCAGTAGGTTAACAGATGTCCCCATAGTTTCACAGATGTCCCAATAGTTCCACAGATGTCGCAGTAGTTTTCCAGATATCCCAGTAGGTTAACAGATGTCCCCATAGTTTCACAGATGTCCCAATAGTTTCACAGATGTCCCATTAGTTTCACAGATGTCCCCATAGTTTCACAGATGTCCCAGTAGGTTAACAGATGTCCCCATAGTTTCACAGATGTCCCAATAGTTTAACAGATGCCCCAGTAGTTTTACAGATGTCCCAGGAGTTTCACACATGTCCCAGTAGTTTCACAGACGCCCCAATAGTTTCACATATGTCCCATTAGTTTCACAGATGTCCCCATAGTTTCACAGATGTCCCAATAGTTTCACAGATGTCCCAATAGTTTCACAGATGTCCCATTAGTTTCACAGATGTCCCCATAGTTTCACAGATGTCCCAGTAGGTTAACAGATGTCCCCATAGTTTCACAGATGTCCCAATAGTTTCACAGATGTACCAGTAGTTTCACAGATGTCCCAGTAGGTTAACAGATGTCCCCATAGTTTCACAGATGTCCCAATAGTTTCACAGATGTCCCAGTAGTTTTACAGATATCCCAATAGGTTAACAGATGTCCCCATAGTTTCACAGATGTATCAGTAGTTTCACAGATGTCCAAATAGTTTCACAGATGTCCCAATAGTTTCACAGATGTCCCAATAGTTTCACATATGTCCCATTAGTTCCACAGATGACCCTATAGTTTCACAGATGTTCCAATAGTTTCACAGATGTCCCAATAGTTTCACCTATGTCCCATTTGTTTCACAGATGTCCCCATAGTTTCACAGATGTCCCAATAGTTTCACAGATGTACCAGTAGTTTCACAGATGTCCCAATAGTTTCACAGATGTCCCAATAGTTTCACAGATGTCCCAATAGTTTCACAGATGTCCCAGTAGTTTTACAGATATCCCAGTAGGTTAACAGATGTCCCCATAGTTTAACAGATGTCCCAATAGTTTAACAGATGTCCCAGTAGTTTAACAGATGTCCCAGTAGTTTCACAGATGTCCCAGTAGGTTAAAATATGTCCCCATAGTTTCACAGATGTCCCAATAGTTTCACATATGTCCCATTAGTTTCACAGATGTCCCCATAGTTTCACAGATGTCCCAATAGTTTCACAGATGTACCAGTAGTTTCACAGATGTCCCAATAGTCTAACAGATGTCCCAGTAGTTTACCAGATGTCCCAATAGTTTAACAGATGTCCCAGTAGTTTCACAGATGTCCCAGTAGCTTTACAGATATCCCAATAGGTTAACAGATGTCCCCATAGTTTCACAGATGTATCAGTAGTTTCACAGATGTCCAAATAGTTTCACAGATGTCCCAATAGTTTCACAGATGTCCCATTAGTTTCACAGATGTCCCCATAGTTTCACAGATGTCCCAGTAGGTTAACAGATGTCCCCATAGTTTCACAGATGTCCCAATAGTTTAACAGATGTCCCAGTAGTTTTACAGATGTCCCAGGAGTTTCACACATGTCCCAGTAGTTTCACAGACGCCCCAATAGTTTCACATATGTCCCATTAGTTTCACAGATGTCCCCATAGTTTCACAGATGTCCCAATAGTTTCACAGATGTCCCAATAGTTTCACAGATGTCCCATTAGTTTCACAGATGTCCCCATAGTTTCACAGATGTCCCAGTAGGTTAACAGATGTCCCCATAGTTTCACAGATGTCCCAATAGTTTCACAGATGTACCAGTAGTTTCACAGATGTCCCAGTAGGTTAACAGATGTCCCCATAGTTTCACATATGTCCCAATAGTTTCACAGATGTCCCAGTAGTTTTACAGATATCCCAATAGGTTAACAGATGTCCCCATAGTTTCACAGATGTATCAGTAGTTTCACAGATGTCCAAATAGTTTCACAGATGTCCCAATAGTTTCACAGATGTCCCAATAGTTTCACATATGTCCCATTAGTTCCACAGATGACCCTATAGTTTCACAGATGTTCCAATAGTTTCACAGATGTCCCAATAGTTTCACCTATGTCCCATTTGTTTCACAGATGTCCCCATAGTTTCACAGATGTCCCAATAGTTTCACAGATGTACCAGTAGTTTCACAGATGTCCCAATAGTTTCACAGATGTCCCAATAGTTTCACAGATGTCCCAATAGTTTCACAGATGTCCCAGTTGTTTTACAGATATCCCAGTAGGTTAACAGATGTCCCCATAGTTTAACAGATGTCCCAATAGTTTAACAGATGTCCCAGTAGTTTAACAGATGTCCCAGTAGTTTCACAGATGTCCCAGTAGGTTAAAATATGTCCCCATAGTTTCACAGATGTCCCAATAGTTTCACATATGTCCCATTAGTTTCACAGATGTCCCCATAGTTTCACAGATGTCCCAATAGTTTCACAGATGTACCAGTAGTTTCACAGATGTCCCAATAGTCTAACAGATGTCCCAGTAGTTTACCAGATGTCCCAATAGTTTAACAGATGTCCCAGTAGTTTCACAGATGTCCCAGTAGTTTTACAGATATCCCAATAGGTTAACAGATGTCCCCATAGTTTCACAGATGTATCAGTAGTTTCACAGATGTCCAAATAGTTTCACAGATGTCCCAATAGTTTCACAGATGTCCCAATAGTTTCACATATGTCCCATTAGTTCCACAGATGACCCTATAGTTTCACAGATGTTCCAATAGTTTCACAGATGTCCCAATAGTTTCACCTAAGTTCCATTTGTTTCACAGATGTCCCCAAAGTTTCACAGATGTCCCAATAGTTTCACAGATGTACCAGTAGTTTCACGGATGTCCCAATAGTTTCACAGATGTCCCAATAGTTTCACAGATGTCCCAGAAGTTTTACAGACATCCCAGTAGGTTAACAGATGTTCCGATAGTTTCACAGATGTACCAGTAGTTTCACAGATGTCCCAATAGTTTCACATATGTCCCATTAGTTTCACAGATGTTCCCATAGTTTCACAGATGTCCCAATAGTTCAACAGATGTCCCAGAAGCTTTACAGACATCCCAGTAGGTTAACAGATGTCCCGATAGTTTCACAGATGTACCAGTAGTTTCACAGATGTCCCAATGGTTTCACATATGTCCCATTAGTTTCACAGATGTCCCCATAGTTTCACAGATGTCCCAATAGTTTAACAGATGTCCCAGTAGTATTACAGATGGCCCAGTAGTTTAACACATGTCCCAGTAGTTCCACAGACGCCCCAATAGTTTCACATATGTCCCATTAGTTTCACAGATGTCCCCATAGTTTCACAGATCTCCCAATAGTTTCACAGATGTCCCATTAGTTTCACAGATGTTCCCATAGTTTCACAGATGTTCCAATAGTTTAACAGATGTCCCAGTAGTTTTACAGATGTCACAGTAGTTTCACACATGTCCCAGTAGTTTCACAGACGCCCCAATAGTTTCACATATGTCCCATTAGTTTCACAGATGTCCCCATAGTTTCACAGATGTCCCAATAGTTTCACAGATGTACCAGTAGTTTCACAGATGTCCCAGTAGGTTAACAGATGTCCCCATAGTTTCACAGATGTCCCAATAGTTTCACAGATGTCCCAGTAGTTTTACAGATATCCCAATAGGTTAACAGATGTCCCCATAGTTTCACAGATGTATCAGTAGTTTCACAGATGTCCAAATAGTTTCACAGATGTCCCAATAGTTTCACAGATGTCCCAATAGTTTCACATATGTCCCATTAGTTCCACAGATGACCCTATAGTTTCACAGATGTTCCAATAGTTTCACAGATGTCCCAATAGTTTCACCTATGTCCCATTTGTTTCACAGATGTCCCCATAGTTTCACAGATGTCCCAATAGTTTCACAGATGTACCAGTAGTTTCACAGATGTCCCAATAGTTTCACAGATGTCCCAATAGTTTCACAGATGTCCCAATAGTTTCACAGATGTCCCAGTAGTTTTACAGATATCCCAGTAGGTTAACAGATGTCCCCATAGTTTAACAGATGTCCCCATAGTTTAACAAATGTCCCAGTAGTTTAACAGATGTCCCAGTAGTTTCACAGATGTCCCAGTAGGTTAAAATATGTCCCCATAGTTTCACAGATGTCCGAATAGTTTCACATATGTCCCATTAGTTTCACAGATGTCCCCATAGTTTCACAGATGTCCCAATAGTTTCACAGATGTACCAGTAGTTTCACAGATGTCCCAATAGTCTAACAGATGTCCCAGTAGTTTACCAGATGTCCCAATAGTTTAACAGATGTCCCAGTAGTTTCACAGATGTCCCAGTAGGTTAACAGATGTCCCCATAGTTTCACAGATGTCCCAATAGTTCCACAGATGTCGCAGTAGTTTTCCAGATATCCCAGTAGGTTAACAGATGTCCCCATAGTTTCACAGATGTCCCAATAGTTTCACAGATGTCCCATTAGTTTCACAGGTGTCCCCATAGTTTCACAGATGTCCCAGTAGGTTAACAGATGTCCCCATAGTTTCACAGATGTCCCAATAGTTTAACAGATGTCCCAGTAGTTTTACAGATGTCCCAGGAGTTTCACACATGTCCCAGTAGTTTCACAGACACCCCAATAGTTTCACATATGTCCCATTAGTTTCACAGATGTCCCCATAGTTTCACAGATGTCCCAATAGTTTCACAGATGTCCCAATAGTTTCACAGATGTCCCATTAGTTTCACAGATGTCCCCATAGTTTCACAGATGTCCCAGTAGGTTAACAGATGTCCCCATAGTTTCACAGATGTCCCAATAGTTTCACAGATGTACCAGTAGTTTCACAGATGTCCCAGTATGTTAACAGATGTCCCCATAGTTTCACAGATGTCCCAATAGTTTCACAGATGTCCCAGTAGTTTTACAGATATCCCAATAGGTTAACAGATGTCCCCATAGTTTCACAGATGTATCAGTAGTTTCACAGATGTCCAAATAGTTTCACAGATGTCCCAATAGTTTCACAGATGTCCCAATAGTTTCACATATGTCCCATTAGTTCCACAGATGACCCTATAGTTTCACAGATGTTCCAATAGTTTCACAGATGTCCCAATAGTTTCACCTATGTCCCATTTGTTTCACAGATGTCCCCATAGTTTCACAGATGTCCCAATAGTTTCACAGATGTACCAGTAGTTTCACAGATGTCCCAATAGTTTCACAGATGTCCCAATAGTTTCACAGATGTCCCAATAGTTTCACAGATGTCCCAGTAGTTTTACAGATATCCCAGTAGGTTAACAGATGTCCCCATAGTTTAACAGATGTCCCAATAGTTTAACAGATGTCCCAGTAGTTTAACAGATGTCCCAGTAGTTTCACAGATGTCCCAGTAGGTTAAAATATGTCCCCATAGTTTCACAGATGTCCCAATAGTTTCACATATGTCCCATTAGTTTCACAGATGTCCCCATAGTTTCACAGATGTCCCAGTAGGTTAACAGATGTCCCCATAGTTTCACAGATGTCCCAATAGTTTCACAGATGTACCAGTAGTTTCACAGATGTCCCAGTAGGTTAACAGATGTCCCCATAGTTTCACAGATGTCCCAATAGTTTCACAGATGTCCCAGTAGTTTTACAGATATCCCAATAGGTTAACAGATGTCCCCATAGTTTCACAGATGTATCAGTAGTTTCACAGATGTCCAAATAGTTTCACAGATGTCCCAATAGTTTCACAGATGTCCCAATAGTTTCACATATGTCCCATTAGTTCCACAGATGACCCTATAGTTTCACAGATGTTCCAATAGTTTCACAGATGTCCCAATAGTTTCACCTATGTCCCATTTGTTTCACAGATGTCCCCATAGTTTCACAGATGTCCCAATAGTTTCACAGATGTACCAGTAGTTTCACAGATGTCCCAATAGTTTCACAGATGTCCCAATAGTTTCACAGATGTCCCAATAGTTTCACAGATGTCCCAGTAGTTTTACAGATATCCCAGTAGGTTAACAGATGTCCCCATAGTTTAACAGATGTCCCAAAAGTTTAACAGATGTCCCAGTAGTTTAACAGATGTCCCAGTAGTTTCACAGATGTCCCAGTAGGTTAAAATATGTCCCCATAGTTTCACAGATGTCCCAATAGTTTCACATATGTCCCATTAGTTTCACAGATGTCCCCATAGTTTCACAGATGTCCCAATAGTTTCACAGATGTACCAGTAGTTTCACAGATGTCCCAATAGTCTAACAGATGTCCCAGTAGTTTACCAGATGTCCCAATAGTTTAACAGATGTCCCAGTAGTTTCACAGATGTCCCAGTAGTTTTACAGATATCCCAATAGGTTAACAGATGTCCCCATAGTTTCACAGATGTATCAGTAGTTTCACAGATGTCCAAATAGTTTCACAGATGTCCCAATAGTTTCACAGATGTCCCAATAGTTTCACATATGTCCCATTAGTTCCACAGATGACCCTATAGTTTCACAGATGTTCCAATAGTTTCACAGATGTCCCAATAGTTTCACCTAAGTTCCATTTGTTTCACAGATGTCCCCAAAGTTTCACAGATGTCCCAATAGTTTCACAGATGTACCAGTAGTTTCACGGATGTCCCAATAGTTTCACAGATGTCCCAATAGTTTCACAGATGTCCCAGAAGTTTTACAGACATCCCAGTAGGTTAACAGATGTTACGATAGTTTCACAGATGTACCAGTAGTTTCACAGATGTCCCAATAGTTTCACATATGTCCCATTAGTTTCACAGATGTTCCCATAGTTTCACAGATGTCCCAATAGTTCAACAGATGTCCCAGAAGCTTTACAGACATCCCAGTAGGTTAACAGATGTCCCGATAGTTTCACAGATGTACCAGTAGTTTCACAGATGTTCCAATGGTTTCACATATGTCCCATTAGTTTCACAGATGTCCCCATAGTTTCACAGATGTCCCAATAGTTTAACAGATGTCCCAGTAGTATTACAGATGGCCCAGTAGTTTAACACATGTCCCAGTAGTTCCACAGACGCCCCAATAGTTTCACATATGTCCCATTAGTTTCACAGATGTCCCCATAGTTTCACAGATCTCCCAATAGTTTCACAGATGTCCCATTAGTTTCACAGATGTTCCCATAGTTTCACAGATGTTCCAATAGTTTAACAGATGTCCCAGTAGTTTTACAGATGTCACAGTAGTTTCACACATGTCCCAGTAGTTTCACAGACGCCCCAATAGTTTCACATATGTCCCATTAGTTTCACAGATGTCCCCATAGTTTCACAGATGTCCCAATAGTTTCACAGATGTACCAGTAGTTTCACAGATGTCCCAGTAGGTTAACAGATGTCCCCATAGTTTCACAGATGTCCCAATAGTTTCACAGATGTCCCAGTAGTTTTACAGATATCCCAATAGGTTAACAGATGTCCCCATAGTTTCACAGATGTATCAGTAGTTTCACAGATGTCCAAATAGTTTCACAGATGTCCCAATCGTTTCACAGATGTCCCAATAGTTTCACATATGTCCCATTAGTTCCACAGATGACCCTATAGTTTCACAGATGTTCCAATAGTTTCACAGATGTCCCAATAGTTTCACCTATGTCCCATTTGTTTCACAGATGTCCCCATAGTTTCACAGATGTCCCAATAGTTTCACAGATGTACCAGTAGTTTCACAGATGTCCCAATAGTTTCACAGATGTCCCAATAGTTTCACAGATGTCCCAATAGTTTCACAGATGTCCCAGTAGTTTTACAGATATCCCAGTAGGTTAACAGATGTCCCCATAGTTTAACAGATGTCCCAATAGTTTAACAAATGTCCCAGTAGTTTAACATATGTCCCAGTAGTTTCACAGATGTCCCAGTAGGTTAAAATATGTCCCCATAGTTTCACAGATGTCCCAATAGTTTCACATATGTCCCATTAGTTTCACAGATGTCCCCATAGTTTCACAGATGTCCCAATAGTTTCACAGATGTACCAGTAGTTTCACAGATGTCCCAATAGTCTAACAGATGTCCCAGTAGTTTACCAGATGTCCCAATAGTTTAACAGATGTCCCCGTAGTTTCACAGATGTCCCAGTAGGTTAACAGATGTCCCCATAGTTTCACAGATGTCCTAATAGTTCCACAGATGTCGCAGTAGTTTTCCAGATATCCCAGTAGGTTAACAGATGTCCCCATAGTTTCACAGATGTCCCAATAGTTTCACAGATGTCCCATTAGTTTCACAGATGTCCCCATAGTTTCACAGATGTCCCAGTAGGTTAACAGATGTCCCCATAGTTTCACAGATGTCCCAATAGTTTAACAGATGTCCCAGTAGTTTTACAGATGTCCCAGGAGTTTCACACATGTCCCAGTAGTTTCACAGACGCCCCAATAGTTTCACATATGTCCCATTAGTTTCACAGATGTCCCCATAGTTTCACAGATGTCCCAATAGTTTCACAGATGTCCCAATAGTTTCACAGATGTCCCATTAGTTTCACAGATGTCCCCATAGTTTCACAGATGTCCCAGTAGGTTAACAGATGTCCCCATAGTTTCACAGATGTCCCAATAGTTTCACAGATGTACCAGTAGTTTCACAGATGTCCCAGTAGGTTAACAGATGTCCCCATAGTTTCACAGATGTCCCAATAGATTCACAGATGTCCCAGTAGTTTTACAGATATCCCAATAGGTTAACAGATGTCCCCATAGTTTCACAGATGTATCAGTAGTTTCACAGATGTCCAAATAGTTTCACAGATGTCCCAATAGTTTCACAGATGTCCCAATAGTTTCACATATGTCCCATTAGTTCCACAGATGACCCTATAGTTTCACAGATGTTCCAATAGTTTCACAGATGTCCCAATAGTTTCACCTATGTCCCATTTGTTTCACAGATGTCCCCATAGTTTCACAGATGTCCCAATAGTTTCACAGATGTACCAGTAGTTTCACAGATGTCCCAATAGTTTCACAGATGTCCCAATAGTTTCACAGATGTCCCAATAGTTTCACAGATGTCCCAGTAGTTTTAGATATCCCAGTAGGTTAACAGATGTCCCCATAGTTTAACAGATGTCCCAATAGTTTAACAGATGTCCCAGTAGTTTAACAGATGTCTCAGTAGTTTCACAGATGTCCCAGTAGGTTAAAATATGTCCCCATAGTTTCACAGATGTCCCAATAGTTTCACATATGTCCCATTAGTTTCACAGATGTCCCCATAGTTTCACAGATGTCCCAATAGTTTCACAGATGTACCAGTAGTTTCACAGATGTCCCAATAGTCTAACAGATGTCCCAGTAGTTTACCAGATGTCCCAATAGTTTAACAGATGTCCCAGTAGTTTCACAGATGTCCCAGTAGGTTAACAGATGTCCCCATAGTTTCACAGATGTCCCAATAGTTCCACAGATGTCCCAGTAGTTTTCCAGATATCCCAGTAGGTTAACAGATGTCCCCATAGTTTCACAGATGTCCCAATAGTTTCACAGATGTCCCATTAGTTTCACAGATGTCCCCATAGTTTCACAGATGTCCCAGTAGGTTAACAGATGTCCCCATAGTTTCACAGATGTCCCAATAGTTTAACAGATGTCCCAGTAGTTTTACAGATGTCCCAGGAGTTTCACACATGTCCCAGTAGTTTCACAGACGCCCCAATAGTTTCACATATGTCCCATTAGTTTCACAGATGTCCCCATAGTTTCACAGATGTCCCAATAGTTTCACAGATGTCCCAATAGTTTCACAGATGTCCCATTAGTTTCACAGATGTCCCCATAGTTTCACAGATGTCCCAGTAGGTTAACAGATGTCCCCATAGTTTCACAGATGTCCCAATAGTTTCACAGATGTCCCAGTAGTTTTACAGATATCCCAGTAGGTTAACAGATGTCCCCATAGTTGCACAGATCTCCCAATAGTTTCACAGATGTCCCATTAGTTTCACAGATGTTCCCATAGTTTCACAGATGTTCCAATAGTTTAACAGATGTCCCAGTAGTTTTACAGATGTCCCAGTAGTTTCACGCATGTCCCAGTAGTTTCACAGACGCCCCAATAGTTTCACATATGTCCCATTAGTTTCACAGATGTCCCCATAGTTTCACAGATGTCCCAATAGTTTCACAGATGTACCAGTAGTTTCACAGATGCCCCAGTAGGTTAACAGATGTCCCCATAGTTTCACAGATGTCCCAATAGTATCACAGATGTCCCAGTAGTTTTACAGATATCCCAATAGGTTAACAGATGTCCCCATAGTTTCACAGATGTATCAGTAGTTTCACAGATGTCCAAATAGTTTCACAGATGTCCCAATAGTTTCACAGATGTCCCAATAGTTTCAGATATGTCCCATTAGTTCCACAGATGACCCTATAGTTTCACAGATGTTCCAATAGTTTCACAGATGTCCCAATAGTTTCACCTAAGTCCCATTTGTTTCACAGATGTCCCCATAGTTTCACAGATGTCCCAATAGTTTCACAGATGTACCAGTAGTTTCACGGATGTCCCAATAGTTTCACAGATGTCCCAATAGTTTCACAGATGTCCCAGAAGTTTTACAGACATCCCAGTAGGTTAACAGATGTTCCGATAGTTTCACAGATGTACCAGTAGTTTCACAGATGTCCCAATAGTTTCACATATGTCCCATTAGTTTCACAGATGTTCCCATAGTTTCACAGATGTCCCAATAGTTCAACAGATGTCCCAGTAGTTTTACAGATGTCCCAGTAGTTTCACAGATGTCCCAATAGTTTCACAGATGTCCCAATAGTTTCACAGATGTCCCAGAAGCTTTACAGACATCCCAGTAGGTTAACAGATGTCCCCATAGTTTCACAGATGTACCAGTAGTTTCACAGATGTCCCAATGGTTTCACATATGTCCCATTAGTTTCACAGATGTCCCCATAGTTTCACAGATGTCCCAATAGTTTAACAGATGCCCCAGTAGTATTACAGATGGCCCAGTAGGTTAACACATGTCCCAGTAGTTCCACAGACGCCCCAATAGTTTCACATATGTCCCATTAGTTTCACAGATGTCCCCATAGTTTCACAGATCTCCCAATAGATTCACAGATGTCCCATTAGTTTCACAGATGTCCCCATAGTTTCACAGATGTTCCAATATTTTCACAGATGTCCCAATAGTTTCACAGATGTCCCATTAGTTTCACAAATGTCCCCATAGTTTCACAGATGTCCCAGTAGGTTAACAGATGTCCCCATAGTTTCACAGATGTCCCAATAGTTTCACAGATGTCCCAGTAGTTTTACAGATATCCCAGTAGGTTAACAGATGTCCCCATAGTTGCACAGATCTCCCAATAGTTTCACAGATGTCCCATTAGTTTCACAGATGTTCCCATAGTTTCACAGATGTTCCAATAGTTTAACAGATGTCCCAGTAGTTTTACAGATGTCCCAGTAGTTTCACACATGTCCCAGTAGTTTCCCAGACGCCCCAATAGTTTCACATATGTCCCATTAGTTTCACAGATGTCCCCATAGTTTCACAGATGTCCCAATAGTTTCACAGATGTACCAGTAGTTTCACAGATGTCCCAGTAGGTTAACAGATGTCCCCATAGTTTCACAGATGTCCCAATAGTTTCACAGATGTCCCAGTAGTTTTACAGATATCCCAATAGGTTAACAGATGTCCCCATAGTTTCACAGATGTATCAGTAGTTTCACAGATGTCCAAATAGTTTCACAGATGTCCCAATAGTTTCACAGATGTCCCAATAGTTTCACATATGTCCCATTAGTTCCACAGATGACCCTATAGTTTCACAGATGTTCCAATAGTTTCACAGATGTCCCAATAGTTTCACCTAAGTTCCATTTGTTTCACAGATGTCCCCAAAGTTTCACAGATGTCCCAATAGTTTCACAGATGTACCAGTAGTTTCACGGATGTCCCAATAGTTTCACAGATGTCCCAATAGTTTCACAGATGTCCCAGAAGTTTTACAGACATCCCAGTAGGTTAACAGATGTTCCGATAGTTTCACAGATGTACCAGTAGTTTCACAGATGTCCCAATAGTTTCACATATGTCCCATTAGTTTCACAGATGTTCCCATAGTTTCACAGATGTCCCAATAGTTCAACAGATGTCCCAGTAGTTTTACAGATGTCCCAGTAGTTTCACAGATGTCCCAATAGTTTCACAGATGTCCCAATAGTTTCACAGATGTCCCAGAAGCTTTACAGACATCCCAGTAGGTTAACAGATGTCCCGATAGTTTCACAGATGTACCAGTAGTTTCACAGATGTCCCAATGGTTTCACATATGTCCCATTAGTTTCACAGATGTCCCCATAGTTTCACAGATGTCCCAATAGTTTAACAGATGTCCCAGTAGTATTACAGATGGCCCAGTAGTTTAACACATGTCCCAGTAGTTCCACAGACGCCCCAATAGTTTCACATATGTCCCATTAGTTTCACAGATGTCCCCATAGTTTCACAGATCTCCCAATAGTTTCACAGATGTCCCATTAGTTTCACAGATGTTCCCATAGTTTCACAGATGTTCCAATAGTTTAACAGATGTCCCAGTAGTTTTACAGATGTCACAGTAGTTTCACACATGTCCCAGTAGTTTCACAGACGCCCCAATAGTTTCACATATGTCCCATTAGTTTCACAGATGTCCCCATAGTTTCACAGATGTCCCAATAGTTTCACAGATGTACCAGTAGTTTCACAGATGTCCCAGTAGGTTAACAGATGTCCCCATAGTTTCACAGATGTCCCAATAGTTTCACAGATGTCCCAGTAGTTTTACAGATATCCCAATAGGTTAACAGATGTCCCCATAGTTTCACAGATGTATCAGTAGTTTCACAGATGTCCAAATAGTTTCACAGATGTCCCAATAGTTTCACAGATGTCCCAATAGTTTCACATGTGTCCCATTAGTTCCACAGATGACCCTATAGTTTCACAGATGTTCCAATAGTTTCACAGATGTCCCAATAGTTTCACCTATGTCCCATTTGTTTCACAGATGTCCCCATAGTTTCACAGATGTCCCAATAGTTTCACAGATGTACCAGTAGTTTCACAGATGTCCCAATAGTTTCACAGATGTCCCAATAGTTTCACAGATGTCCCAATAGTTTCACAGATGTCCCAGTAGTTTTACAGATATCCCAGTAGGTTAACAGATGTCCCCATAGTTTAACAGATGTCCCAATAGTTTAACAAATGTCCCAGTAGTTTAACAGATGTCCCAGTAGTTTCACAGATGTCCCAGTAGGTTAAAATATGTCCCCATAGTTTCACAGATGTCCCAATAGTTTCACATATGTCCCATTAGTTTCACAGATGTCCCCATAGTTTCACAGATGTCCCAATAGTTTCACAGATGTACCAGTAGTTTCACAGATGTCCCAATAGTCTAACAGATGTCCCAGTAGTTTACCAGATGTCCCAATAGTTTAACAGATGTCCCAGTAGTTTCACAGATGTCCCAGTAGGTTAACAGATGTCCCCATAGTTTCACAGATGTCCCAATAGTTCCACAGATGTCGCAGTAGTTTTCCAGATATCCCAGTAGGTTAACAGATGTCCCCATAGTTTCACAGATGTCCCAATAGTTTCACAGATGTCCCATTAGTTTCACAGATGTCCCCATAGTTTCACAGATGTCCCAGTAGGTTAACAGATGTCCCCATAGTTTCACAGATGTCCCAATAGTTTAACAGATGTCCCAGTAGTTTTACAGATGTCCCAGGAGTTTCACACATGTCCCAGTAGTTTCACAGACGCCCCAATAGTTTCACATATGTCCCATTAGTTTCACAGATGTCCCCATAGTTTCACAGATGTCCCAATAGTTTCACAGATGTCCCAATAGTTTCACAGATGTCCCATTAGTTTCACAGATGTCCCCATAGTTTCACAGATGTCCCAATAGTTTCACAGATGTACCAGTAGTTTCACAGATGCCCCAGTAGGTTAACAGATGTCCCCATAGTTTCACAGATGTCCCAATAGTTTCACAGATGTCCCAGTAGTTTTACAGATATCCCAATAGGTTAACAGATGTCCCCATAGTTTCACAGATGTATCAGTAGTTTCACAGATGTCCAAAGAGTTTCACAGATGTCCCAATAGTTTCACAGATGTCCCAATAGTTTCAGATATGTCCCATTAGTTCCACAGATGACCCTATAGTTTCACAGATGTTCCAATAGTTTCACAGATGTCCCAATAGTTTCACCTAAGTCCCATTTGTTTCACAGATGTCCCCATAGTTTCACAGATGTCCCAATAGTTTCACAGATGTACCAGTAGTTTCACGGATGTCCCAATAGTTTCACAGATGTCCCAATAGTTTCACAGATGTCCCAGAAGTTTTACAGACATCCCAGTAGGTTAACAGATGTTCCGATAGTTTCACAGATGTACCAGTAGTTTCACAGATGTCCCAATAGTTTCACATATGTCCCATTAGTTTCACAGATGTTCCCATAGTTTCACAGATGTCCCAATAGTTCAACAGATGTCCCAGTAGTTTTACAGATGTCCCAGTAGTTTCACAGATGTCCCAATAGTTTCACAGATGTCCCAATAGTTTCACAGATGTCCCAGAAGCTTTACAGACATCCCAGTAGGTTAACAGATGTCCCCATAGTTTCACAGATGTACCAGTAGTTTCACAGATGTCCCAATGGTTTCACATATGTCCCATTAGTTTCACAGATGTCCCCATAGTTTCACAGATGTCCCAATAGTTTAACAGATGTCCCAGTAGTATTACAGATGGCCCAGTAGGTTAACACATGTCCCAGTAGTTCCACAGACGCCCCAATAGTTTCACATATGTCCCATTAGTTTCACAGATGTCCCCATAGTTTCACAGATCTCCCAATAGATTCACAGATGTCCCATTAGTTTCACAGATGTCCCCATAGTTTCACAGATGTTCCAATATTTTCACAGATGTCCCAATAGTTTCACAGATGTCCCATTAGTTTCACAAATGTCCCCATAGTTTCACAGATGTCCCAGTAGGTTAACAGATGTCCCCATAGTTTCACAGATGTCCCAATAGTTTCACAGATGTCCCAGTAGTTTTACAGATATCCCAGTAGGTTAACAGATGTCCCCATAGTTGCACAGATCTCCCAATAGTTTCACAGATGTCCCATTAGTTTCACAGATGTTCCCATAGTTTCACAGATGTTCCAATAGTTTAACAGATGTCCCAGTAGTTTTACAGATGTCCCAGTAGTTTCACACATGTCCCAGTAGTTTCCCAGACGCCCCAATAGTTTCACATATGTCCCATTAGTTTCACAGATGTCCCCATAGTTTCACAGATGTCCCAATAGTTTCACAGATGTACCAGTAGTTTCACAGATGTCCCAGTAGTTTAACAGATGTCCCCATAGTTTCACAGATGTCCCAATAGTTTCACAGATGTCCCAGTAGTTTTACAGATATCCCAATAGGTTAACAGATGTCCCCATAGTTTCACAGATGTATCAGTAGTTTCACAGATGTCCAAATAGTTTCACAGATGTCCCAATAGTTTCACAGATGTCCCAATAGTTTCACATATGTCCCATTAGTTCCACAGATGACCCTATAGTTTCACAGATGTTCCAATAGTTTCACAGATGTCCCAATAGTTTCACCTAAGTTCCATTTGTTTCACAGATGTCCCCAAAGTTTCACAGATGTCCCAATAGTTTCACAGATGTACCAGTAGTTTCACGGATGTCCCAATAGTTTCACAGATGTCCCAATAGTTTCACAGATGTCCCAGAAGTTTTACAGACATCCCAGTAGGTTAACAGATGTTCCGATAGTTTCACAGATGTACCAGTAGTTTCACAGATGTCCCAATAGTTTCACATATGTCCCATTAGTTTCACAGATGTTCCCATAGTTTCACAGATGTCCCAATAGTTCAACAGATGTCCCAGTAGTTTTACAGATGTCCCAGTAGTTTCACAGATGTCCCAATAGTTTCACAGATGTCCCAATAGTTTCACAGATGTCCCAGAAGCTTTACAGACATCCCAGTAGGTTAACAGATGTCCCGATAGTTTCACAGATGTACCAGTAGTTTCACAGATGTCCCAATGGTTTCACATATGTCCCATTAGTTTCACAGATGTCCCCATAGTTTCACAGATGTCCCAATAGTTTAACAGATGTCCCAGTAGTATTACAGATGGCCCAGTAGTTTAACACATGTCCCAGTAGTTCCACAGACGCCCCAATAGTTTCACATATGTCCCATTAGTTTCACAGATGTCCCCATAGTTTCACAGATCTCCCAATAGTTTCACAGATGTCCCATTAGTTTCACAGATGTTCCCATAGTTTCACAGATGTTCCAATAGTTTAACAGATGTCCCAGTAGTTTTACAGATGTCACAGTAGTTTCACACATGTCCCAGTAGTTTCACAGACGCCCCAATAGTTTCACATATGTCCCATTAGTTTCACAGATGTCCCCATAGTTTCACAGATGTCCCAATAGTTTCACAGATGTACCAGTAGTTTCACAGATGTCCCAGTAGGTTAACAGATGTCCCCATAGTTTCACAGATGTCCCAATAGTTTCACAGATGTCCCAGTAGTTTTACAGATATCCCAATAGGTTAACAGATGTCCCCATAGTTTCACAGATGTATCAGTAGTTTCACAGATGTCCAAATAGTTTCACAGATGTCCCAATAGTTTCACAGATGTCCCAATAGTTTCACATGTGTCCCATTAGTTCCACAGATGACCCTATAGTTTCACAGATGTTCCAATAGTTTCACAGATGTCCCAATAGATTCACCTATGTCCCATTTGTTTCCCAGATGTCCCCATAGTTTCACAGATGTCCCAATAGTTTCACAGATGTACCAGTAGTTTCACAGATGTCCCAATAGTTTCACAGATGTCCCAATAGTTTCACAGATGTCCCAGTAGTTTTACAGATATCCCAGTAGGTTAACAGATGTCCCCATAGTTTAACAGATGTCCCAATAGTTTAACAAATGTCCCAGTAGTTTAACAGATGTCCCAGTAGTTTCACAGATGTCCCAGTAGGTTAAAATATGTCCCCATAGTTTCACAGATGTCCCAATAGTTTCACATATGTCCCATTAGTTTCACAGATGTCCCCATAGTTTCACAGATGTCCCAATAGTTTCACAGATGTACCAGTAGTTTCACAGATGTCCCAATAGTCTAACAGATGTCCCAGTAGTTTACCAGATGTCCCAATAGTTTAACAGATGTCCCAGTAGTTTCACAGATGTCCCAGTAGGTTAACAGATGTCCCCATAGTTGCACAGATCTCCCAATAGTTTCACAGATGTCCCATTAGTTTCACAGATGTTCCCATAGTTTCACAGATGTTCCAATAGTTTAACAGATGTCCCAGTAGTTTTACAGATGTCCCAGTAGTTTCACACATGTCCCAGTAGTTTCCCAGACGCCCCAATAGTTTCACATATGTCCCATTAGTTTCACAGATGTCCCCATAGTTTCACAGATGTCCCAATAGTTTCACAGATGTACCAGTAGTTTCACAGATGTCCCAGTAGGTTAACAGATGTCCCCATAGTTTCACAGATGTCCCAATAGTTTCACAGATGTCCCAGTAGTTTTACAGATATCCCAATAGGTTAACAGATGTCCCCATAGTTTCACAGATGTATCAGTAGTTTCACAGATGTCCAAATAGTTTCACAGATGTCCCAATAGTTTCACAGATGTCCCAATAGTTTCACATATGTCCCATTAGTTCCACAGATGACCCTATAGTTTCACAGATGTTCCAATAGTTTCACAGATGTCCCAATAGTTTCACCTAAGTTCCATTTGTTTCACAGATGTCCCCAAAGTTTCACAGATGTCCAAATAGTTTCACAGATGTACCAGTAGTTTCACGGATGTCCCAA
This sequence comes from Petromyzon marinus, assembly GCF_048934315.1. Taxonomy (NCBI): domain Eukaryota; kingdom Metazoa; phylum Chordata; class Hyperoartia; order Petromyzontiformes; family Petromyzontidae; genus Petromyzon; species Petromyzon marinus. The sequence goes on from NC_133692.1 coordinate 14,149,541, forward strand.
TAGTTTCACAGATGTCCCAATAGTTTCACAGATGTCCCAGAAGTTTTACAGACATCCCAGTAGGTTAACAGATGTTCCGATAGTTTCACAGATGTACCAGTAGTTTCACAGATGTCCCAATAGTTTCACATATGTCCCATTAGTTTCACAGATGTTCCCATAGTTTCACAGATGTCCCAATAGTTCAACAGATGTCCCAGTAGTTTTACAGATGTCCCAGTAGTTTCACAGATGTCCCAATAGTTTCACAGATGTCCCAATAGTTTCACAGATGTCCCAGAAGCTTTACAGACATCCCAGTAGGTTAACAGATGTCCCGATAGTTTCACAGATGTACCAGTAGTTTCACAGATGTCCCAATAGTTTCACATATGTCCCATTAGTTTCACAGATGTCCCCATAGTTTCACAGATGTCCCAATAGTTTAACAGATGTCCCAGTAGTATTACAGATGGCCCAGTAGTTTAACACATGTCCCAGTAGTTCCACAGACGCCCCAATAGTTTCACATATGTCCCATTAGTTTCACAGATGTCCCCATAGTTTCACAGATCTCCCAATAGTTTCACAGATGTCCCATTAGTTTCACAGATGTTCCCATAGTTTCACAGATGTTCCAATAGTTTAACAGATGTCCCAGTAGTTTTACAGATGTCACAGTAGTTTCACACATGTCCCAGTAGTTTCACAGACGCCCCAATAGTTTCACATATGTCCCATTAGTTTCACAGATGTCCCCATAGTTTCACAGATGTCCCAATAGTTTCACAGATGTACCAGTAGTTTCACAGATGTCCCAGTAGGTTAACAGATGTCCCCATAGTTTCACAGATGTCCCAATAGTTTCACAGATGTCCCAGTAGTTTTACAGATATCCCAATAGGTTAACAGATGTCCCCATAGTTTCACAGATGTATCAGTAGTTTCACAGATGTCCAAATAGTTTCACAGATGTCCCAATAGTTTCACAGATGTCCCAATAGTTTCACATGTGTCCCATTAGTTCCACAGATGACCCTATAGTTTCACAGATGTTCCAATAGTTTCACAGATGTCCCAATAGATTCACCTATGTCCCATTTGTTTCCCAGATGTCCCCATAGTTTCACAGATGTCCCAATAGTTTCACAGATGTACCAGTAGTTTCACAGATGTCCCAATAGTTTCACAGATGTCCCAATAGTTTCACAGATGTCCCAGTAGTTTTACAGATATCCCAGTAGGTTAACAGATGTCCCCATAGTTTAACAGATGTCCCAATAGTTTAACAAATGTCCCAGTAGTTTAACAGATGTCCCAGTAGTTTCACAGATGTCCCAGTAGGTTAAAATATGTCCCCATAGTTTCACAGATGTCCCAATAGTTTCACATATGTCCCATTAGTTTCACAGATGTCCCCATAGTTTCACAGATGTCCCAATAGTTTCACAGATGTACCAGTAGTTTCACAGATGTCCCAATAGTCTAACAGATGTCCCAGTAGTTTACCAGATGTCCCAATAGTTTAACAGATGTCCCAGTAGTTTCACAGATGTCCCAGTAGGTTAACAGATGTCCCCATAGTTTCACAGATGTCCCAATAGTTCCACAGATGTCGCAGTAGTTTTCCAGATATCCCAGTAGGTTAACAGATGTCCCCATAGTTTCACAGATGTCCCAATAGTTTCACAGATGTCCCATTAGTTTCACAGATGTCCCCATAGTTTCACAGATGTCCCAGTAGGTTAACAGATGTCCCCATAGTTTCACAGATGTCCCAATAGTTTAACAGATGTCCCAGTAGTTTTACAGATGTCCCAGGAGTTTCACACATGTCCCAGTAGTTTCACAGACGCCCCAATAGTTTCACATATGTCCCATTAGTTTCACAGATGTCCCCATAGTTTCACAGATGTCCCAATAGTTTCACAGATGTCCCAATAGTTTCACAGATGTCCCATTAGTTTCACAGATGTCCCCATAGTTTCACAGATGTCCCAGTAGGTTAACAGATGTCCCCATAGTTTCACAGATGTCCCAATAGTTTCACAGATGTACCAGTAGTTTCACAGATGTCCCAGTAGGTTAACAGATGTCCCCATAGTTTCACAGATGTCCCAATAGTTTCACAGATGTCCCAGTAGTTTTACAGATATCCCAATAGGTTAACAGATGTCCCCATAGTTTCACAGATGTATCAGTAGTTTCACAGATGTCCAAATAGTTTCACAGATGTCCCAATAGTTTCACAGATGTCCCAATAGTTTCACATATGTCCCATTAGTTCCACAGATGACCCTATAGTTTCACAGATGTTCCAATAGTTTCACAGATGTCCCAATAGTTTCACCTATGTCCCATTTGTTTCACAGATGTCCCCATAGTTTCACAGATGTCCCAATAGTTTCACAGATGTACCAGTAGTTTCACAGATGTCCCAATAGTTTCACAGATGTCCCAATAGTTTCACAGATGTCCCAATAGTTTCACAGATGTCCCAGTAGTTTTACAGATATCCCAGTAGGTTAACAGATGTCCCCATAGTTTAACAGATGTCCCAATAGTTTAACAGATGTCCCAGTAGTTTAACAGATGTCCCAGTAGTTTCACAGATGTCCCAGTAGGTTAAAATATGTCCCCATAGTTTCACAGATGTCCCAATAGTTTCACATATGTCCCATTAGTTTCACAGATGTCCCCATAGTTTCACAGATGTCCCAATAGTTTCACAGATGTACCAGTAGTTTCACAGATGTCCCAATAGTCTAACAGATGTCCCAGTAGTTTACCAGATGTCCCAATAGTTTAACAGATGTCCCAGTAGTTTCACAGATGTCCCAGTAGTTTTACAGATATCCCAATAGGTTAACAGATGTCCCCATAGTTTCACAGATGTATCAGTAGTTTCACAGATGTCCAAATAGTTTCACAGATGTCCCAATAGTTTCACAGATGTCCCAATAGTTTCACATATGTCCCATTAGTTCCACAGATGACCCTATAGTTTCACAGATGTTCCAATAGTTTCACAGATGTCCCAATAGTTTCACCTAAGTTCCATTTGTTTCACAGATGTCCCCAAAGTTTCACAGATGTCCCAATAGTTTCACAGATGTACCAGTAGTTTCACGGATGTCCCAATAGTTTCACAGATGTCCCAATAGTTTCACAGATGTCCCAGAAGTTTTACAGACATCCCAGTAGGTTAACAGATGTTCCGATAGTTTCACAGATGTACCAGTAGTTTCACAGATGTCCCAATAGTTTCACATATGTCCCATTAGTTTCACAGATGTTCCCATAGTTTCACAGATGTCCCAATAGTTCAACAGATGTCCCAGAAGCTTTACAGACATCCCAGTAGGTTAACAGATGTCCCGATAGTTTCACAGATGTACCAGTAGTTTCACAGATGTCCCAATGGTTTCACATATGTCCCATTAGTTTCACAGATGTCCCCATAGTTTCACAGATGTCCCAATAGTTTAACAGATGTCCCAGTAGTATTACAGATGGCCCAGTAGTTTAACACATGTCCCAGTAGTTCCACAGACGCCCCAATAGTTTCACATATGTCCCATTAGTTTCACAGATGTCCCCATAGTTTCACAGATCTCCCAATAGTTTCACAGATGTCCCATTAGTTTCACAGATGTTCCCATAGTTTCACAGATGTTCCAATAGTTTAACAGATGTCCCAGTAGTTTTACAGATGTCACAGTAGTTTCACACATGTCCCAGTAGTTTCACAGACGCCCCAATAGTTTCACATATGTCCCATTAGTTTCACAGATGTCCCCATAGTTTCACAGATGTCCCAATAGTTTCACAGATGTACCAGTAGTTTCACAGATGTCCCAGTAGGTTAACAGATGTCCCCATAGTTTCACAGATGTCCCAATAGTTTCACAGATGTCCCAGTAGTTTTACAGATATCCCAATAGGTTAACAGATGTCCCCATAGTTTCACAGATGTATCAGTAGTTTCACAGATGTCCAAATAGTTTCACAGATGTCCCAATAGTTTCACAGATGTCCCAATAGTTTCACATATGTCCCATTAGTTCCACAGATGACCCTATAGTTTCACAGATGTTCCAATAGTTTCACAGATGTCCCAATAGTTTCACCTGTGTCCCATTTGTTTCACAGATGTCCCCATAGTTTCACAGATGTCCCAATAGTTTCACAGATGTACCAGTAGTTTCACAGATGTCCCAATAGTTTCACAGATGTCCCAATAGTTTCACAGATGTCCCAATAGTTTCACAGATGTCCCAGTAGTTTTACAGATATCCCAGTAGGTTAACAGATGTCCCCATAGTTTAACAGATGTCCCAATAGTTTAACAAATGTCCCAGTAGTTTAACAGATGTCCCAGTAGTTTCACAGATGTCCCAGTAGGTTAAAATATGTCCCCATAGTTTCACAGATGTCCCAATAGTTTCACAGATGTCCCAGTAGTTTTACAGATGTCACAGTAGTTTCACACATGTCCCAGTAGTTTCACAGACGCCCCAATAGTTTCACATATGTCCCATTAGTTTCACAGATGTCCCCATAGTTTCACAGATGTCCCAATAGTTCAACAGATGTCCCAGAAGCTTTACAGACATCCCAGTAGGTTAACAGATGTCCCGATAGTTTCACAGATGTACCAGTAGTTTCACAGATGTCCCAATGGTTTCACATATGTCCCATTAGTTTCACAGATGTCCCCATAGTTTCACAGATGTCCCAATAGTTTAACAGATGTCCCAGTAGTATTACAGATGGCCCAGTAGTTTAACACATGTCCCAGTAGTTCCACAGACGCCCCAATAGTTTCACATATGTCCCATTAGTTTCACAGATGTCCCCATAGTTTCACAGATCTCCCAATAGTTTCACAGATGTCCCATTAGTTTCACAGATGTTCCCATAGTTTCACAGATGTTCCAATAGTTTAACAGATGTCCCAGTAGTTTTACAGATGTCACAGTAGTTTCACACATGTCCCAGTAGTTTCACAGACGCCCCAATAGTTTCACATATGTCCCATTAGTTTCACAGATGTCCCCATAGTTTCACAGATGTCCCAATAGTTTCACAGATGTACCAGTAGTTTCACAGATGTCCCAGTAGGTTAACAGATGTCCCCATAGTTTCACAGATGTCCCAATAGTTTCACAGATGTCCCAGTAGTTTTACAGATATCCCAATAGGTTAACAGATGTCCCCATAGTTTCACAGATGTATCAGTAGTTTCACAGATGTCCAAATAGTTTCACAGATGTCCCAATAGTTTCACAGATGTCCCAATAGTTTCACATATGTCCCATTAGTTCCACAGATGACCCTATAGTTTCACAGATGTTCCAATAGTTTCACAGATGTCCCAATAGTTTCACCTGTGTCCCATTTGTTTCACAGATGTCCCCATAGTTTCACAGATGTCCCAATAGTTTCACAGATGTACCAGTAGTTTCACAGATGTCCCAATAGTTTCACAGATGTCCCAATAGTTTCACAGATGTCCCAATAGTTTCACAGATGTCCCAGTAGTTTTACAGATATCCCAGTAGGTTAACAGATGTCCCCATAGTTTAACAGATGTCCCAATAGTTTAACAAATGTCCCAGTAGTTTAACAGATGTCCCAGTAGTTTCACAGATGTCCCAATAGTCTAACAGATGTCCCAGTAGTTTACCAGATGTCCCAATAGTTTAACAGATGTCCCAGTAGTTTCACAGATGTCCCAGTAGTTTTACAGATATCCCAATAGGTTAACAGATGTCCCCATAGTTTCACAGATGTATCAGTAGTTTCACAGATGTCCAAATAGTTTCACAGATGTCCCAATAGTTTCACAGATGTCCCAATAGTTTCACATATGTCCCATTAGTTCCACAGATGACCCTATAGTTTCACAGATGTTCCAATAGTTTCACAGATGTCCCAATAGTTTCACCTAAGTTCCATTTGTTTCACAGATGTCCCCAAAGTTTCACAGATGTCCCAATAGTTTCACAGATGTACCAGTAGTTTCACGGATGTCCCAATAGTTTCACAGATGTCCCAATAGTTTCACAGATGTCCCAGAAGTTTTACAGACATCCCAGTAGGTTAACAGATGTTCCGATAGTTTCACAGATGTACCAGTAGTTTCACAGATGTCCCAATAGTTTCACATATGTCCCATTAGTTTCACAGATGTTCCCATAGTTTCACAGATGTCCCAATAGTTCAACAGATGTCCCAGAAGCTTTACAGACATCCCAGTAGGTTAACAGATGTCCCGATAGTTTCACAGATGTACCAGTAGTTTCACAGATGTCCCAATGGTTTCACATATGTCCCATTAGTTTCACAGATGTCCCCATAGTTTCACAGATGTCCCAATAGTTTAACAGATGTCCCAGTAGTATTACAGATGGCCCAGTAGTTTAACACATGTCCCAGTAGTTCCACAGACGCCCCAATAGTTTCACATATGTCCCATTAGTTTCACAGATGTCCCCATAGTTTCACAGATCTCCCAATAGTTTCACAGATGTCCCATTAGTTTCACAGATGTTCCCATAGTTTCACAGATGTTCCAATAGTTTAACAGATGTCCCAGTAGTTTTACAGATGTCACAGTAGTTTCACACATGTCCCAGTAGTTTCACAGACGCCCCAATAGTTTCACATATGTCCCATTAGTTTCACAGATGTCCCCATAGTTTCACAGATGTCCCAATAGTTTCACAGATGTACCAGTAGTTTCACAGATGTCCCAGTAGGTTAACAGATGTCCCCATAGTTTCACAGATGTCCCAATAGTTTCACAGATGTCCCAGTAGTTTTACAGATATCCCAATAGGTTAACAGATGTCCCCATAGTTTCACAGATGTATCAGTAGTTTCACAGATGTCCAAATAGTTTCACAGATGTCCCAATAGTTTCACAGATGTCCCAATAGTTTCACATATGTCCCATTAGTTCCACAGATGACCCTATAGTTTCACAGATGTTCCAATAGTTTCACAGATGTCCCAATAGTTTCACCTGTGTCCCATTTGTTTCACAGATGTCCCCATAGTTTCACAGATGTCCCAATAGTTTCACAGATGTACCAGTAGTTTCACAGATGTCCCAATAGTTTCACAGATGTCCCAATAGTTTCACAGATGTCCCAATAGTTTCACAGATGTCCCAGTAGTTTTACAGATATCCCAGTAGGTTAACAGATGTCCCCATAGTTTAACAGATGTCCCAATAGTTTAACAAATGTCCCAGTAGTTTAACAGATGTCCCAGTAGTTTCACAGATGTCCCAGTAGGTTAAAATATGTCCCCATAGTTTCACAGATGTCCCAATAGTTTCACATATGTCCCATTAGTTTCACAGATGTCCCCATAGTTTCACAGATGTCCCAATAGTTTCACAGATGTACCAATAGTATTACAGATGGCCCAGTAGTTTAACACATGTCCCAGTAGTTCCACAGACGCCCCAATAGTTTCACATATGTCCCATTAGTTTCACAGATGTCCCCATAGTTTCACAGATCTCCCAATAGTTTCACAGATGTCCCATTAGTTTCACAGATGTTCCCATAGTTTCACAGATGTTCCAATAGTTTAACAGATGTCCCAGTAGTTTTACAGATGTCACAGTAGTTTCACACATGTCCCAGTAGTTTCACAGACGCCCCAATAGTTTCACATATGTCCCATTAGTTTCACAGATGTCCCCATAGTTTCACAGATGTCCCAATAGTTTCACAGATGTACCAGTAGTTTCACAGATGTCCCAGTAGGTTAACAGATGTCCCCATAGTTTCACAGATGTCCCAATAGTTTCACAGATGTCCCAGTAGTTTTACAGATATCCCAATAGGTTAACAGATGTCCCCATAGTTTCACAGATGTATCAGTAGTTTCACAGATGTCCAAATAGTTTCACAGATGTCCCAATAGTTTCACAGATGTCCCAATAGTTTCACATATGTCCCATTAGTTCCACAGATGACCCTATAGTTTCACAGATGTTCCAATAGTTTCACAGATGTCCCAATAGTTTCACCTGTGTCCCATTTGTTTCACAGATGTCCCCATAGTTTCACAGATGTCCCAATAGTTTCACAGATGTACCAGTAGTTTCACAGATGTCCCAATAGTTTCACAGATGTCCCAATAGTTTCACAGATGTCCCAATAGTTTCACAGATGTCCCAGTAGTTTTACAGATATCCCAGTAGGTTAACAGATGTCCCCATAGTTTAACAGATGTCCCAATAGTTTAACAAATGTCCCAGTAGTTTAACAGATGTCCCAGTAGTTTCACAGATGTCCCAATAGTTTCACAGATGTCCCAATAGTTTCACAGATGTACCAGTAGTTTCACAGATGTCCCAAGAGTCTAACAGATGTCCCAGTAGTTTACAAGATGTCCCAATAGTTTAACAGATGTCCCAGTAGTTTAACAGATGTCCCAGTAGTTTCACAGATGTCCCAGTAGGTTAACAGATGTCCCCATAGTTTCACAGATGTCCCAATAGTTCCACAGATGTCCCAGTAGTTTTCCAGATATCCCAGTAGGTTAACAGATGTCCCCATAGTTTCACAGATGTCCCAATAGTTTCACAGATGTCCCATTAGTTTCACAGATGTCCCCATAGTTTCACAGATGTCCCAGTAGGTTAACAGATGTCCCCATAGTTTCACAGATGTCCCAATAGTTTAACAGATGTCCCAGTAGTTTTACAGATGTCCCAGGAGTTTCACATATGTCCCATTAGTTTCACAGATGTCCCCATAGTTTCACAGATGTCCCAATAGTTTCACAGATGTCCCAATAGTTTCACAGATGTCCCAATAGTTTCACAGATGTCCCAGTAGTTTTACAGATATCCCAGTAGGTTAACAGATGTCCCCATAGTTTAACAGATGTCCCAATAGTTTAACAAATGTCCCAGTAGTTTAACAGATGTCCCAGTAGTTTCACAGATGTCCCAGTAGGTTAAAATATGTCCCCATAGTTTCAGAGATGTCCCAATAGTTTCACATATGTCCCATTAGTTTCACAGATGTCCCCATAGTTTCACAGATGTCCCAATAGTTTCACAGATGTACCAGTAGTTTCACAGATGTCCCAATAGTCTAACAGATGTCCCAGTAGTTTACCAGATGTCCCAATAGTTTAACAGATGTCCCAGTAGTTTCACAGATGTCCCAGTAGGTTAACAGATGTCCCCATAGTTTCACAGATGTCCCAATAGTTCCACAGATGTCCCAGTAGTTTTCCAGATATCCCAGTAGGTTAACAGATGTCCCCATAGTTTCACAGATGTCCCAATAGTTTCACAGATGTCCCATTAGTTTCACAGATGTCCCCATAGTTTCACAGATGTCCCAGTAGGTTAACAGATGTCCCCATAGTTTCACAGATGTCCCAATAGTTTCACAGATGTACCAGTAGTTTCACAGATGTCCCAGTAGGTTAACAGATGTCCCCATAGTTTCACAGATGTCCCAATAGTTTCACAGATGTCCCAGTAGTTTTACAGATATCCCAATAGGTTAACAGATGTCCCCATAGTTTCACAGATGTCCCAATAGTTTCACAGATGTCCCATTAGTTTCACAGATGTCCCCATAGTTTCACAGATGTCCCAGTAGGTTAACAGATGTCCCCATAGTTTCACAGATGTCCCAATAGTTTAACAGATGTCCCAGTAGTTTCACAGACGCCCCAATAGTTTCACATATGTCCCATTAGTTTCACAGATGTCCCCATAGTTTCACAGATGTCCCAATAGTTTCACAGATGTCCCAATAGTTTCACAGATGTCCCATTAGTTTCACAGATGTCCCCATAGTTTCACAGATGTCCCAGTAGGTTAACAGATGTCCCCATAGTTTCACAGATGTCCCAATAGTTTCACAGATGTACCCGTAGTTTCACAGATGTCCCAGTAGGTTAACAGATGTCCCCATAGTTTCACAGATGTCCCAATAGTTTCACAGATGTCCCAGTAGTTTTACAGATATCCCAATAGGTTAACAGATGTCCCCATAGTTTCACAGATGTATCAGTAGTTTCACAGATGTCCAAATAGTTTCACAGATGTCCCAATAGTTTCACAGATGTCCCAATAGTTTCACATATGTCCCATTAGTTCCACAGATGACCCTATAGTTTCACAGATGTTCCAATAGTTTCACAGATGTCCCAATAGTTTCACAGATGTACCAGTAGTTTCACAGATGTCCCAATAGTTTCACAGATGTCCCAATAGTTTCACAGATGTCCCAATAGTTTCACAGATGTCCCAGTAGTTTTACAGATATCCCAGTAGGTTAACAGATGTCCCCATAGTTTAACAGATGTCCCAATAGTTTAACAGATGTCCCAGTAGTTTAACAGATGTCCCAGTAGTTTCACAGATGTCCCAGTAGGTTAAAATATGTCCCCATAGTTTCACAGATGTCCCAATAGTTTCACATATGTCCCATTAGTTTCACAGATGTCCCCATAGTTTCACAGATGTCCCAATAGTTTCACAGATGTACCAGTAGTTTCACAGATGTCCCAATAGTCTAACAGATGTCCCAGTAGTTTACCAGATGTCCCAATAGTTTAACAGATGTCCCAGTAGTTTCACAGATGTCCCAGTAGGTTAACAGATGTCCCCATAGTTTCACAGATGTCCCAATAGTTCCACAGATGTCCCAGTAGTTTTCCAGATATCCCAGTAGGTTAACAGATGTCCCCATAGTTTCACAGATGTCCCAATAGTTTCACAGATGTCCCATTAGTTTCACAGATGTCCCCATAGTTTCACAGATGTCCCAGTAGGTTAACAGATGTCCCCATAGTTTCACAGATGTCCCAATAGTTTAACAGATGTCCCAGTAGTTTTACAGATGTCCCAGGAGTTTCACACATGTCCCAGTAGTTTCACAGACGCCCCAATAGTTTCACATATGTCCCATTAGTTTCACAGATGTCCCCATAGTTTCACAGATGTCCCAATAGTTTCACAGATGTCCCAATAGTTTCACAGATGTCCCATTAGTTTCACAGATGTCTCCATAGTTTCACAGATGTCCCAGTAGGTTAACAGATGTCCCCATAGTTTCACAGATGTCCCAATAGTTTAACAGATGTCCCAGTAGTTTTACAGATGTCCCAGGAGTTTCACACATGTCCCAGTAGTTTCACAGACGCCCCAATAGTTTCACATATGTCCCATTAGTTTCACAGATGTCCCCATAGTTTCACAGATGTCCCAATAGTTTCACAGATGTCCCAATAGTTTCACAGATGTCCCATTAGTTTCACAGATGTCCCCATAGTTTCACAGATGTCCCAGTAGGTTAACAGATGTCCCCATAGATTCACAGATGTCCCAATAGTTTAACAGATGTCCCAGTAGTTTTACAGATGTCCCAGGAGTTTCACACATGTCCCAGTAGTTTCACAGACGCCCCAATAGTTTCACATATGTCCCATTAGTTTCACAGATGTCCCCATAGTTTCACAGATGTCCCAATAGTTTCACAGATGTACCAGTAGTTTCACAGATGTCCCAATAGTCTAACAGATGTCCCAGTAGTTTACCAGATGTCCCAATAGTTTAACAGATGTCCCAGTAGTTTCACAGATGTCCCAGTAGGTTAACAGATGTCCCCATAGTTTCACAGATGTCCCAATAGTTCCACAGATGTCGCAGTAGTTTTCCAGATATCCCAGTAGGTTAACAGATGTCCCCATAGTTTCACAGATGTCCCAATAGTTTCACAGATGTCCCATTAGTTTCACAGATGTCCCCATAGTTTCACAGATGTCCCAGTAGGTTAACAGATGTCCCCATAGTTTCACAGATGTCCCAATAGTTTAACAGATGTCCCAGTAGTTTTACAGATGTCCCAGGAGTTTCACACATGTCCCATTAGTTTCACAGATGTCCCAATAGTTTCACAGATGTCCCAATAGTTTCACAGATGTCCCATTAGTTTCACAGATGTCCCCATAGTTTCACAGATGTCCCAGTAGGTTAACAGATGTCCCCATAGTTTCACAGATGTCCCAATAGTTTCACAGATGTACCAGTAGTTTCACAGATGTCCCAGTAGGTTAACAGATGTCCCCATAGTTTCACAGATGTCCCAATAGTTTCACAGATGTCCCAGTAGTTTTACAGATATCCCAATAGGTTAACAGATGTCCCCATAGTTTCACAGATGTATCAGTAGTTTCACAGATGTCCAAATAGTTTCACCGATGTCCCAATAGTTTCACAGATGTCCCAATAGTTTCACATATGTCCCATTAGTTCCACAGATGACCCTATAGTTTCACAGATGTTCCAATAGTTTCACAGATGTCCCAATAGTTTCACCTATGTCCCATTTGTTTCACAGATGTCCCCATAGTTTCACAGATGTCCCAATAGTTTCACAGATGTACCAGTAGTTTCACAGATGTCCCAATAGTTTCACAGATGTCCCAATAGTTTCACAGATGTCCCAATAGTTTCACAGATGTCCCAGTAGTTTTACAGATATCCCAGTAGGTTAACAGATGTCCCCATAGTTTAACAGATGTCCCAATAGTTTACCAGATGTCCCAGTAGTTTAACAGATGTCCCATTAGTTTCACAGATGTCCCAGTAGGTTAAAATATGTCCCCATAGTTTCACAGATGTCCCAATAGTTTCACATATGTCCCATTAGTTTCACAGATGTCCCCATAGTTTCACAGATGTCCCAATAGTTTCACAAATGTACCAGTAGTTTCACAGATGTCCCAATAGTCTAACAGATTTCCCAGTAGTTTACCAGATGTCCCAATAGTTTAACAGATGTCCCAGTAGTTTCACAGATGTCCCAGTAGGTTAACAGATGTCCCCATAGTTTCACAGATGTCCCAATAGTTCCACAGATGTCCCAGTAGTTTTCCAGATATCCCAGTAGGTTAACAGATGTCCCCATAGTTTCACAGATGTCCCAATAGTTTCACAGATGTCCCATTAGTTTCACAGATGTCCCCATAGTTTCACAGATGTCCCAGTAGGTTAACAGATGTCCCCATAGTTTCACAGATGTCCCAATAGTTTAACAGATGTCCCAGTAGTTTTACAGATGTCCCAGGAGTTTCACACATGTCCCAGTAGTTTCACAGACGCCCCAATAGTTTCACATATGTCCCATTAGTTTCACAGATGTCCCCATAGTTTCACAGATGTCCCAATAGTTTCACAGATGTCCCAATAGTTTCACAGATGTCCCATTAGTTTCACAGATGTCCCCATAGTTTCACAGATGTCCCAGTAGGTTAACAGATGTCCCCATAGTTTCACAGATGTCCCAATAGTTTAACAGATGTCCCAGTAGTTTTACAGATGTCCCAGGAGTTTCACACATGTCCCAGTAGTTTCACAGACGCCCCAATAGTTTCACATATGTCCCATTAGTTTCACAGATGTCCCCATAGTTTCACAGATGTCCCAGTAGGTTAACAGATGTCCCCATAGTTTCACAGATGTCCCAATAGTTTCACAGATGTCCCAGTAGTTTTACAGATATCCCAATAGGTTAACAGATGTCCCCATAGTTTCACAGATGTATCAGTAGTTTCACAGATGTCCAAATAGTTTCACAGATGTCCCAATAGTTTCACAGATGTCCCAATAGTTTCACATATGTCCCATTAGTTCCACAGATGACCCTATAGTTTCACAGATGTTCCAATAGTTTCACAGATGTCCCAATAGTTTCACCTATGTCCCATTTGTTTCACAGATGTCCCCATAGTTTCAAAGATGTCCCAATAGTTTCACAGATGTACCAGTAGTTTCACAGATGTCCCAATAGTTTCACAGATGTCCCAATAGTTTCACAGATGTCCCAATAGTTTCACAGATGTCCCAGTAGTTTTACAGATATCCCAGTAGGTTAACAGATGTCCCCATAGTTTAACAGATGTCCCAATAGTTTAACAGATGTCCCAGTAGTTTAACAGATGTCCCAGTAGTTTCACAGATGTCCCAGTAGGTTAAAATATGTCCCCATAGTTTCACAGATGTCCCAATAGTTTCACATATGTCCCATTAGTTTCACAGATGTCCCCATAGTTTCACAGATGTCCCAATAGTTTCACAGATGTACCAGTAGTTTCACAGATGTCCCAATAGTCTAACAGATGTCCCAGTAGTTTACCAGATGTCCCAATAGTTTAACAGATGTCCCAGTAGTTTCACAGATGTCCCAGTAGGTTAACAGATGTCCCCATAGTTTCACAGATGTCCCAATAGTTCCACAGATGTCCCAGTAGTTTTCCAGATATCCCAGTAGGTTAACAGATGTCCCCATAGTTTCACAGATGTCCCAATAGTTTCACAGATGTCCCATTAGTTTCACAGATGTCCCCATAGTTTCACAGATGTCCCAGTAGGTTAACAGATGTCCCCATAGTTTCACAGATGTCCCAATAGTTTAACAGATGTCCCAGTAGTTTTACAGATGTCCCAGGAGTTTCACACATGTCCCAGTAGTTTCACAGACGCCCCAATAGTTTCACATACGTCCCATTAGTTTCACAGATGTCCCCATAGTTTCACAGATGTCCCAATAGTTTCACAGATGTCCCAATAGTTTCACAGATGTCCCATTAGTTTCACAGATGTCCCCATAGTTTCACAGATGTCCCAGTAGGTTAACAGATGTCCCCATAGTTTCACAGATGTCCCAATAGTTTAACAGATGTCCCAGTAGTTTTACAGATGTCCCAGGAGTTTCACACATGTCCCAGTAGTTTCACAGACGCCCCAATAGTTTCACATATGTCCCATTAGTTTCACAGATGTCCCCATAGTTTCACAGATGTCCCAATAGTTTCACAGATGTCCCAATAGTTTCACAGATGTCCCATTAGTTTCACAGATGTCCCCATAGTTTCACAGATGTCCCAGTAGGTTAACAGATGTCCCCATAGTTTCACAGATGTCCCAATAGTTTAACAGATGTCCCAGTAGTTTTACAGATGTCCCAGGAGTTTCACACATGTCCCAGTAGTTTCACAGACGCCCCAATAGTTTCACATATGTCCCATTAGTTTCACAGATGTTCCCATAGTTTCACAGATGTCCCAATAGTTTCACAGATGTCCCAATAGTTTCACAGATGTCCCAGTAGTTTCACACATGTCCCAGTAGTTTCACAGATGTCCCAGTAGGTTAACAGATGTCCCCATAGTTTCACAGATGTCCCAATAGTTTCACAGAGGTCCCAGTAGTTTTACAGATATCCCAGTAGGTTAACAGATGTCCCCATAGTTGCACAGATCTCCCAATAGTTTCACAGTTGTCCCATTAGTTTCACAGATGTTCCCATAGTTTCACAGATGTTCCAATAGTTTAACAGATGTCCCAGTAGTTTTACAGATGTCCCAGTAGTTTCACACATGTCCCAGTAGTTTCACAGACGCCCCAATAGTTTCACATATGTCCCATTAGTTTCACAGATGTCCCCATAGTTTCACAGATGTCCCAATACTTTCACAGATGTACCAGTAGTTTCACAGATGCCCCAGTAGGTTAACAGATGTCCCCATAGTTTCACAGATGTCCCAATAGTTTCACAGATGTCCCAGTAGTTTTACAGATATCCCAATAGGTTAACAGATGTCCCCATAGTTTCACAGATGTATCAGTAGTTTCACAGATGTCCAAATAGTTTCACAGATGTCCCAATAGTTTCACAGATGTCCCAATAGTTTCACATATGTCCCATTAGTTCCACAGATGACCCTATAGTTTCACAGATGTTCCAATAGTTTCACAGATGTCCCAATAGTTTCACCTAAGTCCCATTTGTTTCACAGATGTCCCCATAGTTTCACAGATGTCCCAATAGTTTCACAGATGTACCAGTAGTTTCACGGATGTCCCAATAGTTTCACAGATGTCCCAATAGTTTCACAGATGTCCCAGAAGTTTTACAGACATCCCAGTAGGTTAACAGATGTTCCGATAGTTTCACAGATGTACCAGTAGTTTCACAGATGTCCCAATAGTTCAACATATGTCCCATTAGTTTCACAGATGTTCCCATAGTTTCACAGATGTCCCAATAGTTCAACAGATGTCCCAGTAGTTTTACAGATGTCCCAGTAGTTTCACAGATGTCCCAATAGTTTCACAGATGTCCCAATAGTTTCACAGATGTCCCAGAAGCTTTACAGACATCCCAGTAGGTTAACAGATGTCCCGATAGTTTCACAGATGTACCAGTAGTTTCACAGATGTCCCAATGGTTTCACATATGTCCCATTAGTTTCACAGATGTCCCCATAGTTTCACAGATGTCCCAATAGTTTAACAGATGTCCCAGTAGTATTACAGATGGCCCAGTAGTTTAACACATGTCCCAGTAGTTCCACAGACGCCCCAATAGTTTCACATATGTCCCATTAGTTTCACAGATGTCCCCATAGTTTCACAGATCTCCCAATAGTTTCACAGATGTCCCATTAGTTTCACAGATGTTCCCATAGTTTCACAGATGTTCCAATAGTTTAACAGATGTCCCAGTAGTTTTACAGATGTCACAGTAGTTTCACACATGTCCCAGTAGTTTCACAGACGCCCCAATAGTTTCACATATGTCCCATTAGTTTCACAGATGTCCCCATAGTTTCACAGATGTCCCAATAGTTTCACAGATGTACCAGTAGTTTCACAGATGTCCCAGTAGGTTAACAGATGTCCCCATAGTTTCACAGATGTCCCAATAGTTTCACAGATGTCCCAGTAGTTTTACAGATATCCCAATAGGTTAACAGATGTCCCCATAGTTTCACAGATGTATCAGTAGTTTCACAGATGTCCAAATAGTTTCACAGATGTCCCAATAGTTTCACAGATGTCCCAATAGTTTCACATATGTCCCATTAGTTCCACAGATGACCCTATAGTTTCACAGATGTTCCAATAGTTTCACAAATGTCCCAATAGTTTCACCTATGTCCCATTTGTTTCACAGATGTCCCCATAGTTTCACAGATGTCCCAATAGTTTCACAGATGTACCAGTAGTTTCACAGATGTCCCAATAGTTTCACAGATGTCCCAATAGTTTCACAGATGTCCCAATAGTTTCACAGATGTCCCAGTAGTTTTACAGATATCCCAGTAGGTTACCAGATGTCCCCATAGTTTAACAGATGTCCCAATAGTTTAACAGATGTCCCAGTAGTTTCACAGATGTCCCAGTAGTTTCACAGATGTCCCAGTAGGTTAAAATATGTCCCCATAGTTTCAGAGATGTCCCAATAGTTTCACATATGTCCCATTAGTTTCACAGATGTCCCCATAGTTTCACAGATGTCCCAATAGTTTCACAGATGTACCAGTAGTTTCACAGATGTCCCAATAGTCTAACAGATGTCCCAGTAGTTTACCAGATGTCCCAATAGTTTAACAGATGTCCCAGTAGTTTCACAGATGTCCCAGTAGGTTAACAGATGTCCCCATAGTTTCACAGATGTCCCAATAGTTCCACAGATGTCCCAGTAGTTTTCCAGATATCCCAGTAGGTTAACAGATGTCCCCATAGTTTCACAGATGTCCCAATAGTTTCACAGATGTCCCATTAGTTTCACAGATGTCCCCATAGTTTCACAGATGTCCCAGTAGGTTAACAGATGTCCCCATAGTTTCACAGATGTCCCAATAGTTTCACAGATGTACCAGTAGTTTCACAGATGTCCCAGTAGGTTAACAGATGTCCCCATAGTTTCACAGATGTCCCAATAGTTTCACAGATGTCCCAGTAGTTTTACAGATATCCCAATAGGTTAACAGATGTCCCCATAGTTTCACAGATGTATCAGTAGTTTCACAGATGTCCAAATAGTTTCACAGATGTCCCAATAGTTTCACAGATGTCCCAATAGTTTCACATATGTCCCATTAGTTCCACAGATGACCCTATAGTTTCACAGATGTTCCAATAGTTTCACAGATGTCCCAATAGTTTCACCTATGTCCCATTTGTTTCACAGATGTCCCCATAGTTTCACAGATGTCCCAATAGTTTCACAGATGTACCAGTAGTTTCACAGATGTCCCAATAGTTTCACAGATGTCCCAATAGTTTCACAGATGTCCCAATAGTTTCACAGATGTACCAGTAGTTTCACGGATGTCCCAATAGTTTCACAGATGTCCCCATAGTTTCACAGATGTCCCAATACTTTCACAGATGTACCAGTAGTTTCACAGATGCCCCAGTAGGTTAACAGATGTCCCCATAGTTTCACAGATGTCCCAATAGTTTCACAGATGTCCCAGTAGTTTTACAGATATCCCAATAGGTTAACAGATGTCCCCATAGTTTCACAGATGTATCAGTAGTTTCACAGATGTCCAAATAGTTTCACAGATGTCCCAATAGTTTCACAGATGTCCCAATAGTTTCACATATGTCCCATTAGTTCCACAGATGACCCTATAGTTTCACAGATGTTCCAATAGTTTCACAGATGTCCCAATAGTTTCACCTAAGTCCCATTTGTTTCACAGATGTCCCCATAGTTTCACAGATGTCCCAATAGTTTCACAGATGTACCAGTAGTTTCACGGATGTCCCAATAGTTTCACAGATGTCCCAATAGTTTCACAGATGTCCCAGAAGTTTTACAGACATCCCAGTAGGTTAACAGATGTTCCGATAGTTTCACAGATGTACCAGTAGTTTCACAGATGTCCCAATAGTTTCACATATGTCCCATTAGTTTCACAGATGTTCCCATAGTTTCACAGATGTCCCAATAGTTCAACAGATGTCCCAGTAGTTTTACAGATGTCCCAGTAGTTTCACAGATGTCCCAATAGTTTCACAGATGTCCCAATAGTTTCACAGATGTCCCAGAAGCTTTACAGACATCCCAGTAGGTTAACAGATGTCCCGATAGTTTCACAGATGTACCAGTAGTTTCACAGATGTCCCAATGGTTTCACATATGTCC
The DNA here is from genome assembly GCF_048934315.1 of Petromyzon marinus. Classification (NCBI taxonomy): domain Eukaryota; kingdom Metazoa; phylum Chordata; class Hyperoartia; order Petromyzontiformes; family Petromyzontidae; genus Petromyzon; species Petromyzon marinus. The sequence goes on from NC_133692.1 coordinate 14,168,518, forward strand.
CATTAGTTTCACAGATGTCCCCATAGTTTCACAGATGTCCCAATAGTTTAACAGATGTCCCAGTAGTATTACAGATGGCCCAGTAGTTTAACACATGTCCCAGTAGTTCCACAGACGCCCCAATAGTTTCACATATGTCCCATTAGTTTCACAGATGTCCCCATAGTTTCACAGATCTCCCAATAGTTTCACAGATGTCCCATTAGTTTCACAGATGTTCCCATAGTTTCACAGATGTTCCAATAGTTTAACAGATGTCCCAGTAGTTTTACAGATGTCACAGTAGTTTCACACATGTCCCAGTAGTTTCACAGACGCCCCAATAGTTTCACATATGTCCCATTAGTTTCACAGATGTCCCCATAGTTTCACAGATGTTCCAATAGTTTCACAGATGTCCCAATAGTTTCACCTAAGTCCCATTTGTTTCACAGATGTCCCCATAGTTTCACAGATGTCCCAATAGTTTCACAGATGTACCAGTAGTTTCACGGATGTCCCAATAGTTTCACAGATGTCCCAATAGTTTCACAGATGTCCCAGAAGTTTTACAGACATCCCAGTAGGTTAACAGATGTTCCGATAGTTTCACAGATGTACCAGTAGTTTCACAGATGTCCCAATAGTTTCACATATGTCCCATTAGTTTCACAGATGTTCCCATAGTTTCACAGATGTCCCAATAGTTCAACAGATGTCCCAGTAGTTTTACAGATGTCCCAGTAGTTTCACAGATGTCCCAATAGTTTCACAGATGTCCCAATAGTTTCACAGATGTCCCAGAAGCTTTACAGACATCCCAGTAGGTTAACAGATGTCCCGATAGTTTCACAGATGTACCAGTAGTTTCACAGATGTCCCAATGGTTTCACATATGTCCCATTAGTTTCACAGATGTCCCCATAGTTTCACAGATGTCCCAATAGTTTAACAGATGTCCCAGTAGTATTACAGATGGCCCAGTAGTTTAACACATGTCCCAGTAGTTCCACAGACGCCCCAATAGTTTCACATATGTCCCATTAGTTTCACAGATGTCCCCATAGTTTCACAGATCTCCCAATAGTTTCACAGATGTCCCATTAGTTTCACAGATGTTCCCATAGTTTCACAGATGTTCCAATAGTTTAACAGATGTCCCAGTAGTTTTACAGATGTCACAGTAGTTTCACACATGTCCCAGTAGTTTCACAGACGCCCCAATAGTTTCACATATGTCCCATTAGTTTCACAGATGTCCCCATAGTTTCACAGATGTTCCAATAGTTTCACAGATGTCCCAATAGTTTCACCTAAGTCCCATTTGTTTCACAGATGTCCCCATAGTTTCACAGATGTCCCAATAGTTTCACAGATGTACCAGTAGTTTCACGGATGTCCCAATAGTTTCACAGATGTCCCAATAGTTTCACAGATGTCCCAGAAGTTTTACAGACATCCCAGTAGGTTAACAGATGTTCCGATAGTTTCACAGATGTACCAGTAGTTTCACAGATGTCCCAATAGTTTCACATATGTCCCATTAGTTTCACAGATGTTCCCATAGTTTCACAGATGTCCCAATAGTTCAACAGATGTCCCAGTAGTTTTACAGATGTCCCAGTAGTTTCACAGATGTCCCAATAGTTTCACAGATGTCCCAATAGTTTCACAGATGTCCCAGAAGCTTTACAGACATCCCAGTAGGTTAACAGATGTCCCGATAGTTTCACAGATGTACCAGTAGTTTCACAGATGTCCCAATGGTTTCACATATGTCCCATTAGTTTCACAGATGTCCCAATAGTTTCACAGATGTACCAGTAGTTTCACAGATGTCCCAATAGTTTCACAGATGTCCCAATAGTTTCACAGATGTCCCAATAGTTTCACAGATGTCCCAGTAGTTTTACAGATATCCCAGTAGGTTACCAGATGTCCCCATAGTTTAACAGATGTCCCAATAGTTTAACAGATGTCCCAGTAGTTTCACAGATGTCCCAGTAGTTTCACAGATGTCCCAGTAGGTTAAAATATGTCCCCATAGTTTCAGAGATGTCCCAATAGTTTCACATATGTCCCATTAGTTTCACAGATGTCCCCATAGTTTCACAGATGTCCCAATAGTTTCACAGATGTACCAGTAGTTTCACAGATGTCCCAATAGTCTAACAGATGTCCCAGTAGTTTACCAGATGTCCCAATAGTTTAACAGATGTCCCAGTAGTTTCACAGATGTCCCAGTAGGTTAACAGATGTCCCCATAGTTTCACAGATGTCCCAATAGTTCCACAGATGTCCCAGTAGTTTTCCAGATATCCCAGTAGGTTAACAGATGTCCCCATAGTTTCACAGATGTCCCAATAGTTTCACAGATGTCCCATTAGTTTCACAGATGTCCCCATAGTTTCACAGATGTCCCAGTAGGTTAACAGATGTCCCCATAGTTTCACAGATGTCCCAATAGTTTCACAGATGTACCAGTAGTTTCACAGATGTCCCAGTAGGTTAACAGATGTCCCCATAGTTTCACAGATGTCCCAATAGTTTCACAGATGTCCCAGTAGTTTTACAGATATCCCAATAGGTTAACAGATGTCCCCATAGTTTCACAGATGTATCAGTAGTTTCACAGATGTCCAAATAGTTTCACAGATGTCCCAATAGTTTCACAGATGTCCCAATAGTTTCACATATGTCCCATTAGTTCCACAGATGACCCTATAGTTTCACAGATGTTCCAATAGTTTCACAGATGTCCCAATAGTTTCACCTATGTCCCATTTGTTTCACAGATGTCCCCATAGTTTCACAGATGTCCCAATAGTTTCACAGATGTACCAGTAGTTTCACAGATGTCCCAATAGTTTCACAGATGTCCCAATAGTTTCAAAGATGTCCCAATAGTTTCACAGATGTACCAGTAGTTTCACGGATGTCCCAATAGTTTCACAGATGTCCCCATAGTTTCACAGATGTCCCAATACTTTCACAGATGTACCAGTAGTTTCACAGATGCCCCAGTAGGTTAACAGATGTCCCCATAGTTTCACAGATGTCCCAATAGTTTCACAGATGTCCCAGTAGTTTTACAGATATCCCAATAGGTTAACAGATGTCCCCATAGTTTCACAGATGTATCAGTAGTTTCACAGATGTCCAAATAGTTTCACAGATGTCCCAATAGTTTCACAGATGTCCCAATAGTTTCACATATGTCCCATTAGTTCCACAGATGACCCTATAGTTTCACAGATGTCCCAATAGTTTCACAGATGTCCCAGAAGCTTTACAGACATCCCAGTAGGTTAACAGATGTCCCGATAGTTTCACAGATGTACCAGTAGTTTCACAGATGTCCCAATGGTTTCACATATGTCCCATTAGTTTCACAGATGTCCCAATAGTTTCACAGATGTACCAGTAGTTTCACAGATGTCCCAATAGTTTCACAGATGTCCCAATAGTTTCACAGATGTCCCAATAGTTTCACAGATGTCCCAGTAGTTTTACAGATATCCCAGTAGGTTACCAGATGTCCCCATAGTTTAACAGATGTCCCAATAGTTTAACAGATGTCCCAGTAGTTTCACAGATGTCCCAGTAGTTTCACAGATGTCCCAGTAGGTTAAAATATGTCCCCATAGTTTCAGAGATGTCCCAATAGTTTCACATATGTCCCATTAGTTTCACAGATGTCCCCATAGTTTCACAGATGTCCCAATAGTTTCACAGATGTACCAGTAGTTTCACAGATGTCCCAATAGTCTAACAGATGTCCCAGTAGTTTACCAGATGTCCCAATAGTTTAACAGATGTCCCAGTAGTTTCACAGATGTCCCAGTAGGTTAACAGATGTCCCCATAGTTTCACAGATGTCCCAATAGTTCCACAGATGTCCCAGTAGTTTTCCAGATATCCCAGTAGGTTAACAGATGTCCCCATAGTTTCACAGATGTCCCAATAGTTTCACAGATGTCCCATTAGTTTCACAGATGTCCCCATAGTTTCACAGATGTCCCAGTAGGTTAACAGATGTCCCCATAGTTTCACAGATGTCCCAATAGTTTCACAGATGTACCAGTAGTTTCACAGATGTCCCAGTAGGTTAACAGATGTCCCCATAGTTTCACAGATGTCCCAATAGTTTCACAGATGTCCCAGTAGTTTTACAGATATCCCAATAGGTTAACAGATGTCCCCATAGTTTCACAGATGTATCAGTAGTTTCACAGATGTCCAAATAGTTTCACAGATGTCCCAATAGTTTCACAGATGTCCCAATAGTTTCACATATGTCCCATTAGTTCCACAGATGACCCTATAGTTTCACAGATGTTCCAATAGTTTCACAGATGTCCCAATAGTTTCACCTATGTCCCATTTGTTTCACAGATGTCCCCATAGTTTCACAGATGTCCCAATAGTTTCACAGATGTACCAGTAGTTTCACAGATGTCCCAATAGTTTCACAGATGTCCCAATAGTTTCACAGATGTCCCAATAGTTTCACAGATGTACCAGTAGTTTCACGGATGTCCCAATAGTTTCACAGATGTCCCCATAGTTTCACAGATGTCCCAATACTTTCACAGATGTACCAGTAGTTTCACAGATGCCCCAGTAGGTTAACAGATGTCCCCATAGTTTCACAGATGTCCCAATAGTTTCACAGATGTCCCAGTAGTTTTACAGATATCCCAATAGGTTAACAGATGTCCCCATAGTTTCACAGATGTATCAGTAGTTTCACAGATGTCCAAATAGTTTCACAGATGTCCCAATAGTTTCACAGATGTCCCAATAGTTTCACATATGTCCCATTAGTTCCACAGATGACCCTATAGTTTCACAGATGTTCCAATAGTTTCACAGATGTCCCAATAGTTTCACCTAAGTCCCATTTGTTTCACAGATGTCCCCATAGTTTCACAGATGTCCCAATAGTTTCACAGATGTACCAGTAGTTTCACGGATGTCCCAATAGTTTCACAGATGTCCCAATAGTTTCACAGATGTCCCAGAAGTTTTACAGACATCCCAGTAGGTTAACAGATGTTCCGATAGTTTCACAGATGTACCAGTAGTTTCACAGATGTCCCAATAGTTTCACATATGTCCCATTAGTTTCACAGATGTTCCCATAGTTTCACAGATGTCCCAATAGTTCAACAGATGTCCCAGTAGTTTTACAGATGTCCCAGTAGTTTCACAGATGTCCCAATAGTTTCACAGATGTCCCAATAGTTTCACAGATGTCCCAGAAGCTTTACAGACATCCCAGTAGGTTAACAGATGTCCCGATAGTTTCACAGATGTACCAGTAGTTTCACAGATGTCCCAATGGTTTCACATATGTCCCATTAGTTTCACAGATGTCCCCATAGTTTCACAGATGTCCCAATAGTTTAACAGATGTCCCAGTAGTATTACAGATGGCCCAGTAGTTTAACACATGTCCCAGTAGTTCCACAGACGCCCCAATAGTTTCACATATGTCCCATTAGTTTCACAGATGTTCCCATAGTTTCACAGATCTCCCAATAGTTTCACAGATGTCCCATTAGTTTCACAGATGTTCCCATAGTTTCACAGATGTTCCAATAGTTTAACAGATGTCCCAGTAGTTTTACAGATGTCACAGTAGTTTCACACATGTCCCAGTAGTTTCACAGACGCCCCAATAGTTTCACATATGTCCCATTAGTTTCACAGATGTCCCCATAGTTTCACAGATGTTCCAATAGTTTCACAGATGTCCCAATAGTTTCACCTAAGTCCCATTTGTTTCACAGATGTCCCCATAGTTTCACAGATGTCCCAATAGTTTCACAGATGTACCAGTAGTTTCACGGATGTCCCAATAGTTTCACAGATGTCCCAATAGTTTCACAGATGTCCCAGAAGTTTTACAGACATCCCAGTAGGTTAACAGATGTTCCGATAGTTTCACAGATGTACCAGTAGTTTCACAGATGTCCCAATAGTTTCACATATGTCCCATTAGTTTCACAGATGTTCCCATAGTTTCACAGATGTCCCAATAGTTCAACAGATGTCCCAGTAGTTTTACAGATGTCCCAGTAGTTTCACAGATGTCCCAATAGTTTCACAGATGTCCCAATAGTTTCACAGATGTCCCAGAAGCTTTACAGACATCCCAGTAGGTTAACAGATGTCCCGATAGTTTCACAGATGTACCAGTAGTTTCACAGATGTCCCAATGGTTTCACATATGTCCCATTAGTTTCACAGATGTCCCCATAGTTTCACAGATGTCCCAATAGTTTAACAGATGTCCCAGTAGTATTACAGATGGCCCAGTAGTTTAACACATGTCCCAGTAGTTCCACAGACGCCCCAATAGTTTCACATATGTCCCATTAGTTTCACAGATGTCCCCATAGTTTCACAGATCTCCCAATAGTTTCACAGATGTCCCATTAGTTTCACAGATGTTCCCATAGTTTCACAGATGTTCCAATAGTTTAACAGATGTCCCAGTAGTTTTACAGATGTCACAGTAGTTTCACACATGTCCCAGTAGTTTCACAGACGCCCCAATAGTTTCACATATGTCCCATTAGTTTCACAGATGTCCCCATAGTTTCACAGATGTTCCAATAGTTTCACAGATGTCCCAATAGTTTCACCTAAGTCCCATTTGTTTCACAGATGTCCCCATAGTTTCACAGATGTCCCAATAGTTTCACAGATGTACCAGTAGTTTCACGGATGTCCCAATAGTTTCACAGATGTCCCAATAGTTTCACAGATGTCCCAGAAGTTTTACAGACATCCCAGTAGGTTAACAGATGTTCCGATAGTTTCACAGATGTACCAGTAGTTTCACAGATGTCCCAATAGTTTCACATATGTCCCATTAGTTTCACAGATGTTCCCATAGTTTCACAGATGTCCCAATAGTTCAACAGATGTCCCAGTAGTTTTACAGATGTCCCAGTAGTTTCACAGATGTCCCAATAGTTTCACAGATGTCCCAATAGTTTCACAGATGTCCCAGAAGCTTTACAGACATCCCAGTAGGTTAACAGATGTCCCGATAGTTTCACAGATGTACCAGTAGTTTCACAGATGTCCCAATGGTTTCACATATGTCCCATTAGTTTCACAGATGTCCCCATAGTTTCACAGATGTCCCAATAGTTTAACAGATGTCCCAGTAGTATTACAGATGGCCCAGTAGTTTAACACATGTCCCAGTAGTTCCACAGACGCCCCAATAGTTTCACATATGTCCCATTAGTTTCACAGATGTCCCCATAGTTTCACAGATCTCCCAATAGTTTCACAGATGTCCCATTAGTTTCACAGATGTTCCCATAGTTTCACAGATGTTCCAATAGTTTAACAGATGTCCCAGTAGTTTTACAGATGTCACAGTAGTTTCACACATGTCCCAGTAGTTTCACAGACGCCCCAATAGTTTCACATATGTCCCATTAGTTTCACAGATGTCCCCATAGTTTCACAGATGTCCCAATAGTTTCACAGATGTACCAGTAGTTTCACAGATGTCCCAGTAGGTTAACAGATGTCCCCATAGTTTCACAGATGTCCCAATAGTTTCACAGATGTCCCAGTAGTTTTACAGATATCCCAATAGGTTAACAGATGTCCCCATAGTTTCACAGATGTATCAGTAGTTTCACAGATGTCCAAATAGTTTCACAGATGTCCCAATAGTTTCACAGATGTCCCAATAGTTTCACATATGTCCCATTAGTTCCACAGATGACCCTATAGTTTCACAGATGTTCCAATAGTTTCACAGATGTCCCAATAGTTTCACCTATGTCCCATTTGTTTCACAGATGTCCCCATAGTTTCACAGATGTCCCAATAGTTTCACAGATGTACCAGTAGTTTCACAGATGTCCCAATAGTTTCACAGATGTCCCAATAGTTTCACAGATGTCCCAATAGTTTCACAGATGTCCCAGTAGTTTTACAGATATCCCAGTAGGTTACCAGATGTCCCCATAGTTTAACAGATGTCCCAATAGTTTAACAGATGTCCCAGTAGTTTCACAGATGTCCCAGTAGTTTCACAGATGTCCCAGTAGGTTAAAATATGTCCCCATAGTTTCAGAGATGTCCCAATAGTTTCACATATGTCCCATTAGTTTCACAGATGTCCCCATAGTTTCACAGATGTCCCAATAGTTTCACAGATGTACCAGTAGTTTCACAGATGTCCCAATAGTCTAACAGATGTCCCAGTAGTTTACCAGATGTCCCAATAGTTTAACAGATGTCCCAGTAGTTTCACAGATGTCCCAGTAGGTTAACAGATGTCCCCATAGTTTCACAGATGTCCCAATAGTTCCACAGATGTCCCAGTAGTTTTCCAGATATCCCAGTAGGTTAACAGATGTCCCCATAGTTTCACAGATGTCCCAATAGTTTCACAGATGTCCCATTAGTTTCACAGATGTCCCCATAGTTTCACAGATGTCCCAGTAGGTTAACAGATGTCCCCATAGTTTCACAGATGTCCCAATAGTTTCACAGATGTACCAGTAGTTTCACAGATGTCCCAGTAGGTTAACAGATGTCCCCATAGTTTCACAGATGTCCCAATAGTTTCACAGATGTCCCAGTAGTTTTACAGATATCCCAATAGGTTAACAGATGTCCCCATAGTTTCACAGATGTATCAGTAGTTTCACAGATGTCCAAATAGTTTCACAGATGTCCCAATAGTTTCACAGATGTCCCAATAGTTTCACATATGTCCCATTAGTTCCACAGATGACCCTATAGTTTCACAGATGTTCCAATAGTTTCACAGATGTCCCAATAGTTTCACCTATGTCCCATTTGTTTCACAGATGTCCCCATAGTTTCACAGATGTCCCAATAGTTTCACAGATGTACCAGTAGTTTCACAGATGTCCCAATAGTTTCACAGATGTCCCAATAGTTTCACAGATGTCCCAATAGTTTCACAGATGTCCCAGTAGTTTTACAGATATCCCAGTAGGTTAACAGATGTCCCCATAGTTTAACAGATGTCCCAATAGTTTAACAGATGTCCCAGTAGTTTAACAGATGTCCCAGTAGTTTCACAGATGTCCCAGTAGGTTAAAATATGTCCCCATAGTTTCACAGATGTCCCAATAGTTTCACATATGTCCCATTAGTTTCACAGATGTCCCCATAGTTTCACAGATGTCCCAATAGTTTCACAGATGTACCAGTAGTTTCACAGATGTCCCAATAGTCTAACAGATGTCCCAGTAGTTTACCAGATGTCCCAATAGTTTAACAGATGTCCCAGTAGTTTCACAGATGTCCCAGTAGGTTAACAGATGTCCCCATAGTTTCACAGATGTCCCAATAGTTCCACAGATGTCCCAGTAGTTTTCCAGATATCCCAGTAGGTTAACAGATGTCCCCATAGTTTCACAGATGTCCCAATAGTTTCACAGATGTCCCATTAGTTTCACAGATGTCCCCATAGTTTCACAGATGTCCAGGTAGGTTAACAGATGTCCCCATAGTTTCACAGATGTCCCAATAGTTTAACAGATGTCCCAGTAGTTTTACAGATGTCCCAGGAGTTTCACACATGTCCCAGTAGTTTCACAGACGCCCCAATAGTTTCACATATGTCCCATTAGTTTCACAGATGTCCCCATAGTTTCACAGATGTCCCAATAGTTTCACAGATGGCCCAATAGTTTCACAGATGTCCCATTAGTTTCACAGATGTCCCCATAGTTTCACAGATGTCCCAGTAGGTTAACAGATGTCCCCATAGTTTCACAGATGTCCCAATAGTTTAACAGATGTCCCAGTAGTTTTACAGATGTCCCAGGAGTTTCACACATGTCCCAGTAGTTTCACAGACGCCCCAATAGTTTCACATATGTCCCATTAGTTTCACAGATGTCTCCATAGTTTCACAGATGTCCCAATAGTTTCACAGATGTCCCAATAGTTTCACAGATGTCCCATTAGTTTCACAGATGTCCCCATAGTTTCACAGATGTCCCAGTAGGTTAACAGATGTCCCCATAGTTTCACAGATGTCCCAATAGTTTCATAGATGTCCCAGTAGTTTTACAGATATCCCAGTAGGTTAACAGATGTCCCCATAGTTGCACAGATCTCCCAATAGTTTCACAGATGTCCCATTAGTTTCACAGATGTTCCCATAGTTTCACAGATGTTCCAATAGTTTAACAGATGTCCCAGTAGTTTTACAGATGTCCCAGTAGTTTCACACATGTCCCAGTAGTTTCACAGACGCCCCAATAGTTTCACATATGTCCCATTAGTTTCACAGATGTCCCCATAGTTTCACAGATGTCCCAATAGTTTCACAGATGTACCAGTAGTTTCACAGATGCCCCAGTAGGTTAACAGATGTCCCCATAGTTTCACAGATGTATCAGTAGTTTCACAGATGTCCAAATAGTTTCACAGATGTCCCAATAGTTTCACAGATGTCCCAATAGTTTCACATATGTCCCATTAGTTCCACAGATGACCCTATAGTTTCACAGATGTTCCAATAGTTTCACAGATGTCCCAATAGTTTCACCTAAGTCCCATTTGTTTCACAGATGTCCCCATAGTTTCACAGATGTCCCAATAGTTTCACAGATGTACCAGTAGTTTCACGGATGTCCCAATAGTTTCACAGATGTCCCAATAGTTTCACAGATGTCCCAGAAGTTTTACAGACATCCCAGTAGGTTAACAGATGTTCCGATAGTTTCACAGATGTACCAGTAGTTTCACAGATGTCCCAATAGTTTCACATATGTCCCATTAGTTTCACAGATGTTCCCATAGTTTCACAGATGTCCCAATAGTTCAACAGATGTCCCAGTAGTTTTACAGATGTCCCAGTAGTTTCACAGATGTCCCAATAGTTTCACAGATGTCCCAATAGTTTAACAGATGTCCCAGAAGCTTTACAGACATCCCAGTAGGTTAACAGATGTCCCGATAGTTTCACAGATGTACCAGTAGTTTCACAGATGTCCCAATGGTTTCACATATGTCCCATTAGTTTCACAGATGTCCCCATAGTTTCACAGATGTCCCAATAGTTTAACAGATGTCCCAGTAGTATTACAGATGGCCCAGTAGTTTAACACATGTCCCAGTAGTTCCACAGACGCCCCAATAGTTTCACATATGTCCCATTAGTTTCAAAGATGTCCCATTAGTTTCACAGATGTTCCCATAGTTTCACAGATGTTCCAATAGTTTAACAGATGTCCCAGTAGTTTTACAGATGTCACAGTAGTTTCACACATGTCCCAGTAGTTTCACAGACGCCCCAATAGTTTCACATATGTCCCATTAGTTTCACAGATGTCCCCATAGTTTCACAGATGTCCCAATAGTTTCACAGATGTACCAGTAGTTTCACAGATGTCCCAGTAGGTTAACAGATGTCCCCATAGTTTCACAGATGTCCCAATAGTTTCACAGATGACCCTATAGTTTCACAGATGTCCCAATAGTTTCACATATGTCCCATTAGTTCCACAGATGACCCTATAGTTTCACAGATGTTCCAATAGTTTCACAGATGTCCCAATAGTTTCACCTAAGTCCCATTTGTTTCACAGATGTCCCCATAGTTTCACAGATGTCCCAATAGTTTCACAGATGTACCAGTAGTTTCACGGATGTCCCAATAGTTTCACAGATGTCCCAATAGTTTCACAGATGTCCCAGAAGTTTTACAGACATCCCAGTAGGTTAACAGATGTTCCGATAGTTTCACAGATGTACCAGTAGTTTCACAGATATCCCAATAGTTTCACATATGTCCCATTAGTTTCACAGATGTCCCCATAGTTTCACAGATGTCCCAACAGTTTAACAGATGTCCCAGTAGTATTACAGATGGCCCAGTAGTTTAACACATGTCCCAGTAGTACCACAGACGCTCCAATAGTTTCACATATGTCCCATTAGTTTCACAGATGTCCCCATAGTTTCACAGATCTCCCAATAGTTTCACAGATGTCCCATTAGTTTCACAGATGTTCCCATAGTTTCACAGATGTTCCAATAGTTTAACAGATGTCCCAGTAGTTTTACAGATGTCCCAGTAGTTTCACACATGTCCCAGTAGTTTCACAGACACCCCAATAGTTTCACATATGTCCCATTAGTTTCACAGATGTCCCCATAGTTTCACAGATGTCCCAATAGTTTCACAGATGTACCAGTAGTTTCACAGATGTCCCAGTAGGTTAACAGATGTCCCCATAGTTTCACAGATGTCCCAATAGTTTCACAGATGTCCCAGTAGTTTTACAGATATCCCAAAAGGTTAACAGATGTCCCCATAGTTTCACAGATGTATCAGTAGTTTCACAGATGTCCAAATAGTTTCACAGATGTCCCAATAGTTTCACAGATGTCCCAATAGTTTCACATATGTCCCATTAGTTCCACAGATGACCCTATAGTTTCACAGATGTTCCAATAGTTTCACAGATGTCCAAATAGTTTCACCTATGTCCCAATTGTTTCACAGATGTCCCCATAGTTTCACAGATGTCCCAATAGTTTCACAGATGTTCCAGTAGTTTCACAGATGTCCCAATAGTTTCACAGATGTCCCAATAGTTTCACAGATGTCCCTAAAGTTTTACAGACATCCCAGTAGGTTAACAGATGTTCCGATAGTTTCACAGATGTACCAGTAGTTTCACAGATCTCCCAATAGTTTCACAGATGTCCCATTAGTTTCACAGATGTTCCCATAGTTTCACAGATGTTCCAATAGTTTAACAGATGTCATAGTAGTATTACAGATGTCCCAATAGTTTCACAGATGTACCAGTAGTTTCACAGATGTCCCAATAGTCTAACAGATGTCCCAGTAGTTTACCAGATGTCCCAATAGTTTAACAGATGTCCCAGTAGTTTCACAGATGTCCCAGTAGGTTAACAGATGTCCCCATAGTTTCACAGATGTCCCAATAGTTCCACAGATGTCCCAGTAGTTTTCCAGATATCCCAGTAGGTTAACAGATGTCCCCATAGTTTCACAGATGGCCCAATAGTTTCACAGATGTCCCATTAGTTTCACAGATGTCCCCATGGTTTCACAGATGTCCCAGTAGGTTAACAGATGTCCCCATAGTTAAACAGATGTCCCAATAGTTTCACAGATGTCCCAGTAGTTTTACAGATATCCCAGTAGGTTAACAGATGTCCCCATAGTTTAACAGATGTCCCAATAGTTTAACAGATGTCCCAGTAGTTTAACAGATGTCCCAGTAGTTTCACAGATGTCCCAGTAGGTTAAAAGATGTCCGCATAGTTTCACAGATGTCCCAATAGTTTCACATATGTCCCAATAGTTTCACAGATGTCCCATTAGTTTCACAGATGTCCCCATAGTTTCACAGATGTCCCAGTAGGTTAACAGATGTCCCCATAGTTTCACAGATGTCCCAATAGTTTCACAGATGTCCCAGTAGTTTTACAGATATCCCAGTAGGTTAACAGATGTCCCCATAGTTTAACAGATGTCCCAATAGTATAACAGATGTCCCAGTAGTTTAACAGATGTCCCAGTAGTTTCACAGATGTCCCAGTAGGTTAAAAGATGTCCCCATAGTTTCACAGATGTCCCAATAGTTTCACATATGTCCCATTAGTTTCACAGATGTCCCCATATTTTCACAGATGTCCCAATAGTTTCCCAGATGTCCCAGTAGTTTTACAGATGTCCCAGTAGTTTCACAGATGTCCCAATAGTTTCACATATGTCCCATTAGTTTCACAGATTTCCCCATAGTTTCACAGATGTCCCAATAGTTTAACAGATGTCCAAGTAGTATTACAGATGGCCCAGTAGTTTAACACATGTCCCAGTAGTTCCACAGACGCCCCAATAGTTTCACATATGTCCCATTAGTTTCACAGATGTCCCCATAGTTTCACAGATCTCCCAATAGTTTCACAGATGTCCCATTAGTTTCACAGATGTTCCCATAGTTTCACAGATGTTCCAATAGTTTAACAGATGTCATAGTAGTTTTACAGATGTCCCAATAGTTTCACAGATGTACCAGTAGTTTCACAGATGTCCCAATAGTCTAACAGATGTCCCAGTAGTTTACCAGATGTCCCAATAGTTTAACAGATGTCCCAGAGGTTTCACAGATGTCCCAGTAGGTTAACAGATGTCCCCATAGTTTCACAGATGTCCCAATAGTTCCACAGATGTCCCAGTAGTTTTCCAGATATCCCAGTAGGTTAACAGATGTCCCCATAGTTTCACAGATGGCCCAATAGTTTCACAGATGTCCCATTAGTTTCACAGATGTCCCCATGGTTTCACAGATGTCCCAGTAGGTTAACAGATGTCCCCATAGTTAAACAGATGTCCCAATAGTTTCACAGATGTCCCAGTAGTTTTACAGATATCCCAGTAGGTTAACAGATGTCCCCATAGTTTAACAGATGTCCCAATAGTTTAACAGATGTCCCAGTAGTTTAACAGATGTCCCAGTAGTTTCACAGATGTCCCAGTAGGTTAAAAGATGTCCGCATAGTTTCACAGATGTCCCAATAGTTTCACATATGTCCCAATAGTTTCACAGATGTCCCATTAGTTTCACAGATGTCCCCATAGTTTCACAGATGTCCCAGTAGGTTAACAGATGTCCCCATAGTTTCACAGATGTCCCAATAGTTTCACAGATGTCCCAGTAGTTTTACAGATATCCCAGTAGGTTAACAGATGTCCCCATAGTTTAACAGATGTCCCAATAGTATAACAGATGTCCCAGTAGTTTAACAGATGTCCCAGTAGTTTCACAGATGTCCCAGTAGGTTAAAAGATGTCCGCATAGTTTCACAGATGTCCCAATAGTTTCACATATGTCCCATTAGTTTCACAGATGTCCCCATAGTTTCACAGATGTCCCAATAGTTTCACAGATGTACCAGTAGTTTCACAGATGTCCCAATAGTCTAACAGATGTCCCAGTAGTTTACCAGATGTCCCAATAGTTTAACAGATGTCCCAGTAGTTTCACAGATGTCCCAGTAGGTTAACAGATGTCCCCATAGTTTCATAGATGTCCCAATAGTTCCAAAGATGTCCCAGTAGTTTTCCAGATATCCCAGTAGGTTAACAGATGTCCCCATAGTTTCACAGATGTCCCAATAGTTTCATAGATGTCACATTAGTTTCACTGATGTCCCCATAGTTTCACAGATGTCCCAGTAGGTTAACAGATGTCCCCATAGTTTCACAGATGTCCCAATAGTTTAACAGATGTCCCAGGAGTTTCACACATGTCCCAGTAGTTTCACAGACGCCCCAATAGTTTCACATATGTCCCATTAGTTTCACAGATGTCCCCATAGTTTCACAGATGTCCCAATATTTTCACAGATGTCCCAATAGTTTCACAGATGTCCCATTAGTTTCACAAATGTCCCCATAGTTTCACAGATGTCCCAGTAGGTTAACAGATGTCCCCATAGTTTCACAGATGTCCCAATAGTTTCACAGATGTCCCAGTAGTTTTACAGATATCCCAGTAGGTTAACAGATGTCCCCATAGTTGCACAGATCTCCCAATAGTTTCACAGATGTCCCATTAGTTTCACAGATGTTCCCATAGTTTCACAGATGTTCCAATAGTTTAACAGATGTCCCAGTAGTTTTACAGATGTCCCAGTAGTTTCACACATGTCCCAGTAGTTTCACAGACGCCCCAATAGTTTCACATATGTCCCATTAGTTTCACAGATGTCCCCATAGTTTCACAGATGTCCCAATAGTTTCACAGATGTACCAGTAGTTTCACAGATGTCCCAGTAGGTTAACAGATGTCCCCATAGTTTCACAGATGTCCCAATAGTTTCACAGATGTCCCAGTAGTTTTACAGATATCCCAATAGGTTAACAGATGTCCCCATAGTTTCACAGATGTATCAGTAGTTTCACAGATGTCCAAATAGTTTCACAGATGTCCCAATAGTTTCACAGATGTCCCAATAGTTTCACATATGTCCCATTAGTTCCACAGATGACCCTATAGTTTCACAGATGTTCCAATAGTTTCACAGATGTCCCAATAGTTTCACCTAAGTTCCATTTGTTTCACAGATGTCCCCAAAGTTTCACAGATGTCCCAATAGTTTCACAGATGTACCAGTAGTTTCACGGATGTCCCAATAGTTTCACAGATGTCCCAATAGTTTCACAGATGTCCCAGAAGTTTTACAGACATCCCAGTAGGTTAACAGATGTTCCGATAGTTTCACAGATGTACCAGTAGTTTCACAGATGTCCCAATAGTTTCACATATGTCCCATTAGTTTCACAGATGTCCCCATAGTTTCACAGATGTCCCAATAGTTCAACAGATGTCCCAGTAGTTTTACAGATGTCCCAGTAGTTTCATAGATGTCCCAATAGTTTCACAGATGTCCCAATAGTTTCACAGATGTCCCAGAAGCTTTACAGACATCCCAGTAGGTTAACAGATGTCCCGATAGTTTCACAGATGTACCAGTAGTTTCACAGATGTCCCAATGGTTTCACATATGTCCCATTAGTTTCACAGATGTCCCCATAGTTTCACAGATGTCCCAATAGTTTAACAGATGTCCCAGTAGTATTACAGATGGCCCAGTAGTTTAACACATGTCCCAGTAGTTCCACAGACGCCCCAATAGTTTCACATATGTCCCATTAGTTTCACAGATGTCCCCATAGTTTCACAGATCTCCCAATAGTTTCACAGATGTCCCATTAGTTTCACAGATGTTCCCATAGTTTCACAGATGTTCCAATAGTTTAACAGATGTCCCAGTAGTTTTACAGATGTCACAGTAGTTTCACACATGTCCCAGTAGTTTCACAGACGCCCCAATAGTTTCACATATGTCCCATTAGTTTCACAGATGTCCCCATAGTTTCACAGATGTCCCAATAGTTTCACAGATGTACCAGTAGTTTCACAGATGTCCCAGTAGGTTAACAGATGTCCCCATAGTTTCACAGATGTTCCAATAGTTTCACAGATGTCCCAGTAGTTTTACAGATATCCCAATAGGTTAACAGATGTCCCCATAGTTTCACAGATGTATCAGTAGTTTCACAGATGTCCAAATAGTTTCACAGATGTCCCAATAGTTTCACAGATGTCCCAATAGTTTCACATATGTCCCATTAGTTCCACAGATGACCCAATAGTTTCACAGATGTTCCAATAGTTTCACAGATGTCCCAATAGTTTCACCTATGTCCCATTTGTTTCACAGATGTCCCCATAGTTTCACAGATGTCCCAATAGTTTCACAGATGTACCAGTAGTTTCACAGATGTCCCAATAGTTTCACAGATGTCCCAATAGTTTCACAGATGTCCCAATAGTTTCACAGATGTCCCAGTAGTTTTACAGATATCCCAGTAGGTTAACAGATGTCCCCATAGTTTAACAGATGTCCCAATAGTTTAACAAATGTCCCAGTAGTTTAACAGATGTCCCAGTAGTTTCACAGATGTCCCAGTAGGTTAAAATATGTCCCCATAGTTTCACAGATGTCCCAATAGTTTCACAGATGTCCCATTAGTTTCACAGATGTTCCCATAGTTTCACAGATGTTCCAATAGTTTAACAGATGTCATAGTAGTTTTACAGATGTCCCAATAGTTTCACAGATGTACCAGTAGTTTCACAGATGTCCCAATAGTCTAACAGATGTCCCAGTAGTTTACCAGATGTCCCAATAGTTTAACAGATGTCCCAGTAGTTTCACAGATGTCCCAGTAGGTTAACAGATGTCCCCATAGTTTCACAGATGTCCCAATAGTTCCACAGATGTCCCAGTAGTTTTCCAGATATCCCAGTAGGTTAACAGATGTCCCCATAGTTTCACAGATGGCCCAATAGTTTCACAGATGTCCCATTAGTTTCACAGATGTCCCCATGGTTTCACAGATGTCCCAGTAGGTTAACAGATGTCCCCATAGTTAAACAGATGTCCCAATAGTTTCACAGATGTCCCAGTAGTTTTACAGATATCCCAGTAGGTTAACAGATGTCCCCATAGTTTAACAGATGTCCCAATAGTTTAACAGATGTCCCAGTAGTTTAACAGATGTCCCAGTAGTTTCACAGATGTCCCAGTAGGTTAAAAGATGTCCGCATAGTTTCACAGATGTCCCAATAGTTTCACATATGTCCCAATAGTTTCACAGATGTCCCATTAGTTTCACAGATGTCCCCATAGTTTCACAGATGTCCCAGTAGGTTAACAGATGTCCCCATAGTTTCACAGATGTCCCAATAGTTTCACAGATGTCCCAGTAGTTTTACAGATATCCCAGTAGGTTAACAGATGTCCCCATAGTTTAACAGATGTCCCAATAGTATAACAGATGTCCCAGTAGTTTAACAGATGTCCCAGTAGTTTCACAGATGTCCCAGTAGGTTAAAAGATGTCCGCATAGTTTCACAGATGTCCCAATAGTTTCACATATGTCCCATTAGTTTCACAGATGTCCCCATAGTTTCACAGATGTCCCAATAGTTTCACAGATGTACCAGTAGTTTCACAGATGTCCCAATAGTCTAACAGATGTCCCAGTAGTTTACCAGATGTCCCAATAGTTTAACAGATGTCCCAGTAGTTTCACAGATGTCCCAGTAGGTTAACAGATGTCCCCATAGTTTCATAGATGTCCCAATAGTTCCAAAGATGTCCCAGTAGTTTTCCAGATATCCCAGTAGGTTAACAGATGTCCCCATAGTTTCACAGATGTCCCAATAGTTTCATAGATGTCACATTAGTTTCACTGATGTCCCCATAGTTTCACAGATGTCCCAGTAGGTTAACAGATGTCCCCATAGTTTCACAGATGTCCCAATAGTTTAACAGATGTCCCAGGAGTTTCACACATGTCCCAGTAGTTTCACAGACGCCCCAATAGTTTCACATATGTCCCATTAGTTTCACAGATGTCCCCATAGTTTCACAGATGTCCCAATAGTTTCACAGATGTCCCAATAGTTTCACAGATGTCCCATTAGTTTCACAAATGTCCCCATAGTTTCACAGATGTCCCAGTAGGTTAACAGATGTCCCCATAGTTTCACAGATGTCTCCATAGTTTCACAGATGTCCCAATAGTTTCACAGATGTCCCAATAGTTTCACAGATGTCCCATTAGTTTCACAGATGTCCCCATAGTTTCACAGATGTCCCAGTAGGTTAACAGATGTCCCCATAGTTTCACAGATGTCCCAATAGTTTCATAGATGTCCCAGTAGTTTTACAGATATCCCAGTAGGTTAACAGATGTCCCCATAGTTGCACAGATCTCCCAATAGTTTCACAGATGTCCCATTAGTTTCACAGATGTTCCCATAGTTTCACAGATGTTCCAATAGTTTAACAGATGTCCCAGTAGTTTTACAGATGTCCCAGTAGTTTCACACATGTCCCAGTAGTTTCACAGACGCCCCAATAGTTTCACATATGTCCCATTAGTTTCACAGATGTCCCCATAGTTTCACAGATGTCCCAATAGTTTCACAGATGTACCAGTAGTTTCACAGATGCCCCAGTAGGTTAACAGATGTCCCCATAGTTTCACAGATGTATCAGTAGTTTCACAGATGTCCAAATAGTTTCACAGATGTCCCAATAGTTTCACAGATGTCCCAATAGTTTCACATATGTCCCATTAGTTCCACAGATGACCCTATAGTTTCACAGATGTTCCAATAGTTTCACAGATGTCCCAATAGTTTCACCTAAGTCCCATTTGTTTCACAGATGTCCCCATAGTTTCACAGATGTCCCAATAGTTTCACAGATGTACCAGTAGTTTCACGGATGTCCCAATAGTTTCACAGATGTCCCAATAGTTTCACAGATGTCCCAGAAGTTTTACAGACATCCCAGTAGGTTAACAGATGTTCCGATAGTTTCACAGATGTACCAGTAGTTTCACAGATGTCCCAATAGTTTCACATATGTCCCATTAGTTTCACAGATGTTCCCATAGTTTCACAGATGTCCCAATAGTTCAACAGATGTCCCAGTAGTTTTACAGATGTCCCAGTAGTTTCACAGATGTCCCAATAGTTTCACAGATGTCCCAATAGTTTAACAGATGTCCCAGAAGCTTTACAGACATCCCAGTAGGTTAACAGATGTCCCGATAGTTTCACAGATGTACCAGTAGTTTCACAGATGTCCCAATGGTTTCACATATGTCCCATTAGTTTCACAGATGTCCCCATAGTTTCACAGATGTCCCAATAGTTTAACAGATGTCCCAGTAGTATTACAGATGGCCCAGTAGTTTAACACATGTCCCAGTAGTTCCACAGACGCCCCAATAGTTTCACATATGTCCCATTAGTTTCAAAGATGTCCCATTAGTTTCACAGATGTTCCCATAGTTTCACAGATGTTCCAATAGTTTAACAGATGTCCCAGTAGTTTTACAGATGTCACAGTAGTTTCACACATGTCCCAGTAGTTTCACAGACGCCCCAATAGTTTCACATATGTCCCATTAGTTTCACAGATGTCCCCATAGTTTCACAGATGTCCCAATAGTTTCACAGATGTACCAGTAGTTTCACAGATGTCCCAGTAGGTTAACAGATGTCCCCATAGTTTCACAGATGTCCCAATAGTTTCACAGATGACCCTATAGTTTCACAGATGTCCCAATAGTTTCACATATGTCCCATTAGTTCCACAGATGACCCTATAGTTTCACAGATGTTCCAATAGTTTCACAGATGTCCCAATAGTTTCACCTAAGTCCCATTTGTTTCACAGATGTCCCCATAGTTTCACAGATGTCCCAATAGTTTCACAGATGTACCAGTAGTTTCACGGATGTCCCAATAGTTTCACAGATGTCCCAATAGTTTCACAGATGTCCCAGAAGTTTTACAGACATCCCAGTAGGTTAACAGATGTTCCGATAGTTTCACAGATGTACCAGTAGTTTCACAGATATCCCAATAGTTTCACATATGTCCCATTAGTTTCACAGATGTCCCCATAGTTTCACAGATGTCCCAACAGTTTAACAGATGTCCCAGTAGTATTACAGATGGCCCAGTAGTTTAACACATGTCCCAGTAGTACCACAGACGCTCCAATAGTTTCACATATGTCCCATTAGTTTCACAGATGTCCCCATAGTTTCACAGATCTCCCAATAGTTTCACAGATGTCCCATTAGTTTCACAGATGTTCCCATAGTTTCACAGATGTTCCAATAGTTTAACAGATGTCCCAGTAGTTTTACAGATGTCCCAGTAGTTTCACACATGTCCCAGTAGTTTCACAGACACCCCAATAGTTTCACATATGTCCCATTAGTTTCACAGATGTCCCCATAGTTTCACAGATGTCCCAATAGTTTCACAGATGTACCAGTAGTTTCACAGATGTCCCAGTAGGTTAACAGATGTCCCCATAGTTTCACAGATGTCCCAATAGTTTCACAGATGTCCCAGTAGTTTTACAGATATCCCAAAAGGTTAACAGATGTCCCCATAGTTTCACAGATGTATCAGTAGTTTCACAGATGTCCAAATAGTTTCACAGATGTCCCAATAGTTTCACAGATGTCCCAATAGTTTCACATATGTCCCATTAGTTCCACAGATGACCCTATAGTTTCACAGATGTTCCAATAGTTTCACAGATGTCCAAATAGTTTCACCTATGTCCCAATTGTTTCACAGATGTCCCCATAGTTTCACAGATGTCCCAATAGTTTCACAGATGTTCCAGTAGTTTCACAGATGTCCCAATAGTTTCACAGATGTCCCAATAGTTTCACAGATGTCCCTAAAGTTTTACAGACATCCCAGTAGGTTAACAGATGTTCCGATAGTTTCACAGATGTACCAGTAGTTTCACAGATCTCCCAATAGTTTCACAGATGTCCCATTAGTTTCACAGATGTTCCCATAGTTTCACAGATGTTCCAATAGTTTAACAGATGTCATAGTAGTATTACAGATGTCCCAATAGTTTCACAGATGTACCAGTAGTTTCACAGATGTCCCAATAGTCTAACAGATGTCCCAGTAGTTTACCAGATGTCCCAATAGTTTAACAGATGTCCCAGTAGTTTCACAGATGTCCCAGTAGGTTAACAGATGTCCCCATAGTTTCACAGATGTCCCAATAGTTCCACAGATGTCCCAGTAGTTTTCCAGATATCCCAGTAGGTTAACAGATGTCCCCATAGTTTCACAGATGGCCCAATAGTTTCACAGATGTCCCATTAGTTTCACAGATGTCCCCATGGTTTCACAGATGTCCCAGTAGGTTAACAGATGTCCCCATAGTTAAACAGATGTCCCAATAGTTTCACAGATGTCCCAGTAGTTTTACAGATATCCCAGTAGGTTAACAGATGTCCCCATAGTTTAACAGATGTCCCAATAGTTTAACAGATGTCCCAGTAGTTTAACAGATGTCCCAGTAGTTTCACAGATGTCCCAGTAGGTTAAAAGATGTCCGCATAGTTTCACAGATGTCCCAATAGTTTCACATATGTCCCAATAGTTTCACAGATGTCCCATTAGTTTCACAGATGTCCCCATAGTTTCACAGATGTCCCAGTAGGTTAACAGATGTCCCCATAGTTTCACAGATGTCCCAATAGTTTCACAGATGTCCCAGTAGTTTTACAGATATCCCAGTAGGTTAACAGATGTCCCCATAGTTTAACAGATGTCCCAATAGTATAACAGATGTCCCAGTAGTTTAACAGATGTCCCAGTAGTTTCACAGATGTCCCAGTAGGTTAAAAGATGTCCCCATAGTTTCACAGATGTCCCAATAGTTTCACATATGTCCCATTAGTTTCACAGATGTCCCCATATTTTCACAGATGTCCCAATAGTTTCCCAGATGTCCCAGTAGTTTTACAGATGTCCCAGTAGTTTCACAGATGTCCCAATAGTTTCACATATGTCCCATTAGTTTCACAGATTTCCCCATAGTTTCACAGATGTCCCAATAGTTTAACAGATGTCCAAGTAGTATTACAGATGGCCCAGTAGTTTAACACATGTCCCAGTAGTTCCACAGACGCCCCAATAGTTTCACATATGTCCCATTAGTTTCACAGATGTCCCCATAGTTTCACAGATCTCCCAATAGTTTCACAGATGTCCCATTAGTTTCACAGATGTTCCCATAGTTTCACAGATGTTCCAATAGTTTAACAGATGTCATAGTAGTTTTACAGATGTCCCAATAGTTTCACAGATGTACCAGTAGTTTCACAGATGTCCCAATAGTCTAACAGATGTCCCAGTAGTTTACCAGATGTCCCAATAGTTTAACAGATGTCCCAGAGGTTTCACAGATGTCCCAGTAGGTTAACAGATGTCCCCATAGTTTCACAGATGTCCCAATAGTTCCACAGATGTCCCAGTAGTTTTCCAGATATCCCAGTAGGTTAACAGATGTCCCCATAGTTTCACAGATGGCCCAATAGTTTCACAGATGTCCCATTAGTTTCACAGATGTCCCCATGGTTTCACAGATGTCCCAGTAGGTTAACAGATGTCCCCATAGTTAAACAGATGTCCCAATAGTTTCACAGATGTCCCAGTAGTTTTACAGATATCCCAGTAGGTTAACAGATGTCCCCATAGTTTAACAGATGTCCCAATAGTTTAACAGATGTCCCAGTAGTTTAACAGATGTCCCAGTAGTTTCACAGATGTCCCAGTAGGTTAAAAGATGTCCGCATAGTTTCACAGATGTCCCAATAGTTTCACATATGTCCCAATAGTTTCACAGATGTCCCATTAGTTTCACAGATGTCCCCATAGTTTCACAGATGTCCCAGTAGGTTAACAGATGTCCCCATAGTTTCACAGATGTCCCAATAGTTTCACAGATGTCCCAGTAGTTTTACAGATATCCCAGTAGGTTAACAGATGTCCCCATAGTTTAACAGATGTCCCAATAGTATAACAGATGTCCCAGTAGTTTAACAGATGTCCCAGTAGTTTCACAGATGTCCCAGTAGGTTAAAAGATGTCCGCATAGTTTCACAGATGTCCCAATAGTTTCACATATGTCCCATTAGTTTCACAGATGTCCCCATAGTTTCACAGATGTCCCAATAGTTTCACAGATGTACCAGTAGTTTCACAGATGTCCCAATAGTCTAACAGATGTCCCAGTAGTTTACCAGATGTCCCAATAGTTTAACAGATGTCCCAGTAGTTTCACAGATGTCCCAGTAGGTTAACAGATGTCCCCATAGTTTCATAGATGTCCCAATAGTTCCAAAGATGTCCCAGTAGTTTTCCAGATATCCCAGTAGGTTAACAGATGTCCCCATAGTTTCACAGATGTCCCAATAGTTTCATAGATGTCACATTAGTTTCACTGATGTCCCCATAGTTTCACAGATGTCCCAGTAGGTTAACAGATGTCCCCATAGTTTCACAGATGTCCCAATAGTTTAACAGATGTCCCAGGAGTTTCACACATGTCCCAGTAGTTTCACAGACGCCCCAATAGTTTCACATATGTCCCATTAGTTTCACAGATGTCCCCATAGTTTCACAGATGTCCCAATATTTTCACAGATGTCCCAATAGTTTCACAGATGTCCCATTAGTTTCACAAATGTCCCCATAGTTTCACAGATGTCCCAGTAGGTTAACAGATGTCCCCATAGTTTCACAGATGTCCCAATAGTTTCACAGATGTCCCAGTAGTTTTACAGATATCCCAGTAGGTTAACAGATGTCCCCATAGTTGCACAGATCTCCCAATAGTTTCACAGATGTCCCATTAGTTTCACAGATGTTCCCATAGTTTCACAGATGTTCCAATAGTTTAACAGATGTCCCAGTAGTTTTACAGATGTCCCAGTAGTTTCACACATGTCCCAGTAGTTTCACAGACGCCCCAATAGTTTCACATATGTCCCATTAGTTTCACAGATGTCCCCATAGTTTCACAGATGTCCCAATAGTTTCACAGATGTACCAGTAGTTTCACAGATGTCCCAGTAGGTTAACAGATGTCCCCATAGTTTCACAGATGTCCCAATAGTTTCACAGATGTCCCAGTAGTTTTACAGATATCCCAATAGGTTAACAGATGTCCCCATAGTTTCACAGATGTATCAGTAGTTTCACAGATGTCCAAATAGTTTCACAGATGTCCCAATAGTTTCACAGATGTCCCAATAGTTTCACATATGTCCCATTAGTTCCACAGATGACCCTATAGTTTCACAGATGTTCCAATAGTTTCACAGATGTCCCAATAGTTTCACCTAAGTTCCATTTGTTTCACAGATGTCCCCAAAGTTTCACAGATGTCCCAATAGTTTCACAGATGTACCAGTAGTTTCACGGATGTCCCAATAGTTTCACAGATGTCCCAATAGTTTCACAGATGTCCCAGAAGTTTTACAGACATCCCAGTAGGTTAACAGATGTTCCGATAGTTTCACAGATGTACCAGTAGTTTCACAGATGTCCCAATAGTTTCACATATGTCCCATTAGTTTCACAGATGTCCCCATAGTTTCACAGATGTCCCAATAGTTCAACAGATGTCCCAGTAGTTTTACAGATGTCCCAGTAGTTTCATAGATGTCCCAATAGTTTCACAGATGTCCCAATAGTTTCACAGATGTCCCAGAAGCTTTACAGACATCCCAGTAGGTTAACAGATGTCCCGATAGTTTCACAGATGTACCAGTAGTTTCACAGATGTCCCAATGGTTTCACATATGTCCCATTAGTTTCACAGATGTCCCCATAGTTTCACAGATGTCCCAATAGTTTAACAGATGTCCCAGTAGTATTACAGATGGCCCAGTAGTTTAACACATGTCCCAGTAGTTCCACAGACGCCCCAATAGTTTCACATATGTCCCATTAGTTTCACAGATGTCCCCATAGTTTCACAGATCTCCCAATAGTTTCACAGATGTCCCATTAGTTTCACAGATGTTCCCATAGTTTCACAGATGTTCCAATAGTTTAACAGATGTCCCAGTAGTTTTACAGATGTCACAGTAGTTTCACACATGTCCCAGTAGTTTCACAGACGCCCCAATAGTTTCACATATGTCCCATTAGTTTCACAGATGTCCCCATAGTTTCACAGATGTCCCAATAGTTTCACAGATGTACCAGTAGTTTCACAGATGTCCCAGTAGGTTAACAGATGTCCCCATAGTTTCACAGATGTTCCAATAGTTTCACAGATGTCCCAGTAGTTTTACAGATATCCCAATAGGTTAACAGATGTCCCCATAGTTTCACAGATGTATCAGTAGTTTCACAGATGTCCAAATAGTTTCACAGATGTCCCAATAGTTTCACAGATGTCCCAATAGTTTCACATATGTCCCATTAGTTCCACAGATGACCCAATAGTTTCACAGATGTTCCAATAGTTTCACAGATGTCCCAATAGTTTCACCTATGTCCCATTTGTTTCACAGATGTCCCCATAGTTTCACAGATGTCCCAATAGTTTCACAGATGTACCAGTAGTTTCACAGATGTCCCAATAGTTTCACAGATGTCCCAATAGTTTCACAGATGTCCCAATAGTTTCACAGATGTCCCAGTAGTTTTACAGATATCCCAGTAGGTTAACAGATGTCCCCATAGTTTAACAGATGTCCCAATAGTTTAACAAATGTCCCAGTAGTTTAACAGATGTCCCAGTAGTTTCACAGATGTCCCAGTAGGTTAAAATATGTCCCCATAGTTTCACAGATGTCCCAATAGTTTCACAGATGTCCCATTAGTTTCACAGATGTTCCCATAGTTTCACAGATGTTCCAATAGTTTAACAGATGTCATAGTAGTTTTACAGATGTCCCAATAGTTTCACAGATGTACCAGTAGTTTCACAGATGTCCCAATAGTCTAACAGATGTCCCAGTAGTTTACCAGATGTCCCAATAGTTTAACAGATGTCCCAGTAGTTTCACAGATGTCCCAGTAGGTTAACAGATGTCCCCATAGTTTCACAGATGTCCCAATAGTTCCACAGATGTCCCAGTAGTTTTCCAGATATCCCAGTAGGTTAACAGATGTCCCCATAGTTTCACAGATGGCCCAATAGTTTCACAGATGTCCCATTAGTTTCACAGATGTCCCCATGGTTTCACAGATGTCCCAGTAGGTTAACAGATGTCCCCATAGTTAAACAGATGTCCCAATAGTTTCACAGATGTCCCAGTAGTTTTACAGATATCCCAGTAGGTTAACAGATGTCCCCATAGTTTAACAGATGTCCCAATAGTTTAACAGATGTCCCAGTAGTTTAACAGATGTCCCAGTAGTTTCACAGATGTCCCAGTAGGTTAAAAGATGTCCGCATAGTTTCACAGATGTCCCAATAGTTTCACATATGTCCCAATAGTTTCACAGATGTCCCATTAGTTTCACAGATGTCCCCATAGTTTCACAGATGTCCCAGTAGGTTAACAGATGTCCCCATAGTTTCACAGATGTCCCAATAGTTTCACAGATGTCCCAGTAGTTTTACAGATATCCCAGTAGGTTAACAGATGTCCCCATAGTTTAACAGATGTCCCAATAGTATAACAGATGTCCCAGTAGTTTAACAGATGTCCCAGTAGTTTCACAGATGTCCCAGTAGGTTAAAAGATGTCCGCATAGTTTCACAGATGTCCCAATAGTTTCACATATGTCCCATTAGTTTCACAGATGTCCCCATAGTTTCACAGATGTCCCAATAGTTTCACAGATGTACCAGTAGTTTCACAGATGTCCCAATAGTCTAACAGATGTCCCAGTAGTTTACCAGATGTCCCAATAGTTTAACAGATGTCCCAGTAGTTTCACAGATGTCCCAGTAGGTTAACAGATGTCCCCATAGTTTCATAGATGTCCCAATAGTTCCAAAGATGTCCCAGTAGTTTTCCAGATATCCCAGTAGGTTAACAGATGTCCCCATAGTTTCACAGATGTCCCAATAGTTTCATAGATGTCACATTAGTTTCACTGATGTCCCCATAGTTTCACAGATGTCCCAGTAGGTTAACAGATGTCCCCATAGTTTCACAGATGTCCCAATAGTTTAACAGATGTCCCAGGAGTTTCACACATGTCCCAGTAGTTTCACAGACGCCCCAATAGTTTCACATATGTCCCATTAGTTTCACAGATGTCCCCATAGTTTCACAGATGTCCCAATATTTTCACAGATGTCCCAATAGTTTCACAGATGTCCCATTAGTTTCACAAATGTCCCCATAGTTTCACAGATGTCCCAGTAGGTTAACAGATGTCCCCATAGTTTCACAGATGTCCCAATAGTTTCACAGATGTCCCAGTAGTTTTACAGATATCCCAGTAGGTTAACAGATGTCCCCATAGTTGCACAGATCTCCCAATAGTTTCACAGATGTCCCATTAGTTTCACAGATGTTCCCATAGTTTCACAGATGTTCCAATAGTTTAACAGATGTCCCAGTAGTTTTACAGATGTCCCAGTAGTTTCACACATGTCCCAGTAGTTTCACAGACGCCCCAATAGTTTCACATATGTCCCATTAGTTTCACAGATGTCCCCATAGTTTCACAGATGTCCCAATAGTTTCACAGATGTCCCAATAGTTTCACAGATGTCCCAGTAGTTTTACAGATATCCCAATAGGTTAACAGATGTCCCCATAGTTTCACAGATGTATCAGTAGTTTCACAGATGTCCAAATAGTTTCACAGATGTCCCAATAGTTTCACAGATGTCCCAATAGTTTCACATATGTCCCATTAGTTCCACAGATGACCCTATAGTTTCACAGATGTTCCAATAGTTTCACAGATGTCCCAATAGTTTCACCTAAGTTCCATTTGTTTCACAGATGTCCCCAAAGTTTCACAGATGTCCCAATAGTTTCACAGATGTACCAGTAGTTTCACGGATGTCCCAATAGTTTCACAGATGTCCCAATAGTTTCACAGATGTCCCAGAAGTTTTACAGACATCCCAGTAGGTTAACAGATGTTCCGATAGTTTCACAGATGTACCAGTAGTTTCACAGATGTCCCAATAGTTTCACATATGTCCCATTAGTTTCACAGATGTCCCCATAGTTTCACAGATGTCCCAATAGTTCAACAGATGTCCCAGTAGTTTTACAGATGTCCCAGTAGTTTCATAGATGTCCCAATAGTTTCACAGATGTCCCAATAGTTTCACAGATGTCCCAGAAGCTTTACAGACATCCCAGTAGGTTAACAGATGTCCCGATAGTTTCACAGATGTACCAGTAGTTTCACAGATGTCCCAATGGTTTCACATATGTCCCATTAGTTTCACAGATGTCCCCATAGTTTCACAGATGTCCCAATAGTTTAACAGATGTCCCAGTAGTATTACAGATGGCCCAGTAGTTTAACACATGTCCCAGTAGTTCCACAGACGCCCCAATAGTTTCACATATGTCCCATTAGTTTCACAGATGTCCCCATAGTTTCACAGATCTCCCAATAGTTTCACAGATGTCCCATTAGTTTCACAGATGTTCCCATAGTTTCACAGATGTTCCAATAGTTTAACAGATGTCCCAGTAGTTTTACAGATGTCACAGTAGTTTCACACATGTCCCAGTAGTTTCACAGACGCCCCAATAGTTTCACATATGTCCCATTAGTTTCACAGATGTCCCCATAGTTTCACAGATGTCCCAATAGTTTCACAGATGTACCAGTAGTTTCACAGATGTCCCAGTAGGTTAACAGATGTCCCCATAGTTTCACAGATGTTCCAATAGTTTCACAGATGTCCCAGTAGTTTTACAGATATCCCAATAGGTTAACAGATGTCCCCATAGTTTCACAGATGTATCAGTAGTTTCACAGATGTCCAAATAGTTTCACAGATGTCCCAATAGTTTCACAGATGTCCCAATAGTTTCACATATGTCCCATTAGTTCCACAGATGACCCAATAGTTTCACAGATGTTCCAATAGTTTCACAGATGTCCCAATAGTTTCACCTATGTCCCATTTGTTTCACAGATGTCCCCATAGTTTCACAGATGTCCCAATAGTTTCACAGATGTACCAGTAGTTTCACAGATGTCCCAATAGTTTCACAGATGTCCCAATAGTTTCACAGATGTCCCAATAGTTTCACAGATGTCCCAGTAGTTTTACAGATATCCCAGTAGGTTAACAGATGTCCCCATAGTTTAACAGATGTCCCAATAGTTTAACAAATGTCCCAGTAGTTTAACAGATGTCCCAGTAGTTTCACAGATGTCCCAGTAGGTTAAAATATGTCCCCATAGTTTCACAGATGTCCCAATAGTTTCACATATGTCCCATTAGTTTCACAGATGTCCCCATAGTTTCACAGATGTCCCAATAGTTTCACAGATGTACCAGTAGTTTCACAGATGTCCCAATAGTCTAACAGATGTCCCAGTAGTTTATCAGATGTCCCAATAGTTTAACAGATGTCCCAGTAGTTTCACAGATGTCCCAGTAGGTTAACAGATGTCCCCATAGTTTCACAGATGTCCCAATAGTTCCACAGATGTCGCAGTAGTTTTCCAGATATCCCAGTAGGTTAACAGATGTCCCCATAGTTTCACAGATGTCCCAATAGTTTCACAGATGTCCCATTAGTTTCACAGCTGTCCCCATAGTTTCACAGATGTCCCAGTAGGTTAACAGATGTCCCCATAGTTTCACAGATGTCCCAATAGTTTAACAGATGTCCCAGTAGTTTTACAGATGTCCCAGGAGTTTCACACATGTCCCAGTAGTTTCACAGACGCCCCAATAGTTTCACATATGTCCCATTAGTTTCACAGATGTCCCCATAGTTTCACAGATGTCCCAATAGTTTCACAGATGTCCCAATAGTTTCACAGATGTCCCATTAGTTTCACAGATGTCCCCATAGTTTCACAGATGTCCCAGTAGGTTAACAGATGTCCCCATAGTTTCACAGATGTCCCAATAGTTTCACAGATGTACCAGTAGTTTCACAGATGTCCCAGTAGGTTAACAGATGTCCCCATAGTTTCACAGATGTCCCAATAGTTTCACAGATGTCCCAGTAGTTTTACAGATATCCCAATAGGTTAACAGATGTCCCCATAGTTTCACAGATGTATCAGTAGTTTCACAGATGTCCAAATAGTTTCACAGATGTCCCAATAGTTTCACAGATGTCCCAATAGTTTCACATATGTCCCATTAGTTCCACAGATGACCCTATAGTTTCACAGATGTTCCAATAGTTTCACAGATGTCCCAATCGTTTCACCTATGTCCCATTTGTTTCACAGATGTCCCCATAGTTTCACAGATGTCCCAATAGTTTCACAGATGTACCAGTAGTTTCACAGATGTCCCAATAGTTTCACAGATGTCCCAATAGTTTCACAGATGTCCCAATAGTTTCACAGATGTCCCAGTAGTTTTACAGATATCCCAGTAGGTTAACAGATGTCCCCATAGTTTAACAGATGTCCCAATAGTTTAACAGATGTCCCAGTAGTTTAACAGATGTCCCAGTAGTTTCACAGATGTCCCAGTAGGTTAAAATATGTCCCCATAGTTTCACAGATGTCCCAATAGTTTCACATATGTCCCATTAGTTTCACAGATGTCCCCATAGTTTCACAGATGTCCCAATAGTTTCACAGATGTACCAGTAGTTTCACAGATGTCCCAATAGTCTAACAGATGTCCGAGCAGTTTACCAGATGTCCCAATAGTTTAACAGATGTCCCAGTAGTTTCACAGATGTCCCAGTAGGTTAACAGATGTCCCCATAGTTTCACAGATGTCCCAATAGTTCCACAGATGTCCCAGTAGTTTTCCAGATATCCCAGTAGGTTAACAGATGTCCCCATAGTTTCACAGATGTCCCAATAGTTTCACAGATGTCCCATTAGTTTCACAGATGTCCCCATAGTTTCACAGATGTCCCAGTAGGTTAACAGATGTCCCCATAGTTTCACAGATGTCCCAATAGTTTAACAGATGTCCCAGTAGTTTTACAGATGTCCCAGGAATTTCACACATGTCCCAGTAGTTTCACAGACGCCCCAATAGTTTCACATATGTCCCATTAGTTTCACAGATGTCCCCATAGTTTCACAGATGTCCCAATAGTTTCTCAGATGTCCCAATAGTTTCACAGATGTCCCATTAGTTTCACAGATGTCCCCATAGTTTCACAGATGTCCCAGTAGGTTAACAGATGTCCCCATAGTTTCACAGATGTCCCAATAGTTTAACAGATGTCCCAGTAGTTTTACAGATGTCCCAGGAGTTTCACACATGTCCCAGTAGTTTCACAGATGTCCCAATAGTTTCACAGATGTCCCAATAGTTTCACAGATGTCCCAGAAGTTTTACAGACATCCCAGTAGGTTAACAGATGTCCCGATAGTTTCACAGATGTACCAGTAGTTTCACAGATCTCCCAATAGTTTCACATACGTCCCATTAGTTTCACAAATGTCCCCATAGTTTCACAGATGTCCCAGTAGGTTAACAGATGTCCCCATAGTTTCACAGATGTCCCAATAGTTTCACAGATGTCCCAGTAGTTTTACAGATATCCCAGTAGGTTAACAGATGTCCCCATAGTTGCACAGATCTCCCAATAGTTTCACACATGTCCCAGTAGTTTCACAGATGTCCCAATAGTTTCACAGATGTCCCAATAGTTTCACAGATGTCCCAGAAGTTTTACAGACATCCCAGTAGGTTAACAGATGTCCCGATAGTTTCACAGATGTACCAGTAGTTTCACAGATCTCCCAATAGTTTCACAGATGTCCCATTAGTTTCACAAATGTCCCCATAGTTTCACAGATGTCCCAGTAGGTTAACAGATGTCCCCATAGTTTCACAGATGTCCCAATAGTTTCACAGATGTCCCAGTAGTTTTACAGATATCCCAGTAGGTTAACAGATGTCCCCATAGTTGCACAGATCTCCCAATAGTTTCACAGATGTCCCATTAGTTTCACAGATGTTCCCATAGTTTCACAGATGTTCCAATAGTTTAACAGATGTCCCAGTAGTTTTACAGATGTCCCAGTAGTTTCACACATGTCCCAGTAGTTTCACAGACGCCCCAATAGTTTCACATATGTCCCATTAGTTTCACAGATGTCCCCATAGTTTCACAGATGTCCCAATAGTTTCACAGATGTACCAGTAGTTTCACAGATGTCCCAGTAGGTTAACAGATGTCCCCATAGTTTCACAGATGTCCCAATAGTTTCACAGATGTCCCAGTAGTTTTACAGATATCCCAATAGGTTAACAGATGTCCCCATAGTTTCACAGATGTATCAGTAGTTTCACAGATGTCCAAATAGTTTCACAGATGTCCCAATAGTTTCACAGATGTCCCAATAGTTTCACATATGTCCCATTAGTTCCACAGATGACCCTATAGTTTCACAGATGTTCCAATAGTTTCACAGATGTCCCAATAGTTTCACCTAAGTTCCATTTGTTTCACAGATGTCCCCAAAGTTTCACAGATGTCCCAATAGTTTCACAGATGTACCAGTAGTTTCACGGATGTCCCAATAGTTTCACAGATGTCCCAATAGTTTCACAGATGTCCCAGAAGTTTTACAGACATCCCAGTAGGTTAACAGATGTTCCGATAGTTTCACAGATGTACCAGTAGTTTCACAGATGTCCCAATAGTTTCACATATGTCCCATTAGTTTCACAGATGTCCCCATAGTTTCACAGATGTCCCAATAGTTCAACAGATGTCCCAGTAGTTTTACAGATGTCCCAGTAGTTTCACAGATGTCCCAATAGTTTCACAGATGTCCCAATAGTTTCACAGATGTCCCAGAAGCTTTACAGACATCCCAGTAGGTTAACAGATGTCCCGATAGTTTCACAGATGTACCAGTAGTTTCACAGATGTCCCAATGGTTTCACATATTTCCCATTAGTTTCACAGATGTCCCCATAGTTTCACAGATGTCCCAATAGTTTAACAGATGTCCCAGTAGTATTACAGATGGCCCAGTAGTTTAACACATGTCCCAGTAGTTCCACAGACGCCCCAATAGTTTCACATATGTCCCATTAGTTTCACAGATGTCCCCATAGTTTCACAGATCTCCCAATAGTTTCACAGATGTCCCATTAGTTTCACAGATGTTCCCATAGTTTCACAGATGTTCCAATAGTTTAAAAGATGTCCCAGTAGTTTTACAGATGTCACAGTAGTTTCACACATGTCCCAGTAGTTTCACAGACGCCCCAATAGTTTCACATATGTCCCATTAGTTTCACAGATGTCCCCATAGTTTCACAGATGTCCCAATAGTTTCACAGATGTACCAGTAGTTTCACAGATGTCCCAGTAGGTTAACAGATGTCCCCATAGTTTCACAGATGTTCCAATAGTTTCACAGATGTCCCAGTAGTTTTACAGATATCCCAATAGGTTAACAGATGTCCCCATAGTTTCACAGATGTATCAGTAGTTTCACAGATGTCCAAATAGTTTCACAGATGTCCCAATAGTTTCACAGATGTCCCAATAGTTTCACATATGTCCCATTAGTTCCACAGATGACCCTATAGTTTCACAGATGTTCCAATAGTTTCACAGATGTCCCAATAGTTTCACCTATGTCCCATTTGTTTCACAGATGTCCCCATAGTTTCACAGATGTCCCAATAGTTTCACAGATGTACCAGTAGTTTCACAGATGTCCCAATAGTTTCACAGATGTCCCAATAGTTTCACAGATGTACCAGTAGTTTCACAGATGTCCCAATAGTTTCACAGATGTCCCAATAGTTTCACAGATGTCCCAATAGTTTCACAGATGTCCCAGTAGTTTTACAGATATCCCAGTAGGTTAACAGATGTCCCCATAGTTTAACAGATGTCCCAATAGTTTAACAGATGTCCCAGTAGTTTAACAGATGTCCCAGTAGTTTCACAGATGTCCCAGTAGGTTAAAATATGTCCCCATAGTTTCACAGATGTCCCAATAGTTTCACATATGTCCCATTAGTTTCACAGATGTCCCCATAGTTTCACAGATGTCCCAATAGTTTCACAGATGTACCAGTAGTTTCACAGATGTCCCAATAGTCTAACAGATGTCCCAGCAGTTTACCAGATGTCCCAATAGTTTAACAGATGTCCCAGTAGTTTCACAGATGTCCCAGTAGGTTAACAGATGTCCCCATAGTTTCACAGATGTCCCAATAGTTCCACAGATGTCCCAGTAGTTTTCCAGATATCCCAGTAGGTTAACAGATGTCCCCATAGTTTCACAGATGTCCCAATAGTTTCACAGATGTCCCATTAGTTTCACAGATGTCCCCATAGTTTCACAGATGTCCCAGTAGGTTAACAGATGTCCCCATAGTTTCACAGATGTCCCAATAGTTTAACAGATGTCCCAGTAGTTTTACAGATGTCCCAGGAATTTCACACATGTCCCAGTAGTTTCACAGACGCCCCAATAGTTTCACATATGTCCCATTAGTTTCACAGATGTCCCCATAGTTTCACAGATGTCCCAATAGTTTCACAGATGTCCCAATAGTTTCACAGATGTCCCATTAGTTTCACAGATGTCCCCATAGTTTCACAGATGTCCCAGTAGGTTAACAGATGTCCCCATAGTTTCACAGATGTCCCAATAGTTTAACAGATGTCCCAGTAGTTTTACAGATGTCCCAGGAGTTTCACACATGTCCCAGTAGTTTCACAGATGTCCCAATAGTTTCACAGATGTCCCAATAGTTTCACAGATGTCCCAGAAGTTTTACAGACATCCCAGTAGGTTAACAGATGTCCCGATAGTTTCACAGATGTACCAGTAGTTTCACAGATCTCCCAATAGTTTCACATACGTCCCATTAGTTTCACAAATGTCCCCATAGTTTCACAGATGTCCCAGTAGGTTAACAGATGTCCCCATAGTTTCACAGATGTCCAAATAGTTTCACAGATGTCCCAGTAGTTTTACAGATATCCCAGTAGGTTAACAGATGTCCCCATAGTTGCACAGATCTCCCAATAGTTTCACACATGTCCCAGTAGTTTCACAGATGTCCCAATAGTTTCACAGATGTCCCAATAGTTTCACAGATGTCCCAGAAGTTTTACAGACATCCCAGTAGGTTAACAGATGTCCCGATAGTTTCACAGATGTACCAGTAGTTTCACAGATCTCCCAATAGTTTCACAGATGTCCCATTAGTTTCACAAATGTCCCCATAGTTTCACAGATGTCCCAGTAGGTTAACAGATGTCCCCATAGTTTCACAGATGTCCCAATAGTTTCACAGATGTCCCAGTAGTTTTACAGATATCCCAGTAGGTTAACAGATGTCCCCATAGTTGCACAGATCTCCCAATAGTTTCACAGATGTCCCATTAGTTTCACAGATGTTCCCATAGTTTCACAGATGTTCCAATAGTTTAACAGATGTCCCAGTAGTTTTACAGATGTCCCAGTAGTTTCACACATGTCCCAGTAGTTTCACAGACGCCCCAATAGTTTCACATATGTCCCATTAGTTTCACAGATGTCCCCATAGTTTCACAGATGTCCCAATAGTTTCACAGATGTACCAGTAGTTTCACAGATGTCCCAGTAGGTTAACAGATGTCCCCATAGTTTCACAGATGTCCCAATAGTTTCACAGATGTCCCAGTAGTTTTACAGATATCCCAATAGGTTAACAGATGTCCCCATAGTTTCACAGATGTATCAGTAGTTTCACAGATGTCCAAATAGTTTCACAGATGTCCCAATAGTTTCACAGATGTCCCAATAGTTTCACATATGTCCCATTAGTTCCACAGATGACCCTATAGTTTCACAGATGTTCCAATAGTTTCACAGATGTCCCAATAGTTTCACCTAAGTTCCATTTGTTTCACAGATGTCCCCAAAGTTTCACAGATGTCCCAATAGTTTCACAGATGTCCCAATAGTTTCACAGATGTCCCAGAAGTTTTACAGACATCCCAGTAGGTTAACAGATGTTCCGATAGTTTCACAGATGTACCAGTAGTTTCACAGATGTCCCAATAGTTTCACATATGTCCCATTAGTTTCACAGATGTCCCCATAGTTTCACAGATGTCCCAATAGTTCAACAGATGTCCCAGTAGTTTTACAGATGTACCAGTAGTTTCACGGATGTCCCAATAGTTTCACAGATGTCCCAATAGTTTCACAGATGTCCCAGAAGTTTTACAGACATCCCAGTAGGTTAACAGATGTTCCGATAGTTTCACAGATGTACCAGTAGTTTCACAGATGTCCCAATAGTTCAACAGATGTCCCAGTAGTTTTACAGATGTCCCAGTAGTTTCACAGATGTCCCAATAGTTTCACAGATGTCCCAATAGTTTCACAGATGTCCCAGAAGCTTTACAGACATCCCAGTAGGTTAACAGATGTCCCGATAGTTTCACAGATGTACCAGTAGTTTCACAGATGTCCCAATGGTTTCACATATGTCCCATTAGTTTCACAGATGTCCCCATAGTTTCACAGATGTCCCAATAGTTTAACAGATGTCCCAGTAGTATTACAGATGGCCCAGTAGTTTAACACATGTCCCAGTAGTTCCACAGACGCCCCAATAGTTTCACATATGTCCCATTAGTTTCACAGATGTCCCCATAGTTTCACAGATCTCCCAATAGTTTCACAGATGTCCCATTAGTTTCACAGATGTTCCCATAGTTTCACAGATGTTCCAATAGTTTAACAGATGTCCCAGTAGTTTTACAGATGTCACAGTAGTTTCACACATGTCCCAGTAGTTTCACAGACGCCCCAATAGTTTCACATATGTCCCATTAGTTTCACAGATGTCCCCATAGTTTCACAGATGTCCCAATAGTTTCACAGATGTACCAGTAGTTTCACAGATGTCCCAGTAGGTTAACAGATGTCCCCATAGTTTCACAGATGTTCCAATAGTTTCACAGATGTCCCAGTAGTTTTACAGATATCCCAATAGGTTAACAGATGTCCCCATAGTTTCACAGATGTATCAGTAGTTTCACAGATGTCCAAATAGTTTCACAGATGTCCCAATAGTTTCACAGATGTCCCAATAGTTTCACATATGTCCCATTAGTTCCACAGATGACCCTATAGTTTCACAGATGTTCCAATAGTTTCACAGATGTCCCAATAGTTTCACCTATGTCCCATTTGTTTCACAGATGTCCCCATAGTTTCACAGATGTCCCAATAGTTTCACAGATGTACCAGTAGTTTCACAGATGTCCCAATAGTTTCACAGATGTCCCAATAGTTTCACAGATGTCCCAATAGTTTCACAGATGTCCCAGTAGTTTTACAGATATCCCAGTAGGTTAACAGATGTCCCCATAGTTTAACAGATGTCCCAATAGTTTAACAAATGTCCCAGTAGTTTAACAGATGTCCCAGTAGTTTCACAGATGTCCCAGTAGGTTAAAATATGTCCCCATAGTTTCACAGATGTCCCAATAGTTTCACATATGTCCCATTAGTTTCACAGATGTCCCCATAGTTTCACAGATGTCCCAATAGTTTCACAGATGTACCAGTAGTTTCACAGATGTCCCAATAGTCTAACAGATGTCCCAGTAGTTTACCAGATGTCCCAATAGTTTAACAGATGTCCCAGTAGTTTCACAGATGTCCCAGTAGGTTAACAGATGTCCCCATAGTTTCACAGATGTCCCAATAGTTCCACAGATGTCGCAGTAGTTTTCCAGATATCCCAGTAGGTTAACAGATGTCCCCATAGTTTCACAGATGTCCCAATAGTTTCACAGATGTCCCATTAGTTTCACAGCTGTCCCCATAGTTTCACAGATGTCCCAGTAGGTTAACAGATGTCCCCATAGTTTCACAGATGTCCCAATAGTTTAACAGATGTCCCAGTAGTTTTACAGATGTCCCAGGAGTTTCACACATGTCCCAGTAGTTTCACAGACGCCCCAATAGTTTCACATATGTCCCATTAGTTTCACAGATGTCCCCATAGTTTCACAGATGTCCCAATAGTTTCACAGATGTCCCAATAGTTTCACAGATGTCCCATTAGTTTCACAGATGTCCCCATAGTTTCACAGATGTCCCAGTAGGTTAACAGATGTCCCCATAGTTTCACAGATGTCCCAATAGTTTCACAGATGTACCAGTAGTTTCACAGATGTCCCAGTAGGTTAACAGATGTCCCCATAGTTTCACAGATGTCCCAATAGTTTCACAGATGTCCCAGTAGTTTTACAGATATCCCAATAGGTTAACAGATGTCCCCATAGTTTCACAGATGTATCAGTAGTTTCACAGATGTCCAAATAGTTTCACAGATGTCCCAATAGTTTCACAGATGTCCCAATAGTTTCACATATGTCCCATTAGTTCCACAGATGACCCTATAGTTTCACAGATGTTCCAATAGTTTCACAGATGTCCCAATAGTTTCACCTATGTCCCATTTGTTTCACAGATGTCCCCATAGTTTCACAGATGTCCCAATAGTTTCACAGATGTACCAGTAGTTTCACAGATGTCCCAATAGTTTCACAGATGTCCCAATAGTTTCACAGATGTCCCAATAGTTTCACAGATGTCCCAGTAGTTTTACAGATATCCCAGTAGGTTAACAGATGTCCCCATAGTTTAACAGATGTCCCAATAGTTTAACAAATGTCCCAGTAGTTTAACAGATGTCCCAGTAGTTTCACAGATGTCCCAGTAGGTTAAAATATGTCCCCATAGTTTCACAGATGTCCCAATAGTTTCACATATGTCCCATTAGTTTCACAGATGTCCCCATAGTTTCACAGATGTCCCAATAGTTTCACAGATGTACCAGTAGTTTCACAGATGTCCCAATAGTCTAACAGATGTCCCAGTAGTTTACCAGATGTCCCAATAGTTTAACAGATGTCCCAGTAGTTTCACAGATGTCCCAGTAGGTTAACAGATGTCCCCATAGTTTCACAGATGTCCCAATAGTTCCACAGATGTCGCAGTAGTTTTCCAGATATCCCAGTAGGTTAACAGATGTCCCCATAGTTTCACAGATGTCCCAATAGTTTCACAGATGTCCCATTAGTTTCACAGCTGTCCCCATAGTTTCACAGATGTCCCAGTAGGTTAACAGATGTCCCCATAGTTTCACAGATGTCCCAATAGTTTAACAGATGTCCCAGTAGTTTTACAGATGTCCCAGGAGTTTCACACATGTCCCAGTAGTTTCACAGACGCCCCAATAGTTTCACATATGTCCCATTAGTTTCACAGATGTCCCCATAGTTTCACAGATGTCCCAATAGTTTCACAGATGTCCCAATAGTTTCACAGATGTCCCATTAGTTTCACAGATGTCCCCATAGTTTCACAGATGTCCCAGTAGGTTAACAGATGTCCCCATAGTTTCACAGATGTCCCAATAGTTTCACAGATGTACCAGTAGTTTCACAGATGTCCCAGTAGGTTAACAGATGTCCCCATAGTTTCACAGATGTCCCAATAGTTTCACAGATGTCCCAGTAGTTTTACAGATATCCCAATAGGTTAACAGATGTCCCCATAGTTTCACAGATGTATCAGTAGTTTCACAGATGTCCAAATAGTTTCACAGATGTCCCAATAGTTTCACAGATGTCCCAATAGTTTCACATATGTCCTATTAG
Source organism: Petromyzon marinus (assembly GCF_048934315.1). NCBI lineage: Eukaryota > Metazoa > Chordata > Hyperoartia > Petromyzontiformes > Petromyzontidae > Petromyzon > Petromyzon marinus. The sequence goes on from NC_133692.1 coordinate 14,209,244, forward strand.
TTCCACAGATGACCCTATAGTTTCACAGATGTTCCAATAGTTTCACAGATGTCCCAATAGTTTCACCTATGTCCCATTTGTTTCACAGATGTCCCCATAGTTTCACAGATGTCCCAATAGTTTCACAGATGTACCAGTAGTTTCACAGATGTCCCAATAGTTTCACAGATGTCCCAATAGTTTCACAGATGTCCCAATAGTTTCACAGATGTCCCAGTAGTTTTACAGATATCCCAGTAGGTTAAAAGATGTCCCCATAGTTTAACAGATGTCCCAATAGTTTAACAGATGTCCCAGTAGTTTAACAGATGTCCCAGTAGTTTCACAGATGTCCCAGTAGGTTAAAATATGTCCCCATAGTTTCACAGATGTCCCAATAGTTTCACATATGTCCCATTAGTTTCACAGATGTCCCCATAGTTTCACAGATGTCCCAATAGTTTCACAGATGTACCAGTAGTTTCACAGATGTCCCAATAGTCTAACAGATGTCCCAGCAGTTTACCAGATGTCCCAATAGTTTAACAGATGTCCCAGTAGTTTCACAGATGTCCCAGTAGGTTAACAGATGTCCCCATAGTTTCACAGATGTCCCAATAGTTCCACAGATGTCCCAGTAGTTTTCCAGATATCCCAGTAGGTTAACAGATGTCCCCATAGTTTCACAGATGTCCCAATAGTTTCACAGATGTCCCATTAGTTTCACAGATGTCCCCATAGTTTCACAGATGTCCCAGTAGGTTAACAGATGTCCCCATAGTTTCACAGATGTCCCAATAGTTTAACAGATGTCCCAGTAGTTTTACAGATGTCCCAGGAATTTCACACATGTCCCAGTAGTTTCACAGACGCCCCAATAGTTTCACATATGTCCCATTAGTTTCACAGATGTCCCCATAGTTTCACAGATGTCCCAATAGTTTCACAGATGTCCCAATAGTTTCACAGATGTCCCATTAGTTTCACAGATGTCCCCATAGTTTCACAGATGTCCCAGTAGGTTAACAGATGTCCCCATAGTTTCACAGATGTCCCAATAGTTTAACAGATGTCCCAGTAGTTTTACAGATGTCCCAGGAGTTTCACACATGTCCCAGTAGTTTCACAGACGCCCCAATAGTTTCACATATGTCCCATTAGTTTCACAGATGTCCCCATAGTTTCACAGATGTCCCAATAGTTTCACAGATGTCCCAATAGTTTCACAGATGTCCCATTAGTTTCACAGATGTCCCCATAGTTTCACAGATGTCCCAGTAGGTTAACAGATGTCCCCATAGTTTCACAGATGTCCCAATAGTTTAACAGATGTCCCAGTAGTTTTACAGATGTCCCAGGAGTTTCACACATGTCCCAGTAGTTTCACAGACGCCCCAATAGTTTCACAGATGTCCCATTAGTTTCACAGATGTTCCCATAGTTTCACAGATGTCCCAATAGTTTAACAGATGTCCCAGTAGTTTTACAGATGTCCCAGGAGTTTCACACATGTCCCAGTAGTTTCACAGACGCCCCAATAGTTTCACATATGTCCCATTAGTTTCACAGATGTCCCCATAGTTTCACAGATGTCCCAATAGTTTCACAGATGTCCCAATAGTTTCACAGATGTCCCATTAGTTTCACAGATGTCCCCATAGTTTCACAGATGTCCCAGTAGGTTAACAGATGTCCCCATAGTTTCACAGATGTCCCAATAGTTTAACAGATGTCCCAGTAGTTTTACAGATGTCCCAGGAGTTTCACACATGTCCCAGTAGTTTCACAGACGCCCCAATAGTTTCACATATGTCCCATTAGTTTCACAGATGTCCCCATAGTTTCACAGATGTCCCAATAGTTTCACAGATGTCCCAATAGTTTCACAGATATCCCATTAGTTTCACAGATGTCCCCATAGTTTCACAGATGTCCCAGTAGGTTAACAGATGTCCCCATAGTTTCACAGATGTCCCAATAGTTTCACAGATGTCCCAGTAGTTTTACAGATATCCCAGTAGGTTAACAGATGTCCCCATAGTTGCACAGATCTCCCAATAGTTTCACAGATGTCCCATTAGTTTCACAGATGTTCCCATAGTTTCACAGATGTTCCAATAGTTTAACAGATGTCCCAGTAGTTTTACAGATGTCCCAGTAGTTTCACACATGTCCCAGTAGTTTCACAGACGCCCCAATAGTTTCACATATGTCCCATTAGTTTCACAGATGTCCCCATAGTTTCACAGATGTCCCAATAGTTTCACAGATGTACCAGTAGTTTCACAGATGCCCCAGTAGGTTAACAGATGTCCCCATAGTTTCACAGATGTCCCAATAGTTTCACAGATGTCCCAGTAGTTTTACAGATATCCCAATAGGTTAACAGATGTCCCCATAGTTTCACAGATGTATCAGTAGTTTCACAGATGTCCAAATAGTTTCACAGATGTCCCAATAGTTTCACAGATGTCCCAATAGTTTCACATATGTCCCATTAGTTCCACAGATGACCCTATAGTTTCACAGATGTTCCAATAGTTTCACAGATGTCCCAATAGTTTCACCTAAGTCCCATTTGTTTCACAGATGTCCCCATAGTTTCACAGATGTCCCAATAGTTTCACAGATGTACCAGTAGTTTCACGGATGTCCCAATAGTTTCACAGATGTCCCAATAGTTTCACAGATGTCCCAGAAGTTTTACAGACATCCCAGTAGGTTAACAGATGTTCCGATAGTTTCACAGATGTACCAGTAGTTTCACAGATGTCCCAATAGTTTCACATATGTCCCATTAGTTTCACAGATGTTCCCATAGTTTCACAGATGTCCCAATAGTTCAACAGATGTCCCAGTAGTTTTACAGATGTCCCAGTAGTTTCACAGATGTCCCAATAGTTTCACAGATGTCCCAATAGTTTCACAGATGTCCCAGAAGCTTTACAGACATCCCAGTAGGTTAACAGATGTCCCGATAGTTTCACAGATGTACCAGTAGTTTCACAGATGTCCCAATGGTTTCACATATGTCCCATTAGTTTCACAGATGTCCCCATAGTTTCACAGATGTCCCAATAGTTTAACAGATGTCCCAGTAGTTTTACAGATGTCACAGTAGTTTCACACATGTCCCAGTAGTTTCACAGACGCCCCAATAGTTTCACATATGTCCCATTAGTTTCACAGATGTCCCCATAGTTTCACAGATGTCCCAATAGTTTCACAGATGTACCAGTAGTTTCACAGATGTCCCAGTAGGTTAACAGATGTCCCCATAGTTTCACAGATGTTCCAATAGTTTCACAGATGTCCCAGTAGTTTTACAGATATCCCAATAGGTTAACAGATGTCCCCATAGTTTCACAGATGTATCAGTAGTTTCACAGATGTCCAAATAGTTTCACAGATGTCCCAATAGTTTCACAGATGTCCCAATAGTTTCACATATGTCCCATTAGTTCCACAGATGACCCTATAGTTTCACAGATGTTCCAATAGTTTCACAGATGTCCCAATAGTTTCACCTATGTCCCATTTGTTTCACAGATGTCCCCATAGTTTCACAGATGTCCCAATAGTTTCACAGATGTACCAGTAGTTTCACAGATGTCCCAATAGTTTCACAGATGTCCCAATAGTTTCACAGATGTCCCAATAGTTTCACAGATGTCCCAGTAGTTTTACAGATATCCCAGTAGGTTAACAGATGTCCCCATAGTTTAACAGATGTCCCAATAGTTTAACAAATGTCCCAGTAGTTTAACAGATGTCCCAGTAGTTTCACAGATGTCCCAGTAGGTTAAAATATGTCCCCATAGTTTCACAGACGCCCCAATAGTTTCACATATGTCCCATTAGTTTCACAGATGTCCCCATAGTTTCACAGATGTCCCAATAGTTTCACAGATGTCCCAATAGTTTCACAGATGTCCCATTAGTTTCACAGATGTCCCCATAGTTTCACAGATGTCCCAGTAGGTTAACAGATGTCCCCATAGTTTCACAGATGTCCCAATAGTTTAACAGATGTCCCAGTAGTTTTACAGATGTCCCAGGAGTTTCACACATGTCCCAGTAGTTTCACAGACGCCCCAATAGTTTCACATATGTCCCATTAGTTTCACAGATGTCCCCATAGTTTCACAGATGTCCCAATAGTTTCACAGATGTCCCAATAGTTTCACAGATGTCCCATTAGTTTCACAGATGTCCCCATAGTTTCACAGATGTCCCAGTAGGTTAACAGATGTCCCCATAGTTTCACAGATGTCCCAATAGTTTAACAGATGTCCCAGTAGTTTTACAGATGTCCCAGGAGTTTCACACATGTCCCAGTAGTTTCACAGACGCCCCAATAGTTTCACAGATGTCCCATTAGTTTCACAGATGTTCCCATAGTTTCACAGATGTCCCAATAGTTTAACAGATGTCCCAGTAGTTTTACAGATGTCCCAGGAGTTTCACACATGTCCCAGTAGTTTCACAGACGCCCCAATAGTTTCACATATGTCCCATTAGTTTCACAGATGTCCCCATAGTTTCACAGATGTCCCAATAGTTTCACAGATGTCCCAATAGTTTCACAGATGTCCCATTAGTTTCACAGATGTCCCCATAGTTTCACAGATGTCCCAGTAGGTTAACAGATGTCCCCATAGTTTCACAGATGTCCCAATAGTTTAACAGATGTCCCAGTAGTTTTACAGATGTCCCAGGAGTTTCACACATGTCCCAGTAGTTTCACAGACGCCCCAATAGTTTCACATATGTCCCATTAGTTTCACAGATGTCCCCATAGTTTCACAGATGTCCCAATAGTTTCACAGATGTCCCAATAGTTTCACAGATATCCCATTAGTTTCACAGATGTCCCCATAGTTTCACAGATGTCCCAGTAGGTTAACAGATGTCCCCATAGTTTCACAGATGTCCCAATAGTTTCACAGATGTCCCAGTAGTTTTACAGATATCCCAGTAGGTTAACAGATGTCCCCATAGTTGCACAGATCTCCCAATAGTTTCACAGATGTCCCATTAGTTTCACAGATGTTCCCATAGTTTCACAGATGTTCCAATAGTTTAACAGATGTCCCAGTAGTTTTACAGATGTCCCAGTAGTTTCACACATGTCCCAGTAGTTTCACAGACGCCCCAATAGTTTCACATATGTCCCATTAGTTTCACAGATGTCCCCATAGTTTCACAGATGTCCCAATAGTTTCACAGATGTACCAGTAGTTTCACAGATGCCCCAGTAGGTTAACAGATGTCCCCATAGTTTCACAGATGTCCCAATAGTTTCACAGATGTCCCAGTAGTTTTACAGATATCCCAATAGGTTAACAGATGTCCCCATAGTTTCACAGATGTATCAGTAGTTTCACAGATGTCCAAATAGTTTCACAGATGTCCCAATAGTTTCACAGATGTCCCAATAGTTTCACATATGTCCCATTAGTTCCACAGATGACCCTATAGTTTCACAGATGTTCCAATAGTTTCACAGATGTCCCAATAGTTTCACCTAAGTCCCATTTGTTTCACAGATGTCCCCATAGTTTCACAGATGTCCCAATAGTTTCACAGATGTACCAGTAGTTTCACGGATGTCCCAATAGTTTCACAGATGTCCCAATAGTTTCACAGATGTCCCAGAAGTTTTACAGACATCCCAGTAGGTTAACAGATGTTCCGATAGTTTCACAGATGTACCAGTAGTTTCACAGATGTCCCAATAGTTTCACATATGTCCCATTAGTTTCACAGATGTTCCCATAGTTTCACAGATGTCCCAATAGTTCAACAGATGTCCCAGTAGTTTTACAGATGTCCCAGTAGTTTCACAGATGTCCCAATAGTTTCACAGATGTCCCAATAGTTTCACAGATGTCCCAGAAGCTTTACAGACATCCCAGTAGGTTAACAGATGTCCCGATAGTTTCACAGATGTACCAGTAGTTTCACAGATGTCCCAATGGTTTCACATATGTCCCATTAGTTTCACAGATGTCCCCATAGTTTCACAGATGTCCCAATAGTTTAACAGATGTCCCAGTAGTTTTACAGATGTCACAGTAGTTTCACACATGTCCCAGTAGTTTCACAGACGCCCCAATAGTTTCACATATGTCCCATTAGTTTCACAGATGTCCCCATAGTTTCACAGATGTCCCAATAGTTTCACAGATGTACCAGTAGTTTCACAGATGTCCCAGTAGGTTAACAGATGTCCCCATAGTTTCACAGATGTTCCAATAGTTTCACAGATGTCCCAGTAGTTTTACAGATATCCCAATAGGTTAACAGATGTCCCCATAGTTTCACAGATGTATCAGTAGTTTCACAGATGTCCAAATAGTTTCACAGATGTCCCAATAGTTTCACAGATGTCCCAATAGTTTCACATATGTCCCATTAGTTCCACAGATGACCCTATAGTTTCACAGATGTTCCAATAGTTTCACAGATGTCCCAATAGTTTCACCTATGTCCCATTTGTTTCACAGATGTCCCCATAGTTTCACAGATGTCCCAATAGTTTCACAGATGTACCAGTAGTTTCACAGATGTCCCAATAGTTTCACAGATGTCCCAATAGTTTCACAGATGTCCCAATAGTTTCACAGATGTCCCAGTAGTTTTACAGATATCCCAGTAGGTTAACAGATGTCCCCATAGTTTAACAGATGTCCCAATAGTTTAACAAATGTCCCAGTAGTTTAACAGATGTCCCAGTAGTTTCACAGATGTCCCAGTAGGTTAAAATATGTCCCCATAGTTTCACAGATGTCCCAATAGTTTCACATATGTCCCATTAGTTTCACAGATGTCCCCATAGTTTCACAGATGTCCCAATAGTTTCACAGATGTACCAGTAGTTTCACAGATGTCCCAATAGTCTAACAGATGTCCCAGTAGTTTACCAGATGTCCCAATAGTTTAACAGATGTCCCAGTAGTTTCACAGATGTCCCAGTAGGTTAACAGATGTCCCCATAGTTTCACAGATGTCCCAATAGTTCCACAGATGTCGCAGTAGTTTTCCAGATATCCCAGTAGGTTAACAGATGTCCCCATAGTTTCACAGATGTCCCAATAGTTTCACAGATGTCCCATTAGTTTCACAGCTGTCCCCATAGTTTCACAGATGTCCCAGTAGGTTAACAGATGTCCCCATAGTTTCACAGATGTCCCAATAGTTTAACAGATGTCCCAGTAGTTTTACAGATGTCCCAGGAGTTTCACACATGTCCCAGTAGTTTCACAGACGCCCCAATAGTTTCACATATGTCCCATTAGTTTCACAGATGTCCCCATAGTTTCACAGATGTCCCAATAGTTTCACAGATGTCCCAATAGTTTCACAGATGTCCCATTAGTTTCACAGATGTCCCCATAGTTTCACAGATGTCCCAGTAGGTTAACAGATGTCCCCATAGTTTCACAGATGTCCCAATAGTTTCACAGATGTACCAGTAGTTTCACAGATGTCCCAGTAGGTTAACAGATGTCCCCATAGTTTCACAGATGTCCCAATAGTTTCACAGATGTCCCAGTAGTTTTACAGATATCCCAATAGGTTAACAGATGTCCCCATAGTTTCACAGATGTATCAGTAGTTTCACAGATGTCCAAATAGTTTCACAGATGTCCCAATAGTTTCACAGATGTCCCAATAGTTTCACATATGTCCTATTAGTTCCACAGATGACCCTATAGTTTCACAGATGTTCCAATAGTTTCACAGATGTCCCAATAGTTTCACCTATGTCCCATTTGTTTCACAGATGTCCCCATAGTTTCACAGATGTCCCAATAGTTTCACAGATGTACCAGTAGTTTCACAGATGTCCCAATAGTTTCACAGATGTCCCAATAGTTTCACAGATGTCCCAATAGTTTCACAGATGTCCCAGTAGTTTTACAGATATCCCAGTAGGTTAAAAGATGTCCCCATAGTTTAACAGATGTCCCAATAGTTTAACAGATGTCCCAGTAGTTTAACAGATGTCCCAGTAGTTTCACAGATGTCCCAGTAGGTTAAAATATGTCCCCATAGTTTCACAGATGTCCCAATAGTTTCACATATGTCCCATTAGTTTCACAGATGTCCCCATAGTTTCACAGATGTCCCAATAGTTTCACAGATGTACCAGTAGTTTCACAGATGTCCCAGTAGGTTAACAGATGTCCCCATAGTTTCACAGATGTCCCAATAGTTCCACAGATGTCCCAGTAGTTTTCCAGATATCCCAGTAGGTTAACAGATGTCCCCATAGTTTCACAGATGTCCCAATAGTTTCACAGATGTCCCATTAGTTTCACAGATGTCCCCATAGTTTCACAGATGTCCCAGTAGGTTAACAGATGTCCCCATAGTTTCACAGATGTCCCAATAGTTTAACAGATGTCCCAGTAGTTTTACAGATGTCCCAGGAATTTCACACATGTCCCAGTAGTTTCACAGACGCCCCAATAGTTTCACATATGTCCCATTAGTTTCACAGATGTCCCCATAGTTTCACAGATGTCCCAATAGTTTCACAGATGTCCCAATAGTTTCACAGATGTCCCATTAGTTTCACAGATGTCCCCATAGTTTCACAGATGTCCCAGTAGGTTAACAGATGTCCCCATAGTTTCACAGATGTCCCAATAGTTTAACAGATGTCCCAGTAGTTTTACAGATGTCCCAGGAGTTTCACACATGTCCCAGTAGTTTCACAGACGCCCCAATAGTTTCACATATGTCCCATTAGTTTCACAGATGTCCCCATAGTTTCACAGATGTCCCAATAGTTTCACAGATGTCCCAATAGTTTCACAGATGTCCCATTAGTTTCACAGATGTCCCCATAGTTTCACAGATGTCCCAGTAGGTTAACAGATGTCCCCATAGTTTCACAGATGTCCCAATAGTTTAACAGATGTCCCAGTAGTTTTACAGATGTCCCAGGAGTTTCACACATGTCCCAGTAGTTTCACAGACGCCCCAATAGTTTCACAGATGTCCCATTAGTTTCACAGATGTTCCCATAGTTTCACAGATGTCCCAATAGTTTCACATATGTCCCATTAGTTTCACAGATGTCCCCATAGTTTCACAGATGTCCCAATAGTTTCACAGATGTCCCAATAGTTTCACAGATGTCCCATTAGTTTCACAGATGTCCCCATAGTTTCACAGATGTCCCAGTAGGTTAACAGATGTCCCCATAGTTTCACAGATGTCCCAATAGTTTAACAGATGTCCCAGTAGTTTTACAGATGTCCCAGGAGTTTCACACATGTCCCAGTAGTTTCACAGACGCCCCAATAGTTTCACATATGTCCCATTAGTTTCACAGATGTCCCCATAGTTTCACAGATGTCCCAATAGTTTCACAGATGTCCCAATAGTTTCACAGATATCCCATTAGTTTCACAGATGTCCCCATAGTTTCACAGATGTCCCAGTAGGTTAACAGATGTCCCCATAGTTTCACAGATGTCCCAATAGTTTCACAGATGTCCCAGTAGTTTTACAGATATCCCAGTAGGTTAACAGATGTCCCCATAGTTGCACAGATCTCCCAATAGTTTCACAGATGTCCCATTAGTTTCACAGATGTTCCCATAGTTTCACAGATGTTCCAATAGTTTAACAGATGTCCCAGTAGTTTTACAGATGTCCCAGTAGTTTCACACATGTCCCAGTAGTTTCACAGACGCCCCAATAGTTTCACATATGTCCCATTAGTTTCACAGATGTCCCCATAGTTTCACAGATGTCCCAATAGTTTCACAGATGTACCAGTAGTTTCACAGATGCCCCAGTAGGTTAACAGATGTCCCCATAGTTTCACAGATGTCCCAATAGTTTCACAGATGTCCCAGTAGTTTTACAGATATCCCAATAGGTTAACAGATGTCCCCATAGTTTCACAGATGTATCAGTAGTTTCACAGATGTCCAAATAGTTTCACAGATGTCCCAATAGTTTCACAGATGTCCCAATAGTTTCACATATGTCCCATTAGTTCCACAGATGACCCTATAGTTTCACAGATGTTCCAATAGTTTCACAGATGTCCCAATAGTTTCACCTAAGTCCCATTTGTTTCACAGATGTCCCCATAGTTTCACAGATGTCCCAATAGTTTCACAGATGTACCAGTAGTTTCACGGATGTCCCAATAGTTTCACAGATGTCCCAATAGTTTCACAGATGTCCCAGAAGTTTTACAGACATCCCAGTAGGTTAACAGATGTTCCGATAGTTTCACAGATGTACCAGTAGTTTCACAGATGTCCCAATAGTTTCACATATGTCCCATTAGTTTCACAGATGTTCCCATAGTTTCACAGATGTCCCAATAGTTCAACAGATGTCCCAGTAGTTTTACAGATGTCCCAGTAGTTTCACAGATGTCCCAATAGTTTCACAGATGTCCCAATAGTTTCACAGATGTCCCAGAAGCTTTACAGACATCCCAGTAGGTTAACAGATGTCCCGATAGTTTCACAGATGTACCAGTAGTTTCACAGATGTCCCAATGGTTTCACATATGTCCCATTAGTTTCACAGATGTCCCCATAGTTTCACAGATGTCCCAATAGTTTAACAGATGTCCCAGTAGTATTACAGATGGCCCAGTAGTTTAACACATGTCCCAGTAGTTCCACAGACGCCCCAATAGTTTCACATATGTCCCATTAGTTTCACAGATGTCCCATTAGTTTCACAGATGTTCCCATAGTTTCACAGATGTTCCAATAGTTTAACAGATGTCCCAGTAGTTTTACAGATGTCACAGTAGTTTCACACATGTCCCAGTAGTTTCACAGACGCCCCAATAGTTTCACAAATGTCCCATTAGTTTCACAGATGTCCCCATAGTTTCACAGATGTCCCAATAGTTTCACAGATGTACCAGTAGTTTCACAGATGTCCCAGTAGGTTAACAGATGTCCCCTTAGTTTCACAGATGTCCCAATAGTTTCACAGATGTCCCAGTAGTTTTACAGATATCCCAATAGGTTAACAGATGTCCCCATAGTTTCACAGATGTATCAGTAGTTTCACAGATGTCCAAATAGTTTCACAGATGTCCCAATAGTTTCACAGATGTCCCAATAGTTTCACATATGTCCCATTAGTTCCACAGATGACCCTATAGTTTCAGAGATGTTCCAATAGTTTCACAGATGTCCCAATAGTTTCACCTATGTCCCATTTGTTTCACAGATGTCCCCATAGTTTCACAGATGTCCCAATAGTTTCACAGATGTACCAGTAGTTTCACAGATGTCCCAATAGTTTCACAGATGTCCCAATAGTTTCACAGATGTCCCAATAGTTTCACAGATGTCCCAGTAGTTTTACAGATATCCCAGTAGGTTAACAGATGTCCCCATAGTTTAACAGATGTCCCAATAGTTTAACAGATGTCCCAGTAGTTTAACAGATGTCCCAGTAGTTTCACAGATGTCCCAGTAGGTTAAAATATGTCCCCATAGTTTCACAGATGTCCCAATAGTTTCACATATGTCCCATTAGTTTCACAGATGTCCCCATAGTTTCACAGATGTCCCAATAGTTTCACAGATGTACCAGTAGTTTCACAGATGTCCCAATAGTCTAACAGATGTCCCAGTAGTTTACCAGATGTCCCAATAGTTTAACAGATGTCCCAGTAGTTTCACAGATGTCCCAGTAGGTTAACAAATGTCCCCATAGTTTCACAGATGTCCCAATAGTTCCACAGATGTCCCAGTAGTTTTCCAGATATCCCAGTAGGTTAACAGATGTCCCCATAGTTTCACAGATGTCCCAATAGTTTCACAGATGTCCCATTAGTTTCACAGATGTCCCCATAGTTTCACAGATGTCCCAGTAGGTTAACAGATGTCCCCATAGTTTCACAGATGTCCCAATAGTTTAACAGATGTCCCAGTAGTTTTACAGATGTCCCAGGAGTTTCACACATGTCCGAGTAGTTTCACAGACGCCCCAATAGTTTCACATATGTCCCATTAGTTTCACAGATGTCCCCATAGTTTCACAGATGTCCCAATAGTTTCACAGATGTCCCAATAGTTTCACAGATGTTCCATTAGTTTCACAGATGTCCCCATAGTTTCACAGATGTCCCAGTAGGTTAACAGATGTCCCCATAGTTTCACAGATGTCCCAATAGTTTAACAGATGTCCCAGTAGTTTCACAGATGTCCCAGTAGGTTAACAGATGTCCCCATAGTTTCACAGATGTCTCAATAGGTTCACATATGTCCCAGTAGTTTTACAGATGTCCCAGTAGTTTCACAGATGTCCCACTAGTTTCACAGATGTCCCCATATTTTCACAGATGTCCCAATAGTTTCCCAGATGTCCCAATAGTTTCACAGATGTCCCCATAGTTTCACAGATGTACCAGTAGTTTCACAGATGTCCCAATATTTTCACAGATGTCCCAATAGTTTCACAGATGTACTAGTAGTTTCACAGATGTCCCAATAGTTTCACATATGTCCCATTAGTTTCACAGATGTCCCCATAGTTTCACAGATGTCCCAATAGTTTAACAGATATCCCAATAGTTTTAAAGATGTCCCAGTAGTTTCACAGATGTCCCCATAGTTTCACAGATGTCCCAATAGTTTAACAGATGTCCCAGTAGTTTTACAGATGTCCCAGTAGTTTCACACATGTCCCAGTAGTTTCACAGACGCCCCAATAGTTTCACATATGTCCCATTGGTTTCACAGATGTCCCCATAGTTTCACAGATGTCCCCATAGTTTCACAGATGTCCCAATAGTTTCACAGATGTCCCAGTAGTTTTACAGATATCCCAGTAGGTTAACAGATGTCCCCATAGTTTAACAGATGTCCCAATAGTTTAACAGATGTCCCAGTAGTTTAACAGATGTCCCAGTAGTTTCACAGATGTCCCAGTAGGTTAAAAGATGTCCCCATAGTTTCAAAGATGTCCCAATAGTTTCACATATGTCCCATTAGTTTCACAGATGTCCCCATAGTTTCACAGATGTCCCAATAGTTTCACAGATGTACCAGTAGTTTCACAGATGTGCCAATAGTCTAACAGATGTCCCAGTAGTTTACCAGATGTCCCAATAGTTTAACAGATGTCCCAGTAGTTTCACAGATGTCCCAGTAGGTTAACAGATGTCCCCATAGTTTCACAGATGTCCCAATAGTTCCACAGATGTCCCAGTAGTTTTCCAGATATCCCAGTAGGTTAACAGATGTCCCCATAGTTTCACAGATGTCCCAATAGTTTCACAGATGTCCCATTAGTTTCACAGATGTCCCCATAGTTTCACAGATGTCCCAGTAGGTTAACAGATGTCCCCATAGTTTCACAGATGTCCCAATAGTTTAACAGATGTCCCAGTAGTTTTACAGATGTCCCAGGAGTTTCACACATGTCCCAGTAGTTTCACAGACGCCCCAATAGTTTCACATATGTCCCATTAGTTTCACAGATGTCCCCATAGTTTCACAGATGTCCCAATAGTTTCACAGATGTCCCAATAGTTTCACAGATGTCCCATTAGTTTCACAGATGTCCCCATAGTTTCACAGATGTCCCAGTAAGTTAACAGATGTCCCCATAGTTTCACAGATGTCCCAATAGTTTCACAGATGTCCCAGTAGTTTTACAGATATCCCAATAGGTTAACAGATGTCCACATAGTTTCACAGATGTATCAGTAGTTTCACAGATGTCCAAATAGTTTCACAGATGTCCCAATAGTTTCACAGATGTCCCAATAGTTTCACATATGTCCCATTAGTTCCACAGATGACCCTATAGTTTCACAGATGTTCCAATAGTTTCACAGATGTCCCAATAGTTTCACCTATGTCCCATTTGTTTCACAGATGTCCCCATAGTTTCACAGATGTCCCAATAGTTTCACAGATGTACCAGTAGTTTCACAGATGTCCCAATAGTTTCACAGATGTCCCAATAGTTTCACAGATGTCCCAGAAGTTTTACAGACATCCCAGTAGGTTAACAGATGTTCCGATAGTTTCACAGATGTACCAGTAGTTTCACAGATGTCCCAATAGTTTCACATATGTCCCATTAGTTTCACAGATGTTCCCATAGTTTCACAGATGTCCCAATAGTTCAACAGATGTCCCAGTAGTTTTACAGATGTCCCAGTAGTTTCACAGATGTCCCAATAGTTTCACAGATGTCCCAATAGTTTCACAGATGTCCCAATAGTTTCACATATGTCCCATTAGTTCCACAGATGACCCTATAGTTTCACAGATGTTCCAATAGTTTCACAGATGTCCCAATAGTTTCACCTAAGTCCCATTTGTTTCACAGATGTCCCCATAGTTTCACAGATGTCCCAATAGTTTCACAGATGTACCAGTAGTTTCACGGATGTCCCAATAGTTTCACAGATGTCCCAATAGTTTCACAGATGTCCCAGAAGTTTTACAGACATCCCAGTAGGTTAACAGATGTTCCGATAGTTTCACAGATGTACCAGTAGTTTCACAGATGTCCCAATAGTTTCACATATGTCCCATTAGTTTCACAGATGTCCCCATAGTTTCACAGATGTCCCAATAGTTTAACAGATGTCCCAGTAGTTTTACAGATGTCCCAGTAGTTTCACAGATGTCCCAATAGTTTCACAGATGTCCCAATAGTTTCACAGATGTCCCAGAAGCTTTACAGACATCCCAGTAGGTTAACAGATGTCGCGATAGTTTCACAGATGTACCAGTAGTTTCACAGATGTCCCAATAGTTTCACATATGTCCCATTAGTTTCACAGATGTCCCCATAGTTTCACAGATGTCCCAATAGTTTAACAGATGTCCCAGTAGTATTACAGATGGCCCAGTAGTTTAACACATGTCCCAGTAGTTCCACAGACGCCCCAATAGTTTCACATATGTCCCATTAGTTTCACAGATGTCCCCATAGTTTCACAGATCTCCCAATAGTTTCACAGATGTCCCATTAGTTTCACAGATGTTCCCATAGTTTCACAGATGTTCCAATAGTTTAACAGATGTCCCAGTAGTTTTACAGATGTCCCAGTAGTTTCACACATGTCCCAGTAGTTTCACAGACGCTCCAATAGTTTCACATATGTCCCATTAGTTTCACAGATGTCCCCATAGTTTCACAGATGTCCCAATAGTTTCACAGATGTACCAGTAGTTTCACAGATGTCCCAGTAGGTTAACAGATGTCCCCATAGTTTCACAGATGTCCCAATAGTTTCACAGATGTCCCAGTAGTTTTACAGATATCCCAATAGGTTAACAGATGTCCCCATAGTTTCACAGATGTATCAGTAGTTTCACAGATGTCCAAATAGTTTTACAGATGTCCCAATAGTTTCACAGATGTCCCAATAGTTTCACATATGTCCCATTAGTTCCACAGATGACCCTATAGTTTCACAGATGTTCCAATAGTTTCACAGATGTCCCAATAGTTTCACCTATGTCCCATTTGTTTCACAGATGTCCCCATAGTTTCACAGATGTCCCAATAGTTTCACAGATGTACCAGTAGTTTCACAGATGTCCCAATAGTTTCACAGATGTCCCAATAGTTTGAAAGATGTCCCAGAAGTTTTACAGACATCCCAGTAGGTTAACAGATGTTCCGATAGTTTCACAGATGTACCAGTAGTTTCACAGATGTCCCCATAGTTTCACAGATGTCCCAATAGTTTCACAGATGTCCCAGTAGTTTTACAGATATCCCAGTAGGTTAACAGATGTCCCCATGGTTTAACAGATGTCCCAATAGTTTAACAGATGTCCCAGTAGTTTAACACATGTCCCAGTAGTTTCACAGATGTCCCAGTAGGTTAAAAGATGTCCCCATAGTTTCACAGATGTCCCAATAGTTTCACATATGTCCCATTAGTTTCACAGATGTCCCAATAGTTTCACAGATGTCCCAATAGTTTCACAGATGTACCAGTAGTTTCACAGATGTCCCAATAGTCTAACAGATGTCCCAGTAGTTTACCAGATGTCCCAATAGTTTAACAGATGTCCCAATAGTTTCACAGATGTACCAGTAGTTTCACAGATGTCCCAATAGTTTCACAGATGTCCCAATAGTTTCACAGATGTCCCAGAAGTTTTACAGACATCCCAGTAGGTTAACAGATGTTCCGATAGTTTCACAGATGTACCAGTAGTTTCACAGATGTCCCAATAGTTTCACATATGTCCCATTAGTTTCACGTTTCACAGATGTCCCAATAGTTTAACAGATGTCCCAGTAGTTTCACAGATGTCCCAGTAGGTTAACAGATGTCCCCATAGTTTCACAGATGTCCCAATAGTTCCACAGATGTCCCAGTAGTTTTCCAGATATCCCAGTAGGTTAACAGATGTCCCCATAGTTTCACAGATGTCCCAATAGTTTCACAGATGTCCCATTAGTTTCACAGATGTCCCCATAGTTTCACAGATGTCCCAGTAGGTTAACAGATGTCCCCATAGTTTCACAGATGTCCCAATAGTTTAACAGATGTCCCAGTAGTTTTACAGATGTCCCAGGAGTTTCACACATGTCCCAGTAGTTTCACAGACGCCCCAATAGTTTCACATATGTCCCATTAGTTTCACAGATGTCCCCATAGTTTCACAGATGTCCCAATAGTTTCACAGATGTCCCAATAGTTTCACAGATGTCCCATTAGTTTCACAGATGTCCCCATAGTTTCACAGATGTCCCAGTAAGTTAACAGATGTCCCCATAGTTTCACAGATGTCCCAATAGTTTCACAGATGTCCCAGTAGTTTTACAGATATCCCAATAGGTTAACAGATGTCCACATAGTTTCACAGATGTATCAGTAGTTTCACAGATGTCCAAATAGTTTCACAGATGTCCCAATAGTTTCACAGATGTCCCAATAGTTTCACATATGTCCCATTAGTTCCACAGATGACCCTATAGTTTCACAGATGTTCCAATAGTTTCACAGATGTCCCAATAGTTTCACCTATGTCCCATTTGTTTAACAGATGTCCCCATAGTTTCACAGATGTCCCAATAGTTTCAGAGATGTACCAGTAGTTTCACAGATGTCCCAATAGTTTCACAGATGTCCCAATAGTTTCACAGATGTCCCAGAAGTTTTACAGACATCCCAGTAGGTTAACAGATGTTCCGATAGTTTCACAGATGTACCAGTAGTTTCACAGATGTCCCAATAGTTTCACATATGTCCCATTAGTTTCACAGATGTTCCCATAGTTTCACAGATGTCCCAATAATTCAACAGATGTCCCAGTAGTTTTACAGATGTCCCAGTAGTTTCACAGATGTCCCAATAGTTTCACAGATGTCCTAATAGTTTCACAGATGTCCCAATAGTTTCACATATGTCCCATTAGTTCCACAGATGACCCTATAGTTTCACAGATGTTCCAATAGTTTCACAGATGTCCCAATAGTTTCACCTAAGTCCCATTTGTTTCACAGATGTCCCCATAGTTTCACAGATGTCCCAATAGTTTCACAGATGTACCAGTAGTTTCACGGATGTCCCAATAGTTTCACAGATGTCCCAATAGTTTCACAGATGTCCCAGAAGTTTTACAGACATCCCAGTAGGTTAACAGATGTTCCGATAGTTTCACAGATGTACCAGTAGTTTCACAGATGTCCCAATAGTTTCACATATGTCCCATTAGTTTCACAGATGTCCCCATAGTTTCACAGATGTCCCAATAGTTTAACAGATGTCCCAGTAGTTTTACAGATGTCCCAGTAGTTTCACAGATGTCCCAATAGTTTCACAGATGTCCCAATAGTTTCACAGATGTCCCAGAAGCTTTACAGACATCCCAGTAGGTTAACAGATGTCCCGATAGTTTCACAGATGTACCAGTAGTTTCACAGATGTCCCAATAGTTTCACATATGTCCCATTAGTTTCACAGATGTCCCCATAGTTTCACAGATGTCCCAATAGTTTAACAGATGTCCCAGTAGTATTACAGATGGCCCAGTAGTTTAACACATGTCCCAGTAGTTCCACAGACGCCCCAATAGTTTCACATATGTCCCATTAGTTTCACAGATGTCCCCATAGTTTCACAGATCTCCCAATAGTTTCACAGATGTCCCATTAGTTTCACAGATGTTCCCATAGTTTCACAGATGTTCCAATAGTTTAACAGATGTCCCAGTAGTTTTACAGATGTCCCAGTAGTTTCACACATGTCCCAGTAGTTTCACAGACGCTCCAATAGTTTCACATATGTCCCATTAGTTTCACAGATGTCCCCATAGTTTCACAGATGTCCCAATAGTTTCACAGATGTACCAGTAGTTTCACAGATGTCCCAGTAGGTTAACAGATGTCCCCATAGTTTCACAGATGTCCCAATAGTTTCACAGATGTCCCAGTAGTTTTACAGATATCCCAATAGGTTAACAGATGTCCCCATAGTTTCACAGATGTATCAGTAGTTTCACAGATGTCCAAATAGTTTCACAGATGTCCCAATAGTTTCACAGATGTCCCAATAGTTTCACATATGTCCCTATATTTCCACAGATGACCCTATAGTTTCACAGATGTTCCAATAGTTTCACAGATGTCCCAATAGTTTCACCTATGTCCCATTTGTTTCACAGATGTCCCCATAGTTTCACAGATGTCCCAATAGTTTCACAGATGTACCAGTAGTTTCACAGATGTCCCAATAGTTTCACAGATGTCCCAATAGTTTGACAGATGTCCCAGAAGTTTTACAGACATCCCAGTAGGTTAACAGATGTTCCGATAGTTTCACAGATGTACCAGTAGTTTCACAGATGTCCCGATAGTTTCACAGATGTCCCAATAGTTTCACAGATGTCCCAGTAGTTTTACAGATATCCCAGTAGGTTAACAGATGTCCCCATAGTTTAACAGATGTCCCAATAGTTTAACAGATGTCCCAGTAGTTTAACACATGTCCCAGTAGTTTCACAGATGTCCCAGTAGGTTAAAAGATGTCCCCATAGTTTCACAGATGTCCCAATAGTTTCACATATGTCCCATTAGTTTCACAGATGTCCCAATAGTTTCACAGATGTCCCAATAGTTTCACAGATGTACCAGTAGTTTCACAGATGTCCCAATAGTCTAACAGATGTCCCAGTAGTTTACCAGATGTCCCAATAGTTTAACAGATGTCCCAATAGTTTCACAGATGTACCAGTAGTTTCACAGATGTCCCAATAGTTTCACAGATGTCCCAATAGTTTCACAGATGTCCCAGAAGGTTTACAGACATCCCAGTAGGTTAACAGATGTTCCGATAGTTTCACAGACGTACCAGTAGTTTCACAGATGTCCCAATAGTTTCACATATGTCCCATTAGTTTCACAGATGTCCCCATAGTTTCACAGATGTCCCAATAGTTTAACAGATGTCCCAGTAGTTTTACAGATGTCCCAGTAGTTTCACAGATGTCCCAATCGTTTCACAGATGTCCCAATAGTTTCACAGATGTCCCAGAAGCTTTACAGACATCCCAGTAGGTTAACAGATGTCCCGATAGTTTCACAGATGTACCAGTAGTTTCACAGATGTCCCAATAGTTTCACATATGTCCCATTAGTTTCACAGATTTCCCCATAGTTTCACATATGTCCCATTAGTTCCACAGATGACCCTATAGTTTCACAGATGTTCCAATAGTTTCACAGATGTCCCAATAGTTTCACCTATGTCCCATTTGTTTAACAGATGTCCCCATAGTTTCACAGATGTCCCAATAGTTTCAGAGATGTACCAGTAGTTTCACAGATGTCCCAATAGTTTCACAGATGTCCCAATAGTTTCACAGATGTCCCAGAAGTTTTACAGACATCCCAGTAGGTTAACAGATGTTCCGATAGTTTCACAGATGTACCAGTAGTTTCACAGATGTCCCAATAGTTTCACATATGTCCCATTAGTTTCACAGATGTTCCCATAGTTTCACAGATGTCCCAATAGTTCAACAGATGTCCCAGTAGTTTTACAGACGTCCCAGTAGTTTCACAGATGTCCCAATAGTTTCACAGATGTCCCAATAGTTTCACAGATGTCCCAATAGTTTCACATATGTCCCATTAGTTCCACAGATGACCCTATAGTTTCACAGATGTTCCAATAGTTTCACAGATGTCCCAATAGTTTCACCTAAGTCCCATTTGTTTCACAGATGTCCCCATAGTTTCACAGATGTCCCAATAGTTTCACAGATGTACCAGTAGTTTCACGGATGTCCCAATAGTTTCACAGATGTCCCAATAGTTTCACAGATGTCCCAGAAGTTTTACAGACATCCCAGTAGGTTAACAGATGTTCCGATAGTTTCACAGATGTACCAGTAGTTTCACAGATGTCCCAATAGTTTCACATATGTCCCATTAGTTTCACAGATGTCCCCATAGTTTCACAGATGTCCCAATAGTTTAACAGATGTCCCAGTAGTTTTACAGATGTCCCAGTAGTTTCACAGATGTCCCAATAGTTTCACAGATGTCCCAATAGTTTCACAGATGTCCCAGAAGCTTTACAGACATCCCAGTAGGTTAACAGATGTCCCGATAGTTTCACAGATGTACCAGTAGTTTCACAGATGTCCCAATAGTTTCACATATGTCCCATTAGTTTCACAGATGTCCCCATAGTTTCACAGATGTCCCAATAGTTTAACAGATGTCCCAGTAGTATTACAGATGGCCCAGTAGTTTAACACATGTCCCAGTAGTTCCACAGACGCCCCAATAGTTTCACATATGTCCCATTAGTTTCACAGATGTCCCCATAGTTTCACAGATCTCCCAATAGTTTCACAGATGTCCCATTAGTTTCACAGATGTTCCCATAGTTTCACAGATGTTCCAATAGTTTAACAGATGTCCCAGTAGTTTTACAGATGTCCCAGTAGTTTCACACATGTCCCAGTAGTTTCACAGACGCTCCAATAGTTTCACATATGTCCCATTAGTTTCACAGATGTCCCCATAGTTTCACAGATGTCCCAATAGTTTCACAGATGTACCAGTAGTTTCACAGATGTCCCAGTAGGTTAACAGATGTCCCCATAGTTTCACAGATGTCCCAATAGTTTCACAGATGTCCCAGTAGTTTTACAGATATCCCAATAGGTTAACAGATGTCCCCATAGTTTCACAGATGTATCAGTAGTTTCACACATGTCCCAGTAGTTTCACAGACGCTCCAATAGTTTCACATATGTCCCATTAGTTTCACAGATGTCCCCATAGTTTCACAGATGTCCCAATAGTTTCACAGATGTACCAGTAGTTTCACAGATGTCCCAGTAGGTTAACAGATGTCCCCATAGTTTCACAGATGTCCCAATAGTTTCACAGATGTCCCAGTAGTTTTACAGATATCCCAATAGGTTAACAGATGTCCCCATAGTTTCACAGATGTATCAGTAGTTTCACAGATGTCCAAATAGTTTCACAGATGTCCCAATAGTTTCACAGATGTACCAGTAGTTTCACAGATGTCCCAATAGTTTCACAGATGTCCCAATAGTTTGACAGATGTCCCAGAAGTTTTACAGACATCCCAGTAGGTTAACAGATGTTCCGATAGTTTCACAGATGTACCAGTAGTTTCACAGATGTCCCGATAGTTTCACAGATGTCCCAATAGTTTCACAGATGTCCCAGGAGTTTAACAGATGTCCCAAAAGTTTAACAGATGTCCCAGTTGTTTCACAGATGTCCCAATAGTTTCACAGATGTCCCAATAGTTTAACAGATGTCCCAGTAGTTTAACAGATGTCCCAGTAGTTTCACAGATGTCCCAATAGTTTAACAGATGTCCCAGTAGTTTAACAGATGTCCCAGTAGTTTCACAAATGTCCCAATAGGTTCACATATGTCCCAGTAGTTTTACAGATGTCCCAGTAGTTTCACCCATGTCCCAATAGTTTCACAGATGTCCCAGGAGTTTAACAGATGTCCCAAAAGTTTAACAGATGTCCCAGTTGTTTCACAGATGTCCCAATAGTTTCACAGATGTACCAATAGTTTCACAGATGTCCCAATAGTTTAACAGATGTCCCAATAGTTTCACCCATGTCCCAATAGTTTCACAGATGTCCCAGGAGTTTAACAGATGTCCCAAAAGTTTAACAGATGTCCCAGTTGTTTCACAGATGTCCCAATAGTTTCACAGATGTCCCAATAGTTTAACAGATGTCCCAGTTGTTTCACAGATGTCCCAATAGTTTCACAGATGTCCCAATAGTTTCACAGATGTCCCAATAGTTTCACAGATGTACCAGTAGTTTCACAGATCTCCCAATAGTTTCACAGATGTCCCATTAGTTTCACAGATGTTCCCATAGTTTCACAGATGTTCCAATAGTTTAACAGATGTCCCAGTAGTTTTACAGATGTCCCAGTAGTTTCACACATGTCCCAGTAGTTTCACAGACGCTCCAATAGTTTCACATATGTCCCATTAGTTTCACAGATGTCCCCATAGTTTCACAGATGTCCCAATAGTTTCACAGATGTACCAGTAGTTTCACAGATGTCCCAGTAGGTTAACAGATGTCCCCATAGTTTCACAGATGTCCCAATAGTTTCACAGATGTCCCAGTAGTTTTACAGATATCCCAATAGGTTAACAGATGTCCCCATAGTTTCACAGATGTATCAGTAGTTTCACAGATGTCCAAATAGTTTCACAGATGTCCCAATAGTTTCACAGATGTCCCAATAGTTTCACATATGTCCCTATAGTTCCACAGATGACCCTATAGTTTCACAGATGTTCCAATAGTTTCACAGATGTCCCAATAGTTTCACCTATGTCCCATTTGTTTCACAGATGTCCCCATAGTTTCACAGATGTCCCAATAGTTTCACAGATGTACCAGTAGTTTCACAGATGTCCCAATAGTTTCACAGATGTCCCAATAGTTTGACAGATGTCCCAGAAGTTTTACAGACATCCCAGTAGGTTAACAGATGTTCCGATAGTTTCACAGATGTACCAGTAGTTTCACAGATGTCCCGATAGTTTCACAGATGTCCCAATAGTTTCACAGATGTCCCAGTAGTTTTACAGATATCCCAGTAGGTTAACAGATGTCCCCATAGTTTAACAGATGTCCCAATAGTTTCACAGATGTCCCAGTAGTTTAACACATGTCCCAGTAGTTTCACAGATGTCCCAATAGTTTCACAGATGTCCCAGAAGGTTTACAGACATCCCAGTAGGTTAACAGATGTTCCGATAGTTTCACAGACGTACCAGTAGTTTCACAGATGTCCCAATAGTTTCACATATGTCCCATTAGTTTCACAGATGTCCCCATAGTTTCACAGATGTCCCAATAGTTTAACAGATGTCCCAGTAGTTTTACAGATGTCCCAGTAGTTTCACAGATGTCCCAATCGTTTCACAGATGTCCCAATAGTTTCACAGATGTCCCAGAAGCTTTACAGACATCCCAGTAGGTTAACAGATGTCCCGATAGTTTCACAGATGTACCAGTAGTTTCACAGATGTCCCAATAGTTTCACATATGTCCCATTAGTTTCACAGATTTCCCCATAGTTTCACAGATGTCCCAATAGTTTAACAGATGTCCCAGTAGTATTACAGATGGCCCAGTAGTTTAACACATGTCCCAGTAGTTCCACAGACACCCCAATAGTTTCACATATGTCCCATTAGTTTCACAGATGTCCCCATAGTTTCACAGATCTCCCAATAGTTTCACAGATGTCCCATTAGTTTCACAGATGTTCCCATAGTTTCACAGAGGTTCCAATAGATTAACAGATGTCCCAGTAGTTTTACAGATGTCCCAGTAGTTTCACACATGTCCCAGTAGTTTCACAGACGCCCCAATAGTTTCACATATGTCCCATTAGTTTCACAGATGTCCCCATAGTTTCACAGATGTCCCAATAGTTTCACAGATGTACCAATAGTTTCACAGATGTCCCAATAGTTTAACAGATGTCCCAATAGTTTCACCCATGTCCCAATAGTTTCACAGATGTCCCAGGAGTTTAACAGATGTCCCAAAAGTTTAACAGATGTCCCAGTTGTTTCACAGATGTCCCAATAGTTTCACAGATGTCCCAATAGTTTAACAGATGTCCCAGTAGTTTAACAGATGTCCCAGTAGTTTCACAGATGTCCCAATAGTTTAACAGATGTCCCAGTAGTTTAACAGATGTCCCAGTAGTTTCACAAATGTCCCAATAGGTTCACATATGTCCCAGTAGTTTTACAGATGTCCCAGTAGTTTCACCCATGTCCCAATAGTTTCACAGATGTCCCAGGAGTTTAACAGATGTCCCAAAAGTTTAACAGATGTCCCAGTTGTTTCACAGATGTACCAATAGTTTCACAGATGTACCAATAGTTTCACAGATGTCCCAATAGTTTAACAGATGTCCCAATAGTTTCACCCATGTCCCAATAGTTTCACAGATGTCCCAGGAGTTTAACAGATGTCCCAAAAGTTTAACAGATGTCCCAGTTGTTTCACAGATGTCCCAATAGTTTCACAGATGTCCCAATAGTTTAACAGATGTCCCAGTAGTTTAACAGATGTCCCAGTAGTTTCACAGATGTCCCAATAGTTTAACAGATGTACCAGTAGTTTCACAGATGTCCCAGTAGGTTAACAGATGTCCCCATAGTTTCACAGATGTCCCAATAGTTTCACAGATGTCCCAGTAGTTTTACAGATATCCCAATAGGTTAACAGATGTCCCCATAGTTTCACAGATGTATCAGTAGTTTCACAGATGTCCAAATAGTTTCACAGATGTCCCAATAGTTTCACAGATGTCCCAATAGTTTCACATATGTCCCATTAGTTCCATAGATGACCCTATAGTTTCACAGATGTTCCAATAGTTTCACAGATGTCCCAATAGTTTCACCTATGTCCCATTTGTTTCACAGATGTCCCCATAGTTTCACAGATGTCCCAATAGTTTAACAGATGTCCCAGTAGTTTTACAGATGTCCCAGTAGTTTCACAGATGTCCCAATAGTTTCACAGATGTCCCAATAGTTTCACAGATGTCCCAGAAGCTTTACAGACATCCCAGTAGGTTAACAGATGTCCCGATAGTTTCACAGATGTACCAGTAGTTTCACAGATGTCCCAATAGTTTCACATATGTCCCATTAGTTTCACAGATGTCCCCATAGTTTCACAGATGTCCCAATAGTTTAACAGATGTCCCAGTAGTATTACAGATGGCCCAGTAGTTTAACACATGTCCCAGTAGTTCCACAGACGCCCCAATAGTTTCACATATGTCCCATTAGTTTCACAGATGTCCCCATAGTTTCACAGATCTCCCAATAGTTTCACAGATGTCCCATTAGTTTCACAGATGTTCCCATAGTTTCACAGATGTTCCAATAGTTTAACAGATGTCCCAGTAGTTTTACAGATGTCCCAGTAGTTTCACACATGTCCCAGTAGTTTCACAGACGCTCCAATAGTTTCACATATGTCCCATTAGTTTCACAGATGTCCCCATAGTTTCACAGATGTCCCAATAGTTTCACAGATGTACCAGTAGTTTCACAGATGTCCCAGTAGGTTAACAGATGTCCCCATAGTTTCACAGATGTCCCAATAGTTTCACAGATGTCCCAGTAGTTTTACAGATATCCCAATAGGTTAACAGATGTCCCCATAGTTTCACAGATGTATCAGTAGTTTCACAGATGTCCAAATAGTTTCACAGATGTCCCAATAGTTTCACAGATGTCCCAATAGTTTCACATATGTCCCTATAGTTCCACAGATGACCCTATAGTTTCACAGATGTTCCAATAGTTTCACAGATGTCCCAATAGTTTCACCTATGTCCCATTTGTTTCACAGATGTCCCCATAGTTTCACAGATGTCCCAATAGTTTCACAGATGTACCAGTAGTTTCACAGATGTCCCAATAGTTTCACAGATGTCCCAATAGTTTGACAGATGTCCCAGAAGTTTTACAGACATCCCAGTAGGTTAACAGATGTTCCGATAGTTTCACAGATGTACCAGTAGTTTCACAGATGTCCCGATAGTTTCACAGATGTCCCAATAGTTTCACAGATGTCCCAGTAGTTTTACAGATATCCCAGTAGGTTAACAGATGTCCCCATAGTTTAACAGATGTCCCAATAGTTTAACAGATGTCCCAGTAGTTTAACACATGTCCCAGTAGTTTCACAGATGTCCCAGTAGGTTAAAAGATGTCCCCATAGTTTCACAGATGTCCCAATAGTTTCACATATGTCCCATTAGTTTCACAGATGTCCCAATAGTTTCACAGATGTCCCAATAGTTTCACAGATGTACCAGTAGTTTCACAGATGTCCCAATAGTCTAACAGATGTCCCAGTAGTTTACCAGATGTCCCAATAGTTTAACAGATGTCCCAATAGTTTCACAGATGTACCAGTAGTTTCACAGATGTCCCAATAGTTTCACAGATGTCCCAATAGTTTCACAGATGTCCCAGAAGGTTTACAGACATCCCAGTAGGTTAACAGATGTTCCGATAGTTTCACAGACGTACCAGTAGTTTCACAGATGTCCCAATAGTTTCACATATGTCCCATTAGTTTCACAGATGTCCCCATAGTTTCACAGATGTCCCAATAGTTTAACAGATGTCCCAGTAGTTTTACAGATGTCCCAGTAGTTTCACAGATGTCCCAATCGTTTCACAGATGTCCCAATAGTTTCACAGATGTCCCAGAAGCTTTACAGACATCCCAGTAGGTTAACAGATGTCCCGATAGTTTCACAGATGTACCAGTAGTTTCACAGATGTCCCAATAGTTTCACATATGTCCCATTAGTTTCACAGATTTCCCCATAGTTTCACAGATGTCCCAATAGTTTAACAGATGTCCCAGTAGTATTACAGATGGCCCAGTAGTTTAACACATGTCCCAGTAGTTCCACAGACACCCCAATAGTTTCACATATGTCCCATTAGTTTCACAGATGTCCCCATAGTTTCACAGATCTCCCAATAGTTTCACAGATGTCCCATTAGTTTCACAGATGTTCCCATAGTTTCACAGAGGTTCCAATAGATTAACAGATGTCCCAGTAGTTTTACAGATGTCCCAGTAGTTTCACACATGTCCCAGTAGTTTCACAGACGCCCCAATAGTTTCACATATGTCCCATTAGTTTCACAGATATCCCCATAGTTTCACAGATGTCCCCATAGTTTCACAGATGTCCCAATAGTTTCACAGATGTACCAATAGTTTCACAGATGTCCCAATAGTTTAACAGATGTCCCAATAGTTTCACCCATGTCCCAATAGTTTTACAGATGTCCCAGGAGTTTAACAGATGTCCCAAAAGTTTAACAGATGTCCCAGTTGTTTCACAGATGTCCCAATAGTTTCACAGATGTCCCAATAGTTTAACAGATGTCCCAGTAGTTTAACAGATGTCCCAGTAGTTTCACAGATGTCCCAATAGTTTAACAGATGTCCCAGTAGTTTAACAGATGTCCCAGTAGTTTCACAAATGTCCCAATAGGTTCACATATGTCCCAGTAGTTTTACAGATGTCCCAGTAGTTTCACCCATGTCCCAATAGTTTCACAGATGTCCCAGGAGTTTAACAGATGTCCCAAAAGTTTAACAGATGTCCCAGTTGTTTCACAGATGTCCCAATAGTTTCACAGATGTACCAATAGTTTCACAGATGTCCCAATAGTTTAACAGATGTCCCAATAGTTTCACCCATGTCCCAATAGTTTCACAGATGTCCCAATAGTTTCACAGATGTACCAATAGTTTCACAGATGTCCCAATAGTTTAACAGATGTCCCAATAGTTTCACCCATGTCCCAATAGTTTCACAGATGTCCCAGGAGTTTAACAGATGTCCCAAAAGTTTAACAGATGTCCCAGTTGTTTCACAGATGTCCCAATAGTTTCACAGATGTCCCAATAGTTTAACAGATGTCCCAGTAGTTTAACAGATGTCCCAGTAGTTTCACAGATGTCCCAATAGTTTAACAGATGTCCCAGTAGTTTAACAGATGTCCCAGTAGTTTCACAAATGTCCCAATAGGTTCACATATGTCCCAGTAGTTTTACAGATGTCCCAGTAGTTTCACCCATGTCCCAATAGTTTCACAGATGTCCCAGGAGTTTAACAGATGTCCCAAAAGTTTAACAGATGTCCCAGTTGTTTCACAGATGTCCCAATAGTTTCACAGATGTACCAATAGTTTCACAGATGTCCCAATAGTTTAACAGATGTCCCAATAGTTTCACCCATGTCCCAATAGTTTCACAGATGTCCCAGGAGTTTAACAGATGTCCCAAAAGTTTAACAGATGTCCCAGTTGTTTCACAGATGTCCCAATAGTTTCACAGATGTCCCAATAGTTTAACAGATGTCCCAGTTGTTTCACAGATGTCCCAATAGTTTCACAGATGTCCCAATAGTTTCACAGATGTCCCAATAGTTTCACAGATGTACCAGTAGTTTCACAGATCTCCCAATAGTTTCACAGATGTCCCATTAGTTTCACAGATGTTCCCATAGTTTCACAGATGTTCCAATAGTTTAACAGATGTCCCAGTAGTTTTACAGATGTCCCAGTAGTTTCACACATGTCCCAGTAGTTTCACAGACGCTCCAATAGTTTCACATATGTCCCATTAGTTTCACAGATGTCCCCATAGTTTCACAGATGTCCCAATAGTTTCACAGATGTACCAGTAGTTTCACAGATGTCCCAGTAGGCTAACAGATGTCCCCATAGTTTCACAGATGTCCCAATAGTTTCACAGATGTCCCAGTAGTTTTACAGATATCCCAATAGGTTAACAGATGTCCCCATAGTTTCACAGATGTATCAGTAGTTTCACAGATGTCCAAATAGTTTCACAGATGTCCCAATAGTTTCACAGATGTCCCAATAGTTTCACATATGTCCCTATAGTTCCACAGATGACCCTATAGTTTCACAGATGTTCCAATAGTTTCACAGATGTCCCAATAGTTTCACCTATGTCCCATTTGTTTCACAGATGTCCCCATAGTTTCACAGATGTCCCAATAGTTTCACAGATGTACCAGTAGTTTCACAGATGTCCCAATAGTTTCACAGATGTCCCAATAGTTTGACAGATGTCCCAGAAGTTTTACAGACATCCCAGTAGGTTAACAGATGTTCCGATAGTTTCACAGATGTACCAGTAGTTTCACAGATGTCCCGATAGTTTCACAGATGTCCCAATAGTTTCACAGATGTCCCAGTAGTTTTACAGATATCCCAGTAGGTTAACAGATGTCCCCATAGTTTAACAGATGTCCCAATAGTTTCACAGATGTCCCAGTAGTTTAACACATGTCCCAGTAGTTTCACAGATGTCCCAATAGTTTCACAGATGTCCCAGAAGGTTTACAGACATCCCAGTAGGTTAACAGATGTTCCGATAGTTTCACAGACGTACCAGTAGTTTCACAGATGTCCCAATAGTTTCACATATGTCCCATTAGTTTCACAGATGTCCCCATAGTTTCACAGATGTCCCAATAGTTTAACAGATGTCCCAGTAGTTTTACAGATGTCCCAGTAGTTTCACAGATGTCCCAATCGTTTCACAGATGTCCCAATAGTTTCACAGATGTCCCAGAAGCTTTACAGACATCCCAGTAGGTTAACAGATGTCCCGATAGTTTCACAGATGTACCAGTAGTTTCACAGATGTCCCAATAGTTTCACATATGTCCCATTAGTTTCACAGATTTCCCCATAGTTTCACAGATGTCCCAATAGTTTAACAGATGTCCCAGTAGTATTACAGATGGCCCAGTAGTTTAACACATGTCCCAGTAGTTCCACAGACACCCCAATAGTTTCACATATGTCCCATTAGTTTCACAGATGTCCCCATAGTTTCACAGATCTCCCAATAGTTTCACAGATGTCCCATTAGTTTCACAGATGTTCCCATAGTTTCACAGAGGTTCCAATAGATTAACAGATGTCCCAGTAGTTTTACAGATGTCCCAGTAGTTTCACACATGTCCCAGTAGTTTCACAGACGCCCCAATAGTTTCACATATGTCCCATTAGTTTCACAGATGTCCCCATAGTTTCACAGATGTCCCCATAGTTTCACAGATGTCCCAATAGTTTCACAGATGTACCAATAGTTTCACAGATGTCCCAATAGTTTAACAGATGTCCCAATAGTTTCACCCATGTCCCAATAGTTTCACAGATGTCCCAGGAGTTTAACAGATGTCCCAAAAGTTTAACAGATGTCCCAGTTGTTTCACAGATGTCCCAATAGTTTCACAGATGTCCCAATAGTTTAACAGATGTCCCAGTAGTTTAACAGATGTCCCAGTAGTTTCACAGATGTCCCAATAGTTTAACAGATGTCCCAGTAGTTTAACAGATGTCCCAGTAGTTTCACAAATGTCCCAATAGGTTCACATATGTCCCAGTAGTTTTACAGATGTCCCAGTAGTTTCACCCATGTCCCAATAGTTTCACAGATGTCCCAGGAGTTTAACAGATGTCCCAAAAGTTTAACAGATGTCCCAGTTGTTTCACAGATGTCCCAATAGTTTCACAGATGTACCAATAGTTTCACAGATGTCCCAATAGTTTCACAGATGTCCCAATAGTTTCACCCATGTCCCAATAGTTTCACAGATGTCCCAGGAGTTTAACAGATGTCCCAAAAGTTTAACAGATGTCCCAGTTGTTTCACAGATGTCCCAATAGTTTCACAGATGTCCCAATAGTTTAACAGATGTCCCAGTAGTTTAACAGATGTCCCAGTAGTTTCACAGATGTCCCAATAGTTTAACAGATGTACCAGTAGTTTCACAGATGTCCCAGTAGGTTAACAGATGTCCCCATAGTTTCACAGATGTCCCAATAGTTTCACAGATGTCCCAGTAGTTTTACAGATATCCCAATAGGTTAACAGATGTCCCCATAGTTTCACAGATGTATCAGTAGTTTCACAGATGTCCAAATAGTTTCACAGATGTCCCAATAGTTTCACAGATGTCCCAATAGTTTCACATATGTCCCATTAGTTCCATAGATGACCCTATAGTTTCACAGATGTTCCAATAGTTTCACAGATGTCCCAATAGTTTCACCTATGTCCCATTTGTTTCACAGATGTCCCCATAGTTTCACAGATGTCCCAATAGTTTCACAGATGTACCAGTAGTTTCACAGATGTCCCAATAGTTTCACAGATGTCCCAATAGTTTGACAGATGTCCCAGAAGTTTTACAGACATCCCAGTAGGTTAACAGATGTTCCGATAGTTTCACAGATGTACCAGTAGTTTCACAGATGTCCCCATAGTTTCACAGATGTCCCAATAGTTTCACAGATGTCCCAGTAGTTTTACAGATATCCCAGTAGGTTAACAGATGTCCCCATAGTTTAACAGATGTCCCAATAGTTTAACAGATGTCCCAGTAGTTTAACAGATGTCCCAGTAGTTTCACAGATGTCCCAGTAGGTTAAAAGATGTCCCCATAGTTTCACAGATGTCCCAATAGTTTCACATATGTCCCATTAGTTTCACAGATGTCCCCATAGTTTCACAGATGTCCCAATAGTTTCACAGATGTACCAGTAGTTTCACAGATGTCCCAATAGTCTAACAGATGTCCCAGTAGTTTACCAGATGTCCCAATAGTTTAACAGATGTCCCAATAGTTTCACAGATGTACCAGTGGTTTCACAGATGTCCCAATAGTTTCACAGATGTCCCAATAGTTTCACAGATGTCCCAGAAGTTTTACAGACATCCCAGTAGGTTAACAGATGTTCCGATAGTTTCACAGATGTACCAGTAGTTTCACAGATGTCCCAATAGTTTCACATATGTCCCATTAGTTTCACAGATGTCCCCATAGTTTCACAGATGTCCCAATAATTTAACAGATGTCCCAGTAGTTTTACAGATGTCCCAGTAGTTTCACAGATGTCCCAATCGTTTCACAGATGTCCCAATAGTTTCACAGATGTCCCAGAAGCTTTACAGACATCCCAGTAGGTTAACAGATGTCCCGATAGTTTCACAGATGTACCAGTAGTTTCACAGATGTCCCAATAGTTTCACATATGTCCCATTAGTTTCACAGATTTCCCCATAGTTTCACAGATGTCCCAATAGTTTAACAGATGTCCCAGTAGTATTACAGATGGCCCAGTAGTTTAACACATGTCCCAGTAGTTCCACAGACACCCCAATAGTTTCACATATGTCCCATTAGTTTCACAGATGTCCCCATAGTTTCACAGATCTCCCAATAGTTTCACAGATGTCCCATTAGTTTCACAGATGTTCCCATAGTTTCACAGAGGTTCCAATAGATTAACAGATGTCCCAGTAGTTTTACAGATGTCCCAGTAGTTTCACACATGTCCCAGTAGTTTCACAGACGCCCCAATAGTTTCACATATGTCCCATTAGTTTCACAGATGTCCCCATAGTTTCACAGATGTCCCCATAGTTTCACAGATGTCCCAATAGTTTCACAGATGTACCAATAGTTTCACAGATGTCCCAATAGTTTAACAGATGTCCCAATAGTTTCACCCATGTCCCAATAGTTTCACAGATGTCCCAGGAGTTTAACAGATGTCCCAAAAGTTTAACAGATGTCCCAGTTGTTTCACAGATGTCCCAATAGTTTCACAGATGTCCCAATAGTTTAACAGATGTCCCAGTAGTTTAACAGATGTCCCAGTAGTTTCACAGATGTCCCAATAGTTTAACAGATGTCCCAGTAGTTTAACAGATGTCCCAGTAGTTTCACAAATGTCCCAATAGGTTCACATATGTCCCAGTAGTTTTACAGATGTCCAAGTAGTTTCACCCATGTCCCAATAGTTTCACAGATGTCCCAGGAGTTTAACAGATGTCCCAAAAGTTTAACAGATGTCCCAGTTGTTTCACAGATGTCCCAATAGTTTCACAGATGTACCAATAGTTTCACAGATGTCCCAATAGTTTAACAGATGTCCCAATAGTTTCACCCATGTCCCAATAGTTTCACAGATGTCCCAGGAGTTTAACAGATGTCCCAAAAGTTTAACAGATGTCCCAGTTGTTTCACAGATGTCCCAATAGTTTCACAGATGTCCCAATAGTTTAACAGATGTCCCAGTAGTTTAACAGATGTCCCAGTAGTTTCACAGATGTCCCAATAGTTTAACAGATGTACCAGTAGTTTCACAGATGTCCCAGTAGGTTAACAGATGTCCCCATAGTTTCACAGATGTCCCAATAGTTTCACAGATGTCCCAGTAGTTTTACAGATATCCCAATAGGTTAACAGATGTCCCCATAGTTTCACAGATGTATCAGTAGTTTCACAGATGTCCAAATAGTTTCACAGATGTCCCAATAGTTTCACAGATGTCCCAATAGTTTCACATATGTCCCATTAGTTCCATAGATGACCCTATAGTTTCACAGATGTTCCAATAGTTTCACAGATGTCCCAATAGTTTCACCTATGTCCCATTTGTTTCACAGATGTCCCCATAGTTTCACAGATGTCCCAATAGTTTCACAGATGTACCAGTAGTTTCACAGATGTCCCAATAGTTTCACAGATGTCCCAATAGTTTGACAGATGTCCCAGAAGTTTTACAGACATCCCAGTAGGTTAACAGATGTTCCGATAGTTTCACAGATGTACCAGTAGTTTCACAGATGTCCCCATAGTTTCACAGATGTCCCAATAGTTTCACAGATGTCCCAGTAGTTTTACAGATATCCCAGTAGGTTAACAGATGTCCCCATAGTTTAACAGATGTCCCAATAGTTTAACAGATGTCCCAGTAGTTTAACAGATGTCCCAGTAGTTTCACAGATGTCCCAGTAGGTTAAAAGATGTCCCCATAGTTTCACAGATGTCCCAATAGTTTCACATATGTCCCATTAGTTTCACAGATGTCCCCATAGTTTCACAGATGTCCCAATAGTTTCACAGATGTACCAGTAGTTTCACAGATGTCCCAATAGTCTAACAGATGTCCCAGTAGTTTACCAGATGTCCCAATAGTTTAACAGATGTCCCAATAGTTTCACAGATGTACCAGTGGTTTCACAGATGTCCCAATAGTTTCACAGATGTCCCAATAGTTTCACAGATGTCCCAGAAGTTTTACAGACATCCCAGTAGGTTAACAGATGTTCCGATAGTTTCACAGATGTACCAGTAGTTTCACAGATGTCCCAATAGTTTCACATATGTCCCATTAGTTTCACAGATGTCCCCATAGTTTCACAGATGTCCCAATAATTTAACAGATGTCCCAGTAGTTTTACAGATGTCCCAGTAGTTTCACAGATGTCCCAATCGTTTCACAGATGTCCCAATAGTTTCACAGATGTCCCAGAAGCTTTACAGACATCCCAGTAGGTTAACAGATGTCCCGATAGTTTCACAGATGTACCAGTAGTTTCACAGATGTCCCAATAGTTTCACATATGTCCCATTAGTTTCACAGATTTCCCCATAGTTTCACAGATGTCCCAATAGTTTAACAGATGTCCCAGTAGTATTACAGATGGCCCAGTAGTTTAACACATGTCCCAGTAGTTCCACAGACACCCCAATAGTTTCACATATGTCCCATTAGTTTCACAGATGTCCCCATAGTTTCACAGATCTCCCAATAGTTTCACAGATGTCCCATTAGTTTCACAGATGTTCCCATAGTTTCACAGAGGTTCCAATAGATTAACAGATGTCCCAGTAGTTTTACAGATGTCCCAGTAGTTTCACACATGTCCCAGTAGTTTCACAGACGCCCCAATAGTTTCACATATGTCCCATTAGTTTCACAGATGTCCCCATAGTTTCACAGATGTCCCCATAGTTTCACAGATGTCCCAATAGTTTCACAGATGTACCAATAGTTTCACAGATGTCCCCATAGTTTCACAGATGTCCCAATAGTTTCACAGATGTACCAGTAGTTTCACAGATGTCCCAATAGTCTAACAGATGTCCCAGTAGTTTACCAGATGTCCCAATAGTTTAACAGATGTCCCAATAGTTTCACAGATGTACCAGTGGTTTCACAGATGTCCCAATAGTTTCACAGATGTCCCAATAGTTTCACAGATGTCCCAGAAGTTTTACAGACATCCCAGTAGGTTAACAGATGTTCCGATAGTTTCACAGATGTACCAGTAGTTTCACAGATGTCCCAATAGTTTCACATATGTCCCATTAGTTTCACAGATGTCCCCATAGTTTCACAGATGTCCCAATAATTTAACAGATGTCCCAGTAGTTTTACAGATGTCCCAGTAGTTTCACAGATGTCCCAATCGTTTCACAGATGTCCCAATAGTTTCACAGATGTCCCAGAAGCTTTACAGACATCCCAGTAGGTTAACAGATGTCCCGATAGTTTCACAGATGTACCAGTAGTTTCACAGATGTCCCAATAGTTTCACATATGTCCCATTAGTTTCACAGATTTCCCCATAGTTTCACAGATGTCCCAATAGTTTAACAGATGTCCCAGTAGTATTACAGATGGCCCAGTAGTTTAACACATGTCCCAGTAGTTCCACAGACACCCCAATAGTTTCACATATGTCCCATTAGTTTCACAGATGTCCCCATAGTTTCACAGATCTCCCAATAGTTTCACAGATGTCCCATTAGTTTCACAGATGTTCCCATAGTTTCACAGAGGTTCCAATAGATTAACAGATGTCCCAGTAGTTTTACAGATGTCCCAGTAGTTTCACACATGTCCCAGTAGTTTCACAGACGCCCCAATAGTTTCACATATGTCCCATTAGTTTCACAGATGTCCCCATAGTTTCACAGATGTCCCCATAGTTTCACAGATGTCCCAATAGTTTCACAGATGTACCAATAGTTTCACAGATGTCCCAATAGTTTAACAGATGTCCCAATAGTTTCACCCATGTCCCAATAGTTTCACAGATGTCCCAGGAGTTTAACAGATGTCCCAAAAGTTTAACAGATGTCCCAGTTGTTTCACAGATGTCCCAATAGTTTCACAGATGTCCCAATAGTTTAACAGATGTCCCAGTAGTTTAACAGATGTCCCAGTAGTTTCACAGATGTCCCAATAGTTTAACAGATGTCCCAGTAGTTTAACAGATGTCCCAGTAGTTTCACAAATGTCCCAATAGGTTCACATATGTCCCAGTAGTTTTACAGATGTCCCAGTAGTTTCACCCATGTCCCAATAGTTTCACAGATGTCCCAGGAGTTTAACAGATGTCCCAAAAGTTTAACAGATGTCCCAGTTGTTTCACAGATGTCCCAATAGTTTCACAGATGTACCAATAGTTTCACAGATGTCCCAATAGTTTAACAGATGTCCCAATAGTTTCACCCATGTCCCAATAGTTTCACAGATGTCCCAGGAGTTTAACAGATGTCCCAAAAGTTTAACAGATGTCCCAGTTGTTTCACAGATGTCCCAATAGTTTCACAGATGTCCCAATAGTTTAACAGATGTCCCAGTAGTTTAACAGATGTCCCAGTAGTTTCACAGATGTCCCAATAGTTTAACAGATGTACCAGTAGTTTCACAGATGTCCCAGTAGGTTAACAGATGTCCCCATAGTTTCACAGATGTCCCAATAGTTTCACAGATGTCCCAGTAGTTTTACAGATATCCCAATAGGTTAACAGATGTCCCCATAGTTTCACAGATGTATCAGTAGTTTCACAGATGTCCAAATAGTTTCACAGATGTCCCAATAGTTTCACAGATGTCCCAATAGTTTCACATATGTCCCATTAGTTCCATAGATGACCCTATAGTTTCACAGATGTTCCAATAGTTTCACAGATGTCCCAATAGTTTCACCTATGTCCCATTTGTTTCACAGATGTCCCCATAGTTTCACAGATGTCCCAATAGTTTCACAGATGTACCAGTAGTTTCACAGATGTCCCAATAGTTTCACAGATGTCCCAATAGTTTGACAGATGTCCCAGAAGTTTTACAGACATCCCAGTAGGTTAACAGATGTTCCGATAGTTTCACAGATGTACCAGTAGTTTCACAGATGTCCCCATAGTTTCACAGATGTCCCAATAGTTTCACAGATGTCCCAGTAGTTTTACAGATATCCCAGTAGGTTAACAGATGTCCCCATAGTTTAACAGATGTCCCAATAGTTTAACAGATGTCCCAGTAGTTTAACAGATGTCCCAGTAGTTTCACAGATGTCCCAGTAGGTTAAAAGATGTCCCCATAGTTTCACAGATGTCCCAATAGTTTCACATATGTCCCATTAGTTTCACAGATGTCCCCATAGTTTCACAGATGTCCCAATAGTTTCACAGATGTACCAGTAGTTTCACAGATGTCCCAATAGTCTAACAGATGTCCCAGTAGTTTACCAGATGTCCCAATAGTTTAACAGATGTCCCAATAGTTTCACAGATGTACCAGTGGTTTCACAGATGTCCCAATAGTTTCACAGATGTCCCAATAGTTTCACAGATGTCCCAGAAGTTTTACAGACATCCCAGTAGGTTAACAGATGTTCCGATAGTTTCACAGATGTACCAGTAGTTTCACAGATGTCCCAATAGTTTCACATATGTCCCATTAGTTTCACAGATGTCCCCATAGTTTCACAGATGTCCCAATAATTTAACAGATGTCCCAGTAGTTTTACAGATGTCCCAGTAGTTTCACAGATGTCCCAATCGTTTCACAGATGTCCCAATAGTTTCACAGATGTCCCAGAAGCTTTACAGACATCCCAGTAGGTTAACAGATGTCCCGATAGTTTCACAGATGTACCAGTAGTTTCACAGATGTCCCAATAGTTTCACATATGTCCCATTAGTTTCACAGATTTCCCCATAGTTTCACAGATGTCCCAATAGTTTAACAGATGTCCCAGTAGTATTACAGATGGCCCAGTAGTTTAACACATGTCCCAGTAGTTCCACAGACACCCCAATAGTTTCACATATGTCCCATTAGTTTCACAGATGTCCCCATAGTTTCACAGATCTCCCAATAGTTTCACAGATGTCCCATTAGTTTCACAGATGTTCCCATAGTTTCACAGAGGTTCCAATAGATTAACAGATGTCCCAGTAGTTTTACAGATGTCCCAGTAGTTTCACACATGTCCCAGTAGTTTCACAGACGCCCCAATAGTTTCACATATGTCCCATTAGTTTCACAGATGTCCCCATAGTTTCACAGATGTCCCCATAGTTTCACAGATGTCCCAATAGTTTCACAGATGTACCAATAGTTTCACAGATGTCCCAATAGTTTAACAGATGTCCCAATAGTTTCACCCATGTCCCAATAGTTTCACAGATGTCCCAGGAGTTTAACAGATGTCCCAAAAGTTTAACAGATGTCCCAGTTGTTTCACAGATGTCCCAATAGTTTCACAGATGTCCCAATAGTTTAACAGATGTCCCAGTAGTTTAACAGATGTCCCAGTAGTTTCACAGATGTCCCAATAGTTTAACAGATGTCCCAGTAGTTTAACAGATGTCCCAGTAGTTTCACAAATGTCCCAATAGGTTCACATATGTCCCAGTAGTTTTACAGATGTCCCAGTAGTTTCACCCATGTCCCAATAGTTTCACAGATGTCCCAGGAGTTTAACAGATGTCCCAAAAGTTTAACAGATGTCCCAGTTGTTTCACAGATGTCCCAATAGTTTCACAGATGTACCAATAGTTTCACAGATGTCCCAATAGTTTAACAGATGTCCCAATAGTTTCACCCATGTCCCAATAGTTTCACAGATGTCCCAGGAGTTTAACAGATGTCCCAAAAGTTTAACAGATGTCCCAGTTGTTTCACAGATGTCCCAATAGTTTCACAGATGTCCCAATAGTTTAACAGATGTCCCAGTAGTTTAACAGATGTCCCAGTAGTTTCACAGATGTCCCAATAGTTTAACAGATGTACCAGTAGTTTCACAGATGTCCCAGTAGGTTAACAGATGTCCCCATAGTTTCACAGATGTCCCAATAGTTTCACAGATCTCCCAGTAGTTTTACAGATATCCCAATAGGTTAACAGATGTCCCCATAGTTTCACAGATGTATCAGTAGTTTCACAGATGTCCAAATAGTTTCACAGATGTCCCAATAGTTTCACAGATGTCCCAATAGTTTCACATATGTCCCATTAGTTCCATAGATGACCCTATAGTTTCACAGATGTTCCAATAGTTTCACAGATGTCCCAATAGTTTCACCTATGTCCCATTTGTTTCACAGATGTCCCCATAGTTTCACAGATGTCCCAATAGTTTCACAGATGTACCAGTAGTTTCACAGATGTCCCAATAGTTTCACAGATGTCCCAATAGTTTGACAGATGTCCCAGAAGTTTTACAGACATCCCAGTAGGTTAACAGATGTTCCGATAGTTTCACAGATGTACCAGTAGTTTCACAGATGTCCCCATAGTTTCACAGATGTCCCAATAGTTCACAGATGTCCCAGTAGTTTTACAGATATCCCAGTAGGTTAACAGATGTCCCCATAGTTTAACAGATGTCCCAATAGTTTAACAGATGTCCCAGTAGTTTAACAGATGTCCCAGTAGTTTCACAGATGTCCCAGTAGGTTAAAAGATGTCCCCATAGTTTCACAGATGTCCCAATAGTTTCACATATGTCCCATTAGTTTCACAGATGTCCCCATGGTTTCACAGATGTCCCAATAGTTTCACAGATGTACCAGTAGTTTCACAGATGTCCCAATAGTCTAACAGATGTCCCAGTAGTTTACCAGATGTCCCAATAGTTTAACAGATGTCCCAATAGTTTCACAGATGTACCAGTGGTTTCACAGATGTCCCAATAGTTTCACAGATGTCCCAATAGTTTCACAGATGTCCCAGAAGTTTTACAGACATCCCAGTAGGTTAACAGATGTTCCGATAGTTTCACAGATGTACCAGTAGTTTCACAGATGTCCCAATAGTTTCACATATGTCCCATTAGTTTCACAGATGTCCCCATAGTTTCACAGATGTCCCAATAATTTAACAGATGTCCCAGTAGTTTTACAGATGTCCCAGTAGTTTCACAGATGTCCCAATCGTTTCACAGATGTCCCAATAGTTTCACAGATGTCCCAGAAGCTTTACAGACATCCCAGTAGGTTAACAGATGTCCCGATAGTTTCACAGATGTACCAGTAGTTTCACAGATGTCCCAATAGTTTCACATATGTCCCATTAGTTTCACAGATTTCCCCATAGTTTCACAGATGTCCCAATAGTTTAACAGATGTCCCAGTAGTATTACAGATGGCCCAGTAGTTTAACACATGTCCCAGTAGTTCCACAGACACCCCAATAGTTTCACATATGTCCCATTAGTTTCACAGATGTCCCCATAGTTTCACAGATCTCCCAATAGTTTCACAGATGTCCCATTAGTTTCACAGATGTTCCCATAGTTTCACAGAGGTTCCAATAGATTAACAGATGTCCAAGTAGTTTTACAGATGTCCCAGTAGTTTCACACATGTCCCAGTAGTTTCACAGACGCCCCAATAGTTTCACATATGTCCCATTAGTTTCACAGATGTCCCCATAGTTTCACAGATGTCCCCATAGTTTCACAGATGTCCCAATAGTTTCACAGATGTACCAATAGTTTCACAGATGTCCCAATAGTTTAACAGATGTCCCAATAGTTTCACCCATGTCCCAATAGTTTCACAGATGTCCCAGGAGTTTAACAGATGTCCCAAAAGTTTAACAGATGTCCCAGTTGTTTCACAGATGTCCCAATAGTTTCACAGATGTCCCAATAGTTTAACAGATGTCCCAGTAGTTTAACAGATGTCCCAGTAGTTTCACAGATGTCCCAATAGTTTAACAGATGTCCCAGTAGTTTAACAGATGTCCCAGTAGTTTCACAAATGTCCCAATAGGTTCACATATGTCCCAGTAGTTTTACAGATGTCCCAGTAGTTTCACCCATGTCCCAATAGTTTCACAGATGTCCCAGGAGTTTAACAGATGTCCCAAAAGTTTAACAGATGTCCCAGTTGTTTCACAGATGTCCCAATAGTTTCACAGATGTACCAATAGTTTCACAGATGTCCCAATAGTTTAACAGATGTCCCAATAGTTTCACCCATGTCCCAATAGTTTCACAGATGTCCCAGGAGTTTAACAGATGTCCCAAAAGTTTAACAGATGTCCCAGTTGTTTCACAGATGTCCCAATAGTTTCACAGATGTCCCAATAGTTTAACAGATGTCCCAGTAGTTTAACAGATGTCCCAGTAGTTTCACAGATGTCCCAATAGTTTCACAGATGTCCCAGTAGGTTAACAGATGTCCCCATAGTTTCACAGATGTCCCAATAGTTTCACAGATGTCCCAGTAGTTTTACAGATAACCCAATAGGTTAACAGATGTCCCCATAGTTTCACAGATGTATCAGTAGTTTCACAGATGTCCAAATAGTTTCACAGATGTCCCAATAGTTTCACAGATGTCCCAATAGTTTCACATATGTCCCATTAGTTCCATAGATGACCCTATAGTTTCACAGATGTTCCAATAGTTTCACAGATGTCCCAATAGTTTCACCTATGTCCCATTTGTTTCACAGATGTCCCCATAGTTTCACAGATGTCCCAATAGTTTCACAGATGTACCAGTAGTTTCACAGATGTCCCAATAGTTTCACAGATGTCCCAATAGTTTGACAGATGTCCCAGAAGTTTTACAGACATCCCAGTAGGTTAACAGATGTTCCGATAGTTTCACAGATGTACCAGTAGTTTCACAGATGTCCCCATAGTTTCACAGATGTCCCAATAGTTTCACAGATGTCCCAGTAGTTTTACAGATATCCCAGTAGGTTAACAGATGTCCCCATAGTTTAACAGATGTCCCAATAGTTTAACAGATGTCCCAGTAGTTTAACAGATGTCCCAGTAGTTTCACAGATGTCCCAGTAGGTTAAAAGATGTCCCCATAGTTTCACAGATGTCCCAATAGTTTCACATATGTCCCATTAGTTTCACAGATGTCCCCATAGTTTCACAGATGTCCCAATAGTTTCACAGATGTACCAGTAGTTTCACAGATGTCCCAATAGTCTAACAGATGTCCCAGTAGTTTACCAGATGTCCCAATAGTTTAACAGATGTCCCAATAGTTTCACAGATGTACCAGTGGTTTCACAGATGTCCCAATAGTTTCACAGATGTCCCAATAGTTTCACAGATGTCCCAGAAGTTTTACAGACATCCCAGTAGGTTAACAGATGTTCCGATAGTTTCACAGATGTACCAGTAGTTTCACAGATGTCCCAATAGTTTCACATATGTCCCATTAGTTTCACAGATGTCCCCATAGTTTCACAGATGTCCCAATAATTTAACAGATGTCCCAGTAGTTTTACAGATGTCCCAGTAGTTTCACAGATGTCCCAATCGTTTCACAGATGTCCCAATAGTTTCACAGATGTCCCAGAAGCTTTACAGACATCCCAGTAGGTTAACAGATGTCCCGATAGTTTCACAGATGTACCAGTAGTTTCACAGATGTCCCAATAGTTTCACATATGTCCCATTAGTTTCACAGATTTCCCCATAGTTTCACAGATGTCCCAATAGTTTAACAGATGTCCCAGTAGTATTACAGATGGCCCAGTAGTTTAACACATGTCACAGTAGTTCCACAGACACCCCAATAGTTTCACATATGTCCCATTAGTTTCACAGATGTCCCCATAGTTTCACAGATCTCCCAATAGTTTCACAGATGTCCCATTAGTTTCACAGATGTTCCCATAGTTTCACAGAGGTTCCAATAGATTAACAGATGTCCCAGTAGTTTTACAGATGTCCCAGTAGTTTCACACATGTCCCAGTAGTTTCACAGACGCCCCAATAGTTTCACATATGTCCCATTAGTTTCACAGATGTCCCCATAGTTTCACAGATGTCCCCATAGTTTCACAGATGTCCCAATAGTTTCACAGATGTACCAATAGTTTCACAGATGTCCCAATAGTTTAACAGATGTCCCAATAGTTTCACCCATGTCCCAATAGTTTCACAGATGTCCCAGGAGTTTAACAGATGTCCCAAAAGTTTAACAGATGTCCCAGTTGTTTCACAGATGTCCCAATAGTTTCACAGATGTCCCAATAGTTTAACAGATGTCCCAGTAGTTTAACAGATGTCCCAGTAGTTTCACAAATGTCCCAATAGGTTCACATATGTCCCAGTAGTTTTACAGATGTCCCAGTAGTTTCACCCATGTCCCAATAGTTTCACAGATGTCCCAGGAGTTTAACAGATGTCCCAAAAGTTTAACAGATGTCCCAGTTGTTTCACAGATGTCCCAATAGTTTCACAGATGTACCAATAGTTTCACAGATGTCCCAATAGTTTAACAGATGTCCCAATAGTTTCACCCATGTCCCAATAGTTTCACAGATGTCCCAGGAGTTTAACAGATGTCCCAAAAGTTTAACAGATGTCCCAGTTGTTTCACAGATGTCCCAATAGTTTCACAGATGTCCCAATAGTTTAACAGATGTCCCAGTAGTTTAACAGATGTCCCAGTAGTTTCACAGATGTCCCAATAGTTTAACAGATGTACCAGTAGTTTCACAGATGTCCCAGTAGGTTAACAGATGTCCCCATAGTTTCACAGATGTCCCAATAGTTTCACAGATGTCCCAGTAGTTTTACAGATATCCCAATAGGTTAACAGATGTCCCCATAGTTTCACAGATGTATCAGTAGTTTCACAGATGTCCAAATAGTTTCACAGATGTCCCACTAGTTTCACAGATGTCCCAATAGTTTCACATATGTCCCATTAGTTCCATAGATGACCCTATAGTTTCACAGATGTTCCAATAGTTTCACAGATGTCCCAATAGTTTCACCTATGTCCCATTTGTTTCACAGATGTCCCCATAGTTTCACAGATGTCCCAATAGTTTCACAGATGTACCAGTAGTTTCAAAGATGTCCCAATAGTTTCACAGATGTCCCAATAGTTTGACAGATGTCCCAGAAGTTTTACAGACATCCCAGTAGGTTAACAGATGTTCCGATAGTTTCACAGATGTACCAGTAGTTTCACAGATGTCCCCATAGTTTCACAGATGTCCCAATAGTTTCACAGATGTCCCAGTAGTTTTACAGATATCCCAGTAGGTTAACAGATGTCCCCATAGTTTAACAGATGTCCCAATAGTTTAACAGATGTCCCAGTAGTTTAACAGATGTCCCAGTAGTTTCACAGATGTCCCAGTAGGTTAAAAGATGTCCCCATAGTTTCACAGATGTCCCAATAGTTTCACATATGTCCCATTAGTTTCACAGATGTCCCCATAGTTTCACAGATGTCCCAATAGTTTCACAGATGTACCAGTAGTTTCACAGATGTCCCAATAGTCTAACAGATGTCCCAGTAGTTTACCAGATGTCCCAATAGTTTAACAGATGTCCCAATAGTTTCACAGATGTACCAGTGGTTTCACAGATGTCCCAATAGTTTCACAGATGTCCCAATAGTTTCACAGATGTCCCAGAAGTTTTACAGACATCCCAGTAGGTTAACAGATGTTCCGATAGTTTCACAGATGTACCAGTAGTTTCACAGATGTCCCAATAGTTTCACATA
This sequence comes from Petromyzon marinus, assembly GCF_048934315.1. Taxonomy (NCBI): domain Eukaryota; kingdom Metazoa; phylum Chordata; class Hyperoartia; order Petromyzontiformes; family Petromyzontidae; genus Petromyzon; species Petromyzon marinus. Next base: position 14,253,959 of record NC_133692.1, read on the forward strand.
TGTCCCATTAGTTTCACAGATGTCCCCATAGTTTCACAGATGTCCCAATAATTTAACAGATGTCCCAGTAGTTTTACAGATGTCCCAGTAGTTTCACAGATGTCCCAATCGTTTCACAGATGTCCCAATAGTTTCACAGATGTCCCAGAAGCTTTACAGACATCCCAGTAGGTTAACAGATGTCCCGATAGTTTCACAGATGTATCAGTAGTTTCACAGATGTCCCAATAGTTTCACATATGTCCCATTAGTTTCACAGATTTCCCCATAGTTTCACAGATGTCCCAATAGTTTAACAGATGTCCCAGTAGTATTACAGATGGCCCAGTAGTTTAACACATGTCACAATAGTTCCACAGACACCCCAATAGTTTCACATATGTCCCATTAGTTTCACAGATGTCCCCATAGTTTCACAGATCTCCCAATAGTTTCACAGATGTCCCATTAGTTTCACAGATGTTCCCATAGTTTCACAGAGGTTCCAATAGTTTAACAGATGTCCCAGTAGTTTTACAGATGTCCCAGTAGTTTCACACATGTCCCAGTAGTTTCACAGACGCCCCAATAGTTTCACATATGTCCCATTAGTTTCACAGATGTCCCCATAGTTTAACAGATGTCCCAATAGTTTCAAAGATGTACCAATAGTTTCACAGATGTCCCCATAGTTTAACAGATGTCCCAATAGTTTCAAAGATGTACCAATAGTTTCACAGATGTCCCAATAGTTTAACAGATGTCCCAATAGTTTCACCCATGTCCCAATAGTTTCACAGATGTCCCAGGAGTTTAACAGATGTCCCAAAAGTTTAACAGATGTCCCAGTTGTTTCACAGATGTCCCAATAGTTTCACAGATGTTCCAATAGTTTAACAGATGTCCCAGTAGTTTAACAGATGTCCCAGTAGTTTCACAGATGTCCCAATAGTTTAACAGATGTCCCAGTAGTTTAACAGATGTCCCAGTAGTTTCACAAATGTCCCAATAGGTTCACATATGTCCCAGTAGTTTTACAGATGTCCCAGTAGTTTCACCCATGTCCCAATAGTTTCACAGATGTCCCAGAAGTTTAACAGATGTCCCAAAAGTTTAACAGATGTCCCAGTTGTTTCACAGATGTCCCAATAGTTTCACAGATGTACCAATAGTTTCACAGATGTCCCAATAGTTTAACAGATGTCCCAATAGATTCACCCATGTCCCAATAGTTTCACAGATGTCCCAGGAGTTTAACAGATGTCCCAAAAGTTTAACAGATGTCCCAGTTGTTTCACAGATGTCCCAATAGTTTCACAGATGTCCCAATAATTTAACAGATGTCCCAGTAGTTTAACAGATGTCCCAGTAGTTTCACAGATGTCCCAATAGTTTAACAGATGTCCCAGTAGTTTAACAGATGTCCCAGTAGTTTCACAAATGTCCCAATAGGTTCACATATGTCCCAGTAGTTTTACAGATGTCCCAGTAGTTTCACAGATGTCCCAATAGTTTAACAGATGTCCCAGTAGTTTAACAGATGTCCCAGTAGTTTCACAGATGTCCCAGTAGGTTAACAGATGTCCCCATAGTTTCACAGATGTCCCAATCGTTTCACAGATGTCCCAGTAGTTTTACAGATATCCCAGTAGGTTAACAGATGTCCCCATAGTTTCACAGATGTCCCAATAGTTTAACAGATGTCCCAGTAGTTTCACAGATGTCCCAGTAGGTTAACAGATGTCCCCATAGTTTCACAGATGTCCCAATAGGTTCACATATGTCCCAGTAGTTTTACAGATGTCCCAGTAGTTTCACAGATGTCCCATTAGTTTCACAGATGTCCCCATATTTTCACAGATGTCCCAATAGTTTCCCAGATGTCCCAATAGTTTCACAGATGTCCCCAAAGTTTCACAGATGTACCAGTAGTTTCACAGCTGTCCCAATATTTTCACAGATGTCCCAATAGTTTCACAGATGTACTAGTAGTTTCACAGATGTCCCGATAGTTTCACATATGTCCCATTAGTTTCACAGATGTCCCCATAGTTTCACAGATGTCCCAATAGTTTAACAGATGTCCCAATAGTTTTAAAGATGTCCCAGTAGTTTCACAGATGTCCCAATAGTTTAACAGATGTCCCAGTAGTTTTACAGATGTCCCAGTAGTTTCACACATGTCCCAGTAGTTTCACAGACGCCCCAATAGTTTCACATATGTCCCATTAGTTTCACAGATGTCCCCATAGTTTCACAGATGTCCCAATAGTTTCACAGATGTCCCAATAGTTTCAGAGATGTCCCATTAGTTTCACAGATGTCCCCATAGTTTCACAGATGTCCCAGTAGGTTAACAGATGTCCCCATAGTTTCACAGATGTCCCACTAGTTTCACAGATGTCCCAGTAGTTTTACAGATATCCCAGTAGGTTAACAGATGTCCCCATAGTTTAACAGATGTCCCAATAGTTTAACAGATGTCCCAGTAGTTTAACAGATGTCCCAGTAGTTTCACAGATGTCCCAGTAGGTTAAAAGATGTCCCCATAGTTTCACAGATGTCCCAATAGTTTCACATATGTCCCATTAGTTTCACAGATGTCCCCATAGATTCACAGATGTCCCAATAGTTTCACAGATGTACCAGTAGTTTCACAGATGTCCCAATAGTCTAACAGATGTCCCAGTAGTTTACCAGATGTCCCAATAGTTTAACAGATGTCCCAGTAGTTTCACAGATGTCCCAGTAGGTTAACAGATGTCCCCATAGTTTCACAGATGTCCCAATAGTTCCACAGATGTCCCAGTAGTTTTCCAGATATCCCAGTAGGTTAACAGATGTCCCCATAGTTTCACAGATGTCCCAATAGTTTCACAGATGTCCCATTAGTTTCACAGATGTCCCCATAGTTTCACAGATGTCCCAGTAGGTTAACAGATGTCCCCATAGTTTCACAGATGTCCCAATAGTTTCACAGATGTCCCAGTAGTTTTACAGATATCCCAGTAGGTTAACAGATGTCCCCATAGTTTCACAAATCTCCCAATAGTTTCACAGATGTCCCATTAGTTTCACAGATGTTCCCATAGTTTCACAGATGTTCCAATAGTTTAACAGATGTCCCAGTAGTTTTACAGATGTCCCAGTAGTTTCACACATGTCCCAGTAGTTTCACAGACGCCCCAATAGTTTCACATATGTCCCATTAGTTTCACAGATGTCCCCATAGTTTCACAGATGTCCCAATAGTTTCACAGATGTACCAGTAGTTTCACAGATGTCCCAGTAAGTTAACAGATGTCCCCATAGTTTCACAGATGTCCCAATAGTTTCACAGATGTCCCAGTAGTTTTACAGATATCCCAATAGGTTAACAGATGTCCACATAGTTTCACAGATGTATCAGTAGTTTCACAGATGTCCAAATAGTTTCACAGATGTCCCAATAGTTTCACAGATGTCCCAATAGTTTCACATATGTCCCATTAGTTCCACAGATGACCCTATAGTTTCACAGATGTTCCAATAGTTTCACAGATGTCCCAATAGTTTCACCTATGTCCCATTTGTTTCACAGATGTCCCCATAGTTTCACAGATGTCCCAATAGTTTCACAGATGTACCAGTAGTTTCACAGATGTCCCAATAGTTTCACAGATGTCCCAATAGTTTCACAGATGTCCCAGAAGTTTTACAGACATCCCAGTAGGTTAACAGATGTTCCGATAGTTTCACAGATGTACCAGTAGTTTCACAGATGTCCCAATAGTTTCACATATGTCCCATTAGTTTCACAGATGTCCCCATAGTTTCACAGATGTTCCAATAGTTTAACAGATGTCCCAGTAGTTTTACAGATGTCCCAGTAGTTTCACACATGTCCCAGTAGTTTCACAGATGCCCCAATAGTTTCACATATGTCCCATTAGTTTCACAGATGTCCCCATAGTTTCACAGATGTCCCAATAGTTTCACAGATGTACCAGTAGTTTCACAGATGTCCCAGTAAGTTAACAGATGTCCCCATAGTTTCACAGATGTCCCAATAGTTTCACAGATGTCCCAGTAGTTTTACAGATATCCCAATAGGTTAACAGATGTCCACATAGTTTCACAGATGTATCAGTAGTTTCACAGATGTCCAAATAGTTTCACAGATGTCCAAATAGTTTCACAGATGTCCCAATAGTTTCACATATGTCCCATTAGTTCCACAGATGACCCTATAGTTTCACAGATGTTCCAATAGTTTCACAGATGTCCCAATAGTTTCACCTATGTCCCATTTGTTTCACAGATGTCCCCATAGTTTCACAGATGTCCCAATAGTTTCACAGATGTACCAGAAGTTTTACAGACATCCCAGTAGGTTAACAGATGTTCCGATAGTTTCAAAGATGTACCAGTAGTTTCACAGATGTCCCAATAGTTTCACATATGTCCCATTAGTTTCACAGATGTCCCCATAGTTTCACAGATGTCCCAATAGTTTAACAGATGTCCCAGTAGTTTTACAGATGTCCCAGTAGTTTCACAGATGTCCCAATAGTTTCACAGATGTCCCAATAGTTTCACAGATGTCCCAATAGTTTCACCTAAGTCCCATTTGTTTCACAGATGTCCCCATAGTTTCACAGATGTCCCAATAGTTTCACAGATGTACCAGTAGTTTCACGGATGTCCCAATAGTTTCACAGATGTCCCAATAGTTTCACAGATGTCCCAGAAGTTTTACAGACATCCCAGTAGGTTAACAGATGTTCCGATAGTTTCACAGATGTACCAGTAGTTTCACAGATGTCCCAATAGTTTCACATATGTCCCATTAGTTTCACAGATGTCCCCATAGTTTCACAGATGTCCCAATAGTTTAAGAGATGTCCCAGTAGTTTTACAGATGTCCCAGTAGTTTCACAGATGTCCCAATAGTTTCACAGATGTCCCAATAGTTTCACAGATGTCCCAGAAGCTTTACAGACATCCCAGTAGGTTAACAGATGTCCCGATAGTTTCACAGATGTACCAGTAGTTTCACAGATGTCCCAATAGTTTCACATATGTCCCATTAGTTTCACAGATGTCCCCATAGTTTCACAGATGTCCCAATAGTTTAACAGATGTCCCAGTATTATTACAGATGGCCCAGTAGTTTAACACATGTCCCAGTAGTTCCACAGACGCCCCAATAGTTTCACATATGTCCCATTAGTTTCACAGATGTCCCCATAGTTTCACAGATCTCCCAATAGTTTCACAGATGTCCCATTAGTTTCACAGATGTTCACATAGTTTCACAGATGTTCCAATAGTTTAACAGATGTCCCAGTAGTTTTACAGATGTCCCAGTAGTTTCACACATGTCCCAGTAGTTTCACAGACGCTCCAATAGTTTCACATATGTCCCATTAGTTTCACAGATGTCCCCATAGTTTCACAGATGTCCCAATAGTTTCACAGATGTACCAGTAGTTTCAAAGATGTCCCAGTAGGTTAACAGATGTCCCCATAGTTTCACAGATGTCCCAATAGTTTCACAGATGTCCCAGTAGTTTTACAGATATCCCAATAGTTTCACAGATGTCCCAATAGTTTCACAGATGTCCCAATAGTTTCACATATGTCCCATTAGTTCCACAGATGACCCTATAGTTTCACAGATGTACCAGTAGTTTCACAGATGTCCCAATAGTTTAACAGATGTCCCAATAGTTTGACAGATGTCCCAGAAGTTTTACAGACATCCCAGTAGGTTAACAGATGTTCCGATAGTTTCACAGATGTACCAGTAGTTTCACAGATGTCCCAATAGTTTCACATATGTCCCATTAGTTTCACAGATGTCCCCATAGTTTCACAGATGTCGCAATAGTTTAGCAGATGTCCCAGTACTTTTACAGATGTCCCAGTAGTTTCACAGATGTCCCAATCGTTTCACAGATGTTCCAATAGTTTCACAGATGTCCCAGAATCTTTACAGACATCCCAGTAGGTTAACAGATGTCCCGATAGTTTCACAGATGTACCAGTAGTTTCACAGATGTCCCAATAGTTTCACATATGTCCCATTAGTTTCACAGATTTCCCCATAGTTTCACAGATGTCCCAATAGTTTAACAGATGTCCCAGTAGTATTACAGATGGCTCAGTAGTTTAACACATGTCCCAGTAGTTCCACAGACGCCCCAATAGTTTCACATATGTCCCATTAGATTCACAGATGTCCCCATAGTTTCACAGATCTCCCAATAGTTTCACAGATGTCCCATTAGTTTCACAGATGTTCCCATAGTTTCACAGATGTTCCAATAGTTTAACAGATGTCCCAGTAGTTTTACAGATGTCCCAGTAGTTTCACACATGTCCCAGTAGTTTCACAGACGCCCCAATAGTTTCACATATGTCCCATTAGTTTCACAGATGTCCCCATAGTTTCACAGATGTCCCAATAGTTTCACAGATGTACCAATAGTTTCACAGATGTCCCAATAGTTTAACAGATGTCCCAATAGTTTCACCCATGTCCCAATAGTTTCACAGATGTCCCAGGAGTTTAACAGATGTCCCAAAAGTTTAACAGATGTCCCAGTTGTTTCACAGATGTCCCAATAGTTTCACAGATGTCCCAATAGTTTAACAGATGTCCCAGTAGATTAACAGATGTCCCAGTAGTTTCACAGATGTCCCAATAGTTTAACAGATGTCCCAGTAGTTTAACAGATGTCCCAGTAGTTTCACAGATGTCCCAATAGGTTCACATATGTCCCAGTAGTTTTACAGATGTCCCAGTAGTTTCACAGATGTCTCAATAGTTTAACAGATGTCCCAGTAGTTTAACAGATGTCCCAATAGTTTCACAGATGTCCCAGTAGGTTAACAGATGTCCCGATAGTTTCACAGATGTTCCAATCGTTTCACATATGTCCCAGTAGTTTTACAGATGTCCCAGTAGTTTCACAGATGTCCCATTAGTTTCACAGAGGTCCCCATATTTTCACAGATGTCCCAATAGTTTCCCAGATGTCCCAATAGTTTCACAGATGTCCCCATAGTTTCACAGATGTACCAGTAGTTTCACAGATGTCCCAATATTTTCACAGATGTCCCAATAGTTTCCCAGATGTCCCAATAGTTTCACAGATGTCCCCATAGTTTCACAGATGTACTAGTAGTTTCACAGATGTCCCAATAGTTTCACATATGTCCCATTAGTTTCACAGATGTCCCCATAGTTTCACAGATGTCCAAATAGTTTAACAGATGTCCCAATAGTTTTAAAGATGTCCCAGTAGTTTCACAGATGTCCCCATAGTTTCACAGATGTCCCAATAGTTTAACAGATGTCCCAGTAGTTTTACAGATGTCCCAGTAGTTTCACACATGTCCCAGTAGTTTCACAGACGCCCCAATAGTTTCACATATGTCCCATTAGTTACACAGATGTCCCCATAGTTTCACAGATGTCCCAATAGTTTCACAGATGTCTCAATAGTTTCACAGATGTCCCATTAGTTTCACAGATGTCCCCATAGTTTCACAGATGTCCCAGTAGGTTAACAGATGTCCCCATAGTTTCACAGATGTCCCAATAGGTTCACATATGTCCCTGTAGTTTTACAGATGTCCCAGTAGTTTCACAGATGTCCCATTAGTTTCACAGAGGTCCCCATATTTTCACAGATGTCCCAATAGTTTCCCAGATGTCCCAATAGTTTCACAGATGGCCCCATAGTTTCACAGATGTACCAGTAGTTTCACAGATGTACCAATATTTTCACAGATGTCCCAATAGTTTCACAGATGTACTAGTAGTTTCACAGATGTCCCAATAGTTTCACATATGTCCCATTAGTTTCACAGATGTCCCCATAGTTTCACAGATGTCCCAATAGTTTAACAGATGTCCCAATAGTTTTAAAGATGTCCCAGTAGTTTCACAGATGTCCCAATAGTTTCACAGATGTCCCAATAGTTTTACAGATGTTCCAGTAGTTTTACAGATGTCCCAGTAGTTTCACACATGTCCCAGTAGTTTCACAGACGCCCCAATAGTTTCACATATGTCCCATTAGTTTCACAGATGTCCCCATAGTTTCACAGATGTCCCAATAGTTTCACAGATGTCCCAATAGTTTCACAGATGTCCCATTAGTTTCACAGATGTCCCCATAGTTTCACAGATGTCCCAGTAGGTTAACAGATGTCCCCATAATTTCACAGATGTCCCAATAGTTTCACGGATGTCCCAGTAGTTTTACAGATATCCCAGTAGATTAACAGATGTCCCCATAGTTTAACAGATGTCCCAATAGTTTAACAGATGTCCCAGTAGTTTTACAGATGTCCCAGTAGTTTCACAGATGTCCCAGTAGGTTAAAAGATGTCCCCATAGTTTCACAGATGTCCCAATAGTTTCACATATGTCCCATTAGTTTCACAGATGTCCCCATAGTTTCACAGATGTCCCAATAGTTTCACAGATGTACCAGTAGTTTCACAGATGTCCCAATAGTCTAACAGATGTCCCAGTAGTTTACCAGATGTCCCAATAGTTTAACAGATGTCCCAGTAGTTTCACAGATGTCCCAGTAGGTTAACAGATGTCCCCATAGTTTCACAGATGTCCCAATAGTTCCACAGATGTCCCAGTAGTTTTCCAGATATCCCAGTAGGTTAACAGATGTCCCCATAGTTTCACAGATGTCCCAATAGTTTCACAGATGTCCCATTAGTTTCACAGATGTCCCCATAGTTTCACAGATGTCCCAGTAGGTTAACAGATGTCCCCATAGTTTCACAGATGTCCCAATAGTTTCACAGATGTCCCAGTAGTTTTACAGATATCCCAGTAGGTTAACAGATGTCCCCATAGTTTCACAAATCTCCCAATAATTTCACAGATGTCCCATTAGTTTCACAGATGTTCCCATAGTTTCACAGATGTTCCAATAGTTTAACAGATGTCCCAGTAGTTTTACAGATGTCCCAGTAGTTTCACACATGTCCCAGTAGTTTCACAGACGCCCCAATAGTTTCACATATGTCCCATTAGTTTCACAGATGTCCCCATAGTTTCACAGATGTCCCAATAGTTTCACAGATGTCCCAATAGTTTCACAGATGTCCCATTAGTTTCACAGATGTCCCCATAGTTTCACAGATGTCCCAATAGTTTAACAGATGTCCCAATAGTTTTAAAGATGTCCCAGTAGTTTCACAGATGTCCCCATAGTTTCACAGATGTCCCAATAGTTTAACAGATGTTCCAGTAGTTTTACAGATGTCCCAGTAGTTTCACACATGTCCCAGTAGTTTCACAGACGCCCCAATAGTTGCACATATGTCCCATTAGTTTTACAGATGTCCCCATAGTTTCACAGATGTCCCAATAGTTTCACAGATGTCCCAATAGTTTCACAGATGTCCCATTAGTTTCACAGATGTCCCCATAGTTTCACAGATGTCCCAGTAGGTTAACAGATGTCCCCATAATTTCACAAATGTCCCAATAGTTTCACGGATGTCCCAGTAGTTTTACAGATATCCCAGTAGATTAACAGATGTCCCCATAGTTTAACAGATGTCCCAATAGTTTAACAGATGTCCCAGTAGTTTTACAGATGTCCCAGTAGTTTCACAGATGTCCCAGTAGGTTAAAAGATGTCCCCATAGTTTCACAGATGTCCCAATAGTTTCACATATGTCCCATTAGTTTCACAGATGTCCCCATAGTTTCACAGATGTCCCAATAGTTTCACAGATGTACCAGTAGTTTCACAGATGTCCCAATAGTCTAACAGATGTCCCAGTAGTTTACCAGATGTCCCAATAGTTTAACAGATGTCCCAGTAGTTTCACAGATGTCCCAGTAGGTTAACAGATGTCCCCATAGTTTCACAGATGTCCCAATAGTTCCACAGATGTCCCAGTAGTTTTCCAGATATCCCAGTAGGTTAACAGATGTCCCCATAGTTTCACAGATGTCCCAATAGTTTCACAGATGTCCCATTAGTTTCACAGATGTCCCCATAGTTTCACAGATGTCCCAGTAGGTTAACAGATGTCCCCATAGTTTCACAGATGTCCCAATAGTTTCACAGATGTCCCAGTAGTTTTACAGATATCCCAGTAGGTTAACAGATGTCCCCATAGTTTCACAAATCTCCCAATAATTTCACAGATGTCCCAATAGTTTCACAGATGTTCCCATAGTTTCACAGATGTTCCAATAGTTTAACAGATGTCCCAGTAGTTTTACAGATGTCCCAGTAGTTTCACACATGTCCCAGTAGTTTCACAGACGCCCCAATAGTTTCACATATGTCCCATTAGTTTCACAGATGTCCCCATAGTTTCACAGATGTCCCAATAGTTTCACAGATGTACCAGTAGTTTCACAGATGTCCCAGTAAGTTAACAGATGTCCCCATAGTTTCACAGATGTCCCAATAGTTTCACAGATGTCCCAGTAGTTTTACAGATATCCCAATAGGTTAACAGATGTCCCCATAGTTTCACAGATGTCCCATTAGTTTCACAGATGTCCCCATAGTTTCACAGATGTCCCAGTAGGTTAACAGATGTCCCCATAGTTTCAGAGATGTCCCAATAGTTTCACGGATGTCCCAGTAGTTTTACAGATATCCCAGTAGATTAACAGATGTCCCCATAGTTTAACAGATGTCCCAATAGTTTAATAGATGTCCCAGTAGTTTTACAGATGTCCCAGTAGTTTCACAGATGTCCCAGTAGGTTAAAAGATGTCCCCATAGTTTCACAGATGTCCCAATAGTTTCACATATGTCCCATTAGTTTCACAGATGTCCCCATAGTTTCACAGATGTCCCAATAGTTTCACAGATGTACCAGTAGTTTCACAGATGTCCCAATAGTCTAACAGATGTCCCAGTAGTTTACCAGATGTCCCAATAGTTTAACAGATGTCCCAGTAGTTTCACAGATGTCCCAGTAGGTTAACAGATGTCCCCATAGTTTCACAGATGTCCCAATAGTTCCACAGATGTCCCAGTAGTTTTCCAGATATCCCAGTAGGTTAACAGATGTCCCCATAGTTTCACAGATGTCCCAATAGTTTCCCAGATGTCCCATTAGTTTCACAGATGTCCCCATAGTTTCACAGATGTCCCAGTAGGTTAACAGATGTCCCCATAGTTTCACAGATGTCCCAATAGTTTCACAGATGTCCCAGTAGTTTTACAGATATTCCAGTAGGTTAACAGATGTCCCCATAGTTTCACAAATCTCCCAATAGTTCCACAGATGTCCCAATAGTTTCACAGATGTACCAGTAGTTTCACAGATGTCCCAATAGTCTAACAGATGTCCCAGTAGTTTACCAGATGTCCCAATAGTTTAACAGATGTCCCAGTAGTTTCACAGATGTCCCAGTAGGTTAACAGATGTCCCCATAGTTTCACAGATGTCCCAATAGTTCCACAGATGTCCCAGTAGTTTTCCAGATATCCCAGTAGGTTAACAGATGTCCCCATAGTTTCACAGATGTCCCAATAGTTTCACAGATGTCCCACTAGTTTCACAGATGTCCCCATAGTTTCACAGATGTCCCAGTAGGTTAACAGATGTCCCCATAGTTTCACAGATGTCCCAATAGTTTCACAGATGTCCCAGTAGTTTTACAGATATCCCAGTAGGTTAACAGATGTCCCCATAGTTTCACAAATCTCCCAATAATTTCACAGATGTCCCATTAGTTTCACAGATGTTCCCATAGTTTCACAGATGTTCCAATAGTTTAACAGATGTCCCAGTAGTTTTACAGATGTCCCAGTAGTTTCACACATGTCCCAGTAGTTTCACAGACGCCCCAATAGTTTCACATATGTCCCAATAGTTTCACAGATGTCCCCATAGTTTCACAGATGTCCCAATAGTTGCACAGATGTACCAGTAGTTTCACAGATGTCCCAGTAAGTTAACAGATGTCCCCATAGTTTCACAGATGTCCCAATAGTTTCACAGATGTCCCAGTAGTTTTACAGATATCCCAATAGGTTAACAGATGTCCCCATAGTTTCACAGATGTCCCATTAGTTTCACAGATGTCCCCATAGTTTCACAGATGTCCCAGTAGGTTAACAGATGTCCCCATAGTTTCACAGATGTCCCAATAGTTTCACGGATGTCCCAGTAGTTTTACAGATATCCCAGTAGATTAACAGATGTCCCCATAGTTTAACAGATGTCCCAATAGTTTAATAGATGTCCCAGTAGTTTTACAGATGTCCCAGTAGTTTCACAGATGTCCCAGTAGGTTAAAAGATGTCCCCATAGTTTCACAGATGTCCCAATAGTTTCACATATGTCCCATTAGTTTCACAGATGTCCCCATAGTTTCACAGATGTCCCAATAGTTTCACAGATGTACCAGTAGTTTCACAGATGTCCCAATAGTCTAACAGATGTCCCAGTAGTTTACCAGATGTCCCAATAGTTTAACAGATGTCCCAGTAGTTTCACAGATGTCCCAGTAGGTTAACAGATGTCCCCATAGTTTCACAGATGTCCCAATAGTTCCACAGATGTCCCAGTAGTTTTCCAGATATCCCAGTAGGTTAACAGATGTCCCCATAGTTTCACAGATGTCCCAATAGTTTCACAGATGTCCCATTAGTTTCACAGATGTCCCCATAGTTTCACAGATGTCCCAGTAGGTTAACAGATGTCCCCATAGTTTCACAGATGTCCCAATAGTTTCACAGATGTCCCAGTAGTTTTACAGATATTCCAGTAGGTTAACAGATGTCCCCATAGTTTCACAAATCTCCCAATAGTTCCACAGATGTCCCATTAGTTTCACAGATGTTCCCATAGTTTCACAGATATCCCAGTAGATTAACAGATGTCCCCATAGTTTAACAGATGTCCCAATAGTTTAATAGATGTCCCAGTAGTTTTACAGATGTCCCAGTAGTTTCACAGATGTCCCAGTAGGTTAAAAGATGTCCCCATAGTTTCACAGATGTCCCAATAGTTTCACATATGTCCCATTAGTTTCACAGATGTCCCCATAGTTTCACAGATGTCCCAATAGTTTCACAGATGTACCAGTAGTTTCACAGATGTCCCAATAGTCTAACAGATGTCCCAGTAGTTTACCAGATGTCCCAATAGTTTAACAGATGTCCCAGTAGTTTCACAGATGTCCCAGTAGGTTAACAGATGTCCCCATAGTTTCACAGATGTCCCAATAGTTCCACAGATGTCCCAGTAGTTTTCCAGATATCCCAGTAGGTTAACAGATGTCCCCATAGTTTCACAGATGTCCCAATAGTTTCACAGATGTCCCATTAGTTTCACAGATGTCCCCATAGTTTCACAGATGTCCCAGTAGGTTAACAGATGTCCCCATAGTTTCACAGATGTCCCAATAGTTTCACAGATGTCCCAGTAGTTTTACAGATATTCCAGTAGGTTAACAGATGTCCCCATAGTTTCACAAATCTCCCAATAGTTCCACAGATGTCCCAATAGTTTCACAGATGTACCAGTAGTTTCACAGATGTCCCAATAGTCTAACAGATGTCCCAGTAGTTTACCAGATGTCCCAATAGTTTAACAGATGTCCCAGTAGTTTCACAGATGTCCCAGTAGGTTAACAGATGTCCCCATAGTTTCACAGATGTCCCAATAGTTCCACAGATGTCCCAGTAGTTTTCCAGATATCCCAGTAGGTTAACAGATGTCCCCATAGTTTCACAGATGTCCCAATAGTTTCACAGATGTCCCATTAGTTTCACAGATGTCCCCATAGTTTCACAGATGTCCCAGTAGGTTAACAGATGTCCCCATAGTTTCACAGATGTCCCAATAGTTTCACAGATGTCCCAGTAGTTTTACAGATATCCCAGTAGGTTAACAGATGTCCCCATAGTTTCACAAATCTCCCAATAATTTCACAGATGTCCCATTAGTTTCACAGATGTTCCCATAGTTTCACAGATGTTCCAATAGTTTAACAGATGTCCCAGTAGTTTTACAGATGTCCCAGTAGTTTCACACATGTCCCAGTAGTTTCACAGACGCCCCAATAGTTTCACATATGTCCCATTAGTTTCACAGATGTCCCCATAGTTTCACAGATGTCCCAATAGTTGCACAGATGTACCAGTAGTTTCACAGATGTCCCAGTAAGTTAACAGATGTCCCCATAGTTTCACAGATGTCCCAATAGTTTCACAGATGTCCCAGTAGTTTTACAGATATCCCAATAGGTTAACAGATGTCCCCATAGTTTCACAGATGTCCCATTAGTTTCACAGATGTCCCCATAGTTTCACAGATGTCCCAGTAGGTTAACAGATGTCCCCATAGTTTCACAGATGTCCCAATAGTTTCACGGATGTCCCAGTAGTTTTACAGATATCCCAGTAGATTAACAGATGTCCCCATAGTTTAACAGATGTCCCAATAGTTTAATAGATGTCCCAGTAGTTTTACAGATGTCCCAGTAGTTTCACAGATGTCCCAGTAGGTTAAAAGATGTCCCCATAGTTTCACAGATGTCCCAATAGTTTCACATATGTCCCATTAGTTTCACAGATGTCCCCATAGTTTCACAGATGTCCCAATAGTTTCACAGATGTACCAGTAGTTTCACAGATGTCCCAATAGTCTAACAGATGTCCCAGTAGTTTACCAGATGTCCCAATAGTTTAACAGATGTCCCAGTAGTTTCACAGATGTCCCAGTAGGTTAACAGATGTCCCCATAGTTTCACAGATGTCCCAATAGTTCCACAGATGTCCCAGTAGTTTTCCAGATATCCCAGTAGGTTAACAGATGTCCCCATAGTTTCACAGATGTCCCAATAGTTTCACAGATGTCCCATTAGTTTCACAGATGTCCCCATAGTTTCACAGATGTCCCAGTAGGTTAACAGATGTCCCCATAGTTTCACAGATGTCCCAATAGTTTCACAGATGTCCCAGTAGTTTTACAGATATTCCAGTAGGTTAACAGATGTCCCCATAGTTTCACAAATCTCCCAATAGTTCCACAGATGTCCCATTAGTTTCACAGATGTTCCCATAGTTTCACAGATGTTCCAATAGTTTAACAGATGTCCCAGTAGTTTTACAGATGTCCCAGTAGTTCCACACATGTCCCAGTAGTTTCACAGACGCCCCAATAGTTTCACATATGTCCCATTAGTTTCACAGATGTCCCCATAGTTTCACAGATGTCCCAATAGTTTCACAGATGTACCAGTAGTTTCACAGATGTCCCAGTAAGTTAACAGATGTCCCCATAGTTTCACAGATGTCCCAATAGTTTCACAGATGTCCCAGTAGTTTTACAGATATCCCAATAGGTTAACAGATGTCCCCATAGTTTCACAGATGTATCAGTAGTTTCACAGATGTCCAAATAGTTTCACAGATGTCCCAATAGTTTCACAGATGTCCCAATAGTTTCACATATGTCCCATTAGTTCCACAGATGACCCTATATTTTCACAGATGTTCCAATAGTTTCACAGATGTCCCAATAGTTTCACCTATGTCCCATTTGTTTCACAGATGTCCCCATAGTTTCACAGATGTCCCAATAGTTTCACAGATGTACCAGTAGTTTCACAGATGTCCCAATAGTTTCACAGATGTCCCAATAGTTTCACAGATGTCCCAGAAGTTTTACAGACATCCCAGTAGGTTAACAGATGTTCCGATAGTTTCACAGATGTACCAGTAGTTTCACAGATGTCCCAATAGTTTCACATATGTCCCATTAGTTTCACAGATGTCCCCATAGTTTCACAGATGTCCCAATAGTTTAACAGATGTCCCAGTAGTTTTACAGATGTCCCAGTAGTTTCACAGATGTCCCAATAGTTTCACAGATGTCCCAATAGTTTCACAGATGTCCCAGAAGCTTTACAGACATCCCAGTAGGTTAACAGATGTCCCGATAGTTTCACAGATGTACCAGTAGTTTCACAGATGTCCCCATAGTTTCACAGATGTCCCAATAGTTTCACAGATGTCCCAGTAGTTTTACAGATATCCCAATAGGTTAACAGATGTCCCCATAGTTTCACAGATGTATCAGTAGTTTCACAGATGTCCAAATAGTTTCACAGATGTCCCAATAGTTTCACAGATGTCCCAATAGTTTCACATATGTCCCATTAGTTCCACAGATGACCCTATAGTTTCACAGATGTTCCAATAGTTTCACAGATGTCCCAATAGTTTCACCTATGTCCCATTTGTTTCACAGATGTCCCCATAGTTTCACAGATGTCCCAATAGTTTCACAGATGTACCAGTAGTTTCACAGATGTCCCAATAGTTTCACAGATGTCCCAATAGTTTCACAGATGTCCCAGAAGTTTTACAGACATCCCAGTAGGTTAACAGATGTTCCGATAGTTTCACAGATGTACCAGTAGTTTCACAGATGTCCCAATAGTTTCACATATGTCCCATTAGTTTCACAGATGTCCCCATAGTTTCACAGATGTCGCAATAGTTTAGCAGATGTCCCAGTAGTTTTACAGATGTCCCAGTAGTTTCACAGATGTCCCAATCGTTTCACAGATGTTCCAATAGTTTCACAGATGTCCCAGAATCTTTGCAGACATCCCAGTAGGTTAACAGATGTCCCGATAGTTTCACAGATGTACCAGTAGTTTCACAGATGTCCCAATAGTTTCACATATGTCCCATTAGTTTCACAGATTTCCCCATAGTTTCACAGATGTCCCAATAGTTTAACAGATGTCCCAGTAGTATTACAGATGGCCCAGTAGTTTAACACATGTCCCAGTAGTTCCACAGACGCCCCAATAGTTTCACATATGTCCCATTAGTTTCACAGATGTCCCCATAGTTTCACAGATCTCCCAATAGTTTCACAGATGTCCCATTAGTTTCACAGATGTTCCCATAGTTTCACAGATGTTCCAATAGTTTAACAGATGTCCCAGTAGTTTTACAGATGTCCCAGTAGTTTCACACATGTCCCAGTAGTTTCACAGACGCCCCAATAGTTTCACATATGTCCCATTAGTTTCACAGATGTCCCCATAGTTTCACAGATGTCCCAATAGTTTCACAGATGTACCAATAGTTTCACAGATGTCCCAATAGTTTAACAGATGTCCCAATAGTTTCACCCATGTCCCAATAGTTTCACAGATGTCCCAGGAGTTTAACAGATGTCCCAAAAGTTTAACAGATGTCCCAGTTGTTTCACAGATGTCCCAATAGTTTCACAGATGTCCCAATAGTTTAACAGATGTCCCAGTAGTTTAACAGATGTCCCAGTAGTTTCACAGATGTCCCAATAGTTTAACAGATGTCCCAGTAGTTTAACAGATGTCCCAGTAGTTTCACAGATGTCCCAATAGGTTCACATATGTCCCAGTAGTTTTACAGATGTCCCAGTAGTTTCACAGATGTCCCAATAGTTTAACAGATGTCCCAGTAGTTTCACAGATGTCCCATTAGTTTCACAGATGTTCCCATAGTTTCACAGATGTTCCAATAGTTTAACAGATGTCCCAGTAGTTTTACAGATGTCCCAGTAGTTTCACACATGTCCCAGTAGTTTCACAGACGCCCCAATAGTTTCACATATGTCCCATTAGTTTCACAGATGTCCCCATAGTTTCACAGATGTCCCAATAGTTTCACAGATGTACCAATAGTTTCACAGATGTCCCAATAGTTTAACAGATGTCCCAATAGTTCACCCATGTCCCAATAGTTTCACAGATGTCCCAGGAGTTTAACAGATGTCCCAAAAGTTTAACAGATGTCCCAGTTGTTTCACAGATGTCCCAATAGTTTCACAGATGTCCCAATAGTTTAACAGATGTCCCAGTAGTTTAACAGATGTCCCAGTAGTTTCACAGATGTCCCAATAGTTTAACAGATGTCCCAGTAGTTTAACAGATGTCCCAGTAGTTTCACAGATGTCCCAATAGGTTCACATATGTCCCAGTAGTTTTACAGATGTCCCAGTAGTTTCACAGATGTCCCAATAGTTTAACAGATGTCCCAGTAGTTTCACAGATGTCCCAATAGTTTCACAGATGTCCCAGTAGGTTAACAGATGTCCCGATAGTTTCACAGATGTTCCAATCGTTTCACAGATGTCCCAGTAGTTTTACAGATATCCCAGTAGGTTAACAGATGTCCCCATAGTTTCACAGATGTCCCAATAGTTTAACACATGTCCCAGTAGTTTCACAGATGTCCCAGTAGGTTAACAGATGTCCCCATAGTTTCACAGATGTCCCAATAGGTTCACATATGTCCCAGTAGTTTTACAGATGTCCCAGTAGTTTCACAGATGTCCCATTAGTTTCACAGAGGTCCCCATATTTTCACAGATGTCCCAATAGTTTCCCAGATGTCCCAATAGTTTCACAGATGTCCCCATAGTTTCACAGATGTACCAGTAGTTTCACAGATGTCCCAATATTTTCACAGATGTCCCAATAGTTTCACAGATGTACTAGTAGTTTCACAGATGTCCCAATAGTTTCACATATGTCCCATTAGTTTCACAGATGTCCCCATAGTTTCACAGATGTCCCAATAGTTTAACAGATGTCCCAATAGTTTTAAAGATGTCCCAGTAGTTTCACAGATGTCCCCATAGTTTCACAGATGTCCCAATAGTTTAACAGATGTCCCAGTAGTTTTACAGATGTCCCAGTAGTTTCACACATGTCCCAGTAGTTTCACAGACGCCCCAATAGTTTCACATATGTCCCATTAGTTTCACAGATGTCCCAGTAGGTTAACAGATGTCCCCATAGTTTCACAGATGTCCCAATAGTTTCACAGATGTCCCAGTAGTTTTACAGATATCCCAGTAGGTTAACAGATGTCCCCATAGTTTAACAGATGTCCCAATAGTTTAACAGATGTCCCAGTAGTTTAACAGATTTCCCAGTAGTTTCACAGATGTCCCAGTAGGTTAAAAGATGTCCCCATAGTTTCACAGATGTCCCAATAGTTTCACATATGTCCCATTAGTTTCACAGATGTCCCCATAGTTTCACAGATGTCCCAATAGTTTCACATATGTCCCATTAGTTTCACAGATGTCCCCATAGTTTCACAGATGTCCCAATAGTTTCACAGATGTACCAGTAGTTTCACAGATGTCCCAATAGTCTAACAGATGTCCCAGTAGTTTACCAGATGTCCCAATAGTTTAACAGATGTCCCAGTAGTTTCACAGATGTCCCAGTAGGTTAACAGATGTCCCCATAGTTTCACAGATGTCCCAATAGTTCCACAGATGTCCCAGTAGTTTTCCAGATATCCCAGTAGGTTAACAGATGTCCCCATAGTTTCACAGATGTCCCAATAGTTTCACAGATGTCCCAGGAGTTTAACAGATGTCCCCGTATAGGAATAGGTTTTACCCTTTTAACTGGCACAAAAACTGACACCTTTATTCAAGGCATCATGTTTGCAATAACCACAACACAAGCAGTCAAAATGCAAAAAAAAAAGACAACTCTGATAATAATATTGGCACTGTCCTTGAATTTGATTGGTCCACACCCGAGACGGCTTTTCTTAAGAGCCCTTTAGTCTCCATTGGTGTTGGACCAGAAGACGCCAAAAGGCGTACAACTCAAAAACAGCGCCACTCTCAGAGTATTGAGGGCTCGGGGTGAGCATTTACATTATGGGACCTCCTTTGCCAGTAACAAGATACAGGAATAGGTTTTTACCTTTTAACTGGCTCCCTCATCCTGCTCCAGACATCCGAGATGCTCTTGCTCAGGGCAGGAGGCTTTGGCGTCTGTGGATAAAGACAAAAATCCCCCCACCCCCCCGTATAGTTAGCATGGCTGTCGGTGCTCGCGCTGTTGGCGACTAGCAGCGTCCATGAAGGCTGGCACAGCGCGCGCATGAAAAAATATATATTGTGGACGATGTTGGTCACGAAAGCCTACGTGTTAAATCTGTGAAACCGCCTGGACATCTGTGAAACTAAACTAAGGGGACATCCGTGAAACCATTGGGAATATCTGTGAAACTAAACTAAGGGGACATCCGTGAAACCATTGGGAATATCTGTGAAACTAAACTGGGACATCCGTGAAACCATTGGGAATATCTGTGAAACTAAACTAAGGGGACATCCGTAAAACCATTGGGAATATCTGTGAAACTAAACTGGGACATCCGTGAAACCATTGGGAATATCTGTGAAACTAAACTGGGACATCCGTGAAACCATTGGGAATATCTGCGAATCTGCGGTGACTGCAACCGTCACCGCGTGGCGCCGGGCTTACGAAGCCACGGCGGGTAACGTGTTGCCATCACGTGCAGCCCCGCTCACTGATCGTAGTACCACCGGCCCCGGCGGGGCCTGGGTTGAGCGTCGGCCAGCCAGGGTCACGTTGGGGCACGGTACGCCGGCTGACCTGCCGACGCGCGACCGGACGATATCGGGCGGGGGGGGGGGCCCGCCGGTGGACCGGGGGGGGGGGGCCGCTGGGCGGTCACGTGGTCTAGAGGAGCTCTCGGGGAGCCCTTTGGGAAAGAGCCGGAGAGGTCTGGAAGGTGGGCGGGGCGAGGGGCGGAGCCGGGCCCAGCCCCAGGCCGCCGTAACGGGGGGGGGGGGCCCCCTGTGAAGGGGCTCGGGGGTCCTTCGTGTTGCTGGCGATGAAGATCCACGGTGGGGTAAACGAAGCCTCTGGCCACGCGGTCCGGGACCCGGCTCATGGAGTCCGGGCCGGGGATAGGGAACCTTGTCCAGTTGTGTCGTGGCGTGGCCAGGTGAGCACTCAACACCCAAAGTGTGGGTGGCGTTGTGTTACGTTGATTTAATGAATAGCGTTGCTCCCAAGGCAACGTCTCGCGATTCGGTTGGACTCACTACAAAACCTATTGGGATGTCTTTGAAACGATTGGCCAGCAACACGCCCGGCAGTCTTCGGCCACAGCAACAGCGACATTTCCAAACCGGACCAGGTGGTTATGTGACGACCTGGTGTGCGCCCTCGTGTGAATCTTTACCAATGACAGTTCTACCGGGAGCTATCCCAAGGCCACATTCGTCGGCACGGCCTGTGGTAGAATCATCGCTGCGCACCGTGGCACTGCAGCCAGAATCAGAATCTTTATTTATACTGGAGGAATACGATGAGCTATGAAGCTCTTTTTCACAAATGTAAAATAATTATAACAGGTGTCCAATAGTTTCAGAGATGTCCAATAGTTTCAGAGATGCCCAATAGTTTCAGAGATGCCCAATAGTTTCAGAGATGTCCAATAGTTTTACAGATGCCCAATAGTTTTACAGATGTCCCAATAGGTTCACATATGTCCCAATAGTTTTACAGATGTCCAATAGTTTCAGAGATGCCCAATAGTTTTACAGATGCCCAATAGTTTCAGAGATGTCCAATAGTTTTACAGATGCCCAATAGTTTTACAGATGCCCAATAGTTTTACAGATGTCCCAATAGTTTCAGAAATGTCCAATAGTTTAACAGATGCCCAATAGTTTTACAGATGCCCAATAGTTTTACAGATGCCCAATAGTTTTACAGATGTCCAATAGTTTCAGAGATGTCCAATAGTTTTACAGATATACAATAGTTTCAGAGATGTCCAATAGTTTCAGAGGTGCCCAATAGTTTCAGAGATGTCCAATAGTTTTACAGATATCCAATAGTTTCACAGATGCCCAATAGTTTTACAGATGCCCAATAGTTTTACAGATGCCCAATAGTTTTACAGATGTCCAATAGTTTCAGAGATGTCCAATAGTTTTACAGATATACAATAGTTTCAGAGATGTCCAATAGTTTCAGAGGTGCCCAATAGTTTCAGAGATGCCCAATAGTTTTACAGATATCCAATAGTTTCACAGATGCCCAATAGTTTTACAGATGCCCAATAGTTTTACAGATATTCAATAGTTTCACAGATGCCCAATAGTTTTACAGATGCCCAATAGTTTTAGAGATGCCCAATAGTTTTACAGATGTCCCAATAGTTTCAGAAATGTCCAATAGTTTAACAGATGCCCAATAGTTTTACAGATGCCCAATAGTTTTACAGATGCCCAATAGTTTTACAGATGTCCAATAGTTTCAGAGATGTCCAATAGTTTTACAGATATACAATAGTTTCAGAGATGTCCAATAGTTTCAGAGGTGCCCAATAGTTTCAGAGATGTCCAATAGTTTTACAGATATCCAATAGTTTCACAGATGCCCAATAGTTTTACAGATGCCCAATAGTTTTACAGATGCCCAATAGTTTTACAGATGTCCAATAGTTTCAGAGATGTCCAATAGTTTTACAGATATACAATAGTTTCAGAGATGTCCAATAGTTTCAGAGGTGCCCAATAGTTTCAGAGATGCCCAATAGTTTTACAGATATCCAATAGTTTCACAGATGCCCAATAGTTTTACAGATGCCCAATAGTTTTACAGATATTCAATAGTTTCACAGATGCCCAATAGTTTTACAGATGCCCAATAGTTTTAGAGATGCCCAATAGTTTTACAGATGCCCAATAGTTTTACAGATGCCCAATAGTTTCACAGATGCCCAATAGTTTTACAGATGTCCAATAGTTTCAGAGATGTCCAATAGTTTTACAGATATACAATAGTTTCAGAGATGTCCAATAGTTTCAGAGGTGCCCAATAGTTTCAGAGATGCCCAATAGTTTTACAGATATCCAATAGTTTCACAGATGCCCAATAGTTTTACAGATGCCCAATAGTTTTAGAGATGCCCAATAGTTTTACAGATGTCCAATAGTTTCAGAGATGTCCAATAGTTTTACAGATGTCCAATAGTTTCAGAAATGTCCAATAGTTTAACAGATGCCCAATAGTTTTACAGATGCCCAATAGTTTTACAGATGCCCAATAGTTTTACAGATGTCCAATAGTTTCAGAGATGTCCAATAGTTTTACAGATATACAATAGTTTCAGAGATGTCCAATAGTTTCAGAGGTGCCCAATAGTTTCACAGATGCCCAATAGTTTTACAGATGCCCAATAGTTTTAGAGATGCCCAATAGTTTTACAGATATCCAATAGTTTCACAGATGCCCAATAGTTTTACAGATGCCCAATAGTTTTAGAGATGCCCAATAGTTTTACAGATGTCCAATAGTTTCACAGATGCCCAATAGTTTTACAGATGCCCAATAGTTTTAGAGATGCCCAATAGTTTTACAGATGTCCAATAGTTTCAGAGATGTCCAATAGTTTTACAGATGCCCAATAGTTTTAGAGATGCCCAATAGTTTTACAGATGCCCAATAGTTTTAGAGATGCCCAATAGTTTTACAGATGCCCAATAGTTTTACAGATGCCCAATAGTTTTACAGATGCCCAATAGTTTTAGAGATGCCCAATAGTTTTACAGATGCCCAATAGTTTTACAGATGCCCAATAGTTTTACAGATGCCCAATAGTTTCACTCATGTCCAGTCGTCGCCTTCCCCTGGTGCAGCCCCCAACGTGACCACGAGCCGTGAGGTTGACGCGCAGCTCACCAGTACCGGGGTCTTGGTGGAAGCCGAGCGGGAACGACGATCGCCTGTCGCTAGATCTCGGCCGTGCGCCTCACCCCTCTCCCCGGAATCCCCACGGCCACCGTCGCTTCGTCAGCGGGGGGCGGTCGGAGTCGCCGCACCGTCACCCCGACGGACGTCGCGGTCGGGCGGGCCGATGCCGTCCTTGCCGCCGTTGCCGCCGCCGCCGCCGCCGCCGCCGCCCATCCTCCTCGCGTGCGGGGCGCCCTCGCTCACGGCGGGGAGGGATCGGCATCCGTGCGCGCGGGGAGGCGACAATCCCCCCACGCGGCGCATTAGCGGACCGCCGGGGGGGCAGGCGAAGTCGGCGAGGGGCTCCGACGAACACCGGCAAAGCTCCGTCGCCGCACGTGGGGAGTCGTTCACCGCCGCGGCCCGGCGCTCTCAACGCGCCTCTCCAAAGGTGGAGGTGAGCGGAACCGGAGGAGGGGGAGGAGGAGCCTGCAGGAGAAAGGTCCTAGAACAAGATGACACTGAAGCAGACGAACGGGGGAATAACACAATTTCAAAAGTAGCAGCTTTGCATTATTCAAATATGGTGGTGGTGATGGTGATGATGGTGGTGATGGTGGTGGTGGTGATGGTGGTGGTGGTGGTGATGGTGGTGATAGTGGTGGTGGTGGTGGTGAGGGTGGTGATGGTGGTGGTGGTGGCGGGGGTGGTGATGATGGTGATGGTGGTGGTGGGGGTGGTGATAGTGGTGGGGGTGGTGATGGTGGTGGTGGTGGGGGTGGTGGTGGGGGTGGTGATGGTGGTGGTGGGGGTGGTGGTGATGGTGGTGGTGATGGTGGGGGTGGTGGTGATGGTGGTGGTGGTGATGGTGGTGGTGATGGTGGGGGTGGTGGTGATGGTGGTGGTGGTGGTGATGGTGGTGGTGGTGGTGGTTATGGTGATGGTGGTGGTGGTGGTGGCGCTGCTGTTGCTGGTGGCCTTGGTCAGGACCCGCTCCCTGACCCTCCTCACCTACGTCACAATGCTCTTGCAGGTGACGGGGAGATTTGTATCTGAGTGGACAAAGACAAATATGACCCTCCCCCCGTAGAGCATTAACACTACACTATACACTACACTATACACTACACTATACACTACACTATACACTACACTATACACTACACTATACACTATACACTACACTATACACTACACTATACACTACACTATACACTACACTATACACTACACTATACACTATCCACTACACTACACTATACACTACACTACACACTACACTATACACTACACTATACACTACACTACACTATACACTACACTACACTATACACTACACTATACACTACACTATACACTACACTATACACTATACTATACACTACACTATACAATACACTATACACTACACAATACACTACACTATACTATACACTATACACTAGACTATACACTAGACTATACACTACACTATACACTACACTATACACTACACTATACATTACACTATACACTACACTATACACTACACACTACACTATACACTACACTATACAATACACTATACACTACACAATACACTACACTATACTATACACTATACACTAGACTATACACTAGACTATACACTACACTATACACTACACTATACACTACACTATACACTACACTATACATTACACTATACACTACACTATACACTACACACTACACTATACACTACACTATACACTACACTATACACTACACTATACACTACACTATACACTGCACTATACACTACACTATACACTACACTATACACAACACTATACACTACACTATACACTACACTATACACTACACTATACACTACACTATACACTACCCTATACACTATACACTACACTATACACTACACTATACACTACACTATACACTACACTATACACTACACTATACACTATACACTACACTATACACTATACTATACACTATACACTACACTATACACTACACTGTACACTACACTGTACACTATACACTACACTATACACTACACTATACACTACACTATACACTATACACTACACTATACACTGCAGTATACACTGCACTATACACTATACACTACCCTATACACTATACACTACACTATACACTACACTATACACTACACTATACACTACACTATACACTACACTACACACTACACACTACACTATACTATACACTATACACTACACTGTACACTACACTGTACACTATACACTACACTATACACTACACTATACACTACACTATACACTACACTATACACTACACTATACACTACACTATACACTACACTATACACTACACTATACACTACACTATACACTACACTATACACTACACTATACACTGCACTATACACTGCACTATACACTGCACTATACACTACACTATACACTACACTATACACAACACTATACACTACACTATACACTATACCCTACACTATACACTACACTATACACTACACTATACACTACACTATACACTACACTTTACACTACACTATACACTGCACTATACACTGCACTATACACTGCACTATACACTGCAGTATACACTGCACTATACACTGCACTATACACTACACTATACACTACACTATACCCTACACTATACACTATACAGTACACTATACACTACATTATACACTACACTATACACTACACTATACACTACACTATACACTACACTATACACTACACTATACACTACACTATACTATACACTATACACTACACTATACACTACACTATACACTACACTGTACAATACACTGTACACTATACACTACACTATACACTACACTATACACTACACTATACACTACACTATACACTACATTATACACTACACTATACACAACACTATACACTAGACTATACACTACACTATACACTACACAATACACTACACTATACACTACACTGCACTATACACTACACTATACACTACACTATAAACTACACTATACACTACACTATACACTACACTATACACTACACTATGCACTATACACTACACTATACACTACACTATACCCTACACTATACACTATACAGTACACTATACACTACATTATACACTACACTATACACTACACTATACACTACACTACACTATACACTACACTATACACTACACTATACTATACACTATACACTACACTATACACTACACTATACACTACACTGTACAATACACTGTACACTATACACTACACTATACACTACACTATACACTACACTATACACTACACTATACACTACATTATACACTACACTATACACAACACTATACACTAGACTATACACTACACTATACACTACACAATACACTACACTATACACTACACTGCACTATACACTACACTATACACTACACTATAAACTACACTATACACTACACTATACACTACACTATACACTACACTATGCACTATAAACTACACTGTACACTACACTATACACTACACTATACACTACACTATACACTACACTATACATTACACTATACACTACACTATACACTACACTATACACTACACTATACACTACACTATACACTACACTACACTATACACTACACTATACACTACACTATACACTACACTATACACTACACTATACACTACACTGTACACTACACTGTACACTATACACTACACTATACACTACACTATACACTACACTATACACTACATTATACACTACACTATACACTACACTATACACTAGACTATACACACTATACACTACACTATACACTACACTATACACTATGCACTACACTATACACTACACTATACACTACACTATACACTGCACTATACACTACACTATACACTACACTATACACTACACTATACACTACACTATACACTACACTATACACTACACTTTACACTACACTATACACTACACTATACACTACACTATACACTATAAAGTACACTGTACACTACACTATACACTACACTATACACTACACTATACACTACACTATACACTATACTCTACACTATACACTATACTATACACTACACTATACACTACACTATACTCTACACTATACACTACACTATACACTACACTATACACTATACACACAGACACACAGAGACACACAGAGACACGCAGACAGAAACACACACAGACACACAGAGACACACAGAGACACACAGACACACACACAGACACACACACAGATACACACACACACAGACACACAGACAGAGACACACACACGCAGACACACACACAGACAGAGACTCACACACACAGACACACACACACAGATACATAGAGACACACAGACACACACACACAGACACAGAGACGCACACACACAGAGACACAGACACACACAGAGACACAGAGACACACACACAGACACAGAGACACAGACACACACACAGAGACACACACACAGACACACACAGACACACAGAGACACACACACACACAGAGACACACAGACACACACACAGAGACACACACAGACACACAGACACACACACAGAGACACACAGACACACACACAGACACACACAGACACACACACAGACACACACACACAGACACACACAGAGACACACACACACAGACACACACAGACACACACACAGACACACACACAGACACACACAGACACACACACAGACACACACACACAGACACACACAGACACACACACACACAGACACACACACAGACACACACAGAGACACACACATACAGACACACACACAGACACACACACACAGACACACACAGACACACACACACAGACACACACAGACACACACAGAGACACACACACACACAGGCACACACACAGAGACACACACACACACAGACACACACACAGACACACACACAGAGACACACAAAGACACACACACACAGAGACACACACACACAGACACACAGACACACACACAGACACACACACAGAGACACACAGACACACACACACTCCACGACGTTTCGATCGCAACACACGACCCTGATGAAGGCCGCTTGCGTTGCTTTAATTTTAAATTTATTATTTTTAAAAAATAGTTTTTATTTTTTTATTTTTATTTGATTAAATTTTACATTTTCTAATAATTTAAATTAACACAAAAATGTAATAATTATTTCCCTAGCTAAGTGACTTTTCTCCCGAAAGAGGCGAAGAATAATAATAAGGAAGTCCCCGCAGGCCACCAAAGGCTCAAGTCTAAGCGACGAGAATCTCACCACCACCAACTCCTCCGCGCCTCGTCCACTCGCTGTCGACACCTGTCACGTGGCGCGTCACGTGACGCCGAGTGACGTCACGCGAGCGGAACTCGGCGCCACGTGACCGGAACTCGGTGCCACGTGACTGCGGCTGGCCCCGCCCACTTGGAGGGGTGCGGAAAAGGGTGACGTCATGGAGGGGGATGGGCGGAGCCGAGGGGGGAGGGGCGAAGTCGACTCAGTCACTCATAGTCACTCACAGTCACTCACACAGTTACACAGTCACTCACACAGTCACTCAGTCACTCACACAGTCACACAGTCACTCACAGTCACTCACACAGTCACACAGTCACTCACACAGTCACACGCAGTCACTCACACAGTCACTCACAGGGGTGAGGAAGGTGTCCACGCGTGGTGCTGGCCACCCACCCACACGAGTGCCGTGCCGGCCTTCATAGTTACTGTCTAACACCACTTGCCACAACAGTTTGTTAAGGCTACAGTGGGTGGGTGAGATGGTGAGTGAGTCGGTGATTGCGTGAGTGGGTGAATGAGATGGTGAGTGGGTGAGTGAGATGGTGAGTGAGTGGGTGAATGAGTGGGTGAGTGAGATGGTGAGTAAGATGGTGAGTGAGTGGGTGAATGAGAGGGTGAGTGAGTGGGTGAATGAGAGGGTGAGTGAGATGGTGAGTGAGTGGGTGGGTGAGTGAGTGAGATGGCAAGCGAGTGGGTGAGTGAGATGGTGAGTGAGTGGGTGATTTAGTGGGTGAGTGAGTGGGTGGGTGAGTGGGTGGGTGAGTGAGTGGGTGGTGAGTGGGTGAGTGAGTGGGTGGATGGGTGAATGGGTGAGTGAGTGGGTGAGTGAGTGAGTGGGTGATGAGTGGTTGGGTGAATGAGTGAGTGGGTGAGTGAGTGGGTGAGTGGGTGAGTGAGTGGGTGAGTGTGAGGGTGAGTGATTGGGTGAGTGAGAGGGTGAGTGAGTGAGTGGGTGAGTTGGTGAGTGAGTGGGTGAGTGTGTGGGTGAGTGAGTGGGTGGGTGAGTGAGTGGGTGGGTGAGTGAGTGGGTGGTGAGTGGGTGAGTGAGTGGGTGAGTGGATGGGTGAATGGGTGAGTGAGTGAGTGGGTGAGTGAGTGAGTGGGTGAGTGAGTGGGTGGGTGAGTGAGTGGGTGAGTGAGTGGGTGAGTGAGTGGGTGAGTGGGTGAGTGTGAGGGTGAGTGATTGGGTGAGTGAGTGGGTGAGTGAGTGAGTGGGTGAGTGAGTGAGTGGGTGAGTGAGTGAGTTGGTGAGTGAGTGGGTGAGTGTGTGGGTGAGTGAGTGGGTGATTGAGTGGGTGAGTGAATGGGTGAGTGAGTGGGTGAGTGAGTGGTGAGTGGGTGAGTGAGTGGGTGAGTGGGTGGGTGAATTGGTGAGTGAGTGGGTGAGTGAGTGGGTGAGTGGGTGAGTGAGTGAATGGGTGAGTGAGTGAGTGGGTAAGTGAGTGCGTAAGTGAGTGGGTGAGTGAGTGAGTGTGTGAGTGGGTGAGTGAGTGGGTGGGTGAGTAAGTGGGTGAGTGAGTGGGTGAGTGAGTGAGTGTGTGAGTGGGTGAGTGGGTGAGTGAGTGGGTGCGTAAGTAGGTGAGTGAGTGGGTGAGTGGGTGAGTGAGTGGGTGAGTGTGAGGGTGAGTGAGTGGGTGGGTGAGTGAGTGGGTGAGTGTGAGGGTGAGTGAGTGGGTGAGTGAGTGGGTGGCTGAGTGAGTGAGTTGGTGAGTGAGTGGGTGAGTGTGTGGCTGAGTGAGTGAGTTGGTGAGTGAGTGGGTGAGTGTGTGGGTGAGTGAGTGAGTGGGTGAGTGAGTGGGTAAGTGAATGGGTGAGTAAGTGGGTGAGTGAGTGGTGAGTGGGTGAGTGAGTGGGTGAGTGGGTCGGTGAATTGGTGAGTGAGTGAGATGGTGAGTAAGATGGTGAGTGAGTGGGTGAATGAGAGGGTGAGTGAGTGGGTGAATGAGAGGGTGAGTGAGATGGTGAGTGGGTGGGTGAGTGAGTGAGATGGCAAGCGAGTGGGTGAGTGAGATGGTGAGTGAGTGGGTGATTTAGTGGGTGAGTGAGTGGGTGGGTGAGTGGGTGGGTGGGTGAGTGAGTGGGTGGTGAGTGAGTGAGTGGGTGAGTGAGTGAGTGGGTGATGAGTGGTTGGGTGAATGAGTGAGTGGGTGAGTGAGTGGGTGAGTGAGTGGGTGAGTGGGTGAGTGAGTTGGTGAGTGTGAGGGTGAGTGATTGGGTGAGTGAGTGGGTGAGTGAGTGAGTGGGTGAGTGGGTGAGTGAGTGAGTTGGTGAGTGAGTGGGTGAGTGTGTGGGTGAGTGAGTGGGTGGGTGAGTGAGTGGGTGGGTGGGTGGGTGAGTGAGTGGGTGGTGAGTGGGTGAGTGAGTGGGTGAGTGGATGGGTGAATGGGTGAGTGAGTGAGTGGGTGAGTGAGTGAGTGAGTGGGTGAGTGAGTGGGTGGGTGAGTGAGTGAGTGGGTGAGTGAGTGGGTGAGTGAGTGGGTGAGTGGGTGAGTGAGTGGGTGAGTGTGAGGGTGAGTGATTGGGTGAGTGAGTGGGTGAGTGAGTGAGTGGGTGAGTGAGTGAGTGGGTGAGTGAGTTGGTGAGTGAGTGGGTGAGTGTGTGGGTGAGTGAGTGGGTGATTGAGTGGGTGAGTGAATGGGTGAGTGAGTGGGTGAGTGAGTGGTGAGTGGGTGAGTGAGTGGGTGAGTGGGTGGGTGAATTGGTGAGTGAGTGGGTGAGTGAGTGGGTGAGTGGGTGAGTGAGTGAATGGGTGAGTGAGTGAGTGGGTGAGTGGGTGAGTGGGTAAGTGAGTGCGTAAGTGAGTGGGTGAGTGAGTGAGTGAGTGTGTGAGTGGGTGAGTGAGTGGGTGGGTGAGTAAGTGGGTGAGTGAGTGGGTGAGTGTGAGGGTGAGTGATTGGGTGAGTGAGTGGGTAAGTGAGTGAGTGGGTGAGTGGGTGAGTGAGTGAGTTGGTGAGTGAGTGGGTGAGTGTGTGGGTGAGTGAGTGGGTGGGTGAGTGAGTGGGTGGGTGGGTGAGTGAGTGGGTGGTGAGTGGGTGAGTGAGTGGGTGAGTGGATGGGTGAGTGAGTGAGTGAGTGGGTGAGTGAGTGAGTGGGTGAGTGAGTGGGTGGGTGAGTGAGTGAGTGGGTGAGTGAGTGGGTGAGTGAGTGGGTGAGTGGGTGAGTGAGTGGGTGAGTGTGAGGGTGAGTGATTGGGTGAGTGAGTGGGTGAGTGAGTGAGTGGGTGAGTGAGTGAGTGGGTGAGTGAGTTGGTGAGTGAGTGGGTGAGTGTGTGGGTGAGTGAGTGGGTGATTGAGTGGGTGAGTGAATGGGTGAGTGAGTGGGTGAGTGAGTGGTGAGTGGGTGAGTGAGTGGGTGAGTGGGTGGGTGAATTGGTGAGTGAGTGGGTGAGTGAGTGGGTGAGTGGGTGAGTGAGTGAATGGGTGAGTGAGTGAGTGGGT
The DNA here is from genome assembly GCF_048934315.1 of Petromyzon marinus. Classification (NCBI taxonomy): domain Eukaryota; kingdom Metazoa; phylum Chordata; class Hyperoartia; order Petromyzontiformes; family Petromyzontidae; genus Petromyzon; species Petromyzon marinus. The sequence goes on from NC_133692.1 coordinate 14,286,214, forward strand.
GAGTGGGTGAGTGGGTGAGTGAGTGCGTAAGTGAGTGGGTGAGTGAGTGAGTGTGTGAGTGGGTGAGTGAGTGGGTGGGTGAGTAAGTGGGTGAGTGAGTGGGTGAGTGTGAGGGTGAGTGCGTGGGTGAGTGAGTGGGTGGCTGAGTGAGTGAGTTGGTGAGTGAGTGGGTGAGTGTGTGGCTGAGTGAGTGAGTTGGTGAGTGAGTGGGTGAGTGTGTGGGTGAGTGAGTGAGTGAGTGGGTGAGTGAGTGGGTAAGTGAATGGGTGAGTGAGTGGGTGAGTGAGTGGTGAGTGGGTGAGTGAGTGGGTGAGTGGGTCGGTGAATTGGTGAGTGAGTGGGTGAGTGAGTGGGTGAGTGGGTGAGTGAGTGAATGGGTGAGTGAGTGAGTGGGTGTGGGTGAGTGCGTAAGTGAGTGGGTGAGTGAGTGAGTGTGTGAGTGGGTGAGTGAGTGGGTGGGTGAGTAAGTGGGTGAGTGAGTGGGTGAGTGAGTGAGTGTGTGTGTGAGTGGGTGAGTGGGTGAGTGAGTGGGTGAGTGAGTGGGTGAGTAAGTGGGTGAGTGAGTGGGTGGGTGATGAGTGGTTGGGTGAATGAGTGAGTGGGTGAATGAGTGGGTGAGTGAGTGGGTGAGTGGGTGAGTGAGTTGGTGAGTGTGAGTGATTGGGTGAGTGAGTTGGTGAGTGAGTGAGTGAGTGGGTGAGTGGGTGAGTGAGTGAGTTGGTGAGTGAGTGGGTGAGTGTGTGGGTGAGTGAGTGGGTGGGTGAGTGAGTGGGTGGGTGGGTGGGTGAGTGAGTGGGTGGTGAGTGGGTGAGTGAGTGGGTGAGTGGATGGGTGAATGGGTGAGTGAGTGAGTGAGTGGGTGAGTGAGTGAGTGGGTGAGTGAGTGGGTGGGTGAGTGAGTGAGTGGGTGAGTGAGTGGGTGAGTGAGTGGGTGAGTGGGTGAGTGAGTGGGTGAGTGTGAGGGTGAGTGATTGGGTGAGTGAGTGGGTGAGTGAGTGAGTGGGTGAGTGAGTGAGTGGGTGAGTGAGTGAGTTGGTGAGTGAGTGGGTGAGTGTGTGGGTGAGTGAGTGGGTGATTGAGTGGGTGAGTGAATGGGTGAGTGAGTGGGTGAGTGAGTGGTGAGTGGGTGAGTGAGTGGGTGAGTGGGTGGGTGAATTGGTGAGTGAGTGGGTGAGTGAGTGGGTGAGTGGGTGAGTGAGTGAATGGGTGAGTGAGTGAGTGGGTGAGTGGGTGAGTGGGTAAGTCAGTGCGTAAGTGAGTGGGTGAGTGAGTGAGTGTGTGAGTGGGTGAGTGAGTGGGTGGGTGAGTAAGTGGGTGAGTGAGTGGGTGAGTGAGTGAGTGTGTGAGTGGGTGAGTGGGTGAGTGAGTGGGTGAGTGAGTGAGTGGGTGAGTAAGTAGGTGAGTGAGTGGGTGAGTGAGTGGGTGAGTGTGAGGGTGAGTGAGTGGGTGAGTGAGTGGGTGAGTGTGAGGGTGAGTGAGTGGGTGAGTGAGTGGGTGGCTGAGTGAGTGAGTTGGTGAGTGAGTGGGTGAGTGTGTGGCTGAGTGAGTGAGTTGGTGAGTGGGTGGGTGAGTGTGTGGGTGAGTGAGTGAGTGGGTGAGTGAGTGGGTAAGTGAATGGGTGAGTGAGTGGGTGAGTGAGTGGTGAGTGCGTGAGTGAGTGGGTGAGTGGGTCGGTGAATTGGTGAGTGAGTGGGTGAGTGAGTGGGTGAGTGGGTGAGTGAATGGGTGAGTGAGTGAGTGGGTGTGGTGGTGATGGTGGTGGTGATGGGGGTGGTGGTGGTGGTGGTGGTGGTGATGGTGGTGGTGGTGATGGTAGTGGGGGTGGTGGTGGTGGTGGTGATGGTGGTGGTGATGGTGGTGGTAGTGGTGGGGGTGGTTATGGTGGTGGTGGTGATGGTGGTGGTGGTGGTGATGGTGGTGGTGATGGTGGTGGTGGTGGTGATGGTGGTGATGGTGGGGGTGATGATGGTGGTGGTGGTGGTGATGGTGGTGGTGATGGTGGTGGCGATGGTGGTGGTGGTGATGGTGGTGGTGATGGTGATGATGGTGGTGGTGGTGGTGATAGTGGGGGTGGTGGTGGTGATGGTGGTGGTGGTGATGATGGTGATGGTGGTGGTGGTGATGGTGGTGGTGGTGGTGATGGTGGTGGTGATGGTGGTGGTGATTGTGGTGGTGGTGGTGGTGATGGTGGTGGTGATGGTGGTGGTGGTGATGGTGGTGGTGGTGATGGTGGTGATAGTGGTGGTGGTGGTGGGGGTGGTGATGGTGGTGGTGGTGGTGGGGGTGGTGATGATGGTGATGGTGGTGGTGGGGGTGGTGATGGTGGTGGGGGTGGTGGTGGGGGTGGTGATGGTGGTGGTGGGGGTGGTGGTGGTGGTGGTGATGGTGGGGGTGGTGGTGATGGTGGTGGTGGTGATGGTGGTGGTGATGGTGGGAGTGGTGGTGATGGTGGTGGTGGTGGTGATGGTGGTGGTTATGGTGATGGTGGTGGTGGCGCTGCTGTTGCTGGTGGCCTTGGTCAGGACCCGCTCCCTGACCCTCCTCACCTACGTCACAATGCTCTTGCAGGTGACGGGGAGATTTGTATCTGAGTGGACAAAGACAAATATGACCCTCCCCCCGTAGAGCATTAACACTACACTATACACTACACTATACACTACACTATACACTACACTATACACTACACTATACACTACACTATACACTACACTATACACTACACTATACACTACTCTACACTACACTATACACTACACTATACACTACACTATACACTACACTATACACTACACTATACACTACACTATACACTATCCACTACACTACACTATACACTACACACTACACTATACACTACACTATACACTACACTATACACTACACTACACTATACACTACACTATACACTACACTATACACTACACTATACACTATACTATACACTACACTATACACTACACTATACACTATACACTACACAATACACTACACTATACTATACACTATACACTAGACTATACACTAGACTATACACTACACTATACACTACACTATACACTACACTATACACTACACTATACATTACACTATACACTACACTATACACTACACACTACACTATACACTACACTATACACTACAGTATACACTACAGTATACACTATACACTACACTATACACTACACTATACACTACACTATACACTGCACTATACACTACACTATACACTACACTATACACAACACTATACACTACACTATACACTACACTATACACTATACACTACACTATACACTACACTATACACTACACTATACACTACACTATACACTACACTATACACTATACACTACACTATACACTACACTATACACTACACTATACACTACAATATACACTACACTATACACTACACTATACACTACACTATACACTACACTGTACACTACACTGTACACTACACTGTACACTATACACTACACTATACACTACACTATACACTACACTATACACTACACTATACACTACACTATACACTAGACTATACACTACACTATACACTACACTATACACTGCAGTATACACTGCACTATACACTGCACTATACACTGCACTATACACTACACTATACACTACACTATACACTACACTATACACTACACTATACACTACACTATACACTACACTTTACACTACACTATACACTACACTATACACTACACTATACACTACACTATACACTGCACTATACACTGCACTATACACTGCACTATACACTACACTATACACTACACTATACACTACACTATACACTACACTATACACTACACTGTACAATACACTGTACACTATACACTACACTACACACTATACACTACACTATACACTACACTATACACTACACTATACACTACACTATACACTACACTATACACAACACTATACACTAGACTATACACTACACACTACACTATACACTACACTATACACTACACTATACACTGCACTATACACTACACTATACACTACACTATACACTACACTATACACTACACTATACACTACACTATACACTACACTATACACTACACTATACACTATAAACTACACTGTACACTACACTATACACTACACTATACACTACACTATACACTACACTATACACTACACTATACACTACACTATACACTATACTATACACTACACTATACACTACACTATACACTACACTACACTATACACTACACTATACACTACACTATACACTACACTACACTATACACTACACTATACACTACACTATACACTACACTATACTATACACTACACTATACACTACACTATACACTACACTGTACACTACACGGTACACTATACACTACACTATACACTACACTATACACTACATTATACACTACACTATACACTAGACTATACACACTATACACTACACTATACACTACACTATACACTATGCACTACACTATACACTACACTATACACTACACTATACACTGCACTATACACTACACTATACACTGCACTATACACTACACTATACACTACACTATACACTATACACTACACTATACACTACACTATACACTACACTACACTATACACTACACTTTACACTACACTATACACTACACTATACACTACACTATAAAGTACACTGTACACTATACTATACACTACACTATACACTACACTATACACTACACTATACACTATACTCTACACTACGCTATACACTATACTCTACACTATACACTACACTATACACTACACTATACTCTACATTATACACTACACTATACACTACACTATACACAATACTATACACTACACTATACACTACACTCTACACTATACTCTACACTATACACTACACTATACACACAGAGACACACAGACACACAGAGACACACAGAGACACGCAGACAGAAACACACACAGACACACAGAGACACACAGACACACACACACAGACACACACATACACACAGAGACACACACAGAGACACACACACAGACACACACACAGACAGAGACACACAGACACACACAGACACACACAGAGACACAGAGACACACACACAGACACACACACACAGACACACACAGAGACACACACAGATACACACACACACAGACACACAGACAGAGACACACACAAGCAGACACACACACAGACAGAGACTCACACACACAGACACACACACACACAGATACATAGAGACACACAGACACACACACACAGACACAGAGACACACACACACAGAGACACAGACACACACAGAGACACAGAGACACACACACAGACACATAGACACAGACACACACACAGAGACACACACACAGACACACACAGACACACAGAGACACACACACACAGAGACACACAGACACACACACAGAGACACACACAGACACACAGACACACACACAGATACACACAGACACACACACAGACACACACACAGACACACACACACAGACACACACAGAGACACACACACACAGACACACACAGACACACACACAGACACACACACAGACACACACAGACACACACACAGACACACACACACACAGACACACACACAGACACACACAGAGACACACACACACAGACACACACACAGACACACACACAGACACACACAGACACACACACACACAGACACACACAGACACACACAGAGACACACACACACACAGGCACACACACACAGACACACACACACAGACACACACACAGACACACACACACAGACACACACACAGACACACACACAGAGACACACACACAGAGACACACAAAGACACACACACACAGAGACACACACACAGACACACAGACACACACACAGACACACACACAGAGACACACAGACACACACACACACTCCACGACGTTTCGATCGCAACACACGACCCTGATGAAGGCCGCTTGCGTTGCTTTAATTTTAAATTTATTATTTTAAAAAAATAGTTTTTATTTTTTTTATTTTTATTTGATTAAATTTTACATTTTCTAATAATTTAAATTAACACAAAAATGTAATAATTATTTCCCTAGCTAAGTGACTTTTCTCCCGAAAGAGGCGAAGAATAATAATAAGGAAGTCCCCGCAGGCCACCAAAGGCTCAAGTCTAAGAGACGAGAATCTCACCACCACCAACTCCTCCGCGCCTCGTCCACTCGCTCTCGACACCTGTCACGTGGCGCGTCACGTGACCTCGAGTGACGTCACGCGAGCGGAACTCGGCGCCACGTGACCGGAACTCGGTGCCACGTGACTGCGGCTGGCCCCGCCCACTTGGAGGGGTGCGGAAAAGGGTGACGTCATGGAGGGGGATGGGCGGAGCCGAGGGGGGAGGGGCGAAGTCGACTCAGTCACTCATAGTCACTCACAGTCACTCACACAGTTACACAGTCACTCACACAGTCACACACAGTCACTCAGTCACTCACACAGTCACACAGTCACTCACAGTCACTCACACAGTCACACAGTCACTCACACAGTCACACGCAGTCACTCACACAGTCACTCACACAGTCACTCACACAGTCACTCACACAGTCACTCACACAGTCACTCACAGTCACTCACAGGGGTGAGGAAGGTGTCCACGCGTGGTGCTGGCCACCCACCCACACGAGTGCCGTGCCGGCCTTCATAGTTACTGTCTAACACCATTTGCCACAACAGTTTGTTAAGGCTACAGTGGGTGGGTGAGATGGTGAGTGAGAATGTGAGATGGTGAGTGAGATGGTGAGTGAGTGGGTGAATGAGTGGGTGAGTGAGATGGTGAGTGAGTGGGTGGGTGAGTGAGTGAGATGGCAAGCGAGTGGGTGAGTGAGATGGTGAGTGAGTGGGTGATTTAGTGGGTGAGTGAGTGGGTGGGTGAGTGAGTGGGTGAGTGAGTGGGTGGTGAGTGGGTGAGTGAGTGGGTGAGTGGATGGGTGAATGGGTGAGTGAGTGAGTGGGTGAGTGAGTGAGTGGGTGATGAGTGGTTGGGTGAATGAGTGAGTGGGTGAGTGAGTGGGTGGGTGAGTAAGTGGGTGAGTGAGTGGGTGAGTGTGAGGGTGAGTGATTGGGTGAGTGAGTGGGTAAGTGAGTGAGTGGGTGAGTGGGTGAGTGAGTGAGTTGGTGAGTGAGTGGGTGAGTGTGTGGGTGAGTGAGTGGGTGGGTGAGTGAGTGGGTGGGTGGGTGAGTGAGTGGGTGGTGAGTGGGTGAGTGAGTGGGTGAGTGGATGGGTGAGTGAGTGAGTGAGTGGGTGAGTGAGTGAGTGGGTGAGTGAGTGGGTGGGTGAGTGAGTGAGTGGGTGAGTGAGTGGGTGAGTGAGTGGGTGAGTGGGTGAGTGAGTGGGTGAGTGTGAGGGTGAGTGATTGGGTGAGTGAGTGGGTGAGTGAGTGAGTGGGTGAGTGAGTGAGTGGGTGAGTGAGTTGGTGAGTGAGTGGGTGAGTGTGTGGGTGAGTGAGTGGGTGATTGAGTGGGTGAGTGAATGGGTGAGTGAGTGGGTGAGTGAGTGGTGAGTGGGTGAGTGAGTGGGTGAGTGGGTGGGTGAATTGGTGAGTGAGTGGGTGAGTGAGTGGGTGAGTGGGTGAGTGAGTGAATGGGTGAGTGAGTGAGTGGGTGAGTGGGTGAGTGGGTGAGTGAGTGCGTAAGTGAGTGGGTGAGTGAGTGAGTGTGTGAGTGGGTGAGTGAGTGGGTGGGTGAGTAAGTGGGTGAGTGAGTGGGTGAGTGTGAGGGTGAGTGCGTGGGTGAGTGAGTGGGTGGCTGAGTGAGTGAGTTGGTGAGTGAGTGGGTGAGTGTGTGGCTGAGTGAGTGAGTTGGTGAGTGAGTGGGTGAGTGTGTGGGTGAGTGAGTGAGTGAGTGGGTGAGTGAGTGGGTAAGTGAATGGGTGAGTGAGTGGGTGAGTGAGTGGTGAGTGGGTGAGTGAGTGGGTGAGTGGGTCGGTGAATTGGTGAGTGAGTGGGTGAGTGAGTGGGTGAGTGGGTGAGTGAGTGAATGGGTGAGTGAGTGAGTGGGTGTGGGTGAGTGCGTAAGTGAGTGGGTGAGTGAGTGAGTGTGTGAGTGGGTGAGTGAGTGGGTGGGTGAGTAAGTGGGTGAGTGAGTGGGTGAGTGAGTGAGTGTGTGTGTGAGTGGGTGAGTGGGTGAGTGAGTGGGTGAGTGAGTGGGTGAGTAAGTGGGTGAGTGAGTGGGTGGGTGATGAGTGGTTGGGTGAATGAGTGAGTGGGTGAATGAGTGGGTGAGTGAGTGGGTGAGTGGGTGAGTGAGTTGGTGAGTGTGAGTGATTGGGTGAGTGAGTTGGTGAGTGAGTGAGTGAGTGGGTGAGTGGGTGAGTGAGTGAGTTGGTGAGTGAGTGGGTGAGTGTGTGGGTGAGTGAGTGGGTGGGTGAGTGAGTGGGTGGGTGGGTGGGTGAGTGAGTGGGTGGTGAGTGGGTGAGTGAGTGGGTGAGTGGATGGGTGAATGGGTGAGTGAGTGAGTGAGTGGGTGAGTGAGTGAGTGGGTGAGTGAGTGGGTGGGTGAGTGAGTGAGTGGGTGAGTGAGTGGGTGAGTGAGTGGGTGAGTGGGTGAGTGAGTGGGTGAGTGTGAGGGTGAGTGATTGGGTGAGTGAGTGGGTGAGTGAGTGAGTGGGTGAGTGAGTGAGTGGGTGAGTGAGTGAGTTGGTGAGTGAGTGGGTGAGTGTGTGGGTGAGTGAGTGGGTGATTGAGTGGGTGAGTGAATGGGTGAGTGAGTGGGTGAGTGAGTGGTGAGTGGGTGAGTGAGTGGGTGAGTGGGTGGGTGAATTGGTGAGTGAGTGGGTGAGTGAGTGGGTGAGTGGGTGAGTGAGTGAATGGGTGAGTGAGTGAGTGGGTGAGTGGGTGAGTGGGTAAGTCAGTGCGTAAGTGAGTGGGTGAGTGAGTGAGTGTGTGAGTGGGTGAGTGAGTGGGTGGGTGAGTAAGTGGGTGAGTGAGTGGGTGAGTGAGTGAGTGTGTGAGTGGGTGAGTGGGTGAGTGAGTGGGTGAGTGAGTGAGTGGGTGAGTAAGTAGGTGAGTGAGTGGGTGAGTGAGTGGGTGAGTGTGAGGGTGAGTGAGTGGGTGAGTGAGTGGGTGAGTGTGAGGGTGAGTGAGTGGGTGAGTGAGTGGGTGGCTGAGTGAGTGAGTTGGTGAGTGAGTGGGTGAGTGTGTGGCTGAGTGAGTGAGTTGGTGAGTGGGTGGGTGAGTGTGTGGGTGAGTGAGTGAGTGGGTGAGTGAGTGGGTAAGTGAATGGGTGAGTGAGTGGGTGAGTGAGTGGTGAGTGCGTGAGTGAGTGGGTGAGTGGGTCGGTGAATTGGTGAGTGAGTGGGTGAGTGAGTGGGTGAGTGGGTGAGTGAATGGGTGAGTGAGTGAGTGGGTGTGGTGGTGATGGTGGTGGTGATGGGGGTGGTGGTGGTGGTGGTGGTGATGGTGGTGGTGGTGATGGTAGTGGGGGTGGTGGTGGTGGTGGTGATGGTGATGGTGGTGGTGATGGTGGTGGTAGTGGTGGGGGTGGTTATGGTGGTGGTGGTGATGGTGGTGGTGGTGGTGATGGTGGTGGTGATGGTGGTGGTGGTGGTGATGGTGGTGATGGTGGGGGTGATGATGGTGGTGGTGGTGGTGATGGTGGTGGTGATGGTGGTGGCGATGGTGGTGGTGGTGATGGTGGTGGTGATGGTGATGATGGTGGTGGTGGTGGTGATAGTGGGGGTGGTGGTGGTGATGGTGGTGGTGGTGATGATGGTGATGGTGGTGGTGGTGATGGTGGTGGTGGTGGTGGTGATGGTGGTGGTGATGGTGGTGGTGATTGTGGTGGTGGTGGTGGTGATGGTGGTGGTGATGGTGGTGGTGGTGATGGTGGTGGTGGTGATGGTGGTGATAGTGGTGGTGGTGGTGGGGGTGGTGATGGTGGTGGTGGTGGTGGGGGTGGTGATGATGGTGATGGTGGTGGTGGGGGTGGTGATGGTGGTGGGGGTGGTGGTGGGGGTGGTGATGGTGGTGGTGGGGGTGGTGGTGGTGGTGGTGATGGTGGGGGTGGTGGTGATGGTGGTGGTGGTGATGGTGGTGGTGATGGTGGGAGTGGTGGTGATGGTGGTGGTGGTGGTGATGGTGGTGGTTATGGTGATGGTGGTGGTGGCGCTGCTGTTGCTGGTGGCCTTGGTCAGGACCCGCTCCCTGACCCTCCTCACCTACGTCACAATGCTCTTGCAGGTGACGGGGAGATTTGTATCTGAGTGGACAAAGACAAATATGACCCTCCCCCCGTAGAGCATTAACACTACACTATACACTACACTATACACTACACTATACACTACACTATACACTACACTATACACTACACTATACACTACACTATACACTACTCTACACTACACTATACACTACACTATACACTACACTATACACTACACTATACACTACACTATACACTACACTATACACTATCCACTACACTACACTATACACTACACACTACACTATACACTACACTATACACTACACTATACACTACACTACACTATACACTACACTATACACTACACTATACACTACACTATACACTATACTATACACTACACTATACACTACACTATACACTATACACTACACAATACACTACACTATACTATACACTATACACTAGACTATACACTAGACTATACACTACACTATACACTACACTATACACTACACTATACACTACACTATACATTACACTATACACTACACTATACACTACACACTACACTATACACTACACTATACACTACAGTATACACTACAGTATACACTATACACTACACTATACACTACACTATACACTACACTATACACTGCACTATACACTACACTATACACTACACTATACACAACACTAAACACTACACTATACACTACACTATACACTACACTATACACTATACACTACACTATACACTACACTATACACTACACTATACACTACACTATACACTACACTATACACTATACACTACACTATACACTACACTATACACTACACTATACACTACACTATACACTACAATATACACTACACTATACACTACACTATACACTACACTATACACTACACTGTACACTACACTGTACACTACACTGTACACTATACACTACACTATACACTACACTATACACTACACTATACACTACACTATACACTACACTATACACTAGACTATACACTACACTATACACTACACTATACACTGCAGTATACACTGCACTATACACTGCACTATACACTGCACTATACACTACACTATACACTACACTATACACTACACTATACACTACACTATACACTACACTTTACACTACACTATACACTACACTATACACTACACTATACACTACACTATACACTGCACTATACACTGCACTATACACTGCACTATACACTACACTATACACTACACTATACACTACACTATACACTACACTATACACTACACTGTACAATACACTGTACACTATACACTACACTACACACTATACACTACACTATACACTACACTATACACTACACTATACACTACACTATACACTACACTATACACAACACTATACACTAGACTATACACTACACACTACACTATACACTACACTATACACTACACTATACACTGCACTATACACTACACTATACACTACACTATACACTACACTATACACTACACTATACACTACACTATACACTACACTATACACTACACTATACACTATAAACTACACTGTACACTACACTATACACTACACTATACACTACACTATACACTACACTATACACTACACTATACACTACACTATACACTATACTATACACTACACTATACACTACACTATACACTACACTACACTATACACTACACTATACACTACACTATACACTACACTATACTATACACTACACTATACACTACACTATACACTACACTATACACTACACTATACTATACACTACACTATACACTACACTATACACTACACTGTACACTACACGGTACACTATACACTACACTATACACTACACTATACACTACATTATACACTACACTATACACTAGACTATACACACTATACACTACACTATACACTACACTATACACTATGCACTACACTATACACTACACTATACACTACACTATACACTGCACTATACACTACACTATACACTGCACTATACACTACACTATACACTACACTATACACTATACACTACACTATACACTACACTATACACTACACTACACTATACACTACACTTTACACTACACTATACACTACACTATACACTACACTATAAAGTACACTGTACACTATACTATACACTACACTATACACTACACTATACACTACACTATACACTATACTCTACACTACGCTATACACTATACTCTACACTATACACTACACTATACACTACACTATACTCTACATTATACACTACACTATACACTACACTATACACAATACTATACACTACACTATACACTACACTCTACACTATACTCTACACTATACACTACACTATACACACAGAGACACACAGACACACAGAGACACACAGAGACACGCAGACAGAAACACACACAGACACACAGAGACACACAGACACACACACACAGACACACACATACACACAGAGACACACACAGAGACACACACACAGACACACACACAGACAGAGACACACAGACACACACAGACACACACAGAGACACAGAGACACACACACAGACACACACACACAGACACACACAGAGACACACACAGATACACACACACACAGACACACAGACAGAGACACACACAAGCAGACACACACACAGACAGAGACTCACACACACAGACACACACACACACAGATACATAGAGACACACAGACACACACACACAGACACAGAGACACACACACACAGAGACACAGACACACACAGAGACACAGAGACACACACACAGACACATAGACACAGACACACACACAGAGACACACACACAGACACACACAGACACACAGAGACACACACACACAGAGACACACAGACACACACACAGAGACACACACAGACACACAGACACACACACAGATACACACAGACACACACACAGACACACACACAGACACACACACACAGACACACACAGAGACACACACACACAGACACACACAGACACACACACAGACACACACACAGACACACACAGACACACACACAGACACACACACACACAGACACACACACAGACACACACAGAGACACACACACACAGACACACACACAGACACACACACAGACACACACAGACACACACACACACAGACACACACAGACACACACAGAGACACACACACACACAGGCACACACACACAGACACACACACACAGACACACACACAGACACACACACACAGACACACACACAGACACACACACAGAGACACACACACAGAGACACACAAAGACACACACACACAGAGACACACACACAGACACACAGACACACACACAGACACACACACAGAGACACACAGACACACACACACACTCCACGACGTTTCGATCGCAACACACGACCCTGATGAAGGCCGCTTGCGTTGCTTTAATTTTAAATTTATTATTTTAAAAAAATAGTTTTTATTTTTTTTATTTTTATTTGATTAAATTTTACATTTTCTAATAATTTAAATTAACACAAAAATGTAATAATTATTTCCCTAGCTAAGTGACTTTTCTCCCGAAAGAGGCGAAGAATAATAATAAGGAAGTCCCCGCAGGCCACCAAAGGCTCAAGTCTAAGAGACGAGAATCTCACCACCACCAACTCCTCCGCGCCTCGTCCACTCGCTCTCGACACCTGTCACGTGGCGCGTCACGTGACCTCGAGTGACGTCACGCGAGCGGAACTCGGCGCCACGTGACCGGAACTCGGTGCCACGTGACTGCGGCTGGCCCCGCCCACTTGGAGGGGTGCGGAAAAGGGTGACGTCATGGAGGGGGATGGGCGGAGCCGAGGGGGGAGGGGCGAAGTCGACTCAGTCACTCATAGTCACTCACAGTCACTCACACAGTTACACAGTCACTCACACAGTCACACACAGTCACTCAGTCACTCACACAGTCACACAGTCACTCACAGTCACTCACACAGTCACACAGTCACTCACACAGTCACACGCAGTCACTCACACAGTCACTCACACAGTCACTCACACAGTCACTCACACAGTCACTCACACAGTCACTCACAGTCACTCACAGGGGTGAGGAAGGTGTCCACGCGTGGTGCTGGCCACCCACCCACACGAGTGCCGTGCCGGCCTTCATAGTTACTGTCTAACACCATTTGCCACAACAGTTTGTTAAGGCTACAGTGGGTGGGTGAGATGGTGAGTGAGAATGTGAGATGGTGAGTGAGATGGTGAGTGAGTGGGTGAATGAGTGGGTGAGTGAGATGGTGAGTGAGTGGGTGGGTGAGTGAGTGAGATGGCAAGCGAGTGGGTGAGTGAGATGGTGAGTGAGTGGGTGATTTAGTGGGTGAGTGAGTGGGTGGGTGAGTGAGTGGGTGAGTGAGTGGGTGGTGAGTGGGTGAGTGAGTGGGTGAGTGGATGGGTGAATGGGTGAGTGAGTGAGTGGGTGAGTGAGTGAGTGGGTGATGAGTGGTTGGGTGAATGAGTGAGTGGGTGAGTGAGTGGGTGAGTGGGTGATTGAGTGGGTGAGTGTGAGGGTGAGTGATTGGGTGAGTGAGTGGGTGAGTGAGTGAGTGGGTGAGTGAGTGAGTGGGTGAGTGAGTGAGTTGGTGAGTGAGTGGGTGAGTGTGTGGGTGAGTGAGTGGGTGGGTGAGTGAGTGGGTGGGTGGGTGAGTGAGTGGGTGGTGAGTGGGTGAGTGAGTGGGTGAGTGGATGGGTGAGTGGGTGAGTGAGTGGGTGAGTGAGTGGGTGAGTGAGTGGGTGATTGAGTGGGTGAGTGAATGGGTGAGTGAGTGAGTGGGTGAGTGAGTGAGTGGGTGAGTGAGTGAGTTGGTGAGTGAGTGGGTGAGTGTGTGGGTGAGTGAGTGGGTGATTGAGTGGGTGAGTGAATGGGTGAGTGAGTGGGTGAGTGAGTGGTGAGTGGGTGAGTGGGTGGGTGAATTGGTGAGTGAGTGGGTGAGTGAGTGGGTGAGTGAGTGAATGGGTGAGTGAGTGAGTGGGTGAGTGTGAGGGTGAGTGATTGGGTGAGTGAGTGGGTGAGTGAGTGAGTGGGTGAGTGAGTGAGTGGGTGAGTGAGTGAGTTGGTGAGTGAGTGGGTGAGTGCGTGGGTGAGTGAGTGGGTGATTGAGTGGGTGAGTGAATGGGTGAGTGAGTGGGTGAGTGAGTGGTGAGTGGGTGAGTGAGTGGGTGAGTGGGTGGGTGAATTGGTGAGTGAGTGGGTGAGTGAGTGGGTGAGTGAGTGAATGGGTGAGTGAGTGAGTGGGTGAGTGGGTAAGTGAGTGCGTAAGTGAGTGGGTGAGTGAGTGAGTGTGTGAGTGGGTGAGTGAGTGGGTGGGTCAGTAAGTGGGTGAGTGGGTGAGTGAGTGAGTGTGTGAGTGGGTGAGTGAGTGGGTGAGTGAGTGGGTGAGTGAGTGGGTGAGTAAGTAGGTGAGTGAGTGGGTGAGTGAGTGGGTGAGTGTGAGGGTGAGTGAGTGGGTGGGTGAGTGAGTGGGTGAGTGTGAGGGTGAGTGAGTGGGTGAGTGAGTGGGTGGCTGAGTGAGTGAGTTGGTGAGTGAGTGGGTGAGTGTGTGGCTGAGTGAGTGAGTTGGTGAGTGAGTGGGTGAGTGTGTGGGTGAGTGAGTGAGTGGGTGAGTGAGTGGGTAAGTGAATGGGTGAGTGAGTGGGTGAGTGAGTGGTGAGTGGGTGAGTGAGTGGGCGAGTGGGTCGGTGAATTGGTGAGTGAGTGGGTGAGTGAGTGGGTGAGTGGGTGAGTGAGTGAATGGGTGAGTGAGTGAGTGGGTGTGGGTAAGTGAGTGCGTAAGTGAGTGGGTGAGTGAGTGAGTGTGTGAGTGGGTGAGTGAGTGGGTGGGTGAGTAAGTGGGTGAGTGAGTGGGTGAGTGAGTGAGTGTGTGTGTGAGTGGGTGAGTGGGTGAGTGAGTGGGTGAGTGAGTGGGTGAGTAAGTGGGTGAGTGAGTGGGTGAGTGGGTGAGTGAGTGGGTGAGTGAGTGAGTGGGTGAGTGAGTGGGTGAGTGAATGGGTGAGTGAGTGGGTGAGTGGGTGAGTGAGTGGTGAGTGGGTGAGTGAGTGGGTGGGTGAATTGGTGAGTGAGTAGGTGAGTGAGTGGGTGAGTGGGTGAGTGAGTGAATGGCTGAGTGGGTGAGTGAGTGGGTGAGTGTGTGAGTGGGTGAGTGTGTGAGTGGGTGAGTGATTGGGTAAGTGGGTGAGTGGGTGAGTGAATGGGTGAGTGAGTGGGTGAGTGAGTGAGTGGGTGAGTAAGTGGGTGATTGAGTGGGTGATTGAGTGGGTGGGTCGCTCACACAAGTCACTCATAGTCACTCACACAGTCACTCATAGTCATTCACAGTCATTCACAGTCAATTAGTCACTCATAGTCACTCACACAGTCACTCACAGTCACTCACACAGTCACTCACAGTCACTCATAGTCACTCACAGTCACTCACACAGTGACTCATAGTCACTCAGAGTCACTCAGAGTCACTCAGTCACTCATGGTCACTCACAGTCACTCACACAGTCACTCACACAGTCACTCATAGTCACTCAGATTTACTCACAGTCACTCACACAATCACTCAGAGTCACTCAGAGTCACTCAGACAGTCACTCACACAGTCACTCATAGTCATTCACAGTCATTCACACAGTCAAATAGTCACTCATAGTCACTCACACAGTCACTCAGTCACTCACACAGTCACTCATAGTCACTCACAGTCAATGAGTCACTCACAAAATCACTCAGTCACTCAGTCACTCACAGTCACTCATACTCACTCACACAGTCACTCACAGTCACTCATAATCACTCACACAGTCACTCAGAGTCACTCACTCAGACTCACTGACAGTCACACAGTCACTCACACAAGTCACTCATAGTCACTCACACAGTCACTCACACAGTCACTCATAGTCACTCATAGTCACTCACACAGTCACTCACACAGTCACTCAGTCACTCATAGTCACTCACAGTCACTCACACAGTCACTCGTAGTCACTCACAGTCACTCACACAGCCACTCACACAGTCACTCATAGTCACTCACAGTCACTCACACAATCACTCAGAGTCACTCAGAGTCACTCACACAGTCACTCACACAGGCACTCATTCACTCACACAGTCATTCACACAGTCACTCATAGTCAGTCATAGTCACTGACACAGTCAATTACAGTCACTCATACAGTCACTCATAGTCACTCACAGTCACTCACACAGTCACTCATTCACTCATAGTCACTCATAGTAACTCACACAGTCACTCATAGTCACTCAGTCATTCTCACAGTCAATTAGTCACTCATAGGCACTCACCAGTCAATTACAGCCACTCACACAGTCACTCAGAGTCACTCACACAGTCTCTCACACAGTCACTCAGAGTCACTCAGTCACTCACACAGTCACTCAAAGTCACTCACACAGTCAATTACAGTCACTCACAGTCACTCATATTCACTCATAGTCACTCACAGTCACTCACAGTCACTCACACAGTCACACATAGTCACTCACAGTCACTCACACAGTCACTCACAAAGTCACTCACAGTCACTCACACAGTCACTCTCACAGTCACTCACAGTCACTCACACGGTCAATTATAGTCACTCAGAGTCACTCACAGTCACTCACACAGTCACTCACAGTCACTCACACAGTCACTCACAGTCACTCACACAGTCACTCACAGTCACTCACACAGTGACTCATAGTCACTCAGAGTCACTCACAGTCACTCAGAGTCACTCAGTCACTCACAGTCACTCACACAGTCACTCACAGTCACTCACAGTCACTCACACAGTCACTCATATTCACTCATAGTCACTCACAGTCACTCACAGTCACCCACAGGGGTGAGGAAGGTGTCCACGCGTGGTGCTGACCACCCACCCACACGAGTGCCGTGCCGGCCTTCATAGTTACTGTCTAGCACCACTTGCCACAACAGTTTGTTAAGGCTACAGTGGGTGGGTGAGATGGTGAGTGAGATGGTGAGTGAGTGAGTGAGATGGTGAGTGAGATGGTGAATGAGTGGGTGAGTGAGATGGTGAGTAAGATGGTGAGTGAGTGGGTGAATGAGAGGGTGCATGAGATGGTGAGTGAGTGGGTGAGTGAGTGGGTGGGTGAGTGAGTGGGTGAGTGAGTGAGTGGGTGAGTGAGTGGGTGAGTGAGTGAGATGTCGAGCGTGTGGGTGATTGAGTGGGGGAATCAGAGGGTGAGTGAGTGGGTGAGTGAGATGGTGAGCGAGTGGGTGAGTGAGATGGTGAGTGAGTGGGTGATTTAGTGGGTGAGTGAGTGGGTGGGTGAGTGAGTGGGTGGATGGGTGAGTGAGTGGGTGGTGAGTGGGTGAGTGAGTGGGTGAGTGGATGGGTGAATGGGTGAGTGAGTGAGTGGGTGAGTGAGTGAGTGGGTGAGTGAGTGAGTGGGTGAGTGAGTGGGTGAGTGAGTGGGTGAGTGGGTGAGTGAGTGTGTGAGTGTGTGGGTGAGTGAGTGAGTGGGTGAGTGAGTGGGTGAGTGAATGGGTGAGTGAGTGCGTGAGTGAGTGGGTGAGTGGGTGAGTGAGTGGGTGAGTGTGAGGGTGAGTGAGTGGGTGAATGAGTGAGTGGGTGAGTGAGTGGGTGAGTGAGTGAGTGAGTGAATGGGTGAGTGAGTGGGTGAGTGAGTGGAGAGTGGGTGAGTGAGTGGGTGGGTGAATTGGTGAGTGAGTGGGTGAGTGAGTGGGTGAGTGGGTGAGTGAGTGAATGGGTGAGTGAGTGAGTGGGTGAGTGGGTAAGTGAGTGCGTAAGTGAGTGGGTGAGTGAGTGAGTGTGTGAGTGAGTGGGTGGGTGAGTAAGTGGGTGAGTGAGTGAGTGGGTGAGTGTGTGAGTGGGTGAGTGAGTGGGTGAGTGAGTTAGTGGGTGAGTAAGTGGGTGAGTGAGTGGGTGATTGGGTGAGTGAGTGGGTGAGTGTGAGGGTGAGTGAGTGGGTGGGTGAGTGAGTGGGTGAGTGAGTGGGTGAGTGTGAGGGTGAGTGAGTGGGTGAGTGAGTGGGTGAGTGAGTGAGTGGGTGAGTGAGTGAGTGGCTGAGTGAGTGAGTTGGTGAGTGAGTGGGTGAGTGTGTGGGTGAGTGAGTGAGTGGGTGAGTGAATGGGTGAGTGAGTGGGTGGGTGTGGGTAAGTGAGTGCGTAAGTGAGTGCGTGAGTGAGTGTGTGAGTGGGTGAGTGAGTGGGTGGGTGAGTAAGTGGGTGAGTGAGTGGGTGAGTGAGTGAGTGTGTGAGTGCGTGAGTGGGTGAGTGAGTGGGTGAGTGAGTGAGTGGGTGAGTAAGTGGGTGAGTGAGTGGGTGAGTGGGTGAGTGAGTGGGTGAGTGTGAGGGTGAGTGAGTGGGTGAGTGAGTGGGTGAGTGAGTGAGTGAGTGGTTGAGTGAGTGAGTGGGTGAGTGAGTGGGTGAGTGAGTGGGTGAGTTAGTGAGTGGGTGAGTGAGTGGGTGAGTGAATGGGTGAGTGAGTGGGTGAGTGAGTGGTGAGTGGGTGAGTGAGTGGGTGAGTGGGTGGGTGAATTGGTGAGTGAGTGGGTGAGTGAGTGGGTGAGTGAGTGAATGGGTGAGTGGGTGAGTGAGTGGGTGAGTGTGTGAGTGGGTGAGTGTGTGAGTGGGTGAGTGAATGGGTAAGTGGGTGAGTGGGTGAGTGAGTGAGTGGGTGAGTGAGTGGGTGAGTGAGTGAGTGGGTGAGTAAATGGGTGATTGAGTGGGTGATTGAGTGGGTGGGTCGCTCACACAAGTCACTCATAGTCACTCACACAGTCACTCATAGTCATTCACAGTCATTCACAGTCTATTAGTCACTCATAGTCACTCACACAGTCACTCACACAGTCACTCAGTCACTCACACAGTCACTCACACAGTCACTCATAGTCACTCATAGTCACTCACAGTCAATTACAGTCACACATACAGTCACTCATTGTCACTCACACAGTCACTCAGTCACTCACATTCACTCACAGTCACTCACACAGTCACGCACACAGTCACTCATAGTCACTCACACAGTCACACAGTCACTCATAGTCACTCACAGTCACTCAAAGTCACTCACAAAGTCACTCAGAGTCACTCACAGTCACTCACACAGTCACTCACAGTCACTCACACAGTCACTCACAGTCACTCACACAGTCACTCACAGTCACTCATAGTCACTCACAGTCACTCACACAGTGACTCAGTCACTCACACAGTCACTCACAGTCACTCAGAGTCACTCACAGTCACTCACACAGTCACTCATAGTCACTCAGAGTCACTCACAGTCACTCAGAGTCACTCAGTCATTCACAGTCACTCACACAGTCACTCACACAGTCACACTCACAGTCACTCACAGTCACTCACACAGTCACTCAGTCACTCATGGTCACTCACAGTCACTCACACAGTCACTCACACAGTCACTCATGGTCACTCACAGTTACTCACAGTCACTCACACAATCACTCAGAGTCACTCAGAGTCACTCACACAGTCACTCACACAGTCACTCATACTCATTCACAGTCATTCACACAGTCAAATAGTCACTCATAGTCACTTACACAGTCACTCACACAGTCACTCAGTCACTCACACAGTCACTCATAGTCACTCACAGTCAATCAGTCACTCACAAAATCACTCAGTCACTCAGTCACTCATAGTCACTCACACAGTCACTCACAGTCACTCATAATCACTCACACAGTCACTCAGAGTCACTCACTCAGACTCACTCACAGTCACTCACACAGTCACTCACACAAGTCACTCATAGTCACTCACACAGTCACTCACACAGTCACTCATAGTCACTCACAGTCACTCACACAGTCACTCACACAGTCACTCAGTCACTCATAGTCACTCACAGTCACTCACACAGTCACTCGTAGTCACTCACAGTCACTCACACAGCCACTCACACAGTCACTCATAGTCACTCACAGTCACTCACAGTCACTCACACAATCACTCAGAGTCACTCAGAGTCACTCACACAATCACTCACACAGTCACTCATTCACTCACACAGTCATTCACACAGTCACTCATAGTCAGTCATAGTCACTCACAAGTCAATTACAGTCACTCATACAGTCACTCATAGTCACTCACAGTTACTCACACAGTCACTCATAGTCACTCATAGTCACTCACACAGTCACTCATAGTCACTCAGTCATTCTTACAGTCAATTAGTCATTCATAGGCACTCACCAGTCAATTACAGCCACTCACACAGTCATTCAGTCACTCACAGAGTCTCTCACACAGTCACTCAGAGTCACTCAGTCACTCACACAGTCACTCAAAGTCACTCACACATTCAATTACAGTCACTCACAGTCACTCATAGTCACTCATATTCACTCATAGTCACTCACAGTCACTCAGTCACTCACACAGTCACTCACAGTCACTCACACAGTCACACATAGTCACTCACAGTCACTCACACAGTCACTCACAAAGTCACTCACAGTCACTCACACAGTCACTCTCAAAGTCACTCACAGTCACTCACACGGTCAATTACAGTCACTCAGTCACTCACAGTCACTCATAGTCACTCACAGTTACTCACACAGTCACTCATAGTCACTCACACAGTCACTCACAGTTACTCAGTCACTCACACAGTCACTCACAGTCACTCAGAGTCACTCACAGTCACTCAGTCACTCACACAGTCAATTACACAGTCACTCACAGTCACTCATTCACTCATAGTCACTCACAGTCACTCAAACAGTCACTCACAGTCACTCACAGTCACTCAGTCACTCACACAGTCAATTACACAGTCACTCATAGTCAATCACACAGTCACTCACAGTCACTCACACAGTTACTCACAGTCACTCACAGTCACTCAGTCACTCACACAGTCAATTACACAGTCACTCACAATCACTCACACAGTCACTCAGTCACTCACACAGTCACTCACACAGTCACTCACAGTCACTCACACAGTCACTCACAGTCACTCACAGTCACTCACACGGTCACTCACAGTCACTCACACAGTCACTCACAGTCACTCATAGTCACTCACAGTCACTCACACAGTCACTCACAGTCACTCATAGTCACTCACACAGTCACTCACACGGTCACTCACAGTCACTCACACAGTCACTCACAGTCACTCACACAGTCACTCATAGTCACTCACACAGTCACTCACAGTCACTCACACAGTCACTCACAGTCACTCACAGTCACTCACACAGTCACTCAGTCACTCACAGTCACTCACACAGTCACTCACACAGCCACACACAGTCACTCACAGTCACACACAGTCACTCACACAGTCACTCACACAGCCACTCACACAGTCACTCACACGGTCACTCACAGTCACTCACATAGTCACTCACAGTTACTCACACAGTCACTCACACAGTCACTCACACAGTCACTCACAGTCACTCACAGTCACCCACAGGGGTGAGGAAGGTGTCCACGCGTGGTTCTGACCACCCACCCACACGAGTGCCGTGCCGGCCTTCATAGTTACTGTCTAGCACCACTTGCCACAACAGTTTGTTAAGGCTACAGTGGGTGGGTGGGATGGTGAGTGAGTGGGTGAGTGCGTGAGTGAGATGGTGAGTGAGTGGGTGAATGAGTGGGTGAGGGAGATGGTGAGTAAGATGGTGAGTGAGTGGGTGAATGAGAGGGTGAGTGAGATGGTGAGTGAGTGGGTGAGTGAGTGAGTGGGTGAGTGAGTGGGTGAGTGAGTGAGATGTCGAGCGAGTGGGTGATTGAGTGGGGGAATGAGAGGGTGAGTGAGTGGGTGAGTGAGATGGTGAGCGAGTGGGTGAGTGAGATGGGGAGTTAGTGGGTGATTTAGTGGGTGAGTGAGTGCGTGGGTGAGTGAGTGGGTGGTGAGTGGGTGAGTGAGTGGGTGAGTGGATGGGTGAATGGGTGAGTTAGTGAGTGAGTGGGTGAGTGGGTGAGTGAGTGTGTGGGTTGGTGAGTGAGTGGGTGAGTGAGTGGGTGAGTGAGTGGGTGAGTGGGTGAGTGAGTGGGTGTGTGAGTGGGTGAGTGAGTGAGTGGGTGAGTGAGTGTGTGAGTGGGTGAGTGAGTGAGTAGGTGAGTGAGTATGTGAGTTTGTGGGTGAGTCAGTGAGTGGGTGAGTGAGTTGGTGAGTGAACGGGTGAGTGAGTGGGTGAGTGAGTGGTGAGTGGGTGAGTGAGTGGGTGGGTGAATTGGTGAGTGAGTGGGTGAGTGAGTGGGTGAGTGGGTGAGTGAGTGAGTGAATGGGTGAGTGGGTGAGTGAGTGGGTGAGTGGGTAAGTGAGTACGTAAGTGAGTTGGTGAGTGAGTGTGTGAGTGGGTGAGTGAGTGGGTGGGTGAGTAAAGTGGGTGAGTGAGTGGGTGAGTGAGTGAGTGTGTGAGTGGGTGATTGGGTGAGTGAGTGGGTGAGTGAGTGAGTGGGTGAGTAAGTGGGTGAGTGAGTGGGTGAGTGGGTGAGTGAGTGGGTGAGTGTGTGGTTGAGTGAGTGGGTGAGTGAGTGAGTGGGTGAGTGAGTGGGTGAGTGTGTGGGTGAGTGAGTGAGTGAGTGGGTGAGTGAGTGGGTGAGTGATTGGGTGAGTGAGTGAGTGGGTGAGTGAGTGGTGAGTGGGTGAGTGAGTGGGTGAGTGGGTGGGTGAATTGGTGAGTGAGTGGGTGAGTGAGTGGGTGAGTGACTGGGTGAGTGGGTGAGTGTGTGAGTGGGTGAGTGAGTGGGTGAGTGGGTGAGTGAGTGGGTGAGTAAGTGGGTGATTGAGTGGGTGATTGAGTGGGTGGGTCGCTCACACAAGTCACTCATAGTCACTCACACAGTCACTCATAGTCATTCACAGTTATTCACAGTCAATTAGTCACTCAGTCACTCACACAAAAGACAAAGACAAAGATCCCCCATATAGCCTTAACAGACTGTAGGGGCAAGTGCTGTTAGCGAGCACCTATGAAGGCCGGAACGGTACACGAGGGGGTGGGTGGCCAGCACCACGCCCGACCGCCTTTGTCTCCTTAGTGGCAATGTTTACACACCGCACCAGGTACTCATTTGAGGCTGAGTCGACCTAGGGGAGGCCCGGGACCGGTTCAGATAATCGTCACTGGTGTTGGCCGTGAGCGGGAATCGAACCCGGGTCGCCAGGTTCATAGCGCAGCGTGCTAACCGCTACACTATCGCTCCCCAGTCACTCACACAGTCACTCATTCACTCACACAGTCACTCACACAGTCACTCATAGTCACTCATAGTCACTCACAGTCAATTACAGTCACACATACAGTCACTCATAGTCACTCACACAGTCACTCAGAGTCACTCACATTCACTCACAGTCACTCACACAGTCACTCACACAGTCACTCATAGTCACTCACACAGTCACACAGTCACTCATAGTGACTCACAGTCACTCACACAGTCACTCAGTCACTCACACAGTCACACAGTCACTCACACAGTCACACAGTCACTCATAGTCACTCACAGTCACTCACAAAGTCATTCAGATTCACTCACAGTCACTCACACAGTCACTCACAGTCACTCACACAGTCACTCACAGTCACTCATAGTCACTCACAGTCACTCACACAGTCACTCATAGTCACTCAGAGTCACTCAGTCACTCACAATCACTCATAGTCACTCACAGTCACTCACACAGTCACTCAGTCACTCACACAGTCACTCAGAGTCACTCACAGTCACTCACACAGTCACTCACACAGTCACGCATAGTCACTCAGAGTCACTCACCGTCACTCAGAGTCACTCAGTCACTCACAGTCACTCACACAGTCACACACACAGTCACTCACAGTCACTCACAGTCACTCACACAGTCACTCAGTCACTCATGGTCACTCACACAGTCACTCAGAGTCACTCACACAGTCACACAGTCACTCATAGTGACTCACAGTCACTCACACAGTCACTCAGTCACTCACACAGTCACACAGTCACTCACACAGTCACACAGTCACTCACACAGTCAATTACACAGTCACTCATAGTCACTCACACAGTCACACACACAGTCACTCACACAGTCACTCACAGTCACTCACACAGTCACACAGTCACTCATAGTCACTCACAGTCACTCACAAAGTCATTCAGATTCACTCACAGTCACTCACACAGTCACTCACAGTCACTCACACAGTCACTCACAGTCACTCATAGTCACTCACAGTCACTCACACAGTCACTCATAGTCACTCAGAGTCACTCAGTCACTCACAATCACTCATAGTCACTCACAGTCACTCACACAGTCACTCAGTCACTCACACAGTCACTCAGAGTCACTCACAGTCACTCACACAGTCACTCACACAGTCACGCATAGTCACTCAGAGTCACTCACCGTCACTCAGAGTCACTCAGTCACTCACAGTCACTCACACAGTCACACACACAGTCACTCACAGTCACTCACAGTCACTCACACAGTCACTCAGTCACTCATGGTCACTCACACAGTCACTCAGAGTCACTCACACAGTCACACAGTCACTCATAGTGACTCACAGTCACTCACACAGTCACTCAGTCACTCACACAGTCACACAGTCACTCACACAGTCACACAGTCACTCACACAGTCAATTACACAGTCACTCATAGTCACTCACACAGTCACACACACAGTCACTCACACAGTCACTCACAGTCACTCACACAGTCACTCACACAGTCACTCACAGTCACCCACAGGGGTGAGGAAGGTGTCCACGCGTGGTGCTGGCCACCCACCCACACGAGTGCCGTGCCGGCCTTCATAGTTACTGTCTAACACCACTTGCCACAACAGTTTGTTAAGGCTACAGTGGGTGAGATGGTGAGTGAGATGGTGAGATGGTGAGTGAGATGGTGAGTGGGTGAATGAGATGGTGAGTGAGATGGTGAGTGAGTGGGTGAGTGAGTGAGTGGGTGAGTGAGTGGGTGAGTGAGTGAGATGTCGAGCGAGTGGGTGATTGAATGGGGGAATGAGAGGGTGAGTGAGTGGGTGAGTGAGATGGTGAGCGAGTGGGTGAGTGAGATGGTGAGTGAGTGGGTGATTTAGTGGGTGAGTGAGTGCGTGGGTGAGTGAGTGGGAGGGTGAGTGAGTGGGTGGTGAGTGGGTGAGTGAGTGGGTGAGTGGATGGGTGAATGGGTGAGTGAGTGAGTGGGTGAGTGAGTGAGTGGGTGAGTGAGTGGGTGGGTTGATGAGTGAGTGAGTGGGTGAGTGAGTGAGTGGGTGAGTGGGTGAGTGAGTGGGTGAGTGTGAGAGTGAGTGAGTGGGTGAGTGAGTGGGTGAGTGAGTGAGTGGGTGAGTGAGTGGGTGAGTGAGTGAGTGAGTAGGTGAGTGAGTGGGTGAGTGTGTGTGTGAGTGAGTGAGTGGGTGAGTGAGTTGGTGAGTGAATGGGTGAGTGAGTGGGTGAGTGAGTGGTGAGTGGGTGAGTGAGTGGGTGAGTGGGTGGGTGAATTGGTGAGTGAGTGGGTAAGTGAGTGGGTGAGTGAGTGAATGGGTGAGTGGGTGAGTGAGTGGGTGAGTGGGTAAGTGAGTGCGTAAGTGAGTGGGTGTGTGAGTGTGTGAGTGGGTGAGTGAGTGGGTGGGTGAGTAAAGTGGGTGAGTGAGTGGGTGAGTGAGTGAGTGTGTGAATGGGTGAGTGAGTGGGTGAGTGAGTGAGTGGGTGAGTAAGTGGGTGAGTGAGTGGGTGAGTGGGTGAGTGAGTGGGTGAGTGTGAGGGTGAGTGAGTGGGTGAGTGAGTGGGTGAGTGAGTGGGTGAGTGAAAGGGTGAGTGTGTGGGTGAGTGAGTGGGTGAGTGAGTGGGTGAGTGAATGGGTGAGTGAGTGGCTGTGTGGGTGAGTGAGTGGTGAGTGGGTGAGTGAGTGGGTGAGTGGGTGGGTGAATTGGTGAGTGAGTGGGTGAGTGAGTGGGTGAGTGGGTGAGTGAGTGAATGGGTGAGTGGGTGAGTGAGTGGGTGATTGTGTGATTGGGTGAGTGGGTGAGTGTGTGAGTGGGTGAGTGAGTGGGTGAGTAGGTGAGTGAGTGGGTGAGTGAGTGAGTGGGTGAGTAAGTGGGTGATTGAGTGGGTGATTGAGTGGGTGGGTCGCTCACACAAGTCACTCATAGTCACTCACACAGTCACTCATAGTCATTCACAGTCATTCACAGTCAATTAGTCACAGTCACTCACACGGTCACTCAGTCACTCACACAGTCACTCACACAGTCACTCATAGTCACTCATTGTCACTCACAGTCAATTACAGTCACACATACAGTCACTCATAGTCACTCACACAGTCACTCAGAGTCACTCACATTCACTCACAGTCACTCACACAGTCACTCATAGTCACTCACACAGTCACACAGTCACTCATAGTCACTCACAGTCACTCACACAGTCACTCAGTCACTCACACAGTCACACAGTCACTCACACAGTCACACAGTCACTCATAGTCACTCACAGTCACTCACAGTCACTCACAAAGTCACTCACACAGTCACTCACAGTCACTCACACAGTCACTCACAGTCACTCACACAGTCACTCACAGTAACTCATAGTCACTCACAGTCACTCACACAGTCACTCATAGTCACTCAGAGTCACTCAGTCACTCACAATCACTCATAGTCACTCACAGTCACTCACACAGTCACTCAGTCACTCCCACAGTCACTCAGAGTCACTCACAGTCACTCACACAGTCACTCATAGTCACTCAGAGTCACTCACCGTCACTCAGAGTCACTCAGTCACTCACAGTCACTCACGCAGTCACACACACAGTCACACACAGTCACTCACAGTCACTGACACAGTCACTCAGTCACTCATGGTCACTCACAGTCACTGACACAGTCACTCAGTCACTCATGGTCACTCACAGTCACTCACACAGTCACTCAGAGTCACTCACACAGTCACTCACACAGTCACACAGTCACTCATAGTCACTCACACAGTCACTCAGAGTCACTCACATTCACTCACAGTCACTCACACAGTCACTCATAGTCACTCACACAGTCACACAGTCACTCATAGTCACTCACAGTCACTCACACAGTCACTCAGTCACTCACACAGTCGCACAGTCACTCACACAGTCACTCATAGTCACTCACAGTCACTCACAGTCACTCACAAAGTCACTCACACAGTCACTCACAGTCACTCACACAGTCACTCACAGTCACTCATAGTCACTCACAGTCACTCACACAGTCACTCATAGTCACTCAGAGTCACTCAGTCACTCACAATCACTCATAGTCACTCACAGTCACTCACACAGTCACTCAGTCACTCACACAGTCACTCAGAGCCACTCACAGTCACTCACACAGTCACTCATAGTCACTCAGAGTCATTCACCGTCACTCAGAGTCACTCAGTCACTCACAGTCACTCACACAGTCACACAACAACAACAACAACCGCCATTCGCCACTAAGTGGCGGTGACGTCACCACGACGCTTGTGCCAGGCTATGTGCACCCTGAGGCCACGTGAAGTGTCGAACGCCCGCTGGCAGAAGGTCACGGGGCAGACCCAGGTGCCACGGGTCGACTGACTGAGATGACTGGCTGATGCACCACCTGTGCCCCCTACTGTGCCAACCTGCTGTGCTTTAGCCACCCGGCGCTCCGCTCGCTGTTGTGAGCGTCGCTCCTCCGCCCTCCGTTGTTGTTGGAGGGCGACTGCCTCCAACTGCCCAGTAGCATCCTTCACGAGCCTCCTCCACAGAGGCCGATCTTGACACCGCTGGTACCAGTCATCGGCAAGTCCACTCAGCTCCACGTCCTCCTGTACCACATCACTCCATCTCTTCTCTAGCCCGTGCCGCGCCCGCTTAGCCCCCTCAATCCGGCCAAACAAAAGCTGTTTCGGCATGCGGTGGCTGGGCATGCGGGCTACATGACCCAGCCATCGCAGCCTTGCCTGCCGGAGGAGCTCACCGATGGGACCCTGCCCAGATCTTTCAAGGATTTGTGAGCTCCTCACACAATCCAGTCTGGTTAAACCCAGGATGGATCGTAGGCAGGCCAGCCTAAATGTTTCTAACCGGCGAAGATGTTCCATTAGGGGGGTCCACGTTTCGCAAGCGTAGAGAAGGGAGGGAATGACCGTGGCCGAGAAGACCTGGAGCTTAGTGCGGAGCGATAGACCAGGTAGCTTCCACACAGCGTTACGCAACCGATGAAAAGATATTGCCGCTCGACTGATTCGGAGTGAGACCTCTGCTGTTAAACTGGAGCCAGTCATAAGCACACTGCCCAGGTATGGGAAACTCTCCACTCTCTCCACAACTGCCCCATCACCGATTGGGAGTTGTGGGGGTGGAGTGTCCGTTGGTACAAAATACCCAGGCAGGTGCTTAGTTTTGGTGGGGCTGATGGTAAGGCCCCACCTCTTAGTGGCACACTCCAGTCTCAGCAGCAGCGTCTCCAACTCCTCCTCTGACTGAGCAGCTATTACCAAATCATCAGCATACATAACGTGGTTGAGCAATAGGGAGCCATCCCTTGACCGCACCCGGGCATCGATTAGCCTCCCATTATATCTGTACCATATGGAGATTCCCCCGGTACAGCTAATGAAGGCTTCACGAACTACGTGGTCAAAATAGATGTTAAACAATGTGGGAGCCAGAGGACATCCCTGTCGCACCCCAAGGTGTACAGGGAATGGCTCTGACTCCCGGCCACGTAGTTTTACCCGGGCCCGCTCACCATCATGAAGGTCCTTAATGATCGTGAGCAGAGGGTCAGGTACTCCAAAAGCACGAAGAACGACCCAGAGCCCAGGCCTACTGATGGTATCATAGGCCTTGACCAGGTCAATAAAGCAGAGATGTAGGTCTTGTTGGAATTCCCTACACCTCTGCTGTAGCAGACGGACAGAAAATATGGCATCTGTGCAGGACCGCCCTTTCCTGAAACTGCATTGGGGCTCCGCAAGCCTCTCCTCAGCGTGCCTGGCAAGGCGATGCTGAATAATCCTTGCCAGGACCTTTCCCGGCACACTGAGGAGTGAGATGCCCCTGTAGTTGTTACAGTCTGTGCGGTCCCCCTTAAAAAGGGGGACCACCAGGGCATCCTTCCAATCCTGCGGAACCCGTCCAGTGGTCCAGACTGTTGTTATGATGTCATATAGGGCAGTCTGTGCACAAACGCCACCCTCCCTCAGCATTTCGCTTGGGAGATCATCTCTGCCCACTGCCTTTCCTGGTCTCAGACTCCGGATCGCCTTCAATACTTCCTCAGCAGATGGCACCTCAGCGAGCCACTCACAGGGGGTGACTTCATCCAATATTTGAGGCACCGCAGCCTCAGCAGGGTCATCCTCACTTTGTGCCACGATGTTTTCCTGGCTGAGGGATTTTCCCTCCCCCAGGACCTCACAGAAATGCTCAGCAAATCTGCGAACCTGTTCCTGGGGGTCGGAAATTGGATCACCGTTTTTTCCCCTAATGATGGTAATAGGCGTGGCGCTGCAGGTTACTTTTTTGATGGAGTTAAATAGAGATTTGTGATCACGGGCCACTGAGGCAGACTCCATCTCCTCAGCAACCCGCGACCACCACCCATCCTTGCAGCGCCTCACGGCTCTCCGAACCTCCGAGCAAAGGCTGCGGTAAGCCTCCTCATTCTCTGACGTGGGATTCTGTAGCCGATGACAGTGGGCCTGTCGCTTTTTCTCAACCATCCTGAACAACTCCTCTGTCATCCAGGGTGTCTGGGGAGGTCTGGACCGCGTACCCAAAGCAGCCATTGCAGCTGCATGAGTCACAGTCCTAAACCTCGCCCATTTACCCTCGACATCAGGAGGAGTCGGGGACGATGCCAATCCCAGCCGCAAGCGATGATGAAATTCTCGCTTGCAACTTTCATCAGATAACTGAGACCAAGCCACTTTAGGTTGGAATGGGGTCCTGGGTGTACACCCACCACCGGAGTGGAAGAATGGCAGGCGCATCTTACAGATGACTAGTCGATGGTCAGAGGGCAGATCAGCTCCACGGTAGGTCCTGGTGTCAAGGACATGGGCTCGCATTCGCTGGTCCGTCACTATGTAGTCCAGCAGATGTTCTTGCTTGGGCCCGGCATGCATCCATGATGTTGTGTGGATGCGCCGATGCCGGAACAGCGTGTTGGTAATGACAAGCCCATGGGCTGCACAAAAATCTAGCAGCCTCCTACCGTTGTTATTGAGCTGATCTGGCCCATGCCCTCCAATCACTCCAGACCAGGTGCCAGTATCATGACCAACTCGGGCATTAAAGTCACCCAACATGATGACTCTATCCCGAGGGGCCACTTTAGCCAGCACCTGTGACAGGAGGTCATAGAAGGCATCTGACTCATCGGCTTTGCCTGCATCCCTCCACGGATGTTCATCTTCGGTGGGGGCATAAGTAACCACGACCACCATTCCTCGCCTCCGGTTGATGGGAAGGCGAGCCCAAAGTAGCCTGGGGCTTACAGCTTCCCACACCTCACCGCCACGCTCCCACGCCCCCTTCATTCTTTTGTTCAAAAGAAGACCCACACCCTGTTGTTTGGCAGTCTGCTGCCCCGAGTAGAGGACTGTCCACCCCTCATGGTGGCAGGAGCCAGAGCCGGTCCACCGGACCTCCTGAATTCCGCATAGATCCAGGCGGTACCGGTCCAGCTCCCGACAGAGGAGTGGCAGCCTCTCCTCTGCAGTGAGCGTTCGAACATTCCACGTGGCCACCCGTAGTGGCTTTTCGTTGTTTCTGGAGTAGCCCCGAGGGTAGGTATTCAATCTACTGGCTCCGCCAATTGGGGTTTGGTCAGGAGACGTCATAGACGCCTGGCCCCCCGGGGCCTCCGGCACAAGCTTAGTTGTTACATATTTCAGTTTAATTCGTGGTTTGGTGGTAATTAATTGAAGGTGGAGGGGTTACCAGCCCCTCGCACCCGTCCAGAGCCCCCGTTTAGCCCCTGTGGTGGACACATATGCCATGAGGGGAGGAGCCAATCAAAATTGGATCTCCCCCCACAGCACTGTCCACGACAGAGTTGCCCGTCCGGCACCGCGAGGAGGTAGGGGGTTGTTTTGTCACTCACAGTCACTCAGAGTCACTGACACAGTCACTCAGTCACTCATGGTCACTCACAGTCACTCACACAGTCACTCAGAGTCACTCACACAGTCACTCACACAGTCACACAGTCACTCATAGTCACTCACAGTCACTCACACAGTCACTCAGTCACTCACACAGTCACAGTCACTCACACAGTCACACAGTCACTCATAGTCACTCACAGTCACTCACAGTCACTCACAAAGTCACTCACACAGTCACTCACAATCACTCATAGTCACTCACAGTCACTCACACAGTCACTCAGAGTCACTCACAGTCACTCACACAGTCACTCATAGTCACTCAGAGTCATTCACCGTCACTCAGAGTCACTCAGTCACTCACAGTCACTCACACAGTCACACAAACAGTCACTCACAGTCACTCACAGTCACTCACACAGTCACTCAGTCACTCATGGTCACTCACAGTCACTCACACAGTCACTCACACAGTCACTCAGAGTCACTCATAGTCACTCACAGTCACTCACACAGTGACTCATAGTCACTCAGAGTCACTCACAGTCACTCAGAGTCACTCAGTCACTCACAGTCACTCACAAAGTCACTCACACAGTCACTCACAGTCACTCACACAGTCACTCACAGTCACTCACACAGTCACTCACAGTCACTCATAGTCACTCACAGTCACTCACACAGTCACTCATAGTCACTCAGAGTCACTCAGTCACTCACAATCACTCATAGTCACTCACAGTCACTCACACAGTCACTCGGTCACTCACACAGTCACTCAGAGTCACTCACAGTCACTCACACAGTCACTCATAGTCACTCAGAGTCATTCACCGTCACTCAGAGTCACTCAGTCACTCACAGTCACTCACACAGTCACACACAGTCACTCACACAGTCACTCACAATCACTCATAGTCACTCACAGTCACTCACACAGTCACTCATAGTCACTCACAGTCACTCACAGTCACTCACAGTCACTGACACAGTCACTCAGACACTCATGGTCACTCACAGTCACTCACACAGTCACTCAGAGTCACTCACACAGTCACTCACACAGTCACACAGTCACTCATAGTCACTCACAGTCACTCACACAGTCACTCAGTCACTCACACAGTCACAGTCACTCACACAGTCACACAGTCACTCATAGTCACTCACAGTCACTCACAGTCACTCACAAAGTCACTCACACAGTCACTCACAATCACTCATAGTCACTCACAGTCACTCACACAGTCACTCAGAGTCACTCACAGTCACTCACACAGTCACTCATAGTCACTCAGAGTCATTCACCGTCACTCAGAGTCACTCAGTCACTCACAGTCACTCACACAGTCACACAAACAGTCACTCACAGTCACTCACAGTCACTCACACAGTCACTCAGTCACTCATGGTCACTCACAGTCACTCACACAGTCACTCACACAGTCACTCAGAGTCACTCATAGTCACTCACAGTCACTCACACAGTGACTCATAGTCACTCAGAGTCACTCACAGTCACTCAGAGTCACTCAGTCACTCACAGTCACTCACAAAGTCACTCACACAGTCACTCACAGTCACTCACACAGTCACTCACAGTCACTCACACAGTCACTCACAGTCACTCATAGTCACTCACAGTCACTCACACAGTCACTCATAGTCACTCAGAGTCACTCAGTCACTCACAATCACTCATAGTCACTCACAGTCACTCACACAGTCACTCGGTCACTCACACAGTCACTCAGAGTCACTCACAGTCACTCACACAGTCACTCATAGTCACTCAGAGTCATTCACCGTCACTCAGAGTCACTCAGTCACTCACAGTCACTCACACAGTCACACACAGTCACTCACACAGTCACTCACAATCACTCATAGTCACTCACAGTCACTCACACAGTCACTCATAGTCACTCACAGTCACTCACAGTCACTCACAGTCACTGACACAGTCACTCAGACACTCATGGTCACTCACAGTCACTCACACAGTCACTCAGAGTCACTCACACAGTCACTCACACAGTCACACAGTCACTCATAGTCACTCACAGTCACTCACACAGTCACTCAGTCACTCACACAGTCACAGTCACTCACACAGTCACACAGTCACTCATAGTCACTCACAGTCACTCACAGTCACTCACAAAGTCACTCACACAGTCACTCACAATCACTCATAGTCACTCACAGTCACTCACACAGTCACTCAGAGTCACTCACAGTCACTCACACAGTCACTCATAGTCACTCAGAGTCATTCACCGTCACTCAGAGTCACTCAGTCACTCACAGTCACTCACACAGTCACACAAACAGTCACTCACAGTCACTCACAGTCACTCACACAGTCACTCAGTCACTCATGGTCACTCACAGTCACTCACACAGTCACTCACACAGTCACTCAGAGTCACTCATAGTCACTCACAGTCACTCACACAGTGACTCATAGTCACTCAGAGTCACTCACAGTCACTCAGAGTCACTCAGTCACTCACAGTCACTCACAAAGTCACTCACACAGTCACTCACAGTCACTCACACAGTCACTCACAGTCACTCACACAGTCACTCACAGTCACTCATAGTCACTCACAGTCACTCACACAGTCACTCATAGTCACTCAGAGTCACTCAGTCACTCACAATCACTCATAGTCACTCACAGTCACTCACACAGTCACTCGGTCACTCACACAGTCACTCAGAGTCACTCACAGTCACTCACACAGTCACTCATAGTCACTCAGAGTCATTCACCGTCACTCAGAGTCACTCAGTCACTCACAGTCACTCACACAGTCACACACAGTCACTCACACAGTCACTCACAATCACTCATAGTCACTCACAGTCACTCACACAGTCACTCATAGTCACTCACAGTCACTCACAGTCACTCACAGTCACTGACACAGTCACTCAGACACTCATGGTCACTCACAGTCACTCACACAGTCACTCAGCGTCACTCACACAGTCACTCACACAGTCACACAGTCACTCATAGTCACTCACAGTCACTCACACAGTCACTCAGTCACTCACACAGTCACACAGTCACTCACACAGTCACACAGTCACTCATAGACACTCACAGTCACTCACAGTCACTCACAAAGTCACTCACACAGTCACTCACAGTCACTCACACAGTCACTCACAGTCACTCACACATTCACTCACAATCACTCATACTCACTCACAGTCACTCACACAGTCACTCAGTCACTCACACAGTCACTCAGAGTCACTCACAGTCACTCACACAGTCACTCATAGTCACTCAGAGTCATTCACCCTCACTCAGAGTCACTCAGTCACTCACAGTCACTCACACAGTCACACACACAGTCACTCACAGTCACTCACAGTCAATCACACAGTCACTCAGTCACTCATGGTCACTCACAGTCACTCACACAGTCACTCAGAGTCACTCAAACAGTCACTCACACAGTCACTCATAGTCACTCACAGTTACTCACAGTCACTCACACAGTCACTCACACAGTCACTCACACAGTCACTCATAGTCACTCACACAGTCACTCACACAGTCACTCATAGTCACTCATAGTCACGCACAGTCAATTACAGTCACACATACAGTCACTCATAGTCAATCTTAGTCACGCACATTCACTCACAGTCACTCACACAGTCACTCATACAGTCACTCATAGTCACTCACACAGTCACACAGTCACTCATAGTCACTCACAGTCACCCACACAGTCACTCAGTCACTCACACAGTCAAACAGTCACTCACAGAGTCACACAGTCACTCATAGTCACTCACAGTCACTCACAGTGACTCACAAAGTCACTCAGAGTCACTCACACAGTCACTCACAGTCACTCACACAGTCACTCACAATCACTCACACACTCACTCACAGTCACTCACAGTGACTCACAGTCACTCATAGTCACTCAGAGTCACTCAGTCACTCACAATCACTCATAGTCACTCACAGTCACTCACACAGTCACTCAGTCACTCACACAGTCACTCAGAGTCACTCACAGTCACTCACACAGTCACTCATAGTCACTCAGAGTCACTCACCGTCACTCAGAGTCACTCAGTCACTCACAGTCACTCACACAGTCACACACACAGTCAATCACAGTCACTCACAAAATCACTCAGTCACTAACACAGTCACTCACAGTCACTCATAGTCACTCACACAGTCACTCACAGTCACTCATAGTCACTCACACAGTCACTCAGAGTCACTCACACAGTCACTCACACAGTCACTCATAGTCACTCACAGTCACTCACACAGTGACTCACACAGTCACTCAGTCACTCATAGTCACTCACAGTCACTCACACAGTCACTCGTAGTCACTCACAGTCACTCACACAGCCACTCACACAGCCACTCATAGTCACTCAAGTCACTCACAGTCACTCACACAATCAGAGTCACTCAGAGTCACTCACACAGTCAATCACACAGTCACTCATTCACTCACACAGTAATTCACACAGTCACTCATAGTCAGTCATAGTCACTCACACAGTCAATTACAGTCACTCATACAGTCACTCATAGTCACTCACAGTCACTCACACAGTCACTCAGTCACTCATAGTCACTCATAGTCACTTACACAGTCACTCATAGTCACTCAGTCATTCTCACAGTCAATTAGTCACTCATAGTCACTCATCAGTCAATTGCAGCCACTCACACAGTCACTCAGAGTCACTCACACAGTCTCTCACACAGTTACTCAGAATCACTCAGTCACTCACACAGTCACTCAAAGTCACTCACACAGTCAATTACAGTCATTCACAGTCACTCATAGTCACTCATATTCACTCATAGTCACTCACAGTCACTCAGTCACTCACACAGTCACTCACACAGTCACTCAGAGTCACTCACACAGTCACTCACACAGTCACTCAGAGTCACTCAAACAGTCACTCACACAGTCACTCATAGTCACTCACAGTTACTCACAGTCACTCACACAGTCACTCACACAGTCACTCACACAGTCACTCATAGTCACTCACACAGTCACTCACACAGTCACTCATAGTCACTCATAGTCACTCACAGTCAATTACAGTCACACATACAGTCACTCATAGTCAATCTGAGTCACGCACATTCACTCACAGTCACTCACACAGTCACTCATACAGTCACTCATAGTCACTCACACAGTCACACAGTCACTCATAGTCACTCACAGTCACTCACACAGTCACTCAGTCACTCACACAGTCAAACAGTCACTCACAGAGTCACACAGTCACTCATAGTCACTCACAGTCACTCACAGTCACTCACAAAGTCACTCAGAGTCACTCACACAGTCACTCACAGTCACTCACACAGTCACTCACAATCACTCACACACTCACTCACAGTCACTCACAGTGACTCACAGTCACTCATAGTCACTCAGAGTCACTCATAGTCACTCACAATCACTCATAGTCACTCACAGTCACTCACACAGTCACTCAGTCACTCACACAGTCACTCAGAGTCACTCACAGTCACTCACACAGTCACTCATAGTCACTCAGAGTCACTCACCGTTACTCAGAGTCACTCAGTCACTCACAGTCACTCACACAGTCACTCGTAGTCACTCACAGTCACTGACACAGTCACTCACACGGTCACTCATAGTCACTCACACAGTCACACAGTCACTCATAGTCACTCACAGTCACTCACACAGTCACTCAGTCACTCACACAGTCACACAGTCACTCACACTCACATAGTCACTCATAGTCACTCACAGTCACTCACAGTCACTCACAAAGTCACTCAGAGTCACTCACACAGTCACTCACAGTCACTCACACAGTCACTCACACAGTCAATTACAGTCACTCACAGTCACTCACAGTCACTCATAGTCACTCAGAGTCACTCATTCACTCACACCGTCACTCATAGTCACTCATAGTCACTCACAGTCACTCACAGTTACTCACAGTCACTCACACAGTCACTCACACAGTCATTCATAGTCACTCAGAGTCACACTCACAGTCACTCACAGTAAACTCATAGTCACTCGCACAGTCAATTAAGTCACTCAGTCACTCATAGTAACTCACAGTCACTCACACAGTCACTCACACAGTCATTCAGAGTCACTCCGAGTCACTCAGAGTCACACACACAGTCACTCATAGTCACTCATAGTCACTCACACAGTCAATTACAGTCACTCAGTCAATCATAGTCACCCACACAGTAACTCACACAGTCACCCACACAGTCACTCACACAGTCTCTCACACAGTCAATCACACAGTCACTCATAGTCACTCACACAGTCACTCGTAGTCACTCACAGTCACTCACACAGTCACTCACACAGTCACTCACAGTCACTCACAGTCACTCACACAGTCACTCACAGTCACTCACACAGTCACTCACACAGTCACTCACACAGTCAATTACAGTCACTCACAGTCACTCACAGTCACTCATAGTCACTCAGAGTCAATCATTCACTCACACCGTCACTCATAGTCACTCAGAGTCACTCACAGTCACTCACAGTCACTTAGAGTCACTCAGTCACTCACAGTCACTCAGAGTCACTCATAATCACTCCGAGGCACTCACAGTCACTCAGTCACTCATAGTCACTCACAGTCACTCACACAGTCACTCACACAGTCACTCAGTCACGCACACAGTCACTCAGAGTCACTCACAGTCATTCACACAGTCACTCATAGTCACTCAGAGTCATGCACCGTCACTCAGAGTCACTCAGTCACTCACAGTCACTCACACAGTCACACACACAGTCACTCACAGTCACTCACAGTCACTCAAACAGTCACTCAGTCACTCATGGTCACTCACAGTCACTCACACAGTCACTTAGAGTCACTCACACAGTCACTCACACTGTCACTCATAGTCACTCACAGTTACTCACAGTCACTCACACAGTCACTCACACAGTCACTCATAGTCACTCACACAGTCACTCACACAGTCACTCATAGTCACTCACAGTCAATTACAGTCACATATACAGTCACTCATAGTCACTCAGAGTCACTCACATTCACTCACAGTCACTGACACAGTCACTCACACGGTCACTCATAGTCACTCACACAGTCACACAGTCACTCATAGTCACTCACAGTCACTCACACAGTCACTCAGTCACTCACACAGTCACACAGTCACTCACACTCACACAGTCACTCATAGTCACTCACAGTCACTCACAGTCACTCACAAAGTCACTCAGAGTCACTCACACAGTCACTCACAGTCACTCACACAGTCACTCACAGTCACTCACACACTCACTCACAGTCACTCACAGTGACTTACAGTCACTCACACAGTCACTCATAGTCACTCAGAGTCACTCAGTCACTCACAATCACTCATAGTCACTCACAGTCACTCACACAGTCACTCAGTCACTCACACAGTCACTCAGAGTCACTCACAGTCACTCACACAGTCACTCATAGTCACTCAGAATCACTCACCGTCACTCAGAGTCACTCAGTCACTCACAGTCACTCATACAGTCACACACACAGTCACTCACAGTCACTCACAGTCACTCACACAGTCACTCAGTCACTCATGTTCACTCACAGTCACTCACACAGTCACTCAGAGTCATTCACACAGTCACTCACACAGTCACTCATAGTCACTCACAGTCACTCACACAATCATTCAGAGTCACTCAGAGTCACTCACACAGTCACTTACACAGTCACTCATAGTCATTCACAGTCATTCACAGTCATTCACACAGTCAAACAGTCACTCATAGTCACTCACACAGTCACTCACACAGTCACTCAGTCACTCACACAGTCACTCACACAGTCACTCACAGTCACTCACAGTCAATCACAGTCACTCACAAAATCACTCAGTCACTCACACAGTCACTCAGAGTCATTCACACAGTCACTCACACAGTCACTCATAGTCACTCACAGTCACTCACACAATCATTCAGAGTCACACAGAGTCACTCACACAGTCACTTACACAGTCACTCATAGTCATTCACAGTCATTCACAGTCATTCACACAGTCAAACAGTCACTCATAGTCACTCACACAGTCACTCACACAGTCACTCAGTCACTCACACAGTCACTCACACAGTCACTCATAGTCACTCACACAGTCACTCACAGTCACTCATAGTCACTCACACAGTCACTCAGAGTCACTCACACAGTCACTCACACAGTCACTCATAGTCACTCACAGTCACTCACACAGTCACTCACACAGTCACTCAGTCACTCATAGTCACTCACAGTCACTCACACAGTCACTCGTAGTCACTCACAGTCACTCACACAGCCACTCACACAGTCACTCATAGTCACTCACAGTCACTCACAGTCACTCACACAATCAGAGTCACTCAGAGTCACTCACACAGTCAATCACACAGTCACTCATTCACTCACACAGTCATTCACACAGTCACTCATAGTCAGTCATAGTCACTCACACAGTCAATTACAGTCACTCATACAGTCACTCATAGTCACTCACAGTCACTCACACAGTCACTCAGTCACTCATAGTCACTCATAGTCACTCATAGTCACTCACACAGTCACTCATAGTCACTCAGTCATTCTCACAGTCAATTAGTCACTCATAGTCACTCACCAGTCAATTACAGCCACTCACACAGTTACTCAGAGTCACTCACACAGTCTCTCACACAGTCACTCAGAATCACTCAGTCACTCACACAGTCACTCAAAGTCACTCACACAGTCAATTACAGTCACTCACAGTCACTCACACAGTCACTCATAGTCACACACACAGTCACTCACACACTCACTCAGTCACTCATAGTCACTCACACAGTCACTCACAGTCACTCACAGTCACTCACAGTCACTCACACAGTCATTCATAGTCACTCAGAGTCACTCAGAGTCACACTCACAGTCACTCACAGTAAATCATAGTCACTCGCACAGTCAATTAAGTCACTCAGTCACTCATAGCAACTCACAGTCACTCACACAGTCACTCACACAGTCATTCAGAGTCACTCCGAGTCACTCAGAGTCACACACACATTCACTCATAGTCACTCATAGTCACTCACACAGTAAATTACAGTCACTCAGTCAATCATAGTCACCCATACAGTCACTCACACAGTCACCCACACAGTCACTCACACAGTCACTCACACAGTCAATCACACAGTCACTCATAGTCACTCACACAGTCACTCGTAGTCACTCACAGTCACTCACACAGTCACTCACAGTCACTCACACAGTCACTCACACAGTCACTCACACAGTCACTCACAGTCACTCACACAGTCACTCACACAGTCAATTACAGTCACTCACAGTCACTCACAGTCACTCATAGTCACTCAGAGTCACTCATTCACTCACACCGTCACTCATAGTCACTCAGAGTCACTCACAGTCACTCACAGTCACTCAGAGTCACTCAGTCACTCACAGTCACTCAGAGTCACTCATAATCACTCCGAGGCACTCACAGTCACTCAGTCACTCATAGTCACTCACAATCACTCACACAGTCACTCACACAGTCACTCAGTCACTCACAGTCACTCAGATTCACTCAGTCACTCACAGTCACTCACAGTCACTCACACAGTCACTCACAGTCAATCATAGTCACTCACATAGTCAATTTCAGTCACTCACACAGTCACTCACACAGTCACTCATAGTCACACACACAGTCACTCACACAGTCACTCAGTCACTCATAGTCACTCACACAGTCACTCATAGTCACTCATAGTCACTCACAGTCACTCATAGTCACTCACACAGTCAATTAAGTCACTCAGTCACTCATAGTCACTCATAGACACTCACAATCACTCACATAGTCACTCACACAGTTAATCACACAGTCACTCATAGTCACTCACACAGTCACTCGTAGTCACTCACAGTCACTCACACAGTCACTCACACAGTCACTCACAGTCACTCACAGTCACTCACACAGTCACTCAGTCACTCACAGTCACTCACACAGTCACTCACAGTCACTCACACAGTCACTCACAGTCACTCACACAGTCACTCACACAGTCACTCACACAGTCGCTCACAGTCACTCACATTCACTCACAGTCACTCAGAGTCA
Organism: Petromyzon marinus; assembly: GCF_048934315.1. Lineage (NCBI taxonomy): Eukaryota > Metazoa > Chordata > Hyperoartia > Petromyzontiformes > Petromyzontidae > Petromyzon > Petromyzon marinus. The sequence goes on from NC_133692.1 coordinate 14,328,795, forward strand.
CTCACAGTCATTCACAGTCACTCACACAGTCACTCAGTCACTTATAGTCACTCACAGTCACTCACACAGTCACTCAGAGTCACTCACACAGTCACTCACACAGTCACTCATAGTCACTCACAGTCACTCACAGTCACTCACACAATCACTCAGAGTCACTCAGAGTCACTCACACAGTCACTCACACAGTCACTCATAGTCATGCACAGTCATTCCCACAGTCAAATAGTCACTCATAGTCACTCACACAGTCACTCACACAGTCACTCAGTCACTCACAGAGTCACTCACACAGTCACTCATAGTAGCTCACAGTCAATCACAGTCACTCACAAAATCACTCAGTCACTCACACAGTCACTCACAGTCAGTCACCCAGTCACTCACACAGTCACTGACAGTCACTATCACAGTCAATTATACAGTCACTCACACAGTCACTCATAGTCACTCACACAGTCACTCAGAGTCACTCACTCAGACTCACTCACAGTCACTCACACAGTCACTCACACAAGTCACTCATAGTCACTCACACAGTCACTCACACAGTCACTCATAGTCACTCACAGTCACTCACACAGTCACGCAGTCACTCATAGTCACTCACAGTCACTCACACAGTCACTCATAGTCACTCACAGTCACTCACACAGCCACTCACACAGTCACTCATTGTCACTCACAGTCAATCACAGTCACTCACAAAATCACTCAGTCACTCACACAGTCACTCACAGTCACTCACCCAGTCACTCACACAGTCACTCACAGTCACTATCACAGTCAATTACACAGTCACTCACACAGTCACTCATAGTCACTCACACAGTCACTCAGAGTCACTCACTCAGACTCACTCACAGTCACTCACACAGTCACTCACACAAGTCACTCATAGTCACTCACACAGTCACTCACACAGTCACTCATAGTCACTCACAGTCACTCACACAGTCACGCAGTCACTCATAGTCACTCACAGTCACTCACACAGTCACTCATAGTCACTCACAGTCACTCACACAGCCACTCACACAGTCACTCATAGTCACTAACAGTCACTCACAGTCACTCACACAATCACTCAGAGTCACTCAGAGTCACTCACACAGTTGTAGTGGGTTCGAATTAGGTGCACACATGACTCCTTGGGAGGCAACGCTGATTTATTAGAACGGTAAGTAATATAACACTGCACATAAGGTGGTGACCACCGACCTACTCTAGCTAACACATACTTCTCAAATACTCTAGCGTGACCCAGCCAGGTGGGCTACTGCCAGGTCCGCTGACTGGAGGCTTGACTCTTCTTGGCGTCTTCACGATGCATCTTTGTTCTTGATACGGGCAGCCTCGAACCTCGTGAGGAGGCTGCTTATATGGGCCTCGGCGTTCCCGGGCCCCGCCCCGGCCACGCCTCCTTCGAGAACCCTCTCGAAGCCGCCCTGCTGTCCACGTGCCCTCCGAGGTGCCCCCTAGGCCCCCGGCCGCCACTGGGGTCCAGTCACGTGTCCAGCCGGGGTCACAGAGTGCCAAGGCCTCACACCACCCTCGTGGCCTCCCAAGCCCAGGACCGGCCCTGACGTCATTCTCGCCTCCAGCCGGGATGACGTCATGCGTGTGTGTAGACCCGCGTGGTCATGATGCTCCCCCGCATAGTGACGTCACGCTTGTGCGTGTGTACACAGTAGTGATGCTACCATCACTACACAGGTAACGAGCTGAGATTAGGAGCACACTTAAAGGGAGTGCTCCTAATCTCAGCTTGTTACCTGTATAAAAGGCACCTGTCCACAGAAGCAATCAATCAATAAGATTCCAAACTCTCCACCATGGCCAAGACCAAAGAGCTCTCCAAGGATGTCAGGGACAAGATTGTAGACCTACACAAGGCTGGAATGGGCTACAAGACCATTGCCAAGCAGCTTAGTGAGGTGACAACAGTTGGTGCGATTATTCGCATATGGAAGAAACACAAAAGAACTGTCAATCTCCCTCGGCCTGGGGCTCCATGCAAGATCTTACCTCGTGGAGTTGCAATGATCATGAGAACGGTGAAGAATCAGCCCAGAACTACACGGGAGGATCTTGTCAATGTTCTCAAGGCAGCTGGGACCATACCAAGAAAACAACTGGTGACACACTACGCCGTGAAGGACTGAAATCCTGCAGCACCCGCAAGGTCCACATGCTCAAGAAAGCACATATACATGCCCGTCTGAAGTTTGCCAATTAACATCTGAATGATTCAGAGGACAACTGGGTGAAAGTGTTGTGGTCAGATGAGACCAAAATGGAGCTCTTTGGCATCAACTCAACTCGCCGTGTTTGGAGGAGGAGGAATGCTGCCTATGACCCCAAGAACACCATCCCCACCGTCAAACATGGAGGTGGAAACATTATGTTTTGGGGGTGTTTTTTCTGCTCAGGGGACAGGACAACTTCACCGCATCAAAGGGACGATGGACGGGGCCATGTAGCGTCAAATCTTGGGTGAGAACCTCCTTCCCTCAGCCAGGGCATTGAAAATGGGTCGTGGATGGGTATTCCAGCATGACAATGACCCAAAACACACGGCCAAGGCAACAAAGGAGTGGCTCAAGAAGAAGCACATTAAGGTCCTGGAGTGGCCTAGCCAGTCTCCAGACCTTACTCCCATAGAACATATGTGGAGGGAGCTGAAGGTTCGAGTTACCAATCGTCAGCCTCAAAACCTTAATGACTTGTAGAAGATCTGCAAAGAGGAGTGGCACAACATCCCTCCTGAGATGTGTGCAAACCTGGTGGCCAACTACAAGAAACGTCTGACCTCTGTGATTGCCAACAAGGGTTTTGCCACCAAGTCCTAAGTCATGTTTTGCAGAGGGGTAAAATACTTATTTCCCTCATTAAAATACAAATCAATTTATAACATTTTTGACATGCGTTTTTCTGGATGTTGTTGTTATTATGTCTCTCACTGTTCAAATAAACCTACCATTAAAATTATAGACTCATTTCTTTGTCAGTGGGCAAACGTACAAAATCAGCAGGGGATCCAATACTTTCTTCCCTCACTGTATATTTTGACCTGGGTCATCAACTCGCATTTCCCATACATTAAGTGCCATGGATGTTGAGCAGTAGGGGTACTCGGAGGGGGTCTATTGGCCTTCTAGGGGATCACTGCAATGATCGGGGCATCCAGAAGGGATGATGGGTTCCACAGGGAGAACGTCCTTCACAGAGGTTGTCTTAGAGTATGTCTATGGCAAGGTTATTGGTGATTACCTTCACCTCCCCCGGTCAACACAGTCCATGAGTTTGTGAGTTTTGCTTTACTAACGACGTGAAAACAAGACTAGTTTGCACAAGGAGGCTGCAATAAATTTTATTTAGAAAACCTCATGAAATGTGCTGCATGGCACTTATCTGAGACGCCCCTTATCTGAGACGCCCCTGTGTAAATGGCATGATATCAAAACCATTATTATCATAGTGAACTACATGATGCGTGTAAGAAAACTATATAAACATCTATTGGAAACATTTCATGAAAATATGTACAAAAATGAACACTTTAATAGTGTTTCATGGTATTCCAAAAATCTAGGCATATTTGATTGGTTAAGATGGTTTACTCGTTGGGATGATAAATGGCAGTGATCCTTCATCATGTAAAAGACTGCAAGCTGCTATCAAAAATATATATTTTTTGAAGATCGTATTCACACTCTGCAACAGTCTATTTTCCACATCAAACCATAACGTGTCTGTCGACTGCAATTGGAAATTGATGCATGCTTAGTAGCAATCGGGTGAATAAACATTGTAATGTGTCACATGTTCGTGTCTGGGTGGCTTTTGCTTGAGATTAGGGATCTTGTGAAAAAAGTTATGAGACTTTATATGAAAACCTCCTCCACAGAGGCCGATTTTGACACTTGGTACAAGTCATCAGAAAGTCCAATTAGCTCCATCCACATCCTTCTGTACCACATAATTCTATCTCTGTTCTAGCCTGTGACACATCCATTTAGCCCCATCCAGCCAAACAAGCTGTATCATGGGACCTTTTTCCAGAATCAAAGTGTGAAAAATAATAAAAGGTTTTACCCTTTCGGGCAGTAAAGCAGGAAGTGGTGTTAAAATGTTCAAACAACCAATTAGAAACCTGTTGCAATGAATCAAGTTACTGCATTAACCACACACGGTACTTGTGGTGAATATGCAAACAAACATGCTCTGATCGTAAATTTTGATTTAAAGCTTTCGTGACTGCAGTAATTCATATTCTTAGCTCTTTCGGTAAAGTCACGTTGAAGGGAAACAATAAAATAATAATATATATATAAAACAATAAAAATTCTCACGACGTTTCGACCATAACACAAACGGTCGTCTTCAGGTGTGTTGGTTTGCATAAATTTATTTATTTTTAAACGGTGTATTCATTTATTTATAAAAAAACGTCAGCGCCACGCGCAGCGATTTGGCAGTTTATTTAGAAGGACGAGTCCATCTATGTTCTGAAAAGAGGAGGGGGGAGACGAAAAATTAATGCATGCTGTCTGAAAGCCACTGTAAGCGTGAACAATCAATTAAGACCTGAAATTGTTTATCAAATCTTTCCAATGATTTCTAAGCCAGAATCCATCTTCTAGGTTGAAATTGTCTCTGTGCTTGTATATGTGGATAGCCTCATGAACGAATCTCTCATGGTAGCCAGATGGCTTACAAAGAACCTCTGTCTTGGAAAAGTCAATGTCATGTGAGCCTACTGAATTATGACAATGATCTGCCACGGCCGAGGTATTGGTCCTACCGTGTTTAAGGTCTGCTTTGTGTTCACAAATGCGGTCCTAGACATGGCGTTTGGTTTCTCCAATGTAAGATTTTGGAGATCTTTTTTGTGATCCCCGCAATGTAGGGTAAAGTGATGGTTTTGAAAGGCTCCTCAAGAGGGTCCTTCTTCATGGTTTGAGTGATAGCTTTGCGGATTGTATAGTCGGAGTAACCATAATTGAGTGAAACCAAACGCCATGTCTTGGACCGCATTCGTGAACACAAAGCAGACCTTAAACACGGTAGGACCAACACCTCGGCCGTGGCAGATCATTGTTATAATTTAGTAGGCTCACATGACATTGACTTTTCCAAGACAGAGGTCCTTTGTAAGCCATCTGGCTACCATGAGAGATTCGTTCATGAGGCTATCCACATATACAAACAGAGATAATTTCAACCGAGAAGATGTATTCTGGCTTAGCAATCATTGGAAAGATTTGATAAACCATTTCAGATCTTAATTGATTGTTCACGCTTGCAGTTGCTTTCAGACAGCATACATTAATTTTTCGTCTCCCCCCTCCTCTTTTCAGAACATAGATGGACTCGTTCTTCTAAATAAACTGTAAAAATCTCTGCGCGTGGCGCTGACGTTTTTTTAAAAAATAAATAAATACACCGTTTAAAAATAAATACATTTATGCAAACCGACACACCTGATGACGACCGTTTGTGTTATGGTCGAAACGTCGTGAGAATTTTTATTGTTTTATATATATTTTATTATTTTTTTGTTTCCCTTCAACGTGACTTTACTGAAAGAGCTAAGAATATGATTTCATGGATGTTTATGAGGTCTGTTGCTGAGGGTTTCAAAGAAGTGGAGGCCTCTCTCAGTACAGAAGAGTGAGGGGTTGTAGGTTTCGGCTTGGGTCATGGGTACGGGTTATTTTTTGGCATATTTTATTAAAAAAATCGAATTCCAATGTCGTGGAAATTGTGATGTTTGGATTATTGACGGTAGAATTAATATTATTGCGAATATTTCTTATATTCTCGTTTTATGCCACTGATTTTTGATATAAAAAATAGGTTCAAATTTAAACGGCATGCAAAGAAGGTTACAGTTAATTATGAAACAATTCGCAACTGTTGATTTATGTGTTGTAGTGTATGATTGTCTGCTTGACTCAATTTCTGAAGATCTCACGTTTATTTCTATATTATTGTACATTTTACAGTAGTGCTATGAAAATCAAATGAAAAAAAATACGTGAGATTTTCACCACAAACAAGGCTACAATGGTTATGATATTGTGATAATTAGATTTTCACCACAAACTAGGCTGTAATGGTTATGATATTGTGATAATTCGATTTTCACCACAAACTAGGCTATAATGGTTATGATATTGTGATAATTTGATTTTCACCACAAACAAGGCTATAATGGTTATGATATTGTGATAATTTGATTTTCACCACAAACTAGGCTACAATGGTTATGATATTGTGATAATTTGATTTTCACCACAAACTAGGCTAAAATGGTTATGATATTGTGATAATCTGATTTTCACCACAAACTAGGCTATAATGGTTATGATATTGTGATAATTAGATTTTCACCACAAACTAGGCTATAATGGTTATGATATTGTGATAATTAGATTTTCACCACAAACTAGGCTATAATGGTTATGATATTGTGATAATTAGATTTTCACCACAAACTAGGCTATAATGGTTATGATATTGTGATAATTAGATTTTCACCACAAACTAGGCTGTAATGGTTATGATATTGTGATAATTCGATTTTCACCACAAACTAGGCTATAATGGTTATGATATTGTGATAATTAGATTTTCACCACAAACTAGGCTATAATGGTTATGATATTGTGATAATTAGATTTTCACCACAAACAAGGCTATAATGGTTATGATATTGTGATAATTTGATTTTCACCACAAACTAGGCTACAATGGTTATGATATTGTGATAATTTGATTTTCACCACAAACTAGGCTATAATGGTTATGATATTGTGATAATTAGATTTTCACCACAAACTAGGCAATAATGGTTATGATATTGTGATAATTAGATTTTCACCACAAACTAGGCTATAATGGTTATGATATTGTGATAATTAGATTTTCACCACAAACTAGGCTATAATGGTTATGATATTGTGATAATTTGATTTTCACCACAAACAAGGCTATAATGGTTATGATATTGTGATAATTAGATTTTCACCACAAACTACGCTATAATGGTTATGATATTGTGATAATTAGATTTTCACCACAAACTAGGCCACAATTGTTATGATATTGTGATAATTTGATTTTCACCACAAACTAGGCTATAATGGTTATGATATTGTGATAATTAGATTTTCACCACAAACTAGGCTATAATAGTTATGATATTGTGATAATTAGATTTTCACCACAAACTAGGCTACAATGGTTATTATATTGTGATAATTTGATTTTCACCACAAACTAGGCTATAATGGTTATGATATTGTGATAATTTGATTTTCACCACAAACTAGGCTATAATGGTTATGATATTGTGATAATTAGATTTTCACCACAAACTAGGCTATAATGGTTATGATTTTTTGATAATTAGATTTTCACCACAAACTAGGCTACAATGGTTATGATATTGTGATAATTAGATTTTCACCACAAACTAGGCTATAATGGTTATGATATTGTGATAATTTGATTTTCACCACAAACAAGGCTATAATGGTTATGATATTGTGATAATTAGATTTTCACCACAAACAAGGCTTCAATGGTTATGATATTGTGATCATTAGATTTTCACCACAAACTAGGCTATAATGGTTATGATATTGTGATAATTCGATTTTCACCACAAACTAGGCTATAATGGTTATGATATTGTGATAATTAGATTTTCACCACAAACTAGGCTATAATGGTTATGATATTGTGATAATTAGATTTTCACCACAAACTAGGCTATAATGGTTATGATATTGTGATAATTAGATTTTCACCACAAACTAGGCTATAATGGTTATGATATTGTGATAATTTGATTTTCACCACAAACTAGGCTATAATGGTTATGATATTGTGATAATTTGATTTTCACCACAAACTAGGCTATAATGGTTATGATATTGTGATAATTTGATTTTCACCACAAACTAGGCTATAATGGTTATGATATTGTGATAATTTGATTTTCACCACAAACTAGGCTACAATGGTTATGATATTGTGATAATTAGATTTTCACCACAAACTAGGCTATAATGGTTATGATATTGTGATAATTAGATTTTTACCACAAACGAGGCTATAATGGTTATGATATTGTGATAATTAGATTTTCACCACAAACTAGGCTACAATGGTTATGATATTGTGATCATTAGATTTTCACCACAAACTAGGCTATAATGGTTATGATATTGTGATAATTAGATTTTCACCACAAACTAGGCTATAATGGTTATGATATTGTGATAATTTGATTTTCACCACAAACTAGGCTATAATGGTTATGATATTTTGATAATTTGATTTTCACCACAAACTAGGCTATAATGGTTATGGTATTGTGATAATTATATTTTCACCACAAACTAGGCTATAATGGTTATGATATTGTGATAATTAGATTTTCACCACAAACTAGGCTATAATGGTTATGATATTGTGATAATTAGATTTTCACCACAAACTAGGCAATAATGGTTATGATATTGTGATAATTAGATTTTCACCACAAACTAGGCTACAATGGTTATGATATTGTGATAATTTGATTTTCACCACAAACTAGGCTCTAATGGTTATGATATTGTGATAATTTGATTTTCACCACAAACTAGGCTATAATGGTTACGATATTGTGATAATTAGATTTTCACCACAAACTAGGCTATAATGGTTATGATATTGTGATAATTAGATTTTCACCACAAACTAGGCTACAATGGTTATGATATTGTGATAATTAGATTTTCACCACAAACTAGGCTATAATGGTTATGATATTGTGATAATTAGATTTTCACCACAAACTAGGCTACAATGGTTATGATATTGTGATAATTTGATTTTCACCACAAACTAGGCTATAATGGTTATGATATTGTGATAATTTGATTTTCACCACAAACTAGGCTACAATGGTTATGATATTGTGATAATTAGATTTTCACCACAAACTAGGCTATAATGGTTATGATATTGTGATAATTAGATTTTCACCACAAACTAGGCTATAATGGTTATGATATTGTGATAATTAGATTTTCACCACAAACTAGGCTACAATGGTTATGATATTGTGATAATTTGATTTTCACCACAAACTAGGCTCTAATGGTTATGATATTGTGATAGTTTGATTTTCACCACAAACTAGGCTATAATGGTTACGATATTGTGATAATTAGATTTTCACCACAAACTAGGCTATAATGGTTATGATATTGTGATAATTAGATTTTCACCACAAACTAGGCTACAATGGTTATGATATTGTGATAATTAGATTTTCACCACAAACTAGGCTATAATGGTTATGATATTGTGATAATTAGATTTTCTGCCACCAAATTACAATTAGATTCGTTGCTTCACATATTCCCTGATATTTTGTTTAGACCGCAAGCGTGTATCCATTTAAACTTTTGCTAACTAGCTTGTTTATGTCATCTAGAATATGAATACAATTTTCACCATCATCGTTTTCTTATTTCTGGGACAATTGTGCCCTAAATAATAGGAGTTGCATTGCATTCAGATCCTGACTGATGACATACTTGACTCCAGTCTGTGATGTCACAGTCTTGTGGGTGGTACCTTTGACATCATGATGTCTATGACGTCATGCACCACGTGTCATTCATATTGGAAGAGCTGCGTGTATTGGTGGCTGTGTTTCTTGTCTCAGCTAAAATAAGCGTGAGATTATTTATCATCGTGGTTATTAAAGCCTCCACTACTGTTGATGAAACTGAAATTAATCTCAGCAGTTGTCAGCCTGCACATCATTTAACCGGTGAGCCTGAAAGGGGTGGTTTAAGGATTGTTTGCGTGTTAATGGGGTTTATTATTGAAGCTTTCAAGGGTGTGGGGTCTCACTCACTACATGAGCATGAGGGGTTTGGGGGTTTAGCTTAGCTTAAGGTAACGTGTTGTAACAAATACTTTTGAATATACAATTTTAGCATATGTTATCAGAAAATCAAACTGCAATGTCGTGGATATTGTGATTCTTGGATTCTTGACGGTAGAATTAATATTGATGTGGATATTTCTGACAGTCGTTTTATGTGACTGATTAGTGATGTAAAAATTAGTTTCAAATATAAACGGCATGCAAAAAAGGTGAACATTAATCATTAAACAATTCCAAATTGTTAATTTGGGTTGCAGTGTGTGATCATCTGCTTGACACAATTTATGATTTTCTCTTTTATTTCTATAATATTGTAAATGTTACAATAGTTTTTTTCATAAGATGCCATTTTAAAAATATAATTTTACATTGTCACCTCAAACTAGACTCAAATATTCATAATATTGTGGTAATTGGATTGTCTGCCATCAAATTAAGACAATTAGATTCGTTACTTGGAATATCGCTTCATATATTGCTGTTTCTAACATTGTTTAGACCGTAACCGTGTAACCATTCAAAACGTTGATAACGAGCCTGTTTAAGTCATCTAGATTACGAATAAAATGTACACAATCATCATTTTCTTATTACTGGGACAATTGTGCCCGAAATAATCTGAGTTACATTACATTTAACATTAGGAAGGGGTCTGCTGTTCAGGTCAGATCCTGGCTGATGACGTAGTTGTCTCCAGTCTGTGTCAGTCATGTGGGTGGTACCTTTGACATCATGATGTCTATGACGCCATGTACCACGTGTCATTCATATTGGAAGAGCTGTGTTTATTGGTCGCAGTGGTTCTTGTCTCAGCTAAAATAAACGTGAGATTATTTAGCCTCGTGGTTATTAAAGCCTCCACTATTGTTGATGAAACTGAAATTAATCTCAGCCGTTGTCAGCCTGCACATCATTTAACCGGTGAGCCTGAAAGGGGTGGTTTAAGGATTGTTTGCGTGTTAATGGGGTTTATTATTGAGGCTTTCATGGGTGTGGGGGTCTCACTACATGAGCATGAGGGGTTTGGGGGTTTCGCTCAGCTTATGGTAACGTGTTGTAACAAATACGTTTAAATATATAATTTTAGCAAATGTTATTAGAAAATCAAACTACAATGTCGTGGATATTGTGATTTTTGGATTCTTGACGGTAGAATTAATATTGATGTAGATATTTCTTACATTGTTGTAAAAATTAGTTTCAAATAGAAACGGCATGCAAAAAAGCTGAACATTAATCATTAAACAATTCTCAATTGTTAATTTATGTGTTGCAGTGTATGATCGTCTGCTTGACACAATTTATTATTTTCTCTTTTATTTCTATAATATTGTAAATGTTACAATAGTTTTTTCATAATAATGCAGATACTCCTGCATTTTGTCTTATTATGCAACAATTATTCAATTGATGGAAAACATTGTTTGTAAAGCAAAATCATGTAAATGCATTTACAATTAAATAATGTGCAACTGGACGCGATTATTTTGCATTCTAGTTTTTAATAGATGCACAACCGGTGATAAAAGTAAAGTTAATCTCGTCAGTAGTGAGCCTGGTCTTCATCACATCTGAAAAGTGAGCCCGACACGGTCGTTTTAAAAATGATCAGGGATCGTTGTTAATAATTAGGGATGAAAAGTTGTGGTTATGGGCTACAGGCTGAGTTTTAGTGTTTGGGGATAGAGTGAAGGGTTAGAGTTCACAGTTATAATTAGAGGTTGGAGTTTGCCGTAGGGGTAAGTGTGATACAGTTACGGTTTAGGAGTTAGAGTTACGGTTGTGTATTAGGGTTTGTGTATTAAGGGTTAGTGTTCGGTATGAGGGGTTAGGGTTGCCTATCAGGTGTTCGGGTTATTCTTGAGTAATAGTATTTCGATGTACGGGCGAGGGATATTGCTCAGGTTATTCAATTGGTTGACCTATGAATGGATTACCCGTTATGTTCCTGATTTCATCAGTTCTCAGAAGCTAAGCAGGGTCTAGCTTGGGGAGTGATTGGATGTCCTAGCATTGGGTGGCCACCACGTGCTATAAATGGTGTAATAGCCATTGTGAGCATTGGAGGGCAGTGCAGAAATATATTTTCTTTTGCAGTCTCCCCGACCTTCACCAACCCACACTGACCAGCGTTTTAAAGTATGGTTACATAACCCTCATCATCCATGAGGCATTGGGAGGCCTTTATCAACCAGTGGATTAATACAAATGGGTTCTACATGAACATGGTTAAGTCTGACGATTATGTTCAATGGAATAGTGGATTGGAATAAACATGTGTGAGTGGGTGAGTGAATGAGTGAGTGAGCGGGTGCACAAGTGAGTGAGTTGGCAGAAAGCAAGTAAATGAAGGGGCTTGTAAATCAACATGCACAAGAGTGAGTGAACTGGTACTGTGAGTGGGAAATGGCAATAATTGAGAGGATGAGTGATTAGTTGAATTAATAAATTTGATCCTTGTTCTAACCCCTCTAGGCCACCACCATCAAACAGACACAACACCGACAACATGGACAAACAACTTAAGTGGGCTGATATCTTGGAGCACTATGAGAGTAAGTTACATATACCTACATAAAATAGTTTGTTAGAATCAGAATATTTATAGATTCTGAAGGATTCTGATGAGCTATAAACTTACTTTTCACAAATTACTAGGAAATGCAGAGGAGAACTCCCTAATAATGACATTCAGTAGAACTGGCTTGGTGGGTAAGGGATTATACACTGATCCAGCATAGCAGAGAACATTGGTTAAGCTTTGGGTTTCAGCAACCTATAATTAAACTAGGGTCTCAAGTTTATGGAATGAAGGATCTCAACATGCTCATAAAAATACGACATGTAAAGTGTTAATGCCATGTGATGAATATTTCTCAATAGCAGGGCCTGTAGTGTGATAAAAGGTAACTAGAGGGATCTCAGAATGAGTTCTGTAAAATCTCCATGTGCTTCGTTCTCTAATCCATCACTCATCCTTTGAATGAAATGTCTGTGCTCCGTAGCTCGGAAGTCGCAGCTCCAAACGACCACGTGGGGGGACATTATGGACAGAGTTGACCCTTTCCCGAACCAAGGTGACAACAATGGCGACCAAAAGGTGTGCATGTGGTTGGTGAGGGTCAAGGACACCGTCTGTACACGATAGCACACCATGCCACCACACGATCAAACTACAACATGACTACACATCACATCAAATCATTTCTCCACACCACCTTTCCCATCATACCACCCCACCATCCAGTCAATAACCCATCATAGAACCTCACCATGTGTCTACACCATCACATGACACCATCTCTCCATAACATTCCAACACATCACATCTAAATACCACCACATCATCTCCCGACATCACCCCATCTTGCCACCATGTCATGCCATATCCCACTCGTGCATGCACATAAATTGGCCTTTTTTTCAGGCAGTGACGCGACCTCAGTCTGTGAGCTCATTGGAAGGTGCTGTTCCAGTTGCCCACTATGAGCGCTGCTTTTAGATTTTTCTAGATTATGGGCAGCTAGATCCTTACAATGGAACATTCTCTGGCACCTATTGCCCGTGATGAATGTTGATAACAATCGCCATTAAATTATCGCAGTTGATCAAGGCCTCAATGGGGTTCATGAGGTCTGTGGGGTCGATAGGTGTCTGTGGGAATATATGAGGGTGTAACATGTATCATTAGTTTGTAGGGTTTAGGTGAATTAGGGGTTAGGGCTACATTAATTCTGTGTTCAAAAGTACTGATTGGTAAAGGTTTGTTTTAACATCGGGTGATTGTGTATATGTATGTGTGTGCTCAGCATATTTGGATGAGTCAATATGCATGTTTGCGTCCATGCATAGGTGTGTGAGTTTGTATTTGTGTATGGGTGGAAATGCATGTTTGCGTGCGTGTGGGTATTATTTTGTGCATGTGTGGGCATGTCTGAATGTTCTTGTGCTTATCGTTGCGCATATGTACGAATAGAAGCAGCTCAAGTGTAGGCGCCCCAAGAACCAGAGGAGCATTCGGGAGGTGGAGAACCTCAGCGAGGTGAAGCGTCTCGAGGAAGAGAAGCACCTTGCAGAGGAGAAGCACCTTGCAGAGGAGAAGCGGCTTGCAGAGGAGAAGCACCTTGCAGAGGAGAAGCACCTTGCAGAGGAGAAGCACCTTGTAGAGGAGAAGCGGCTTGTAGAGGAGAAGCACCTTGCAGAGGAGAAGCACCTTGCAGAGTAGAAGCATCTTGTAGAGGAGAAGCACCTTGCAGAGGAGAAGCACCTTGTAGAGGAGAAGCACCTTGCAGAGGAGAAGCACCTTGTAGAGGAGAAGCGGCTTGCAGAGGAGAAGCGGCTTGCAGAGGAGAAGCACCTTGCAGAGGAGAAGCGGCTTGCAGAGGAGAAGCACCTTGCAGAGGAGAAGCGGCTTGCAGAGGAGAAGCGGCTTGCAGAGGAGAAGCACCTTGCAGAGGAGAAGCACCTTGCAGAGGAGAAGCACCTTGCAGAGGAGAAGCACCTTGCAGAGGAGAAGCACCTTGCAGAGGAGAAGCACCTTGCAGAGGAGAAGCACCTTGTAGAGGAGAAGCGGCTTGCAGAGGAGAAGCACCTTGTAGAGGAGAAGCACCTTGTAGAGGAGAAGCACCTTGCAGAGGAGAAGCGGCTTGCAGAGGAGAAGCGGCTTGCAGAGGAGAAGCACCTTGCAGAGGAGAAGCACCTTGTAGAGGAGAAGCGGCTTGCAGAGGAGAAGCACCTTGCAGAGGAGAAGCACCTTGCAGAGGAGAAGCATCTTGCAGAGGAGAAGCATCTTGTAGAGGAGAAGCACCTTGCAGAGGAGAAGCGGCTTGCAGAGGAGAAGCGGCTTGCAGAGCAGCGGCTCGAGGAAGTGAAGCGCTTAGTGGAAAAGCGCTTCAAAGATGTGAACCACCTCATGGAGGAGCGCCTCGATCAGTTAAAGCATTTCATGGAAGTGAAACGTCTCGAGGAGGAGAAGCGCATCACCAAATTGAAGCACCACTGCCTCCGGACCATGGCCACCAGCACCACCGCCAGCACCACCACCAGCACCACCACCACCAGCACCACCACCACCACCAGCACCACCGCCAGCACCACCGCCAGCACCACCACCAGCACCACCGCCAGCACCACCACCAGCACCACCACCAGCACCACCACCAGCACCACCACCACCACCAGCACCACCGCCAGCACCGCCGCCAGCACCACCACCAGCACCACCACCAGCACCACCGCCAGCACCACCACCAGCACCACCACCAGCACCACCACCAGCACCACGGCCAGCACCACTACCAGCACCACCACCAGCACCACCGCCAGCACCACCACCAGCACCACCACCAGCACCACCACCAGCACCACCACCACCACCACCAGCACCACGGCCAGCACCACGGCCAGCACCACCGCCAGCACCACCACCAGCACCACCACCAGCACCACCACCAGTACCACCGCCAGCACTACCACCAGCACCACCACCAGCACCACCACCAGCACCACCATCACCACCACCAGCACCACGGCCAGCACCACCACCAGCACCACCACCAGCACCACCACCAGCACCAGCACCACCACCAGCACCACCACCAGCACCACGGCCAGCACCACCACCAGCACCACCACCAGCACCACCACCAGCACCACCACCAGCACCACGGCCAGCACCACGGCCAGCACCACCACCAGCACCACCACCAGCACCACCACCAGCACCACCGCCAGCACCGCCGCCACCTCCTCCGCTACCGCTACCACCACCACTACCACTCCTGTGCAGGGCCCAATCACACTGCACATTGGAGAAGATCTTTTTAGAGAAGGAGCCGCTGAGCCAGGGTAAGCAACTCTCCGTGTGTCCTGTGTGTATTTATTATTATTGTTTACGCAGGATAGGCATCACTGAGTCTCAAGACCTTTTTTCAGCAGGGTCCTGCCAAGTTTTGTTAGTAATCGTGAACAAATTTGCTGTTGTTTGCGATCTCAATTGAGTGATTTGCATTGCTTATGTGGGTTCAGTTATGGGGAGAAAGCTGCAGAGCCCACCCAGAACAGGGGGAGAGAACAAACTCCACACAGAGAAAGTGGCCCAAGTTGGGAATCGAACCCAGATCCCTCTAGCTATGAGGCAAAGATGTTCCAGCTCTGCCACCCACACAATCACACAGACAATGGAAACCCCACATGTACATTTGGCGATAGAAATGTTCTCCATAATTGGTTTCTGGGTGAGACCACGTAACAATGCGGTCATACATTCACCATGTAACCCTACATCCACTATGTTGTTGCCAGACTAATGCCCGTTTCCTGGCCAACTACCAAGTGTATTTTTACTGCACAAGGATAGCTGCCATTGGGAGGAGGGGGGAGCCCCCTTTCAAATGCATTGAGACGAGAAATGCAAGATGTGAGTGGCTCATCACGTGTAAAGCGCTCTGAGATGGCATCAAAGTCAAAGGGGTCAACTTAGTCGACCACGAATCACCATAGATATTTTTTCCACAATCGTGCATGGGTGAAGCAGGCCAGCGATAGCGGGTTCATCACTCACTGCTTACAGTTCAGCTCTGGCGTCCTGCCCTGGGTATTACTGCTGCTGCGTAAACCACAAAGACACGCACACCCTCTCCTTCGTAGCAGACGTTAAAAATCTCCCCTGATGTCATTGGAAATGAGTATGCCATTGTGTGCCAGGGATCAATTATAATACACATATACAAATGTCACTGCAAGTAATTCGATTGGATTTACACAGCAATGGCAGCCACTACTGTGAAACTACAGCAGTCTGTGTTAGATTCAGCAGCACCTTTCTTCGTGCTAGCCTTGCATTGAGAGAATGACAGCTGCAATGCCAAGCGTACTCACTGATTGTGATGTTTTGTGTGGTTATTAAATTCGAATTAATCCGCCACACAGTCCACCTACAGATTATGAGGAGACGACTGCGATGTCTGCCATAGCAGGAAGGTTGAACGGTGTCATGCGCGTCTCTTCACAGAGCGGAGCCAGCGCAGCAATCCTCGCAGGCCGTTGAAGAGGAGAGAGAGGTTGTGGAGAAGAATATGAAAGAGGAAGTGAAGGAGGAGGTGAAAGAGGAAATGGAGAAGGTGGAGAGGGAGTTGGAGAAGACAAATGAGGAGATAGCGGTGGAGGACGAAGAGGACGACAAGGAGATGGAGGAGAAGATGGCTGTGGAGGAGGAAAAGGAGAAGATGGTGGTGGTGGTGGAAGAGATGGTGATGCAGGAGGTCGAAAAGACGGAGAAAGAGAAGACGGAAGAGACAGAGGAGGCGACGGGGAAGGAGACAGAGGAGGAGACAGGAGACAGAGTTGCAGGAGGCGGTGGTAGTGCAGGAACGAAAGGGCCTGGCTCGTGTGGCGAACGCGATCCGTGCGCTCTTCCGCAGCATGATGCTGTTTGGTTGCGGCCGGTCGACCGCACAGTTGAGGTGATGGAGGTGCCACTGGGACCGCAGCCGGGGAAGGAAACTGAGCAGCAGATGCCAGGACTGCACTGGACACTGACTGCTGCCAACAGACTAACTCTGTTAAGAGTTAGGATCAATCCAATGCATTATGTAATAATTATCATTGTTGTTTTTATTATAAACTTTATGACATAAACCTATGAGGAAACAATGTAACTTTGCATTGCTTGTGAGCGCTGCCTGGGTTGGTTCAATGTGCCTTGGCTCGTGTGCAGTGTCCCGGCTGTGTGCGGCGGTACAATGACAACTATGTCATGAGAGAAGTTTCAGGCAATGGCCCTTCTTCAGAACGTGTACAAGCAGTGGTGGGAAAGATCATCAGGCGATTCGTCTGACACATCCACCCCTTCACTGCCCCACTGCCCCTCTGCCAAGCTGCTTCCGCTGTCCTGCTGCCCCTCTGCCCACTGCCCCATTGCCTCACTGCCCCTCTGCCCACTGCCCCATTGCCTCACTGCCCCTCTGCTCCGCTGCCCCACTGCTTTGGTGCCACTCTACCCTAATGCCCCGCTGTTCCATTGCTCCACTTTCCCACTGCCATCACATCCATCACGAAGCAGCGAAACGTCCATACCACCTCATTAAATATTACCCTGATGTGCACGCAGAGAGAGAGACCCTCGTTTAGCATTGCATACTGGAGGGGGCTACTATGATGCAATGGCTCGTAAACTTCACTGGCAATAGAGAGGTTGCTGGTTCCACCTTCTGGCACAGCAGTTGAAACAAATGGTCGAGTATCTGAAGTTCCCCTGCCTCTGTCCGCCAAACAGTACAACTGAGTACACCAAAATCGAGTGGCAAGTTGCGTGTGGTGGGTAAATGTGTGGATACTCCTTCCTCTTCAAAATCATCTAACGAGTATGGAAGAATAGACCAAAATATCGTTCAAACGCCTTTCTAGAGGTCTCTCTTGTGGAATTTCTTCCTGCCAGCAGAGGCATGAGAAAGCAATTGCAGGACTGCTCCACATTACCAATTGCCTTGGCAAAGTATTCCAATAATGCTGCTTACTAAACAGGCTGCATATGTATTTAACATGGGGGGGGGGTGTTGATTGTCTAGAGATGGTCCAGTGGCTCAGAGGTCAGAGCACTAAAATGGGGTTGAATCTAGGCATTCACCTACGATTAAAGCAGGTTCTCAAGTCTGGTGAATTAATGGTCTCAGCGCGGTTGCCATTGACTGCACATAATGCACCATCACATTACTGCTTGGGTGAGTGGGAAATTGAGTAAGTGGGTGGGTAGGTGGTGGATGAATGAGTGCATCGGTGTGTGGATGTGTGGGTGAGTGGATGGGTAATTGGATGCGTAATTGGATGAGTTGGTGCCTGGGTGAGTGGATGGTTGGTGGTTGAATGGGTGGATGGGTAATTGAATGAGTGGGTCAGTGTGTAGATTGGTGGATGTGTGAATCTGTTAATGAGTAAGTGGGTGATTGAGTTGGTGAATGATTAGGTGGATGGATGAGTGAGTGGGCGGGTCAGTGAGTTAGTTTGAATGAATGAGTGGTTGAGTGGCTAATTACATGAATGGGGAGGTGGATACATTATTTGGTGCTTGGGTGGGTCAGTGGGTAATTGAGCGAGTGGGTGCATGAGTATGTGGGTGAGTGGATTTTTGAATGAGTGATTGGGTGAATGGGTGAGTTCGTGAGTCTGTGTGTGAGTGGGTAATTGAGTGGTTGGATGGGTGAGTGGGTAAATTAGTGTGTGAATGAGTGGTGGGTGAGTGGGGAGGTGATTGGGTGGGTGGGTGGATGAGTTAATTGGTGGGCGAGTGGGTGCGTGGGTGGGTGAGCGGGTGGGTGAATTAGTAGGTGGGTGGGTGAGTGAGTGAGTGGGTGGGTGAGTGAGTGGGTGGCTGGGTGAGTGGGTGGGTGAATGGGTGGGTGGGTGAGTGAGTGGGTGAGTGGGTGGGTGAGTAGTTGAGTGGGTGGGTGAGTGGGTAATTGAGTGAGTGGGTGAATAAGTACGTGGGTAAGTGGTATTTGAATGATTGAGTGATTGGGTGAATGGGTGAGTTGGTGAGTGTGTGTGTGAGTGAGTGGGTGGGTGAGTGAGAGTGGGTGGGTGGGTGAGCGGGTGAGAGTAGGTTGGTGGGTGGGTGAGGGTGGGTGGGTGAGGGTGGGTGGGTGGGTGAGGGTGAGTGGGTGGGTGGGAGATATAGTGAGTGGATGAGTGGGTGGGTGAGTGAGTGTGTCGATATGTGGTGAGTCTGTCCCTGGTGAGTGTCTCTGGTGAGTCTGAGGACCAGACACTGTTCTGACCATTCCGTCCCCTTCGAGCACCTTGCTGGCCTTCATCGGGGCTCACTACCAACATGAGCTGCCCCAGATATGTATATAAGAATCAAAATCTGAATATGTAATCATACTGGAGGAATCCGATGAGCTATACAGCTTTTTTCAGAGATGTCCAGTAGGGACGGCTTTGTACGTTACAGCAACAAACAATAAAAAAACGATCGGAGTGCAAGGCATAGGAAAAGTAAACAAATCACTAAAAAAAAGAATAAACTAAGCAATTTTTTAAAAATGTTATCAGGTAAAGTCCAATAAGGTATTAGCTTATTTTTCAGAAGCCACTTGACCACAAATGATAACTCATGTATGGGGGCAGCTATTGAAGGCTGAATTTCTTTCGCACCGTACATAGCCAACCGTGCTAATCGGAGGTGCCGGGGAAGGACAACAAAAGTATTAGGTTAGGATCAGGGCTATAGTTCAGGGCTATAGGGTCAGGGCTACAGGATGTAGGGGCACTGCAGGTTCTCCACAAGGCACGTGATGCCCTCTAGTGGACAAACGCATAACTACAGCTGCTGCTGCAGCTCAAAGAACAAGATGACCGAGCTGTACAGCCTCCACATCGCCACTTCCCCACGCACACAATGCGAGTGGTGCTACTCAGCCGCACAAGCTTCTGAGAGTGCATCTCATCATCAACATTAACTCAACACAAGCAGCACCCTGAAACAGGCTTCGTCTCTCAGTGTCTCATCAGCAGTCAGGCTCGCTTGAACTGGTGAACTGCCAGATGTTACTGAGAGGGAACCATTGTTAGACTCGCCTTTTGCCCGTCCAAGGACGGGTGTATTGCAGTAAATCTGAAATTTGCAAGCGAAAAAGCAGACCACGACGTGATATTCATTGCATTAATGCGTGTGTCACTGCGCCCTTACAAATTGCACAAACAGATGTTCTGTACTTTTGAGGCATAAGCAATTGGAAAATAACACTATCCAGGAACCTATTTTTTTGTTACACAGTGATATTCATGAGGGGAGTTGTTTGATGTATAGTTACGTCACCTGCTCATGATTATTTATGGGGAAGGGCGCTCCATGTGGAGTGACGTCACATGCTCATGATTCTTCTTGGTTCTTTCGGTAAAGTCACGTAGAATGGAAATAAAATAATAATAATAAAAATTCCCACGAAGTTTCGGCCACAACACAAGTAGCCTTCCTCAGGTGAAGAAACAGAACTGTCGGGAGGAAGACAGCGCTTCAGTGAACACTGCCAGGCTTGGCAGCGTCTTTTAAGCTGGGTGGGAGAAGCAGAGCACCTTGACAAAGGAGTTTACATATCAACAGTAGCTGTGTTAATGTGTTGGATTAGCAGAATGTTAAAGTCAGAAAATAGCATGTAACTGGGGGATTAGCATGGATGTTAAAGTCAGAAATTAGCATGCTAATCCCCCAGTTTCATGCTAATTTCTGACTTTAACATCCTGCTAATCCAATTTCTGACTTTAACATCCTGGTAATCCAACACATTAACTCCTCCTCCTCCGTTCCGAACATAGATGGACTCGTCAGTCTGAACAAAGCTCGTCGCTCTCCGTGGTGCTAATCCCTCATACTAACATCATGCTAATCCCCCAGTTACATGCTAATTTTATGACTTTAACATCCTGCTAATCCAACACATTAACACAGCTACTGTTGATATGTAAACTCCTTTGTCAAGGCGCTCTGCTTCTCCCACCCAGCTTAAAAGACGCTGCCAAGCCTGGCACTGAAGCGCTGTCTTCCCGACAGTTCTGTTTCTTCACCTGAGGAAGGCTACTTGTGATGTGGCCGAAACGTCGTGAGAATTTATTAATTTATTATTTTTGTTATTTTATTTCCATTCTACGTGACTTTACCGAAAGAACCAAGAAGATGAATCTCTGCAGTCACGAAAGCTTTAAATCGAAATGCTCATGATTCTTAATGAGGGATGGGGGGGTCCATGTGGAGGACGTAACCTGTTCATGATTATTGAAGGGGGCTGTTCGATGTGGAGTGACGTCACTTGTTCATGATTATTGGTGAGGGGGGGAGTACTCCATCTGGAGTGACGTCACCCGCTCATGATTATGAATGAGGGGTGGGGGTGTGTCCATTTGGAGGACGTCACCTTCTCATGAATATTAATGAGGGGGGCTGGTCGATGTGGAGTGACGTCACGAACGTTAAGGACATACATTCCTGGGTGATTATAGTAGATATATAACAACCGCCATTCGCCCCTAAGTGGCGGTGACGTCACCACGACGCTTGTGCCAGGCCATGTGCACCTCGAGGCCACGTTTAGTGTCGAACGCCCGCTGGCAGGAGGTCACGGGGCAGACCCAGGTGCCACGGGTCGACTGACTGAGATGACTGAGATGACTGGCTGATGCACCACCTGTGCCCCCTACTGTGCCAACCTGCTGTGCCCTAGCCACCCGGCGCTCCGCTCGTTGTTGTGAGCGTCGCTCCTCTGCCCTCCGTTGTTGTTGGAGGGCAACTACCTCGAACTGCCCAGTAGCGTCCTTCACGAGCCTCCTCCACAGAGGCCGATTTTGACACCGCTGGTACCAGTCATCGGCAAGTCCACTCAGCTCCACGTCCTCCTGTACCACATCACTCCATCTCTTCTCTAGCCCGTGCGGCGCCCATTTAGCCCCCTCGATCCGGCCGAACAAAAGCTGTTTCGGCAGTGGTGGCTGGGCATGCGGGCTACATGACCCAGCCATCGCAGCCTTGCCTGCCGGAGGAGCTCACCGATGGGACCTTGCCCAGATCTTTCAAGGATTTGTGAGCTCCTCACACAATCCAGTCTGGTTAAACCCAGGATGGATCGTAGGCAGGCCTGTCTAAATGTTTCTAACCGGCGAAGATGTTCCATTAGGGGGGTCCACGTTTCGCAAGCGTAGAGAAGGGAGTTAATGACCGTGGCCGAGAAGACCCGAAGCTTCGTGTGGCGTGACAGACCAGGTAGCTTCCACACAGCGTTACGCAACCGATGAAAATATATTGCCGCACGACTGATTCGGAGTGAGACCTCTGCTGTTAAACTGGAGCCAGTCATGAGCACACTGCCCAGATGTGGGAAGCTCTCCACTCTCTCCACAACTGCCCCATCACCGATTGGGAGTTGTGGGGTTGGAGTGTCCCATGGTACAAAATACCCAGGTAGGTGCTTAGTTTTGGTGGGGCTGATGGTAAGGCCCCATCGCTAAGAGGCACGCTCCAGCCTCAGCAGCAGCATCTCCAACTCCTCCTCTGAATGAGCAGCTATTACCAAATAATCGGCATACATAACGTGGTTGAGCAATAGGGAGCCATCCCTTGACCGCACCCGGGCATCGATCAGCCTCCCATTATATCTGTACCATATGGAGATTCCCCCGGTACAGCTATTGAAGGCGTCATGAACTACGTGGTCAAAATAGATGTTAAATAATGTGGGAGCCAGAGGACATCCCTGTCGCACCCCAAGGTATACAGAGAATGGCTCGGACTCCCGGCCACGTAGTTTTACCCGGGCCCGCTCACCATCATGAAGGTCCTTAATGATCGTGAGCAAAGGGTCAGGTACTCCAAAAGCACGAAGAACAAACCATAGCCCAGGCCTACTGATGGTATCATAGGCCTTGACCAGGTCAATAAAGCAGAGATGTAGGTCTTGCTGGAATTCCCTACACCTCTGCTGTAGCAGACGGACAGAAAATATGGCATCTGTGCAGGACCGCCCTTTCCTGAAACCGCATTGGGGCTCCGCAAGCCTCTCCTCAGCGTGCCTGGCAAGGCGATGTTGAATAATCCTTGCCAGGACCTTTCCCGGCACACTGAGGAGTGAGATGCCCCTGTAGTTGTCACAGTCTGTGCGGTCTCCCTTCTTAAAGAGGGGGACGACCAGGGCATCCTTCCAATCCTGCGTAACCCGTCAAGTGGTCCTGACTGTTGTTATGATGTCATATAGGGCAGTCTGTGCACCAACGCCACCCTCCCTCAGCAGTTCGCTTGGGAGATCATCTTTGCCCGTTGCCTTTCCTGGTCTCAGACTCCGGATTGCCTTCAGTACTTCCTCAACAGATGGCACTTCAGCCTGCCACTCACAGGCGGTGACTTCTTCCAATATTTGAGACACCGCAGCCTCAGCAGGGTCATCCTCACTTTGTGCCACGATATTTTCCTGGCTGAGGAATTTTCCCTCCCCCAGGACCTCACAGAAATGCTCAGCAAATCTGCAAACCTGTTTCACCGGGGGGTCGGAGATTGGATCACCGTTTTTTCCCCTAATGATGGTAATAGGTGTGGCACTGCAGGTAACTTTTTTGATGGAGTTAAATAGAGATTTGTGATCGTGGGCCACTGAGGCAGACTCCATTTCCTCAGCAACCCGCGACCACCATCCATCCTTGCAGCGCCTCACGGCTCTCCGAACCTCCGAGCGAAGGTTGCGGTAAGCCTCCTCATTCTCTGACGTGGGATTCTGTAGCCGATGACAGTGGGCCTGTCGCTTTTCTCAAATATCCTGAACACCTCCTCTGTCAGCCAGGGTCTCTGGGGAGGTCTGGACCGCGTACCCAAAGCAGCCATTGCAGCTGCATGAGTCACAGTCCTAAACCTCTCCCATTTACCCTCGACATCAGGAGGAGTCGGGGACGATGCCAACCCCAGCCGCAGTCGATGATGAAATTCTCAGTAGATATATGGGCCCTTCTTCACCCACCCACCCACCCACTCACTCCCTCATCCATCCACTCACCTACTCACCCATCCACTCACTTACTCAATGAGCCGCTCACCTTCTCACCCAGTACTTACACATTAACTGACCCTGCCACCCACTCAATTTCTAACCCACCCACTCAATTTCTAACCCACTCACTCACCCAACCAGCTGCCCACTCCCTCAGCCACTCACCTACTTACCCACCCACTTATACATCCACTTACCATGCAACCCACTCAATTTCTAACCCACCCACTCACCCAACCGCCCGCCCACTCATCTACTCACCCATTACCACGGAATTATTCACCCACTCACCCATTAGTCAACCACCCAATAATTCAACCACTCACAAAATAAATCACCTATTAATTAAACCACCCACTAACTCAGCCATCCACTACCTCAACCACCCACTAACTCAACCACCCACTAACTCGACCACCCACTAATTCAACCACCGAGCCACTCACCCACTCAGCAAGCCACCTACTACTATATCTCTAACCCACTATTTCACTCACCCACCTCCCACTCACCTACACACTAAACTAAATCTAAATGATGTTTATTTTACCAGGTAAGGCACACTGAGCTATATAGCTCGTTTTCAAAACAACCGTTACCACAAATGATAGCTCAACAATGTGGCGTATCACGGATACATTTATAGCAGCCAACTCCTCTAAATGCATGTTTCTAAATGTTTAGGGAAATAGAGACGCAACAAGGTAGGGATTGAACCTAGAAGCTCCTGGATACCAGGCGAGATAGTATCTCGTCACCATGGCGCTACGCTCTTGGACTCTCTCACCCACTCAAACACCTACCCACTAACTTAACCACTCACTAACTCAACCAGCCACTTACTCAACCACCCACAAACTCAACCACCGAGCCATTCACACACGAACCCACTCACCATGCCACCCATTGTTGTTATTCTGTCTCTCACTGTTCAAATAAACCTACCATTAAAATTATAGACTGATCATTTTTTTGTCAGTGGGAAAACGTACAAAATCAGCAGGGGATCAAATACTTTTTTCCCTCACTGTATATGTGATAAACCACTTTGTTTTCCTGTCATTTGTAACAAGGTCACTTTTGAAAAAGATCTATATATCTCTGTGGACCTTAGCTAGTACGATGAAAAATAGTTCAGTTTTAGTTTATTGAGTGGGTAGGTGTGTGATTGAGTCATGGGTGGTTGGGTAGGTGGGTGAGTAGGTAAGTAGCTGGGTGAGCGGACGGGTGAGTGTGTGAGTTAGAGAGTGGGTGGGTGGATGGGTGGGTTTGTGAGTGGGGGAGTGAATAGGTGAGTGGGTGGGTGAGTGAAGTCTTGAGTGAGTGGGTGTTGTATATGTGGGTGTGTGAAAATTGATGAAAAGTAATGAAAATTAAATGAAATTCGAAATTTGCATAATGAATCCAAAATTATGTTAATTCGTGTAATTATGCGTATAACTATGCTAATTAGAGAAGTAATCGTATTAATTTATACGAGTGGGTGTGGTTGTGTTAATGATAGCCTTTATGATAATCAGGCCCCGCCTCGTTGACAAGGTGGGGTTATCAATCAGGATAACGCAATCAATCGTGTGCAGTTACGCAAGTGTCAATTCGGCCTCGTTGTCTAACTTTAATAATACAATGATTGTCGCTTTAACACTCTGTGTTCATATTTTAGGTCCCAAGTTCATATCATTCGTTTTAAAGTTTAATGAGTGTGGATTGGTGTGTTTATAGTTTAGGTTCCCGAGTTCATATCTGATCGCAGGATACAGATCTTATGCAAAAATTTCAGGAAAGAATCACACGACCACTTCTGTATTGATCAATTTATTTTCTAATTAAACCTTAACTATAATATGCATGCGAACTCTCAATCTCGGAACTTCAACACGGTATCCACACGGTATCAATACAGAATCATCAACGACTGTACGATTTCACTTTGATAACACATGGACCCCGCATAAAGCGATTGCCGTTAGTGAGAGAGAGAGTCAGAACATGCCAATGCTATGCTACACAAAAGCTTATACATTATAATATGAACGATTATTATGCTTGAAATGGTCAGCATGTTATCACAGGCGATTGATTAACATGCAACGGTATTCATATAAAAAGACAATCAAACAGTTATTTCCAAAGGCATGAATGTAACAACAGATCCACCGGACAGAATATAAGATTACCGAAATGGCTTAGTGTGAGGGTATGCGGCAGAACGTGTTATCTCACGGGAGATTAATTAATTCGTGAATAAGATTGTATGATCAGAAAATCGGTTTAGCACGATTCCTCCCCGGGAGCGTAGCTCCGTGGCGAAGGTGCCAAGGGTTAATTCGTATTGATGGATCGGTTGGTAACTTATGCGATTAGAAGTACAGTCCAAAACAAAATATTAAAGAGGAAAATTACGAATATACTTATAAACGACGCACTGTTATCACACTATCGATGCTTCCACGGCCAGATGGTTCACGGACTTGAGTGTGTTTGTGTGTCATGAATTGTGTGGAGTAGTCATTGTTTGGAGTTGAGTCTTTAGGTCCAGCGAACGTCAGATTGGTCGTGTAGTGGGGCACAGCGCATCATCGTATCGTGGAGTTCTCTTTATAGGGTAATGTGAGTGTGGTTGGTCTTCTCGCGTTAACACACGTCGACGGGTCCCTTGTATGAAAGGGATACTCGCTCCCTTTAGAGCGGTCAGGGTGAGTGGGGGTTGTGCATCATACGTATCGGCGTTCCCTCCTCCACACAGCAGCCAGCCTCTGTCCACGGGGGGGAGTTGCTTGATCGCTCTCAGTGCTGCTCAGTGGCCACCTCTCTCCACTGCTGGATGAGCTGCGCGATCACGCTCGTGCTGGTTCGCCGACAGCAGTTTCTCTCCGCTGCTGGATGAGCTGCATCGGCACGCTCCCTCTCTCTGGGTGGAGAACTCGAAGGTGCTCGTTGCTGGTTTGCTGAAAGCAGGTTTCTCTCCACTGCTGGATGACTCAGGTCGCACGTGCTCTTGCTCTGGTTTGCAGAAGCTCTTGCTTGGTGCGTCGGTCGCTCTGCAGCTGGACTCAATGTAGAATAAACTTTCAACAATACTCTTTTTATCAGCTCTTTTAAAATTACACTCGGTGGCGCCTCACTACCTTGCGAGTCTTGCCAACGTCAGTGGGTAGCGACGGGGCCACTTTGGCCTCTGTTCGCCGCCCCCTGCTCTGCAGCTCGCCGGCTGGCGACCTGTTCCTCTCGTTCCCGATTTGAACTGCTCCTGAGCCGACTCACTGGTCGAACTCTCTCGCGTTCCGACCTCCTCCGAGTCGAACTCCCCGAGTTCCGACCCCCCTGGTCGAACTCTTGCGAGTTGCTCCTCCGAGTCGAACTGTCTCCCGAGAGTCGACCCCCCCGGTCGAACTCTGGTGAGCCGACCCCCTCCGGTCGAACTGAGGTTTCAATGCTCAGGATCCTCTTTTTATGCACAAAAATCCCTTCACTCGGATCCTGCCCACAAGGCGGAGTTTCTTTCGATTTTTGCTGTCAGGATTTGTCCGTATGTATCTGCGTCCGTGTGTGTGTGTCTGTACGTGTGTCAGTGTGTCATTGTGTGCATCACCCACGGTATATTCCGTTGTCATACTCCTACCATAAAACCCACAAGTAAAACAATCAAATGTTATAAATTGTCTCGAAGGCGCCTCTGTCTGGGTGCACAACCTGGAGGGAGGGGCGATATTCCCTTCGACTTTCACCGACGCACAAAGAAATGGTTAAAAAGTTTTAAGTTAACATTTCATTTCATCAGAGTTCCAAAGTTATGATTCTGTATTAATCCAATGTCTGTGTCAGCTTCCCGTTGTGGTGTTTGACTCGTGTTTCCTCGAGCGTATACACACTCCTACCCCGCGCTGCGGGGATACAAAGACGGCCAG
This sequence comes from Petromyzon marinus, assembly GCF_048934315.1. Lineage (NCBI taxonomy): Eukaryota > Metazoa > Chordata > Hyperoartia > Petromyzontiformes > Petromyzontidae > Petromyzon > Petromyzon marinus. The sequence goes on from NC_133692.1 coordinate 14,357,186, forward strand.
GATCTCCCTTTCTCTCCGAACTTGGGTTTAACATCGCCCTTTGCTTACGTTGCAGTTTTGCTGTGCGCTTGCATTTCTTTTCCTCTCTACTCTTGCTTTAACCCTGCTTATTATTTGCGTATGGGTGGATTAGAGCATTCATGTTGACTTATGAAAACCTGATTGTTATAGGCTTCGGGTCAAGTCGTATAGAAATTATTAAAATGTAAATACATTTCATATTAATTAATAGACGGGTGATGGTTACATTGCTATAGCTTGTGGCAGGGTTCAATTGAAGTGGGTGTGAAGATAAATAACTTTAGCCTACCCTGTCGTTAAATTCCGATTTTAAGTTACTTTAATAGTAATGCAGAACCAATTAGCTTTTTTGACTCAACTAGATCTAGGCTAACGCAACCTCCCAGTGACCCTGGCTTTGTGTTTACGTCAGCCCCTTGCAACCCGCTGCGCTCTGCTCTCTATCTGCTCCCTCTGACCCTGGGAGGGCTCTGAACGTCAAAATCGTGTTAGTGGGTCAAGGTAAATATGACCTCCACATGCCATGCCGAGGCCTGGTTTGGTGTTTTTATTCATTATTAAAATAAAAACAATAGAAATATGTTTCTATATGTATCGAAAAATTACTTGTTAATATTAAGATGGAAAGGGGGGCATATACAACAGTGGCCTGCTTCATGTATCTATTTACGAACGTTCGATTTTACAAAATGTCACGTTCATGCAATTGACAAATTATGGACACCTTTAGATGAACAAAATCGAATTTCCGCGTGAACGAAATTCCATACGGCACGCGCCAGATCAAACGAGAAGCACCGTGGAGGCTGCATCACCCGTCCACTACAGCGTCACGGTGTCCCTGCAGGGCAACAGCAAAGCCTCCACATCACCTCCAGTCAATTCAACATGCAAATCTTTTGGTGAATTCCCTGCAAAGGTAAAAAAATTCCTTACGGGTACTTTTGCATTGTGAAAAATGATATGTGTATATTTTTAGATAAGGAGTGGAGTTGATATGTCCGAAACGCATCCCGATTTTTTTTTGCATTAAATTAATGGGAAAATTCATTTGATATTTAGTTTTTCGCGCGTTTTATAAAGAAAGCATCGCTTTCGTAAATGGAGGAACATCAGTGAGTGTCCCTGTTGGTGAGCGTGACGCTAGAAATGATGGTCGAGTCAGAGGCGCGAATGTGGCCCAGGGCAGACACGCGGACGTGCGGGCGTGGCAGTGGGGAACAACGGGGTCATGATTCCAGTCGTATGAGCACAGGGCTCGTTTCAAGTTTCATTTATTATTGGTATATCCCTGTGAGCCATGCGGCTCTTGAGTCGGGTGCAAGCACAAACAATATGAACAGAGCACATCTTAAAAGCGACGACACGCAACAGAAACATCCTGGATAAAACAGCAAATCTTCCAGAAAAGAAAACGGTATTACAACGCTGTGTGCAAAAATCTCAGTGTAATGCAAGTCAAAGAATAACAACCATAAGACAATTTAGATTTAAGTTATCAGGCCAACTCCGCACTTCCACAAGAAACATGGCTTAAACCATGTTTTCGAAATCAAAATAAAGCTATAAGAACAATGTAAGAACAGTAATCATAGGACCTGTGATTCAAATTTAACAAAACACATTGCAGCGGCGGGAGCTGGTAGGAACGTTGGGTTGCTCGGTCAATGACCAGGGTCAACGGCGGCGTGGTGTATTCCGCAAATATGCCCGACTATGAGGGCAGGCACAAGTCGGCGTGAGTAGGTTAAACGTTGAGTTTTATAAGGGCACCACGGGGTGACCAGCCCCTCCCCACCCAGCCCCTCCCATTTTTGTATGCACGACGGACGGTCACAATGATCCCCTGTGGGCTGGTGTCACCAGGAGGTTCCTACCAGTATTAACGATATACATTTCAGTTTATTTATTTATTTGGTATAGCCCTGTGAGCCATTTGGCTCTTGAAATCGGGAGCAACCGCAACAAACAAAAAACAAGAAAAAACGAACAAGAAAACATCTTAAAGTGACTGTGCAAACAGAAAATCCAGGAAAAAACAGCAAAATATTCTTGAAAAAGCACCGTACACCAACGCTGTGTGCAAAAATCCCAGTGGGATGCAAGTCAAACAACAAGAAACTTAGATTAAGGCCACCATTCTAACTCCGTACTACAAACATGTCCAAACCAAAAAACGTTTTCGAAATAACCAAAAATGAAGCTATAATTGCAATGTAACAGTGATCATAGGGACTGACCGAATTTTTAACAATAAACTACATGAATAACTTGAAACACCAAACCCTAGAGCCACAGCTGGCTGAATGAGTTACTCCACAACAGAAGCATCAGTCGGAGTATCTATTTTTTCAATGCACCTTTAAGATCAGCACGCTAAATCAAAATACAGATGATACTTTGCAGTAGTCATCTGGAGCGAAACATTTTATTTTACGCTAATGAATAGCAGTAGCAGCTAGGGGTGTACAACTCCTCTAGAGCAGTGTTGAGAGAAGATCTCATTGGTAGCGATTCAAGTTGCAGTTTATTGGCAATAGCATTCCAGAACCTGGGGGCATCAATAGCAAAGGCCCTTCCTCCAGTTTTTGTACGGCAATAGGGAATGTGAAGCTGGTAAATGAGCGAAGACCTGAGGTCAAATTTGTTCTTTGAAACAGAGACGAGATCCAGTAGGTAGTCTGCGGAATTTTTTTGTAAGTACATCGTGAATAAATAAGATCTGTTGCACAAGCCGTCGAACATTAAGAGATGTTAAGTTTGACCCAATGTAGAGAGATCAGTGGTGAGTCCTATATGGGCAGTGCAATGTAAATCTTAAGGCCGAGTGATAGATGGAATCAAGCTTCAGTACTTGGGGCTGATTTTTACACGATGTCACAGTAATCAAGTAGATGCAGTATGGTAGCTTTTATCAATGCAAAACGGAACATTGGGGGAGAAGCAGGGCTTGTGTCGATACAGAAAACCAATTTATATTTTCGTCTTTTTACCAATATAATCAATGCGATCTTCAAAATTCAGTTTTGAATCCAGGATGACCAAGATACTTATAGATCTTGACTTGCTCTATTTGATAATTATTTAAGGACTGTAATTGGGGAAAATAACTTCCAGCTTTAGTCAAGGTGAGAAGCATAGCACCTTGGTTTTGGAAGTATTCAGGACTAGTTTAAGAGCAACTAGCTGATGTTGTAGTTTGTTGAAATCACCCTGTAGCTTAGCAATCAAGTCATCCGGAGAGCGGCCAGCAGTAATTAGTATCGTGTAATTTGCAAAAAGATTTACCCTGGAATGATCCAGGTCAGTGCCCAAGTCATTGACATAAAGAGAGAACAAAAGGGGGCCAAGGATGGAACCCTGTGGAACCCCTTTTGTTATCTTAACGCCGATTGACCTCCAACCATCTGTGAATACAGTTTGGGTAAGAGAAGAGGTAATTTGTACCCATTTTACTGCGTTTTCGGAAAAACAGAGGCAACTTAGTTTACTTAGCAGGGTGTTGTGGTCTACTGTATCAAAAGCTTTGGACAGGTCAAGAAAAAGACAGGCACATCACTGCTTAGTATCAAGGCTACTGTAAATGTGATTCAGAGAGTCTAATGGAGCAGATGTGGTGCTGTATTTTTTTCAGAACCCAGATTGTTTTAGATGTAGTAGATTGTTGGTGGACAGGAAACTGATAATTTGGTAGTTCAATAATTTTTCAAAAATTTTCATGAACGGGGACAAAATTGAGATAGGTCGGTAGTTATTTGGATCACCTTTAGGGCCCTCTTTGTGAAGTGGACGGACATAGGAATGTTTCCATTCTAGAGCAACTGATGCTTCTTTGATGGACAGGTTGAAAATATGGGCTATAGGTTTGTATATTAGGTGACCAACAGTTAGTAGAGCAAAGATGGGAATACTATCTGCTCCGGTAGAGGAAGACCCTTTGAGGTAGGACAGTTGTTTCAGAACAATACTTTCGTGGATTTGCTGGAAACTAAAGTCGTTTAATATTTGGACAGGGGTGTATGAATTTGCATGAGCAGGGGTGACTCCCAATACATTATCAAAAAGATTACCAGCTTCAGAAAAATGAAGGTTAAAAAATTGTCAACTATTTTTTTGGGATCTGAAAAATATTCCCCATTTCCGTTAAGCTCAACGGGCAGATTATCTGTATTGGATGCCTTTTCGATACATTTGATTGTTTTCCAGAAAATCCTGGCATTTCCATGTGATTCCAGGAGGAAAAATAGGCATTTTTTTGACGCATCTATTCCTTAAAATCCTGTATTCTAGCCAGTCATTGACCAAAGTACTTTTCTGAGCACATGTCCAAGCCTTGTCCCTAGTTTTCATGAGCTTTGTAATCAAAGGATCAAACCATGGTGGGTGGTTGCCTTTAGTTTTAAATCTAACCAACGAAGCATGTTTGTTAAGAATTTGGAGAAACGTGTACCTGAAGGTCTCCCAAGCCGTAGTTAGGTTGGGGATATCACAGACCTTGTCAATATCCGAGTGAAGCACATCATTAGTAAATGCCCGAGTGCTTCGGGTCTGGCTGATGATCTCACCCCAAAAATGGAGCGATCACCAAGGTTTTTACCCAGAACACCAGTCAGTGTGAAATTGTGAGGGGCATTTGTCAACAGGACGTCAAGCAGAGATGACTGTACCAGATTTTTTAGGTTGGGTCTTGTGGGGACATTTATTAATTTAAACAGGTTAAATTCAACTGCAAAATTTGTGGCCACGGCCAGCGGGTTTAGCAAATTCCAATTTAGATCACCCACTAAAACTATTTCACCTTTAGGGAGGCCTCCAAAAAGCTCTGCAGATGCAGCTTCAACATCCTTCCCACTAGGCGGTCTATATCAGGACACTACCAATATATGTTATTTGGGAGAGTTAATCTGAGAGCCAGACCTTCACAGCAACATTTTTTTTAAACAAGGAGTGAGCTGGTGAACATGCAATAGTATTACGATACTATAACATGTACGACCAAAGTTGCAGCCATAGCTGGCAGCATGACACTCCCAGTGTATGATGTGTGCGAGTCAGTGGTAGTGTGAGCAAGTGTATGATGAGTGAATGGGTCTGTGGTTGCGCGAGTCATTGATGTGCGAGTGAGTTGGTGTAAGATGAGCGAGTTTATCACAGCATCCTTTCCACTACCACCGCCTTCTCCACGCCATCACGGCCTCCATGACGTGGCGAGTGAGCACTCGAGTCAAGAAGTGCCGAAAATAAATGTCATTATACTCTTGGTAGGTAAGAGGCCAATGTTCAGTATAAACCTCCACCAACCGACAGAGCCAATCACTTCAAGTCGTCACTTGGGAAAACATGCCAATTGATTTGGCACTTCAGCAATAGCCTAAATGTTAAGAGAGCAAAATTTCCAATCTCATATTCGACGTTTCGCTGCAGATACCATTGTCGGCGTTAACAAAACAATAAAATTCACGACGTTTCGACTGCAACACAACAATCATCAGGTGTGAAAACCACGTGACTTTACCGAAAGAACCAAGAATATAGCAATACAACTGTTAAACTTTTTTTGGTACACTGTATTCAATTGACACCTTTTATTGCCTCCATACGCAATAATATAATCGTGATTGAGCGAACCAGTGAGTGAGTGTTGTTGAGACCTGTAGTGTGGTGGTTGAACACAGCTTAAAATGTTAATACAGGTTTTAGGATTAGATCCCATAAGTATAGATGCGTCGCAACCCTCCACCACCCGACAGCCAGTAAGGTATGTCACGTAAACAACGTGCCAAATAGTTAATTAAAATACAATATATTGCCAACAGCCTACTGTAGCCAGCACCTATGAAGGCTGGTACGATACACAATGGGGTGTGTGGCCAGCACCATGCTTGGCCGCCTTTATCTCCCCAGTGGCATTGTTTACACATTGTAATTGATACTCATTCGAGGTTGAGTTAATCTAGGGGAGGCCCAGGACCGGCTCAGATAATTGTCACTGGTGTTGGACAATCTAACCCTGGTCGCCATGTTCATTAGTGTGTTAACCGCTGCGCCACCGCTCCCCACACTAGGTCTGATGCCCTATAAAAATTTGCCCACGAACTGCTCTATTTGAAGGGGTTAGAAGAACCTCACTCCCAGCGATTTTCTGGTCGAGCCGTGACCGCAGCTCAAGGGTATGAGCATCTGTGCACCCAGGGGAACCCTAACAGTTTCACACACCATGGCCTGAACCACAGTGTTAGCGATACACCATCCAGTAGGGGGACTCCAAAAATCTCAACCGATGCCCCGACGGTAACTCCACACAACCCTGGTCAATTAAAATCCAGAGGGGCATCCTCTTCCAAAAATCCTTCCACAATAAACAAGGCACCGCTAACGAACTTGAAACCAACACCAGGCCCGTCCTTTAAATATCGCCAGTCCGTATAGATGCCTTGATTTAGCCCACAATGCCTAAACTCCCACCATTAGCGGCAACAAATTATCTACCAGACCCAGGCAACCCACATCTATGGCAGAGTCCTAAAAATAAACTCTGAACCCATGGTGGCGGATGCCCCCGTATCTATGAGCATTCGCACCTCAACAGCCTGCACAAATCCACATACTGTGGATGATCCCGCTGCCATGACACAGTGTGCCAGTGCGGTCCATTGCCAACCATCATGCACCACCTTCATACCCCGTATTCCTATGAGGGGCGACGGCGTGTGCACCTGACACGGACTGCAATGGGATGCATGAGGTGGCTGTGTCGGCCAGGTGTGTGACCTATTGCAACCTACCTTTGGACCCAGAGGAGCGGAGGCGGCCCCAAATCAGCACGGCAGCCCCTGGAGATGTGTCCCTGTAGGCCACAACTGAAAGAGGTAATGGGCCCCCCCCCCCCGCCGCTTGTCCCATCGTCGTCCCACTCCGAATGTCCTCCGCAGGCTCCAACCACCTGACGCGCACACCCAGGGAGACTCTCAGAGAGCCTGGTTGCCCTTTTCTCCCGGAAAACCAGCCCCTGCCGTCACCCCAGCACGTCGTCGCAGGTTATAGTGGGCCTGGATGCAATGGGCTACCTGAATCGAGGACAGGTCATCCTCCTCTGTGGCCGGCAAACAAACGTTAATTTCCTGAGCCAGCATCAACATTTTCTCAAGCACCAGAGAATCCAGTCCTGCCCGCTCCATCTTTGGGTACGCATCCTTGGCCAGCGACAGCAGTGCGCTGCAGAAAGCGCGGGGTGTCTCTGTCTCCCCCCAACTCTGTATTACGAATGTCTGCCGCGTTGGACGGCAGTTCAAAAATTGCCGCCAACTGGGAGTACGCTTGACGCAGCTTCGTTCTGTCCACCTCCCCAATGTAAAAAAAAAAAACGCCGCCAAGGCTGTCATCCAGTGCGGTGGGAAGAATAAGTAGCGCCTCCGCATCGGACCACCCTGCGAGCTCGCAAGTGGTGGAGAACCGCCGCTGGAAGGCCGCCCAAGCACCCCCCGCAGCCGAAAATTAATTGAGAAGCGGCAGCCGCTGCGCTAGGGAAGGTGCCCCCGGATGAGCTGTCGGCGGCAGGTTAAAGGGACCCAATTCCTGCCCTCGGTCGGCAGTGATGGTGGAGTCGCCCGCTCGCCACCCCCGAGCCACAGCCCCTTCCTTCGGCTGTTCCCTGCCCAGCTGCCCCACCAGGGTCGACACTGTGGAAAGCCGCCCCACGATGCGCTTGCCGATTGCCCGCAGCCCCCCTTCAGCCGGCGGCGGCGCAGAGCCGTCGCCCTTTGCTCGCTGCCCCGCCGGGATCACCACTCCGGGGCCCCCCACAAGGGGTCCCGGTTGCCAGCCCTGCCCGGGAATCCTCCTTGCCCGAGGGTATGCGGGTGAGAGCCTTCCTCTTCACGTGTTTCAGCATAGTCTATTTCCCCCTCAAGGATTCGAAGAAAAAACATTCATAACCCTAAAATATAAAAAAAATTTCGTTAACACGCCTGACACCAAATGTTGTGTTCTAGTTCACAGACACTAATAGAAGGTACTCCATCTCTTTTATTCCGACCTTCAGAGCCTTAGGGGATAACCACACACCGGGTCGGGACAGCCAACATGCTGCCAAACCCACAGCTGAAGAGGGTGACGATCACAATTACGACAGCACAACGAATTCCACTCCAGATCGCAGCTGCCCCGGCTGTGAGTTGGAGCTCGCCTTATATCCTGAAAAGCGTGGCCAGGCTCCACCCTCGGCCCTGCACCCCTCTGGATCCTTCAGATGGCTTCATGCTTTGCCCACAGCTGCAACTGGTAGAACGGGCTGATAGTCCTAATGCCATTGTCTACCAATCTCCCAGCGGCACGCGCTCCAGTGACTCATTCCACGTCACCACACAAGTGTGTGAGCATTAGCTGGTAATTAAATCAGTATCCATCGAGCAGTGGATTAAACATGTCCGATGATGATGATGAAGAATTTAAACTGCAAGCATACACTTATATTTTATTAACGAAGAGCGTACAGACATTAAATGGCTCAATCGTGGCATGATGCCTCAATCTTCCACCTATCTAAATATGGCAACATAATTGACGTGAATAATTTCACACATTAAACTCATATTGCACACGTGTATATATTCTGCGCGAAGATGACTGAACAAAATATAATATATAATGCCAACCAACCGAATAAATGTTCCGTGTAGTTAACTGGTTCACAGTGGGTGTCCATTACATGTGTAGTGACATATAATGGGTCACTACGGCACCTAGTGCCATCTACCGACAGAGAGAAGAATAGTGGATATAGTAGCCCTCTGCCAGCAGAGTATATGTCATGGTAGACGTCTCTGGGGCTGGCAGAGTAGGGGGCAGTTGAGGATGTAGCAGCCCGATTGGCCGCAGGGGCACGTGATGGCATGTAGGCCAAAGGTGACAGAGGGGACACGTGTTGTAGGACCCAGTACCTTCTAGTGAGTTCCAGAAGGGGGCGTGGCCGAGGGCAGAGCCAGGCAGGGGACACGTGGAAGGCGATGCAGAACCTTCTAGTAAGTTCTGGATGAAATCGTGTCCGAGGGCGGAGCGGGGCCCCGCTGAGGGGTATGAAAGGGGGGTCCCGGGGCTGCATCAGGGCTGTTTGCTGCAATAGAACCCGCCTTGCTACGTCTTCTCTTCGGTCTTCATGCTCAGCAACTTGGGTCAGGCGGTGTGCCGACTGACCTGACGCGTTTGTGTCGTTACCCCATTGTGGTCATAGAATAAATGTGTTGCCTCCTGAATCAGTGTGTCTTTCAAGTGAGCCCACTACACGTGCACTGTACTTAAATACATACGAAAAAGACAGAAATTACAACTAAGCTCATCTGAATTATACGTGAGGCTAACAAGATAACTACATTGTAAATTGAGAACGCCACAATTAAAAAAAATTACATAATACTATCAAACTTAGTCACGTATTATTGATGTAATAGACTTGGAGTGAGTTCAACTGAGTCGCAGACATAGACTTGGAGGCAACACATATATTTAACTCCAACACACGGGATAACTACCCCTTAACAGAATAACAACCTATGGTGGTGACCACCAGGCTAACTAAACTAATTACAACGTACCGAGCTACTACGGACAGGGACCACAGCTCGGGTCCAGGTCCACGTATTGGAGACTCATTGAACTGAGAACGGAGAACGTAGAACGTAGACAAAGGTTTATTCAAGGATGAACAACAACGCCGGTCCCTCTGGGGACCCAGATTATATTCTCTGCGGCGTGGCTGGCTCTACACTTGGCCATGACCACCTTCCAAAATCCTCGGGAAGGATCTGGATGCTAACCACGTGACCAAACCTAGCCACCACTTGGGCCCCTTTGTAGACTTAACTGGTCACGTGTCCTCTCGGGTCAACCAGAGTGCCATGCCCTCTAGTAACCTCATTCCTATGGTCAGCACTCCCACACCTTGTCTTGTAGGGTTGGCACTGCACGCCAAGCATGGTGCCATCTAGCGCTATCCATCAGCGCTCACCGGGCCCCTCTAAGGCCAGTACTAGACCCACACTTTTGTGGTATCCGTGATGTGGTTACACCACACACAGTGCCTCTCTAGGGCCGGCACTGCACAGTGACTTCCCGCGATGTCACTACATCAACCCCCCCCCCCTTTGTAGCACTCAGCAGTCCCGCCTGTCAACTCCCCCTTCAACAAAAGAACAAAACGAACAACACCTTAGTGTTCCGCAACAAACAAATACCCAACCCATCTATACAACATATACACTATATACAGAATATACAGTAACTAATGGGGGAAGAGGATGGAAGTACATAACAACAATAGGCAAAAAAAGGAAGAGAGAAAAGGGAAGAGAGAGAGAAAAAAACAAAACGCAGTAACACACGGAACCTTTGGACCCCCTCCAGCACCAGCATCTCCCACACTCACCGTGTAACAACACCCGCAAGCATAATGAAAGCCAGGTTCAGCCAATAACCAATACAACTGCCGAGCGGCTGATGTCAATTTTTTGGAGCAGATGACACTTCTTCGGCTTAAATTTGAGGTTCGCCGCACGCATTTTAAGAATGACAGCACGTAACCGTTCCAGATGTTCTTCAAACGTACGGCTAAAAACGATAACATCATCGAGACATATCAGGCACGATAACCACTGCAGGCCAGCTAGAACCAGCTCTATCAATCGCTGGAACATAGCCAGCGTGGAATGAAGACCCATCGGAAGCCGATTAATTTCAAATAAGACTTGTGGTGTATGAAAGGCTGTCTTGGGCTCAGCCGATAGGGGTTCTGCCGGATGGGAGTGGCGTCGCCCGTATCGATGTGGTGACTCAAAAGCGTAGTGCGGCTGATGTAAAATTTGCCCTTGCTAAATACATTGGAGAATTCACGCAAAAGCGCCCTCAACTCCCACCTCTGGGACTCAGAAAAATCAGAATTTTCGGAAATGTATCCATCAGAAACCTGTTGCGGCTTCGTATTTGAAACGGCCCCCTTACCGCTATCGGTATTTCCATCATGAAGCGCGGGTGATGTGTGGGCTAGCACGGTGCCCTCCTGAATGACAGACGTGTCCAACCCTGCATTCAGGACTTGAATGAACGGTTCCTGGTCATTGGATAACCAGAGTCTGGGTGCCTACCAACGTCAACTTGCGAATGGCTTTGTTTGAGGGTCCTAGGAGAATTCTTCCCGCAGTCGCCTCCTGGTCTAGCGGCATGCACAATCATAAAGAAACGAACATTTTCACACCGGGGGGAATCTTTACGGTCTTACTCGCAAGCGCTTGTACAGTAGTGTGGCCATGCCCATTCAAGTGGGAGAAAGCGAAAAGGCCATTTGACGGCCCGATGGCAACTCAAGGCAACCTTGATCAATCAAAATTATTAGGGGCATCTTCCCCAAGATGTCAGTCTCGAGCAAGCAAAGCACGGCCAAGGACGTTGATACATGAACTGGTCCCGTCATTTTCTGGGTTGGAATCATTCTCAGGTGGTGCAATATATTTGGGAGGTTCAACATTGTAATCAAGTGCACCATGTTAGGAAGAGACAATGGGATATGATTCCACACTGCCAGGGAAGTTTGGATCTATTGGGGTAGATGGGAGAAGTTCACCTTAAAAAGCTCACTCAGCCGACTCGGAATAATGACTCCGAGATATTTAATCCTCTGAAGGCACCATTTGAAGGGGCAGAATTTAATTGGGAGGCCTTGAGAGTCTGGGAGATGGTAACTAGTTATGATTTGTTTACATTTAGCTTATATCCTGCCATTTCTCCATATTCCTTAATCTCCTTCAGGAGGGCCGGGATTGAGGTTACAGGCTCGGTGATGGTTAATATTATATTGTCTGCATAGAGATGTATTTGATTTACTCAATCCCCACAGGACAGCACTTTGATCTCTATGCTTTTTCTAATCTTCTCAGCCAGGGCCTCTATGGATAGCACGCTCAGGAGGGAGAATTCCATGCGTGAGTGTGAACCTTCTTGAAATGATTCCGTTGGTGGAGACCGTTGTGCAGGGGTGGCGAGTACAATATATGGCACCAATTGACGAATCGGGTCAGTATCCCTATTTCTTCCATGGTACTGAACAGGAACTTCTATTTTGTATTTTGTGGTGTGTTGTATATATATAGGCCTTTTTTTCAAAATATTGATATTAAGAATAATTCTGCCAATATTTGTTTTTTTATAATAATAGATCGGGGTGTCGCTTGGGGCAAAAAGGGGGCGACACAAACACCCTCCCCTCAAACAGCAGCTGCCTCCCACAAGCTACACCAGGCAAGGAAGTAGCCATAAAATGTAATAAATAAATAAAAACCGGTACAAAACGGGGAGAGGGGGGGTTGCTAATGAGATTCTGGGGAAATCTCTACACGGCTTCAAAGACCGCCACAAAGCACGTACAAACAATAGGCGCCACAATTCTTCCCGGGCGGCGAGAACCGAACAGACAACTTTTTTAGTAGTTTATTTTAGTTAACGGTAAAGTTTGAAACTTCGCGACAAGAATAAGTCTACATCCTAGACTACCAACACACTCACCCAGATTACGAACCAGACAAAGGTCGAGAATAGTGACTTTTATTTATTACTTACCTTATTTTAATCTTATTCACCATATATTGTTTTTTTTATTGTATCTTTCTATCTATGTGACTTTACCTAAAGAACCAAGGAATATGAGTTCTGGCAATCACGAAAGATTAAGTCAAAACTTAGTTATATCTCCAACCTCAGGATATTAAAATATAACTCGAGAATAAGAAGCACAGATCCCTGGTGACATGGACAAAGAACAAAGCTTAATAAAACCATCAGAATACCTGAGGTAACAACTATGGTAGATCACAAATCTTGGTTAAACATAAACCAATTAATAATTATAAAGTATTAGACCGAGGGTCATCCAGAAGAAATACAATGCGAAACAGGTCAATCACACACGACCAAGATAATATGTATTCCATAGAATCAGAGCCTCCCATCCACCTTTGTCTTCCAGAAGGACGTGGTAGCAATAAATCACACATGCAGGGAGGGCGCCTCCCCTTGAGATATCAAACACCACGAAGAAATTCTAAACCAGGCGTACTGTAAACACTGCTCAAAATATACCTTGAGTCACTTAAAGAGTCAACACCGCAAAAAGGGATACACACTAAGATAAGGGGTGGAAAATCATGTTTATTTTTCTCTCAACTCACAACCCACAAGAGTGAACAGAACACATGGTAACGGGAGGTCACACTTCACGAGACGGCGCCCCTCTTTGTGAGAGACAAGAAAATGTAACACCTCCAACGGCGACGGAAGAGGGGGGGGGAGAACGCAACCGGGCAAAAGGAACCCCTCCCTCTTCCAGATTAATCATTGCAGAAGTTGGAAAACTAGAAAAACACACTTAGGCACAATTGAAAGCATCTGTTTCCACAGTTTAACACGTAGGCTTTGGCGAGATGGCTTGAGGAGGGGGACAGGAACCAGGCCTTGATGAGACTTAACAGATTGCTTAATAAATCAGAACACACACACACAACGTACACCGGACAAACAACTGCTCCCACAAGCTGAGAGTGAAATCAAAGGAATTCCGGTCATTTGTGAGAAGGCAAGCCAAGGGGAGAGAATTTTAGATATAAGCAGGGACACAACACACACAATTCAGTCCTGCAAGTGGCAGGCTCCGGGAATCTTCCCCCGATAGGGAGCTGCATCGGCAGAAGCCACGAGTCTCCGAAGTCAACGGAAATTGAGTCTTGCTGCGGCAAGCTCCGGGGGTGGGCCCCGCAATCGACACAGGATGGCGAGGCTTGCAGAGTGGCGATGTGTCACCGATTACGAGTTCGGCGCTGACAGACAAAGTATCGCTGAAAGTTTTATTCTACATTGAATGCCAGCTCCCACTAGCAGCTGCAGCAAGAGAGAAAGAGTGACGAGTAACGACAAGCAATCAACCTGGAGAAAGAGCGGAAAAGCGCCAAGCATCGACTAAGCGAGCACCGCACAGGACCAGCAGCAGTAGCCGAGCTGCGAGCGCAATCGGGCACCTTCAAAGAAAAGCGTCGTGCCGACTCAGCTCATCCAGCAGAAGACAGGCCTGCAGCATCGCCAAGAGAGAGCGAGGGCGCCGTGTGTATGACACGCCCACACACACACACGACTCATCGCTCATCAGGGAACCAACTAATTTTTGCTACAAGAAACGCCCCTCCTTGGCGTCTGCTTAACACAAAGAGTTGAGCAAGGAGACAATACACCAACGCACACATAACGCACATATCGGAACTAGAATAAGATTACTCCAAAGTTCTCCAACCATGGAAAAACAACCCCCTGAGAAGCCGATCAAAACCATCACGTTACCATACATAGCAGGTGTTACCAAAAAGATTTCCAAAATCCTAAACAAACACAAGATCCAGGTCCGATTCAATACAGTACACAAAATCCGTGATCTAATCCCATCTGTGAAGGATGTCATTCCTGAGATGCAATATCCTGGAGTCTACAAACTGAGTTGTACCTGCAGGAGCAGTTACATTGGGAAAACGAAACGACATGTCTCGGACCGTGTTTGAGAGCACAAGGCAGAACCAATACCTCTGCCGTGACTGACCATTGTTATAACGCTGTGAGCTCGCATGCTATTGTTTTTTCCGAGACCAAGGTACTCTGCAAACCTTCGGGCTAACTATCAAAGGTTTATTCATGAAGCCATTCAGATATATAAACATAGACATAACTTTAACCGAGAAGATGGATACAAATTGAGCAATCATTGGAAGGATGTTATTAACCAGGTAAAACCTCAACAGTTTATGGTTGTTCCATAATATCTGCCGGGTACGAGTCTATTTTTCCGAGTTAATTTCCCCCCGCAACCCTAGCGTTCCCAGCCTCCCACGTCCAGCCCCGCCCACTCCCCCCCTCTCAGCTTCACGTCCTCTCTCTCCCTAGCGTTCACGCCCCCCCCCCATCCCCCCCTATTTCTCTCTCCCCCCTTGCTCCTCCCCCTCTTTCTTTCCTATATAACCTCTTGCCACAGAAGCTCTCTCGCCCACTGCATTGACATTGTTGCTACATTGGCATTGTTGCTACATTGGCATTGTTGCTGCATGGGCATTTTTGCTGCATTGGCATTTTTGCTGCATTGGCATTGTTGCTGCATTGGCATTGTTGCTGCATTGGAATTGTTGCTGCATTGGCACTCGTGCACCGCCCATGCTCCTGATGCTGTTGATAAACTTGGGCTACACCCATCCCCAAACCTTTATAAACAGTTTGCCTTTAGAGGTTGACTCCTTTGCCTGATGACGACCGCTTGTGTTGCGATCGAAACGTCGTGATTTGTTTTATTTTATTTCTAACTACGTGACTTTACCAAAAGAACCAAAGAGTAGGATTCCTGCAGTCACGAAAGCTTCAAATCAAGAGGGAGACTATTGTGGTAAAATCACAAAATCTTGCCCGCGAATTTATTGAAGCCTTAGCCAATTGATAAGCATTCGCTAGACAAGCAGGCACACTGCTGCACACCATTGTTCCAAGACATTTCGTTAATTGCATAATCTTACCAATGAATTCATTGAGGTCTACTATTGCTTTCCGGACATGTTTCTTTATTGCTGTTTGTATGAATATTGTAACATTAATTTTTAAGGACTTTTTTTCCCATCGCCGTGTATGCTCGCTTTACTCTGAGGAATTAACCGATTGTTCTGTTACCCAGTTTAACAAACGTAATCATTGAGGGTTAAATGTACGGATCAATGAGGAGGACATCTCCAGGAGTACTGTGTTGACATGCCTAGCATAAGAGTTCGCATATTAGAGTGTTGTGTTTAGAGACACAGAAGAGTCTGAGTGGTGCCGTCCTAAGTTCATGCATAATAATCTTAATTATAAGAAGTGTATCCTGCGGTGAGATCTGAATCTTGAGACCTGACATAAACACTAAAACACAATCAGTAAAAGTTAAAGCGAGAATCATTGTATTATCCTGATTGATAAGACAACCCTAGACAACAAAGCCGAGCTTAATCAGCATACTTACATCACACTTGCATAACTTCATACAATTCAGTGTATTATCCCAATTGATAATACAACCCTATACAACGAGGCAGGGCCTAATTATCATAATTGCATACATTAGCATACTTACATACACTTGCATAACTTAACACAATTACACCTTCCTAATTAGCATAAAGTTATTTGCATAATTACATACGTTGTTGGATAATTACACGTTTTTTATTTTCATTTTTTCGTTATAATTTTTATATTTCAAGACCCAAAATATACAACAGGTGACATCAACCGCATTGACGAGGGTCCTTATGTTATCTGCGGAGTCTCTACCCCTGATGACTATATATGCTGAAGTTACTTTTAAATTTCCATACGATTTTTGTTTACATATATAATCATTGACAGCTCTCGTTTAATCTATTGCTGGATGAATGTCTTTCCATGGCTTGTCGATCGTGGGGTTTGTTTAACCGTACATGATCACCCTCGTCAGTGCGGGTTGATAAATTTGTAAGTATGTGTGTTACGTAATAAACCGTGGTAATCGGAGGTGGGGATGACTGATTTAAGGGAACACCACCCTGTTTATATACCAGGTTTTATTTGATCAAAACATTCATCATCTGAAAGGTAATAAAGTCTTTGGCTGCCATCATTTTTCGTGATAAGCCACTTCGTTGAGCTATATGGCCAGGTCGCTTCTGAAAGGGAACAATACGGCTGAGTGGACCTTGCATGGTAAAATAAACATAGTTGTCTAGAAACATTGGCGTTCAACTCACAGCTTTTAAGTTGGTGCTTGCGGTGTTTTAAATTAAATATCAAAAGCAGCCTGGCTGGGCACTGGAATAAGTGTCCTGAATAGTTTGAGGACCATTTGTGATATTTTAAGAATTTTGTATTATTATGAATTTAATCAATATTTTAATGTTGCTTGTTGTTTTACTGTGAGTCTTAAATGTTAATGTCAATGTTACGTCACAAAATCTTGGTCTGTGCGGCTTTTCAGTTTCCTGGGTGTTAAGTGGGCTAGGTTTGTTTTCTTTCCAATCCTGGCCAGCTGGCTCAAAACAGTGATGTTGGCCGTAACCAAAATAGTTCTGAGATTATCGGGTTCATAGAGCAGCGCTGTTCTACATCCACCTCTACAAATCTGTACATTATCTTACAAATTGTATCAATCTTGATTTGAAATTGTATCATTTCGATGTTTTCTGCAATCATGTATTTTTTTACGTCGTGGTCCTAAAAATCTGAAATGTAATATTTTACAGATTGTGCTTTGTTGTTTGTTTTTGGCAATACAGAGATACAAATGTGATTAAAAGTAATGTGCTAATACATTAATACGTAAATATATCGGGCCCTGGTCTACAGAATACCTATTACTGTTTACGGTGATTTGGTCCAGTTATAATGAATGCGTGCTATCTGAAGCAGTTTAATGCCAGATTGATTATAGCCAAGACAACCAAGTAATTGATCTCTATTTTATTTATAGTGTGCTTTAACCTGGTAAGGCAGGTTTGCGTTTAGAATATCACATAGCCCAAAATCATAACGTTTTAATTTCCAGATTGGGAGTAGTTTCATTTTTCTACGGTTGATCAAACGAGAACCACTTAGATGAGATTTCGAGCCACACAAACACTGCCAACTATGTTAAGAGGCCACCTTTATGTGTGTTCCGCAGTACACAGCTTCATGTGAAGCAACAGCAATGGTAGTATGTCCGACATCCTTCCATGTGTAATGAGCGACTTCTGCGACACGTCGTTTAGAGGGTACTCTTCTTTATTTCACACATGGGCACAACACAGGCCAACGTTATCTTCTCTTCTCCCGAGTACACACGTAGATATTAACGCCTCACAGACGACACACACGGGTGATCTCCCGGCGGGTCCTGCCCGTCCACTCCCGGCCTCGCCGCTGACTGATGGCGTGCTGGTGAGGGCGGTGGAGCTCCGCGTGGCCGGACGACGGAGAGAGATGACGGCGAGCAGCGACGCAGTCCGGACCCAAGACTCCACACACCGACCACGAGTCCGCCTCCGCTTATATTACTGCAGGCGCGGCTAATCTCCGCCCCCGGCCACGCTCTCTCGTGTAACTTTCTAGCCGGTTCTCGGAGTTTCTCGGCCAGCCCCACCCTTCACCTTTGGCCCAAATACCTCTCCCTTTTGGGATTGGATAATGTTTATAGTGGTGCCTGTATCCGTGCTTCCCTTTACTAACCAATAGATGGCACTATCTGATTACACATGTAATTAGAGAAGATGCAACACGTGTTACCTTCACACATCAGCCGATGACCTTTATACGGTCTTCCCTGGCGAATAAACCGATGGCAGCAAAGCAAATGGACCACCCCTGAAGGACACGGCAGCCTTCCGATTAGTCCATCACCGTGAATCGTGCAGCTCAACGTGGACGGATTGTGAAGCATCAAATGCGACTATCTTGTGAATGTTTTGAGGACAGAAGACATCATGTCCTGGCGCTGCATGATGGTGCACTTGAGAAGTCAAGGCTCCTGCTGGAAGATTCGCGGATACTGCCTTGTGACAGTGAGCCACAAACCCCGAAACGCTGACCGGCATCCTTTGTTACAGAAGACATCAGAGACACCATTCAAGTGCTGGACATCCCCGCTTTCCTGAACTATCACCATCAAGATCAGCGAACTGGCTGTGGTGAACTCGTATCAATCACGACCCACAGAATGGTCACAGCCAACGCTACCAACAGTGAATGAACACCTCAATACCACACTCAAAATATATTTGTATTGTTAAATGCTATACAGAGCGTTTACTCATTTTAAGTTAATACATAGTTTACTGCATATCAGAATGCACATTTTGTTGTATTTAAGACAGTTACATTAGATACCAAGGGCAAAGATAAAACTTGCTTGAAATGTTCAGGAACCGAAAGCATTAGCCAATCCCATATCATAGGTTTGGTCCGTACACTCCTTGAGAGCATCTCTAATGCTTTTGAAATGATCATGAAGCCCAGGCGATCATCACTAAGTGCATTGCGCTCATTCTAATCCTGCGGTCGGGGCCGTGCCGGGACTCAGCCGCGATTGAACGTGGAGGTCACGTAAAGAGCGAAATACCATGCTCAGCGAAATTGTTCAAGAAAGGTACGGGCAAGAAGGCGTGACAATGGGATGTGGGATTTTAAACCATTAAATAAACTTTTCTTCATTTTTCCAGATAAAGACCACTCAGCTATATAGTTTTTTTTCAGAAGCGACCTGGCAGCAAATAATAGCCCCATGAAGTGGCTTATCATTTTGAAATTTATAGCAGCCAAATACTCTAAACGCACATTTAGAAATGTGTAGGGGAACCCCATCTACCTGACCAAGAGGAGAGAGACATGTAAACTCCAAATATACAGGCATCCGAGTCGGAATCGAACCTACGAACTCCTGCATACAAGGCGAGGGAGATAACGTTTCGCCTCTGCAAATTGGTGGCAAATGGTAAAGGATGCCACCAATGCATTATTTGGGCTAAAATGTAAAGAATACATTGGCAGGAAGAGAGAGGAGAGGAAGAGAGAGTGTATAAACAGGTGTGAGACAGGCTGGGGGCTCGGGGTGAAGAAAAGGGTGGATGTCATTAATGAGTGTTGATGCCCTGCCCAACGCGCGGTCGTGTTCGTGTTGAAGGGAATAATACAAATTCCGTGATCAAGACGAGTTTTGTGGATTTCCTTTCACGATTGAAATTAGATTTGAAGCCAGAAATCCATCACTCAGTGCTTTATGTAAAGACTATTAATCGTAAACACTTTTTGCTTTATAATGTAACTAGCAGCCCGAGCGTCCTGTCGACGTCACCCTTCCTGCAGTCAGCTAACCAGCAAAACATTTGTCTTCATATTATCGTGTATTGGTGGATGGTTGGGGGATGGGGGGGAGGTGTGATGACGTCACCACGTACAAACCCTGCTCAATGCCGTGGGATGATTTTAAACTACTGACTGCAACTCTCATCCACTTATATGGCCAAAACGTCAGCTATTGTCTGTTTCATTTTAAGGAAGCGTTATTGACCAATCCGATTGGTTTGTTGTTGTTTGTGCTTGCGCACCACTACCAACATAGTAATACTAAAGACACTGATGAAACAATACGAATCGGTTTTACCCTTTCTGGCTAAAAATAAAAACAGGCGGTGTGCATTAACCACAAGTACTTGTGGCAAAACATGCTGAGAAACTTGCTTTGATAATATATGCATTGTCTTTAAAACTGATTTGCCTACAGCAGAGATCCTTCTTTATGGCATTGTTTCACCATTGTTAGACCAGAGAACGCCAAAAGGTCAACGCATTTGGGGGAAATTCTTTCATTTTCCCCTGCCACAGAAAGTAACATTTGTAAAATAATCAAAACCAGGTTGGTTTTTTGTATTCCTATACAACAGAAATTTTGAAAAATTAAGTCGAGAAGTAAACTTAATGGGTCCGTTTAACACGTAGGCTTTCGTGACCTATATTATTCATAATAAACATAATAAACGTTTTTGGGTGAGATCGCGTTATTTATAAATGTGTCGTAACCCTCCACCACCCGACACGGCCAAACAGTTGAAAATGTGTCACGTTCACAGAAGACAAATAGTTCTCTTCTTTAGCCCACCGGTGTGTTGAAGAGTGATTCAACATCATTTACAATTTTTGAGTACGACGTTTCGCTGGTAATTACATCCAGCATCATCAGGCAATTTGCCAGAATAGTGAAGCCCTCCACTCCCGGTCTTAAATAGAGCAGCACGGTGACGTCATCATATAACCTAATCTGGTGCAGTGATTTGAGGCGGAGAGGGGGAGGGTATTGTAATTATATAATAGATTGGTAATCATTCAATTGTTATTAATTAGTATTTCATTCCCCTATAAGGAATTGGAATTGTAATCTATTTTTTTTTTAATAATACGCTTCCAGGCCGCACTAAGCCTGTAGCTGTCATAGCGATTAAAGTATTTATCTCAATTTCAATGGATTCTCTAATTAGTTTTGGCCAGTAATAATTAGTTTTACACAACACTTCAACGTTATCAAAATCAATTGAGTGTCCTTGTTGACAAGCATGTTCTGCCACTGCCGACAATTGTGTTTGAGATAATTTTACATTTCTTTGGTGTTCTTTTATGTGGCAGATGCTATATTGGTCAGACGGGATGTAACATCAGAGTAAGATGGTTACGACACATTTATAAATTACGCGATCTAACCCAAGAACGTTTATTAATGGGTCCGATTGTTTCGTAGAGTCATTAGCGACTAGGCTAAAACTCTCGAGTCCTTACACTTCAGAACTCAGCTTCATCACAAGTGGCTCTTTCGATTCGAACCCAGGATCAGAGCGGTGCAACACCTT
This sequence comes from Petromyzon marinus, assembly GCF_048934315.1. Taxonomy (NCBI): domain Eukaryota; kingdom Metazoa; phylum Chordata; class Hyperoartia; order Petromyzontiformes; family Petromyzontidae; genus Petromyzon; species Petromyzon marinus. The sequence continues at coordinate 14,378,653 of NC_133692.1, forward strand.
GATCTCTGCTCAACCCGACCACCTCGAGTTCAAACATATTCAACATGAAAGCTATATTTGGTCGTGCTATCAATGATGACCATGGCGACACAATCAACTTCCTGATCTCTCGGTCGTTTTTGGATGTGGGGATTCACTGAGCTCACGGCGTCATCGTGACAGGTAACATGCATTACACGGAAGTGTCAAAGTGCCATGAGACTATTTTAGGAAACTGCTGGTGTTTTGATGTTAGTGATGTATATATGTTGTTTACTTCTTGATTTGTTTGCTTATTGATTTGTAACACTTGCTGCGTGTTTGTCTGCTGGCCGAGTCACCGTTGGTAACGAGCTGTAGAGTTCAATGTGTTATTGACTTGGCTAATCAACTTCTTATTCTATTTCTGAACCCCGGCCCCCCACATAGATTCCCGACCACGGCGAACATCAAACGGCAAGAGGATTCAGAACTAATTCCCCCACCCTCCCGCCGCCCCTCCTCCCACCCCTCTAAAGATAGAGGTCCCCCGTGTAGCCTAAATAGACCTGTTGGGGTAATTGCTGTTAGAGAATAGCACCTGAGAAGTCTTGCACGGCACACGAGGAGGTGGGTAGCTATCACAATGCCCGGCCGCATTTGTCTCTCTCGTGGCGATGTTTGCTACACACGACACCAGGTACTCATTTGAGGCCCAGAACCGGTTCTGGTGATCGTCAGTGGTGCTGGCCGTGAGCAGGAATTGAACTCGGGTGGCCGGGTTCGTAGCTCAACGGGCTAACCGCTGTACCGCCGCTCCCGACCCTTTCAAACAGATACCCCGTATAGCCTGAACAAACTGTTGGGGCAGGGGATGTTAGCGAGCACCTATGAAGGCCAGAACAGCACCAGAGAGGGTGGGTGAGCAGCACCACACCCAGCCTCCTTTGTCTCCCTAGTGGCGATGTTTTTACGCACCGCACCAGATACTCATGTGAGGCTAAGTCGACCTAGGGGAGGCCCAGGATCGGTTCAGATAGGCGTCGCCGATGTTGGCCGTGAGCGGGGAATCGAACTCAGGTATTCAGGTTCGTAGCGAAATGCGCCAACCACTGCGCCACCCATCCCCACCCCTCCCCACCCCTCCACCCTACTCGTCGCGAACACTGACCCAGCATGGTGGTCAAGTATGGTCGAAACAGCTCCCACAACCAACGTGGCGTCGGGATTCTATCATCTATTGGTAACGATGCTGGTGGGTGATGTTGATGAATGATGCTAATGTTCATCATGATTATGATGATGGTGGCAATGGTGGTAATGCAATTAATGATGGCGATGGCGCTGTTGTTGATGTTTGATGACTCAATGTTAATGATGATGACGTGATTGATGTTGTTCATGGCAAAAAATGATGATGACGGAATTACGCTGCTTTGAACATTAACTCACGAAATCGCGACTGTGAACGTTAAGCCGCAGAGAATATCAGCTTCCTCATTGTAAATGTATGCCCCGTGGCTCAGCAAGTCTCTGCCTCCCTCAGCTATGTCATTGACCACTTGCAAATTATGGTGTCAAACTGAACCCGGGGTCATCGCTCCCTTTCGATATATATAATCAATGGTGCTACCACGCTATCTGAGACTAGTACCCCGCTCCCTAGAGGGCTCAGTGCTGATGCCTCTGTAGAAGTATGTAGACAGTTGAAATATCTGCATTCAGTGTCAGATGTTTTCTTTCCTCACCACTGGAGTCTAATCTTGCCAATTTTATAATAATCATTATCGCTAGTTCGTGTGACAATTATAATACATGGTGTAAGAGTGTAGCGTATCAACGCAATCGCATCTCAAAGATAAAACTATTGGGCTGATTGTCTCAACGACTCTCAGTTGAGCTCTACAGATGAGTTATGTCCATTAATCACGCCACAGCTCATCGCAGACAGGTAGGGGTTTGTTGTATATATAGGTGTTATGAAAATTGATGAAAATAATGAAAATTAAATGAAATTTGATATTTGCATAATTTATCCGAAATTATGTTAATTAGTGTAATTATGCACATAAATTATGCTGATTCGAGAGATAATCGTATTAATTTATGCGAGTGGGCGTGGTTATGATAATGCAGGTCGTTATGGATTATCAGGTCGAGCCTCGGTGACGAGGATTGTGTTATGAATTGGAATAACGCAATTAATCGTATGCAGTGACGCAGGCGTTGTGAGCGTGAATGAGCGAGAGTCGATTCGAATCTGCTCTTTAATTCCGTATTATCGATAAGGATACGATCACTCTCGATTGAACATTACGAATTATGTGTGTTATGGATTATGTGTGGTGATGGTGTGCTTATGATAGGTCCCCAGGATTCAGATCTCATACGCAGAACAATATTATGCAGAATTTCAGGAAGAATCACACACAAACCTTCTGCTTTAATCAATTTTATTTCTAGCTAACTTTAATTTTTGGATAATATAAAAAAAACTCAATCTCGGGATTTTGGAATTTCAACACAGCGTTAACATGATACCATCACGATTGCGTTGTTTCACCTCGATAGCGGCACCTGTGGTTAATTCCCGACGCGTAACGCAATCGATCGGTTGTTGAGAGAGAGATTAAAAACATGCGAACTATTCTATCAAACCTTAACTTTATAATATGCAAACTCGTATGCTTGAATTGTTACACAACACGGCACTTGGTCTTTGATTCGTATCCAATCCTTAATACATTCTGATATGCGAAGTTATTATGCTTGAAATCGTCAGCACAGTACCACGTTGATGTTCGTTCATTGATTCATAACGATTATGAATTTAAAGCGTTCGACTGAAATACTTCTAATTGCCTTATCAACACCACTCGATGGCCGCAATGCTTCGTTACTTGAATTGTCACACAACACAGCATTCGGTCATTGATCATGCGCGGCCCTTAATGCAATTATTGTCACGTTGTTAACAATAGGATGACTGATTATTATGCAACGCTACTCGTTGACAGGGCACTCCAACCAGTATTATTCTTGGAGGCACAAATATGCGTTTCAATTCGTTATTTCATTCGTGGATACCAGCAAGATTATGCAGAAAGACAAATATTAACGAACGACTCAAGTATTTCTAATCAACTTCTCAACGCGACTCAATGGGTGGCGATGTTTCCTTTTGAGATCCTTATCTCGGGCCAATCTTTTAATTAATTGTGGCCAGACCCCTGACAGGGAACCGGTTGAACACGCTCTCTATCCCCGCGAGCGGCGCTCCGTGGTGAGGTGTCAAGAATTAATCCTTGTTAATGGGTCAGTTGGTAATTTATGCGGTTAGAAGTACAGCCCCAGCACAATATTACAGAGAAAAATTATGAACACTCTTAAAAACGATGGATTATTCACTCGGTCGTTGCGATGTTTCCACAATCACGGATGGTTCAATGGCTTGAGGTTTTTAGGCTTTGTTAATGACCCGTGTGTGTGTGTGTGTTGAATGGTGTGAGTGGTGAAAGAGTAGGCCAATGTTCGGAATCGATCCTTTGCGTCAAGCAGACGTCTGGTTTGTCGTGTAGTGGGGGGCAGTGTATCATACGTATCAGTTGATTCTTCTTTCAGTAGTTGGTTCGGACTCGACGGACGTTGGTGAACGAGTAGATGCGTTGTTGTAGCTGAGATGACCGTCTGGTAGACGGCGTTAGAAGCACGCCCACAGCGGCGCCCTGGTGCTCCGTCGTCGGCGGTTGTAGATTGCAGGCTCACGATTCGCTCGTGGTGGCGCTGGCCGCTAACAGCGGCAGCGGGTCGCCAATTCGGCGAGTTGTAGAGACGTCTCCGGCGTCGGTGATGGCTGGTCTTCTGCTGAGATGAGTTGAGCGGGTCTTCTGCTGAGATGAGTAGAGATGAGTCTTCTTCTGTTGAGCTGAGTTGAGATGAGTCTTCTTCTGTTGAGCTGCCCCCGAGGGCTGATGAGTTGATTTCAATGCTGAAACGGCTCCTTTTTATGCCAAAAATCTCTCTCCTTCTCGGCTCCCCCTCACGAGGCGGAGCTATCTTTGATCTGATCGTATGTCGGTGGGGGGGGGGGGGGGGGTTGTGTGTCGGTGGTGGGGGGGGTTCGTGTGTCAGTGTGTATGTTTGTGTGTGTGTCATTTATGACACGGTCCTGTTCGGGTCTTTCCTCAAGCCATAAACATCAAGACGACAGACACCTCGATTCATCTTGGTGGCGTCTGGTTGTCTAATCCCTCCACCCAGAGAGAGGGGCGGGTTCCCCCCCCCCCCCCCCTTTTCCGTACGCGTTCCGACGCACAAAGAAATGGTTAAGATTTTTTTTTTAAGTTTAACATTTCACATCACAGTTGGTATCTTATCATACACAGTTATGATCCTGCTTGTGATTCATAGTATTTGATTTATTTCCAAGTGAGGATGCTCTTCCGAGCGTATGCATTTTATCACGTGCTGCAGGGAAAGATAAAGGTGGCCGGGATCTTCCCATCTCTCTATACTTTGCAAATATCATTTCGACTCCACATTCTACCAGCCTAATCCACCCCGTTACCTTGGCTCTTACTTAGTTTATTAATTTTCGTCACTTTGTGCGTTTATAAATGTGTGACAGTTTAACTTAAAGCTCGCTCGCTCTTTTGCTGCCCGTGTGCAGGGTGGGGTGGGGCTGCTACTAAGTTCCGTGTGTGGTAGATGGTCCCCGCGATAACGATCTGGTTGCCCTGGCGTGAAATTCCTCTCTCGCGCTCTTCGGGAGAGACAAAGGTGGTCGGGAGAGACAAAGGTGGTCGGGAGCACCTCTTTATACTTTCGACTTATATTTCTCAAATACCATTTGGTCCCATGTTCGCCAAGACTCGTGTTTGTAACTACGTCTTCCCGACACCTCTCGGTTTTACCGAGGTTCGAATTGTTATGATGGAATTATTATTAAGAAAAATAATTATCATCCTGAGTTTAAGAGGTCCATTTCTTGATTGTTGGAATCCATATCCCTTGGTTCTGTAAGGTTCTATAATGGAATGTCGTGTAAGGTTAACACGTTGTTATTATTAATATTATTTTGCAATTTTCTTTAAAACTTTCTTTGCCTGGTTGCCGTGTGTGGGGTGGGTGTGTCTCCTCATCAAACCCGGCTGGCTTTTCCAGATGGCCCCTTGTGATAAGGTGTAATTCCTGCTTCTCCGCGCTGTGAGAGAGACAAAGGTGGTCGGGGTTGCTTGGAATATTGTTTAAACTCTTTCGCAAGTTTGCTCGTTGTCTCATTCCTTCTCGATAACCTTTGATGTGACTCGGTATTCTTGCTCCAAGCTTTGTTTTAACAGTAAAAGTATTAAAGGTGAAAATCATTTGATAGCGAATTAATCATTGGATAATAATTCACTGATGTGTCTGGTGGCCTGTTCTTAATTGGAATGAGCGTTAGGCTCGCTACTTTTATCTTATTCTTGTTGTTGCCTTTTATTTTGTTGTTGTTTTACTGGAAAATAAGGAAAAGAATATGTATACGATTTACCCTGTTGGCGTCTGGTGTCTGCTCTCTTGGTGTTCTGACCTCGGAGGGACCTTTCCTAAGGGGCCCATCAAACTCTTGTTCATCTGGAGATTTTCGCCGATAGCTGTTACATCCTCGCCTTGAGAGTTTTATTATTTCTTTATCTCTCTATATGGCCTGTTTATGACCGACATCTGGTTTTTCGTGTTTCTGGCTTACGGGTTTTATTCATTATTAAAAAAAAAATATTGTTTGTCACGAAAGAAAGGAAAAAGAAATCTATGTGTATGCATCCGTAAATATTCTTATGGATATTAATCGTGGAAAAAGGGCCGTATACAACAGGTTTAATGATTATTGAAGGGAGACCCGAGAGGGAGACTCTACCACCACCGGCATTTGAGCTCCCAAACGCGTAAACGGGCGATGACGAAGCCTCAAGCATCACCGAAGTCCTTAAAGCCACCAGAGAAAGGAGAGGCGGGAGCTGTTGAATGGAAATGCGAGTGCCCGTGTGCGGACGAACGCAGGGACGTGCAGAGGAAAGCACAATCAGAAGAAGTGGAGCCCCAAACCCAATGCGAGAAGTAAGTTAACGTTTCACCACCACCACAATCACCACAACCAAAACCAGCACCATAACAACCACCACCACCAATAACACAGTACCAACAACACTACCACCATAACCACCACAAAAGAAACAGATCCACCTCATAGCTTTAACAGACTGTTGGCCCAAGTGCTGTTATCGAGCACCTATTAATGTTGGAATGGCACACTCGGGAGTGGGTGGCCAGCTCCACGCTCAGCCGCTTTTATCTCCTTTGTGGCGATTTTTACAAAAATGTACTCATTTGAGGTTGAGTCGACCTAGGGGAGGCCTAGGACTGATACAGATAATCGTCTGTACGAGTGGTAGTTAGCGTGCTAGCGTGCTAACTACCACACTACCACTCCCTACACCACAACCACCCCCACAACCACCACAACCACAACCACCATCAATTATCGTGAGCATCAGCCATGATCCATCCACTGCTGGATGAACACCGCCTCAAGTCGGTGTCATCTCTCACGGTGCTTTGTGGAATGTTCTCGCCCGTTGACAATGACGCGAGAATATTTCTACGACCGATTATTGGCCGACACGTGAACCATACCGCCAGGTACGTTAAGCGAAGAATACTAAATCAGCTGATTAAAACTAAGTAAACAACTATAAACTATTTTATTTTACCAAGTAATGCCCACTGTGCTGTAAAGCTATTTTCACATGCGACCTGGCCACAAATGATAGCTCAAACAAATGGCTCATCATGTGGGAATTTATCGCAGCCAAATACTCTAAACGCGTGATTTTTATTCCAAATGTGGAGGGAAAACTCGGAGGACCCGCAAAAAAATCCATGCGGCCATGGGGAGACAGCGAGAGAGGACATGCAAACTCCAAATATACAATAGGCGCAATAGGCGTCAGGGTCGGGATCGAATACACGACCTCCTACATACTAGGCGAGGGAGATAACATCTCGCCACCGTGGTGTTGCTGGTGGCAGCGCCTCCCTTCACCACGGGGAGTCCTATGGGCCCCCGCTAGGGTTGTATGCGGCCCACTCTTCGAGACGGGCCTAAATGACGTATTGGATGGGTGGGGGTACCCACACTTTAACCCACCACATGCGATCAGCCGATCGACTTGAATTGCTGGTTGGACAGAGGCCAGCTGCCGCAACGGGAGAATCGCAAACACTGCAGCATCCCTCGATTATGTTCATTGTCTGCATCGATTAGCCTCGGATGAGGGGCGAGATTCAAATGAAACGGCAATGGCCAAACACGCAAATAACATTTTGGCGAATTCCGTATCACCCCCAATTGGTGGCATTGAAGACACTGGTAAGTTTTCGTCAAAACATATAATGGAGTTACTGCGTGCGTGAGACAAATCATGGTCAACCAACTGCCCTGTGAACCTGGTTACCTCAGCAGCACCAGCAAACAGGTGGGTGATTCGATCGTAGGCGACAAACTAAAATGTATATTTAAAAACAATTACGTAATAAAACCGACCCTCTTATGTTTAGCTTTAATAGCCAACCAGTTTCTGGCAAAGCGAAGTAATGCCCCAGAATGCGTCGCTCAAGCTGCTTGAGTCACCGTCGTCTGGGATCAATGTCGCAGAGGTTGCCATCGCTCCAGCCTCGGCGACAGGAGATGTCAATTTGCTCTCAGGCATGGGTGAGCATCGGTCACAAAGTGGCATCTTCCCCAGTCCACGCTGACCAGAATGGTCACGCATGGTCTTCCTCTCCTTGCCTCTTCGTGCAATGCCCAGCGTCCACCGATCCAGTCTCCTTTGCGCAATTATAAGAGGGTTGTTTTTTTGCCCTCCTCTCCATTTGCTTCGTCAACGTCTTCTTCCTATTGGCAACGAATATCGTCGATTAAAGCTCTGAAGTTATTCGACTGAATCTAGCAAAGTGTAGACTGTTGCGACCACTTATCGTGCTTCGTAATCGATTTTCGGGTCAGATCGTATGTGTAAAATGTCGTGTCGCAAAGCTTCCTCCACATAACGCAACCAATTAAAAAAGTTGTTACGTGAACAAAAGATCTAATGCATTACTGCAGATTCAGCAACAGCAGCAGCTGATTAAGGAGAGCAATTTCGCAACACAACATTCACTGTGACTCGACCGAACGTCTGTTTCCACCGTAGATCCTGGGACAGGTTCAACATTCGCCCAGACATCGATGAGGAGGAGTCCTCAACTCGGGGTCTTCGGGTTCTCAGGTTTATCCTCCTGACACTGCTCTTCCTCGCCGTGTTCGGAACGGCGGTGCTCAACAAGGTGAGGAGAAAGGAGGAACTCCCTCACCTCTCTCCCCAGCCTCACCTCATTGCTGCACGATCACGCGATTCGTTTCCCACACCTCCGATTAGCACGGATGGCTACTTACAGTGGGAAAGAAGCTCAAGATACATACACACATGCCCTCGATATGAAAAAAACTAAAACAAATTTTTATTTTACTAGGTAAAGCCCACTGAGTTGCATAGAATAAAAATGTCATGAGCGACCTAGCCACAAATGATAGCTCAACTTAGTGATGTATCATCATCACTTGGAAATGTATAGCAGTTAAATACTCTGAACGCGTGATGTTGATTCTAAATGTGGAGAGAAAAATTGGGGGATCCAGCGAAAAATCCACACGACCACGGGGAGAGAGACCACGCAGACTCTAAATATAAAATAGGCATCGTCAGGGACGGGATCGAACCCACGAGCTCCTGTGTACCAGACGAGCGAGATAACATCTCGTCACCTCAACCCTCACATCGTGTTCATGTAGTCGGCATCTCGGTTGCTATTATTCTTAGTCTCATCGACGACAACCTGTGGGACGTCTCGGTCTGTGGGTTTTATTGTATTATGTAAGCATATTTATTTTTTTGTCATGTCATGAAATACTTTACACTGCCCTCACCATAACCGCTGACACAGCAATGCCTTTCAGATGTTGCGGATACACACAGGCACACCCGTGTACATAGACGAGATATATCTCACTTAAGCCATACTTAATTAATGAGGTTGTCACTGAACAAATGTGCAGCCAATCAATGTGTATTACTGCTTCAGCAGCAGCAGGAGCATTGATTTATTGATTGACGTTGAGCACCATTGGGGTGGTTGTTGTTGTTGTTGTTGTTCGAGAGTGATCCACACACGTTCACCAACTGGGTATGGACGCCTCGCTGGGAGTTACAGCCAGCATCATCAGGCAGTTGCCAGAAATCTGAGGAGGGTTAACTGCACATGTATAGCGAGCAGTGTGCCACAAGCAAGATTCACGTTATAGCTAGAAGTCTGTCACATACTAGACTCGCGTTATAGCAGGCGCAGTGTGCGTTTAATGAAAAACCTTCCATAAAATATAAATTGCGTGAAAGCAGAAGACGTGGAGAGTGAATGCCGCACGCTCAACGAGGATTCCCTATATAGATAGGATGCGCAGAGTATCGTGACGCTTTTTTCTGTCTCGCGTGCGCAATGTGGTGGAATGCAGCTGAGCCTGGTGTACTTGGCCGAGATGAAGAGGGTCGCCAGGCAGGCCGGCGAGCTCGACCAGAACCAGTTCTATTCCTGGGTCCTCGCCTTCGTTCTCGTCCTCCCCAACATCTTCAGCTCCATCCGCTGCGGCCTCCGGCTCGCCTTCAAGAACTCCGATGTCTCCAATCGGAAGATGATCGCTCTGGTAAGATTCAGAGAGACAAAGACGGACAGAGGTCACGGCAAAGGTGCAGTCTTGAAGTTGCTCTGTCAACGCGTGCTCCCTACTTGTCCACGCTGCAAGCCCATGTCTAATCTAAGCTATATTTCTATAGAGCGCCTTCTCCCAATGCACTCTATGATGTAGCTTGCATAACATTTACAGAATGGAATGATCTAGTGTACACGGGCGTGTTACAAGGATTGAGGAATGAGTGAGAGTGATAGAGGCATACTTAGGGGTAACGGAAGAGCTATAAAAAGAAGAAAGAGACGGAGTTGAGGGGCGAGGGGAGGGAAGAGGAAGCGAATGGGTCACCACGATGGCGAGATGTTATATTCCTATCCTAGAATACAGGTCGTGATTTCGATCCGGACTCTGACGCCTGTTTATTTGGAGTGTGCATATTCTCCCTGGGTGGAGTATTTGGCTGCTATAAATGTCCACGTGATAAGCCACTTCGTTGAGCTATCGTTTATGGCTTCTGAAAAAAGAAGCTAATAGCTCAGTGGACTTTACCTGCTAAAGTATTTTTTTTGTTAATTCTGTTTATAAGTGATTTGCTTATCTTTCCCATACTTTACACTTCCGTGTTTTTTGTATTGTTTGTTGTTGTAACGATCTGACCCACCTCGAATGGACATCTAAGAAAAAGAGTTGTATAGCTCATCGCATTCCTCAAGTATAAATGTAAATGATTCTGCTAGACCCCCCCCACGCTCCCCCTTGGTTCTGGGTGGACAGAGCGAGGAGACGTCACAAACTCGCCCGTTTATTTCAGCTGCCGCACTGGGAGATAGACCCGGCGGCCTAAGGAATTGCACGTCGACTGTGCTGACCATTACCTCGCAGCAGCAACATCGCGTCTATGTCGTTAACAAAAATGAAACAATGAATATCATTCACGGAGTCATTTGACAATCCATTGCTGGACATACAAAATGTGGAAAGAGTATGTTGGGGATGCTGCAGCTGCGTTGGCAGTGGTGCCCAAGGCCAATTAACAACAATAACAGCACTGGAAAAACCACCTCTGCGGTACTAAATTCTACTCACCTGGTATCGACAATCAAAGACATTTCCCTGTCCCCAAACGACCTGCTTGTCAGTTTTGATGTGGTGTCCTTGTTCACCAAAGTCCCGGTACCTGACACCATCGCTATCATTGAAGACCTGGTTCATCAAGGACTGCATACTGATGTACCCCCCCTGGTGAGACATTGCTTAACCAACACATACTTCACCTGGAATGGAACTTTCTACAAACAAACTGAGGGCACCCCAATGGGCTCCCCCCTATCTCCGGTTGTAGCCAACGTATTCATGGAAAAATTTGAAACTGACGCCATCCAGACTGCCACTCTACGCCCGACCTTATGGAAGAGGTACGTTGATGACACCTTTGTCATCTGGCCACATGGCCAGCCTGCTCTAGACCAATTCCGCGACCACATCAATTCCATACACCCAGCCATCAGATTTACCATGGAGGTCGAAAAAGATGGCAAACTACCCTTTCTGGATGTCTTAATTAAAAGGAGACATGATGGTTCAATGAGCCACTCTGTCTACAGGAAAGCTACCCATACAGATGCTTACTTGAAACCGGATTCCCACCACCATCCATCCCAGAAGAACTGCCTCATCAAGACTCTATACCATAGAGCCCAATGCATTTCCGACCAGGAACACATTACCAGTGAACTCAAGCACGTACACCAGGCTCTCAGGGCTAATGGCTACTCCGACTACACAATCCGCAAAGCCATCACTCCAGTCATGAAGAAGGATCCTCTTGTGGAGCCACTCAAAACCATCACCTTACCCTACATTGCAGGGGTCACTAAAAAGATCTCCAAAATCCTGAATAAACACAAGATCCAGGTCCGATTCAACACAGTACACAAAATCCGTGATTTAGTTCCATCTGTAAAAGATGCTCTTCCAGACATACAGTACCCGGGCGTTTACAAACTAAAGTGCCTCTGTGGTAGTAGCTACATTGGAGAAACCAAAAGACATATCTCGGACCGCATCCGCGAACATAAAGCAGACTTGAAACACGGTAAGACGAACTCCTCTGCCGTGGCAGATCACTGTTACAATTCAGTGGGCTCACATGACATTGACTTCTCCAAGACGGAGGTTCTTTGCAAACCAACTGGCTACCATGAGAGATTCGTTCATGAGGCCATTCACATATACAAGCACAGAGACAATTTCAACCGAGAAGATGGATTCAGGCTTAGTAACCACTGGAAAGATGTGTTAAATCATTTCTGTTCTTAATTAATTGTAATTTTACGATGACCTTCAGACCGCAGCTCTTTCGCCAGCATTGCCTCTTAATACCTCTCACACCACGGTTAATGGTATTGTTTACAACATGGAGTATACTAGGGCTTCGCAGCTGTCTCTCTCCCCCTCCTCTGTTCCGACCATGGACGAACTCGTCCGTCTGAACGGGGCCCGTAGCTATCCGTGGTACGGAAATTTGAGGGTAAGAATCCACCCATTTTTTCGCCATATAGCATTGTGATATATAACGACTTATGGTTGGTAGCTTAGCTGATTGGAGAATATAGAGTTTATTGATAACATGAAGGTAATTTATATTTTAGTTTTTATTGGTTCACTATATAGTATATAGTATTCTGTGACCAGTCACCAGCAAATCACCCAGTTATTTCAATGCTAAATTCGCCTAGTTATTTCAATGCTAAATTCTCCTGTTTTGATTTGTACTAAGTGCCTCGGTGAATGTGTATGCTCTGACTTCAACGTAACTATTTCTGTAGCAGTTACAAGCGAATGCCTTAATTTAGCTATTTAAATGCTAAATTCTATGCTAATTCCTTTTAACAATGGGTGTCTCTGCGGATGTGTATGCTTTAACTTTTAACATAGCTATTTCTGTGACCAGTCACAAGCTAATCATTCAGCCTTTTCAATGCTAAATTTTATGCTAATTCCTTCGTCAAGGCTCTTTGTTCTTCTCACACAGCTTAAAAGCCGTGATCTGAACGTGGCTCTCTCACTCCAGCGCTGTCCTACCAGACAGTCTCGCTCCCTTCACCTGATGAAGGCCGCTTGTGTTGTGGCCGAAACGTCGTGAGAATATTATTGTGTTATTTTATTTTATCAATTTCTTATTTTATTCTCATTCTACGTGACTTTACCGAAAGAACCAAAGAAGATGAATCATTGCAGTCACGAAAGCTTTAAATCGAAAAATAACAGCATACTCTTTGGTTCTATTCGGTAAAGTCACGTAGGTAAAAAATAAAACAACAAAAATCACGACGTTTCGACCACAACACAAGTGGCCTTCATCAGGTGAAGGGGACCGTACTGTCACGAAGACAGCGTTGGAATGAAGACAGTCCAGCCCAGGTCGCGTCCTTTAAAGCTGTGTGGGAGGACACAAAACGCTGTGACGAAGGAATTAGCATAAATTGACCGTAAACTGCAAGAGGACCGGCAAGGAGGGGGGAGAGGGGGAGGGGAGTGTGAAGGGGAATGACCGTAACGTAGAGGACCAGCACGGGGGGGGGGGAGGGGAGTTTACAAATGTGGTTTGAAGTGAAATAAGCTGCAATGAAAGTTCGGTATATCACTACTTGGATAAATATACTACCATTGAAATTAGTTTAATGTCTGGTATGATTTAGTACCCCGGGGTTTACAAATTGAGCTGCACTTGTGGTGATTGCTATATCGGGGAGACGAAACGACGTGTCTCTGACCGAAATCGCGAGCACACATTAGATTTGAAACACGGCAGAACGAATTCTTCTGCCGTAGCTGACCACTGTTACAACGCTGTGGGTGATCACGATAGCATTTTCTCCGATACCAATGTCCTTTGTAAAGCCACGGGTTTTCATCAGAGATTTATCCACGAGGCAGTTCAGATTTACAAACACAGAAACAATATTAACCGAGAAGATGGTTTCATTCCCCTTCACACTCCCCTCCCCCTCTCCCCCCCTCCTTGCCGGTCCTATTGCACTTTACGGTAATTTTATGCTAATTCCTTTGCCAAAGCGTTTTGTGTCCTCCTACACAGCTTAAAAGGACGCGACCTGGGCTGGATTGTCTTCACTCCAACGCTGTCCTCGTGACAGTACGGTCCCCTTCACCTGATGAAGGCCACTTGTGTTGTGGCCGAAACGTCGTGATTTTTGTTTTTATTTTTTACCTACGTGACTTTACCAAATAGAACCGAAGAGTATGGATCCTTGCAGTCACGAAAGCTTCAAAGCTAGAAACAATAACAACCTTAATAACAAACTCTGCGGGGCCTTGATGTATGCATTCCTTTTAAGGAGGTCTTGTTGTTGTCTTTAATCCACGTTGGGCCATGTCCATCAGTGGGGGTTGATTTTTTCCCAAGCCTCACCAACGTTGGCCAGCGCAGTTGTCACCTGTTTTGTACAAAGACGACAATTAGGCCTTTAAAAAACAAACCACGATAGCGCCGGCGTTTGTTTGGCGTGTGTTTCACGATTCCAACAATCCTCAATCTCTCTATGTCTCAGTGTCCTTGCGTTTGTTTGGGCGTCACCCAGAACTGCCTGCTGGAAGGCTTCATCGGCCTCGGAGCGGCGCTCATGGCCATCGTCGTCCTCCCGGCGGAGTCGGCGAACCTTCTCAGCAGCATCCTCCTCCTCAACGGTGTCACCCTGGTGCCGAGCTCGCTGCAGTTCGGCGGCAGGTGGACGGGACGCAGGAAGCCGCCCCGGACGTCCAAGCTCCTGAGTATGGCCTCCCTCTGCTGCTGTCTCGTTGCCTTAGCACTGTCGGTCGCCAAGGCGGCGTTGGTGGCGCCCGACGATGGCTCCACGGAGGCAAGAAGGTTCGCGCACCTGGCGCTGCTGCTGCTGAGCCTGCTGCTCGTGTCCCTGTCGTGGTGGGAGAACTTCCTGCCCGCCGGTTGGCTCCGGGAATTCCGCGACACCATCGGCGAATCGCGGAACCTCGCCGAGTTCTACGGCTCGCTCGTGCGCACGCTCATCATCGTGGCGGTCGTGCTGCTGGACGCGGGCGTCGAGGGCGAGTGGAGGAGCTTCAGCGCCATCGGCGGCATCGCGGAACACCGCGAGAGCATGGCGCTCGCCCTGGCTCTGCTGGGCGTGCAGGCGGGCGCCTCCATCCTCTGCAAGTGGCTCGCGAACGCCGCCTGCAAGATCCGCCAGCAGGGGAGCTGCTTCGCCGCGCCGCTCTGCCTCGCCACGCCCGCCGCCCTGGCGGTCGTCTTCGCCCTCCACCTCGCGCTCGACGCCTCGGGCGACTCTCGCTACGACTGCGAGTCGGTCCGACGGTAGAACGGCCCCGAGCGGACGACGCCCGCAACCGCCTCACTCTTCTACGACCGCACGGCCGCCGCCGTCTGCTCGTTCGTAGGCGCCGGCGAGGACTCCGCGGTGGACGCCGTGGCCACGTTCGGCGCCGGGGCTCTGTGGTTGGCGGCGCTGCTGCTGGCGGCGGCGCCGGCGTTGCGCCCAGATGACGCGAGGCGCATGGAGCGCACACGCGAGCTCTTCGTGCGCCGCACCCCGCAGCCTGCGTGTCTCGTCGCGGGGCTGCTGCTCAACCAGCGGCAGCAGCAGCAGGAGGAGGAGGAGGTGGTGGTGCTGGAGGAGAGGAGGTTCGTATGTTGGTGTTGGTGCGATGTATTGGACTTGCGTGTGTGACTATGAGTAATTTGTGACTAGGTGCTAGGTGTGTGTGTGTGACTAGGTGTCTCTGTGAGTAGGTGTGTGTGTGTGTGACTAGGTGTCTCTGTGAGTAGGTGTGTGTGTGTGTGTGACTAGGTGTCTCTGTGAGTAGGTGTGTGTGTGTGACTAGGTGTCTCTGTGAGTAGGTGTGTGTGTGTGACTAGGTGTCTCTGTGAGTAGGTGTGTGTGTGTGTGTGACTAGGTGTCTCTGTGAGTAGGTGTGTGTGAATAGGTGTCTCTGTGACTAGGTGTGTGTGTGTGACTAGGTGTCTCTGTGAGTAGGTGTGTGTGTGTGTGTGAATAGGTGTCTCTGTGAGTAGGTGTGTGTGTGTGTGACTAGGTGTCTCTGTGAGTAGGTGTGTGTGTGTGTGACTAGGTGTTTCTGTAAGTAGGTGTGTGTGTGTGACTAGGTGTCTCTGTGAGTAGGTGTGTGTGTGTGACTAGGTGTCTCTGTGAGTAGGTGTGTGTGAATAGGTCATGGCCTCCCCTTGCTCAAATTAGTAACTGGTGTGGTGTGTAAATATCACCACTGGGGAGACAAAGGCGGCCGGGCGTGGTGTTGGCCACCCACCCGCTTGTGTGCAGTGTCGGCCTTCATAGGTGCTCGCTATCAGCACGTGCCCCAACAGTTTGTTCAGGCTACACAGGGGAACTTTTTTTGTTTGCTGTA
This sequence comes from Petromyzon marinus, assembly GCF_048934315.1. Lineage (NCBI taxonomy): Eukaryota > Metazoa > Chordata > Hyperoartia > Petromyzontiformes > Petromyzontidae > Petromyzon > Petromyzon marinus. The sequence continues at coordinate 14,394,791 of NC_133692.1, forward strand.
TTTATGTGACGAGGTGTAAGTGTGATTAGGTGTCTGTGTGACAAGGTGTGTGTCTGTGTGACTAGGTGTGTGTCTGTGTGACTGGCCATAAACTCCCTCAAGTCCTAAATTTCGATTTAAAGCTTTCGTGACTGCAATGATTCATCTTCTTTGGTTCTTTCGGTAAAGTCACGTAGAATGAGAATAAAATAATACATAAAATAATAAATTCTACTCACCTGGTATCGACAATCAAAGGCATTTCCCTGTCCCCAGACGACCTGCTTGTCAGTTTTGATGTGGTGTCCTTGTTCACCAAAGTCCCGGTACCTGACACCATCGCTATCATTGAAGACCTGGTTCATCAAGGACTGCATACTGATGTACCCCCCCCTGGTGAGACATTGCTTAACCAACACATACTTCACCTGGAATGGAACTTTCTACAAACAAACTGAGGGCACCCCAATGGGCTCCCCCCTATCTCCGGTCGTAGCCAACGTATTCATGGAAAAATTTGAAACTGACGCCATCCAGACTTCCACTCTACGCCCGACCTTATGGAAGAGGTACGTTGATGACACCTTTGTCATCTGGCCACATGGCCAGCCAGCTCTAGACCAATTCCGCGACCACATCAATTCCATACACCCAGCCATCAGATTTACCATGGAGGTCGAAAAAGATGGCAAACTACCCTTTTTGGATGTCTTAATTAAAAGGAGACATGATGGTTCAATGAGCCACTCTGTCTACAGGAAAGCTACCCATACAGATGCTTACTTGAAACCGAATTCCCACCACCATCCATCCCAGAAGAACGCCCTCATCAAGACTCTATACCATAGAGCCCAATGCATTTCCGACCAGGAACACATTACCAGTGAACTCAAGCACGTACACCAGGCTCTCAGGGATAATGGTTACTCCGACTACACAATCCGCAAAGCCATCACTCCAGTCATGAAGAAGGATCCTCTTGTGGAGCCACTCAAAACCATCACCTTACCCTACATTGCAGGGGTCACTAAAAAGATCTCCAAAATCCTGAATAAACACAAGATCCAGGTCCGATTCAACACAGTACATAAAATCCGTGATTTAGTTCCATCTGTAAAGATGCTTTTCCAGACATGCAGTACCCGGGCGTTTACAAACTAAAGTGCCTCTGTGGTAGTAGCTACATTGGAGAAACCAAATGACATATCTCGGACCGCATCCGCGAACATAAAGCAGACTTGAAACACGGTAGGACGAACTCCTCTGCCGTGGCAGATCACTGTTATAATTCAGTGGGCTCACATGACATTGACTTCTCCAAGACGGAGGTTCTTTGCAAACCAACCGGCTACCATGAGAGATTCGTTCATGAGGCCATTCACATATCCAAGCACAGAGACAATTTCAACCGAGAAGATGGATTATGGCTTAGTAACCATTGGAAAGATGTTTTAAACCATTTCTGTTCTTAATGAATTGTATTTTACGATGACCTTCAGACCGCAGCTCTTTCGCCAGCATTTACTCTTAATACCTCTCACACCACGGTTAATGGTATGGTTTACAACATGGAGTATAATAGCGCCTCGCAGCTGTCTCTCTCCCCCTCCTCTGTTCCGACCATGGATGAACTCGTCCGTCTGAACGGGGCCCGTAGCTATCCGTGGTGCTAAAGTTGAGGGTAATAATCCACCCATTTTTTCGCCATATAGCATTGTGATATATAACGACTTATTGTTGGTAGCTTAGCTGATTGGAGAATATAGAGTGTATTGATAACAATAAGGTAATTTATATTTTAGTTTTTTATTGGTTCACTATATAGTACTGTGAATAGCTCAGATGTGTAGGCCTGGACTTCAACATAGTCATTTCTGTGACCAGTCACTAGCTAATCACTCAGTTACTTCAATGCTAAATTCGCCTAGTTATTTCAATGCTAAATTCTCCTGTTTGATTTGTACTAAGTGCCTCGGTGAATGTGTATGCTCTGACTTTAACGTAGCTATTTCTGTGACCAGTTACAAGCTAATCACTCAGCTATTTCAATGCTAAATTATATGCTAATTCCTTTGTCAAGGGGTGCCTCTGCGGATGTGTGTGCTTTAACTTAGCTATTTCAATACTAAATTCTATGCTAATTCCTTTATCAAGGGGTGCCTCTGCGGATGTGTATACTTTAACTTTTAACATAGCTATTTCTGTGACCAGTCACAAGCTAATCACTCAGCCATTTCAATGCTAAATTATATGCTAATTCCTTTGTCAAGGCGCTTTGTTTCCTCTCACACAGCTTAAAGGTCGTGATCTGAACGTGGCTCTTTCACTCCAGCGCTGTCCTACCAGACAGTCTCGTCCCTTCACCTGATGAAGGCCGCTTGTGTTGTGGCCGAAACGTCGTGAGAATATTATTGTGTTATTTTATTTTATCAATTTATTATTTTATTCTCATACTACGTGACTTTACCGAAAGAACCAAAGAAGATCCCTCAAGTCCTTTTACTGGCTTCATCGGTGCTAGTCGCTAACAGCCCTTGCTCCAACAGTCTCTCAAGGCTCTATGGGCGATCTTTGTTTTTAGTTTGTGTTAGTCTGGTCGATGCCTTTGTCTATGTTTCGTGTTTTGCGTATCAGAGGTTAAGTATGGTCATATAATCAAAGCAAGATTTTATTCTTTCTGTTTTATTTCATAATGATTACGATTTGTGACGTTTGCCCTTCTGTTCTACAGACTGAAATATGTCCATCCCACAATATGCCCAATGCATAAAACAGAGAACCCACGCTCTGCGATTCCTTCTCTCAATCTGAACATGATTTCATGTTCTCGTTGTATCCTCTAGCAACCACAAGCAAGAGAGGGTGAAGATCTACTTGTGCGCAACCATGTGGCACGAGACCAAGGAGGAGATGACGAAGATCATCTCGTCCATCCTGAGGTGGTATATTCCCTATCGCCCAATTCCATCAAGCGGCCGGATCCCAAGGGCCAGTGGGGGTCCCTCGCGAACATGCAGATGGGGTGTGGTCACGGCACCGCGCACTTTCAAATGCCCTTCTGCGGCCGTCTGGAACACTCTTCCGATATTAGGAAACAACTGGAGCTATGCACTTTTAAATAATATTGACAACTAATTTCTTCAGAATTTATTTTTGTGTTTAGATTGTTGTCCTTCTCCTGCACATTCGATTATCTTGGTTGGGTATGTATGGTGTGAAATAAGTCCACCACACATACGTACATTCATTTCTGCAGGGCACCACACCAGTCAGGCTACCACGCTACCGCGTCCCTCCCTTCAGCTCAACGAGATTTGAGGATATTAATCTAAACTGCACGTTTAAAGTGTCCTGAAAAAAATATATCGTGATATATGCAGCAATGCATATGCCGGTGAAAAAATGTTAAACAAAATAGAACCACATTACTGTGGCTCTTATTTGGACAATCTACAGCAATGCCATATTACCATGTCGCATATACGACCGTTATATTTCGACCTTGGACATTTAACCGCTTACACGCAGTGCAGTATTTGTGGGCGGTGTATTTTCAATTTTCTTTGGATGCTCGTAAATATGACATCTTCACATGGAGCAGCGCCGTCCTAACCTCAAGAACATTTGCCCTCCTTCGAACGTCGCAACTAATCAGCTGATCGTTTTTAACGCGGACCGTTCTTTGTATGTGACCATTGTACGATGTTTGTGAATTGTGCAAGCTGTAAACTTCTCTTGAGTTAACACGTCTGGGCTCCCGCAACAAAAAATATTATGATGCATGCTAATATTGAGAGCGTCGACAAGTGAGAGCCTGGGCAGGTGAGAGCCTCAACCAGGTGAGATCCTGGACAGATGAGAGCCTGGATGGGTTAGAGTCTGCTTCTTGATTGCTGCTGCGTGTGCACCAGTGGGAGATACAGAGAGAGCTCCAGACGGCTGCTGACTGGTACAGCTACAGAGAAACGCACTCATCCAGAAGCCGGTGCCGGCGATGGGTAGAGGTCGTTGTGAGTTGAACTCAGTAGGATGCGGTGGAAGTTTGCTGTGATCAGTGGGATGAGAAAGGTGTAGGAAACGTTTCGGCGGGAGACCTTGGGAGAGCGCTCGATTGCAGAGGAGAGCGATGCTGTACCATGACCTTGACTCGATGGGGAGCGTGTGGCGGGATAACAATAACGACCCTTCCCCCTTGCCGCTGCCAGGCTGGACAGGAGTGAGCCAAAGGATCTCAACGTCGGTTCCCGCGGCGGAGGGAAGAAGAAGAATGAGAAAAAGGAGGAGATGGAGAAGAAGGAGAATAAGAAGGAGAAAGAAGAGGGGAAGGAGGGGCAGGATGGGAAGAAGGAGGAGGAGGAGAAAAATTAAGAAGAGAAGAAGAAGAAAGAGAATGAGGAAAAGAAGCAGAAGGAGGAAAAGGAGGAAAAGAAGTGGGAGAAGGAGGAGGGGAAGACGGTGAAGCGGGAACCGTACGACTTCTCGGCTCACATCTACTTCGACGACGCCTTCGAGAGGAAGGGAGATCGCATGGTGGTCAACCAGTTCGTGACCAGCCTCACGGACGTCATCGCTGAAGTGTGCCGGTCAGTGCACCGGATGTTATTCTGTGGTAGCGATGAGCTGGGTGGGTGGGTGGAGGGAGGGAGGGATGGATGGATAGAGGCACGGGCCTCGTAATAACAAAGCACGGGACGACACGGGGTGGTTAAGCTCAGCTCGTGGTGCGAGAGACCACGGGAAGGATGGCAACAGGTTGCGCCGATGCCTTCGTTCAGAAGTGAATAGATCATGGTGAACGATGACGATGATTGGTGATGGTCACGTAGATGAACGTCGTGAGTGCGGATCGCAGGGCTAGCAATGCCTTCCTTGCGTCACCATCACCGTTGTTGAGTGCAAATCCGAAGGTGCACAAACTGACAATTGGCCGGCAAACAGAGACACTATGGTGGGCGGTGTGATAGATGGACGTTCACGCGCGTGTTGAATTGAGCAGAAACCTCATCTGTTGAACTATTTTTTGCACCATACGTAGCCAACCTTGCTGTAGAGCAGACTAGGCGCTTAACATAATTTACACAAACGGTGCAGCACTGGGGAGATAAAAGCAGGCGGGTGTGGTGCTGGTCACCCACCCCCTTGTGTGCCGGGCCGGCCTTCATGGGTGCTACTGGCTAACAGCCCTTGCCCCAACACTCTGTTGAAGGCTATGCGGGGGGATCTTTGTCTTTTGTTCGTGCGTTGGTAAGAATTTGGGCAACGAGACGACTCAGTCTGGGCGACCGAGGCCCTCGCCGTGGGTGGAGCAATCGAGCAGCGAAGTTCGTGTGAACAGTAACAATGGTTGTACAAGTAGTAGCGATAGAAGTGAGATACGGAGGCGACTGACTGGCAGAGAGCGAGCAAACGGCTGGGAAATAATCTTTGAGTGCTAGATCATCAGTCACCCACGACTGCTGCTGCTTTACTCAATTCCGAATCAGAACATGTATTTATACTGCAGGAGGAATTCGATGAGGTAAAAGCTCTATTTCACAGATGTCCAGCAGGGGCGGGTCAGACCGTTACCTCAACAAACAACACGATAGGAGTGCAAAGTATAGGACAGATTACCAAGTAAGACCCACTGAGGTATAATATTTTTTTAGAAGCGCACTGGCCGCAAATGATAGCGTAACGAAGTGGCTTATCATGTGGAAATTTATAGCAGCAAAATAATCAAAATTATTAAAAAAATTCGAGTGCAGCAGTGAGGTGGCAACTGGGGACTTCATCCCAGATATGACAGCAGTAGCAGCAATGGAACATAGTAATTGGGGAACGTGTTCTTTTTCGCTTGTGCTGCTGCTGCTGATGTGAAGGTATTTTGAGAAAAACTCGAAGATTCCACGAGAGGCGCCCTCAATGGAGAGGACTCAGACGCCGTACGGAGCGCGACTCTCCTACAAACTCCCGCACGGCAACTCGCTGTGCGTGCACCTCAAAGACAAGGAGATGATCCGCCACCGCAAGCGCTGGTCCCAGGTATTTGTTGCATCCCTGGGCTTCAGATCTTCTGCCCCAAATCTCATTGGGCCACAAACCCTACAACCGCATCCACACTTAGAGCATAGTAGCAACAGCAACAGCTGATGTGCTTATACATGACGATGACGATTATGCACAATTGGAAAAGTAAATATCTCCGGTCAGTGTCCGGCGACGATACGTATGTATGTTGAACTTCTATCGCACTGTACCTCACCAACCATGCTAATTGGTGGTACAGAGAAAGATAAAAATAAATAAACACAAAAAGCAGTTCTAAATAAATTAGTATCCAATCTAGAGTTAAAAGTGCACAGCTTCGGTGCATTCCTAATATCGACAGTGGTCACCACCTGGAACAGAGCGACTGAACACACAACGACTCAACACCCGATTCACAACACGAATGAAGGGAGAGGCATCATCACAGCAGCGATGATTCGCCACTCCGCTACTCCTGACGCAATCATCTGGATCGTCAACCACCTCGATGTAAATTTACAGCTCGCTCTACGAGTCGACATCAGCATCAGCCGTAAGAAGCAGATGGCAATAGCTCATATCTATTGAAGCCATCTGTATGCTACCTCGAGAGTCATGCTCTCATATTGAAATTAAATCACGTGATGCTTAATTATTCATTTCACGTGCGAATCAGTGCACACCATAGAGACGAAGATACCCCGTATAGGCTCAGCAGGCTTTTTGGGGCAAGTGCTGTAAACGAGTTGCACACAGCAGTGTTGTCCGTGACCGAGTGTTCCCCGACTCGATTGATTTGGTGTTCCGTGGTGTTACCCGTTGAGTGCTATGACGATGATGATGACTGCACCAGGGTTGTTATCGATGTATCACAGCAATCTCACGCCGATGCTCATTTGCGTGTTGTTCTATTGCCTTCTATCCACGACTGGGGGGGGGGGGAAGGTTGGTGGCGCTGTTGAGTTACACTTGAGCAGCACGCGCTGTCATGGCCATTGGGTCGAGAATAATAACGGAGCGGCAGCCAAAGAATGGAACTCATTGCGGAGAGGTGACCACTGGGGAGATGGAGCGATGGAATCAGTCGGTAATAGAGGTTCTGGGTGGATAACGACTCAGGATCTCATGAAACATCGCGACGACTTGGGTAGGTCTTAATCCAGTAGTGGATCAATCACGGCTGCTGCTGCTGATGGTGATTGTTGTTATTAAACCCCTTGACGTGTTCTGTACAGGTGATGTACTTGTACTACCTCCTTGGCTGGAAGATCTACCGCAAGATCCACACAGTTAAGAAAGATGAACAAGAGGAATGGGTAGAGGTAAGGATTTTGTAAACTGCAAAGACAACGACGTCTCATATATCCATTAACAGACTGTTGAGGCAAGTGCTGTTAGCGAGCACCTGTTAAGGGTGGGATGGCATGCGAGCGGGTCGTGTGTCCAACACCACGCCCATCCGTCTTTGTCTCACCAGTGCTAATGTTTACTCATTTAAGGCTAAGCCGACATAGGGGAGGCCACTTTCAACTTAGCAGTATAAATGGGTAGGCCCTGCACATTCCGTGGATGGGCAGTTCTACATGCGGTGGGGTAGAGTGTGAGTATTCACACTCTACCCCACCGCACGCGAACCGCACGCAAGCTTCCCATCCAGGGAACGTGCAGGGCCTACCCAATTATACTTCTCCCAAGACGTGGGAGCAGTGTGGAAGTGTAGGCCAAATACACCCTGCTCGGGTGCCGCCATGGCAAGATTTTAACTACCTCGCTTGGTATGCAGGAGGCACTGCGTTCGATCCCGACCCTGATGCCTGCATATTTTAAGTTTACGTGTCTCTCTCCCCTTGGCCGCATGGATATATCTCTGGGTCCTCCGGTTTTTCCCACCACATTTAGAATCAACATCACGCATTTCGTGAATTTGGCTGCTATAAATATCCAAATGATAATCCACTTTGTTGAGCTATTATTTGTGATAGCCAGGTCGCTTCTGAAAAGAGCTAATTGCTCAGTGGGTCTTGCCTAGTAAATTTAAATTGTTTCGTTTGTTAGAGGGTCTCTCTCTCTCTCAGGCCCTTTCCCTCTGGGTTGAGGCCCAGTCATAGCGTGCACTATGCGTGTCTCTGCACACAGAGTCGGCACATTTAGAAGTTAATCTTTGGTTGCCTTTCTGGCACAATCTGTCACTCAACGCGCCATCATCACGTTGATACTCAAAATAGTGTACTGGGTTCCACGGAGGCACACACTTGAACTCGGAGGCAACACGTTTATTCTTACACCCCAACAGGGTAACTACATAAACATACAGCAGGTTAACTAGACGACAACGGGTAACTAGACACAACGGGGTAACTACATAACCGGGTCAGTAAGTAACACACTGCCTGACCCACGATGCCGAGCGTAAAGACCGACGACCGAGGATCGAAGAGGCGTAGCACCGACGCGTTCCATTCCAACAGACAGCCTGGATCGGCTCTCGGGACCTCCCTTTTATGCCCCTGAGCGTGGCCTGGCTCCGACCTCGGCCACGCACCCTTCTGGATATTACCAGAAGGTTCTGGGCCTAATATCACGCGTCCCTCTCGCCACCTTTTGGCCCCCCTCATTATCCTGTCCTGGTCACGTGCCCTCTCGGGTTCACCTAGACTGTCACGTCCTCAACTGCCCTCTCTCTGATAGTCACCAGAAGCATGCCCCGTAGGGCGCCCTTCCATGCCAAACATACTCTGGTGCCAGAGAGTGGCTCTAACACGCACAGTTCCCCTATTCTGTCAGTAACTGGCGCTAAACGCCGTAGTGACCCAATATAGGTCACTACAATAGCAATATAACTTTCTATACAAAAAGAAAAAAAATATATATACACTTATTACAGTTGTTTAAAATAGAAGTGTAAAATAGGTTTGCGGCTGAAATTTAGTTGTATTTATGTTTAACTTCTTTCACACCGTACGTAGCCAACCGTGCTAATCGGAGGTGTGGGGGCAGGACAACAAACCAAACACAAAAAGCAGTTCTAGAGAATGTAGTTTCCAATCTAATTGATTATTTAAAAGTGCAAACCTCCAGTTGCTTCCTAATATCGGAAGGAAGAGCGTTCCAGACGACCGTAGAAGCGCATCTGAAAGCGCGAGATGCAGTGCCCATCTTTGTTCGATGGCTCGCCCAAAGCCGCTGCTGCGAGGATGACCGGAGTTAGTTGTTGGTGTACGCAAGCGAAAAGAGCCGCGTTGTTGCTGTTGAGTTGTCACTTAATGAAGTGACGATGGAGTCGAGTGTGTGCACCGCTTCAGGGAGGTTGTTTCCAGAGGTTGTAGCGCTGCAGATAGAAACGATCTCTCCACCCGCGTGGTTGTTATTAGGAATCCACTGGAGCTATGCACTTTTAAATAATCTATTTGAACACTCATTTCTGTGAAATGCAGTTTGTGTTTAGTTTGTATCCTTTCCTGACGAACATGGTTGGCTACATACGATGCGAAAGAAGTTATACATACATACAATATACATACCGCTAAGGCCGTAGCCTTGGAGTCAACATTGGGGGGGACTAAGTCTTCCAGGGGGTCTCCCCCAGAAAAAAACATCTTAATTTGAATACTGGTTTCCTGCAATTTCCTGCCTAAAATATATAAAAAATATTCACTAACACATAGGACTTTTTTTTACAATAATGTCTAATAGTGTATTGTATTCCAATGCTCTGTTTTTCTTATTTACCTTTTCTTGTTTCATTGTATGTAATGGCAGAGATCAGGGATTAATAAAGTGCAACCATAACTACAATCATATAAACATAAATTTATTTTATAGCAAAACATTGGGGGGGACATTTTGAGCATATTTGAATATTGGGGGACACATCCTCCTTGCATACAGCATGCATACGTTGTGTGTTTGGTTGTTAGAGGTAGGAGAAGGAGCGTTGGGGTTGAGGAGCTAAGTGAGACGGTTGCTTTGCTTGCTCTGTACGAGGTCACGGCTGTAATGCCACCGCTGTTGCTGATCTGTCTCCATGCCACTACTCCCCGTTCACCGCCGCAGAGGAAGAAGCGCAACACCTACGTGCTGGCCTTGGACGGAGACACGGACTTCTACCCCTCGGCGCTCTCCATGCTGGTCGACCGACTCACGAGGGACTCCACCGTTGGCGCCGCCTGCGGGAGAATTCACCCGACGGGCGTGGGTGCGCAGACAGCTGTGGTGTGTGTGGTGGTGCAGGGTGTGTGTGTGTGGTGCAGGGTGTGTGTGTGTGGTGGTGCAGGGTGTGTGTGTGGTGCAGGATGTGTGTGTGGTGGTGCAGGGTGTGTGTGGTGCAGGATGTGTGTGTGTGTGGTGCAGGATGTGTGTGTGGTGGTGCAGGGTGTGTGTGTGGTGCAGGATGTGTGTGTGGTGCAGGATGTGTGTGTGGTGGTGCAGGGTGTGTGTGTGTGGTGCAGGATGTGTGTGTGTGGTGCAGGATGTGTGTGTGGTGGTGCAGGGTGTGTGTGTGTGGTGCAGGATGTGTGTGTGTGGTGCAGGATGTGTGTGTGTGTGGTGCAGGATGTGTGTGTGTGGTGCAGGATGTGTGTGTGTGGTGCAGGATGTGTGTGTGTGGTGCAGAATGTGTGTGTGGTGGTGCAGGGTGTGTGTGTGGTGCAGGATGTGTGTGTGTGGTGCAGGATGTGTGTGTGTGTGGTGCAGGATGTGTGTGTGTGGTGCAGGGTGTGTGTGTGGTGCAGGATGTGTGTGTGTGGTGCAGGATGTGTGTGTGTGTGGTGAAAGATGTGTGTGTGTGGTGCAGGATGTGTGTGTGTGTGGTGCAGGATGTGTGTGTGTGGTGCAGGATGTGTGTAGTGCAGGATGCTTGTGTAGTGCAGGATGTGTGTGGTGCAGGATGTGTGTAGTGCAGGATGCTTGTGTGGTGCAGGATGTGTGTAGTGCAGGATGCTTGTGTGGTGCAGGATGTGTGTGGTGCAGGATGCTTGTGTGGTGCAGGATGTGTGTGGTGCAGGATGTGTGTAGTGCAGGATGCTTGTGTGGTGCAGGATGCTTGTGTAGTGCAGGATGTGTGTGGTGCAGGATGTGTGTAGTGCAGGATGCTTGTGTGGTGCAGGATGTGTGTAGTGCAGGATGCTTGTGTGGTGCAGGATGTGTGTGGTGCAGGATGCTTGTGTGGTGCAGGATGTGTGTGGTGCAGGATGTGTGTAGTGCAGGATGCTTGTGCGGTGCAGGATGTGTGTAGTGCAGGATGTGTGTGTGGTGTAGGATGCACGTGTGTGTGGTGCAGAGTGGTGGTGCAGTGGTTAGTGCACTGCGCTATGAACCTGGCGACCCAAGTTCGATTCTCGCTCAAGGTCAACACCAGTGACGATTATCTGAACCCGTACAGCGGCTCCCCTAGGTCAACTCAGCCTCAAATTATAACCAGGTAAGATGTTTAAATGTCGCCGCTGGGGAGACAAAGGCGGCCGGGCATGGTGCTGGCCACCCACCCCCTCGGTGTGCCGTGCTGGCCTTCATAGGCGCTTCTTGTGAACAGCACTTGTTCCAACAGTCTATTAAGGCTACACAGGGGATCTTTGTCTTTGGTGCGAGATGTCACCAGATATCAGCAGCGCCGAGCCTGGACAGCGCTTGAGAATGGGTGCGTGTGGATGGAAGATGTGTACAGCGTGATTTTACTGGTAGGAAACGTAGTGCACTGGAAGCCCAACCGGGATTAATTCACAGGAGGCAGGGGATTAATTGTGTATGTCTGTGGATGTCTGTCCACGTGGGAGGGGTGCGGCTGGGTGGAGAAGGGATGGTAGGGAGGGGCTGGGTGGGGAGGGTGGGGAGGGGCTGGGTGGGGAGGGTGGGGCTGGGTGGGGGGTGGGAGGGGTGGGGCTGGGTGCGGTGGGGCTGGGTGGGGAGGGGCTGGTCACCCCGTGGTGCCCTTATATGGACTGGAAGCCCAACCGGGATTAATTCTCACAGGAGGCAGGGGATTAATTGTGTATGTCTGTGGATGTCTGTCCACGTGGGAGGGGTGGGGCTGGGTGGAGAGGGGAGGGTAGGGTGGGGCTGGGTGGAGAGGGGAGGGTAGGGAGGGGCTAGGTGGGGAGGGGCTGGGTGGGGAGGGGAGGGTGGGGCTGGGTGGTGGGAGGGGTGGGGCTGGGTGGGGAGGGGCAGGTCACCCCGTGGTGCCCTTATAAAACTCAACGTTTAACCTACTCACACCAGTTTGTGTCTGCCCTCACAGTCGGGCATATTTGCGGAATACACCACGTGGTGGTGCCGCCGTTGACCCTGGCCATTGACCGAGCAACCCAACGTTCCTACCAGCTCCCTCCACAGGAATGTGTTAATTGTTTACAAGTTATGGAAATGTGAAACCCGCGACAGTGATTAACGTTCGGATCGGATCTGATTTTGTTGATTTCGCATTCTGGGTGGGGAAATCAACGCCCCCCCCCACCCCCACTTCCTGGTCGTGCCACACAATTTAACTGTGCGAACCGCATGCCCGCCCCGCACGTTTTATTGCTCGGCTTTTTATTGCTCTGCGTATTAACTTCAGCACCTTGAACGCCTTCGCCTCTGTTAAAGTCCTGCAGTAAAATGGCACTCAACCCAATCAGATTACGCACAACCGTTGCAGGTCGGAATTAAGCATTCAACAATGAATTTCCATCAGGTTATCGTTGAAGTAATTGGAAAACATGCAAATTGCAGTGGCCTAGGGTGTCCCTGATGCAATCCTCACGCAAGATTCACCCTCAGTGCACAAGCTGTTTCAGCAGACTAACAGAACGCCAGTTTAACACGTAGGCTTTTGCAAGCAATATTATTCATATTAAAGGTTTTTGTGTTAGTTCGCATACGTATAAATGTTTAGTAACCCTCTACCTCCCTACACAGCCAGTCAGGTTTGTCACTTAAACAAAATGCGCCAATTAATGACTACTTCAGCCCACCCGTGTATTGGAGAGTAAATCTACAACATTTACAATTCGAGTACGATTTGTGAAATCGCCCGATGATGCTGAATGCAATTACCAGCAAAACCTCGTACTCAAATTGTAAAAGTGTTGTCTCTCTCTGCTTGTGTCTGTCTTTGTGTTTCCGTGTTTGTGTCTTGTCTCTTTCTCAAATTTTACACTTAACTTCTAATTTAGTAATCTTTGGAAGAACGTAATCAACCAGGCTATGCGTTAATTGTGTGTTGACTGACTCTCTGTGTTGCATTGCAATACTTTCCCAAATTTTACTAAGTTTTTTTATTCAGTTGATTTTCTCTGTGTCTCCATGTTCTCTTTAGTATTTCCTGCAGTCACGAAAGCTCCAAAGCTCTCATTGACGTGCTAATTTATCTACCCCCCCTCTCTCTCTGCCCCCCGCTCTCTCTATTTAAGTCCTCGACACAGAGGCCATGTTTCTCTGTGTGCCTATGTGTGTGTCTCTCTCTGCTGACGTGTCTGTATATGTGTCTCCGTGTCCGTGTTTTGTCTCTCAAATTTAGCAATCTTTGGAAGAGTGTAATCAACCAGGTAGGGTTGATTACGTTGTATTGCATTATATTTCTAAGTTGACCAGGTTTGTTTTTTCTCATTCATTCGTACCTGATGATGATTGCTTGTGTTGCAATCGAAACGTCGTATTCTATTATTTAATTTATTTTGTTTCTACGTGACTTTACCGAAAGAACCAAAAAGTAATTCCTTCAGTCACGAAAGCTCCAAATCAAGCTTACTGGCTGTGTCGGATGGAGGAGGGTTATGACACATTTATACTTACGTGATCTAACCCAAAAACCTTTAATGTGAATCACAGAACGCCGTTGCTACCACAACTACTCGGGATGTTTAAATAAAGTTAAATAAACACACACGTAAGCACGGTGGAAGGATTGTAATTAAATCAACACGCATCCACCACAGCAATACCGAGTGGACATGGAGCAGGATTAGTATATCATGAAGTGGTCTGAGAAAGACCACTACCACCGCTAGTAATGGAAGTTTAACTTTACATAACTCAAATGAAATACCAAAATACTGCAAAGACTTCGGAGTAAATTGCGCAAATCCTATAGAATTGTTAAGTGAAAACAAAATCAATATCATTATTATCAGCCGTGGTCCATACACTGCGGGATGAAGGCCTCCCCCCAAGTCGTCGCCATCTCTCACGACTCGCGGATGTAATAATCCAACACATCGCCAACCTTGGTAATCTTTCGATTTAAAGCTTTCGTGACTGCGATGATTCATCTTCTTTGGTTCTTTCGGTAAAGTGACGTAGAATGAGAATAAAATAATAAATTGATAAAATAAAATAACACAATAATATTCTCACGACGTTTCGGCCACAACACAAGCGGCCTTCATCAGGTGAAGGGACGAGACTGTCTGGTAGGACAGCGCTGGAGTGAAAGAGCCACGTTCAGATCACGGCCTTTAAGCTGTGTGAGAGGAACAAAGCGCCCTCAACTTTAGCACCACGGATAGCTAAAGTTGAGGGCGCTTTGTTCCTCTCACACAGCTTAAAGGCCGTGATCTGAACGTGGCTCTTTCACTCCAGCGCTGTCCTACCAGACAGTCTCGTCCCTTCACCTGATGAAGGCCGCTTGTGTTGTGGCCGAAACGTCGTGAGAATATTATTGTGTTATTTTATTTTATCAATTTATTATTTTATTCTCATTCTACGTGACTTTACCGAAAGAACCAAAGAAGATGAACCTTGGTAATCGTCCAACCTTCCTGACCAGCTGGCTCGCAAACAATAAATAAATAGATGGCCATGAAATCTGCCAGGAGAAGATAGCAGTGGGCATGAGCTGGCACGTGCCATGCTGAGCTGAGGCAGATCACAGGCTGACTAACACCAATTCTAGATTTAAAGCTTTCGTGACTGCAAGGATCCATACTCTTTGGTTCTATTGGGTAAAGTCACGTAGGTAAAAAAATAAAATAACAAAAATCACGACGTTTCGACCACAACACAAGTGGCCTTCATCAGGTGAAGGGACCAACCTGTCCGGAGGACAGCGTTGGAGTGAAAAAAGTCAAGCGCAGGTCGCCTCCTTTAAGCTGTGAGTGGGTAAACAGAAAAGACGTCTTGACAAAGGAATTAGCATAAAATGTAAAGCTGTGCAAGCTCGCAAATAGAATCAAAGATACATTAGCACCACCGTGAGAGTTTGGGATGCCACTAATTGAATGAACATACTGTACCATTAAACAAGTCCAGCGCAGGTCGCATCCTTTAAGCTGTGAGTGGGTAAACAGAAAAAACGCCTTGACAAAGCAATTAGCATAAAAATGTAAATCTGTGCAAGCTCTCAAATAGCATCAAAAATACATTAGCACCACCGTGAGAGTTTGGGATGCCACTAATTGAATGAATATACTGTACCATTAAAAATTCCTTTAACGTTTGGTTCGATTTAGAACATCTTTCCAATGGTTGCTTAATTTGAAGCCATCTTCTCGGTTGAAATTGTGTCTGTGTTTGTAGATCTGGATTGCCTCGTGAGCAAATCTCTAATAAAAACCGGTGGGTTTGCAAAGAACCTTGGTATCGGAGAAAATTATATCGTGATCACCCACAGCATTGTAACAATGATCAGCCACGGCAGAAGAATTCGTTTTGCCGTGTTTCAAATCTGATTTGTGCTCGCGAATTCGGTCAGAGACATGTCGCTTTGTCTCCCCGATATAGCAATCACCACAGGTACAACTCAATTTGTAAACCCCGGGGTACTGTACGTCAGGAATGACATCCTTCACGGATGGGATCATATCACGGTCTCTTTGTTCACTAAGGTCCCAGTACCTGATACCATTGAAATAATTGAAAATTTGGTCCAACATGGACTAGACCCCGACACACCTGCACTGGTTAGGCACTGCCTCAAAAATACCTACTTTACTTGGAATGGCTCCTTCTACAAACAAAATGAGGGTACCCCCATGGGATCCCCCTTGTCACCAGTGATAGCCAATATTTTCATGGAGAAATTTGAATCAGACGCCATCCAGACTTCCACCCTCAGACCTTCCCTGTGGAATAGATATGTGGATGACACTTTCGTCATTTGGCCACATGGCCTCCCAGCTCTGAACCTTTTCCTACGCCACATCAATTCCAGACATCCCGCCATCAAATTCACCATTGAAGTGGAGAAAGATGGCAAGCTACCATTCTTAGATGTTCTGTTTGAGAGGAGACCTGATGGCTCATTGGGGCATTCTGTCTACAGGAAACCCACCCACACAGATTCCTACTTGAAACCTGATTCCCACCACCACCCAGCCCAAAAGAATTCTCTCATCAAAACTTTATACCATAGGGCTCATTGCATTTCGGACCAACACCACCTGACCAGTGAATTAAAACATGTACACCTGGCCCTCAAAAGGAATGGATACTCTGACCGTACCATCCGCTAAACTGTTTCTCCCTCCATACAGAAACAACCACTTGATACTCCGGTCAAAACCATCACACTACCATATATAGCAGGCGTTACTAAAAAGATTTCCAAAATTCTAAACAAACACAAGATCCATGTCCGGTTCAATACAGTACACAAAATTCGTGATCTGATCCCATCCGTGAAGGATGTCATTCCTGACTTACAGTACCCCGGGGTTTACAAATTGAGTTGTACCTGCGGTGATTGCTATATCGGGAGACAAAGCAACATGTCTCTGACCGAATTTGCGAGCACAAATCAGATTTGAAACACGGCAAAACGAATTCTTCTGCTGTAGCTGATCATTGTTACAACGCTTTGGGTGATCACGATATAATTTTCTCCGATACCAAGGCTCTTTGCAAACCCACGGGTTTTTATCAGAGATTTGCTCACAAGGCAATCCAGATCTACAAACACAGACACAATTTCAACCGAGAAGATGGCTTCATATTAAGCAACCATTGGAAAGATGTTCTAAATCGAACCAAACGTTAAAGGAATGTTTAATGGTACAGTATATTCATTCAATTAGTGGCATCCCAAACTCTCACGGTGGTGCTAATGTATTTTTGATGCTATTTGAGAGCTTGCACAGCTTTAAATTTTTTGCTAATTCCTTTGTCAAGGCGTTTTTTTCTGTTTACCCACTCACAGCTTAAAGGAGGCGACCTGCGCTGGACTTGTTTAATGGTACAGTATGTTCATTCAATTAGTGGCATCCCAAACTCTCACGGTGGTGCTAATGTATCTTTGATTCTATTTGCGAGCTTGCACAGCTTTACATTTTATGCTAATTCCTTTGTCAAGGCGTCTTTTCTGTTTACCCACTCACAGCTTAGAGGCGAACTGCGCTTGACTTTTTTCACTCCAACGCTGTCCTCCGGACAGGTTGGTCCCTTCACCTGATGAAGGCCACTTGTGTTGTGGTCAAAACGTCGTGATTTTTGTTATTTTTTTTTTACCTACGTGACATTACCCAATAGAACCAAAGAGTATGACTAACACCAAACAGTGTTGTATATGTGGGTTATGAAAAATTTATGAAAATAATGAAAATTAAATGAAATTTAAAATTAGCATAATTTATCCAAAATTACATGAATATGTGTAATTATCCATATAAATTATGCTAATTCGAGATATAATCGTATTAATTTATGCGAGTGGGTGTGGTTATAATACTGCAGGTCGTTATGATAATCGGGCCCAGCCTCGGTGACGAAGGTTGGTTATCAATTGGGATGAGACAATTAATCGCATGCAGTTATGCAGGTGTTGTGAGCGTCAATGAGAGAGTCAACTTGGCTTCGTTGTTTAACTCTGTATTAGCAATAAGGATACGATTATTCTTGCTTTAACATTTATTGATTATGTGTGTTAGTGTGCTTATGATAGGTCCACCAAGGTTCAGATCTCAATCGCAGAACAATTCTTATGCGGAATTTCAGAAAGAATCACACACAACCCTTCTGCTTTAATCAATTTTATTCTCTAGCTAAACTTTAATTTTGGATAATATGAGAATGCTCAATCTCGGAATTTCAACACAGCATTAACACGGTAACCATCACGATTGTGTTTCACTTTCATTCATTCCCCCCCGCGTAGCGCGAGCAGTTGGTGAGAGAGAGATGCTAAGAACATGCATATGCTATCCTAACAAAAACCTTAACCTTATAATATGCAAATTCGTATTTGAAAATTGCCCACACAGTACCACATCCCTTCATAGACCTTCAAGTCAATTCTTATCACGTTGTTTCACTTTGGGTATCGGCAATTAATTTTTATGCGATGTAACATGAACATATGAGAAATATGAATAAAGTCCTTAAAATTATGCGACGATATTCATACGAAAAACAATAAAACAAGTATTATTCCTAAAGGCACAAATGTGCGTTAATGGATTCGTTGGCAAGATTATGCCATTGAAAAGAAAAAGGTACGACTCTTTTGCTTCTAAATGACCTTATCCACGTAACTCAATGGCAGCAGTGTTTTTCATTATCAATTGATTTTTAATGCACCGCCTTGGAGTGGCAACCCTTCTTGATTATCCCGATATGCGTATCGTGTGTCTTCTTTATCACTGGTTCAATTCTTTGCGTAAAGCAGACGCCGAGGTTGGCATCTCTTATGTCAAAAATGTGTTTGTTCCCTGCGGAGCAGTGGGGGTGTGAGGGTGAGCGTGTGGGGGAGGGGGCATATGAACACGGTACACAGTTTCTGTCCACAGCTGGCTGGAAGAGTCGGCACGACGCTCGCCGTCGTCGCGCCGATGGGTGTTGAGTGCGGGCCCACTGCTCTCTCCTAGTGCTGCTCGAACGCTCTCAGCACTGGTGGCGCACTGTGGCGTGAAGTGGCGCTGGTGGCGCGAACAGTGGAGCGCTGTAGCGCTGGCTGGCGCTGGTGGCGCGCTCTGAAGTGGCGCGCAGTGGTGGCGCTGGTGGCCCGAACAGTGGCGCGCAGTGGCGCTGACACTTGCTGGTCAGGCTCTTTCCGCTGCTAGATAAGCCAAGTCGCACGCGCTCTCTCTGTTGAGATGCCCGAGCGCTCTCAGCTGATTCGTTGGCAGCCGGCTTCTTCACTGCTGGATGACTGAGCTGCACGCTCTTGCTTGGCAGCGCTGGCCGCGCTGCAGCTAGAAGCTGGCACTTGATGTAGGAATAAAGTTTTGAGTGATACTTCGTCCCTTCGGCTCTGAAATCACTTTCGTTGATACATCGCGACTCGGCGATCCTCGCTACTCAGCGAGGCTCGCGCTTCTTGGAGCCAGCCGTTCGCTGCGACTGCCCGTGTCTTGTCGAAGTTCTTGAACTGTTGATCTGTCTTGACTGAACTTTTGAAAAAATGGTTGGACAGTTATATATATAAAAAAAAATCTCCGCTCTGCGCAGTGAAAAGGGGGGGGGGGCGTGGCCTGTGTGTGTGTGTGTACGTGCGTGTGTGTGGCATTCCACAAGCCATCTGCGTTATACGATCCTGGGGGGCGGAGGGGACGACCCTCTTTGTAACAACAAGCCATTCCTCACTGGGTGTTAAATTCTTTTCTCGTGCTGCGGGGAGAGACAAAGACGGCCGGGATCTCTTTCTCTCTCCAACCCTTGAGTGAGAGAAAACAGATACCCCCTTTTCACCGTCCTTCCGTGGCAGTCTGGAGATTTCGCAGATAACCTCTGCCCTCTCTTGGAGTTTATTATTCTATACATTTATGTCCTTTTTACGATTTCCATCTGCGTTTGCGTGTTTTTGGGTTTGTGTGTTTTATGCATTATTTTTCTTTATTATTAAAAAAATATATATCGGCAGATATTATTGTTAATATCAATTTTGGAAAAAGCTCATATCCAACAATAGTTACGACGAAATCAAACTACATGGCACGCACTAATATCTAATCTCGATGCTTTAACGGCACAATTCAAATGTCCTTCGTTTATTAAGTGGTCAAGCTAGGCGGGACCGGCTAGGACACCCAGGAAACCGGAGAGCACAGATTTAGCCACTCCTTGACTTATTCTTATAACAAAAATCACATCTATTTATGAATGCACATTTTTTAATAAATAACAAATACGCAATTAAAACAGGAGAATAATTCAAAGAGCATGTATTGTTTTACTTGACCCCACCCATCCCTCTGCTCCCTGCCCTCCCGCTTTCCCACCGTGGCCTCCCGGATTGCTCTTCCCGGCTTGCTTCTCTTCCTCACCTCCTGCCCTCTCTCATAACCCCCTCCTTTCGTCTCCCCAGCATTCCCTTCCCTACCCTCTAGCCGTCCACTCTTTCTCCAACCCCTCCCTCCCTCTCCACCCCCAAATGTCTCCGATCTTCCCCTCCATTGCCCACCTGCCTATTCCCTCTCCCTCCTCCTGTACCTCCCCACCCCTCCTCTTGACTCGCCCTTAATCCCCCGTAGTCCGCAATTACATTTCCTCCCAATCTCGGAATTCAAAGTTCTAACCTCGCTCTCCATACTTACAAAAAAACGTCCTTTGGTTGTGGTTTCAATGCAAAACCCACAGTCCTTTTTTCAGCACATATACATACAACGTACATACAGCATGAATACAATACACAATACAACATATAACCCACATACAACATATATAAACAACATACGTACAACATAAATGAATCCAAGAAAGCCACACCTGAATCGTAGGACTGCTCCATTGGGTTTTCACTTTGAGTTGCGTTCAGCCAATTAACCACAATTGTTTATACACCGACAGGGCCGCTCGTCTGCTACCAGAAGTTCGAGTACGCGGTAGGCCACTGGCTACAGAAGACGGCCGAGCACGTGATGGGCTGCGTTCTCTGCAGCCCTGGCTGCTTCAGCCTCTTCCGAGCCAAGGCCATCATGGATGACAACGTCCTCAAGACCTACACCACAGTGGCCACCGAGGCCCTGCAGTACATCCAGTACGACCAAGGTAAGCGTCGACGTGTGTTTGGATCTCGCACCTCCTATTAGCACGGTTGGCTACGTGTGGTGCGAAAGAAGTTCAACATGTATACATGTCACGCTGGCGAGATGTTAACTCCCAAGCTTGGTATACAGGAGGTCGTAAGTTCCATCCCGACCCTGACGCGTGTATATTGCAATTTGCGTCTCTCTCCCCATGGTTGCGTAGACTTTCTAAGGGTCCTCTAGTTTTTCCCTCATTTAGATGCAACATCACGTGCTTAGAATCTCTGTGATTGCCAACAAGGGTTTTGCCACCAAGTACGAAGTCATGTTTTGCAGAGGGGTCAAATACTTATTTCCCTCATTAAAATGCAAATCAATTCATAACATTTTTGACATGCGTTTTTCTGGATTTTTGTTGTTGTTATTCTCTCACTGTTCAAATAAACCTACCATTCAAATTATAGACTGATCATTTCTTTGTCAGTGGGCAAACGTACAAAATCAGCAGGGGATCAAGTACTTTTTTCCCTCACTGTATCGTGGTAATACTTGGGCCAAGACCCCGCAAGATCAATTTAATACGTAGACTTTCACGACCAATATTCATGATTCACAATTCATTCCTGCTGGATTAGATTGTCGTGTAGGTTTAGTGTAAATTTGTTTTAACTATAAGCGTCCAACACCCGACAGAGCCAATCAGGTAAGGTTGTTAGGTCATGGGGAAACTACGTCGATTTTGGTTTAATTAGCAAAATCCGAATATTGAAAGGCAAGCAAAATATAAAAAATGTTTGAAGGTGGATGATGCTGGTTGGATGTAGTTGCTGTGGCTCCTGCGTATGCAGCAGTGGGAGATGCAGAGAGAGAGATAATTGCAGAGGGCTACTGCCGGTGCAGCTACAGAGATATGCCGCTCGGCCAGGAGCTGGTGCTGGCTGTGGGTATTATGAGCCGGTTACCCTCTACCTCGCGGACGTCCCCTCTTCCATTTGTTGGTGCAGGTGAGGACCGCTGGCTGTGCACGGTGATGCTGCAGCAGGGCTGGCGCGTCGAGTACTGCACCGGATCGGACGCCTACACCAACGCCCCGCAGGAATTCAAGGAGTTCTTCAACCAGCGGAGGCGTTGGGGCCCCTCCACGATGGCGAACACCTTCAGCATCCTGGAAAATAGCGTCCGCACGGCCAAGAAGAACCCGTCCATCTCTCGGCTCTATATTCTTTATCAGATCATCGAACCCGACCCTGACGCCTGTATATTTGGAGTTCGCATGTCTCTCCTCGTGGTTGTGTTGATTTTTATCCGGGTTCTCCGGTTTTTCTCTCTACATTTAGAATCAAAATCACGCGTTGAGTATTTGGCTGCTATAAATTTCTACGTAATAAGCCACTTCGTTCAGCTATAATTTGTGGCCAAGTTGCTTATGAAGAAGAGCTACATAGCTCAGTGGGCCTTATCTGGTATATTAAAAATAGTTTCGTTTTAAAAAAAAGTTAACTTGGAACACTTCTGCTCACAGTCGTGCATGGCTTCAAGTCGTCACTCAGAGTTGTTCCTTCCACGAGATTTTTGATTGCAAATATTTAACGATAACAATTGGCCATCGTTGGGTGTTTAACGCATACAACCTCAAAGTGAGTGGTCGTGTTAATCCTCTCATCATAACGTATGCGCACTGCTTGCGTTTTAAAAATATTGCGAGTCGTATTGCTTGTGTACCAGGGTATTCAAACTGCTGCATGTTTCTTTCAGCCAAAAAATTCTATACACACAGGCTGCACGATTCTGTTCATCTGAGTGCACTCTTTACTTTACAGCTGATTGAACGGTTGTCGTTGTCAATCATGGTGGTGATGATGGTGGTGGTTGTGGTGATGAGATGATACTGGTAGGAAACGTAGTGGACTGGAAACCCAACCGGGATTAATTCACAGGAGGCAGGGGATTAATTGTGTATGTCTGTGGATGTCTGTTCACTTGTATCCGGACACCCGAATAAAATGGGAGGGGTGGGGCTGGGTGGAGAGGGGAGGGTTGGGAGGGGCTGGGTGGGGAGGGGCTGGGTGGGGAGGGGCTGGGTGGGGAGGGTGGGGAGGGGCTGGGAGGGGCTGGGTGGAGAGGGTGGGGCTGGGTGGGGGGTGGGGAGAGTGGGGCTGGGTGGGGAGGGTGGGGAGGGTGGGGCTGGGTGGGGAGGGTGGGGAGGGTGGGGCTGGGTGGGGGGTGGGAGGGGTGGGGAGGGGCTGGTCACTCCGTGGTGCCCTTATAAAACTCAACGTTTAACCTACTCACACCAGTTTGTGTCTGCCCTCACAGTCGGGCATATTTGCGGAATACACCATGCCGCCATTGACCCTGGCCATTGACCGAGCAACCCAACGTTCCTACCAGCTCCCTCCGCAGGAATGTATTAATGATGGTATTCAGCTCGTGTGGTATTTGTCTCGTGCCGGTGCTCAGGTTGCTTCACCTTCGTTTTCAAAATGGACCAAAACTGGGCACTTCTCATCTCCATCGTTCCGCCTGCTCTATACATCGCCGTCTGCTTCAAAACGTAGCCGGACACGCAGATCAAGGTGGGCGCCCACGCTTCTTCTGCAGAAGCACGTGGCACTCATTGCACACAACGTGCTTGCTACAAATGAAACACAATGTACGTATATATGTTGAACTTCTTTGGCACCGTACGTAGCCAACCTTGCTCATCGGAGTTGCAGGGGACGTACAAAAAACTAAACACAAAAAGCAGTCTTAAAGAAATTAGTTTTCAATCTACATGATTTAAAAGTGCAAACTACAGTGGCTTCCTAACATCGGAAGGAATATCGTTCCAGATGGCCGCAGCAGCGCATCTGAAAGCTTGTGATGCGGTAACGGTCTTTGTTCGATGGCTAGCCAAAAGCCACTGCGAGGATAGCTGGAGTTCGCGTGATTGTTTATGCTCTTTGACGTGGTTATCAAGGTATTGTAGTTAATTTGTGGCACGCTCTTTTTGTGTTACGAGTACGACCTTATAACAATGTATTTGGTCGGCAACTGGAAGCTAAAGCAGCTCGGCGAGCACTGGATGGACATGGTCGGGTCTTGCAATGCCTGTTACAACACGTGCCAACGTCCCATAGAGCGGTGTGTTGCAATAATTGTGCCTTATCGATACTATGCTACACATCACCGCGGTGGTTATGTCACTGCTCAATAGTGGTCGAATGTGTCGTGAGCCCTGATATGAAAATTACAGAAATTGACTACATTTTGCATGTGGTGATCACCTGACATATTCTGGTCGAGTGACGCCGAGGCTATTTTAATCACAATCTGAATCCTTGAGTCTGCGACTGCCACACCTGATCCTCGCACAATTTCGTTTCATGCAAACCACACGTGCATCACTCGCTTGCAATATTCGGGGTTGCCGATGCTCTCCACATTTAACTTGGACTTCATTGCGGTGTACAATTGTGAGTCATCAGCATATATATAGAACTTCATATTGAGATGATATCGGCGATCGGAGAGACATATATTGAAAATTAATAGGGCCCGAAGGCGGACCCTGTGGTATGCCGACTAGGCATGGCATAGGAGATGACTTCATCACCTAGCTTGACAAACTGTAATCCACCATACAGGTATGACTCAATACACTTTAGTGCCATACCCGATACACTGAACCTTGACCTTATCTGCTCAATGAGTATCTCATGGCCAATGGTGTCGAAGGTGGCTGAGAAATCGAGGCCAACCAATGCTGCGATGCACCGGTCAGCCATGATCTTTTAGAGGTCAACAGTGACATCTAGTAGAGTCATCTCAAGACTGTGGAATTGTCGGTACACCGACTAGAATGGGTTGAATTTGCCCATCCCAGTGACGTAGGGAATTAACCGCTTCAGACACAGGCACTCAATGACCTCTGAAATTGTACTCAGGTTTGAGATCGGGTGATAGTCTGGATGGTCACTATGGCTCAAGCCAACTTTTTCAGAAGCGGTGTTACCTGCGCCATTTTGCAATGGTCTGGCAAACAGCCCTCGCTGAATGAAATATTTGCCAGGTGGACAATCAGTGGCGCAAGTACGTCCAAGCATAATTTGAGAATTTATATCTGGACGGAGTCGAGCGGCGATGTCTTATTTGGCAGCTGGGCAATGAACATTGACACCTCTGCTACTGACGATGGTGCCAGGGTCTCAAGTTTTGCATTGGTTATCAGGTTGATCAAACTCACATGACAGACCAGGAGAATGCGTTGCTTGCAAGTTAGAAACTGCCGTCTTAATCATCACTTTATTGGCGAAGAACGTTGCAAGTACTGTGCACAGAACCGGCTGACTGGTTGATGGGGTTGGAGTGCAACAGACCCTTCACAATGTGCCACAGAGCACGGGGTCGCGAACTGACTCATTGATGCACAGACCATAGAACGGTCTGCGAGACTCAATAATGAGCTAGTTTTCAAATCTGTAGGCGGCTCTGTAAGCAGTCGGACAATCTGAAAACTAGTTTTCTTTCAAAGACACCCCAGCCTCCTCCGCGTCTTCTTCACAGTATCGCCTCCAGTGACAGTAAGTCACTTCGTGCTTTCCCGTTCTCTGTGTGCTTGTTTGGATGGACACACGTTCAAAGATAGCGATGATGCCATGTTCTAATTGAGCTGCAAATGAATAGACCGTCGATGCATTATTCAGACTTGCCAATGATGACCGGATCTTCTGACTGAAAGCATCGTGGGTTAGTCGTTTTCAGTTCCTGTATGATGTCGTTGTGATGGGTGGGCAAATAATTTGTAATGCCATTTTGCACGTCACAAGACTGATCTGACGTTCTTATCTTCGATAAGAACGTCGTTTAAAGTTACGACGTCGCCGTATGTGAAGATGTGATCCAGTATACTTCCTGAGCGGCATATTGCACCGCTGACGTGCTGAGTTAAACTGACTGTCGAACGTTTCGGCGAGATCACTGTTGATTTTACCATAAAAACCAGTCGGTCCGGGACAGTTCTGGTCATCACAGATGATAAAGCGAGAGCCAAATGTCTCACAGTCTCGCAGACCAGAAAGCTAGGAAAATAATTCTGACAGCTGTGAAGTCGACGGTCGATAGACGACAGCGATCGTAAGCCCCCACATGCTGTTCGTTATTTTCACAAGCAGCAGCTTGAATTATGTGATTGTTAATGAGTCGCTCAGGACTTTCACGCAGATTTCTCCACGGTGAATTAGTGCGACCCCATCACCATGTGAACTGCTAGTTTATAGCATAGTTATAACGCAACACAGGATAGAGCAGCGCACCGTGGCTGTTTCCTCCTCTTCCTCGCCCTCCTCCGTTCCGAACACAGATGGACTCGTCCGTCTGAACAAAGCTCGTCGCTCTCCGTGGTGTTAATCCCTCATACTAACATCATGCTAATCCCCCAGTTACATGCTAATTTACTGTTGATATGTAAACTCCTCTCCCCCCTCCTCTGTTCTGAACATAGATGGACTCGTCCGTCTTAACAAAGCTCGTCGCTCTCCGTGGTGCTAATCCCTCACACCAACATCATGCTAATCCCCCAGTTACATGCTAATTTATATGTAAACTGCTTTGTCAAGGTGCTCTGTTCCTCCCACACAGCTTAAAAGACGCTGCCATGCTTGGCAGGGTTCACTCAAGCGCTGTCTTCCAGACAGTCCTGTTTCTTCACCTGAGGAAGGCTACTTGTGTTGTGGCCGAAACGTCGTGAGAATTTTATTCTGTTATTATTATTTTTATTATTTTATCTCCATTCTACGTGACTTTACCGAAAGAACCCAGAAGAACAATGAGCTATCATTATTTTGTTGTTGTTTGCAAAGTGCAGGTTGTTGAGGACTTTGTGGAAAAGTGCGGAATAAATGCAAAGTAACTCCCAAGAATTGGTGGTGGTTGGACAAAAGGACGATGGTGACGCCGATGGCTAAGGTCTCCTCCTGCAATGGCGAGATGTTAACTCCCTCGCATGGTATACAGGAGGTCGTGGGTTTGATCCCTATCCCGACCTTAACGCCTGTTATGTATTTGAAGTCCACGTGTTCTCTCTATCTTCCCTCCACATTTAATCTGGCTGCTGATATACATTACCACGTGATGAGCCACTTCGTTGATCTATCATTTGTGGCCAGGTGGCTTCTGAAAAGAGCTTTATACCTGGTATTTTTTTTAAGGTGGCCATGGTGCTCACCGTGATCTACATATTCCTCATGACGGGCACGCTGCTCGCTATGGTCGGCGACATTGTCAAGAACGGTATCCTCACAATCAGCGGCATCTTCTTCATCACTCTCGCGGGCATCCATCTCATCGCGCGAGTTCTTTTGCAGCGTGCACGGATTCTTGTACCTCATCTGCATTCCCACGGGATACCTGCTGCTGCTCATCTACTCATTGGTCAACATGTACAACGTATCATGGGGCACACGTGAGACCAAGGCGCCTTCTGAGCCCTCCCCCAAGGAGGTGAGTTACTTTGTGTGTTATCGTTATTGTCGTTGTTGTTTTTGTGTCGAACGTTATTTGGAGTGTCGCTCCATTCTCCTCTGTTGCTCTGTCCCACACCTCCGATTAGCATGATTGGCTACGTACATTGCAAAAAAAGTGTAACATATGCCCCCAACCCCCGCCAAGACGAAGGCAGCGATCCCCCATGTAGCTTTTAACCGACCGTTGGGGCAAGTGCTGTTAGCGAGTAGCACCTGTGAAGTCCGGAATGGCACATAAGGGGGTAGGTGACCAGCACCATGCCCGGCCGCCTTTGTCTCCATTGTTGTCATGTTTACTACATCACATTTGGCTATTTTTGAGGCTGAGCCAATCTAGGGAAGGCGAAGGACAGGTCCAGATGTATGTATGTTGAACTTCTTTCACACCATGTGTAGCCAACTGTGCTAATTGGAGGTGCGAAGGAAGGAACGTTTCTAAACACGAGCAGTTTTTAAGAAATTAGTTTTCAATGCAATGATTTAAAAGTGCATAGCTCCAATTGCTTTCTCATATTGGAAGGAAGAGGGTTCCAGATGGACGCACAAGCGCACCCAAAAGCACGCAATGTGGTCACTGTCTTTGTTCAATGGTTAGCCAAAATCCACTGATGAGGATGACCGGAGTTTGCAAAATTATCGTTTATGTTTCTTGACAAGAACGGTGGTGGTGGCTGTGCCACTCGTGTCCATTAATCCAACACGGTGGGTATCGAGGAGGAGTCGTTTACTGACTTTCCAGGAGAATGCAGTATGACAATTATGGACTCTATCTGTTCCATCTGAATAGAACGCAATGTTTCCCCCTCGCATTTGTGGGTCTATTCCATGGTGTTCTGGTTTCCTGTTCGCCAATAAAGTATTCATACATGGAGGACCGCAGAGCTTGGACAGTTATTGGCGCCAGTTCACTGAGCAGCTGAAACTGCCTTCCAGCTTGTGTGCGCTTCCCGCTGGTTTGATATCATTGAAGGACCCTGCCTTCAGCACAATGCCCATCCTCCTGTCCCAGCAGAAGAAGGAACGCAAGCATCGTTTGAATGGAACGAAATGCTGTATACTGCCACTCGAGTGGGACTGCTTCCAGTGGAGGATCAGCGTCCTTCCGAAGAAATACTCGGCGCTGAGTCAGGAGGATGACAGTTCAAGGTGCCACCACCTCACTGAGAGCCTGTAGCCATGCTTTTAACTTTGATCCTTACCTCTCGTGTATCAATAGTTCAATGTTTATGTCCCATATTATTGAGGGACTGTGTTATCTTGGTGTGGTTTGGGACTGTTGTTTTGCTGCCTTGCCCCAAGTTATGCATTTAGTATTGAAAAATTGGCAGTAACTGATGTACTCATGTAAGTTGCACTCATATACTTTATTTATTTTCTTATCTTTCCTATACTTAGCACTGCTATCGTTTTATGTTCTAACTTTCTAATCCCCTACACCTACTGGACATCTGTGAAAAGAGGTTCATAGCTCATTGGCCTCCTCCTGCAGTAGAAATACAGATTCTGATTATTGATTGGCTGTGTCGGGTGGAGGAGGATTTACAATGTAACATTTTACTCAAGTCAATACTGAGTCTTGTCTCAACTTATCAATTGTGATTCTAGTTGTGCTTGTATCTTAGGCGCCGTGGTGGCTAGATGTTAACTACCTCCCCTGGTATGCAGGAGATAGTGGCTTCGATCCCAAACCTGACGATGCCTGTTGCCTATATGGAGTCTGCGTCTATTCCTTTTTCTCCCCATGTTGGTGTGGATTTTTCTCTGGGTCCCCTGATTTTTTCTCTACTCATTTAGAATCATCATGTGATTAGAGTATTTGGCTGCTGTAATTTCCACGTGATAAGCCGCTCATTGAGTTATAATTTGTGATATTCAGGTCGATTCTACAAAAAAGCTTTATATCTCAGTGGGCCTTACATGGTAAAATAAAAATAATGGTTTAGTTTAACAGTTTATCATCATCCATCCCAGCCGAGTGGAGTCGTGCGCGGTGGAACTCGACAGAGAGATGAAGCTGCGTCCAATTGAGGCCAGACAACAGGACATTACGAGCACTCTGATGGAGCATCCTGAAGGAGCAGAGATCGAGGTGAGAGGAGAGGACATCGCGAACACTCATATAGAGCATCCAGAAGGAGCAGAGACGAGACCAGAGGACATCGTGATCACTCAGACAGATCATCCAGAAGGAGTAGAGAGTGAGGCGAGACGACAGGGCATCGCGAGTACTCCGACGGAGCATCCTGAAGGAGCAGAGATCGAGTCGAGAGGAGAGAACATCGCAAACACTCAGATGGAGCATCCAGAAGGAGCAGAGACGAGACCAGAGGACATCGCGAGCACTCAGACAGATCATCCAGTAGGAGTAGAGAGCGAGGAGAAACGACAGGGCATCGCGAGCACTGGGACAGAGCATCCTGAAGGAGCAGAGATCGAGTTGAGAGAAGAGGACATCGCAAACACTCAGATGGAGCATTCAGAAGGAGCAGAGACGAGACTAGAAGACATCGCGAGCACTCAGACAGAGCATCCAGAAGAAGTAGAGAGCAAAAGTCGACCTCCAGAGCAATCAGACACAGACCTCGCCCTCCATACCAGAGGTAATATTTTCATCAAACAAAGGCAAAGTCTTCTTGGTTCTTTCGTTAAAGTCACATAGAATGGAAATAAAACATTAAAAATAAAATAAAATTCTCACGACGTTTCGGCCACAACACAAGTAGGCTTCTTCAGGTGAAGGAACAGAACTCTCGGGACGACAGCGCTTCAATGAACGCTGCTAAGATTCGCAGCGTCTTTTAAGCTAGGTGGGAGAAGTAAAGCGCCTTGACAAAGGAGTTTACACATCAAACAGGATAATTGAGCATTGAAATAGCGGTGTTAAAGTGTTGGATCAGCAGGGTGTTAAAGTCAGAAATTAGCATGTAACTGGGAGATTAGCATGATGTTAATGTGAGGGATTAGCATGTGACTGGTCACGGAAATAGCTATGTTAAAATCAAAGTTTACATATCAACAGAGCCATTTAGTATATGGACGCTAAAGGACTGCAACTATCCAACTGTCATACAATAAACCGATGTGAAAAAACTAAGTATAAACTACATCAATATAATAAATGTACTCAATATATTCTTCAATAAGTTGAGCTATTAACATAAAGTAACTGGGTATACACTACACTATATAATGAATACCATATAGTAAACTAATAAAAAACTAAAATATAAACTACATCAGTGTTATCAATAAACTCTATATACTCTCCAAACAGCTGAGCTACTAACAATAAGTCGTTATACATTACAATGCCATATGGCGAAAAAATGGGTGGCGGTTTTTTCTTTTCAACGTTAGCACCACGGAAAGCGACGAGCTTTGTTCAGACGTGCGAGTCCATCTATGCTCGGAACGAAGGAGGGGGGAGAAACAGCCACGATGCGCTGCTCTGTTCTGTGTTGCGCTACAACTATGTTATAAACTAGACTACAATACATTGCAATGGTATACCTTCCAATCTAAACTACATTGTATAATATCGTTTACAGCCCAATGTAACCTCTAACATTATGCATTATATTGATATGTCTCCAACTAACTTTTTTCTACATTACACGACTATACACCGTAATATACACTGCCATAGACAAACCCACCATTAAATTATACAATTCGTTACTATACACTACCCTATACTTTAGACTGTAAAATAGACTTGTAATATTACACTATGTATTATTCTACCAACCCTACTGTATACCACACTGCTGTATATTCACTATACAATTACGATACCATATATTGCCTCATGAATTATGTTAAACATTACAATGTTATACTATTTATTATACAACATGCTATACCTTTGACCGTTGTGTGAACGGTATTTAGAGGCAATGCCAGGGAATGGACTGCAGTCTGAAAGTCACCGTAAAATACAATCAATTAAGAACCGAAATGGTTTATAACGTCTTTCCAATGGTTACTAAGCCAGAATCCATCTTCTCGTTTGAAACTGTCTCTGTGTTTGTATATGTGGATGGCCTCATGAACGAATGTCTCATGGTAACCGGATGGCTTGCAGAGAACCTCCGTGTCATGTGAGCCCACTAAATTATAACAGTGATCTGCCACGGCTGAGGTGTTCGTCCTACCGTGTTTCAAGTCTGCTTTATGTTCACGGATGCAGTCCGAGATATGTCGTTTGGTTTCTCCAATGTAGCTGCTACCACAGAGGCAACTTATTTTGTAGACGCCCGGGTACTGTATGTCTGGAACCACATCTTTTACAGATGGAACCAGATCACGGATTTTATGTACTGTGTTGAATCGGACCTGGATCTTGTGTTTATTCAGGATTTTGGAGATCTTTTTTGTGACCCCCGCAATGTAGGGTAAGGTGATGGTTTTGAATGGCTCCTCAAGAGGATCCTTCTTCATGGCTGGAGTGATGGCTTTGCGGATTGTGTAGTCGGAGTAACCATTAGCCTTGAGAGCTTGGTGTACGTGCTAGAGTTCACTGGCAATGTGTTCCTGGTCGGAAATGCATTGGGCTCTATGGTATAGAGCCTTGATGAGGGAGTTCTTCTGGGACGGATGGTGGTGGGAATCTGGTTTTAAGTAAACATCCATATGCGTAGCTTTCCTGTAGACACAGTGGCTCATTGAACCATCAGGTCTCCTTCTAATTAGGACATCCAAAAAGGGTAGCTTGCCATCTTTATCGACTTCCATGGTAAATCTGATGGCTGGGTGTATGGAATTGATGTGGTCGAGGAATTGGTCTAGAGCAGGCCGGCCATGTGGCCAGATGACAAAAGTGTCATCCACGTACCTCTTCCATAAGGTCGGGCGTAGAGTGGCAGTCTGGATGGCGTCAGTTTCAAATTTCTCCATGAAAACGTTGGCTACAACCTGAGATAGGGGGGTGCCCATTGGGGTGCCCTCAGTTTGTTTGTAGAAAGTTCCATTCCAGGTGAAGTGTGTGTTGGTTAAACAGTGTCTCACCAGGGGGGGGGGTACATCAGTATGCAGTCCTTGATGAACCAAGTCTTCAATGGTGTCAGGTACAGGAACTTTGGTGACTTCGCTGGCACTGCCTCTAAATACCGTTCACACAACGGTCAAAGGTATGGTTTATAGTATGTTGTATAATAATAAATAGTATAACATCGTAATGTTTAACATAAATTATAAGGCAATATATAGTATCGTAATTGTGTAGTGAATATACAGCAGTGTGGTATACAGTAGGATTGGTAGAATAATACAGTGTAATATTACAAATCTAATATTTTACAGTCTAAAGTATAGGGTAGTATATAGTAACGCATTGTATAATTCAAGGGTGGGTTTGTCTATGCCAGTGTATATTACGGTGTATAGTCGTGTAATGTAGAAAGAAGTTTAGTTGGAGACATATCAATATAATGCATAATGTTAGAGCTTACATTGGGCTGTGTATACGATATTATACAATGTAGTTTAGATTGGAAGGTATACCATTGCAATGTATAGTAGTCTAGTTTATAAAATAGTTGTAACGCAACACAGGACAGAGCAGCGCATCGTGGATGTTTCTCTCCCTCCTCCGTTCCAAGCATAGATGGACTCGTCCGTCTGAACAAAGCTCGTCGCTTTCCGTGGTAGTAACGTTGAAAAGAAAAAAAACGCCACACATTTTTTCGCCATATGGCATTGTAATGTATAACGACGTATTGTTAGTAGCTCAGCTGATTGGAGAGTATATAGAGTTTATTGATAACATTGATGTAGTTTATACTTAGTTTTTTCACATCGGTTTATTGTATGATAGTTGGGTAGTTGCAGTCCTTTAGCGTCCATATACTAAATGCCTCTGTTGATATATAAACTTCGACTTTAACATAGCTATTTCCGTGACCAGTCACATGCTAATCCCTCACATTAACATCATGCTAATCTTCCAGTTACAAGCTAATTTCTGACTTTAACACCCTGCTGATCCAACACTTTAACACAGCTATTTCAATGCTAAATTATCCTGTTTGATGTGTAAACACCTTTGTCAAGGCGCTTTACTTCTCCCACCTAGCTTAAAAGACGCTGCGAATCTTAGCAGCGTTCATTGAAGCGATGTCGTCCCGACAGTTCTGTTCCTTCACCTGAAGAAGGCTACTTGAGTTGTGGCCGAAACGTCGTGAGAATTTATTTTATCATGTTTTATTTGTAATATTTTATTTCCATTCTGCGTGACTTTACCGAAAGAACCAAGAAGATGAATCCCTGCAGTCACGAAAGCTTTAAATATAAAATTAAATGCGAAGTCATTACTTGTCAATTAAACAAGACCGCGCATCTGAAATCACGCGATGCGGTGACCGTCTTTGTTCGATGAATGGATGAACGAAGTGTGGGTGATGGTTAATGCTCCTTGACGAGATTAGCAAGCTATTGTGATTCATTTGTGGCAAGCACTCTGTAATGAGGGCATGTTGCTGCTGCTGCAGAAGAAGCGTAGGAGATTGAGGAATGATCTCCCCCTGTTCTGCATGGGCATCTTTTTCTCCAGTTTCCTCCGATGTGTCATTGATATTGGCCAAAATTTTACACTTCTGAAAAAGATAACTGCAAATCACTTAATTTGGACCGCACTCAGCAGCAACATCACCCCTCTACAACGGTAACTTGGTAAGACCCTCATGAACACAGAGCCTTGCGACTCAGCCAGGCTTTGTTGCAGGCTAAACCAGCCTAACGATGAGAATAATCACTACCGTCTGTGCAGCTCTCTTCGCTGAGTCACGGTAAACTTTTTTCCCGAGCCTCTGTGGGAGTGCACCGCACATCGCTATCCTCCTTTGTCCCTTGCAGGGCGCCATGACCTCGTGTGGCAGCGCCACCAGAAGATGCAGGTCATGTTTGAGAACGTCCTGCCTCAGGGTTACGCCATCACGCAGAGGTGCAGCCTCGATCAGGTGCGTCCTTGTGTCTGTGTGTCTTTATGTCTGTGTTTTTATGTCTGTGTCGGTCTTTGTACGTGTGCTACATATACGTTGTGGGGAGTGGTGGCGCAGTGGTTAACACACTGCGCTTAGAAACGAGCGACCTGAGTTTGATTCCCGCTCACTCACCAACACCAGTGACGATTATCTGAACCGGTCATATGTCTCTCCTAGGTCGACTCAGCCTCAAATGAGTACCTGGTGTAGTGTATAAATATCCCAAATTGAAGAGACAAAGGTGGCCGGACGTGGTGCTGGCCACCCACCTCCTCGTGTGCCGTGCTGGCCTTCAGAGGTGGTCGCTAACAGCACGTGCCCCAGCAGTCTGTTAAGACTACACGGGGGATCTTTGATCTTTGTCCTAGTTCGTGTATAAGTGCCCAGAAGATAACAACCAACTTTAATGAAGAAAATATATCGGGAAACTGCCTGGCAGCTAATTAGGCCCTTCCTACTGAAATAAATAAATCTATCAAAATAATATCGAGATGTTTACGTTCAAGATTTTACATTAATGTTGGGGTTCTTGTACTAAGCAACTCAATTAATTTAGAAGTCATCATTCCCCTCCCCCGGCTGCCTGTCTCGCTTAATTGTTCAACGCATTGGCCAGATGTCCAAATATTGCCGTCAGTTGACTGAGTGTCGTTTTCTCTGACGATCAAACAAGTGGCGCGTTCCTCTGTGTGGCTTTGAGACTTTGAAAAAAAGGTACCTTAGCACTGCATTGTTCTGGGAGAGTTCCACTCGCAGTTTTTATCTCGTGCAAGGACAGTGCAATTTGGATAACAATTCTGGACAGTGGACAGGAAGTGATGTCATGATTCTTGGAGGTGGTGGTGGCTAGGCTGGTGCTATACGTGGTTGGTGGATCACACACTGAGAAGATGCCGTGAATTTCAGTTCCAGTGGGCGTCAGAAAGGAGCCGCACCCTGGCTTGCCAGGAGCGGGTGGTACAGCAAATGTAGAATCCACCTGTTCCGTCTGTATAGGATATAATGTTGTCCCCTCACACGCGTGCATTTTCTACGGTTGCTCCGATTTTCTGCCACATGTGAACAATCATTAATTGGCCGAGAACACATTTATATGTAGAGGACTGCAGAGCTTGGGCAATTGTTGGTAGCACCGTCTCATGGTGTGCATTGCTGCTGCCTTCCCATCTATATGTGATTCTTCCTCGTGTCTCTGAATCCCTCCCTATGTCTCTCGTCGAAAGCGAGCAAATAACTGTGCAGTGATCAGGCATTACAAATTACCATTAATATTAATTTTGATTTAAAGCCTTCGTGACTGCAGGGATTCATATTCTTGGTTCTTTCGGTAAAGTCACGTAGAAGGGAAACAATAAAATAATAATAAAAATATAAAACAACAAAATTATCCGTGGTAGTAGTTACATTAGAGAAACCAAACGACATTCGTGAACACAAAGCAGACCTAAAACACGGTAGGACCAATACCTCGGCCGTGGCAGATCACTGTTATAATTCACTAGGCTCACATGACATTGACTTCTCCAAGACAGAGGTTCTTTGCAAGCCATCTGGCTACCATGAGAGATTCGTTCATGAGGCTATCCACATATACAAACACAGAGACAATTTCAACCGAGAAGATGGATTCTGGCTTAGCAATCATTGG
Organism: Petromyzon marinus; assembly: GCF_048934315.1. Taxonomy (NCBI): domain Eukaryota; kingdom Metazoa; phylum Chordata; class Hyperoartia; order Petromyzontiformes; family Petromyzontidae; genus Petromyzon; species Petromyzon marinus. The sequence continues at coordinate 14,430,783 of NC_133692.1, forward strand.
AAGGATTTGATAAACCATTTCGGGTCTTAATTGATTGTTCACGCTTACGGTGGCTTTCAAACCGCATCCATTATTTTCGTCTCCCCCCTCATCTTTTCTGAACATAGATGGACTAGTATAACGACTTATTGTTAGTAGCTCAGCTGATTCGAGAGTCTATAGAGTTTATTGATAACATTGATGTAGTTTATACTTAGTTTTTTCACATTGGTTTATTGTATGATAGTTGGGTAGTTGCAGTCCTTTAGCGTCCATATACTAAATGCCTCTGTTGATATATAAACTTCGACTTTAACATAGCTATTTCCGTGACCAGTCACATGCTAATCCCTCACATTAACATCATGCTAATCTCCCAGTTACAAGCTAATTTCTGACTTTAACACCCTGCTGATCCAACACTTTAACACCGCTATTTCAATGCTAAATTATCTTGTTTGATGTGTAAACACCTTTGTCAAGGCGCTTTACTTCTCCCACCTAGCTTAAAAGACGCTGCGAATCTTAGCAGCGCTCATTGAAGCGATGTCGTCCCGACAGTTCTGTTCCTTCACCTGAAGAAGGCTACTTGTGTTGTGGCCGAAACGTCGTGAGAATTTTATTTTATTATGTTTTATTTGTATTATTTTATTTCCATTCTACGTGACTTTACCGAAAGAACTAAGAGGATGAATCCCTGCAGTCACGAAAGCTTTAAATCGAAAATAAAAGGCGATTTCATTGCTTGTCAGTTAAACAAGACCGCGCATCTGAAATCACGCGATGCGGTGACCGTCTTTGTTCGATGAATGGATGAACGAAGTGTGGATGATGGTTAATGCTCCTAGACGAGATTAGCAAGCTATTGTGATTCATTTGTGGCAAGCACTCTGTAATGAGGGCATGTTGCTGCTGCTGCAGTAGAAGCGTGGGAGATTGAGGAATTCTCTCCCCCTGTTCTGCATGGGCATCTTTTTCTCCAGTTTCCTCCGATGTGTTATTGGTATTGGCCAAAATTTTACACTTCTGAAAAAGATAACTGCAAATCACTTAATTTGGACCGCACTCAGCAGCAACATCACCCCTCTATTACGGTAACTTGGTAAGACCCTCATGAACACAGAGCCTTGTGACTCAGCCAGGCTTTGTTGCAGGCTAAACCAGCCTAACGATGAGAATAATCACTACCGTCTGTGCAGCTCTCTTCGCTGAGTCACGGTAAACTTTTTTCCCGAGCCTCTGTGGGAGTGCACCGCACATCGCTATCCTCCTTTGTCCCTTGCAGGACGCCATGACCTCGTGTGGCAGCGCCACCAGAAGATGCAGGTCATGTTTGAGAACGTCCTGCCTCAGGGTTACGCCATCACGCAGAGGTGCAGCCTCGATCAGGTGCGTCCTTGTGTCTGTGTGTCTTTATGTCTGTGTTTTTATGTCTGTGTCGGTCTTTGTACGTGTGCTACATATACGTTGTGGGGAGTGGTGGCGCAGTGGTTAACACACTGCGCTTAGAAACGAGCGACCTGAGTTTGATTCCCGCTCACTCACCAACACCAGTGACGATTATCTGAACCGGTCATATGTCTCTCCTAGGTCGACTCAGCCTCAAATGAGTACCTGGTGCAGTGTATAAATATCCCAAATTGAAGAGACAAAGGTGGCCGGACGTGGTGCTGGCCACCCACCTCCTCGTGTGCCGTGCTGGCCTTCAGAGGTGGTCGCTAACAGCACGTGCCCCAGCAGTCTGTTAAGACTACACGGGGGATCTTTGATCTTTGTCCTAGTTCGTGTATAAGTGCCCAGAAGATAACAACCAACTTTAATGAAGAAAATATATCGGGAAACTGCCTGGCAGCTAATTAGGCCCTTCCTACTGAAATAAATAAATCTATCAAAATAATATCGAGATGTTTACGTTCAAGATTTTACATTAATGTTGGGGTTCTTGTACTAAGCAACTCAATTAATTTAGAAGTCATCATTCCCCTCCCCCGGCTGCCTGTCTCGCTTAATTGTTCAACGCATTGGCCAGATGTCCAAATATTGCCGTCAGTTGACTGAGTGTCGTTTTCTGTGACGATCAAACAAGTGGCGCGTTCCTCTAATGTGTGGCTTTGAGACTTTGAAAAAAGGTACCTTAGCACTAGTTATCGTGTAGGGCTTCACTGCATTGTTCTGGGAGAGTTCCACTCGCAGTTTTTATCTCGTGCAAGGACAGTGCAATTTGGATAACAATTCTGGACAGTGGACAGGAAGTGATGTCATGATTCTTGGAGGTGGTGGTGGCTAGGCTGGTGCTACACGTGGTTGGTGGATCACACACTGAGAAGATGCCGTGAATTTCAGTTCCAGTGGGCGTCAAAAAGGAGCCGCACCCTGGCTTGCCAGGAGCGGGTGGTACAGCAAATGTAGAATCCACCTGTTCCGTCTGTATAGGATATAACGTTGCCCCCTCACACGCGTGCATTTTCTTCGGTTGCTCCGATTTTCTGCCACATGTGAACAATCATTAATTGGCCGAGAACACATTTATATGCAGAGGACTGCAGAGCTTGGGCAATTGTTGGTAGCACCGTCTCATGGTATGCATTGCTGCTGCCTTCGCATCTATATGTGATTCCTCCTCGTGTCTCTGAATCCCTCCCTATGTCTCTCGTCGAAAGCGAGCAAATAACTGTGCAGTGATCGGGCATTACAAATTACCATTAATATTAATTTTGATTTAAAGCCTTCGTGACTGCAGGGATTCATATTCTTGGTTCTTTCGGTAAAGTCACGTAGAAGGGAAACAATAAACTAATACAAATATAAAACAACAAAATTATCTGTGGTAGTAGTTACATTAGGGAAACCAAACGACATTCGTGAACACAAAGCAGACCTAAAACACGGTAGGACCAATACCTCGGCCGTGGCAGATCACTGTTATAATTCAGTAGGCTCACATGACATTGACTTCTCCAAGACAGAGGTTCTTTGCAAGCCATCTGGCTACCATGATAGATTCGTTCATGAGGCTATCCACATATACAAACACAGAGACAATTTCAACCGAGAAGATGGATTCTGGCTTAGCAATCATTGGAAGGATTTGATAAACCATTTCGGGTCTTAATTGATTGTTCACGCTTACGGTGGCTTTCAAACCGCATCCATTATTTTCGTCTCCCCCCTCATCTTTTCTGAACATAGATGGACTCGTCCATCTGAACAAACTGTAAAATCGCTCTACGTGGTGCTAACGTTAATAAAACCGCCACTTTTTTCAAATTTTCTTGCTGTGGTTTTCACAGCTGATGATGATTGCTTGTGTTGCAGTCGAAATGTCGTAAGAATTTTATTGTTTAAATTTTTATTATTTTATTGTTTCCCTTCTACGTGACTTTACCGAAAGAACCAAGAATATTAATATTTTCATTACGAGACCTCCTTTGCCAGTAACAAGATCTAGTAATAGGTTTTACCCTTTTAACTGGCACAAAAACTGAAACCTTTATTCAAGGCATCATGTTTGCAATAACCACAACACAAGCAGTCAAAAGGCAAACAAAAAAGACAACTCAGATAATAATATGCACTGTCCTTGAATTTGATTGGTCCACACCCGAGACGGCTTTTCTTAGAGCCTAGTCTCCACTGGTGTTGGACCAGAAGACGCCAAAAGGCCTACAACTCAAAAACAGCGCACTATCAGAGTATTGAGGGCTCGGGGTGAGCATTTAACACCATTGGAGACTAGGCTCTAAGAAAAGCCGTCTCGGGTGTGGACCAATCAAATTCAAGGACAGTGCATATTATTATCAGAGTTGTCTCTTTTGTTTGTATTTTGATTGCTTGTGTTGTGGTTATTGCAAACATGATGCCTTGAATAAAGGTGTCAGTTTTTGTGCCAGTTAAAAGGGTAAAACCTGTTACTATTACAATATTAATATTATTCATCGGAGTAAGTTGTTGTTATTTGGACAATTGCACAAAGTGAACCTTCTGTCCCATGGATGGGAATGTATAGGAGGAAGGCGAGTTTTGGAAGAGCATGATCAGTGACTACCTCAAGCCTCTGGAGGAAGATAACGATCACAGGAAACGCGTGAAGCAGGAACTCTTCGAGATAAGAAACAAGGTACTGGCAACGCGTCATCGCGAGTACCAGAGATGCTTCGATAACAGAAAAATTGCGTTCCAGCGACAACGCGTTGTGCAAACAGCAGGCGTTAAGCGAGTACTTACCGTACTTGGCATGTGGTAGAAGAAGATTTAAACGGCATTGAATTACCTATGCCTTATTATTCCTACGAATTAATTGTTAATTGTTCCAATAATCCGCTAATCCTGTAAAATACATGAACAATAAAACAATAACAACAGAAGTGACCATTTGGCGTCGAGAGTGGACAGTGGGGGAGAAAAATAAACGCACAAAGAGGGGATCCATAAACAGCCCGGGGTCATCCCCCCGCCACTCGGCCAATGCAATGTAATTCAGGCCTGGTCTGTCTGTCCCAACGTGCAGGGCACTTTCGTCTACTTCATGATCAATGCACTGTGGCTGGTGGCGACCCTGGCACTGCAGTTCGTGGGAGCCGACCTCTACATCCAGATCCCGAGCACGAAGAACGAGGGGACGGTCATCGACGTGCTGCCCCTCGCCTTCATGTTCCTCATCACCTTCTCCAGCATGCTCATTGTCCAGTTTCTGGCCATGCTGTACTACAGGTGAGGAGGAGGGGAGGGGGTCGACCCATGCGTGGCCATAGGGGGTGTGTGGGCATGCCGACTCAGTGACCAACAACAGTAACGATTATCTGAAATGGTCCTGGACCTCCCCCCTTGTGCCGTACCGGCCTTCATAGGTGCCACTCGCTGACAGCACTTGCCCCAACAGTATCTTAAGGCTATCCAGGAGATCCTTGTCTTTGCCTTTATGTGAGTGTGGGCAGTGTGCTTATGACCAGCTCCGGTTTCGCAGCCGAGGTCTCACTCCGAAACAGTCGGGCAGCATTATCTTTTCATCGGCTGTGTAACACTGGGTGGAAACTACTTGGTTTGTCATTCCATGCGAAGCTCCGGATTTTCTTTGACCACATTGATATCTTCCCTTCTTTATTCTTTCGAGAAGGATGTTGAGGTGTCTAAAGTAACATCTGCACCGGTTAGAAACATTCAGGTCACCCTGCCTACAATGCATCCTGGGTTTAACCAGACTGGATTGTGTCAGGAGCTCACAGATTCTTAAAAGATCTAGACACATTCCCATTGGTGAGCTCCTCTCACAAGCGTGGCTGTGTTGGCTGGGTCATGTAGCCCCCATGCCCAGCCACTGCATGGCAAAGCAGCTATTATTTGGCAGGATAGATCAGACTAAAAGGGCACGGCATGGGCTAGGGAAAAAAAGGAATGATATGGTACAAGAGGATATATAGAGATGAGTGGACTTGCCAATAACTGGTACCAGCGGTCTCAAGATCGGCCACTCCTTAGGAGATGCTACTTGGCAGTTGGAGGCAGTCGCCCACCAGCAATAATGGAGGGCAGAGGAGCGATGCTCGCATCCATAAGCAGAGCACCGGGCAGCTAAACACAACAATTTGGCACAGTAGGGGTCACAGCTGGTGCATTGTCAGTCATCTCAGTCAGTCAACCATTGGCTCCTAGGTCTGTCCCGTTACCTCCTGACATTTTGCCACCGTGGCGCCCCGTGCCCCTCCCCCTTCCCCTCCGTGCCCCCCCCCCCTCTGCCCCCGTTCAGGTTGTTCACGCTGCTGCACGTGCTCTCCTACGTGGAGTCGTCGTCGTCGGGCCAGCAGTCAAAGAGGGGTGCTGTTGGTCGAGACAACAAAGCATTCGTCAACGATGGAGACGACGATGACGCTCAGCAGCGCCGTCTCAGAGAGATTGTCTTACAGATCCCTGGACCCCCTCCTCACACGCCGCACGCGGGTCCCCTCCCCGCACACAGCACATGGACCCCTTCCACTCACGGCGCACCTGGACCCCCTCCTCACAAGCCGCAAGTGGCCCCCCTCCATGCACGCTGCTCGTGGACCCCATCCTCGCACGTTGCTCGTGGACCCCCTCCTCGCACGCTGCTCGTGGACCCCCTCCTCGCACGCTGCTCGTGGACCCCCTACTCGCACGCTGCACGTGAATCTCTTCCTCGCATCCTCGCACGCTGCACGTGGACCCCCTACTCGCATGTCATACGTGGACCCATGCACGTCGTGGTTTATCAATGACGGTGCGGTCAGTAAAGGTGCAGCCCTGCAAGATGCTTCCCTTGTTGGAAGAGGTGGGAGTTACCCACGCTTTACCCCACCACCGCATGCGACCTGCCGATCGACCAACTGTGCTGTATCCATTTACGCAGCTGGGTGGACAGAGGCAGCGAGATTTAAGAAGCTTGCAGCGTCGCTCCAAATGCCAGGCCTAAGGATCGACCTCTAGATCGCAAGTGTGGTGACGTGTTAATTGCAGCAGGGCAGCCTCTCATTACAATGGAATGCAGTCAAAAGAGCTGCTGAACAACAACGGTGGACATCACTTGTGATATCATCGGCTAAAGTAAATGTAGGGGCTTTGAAGCTGCTCCTGGCCACGGACAGAGAAGTCGCTTCTATGTAGCAGTGGTCAGATGAAGGAACCGTCCTGTTGTTGTTTGTATGTTCAATTTATTTTGCACTGCACTTAGCCAACCATGCTATCAGGGATGTAAACATCACCCACACATAGACTGTCCCGTTAACCATAGAAGTTGATCAAATCACATTTTTACGCCTGATTAATTTAGAGGTCGAGCGACCCACATGGGAAATCTTGTTTTTAGAAAGGTTTCTCTACCAAACACAGAAAACGATTCCCCATATCGCTTTAATAGCCTTATGGAGCTGTTAGTGAGCACCTAATAACGGCAGGCACAGCACACAAGGTGGGTGGCCAGCACCAAGTAAAACTGCATTACCGCACCATTTTATCATTTGAGGCTGAGTCGACCTAGGGGAGGCCCAGAACCGGTTTAGATAATCACCACTATTGTTGGTGGCCATGAGTGGGAGTCGAACTAGCGTCCTAAGGCTCAGATACTTGTGCAGGGCTATGAACACGAGTTTTATTTCATGTTCACTGATGGTCAGATATATATGCCAACATATATTTATAGATATTTATAATACTCTTTGGTTCTTTCGGTAAAGTCACGTAGGTATAAAATAAAATAAATCACGACGTTTCTATTGCAACACAAGCAATCATCATCAGGTGGGAAAACCAACAGCAAGAAGTTTTTTCTACTGAAGTGGGAGAGAGATGCCATGGTAAGAGGTTTCTAGGTAAGAAAGGGGGGCGGGGCAAGGGGGGGAAAGAGGGGGTGTGTGGGCTAGGGGGAGGGGATCGTTGCGTGGACGCTAGATTGATATGTATAATGTGGTTTATTTACAGAGATGTAGAGTTACATTGAGACTGTGTGGATAAATTAAACAAGACAGAGAAGAAGCAGTCATCCATCCAGAGCACCACGTTCAGATAGTTTCCCCAAAATATTATATTGGAGATGTGAATCCATAATTTTAATGCTAAGGCAATGTTTCGCTGCTATTTGCCGCTGAGAAGATGTTATCTCCCTCGATCGGTACACAGGAGGTCATGGGTTCAATGCTGGACCCTGGCGGTGCCTCTGTTATACTTTTGGAGTCGGCGTGTGCTCTCGCTGTGGTGGTCGGAGCTTGGGTTTTTATCCGGGTTCCTTGGTTCAGATGATTAGACTGCTGTTATACATTCTCACGTGTGGTGATATCAGCTATCATTACGTGTGACAAGCTCGCCTATGAACAAGAGCTAAGAGCACAGTTGAGTTTAACTGGTAAATAAAACTGTGAATTCCCTTGCACCTTCTGAGGACGGTAGTGTCTTGGTCAACAGGTCACTTACCAAACGCTTAACGATCGATCCAAACCTTTTAGGTCCACGCTTCGCTGGGCGCGTATAGTGGTTATGCACACGTTAAGCTCTGTGTCTTTCTGGTGGATGCGTTGTCGGGCTGGTCCCATGGTGTCTGAAACGTGGAACAGCACGAAGGCGTTGGTGGTGAGCGGTTAAACGTGCACTCCTCCCCCATCCCCCCCAGATGAATGTAGGTTACACTCCTCTGCTTGACAATAAATCCCAAAGGTTATTTTTAGTTTATAACGTCGCGATTTATAGCTTTTGTTAAACTTGACAAGATTACGTTTTAGTTCATGGCAATGAGAATAGAGTTCATTTGTAGGAGAACATATTTGCACGATGCTATTTAAGTAAATTAACATACAATGTGGTAACACGGCACGTACTGATTATATACACTTTATAGCCTATTGTTTTTTACTTTGCACAAATATAGTTTACTGAACTTTTGCAAGCCGTTATCAGTCATGTATTCTCGACTGCTTGCATAGAGATAGTGGCGCAGCCCTGCAATGAATCACCCCTCCGGGCGATTGAGACAGCCTGCCACCTACAGATTGCGCAACAGCGCCCCACACGACTTCCAGCCGTTAGAACTCGGTCGTTGGTGTAATTTGCATTCTTATCTGGAGTAAACCAACCTCCAAATCTACATATCGCTGGGTTCACAGTTTAGCGCGCTAATCAATACTGCACCACTCACTTTAGCATTGCCACATCCAAATAAATAAATGCGTATGCACCAACCGCTTGAAATAATGCCACATCGCATAGTCGTCGTGTCGACAATTAGAGAGGTAGCCAGGTTGTTCAAAGATCAGCGCTGGACTGGTACCATTGAGAAGCTGGGTTCAACCCCGGCTACTGAAACTAAACTTTTATTTTTATTTTACCAGGTAAAGTCCACTAAGATATACAGCTTTTTTTTAAATAAGCGACCTGGCCACAAATAATAGCTCAACGAAGTGGATCATTAATCACGTGTACATTTGTAGCAGCAGTCAAATACTCTAAACGCACTTTGATTCCAAATATGGAGAACAATCCCAGCGACCACGAAGAGAAAGAGGCATGCAATCTCCAAACAGGCAAAGCATACAACAGGCATAGCAGGCGAGGTAGTTAACATCTCCTAGTCACCGTGGTACCCTGCCTGTGACTGGCAGGGCTCTCCCGGTATAGTTAGCTGATGGCCTCAGCCCGGTCACCAACGATTCAAAGACGGATTGTAAAAAAAACTAATTAATTGGTATTGGTTCCCACGTGACCACTTGATTTGATTTGCTCTGACGGATGGTGGAGATATATCTGAATATTGCCTTTATACTCAAACCATCTAACCCAAAGTAAACAGACAGTCCTCGACTTACGAGCGTCCGACTTACGAACGCCCGCTTCCATGAAATATATTTAAAAAAAGAAAAATATTGATTTAAAATGCGAACTCGTAATTGCAAACTGAACTGCTGGCTTACGAACCGTTCGAATTTCGAACAGGTCTCAGGAACGAACTAGGTTCGTAACCCGAATACTGCCCAGAAATAACTTCTGCTCAATAGGTTTGTGGTCATATATAGTTACTAATTATTGTTAACATGGGGATAGTACATTTGTGTGATGTAGGTGCTGGATGTGGTCATAGCTGGGATCTTATCCTTTTCTATATTTATAGAGCACCTTTGGTCAAGGCACGCTTTCCAACATTTAAAAGCTGTAACAAAAACAAAGTGATTTATATGGCAAGGGCAGTGCAAGGGCTGAGGAATGAGTGTCCCGAACAGAGGACATGTGGCTTCATGCAAGAGATATAGGGAAGGAACGGAACAAAATGGCAAGAGGATGGGCTATTAAAAAGAGGTGAGGCCTTCAGAGAGGAATGGAAGGAGGTTATGGAGGTGGCCTGCTTCATGTTCAAGTATCTCTCTATTTACAAATTTCGATTTTACGAAATTTCACGTTCATGCAATTGACAAATTACGTGTTCTAATGCTGTACTGTGCTGTGTGATTGTCACGAGGCCCCCATGGTGTCAGCCAGCGCTGGTCTCAAACCCTCGGTACCCACTATATCTGTTTACCTGCTATGAAGTAGGGGCATTGCTCGAAACGTCGACAATTATATACATGTCCTTTCAATGCATTGTTGTTAACGAGTGTGTTGTAGAGGAGGTTAATTGACCATACTTCACCACGCTGACCAAACCGGGTTGGTGGAGGTAGGTGAACATTATATAAACGTGGAAAGGAAGGAAAGTACGGTACAATATTTGAATTAATACGCACACAGTGGGGAGCACAGGCGTTGCCTCTGCCAGTGCTCTCAGTCAACCCACCGCTCCTGGGTCTGTCCCGTGAACTCCTCCTGCACCCAGCTGGCACAGCAGTCAACCCATAGCACCTGGGCCTGTCCTGGGACTCCTACCAGTAGCAAGCCTCCCACACTGCAAGTCGACTCAAAGTGCACTTAGCCTGTGACAAGCGCCGTGGTGACGTCACCACCACTTAATGGCGGATGGCGGCTGTTGTTAATGCACGGTGGAACAGAGTTCAGCTTCCAATGAGTAGGATGGTACGGTGTATGTGTGTTTAAAGCAGCAGCACTGGAGAGACAAAGGTGGCCGGGTGTGGTGCTGGCCAACCACTCCCTCGCGTGCCGTACCGGGTTTCATCGGTACTTCTTGCTAACAGCACTTGTCCCAACAGCCTGATAGAGGCTATACATGAGTCTTTGTCTTTGCAGTGGTTTGTGCACTGCGCCACGGTCTCTGTGACCTTTATTGCACTGAGGTCCAGGTCGTTATAGGTCCAGCCTTGACGAACGCCTTTCAACGTATTGCATGCTTCTCCAAATTATAAGACGAATCCCAAAACATACATATTTGGCCTCACACAAGACAAAGATCGCCCGTATAGCCTGAACAGACTGTTGGGGAAAGTGCTGTAAGCGAGCACCAATGAAGGCTGACACAGCACACGAGGGTTGGGTGTCCAGAACCACGCCCGGACGCCTTTATCTCCCCAGTGGCCATGTTAACACATTACACCGTACCGGGTAATAATGTGAGGCTGAGTCGAAGTTAGGGGAGGCCGTGAGCAGGAATCGAACTCGGGTCACCAAGTTCGTAGCGCCGAGCGCTGCTCTTCACAATAACAAAAAGTCGCCATTCGCCACTAAGTGGTGGTGACGTTACCATGACACTTGTGCCAGGCGATGTGCACTTTGAGGCCACGTGAATTGTCGAAGACCCTCTAACAGTAGGTCACAGGACAGACCCAGGTGCCATGGGTTGACTGAGATGACTGGCAGATGCACCACCTGTGCCCCCTATTGTGCCAACTTCCTGTATTTTTTTCGACCCGGTTATCCGCTCATTGTTGTGAGCGTCGCTCCTCTGCCCTCCGCTGTTGTTGGAGGACGATTGCCTCAAACTTCCCAATAGCGTCTTCTAGGTGCACGTAGCCTGGCACTGCACAGTAGCATCCTTAACGAGCCTCCTCGCTCACACTACACGAAGCTGCGGGTCGTGCTCTTACATGTGGACGTCTTCTGGATTATAACTTTTGCTTTAAAATGCACAAGCCAAATGTGCGTCTCAGAATCGGTAGACCGCGGTAGAATGGAGAAGGATGTTGGAGTGGTGGTGCCGCGCCTGGCACATTAAAATAACAACCCGCCAAGCCGAGTTAGATAGCAAGACACGGCTAACATCTGCAGTGGCGAAGTGATGACACCTTGGATGAAGGTGAATCATTCCAAAAGCACGATTAATGATGATCCGTACCTCCAGATTCCTGGCTGGCTGCTGGCTGGGCGCCTCTCCACTCCAACCACAATTACTCCACTGTTAGTGGCTGATGTAGGCCGTTGCTACAGAAACTAGCTGGATAACATAACTGGCTATGCGGGATTATTTGTCGAACAAATGAAATTAAACGGCTTAAACGGAAGTCCAGCAGACGTCTAATAATAGTAATAATTATAATCATTATTAATTGGCATAGATAGCGACACCGAAAAGGTGGAAATAACGAATAGAGAAGACTGACCACGGCTCATTTAAAATCGCTCTAACTTTTAAATGTGCTCCTATCAACGTAATTGTTTTGCCAAGATGCTTGTTTCCTAGATGTGCGTGTATGTATATATATAACCTCAGTCTTTGAGTTTTATTATCAGAATCAGAATCTTTAGTTATCCTGGAGAAATATGATAAGCTATGAAGATATTTTTCAGAGATGTCCAGTAGGGATGGGTCAGAAACTTAAACGAGAGGAGTAAGCAAATAACTCAAGATAAATGTATCAATAAATGAAAAACTAAAAAAAGCTATTTAATTTACCAGGTAAGGCCCACTGACTTATTAGCTATTTTCAGAATAGACTTGGCCACAAATGATAGCTCCACAAAGTGGCTTATTGTGTGGACATTGTATTGCAGGCAGACACTACACGCACATTGTTGATTCTGAATGAGGAGGGAAAAACCAGAGGACCCGAAAAAAAATGCACGCGACCACGGGGCGAGAGAGTGAGACATTAACTCAAAATATACTGAAGGTCACGGGACAGACCCAGCGGCCATGGGCTGACTGAATTAGATGACTGGCAGATGTACCACCTGTGCCCCCTACTGTCAACTTGCCGCATTACATCCGCCCGGCGCTCCGCTCGATGGAGTCGGGATCTAACCCACGAACCTCGTGCAGATTACTGTTCGTGCTCCGAGCGCAGGAGGACTAAGAGACGAGTCTGAACACGGACAGCTGTCGTTTGCTTGCGTGGCTGAGCTTCGTGACCTGCGAGACGAATCCACAGCCTGCCGCGTGTGCGGTGATTCACAGGCGATTCGTCATCCCACTTGCCAGGCCGTCAGCGCTCCGCAGGACTGAGGGACCCGCGGGGAGAACGGGATGATGGGGAAATATGGAACCGATTAATTTGTTTTTGTTGCTTTCTTATTTATCCATACGAGTCGCACTGAACCGTGGGGCATTTTTAGCTGCGAAGCAACTGTGTACCGCATAGTAAAGGTTTTTTTGGATTATTTCGCGTAAATATAAATGTGTCGTTAACCCACCACCACCCGACACAGCTAATCAGCAAGGTTTGTCACCTAAACAAAACGTGCCAATTACTATGGGCAGCCGCCCCGCTAAGGCGGTCACAGTAGGACGATTGGGATCGGTAAGAGCAGTGTTCTTTATTTCAAGGCCCACGGGCCAATGGCGGCCCCAGGTGGCCTTCAGTGTGACCCCTGACAGCACATGGATATGAAAACACCCCTTGCAGGTGAGGCGGCTCTCAGACTGATGTCATATCGGCTGAAGTAGCCTCCCTCTGAAAATGAGTGAAGAACACTGTTTTTGGATCAGGAGGAGGTGGTGGCAGAACCTTCGAGAAACCTTTGAGAAGGGACATGGACCACGGGGGCCCTGGGTGACTGTGCAACTCGCCCTCCCACCTATACTCACCGTTGTCCTTCACCAACGTGGTTAGGAATGGTCAAAGTCCAACACGCTCCCCACATACCCCCGACCGCGATTGCGGAATTAAACAACGATGAGGCAATTAAGGATTGCCCCTTGCTGTGGCTGAACGCTATCGCGGGATGAATGTCAAGGCAGGTGCGTGGACTTCATCCCAATCGATACACTTTGTGAGCTTTGCAGTTGCAGGGATAATCAAATCACGTTCCTCCAATCACCTCGATAAGGCTTCTCACCGAGCCAGGTTGTTTATAAGTCAACATCCCCTTATCCATTCACGTTCACGTGAGACGAATTGAGTTCACATTCTACTGTGGGTATGTGCGTGCGCATGTCTGTATGCATTTGGAGCTGCGGAACAGTGAACACGAGTTCGATTTCCGCTCACCTCCAATATCGGGTGACGAATATCTGAACCCGTACTGGGCCTCCCCTATGTCGACTCGGCCTAAAACGAGTATCGGGTGCGGTGTGTAAAACATCAGCACTGGTGAGACAAAGGCGGCCGGAAGTGGTGTTGCTCGTGCCAGCCTTTACCCATACAACCTTCAACAGTCTGTTGAAGCTTGTATGGGAGAACGTTGTCTTGTGTGTGTCTCTCTCTCTGTCTCCCGCCATATTGTGTGTCTCTCGCGGTATGCTCTCACAATCTGCCTTTAACTTCTCATCAATTCACTGCCGTTCACCAATTTCTGCACGAGTGCCTGTCACATCAAAATCAGAATATGTATGTATATTGCAGGAGGAATCCGATGAGCTATGAAGCTCTTTTTCACAGATGTCCATTAGGGGTAGGTCAAAGCGTTACATCAACAAACAATACAAAACACGATAGGGGTGCAAAGTATAGGAAAGGTAAACAAATCACTACAAAAAAATTGAAAGGAAAATAAACAATATTTAATTTACCAGGTAAAGCCCATTGAAGTATTAGCTTCTTTTTTCAGAAGCAACCTGGCCACAAATGATAGCTTCACGAAGTTGGCTTATCATGTGGAAATGAAAAGCAGCCAAATTTATAGCAGCCAAATTATCTTAATAATCTAAACGCATGTTTAAATATCCCTCCCCATGCGCTTCTGCCACCGTCTGAAACGTTTTTCCTTCCGATATTATGAAGCCACTGAAGCTATGCACTTTTAAATCATAAATTAGATTAAAAGCGAATTTCTTTAGAACTGCTTTTTTTCCTTTGCCAGTACCAAAATATGAGAATAGGTTTTCCCCTTTATCTGGCAACAAAACAAGTGTTAAGATTTTGATTTAAAGCTTTCGTGACTGCAGGGATTAATATTCTTGGTTCTTTCGGTAAAGTCACGTAGAAGGGAAACAATAAAATAATAAAAATATAAAACAATCATCATGATGATAATTGCTTGTGTTACAGTCTAAACGTCTTGAGAATTTTATTGTTTAATATTTTTATTATTTAATTGTTTCCCTTCTACGTGACTTTACCGAAAGAACCAAGAATATGAATCCCTGCAGTCACGAAAGCTTCAAATCAAAAAGAATATAGGTGTTAAGATGTTAAAACACCAAAGTGAAACCTTTATCAAGGAATCTTGTCTGCATTAACACTGTTTGAGACTAGGCTCCAAAGAAAGCTGTCTCTGGTGTGGACCAACCAGTTTCAAAGACAATGCATATAATATATTCTTGGTTCTTTCGGTAGTTTGTTGTCCTTCCCCCGCACCTCCGATTAGCACGGTTGGCTACGTACGGTGCCAAAGAAGATCAACAAACACCTAATTATGTTGTATATTTCCCAATATTTTTAAGTCTTGCTGCTAAAATCTATCTTTTTAAAGGGCTGCCCTTCTCAGCATCGCCTATGATCGTTGTATTTCACCTGCTCTGAATAAAGATGCCATCTGTGAATGTTTCACCTGAGGCGAGTCACAATTCCCACTCTGTGTTTATTATGTTTCACAGAGATGGCCTTGAGGCAGGGAAACACCATTTCCTTTTACATTGCTAGACACTTCACCCCAAATGAGTCCCAGCGGCGATGCTGCTATCGGGCGCACAGTCACAGAGTGGGAACTCCTCAGCAGGCGATGAGTCACGGGGAGCATCTTGATGAGCACGACCCTTGCTCTGCAGAGGGACGGTCTTCTTGCTGAAATAGCCTCACGCAGTGGGTTCGTGATGTTGATGGATACCGGTCTGCCCTGCAATAAACATTACCACGATGACTGTGTCCGTATGTAACATCGTACATACGAGAGAGAACAGGGTGGTGGCGGCTTCGCACGTCCCCGGTAATCCAGCACTATAGAGGCAGCAGGGAGGGTTGGTGGATCACCCACAGATGATGTCGTGAAACTCCCTTCCCGTGGGCTTCGAGGAAGTGCCTTACCCTGGCTCGTCAGGAGAGGGCGATACATCAAGTGGACTAATCGCCATCTGTTTCAATCTGAACCGGGATTGAACGTTGCCTCGTGCAACGCGTGGGTTTTCACCAGGTTCTTGGGTTTGCTCCCACTTGCGTATAATAATAAACACAGCTGATAATTTATTGGCTATGAACTACTTAAAATAAAAAAAAACTCAATGTAGCATCAGCAAGCCCCTCCTTAAATGAGTCTTTCCACTCAATGTGGCTTTCCTGGATGAAAATATTGGCTATCACTGGTGATAAGGGGGATCCCACGGGGGTACCCTCATTTTGTTTGTAGAAGGGGCCATTCCTAAGTAAAGTAGGTATTGTTGAGGCAGTGCCTAACCAGTGCAGGTGTGTCGGGGTCTAGTCCATGTTGGACCAAATTTTCAATTATTTCAATATATTTTCATGGAGAAATTTGAATCAGACGCTATCCAGACTTCCACCCTCAGACCTTCCCTGTGGAAGAGATATGTGGATGACACTTTCGTCATTTGGCCACATGGCCTCCCAGCTCTGAACCTTTTCCTACACCACATCAATTCCAGACATCCCGCCATCAAATTCACCATTGAAGTGGAGAAAGATGGCAAGCTACCATTCTTAGATGTTCTGTTTGAGAGGAGACCTGATGGCTCATTGGGGCATTCTGTCTACAGGAAACCCACCCACACAGATTCCTACTTGAAACCTGATTCCCACCACCACCCAGCCCAAAATAATTCTCTCATCAAAACTTTATACCATAGGGCTCATTGCATTTCGGACCAACATCACCTGACCAGTGAATTAAAACATGTACACCTGGCCCTCAAAAGGAATGGTTACTCTGACCTTACCATCCGCCAAGCTGTCTCTCCCTCCATACAGAAACAACCACTTGATACTCCGGTCAAAACCATCACACTTCCATATATAGCAGGCGTTACTAAAAAGATTTCCAAAATTCTAAACAAACACAAGATCCAGGTCCGGTTCAATACAGTACACAAAATTCGTGATCTGATACCATCCGTGAAGGATGTCATTCCTGATTTACAGTACCCCGGGGTTTACAAATTGAGTTGTACCTGCGATGATTGCTACATCGGTGAGACAAAGCGACATGTCTCTGACCGAATTCGCGAGCACAAATCAGATTTGAAACACGGCAAAACGAATTCTTCTGCCGTGGCAGAACACTGTTACAACGCTGTGGGGGATCACGATATAATTTTCTCCGATACCAAGGTTCTTTGCAAACCCACGGGCTTTTATCAGAGATTTGTTCATGAAGCAATTCAGATCTACAAACACAGACACAATTTCAACCGAGAGGATGGTTTCAAATTAAGTAACCATTGGAAAGATGTTCTAAATCGAACTAAACATTAAACTAATTTCAATGGTACAGTATATTTTTCAAGTAGTGGTACCCCAAACTTTCGCAGCTCTTATACATTCCCCCTTTTCACACCATCAATAGGTAAACTCCCCCCCCCCCCACGCCAAACTGCGAGTCCACCGGCACGTAACCACCTCTTTCCTAAAATCCGCCAATCAAATGCTAATTTTATGCTAATTTCTTTGTCAGAACACCTTGTTTGCTCGCACACAGGTCCGATGTCTGAGCGTGGTTGTGTTTCGCTAAATTCTCCTGTTTGATGAGTACTAGGTGCCTCGGTGAATGTATATGCTCTAACTTTAACATAGCTATTTCTGTGACCAGTTACAAGCTAATCACTCAGCCATTTCAATGCTAAATTCGATGCTAATTCCTTTGTCAAGGGGTACCTCTGCGGATGTGTATACTTTAACTTAGCTATTTCAATGAGCCATTTCAATACTAAACTATATGCTAATTCCTTTGTCAAGGCACTTGGCCTTTTTCTTCTCACACAGCTTAAAGGTCGTGATCTAAGCGTGGATTCTTCCACTCCAACGCTAATTCCTTTGTCAAGGGGTACCTCTGCGGATGTGTATACTTTAACTTAGCTATTTCAATGAGCCATTTCAATGCTAAATTATACGCTAATTCCTTTGTCAAGGAGCGTGGTCTTTGCTTCTCACACAGCTTAAAGGTCGTGATCTAAGCGTGGCTTCTTCCACTCTAGCGCTGTCCTCCAGACAGTCTCGTCCCTTCATCTGATGAAGGCCGCTTGTGTTGTGGCCGAAACGTCGTGATTTTTTGTCATTTTATTTTCACCTACGTGACTTTACCCAATAGAACCAAATAGTATGGATCCTAGCAGTCACGAAAGCTTTAAATCTAGAATTTACATTGTAACTTTTCGTGCAGCTACCAAACACACCGATTGCATGCCAGGCTAGGTGTTCCCTCGACTTAAACATCTTACAATCAAGTCTCACATCGCCTTGATGCAAGAAGACATCTAAAGTGGGCCCTGGTCATTCATAAAACCCATATTGGCAAATCTGCGTTGCACTTAGCTAATTCATTAACCCAAGAAACATAAGACACCCATCAAATTTCCATTTAACTCTTCCTCAAACAAAAATATGAATAGGTGACCAAGCCTTTGACGTTGCAGACTCTAACTGTTGTACATTTTACTAATTTTGCATAGTACGGAGCCAAACGTTATAATCGGAGTTGCTGGACACAAAATAAATTGCAGATGTGATTTGTATCCTTGATCCTTGCCCCTCATGCATCGATAGTTCAATGTTCATGTGCAGTGAGTTGTTGTTTTGGTGAAGTCTGGGACTATTGTTTTTTGTTTTGCTGCCTTGCCCCAAGATTGCATTCAGTGTTGCAAATTTGGACTTCATAATTTGTTTGGTTATGTATTTATGTTTTGTGACTTTCTTACCTTTTCTATATTTTGCACAATTTTCCTTAAGACCAAAACAGGTGAATTTATACACAATGCTTGCTGCCGCCTGATGATGCTAGTTCTGAGCGTTGCTCCTCCAACCTCTGCTGTTGTTGGAGGGTGACGGCCTCCAACTGCTCAATAGACTCACAGTGCACCTACCCTGGCACTGCCCAGTAGCGTCCTTCACGAGCCTGCTCCTCTGCCTCCTCTACAGAGGCCGACCTATGCTGTGTAGCAAACAAAGATCCCCGCTGAAGCCTTAACAGCACCATTCCCAGCCGCCTTTGTCTCCTCAGTGGCGAAGCTTACTACAAACCGCACTAGGTACTCATTTAAGGCTAAGTCGACCAAGGGGAGGCCCCGGACCGGTTCAGATAACCATCACAGGTGTTGACCGTGAACGGGAATCGAACCTGGATTGCCGGGTTTGTATCACAGCACGTTAACCATAGCACTACCGCTACCTGAAATGTGTAGCACCGTAGGCTGTAATGTATGAATTGTTTTTCCTGACGCAAACATGAGGATATAATCTGTTAGCGGAGATTAGAGTATATAGTCTTCCATATTCAACGCGCCCCTGTGTTACAACGTGCCCAATAATCTAACGGAGATAGACCCCACATCGAAGTTCTGTGTGGAAGCCACTGTCCCCGCAATATCCCCATGCACCCGAGCAATGCAATAATCCACGAGCTTACATTCCAACGTTCAAAGTCCGCTCTATTTGTCCTCCACGGGGATTTCTAGATTTTCTCAACTCATCCCCCATTTCAAGACGAGAGTCCGTGTAATATCGGCAGTTCACCAACACTGATTCAAGGGAGCCCGACGCTGCTGACGAGGCACCATAAGTCGTAAGCGGTCCAGACGTTTTGGTGTCTTCATTTATTAAGGAGCATAAACCATGGCTTAAAGCTTTCGTGACTGCAGGAATCCATACTTTTTGGTTATTTCGGTAAAGTCACGTAGGTATGGCCTGCTGGTTCTTCAGATCCATTGCTGGATTTTTTTTCTGTCTGAGAATGACCGATTGTGTTGCAATCGAAACGTCGTGATATATAATTTTTTATTTTCTATTTTTATACCTACGTTACTTTACCGAAAGAACCAAAGAGCATCTTTCGGTAAAGTCACGCAGAACAAAAATATAAAAGAAAAAACTATGACGTTTCGATCGCAACATAGGCAATCGTCATCAGGAGGAAAAAGGAGGGGGAAAGCTGCTGAGGCAGACTTTTTATAGGTTTGAAATGGGGTTTAGCCCAAGGGTCATAAACAAAGTGGGCGGGGCTAGTGATGTAAAGTGAGAAATTTGCATGTTAATGTAAGATGGGGAGGGCGACTTCCACGCCGAGGGCACCCTCTCCCCCCACCCTCTCCCCCCCACCCTCCCCCCACCCTCCCCCCCACCCTCTCCCCCCACCCTCCCACCCCCACCCTCTCCCACCCTCCCCCCCACCCCTCCCCACCCCACCCTCTCCCCCCCACCCCTCCCCCCACCCTCCTCCCCCCCCCCCACCCTCCCCCCCCCCACCCTCCCCCCCCCACCCTCCCCCCCACCCCTCCCCCCCCCACCCTCCCCCCCCCACCCTCCCCCCCCACCCTCCCCCCCCCCCCACCCCCCCCACCCTCCCCCCCACCCTCTCCCCCCCACCCTCTCCCCCCACCCTCTCCCCCCCACCCTCTCCCCCCCCACCCTCTCCCCCCCACCCTCTCCCCCACCCTCTCCCCCCCATCCTCCCTCCCCCACCCTCTCCCCCCACCTCTCCCCCCCAACCCTCTCCCCCCACCCTCCCCCCCCTCTCCCCCCCCCCACCCTCCCCCCCACCCTCTCCCCCCACCCTCTCCCCCCCCACCCTCTCCCCCCACCCTCTCCCCCCACCCTCTCCCCCCCACCCTCCCCCACCCTCCCCCCCCACCCTCCCCCCCCACCCTCCCCCCCCCCACCCTCCCCCCCACCCTCCCCCCCACCCTCCCCCCCCCACCCTCCCCCCCCACCCTCCCCCCCCCACCCCTCTCCCCCCACCCTCCCCCCCACCCTCCCCCCCCCACCCTCCCCCCCACCCTCTCCCCCCCACCCTCTCCCCCCCACCCTCTCCCCCCACCCTCTCCCCCCACCCTCTCCCCCCCACCCTCTCCCCCCATCCTCTCCCCCCCACCCTCTCCCCCTCACCCTCTCCCCCCACCCTCTCCCCCCCACCCTCTCCCCCCCACCCTCTCCCCCCCCACCCTCTCCCCCCCAACCTCTCCCCCCCAGCCTCTCCCCCCCACCCTCTCCCCCCCACCCTCTCCCCCCCACCCTTCCCCCCCACCCTCTCCCCCCCACCCTTCCCCCCCACCCTCTCCCTCCCACCCTCTCCCCCCCCCTCCCCCCCACCCTCTCCCCCCACCCTCTCCCCCCCACCCTCTCCCCCCACCTTCACCCCCCCACCCTCTCCCCCCACCCTCTCCCCCCCACCCTCTCCCCCCACCCTCTCCCCCCCACCCCTCTCCCCCCCACCCTCTCCCCCCACCCTCTCCCCCCACCCTCTCCCCCCACCCTCTCCCCCACCCTCTCCCCCCACCTTCTCTCCCCACCCTCTCCCCCCACCCTCTCCCCCCACCCTCTCCCCCACCCTCTCCCCCCACCCTCTCCCCCCACCCTCTCCCCCCACCCTCTCCCCCAACACTCTCCCCCAACCCTCTCCCACCACCCTCTCCCCCCACCCTCTCCCCCCCACCCTCTCCCCCCACCCTCTCCCCCCCACCATCTCCCCCCACCCTCTCCCCCCACCCTCTCCCCCCCACCCTCTCCCCCCCACCCTCTCCCCCCCATCCTCTCCCCCCCACCCTCTCCCCTCACCCTCTCCCCCCCACCCTCTCCCCCCCACCCTCTCCCCCCCACCCTCTCCCCCCCACCCTCTCCCCCCCACCCTCTCCCCCCCACCCTCTCCCCCCCACCCTCTCCCCCCCACCCTCTCCCCCCCACCCTCTCCCTCCCACCCTCTCCCCCCCACCCTCTCCCCCCCACCCTCTCCCCCCCACCCTCTCCCCCCCACCCTCTCCCCCCACCCTCACCCCCCACCCTCTCCCCCCACCCTCTCCCCCCACCCTCTCCCCCCACCCTCTCCCCCCACCCTCTCCCCCCCACCCTCTCCCCCCACCCTCTCCCCCCACCCTCTCCCCCCACCCTCTCCCCCCACCCTCTCCCCCCCACCTTCTCTCCCCCCCTCTCCCCCCACCCTCTCCCCCCACCCTCTCCCCCCACCCTCTCCCCCACCCTCTCCCCCCACCCTCTCCCCCAACCCTCTCCCCCAACACTCTCCCCCAACCCTCTCCCCCCACCCTCTCCCCCCACCCTCTCCCCCCACCCTCTCCCCCCACCCTCTCCCCTGAACCCTATGGGAGTCTCACTGATTAACACTGAACCATGTGGGAATCTCACTGATTACCCCTGAACCATGTGGGAGTCTCACTGATTAACACTGAACCCTGTGGGAGTCTCACTGATTAACACTGAACCCTGTGGGAGTCCCACTGAATAACACTGCACCCTGTGGGAGTCTCAGTGATTAACACTGAACCCTGTGGGAGTCTCAGTGATTAGCACTGAACCCTGTGGGAGTCTCACTGATTAACACTGAACCCTGTGGGAGTCTCACTGATTAACACTGAACCCTGTGGGAGTCTCACTGATTATCCCTGAACCCTGTGGGAGTCTCACTGATTAACACTGAACCCTGTGGGAGTCTCACTGATTAACACTGAACCCTGTGGGAGCCTCACTGATTAACACTGAACCCTGTGGGAGCCTCACTGATTAACACTGAACCCTGTGGGAGTCTCACTGATTAACACTGAACCCTGTGGGAGTCTCACTGATTAACACTGAACCCTGGGGGAGCCTCAGTGATTAACACTGAACCCTGTGGGAGTCTCACTGATAAACACTGAACCCTGTGGGAGTCTCACTGATTAACACTGAACCCTGTGGGAGTCTAACTGATAAACACTGAACCCTGTGGGAGTCTCACTGATTAACACTGAACCCCTGTGGGAGTCTCACTGATTAACACTGAACCCTGTGGGAGTCTCACTGATTAACAAACGGACCCTGGGGGAGTCTCACTGATTAACACACGAACCATAGGGGAGTGTCACTGATTAACACTGAACCCTATGGGAGTCTCACTGATTAACACTGAACTCTGTGGGAGTCTCACTGATTAACACTGAACCCTGTGGGAGCCTCACTGATTAACACTGAACCCTATGGGAGTCTCACTGATTAACACTGAACCCTATGGGAGTCTCAGTGATTGTCACTGAAACCTATGGTCGTCTCACTGATTAACACTGAACCCTGTGGGGACCCCCCCCCTAGACCATCCCCGGACCATCCCCGGACCATCCCCGGACCCTCCCCGGACCCTCCCCGGACCCTCCCCGGACCCTCCCCGGACCCTCCCCGGACCCCTCCCCGGAACCCTCCCCGGAACCCTCCCCGGACCCTCCCCGGACCCTCCCCGGACCCTCCCCGGACCCTCCCCGGACCCTCCCCGGACCCACCCGGACCCTCCCCGGACCCTCCCCGGACCCTCCCCG